>NC_090963.1:6174610-9089075 GCF_040807025.1 Struthio camelus
GGGACGCCCAACGCAAAGTCCTCTCTCCTTCCCTTCCTTACTCTTTCTCCTCCCTCACTGTTGGTTTTTTTTTCCCTCTTTCCTTTTGCCGCTTGCAAGGTGAGAGAGGACAGCGTCGCCAGAATGAAGGATTCTCCTGCGTGCCCTCTCCCAGCAGCGGCCCTAATTCATTTTTCATGGCCCCTTGCAGGGACAAAAGCCGCTGCTTCTCTCTTGTAAGCGTGCGCCATGCAATAAGTCAAAGCTGATGTGCATTTTCCCCCTGGGTGCCAAAGCTGTGCTTTTGATTTAATTTGTCCTGTTGTTTGGCTCTCAGCCTCTGCCGGCGAGTTTCTGGGGCGAGCCGGCAACGTAGGGCCCCATACTCGCGGAGGGGCTTCCCGACAGATGGGGGGGCAGTGGGTAGCGTTTAAATAATTTGCTGCAACGGCAGCAAGACGCTGGAGAGCGACAGATGCTGCTGCGGAAAATCGCTCAGACAAACACGCGCGTCCTGTTTGCGGGAGCTCTGGGCCTCGAGCGCATCCGAACGCGTCTTGGCCTCCCCGGAGCCCGTCCCACTTCGCTCGGGCTTTTCTTTTTCGCCCGTCTCCAAGAGAAGCCACGGCGCGCGAAGCCTGGCCTTTACCCCCTTGCGAAGAGGAGCCTCTGGAGAACGCCAGGAACGCGGCGCTCTGCCTGCTGTTCGCGGGACCCTTCCAAAACGAAACAACAGCAACAGCCCTGCGGCACGCTACGGGCAACCGGCATCGCTCCGCGGGCAAGAGGACCCCCGTCCCCAGCCCAACTCGAGGCTGTCCCACTTCCCTCAAGATTTGCCTGAGAAACGGCTCCCGGCGGCCAACACGGTAGGATCCCCCTGGCTGCAAAGTTAAACCCCGAGGCTTTCACCATAGGACGAGCTTTTAAGACGCAATTTCAACCCGACGCGCTGAACGGCGGTGACCTCCGCTAAGCCGTACCTTCAGCAGCATTAAAAAACATCCCGAGGACGGGAAGCAAGCGGCATAACGGCGTTAGGGTGAAAAAATAAGCATCCAGCGCCGCCTAAATCCATCCACAGCGCTGGCAGCAAGTCGCAGGGACCTGGGAAACTCGCCGCTCCTCCTTCACGCAGCCCACCGCGACCGCGCCGAGGCGCCTGGCGCCCTGGGGGCTGCGCGCGGCCGAACCCCCCAGCGCGGCCACTTTGGGGTTCACGCCGGAGCAACGAGCGCGCTTGAGGACGCTCCCCCGAAACCTTCAGGAGAGCAGTCATTACGGCCCACGGAAAGCTCTCTGGGGAGGCGGGAGAGTGAGAGGATGAGAGGACCCACACGGCTCCCACCCAGGGCCCACGTCCCCCTGCAACAGCCTGGGCCAGCCCGTCCGCGGCGGGCTGGGGAACGGGCCGCCGCGAGCACGCCGCAGCAGCGCATCGCCGCGCCGCGCTCCCTCCCGCCTGCGGGATACAGCCAGCTCGGCGGATTAGGAATTCGTTACGGGACGCCTGTCGGACAGAAAAACGAGGCGGGGGGGAGCGTGCGCGCGGGGGGAGCTGACGGGCGAGGGCTGATCGGAGATAAATTTCCAATTTTTCATAAGGCGGGGAACAAACGCTACAATAAACTGAGGCAGGGAAGCCCTGGCAGAAGGAGCTCGGCTCTACCCTCCCGGCGCGACACCGCCGCGCTCCTCGGGACCCGGCGAGCCCAGCGCCGCCGAGCCCCCTCGGCGCCCTTTCCCCTCCGGGAGCCCGCTGAACGCCGGCAGGGTGAGGTTCCCTGTCGCCTCTCCATCATCTTTAGCCCGTCTTTATTTTTCCAGACACGCTATTTTCCAGCCCAGTGGCCTTGCTCTGTCCCTCGTGTTTTATGGCACTGATGTCTCCATTTCTGCAGGATCATTCGCAATATTGCCGCTTATTGATAGAAGCCGGGGAAATGTATGGGCAGGCGAAAGGCAAGACGGATGGGCTTGTCACGGCCGGGGGCAAGGCGATGCCGGGCTCGCGACGCAGCCCGTCCACCGCTCGGGAACTGCACTTCGGGGGGGCCCTGCCGGTCCCCGGGACGGGCACGAGCGGGCATCGCCCCCCGCGCGGGTACCCGCACCCCCGGCCCCGCTGCGGGCACCCACGGCGCGGCCGGGCGAGGAGGGAAGGGGGCAGAGAAACACCTTACTCGGAGAGGAAGAGCCATTTGAAATAAGAGCAGCGTACCAGCGGAAAGGGAGAAACCCAGGGGCTACAGCATTGCTGTGGCTTTAAATTATACTGTAGGAGGATAAAAATAAAAGAGAGGAAGACAGAGAGAGAGAGAGACCGGGAGGAGAAAGAATTGCCATTGTTTTACCAAGCAGATGGGAAAGTTCAGGGGATCAGAAAAAGACTATTATTATCTTGACTCGACCGAGAGAAGATGGGAAAGCAAGAGGCGTTTTTCACCCCGCAGTGAGGAATGCCGGGGCCGAAGTCATCTCGGCCCAGATTCGGAAGGCAACGGAGACGTCGCCTCCCCGGGACGGTGCACCGACCGCCACTACTTGGGCACGCGGCTCAGGTTTTGGCTTTCGGCCCCCTTCCCTGCCTTTTGCTCCGACTTCCAACTCTCGCTCTTCCCCGCCCTGGAGAGCAGGGTCGAGGCCAGGCCGGGGGCGACAGGGATCTGCCGATGCCCGGCTCCGCGTGCCTGCCCGGCGGCTCTGCCCGGCCACTGCAGCCCTGCGCCCCCGGAGCCGCCTGCTCCCCCGGCCTCCCCCAGAGCAGGGAAGGGGCCGGGGACACGCGGGGCCGGGCAGCTCCAGCGCCACCTCCCCTGCTCCAGCCGTGGGTACATCCCCGCCTCGGGGCCAGCTGCAGCGCCAGATGTGCACGCTGCCCAGTGCAAAGCCGCCTCCGCAGCCGGCGCGCGCGTCCTCGGGGCAGCACCAGCCGCGGCGGCGGCACGAGCTCCCCGGCGCTGGCACGCCTGCCCTTCCTCGCCCTCGCTCTCTCCGCGTCTTCCTCCCGGGATTCACAGAGCTCTCCTCCCTCCATCCCTGCCCGGGGGGCCGAGCGCGGCCCCGGCGGCCGCTGCCCCAGGGGCGCTCCCCCTCTCGAGGCTCACCTTAGCGGTGCGGGGAGCGCCGGGCCGCGGTCCGAAACGCGCCAGCGGACACCCGGGTCGGCCCGTATCCGTCAAAACGCACGTGTTCGTGCAATGCCCCTTCCCGCACGACCGCGCCGGGACCGGGCGCTCCAGACGCCCGCCGCCCTCCGAGCACGCGGACGGGGTGCCGCTGCCCACAGTCCGGCCGCCCGGTCCGCTCCAGTCTGCGCCGCATCTCCGGCAGTCGAGACTGACTCGCAAACCGGGACTGGAGCTGACGGAGCTCGGCCCAGTCTCAGCGACTCTCTCCGACCTCGTCCCTGCCTGCAGCTGGGCTCTTCGCTACCTCCCCGCTCTTCCCTGCTCGACTCTCGTTCACGCGCTTTTCTCTCGAGGAGAGCCGGCACGTTTTCTTCCCCTCCCTCCTCTCCACGGTTTCGGTCTCCTTCCCGTCGCCACTGTCCCCTCTCTGCTCCTCGCGCTCGTGGCCCGCGGCAGAGGGGGCTGGCAACCCGCCCTGCCTAATCTGGCGGCTACTGACTCCTCGTGCACTTAATATTCACGACAGATAGAACATTTCACGGCGAATTGGACGCACATTCAACTGGAAATGGAAATTTTATGACGGTTCTCACTCGGAGCTGCAGATTACACCAGCTGAGAAAACATGGAAGCAAATGAACAACCTGTGAACTGTAAAGTATATTAATAATGAAATCACAGCCCGGGAAATGAAGGCTTTATTCTGTTTATATTCTGCTCCATTAATAGGAAGCACTCTTGCTAGCTCCACCCCATTAGCCAGCAATCTGCGCAAAGAAAGAGCGCGAGGAAGGTAGGGGGAACGGACGCGGGGGGACAGGAGCGGGGTCCGTCCTTCCCACCAGGGCAACCACGACAAGCGCAAGACTTTGCATCAGAGTTTTTCCTCCTCTTGCTTCCTCCTGCAGACCGGTCTGGGCAGGCAACCGGGTGGGACGTCCCTGGACACAGTACTCTTCCCCATGCAAGTTCTGCAAGCTGGAGCGGAGCAGACGGCAAAAGGAAAGGGAGGGAGCGGAGAGCGGCGCCAGGAAGAAAAAGGGCACGAGCCCTGGAGAAATGAGCTCCGAAAACAACCGAATCCTCGCTCTCGGCAGAGCAGCACTTTCTCCCTGCGCTACCCGCAAGGCTCCCATCGCCACCTTCTCCAACCAGGCGGGTCCCGAGCATCTCCAAGGACGGGGACTCTGCAGCCTCTCTGGGCGCTGAAGATGGAAAACGCTCCCAACTAATCCCCACCGCCGAAACCAGAAGGCTGCACACGCTTCCCCGAGAAGGAAACTCGGGGCCCTCGGCATAGCTCCCCGCAATCACTCCTCGGGCACGTGCAAACAGCCTCAGCGCAGGCCAGCGCACCAGGCCACCGCACGAGGAAGGAAGTCCAAAACCGCAAAGCCAACCGCAGCGAGCTGGGGCGGCCCTCGCTCGGCTGCAGGTCACGCAGCAAACGGGTCCGACGCCATCGGCACGCGCGCGAGTCCGCAGCCCGCCTGAAAGCACCGCGCTGCAAGCTGTCCGCGGCCCCCCTCCGCTGCAGCCTGAGACCCTACGTTGCCCCCCGTTTTCTCAGCTGCATCACATGCACCTCAGCTCCTCCGGAGGGGTCATTACGTAGCTTTTCTCACCCGGTGCATGAAACCAGAGGCGGCTTGAAGGCGGCGATGGGCCAGGGATACTATCAGAGGAGCGGGGACCCGGCCACGCTGCTCCAGCGCGTTTCGACCGCTAGCCTGGGGGGCGGACTGAAACGCGGGTGCTGCTGACGACAGCAGCAAACGAGGCCGCGCACAACTCATCACGGCGCCCTAGGCAGGCAGAGCCCGATGGCTGGGGGGACGGAGGACACCCGCCGCCACGGGCAAGCTGCCGCCTGCGCTGCCCCGAGGCCAAGCCGGCGGCCGCGGGAGAGCAGCAGAAGAGCGACCCGGACCAGCGGGGCCGACGCGAAGACCGTTTCACCGCTCCCCGAGCGCCGGCGCCACGGCTTACGCAAAGCCCGACCCGGATGCTATGCCGAGCCGGAGGTGCGTCTTCTCGAGCTGGCGCGACCTGGCGTTGACAGAATGGGGACGCGCCGCTGCCACCGCGCGGATTTTCATCATAAGACCTCGGGGGAGGCTCCGGCCGCGTCTGGCCCAAACATAATGAGCTCGCGCAGCTACGAGGGACTGACAACAGGTTTTAATTTGCGCGGCGACCTCGCGAACCTCAGCGCCTGCCGTCCCTTGCTCTTCCGCCGCTCCCTAGCGCCTGCTGAACGCAAGGCACAGCCCCGGCAGGGGCGCGAGCCGCCGCTACGGCGCATCACGCTCGCTGGCAACACGCGGGAGCCACGCGGATGGCTAAAGGCGAGAAAGAAAATCCGGGCAGCCGACACAGACCGCGTGCTGCTTTTTCTCCTGTTTTCTTTCTCGCCTTACGAGAAAGACGCCGCCTCATTGGTAGCTGGTAGGGGTCTTTTTATTTTTGTACTAAAACGCGTACTTTAAAGGCGGCTGTGCCACATATGCAAACCAATCCGCTCAGCAGGTTCCCTTCCACCATGCAAGCAATCAAAAAATATTACGTATACATACATAGATACATAGACGTATATAATCTCCCATTGCTTTGACAGAGCAGGAGGAACGAGGGCACACCAGCGGAGGGGAAACGCTGCACGCGGCTAGCCAGAGACAACCGCTTAGCGCACGATGTGTGCGAGGCGCGAACGACGGTCGAGTTACTCCTTCGAGAAATCAAACCCTGAGGCCAGTGATGCAAAGCTGCTGGATCCTGACCCTCCAGTCCCGGTCCCAGGAAGGGCCAGCCTGGCTCCCCTTGGGCCAGAGCCTGCTGCCACAGGAGCCGGATGGGAAGCTGTCAACAACCGGGTGTTGTTGACCCACTAGCGGGTGGGAAGCAACGGCCTCTTACGCCTACTCCTCCTCAGGACCTTTTAGCTCTTCCTTCACCGCAGACCATGCAGAAGACCACTGCCTGTCTCAAAATGCCGCTTCTCCCAAGGGGATCGCAAGGCATTTCAGGGCGCTCAGGACCTGGCTCGGAAGCCTTGCGACCGAGCAAGGGCCAGCAGCCGCGGGACCTCAGGAGAGCGGGACCACCTTCCGCACTGCTTCAGCCCGTCCTCGCCCGAAGCGGTGGGAAAACAGCGACTTCTGCTTTTACCTCTCCCACCGAGAGGAACTGGAAAGACGGGCTCAAACACTTCCAGCGCTGCAGCATTTTTGACACGATGCAAACAAAAAGCACCAGCTGAAGGCTACTCCGAAGAAACCCGCGCGCACCTCCGTGCTTTCGGCTTCCCCGCCGCCGGCGAGGAGCCCCGGCCCTCTTCCCCGCGCGGTGGAAAAGGAGCCGGGTCACCAGTGACCTTTTCCGCAAGGCATCCGTCCGGCGCGCGCTGACGAAGCGCGCATCAAAAACAGTGGCAGATTTACAGGTTAACCATGATTTAGTGGAGTGCACTGCAGCCAAATTAATGCCGCCTATAATGTAGTTTACCTCATTAAACAATGCACACCAAGATCCTGTCTGTTGTAAAACAATTGGTCTCTGAAGCCTAGTGTTCATCTTCCAGGGTTGCTGGGAGATAATAAATGGGTAATATTCCGGCGATAATGGTAATGGAGTCACGGCTCAGAGCTAATATTATGGCAAAGCAGTAATTATTTCAACAGTAAACAAGGGGACGGTTGAGCTGCCGACAGGATGGGAGCCTGTTGAACTGCTTCAGTTAATTTAGCCGGATCCCAGGCCTGCGAGGGGCTCCTGGAAGGAAGACGAAGCCCTCGGCCGTCGAGCGCGCCAGCCGAGCAGCCGCGGTTTTACGGCCTGAAGCCTTTCGGCCGCCTAAACATCGAGACGAGAAGCGAGGCGGGTGCGTCGGCCTCCTCCAAAGCCATCCGAGCCCTCCGCGGGAGACCGCGCGGCAACACGAGACCCAGGAGGGACACAGAGAACGCCCTACGCAAACCGGCTGCTCTCCAAAAGAGGTATTTCCCCGTTAAAAGGGCCAGCGGAGAGCGCTCCGACCTGCGGCAGGAAGAGGGGGTCGGCGGAAGTTAATTCAATTACTTGGAGCGGGGTCCAAGGGAGCGATCTCGGGGCGCCGAGCCGCTGGCTGCGAGGGACAGGGCTGCCCAGAGGCAGGCGGAGAGACTGCTCCCCCCGGCTAGATTCCCGTTTGCTCCACGCCGGATGCAGAGGAAAACCCTCCCGGGCCAGGCGCCGAACCGGCGTCCTGCCTACAAGCATCCCACGCCGCGCACGCTGGGCCGAGCACTCCTGGCCGAGCTGCGGAGCACCCGCCTCGTTTCGCCACAGCAGCGGCCACGCTTCAGCTGCCAGGAAATTAATTCCTTAACGTCCATGACCAAACGCTTTGGGTGAAAGGTGCTGCGCGCCTTACCGTGCCGCTAACATCAGAGAGCGCGCCCTGCCCTCTTTCTAGACGAGTTTTTCGGCGGTAAAGCAGTAAGCGTTGCACAGACAGCTCCTGCCCCTAAAACTCAGCAGGCAGGCCAGGAAGGCTCCCGGAAAGACGAGGGGCAGGGAGCGACGAGCTGAAAGGGCAAATCCCTGGTGCGGCTGCGAGCGGGACCCTGAGCTCCCGCATCTCAAACAGCAACCGCACCGAAGCACCCCCCCTTCGGAGCGGAGCCGCGTCTCCAGCTGCACGAGGGGTTGCCGCGCGATCACGTTCGCTGCCCACACAGCACGGCTCTCCGCTTGTTTGCTTGCTTTTCAATTCCTCCCTTTTGGCCTCCGTCCTCCTGCCAGCAAAGCCCTTCACGCCGGCTTGGCCAGCGCTTCCCGCCGCGCTCGGCTCGGCCGGACCCGCTCCTGGAGAGCGTTACAACCGTTGCAATCGTCACGGCTCTGAAGGGCTGAACGCAAGACGCGCTTGCAAAGTTAGACGGGGCGAGAGCGTCAACGGTAGGACGGGGGCCTCCTGCCGGACTCGGCAACGCTCGGAGGCTCGGGCAACGTCGGTCACGGAGCACGATGCAGGCGCGGGCGTGTGGTGGGGAATAACATCTCCGCGCGGTCCTCGCCTCGGTTCCCCCGCCCCGCTACACACCTCGGGTAATCCCACTCCACCGCAGCAGGATGCCGGACTTCCTTCCTCGCCGAGCCCGCGATCGGCATCCTCGCTATTCTTCACCGCACCGAACACAGCAGACGCCCTCTGCCTCTCCCTGTCCTGCCAGGGACAGGCAGCTCTTCAAGCTGTATGATTTGCGCTCGCCCGTGCTCTTGTTTTAAGCCCCGCCAAGAGTCAGGGAGAATCAATATATCCAGATATACAGGACTTCTCCCAGAGTCCCTTCCCTGCTCTGCTGCTGATGTGCAGACAGACGATCTCATGAGACCTCTGCCACATTAGGCCACTATGTCTCATCTATCTTAAGTGCATATACGAGCTGTGATTACTGCCGTGTCTGAGCACCTCACGTCCTGAATATATTTATCCTCCCATCAGTCCCGAGAGACAAGGAACCGCTATTATACCTTTTACAGAGAGGAAGCGGAGGGCCATCGAGGTTAACTGAATTGATCGCACAGGATATCTGGGTCACGGCAGGATCGGGACCCACCAAGCTTCCACCACTCGTCTGTCTTGCCTCTCTCTTGCCTTTGCCTAGCTCACACGCCAACGTAGTACCTACCCCACAAACCGCAGCTCAAATTTAGTTGAGGCCTCCGGCTCCGTATGGATCTAGCTTTCATCGCTGAGCCTAATCCTAAGATTAACGAGGGATTCCCACTATAAAGACTTCCTCATCAGACCGCTTACAAGTAAATACATCATCCAGCCAAACTGTAATTAGTTTTCCTGCGCTGGCATCCACTGTCTTAGGCCTTATACCAGAATCCTTCCTTCCTCAGTAACAATCAAAAAGTACTTGGACAAACTCATGGCAGGAAAGTCCGTCACGGGCCATTAAGCACAAAGAGTTGGATACAACACCGGGCTTGAGAGCTCCTTGAGCGGCGGACTGACGGCAGCCGGAGGGACGTGCCAGTGGAGGTATCAGGGCGCACTCGCCCAGTTTTCACCCGCTTTCGGCATGCCCCTGGCCCTGTCGGAAACACCACAGCAAGCTAACCAGCCTTTCAGTCCGACCGCAAAGCTACTGTTAATACTGTTAGGGTTAGGCTGTGCCTCTTCCTCCTGGGACAGAGGCTGTCAAAGCCCTCAACCCTCCTAGGAGAGCCCTAGATGCCACTCACTTTGCTAACTTCAACTCATCAGCCCATTTTGTGAGTTTAACGGCAGGCGAGTTGAGTCTCGTTTCTACAGTACGGATAAACACCCACCCAGGTAGCTCAACATGTTGCTCGCTCTGCGAGAGAGAGAGCTTCGCTCACTTCAGCACTTTCCTGTGCCTGGCAGCTCAGAAAGCCGGGCTTTTCATTAGCCAAGAAATTCCAGCATTTGTCCACAGAGACAGGAAAAACAGACTGACAACATGGCAATCACCATGACAACATCAGAGTTACCGAAAAAAACAAATAAAGAGCCCAGTAGCTATGGAAACACCTGAGTGACCAAAACCAGACGATTAGCTAGAGAGTCTCTCCGTAGCTTATGGATCGCATCGACGCCACGAGTCCGGGGACTATAATAAACCTGAAGCGTACGAGCCAAAGAGAAGCTCGTCAGCTATGGGTGCAAACACATATACGCATGTGCGCGCACAATAGCGCACCCACACCTGAAAATTAGTACATCCACCAGGGTACAGAGCCACTTACACGGATGTCCGAGCATCCCTGTATACATATACTGGCACGCAGAACTTGTGTGATTCCTGGCTTTAGCAGTACGCCAGGGCGACTGACAAAACCCTACCGGGTCCCGGGAGAGGGCACCACACGAGGGTCAGCCTGCCCATGCCTTTGGGGAGGCGTGCCGTCAACGCCAGCCGCGGCCCGGTGCGGAGCGCTACGGGATGCTCCATGCCCTCCAAGGAGGCGGCACACCACCTAGGAGCTTCGGCGTAGGAGCGCAACCGCCTGGGTTTCCAGCTCCATACAAGCTGCGTTCTGTGCTCCGTCCCCAACCTTCACACGACTTTCGTAACCCACAGAAAGTGAGTTATGAGCAGATCTACTGCTGAAAACAGGCAACCGACAGCCCTTCTGACCACAGCGGCCAAGTCCCCCGCACAACGAACAGATCCTCTCGAAAGATGCCGCTGCCTCCCGTGCTGGGCGTCGTTTCTTGACCACAATTATATACGTCCTACTCTCTTTCTTTGCCCTCCTGCCTCCTCCCTTCCCCCTGCTGAGAAAGCCTCTCAGACCTAATGGTCTGGCACCTCGTGGGCCTCTGATGCCAACGCAGACAGCGCAGTCCAGGCGGACCGGGGGATGGAGTCAGCCCATCGGATGCCAAAGCTTGGCTTCCCGAAACGGTGTCGGTGAGCCACGTTTTGAAGTGGCGGCACCTGCCAGCTCTGGTGGAAGTCAAGCTGCCAGCCGCAGCTCCCAAGCCCAGTTTCACTGCTGTGACTTCCCAGCAGAGCCACCACGTGGTTAAACCTCCTCCCCTGAGACAGAGGAAACTGCGACTGCACCAACTCCCCTTCTTGTTCCACTTAAGCCCGTTCAGCGGGATTAACTGGAGATGCCGTGGGTTACAGCTAGGGCATTACTGGTAGAAACAATAAAAGGAACAGAGACGGATGAGGCAGAGGGACAGAAGATGTGCTACAGCAGGACACGTTGGCTGGAGTGGCCAGGGATTCACAAAACTCCTCTCCAGAGCCATTTGCTGCCAGCATCCTACTTTTGTTGGCGGCACGAGGATGAGGACGAGCAGAGGTACGGCAGGCCGCTCGGCAAGCCTCTGAGCGGCCAGGGAGGCACGCACGGGCCAGAGCTCCTGCCGTTCGCTGGCAGCAAACTCACGTGCTCAGGTCTGCAGCTCAAGTTAAACACTGCAAATACTCCCCGCTCCTGCTTGTGAGCAACTCTTTCAGCGCCAGAACAGAACAGCGCCTCGAAAACGGGCTCGGTGGCTCCAGTCACACGGCTACATCGGCAGAGATGAAAATGCAGAAGAGCTCATCAGACCAAGCTGCTGACTACTTATTCCACCGGGCCAGACCAATGCAAGAGGCTGGAAATCAGGCAAGCGGTCACGGGAACCGGGGGTGGCTAGAAAAGGAGCTGGAGAGAGATGAATCGCTGAGGAGCCAGGCCGCTCCAGGCACAAATCCACTGAAGGACCAGAACGCACGCTCCCCAGGGGAGCAAACGCTCGTCTTTGCTCCATTTCCCATCAAGAGCCACGCAGCGGACACAGAGGTGCCAAGACAGTAATACAGCCCACGAAGCGCCTTTGCGCGGAGCAGCACCTGCTGGTGTAGGCATGGGGACCAGCTCCTTCAGCTGCCATTTCTGCCCGTTGCCAGCACAAAAAGCTCTATCGGTGCCGCTCCCCAGTGACATCGGTGAGAGCCGCTTACCCATCCACTAAGAAAACCTTTAAATTATGCATCAGCTTTATCTTAACCACTTCTCTCCGGTGCCTCTCCTCCACCGCTCCAAGCGAGACAGAGGAAGGCAGTGAAAAGGAAGCTTGCTCCAGACTTCTCCGGGAACGAGTGGCGAGGCAGACCTAGAACTAGGTCTGGCCATGAGGTGGGGCCAACACTTAGCTGCGGTTCCCCAGTTGCTAGAGGGCGTCTTGGCTCTTCCTATCATAGTCCATCCCAGCGGGGCAGGGTTACCGTCTCGGCCCCTGCCACAGCACCTCTGTGCACCTAGCCCTGGCTCTTAATTCAGTCCCAAATGCTTCGACTCCTCACGTCTCATACGGACGCTGAACGCATAGCTGACAACTAGACGTCCCCTCTGGTGGCTGTGGCGGACCCAGAGAGAGAAACAGAGGAGTTGGGTACACACATAGGCGGGTGGCGAAGTTGTCTCGGGCCACCTCTGGGCTCAGCACCCTCCACCAGCAGGAGGCCAGATTGAAGTAAATCTGCACGAAGATTTGTTCTATTTGAGTTTTGAAAGCAGAATGCCTAATCATGGCCAAAATCAGGTAAGAGCTGCTGCTGCAAACTACATAGCACCACAGGTAATTTCTGATTAGCCCGCTCTTCCTCTCTTGGTGCATCCTCAGTTTCCATAGCAGCTAAGACCTAAGTAAAATGGAAACATCTGGTTCAAGCGCAGGTAAAGATTCCCTGGGGAAAGAAACCTGCCGGATGGCAGCAAACACGGGGAAAAGGAAAAGTCTGTCTCTGAAAGACAAAAATATCATAAGCAAGAAGTCTGGTTAGGAGAGGATGGACGGCACGCAGGAGAACACAGCGAAGGGCACGGGAGTAAGAGAGAAGCGTCCCGGGGGAACAAAAAGCGATGCGGGAAGGAGAGGAGGGCCCGCGGGCAAAGCGAGAAGCATCTGAAAAAGAGACGGCGAGGAGCTCGGGCAGGACAAAAAGACACAGTTAGGGTAGACAAGGGGAAGAGGAGAAAGAAAAAAAAAAAGACTTAAAAGTGGGAGCCAATCAATCATAAATGCTGCCTGATGGTGACAGACAGAGCGACAGCAACTTCAGCCCCGTTCCCTGACCCTCAGGGCTGGAGAGGAGCACGCAGCTCTGTGCCCTGCACTCCATCACTCGTCCGCGCACAGAGACCGACCAAAGGCCTCCCTCTCGGAGGCAAGACCACCTACGGCCGACAGGGCAACACGTGCACAGGGGCACGGTCACTTCAGAGGTGCGCGTCAAAGGAACAGGCCGAGACGCCGCTGTCTCAGCTTGCGCTCTCTGCCTGGCCTATGGAGAGCGATGGATTTGGCCTGCTAGTTTGCTACAAAGCAGACAGATAGGAAAAGTCAATGGAGCAGCGCTAAGACACCACAGTGATCATCAGGCAGCTGCGTAAAGAGAGCAGACAGGGTGCCGTCCATCACCGCTGCCGTTGCCTCTTCCCCTTCGGCTGCCAGGCAGCCCAGCCTGGGGGTCCCGAGCGGCGCCTGAGGCTGTCGTCTGGGACAGCAGTGCAAACCGGTAAGACCTCAGGGGGAAAAAAATGCATGAGGTCGAACAGAAGCACTTCGCTCGGCGGGTCGTCTGCAGGATGGGAGACGAGCAACGTGTCGAGCAGAGGATCGCGCCCAGGCCTAGCGCTGCCCTTCGGCTGGATGTCCAAAGGCCCAGATCTCAGCTCATCCGTGAGAACCGCGCAGCGATCCGGGACCAACGGGACAGCAAAACTCAAAACCGCAGGAAAACGGCTGGGAAAGGATTTGCAAATGCACTTCCCAGCAGTCGCAGTCACACCTACGCAGGTCTGCGCAGGTTTTGCTTACCAGTTAACAAGAGGTACCGATTAAAGCCACACGCTTAGCACCTTCTCTGGTTGATTCGCACGGCAATTCCCAGTCCCTCTTTGAAGCAACATGAGACATTCCAAGACAACTTTTCCAATCGCCCTGAACCTGGCTCTCGGTAGAGGTCCGATACACAAATAACAGCAACGGCGGCTCCAGCGGACACAACACCCTCATGCCTCCACATGGCATATTCGATCCCCGATGAAGCCCAAACCCAGCCCCAAACTCGCCACCTACTGCCAGCTCTCCACATAAACAAAACTGTATTCTGCTTTCTCAGCTCTACCTCCTCTTCCGGATACACAGTATAAGCAGTTAGTTGGCACAAACAGGGTTTCGTCACGGGACAGGCAGAAATCTCCTCTCCCAGACCATCAGGCGGAGGTGCAAATAATCCACAACCACAGTCCTGCCTGAAGTCACCTTTTTTTAGTGCCTACTCCCTTGACTTTACAGACTGAAACGCCAGGTGAACCAGCCACAGATACTTCCCCAGCTGCTCACAAACGGCACTCGGCCCTTCCCGTAACGTTTCTGCTGACATTTGGCTCCCTTACCTTTGGGTGAGATGTGTCTCCAGGTGATCGTCGGATCTGGCCTGCCCGTGGCTATACAGGTGAGGCTGACGTTGCCACCTTCGTTGATGGAGATATCAGAAGAGATCTCGGTAATTTTCGGAGACACTGTAACGAACACAGAGAGGGAAGTGAAAATGCAACCAGGTCTGATGTGACCGAACTTTCAAAGCGTGGGTGGAGGAGGATGACTCTCTCTCATCCTTCTATCTCTGCCAAGTCAGCAGTAGGCCCACCCCTCTCATCTGACTTGGCAGTAAAACGCAGGGGAAGGAGACAGGGCTGAAGCGGGAAGAAGTCGCATGCACAGGGAAGTCAGTCGTTTTAGAGAGGCTCCAGACAGATCCTCCGGCAGCGCATCTATGATGTGAGAGACGGTACTTCTCCCTCCACTTCCACTTCCGCTTCCACTACTCACCCTGTCCTCCCAACCCAAGACAACCCCTTTCCAGCAGAGCTACCTCCTGGTGGGAAAACACCGTCCCTTCTAAAATCTCCCAAGCAAAACAACCGGGGCCGGTGCAACACAATCACGCAAAGCACGCGTGTGGCCTGCAGCTCTTTCTGCAGATGCGCAGGCTCTACGCCATGCCTACAGAGCCCGACGTGACCACCAAGAGGGCACTGCGAGGAGCTGGCACCGAAGACGACAAGCCTGCCTCGGAGTCTTTAAGATCTACTACTCTGCCGGGGAAGGGCAATTCAGTTGGGACGAAAGCCATCGGGCTGCGTTGGAGCTGCCATCACGAATGTCCAGGGCTGGCTGAGAAAAAAAGGATGGCTGGCCGACCCCCACGTCCAGAACAAGACGGGGGACACGCACATCAAAGATAAGGGAGTCTGAGGAGAGGGAAGGGACCGAGAGCACATGGGGAGCTCTCGGTTCCCGCCGCTGCGCGAGCGGAGGCCGTGATGCGGCTGGCGGGGAGGGCTGGGATTTGTACCAGCTCAGACAGGACGGCAGGGCTGCACGACAAAAACGATCGGCCGCTGCTATCAGCCTGCACCTGCAGAACATAATAACGACCATCACCTTCCTCGGTTAGGTTTTTTCAGGCCATTCTCAAGAGCCAAGGGAGAGGATTCGCACCCTGCTGCGGCGCTCTGCAGGATAGTTACAATTCCCTTGCAAAGGCGCCTGCTCCCTCTACCGTTCAGCGACCCGTATGAGGCTCTAGCCCACGCCAGGACCCGGCACGGTCTACGCCATTCCGACCGCTCTTATTCTTGACTCGCACCCCACTCTGCCAAGCACCCCTTCCTCGCCTGCCCCTCCAGTCGCGGGCAGCGGGACTAGCTGGCACGCACGCAAGCCCTGCCAGGGGCTCGGCTGAGCGCACAATGACTGCAATGGCCTTGCCCGCATTGCCTCTGCTGTGCAGGTAAGTAATTTATTGATCCGTAAAGCACTCCAAGACGCTCTGGAAGGGATTATGTCATGCCAGCGCCGTGCAATAAAATAAAAAATGATGGATTTTTTGTGAACATGAGGGTGATTTAGGGTTTGTAGTTGGAAGTGTAGTTAAAGTACGTTTTAAGTGGAAATCAAGGTGGGTAATGAATTATTCTCTGTTTTGAAGGGCTTCTGGGAGTTCATTTTTTTGCTGCTTTGGGCGCAACAGCTAATCTGCTAATCACGCACCAGAGGACGACCGCGGATCAGACATCCCCAGAACGGCAGGGGCTCTGGGACAGGACAGCGTAGGGCACAAAGACGACACCGAAGGAATTATGCTTCTATTAATATGCATCAGCATCATTAAGCCCAGCGTAAGGGGACGGCACGCGCCTCTTGGGACTAACAGCCCGCACGGTGCTGAGAGGCGCTCTGCCCACAGAAGCGCGGAGGAGACCCAACTAGTTACGACTGCGCTACAACTGCCCCGCTGCGTCCCTGGGAAGATCAGGATCGCTACGCCAGAAACGCGCGCGCACCTTTGAAAAGATGCCGGCGCTCTCGATAACTAAAAGGGCCAAGGAAGCATCACCGTTGCTGTTTTACAGAGGTGGAAGGAGACGAACGGAATGAATTGCCCCAAATCGCCCGGGAAGAAGCGAGAGCTGCGTGTCCCGACAAAACTAGAAGACCATCTATCACCTTCGGCGCAACACGCCCTAATTCAAAGCGGAACTCCGTGAGGTTTTTAATTAATGAATCCGTGTCATGCAAACTTAGCTTGTTTTGCAGAGCTCGCCGAGACTTAAAAAGTAAATTCAGGTGTGAAGACTTTGCATTATGACTGTTATAACATAAAAGGATTTGCATCAACACGGGCGAGACGAACAAAAATTTGTAACCAAATGAGCGGGGCACATTTTAAAACATGACTGAAGTGAATACAACTCTGATTGCCACTTCTCCTGAAGCGTGAGCGTTACATCCTCCTCCTCAGCAACACCCCAGCGCTGCCGTTCCCGTGGAGGTTTTAATTTTGTTCCGACCGGGCAGGGGAGGAGAGTTGATTGGGTTTTTCTTGGCCCGGCGACGGGAGGTTTTGCATTTCCGCCTGAAAAGCGCGTAAGCAACTTGAGCGCCCGCGGGCAAAAGGCCCAGCCTGCCTGGGTAATCTCGGGACACGCTCGGGAAGAGACTGTTGGTCTCGAGCAATTTACTCCAGCCCACACGAGATGAGAAGAGGCAGAGGGGAGGCTGGAACGGCTGGGAAGTAAACGAGAGCGACAACGTGAGAGAAGTCTTTAGCTAGCCCTTAAATTAAGCGCGCGCTGGCAGGATTTAACACGACAGTTATTGTATGCTAATTAAATGTTTGAATAATTAAGCACACGAACTATTTAAAATGCCTTTCTCGAGACTTAACAGGTATATTATAGGGCTTTTACTACGCTAGGGAGAAAAACCTTAATAAATAAGGGATCGCAAATATATATTCAATACGACTGAACAGTCAACAGTGCTCCCATCCCATCTGCATTAAAATGCTTTATCCAGCGGTTGGCAGCTCTGCGGCGACGGGGCAGAGGAAAAATTTCTTACGCTGAACGCAGGGCGCAGATGGAGCTGTGCCCCAATGGGAATGAATAAATAAATAAAGCTAAATAAATGCAGGCTTCCCAGGCGGGAACGCTCTCCTTGCGGGCAGTCCTTTTGTGTTCAGCATCTCTCTTGCTCAAAAGTGATTAAACACGGCAGTGTCGGCCAAGCTGCTCCAGTGACACAGTGCAGATTTCCCCAGAGATGGGCTGGTGTTTTATCGATCTGATTTTTTCTTCTTCTTTTCTTTTTTTTTCCCGCGGCCATGTCGTCGGGAAAGGTCTCTGCACTGTTCTGAACCATCTCAGCCCTCCGCAGGTGCCCAGGGCATGCCCTGGGTTTGTCCAGACGTGGCATTCACTCGCCCCCACGCAGTCCCCGGGACAGAACTATTTAACCAAACCTTGCGGCGTGTTACGTGGTCTCGGGTTTCAATCAGGCGCCGTACCTCTTTACGGATCCTAGCGTACGCTCTTGCCCACGCAGACCTATTCCCCGTCTCCTGCCACGCGCACCCTCACGCTGCAGGCCTGCGACGCTCTCAGCTCCGAGCTCTGCCCCACGAGCCACCGCCGCGGCCCTCACCGCTGTGCAAAACGCACCCGCGGCGCCCCGTGCAGGGTTACACCACGGCAGCTGAGCGCGGCGCTGCACGCAGCTCTCGGTGCAGAGGCGCGCGCTCCTCGGGCACGTGCACGCTGCCCACGCCACAGCAGAGCCCCACCACGGCGCTCCTCACACTTCCCGTGCTGCCTTTCAGACGACAGCCACTCCGGGGCATTAGCTGGGTGACTGATGCCTTCCCTGATTACTCCTCCAGCCTGTTTTTATAGCTCTTCCCTATTTGCATAAACATCTCCAGCTCTGCCTCCTCGTTTTAGCCACACCAGCTCCTATCATCATTATCTCCCCATCCATCTTCCCCGCCTGAGGAGTGCGAGGGCCAGGCTGGTCACACCACACCTTTCCCTGACATTTGGCGGTCGCTCACTTCTCCTGCCGCACCTCCCAGCCCGGCTGCCCAGCTCTCCCTGGAGCGGCCAACTCCCTCCGAACAGCAGGGAGCGAGCAGAGCCACGCAGGAGCTCAGCTCCGTCCCACCCCAGACTTCAGTCATGCTTTAGGTGAGATGCAAGGAGGCCCGCAAACACTAGGGGAGTGTGGACCTGGGGCGGCTTTGCTGCCAGAGTTATGGGAAGAAAACTTCTGACCAGCCTCACCAGCCATCGATGAATGGGACAACCGTGTGACCATATGCCTGCGCTCTTGATTTAAGAGACAGCTCACTTTCCGGGCTGGCACGTTTCATAGGAGCGGTGGCACAGAGCACGCCTTAGGTCGGGCCCATGGTGGAAGAGCTCCACTCTTCCCACAGTGGAAGAGCTCCATGGCACAGGAGAGAAGAGGACACTCCAGTCACGCACGGGGTTGGGGAAGGAGAGTGCGCTTGCAAGAAAGAACTGCCCTTCTGCAGACCAGGCCGTAGCCTCTCTGCGTCTCCAGGCTGCACACGGGGATACCAGCGCCTCCCTACCCGTGCCTGGGCAAGGCCGGGCTGAGAGAGCACGCGTTCCAGACGCGCTCAAGGACGTGTGCGAGAGCCAAGCAAGCGCCACAGAAACACATGCATGCCCTCTCTAAGCCTGCAAATCGTTTCTCGTGTCGGAGTCGGGCAGAACAGGTTTTGCGACAGCCTGTAGCCGCTGTGCGGTGGGCTAGATGAAGGCTCCAGCATTACCGACAACAAACTGCTCCAAAGAGCCCCCAGGAAAGCACCTTGCGCTATCCAGGACCGGCGGTCCACACGGCAGCCCGCAAGCGAGACAGGCTGTCCCTGTCAGCCTAGTATCATGTTGCTTCCCCCTCATAAAACATGCAAACCTCCATCTTCCAGCATGAGCAACATCTGCTCCAGATCAAAGGCAACAACAAAGAACAACTATAAAGCTCCTCGAAGAAAGAAAAGGGGGGAGACGCACACTGGCATTCTGCAGGCAGTCTATGAAGTGCGCTGGCAGCTTCCTGAACATCGCCTCAGCATAGTTCCTGCGTCTAATAACGCTCTCTTAACAGTTGTCACCCACAAGACATCTCCATGTTCTACAGGGCACTGCAACCACGGGTCTTACTTCTGCGAGGCGTGCTGCGCGCCCCAGGCCTGCTCGCGGCGGCGGTACGAGGCGGCCGAGCCCGCTCATCCCCACGACGGACCTTGCAGCCCTCTGCGGAGGGAGACTTCACCAAGGTCAGCCAGGGCCGGGCACGGGGCAGGGACCAGACACGAAAGGCCCTGCCTCGGATTCCCGCTCGACTCCTCCAGGTCGCGTGCACATCAGTTTGCTTCATCTCCGAGTATCAGACAAGTTCCGGGAAAACACAGATCTTGCACGTTTGTTGCCGCAGCACCAGCCACCTCCACTGTGCCTTCGCTCGCTTTTGTGTTTGATTTTGCTCTGGTTTTTAAGGAAAGCACAGAATAACTTGAGACCTGCTCCTTCAATTATAGTTGTATTATAATGGGCTTCTAAAATCAGTTTATGCTACTCCAACACAACCATAACTAAGGAAAAAAGCAGCGAGGGCTTCATCCTTCCAGCCTATCAACACAGCTCAGGAGCTGCTCAGAGGAAATCCATGGGGTTACATGGCTGTGAGCAAGGGAAAACGCATCCAGCGATATTGCTCGGTCACGCAGGCAAGCACAACGCTCGTCTCCAGAAGGCTTACAACTTCTTACAAGTGAGCTCACGCCTCGGGATTCAGCTCCTACCCCCTGGGGCTGCTCCTGCCCTGGCTTTAGACAATTACCCTCTTCTCCGCACGCGCGCCAAGTTCAACTCAGCATCGCCTAGGGACCAAGCGCCCTCGGCGTAAACCTGAAGGCAGCCAAAGGGATGAAGAAAGAAGCCTGGGAACGAAAAGGACACACGTAATGGCCTTAATAAGCAATTAATAAATAACTAACGGCAATTGCTCGTTTTAAAGTATGGCATAACGAGATGTGTCATACGGCACCGAGATGTGTCTAAACGATTTCCAAAGCTGATAACGCTTCCTATTGCAGCAACGCGCTCCTGAGCTTGGAGGACACAAAATTTTGTACGCACGTCTCTGCAGCAGGTTATATGGCAGGGCATTGTAATAATTCAGAGAGGGAGGAGGCAAAAAGACATTTCCAGTCATTCATTAGTAAAATATTTGTGAGCGCTGATATAATTCACCGCATAAGCAGCAGGGCTTCTGCAGACAAACTTTATAGCTCAGTGCAAAAGGGAGCCCAATCTGATTCCACTTATGACAGCATAAATCAGTGACACTCCTACCGTAGTCAACAGGGGATATGCCGGAATAAACATGGCACGAAAGGAGAGTCAGCTCCAAAGCACACAGGCCTTCTTCTCCCTTCCCGACAGGCCTCCATCACCAAATCTTGGCCCAGGTTCCCAAGATACTAAGGAGTCGGGCTGCTGCTTGGTTAGCTTTTGGCCCCCTGCTTTCAAGGCTACGAAGGTATCCACGCTCTTTTCCATCCATGTCCTCCACAACAGGAGAAAACAACTGAAACCAAGCCCCACATCTCTGGGGAATAAAGGAAGAGTTTGCTTGACGTGACTACTAAGAGACAGCTTTACAGAGCGGACGGGATCAATAAGGTCTGGGAGACCTGAATTCTGCTTTCAGATTACAACACCCGCAGGAAGTCACGGCACTGCTCTGGACTTCATTTCCTTCTCTAAAACGAGTCCAATGATGGTGATCTATAACCATGAAGAAACACAGCCAAAAAAAAGACTGTTCCGCAGATCAGCTCCCTGTCACGACAGATCTCCTTTTCAGTTCCGCATATGCTGCAGGAATCAAGGACCTAACTTTGGTTTCCACTCCTGAGTTTCGCTCCTGACTCCCTGGGCAAGGCAAGCAACACCTTGTCAGAGGCAGAAAATTCAAGGATCTAGAAAGCTTAAGGCGCTTGCATCATCTTGCCAGCTATGCTGACACCTCTCATCCTAGCACGAAAGCGTTAAGGAGCCTTTTTCTCAGCTACCTCCAAGGCAACCACGCTGACAGTCAAACCAGGAACGACGGTGTCTGGCCCCCCTCCGGGATCACTGGGGATGCTTCCCCCCAGCTGTGCCCCTCTCATCCTGAAGGCCTCAGCGCTGCTGGAGGCTCTGTTAATCCCCCCGGGAAAAGGCACGGCACGGGGACGAGCCGAAAAGTGTTGAGCGCTTATGAGAAAGTTTGAACACGACTACTTGCTAATACAAAGCTTGTCAAACCCATCACCTAGAAATGCTGCACGTCTTTATTAGATTCCTTTATCGCCCCCCGAGATCGGAGGGACACGACTAGATGATTCTCAGCGGAGATGTCATCATCCAGAAACTAATTAAAGGCTGCGCAGGAAGTCGGGCCACGCACACTCTGGAGAACAAAACGCATTAGCAACCGGAGTCAAGAAAAATATTACAAGTGAACTTCAGATCAGAAAGGGCAAGCTAGGGATTTGACAATAACTCTCCTCTTCCCGTCTTTCCTCCCACTCCTCCCTACGCTCCCTCTTCCTCTCTCTCCCGACAGAAGCGAGACCGTTGGGATCTCAGGGCTTTCTGGGACTAGCTCCTGCAGCGCCATCTCACGATGGATGCAGAAGGACATCCGACCTTCTCCGCCACTGGGCCACATCAAGGGAGGAGATCATGATTTGCACTGGAGGAACTTAGGTTTTTTTGGTTGGAAAAGCCCCAGTGCCGCTGTCAATATGCTGCAGAGATGGACGGCTCGAGGCTTATAGTGCTAGACCATCCCCTGCTCCGCCACAGACTCCCCAGGAGGTAGTCCCGGGCAAAACACTAAATCTTTTTGGGTCTCAGCTCTTCACCTATACAATGAGAAGGACAAGCGTTTCCCTCCCTCCCAGGCTTATTACGAAGACAATGTCACAAGAGCTTACGAGGTAGCCAGAAGCTGCCGTCGTGGGAACCACCTGTAGGTGGAAAGACTTCAGCTTGGCAACGCTTGTCCTAGGAGCCTCATCCATCCTGTGTGTAGCTATGGCTCATGAATATTGAGACGCACACATCTAGTTTAGGCCACACATCCTGAGTGGATGCGCCCGTAAGTAACACTTCTCAATCAATTTGGAGTCTCACGGATCAACGAGCAGCAAGTTCATATGATATTCCTCTTCCTCATGCTCTACTGCACTACCAGCAATCTCCAAAGATCCCTCCCCTCTCAGGGGATTACTCAAGAGGCTCATTTCTAGCAGTCCCGCTAGTCCTACAGCCAAGGGCCAGACAGGCCAGGGCACGGACAAAGCTGTCACAGCGGCCATCGCACCCAGAGCCCCACTTAAGCCATCCGGTCCATCAGCACACACCGTTCTGGTAAAAACTGCACAAAAACTCAGCTCAAAACAGCCAGAGAGGGCAAGGGACCCTGCCAGCCACACAGGCAGCACCAGTTCTCCCCCCAGGTCTCATGACCAGCCAGCCGCTCAGCAACCCACTCGCCGCAGCCCCGCTCCAGGAGAGCAGGAGCTCTCCACGCTCTGCCGCGGCGCGCTCTGTCCTCCGGGAATTATGAACGGGCGGAGGGCCAAGCACGCTGCCCCGGCACCACGCCACATCGCTCGGCCCACGTGAACAAAGGAGCTCAAGTCGCCTTTCCAGAGATAACTCAGACACTCTAACGCAGCCAGCATCTCCAATGAATATAGGGCAGGTGTCTCTGAAGCGGCATATTAGTTAAAACGATGCTCTTTAAATTACATTTTGGCCATTGCAGGCAGAGAGGTTGTTCGCGTGTGCTTTTTCCTTTTTTTTATGGTGCATCTAGAGGCTTAAAAACACACAGGAAAAAATAAATCTCCTTTCCATTAAAAACACACTGCTCTTGCATAGTTGTTCTTATCTTCGCTCTCTCTTGTGTTGCCTCTCCCCCGACTCAAGCACAAAACAAGTGTTTATGATTACTCTTTCCACACTGACACTAATCTAATTCTAGGAGCTGCACAGAACATGCCCAGGGAAAGCATGGGAGCTCATGCCAGGATTGCAGGAGGATGAGCTGACTTCCCGGAAACACGGGAACGGACTCCAGTCCACTCATGGTTTTACCTCAAAAAACAGCGAGTTTCACGACTGTAATGTGGAACCAAGCGAAAGTGCAAAGATTTGATTGAATTCCAGTTGCAGCCTATATCTTCTGGGTCAACCCGTCTACCTAGCTCCTCTAGTTGTGTCCCTTTCGCATTTTAGGGGAGGGTTAGGGCACAACCCGATCCCTGACAGGTCTAAGCACAGCAAGACTAAAGTACTTTGCAGGGTGCTGGAGGGACTCGCGGTAGTTCACACTACACCCTTCTCCCCCCAACAAATGCATCCGCGCTCCCCGCACGCTCTCCGTGGAACGGTAGACCGGAGCGGTACTGTGTCGTTAAATCCCTCATTTACCCTAAAAGCCAAACGATGGTTTTAAGCTCTCGGTTGAGAACAGAGGACTGGCCTCCCTGCGCTCTGCGCTGAATTTCTGCAGCCTTCGCTCCCCCTCGCCAAGGAACTGCAGAAGCAACGCGGGGCGAGGAGCCACACTTCGAAAACAGGGCAGCTTTCTGTGCCGTCTTCGGTCCTAGTGAGGGAATGCACCCTCGTGCGATTTCTATTAACGCTGGGGAGTCTATCAGACAAGAAGAAAGGTAGAGGAATCACTTTGTGTGCAGCCAATAAGTTTGGTACCATCGTCTCTCTCAGCTGGAGACTGCTGCGTGCACAGATCCCCCCCTGCGCCGTGGCTGTTATCTGGGAGGCCTGCAAATACCTGATATCAGATGCTTCCCAGCTGCCCGTGTAGCTGCACCTCACCCAAATGAAGTGCTGATATCTTATTTACAGCAAATCCTGGGCACAGGCTTGCCCTGACTTTGCCCTGGGGGAATGGGAGCCATTTCCTTTAGTGCTTGCCCCCGAGCAGCCCCTTCCCTTCCCCCTTCCCTGGCTCCGGCTCAGCTTGCTGCCGTTTCCCCAGTTTGCAGGACAGCAGCATTGCCGAGCAATGGCTGCAGAGATTCATTCTCCCAGGCAGGCTCCCCAGCAGAGAGAGGACTTCTGCTGAGTTTAACAAGTCCTACGTTTGCCTGGGAACTAACACCATTAGCTGAGGTTTAACGGTCTCTTTTCATCTGGCTGTATTTTCACCTCATCCCCACTGTCTGGTGAGCTCTACAAAATACACCTCTTGTCTGAGACAGGACTTTTTTCCCCCTTCTGCCTCGGCACCCCCAAACAAGGACTCAGCTGAGATCCCTGCGCTTCTCGCTGTCATTTCAAATGGTCACCGTCCGAGACTACCTCGCACCCACCGCGTGATGACAGCGTGCCCTCAGTTTTCTATTCCCATTCATCTTTGCAGACCATTTGAGGAAGGCAGCGAGTTCCCAGGCCTGCCCATTGCCGGGCAGGAGGTGCGACTATTGCCCTGGCACCTCCCGAGGGCCCAGCAGCAGCAGCCTCATGGTCTGCCTGCCTCCCATCCGTCCCCTGCCTTCCGAGTCCCTTGCAAGCTGAGCTCCACCGATTCCATGCATCTTCTCATACTCTAGCTTTATACATCTGATTGGGTTTCTTCCCCTCATCTCCTTTGACTCTGGTGAAAAATAAACGGATCAGGCACGGAGCATGGCCCTATTATTCTCTGATGAGCAGGTCTCTGGGCCAACACTGCTACTCATGTCCAGACCCTTTCGTCGCCTGCTTATAAACCAGGAGGTCGGTAAGGCCCAGCAGTTCAAAAATGAACCGCAGGTGAGGTGATTTATGCCTCCAGATGCTGCCGCTCTTCCTGTCCCTCTGGGAACATGCCTCTTAGCAAGCGACTTGCTAACCCATCCATCACTTCTGCTGAGGCAGGCCAAACTTCCCAAAGCCTCCCCCGTCTGTTCCTTCCTCAGCTGAGGACACTAAACTCTTAGCTAAGCTATTGAAAAGCCCGGCTTGCACGGACTCGAGTTGCGAGGGCTTGGCCCCTGTACCAACCAGTCCGCGAGGCTCTCAGGCCACGCGCCTGGGGAACGCGGACTACTGAATTAGCCGCACGGGACAGAAACCCCCGTCGCCGTAGCCGCACAGCACACCTTCTCCTTCTGCAGCGCTTGCCACCCTGGCTGCGTGCCTCCCGGGGCACAAACCGGAGGCAGGATCTGCCAGACGCGCCGCCCCCTCCCTCCTCTGGCCTCGTCCACCGTGGGGACAGCTCTTCCCGCGGGGCTGCACGCGACAAGGGTGGCGCGGGAACGCGTATCAGCTAGCAAAGATATCCGCAGCACGGTCTCTGCATACCCAGAGCAGGCATCAAAATCTCATTACAAAGTTTCAACCCAAACATGCAAATTTTGACAAAGTTAAAAGCAGACGAAAACGCGGGAGCGATGCTGCCGAAAGGCAGGGCTATCAGCTCGCTTCTAGCACACAGGGGTTGTTCTCGTTTTCCATGAGGATTGCTCCTTCGTTCCCCATTTCTCCTAAATGAAACCCTCGAGCTTTCTTCTTGGCCACCCTCGCGCCTTTGAGAAAGCTAAAAGAACCTCAGGGAGTTAGTCTCCCTCAGTGCATCTTTTAATTTTCCTATTTGTCTTTCCAGTGCCCACCCTTAGCAACGGCACCATCTATTCCCCATGTGCTCGTGCTTGCCACGGAAGGAACGGTTTTCCCCCTCCCTTCTTATTCCCCCTCCTCCCGTTTAATCATTTGGGAGCCTGCTTATGCAGACTTTCTTTTTCCTTCCTTCCTCTTTCCCCTTCACTTCTAAAACCCGTGATTCTCCGATTCCAAATCATTACTGTTTTTAACTTGGCTTGGCCCGCTTTAATTAAGTTACTTTCCATTATTTTTTATCTAGTCCATTTGTCTACATCCCCCCTGGCCCTCCCTCACTCTTCCTTCCCTCCTCAAGGCAGGCTGGGTATGAAATCCTAACGTTTCCATTTGGCTAACAATCACTTTGAATTTTTAAACGCTATTAAATTGGATCACACCGGTCACTGGGCTGGAGTTGTCGCGCTGTGATATTTACTTGCGCCCGTCAAAGGGAAACGAAATTGCAGCGGCGGTGCGTGGGGGGGAGCGCCCCGCGGGGGCACAGATTTCTCCTGCCCGCGGTACTCGCCGGCAGGCAGAATCCCTCCGGATTTCAGAGCGAGTTCAAAGGAAACCCTTACGCTGAACCATGAACGCATTGTAATGTCTTTAATAAATCAATTACTTGTTGGCAGGGAAGTGTCACTGCATCTCCGATCCTTGTAATCGCCTCAGCCTTGCTGTTTTAAGTGCTGAAAGACCACTGGGGTGGAAGGGGAGCCAGAAGCAGCAGCGCGGTAGGGTACAAGCAAGCAAAACTTCAGCTTTATCTTACCAGAAGAGAAAAGATGCAGACAGAAATTTGCATAATGCAAAAAACACCTGTCCCCCCCGATGGTGACTTCCAGCCCCGGGGACATTTGGGAAAGCGCACTGCGTCATGGGACTCTGCAGAGCACAACCTTCATCCCTAGCGCTTGGGGAGCGGAGCCCAAAACGAAGCTAGGGAGAGGCGGACCGCCCTCCCGGCGGGGTTCAAACCCGGCTGCCCAGCACGCCTCTGTTCCCGTTTCACGGAAAGAGCCCTTTTACAGTAGAAAAATTGCTAAAGAGAGTAGCATTTGATTACAAAGCAGTCCTGGCCAAATTCAGCAGCTCCTCCTCCTCTCTCTCCGCTGACAATAGCCTCCCTTCGCCACAACAACAATAATCTGAGCACAAACAGACACCAAGCTTTTCAGAAAGTAATGAACTCCGGTCGGAGCCAAGGCAGGAAGGGTTTAATGTGCAGCTCCGAAAGCTTGGCGGGGCCATCAATTATATAGCCCTGCTGCTGAAGGAGCAAAAAAAAATAATATTTCAGACAGACTTGGCCATAAAGAAACGATAGGGAAGGAAAACACTGCAAAAAAAAAAAAAAAAAAAAGAAAGAAAGACAGAAAGAAAAAATTAATTCTGCAAGCGGAGAGAAGCGTTTGCAAAAGAAGAGGAGGATCAAAGGCTGAAGCTCTCAGGCTTGCTGCACGGCAGAGGGATTATACGGAGGGCAAACCACACAGAAGATATCTCTGTTGACCCCTGTCTCGAGGCCCGTCAGGGCAAGGACAGTCCCGGGTGCAAATCACAGGGCCATTTTGCTGCGAGGAGGCTTGCTCCGTGCACGTGTGCGGACGGAGACCTGCTCGGCTCCGCTCACGCGGGACCGCGAGCTGAGACGGGGTCTGCATCCTGCAGGGCCTGGCTCCAGCTCTACGCTAAAAGCTATGGAGGCAAAGCAAAGCAACCACAGCCAAAAATCTTCCGGTCATCTCTAGTAGCGGCTAGATGGGACGAGCAACGAAAAACGTGCGCCTGGGCTCACGCAGAGCAGCCAGGCTTTGCGAGGGTCCTGCCTGCCCCCGGCCCTGCCGTGCTTCACAGCCGTTCCCAGGGATTCACCCCAAAACTGCTGCTCACGAGAAATGCCACGCCATAAGGAGAGGTCGCGCCACCCGCAGCCTTCCAGCTTCTCCGGCGAGCGAGCGAGCAAGCAACCACACCAGAAAAAACCCAAACTAGAAATATTTCGGGTTTCAGAAATGACACGTGCATGCCCTTTCTGCACGTCTTTGCGTTGTTGCTCTCTGCTCCCCGTTTTTTTCTTCCCTTTCTCCTTTTCGAAATCTTTTTCTTTCAAATCCAAACCAAAGCCAGAGCAGAAAAGGTCGCGTTCCCCCCACCCCAGCC
The DNA here is from genome assembly GCF_040807025.1 of Struthio camelus. NCBI lineage: Eukaryota > Metazoa > Chordata > Aves > Struthioniformes > Struthionidae > Struthio > Struthio camelus. The sequence continues at coordinate 6,202,453 of NC_090963.1, forward strand.
CGCCCTCCCGCAGGTCCAGCTACCCCGACGCGGCCCGTCCTCGAGCTCGCTCGCGCGCCGCCGCCGCAGCTCTTCCCGCGCCCCGGGGCCGAAGCGAGCCGGGGCGCTTCGCCGGGAGCCGGGCAGCGCCGCCGCCACGGCAGCTGTTCCCTTGGCCTCTCCTGTATCTCCAGCATTGCCTTCACGTCTGGTTCGCGCTCGGCCTCTTTCCCTACCGCTGGGAGCCTGGTTTGGAAGCGCCGCTCAGCGCGCGGGCTGCCAGGCGCAGACGCCGCGCTGCCCAGCGCGTCCCGTTCGGATAAGGTACCCGAAGGCCGTTTGCAAGCTTCCCTCTGCCTCGTCCTCCCCGAACGTGCCAGGGCTGCCACGCTGCTTTCCCCTCCTCCCTTTTGGCCGCGCGGTTATCTTGGCTCGGGAAGCACGTTCAGACGCCTGGCTGCTGGCAGCGCTGGGCCCTGGCGCGGGCTCGCCGCGTGCGGCTCGCCGATAGGGAAGGGGAGGCGAGCGGAGCCCAGGCGCCGAGGTCAGCGCAATCCACCTTGACTATCGTGGGCTCGCCGGCGGCCGCGCGTCCCGCTCTCGCCCGGCCCGGGAGCTTCCCGAGCCAGTTACAGGCAGCTTTCCAGCCGCTCGGATCCCTCCGGCTTTGGCGGAAGCTCAGGCCAACTCTATCTCCCGGTTTCGCTGGGGATTTGCAGGCTAAGAGAAATGCAGAAAACACACCTGAGAGCTGCGTTTTAAGAGGTGAGTTTAGTTTGCCGGGCAGCCGTCTAGTTAAAGGCATCGCCACCTGCGGCTCCTCCCCGGCAGCCAGCGCTGCTCCCGAGCGCGGCAATTTTGGCAGAGCGAGCCAGCGAAAGCCCCAGGGTGCAAATAGACTGGGGTGCACAGCGGGGACCGGGGCCCCGGCTCGTCCTCGCCGGCCGGCACGAGTCCCACCACGCGCGGCACAGCCAAACCCCGCAGCCCTTCCCTGGCGTGGAGCCCCTCCAAGGGAGACTTCCCGGTGGCGAAAGACATGCTCAACAGGACAGATGCGGCCCTGCCGAATTTGAGAAGGGCCCGGGAAACGCTCAGGACCACCACGCCTGCCAGAGGTTATCCCCCAAGGTGAGCCGGGCTGGCTGGGAGGGAATCAAACGGGCAGGGGGTTTAAAAAAAAAAATCTCTTCCTTACTGCAACCCCTGCCTAGGCACTGCTCTCGCAGAGACCCCACCAAACTCATTTCACCCATGATCGGCACAGGACTGCAAGCCACCGCTGCCCGGAGCAGCAGCCTGGGCCTTCCCGCGTGCCACCTTCATGGCGCACGGAGGGCACATCTACTAGGTGCCCCATGGGCAACGCAACTCCGAACGCTGAGACGCAGCCAGCGCTGCAGCCAAGGTCGTCCTCTAACAAGCAAACTCTCCTGGGCAAGGACCTCCGCTCTGCTCTGCTCTTTGGCTCTCCAAGCCTCTGCACCAGGCTCCCAAATCAGGACTTGACCGCAGGGGGCTGGCCAGCAAATCAGTTCTCAAGGCCCCAAAGAAGAGCCAGATTAAAGTATCAACTCGGAATTTATGCCCAGGACTTCAGGTTTAATAATGCAACAGAAAATCAATATTTAATAAAGCAAATGATGGAGAAAAACACTGAATGGGAGATGAGCTGCTGCTCATGTTTTCAAACACGCAGCTCCCGGAGGAGCCGGTTTGGCAGGAGAGACGCAACACCAGATTGTCACGAAGCGCTGGCATACCGGCCGCGGCAGGTCCCACCGATTCCAACTCCGGTGTCAAGGGGGCTCGCAGGTCTTTTATTAAAGGACAAACAAGGAATTACTATGGTGGTCAGAGTCCAAATACCCATGGAGAGAGATCAAATGCCGATACACACAGGGAGCGGAGCAGCTGCCTTTCAGCACAGGCCCAGATTTGTGCTAGGGCTGGAGGAACGCCGGCAGGCGGGCAGGAAGGCACCCAAGCTCGAGCTTCGGATGCCTTGGCAGAGCAGGGCTGGGATGCGCGACACGTCGTGAGAGCGCCAGGGCTCAGAGAGGAGAGCAAGCCCCTGCTTGCTCTCCCGACACGCAGTGAGGCCGAGGAGTAAAGACCATGGCACGCATTCACAGGGAGAAGGACCCAGCACTGGCTCATCCAGAAGAAACACGGGGCAGCAAAGCATCCAGGACGTTGGTAGGGGAGGGCTGATCTACGGCGGTGCACTGTAAACCACCGACCGGCCTCCTACCCTCTGACACCCCACAGCCCAGGCCACCGCAAGGCAGATCCTCCGCACCAGCTCAGGGTATACAGCCAGTGAGCAAGCCGGGCATCACACCCGTCCCCGTGGCGGCCGCCAGACGCAGCGACAAGGCAAGCACAGAGCGCTCTGCTCCGGCGGGGAGGGATGCGAGCGGGATGCTGCGGAGAGATGAGCAGCTCCGTCTCCCTCCCCTGGAGGCAGAAGAAAACTGCACTTGGCACAAATGACAAGTCAGTCGTCCCCTCGGCTGGCTGGTGGTGCTCCGGGCGGCCGCTCCTACGCGCACGCGCGTGTGCGTGCGAAGGACCAAACCCGCAGCCCGATTCTGCTGCCTGCGAGAGGGGCTGCCCCGAGGCTCGGTCGAACTGGGGTGGGGGGGGGGGGGAACTGGGGGGCAACGCTAGCCAGGACACTGATTGCTTGGGACATGCCTGATCTCTACGCTCTCGCAGCCCGGGGCTGCAGGAGACACAGACACTCGACGCCGCTGGCTGCGTTGCAGAGCGCCCCGCGCTCCCAGCGCTGGGGACCGCCCTGCCCTCCTGCAGCGAACGGCCTTGCGACGCGCCTTTTGCAACGGGCCTCCCTCCCGCCCCGTCCCCCTACCCCACCTCCTGCGCCTCATTCACCTGAGGAGTTAAGCCCACCCATTCCCAGGCCAGACACAAGATGGGCTGCCGAGCGGGAAAGCGATGAATTTCCCCCAAATCCACCCAAGGACACAAGGAGGTGCAGCCGGGCGGCTGCAAGGTCCCGAGGCTCAGGACGCGCAAGGACTTGCCGCCCGGAGCAGGGCACGAGCCCGCGGCCAGCGCGAGCCCCAAAGTCGCATCCGCTCCACCCTGCCAGCTTGGACAAACTCAGGCCCACAGAGTTGGAGGACCACCTAAGAGCTCAGAAGGAAGGGGACGCCCGCTGGCGCGGCTCATCGGTGACGAGCTCTCTCCGGAGGAGCAACGCGCCCTTGGATGGAAGACCCCTCCTCTCCCAGGCGGCGTGCGTCGAGCTGCCTGCTCCTGCAGACCGTCAATAATTTGTAGCCTGCGCCGGGATCCTTCACGATGAAAGATGACATATAAATATAAAACGTTATCGCTCCATAACAGCCACATGCTATAAAACGCCGGGCAGAAGGATCTGGAACTAGATGGAGGGAGCGCTTTAAATCCTTCCCTGCAGAGTTACTACGGGTAAAAACAACAGACCCGCTCGGCACAGCTCCGGCACAGAGGGAAAATAAGAAAGATGCTGATAAAAACGCCCCGGTCGTGGCAGGAAGGTGACTTTATACCGGCGCGACCTTCCTGTACCGACACGACTACGGCAGCCCTAGCAGCGCTGTCGGAGCGGCGCACCGGCGACCCGCGCGCCCGTTTCGTTGCATCGGAGCGACGCCGCCGTCCCCGCGCTCCCCTGCCGCGACTTTACAAAGATGCCTTCGTGTTACTATAGTGACAATAAAGCGCTGGTAGCAATATTATACTACAATGAGTTGACTCTGCTCCCGCTATTAGGAGAACAATGCTGTTACTGTAGTAACATTACAGTGTTGAGGTCTCACTGTTCTACCCTTAATTTTATTGTAGTAAGATTAAATTGCAATAGTGTTATTGAGCCACCATTAGCGTTACCATAGTAACAATAACATTAAGGTATCGTGGGACAGCGGTCTTCCCGTTCCACCGCAAATATTTTAAGGGGGTAAAACAAAGGAGATCACTGCAGGAACATTAAACTGCAGTGACCTCATTAAACCGCCACTGGCCTCACCGCACTCAATGACGCTCCGGCGTACGGATTCCCAAAGCGCCCCCAACGCGCGTGCGACAAAAGCATGGGTTTCTGCAGCGCCAGCGCTTTGGCTGCTGAAGCCCCTTCCTCTATGGCGGAGGAGGAACTGCTGCCACGGGGCGGGGGGGGGGTGGGGAATACACCCTTTATGCCGGGGGTTAACACGAGCCCTGCAGACGACTTAAGTCCTCCCGCGGCCCCGTTTTGAGAGCGGAAGAGGTGCGTGAGCCCGGCGTGAGGTCAGCCTCCTGAATTGCACCCGCTCCGCACAAGGGATGAGCCGAGCCGCCGCTGAACCGCTGCCGGTTGACGCCGGTGACCTCCCCGCGGAAGCGCTCGGAGAGGATGGGTGAATGGAGCCGCCGGCAGCTCGCGCGCTCAGGAAGGCTCAAAGAACAGTGGGCTCTTCCCTGCTGGAAGAGGGGTGAGGAGAGGGCAACCTGCCCGGCTCGGCTCCGCGTGTCTCCAAAGGAGGAGAAGAGAGAGTTACGGTGAGCTCATCTCACAGCAAGCAAAGTTGCAAAAACTGGGCAAGCAAAGGCAAATTGGGGAACCACGGGAAAGAGCCCCAGAGCGTACATCGCCACGCTACCCCGGCGTGCCTACACCCCTTCACAGCGATACAACAGCAGCCCTGGCTGGCACCGGCACTGCTTGGGGGTCCCCCGCAACACCCCGAGCTACGGTATTAGCAGTTCACAAGGGGAGAAAAAGAGAGAAATGAGCCACAGCCCCGATGCACGTGGAAAAGCAAAGCAGGAGGGAACTGGAGACGGCTCGCGTGTCCTAGGAACCACTGCTCCTCCTCGCTCCGGCCTCCTGCCCGTTATTTCCCTTTGGGGGACAGCATACGTCCTCACGTGGCGCCTACCCGTTTTTGGCCGTAACCTCCTCCTGCTCTCCGACACCAACCCGCCAGCAAGCTGAGAGCTGCTTTGCACGCAGCTCCGCCAGCGTCGCCGGGCACGCGAGCAACGCACCGACCGCTCCTTCTCTCGCGGGGCTCCCTCACCCTCTGTAACGGGGACGCCGACTAAAGCCCCGGCGCACGTTTCACCTCCCCGCGCCTCCCCAGGAGGGAGGACGTGCTGCGGGGCGAAGCGCGGCAGGTGCCCCCAAGGGAGGCGGCGGAGCGGACGCCCGACTAGGACAGCCGCTCTTCTGCCAGGAGCTCTTCCGCGCGGCCAGACGCACCAGCCGGCAGCAAGCGTTTCCAACGTAGCCTCTCGAGCCTCTGTTCTCCCCCCTCCTCCCGCCCCCACGATATAATTGCTAATTAATAATAACGCTTAGCTCTCAGATAGCGCGTTCCAGCTTCAAAGACCTCTGTCGACATTAACGAATTAATCCTCATCAGCCCCCTCTGTGAAGTAGGTGACAATTATTATCTCTGCCTCACAGATGTTAAACCGATCCGCAAAGAGGTCGAGTGACTCGGGGAAGGCCGGAGAGAGCGAGTCTACGCGGCCCGACTCCGGTTACGCCACCGCTCGGCTAAGACGCGCAGACGACTACCTCTGCGGGCCGAACCCTCCTCTTCTTCCCAGGCCAGCTTGAGCGCAGCGTCTTTGCAGCCCCGCGCCAGCGCAGCCCCCTCGGGCAGGCGACGAGAGCCAGCGCTCCGGCCTTGTCCCCACCGCCGCGCTCCTCGCCGTCCCGCCAGCCTGGCCTCGACGTTCGTTGCAAGCCCATCGAACCAACGGCGACAGGCGCGCGCGCTGCGGGCTTCCCCCCGCTCCGCTCGCTCTCCCCCCACGGGGGACGCCGTCCAACCTACACGGGGCTGACGTTAGCGAGAGAGGGGCGAGCAGCCTTGGGAGGGAGGCGCAGCAACAGGCGGCAGAGGGAGAGAGGGAGGCGGCAGCAAAGCGCTCGGAAAGCAACGGGGAGAGCAAAGCGAGGGGAACAAAGCCAACGGCGAGGAAAGTGCGTAAGAGGACGCGCGAGACCTTCAGTCCACGGCAACAGCCCTGGTGCACAAATAAGAGACGCTTTGATGGACGGGTGGCAGTCAGCACCAAAGGAGAGGACAGCACGGGCAAAAGGAGCCCAGCGCTCGTCTGAATGGGGGGATGATTTTGCTTTTGCGCCGCTGATTTCCTACCTCAACCCATTTGGGGAGGACCTTTTTGGCAGAAGAGCTAGGAGGCATTACCCAAACGTCCTTCTGCTCCCGGGCAGGAGAGTTTCTCGCGCAGGGGAGAGGGGGCAGTCGCATCAGAGCAGCTCACGCCTGCGGCAGCCCCTGCAGGTACCGCAAGGAAGCGCCGGTACAGCACGGCAGTCCGTCCCACGGCTTCATACACCACCAATTCCTCAATCCCATCACTACCACCGAGTTCCCGCACGACCCCGAGCGAATCACCCGTCCCGTCGGGATGTCCTGCACCCTCGCTCACCAAATACTTTGCAAGAAGCAAAGCATATCTGCAATATCTTCAAGGCACAAGGACCAGGCCTTTTACTAAATATTTGCTGCAAATATTCACTTTGTAACAGGTACCATAAATAAATAAATAAATAAATAAATGCATGCTCCCAGCCTTCCCTGCGACTTCAGGTGTCAATGCGATAGCAGCAGAGCCGGACGCAGCCACCGCGAGGGGTTTCGAGCGCCTGAGCACCCATCGCCGTCTCGTCTCGTGTGGGCTATCCTGCCCGGGCAGCGACGGAGAGCTCCTCGCAAGCAGCCCTCGCGGGCGCCGCACCGGGGAGCAGCTAGACTTTATTGGGGTTGACTGAGAGCAGAGATGGCTGCACGGAAAGCCGTGCATGTGAAGCCACTCGGAAGAGCGGGGCTCTCCCACGAACGGGCGCAGCCCCGCCGGCTGTTTTCTCTCTGCCGCGCACGCCTCGGCGCCGGGGCTCCAGGCAGCCGCAGCGCGCCGCCGGGGCAGAGCCCGGGTCTCCCCTCGGCACCCGCGCCTCCAGCGAGCAGGTAATTAACTCTCAAACAATGGCCGGGATTTGCAGATTGACGGAGGCCCGCGAAGGAGTGGGAAAACTCATTTGCACCAAACACGAGGGGAGGGGCGATGAGTGGCTCCAGCGACAAGAGCAAAGAGCCAGACAGGGCCACGGAAACCGATAAAGAAACGGGAAAGAGCTAATATCCCCCACTTGCCTTTTTTTTTTTTCCCTCTCTCTTTCTCTTTTTTCCTTTCTAAGCACTAAAATTCCACCATTTTCCATCATGCAAATTTGTGTGTCTAAGTGAGATTAAACTCCGGCAGGCACCATGCCTCCCTCCCCAAGCCCATTTCCAGCACCGAGATAAGGGCAACTTTCCTTAATGCATCTTACAAGGCAGTGGGAGGGTTTTGCAGACGCGCATTGGAGACGGCTTATTATCAATACAAATGGAGCTTTCCAGGCACCGGCCTCCTGGCCTCCTCCTCCCTCCCCTCTCTCTTTTAAACCTAGTGACCCGGAGAACGGCGGCGCTCACAAAATTCAAATAGCTTAAGTGTCCTGCAGGGAAGGGGGAGAAGCGGAGAGCCACGGCGGAGATTCAGGAGGGGCAAGAAGCAGGACTTGCTTGTTAATAAATCCAGAGTGGGGAAACGGGAGCCAAAAGGAAGGGAAACAGTTGCTCCTCAAAAGCGAACGGGTCCTGTCTGAAGTCGCCTTCTTCAACCTGGGTTTTCTACCTCCCCTGTAAGTTCAGAGCCTACATTTTGCAAGTGGGGCTTTCCTGGATTTGTATCTCTGGGATGAAGCTGTCTTCACCCAGAAGCGCTCTGTACTCCCAGGGTCCAAGGCCGACTGCCGAAAACGCGGGCAGTGCTACTTCATTGCGCTTGTGTGGTCCTACGGAAATTTCTCCTAGCAAGAAGTCAGTGATCAACAAGTGGGATACGTAGGAGAGACCTTCCAGATGCTGTAGATAACGTGGGCACTTCCCAAACAGTTCATTTCAGGTCTAGTAACAAAAAGGCAGTGGGTGTTTGGGAGCTTTCTTTCCGGGGTGATCCAGGTGCAACAAACATCCTTGTATCTTTTGCAGCTACACGGTTGGCTTGCATCAACTTCCCGTCAGCGTCTCCAAACCTGACCCCATTTAAAACAGCCCTCAAATTAGCAGGTCTTAACTTTGATGCATTCAAGCGCCACCGGTCTGTTGTCTCGCTCCCGGCCTCCTCGGTCCCACGTTAGCACAAAGGCTCATTGGCAGCAGGAAGGAGAGGTGCGCAAACCTGCTGTTCCCGGATCAGCAGCAATCACCTTCTGCCTTTCTATGGAAGGATTTCAAGACTGACAAGGGACCTCTGAAAGCCTGACCGACGAGGAAAGGTTGGAGAAACTGGGTTTGTGCCGTTTCAGAAAGAAGGTGGCTGAGGGGGCACACGATAACAACCTTACAAAAAGGAAAAGGCTGTTATAAAGAGGACAGTGATCAATTGTTCCCTATATCCGCTGGGGATAGGATGAGAAAAACTCCACTTCGTTTGCAACAAAGGAGGTTTAAGTTAGATATTAGCTATACATTTTCTAATTATAAAGCTAGCGAAGCAGTAGAATAGATCGTCTAGGGAGATTGAAGAATCTGCTTTGTTAAAGATTTTCAAGAATAGCTTTCACAAACGTTTGCCAGCAATGTCTCTGCCTCATTGCAGGGAGACAGGCTAAATTAGCTCTTGAGGTGCCTTCTACCCACCTATTTCGAGATCTCAGCCACCAACACAATCAATCCAGAAATAAATGTGCTGCGCTTCCCTCACTGTATTGTGGACATCCTTGGGCTCCTTGCAACTTTTAGCTGATTCTCCCCTACTGCCTTGGGGGAGCATCCCCAGGCCTCTTAGCCTAGAGAAAGCTCCCTCGCCCACCCCTTTCCCTCTTCTATTGTTTGCTGCTTCCCTCCACAGCTCTGTTTCCTTCAGCAGCCCTGTCGATCCCCCATGCCCCTACTCCCATCACGAATATCTCCCCTCGCCTCTCTTCCAGAGAGCAAGCTGGCTCAGACGGGAGCTGCCAGGGCAGGCTGGACCTTGCACCTCAGCTGCATGCCGGATGTGGTGCCTACACAATATCCAGTGCTCGGAGCTCCCGCTCATCAGGGAGGGAGGGGTAAGCACCATCTCTCAGAAGCTGACTGTCTTTTAGGACAGGATTATACTGGTTTGCATATTTATTGGACCCATTTTCCGAGGCAGAAGTGTTAATCCAGGCACCTCAGCCAAATTTTTATCTGGGTCATTAAGGCAAGCCTCTCTTTTAATTGGACACGATGTTCTCTTTCATGTCCTTTCCCAGAGCACTGCTGCACATTCAACTATTGCCACCTTCCACCCGAGATAGGGCTGTGTGAGCCAAGTAATAGCTCCTGAAATTACGGGGCCCGCTCCGCAGAGCCATTATTTCCAATTGGCAGCCGAGAGGATATTCAGCATGTTCTACTGCTGAGCCCATCGCTGAATCCTCCAGTACTTAACCGTGCCACTATAAGGAATTAAGATATGACCTCTTACTCTAGTATCCAAACAACCCTTCCTAACGCTGCAGCAAGACGCAGGAGGGATAGGCCTGGATGCCTGGTGATACGGGAAATTTGGGTCAGGAAGCCTGGCAACGGAATCAGACCAGAGCCGATATAAATTGTCCTGCATCACGTCGGCACCTGATAGCGACTTCAAAACTTGCGGGCGATCGACTTCAGCTTCAGAAACTCAGGCAGGTAATAACAGATCGCAAGATAAACAGCAAGGACCTGGGATGGCAATGCATCCACTTTTCCTCCACAGTTAATGGAGATGGAGAAAGTCCGGCTCTGTTTAGTTTGCTTGATTGCTCTAAGAGGAAAGAGAAGGGCAGGGGGTGGGGGGGGAGGGAAGGCTCTGTTGTTCCCCCCCCGCTTCTATTCATTAGGCTGTCAATAGCGCTCAGGCCTGGCATATCGACAGCGGATTAGCTCAACCCGACTCTGTGTACAAGACCAATGCCTTTTTAACCCAGCTTGTTTCCAAATCAATACACCCATCAGCATTCGAAAATTAGCCCGAGATGAAATTCCAATACTCAAGATGGTGTGTCATGCTAAGAGGCTGCTGGCCGAATCACAGAAGGAGGAGAGGAAAAAAAAAGTTGCTAGCAAGGGATTAGATATTTTCCATTAATCCTCCCCCAGGCTGCCTCCACTAGGAACATACCAGACCCCATATGTCCCACCAGGCAGGCTCCCTCTTGCCCAGCGCACATCCCCGCCCAGTCCTGCAGCACAAGCGCGGGAAGCTATCTTGCATGAACGTCCATCTGCTTGACCGTTGCGTGTGACGGCACTTGTACAGCCCCTCTTGAGAGTCCGCGTGTGCTTGCACTCGTGAGCGCTCGCTGAAGAGCGTACGTACATGCCCCGCGGATGTCGGGCCTCAGCGACGCGCGTTCACGAGCCAGCGAGCGCGCGCTCGGCCGATGCAGAGGCCCCACCATCCCCATGCCTTCTCTCCTTCGCGCAGAAGGGTGGGCACACAGTTTGAACGCACAAACACATATCGTTGCTAGGTATACGCACACCCCCGCAAAGTACCCAAATCTGTCCTCATTTCCCCCAGCACGAATTTTACTTCAAGCATCGCCTCCAGCAAAGCAAAAAACATCACACTACAACAAAGAAAACCAACAACGTGGGGTATAAGCGGTTATCTCAGGAGACAGGACCATTCCAAGAAAGTTGGGTAAATTTGCTTCTGCAAACGCCTGGACATTGTCCAACTTCACTGGGACTCTCCAAGCCTGTAAATCACACCCCGTGCTCGCACGCAGCAAGCTTGATGTAGGAGTAATGGGAGGAGAGAAGGAGTCTCATGTTAGGGCAAAGGGATGGAGAGGTATGGGCTAGACTGCTTGGGAAATGGCAAACAAGAGTCAACAGGCTGCAGGACCACAAGGGTGAAGATGGAGACTGGGATCATGGGTAAAACAGAGGCAGGAAACCAGGGCAAAAGGGAGGAACAAAAATCACAGCACCAAGTCCAATTCCTCTTCGAAACCCTCAGTTTGCCTGCATGTCCCTTCCTCTTACCTTGCACGATGAGATGGACACGCGATGTCTTCGGGTGATTGTCTGTCTGCACAGAGCAGGTGTAGGGGCCTTCGTCGTACACATCCACATCTTGGATTTGGATGCTGTACTGGGTTTTGGTGTTGGCCAAGAGCACCACCCGAGGGTCCAAGCACCACTTGTCATTGCCGGCATAGAGGATGCTGCTGCGGTTCAGCCAGGCCACTCGGGTGACTCTGTTATCCACGGAGCACCTGGGGAGAGGGGGAGAGGCGATTCGTTAGCACGCTGCTGTTGGTAGCTCTGCCGTCCCCTTCCCTTCCCTTCCCTTCCCCAGCCCCTACCTCCCTATTTTCACTATTTTTAGCTTTGCTGCAAGCAGCAGTTTCCGAGACCAAGTGTGGCGGTTCTCCAAAGAGGGCAATGTCAGCATTTTATCTGCCATGCTCAAGCACCAAAGTCCATCAAAACTAGTGGCTCAAGAGATTTTCCAAAGAGCTTCACAATTACTTTAGACTTGGAGAGATCAGAGTCACCCACTACCAGCCCCCCGAAGGACCTTTCGCCTTTCCATTCCCGTTTGCTCCTTTGGGCTGCATAACTTGGAGACAACCGGAACTGACCCAAAACCTCCATTCTGAGACCAAGTCACACTTCTTTCACACCTGTCTCCTCCCCAAACACGTCACTTTCCATTTTCTCCACAGACCTTCATATCCCTGCAGCTAGGCAAAGAAATGCAAAGTACACGAGGAGAGCAGCTCACTCTCTGCTTCACAGTGGAATGAAGAAAATTTATCTCCGGAGAAAGCCACTTTTGACACACCTCTAGAGAGAAATCTACAGCTTTCAGCCATTTGTTCCTTCTGTCAGTTCTTCCTCTCCTCCGTATCATCTGCACCGCTACATCTCTTTCACTTATTGTGCCTCCCCCCAGCTTCTCAGATAAACATTTCACTTATTAAGCAATGCTTTGGAGTTAGGCATCTCCTAATTCCAGCCTAACTAACAAAATGAGGCCCCCACCACCACCACCGCCTAGGAGGACAACAAGGCACAAGCTCAGAAGTAATTTTAAGAGACGCTACTGAACGAGATTATTTTGCTGTCCACAATAGCAGGGGCTAGTCTTGCTCGAGACAGAAGGTCTCGGCCAGCCCTACAACCTCGGGTCCCCACACCCCTCAGCCAACGTTCGACTCTTCCCTTTTCACAAATCATTCCAAGACGAGTTTGGAGCACAGGGGTTTGGAGGCTGCCTGCTATCCAAATCCTTCCCTAGGCAGTAGGAACATGCAGGCCCCCAAGCTGGTTGAAATCGTGCTTCTTTCCAAGTAAGTTCAGGATTACGGAGCCGTTATAACTTCGCAGAGCTTTGTTAGATGCCAGTGACGGAGGATAATGTCCCTACATAAAACCGCTCAGCCTAAGATCCATTGTTTATGTTCTCGCCAATCTACTTCATTACTTGTGCAGTGCCGGGGAAGCAAATTAACTTCTGAGTCACCGAAAAGGAGAGCATCAGCCTTTGAGAGGTCTCGCACGGTAACCTCGCTGAATGCAAGGGACTTAATGGGCTATATATGTCAGACCACAGTAGCTGTGGAGGTTCGGCTAGGATGAATACATCTCCAGCACGTGGGCTGTCAGGGAGTGATCTTGACACTCAGAGTCCTTCAGGGATCGTGTCCTTTCTCAGGGTAAGCATACTTGGGCAGAGCTGCAGAGTGAGGTAATAATAATAAAAGTAACCTGCAAGATGCCTCAAGTCCCCCCTAAAATTCATGCAGCTATCCACAGCCTCTCTCCCTGCATCTGTCCATCTATCTACTCTGTTGCTCGCTTCTTCCTTTTCTGTGTCTACTACTATCTTCTTCAGCTATCACCGAGCCTGCTGCCAGGCTACACAGGGAACACACGAGGTCTGCTGCAAAGCAAGCTGTGAATGGGGCCGTTTCCAACGCGTGGAGGCAGCACATCGTCAAAACGAACCGATCCTGCTTTATAGGGAATTTGGGTAAAGTGAAACTTAATAGACAGTGAACAAACTGCAAGATCCAAACTCTTCCAGGCTGTGAGCTATGCTGGCAATAAATCCTGTTCAACGTGGAGTCTCCCTAGGTGAGGCAGAGTCTCTCTAGGTGAGGCAGAGTCCAGAGTAACAAGACTCCTGGCTTCTTCTCTTGGTCCTGCCACCACCTCTCTGCATGTGGTCCCTGCTTTCCTTCTCCTAAGAGCTCTCAGAGGAGCTTCAGAAGACTTTCTGTATTAAAGCGCATACAATCCACACAACCCACAATTCAACGTATTTACCTCCCAGTTATCTCCATGAGCAGGCGGGGGATGCTACCACTCCCCTTTTACGGAGGTGGGAGGGAGATGCAGAGAAATCTGAGATCGCGTTAAGTCTGTTCAATTCTGCCAGCAAAGACACAGACCCATTCTTAGGAATAAATGAGTCTCTTTTCGGAGATGCCTCGTTGGCCCCTCCGAGGACAGAAGGAACTTAGACAACTAGCTCAGTCCAAACACGTAACATCTGGAGCTAGGGATGAGGAATGGCCACCGAGGTGATTTGCCAAGGTGAGATAGGTAGTCTATGGCCCAGGACTCCCCTGTTGATTCTCTAGGCTAGAACCCAATGTACTGGTCCATCCTCCCTCTCTGATGAGGAAAACATTAGATAAATTAAAGAATTTTATTACTCTTCTCTAATGATATTACGATAATAATAAATGCACTGCGAGCAGGTTTTTATTATCTACATAAAAAAGCAATAGATTTACCCCGGGCTGAACACCAAGAACTCTGTCCTTGCTTGCTCACTGAGGTCTCAGTTGCATTACAACTTGAGCAAAACCCGAGATCTTACCTTCTCAAGTTAAACAAAACTTGAGATTTCATCCCAAAGGATGTTTTTTTTTTTTTTATAATGTACTCTGCCTCTCTCTGCTACAGCGGTAGCTTCGACCTTTGGGTTTCAAACAAAACGTAGGTGGATATTCGGTCCCTGACTTTATTTTGCACGCCACAACATGTTCAAACAGAAAGGCTCCTGCAAATGCAACATGCAGCAGCTCTGTACAAAAAGAGGGGCGTCCATCCTCAGCGCTAAAGCCACACTGCAGAGAAGAACCGAGTAATGAAAATCCAGACGTGGCTTGAATTTTTTGGACCAACCCCTTCTGCAGAGATTATCACTGAAGACCAGTAAGCAGGCTGAACTAAAAGTATGTATCTCCTCTCTCCTCCTCTACACTATTTTTGTGTGTGAGTGTGTGTGTGAAATGCATCAGCTTGGAGATCCCTGGATAATAATGGAGCCAGACAGTGTGCAATCCAAGCATTCCCTCTATCATATGGGCATTTAAGTGCTTTTGAAAAGCAACGGGGCTCAGGTAACGCATGAGGCAACAGTGAAATAAGTGCTTTCGCCCTTCACAGCACCTGGTCACAATCTCTTCTTATCACCCAGACACGTTTCTCTGTCCCTGGGATCGGCAAGCTTAAAGTTGTTATTTTATTTCCTTTCCTTCCTCTTAAAGCTCCCGAGCCAATACATATAATAAACCTCTGAAACAGCTCCCAGAGAGCTGTTAGGAAGGATGCACTTTGACCTTCCGATACTGCAGACTGTTCATGGGACGGCAGGTCACAGCGCAACATCGCTGACCAGGAGCGGGTTTTATTTCTCTCTCTGGCACGGGTGACATCAAGATGAGAAAACTCCTCCTCTAACGAAGCAGTAACTGGTGGGTGGGAAGAGAAGAGCCCTAAAGGCTGGAGACTCCCCTAAGCCCAGGCTCATTGCCCTCTCGTGGCACCACCACCCGGAGCAGCTGAGCAACCCGATGGTCCTCCACCCCCTCCATCTGGTCCTCTTCCCTCCTCCAACCGCTCCTGTTTCCATCAACATAAAGCCAGGTCCACGGATGGGGAAGGCTCTTCTCCCACACGCAGGCGGCGCGAAGGAGCAGAGGAAAGGCAGGGAGATGCTCCACCCTTTGGCTGCCGCGGGGAAGTCCCGCTCCAAACGCAGGTGGAGAACAAACCCACCGCCAAGCCTGGAAACCTTCCCTTTCCGCCCCTCTCCTGGCACCGCGCAACCCAAAGACGCTTCCTCCTTGCTCACTCGCGTGCCGCTTTGAAGCCTCCCTCTTTCTCCTCGTGATGTGCCAGGGAGGGAGGGAAGAGAGAGGTCCCTGGGGTGCCGGAAAACAGCACTTGCCTCAGAAAAGAAGATGTAAAAATAATTAAGCACAGATGAGGTAATTTTCTCTCTCAAGATCCTTAATCCTTGTTACAGCCAGCTCCGAGGGCAAGGCCTTCTCCAGGAAGATGAAAAGCTGCCATCTCTCAGCATAAGGAGGAGAAGCTTTCCTTCTCTCTCTCCCTGTTGCTTCTTTCCCTCCAAATCCAGAGTCCCAAGCCTCACGGTTCCCCCTCAGAACACACCACGGTTGCACCATCCAAGGCCAACATGGCAACGGCCTGCTGAGACACGCAGCTCCTGGGGCTGCACAGCACCCGCGGAGAGCACTATGAAAGGACCGCGAGCTAAGTTACACGAGCTAAGGTGTTTTAAAACAGCCACGCACGCCGACGGAGAGGCGAAAGCCACATGCGTGTACCCGCCGGCCCGTCACGACACCCGGTGACTTGCCCTGCTGGGCAGTGGGGTGTCCTCGCTCCAAACTCCCTGGGTGACGGCACACGGTTGGGTGCCAAGCGGAGACCGTAGCGAGGCGATACTACTCCTTTCCAGGCACGTTAGCATCTCTCAAAGCCACAGCTTCACGGTTCTGTTAACTACCCTCTGCAGACAAACACATCCATTCGGACTGGCTGCTCAACTCCAAATAAATGACAGGGCTCAGAGCCTGGGAGCCCCGACCACAGACCCCGTCCAGGTTTCTGACAGACCCTGGCACCTCCCTGCATCTAGACCGCAGATGCCACCAGTGGCATGTCCCTCTCGAATTTCCCTCTTGGCTTTCTCTAGCTTGCGCACAGAAAAAAAAGAGGAGAGGAGGTGGCCTAGCAGTGGGGGGAAGGAGGTTTTTAATTACTGAAGTGCAGTAATTGGCACACAACACTTTTTTGTTGCCTCTTATGCAAATTGCTGGTGTTCCAGAGGGCTGGGCTGGAGAACACAGATTGTCTCAACCCAGCAGGACACACAAGAAATGAATAATGTTAATTAGAACTGAAAAGAGCTCCGCAGAATTAGCAAGTTGATTGCCGCTTTCGTTGCAATTATCAGGGTACAAGCTCCGAACAGGGGGATGCGGGAAGGCGCTAGGCCTGGCTCCCCCGGGAAATTTGGGGGCACAGCACGGGGCCGTGACCAAGCTAACCAACTGGACATCCCCCATGGCTTGGTTCTCCTTCTAGCTCTGCCTGAGCAATCATCTAAACACCTAATGCTAACTCAGTAATTTCCGCACACCTCTGGATTTTGAAGCAATTCCTTCAAGACAGCCTCGGCTAGCAGGGTTTTGCCTCTGCTTTGGGCCTGACCAGTCTGGAAAACAGTCTGGAGGAGCTAGTTTGGAATTTAGCTAAAATCCAGGTGTGACCAGAGCAGACCAGGGGAGCGGGCGAGCTGTCCTGGCCCTGCCGAGGCAGGACCAGCCCCTCCAGCCCTACCCGGCTGCAGGAAGCGGGAGGGTTTCGGGGCTTCCAGTCCCCGTACCAACCACTGTGCTATAAATGATCAACTAAACTAGACCGCCGCCAGAGGCAGGAGCTTCACATCTTGGATTTATTTCTGTGATTATCACATTTTATTGTTATTTATTAGGATTAATTAAAGGCCAGGCTGTGAACAACTCAATCCCATTCAGGCACAGTCCCACTGCTCTCGTAGACTTTCCTACGATATTTATGCTCCAGTAGAAACAGAAGCTTCTCAATCAATTCCCGAGCAAAGGGAAAACCTGCTGGTCACCGGGGTCAGCCGGCCACCCCAAGAGACTCTCACCCAAGGAGCAGACCAAGCAAGGACAAGCGGAAGAGAGTACGTATACACGCCGCTCAAAGTGTTCAAGCCTACTTTGCCTGGCTGCAGCAGGAGGGCTGGCACGGATCTCTTGAGCTCCTGCGGGGTGGATGGGAGGAAGGTGGAGCTAGAGAGACGAACCCATGGACCGGTATTTGAATTTCCAGGCCTCCCACCCACGACGGTAGAGCCGGGTGATATACGAGGCACCATCAATGTCTTGCATCCCGTCAGAAGGGCAATAACGTGTCGGCTGGTTTATGCAGGCATCTCTGAGACACGTTTAAGGTGCCACGGGGTCTTTTGTTAACTAGTCTAGTGAGACTCCGTGCCTCATTCTAATTTCCCCCGTAGGAGCTTTAGGAATCGGAGGCTGAAAACATTACGGTTCATGTATTTACTAGAAACATATGGGGGAGGGGGATAGGCAGCCGCACTCCAGACACAGATTAACAGTTAGATATTGAGGTAATTCAGCTGTAACCAGAAGGGAAAAGACCAAGTTCTGGCATCACATCACAGCAGAGGCTTTTTGCATATCAGCCCCAACTGTCCCCCCTGCTCTCAGCTCCTCCTTCCCCGCCGTACCACTCCTCCAGACGCTTTCCCGGTTAAAAAGGCAAAACTGGAAAGAAATGGCAGCTGGTGCACCACAACCTGAAGCCAAGGGGCCCCTGGGGACCTGCTGCTCAGGCATCTGCTGCCCGTGGCTCCCCACACTGCGATGCACCCGCCACAGATGGCCTGAGGCCACCACGCTACACCTGGGGGAGGTGCTCTGGAGGCCTTCGCTAATAAGTATTAGGCCTACGCCCTCGCTGTCAGAACCCAGGCTGGTTTGCTGTACTGGGCTAAGTCACGTGCTAGCTTTCTCGACCAGTCTGGCGCTTCTTTGGGAGGATTTAAACATCTGCCCCCTGCTTCCCTTCTGCACTCTGCACACGCACGCTGCAAACGCGCCGCGCGCAGCTGCACACCTTCACTGCAGGTCCCGTACGCTCCTATACGCGCTGGCATTCTAGGCACCAACCGCCAGCACCGCGGAAAAGGAGGGCGCGCACCTACTGCACTCTTGGCACGTGCCACGTGCACGCAACACACGCAGCGCACACTGAGAGCACACTTGTTCATCGACGCACGTGGCAGCTGGCGCACACACCTCCACCAGCTCCTCTGCTGAGATGCGACAGCAGGTGGACCACTTTTTGCTGCTCTTGGTGTGCAAACACAACGTGCGTGAGAAACGCGACTCGCAAGGCGCTCCCCACCCAAGCACAGACGGGTGGCATGAAACCCTTCCCTGGAAAGATCTTCAGAGCAGTCCGATTCACAGAGGTCCCGCTCGCTGACCCCTTCGCACGCTGCGTCCGGCACAGCCCCTGCCCTCTGAGCTTGGACGCCTGGGCTTTGCAGCGAAGCACGTGCAAGCCGCCCGGCTCCGCACAGGGCTACGGGACACCCGCACGAGGACTTGCTCGCTGGAGGACCTGAACAGCCCCAGCACGAGCAGGTCCACCCGGCCATCAGGGCCAAGAAGGCATTCCCCGGCACGGGGCAGCCTCCCGCGGGGTACGCGGGAGCTAACCGAACGGTTAACTCGGCAGCGGGGCTGAGAGGAGAAGAGGAGCCCCGCTGGGGCTGGCGGCTACCTCTGAAGGTGCGCAACCAGCTTCGCTGACAGCCACGGCGCCCCGCCGTCCGTCCACGTTATATGCAACCGATGTCCGAGGCTCAGAGCAAGGGTACGGCAAAGCCGCACGGTCTTGCCCCCTTCAGCAAGTCCTTCTGTCTTCCTGCCCTCTTCATTTCTGCCCTCTAAAAGGCCTTTAAGGCATATCTGGCACCTCCTTTCCAGGCAGGGTGAGTTAATGCATGTTTCCAAAGTACCCGAGCGCCTCAACTGAAAGTTTATACATGCAAATGAATCATGCTAATTACATTAATAATAATATACTGGGCTCGAAAAGATCCGCCTTGGTTCATTGCCCAGGATTCCCGGAGCTGCAGAGAACTCCCAGTATGCCGCCTTAGACAATCTTATTGGCAAATACCAAAGAAACAAGGGAAACATTGGACTGGGAAGGTAAGGAGGAAGGAAAGACTGCAAAAAGACGCGGAGCTCTCACTTCACAGCCCGCCAACCAAGCGCGGCAGCAAGTTACAGAGGAGCCGCTACTCACATCAGCATCTCCGTGCACCTCACAAATTTGTCATTTAAGGCCCCATCTGTTGAAGTCGCTGGAAAGACATGCTCTGGCTTCACTTGGCAAGGGAAGAGACCTTGCACACAGCCCCGGGGAAGCACTAAACTCGCCCGGCCCAGGGACGCACCTGCAAGAGGTCCCAAGAGAGAGAAGGACAGCGGGAGGCTGAGCTGGCGAACCGCTGCGTTCGCATCACCCGCTGTGGCAGAGGCAGGAGCACCCACGTCCCCTCCAGGTGCACCAGCAGAAGTGGGTGAAGGCACCTCAGCGCATCAGGACTGGCCGGCTGATATTGAACTGGCCCTGGGAAAACCTCTCCAGGGTTGGAACCGTCCCCAGTTTTGGATCGTTTCCGAGCACTGGGAGAGTAAGTCCCTTCCAAAGCAACCCTTGGCTGAGGCACTCGACATATTTTAAGCCTCGTCTCTGAGCTGTGGTAGGAGACAGCAAAGCAGACAGGTCCCGATGCAGCAGTCGGGGATGGCTTGCCTGGGAAAGTCTTTATCTCTCTGCAATGCAGCAGTGCACAAGCACCTTTCCAAGTCCCCTGCTCCTGTGCGAGGCTCATCCCAGCCTTTCTATTTATCCTCCCATTGTCTCTCATAACAACAGGACGCTGCAAATCCACAGCATCTTCCATCTCAGTATCTCAACGCGTGTGACAAAACATCATTGAGGGCAGCCTCTCTGAGGTAGAAATAGCATCTAAAGGAAACGGGTTTCTAACCTAGGCTCCTGCCTCTGAGATCGACCGAGAGCAGCGGCACAGGGGTACAAAATTTGCTCCAGGGCATGTTCCTGGCCCATCTGGTTGGGTGCTCTCCAAAAGCATCTGATTGCTAAGGTTTCCAAGGGGGGTGAAGCCAGCACCAAAAGCGCATGGAGGCAGCTGGGCAGGGACACGTCCGGTTTACTAATGAAACG
Organism: Struthio camelus; assembly: GCF_040807025.1. Classification (NCBI taxonomy): domain Eukaryota; kingdom Metazoa; phylum Chordata; class Aves; order Struthioniformes; family Struthionidae; genus Struthio; species Struthio camelus. Next base: position 6,222,621 of record NC_090963.1, read on the forward strand.
CTCCACCACCAGCGAGCTCCAGCTAGCGCTGGGATCCTGCACTGAGCTCTGAGCATTAAGGGAGCCTTGGACATTTTGCTCCTGCTGATATTCTCCTTTATTTGCATTCTTGACGATTGCGAGGGAAGCTCCCGGGTGCCAGCAGGTAAAGACGCCTGGGCCAAAGCCACCCCTTGCCCAGAGATCTGCCAGGGTGAACTACAAAAGGGTGATCTTTTCTGCAGAGAGGGCATCCCACCAGACCTGATCCAGGCCCTTGCAGCTGCCAGCACAACATGCTTCCTCGCTGCCAGCTTGAGATGCGTCAAAAGAAGCTGCAGGAAACTCTGCAAGAAGGGAACAGCTCTATAATGATCTCATCCTTTCCCCCAAGCATTACAGAGCAATTCAAATCCTGCAAAATAAGGTCTCCTCATCTGAAGAAGAGTGGAGGACATCTCTCCACTCTCTGCCTCCAAAAACCCTCGTGAGATCTCTCGTCTCAGAAAGGTCTCTGAACAACACCCCTTCATCACCCAGGAGCCCAGGGCTGAGCCACTTCAAGTCTAACTTCCACCTCTGACGCCTTACTTGGAGCAGCCCATGAAAACCCCTGAAGTAGGCAAGGGGTTCAAAACAGCCAGGAACTGCTCGCACAGTGCTTTATAAAGCACCATCCGTCCACGCTCACGGCCACTGCCTGCTGCGTAGCGTTAACCTCGGGGAAGGATCCTTGCGTTGAGCAGCGCGCACAGCGGCCAGGACCATGGAAAGCCTGGGGCGAGGAGGCTCAGTATAATAACATCGTTGCAGAAGCGGGTGCTCGGGCACCACGCAGAGCTGGGAAGAGCGCTCAGCGTTCCCAGGCCGGCGTCCCATCCTTCTAGATCGGCGGCCGCCCGATCGCTCTGCACTAATTCAGACCTGCCGGCAATTTCGGCTGGCGCTTGCCTCCTCCAGCCCAGTGGGGTAGTTCCTCAACAGTGCACTCCCAGCAGTTAGCGCTGATCCCCAGCGCTGAACTCTCTCAATTATGAGCTGTGCCCCCTGAATAAATTCAGTTTCTGCTTTGTGCAATTGACACTAATGGCCCGGGAATAAAGTGAAGCCATCTCCCCCAACAGTCTGCAAAGGAACGCATTTAACTAAGCATACAGGCAAGGCACTGCTGAGCTTAACTGCACTGAAAACGTATTCGAAAGGAAGTGATGCACTTAACTTATTACAAGTGGAAAATTATCCCTAAAGTGGTTTTTCCTTATAAGCTGTGACACAAAACAGGAACGGCAAGGGGTAAGTGGTCTCTGCCAGGACTGAGGAGCCGGGGCGAGGCAGCGAGTAGGAACCGAGCGGAAAAGGACACAGCGGCGCAGGAGACGGGATGAGAGGAGCGGGGGGCAAGTGAGAGCAAGGAGTGCTGCAAACAGAGGGCTGAAGGGTGCTGACAGAAACAGCACAGGGAAATTTACCCTGGGAGAGCACAGGATTTGGTATCGGGGTTAGAGGCATTAGCGATGCTCTCCCGTAGCCCAGGACGCTATGATTCAGGACTGCAACGTGGACAGGAAGACGACCACGCACGTTCCTCCTCTCGCCCGCTGGCTGCGTCTCGCCAAGCTGGTCTAGCTGGAGCAAATACATAGTGCTAGGCACTACATATGCTTGCAGTCTGAGAAAAATTGCTGTCCCAGGTAAGTTATCGCGTCAGCCTCCTACCTCAGTTCTCTCTCACGCTCCTGATTGCAATTTCATCACAACACCCGAGTATATACTGCTCCTAGTAGCAGACGGGCAGAGATGCAAACAGGAAGAGGACAAGGAGCAAACCCTGAAGGGACAAGGTAATCCCTAACATTAAAAGAGAGGCACGGTGCAGGCGATACAAGACCACGGGGAGGAACGTGGCATCCCCTCGGTCTTTGTGGTGACCTCTCTGGACACTGCCTCACGGAGGAGAGGTTAGTCATACCCAGTGCTGCAAGCCTGACCTCCTCCCCAGCCAGCCGGTGACACAGCGGTGGCAGCGTGCTGCCCTTCACTTCCGCCTCCCTCCAAGGACATATGCGCTCCCTCCCCTCTGCCCCAAGGTGACGGAGACGGGAACAATCCCTTTTTGCAGAAGGGGCTTTCTCGTTCAAGGGCACGAGCAGCTGAGGCAGGAGGGTAACCTGTGCTTCTTGGTTTGAGACCAGCTCTCCAGCGAGGGCTTGCACAGCTTCCTACAGAAACGCTCAAAACCCACCAAACAGCCAACACTCTGCCTCATGACCCAGCGTGGTGATGTGACGGGGCATGTCCCTGGCAAGATGTGCAAAGGAGGACGCTGACACAGCAAGGAGGGAGGAAACAGGACTGCTCGGAGAGGGACATCAACGCAAGAACCATGTCGGAGCAGAAAGCAATGAGACCTTCCCAGTCATGAGACTCCCACCAACACCCTCGCCCCATTTATAACACGGCAGTGAGAAAGGACTGAAACAAGATAGGGAGGGAGGGAGAGGACCCTTCCCTCCACAGGAGCCCCCCTTTCCTCCCCTCTCCCCTCGAGGACATCATCCTTAAAATATATTTCATTTCACAGCTGCATTATGGTACCACAAAATCCTGCGAATCCAATTTAAGAACAGATTACCTCCTCACTTACTTCATTTGAAGCAATTACATGTTAATTTTCATTGAGACCAGCCTAATGCATACCAATCTGATGCTGCAATCTCATTTGAATACTTGAGGGAACGCTAGTTGGGCTCCGGGCTCTGGAGGCTCATATTTAAAGGGCCACTTCACATTTCCTTTCTTTTTTCCCCCTGGATATTTATGCTTTCGTTGCATTTGCGGTACTCCTCCCTCCCTTCCTGGCGTTTCCAACAGCTGGTGCCACTCATGAGACCAACTAGAAAGGCCAAATAACTTTCGCAGCAAATTCTCCGGAGCCAGTTGGCTGGGACCTGCTGCCAGTGCAAGATGAGGACCAGGCAGGGAAGGGGACCCAGAGCAGGAGACCTCGGCAAAGTTGAAAGCTCTTGACCGTCATCCAGAGGACTGGAGATCTCCCTCTCTCACTGTAAATATGTAGAGAGCTCCGCTCGCCGGGGCCCTGGTCCCTGCTGCCGGGGGACTGCAGGTGCTGCAGGCAATCAAATAACTATAAAGGCGGGTTTGGCAGACAGTTCCTTCGCAGATGATGGACGAGCTTGAATTGCACGGCACAGACACCAAAGGGAGATGCTGCACCCATTACCAGCCCTCTGACTTCTCTGGCCCCCAAGGCAGTACTTTCCTCAGGCCAACATTTGAAATAATCATCTTCTTCCTGCATAAAGTAAATAACTTTCAAAGTGAGACTGAAGCTGCTGATGCACACGCACTGCTACTACACGTGACTATGCACAGCAACCTCCACCTCCTCCCCGGCCAAGTGCCTAATAAGAATGGCCTCAGCCTGCATTCCTTGCTGATGGTTATCTCCTATCCCCTCATGTTCACTTAAAGTTTCCCACCTAGCCAGGCCCACGCTATCGATTGGTGTCTCAGACACCAAGCTCTCCGTAATTAATAATGCCATAAGAGTGTGGATTCAGCTCCTGGTTGAGATGTGAACACATGCCATGTCTGTCTCGCTGTACGCATTTCAGTGATAAGCATTCATGTTTGAAGCTGCACCTTAATTAGATTTTTGAGATTGCAAAGGGCCCTGAGACACTTGTGCAGACACCATATAAATGTATATTGCATTGTACTGTAATTAATCCAAGGTGACGCAGAGGCAGATGAAGCAGGAGCAAGGGACCGATGCACCGCAAGACAACCAAGCTGAACACTTCAGCACGTCACCAAATGCAAACCCACTCCGCGGCCCGAGCGCTCGTGGACTGCTGCTCCATGAGCTAAGGCCTGGAAAGCAAGGGAGCTTCCTCGTCATGCCACCCACCAAGCGCGGGACTATCCTCAGAGACATTATGAACAATAGACTTTTGGATATGGGTCTCAGGAGCAAAAGGCTGCCGGCAGGGGAGTCCTGGTGCCTCCCCTCTAACCGCTAGGCAATAGTTCCCACCAGTAAGCCTGCATAGCACCTAGCACGCCTTCTCCTTTGCGCTCTAAGTTCATCAGCCAGGAACAAGAAAAAACGCAATGAAGACAAACAGAGATTAATTGCAGGTTCCCCTCCCCAAAAGAAATAATCAATAGCTGCCAGGAAGCACCAGAAAGTTGGCTGCTGTCACGGCTGTAAGCATTCAAACATTACAGTGACAGGCTGCAGCAGAAAAACCTCAGGCATTCATGCCCCACATCAAACAGCCAGGATGCTCTACAAGCACGGACGGAAGAGACTGAAAGAGGCTGGTTAACCAGTTTCACTGGAGAAAATCCTACAGAAGGCCTAGAGGTAGACAGGAAAGGAGTTTGAGCTGAGGATGACTCAGGAAAGGGGTGGAAGCCAATGAAGTGACAGGAGAAAAGCTATGGCTTGAAACGTCATTTCTCCTCCTACAGCGTCCTGCGCCTGTGCAAATCACCCTGCAGTTGGACCTTTCCGGCCATAGAGCTGGAGGTGAGGGCTTTTGCATCCTAAGAACTGAAGGACTTAACACTTGCTGCCTGCTTGGTGTGACTTCCTCTAAGAATAGAGGCAGAAAACCTAGGCTTGGGTAGTCTGGAGCAGGTCTCTCTGCCCAAGGGTATTTTGCCTGCAGCTGAAAAGGCTTGCTGACTCCGAACACATGCAAAAGCTGGTGGTGAACTTGTGCTGTGCACAACTGCCTGGGTGTGCTGCTGCTCTCTTTACAGTGGGCTAGCCAAGAGGTTTCGTGCGCATCTGGGATCTCCCTTTCTTTCAATTAATAAAACACAATTGCTTTCGCTTGATTCCAACAGTCTTTGCCTCCAGGAAACCAGCTGAAATGCAAAGCAGGTGTCAACCTGAAGCTACAGCCCTACCTCCAACACAGAAAGCTCTTCAGGCCACAATCACAGCCACAATGAGTTACTTAGATCCCGGGCTTGGATTACCCATGGGGAACGCTGCCAGACAGAGCTACCGTCACAGCTGCACCAAGTCTCACAGCAGCTTGATGGGTCACGGAGTAGTAGGTCAGATCTCTACCTCCCCTGTGGACATGACATCTCAGCCCCAACCACATGTAACGCTGCAGGCACCAGCTCGCGGAGTAAACGCCTTTTGGAGGGGGAGCCTTCTCTTTGCCAAGGCATGAGTGGTTTTGGACAGAATGAAATGAATCCCTGGGCCTCACGGGGTACTGACAGAAACCATATAATCAGGATTCAGGGGAGGAAAGACAGTTACCTGGGTAACAGCGTGTTGTTAACACATCTGTGACCCCCTAGGACTTCGCAGATGTTGCTCTGCTGCAACAGCAGAGCCACTTGGCACTACACAGTGCAGGGAAGACAGCAGCGTTTGGGAAGTGGTTATATCCCAGGCTCAGACAAGTCCCGCAGCGCAGACCGTTGCTCCAGCGGCTCAGTGGCATTAGCAGAACTAATCCACTGGTGTTTTCCCCAATGCACATCCAGGCTGGGTGGGAAAGCAGAGGGTCGCTCAGTGCCGGGGCCCCTGCCCCAAAGCAGTCCCCAGCCACCGCTAGCCATGGGCAGCCCTCGGCAGGACTAGCAACTTACGCTGCGGATCGGTCCTCCAGCTTCTCGCCCTCACCACCGCCCCGCAGCTCCATGTCCCCTGCCTTCACCGCACTCGTTCTCCTCTCCGATTGACTACGGCCATCGCAGAGACATGGACGGGCACCCACGCTCTGCCCGCCCTGCCACCGGCTCTGCCGCACGCCGGGGCAGCCTCGCTTCCTCCTCCTGAGAGACTCGGCGTGTTTTTCTCCTGCTCTGTCTCTCATCGCGCCCGCATCCACTTCCCAAATACTCCTCTGCAGTGAGCAGGGAAAGAGACGCCTCAGTGCCGGCAGACACAGATGCAGATGCCAAGGTGAAACAAGGACACGCAGGATGCTGGTGAGCTGAAGCAGCAGAGCAAGCAACCATGGCCTCTAGCACTCTTACCAGGAAGATATCTCAGCCTCCTCTCCCAAGAGCACCCCTCCGTCAGCAAAGACCCGCGAACCCCTCCGCTGGGTCCCAGGAGGCCACGGCATCCTCGGCTCCCCCAGCGGCAGCCTCGCTGCAGCCTGTTTGTTTGGCAGGTGGAGAAGCGCGTGCACTTCAGCTAAAACAACAGGCTTGCACTGGCTTGGGGATACGTTTCAAAGCGATAGAAGAGACTTTGCTTGCCCGTTTCCCACGGAACCAACTCAGGTCCTGTAGGAGCCTTTGAAAAGGCATCCTTTATAGTTTTCCATTTTGATGTCACATCTGTAAGAACGTACGGCGGGTTTTTTTTTTCTTCCTCTCACCCTCTTCTCCCGTTTAAGAGGAGATGTCACATTTTGAACTCTAATTTTTATTTATTTTATTTTTCTACAGAAGGATTTTCTGACTCCCCATGGAGCATGGCAAGGAGGAAAAGAAAGCAAGGGGAAAAAGCCTTCAAAAAGCACCTAGATTTAATTTTTTATCAGAGGAACAGAAAGAGAAATTTGCTGATGATCAAACAGATCCAAGTACCTTAAAAGAAAAGGACCATCAGTAAACGGAAACTAGTTAAGCAATCACATGAAAGGCACAAGAGATGCTTGAGACGCAGCAAAGACGTAACCAAGTGGAAAGCCAAACCAATCAGTCCCAAACCACTGGAGCAGCGAGAATCAGGAGGCAAGGTATTCGCACTAAAAAAGCAGGAGCTTATCGGATTGCCGACGGTTTGCCAAGGCGCTGAGCCATTGCAGCACCGGCTGCCGTCAGAGGGAGCTCAGCACCTCGGCAAGAGCAGCTCCGGCAGGCTTTTTACCTGCTGACTTCCCTGCACACCCAAAACACGAGCGTGCAGTCAAGAGCGGTGTTGCTCTGAAAAACAGCACCCCGGGGGCTTTGTAGTTTTCTTTTCCTCCTCAGCACCTTCAAGTTCAAGCGCGTTCGGTTTATAAATCCGAGGAGTTTTTTGTTGGTGGTGGTGGTGCTTTGTTTCTAATCCCGTGACAGCGCTTGGCAAGCTCAAGCTGGGAAAGGGAAAAAGAGCAGAGCCCTCCGGACGCCGCGCCCCGGGCAGGCGACGGGACGCGGGGCAGAGCGCCCGCCTGCCCTTTAGGACGGGGATGAGCGGGGAGCGCCAGGAGGCTTGGAGGGGAGGAAACCGAGGCACAGAGCTGAGCAGCAGCTCTCCTCCCGCCTCCGAACCGCACGGCGATCGCTTCTACCTCACCCTCTCCCCAAACCACCTTCCCAAAGCCTCTGCTTGCAGAAGCCTTTAGGGGACCCCCCCCACCATGCTACCGTTTCCTGAACCGCTACCCTCCTGGCTCATCTCTAAACTGCTTTAAACAGGAAAACAGAGCCGCCGTCTGTTTTCACGCAGAGTCAGCGATGAGCAAAACCCAAGGGTTGCACGAGATTAGCAGCCGGCTCCCTCCAAAGGCACAGAAACTTTGATCGTTTAATATGCACGCGCCACGTCGGCGCAAAGGGGGTCTCTGAACCTCAGCGAATGTTTTATAAGGGCAGCTCAGGCTCTCGTGTCCAAGCCGTGCTCCCTCGGACTCCCGGGAGCTTGTCGTGATTGGCGCGACATCGCCCCGTCGCCTGCCTCCCGCTCCCAGCAGGGCTCTGCAACCTGGCGATCGCCCCCGCGCTGGCGGCGCAGGCACCCCCGGACGCCGTCGGGGATGCCGATGCGCCCTGGCGGGTGGCAGGTCCGTGGGGCACCAGCACGAGCCTCTCCCCACCGCCCGCGCCGAGCCCGAAGCTGGAGGAGCCGCTTCAGCGGAGGGAAGCGTGTCCAGCCCTCATCTCTCAATCAGCCCTTGACTCCTCGGCCAAAGCGGCCGGCGCGGGGGCCATTAGGGCCCGTCACGGCAGTGGCGGTACGGTGCGCCTGGGGTATATTTAAGGAGCCTATCACAGCCAGGGCACAAGCACCTCTAAACAAACGCCTCCAAGGACCACCAAAGCCTCGAACTGCTGGAGACGCGAAAGCACATCCAAAGAGGGACAGGGGGAGATCGAATCCCCCAAAAGTAAGGAAAGGCTGAGAGGGACAAAGACAAAAACACGCTGAGCCCCGGCGCAAGGTGGGGCGCGAACGCATCAACACCGGCGCCTCGGCATCATCTGCAGGCGCGATGGAGCCCTCGCAACCACGGCAAGTCTGGATGGGGCCATTCTGCTGCTGTTCAACAGGTATTTGGGGAAAGGCTGATGGTGCGAGAACGGCACCATCAAAGCACATGTTTCACTTGCATCTTCCAGGAAATTCCATTCGTTTCACGCACAGGGATAACGTCTTTTCAGTCCCGACAGCGCCGACACCGAGCACAACGACAGGGGGGCTCTGGGCGTCCTCCTTCCTCGCCGATGGATCTGCCAGCCACCACCGTGTAGTGCTTTGAACCTCCCTGGGAAAGGGCAGAGCCCAGCAGCCCGCACGGTGCTCTCCTCCAATCCATAATGCAAGAGCAAAAACCGGCTGATATATTGCAGGAACCAACTCTGACCTCCGCGAAGTGCGGCGGGGGGAGACGGGGAGAGAAATAGGCATGGAAATGGAAGTGGAGTATCTCGGTGTTATCAGGAAGGCGCTGTATGATTTTTTCATTTGCAAACGACTCACAATGGCTTGGTTTTGAAATGAGTTATTCCTAAAGTGATTATTTGTCGTTGAAAATGTCATCGTTGCTGGAAAGTTAAAAAAAATCTCATACGTTCTCCCCACCGCCACCCTCAACTCTGAATGAAAATAACCCTGCTCATCACTGACTTTGCAGCTCCCAGAGAGCTGTACTTCAGATCAGGAAACGGTGCAGGAAGAAAGAACAGGGCCAGATACGATCTCAGAATACAAGGACTCCTATTCAGAGGACACTAGGGCAGGATAATAAATACGAATACACGCAGCTACTCCTCCACTTACAACGGCGCCTCAAGACGCCTCCCAAGAACCGTTCCGGGGGAGACGTTACACTGCTCCCGGCCTATTAAAGCGGTTCCCATTTTTCATCTCCTTAAAAATACTTACATTCAAAATAGACAAGAAAAGCCTACAGAGGGCCAAGAAAACAAGGGGTTTTTATAGATCTTGTTTCCGCAAGAAATTACCAAGACAACAAGTTAGTAAGTTCCAAGAAAGGATTTGACATTTTCCTGGATAAAAATAGCACCTGAAGTTACACTGCCTAGGACAACACCTTAGGGGTAAGTGCCGCGGAAGCTATCGGGGAACGAAACCCTTCCTAGCGAACGGCTAAACTCACCCATGGAATCCACCAGCGAAATCGCATTGCCTGGCCACGTCTATAGGTTTTCACGCTAATCTCCATAGAACTCGGTTGGTCTTGTCCCTATTAAATTTGATTGGTTTTTTTTGCATAGAGGAAATTACAAGGGCTAGCAATTGTCTTGCTTCGAGGCATACACGTATCATCAGCTTACAGTAGAATGACAATTACCTACGTGGTGTAATACTATATAGTTAGGTGCACTGTGGTATTTTCTGTATTAGGCATGGTCAGAGGCAGAAGGAGAGACTTTTTTCCATCAGTTTTTGGATCAAATCCCAGGTGTGTTAACTTCTGTGTCACGAGCTACGATCTGCCTATAAAAATATCCTCCATTAACGATCCAACCCACGACAGCACGCAGCCTTCTGGGCGACTGCAGCTGAATACAAGATCGAGAGACAGATGGGCATGGATGTATATCTCGTAGGAGGGGACCGCCTGGTTCAGCTAAAAGCAGAATCTCCCAGAGATGAAGCTCTGGAGTTGAACCAAAGGCAATTTTACCATTTGCTCTTTTTTCTTAAAAACAAACAAAAAAAACCCCCCCAACTGTGCAGTTTAGTCAGACCTGTGCACACAACGTCATGCCACAGAAATAGGAGACTGGAGGCCGAGTCTAAACAGCAGGTAAAGCCGTGACAATAAATGACTGAACGAGGACACCAGAACCGTGTATAACCATTATGGCCATGACAGCTTTCCAAATTTTCTACCTCCAGCAACAAAAAGCCCTCAGATTCATGGAGACAGGCGGATCACATGGCATTGCTAGCCCGACTCCAAGCCAGAACCACTGCAAGTCCTACGGAGAGCGGTCCTGCTGGATGCATTGCGTGCTCCCCTCAGCACGGTATCAGAGCTCTCCACCAGCAACACGAGTCCATCCCACGCGACGTTTTGAGGACAGAGCTACTAGCGGGATGAAATCCGCCCGCGCTGACCCAAGACTCTCTCCAGGGAGAAACTACATCTCTGGAAGACGCAGCTCTCACTGCTTCCGCCCCGCTTGCTCCCAGGAATTGCTACTTACACCAGCCCGCTTCGTTACGAACTACCCGCTGCACACCCAACGCGGACACAGCGCGTGCTCTCGGCCAGCGCTGGGACGGGCTCAGCTCCGGGGGACGTGCGAGCAGCCCGCAACTCCCGTGCAGGCAGTCGTCTGGCTGCAGGCGCAACCCAGCTCTTGGCTTATGCAAAATTCTTTGCAAGGAGCTTCTTGGCATCCACCCAAGCCAAACGCGAGCCCCCGGCCCCTCTGAGGCCGTTGGGCCTCCGCCGCTGGAACGGACGGGCACACAGATGGACAACTGGAAGAATAAGAAGCGGCAGCAACGCCAGCCGTGCCCGGAGACTCGCCACCCCGGGAACGCGCGCACCTTCTGCTAGGGACCGTTGTTTACTAATCTGCTGCGCTCTGCAGCTCCTTGGGCGAAGCCAAGCTGCCCGGCCGTACCGCGCTGTCTAATTGCTGCCAACATAAAGCTTGACCCTATTTATCCAGATGGCCCAAATCTCCCAAGCACTGAGGCTCCTGCAGTTTTCCAGGAAAATGCCCAGTGGTCTCATTACATCCAAACCCTCCTCCTTTCTCACCTATTCCAGCAAATCCTTCCTTCCGCCCTCCCCCAAAGACAAAGGAACAGAGGACAAGTGGCGGCAGGCAGGGAGAGGTGGGGATTTTATACATCAAGAGGCTTGCTTTCTTTCCCTGCCTCCCTCCCACCGTTTTTTTTTTTTTCTTTTTTTAAAACTAGAATATGAATGTGTTTATTTATAAATCAAAATTCAAACTAATTATTAGCTGGAGGCTTTCAAGTAAAAATGTAGGTCATGCAATATTATGTGGGATAATAGCAATTGTTTCAGCTTCAAGAAGCGCATAAGTAATGGAGACTCACTCGTTCCCCAGCTCGGTGAAACGGCAGACGCGTCCACCTGGCGTGTCGGTTGCCTCCGGCACCTGCAGCCCCAGCGCTCAGCACCGAGGGCCCCTCGGCAGGGGCTGGATGAAGGACAGGGCCTGCCAGGTCGGACCTGCCTAGCAGTTCCTCGGCCCCCTGCCCTGGCTCCTGCCGCAGCGAGACTTTTGCAATGGTCCCTTCCTTTTTTTGAGGTGACGTTTGTGCCTGTAATACGTGTCCGCGCTGCAGTGACCCAGGCACTACGATTACCTCTGCTGTACAGACGGGGACACTGCGGTACAGGGCACGAACACAATTTACTAAAGTTTCAGAGCAGGAAACAGACCCCAAATCCTTGCAATTTTTGTCCCCTGCCTTCAGCTCGTCCACTCTTTTCTCTTGCATGTGAGCCACCCGTTGCCCACCCCAGGCACCAGCGGCGTTTCTGCACAGCGATCCAGCGGAGAGGGCTGAAGCACACCCCGGGGAATACCCAAACCGACCCGAAGGATTAGCCGGATTTCTTTTGTCAGAACATGATCATATCTAGAAATTAAAAAAATAAACAAAAATCTAAACACTCAGTGGTACAGACAAGGATTGCGGAGACTTCAGAGACAGGAGTCTGTGATGCAGATTTCAAGCTGTGCCACAGCGAGGAAAACGTTGTCAGACCCACCTCTTGCTGCCTCTGAGCCGCGAGAACTGCCTTAACTCATCACACAAAGAAAACGCTCTTTGTGCCCATTTATGTTTTAAGAGAAGTCTGTCTAGTCACCCTTGGGACGTTAAGAGCCACGAATATTAAACAGTTTTTTTACTAGTGCCGGGGTTTATAGAAGTGGATGGCAAAGCCAAAGTCAGGGAAAGGGAAAGGCAGAGTTACATGTAAGACAATGTTTTGCAGCAAAGAAACTGCCCCCAGTTGAAAAGACGACCATCGCTAGATAACTTCTCCAAGTGCCCGAGACAGCAGCCACAGCAAACGTAACCTACTTGCAGGCAACTGCTTGCGATGAAGGCTAAGCAGAAAGGTTGGCAATTAAAAACACTGAATGACTTCAAAGAACAAAGAAATCTGCAGACATTGTTTGGCTGTGCATATTCTGCAAGCAAAAAAAAAAAAAAAGGAGGCTAAAAATAGGCTAGATGCTGTGAGCCAGATTCCCAGCCTGGCGAATTCACCGACTTTGGGGAGTTATGCCACTTTACCCATGCAACTGTCATTGTCGCTAAGTTCTAATCTCTCTTTAAACTTGCAAAAGGTTTTCTTTTCCTGCAAAAATACAAGGATCTCTCCTCATCTTGGAGCTCATCTCTCCTAAAGAAGCTCATATGATCATCAAAAATAAGCTCTCCAAGCCTAAGCTCGCTAACATTCATTTCTCCACTGCTAATGCGGGACTTCTTACTGTTAATCCTTAAATATATCCTTAAATAAGAACGACAGTACCTGAAGCACCTAACAATCCTGTATCATAAACAGAGACAGCCTCTGCATTCCTAATTCAGTTTGCCACATGAGAGCTGACACTAATCCGAGATACTGAGTCCCGGATATCTGCAGCATAAATACCATCACCTTGCTCACCTTGACATTACGAGGCATCTTGAACTTTACTTGTCCTGCTAAACTTTCATAGCTGCTTTTTCCCTGCTGTGTACAGAGAGGCTGACCCACAGAAAAAGTCAACCTCCCCGCCTGGGAGCTTGGGAAAAGCGCTGACTGCACCTCGCGTGGTTCACTGCTGCAGGAACACCAGCCTCGGACAACCGTGGGGGTGGGACGTGGCAGAAGACATCTCCATATATCACAGAGCAAAAGCTGTTTACGCAACCCAACGCCTCGCACACAGCCGCATCCCAAATCTCCTCCCACCAGCCTGGTCCCATGGCTCACGTGGGCACAAACCAGCACGGTGGGCAAACGGCACGGGAGAGGCTAACAATGCTGACAACCGCCCTGGCTCGTCTTGGGCACTGCACCCAAAATTGCCAATAAAGGGAGCTAGCTTTTGCTAGGCCTAAGAGGCCGCTTTTCAAAGGGCTTCAAGCAGTACAGTGCAAGCTATGAGAAATGGGCATCCAACCTCTTCAGCTTCTTGGCATATCTCTTCCTAACTGTGAATAAACGCATTTCATCCAAAATAACAGGAACCTGGGTAAATGTGCATGCTTAGGGGATGGGAAAAGAGCGTCCGATGTTTTGCAGAAACTCAAGAAAGGAAGGTAAGCAAGGCTGCAGAAAGAAGAGCTCGTCCATCATTCCTCTGTGCGTACTAAGTGTTTAACTCCAAAGAGGCAACCTGAAAACAAAACAAGGCTACATGGAAATGCAGCCACCTTCTGCACACCAGGCACTGAATCCAGAGACTAAATGCAATCTCTAACACGTGAGGCAGAGGGGAAGGAAGGACTTTAGCCTTGCTCTGCACGCAAATCACAGCGCAGCCTTAGCTATGCAGTAACTTCTCAGGCCTGCAGAATAACTACCCCCATCAGGCTGAAGCTTGCAGCAAACGCAGCTGCAAGCCAGCAACGAGCCAGAGAGAAGAAATACCACCAGGGCAGCGGAAAAAAGCGGCGAGCGCCAGCCATAAGCCATGCATGAGCTCTAAACTTTATTCCAAGCCACCCCGGACGCGGCAGGCTCGCTGCGGGCCGGCTCCAAGCTGGCGAGGAGAAGGTGCCAGCCCGCGTCACGCCGGCAGAGCTGCTCCCACGCGCAGGGAGGGGATGCCGCCGCGCCATGGAGGAGCAGCGAGTCGCAACGGGCGCCGGCGCTGCGGGCTCCCGGGAGCTAAGGGCAGCGCCGGCCAAATTGGCTCCGCCGTGCTCAGAAGAAGCGAGAAGCTCACGCTTTGCTTTAATGCATCGCCACGAGTGATTTACGTCGCAAGCCCGAGCACCTGCAGGGGCTGGAGAGCCGCGCTGGGGGAGAGAGGCCCGTCACGTGGCAGGCACGCAGGCTGAATTTCGGGAGCCTGAGCGGAGCTTTCCTCCAGCAAGGCTGCCCAGGCTAATAGCTGCCTATTGTGGAGGTTAGCCCTACGACACAGAAGCACTCGCAGGATTTCCAGGCAAACGCACCGGAGAGAAGCGCCTGGCTCACGCCTCTCCGGATGGGGCAACGACGCTCCAAAGATCAGGCGCTGCTATTGAGGAGCGATGCAGGATTTACGTTTCGATTCCTATCACGGCTGAGATGAGCAGCAACTGCACGTTGGGACCGGGTTCAGGTTTGCAGCTTTTGTGCAGAGCTGTGATTTCGCTCTGGGCCCATCCTTAGCCAAGAGCAAAGCGGAGCAAAAAGCATGTGGCTGCTCAGTGTCTCTGCGCGAGGGCTGGCTGCCTCCACTCACACTCCGGCGACTTAGGAAAGCTAAATCGCGCTCCTGCCACGCATCGCACACACACGCACAGGGGAACCTGCAAATGCCTACACGCTGGTCACTGAACATTTCTGCCTGAAGAGAGGAAGCCAGATGCAAGTGCACAGCATGCGCCCGCGGTCCGGGCAATTCGCCTCCCACTTCAAGACCCCGAAGAGGAAACGCGGGGACTGAGCTGCGTTTGCCTTCTGACGGACCCGCTTTCATCCTCGGACGGAGCCCGAGCAGCTTTGCTCTACGCAATATTTCATAAGGATGTTTCTCGTACTGCCAAATCTTACAGTATGACCAAGCACTTTGAAATCTCTCTCATTTTTCTTTAAGCCGCAGCTCTCAGTCATGTGCGGCGATAGCAGCATCGCACCTTTCATTAAGGGAAAAGAACTCCCGCGCACTCCTTCCTCTTCCTCTCCAAAAGCCCCCCAAATCAGAGGAAAAAGACCTCAAAAAACAACAATGAAAACACCTCAGAAACCCCCTCCGCTCTGCAGACACGCGGTTTCAAAAGCAAAAAACTCAGGGTTTTGAATCTGTGAGCTCTGCTGTACTTATTCCATACCTCACAGGAGCCCGTAAAAACAATTCTCAGGCTCCTTCCTGTCTTTAATCTGTCTCAGTGGGCACAATAAACAACGACAAATGGAATAACAATATCAAAAAGGGGCCAGGAGGAGGGGAGCAAAGATGCCATAATGCAGAGAAGGTCTGAGATACCGACAAAGGCTTTTAAGAGCCATACATACTAATTACGGTGTTAAAAATCTGCCAGTCAAAGGGCTGGATATTAAATGGAATTGGCTTGAGATGACAGGCTGAACTGGATTTTAAAAAATTATTTATTAAAACGCTCAGGATACAAATTAATGTTCTTGGTTCAAAATGTATTATTGTCTCTCCGGCTTTGATCTGCAAAGCACTTTGAGTGATGAATGGGAAAGGTTGTCAAATTCCCCTCCGTCTGCTCTCTAAGCGACTCCGCGTCCCTCGCCGAAATGCTCCTTGGCAATTTCCTTCAGCAACACCTCTCATTAAGTCCCGGGGAAGAGCTGTGCGCTTGAGCTGGCGCCTGCGGCGCGGGGCGAGCTGCCCGGCCTGGGGGGCGGCGTGCTGGGTGGACGAGGCCAGCGTCGGGGCCGTGCTGGCGGCCCACCTGCGCTGCTTGCCTGCCGCAGGCCAGCGCCGGAGAAACGGGAGCTGATGCACCATGGTGCTTCAAGCGCTGTGGGCATCGCCCAAACCCCGCTCAACCAACAACCGAGCCCATCGCTACGCTGTCGCGTCAGCCCCGGAGAAACGGGAGCTGATACACCATGGTGCTTCAAGCGCTGTGGGCATCGCCCACACCCTGCTCAACCAACAACCGAGCCCATCGCTACGCTGTCGCGTCAGCCCCGGAGAAACGGGAGCTGATGCACCATGGCGCTTCAAGCGCTGTGGGCATCGCCCACACCCTGCTCAACCAACAACCGAGCCCATCGCTACGCTGTCGCGTCAGCCCCGGAGAAACGGGAGCTGATGCGCCATGGCGCTTCAAGCGCCGTGGGCATCGCCCAAACCCCGCTCAACCAACAACCGAGCCCATCGCTATGCTGTCGCGTCAGCCCCGGAGAAACGGGAGCTGATACACCATGGTGCTTCAAGCGCCATGGGCATCGCCCACACCCCGCTCAACCAACAACCGAGCCCATCGCTACGCTGTCGCGTCAGCCCCGGAGAAACGGGAGCTGATACACCATGGTGCTTCAAGCGCCATGGGCATCGCCCACACCCCGCTCAACCAACAACCGAGCCCATCGCTACGCTGTCGCGTCAGCCCCGGAGAAATGGGAGCTGATGCGCCATGGCGCTTCAAGCGCTGTGGGCATCGCCCAAAACCCGCTCAACCAACAACCGAGCCCATCGCTACGCTGTCGCGTCAGCCCCGGAGAAACGGGAGCTGATGCACCATGGTGCTTCAAGCGCCGTGGGCATCGCCCACACCCTGCTCAACCAACAACCGAGCCCATCGCTACGCTGTCGCGTCAGCCCCGGAGAAACGGGAGCTGATACACCATGGTGCTTCAAGCGCCATGGGCATCACCCACACCCTGCTCAACCAACAACCGAGCCCATCGCTACGCTGTCGCGTCAGCCCCGGAGAAATGGGAGCTGATGCGCCATGGCGCTTCAAGCGCTGTGGGCATCGCCCAAACCCCGCTCAACCAACAACCGAGCCCATCGCTACGCTGTCGCGTCAGCCCCGGAGAAATGGGAGCTGATGCGCCATGGCGCTTCAAGCGCCGTGGGCATCGCCCAAACCCCGCTCAACCAACAACCGAGCCCATCGCTACGCTGTCGCGTCAGCCCCGGAGAAACGGGAGCTGATGCGCCATGGCGCTTCAAGCGCCGTGGGCATCGCCCAAACCCCGCTCAACCAACAACCGAGCCCATCGCTACGCTGTCGCGTCAGCCCCGGAGAAACAGCAGAAAGAGTCGGATGCCAGGGCGGGCAGCAGAGCCGCAGAGGCTCAGCACCGCGCCGTGTTCGACCGCCGCAGCTCTCCCTTCGCGTGCAAAGGCACCCGCGGCAGCTACCATCCACCATGCGCCTCGGCTCTCTGTGGAGTTCGCTCCGTTTTGTTCCCAGGTCACCTCCTTCCTTCCCACTTCATCTCTTCCTACTTTTTATTTTTTAATTTTTTTCTTTTTTTAAACAATGTCTGTACAATTTCGCTCTCGATAACACGCCAGTTAATTAAGCCGTGATCTCCTGGAGACAGGTTGCTACAAGGAGATAAGCAGCAGCTTCTGTTCGCCATAAACAGCTGTGCTCCTGACCAGCTTCTGGGGATTTGCTGCTTTTGTACCGAAGACAAAACAATCGTTGGCAATTAAACCTGGACGTAATATTTTCCCCGCGATCGGTGAGTCTCTCGACGTCACCTTCCCCCTCCGATCCTTTCGGAGGAGACGCGGGTGCAGCGGCGCACCGCGCAGCTTACGGGAAATTAATACCCGCAGTTGTAGTACACCGTGCCAGATAACGGCGTTAATTCGCCGGCAGGGCAGCTGCACCGCTTCAAAGACAAAAGAGCAGCGGTGCCGGCCCCTGTACTCCGCGGCCCCGGCTGCCACCCCGATCCCGTGGGCAACGCCGGCGGCCGCTTCTCCGCCGCTGACGTTACCGGGAGCGCCATCACCTTTTTCTTGTATCCGAAGCATCATTTATTTAAAAAATACACGTTGCATTTCCAGCAGTTATGTCAATAATGGATTTTTGGTTTTGGCGGCTAAACAAACCGCAGAAAGAAATCATAGGAAAAAAAAAATCATGCGAGGTCAAACCAAATATGTTTCATTTGACCCAAACAAAACTCTTCATTTCTGCATTTATGTTCTGACACCATTTCAGCCTCCAGCTACAGCAGCTCCCAGTAGCTTGCTGTCAAACCAGGACACATCAAGCAGGGCTCTGCCAGGGCCTGCCTGGCTCCAGTAACATTCCCCATTTTTATGAACTATCAGAGAAGACTCAAGTTTTGCAAAGCCTGGGTAACACCATGCTGGTGGGTTGCAGGGACTTTGGAGGACAGAGCCAGAATTCAAAAGATCTCCAAAAACTGGAGAAACAGTCTGATGTCAATAAGAGGAAATTCAACAACTAAAAGAGCAAAGCAGGACACTGAAGAAGGAAAAATCACAGGAGCAAATATAAGCCATGAAATAACTAAGAGAGAGAGACCTTGGCGTAACGATAGCCCTTTACCTGAATACAAGAGGGCAGTTAACGCTCCCGTGAAAACGAGAGCAAACCTTGTTGCGGGATGCATTAGCAGGAGTGTCTTTCTTAAGACAAGGTGGCAACAAATTTTTGCTCCGCTCAGCGTGGGAAACCTCTGCTCCGCTTCCTACCTTCACCCTGGCACAGAACCACGCACTTATTTCCTGCCTCTCCCCAGGTCTCAGCGCGGTGGGTAGGACGACGCCTAAACACCAGTGTGGACCTCGAACCACCCATAACATGGGGCTAACAACCTTGACCCGTCTCTGCATCTGAGGAGAGCTACAGCATAGCCTGGAAGACGCTCAGATCCTACTTGCAAACATCCTAGAGGCGCACAAAGCCGAACTCCCTGCAGCCGCTGGCAACGGAGGCCGGGGGAGCGGGCTGGAAATTCATCTAAATAGAGGGGTCCGAGACGTTCGCACTTCTGGATTCTCAATAACCTCCCCTAAGGCGGCTCTGCTGACAACACAATTACCAGAATATCGTAAGTGATATGCCAGGAGCCGCTCATTAAACACAGTCACTCTGGCTTTTGGGGGAGGAAGGAAGGAAGGTGGGGGTTCCTTTTTCATTCCCTCGAATGTGGCTTTAATGATTTCAAATCCCTTCAACCCAATTATGGCTCGGTATTCTGATTAGGGACTCTGGGCTATTGTGTGCTGGAGCCATTATCTGCCGGCCCATAGCAAAATTAGTACCTGGGGAGGCTGCACTGGGAAATAAATCTTTCCCTGACATTTTGGGACCAATTCCTGGCCAATTAGAGCGCACTTTGCTGTATGGGTAATGTGTATCCAAACTGCTCTCCCTGCTGAAAAGGCCAAGCAGAGAACAAGTGTAATCCATGCAAAAGAGAAGGCAAAATTATCTGCTGCAGATTGGTAACCCGCCGCTTCTCCCTGACGAGTTATACACCCTGCTGCAAAGAGCCGCCCTGCCCACTAGTGACCAGCACCGTCCTCACCTAAAGTGACATGGCGCCCTGCCCGGGGCTCGCTGCCATGCCGCAGCAGGGCAAAGCTTGGGGGAAACGCAGGCAGATCCTCCAAGTCCATCTTGTGCTGTCCTCCTGCCTCTCTCGACCCGCCTAGGAAAGGACTGGGCAGGAAGGCAGCGACTCCCGAGAGCCAGGCACGGCACTGCTGGTGCGCGTGCCTGGACATGGTCAGGGCTGCACCGAGGGGCGCGCGGTGCTCAGGCCCCCTGGCACGAGCATCAGAGATCACCCGCGGATATTTGCGCCATCAATCCTGTCGGGCTCCTCTCACGGCCCGCGGGGTGGCAGCCCGATGGCCGGACGCACAGCCCCTACGCATCTGCAGCGCTATCTCCGAGCCCCGGGCTTGTCCAGGATATTGCTTTCACCGCCTTGCTCGGAAACGCTGAGCCACAGACATCTGCGATTACCGAGCACAAAGATCTTAAACAAAGCCAGAGTTGAGAGCAGAGGGGGTCTGGCTTGTGGCAGTCCCCCTCGGACGCGCCCCAGGATGGCGACAGGGCCATGACTGGGAGAGACCCTGTGCCGACGACAAGCCCACCCATGCTTCGGGGAGCTGGCAGGCAGGGGCCGCAGTGGATTTGGCACAGGCTGGAAGCGATGTCTCCGAGACAACTCTTATCCCTTCTGGGCAGGGGAAAGACCCGAGGTAGATCTAGGGAGAGCTGCATCCATCCCACCTGGGGTGGTAGAGACCAGAAACTTGCTCCACCGAGCCCGGCTGCCTGCCTCTGGCCAGCTACTGAACACAGTGGGGACGCGGACAAGGTAGACAGCCGCACGGAAAGTCGGAGCCATCCCGAGAGAAAAGGGCAGCAATTTCCGCAAACAGGAGAAAAAGGACTTTGCAGCTTATGTGCAGTAAACCCAGGAGAAAGTCTCTTCTGAGCCGTTCCTCCTTGCTGGCGCTTGCCTGGCTGGTTTCTAGCCTCTCCCTCTCTTCCCCTCTCCATCTGACGGAGCTGTCATTACAGAGGCTCCCTGACTGCTCCAAGTTGCAAGCCACCTCCTGCCCGTGCATGCCCTGTGGACAATTTCCTGCCCCGGCAGCACGGCACGACGACGTGGAGCTGCAGTTGTCCATCACTTACGGGAATCGCCAGGACCCTCCCTCCTCCTAGCACTCTCCTCTGCACTGTTTCCAGGACAACAGGGAAAACAGTATTAAAACCGAACAAAACCCAAGAAGGAACAGAAGGTCCTAAATCTGTCAGCTCCGGGGTGAACAGAGAGACCGGCTTCATCTTGCCGCTCTGCTGAAGATCCACCACAGGAGCTTAGACTAGTGCCTCAGGGCAGGTGAGCACCAGGCAAGGCTTGACCAGAAGCTTGGAGCATTTGGCCAGACCTGGCGGGTTCAGAGACCACCACCACACGGTGCCTCCTGGCTCTGAGAAGACCTCGTGCTACACAGCTCCCAAGCACGCCGGGGGACCTTTGCATCGACGGGGCAGACGCACCCTCTGGGCCACCTCTTTGTCTCTTTGCAAAGCGGGAAAAGCCTGGCCTTGCCTTACAGATGAATGTGGAGACGACCCGTAGTCCTGTCCACCTCTGCAGGGAAAAATTCTGAACCAAGACCTAAGATCACAGAGGAAAGCAGGTCTCAACAGCCCTCCCCAAAAATTGAGCCCAGCAGAGACCACAGAGATGGAAACACTCTCCAAAACCACCTCAAAAACGTTCCCTTCCAAGATGACAGAAGCAGCGGAGAGTAAGCTTTCTCAGCTGGCAACCGTATCGCCCCTCTCCTCATCATCCAAAATTTCCAGCCAGCGCCCCCTTTAAAACAGCAAATTGAGCTCAAAATGGCAACCGCGTGTTTATAACGTTTTTGCACTTGGTTCAGCAGCAAGCTGAAGGAGATCAGCGCTGCCTGCCATGAGCACAGCAGTCCAGCTGCGCAGGCACTAATGGCACAGCTGGTGACGCACGCTGCAGTAACTGCAGAGCCAGTCGTTTGGCAAATTAAAACGGTGCCCTGCGCTGCCTTTTAACACCTTCCTTGCTTACCCACCCGGGGAGGTTGCACTCGAAGGCACAGAGGGGCATCATGCAGTCAAAGCGACACGAGGGAGGCTCGAGACGGAGGGGAAAGTGCACACATAAAGGCTGTATCACAATGCACATCCGCTACGGGGTCGAGTTAATGTTGCATGGGCATCTTGATGTAACTTTTTGTCTATAATAATAGTAATGGTGAGCGGTTATATTCGTCCCTGGTGAGATGATGATCATAGTTAATGGAATTAACGCAAGGTTTTAATTTGCCTCTTGCTGCTTGGTCCCAGTAACTCCCCAGCCTCCGGCAGAAGCGCCAAAAATATGGTGTTTGATCTCCACTCCCCTGACGCTCATGTACTTTTCTTAGCATTCACCATCTGGAGGTGAGAGAAACCCACCAGTCCTTCCGGCTCTGCTGCAACCCCGATAATCAGGCAATCTGGCGCTCCAGCCACAACACGAGCCCCGTCGTCGTTCCCAGCCCGCTCTCCCCTCTCGCTGGGAAAAGGGAAAGCCGCGAGGCCAGGTGGAGCCGCAGGGCAGCTCCTTTGCAGGCCATCCAGCAGAGATGTGCTACGCTCAAGTCACACGCGCCCGTTTTTCTTGGCATCCACCACAGCCTGGAACACAGGCACACTACAGCCAAGCTGAGCTCCCGATCTCTTCCCCAACTCACACACCGAGCCCAACGACTGGCCCTCGAGCACCTAGGACCAAACCCATTCTCTGACGAGAAAGGCATCACGAGAAACTGTAAACGCGCCCTTCCCAAGTCAAGATCTGGCAACGCTTCTTGCCTCCGGGAGTGCAGCAGAGGTTGAATTGGCTGACCTGGACACACGGCTGAGCAACTCCTAGCAAAGGCCAGGCAAAGGGAAGGTCGGCAGCGCAAGGCGTGCACTGCCACCGCTGCTCTTGATGCCTCCTCTTTGCACAAAAGCTCCTGGGGGCGTCACCAGGCATTTTGTAAGTGAGAGAGAAACAAGCGGACGTGGTCTGAGCTTCGAGCTCGCGACGCGAGTCTAAAGCAGGAGGGTTTGGGAGCTGCTGCAAACACTTCAGGCGACTCCAATGGCAGAGTCTCTGGGGAACGAGCCCAGCGTCGCGAAAGCACGGAAAAGCAAAGTAAAGAACTGGCCAGAAGTCACCTGATCCAAACAGACTGGGGCAGCAGAGATGGGGAGAAAGAAAAACAGTATTAAAAAAAGCAGCGGTGTGTTGCTGAAAAGAGATTAGAACAGTAACAGGTTCACTCCAGCCCCAGCTAAATCCCCATTAAATCAGATTAATGCAGATAGTCTTTATGTAACTGACCAAGAAGATCAATATTGTTGTTTCAGTTGGGGAAGGAAAAAACTCTTGTTTGACAAAAACACATCATTGATTACATGCAGCAGCCTCCATCAGGGCCACCTTGCTCCGGCTTACCTAAACTAGGGCTGGCTGGCTGGCTGGAGCTGGCTAGATTAACACCACCAGGGGTGGTCCGTTCGCCTAACGTACCACCACCCCGCAGCGCCAAGGCAGGCTTTCTGCCTCTCTAGCCAGCGGGGTCAGCGCTTCTTCCCTTGCTTCTGCGCCCCAAGGCGAGGACGCCTGCTGGGAAGCCCCCAGGCAGCCACATAGCACTTCTCAGCCATCCAGAAGACTTTTTGGCACCTAAGTCAGCAGAATGATGTTCTCCATCGCTCCCACGCCTACTAAACCCACTCCCCACTTTTTCTGCTGGCAGAATCAGCCCTCCTCCACCTTCCCAGTCTCGGGGGCATCGTTAGACCTCCTCTCTCCCGAATCCTCCCTGCCTTCCTGGATCTGCCAAGGGTTTGGAGGAGAAAACGAGAAAAAATAAGGCAGGGGAGGGAGAAGAGATGGAGCAGGGGGCCTAGAGATTATTTTCCCCATGAGCCATTATCCAGTGGCCTATAGCAAAATTAGTACCTGGAGAGGCGGCGCTGCGATATAAATCTTCCCATGACATTTCGGGACCGAATCCCAGGCAATTAGGGCGCACAGCAGAGAAGGAAAGCAGCAAAGCCTCGCATTTTGGCCTGTCAGTCTGAGCAGCTCCAGGCACGGCACAACTCAATGGCGAGAGGGGTGAAGCGTCCCTCCGGGTCTCGTCCGCGCACCCGCAGCCCGCGGCTTTCCTCCCCGCGCTAACGCAGAGCGCGACGCAACGGGCAATCGCACCCTTCGATGGCTGAGAGCTCCAAAGACCATCCGAAAAGCTCTGGCCTAGTCCCAAGCCTTTCCCAGGCTTTGGAAAAGCACCCCGGAGCCCTGGCTCCCCCTCCTCTTCAACTCATCGTTAGGGCTGGATGAGATGAGGTGCTCTGCAGCAAGTGCTATTTTTGTTATTCAATCACACTTTTGCAAATGGAGAAGCACCGCTGTACTTCGCGACTATGCCAGTTCACCTGCGTTTTTGCTCTCCTTCTAACCAGAAATCTTTGTATTTAAAACAATTTCTCACTGTAACCTTTCCTTTACATTTGTTTTACATTAACAATAAATCTGAAAGCTCAAGAGCAAACAGAAGAATATTTAGATTATTGTTGAAGCAAAAAAGTGAAATCCATTCAGAATATTTTTCCGGATTTTAAACCCAGTGACATTTTCAAACGTTGTGTTTGCCGGCTGGACCCGAATGATTTTTTGGAAACGGCCAGCAACAGAAGGACCACTTTCCGCCTCGCCTTCCTCTTGTCCTGAACGATTTGCTCTGCGCGCTGCGAGAACGCTTCTCCTCCGTCCCCCGTCCTATTCGTAAGAGCACTCAGTTTGCATCAGCGCTGATAAACGCTTTCTCTTGCAAACACAGGTCGCACCGGGCAGCACCGTTGCCTGTATATTGTGTATGAAGTACATTGTGATCCCTCACACATCACTTGCTTAATAAGAGGTGGGTGAGCTATAAGGATTCTTAACATACTCTCCAAAACTACCCCGTTTTTCCTGTTCTGACACCCCCTTATGAAACCGCCGGCAGGAGAGGATTGTTAAAACCCAGGAGCTTGCTGCCCCCGAAGTCTCTCAAGCCTGGAAATCTCAGATGCCACTGAGACCGACGGGGCGGGGGAAGCAGATGAGCCAAAAAGCTCCGTGACCTCCTCGGTAGTGGACTGCAAGGGGTTAACGCGCCCAGGCCCCGGCGATTTAAATGGAATCCCCCTCGGTGCTCACAAAGCTAAAAATAATCCTAAATTGCTTCCCCAGGTATCGTTCTCCTGTCCCTCGGGGGAATCAATCACAGCATCAAAGCACAGGGATCTCCAAAGGGCTCTGTCAGATGCAGAAACGCACGCGCTGCGATGCTGGAGCTGGGTGAATAACTGTAGCAAATAATCTAGCCAGTAAATCCCCCCCTTCTCCCCCCCTCTTTTTTTTTTTTTTTTAACATTTTTTCAGATTTGCTCAGGAATGAACGGCAGAAATCTCAAATTTAATTTAATTAGCACTTCCTCTCTGCCTGGAAATGGCTTTTCTTCAGCCCTGACAGTTTCATCCTTTGCTGGCTTCCTCTGGCTAACATTGACTACTTCCCTCTGTGTTTCTAATGGACCTGAAAGACTCTTGTTACATACTTTATTTGTGCCCCGGCACCAGCGAAGATAGACCAAAAGCTGCTGGGGGAATACACTCGCATGGCGAACGGATGCGGCAGGCCCAGCAAGGGGGGGAGAAGAAGCGCAAGCGCTGCGTTTTCTTCCTCTCTGTCCTAGGGAGATGCTGATTCATTTCATTTTTTAATTGCATTTATTCCTCGGCAATCGGCAGTGGATGCGGAAGCGACGACGACAGTAGACGGAAGGCAGCTTTTAATAAGGGGCGGCGTTTAAAAAACTCGCGCGGGTATGCAGATTATTGCAAAGCGGTGTCACCTGAGGGACGAGAACCTAGCCCGAGAACGTCCCGCTACCGAGCTCGCTACGCGTACAGCGCCGACGGGGCGGGCAACGCGTTGCAAAGGCGCAGGCTGGCTGCTGCGAGGCCCCGCGCGCTCGGGGCAGAGGGAAAGCGCGCTGGGAGCTGCTGCTTGCAGACGCGGCCGAACGCAGAGCCGCAGACCTGCCCGGCGCGGGAGGCAAAAACCCAAGGCCAGCCTCCGCTTCCTGCGAGCGGCAGAAGCAGCTTTGAATACCTGCACTTCAACCAGGGCCCCCGAGGCTGCGCGCGTGACTAGCGTGGAAAAAAACATATAGATTGTAGGGCGCGCGTATAAGCCGTGCGTGTCTTTGCTGTTGAACGAGGTACGTAAAAAAAAAAAAACACTTTCCAAGAAGTGTTTTCTTTCTCATTGAGAAATATACCTCGCAAATACTGTAGCTTTAGTCTAAAACAGATTTCCAGCAAGTGGAAAGAGAGCGAAGGTCATCTCCATTCCCCGGCACCGTCTCATCCGCTAGATGCCAACGCCCCTCTAGCCAGAGCCTAAAATTACCGGTGGGAAACGTCACGCCTTCGCGAGCGCACCCAAGGACGGGACAGCTCTGCAGCTGACGGGGCTCAGCGCCGAGGGAGGACAGGCAGAAAGCACGGACTCACGGACACGGCTGGGCAAGCCGGCAGGAGCAACGCAGACACGCTCCTCCGGTCACAAGGCGTTCCTCCGCTGCGGGTGGGGAGAAACCGCGTCTCTCCCTCAAGCTTTCTCAAGCAACTTGGAAATGCCCAACGGTACGACACCCGCTCTCGCTTCCTCCCTCTGCCCTCCAACTCGCGCAAGACCCCATCAGACCTTCGCCCCGCTCTCCTGCCAACGTTGACGCTCCCGTCCACTGTTGTTCACGCGCGCACACACAGATTTTCTAAATATAATTCACTACCTAGCAATTATCGAGTATAGAGAGGAGGACTGGAGTCGTATTGACTTACAAAGCCCACACAGGCGGAATGCAGCCCAAACAAATCAATGACATATTTAGCCAAATAAACTGCTTTAGCAAGCTGATGACTCCAAGGTCTCCTTGCGTTCACCGGGCTGGATGTGTGTTTTGCTGGAATACCCTGTGGTTTGTGGGCAGAGCGGTTTGAAAGAAAGAAGCAAGCTAGCGCTGGTGCCGCTACGGCTCTAACTTCCAACTGAGCCCTGCTTTGAGCGGGGGGTAAAACCAGGCAACCTCCAGAATCTTTCTCCAACCTACATTATTTTATGATTCTGCCCACTTAGGTTCAGGAGAGCACAGCCCCAAATGCTGGCCACAACACTAAGTTATTCCCTCTTCCCCATTACAGTCTGATAGCGACAAAGGATTAGCGATGCTGAACTGGGGCTCACGGCTCATGGAGGCTATGGGAAACCAAGACCGCTGGGAGAAGGTGAGATACCGCTTGCATGCCTGCAGCCCCCTCGCTAAAGGGATCCTGGAGGGCCTGAGTGCCATGTTAATGAGGGCGGGCTGCAAAGTGGTGCAGATTAGCGCTTCTTGGAGGCTGCTCTGTTGCAAGGATTCATCACACGATAGCGGTAACCACTTAGAAACCGTGGGATATAAAATAGGAGGTGGACTCCAGGGGACGTACAGTTTTAACAGCAGCGAGGCACCCCGATGGCTTGCTCCCATGCACAACTATACTAACGCGTCAGGACAGGAAACAATGTCCCTGTAAATACCTCTAAAAAACCACATGGATTAGCTGTGCTACTTCACATGCACGCATCTTCTGTGGCAGCTTACCCAAACTGTGTCTTATCACCAGTCATTATATATATTTGGGCGGCAGCTTCCAGTCCCTGCCGTGGACGGTGCCACATCGCGGCGGTCACTGTACAAGCACCAAGCAGGTCACTGTGACCAGAGGGCGTCTGCTTTGCCCAGAGGGTTGCCTCTGGGGAGTGAAAAAATTTCCCACAAAGGAACAAAAAGTCAGATAATCAAGCACTTCACTTCATTTTCAGGTCTTCTTCTCCAAACGCTTTAAA
The DNA here is from genome assembly GCF_040807025.1 of Struthio camelus. Taxonomy (NCBI): domain Eukaryota; kingdom Metazoa; phylum Chordata; class Aves; order Struthioniformes; family Struthionidae; genus Struthio; species Struthio camelus. Next base: position 6,249,948 of record NC_090963.1, read on the forward strand.
AATATATATTATTATGAAGGCAAATGTCAACAGAAAACATAATTTGGAAAGAAAGACCCGAAATGTTTGTTTTGAAAAGTGGCTTTGAAAATGGACTTCTTCCAGGCTTTTTAATTTTTCCTTCTTTCTTGGCTGAGACTCTTCACCAGATTTGGCAGGGGTTCGCAGATGGCGCTGGCTGACCCAAAACTGAATTTTCAGAGAATAAGCTATTTGTCCAAAAAAAGAAAACATGCCCAGATTTGCTAGCTCTAACCCTCTCCCACGCTCCTCTCTCTCGCGCTGCAAGAAGCAGCTCTCCCACCCTGCAGAAGGGACTAGAGCAAGAGGCCAAGCGCATTGGAAAGCTCTTTCAGAGCAAACAAGCAGCAGGTCCTTCCTCAGCAAACAGACGACAGGTAGCAGGGATCGGGAAGAGCATCTTTTTCCTCAGCCAGGAACTGATGGAAGACGCAAAAGCACGTAGCACCTTTCCGCACTTTGCCCATCTATTCGTTTAACGACGGAGGATTTTTGCACCGAATAGGGGCTGCCCCACGCTGGGCGCTTCCTAGCCAAGCAGGTTCGCTCGGTCCAGGCTGCCTCGAAAGGCTGTGCAAAACTCGGCCCATACACACGGGCAGAAACCGCTCTGACTCACAAGGAAACACAAAACCCCTGCCGGATCGAGTCCTCCTCCCCTCGGCGAGACAGCGCTCCATCCCTGATCCCCAGCCGGGGAAGGAAACGGGGAGCTTCATCTGTGCCTGGGATTGCAAGTCTGGTTTCTATACATATATGTCCAAATGCCGGCTTAGCTTAGGGTTCCTGTGCTTTCTGGGGGGCAAGACACAGAAAGCAAGATTTGCAGAGGTATTTACGGCCCCGGGGAAGCAGACACGTCCCCAGTGGGACTGTCAAAAGAAGATGCAACTCTCATGGGAGTCAGGGGACTAGTAAAGTCTTTGATATGTTTTTAAATAAACAGTTTGAAAAAATCTGCCCCTCGGCTTCATCAGGAGAAAGCAGACACAGCACTGGCTCCACGCGCACCGGCGCTGGGAGGATCAATACTGTAATAGTTGTGGTGCATACAAAGATAAGAGAAAGGGAAAATTTAAAACGGCTCTGTAGAAGTCAACGCATGGCTAAGTCACCGCAGCAGCTGAGAAACTAGCTGTTTGTGTTTACTCACAAACAATATGTTCTTCAGGATTTGGCCTCATCTCTTAACTAGAAGATTTCCCTGTGGACGTTCATCTTCAGGGGGTAACGCAACAGAACATAACGTGACAGCACCGCTCGGGCATCCAGATCTCCCAAAGAAATGACGCGGCCAGGGCTCTAGTCGTCGCCTTTCCGTCAGATCTGTCTCTCTGCAAATTGAACTTTGCTTTGCATCATTCAAATATTTTCCCTCCTTGCCCACAGTCCGCTGATGCTGCTACCCCGCTGCTGGCATTGCCCTGGCAAGGGCCCAAAAAGAAGGGCTTTGACGGTTTCTACGCTTGCACTTAAAAAACCAAATAATACTAATAACAACCTAAAAATCTATTTCTGGTTATTTGTGTTTTCGCTTCCCGACAGCTTCCCACCTTTGTTGTCCCTCCAAGAGCACGCAGCAAGCACCCGCGGTGCGCCCAAGTGACCCGGGAGCGGCCCCAGCTTGTGCTGTGCGACGGTACCCAGCGCGCTGCGAACGGACGCGGCCGCCTTCGCCCGGGCAGGGAGGCGCCGCAGAGCCCCCTTCGCCCGGAGGGGAGGGCGCCGAGCGAGAGCTGGCCCTCCGGTTTTGTCGAGAGCCTGATGCGGAGCCCAAGGAAGCAGAAGGATGATTTTCATGCTCTTGAAAAGTACCACAAAGCCGGAAGCCGGCAAGTGAAGTCTTCCCCTCCCACCCCTCTTAGTTTTCCCTTTAACCGAGAGGACAGACATAAGCGAGCTGCGGCAGTGCGAGCGCAGCCGGGATGCTCAGCCGGCTCGAAGGAAACCAGACCCTGGACCCGCGGACCCCGACCCGCCAAGTCCGGCCACCGCTCGGGGTTTCTTTGTCGCCGCGCTTTGGAAATACCAGGAAAACGGCCCGCCGCGCACGCGTAGGCAGGGAAAAGGACCGTAAATCTGCCAGCTGCTGTTTCCGAGGACGCCCCAAGAGCGCGAACAAAGACAACTGCCACCGGAGGGGGTCTGCACTGCGGCGGGACGGCGCGCGCACGCGGCGCTACGCCGCTGCCCGAGCCTCTGATCGGCTGCGGAGAGTTTGCACAGCTTGGGAGGAAATCAGCTCTTCCAACTCATTCCTGCAATTGCCAGCTCCTACTTCTAAGCCCCCTGCCTGAGCTCCTTGGAAGGACGGGGTTTGGCCCATAAAAGCAGTGGAATATTGGCACCGCTTCCCCTGAAAAGCCCGTCCTGAACGTGTCGGCACGCAGAGGGCTGCTCAGCCCACTGGTCCCTGTACGACCCGCGGAGGACGGCCTCGGCTTTCAGCCTGACGAGGCAAATGACCCCCTTTATAGTACAGCTGCTGCCTGGAAACGCTACAGCCCCGCTGCGGCTGACAGCGGTGGCAACAGCCGCTCTGACTGTACCCAGGCGCTCCAGATGCTGCAAATCCGGTATTTGCCAACGCAAAGGGTGAAAAGCTGGTCGCACTGGCAAACTCTCCCCCTCGGGCCCACGGGACTGCCCAGAGAGTCCGATCCTAAATTAATCTGAAAACCCCTGGAAAGGTCCTGAAGATCCAGCCGCCTCGGACCCAACCAGTGGTTCCTTTAACTTGCATTTAAGAGGGGGATAGCGGCACGCTTGAACGGGCAAAACTTCTTGCACCTCGAATGAGAAACGCCCGCACGCGACGGGCTGACCTCCAAGCCTGCGAGCTACAAAGACCCGGGCCGGGAAGCAGAGGGGATCCGGGGAGCCCGACACCCACCACAGCCCCATGTGCTGCTTTCCCCTCTCCGCTGATGTTGTGCTGCATCCCATAACGTCATGTCCATTTGCAGATTGCACTTTATTGGTTTTTATTTGGCAGCCTCGCTTGACTCTGCCCTTTAATTTATCCATTCTACATTCTGATTAATTGGCCGATAAAGCTCTGTCCAGTTTTTAAAACAAATTCCCAGTCCATTTGCTTTTAGTGGAACTGCGGACAAGCAGTTTAACTCATGACATTATAGCACTCAAGCTTAAGGTCCGCTCCGGAAGAAGATATTTCAGGATCATGCATATGGAAAACAGCTCTGCTCTGTATTAATAACCCCTGGGAGGGCTTGGGCGCTGCTGGGAGTCCAAGAGGGCCGGCCCCCACGGCTCTCGCGGGGAGCTGCGTGGGAACAGACACCCCCAAATCCAGCGCCCGAGCCCGGCTCTGCCGCGACGCCCCCGACGGCAGCTATACCGCCGGCGTTTCGGGCTGCCTTGCGCGCGGGGCTCGGCGCTCCTCCCATCACAAAACGCCTGTGCTTTCGCGGCGCTTCTTCGCCGGAGCCCTCACAGCCTTTCCAAACGTAAATTCACACGAACGTATTGCAGGCGCAAAGGAGGAGCGACGCACGCGCAGAGCCTGTGAGACGGACGCGCGGGGAGAGGAGAACCGGTTCTGCCGGGCTGCCTCTTCAAAGCACCAGAGCAAGCAAGAAAACTAACTGGGAAGCAAACGCCATTTCCCTTGAATATGAACCTAGGAGCGAATAAGCGACGGACTTCCACGCGGCGCCTTAATGCCCGTCCATCAGCTTCGCTGCCTTCTCTCCCCTCGAAATGTTATTATCTATCACTCTCCTGGCGTGAACAGGACCGGGTGCATCTCTCCGTCTCGCTAGCTCAGCCGATAAGCTTGACAGACCCGGGCCCTGGTGACAGGATTCACATTTCCAGTGGATAAAGTGCCATTTACATGAGGCGAGCGCTGGTGCATTTCCATCAGCCGGGACAGAATGAGGATGGGAACAGCTTGTATGCTTCCCCTCTGGAGTAGGGCTCTTTTTTTTTTTTTTTTAGGGCAAAATCTGGACCTTCTCCTCCACTCAGATTTATAAACACCACCATGAACAAGGCTCTGGCCCTGATTAAAATTCCCAGCATGCCAGAGTTTGCAAAAAATCTCCGGCCCAAAGCAAAACAAGCTCCGGGGAAAGTCTGGCAACCCATTGTATTTTGCTGTTGTCGAGGGGATTAGAGGGGAATTTGGCATGCTCCCCTTTTCCTTCCATCGGACTGATGTCTTATATTTTTCAAGGATCCTTCTTTAGATCACGCTGCTTTCTTCTCGGGAAGCTGGTTGGTTTTTAATGTTCCCTTTTGTTTTCTTGACACTGCCCCTTTCATTGCCTTTTACTTAGTAAATTGTTGCCTTCTTTAGGCAGGAACAACTAGTGACCAGTTCCCACAAGAGAAGAGAAGGGGAAAGGGGGGAAAGTGTGTTGTCGAGACAAATTCCTTCACTATCAGCCTCCTTGCAACCTATGCCTTCAAGTTCTTCATCTTTCTGCCCCAGAAAAGCTAGACACCTCAACGCTCAAATGGACCACGTACCCTTCTGGCGTAACCAGCAGAATCCAGTCAACCTCCTGTTATACCAGTGACCTGGCCCAGTAAGGGACACCTGAAGGCTGGACATCAGCTGGTTCCTCAGGGGAAAGCAACTCAAATAGGGAGGCATTTGCCCCATCTCTGTGTCACCTCCCCATGCCACCACGGGTGACAAGGAGAGCGGCTGCAGGGATGCGGATGCAGAAACAAAGTTGGAAGGGGCCTCTCTGTGCCCCCCGCCGCAAGGGATGCACGGGGGACCCGTAGCTTAGCGAATGTAGCCAGGATGCCTGCTGCATCCTGCATGAAATAGCCGGAAAATTGCTGCCCGCCCCCCAAGACTTGCTCTCCGGCTCGTCCCCACCACGCGCCCACCCCGGCACCCAGACGAGTCACGTCGCCGAGCAGTCACGCCACCAACATAAGTAAAACTTCATCCCAGGCAAGCGTGATGGAAGCAATAAAGATCTCCGACAGCACTGATAACCGCCAAGGTCACCAGCTTAAGGGCACGCTCCTCGCTGACAACCAAGACTTTATTGACTTTAAAAAAAAAACCCTTTTTTTTATTTTAGGTTTATCCACAAACTTTTCTCCAGGTCTATTTCAAATCAGGGGTCTCCAAGCCAGGAAGATGAATCTACATCCAATAGTCTTTTATCTACCACGCTCGGAGGGTCCCGTTTAACACTGCAAGGGACGTCACTCCAGGCACAAGGCGAGACTCTGACAAAGCTCAACAGTTGCAGCACATTGCAGCCTTTTGAGCTTTGTGCATGCAAATGCTGGAGCTAAGGGCAATGCAAAGCCGAAAAGCCACATGGACTGGAGCAAACCAGCCATCCTCCTTCTGTCAAATGATCAGCAGAAACGATTAAAAGATGGGAAAACCTTTCACTCTCCATCGATTCTTCTCTAAATTACATTTGCAGGAAGAGTCTGCACTTATTTATTTATTTTTTTAATAAAATACTCAGCCTATCTATTGCTCTAGATTCTCTAGCTTCTTTTTCAATTGGCCAAGTGTTTAGGTGAGAGGGAAACCCCACACTTTTATTACCGATACGGCTCCTTTTAACACTCCGCAAACAGGAATCACACGTTTAGACGAAAGACGCCAGGACGGCAGCGTGCCACATGCCCGGGGAGTACGGAAATGCAGTATGTTCCCAGCAACAGGAGGGGGAGCAGGAACAACGGAAGAAAAAAGGCAGGAGAGATTTCACCGGGGTGATGTTGCCTCTGCCCTGCTTTGTTCAGGTGCCAGCCCATCACTGTCACCGGCTTGCATATCTGCTCGCTCCTGGAGACGGGACAGTCCTGCAAAGCCCTGCAAAGAGACCCACGGCTCACGGCATTCGCTGTAAGCCACAGGCAGACTCCTTTGGCCAGAGGTCATCCACGTCCATCTGCTCTGATTTTGCACCTCTATTACTCGCTGGCAAGGGCAACACCTAACTCCCATGCATGTATCCCAAACCCCCTTCGGGTTTGTAGATGGCCTCCTGAGGACATTTCCAAGATGCTTTCCTAGGAAAGGGTGCTCTCGCCAGGGCTGGGCACAGCCCGGCTCTGTGGGTGGGAGGCTGCTGACCACAGGAGTTTCGCAGCAGCCGTGGTATTTCTCTGCCTCAGTCATTAATCGTGAGGACAGATGGAAGGTTTACAGGGAAAGCGGGCAGGGAGCCAGTCGAAAAGGAGGAGGGAGAAAGCCCCTTTTGGCCTTTCTCCTCCGGGGCTACCTCCAGCGGAGCTGCTGCGCTGGGCACGCCGGGAAGCGCTCCAAGCCAAGTCCTTGGCTCCATCCTCTCCCTCAAGCCATTCCCAAAAAGCCCCGGAGCTGCTCTTACCAAACCAAGTGGGAGAAATCTTTCCGAGAAAAAAAAGCTCGTTTGCCACTAAGTATTTGCGTTACTTCATACACTCCATGCCTCGGATCCCAACCCACAGGAAGGAGGACGCAAGAATTCACAAACCTGCAGAGATGCCCACGTTGCCCAGGCATGACAGCCTCCAAAACCTGTGCACGACAGGTAGGCAAAGACACTCTCAGCCTTCTCAGGGCTGACTCCAGAACCCAAGTCAGGGCTCAAGCTCTCACTTTCCTTGCTGTGCAATGGGAAAAATAAAACCCCGGCGTCCAGACTCGCAGTCGTGCCCCCAAATACCTGCCCAGCCGTTCCCCTGCAAAGCCTTTCTCCCTGTCCTGGTGCTGGAAGGGTTATTCCTCCTTCCGCACAGCATGAGACAGAAATGTTTGTGCGGAAGAAAATAAAAAACCCCCAGGTTAGTACATTAATGTCCTGCAATGAAAAACAGTTCTGTCTAAATACGCTCAAGGTAGTTCAGAATACATTTGAGGTGATTTCAGACTCTAAAGTCTGCCTGTAACAGCATTTCAGGCTGTGTTTACCAGTGCCTTCTCCCTGCACTTGCTTTTTTTTTTTCTCCTAGTTATTTATAAAACATTTGCACAACAACAGAACAAACTGATCATGGCTAAAGGTAGGAATCGGCCTCACAGTAGCCCCTCCCAGCTTCTTTGGAGCTTTTACCTCCCCGTTTTCAGAAACCATAATCTCGCCTACCGCAGGCCTGGGTTCAACTTAGGTCATATGCGCAACTAGGCCAGGAGTCTGATCTCAGTCCTCCAGCGGCAAACCTGCAATGAATTCATCAAATTCAGTGAAATCAAAGCCAAATCGCAACAGCAGTGACCCACAGCTGGTTGGTTGTCCAAAAGGCAGATGTTAATTTTACCCCACAGCTCTTGCAGTGGAGAAATCAGTGCTCACCAACTCTGAGCCTACATCACTGGCCTAAATCTGGAGACGCGCCACGGAGTTTGATAGGGCCAGAGTCTCCTCTAGTTTCTACCAGCACCATTCACGTTCACACCTGCTGAAAGACAAACCTTTCCCGGCCAAAGCGTGCACGGGGTTACACTGACCCTCATAGCTGCCCCTGGAAAACTTCCAATCCGCCCGCGCAGAGGGCTCGGAAAAGCTGCTTTGGGCGCCCCAGCGCAGACATAGCGCAGCCCGCCGTGCTGATTCACTGCAAAGAGACAGGAGCTTGAGAGATGACCTAGAGCAGCAAGCCATACATCCTAGAAATGAAACATCAAACAGGCTATTCCCAGTAACAGATCGCACTGCAGAAGTTCTGCAAAGCCCCATTACACATGCACGACAGAGCTTTGGGGAATAACTCTGTTGGGCCGGGTCTTTTTTCTCCCCTAAAGCTGCAGAATCGCGAGGTTTTTTTTGCCGAGCAGAGTTCTGCACCAGGGCAAGGAAACCCAAGGCGAGCCAGGCATGCAGGCATCTCCGGGGGGGGGGGGGTTTCCTCATACGACTAAGAGAAACTCTGCAACTCGCAGCCAGCTCAGATCTATTACCTGTGGCAAAACAACCCAAGCCAGACGGAGGTGGAATATGCACCGACAAAGCGCGCGTGCGCGTGGTGTGCACAACGTGTACTGTGTTCGGAAGTACAAGCTTGGAAAAGAAACAAAGAGCTATGGCTTTGGGCTCAAGGGGACCCATCTGTTTTTGAGGAGTACTTATTTATTTATCAATTAATGTATCTATTTTACCTTGTGGTTTTGTACCGTCTTGAAAACGGGGAGTCATAATATCCCTCAAGCAGTTCTGCCCCTTACCCATCTGGTACACAGCCATTCTGCTTTATTTTCTTGGTAGCTTTTTTTTAAGCTCCGTGGTTTCTAACACAGCTGAAATCCCCCAATTTCACGACAAGGACATCACCATTAACGAGGGTAGCGGTAACGACGACGTGCACTTGCACCGCACGCTTCCGCTGGCAGATTCCAGCCGGCTTCACCGTCACCCGCGGGAGCCAAACGTTACGCTAACTTTAGGATGCGCGGGAACTTGCCGAGAGAAGCCGGGTCCTTCCTCGAGCCCCAGCGCGAGGCTGGAGCGCGGCTCCGGACGGGGCGCCGCATCGCGAGCGCCGACTCTCCTGGGGAGCGCGGGCCACTAAAGAGGGAAGCTCCCCGTTGCCGCCCGGGCGGCGGGCGAGCGAGCGAGCCGCCAAATTCCCGCGCCGCAGAAGCCTGCGCGCGTTGCTCGCCCTGCTCGCCCCAGGCTGTAAAACGGTCCTTTTAGAAACTTTTTAAGTAAAGCGGAGCCTCTGCACGAACGACACGGGGTTAAGCTGTGGTCTGCTTCCCAGCAAAAACATCAAATTGCAGCGTGTATATTCCCCCCCCCCCCCCCCCCCCCCCGCCGCCACCCCGGACGCCGGCGCTCCGGCTGGAGGCAGGGCTGGGGAGCGCGAGACACGCGGGATTTACAGCCTGAAACGCGCTCACAGTTCTTCACAGCATTAGCTCTCTGCACATGATAAACACTTACCATCTCATGCACTCATTGTACTTTGCAGTTAGGAAGTTGTTTCCACTTTCTCCTCCCCCCCCGCTTCCTTCCCTACTATAATATTTAGTCTGCAGCTCTGCTTATTTACATACCTAATTTCAGTTCTGTTTGCAAACACAAATTAGTTTTGTGCAATTACTTTCTGCGCGGACATGGAGTTTATCCGCTTCAGCAGTTTAACAGCGCTGAAAGTGACTGCACAGGACCATATGGCTCTCTATATATAATCACAATATTACCTGCACATATTAGTTACATAAGAGCTACATTATAATTAGAGCAGTTCAAAGAGGTTCAAAGAGAAAAAGAAGAAAGAAGAAAAAAGAAAGAGAGCGAAAGAGAAAGAAAGAAAGAGCGCAAAAGAGAAAGAAAGAAAAGGTAAAAGAAAGGGAAAAAAGGAAAAAAGGGAAAAAAGAAAAAGAAAAGGAAAAAGGAAAAACGGAAAAAGGGAAAAAGAAAAGGAAAAAGGAACAAGAAAAGGAAAAAAGGAAAAGAAGAAAAAGAAAAAAGATTCCCCTAACCCATCATACGGGTAGCGTGGGAGAACAGCGCTAGGCAGCTAATTGATTTTCTGACAAAACTGAAAAATCAGGTGAAAACATTTTGGGAGGGTCCAATTAACATTTTATTCAACCAGAGAATAAGAGTTTTGTTTCGTTGCCAAATTTGCTGCCCTGTTCTCTTTCTAGTTTGTTTTTATGTTTAACCTCAGTAACAACAGTTTGCTCTATTTTTATACGCTCCCACTGACCCCCCCCCCCCCCCCCCCAAAAAAAAAGAAAAAGTTACTTGAAACAAAAGAATCCAAACATTTTTCCGGAAAATGAAACAGAAACTTTTCTGGATTCCTTCCTTCCTTCCCCCAGCCCTAAACTGCTGGCTTGAGCTAAGCCCACTAATATATTTCTAGTGGTCCCACACCTCCCTTTCGCAGGGAAAAAACCATTACTTTGAAAACCCCTATGAAAACGTGCAGGGAGGAAGTTTCTAACCACTCCGCTCAGACCCTTTGTGGGTGCCGCAAGGTGCCAGGGCGGGCGCGCGACGCCTTGGGGCCATCTCCTGCCCCGAAGCCACCCGGGGCCGAGGACCTTTCTTGCTCCCCCGCTATTGGGAGCCAGTTTGGTGCGAGCGACGCGCTGGGAAAACGGGGCGCGCTGGGCAGAGAGGAGCCCGGCCGCGGCGTGACCACGCCGGCCGCGAAGGGGTGAGCTAGCCGGGACACCTCCGTCGCGGCCCCATCTCCACGGCCCAGTTCATCACCGTGCGAGCAGCCAAAGACCCGGGGAGTGCATCGTATTTTACGGTCTACTAGGAACCGGTGTTACAACACACATGCATTTCACGTGTTATGAGCAGCCTTCCGATTAAAAAGCCTACCGGCCAGGAGACAACCTGAACCTGTGGCCTCCATACAAAAGGCTCAAGGGACCTTGCCTAGCTCTTCGGGGGCCGGGGACCTCGAATGCCTTCACAGCTTCTCGCCTGGTACCACGAATGCTGCAGAAGCCTTTTTCCACCCTTCCCCTGCTGCTTGCAAAACGGTCTTTATTTATATAATACATTTCACATCCAAGCCATCTCTGAGAGCTCTACCCAAACATTAATTACCAAGCCTCAGGTGGCAAATTATAAAAATCCGTTCTCTCAAGATCAAAAATTCTACGTTTAATAATAATAATAATAAAAAAAAACGGACCGCACTGTGGCATCTGAAGTGCTAAATGAAAGCGCACTGCTTTGCTCCAGGGCTGCAATAAAACAAACTAGACCGCAGAAAGCTCAAAATACGGAACAACCGAGGGCCGGCGTTTAACGAACAGGCCACAAAGCCAGGTGCACGCGCGCTCATTAGACGCGCAGCTTCCTGCAACGACGCTGGGCATTTAAAGCTTTGCAAAGCACAGCGAGGAACCCGGCGAACGGGCCAAGTGGAAGTCAGCGCAAACAGCGATGCGAGTACCGCGCCGCGGTGGGTGGGAGCAGCCTGCCAGCGACCCTGGCAAGCATCTGGCAAGCTGCAGAGGGGCTTCAGAAATTTGCCCAAAATCCGGCGAACTGCAGCAATCGGAGGTCGATGCTACAAAAGCCGGTCGAAGGCTCCCGACATGGAGGACGTAATCCTGTAATATTCCTCAGGTGATTAAAAAGGGCCCTCTCCTACACATCCCACCAGCTACAGTAGTAGAAAAAGGCAACGGCCAAGAGAGAGACCCCTCTACCGCTCAGGCCCTCGACGGTTGTTCAAGAGCAGGCGCACAGGGGATTTCAGCCTAACGATGTCATTACCTGCCACTTTCTCAGGGTCACTCAGAATGACCTTGGCAGCTTCCACCAAGGCATCATCCACAAACACTGAGCAATCAAGACTCAAGGACACCAAAAAACTCCGATCGCTGCTTCGGCAATCCCAGGGGCCTGACACTGGCCCGGATTTGACCCTCCTCAGCAGTTGGAGAGCTTTAGGCAGCGCAAGTTTCTTATTCCTCAGAGATGTTCGCTCTCAGGCAACCAGAACAGCAGCCTTCTGCCAAATTTCTGCTAAGCGCGTAGTGTGAGAGCCTCAACAACATCTGGACATGCCAGACTCCTCAGCTGGGGACTGTAAAAACAGCTCCCAAACAAGCCCTTTAGGAAATCCATAGACCCCACTGACCATAAAACTGTCCCTCCCCAAAGCGGTCACCCTACTGAGACCACATGCTCGGAGGGAGCTTTCCAGCCCGTCCTGAAGACAGCAAACAGGAGCTCTGTCCTCTCTTTGCTGGGTCTGAACCTCACGGTTGAATAAATATTTGCAGGGCTGTGCCCGCAGTAAATATATTTCTAGGAAGACCTAATTAGCTGACCGAGTCCAAGGATCAATTACAGAACCATTTGCCGACAAGCACTGAACTTTAGCCAGTCAAAAAATCTTCTGATGTGGTTTTCTAACAGGCTCGAGCCCTCCTTGGCACCGGTCGGGATGTGGTGTTGGGGACAGTCACTTGTGCGACAATTTTCCTTTGTGCTGCCCCAGCACTTCTTTCTCCTTATCCCTTGGGATGAGGTGAACTGAAGGCGTAAGGGCCAAGGAGTGTTACTACAGGATCAGTGGCTCGGGCTTTGAAAATAATCATCTCTGCTCAGCTTGGCCTTTATCTAGCAGCTGGAAATCATTATCCTGCGATAGCGTCCTACTCGTGGCTGATATTATCTCTTAGGCAAAGCAGGGCAGCACCCCTCCGCTTGTCCAACACTGATTATACCCGGCAGGATTGCTGCGCTACGCAAAGTGTCAGAGTCACGACAGCATGATGATGGACTCGCTGGGTACAAGGCCAGGTGTAATAGGGAAGCAGCTGCTTTCCCATTCTGCTCTGGGATCTCTCGTCCTTGCAGTGTTCATTTCTGGGGTATACTTGACACTTGTTCCCCAAGCAAAAGCTGCCATAGGTGACAATGAGGAATGAGCAGCGCATGCACGGCCGAGATAAGGCCCTGCAGCGATAAGGGACCCAGATCGGTTCTGCTCCGCCGCAGCGCGGGCTCAGCCTCTGTACAAGGGTGATGCCAGGGGATCGAGCAGCCTGGGGCTGAGCCGTCCCCACTGGGCTGCTGCTGCTCCCAGCCAAGCGTTCCTCGATCTCTGCATCCACGCAGAACAGAGGAAAACCCAAAGCACAGCTCAGCCCCCAGCCTTATCGCTACCCTTGTCTTTATGGCATAGAACCTATATCGTGGGACAGCCGAGGCCTAGTCTTGACCTGTGACAGGTAAGCTCTGTGTTGTGGCCTTTGCAAGACTACCCGCCTCTCCTCTAGCTCTAAACTAACTTGCGAGCCACGACGCATCTCCAAAACTGCATCTCTCCTTGTACTCAGCGAACCAAGGACATGAACAGCTTGCTGCAATTCTCAGTCTCCGCAGCTTTGCCCAAGCCCGCTCAGCTTCGGTTCGAGCGCTCGAGTACATCACTTCCAAGCTGCGGATGGTACCAACAGGGTGGATCTTTTAGGGCTTGGGATTTTTCTTTGTTATTATTTTTAATTTGATTTTCTTTGTTGCTGCCTGCTGGGCTCCCCCTTTTTGTGTAGATCACAGCAATCAATGAAGAGGACAAAACCCCAGCTTCCCAAAGCGAAAGAGGCAGGCAATCAGAGCTAGTGGAAAGGGCACGCCAGGAAGTCAATGAAGATTGGAAATAACATTTACAAAACTGGGACTCAGCAGGACCAGGGTACTTTGCCTGGCTGTTTGAACAGTGTGCACTCTTCTTTCCCTCTGAGTGCAGCAAACAGCTGGCCTGTAAGTAAGGGCACCTAACGGTAATAATGTTGGCGACGATCACTGCAGTAGCCTCCCCGTGTTTCGACGGTGATTGCGTGGCTTGCAAAGTCCGTGCAGCGGACTTTGTGCACTGGTGGCATTTAAGCATTTGCTTCTGCTTCTGACTACTAGCTACCATCACACCAAACCGCGACAAAGTTTTGAAGAGCTGGAGCAGCTCTGCTGCTGTCTTTGGCTGGCAGCACGGCTAACCGCCAAACGCTGCACCAGCACCCTCACCGCACGCTCCTCCCTCTTCCTGCTTTTTGCATGAGCGTCACAAAAGCTTTACAAAGCAGAAATGGACAGTGGCTCAGTTTGCCACCTAATTTCAAGGCTGGTGCCTCCAGCTGCCTCCTAAAGCCACCCTAGTAGAGGAAGACGACTTGATTGGGCATTCACTTAGTGAGAAAAGCATGGGTCTTACACGGAATCATGAGCAAAAGCTCACAGCTATTTACTGGTCATGCTACTGCAGCATTATTAAACATGATCTCCAGTATACACATCCCATCCCCATGGGATAACCGAAGGAAAACACAGCATGTATCTTTAGAGGAAGGAAGGGGAGAAAAAGAGAGAAGGAGAGACAGGAAAAAATGTCTCTAAATAAAAAACTATCTGATTAAAATAAATCCCCTGCATTTACACAACGAACATTTACTTCCAAGGCAAATTGGAAGTTGAACATAGAGAAAAACCATCCTGCTCCTCTTTTTCTGTCTCAGCAAGATGCTTTGGAGCACAGTTGATGTCTGCTTTGGTGCAAGGAAAGCTCTCACCCATTCCGGCTACCACCACCGCTTCAGAGGAGATGGGAGCTGGCACGCTGGACTTCCAAAGTGCCACCTCTCTGTTTACTCATCCAATAATCTATGGCCCAATTACCTACCCATCTCCTAAAGAGCAGAGATAAGTAGGACCTCCTACAGACTACAGTAAGTCAAGACACGGGTGGCATAATAATGGAACATTAACAGCAATAATGGCTTCCTCCCAGCCCTGGGTTCTCTCCTCACCCATCCGTATTCCCTGCTACTCCTCCTCTAGCCCCAGCTGTGGTCGATGGGTCCAATTTCACAGCTGCTCAGTTCCAAATTGGACTTGTGCTTCACAGCTGTACTTGGACTCTTGCATTTGTTTGCTATCAGCTTTAATTAAGAGCGGTTTCATTGTCTGATGCATCCGACCCTCTGCTCCCCATTTCTGCAAGGCTACCTTCCTCGCCTGCCCAACACCACTGCAAGCCGAGCAGCTCGAAAGCTTGCAATTGCCTCCTTGGACCAGTCTCCTCCTCTGCTGCCTTGTCCTGCCAGGCACATTAGCTTTCTCCAGAGGAAGTCCAGGCACAAGCGAAGGGAGGTGATGAACATGGAAAGATGCCCAAAAGACACAGTGTGAAGGCGTACAGCCCTCTGCCCCTCAGACAAGCACCTTCGCCAGGCCCTTCGCTGACTGTTCTTGCTGAGCTGTGATGCAGAACTGAGCTGGAGAAATCAAAGCTGATTCCAATCTTATTATCCAACACGGCCCTATCAGCTGAGACAGCGACATTTATCACATTAATAGGAATGATAGAAGAAAACTGGGATCCTGTCCAACAAGAGCACTTTATCACATGTTGCACTGTCTTACAAATCCAATTATCACCAGTCGAAGGTCTTAACGGCCCTCCAATAGTGACTCTGGAAATCTTAAAAGACTATAAAAGCACTTGTTCAGAGGCTGCTGTATCGCCTCTGCCAGGACATGGGTAGAAGTGCCATGTATCTTCCAGGAGACTGCAGCAGCTTCATCCCTTCTAAGAGAAGTTCAGAGAAGAGGGATAGTTGTCACTAGAAAGTCAACCACAATGACAGGGGGAAGGCAGGAATAAGCCAGACGTGGAAAGCCACGCGAGCCTGGCACGAGGAACGGGAGCCGGCCACGGCTGGAGCGGGGGACGCGCGCAGTGCTCTCCTGGCCGAGGCACATCACACGCTGCAGGTACGTCCTCTGCCTCAGGCGGCGCAGGGACGCTCGCCCATTTGTTTGCACAAAGCAGAAGGTGCCACCCAAACAAGAAGCATTATGAGTTTTTGCTCTCTTCTCCCTGATTTTTTGGACCGAGCGCAATGTCAGAAACAGACTGCCAAAGGCATGGTCACAAAGGACTTCACTGCTCCCTCAGCCTCCTGTCCTGTCTACCAGTGGAAAAATCCAAGCAAAGCTTCTTCCAGTTCTCACTCAATGAAGAACATTCAACCTAGCATGAATTTCTTTACTTTTCTTGTGCTGTCAATTATTAAGGTTTCATTCCAGCTTGATCCAAAATGATTTTTCCTATTTTCAATATTGCAAGCAAAGCAAAAAGAAAAATCTGCTTTCTTCTTGTTGCTCTAATGATTGTATCTTAAATAATTTAGCCACTACTCTTCTATACTTCTGCCCTTCACTCACCGTTGTCTAAGTATGTTTTAGCATTTCTCTTTCTGCCCCAGTTCAGCTACTGCTTGTGGTCAGAAATGACGACCAGGGGAATTCATCACAGCAGGACAGGCTTTTCATTTGATTCTACTCCACTGAGCATCTAGAAACCACAGCTCCTTATTTTTACCGCTTTCCGCCCCACACAGTCATTTCGGTATTCCCACAGGCTCACGCGGCACAGACACACCTCTGAAAGGCACCACGAGTTAGGCATCCGGACACCATTTGTGTCTTGTCTTTGCAAGCCCCCTTTGAACTTCAGCAGGGGAGGAAGACTAAATCAGCATGTTAGCTGTACTTGACAGCAGTGTGAAAGACAAGGTGCAGGACAGTGGAAAATCCAGGGTATTGTCTTAAACCGCGCGAGTGTGAAGCGCTGTCTTCCAGGCAGCTGAGAGGAGCAAATTCTCCTCTTGCTTACGCTTGGCTAAGGCAGGTTTGGCACAGGGAGAGCAGAGGATCTACTCAATTACACACTGGCATTTCCGACGGGTTCGGGGAGCACGCGCAGCCTCCACAGGGCTCTCCTGGGAGCCCCAGGGGGTACCTCCTCCCACCGAGCACCACCAGCGAGCAGAAGACATCTGTGAGAGGAACAGGCCTCCCGCCCCACAGTGCCCAAGGCGTCACTTGGCTCAGCTGCCCCAGCTCAGAGGGAATGGGACATGTGTCCCTGTGGGCTGCTCTGACCTACACCAGGCCCTACCAGCGCTGCTCATGGCTGTCTCTCGCCTCCACCCCCTTTCCATGGAAACAGGCAGATTTGCGGCACAGCGCCAGAAAGTATGGCCCAACTTTGTCAGAGCGGAGGCCCCGAAGTGGCGCAGGCTCAACCAGACAAGCATAGGGCATGCCTTGCATGCCTCTGCCAGACAGATAGGCCTTTCATCTGAGCATCTCCCCCAACAGACCAGGAGACCGGGGCTACGCAGAGGGGCCTATTTGAGCCCTGACGTAGCACAGCACCTTGGCTGACCGGCTAATCAGCTATAAAGCTCAGCGTGGGCACAGAGGTTTCCCTCTGGTTTCCCGGATTGAGGTTCACCATCTTGTGCAAGCACAGCAGGTCCCTATAATCTGGATTATTTTTGCCTGCGGGGAACCCATTCTCCGGGCATAAAGCAGCCGTCAAGTGGGCTTTATTCTGCTCGGGCTGAAGTCTGCGCAGGAGGAGCAGCTGCAGCCGTACATAATCTCCAGCTCCTTGGCCTGGCGATGAACCAACGCACTCCTGACCTACAGAGCCGATGCTGGATTCCCTCTCCTGACTCATGCCCGGCGTTTGCAGGCAATACGGCTAAATAAACTAAGAACCAGACAAATTATACTGGTCTCCCGTACAGGGTCTCGCCTTTCGCAGCCATGTCAGGGGGAGAACGACGCCGTTAGCCGCACCTGAACGGCAACGGCATCGCTGGGAAACAAGGGGTCTCCATCGCACTGTTCTTAGATATTTAAGGTGATTTAACAGCTGTCATTCATTATTAATCATGGTTATTAGAAGGATGCCTATCAACACACAGAGAACGGGCTCTTGCTTACGCGAGACACTGCACAAAGACTGAGCAGGAAAACGGTCCCTGCTAGGAAAAGCCGCGCTCCCAGCCAGCCCTGCTAGAACAACGGCACTTGCGGGAAATATTTTGATTTTGGGGGCAGGGTACGGAGGGATACAGAAACACACACTTCTTAAGAGGTTTCCCAGCTTTTTAATCACGGCGTATTTCATGGCTACATAGTCCCAACCGGAACGGCCTCTCTCCTCTGGTTATTTATAGTGAGATGGCCTGGGAGTCCGCCTGAGCGACATGAACCCCACTGTACAACCTGAGACGAAAAAGATGCTCCCTGCCTCAAGGTATTGCCCCCAAAAGACTCTGGGCAGGTATAAATCTAGTGAATTCATAAGGCAGTGGGGAAAAAGAAAAAAAAAAAAAAACAAGAACAAGTTCAGAGAGCACCATGAACGTTCAGGGCAATAAAGAGAGTTTTTAATAAGCGCTGTAATGGAAATTTATGTCAGAGCCCACAAAATATTACAGATGGAAGCTTGTGCGGCCTTTGTATTAAAAACAAAGCAAATTATATTATCCTAAAGCGATAAATGAAATTATAAAGCATAAAAGGAAATGGAACATATCCGCTGCTGTCCGCGGCCGCGAGGGCACGATTCGGAGAGCGGCGCGCGGCAGAGGAGTCACCCCGGCGGGAGGCCAAACCCAGCCCCGCGCCGCCGGGGCGGGGGGGCCACCCACCGAAAGGTCCTCGGGCCGAAACGTGCCCGCCCCGGCACCCTGCTGGTGGATGCTCTCCCGTTCTAAAGGGCTCCGCTACCTCCATTCGCTCTTCATTAAAAAGGGAAGAACCTCCCGAGGCCGCGACGACAGAAAGGATGCCCTCTGCGCGCTCAACGCAGAGCGATGGACGAAAAGCAAGGAGCGCCTGATGCGCTTCGGAGACGGAGGGGCGGCGAGGCAGGAGGAAGAAGAGGCAAGAAGGAAAGAAAGAAAAGAAACAAACAGAAAAGCCTGGGATTCCTGAGAAGCAGCTTTAAGCTTTTCAGAGATGACATGGATTTGGCAAAGCTGAAATCTGTGCCAGGCATTCTGGAGGCATAGTCTACTTTCAGTGCACGTGCCCGATCCCTCGCCGCCTTCGGGCGCGCGGTCTGCACCTGCGGAGGGGTGCACGCAGCGCTGCAGCCCCCCGGGCTCGCGAGCGCCTGCCAGCTATTTCCGTGGCCCCCACCAGGCTGTCCAAACCGCGGACGGCAGGCAGCTGCGAGCCAGGCTGAAGGTGAGTCATGCAGAGGAAGCAAAGAGAGATTTATGGCTATCTTCAGCCTGCTCTGAGGCTGTTTTTCTTTCACCTATGTCTCTTTGTACCTAAACTTCTCCAGACTATTACCCTCTTTGCAACCAGACTGCTTTGCAACAACCTGTCTGCAAAAATTTAAGACTCCCTGTTGCAGGCACAAGAGCTCACTGGCAAATATCTATCGGCACAGACAGAAAGGGTTGAAGAGGCTGGGGCCGAAGGCCAGGACGGGCCGGGGAAGATCTCCGCGGCTGCAGCAGGCCATGCAAGCGAGCCGGCAGCCCAGGGTAATCCCTGCGCAGAGGCAAGAGAACTGATTTCACAGATGCGAACGTGAACGAGCAGAAACCAACCCAGCTCTCCAGCCAATTCCTCTACCCCGGCAAGGCTTATGGATTTGGGGGTTGGGTGAGAAATGAGACAAAGCGGATGCTATCGCACTTCCCCGGTTCGCACCATGCTCCCGGGAGACTGCCCAGTTTTCTCTCTGTAACATATCTCCATCGCCCTTCATTTTTCATAACCGGAGGGGGGGGAAAAAAAAGAAAGGAAGGAAAAAGAAAAGAAAAATCCAAAAGCTCAGCCTCAGTTTTTCAGCCTCTCGAGGTTCTGCGCTGTTTCGGGCGGTGGCAGAAGGTGCTATGTCTGATTGTTAGCTGCAGTTTGTTTTCAACCCATAAAAGCACTTCCAAGTTGGATTTTCTTCCCTTCCCACAGAGCCCCGTACAATGACGCTGAAAGCGCCAGTAAAAGGAGCCGTCAGGGCACGTCATCCAAAGGGGCTGATACCTCTGGGGAAAGGGAAGTTGAAACTATGACTGCAAAAAAGGAGAGATGGGGGAAGACGACCGCCAAACAAGACGCGCGTCAAAGACAGAAGGACACGATCAAGAATTTTAAAATCCATTCTGATGGCTGCTATCGCGCCCTTTGCAGGCTCACTGACAACACGCTCACCTGCCTCTTCAGCAGTCAGGGCTTTTTATTTATGCTACCAGCACAGTACAGTGACATTTCTTCCTAAAAGGTGGGATTTGTCCTTTAAACTGTGATTTCTCACAGCGTGTTGTTTAAATCCATAGCAGTAGTCTACAGTGCTCCCATCATATGACTGCTAATAATTATCTCGAACGCCGTCCTGAGGCTGGGATGAACTGCCTTTTGGAGAAGCTCTCTGCTGATCCCTGAAGGAGCTTGGAGGACTTCCTTCCACACAAACAACTCGCATCTAAACTTCATTTCAGTGAAATGAATCCTGTCCTAAGCATACAGCTGGCCCAGTGGCAATGACACGACATTTTCCAAAATTCACAGCCCATCATTCTTACTCTCCGCCGGCACTTCAGTTAAGAGAAGTAGCAAGTGCTGGAACTGGCAGTTCATCTTGTTTGCTATTATTATCTGTCCTGAAACGACACCCTCAGCTACATCCCAAGGCCCCTCGGTGCTGGGGGCTGTCACTACGCAGAACAGAGAGATGCTTCTGTTTTGCAAAAACGCGATGGCTGAGACGGCAGACAAAAATCCAACGCACCAAGCAAGAACGGCGAGACGCAAAATTGGCCAACGCCCAAAGCAGGGCGATCATCACGGCACGTGCCTGCCTCCGTCCATAGATAGCCGGGACCAGCCGGTCAGAGCAGAAACAGAGCAAGAATCATCAAATAACCTACCTTTGGGGAAGTTCCTTCCTAACTCCCACCACTGAACAACTGATCTATGGCTTGAAGCAGGTTTTCAAGACATTTTACTCTTTTTTTTTTAATAATTCTAATGTAATTGTGCATATTCTCATTCCCCAGGTAAGTGCCTGATCCCCCCGCCGCCAGGAATCCTTCCGGATTGAATCACGGTGCAAGACAGAAGCGGTCAGGAAGGAGCACGGCAGCTCGTCAGGCAAAAAGAGTTGGTGGCAGCACATCATGGGGGGAAGAGGGGGAGGAGGAGGAGGAGGAGGACAGCAGAGGTGGCACCGGCATTCGGCTCAATACTGCAAGTGACCGTGTCTTCCCCCCTGAGGCCCCTGTCATCCCGCGGCTCATTTTAGACGGGTGCAAGGATCAGCAGCAATTGCAAGCCGGGTTGTTTTTTTTTTTAATGCCTCCAGCCTTAACTTTTTCTCTTGGCAGAATTCAGAGGAGCTCTGAAAACTCCTCTCAAAAGGCAGTGAAGGTCTCTCTAATTGGCGCAATGCAGTACCAGAAGAGACAGGCCCAAAGCAGGGCTAAAAAAGCAGGTTTGGGTAGCAGGAGTTAAGAGCAGGGGAATACGATGCTTTGCCCTCGCTAACGAGCCTCTGCAAGCGGGAGGCTGCAGCAGTCTGTTGAGGAGGCCCAGCTAAAACACCCATAGCGTGCCTGCTAATGGAGCGAGAGCCAGAGGAGCCCGGTGACCTCGCTGATGCAATGCAACTCACTCCTGGGCAGCACCTTTCGGAGTAAAACATCACAGATTTGAGCAGCCGGAGCCGTGCTGCACTCACGACAGAATGGGGAGGCACCAACTCAAACACTGCGCAGGGAGCGAATCCAACCCTTTCTGGCAAATATTGCAAAAAGGAGCCTTCCTCCACTGCTTCGCCATCTGCACTGCAGGATTTAGTGAGAGGACAAAAGGAACTGGAAAAATCTCTTTGACAGGAAGAAATGTGACATCATTGGCATTACCGAGTGAAGGTCAGCTTGATCTGAATGACTGGCCTGTGAAGCCTTTGTTGTAATCCATTTAGCCTCATACTTTCAGAGTTATTGATATTGCAGAAGCACTGCCTACCTACGGATTGCTACCAACCAACTGGAGCGGTGCTGCTCCGGCCAGGCACAGACCATCAACGGACACTACAGCCCAGGATGAATTTCTTCCTAAGCACCACTCTGCAATGAGGGGAAGAGATAAACAGCTCAGCCCTGAAGGGCTTGATTTGGGGAGATAATAAATTAGAGCTCACCAGCAGGCGGTATCGAAACATCAGAGTCTAAAGACTGTCAATGGTGATCTTCTAACAAAGGCGTATTCATCTGTTCAATGCAGGCTAACTGTGTTTGGCTGAGCACCCTTCACAGTTACAATACCGCAGACCTGAGTACCGAGGACCGCATTACGCCGACAATGTAAACACACGAAGAAAGCAAAGAGTTACAAGCTCAGATGCCGGGTGTCGCAATCACGTCCAACCTATTTAGCAAATAACGTGGAAAGAGGACATGATGGATAAAGACGAAATTAATGACTGAACTGGTGCTCAGTGATTATCAAGAAACTAGTGATGAGGACCTGATTACATTCACTACAGATAATAAAGGCTTGCCCCAATCAGTAATATATACACTCATGGCTTCAAAAGGACTCGTTGCCAAAACTGGGGAAAATTATGGGAGAAATTGGCTGGAAGGAAAAATGTCAACAGAGAAATGTGGGCTCATAACAAAAGACTTATTAGACAGCCAAAAAGTCAGGACTCCACCATCCAAAAAAGACAATTTTGGCTAAAAGCCCTATTCTTCTTGCTAAGGCAGCAATCAGACATAATGCAAAAATAAAAAGCAAAATAGACAGCAATCAATATACATTAGAAGTTATGAAGTGCATTGATAAGGAAAGCTAAAAACACCACGGGGTAGGCAACTGCTGGCAGAATTGCGGAGGCGAATGCGACAGCGTTACACCCCAGCCCAGCCCAGGCAAGCCGGCGCCTCACCGCCAGACCAACGCCAGCAAGCTGGTTTCTCTCGGCTGAAAGGTGTCTCCAGAGAACAAGCCAGCTTCGAGCCTGCTACAGGCCCCTGGCATAACCTGAGCTGGGGCACGTGACCTATCTGCAGCTCTGTTCCCTTCTGTGAAACGGGTACAATAACAGCACTTGTGCCTGTGGTTTGTCTGCCTTCCTGAGTCAGCCTGCTGTCCTTTGGGACGAGGACAGCTCTGTTCCGTGTTTCCAGGAGATTTACTTAGTTTCCACGTTACAGACTTGCCCAGACTCTCACGCAATGTAAAGCAGTGAATTCCCGCTGCAGTCAACAGAGCTGCACCCATCTGGGACCCTTTAACAGAGCTAGATCCAAATCATGACCGTGACAAATACATTCACAGTCATCTCCAGGAGCTTGTATTTTGACCCAAAACTGGAGCCCAGAGCTCTTCTTCCAGATGTCGCTTCAAACCTTCTTTTTATGCAAAGAGTGAATTAGTCACTAACCAGCACCAAGGTGCAATTCAGTGCCACTGGGTTAGGATGCCGCTAATACCATGGCGTTAACACTGGGAAAGGAGTAATTTTTGTATACGTGCAGTAGGAACCTCACATCCCAGCTAAGATCTAGCTCAGGTAATTACAGTCAATCTTCCCAAATGCTCAAAGGGAGAAAGATACCTTCCTCCCACTCGTCCCCGAGCGGGTGTGCTGGAAATGCTGTGCGCTGGCAAACAGATGTGCCAGGCATTGATGTTATTGTAACGTCTTTCAAACAATTTGTATCCCCAGAACAGTGGTAAAGAGATATTGTAGGGCAAATAAATTAAACCATTTGGCCGTAAAGCCAGTAACCGAGAGAGAGAAAAAAAAAGCAGCACAGACATTGGAGGAGAGAGAGAGGGTTTTTAATGAGATTAAAGATAGAAAGTCAATGGAAAAGAGGAATCCTGGAAAAACAACAACAAAGCAGCAGCAAGGATGTGCTTTCTGGGGTTTGCGGATGTGGCTCTAACAGAAGGGCAGGCGATCCGCGACAGTCTCACGGAAAGAGCTCAGAGGCGAGAGGTTAAACCCTTACAAACACCTGAAGCAGCAAGAACAGCGGAAAACCGAAAACGGAGGAGGGAGGGAAGAGCTGGCGCGTGGAGCACCTCTCCCCATGCCTCCGCTCGCTCTTCCGCTTGGCCGAGCCGACCCGCTGGCTGCTCCGACCTAGCAGCTCCCGCCGCAGCGACCGGGAGCCCGGCCGGCACAGGGAGCCTGCTCGCTCGCACTACTGCTGCTAATTTGCTCCCGAGTCCCTAGGATGCTTTAAAAAACATTTTTATTAAGCCAGATGGAGAGAGGGAGAAGGGGAGAGAGGAGGAGGGGAGGAGAGAGGGAGAGAGATGCGTCTACATGCCAGGTGCCAACAAGGGGGAAGGAACAGAAAAGAGAAATCAAGCGTGGAAAATAAAAGAAAATGTAGTCGGAGATATAAAGCCTGTCAAATTGGCTGCAAACAGTAACAAAAGCAAAGGAGAGAGAGTTTTCTCTTTAACAAATGCTTTGATCATCTGTAGTTGATATAATTACTATATAAAGCTACAGCAAGACAGAAATAAGATACATTTATCTTTGCGACACCAAGAGAACCTTTCTGATCGCTTCCTTTTTCTTCCCCCTCTTTCCCCAGCCGCGACAAACACACGCAAGGCTGGAAGGTCGCACAGCTGGTGTTTCGCTGGCCTCCTTCCCGCGGGGCCCCCGCTTCCCTGGAGCTCGGCCCCTTCGGCCCTTGCGTGTCAGGGCTATTTTGGGGTGGATGCACCGTTTTAGAGCGCTCAGCTGTTGCAGCTCAGGCCAGCCGCGTGCCACGCGTACAGGGCACACGACACGGTAGCCCAGGACGCTTGGCTCACGCTGCTCCACTCTCTGGTCCAGGCTGTCCACCTACCCAACCTCACACCTTCTCCCACGGTACGTACCCAGCAGCGGGGAGCAACCAAGCCCTGATCCCTCCATCGCCCTGCGGGGCGCGGAGAAGAGGCCAAGAGCCGCGGAAGTTCACACTGCGATTCCTCATCCCTAACTTGCTGCAGTCCCTTTATGGTTTGACCACACATATTTCTCATCTCCTTCCTCTGGCTACGCTGACCTTCATCATAGTCCTCATGCACACAATTGCTTAGGCAGATGATGGACTTCCAATACTGAGAAACGTTTCCCTGGCCCAAGCGGTGATGAAAGGACAGGACCTTTCCAAGCGTTCACGTTTTCAGACTGCACTAGAGCAAGAGGTCTGATTCCCATAGTTTCCAAACGTTTTTCAAATTCAATCATTCTTCTTCTTTTTTTTTTTTTTTCAGTCTAGCTAGGTAACTTTTCAAAACAAACAAACAAACAAACAAAAACACACAAACGCCACAGCAAACTTTTGCCATGAAGCATTGCCCTTTTGACAAGCCGACATTGCTCAAGGGAAAAATAATTTAGCCAGAAAACCCTGCCAAACCCTAGCAGGTGTCCCTGCTTCGGTGACAGCCAGTCTAGCGTGTCTTTGCACAGTGAAAACGGAGATGGTCCTCTAATGCCACTGGGGTTTCAGCCTGGCGCACAGGAGACACCAATGATCCCGTAGGGCCACGGGGCAGCGACGCGCTGGAGCGGCCGAGGATCGGCGCACGCGCGTTCGGGTTCGCGGGAGCACGGACAACGTAAGCGTGTGCGTGCACATCCTAAGGTGAGGGACGCGGCAGCAAACTACGCCCAGGGGAGGCCGACAAGGCCTGGCAGAAGGACGTGCGCGCCGCGTTACGCCCATCTGCACGGCAGAGCACGCCGCGTCGCTCCGGAAAGGAGGAATTTGCATTGGTCCTGGACGGGTACAAAGGACAAACGCATACGCGGAGCACACGCGTGTGCCTGCGCGCGTGCATCCTGGCCGGCGAGAGGGAGCAGCGCTCCTCTTCCATGCTGCATGCAAAGCCCTGATTTATTTAGACTGGAACAATTTGTCGGCGGCTGTAATTTTAACTACCTCCGTGCTGAGGAGCCAATCAGGGGCTGTGCTCGTCGAGGCTTTTATGAGTTCCCATAAAAGCAGCAAAATGAAAACTCAGGGGCCCTTAAAATATACTCCACGGGTTTGTGCAGTGCAATTGGAGGCTTTTATGACTCCTGTCAGGGCTTTTATGACCCTGTAAAACTGTGCAGCAGCCCAGCCTGTGATGAAAAGTGGCCTCCGATGTCTTAAAAGCCTAAATGGTCTTGTACATTTACGGGACCTGTTGGAACAACGCGGGGAAGCCCCGGGGGACTGCGCCCTGCCTCCGCTCCGCCGGCGGCCCTGGGTGCTGCTGGCGAGGGGCGCGATGGCGGAGGTCCGTAACCCCGGCCGCCGGTCCGGCGAGGTGGGACCATCCTGTAACGCTTAGCACCGCGAGCCCGGGAGATGACCTGGGAAAACGCGTATTTTATCGTTTGGCTAAACGGAAACAAAAGCTAGCGCCTGGCAGATGCTTTACAGCTTCTCGCCCTCCAAAGAGGTACGGCTGCAAGGTGCCTGCACGCCCGCCCGGGGGGAGCCTGAAGGGAGGAGGGAAAGAGGTGGAGGAGGAGGAGAAGGACAAAACCATACTTCTCCTGCAATAACACAGCAGCCGCCCTCCGCTTAAGGGGCGATTGCACACCGCGCGCTGCTCGGATGCCAGCAGACCCCCCTGGTTTCTAGGGGCACGTCTCCGCCACGTCCGCAGCCTGCGGGGACCTGCAGCCGCCTCCGCAGCCCTGCCGCCGAGGAACGAGATACCTTTCTCCACGCTCGGCTCTAAGAAATGTGCTTTTAAAGCAGCCGGGGCGCAAAACCTAGACAATCTCCCGAATAAGCGAGTTTGACGGCCTCGCGCTCTCCTTTCCCAACACAAACAGCACTTGATTTAGCAGAACCAGCAGGTTTTCCCTTAACTGGAGCCAAGATCGTAAGATCAGGGATGATGCCGGTAAGCAGAGAGAAAAGCTATCAGGCAGTAGCAACAAAGGAGCATTAATAAAGCTGTACAAAATGCAATACAGAAACGGAGGGAAGGAATACAGAGCAAAAGGGGTAAAACATGACTCAGGCATTTGCAGGATGCTTGGATTTGTGCTACAAGCCAGGACAGACACATGCTGGGTCACTGAGCCACAGAGCTGCAGCAAATGCTGTAAATAAAATGATAACGCATCACAGAGGACACGTGCAAAACATATGCCTGATGCCATGAAAAAAAATAACCCATCTCCATATGCTCTCCTGGGCCAAAAATTACGCCAAAGTATCCCAAAATAAGAAGAGTTGCTTCGTGCATGAGAAAAACGCTGATGTATGAGCACAGGAAAACTTCCAATCTCCTATATGCCATGTCTAAACATCCGTTGTAGAGCTCTGAGAAGATACGGAGGAGCCCCACCACCCAGCGGGGTCACACGTTCAGCAACGCGCAGCCTGAGCCGGGACCCGGACTCTGGCTTTCCAGCATTTCTCAGGGAACTACAAACCGAAAACTACCAGCTAGCAAGACCAGCAAGAGAGACTAAACAAAGAATAGATTTGGGACAACTACGACAAGCGTACAGTTTGCCAGCGCTTACAGAACTGAAATTGGGCGACTCCGTAATCCAGCGGGAATTTTTCGTGGGACTCCAAGGACAACACCTTTATCAGCTTCCCACTTCAGCGATCGTGGGAGGAGAGGCGTGAATGCCTAACAAACCTTCTCTCTCCTTAAACTTCCCTTTTTCAATCAATAGTTTTTAATCAAAGCTCAGGCGGCAGAAATCAGTTCCTGATTAATATCAATAACAAAGAATAAAAACAACTTTTGTGTGCTACTGCAGAACATGCTCTTTCTGCCTTTTTCCATCATTTCAGCAGTCTCAAAGTTTTAGCACGGTGCACAGAGATCCAGGGAGATATTAATTCCACTAAAAAAGGTCAAAACGAAAACACCAATACACCAGTAACATGCCGGGCTCACCAAAACTCTGCAATCCTTCTGTAAGTGTTCCTAAGCAACTTTGTACACCCAGCAAAAATAAATTCCCTAGTAAAGCCTGCATTTAGCATGGAAATTATTGGCTATTAACATTCAGAGCAAATACATTCAAAATTAGGGTGAGGTGGGAAAAAAAGTATTTTTTTTCCTTCCTCACCCCCTCCCTCTTTTTTTTTTTTTTTTTTTTTGGAACAGAGCATGAATGTGGAAAATAGCCTATTGAGCCCACTTCCCCGCCTCAGAGGAGCTGCAAATGTGATCCTTTGCTAGCTCAGACAAAATCTGCCATGCTACATTAGGCTCGACAGCAAATTTGCTACTTGCAAGCTTTTATCAAAACTGTATATCTAAAATCTTAATAATACAGAGATTTTGTTTGGTCTCTCCGGCTCCCTCCACTTCTCCCGCCTCCTTCCCCCCCAAGTTTACGACTCTCCTCTTGGAACCAATTCCCAATTTGGGACTCAGCACTTCTAGCCATGCAAGAAAGCAGAGCGTGCCAGGGCACTACGGGGAAGAAATCAGTCAGATCTCAACGGCTGAAATTTATTCTGGTACAGAGACAACTGAACAAGGCCTATACGCTTCTCCCATCTCACTTATGACCTATTTCGAGGACTTACAAGTTCATTTCTGAATGAACAAGTCATCCACAGTCAGTGGAACAAATGTAACACAGCCTTCAAGGGCTCTACAGCCAGATTCTCTGGTGTCTATCAAGGTGTAAGGGGATGGTCAAAGATTTTTCCTGAAATTGCTCGTACAAAAAGGTCTTTCTCCTCAGATATTGTCTGATGTTTAACAAAGGCTCTGCATATGCTGGAGCCCGAGTCTCATGGGGCTCCTGTAATAGCCTGTCCCTTCTACCCAGCCACCTATTTTAATGAAATTTATAGAAATCTAATATCTTTGAGACCTCTTTCCTTCTGTCAAATTGGGTTGAAATTGGCCAAAGGGCTCAAAAGCTACAGAGGGAAAGGAGTAGGGTAAGGCAGTCAGACAGAGGCTGCATGATTGCATAGTCTCCTTTCCGTAAGGAGCCAAACTAAAAATCAATCTTTTTCTTTTGTCTCTACGGTTTGGGTTTTGTTTTCTTTTGTTTTTCAGAACAAAATTTGCCCTTTAACATAGCAAGATGTTCTCGTGGAAAGTTGCCTGTTCCAAAAGTGTGTTGGAAAACTCAGCCAGCACCTCCGAGCGGCAGGCAAGGCTCTTCGGAAGGGAGCGTCGTCACCCAAGTCCCCGCTTTGCTGAACTCCTTCTCCCTGGCTTCCTTCCTTCATTAGTCCCACCACCACCAGGACTAATGCACCTGAAACTACAAGATGTTCTACAGCCGCTGTGCATCAGCGGGTGATGGAAGAGCAGGTTTCGTGCTTACAGCATGGCACAGAGAGCCCCTGCGCACTGGTTCAGCTGGAGGCTTTGCTACAGAGAGGCTTTATGAACTGGAAAAGCTACTTTGCCTCCACGAGACTCTCATTTCTCCTCCTCTACGGGCATTTGCCAAAAAAAGCCAGAAACAAACAAACAAAAAAACCCAGTATCACCAACGAAAAGGTTCACTAGACCTCAGCAAGCCTTGGAATCACCAGAAAACGAGGACAACTTTGGGGCAGCCGTTCCAAGTGCTGTTCGAGATTCAGCTCCAACTCTAGCAGCTGTATACTGAGCCAGATTGACCAGTTTCTTGTTTCTAGAGCGAATTCTATCACCCAGCAACTGTCTGAGCCAGCTGGAAGCTGAGGGGTTTCCTTGAATTATATTACAGGGATAATCTCTGAGCCTTGGCGCAGGAAGCAGGGGGGTTCTTAACTCCGATATGGAAGTCACTAGAGCAGATGGAAGCAAATCTTTCTAGGAAAATGGATGCTCCGCAGATGTCTGCGAGCTAAGTGTGGCAAGCGCAAAGGAAGCCATCAGAGATTGCTGCGAGGGATCGCCGAAATGCAGAAGACTAAAGTTAATTCTTAATGGAAGTTTGTTCAAGCTTTAGCAAAGGCCAAAGCCTTCCCCTCTACAAAGAACGCTGTGCTCTTGCCAAGTACAACAATATCGGGATTTTGTAGCTTGCCCAGTTCCAGCAGGCCAAATCCTCAAATAATACTTGAAGATACTCTCCAAGCCTGCTAGACTCTGAACACAGAAATCTGCCATCAGAGCTTGCTAACACTTCCTTTCTGAGGGGCAATCGGCGCTTTGGCAGGCTCAGGTGAAATTAAGCTTTCAAACAGCGGCTAATGGGATTCTTTCCTCTCCTTTCAGTCCCTTCAGAAACGTCTGGTTTAGGATAAGACCTTGGGGACTGTAGTATTTTTTGGTTCTCCTTACAAGTCTAAATGCGAAGGAGTCCTGAAGATGTCTTCATTCTGCTACAGTTTTTTTTTCAAGAATCAAAGTCCCCAAATCCACCCACCCTGATGTCCTCCTTAGTACAGAAATGGCCAAACTGCCAGTATCTCCTTTTACTTCTCACACCTATTGCTCTAAGCATGAAGCTGTCTACTGTCTCACAGAGAAGTCACTGAGATGAGTATTTGTGCCACATTAATATCTTATTACTCCACTACCTGAATAATTAGTTAATATACAGGATCTTCTGTATTTCCACTAGGAAGAGAAACTGATGACAGAAGCGCTTATTTCCCTGGGTTAATCTTGCATTCTGTCATTTTTCTTTTAAAGCAAGCAAAGAAGCAAATAACCTGTAAACATACGCCATCGTTCTCGGGAAGGAGGAGGTATGAATCTCCAGGAAGAGACTTCCAGACTCCTAGCTTCACACCTCCAGAAAGCGAGCAGCTGGCCCAAACCGCATTGCCTTGACCCGTCTCCCCTGGCCTCTCTATCGACGACTCTCGAATCATCTTCTGGCTGCTCCTGCTCCGGCCTCCTTCCCCCAGCCTCGCTCCGCACCGTGCATCTCCAATGAGGTTTTGGTCACGGCCGCGCTCTTCCATCAGCACCAGCTCCCTTCAAGCATAGCAGCCAGATAAGACCTTTATCGTCCCTTTCTACTCTGCAGTAGCTGCAGCATGGGGCGAAACGCAAAGAGGCTGGGCTGAGCTGAGCTGAGCTGCACGGAAAGGGCTCACGGCCCGCTTCGGCACCAGAGCAAGCCGCTGCAGCTCTCCGCGCCTCTCTCCTCCCCAGGTCGGCTCGGAGGAGGGATGGATACTCAAGCAGGGAGAGCTCTGGTTTGCCTCCTCCTTTCCCACCTTGCACTCCGCAAAGCAGCATTTCCAGCCGCGAGGGCTTCCTAGACACACAGCTCCGTGGGCTGCCCCTGCCCAGGACTTCCCCGAGGACAGCAGGCACCACACTCGAACCGCCACCTTTCTGAACCAAAAACCCCTCCGGAAAGAGAAATCCTCCAGGGTCTGAGATCACCCTTGGCTGAGTGGTGAACATCTCCAAGTGAGCTATTTCCTCCCTCTATTGCACAGCGCTGCGTGTGTCAAAGAAAGCAAAGGATGTAGCATGGCGCAGATCGGTGTCACGTCCAAGTCTCACGTTAAAAATGAATGGTTTCTTCTATTTCCCCTGAGGAGAAAGGAGCATACACCCGGCACAGACACACACGCAAAATCGATAAGTCGTTGGGTCTCAGGGAACAGCTCTTTTAATTATAACTCTCCTCTGAGCCGGACACAGGGCAGGGCCTGCAGACTAGCAATAAGAGGCATTTGCAGCCTTGTCCCCTCGAGGCATGCCTGGGCCCAAAGGACCGTAGGTGAGGATGGAGGCGGAGGGCAGGGAAATTCTCCGTTTCAGCCAGGGAAGCCAGCGGCGCGTTCGGCATTCGCCCTGGGAGCTTTCCCACCGGGGGACTGACCCGATCTGATGTCGCTTTTCAAAGCGACCGACCTGCAGCACCGCAACCACGAGCAGTGCCGCCCCTCACCCCGCTGTGAACTTCCCAACACCCAGAAACACGCCTGCTATTTAACATACGGGGACTTAATCCAAAGAACCTTTCTCTCACTACTGGCTTTATCCATTCCATTTATCCGCTGATCTCTCCCTCCCCGATCTCATCTTGCATTCAGCGCACCCTTCCCCTGAGCTGCAGCTGTTTTGCGAGCAGCAGGAATAAATCCTAATTTAATACCTGGGAATGGGCAGCAGTGCCCTTTTCCGCGGAGCTGGAATTGGGGCAATTCCCTAGCAGCAGGCGCCGGGGCGCTCTCTATCCCACTGGGCGCCTCCAGGCAAACAGGCAGCCTAAGCCGGTTGATCCCAAAAGCTTTCCCGGCAGAAGGTAAGATGAGCGCTGCTCTTCGCTCCGAGTCTCCCCGCGATTAAACCGGCTCCCCCATCCCTCCTCCCTCACACACACACACCGGCTCTTGCTTTAAGTCCGCTTCCAAGTGCTGAGTTATTATCAAGGATGGTTTAATGGGGTCCTGGATATTAAAGTCACTGGCAACACAGTCTGGGCCTTTTATGGTTAGTAATGAATAAAAGAACCCAAATCACTTTTTTTCCCCCTCCCTTCTTCTTCTTAACATGCGCTGCCTACCGTTTAAAGTCATTGTACTCCTCACTCCGGCTCACTCATTTTTGTCTTCCTCTACCACCACTACAGCCCACACGGCCCTGCTGAAGGGCCTGCTATGCCGCCTCACTGCTCCCGCCGGTACTGCCCGAGCCCTTCTGCCACCCGTCCCGCTGGCCTCCGCAAAAGCTCGCCTGCCCCCTTCTTCTCCTAATTTCCTCTCCTTGCACCTTCATTCCACCTTTTCTTCTTTCTATCCTTTCCCTTCTTTTGTTTCTCCTGAAACTACACCATTTTGGAGCCGGTATGCAAAATCAAGCCGCCTTCCCTTTTCTGGAAGGTTAGGATGGGTACAAAGAGCCAAAATGGCTACGGTTTTGTCACCATTTCTGGTTATATTTAGCATTCTTTTGCCTAAAGCTCCAGCTCCCTGAATCATGTGATTACACGAGAATTTTATTTCCTATTAAAAAAAGTTTCGTGCCCTCACAGCTGCTGAGAAATCCTGGGAAATATGAGTCAGACTTTCAAAAACACACAAAAAGACACAAAGACCGAGCCTAAACGTATTTTTCTGAAACCATTACTCAGGGGGTCTCTAACCCTGCTTATTAAATGTTTCTAATTTTTAATTCAATACTGGAGAGAATTAGCCTTCCAAACATTGTTAGATGGCTTCGAAAGTCTCCCTCTTACCTCACTTTAATTAAGACAGTACAAAAGATCTTCATATCCTTTGGGTGAAACGTTGGCTCTGTTGGACGTTTTTTCATTAGCTCCACCATAAATAAGATTTCAAGCCTTGGCATTTACCACAGTAGTAAAATGAAGAAATCAACATGACACAAACTGTTTTGGTAACCGCGAGTGGATTTCAAGGCAAAATCTTCTTACTTATCTTCACCTTTATCTTTATCCCATTGATAAAGCATTATTGATGTCCAGCAGCTAGCCGATCGCATGCTAACAGCTCTATTTGTAGGGAGCTCGGCTCCGCAATATGATATCACTGCTCCATCCTTGCCCTCCCCAGCAGATTTGGTATGACAGCAGCGTTACATGACCTTTTCCTTCACTCTCACCTGCCCCAGCGTTATTCCACATGGGGAGAAGACGTGCACGGACCGGCACGTCCACTCTGAGCCCAGCGAGCCCCCGGAGAGTGCCCCGAAACATAATACAAATACAATGCATAATATAATAGAAATATATATAATATAATAAATATAATATAAACGTAACTGGGAAATATAACTGCCAAGAAGAAAAAGAAGGACACGAAGAAGAAAAGGATGAACTGCCCAATCTCCTCCTCATCTCCCTCCCAGCCCCTGCCTTCCTGGCTCAACATTTGCTTCCCATTTCTTTCTCTGTAAGGCACGGGGAGAGGCACTGAATGACACAGGCTACAAAAGTACACATTTTACTGTACCGTTATTTATTATTAATAATAGTAATGCTAACTCTGCCCTTGTAGGCACCTCTAACAGGGAAATAGTGTTTGTAAATGTCAATAAACAGTTTCCCCAAACGCCCAGGCATCTAGAGCAGCTGTGCTCCTTCCCTGCACGGTTAAACGTGGGCATATTCCTTTTTCTGTCCCTTCTTGTGCTCATGTCCTTTCTCTGGCACTGCTCCATGAAGAATATGGCTGGACAGATGTTTCCTTTCCCCCCCACCCCCTTCCCCCAAAGAAAAACAAATCCCTTCAGGCTAGTTCAAAATATTCTTCCTACTTTGTGACGGAGCTCAAACCTCCTTCACTTAACACTCCTTCCAAAATAACAGTTAAAACAGTTTAGTTTAAAACTACAAAAACTGTTCTCTCTTCTCTGCATTTCAAATGAAACACTCAAAAACAGAAAGCCATTTTTGTCTTAATCTTTTTTTTTTCAAGCTTTCCTTTCCCCTCAAATAATTTGAAAGATCTAGTATGAATTGGAAAATGATTTCAGATGACCTAAAAAATGGGTTTTGCGTGTAAAATTTGATCTGGCAGTCACGAGAACAGAGATGCCATGTCAGACTGACTACAAAGGCTGCTATATGGAGGACATCAACACTTCATGGACACCAGAAGGGCACAAAGGTTTCCTCTAAACTGTACCTGGCTCTGAGAGGGGTGGGAGACAGGACCAGGTGCGGCTGATGACACTGCCAGTTCCTCCCAAGGGCATCCTCCCTTGGCCCCACTGGCAGCTCTTAGATCGGGGGACAACTTGGGTCTCTCTCTTTTGGAACCAGAACCTTTTTTTAGAAAGTCTCAAAGATTTTGATGTGCTCCCTGGGCTCCACAAAAATTCCCCTTCCAGCACAAAAATCTGTTGAAACGTTGCTGCCTGCCAGAATATGGATGTACTAAAGGACAGCTGATGTCTGACATTTATCTTCATGACTGAAGACTGTAGACCAGAGAACACGAGAGGCAGAGTCAGTTATCTTCTCTTTTCCCATGATTGACAGTAAATGTCAGCAAAGATTAGTTATTTTGTATCATATACATGCCACGCATGTTTTTAATTCTCCTACTGCTCCAATACTATTTTCAATTACAGTTGCAATAAATCAAACACACTTGCCCTGGGTGGAGAAGAGAATCCGGGAATTGGGAAGACCCTGTGGTGACCATATCTACTGGGTGCGTCTTTGGCCCCGCAGGAGAGTTTCCCCAAGGTGTGCTGTTCTGACAACACCACTGTCATTTCCGCTAAAGTTGCAATTTAAATCATCTTCTATTTATGCATCACCTTTCAGCATGACAGAGCCAACAACACAAGCTGATATACAAATGAGTTGCTTTCCCTGCCAGTGAAACGTGACCGCCTCTGGGGTGAAACTCCTAGTATTTTAACAACCTGATGCAATCCACGTGGCAATTTGGGACAGACAACAGAAAGACATGCAGGAAGAATTTAGAAAAGAACACTGGTGAAATCTGGAAGACACTAAAAGTAATGACTTTGCATTAAAAAATCCTAGCTGGAATGCAGTAAGCGGTCAAAAAATTTGGTTTTGCTCTTCTCTGACTGATGGAGTTTATTGCAGCAGCGTGACCTACCACCATATTCACGAGCAATAATAAACCCAATATGCTCTGTGGAGAACAAGCATTAACATACAGTTTTAAATCACAGCCGCTAGCTTTGTGATTGAACTAATTACAGCTGCAGCGCAAGATCCGGCAAGCTCTACTGCAGCAACCTGGCTCTCCTGCGGTCAGGCTGGTAGGTAGCCTGCCGAAGCTTCCACGGACACACGCGCTAGCATTACCTTGTACTTGGATCACGCTTTAAAAACTGCTCTAGACAAATCAGCAGAGAAGGAGAGCTCTTGCCTCAGGAAGGACTTCATCTCACGCTACCCTAGATGTTTAGAAGTCAGTTGTCTGCACCAAAGCTACTAGTCTACTTCTCCTCTACTGTCTAAGGAGGCCCTCTCTCTTTCAAAGCATGAGCTGTTTGCTCCTCTTCAGTCACTGCAGAGGGTGCTTATATGACTAAGTTTTATACGGCTGAAGTAGGTGAGATTAATCTCACTGTAAATCCCTAAGATCTCTCTCTGATCAGAAATTCCTTTCTGCTCATGAAAGCAGCTTCCAAAAAAACCCCTTCCTCTAAGCCGGCTCTTCCTTGCAAAAAAGAAGCCATTTAGTTGAAATCTCCCCAGCTAGCTGTAATCACAGCGAAATGCAAAATGGTGACAAGTATCACAGGTGGAGCTGTGTCACAGACAATGAAGCCCTTTCTTTAGCATCACCTAGTGACCTAGAAGGTTCTAGGCTTAAATACTGTTTCCCTAGTG
This sequence comes from Struthio camelus, assembly GCF_040807025.1. Taxonomy (NCBI): domain Eukaryota; kingdom Metazoa; phylum Chordata; class Aves; order Struthioniformes; family Struthionidae; genus Struthio; species Struthio camelus. Next base: position 6,285,465 of record NC_090963.1, read on the forward strand.
TGAATCGCCAAGCAATCGGAGGGGAAGACACGAGAGGCTAAGCTGCAGTCCTTTCTGATCGTGACTAGGAACTGCAGCAGCATAAACAAACTCTACAAGACCTGGAGAGACAATAGTAAAGGATAACATTGTCCTGACCTGCTGTCTGTCTTGTTAAAATGCATTTCGACATGTAGCACAGAGTACGAGGCATTTCTAAGCACATCACAGCTTTGCATTTGCCTGTACAAAACTGACAGTATCTAACTCCTTGCTTTGCACACGGTTTGAGATTCTCCCACAGTTTAACAGGCATCACGTAACTTCAGGTTCTTACTAGGATGACGAGTCAACGCAACCCGAGAAACGTGCTCAGCTGGGAAGACAGAAAGTGGCACTATCTCCTTCTGGTGCATGTGCGTATATCACACAGGGTCAATTCTCCTTCAAAGAAAAGCTGAAAAGAAGCTGTTCACAGCGCAGAGCTTCCATAAAGGCATGGGACTGACTGCCCTCAGGAATCAAGTCCTTTCTCTAGCCAAGGAGCGACTAATACAAGGGACGCCGTGTCTCGAACCTCTGCACGCACCTCGGACTTGTTCTGGAGCTGAAGGGCTGGCTAACGTCCTTCTGCCCACCGAGCCCTGGGAGTACAGTCTCCTGTTTTGGAGTCAACGTGTCTTTCCCGGGCTCTGGCAGAGGACTGCATTCCCCTTTTTGGGGGGCCCACTCCAAGCTACAGGTGGTCCCTAACTGCACCCAGCTGACTGACTCCGAAACAAAACCCTGGAGCCATTAAAAATGAACTCTGACTTTAGGCCCAGGGGGTTGTCTTTGTTTCATCCCACACTGCTCCCCCTCCACTTTGTCATTTCTGGTGTTGGCAGTTAGCACTGTAAGCTGGGTCAGGGGAAGCATGGAGAAGATTGCTGCATCTTCGGGGGGTGGGGGGGGGGGGTGGTGCCAGGTCCTTTCTTAATGGCTTTCATATCTTCCTGTATCTTTAAATAATTGAAATCTTTTTGTTGCTAAGTACCTTCAAGCCAGAGGGCACTAAAAGTTTTAAACCTCTCTGGGGAGACCAGGGCCAGGAAATCCACATAACGCACAAGATGTCCTGCCACCAAAGTACCCTGTCTCCTGAAACGGGACCAACTACAATGGCATCTCTCTCAGGATGCTTGTCACTGCCATGTGAAAGGTGTCCTCCTTTATTCATAACAAGATTTTAAAATCTAGTTTTAAAATAATTTCAGAGTACAGCATGATGTCTACAAAGCACTCCTCCAGAGAGAAGTGGCAGCAGGGGTAACTTGAGGTTCTCCTAGTAACTTCTTAACACTAGGAAAGCACAGGACGTAACTACTATATGGCTGGCCCTTACTCAGATGCATTACCCTGCGTAGATCAGACATAGCGACGGAGGAGGAGTTCACGTCTTTCTGCCACATGAATTCCCCAAGAGGACGGAAGACCTAAAAGGCATATTTTCTTCTCCCCATATATCACCAAGGTGGGCATCTCTGGGGTTCAAACCATCTACAACTACAAGAGGTCAGGACACTGCAGGCTGGAGAGAGCAGCTCAGGAGTACGGGTCACCTCTGGGCCCGGCTCACGGAAGAAAGTGCTGCTACCTACTGTGGGTCCACCCGGAGCAGCTCTTCAGCAAGGTGCCAACAGCAGGCAGCAGGCTAGCTCATCTTCCACCTCCGCACTGATTGAGCAGGATGTTAGTTATTACAGCTTGCCCTAAAAGTCCATGTCTCTTCAGGTAGGTGCCTCATTAAATAAGCCTTTACATTTTATCTGAAGACATCAGAGCGCTCTTAAAGATCCTGACACTTTGCTAATATTCCTGAGGTAGTAAATATATATACTCCCCAGTTTTAGGTAGGAAGAAGCTGAGCAACAGGGAGGTGAACAGCGTTTGCCTAAGCATGCAGGCATAGCAAAGGAATGACCCCAGACTACTGTCCTTTGCTGTAACCACTAGTTCACACTTCCAATAACTAAAGCCCTCCACATCACTCCTGATGTAAATAACCATCCATTTATAACTCATTGTAATTACCTGTCTATTTCTGCGTCCCGCCTTTGCAAGGTAGTCTCTCTGCAATTACAGTTAATTGCTTTGATTGCTAGTGCACATTTCCAGAAAGTTCAGAAACACGAGACAGGATAGTCTGCCTGGGGAGCCATATGGAGACCAGCTTGGAAAGAGTTAACATTTAAAGAGTTTGCATTTGTTGTTGTTGTTGTTCCTGCCACCCAAATGGCTCTATGCATCTTAAAGACCTATCAGAACCCTAGAAACAAATCTCACCTGAGAGACCCATTTCTGTATCAGCCCAATAGCTATCTTGGAAAAAAAGCTTTCCGAAGTTGAAAGCAACTCCTCCCAGCCCTCTACAAACATTCTCAATCTCAGGGTAGCAGTGGCAGGTTTACAAGTAGGAAAGCTTGCTCTCCTTAAAATATATCTTGTTCCAGTCCACCTAGTGTAATCGCAGATATTTGTTAACCTGCAATCAACTTGTCATCGACCGGTCTTTAAATATCCCAGGGCAGCGAGGTCCATGCGAGAATTCATTTAGGAAAGTACGAAAGCCCCACACTCCTGCCCGCCAACATGAGCAATAAACCGTCGCGACAAAACACTCCCACCCGCTCTGCACCGGGACGGCAGCTCAGGTGCCAACCTGACTCCGAATGCCACCTTTTCCAAGGTGGGGGGGAGAGGGGGAAAAAGACATCAGATTGGTGCCACCTGCATTTTCAGAGTCCTCCCTCCCGCTCTGCTCCTTCTGGCTGGCCCCTGCTATTCCTCCCGCTCCGCGTCCCCTCGCTGCCGGCCCGCGTCCCCATGCCCAGCTTCCCGGCAGCGCTCCCCGCAGCCGGACTGATCGCATTATGATGCCCAACTGCTGCTCAACGGGAAGGTCAGCCTCAGTAAAGGATCCCACTGAACCACGAAACCGCGGCTCGGCTTCCTTCTGAAGGGACATCAATTACCCGACGCTGTCAGGATGATAAGGCAGCTCAGCCTCCACAATAAGGAGAACATTCAGGCTAATAACTTCCCATTAAACTCCTCAGAGCTGGATGTTTGCTTTGCTTTTCTCTGGGGTTGTCGCCAGGGCTTGCTTGCGCCCCTCACCTAGCTCATCGTGAAGGGATATGGTTTGAGGCACCGCTGTAAAACATGCTCTGTACAAGCAGCCCTGCCTGGAAATCGTTGGCAGGGCTGGACAGGGAAACCACAGTCTCCGGGTTCCCGCTCTGATGGTGGAGCTGCCAGGTTAGCCGTCCTTCGCTAAAGCAGAATGACAGCATTCAATGCAGATGATTTGAACAGCAAGAAAGAAAAAAAAAAGAACCACTTATCCGTCACTTCTGATCAAGTTATTGCTTGCAAGCATATTGGTAGTGTGCTGAAGGGAAAGCCACAGTTTAGGAGAGCGGCCATGCTGCGTTTCTCTTTTTCCCTCTGATATTTGCTAACCTTTAAAGGGCTTTTCACCACGAATTAGAGAGGAATCACAAGGGTTCTCAGGTTCAGGGCTAGCTTATGAAACTGAGTCCAATATCCCCGCTTGTTTCCCTCCACTTCTTCAACGCATCCCGAGCTGCCTGCCACCATTCCCAGCAGCTTCTCCCCTTCCAGGGCCAACAGGAGCACCACAACGTACTTGCCCACGCCATGGATGGGAATGACGCCTTCCCTCCCTTCTCCATGTCTGCACACGCTTCCAGCAAGGAATCGCTCCGGAGACTAGCTCAACGCACTTTACGGCCTACGTTTCCCAACAGTGCTAGACTGGGTTGGATGCGTGGGGGTTACATTCCCCTCATAAAGCTTCCTTGAGAAAAATCTCTGATCCATTAATGCTTCATAAAAATTTTAAAAGGTTTCTGCTAAAGGAAGAAAAACAAACAGAGATGGTGTCGGCATGCAGGCACTCTTTAAATCAACCATTCTCTCTCTAATGCATTTTTTTTATAGTACCAATCAGGAAAGCAATCAAGCATGAAGCCCACAGCTCCCTCAGCTTCCATTTCCAGCTTCCACGTCCCTCCCAGATCAGGATATTCCCAGCTGGCTAAGAGCACGCCAGCCACAATCCCGCCGTTCCTGCAAAGACCCGCGCCAAGACGTCCTGAGCCCGCTGCAACAGCGGCTTGCATTAAGTTTCTTGAGTGACTGCTAGGGTAAGGCGAGCACCAGAAGACATCACCCAGAGAGCTGGGGACACAGCGTACTGACAAGGATCTCAGGCATCCCTGATCTACAGAAAGACGCTTTAATCGATACAAACTTAACCATACCAGAGTCCAGAACCGGAGGAGGATTGATGCGGGAGCGTGCGGGAGGACTATGAACGTCTTCCAAGCACATCAGGACCAGTGAGGGACTGAGGAAGCTCCTGTCCGTTCCCGATTACAAGCAGGAGCCATTGCACCCACAGGCATTAGCAATTCCTTCATTAAAAACCCGGGTCTTGGCTGCTTTTCCACTAGGAAGCTGTCCTGCATGGGCGGGCTAGTGAAAGATTTGTGACCAAATCGGCAACCGAGGTCTAGCCCAGACAGAGACACTTGGAAGCCAGGCACCAGAGTCAGCTTGGGAGTTGCCTAATAAGTTTGGGAAAATGTCAAAGCTATTTCTGCAGTAGTCCTTGTCCAAAAAGACCCAGTCTTTTTTTTCCCTTGCTTATTTGTTCCTTTGTTTTTCAGAGACCTTCCCCTTCACTGCAGAAATGTTCTGCTGCAAACCTACAGCATTCTCCAAATCAGGCTTTTTCATAAACAATATATTAAAAACCAATCCCCTAAAGAAAACTCTGCAACTGAATACAAAACACACTTATTGAAGAGCTGTACAGTGACAGCTAGTGATGAGAAACAAGAGCACCAAAAATAAGGGAAAAAGGCAACTAAACAAGACACTCCAAAGTAAGATATTCTGAGAATCTAGGAGATATGAAATAGCTAATATTAAATATATGTTTACATATAATATATATTTAGATATAATATGTATAGGTATATGTGTATATTATATAGAAATATATAGTATTAAATATATATTTTTTTCTTGCAAAACTTTTTAAAAGTCCAGTTTTAATCATAAATGTTTTTGCTGTCATCTTCCTGCTGCAGATCCTTAGAAGGGAGAAAGGCTTCTTCCTAAAGACCGAGGCACAGAAATTTGGGGTAGCTCATGGGAGGGGTGCAGCTGAAGCACCGGCTGCTAATGCACCTGAGCACTCGCTCTGCATCCCTGTATTTACAGCCCGAGCGTGCTCCCATCACTAAGGAAGCTCTTCGGAGACAGGCAGCAAAAGCATCAGAGCTGCCAAATAAAGCCAGAAGAGATGCCTGCTCCCATGTACCTTCCCCTCCAGCTGTTTCACAGAGCTATCTTTGGACATCCAAGCTTGTTAAGTAAATGGGGGGCCTCCCAAAACACAGATATGCACTGGGGATGAGTCGGAGTAGGGGAGCTTTATTTCCACCTCGTATTCCTTCTCCTCCTCTCTCAAACCCCTACACACCTCCCAAATTGCAGCCAGAGCCGCTGAGCTTAAGCAGAGAGTAGCAGGACAGAAATTCACACAGCTAAGAAAAAAAAAATTAGCAATAAATCCTTTGCTGCCTCCATTATTTGCTCTGGAGAGACTGTGATACTGGTTAATGTCTGTCAGCTTTGTTTCCATTGAAGAAAATAAAAATCAATGAGAGTCTCTTAGACAGGCAGGGCACAGAGACGTCCCTCGTGCTGCCTTTCCGTCTTGCCCCTCGGCATTTGCAGCCAGAGACAGAAGAGGAAACGTTTGCACCCAAGTTTCCCAGACCATTTGCAGTCAGAAAGGAGGCGCAGCGGCGGACGCAAAGCAAGCCGTGGAGTTGGGCTTTCCTACAGGTTCCTGTAGGGACGGGAGAAAGCTGAGCATCCCTAATCTCACCTGCTTTCTCTGCAGATGCTGTTAATACTACAGACTTCTGCAGTGACAGCTATGTCAGGGGTGTGAAGAGGTGTGATTCTCAGCTAACATAGCCATGTTGGCAGAGGCCCCTACTGCAGATGCAATTATACCAGCAAAATTCTCTTTCGATCAGGTTTTTTTTTTTTTTTTTTTGCTCCTGGGGATTGGTTTTGCCATTCTGACACAAACAGTGCTTTGCCGGCAGAACGGTTCCACACTGGGTGGTCTCTGTAGCACTAGAGTCAGATTTTCCTGTACTGTTAAAGCATTTCAGCCTCTCATGCAGAAAAGATGCACCTCAGACATTTCGTTAGCACAAAAACAATACTAATAAACTCACAGGTTACTGGGTGACGTACCTCGTGATGGACCAAACCTGGAACTGCTTATCTGCCTCTCTGAATTTAGAGGGATGAGATGCAAACACAGTCAGAATCCACCCCCCCCCCCCCCAAATCTCTGTTCTTCCCCCATTTCTGCTTGATGAAATATTTGCTTCATTCCCAGAGCTTATAGCCAAACAGCCTTATCTGGCTGTAAGCAGGTCTAGGCTGTAACCATGGATCATGCTCTGATCAACATCAGACATCTCCTAGTTTGATCTCATTGCTTCTTCTAGATGCTTGGGCTGCGATCTGTCACCCCTACATGTGAGCTAGTCATTGGGACAACAAGCTCTGATGCAGACATCCACTGCCCCAGACATCCGCAATCAGATAAGCAAGTAGCCCAGCTTGGCCATGCTTTTCTATGCTCTTAAAGAAGTGCTAACTGATTGAGAGCAACCCAGCTTTTCAGGGGGCTTTTTGTTGGTTTCTTTACTTTTTCTCTCTCATAACAAACATATTTCATCTCACAGACCCTAGCCTGTGCTGGTCATTATGTCCCACTGCAGTCAACAACAAGAGAGAGGCACCTCCAAGAGGAGGTTCATCCTCTTGGAGGGCAGGTATACTTCACACATGTCAACTAGATCGCGCTCCGGCAGATGGACTAGTCCCCTCTCTCTTTCTCCTATCAAGTCTAAAAGACTTGCCATTTCCAAATGGCCAACGTTAAGCAAGACTGATCTGTCTGGCAACCTCCTGGCTTGAAAGCAGACCACCAGCTGAAGCAGTCAGCGACACAAGCAAATCGAGCTCTGCTGGCGAAGGCTTTGTGATGCTACGCACACGTTGCATTAGCAAGCGAGCACAGTGGGAACATGTGGTGTGCGCAGAAGGAACTGTTTACTCCATGCATCTGAACAGCATGGCACGAAGCCTCTCCACGTTTGCCGTTACCCAGGGTCCCCAGCAAAACCTCCCTGGGCACTTCGACTGGGCAATCCTCTCCATCGACCCTCAGGTTTGCAACGACGCTCTCGGGACTGCACTCACGAGGATCACATCTAGTTAGCATCGGGCGAGGAGGTCCTCAAGGAAAGCTCAAGTGCTCCCAGAGCTACCATCTTACTGAGGCTAATACTGTGCAACTACAAACAGGACTGCTCCCGACAGCATACAAAATCAGAGACAGACATTTGATTTGAGAGCGGTTGCAGGAGCCAGCATCTCAGCGCGCTGCCCAGAGAGGTCAACCCGCTCAGCCTAGCCTCGAGGGGACGGCAGCTTGGGACTCCTCCTGCCTGACTGACCTTTTTACCCACCAACAACCCTTCCCTCTTCCTTCCCGCTGGCGAAGGGAGCTGCCCTTACCTCTGCTACGAGAATCGCCTGGCCGAGCGCTTGCCCCTGCAGCCACAGCTCTGCAAACAATACTGTTTGCCATCTCCGAGAAAAAACATATCAGAGACCTTGGTCTTCAGAAAACGGCTGTCTGAAATTACAGCTGCAGCGTCCCTGCTTAAGGGTCAGTGATCCGCACCAGCCTCCAAGGCAACGCCTTGGGAAAATGGGGGGAACGGGTCTGATTTCGGCTGGGAAGCCACACAATACAAGACAGAAAAGATAGAGGTGTCGCAGCGTACCGAAACCAAAGTCCATCTCTGAGGAGGAGCTTTCTGTAGGATCAAAAGTTAAAGCCACGCCAAAATGACAGTGCTCAAAATCCCCCACATTTGGGAAGGGTTGGATCTGGACCCATCTTCCCAGCTGTCTTGCCTCTGAACAATATACCCTGAGGTATTTTTAGCCTGGACTCCTACTGGAATGAGCTTATGCAATCATGCTCTTTGCATGTATGCCTCCGTCTAGCAATCTTCCCCAATAATTCGTGAAGCCTTTGGCCAATTTTAACTACATTTGACAGAAGAACAGATGGCTCAAAGACATTAAGCACCTGAAAGACTAGTAAAGATAGGCAGCCAGGTAGAGAAGAGAGCCCTGGGAGTGCCTCATTGAGGGAAAGGCCACGTAAAATGAGTTTCATCCTTACTTCAGCCGCCGCGACCCCACACAGGATAACGCCGTTCTGCATGTCCCAACCACAGGCTGCAAGTAATTTACTTGGACCAAAATGAAGCAAACTTGTAAGAAACCGGGCTTTACTAGCTTCCGCGCCAGTCAGATGACTTATTCTGCATAGGAAAGCGCAGTCTATGTGACAACTCAGAGGAAGGAGCAAAACCAGCACGGAGCAGAAGTTTCCACGAGGGCGGAGAGGCTACGTCTCTCCCCTGGAACTTGCTGCGTGTCTGAACCAAGCACAAAACCAAAGCTGGCCCCAAGAAACTGCTGGAAATTTTACCCTGAGAAGGACCTTTCCACGTCTATCCAGGCTGAAAGAACCTGCACGCAAAGAGCCCTGGGCGGAGGGGGGACGTGGGCCCGGCGACCAACGGCGAAGACGTCGCGGTGCCGTTAGTTCGCACGGCTGCGCGCTCGCCGCCACCCGTTCCCGATCGACGTACCCGTCTAATGAAAGCACGCGGCTTTTTTAACGCATACAACTTTTCGCCGGAGACAGCTGGGCGGCCGCCTGCGATGCCGGGGCGGGCGCCGGCGACGCTAACAAGTCCCAAAGTCGAGACGTGAAGCGCAGAACGACAGTCCGGGGAGAGGAGATCACCGCGGAGCAAGAGCCACCAGCCCCAAGTCGTTGGCAGCCAACGCGGCAAAACCAGCATCCGCTTCGGCGCGGCGCCGAGAACGCTTCCCGCTCCCGGGACTACGTTAAACGTCAAAAGCGCTTTGCAAACTGATTAACACGCGCAAACTCCCCAAACTTAGGTAAGTAGTATTACTGCTGTTTCCACAGAGGGGGGAAAACGGCAAAGAGCAGCACAACGACTTCATCCCAATATAGCGAACCAAAGGTAGGGCTGAGGACATGGCAGCCCTCCATGCCCTGCTTGAGCCAAACAGGGGGAGGAGCTTAGCCTGGCAAGGGGCGGAGCTTGGCACGGAACAATGCGACACCTCGCCTTTTGTCTCTACGGGGATCATCTCTCCCCTTTTCTCAAAGAAAAGGGCAGATTTGTCCACAAAAAAAAAAAAAAATCAACTCCGGGTGGCGCAGCCTCTCCCAGCAGGTACAGATGGGCTGGCTGATCAAGATGAGCAATTTGGCACGTGAGAACGACCCGGCTGCAAGCGCAGAGCGGGCTCTTGCTCAGCTACCTCTCTACGTTTGGGGGCTAAAGGGAGGAAAACGATCCACGCCTCCCGGCTACGCAGGACCGGCACATCTGGCCCCTCCGGCTTGAACCGCGTCTCGCCCCCCCTCGCCGGCAAGGGCTTGCTTGTTTGCTTCGCCAAAGACCCCCCCCCCCCTCGCTCTCAGCCAAGGTTAATAGGGTAGAGAGAGAGCATCTGTTTATGAGAAGGTTATCAAGTGAAAGGCAGTAACACAGTCTCCAAACCAGCTTTTCATAGCCTCTTACTTATTATTTAATTTGGCTCCAGTACGCGAAATTAGGCTAATGGCTGTTAAGTGGTTAAGGCATGCACATTGTCCATCTGCCGAGAAGGCTTCAGGCCGTTGTTCTGTTTCAAAGGCTAAGGAGGAAAAATAATATGAGTTGCATGCTGTTAGTTTGAGAGCTCATAAATGCATTTTCTCCCTCTTTCCCCCGCTCTTTTATTTCTTTTATCTCCATTGCTTTTCCTGTTGCAGCATTAGGAACTTCTGGAAAGCGAGTTATTGGCTTTTTTTGTCATTGCTGTCGTGCTTTTTCCTTTTCTTTTCTTTTTTTTCAGTCAAGCGAAGGGCGAGCCAGCCGGTTTCAGCAATGCCACAGATACCAGCTGTTGCAGTCTTCAGATTCAGGCTAGCAAAGTGCAGCACGCTCCCTTCTCCCGTTTGGTGTCGGCAGCGTTAAGAACAAAACCCTGAGCTTTTGTTTCTTCTTCTCGGCACCAGGATTGGCAGACTGTCTCCATCAACAGAACATCGTCTTTGCTGTTTTCCTTACACACAATCTGGAGTGATCAACCCCCCCCACCCCAGACTCCTCGCTCCATTTAATAAGTAGCTCCACGCACACCACAATGAAGGAAGCTTGGTGTCCTACACGTTTGTTGGCGTCTGTGGTGCAGACTCAGACTGAAGCTCCCTCTGCCCTTGAGTCTTGCACATGGCCCAGCCCCGTGCAGATTCTCTGCTGTCTAGTATAAGAGTTGAACCCACTTTTCCACCCTTTCAGAGTAGTAACAAGGTCTCTCACCTCCACCTACTTGTCTATTTTCATAAAACTAGTCGAAACATAATACCTGACCCTCTGCAAAACCTGGCTCAGATCAGTCAGCCGTTTACAAAAGTTAGCAGAAATGAAGAAGCAAGAAGGGGACGTACCCAGGAACAGTGACCACTTAGGCCTTGCTCCCCCTGCCTTCACGAGGAACAGTCCTGCATGATCTCCAGGCAAGCACGCTAGCAAGAGGGTCGTTAAACTGTACCCAAAAATCTGGCCAGAAATCCTTAGAGGAAGGAGATCCCACAGACACTAAAAAATATCTCTGCGCTGCCATTTCTTGGTGCCCTTGGTACCGAGACGCCCTTTGCAAACTCTGCCTCACCCCCAGCATGACCACAGCTCGCGCGGAGGAACAGCAACTGCTTTTCCAGCGAGCGCAGCTGGTAGATACCAGCCTTCGCACTGCAGGCAGGAAAGGAAAGGGGCCCTTCAGCTGCAGCGAAAAACAAGCCAAAATGGGCTCTTCTCCTCTGAGTAAGAGCCGAGCCGCCTCTGAACGAGAAGGATTATTTATGGGGAATCAGTCAGGGATGGCAGGGAAGGAGAAGGCAGCTGAAGAACAGTCCTCATTTCCCTCCATTACTGCAACAATCCCACTGGAAATCCCACTTTATTTCTCCCTTCCCCAGCCTAAAACAAAACAAACCTAAAACCAAACCAAACACACCAACTAAGCCAGCCTTCCCTCCCTCGTTACACTCTGAATTTGGCCAGAGGTAAGCGGGTCCGCGTCAGAGCCACAGCAGGAGACACAAGCAGCATTCAGCACCACCCAGGGAAAAGATGAGAGCGTTTACTGACGGCCTGTCCCCCCACCTCTCTCCGGGTGCCCCCGACTCCAGGGTGCGGAGCTCTCCCTTTCCCACGCACGGTATCTACCCTCGCCGTTGGCACCGGCTCCCGCCGGCTTTATCTCGGAGTCCTGCACCTCTCGACAGGTCTCTGCTGCGAATCGCTCTCCCCCTGCACTATATCTATCCTAGTTCACTAGCCATACGCAAGGGGTGTGTGTACATATACATATATTTTTTTTCAATCTCCATGTGCTGCGCTGGCTAGCACGCGCAAAATGCAAGCAGAGCTGGTGCTCGGGGTGGTTACTTGTCACACTCAGGAAAAAAAAAACCCAAATTACCACCCATCTTTTCCGTTTTAAAATGAAAAAGATCCACGTCTCTGCTGGGTTCCCGCTGAACCTAACCCAAAACGCGCCTTCCAGAGGCAGGTAGGGAAGCAGGTTTGGGGACGGGATGAGAAGCGGAGGAATAAAGAAATTAAACCGAGGAGGGAAAATGTATGTTTATTGCGCTGTGCGATGCGAGAATAAAATGGCTGTACATTGGCATAAGCACCGAAGCAAGCTGCTCGGTGTATGTCCTGCAGCTCTGCACCTGCTTTCGCTGACATGATCACACAGCCGAATAAACGGGAGGCGTGCAAAACCGCCACGGGTTGCGCAGAGCCGGCGCCCGGGAAACTCGCCTGGCTTCGGCCGACGGGTGCGGAAAACTTTTGCCGGTGCACAGTCTCCATTAGGGGGAGTGAGTCCCTGCAACATTTTAACGCTGGCAAAAACCCTAGTTTGACACATTTATGCCTGCATATCTGTACTTTCGCCAGTACTGCTTGTTTCCCTTTCAGGCTGGGATGAGATACTAAGCTATAGCAGCAGAAGTCTGACACCAGGAGAGTTCTGTGTGAATAGCATATCCCGGCAAATCTGCAGGACAGAGAACATCTGGAATCAGGTTCAGGGATAAATAATGACAAGTCTTGAGTGGAGAAAAGAAAATGCTCATTCAGACATCGAGTTCTGCACGAGCTCGAGAACTGCTACAGATTTCTACTGAAACTGAACCAGACAGACAGAGACTGGGCTTGAGACGTTAAAGTAGGGGAAAGAAGAAAGAGGTGATTCCCAAGCTGAAGGACTTGTGCAAAAACTTTCCAGGTGAACAAGGGAAAAATACAGCTTTTACAGACCTTTCCAATCTGCCCCCTGACCAGCGGGCGCTTTCTTCTGAATTTGGAGGAACTGCAGGAATTTTCCTTCAAGTCCTAGGCTAGAACATGCTGTCACGGAGCACGTGCAAGGGAGCGAAAGCATCACACGCTGCTTTGCTTCTCATTATCAGTGTTTTGAAGAGTTTACTTGGCCTAGTTACTAGCAAATTTGGCAAGATTTTTGCCAAGCACTGAGCTGCCAGTTGCAGGAAAGGGTGTGGGTGTTTTTTTTGTTTTTTGTTTTTTTTTTTTTGCAAAATGGTAACATAAACATCTAGGGAGATAGCTTTGGACTAAAGCTGACGGAGGAGAAACACGGAAGGAAACGTCCTCTTGGGCACAACAGCTGTTTCAGAGGCATGAGTGCAGCGAAAATTTGTGGAGATGAGGACGATCTTGAAGATGAGTTTTTCACAGGCTGCAGAATTTGTGGCTGCAGGAGTGCAGTCTGCAAGGCAGAAAATTGAGGAGCACAGGCCACGTTTTTCCTCTGACTCCTTTAAGAAAACGAAGCTTTTACCTCCTGCTCTCCTCCCTAGGGAACACCGGAGGAAGCACTGGATGCTCACAGCCCGCAGCCTGGCCAGTAGGGCTGGAAATTGCTCTGCCCCTGCTGGGATCTGCAATCCAGGCCACTAATGGGAGTGATGGATGAAAACGAGGGAGAGGAGGAGGAAGCTACTTCTTAAGGCTCTGCAGCAGCAAATGGCCTGGGCGATTAAAATTGAGTGGGCAGTTGTGTATCACACTGGATTTTCTGCCTGTTTCATCACTAGCAGTGACTCAGGAATATTCTTCATCGCCCTCAGAAGCAAGGATATGATCATTTTCTGCCACTTGAGATGAAGCTAATTTTACAGCAGCTTAGAGAGAGAGCCGTCATGTGCTGATTTCTAGACTGCCTGCATCACACATCGATGCAGCACAGCAAAGCTGAAAACTCCCAGGCACAGACTGCAGAAAGTGGTACCACCCGATGCCAGGAGAGAGCCACCAGGGAGCACCGTGCACCAGGGGAGGACTGCTTGGAGTCGCAAAGGCCTCTGAAAGATGAGAGCCACATGGGACATGAGACTTCCAAGCAAGGAGAACAACAAGCATCCTATCTCTGGTCAGGTTTGCTAGTAGGAAAAACATACCTTAAGGTTTTGAATATGCTCCTAACAGGACAAGCACATTGAACAAGGCTGAAGGGCTCAAAGGACTTCCCATCTATCTGCTCCAATTCAACCCAGTCCCAGAGATACCAAATTTACCAAAACCATTAACATGAAAAGAGTCCAGGTTCCCACGTAAAAGCATTCATAGCTGCTACAGCCAGCTTGCTCCCATGGTGCATCAAAGCCAAGGCCTGGCTGGATTCCCCATCTCATCCTACCGGTGGTTCCCGCAGGGCGGCGACGAGACAGCAGAGAAACCGTTGCCGCTGCTGCGGATGGACCGCCTGGGATGCGGGCTGTCAACCTACCACCGCTCACCAGCGCTCCAGCCACAGTCAAACACGTTGTCTTGCTCACTGATGGTGCCATTTATTTATTTTAGAGAGGCAAAAGCTGCCTTCGCACCAGGCCCTGGCAGGGCCTAGCTGGGCTCCCTGTGCAAAGCCACAGTCTCGCAGCCATCGGTCGGCATGCGATTCCTTGACAGCCCTGGCTCCAGGAGCTAACTGGCAGTGGTAGCTGCATTTGCAGGGGAAACGGAGCGGTACTGCCAGCTTTTAGTGACAAAAGGAGTGTTTATAACAGGCGCGGTGACAGCTGTCCGAATGCCACATTTATTTACAAAATGTTAGTTAAATTACTGACAGTTGGCGCCGCAAAGGGAAGCTGAAAGGAAGAGCTGACACCTCCCCATCTCCCAAACTCAGCAGCCCCGCCGCCTCCTCCTTCCACGCACCGCGTTGCGCTAGCCTCCTGGGCGAGCGCGCGGGGCTACGCGCCTCCTGCGCGACGCTTGGCCAGCAGGCCTTCCGCCCTTTCTAGAAGGAGCAAGGGGACCTTTATCTCCCCGTGATCTCTTCGGGCCTTGGTCATCTGTTGAGATGACTTAGGGCAGTGCCACCTGCATGGGGGGAGGTCACCACGGTGTTTGCATTGGACCACAGAAGGGTCAAAATTATGGGCGCGCTCATTCCAGGCTCGCAGCAGGCATCCGGGGTCGAACGGCTCCACGTCAGGCTAAACAACGCCCAAAGGTCTGCTGGCTTTACACCAGGAAGGAAATTGCAGCCATCGCCCTCCACGAGCCAAGGAAAAGCAGAGAAATTGAGGCAACGCCATTGAGGTCCACCATCAAGGGACTCACAGGAAAAGAGGAGCAGGGACCAGGAACGCAGGGAGGTGGCTTTGTCCCTGCCGCCGGGACGAAACAGCGCGGGCGCCTTTGACTGCAAGGTGCCGAATTCCCCGTCTCAGGTTTGGGAGTCCAAATGCTGCCTCCTCGCAGCCTTCCCAGAGAGGAGACGTTCAGGATATTGCTGGTATATAGAAACCTTGTAGAAAACCCAAATTAAACAATCTATCGTGGTTTACACATTGGGCCAAAATTCAAATACTTTCATTTGCTCATGAGCACTCGTGGGCTCGCCGAGAGGCCTCCTCCCTCCGCCGCTCGCGAGGACCGCCCGGAGCTGTCACCGTCCCCCTCCGTGACCAGGCAATCACAGCCTACGATGGGACCGAGGCCTCCTGAACGCGTCCTGCCGCGCACGAGGCCACAGGCTACAAGCACCCAGAGAGGGGAAGAGGTTTTCGCGTGCTTTCTTTAATCTCGCAAGAATACACGAGTCAAGAGAAATTGATACCTTTTGTCCCTCACGTTCTGTTTGCAGAAAGACCGCATCGCATCGCTCACACACCCGCGCAACCTCAATCGGAGCGCCTCGGACCGGCGTGCCCAAAATGCTCCCTCCTTCCAGCGCCACGTTTTACCCTGACTTCTACATAGCGCAAATTTGCTGAAGCAAACAGGGTCATGCTGAGCATCAGCCCTGGAAAAACTGATAATTCGACATAAACTTTGATTCAAAGCCGAACAGCTGTTAGAGTTAGTAGAAGAAAGCAGTGGGAAGGATCAACTTAGAGGAAAAAAACTGAAGCCAAAACGTAATGCACTTCAGAGGTGGCAGGAAACGTTGTTTCCGCTAATGGGAAAATCAGCAATTCCAGAATTTCTTCCCTTCTGAAAGTGAATGAAATCAAAATTGCAGTATTTCCCATAAGACACTCTAAAACCATGAGTCTTTCTTCAGCTGAATCAAAATGTTTCTTATAAATTTTGACAAGATGCCTCAACGAACTCATAAACTCAGATTAAAAGGGGGGGGGGGGAAGTATTTTTCCAACGAAATCCAAATCTGCACTTTTCCCAACAAGAACATTCTACAGTAAATATGTTCCAGTCATGGTACTCAAGAGAGGAAACTGATCTTTTTTTAAATTTTTTGGCAAAAGGTCTCATTTTCAGAAACAAAATTCTGTATTTTCTTATGCAATAAACTGTTACTCAAGTCTGAAATTTTCAGAGAGAGGCAGGTGCCTAGCTCCCACTGAATGTCAAAGCAAGATGAGCATAAAACTTTTAGTGACCTGGAAAATACTTGCTATAGTTTTCACCTAGCTCACTCTCCCTTTGAACTCATCAAGAGCTTTGTATTGGACTGTAAGAGAAGAACAAAAATGTTATATAATAAGGATTATCCTGGAACATGTCCTACACCTATAATTTACGGAATCTGAAGGATTTAAGGATAAGAACCCAAATACGCCTTCAAACATTAGTGCTATGCCTACCTCTTAGTCCAAACTGCCTTTGGATTTGGAAGTGACTGTTAAGTCTGGAACTGCCCGCCCTTCTTTACGCACTTCTGTTTCCTCCTCACCTTTGATAATCTGGTTTTCTTGCAGTCAAGAAAATGATTGCTTTTAAGAGATGTGCAAAAACCACAAGCCTGAGAAACACATGGGTTTTGCTGAACAGAGAATGTGAAGCTGGGAAAATAATGACCCCACCATGAAGGGGGAAAAAACAAAACAAAACAAAAAACCAATCCAGACTCCAAAATCCAAAGTAATGAATTTTTGGATCATGGCCGGGGCTCTGCATGTGTCTGATAAAACAGACGCAGGTGTCAGAGCCATTTATGGTTGCAGGCACAGAGTCGGTCAAAATCTCCCATCTCTGGGAAAAAAAACTGTGATATTTCACCAGCTGCTCATGTTGGAAGGTAGTTTTATTCCTTATTTACTCTGTCCTCATTGACATGCAGAGCTGGACTCGCCTGTCTCCTGTTTGACCCTTGTGTCCTTTCCTATGCTGCGCTCTCCCCGCAGGTGTCACCACCTCCAGACCAAGCTCAGCTCTTCAGAGCTTGTCTCCATCTCACTGACGCTGCTTTTTCCATAGGAGAATCAAGCTGCAGGGTCAACTTTGCCTTCTGACTTTCCATATCAATCCATCTGCTCTTCTGTCTCCTCACTTTGCATATAAACTAACGACTGCTTTCCGCTACGACTGCTGCTTGTGAAGAGCCAACACCACTCGCTGCAAGCAGAAGAATCCTGATTTAAGGCAAGATTTATAATATACTAATGATTTTGGACATGTTTGGCATTTCAGAAGACACTGCAGCGTCCAGACAGCTAAGCCCAATTCTCAAAGTTTGGGGTAATCTGATCCCAAATCCTTCACAGCCTTCCTTCTCTGACAAGGAGAGCAGCAGATATTTCACATTCACTTTACAAAGGTGCCGCATGCAACAAAGAGCAAGTTCTTTCCGCTGGAAAGGGCTTTCTGCATTGCTATTCCATGCACAACACGTTAACAGTTTGCATATTGTAGCAAGACTAAAATGCTTTCTTCCAACCTGATCCACAGTCCATTACAGTTAGGATAAAGACTTGTGGTGACATTAATGAGCACTGGATCAGCCCCTTTGTCGGCATAAATCTCTCTGTTGCACTGGTGGGATTGTGTTTTCCCATTTGTTTGTTTGTTTGGCTCTGTATTCTCATTACAATTTCTATTAGCCAGTTCTCCCACTGATGCGACCGTAGACTAATTCTTTCTCTTTTTTTTCTCCCTTTCCTCCTGAAGGAAAATAAGGGTGTCTGAGCTAGAATACGGCAAAGAGAGAACTGGCAGGTCCGGGTGGGTGCGGAAGGAGGAAAGGACAGCTCGGCTAGTCCAAGAGGACAATTTTCAGCCAGTGTAAACTGGAGCAACTCCACTGAAGCCACACAAGAGACAGCAATTTAGGCAACTTGAAGAACGCCCACCTCCCGAAACCCATCTCTTGTCTAACACGTTCACAGAGTTGTCAGATCACACAGCACAGTAAAGAGAGCGAGCCATGCCAAACATCGCCGTGCTCACTGCCACGGAGGACTCTGCCAAGGCACAGCAAGGCAGCGCAGGGACGGCGCGGCAGGAAGGCTCGGAGCTAGAGATGAGGCCAGGCTAGGCCAGCTTCCACCCTTTGGACTGACACCCGAAGGCACTTAGGTTCGAGGATGAGGCTTGCTCACGGCCAAGGCGGGAGCTGTTTGTCAGCAGAGTTTGGACACTGGGCAGTCCCACGTTTCGGGATGGCACTGGTTTTGCTGACCTCATTCACTGATTTTACTTCAGCTCCTGCCAAATGATCACCAACCCACCAAGAAGCTCTGCAGTACCATTATCATATACCTTATACCACAGCAGCGACAATTCCCTGGCACCTGAAGAGTCCCCGCCAACAGAAAAACATCCACACGATTCCTCGCTTCCCCATAGCCCCCTCAAACTCCAACCAAGAGCAGGACGCCGCTGGATGACTGCAGTGCCACCCTCTAGGACTCTCTTGGCATTTTCCATACAGCAGGATGCACCCCGCCATAAAAAGATCGCAATGCAAGCAGAGGACTCAAGGAGAAAGAGGAAGGAAATGTGGCAATTGCTGCAGATGAATATACATATTTACAGGACATCACAGGGTGCCTAAAGTCACATGAAGTGTCGATGGCAGGGCCAAGAACTGAGCCTCCGTTTCATAACCCCAACCTAACAATTAAAAACGCCACCCCAGCATTCCTCCACTGGCCAGCTTTGTCAGCCACAAGGCTGCTCTGACCTCCCTTCCTCCTTGCCTTTCTCCTCTCCTCATCAGCCCTTCCCATCCCAGAGGAGGAGGCTACAAATCTGATTTAAATCTCTCCAGACCCAGTAGGCTGGAGGATCTTAACCTTACGACGGAGGTGACAGCTCCAGAAATACGTGCTTGACCCCGAGGAGATCCAAGTCCAGACAGCTCCCTAGAAGATGGTGAACTATAGGCAGCAGTTGTAGCAGGAGAGCTATAAAGGGAAACCCTCCTCTGGCACAGCAATCAGGAGCTTGTCTCATCTCAGATGGAAATTGCACTCAGAAAAAAAACCCATGCATATGACAATTTTTTTTTCCACTTTAAGCTGATTCCATCTCCGAGATGGGAGAGAGGTAGCTAAGATTTGCTGACATGTCACTTTAGCAATAAACTCCTCTTTCAAAAACATGCCGTCGCAAGCAAAGCAATCGACTCATAAGCTCCACACAGCCTCCCCTCGAACCCTGGGAGGCAACGCCCCAGGCTTCTGCGGCCCCTTTGATGGAAGATCTCAAAGCACACGACAGAAAGCCTCGCTGGAAAGGAGGATCCAGCAATCACAGCGGGAGGAGAACAGGCAGCGGTGAGGTGGCACTGCGTACAGCAGGGAGCAGGAGCTAGGAGCCCTAACCCTCAGCACTGCTCACATTTGCAGGGATTGCCTCAGTGAAGGTACACGTACATAGGGCACGCTCTCTCCCGTTTGTGCACCCATTAACCTAAACACCCTTAAGGGAGGGTCACTGCAGCCCTGAATCTACTAAGGAGCTAGAGCAAAAGGTGAGCGTGTTGCACGCTGAAAGAGTTGGGAGAAGAAACTTCTGCTGCTAATGCATGAGTCGGTAGCTTAGCTCCATCCTTACCCACGCCTACAAGACCACCGGAGGCTGGTGCCACCAGAGCACAGCCCACACTCACGATCCTCCACTGCTCTGTAGCCAGCAAAAGCAGAGTAATTGCACGCTGGCCTGCAAGCCCAGGCCATGCCCTCCCAATTTGGGCTTGAGAAGTGGGTAGGGGATCAGGAAGGGAAGTGACCAGGAGCTCCAGTCCCTACCGGATGAAGCTCTGAAATAAATAATTGCGGCAAGATGAAAAATATCAGGTACTGAACTTTGGGAACATCAGAACGAGATGAATATTTCATGGGAGCAGCACGCCATAGGGCTGAGCCCTGGAGAGGAACATGCATACTGATCTGATAACAAGGAGTTCGGTGGTTGTACAAGCACGTGGGGAATCAGCCGGGCAGGGCACAGCAACGCTGCAATGAGCGGCGAGTGACTGAGGATGCCCATGGGGATGGCAGCGCGCAGGAGAGGTACGATAAAGCAGCACCCCTCCGCCAGGATTATTGCGGCTCCTCTGGCTGCTGCGGTCCAGCGAAGGGAGCGGTGGGAGTCGGGGGCCTCAAGCCAAATGGACGCAGAGCTGGGAAGTGCAAGCTACCAAACTAGCTTCTACAGTCATCACTGACCCCCCCCCCCTTTTTTTTTTTTTAAACTTTAAATGAACACGCATCCGCTGTGCCCTCATGTCTGCTTTGTTTCTGTCCCATCTTGCTCTCTTTGCTTGCACCATGCCCTGGTCTGGGTCCTGAACACCCTGCAGTGCCCACTTGAAGCCACCTGTCCCTGGCCGAGGCCACCCACCCTCCACTGCTCAGCGCCAAGGCCGATGGGGAAAGAGAGCACAGCATCCCTGCACGTGGACACCTGGGGAGCAGATCCCCCCCACCTCCTGGCAGGATTTCTCAACTCATTGACTGCAAACCACAAAGGCAGTTGACCAAAACCTCAGCCGAGAATTCCCATCACTCATTTCCTGTCGCTCGCAAGAGAGGCGGAATGAGGAGCCCTACCTTGGCGCGGGGAAAGAGAGAGAGAGAGAGAGAGAGAGAGAGAGAGAGAGAGATTCCCACACTTGCATCTTCATTCACATCCCTGAAAGGAGGAGGAGGAGGATTGACAGACGCCCTGCTGCGAGCGAACGCAAAGACCTCAAGAGAGAAGGAAGACGGCTCCTCTTGTGCTGCTTTTGCTCCTGAGGTTACCAGGAGCAGCCAAACAATCCAGCTAGAGAGGCACTCAGCTGGAGAGCAAAGGAAACAAACCCAGATCCTCCAAGCAAAAGGTCTGCAAACACTCTGAAGGAGTCAGGACTTGGACTTTGCAGTGTCCCCGAGGACCCGAGCGAAGGAAGTGTGGTAGAACATTCATCCAAATCTATTGCATCATCCATCAGAGACTAGTCCTATTTTTTTTCATTACACAGTAATAACAGGAAAATGTAAATTCCTGCAGACAAAGAGGGTAAGATGGGTCGGTCAGCACAGAGTCATAGAAAGCAGAACCCATTTCTGAGCAGGCTTTTTTTTTGCTTAGCAAACAGGCAGTTTCTGTTTGTAATCTGTCAAAATCAAACAAACATGTTTGATTTTGTTTTGCTTTGTAGCCAAGTTATCATTTCTCCAAAATTACTTCAGAAGCACAACAGGGACAAAATGGATTCGCAAAACAGACTTAGGTAAAACACTGCAAAGAGATTAGTGGTAAATACGTAGCACTTTTCAAAGCCTGAGTGGAAACCATAGGGAACGTCAGCATTAACAAATAAAATAAAACAAAATAAAATAAAAATCAGACTCGTTAAAATCCGATTCAACTTTCAGGATTAGAATCAATGAGGGCGCAAATAAAGGCTTTACGTCTAAAGAAAAGCAGGGGAAGGGTACAGAGGAGCCCGTGAGATATGCGGCCCTAGCCCTGCCATTGGGTCTCTGTGCCATCTGGTTGGGGCACCAGCAAATTCAGGGGGATGCCATGCAAGCGCCTGTGCGTGCTGCTGATCAGAGCCTCGCAGTGGAAAGTGCTGACTGATGCCAATTAAAGTGAAATCATAATCAAGCCATTTGTTTTGGTGCTAAGAGAACTCCTCCAAAGGTCTCAAAAAATGCCTGGACTCGGTTCAAGCGCTGGATGAAAGTTCAGATCAGGTCTTCTGCAATGCTGCTTCTCTCATTACTGGTTAGGGCAGGCGCCATCCAGACACGGTGGGAATGGCGGGAGAGGAAGGGAGCAGCCTCACCCTAACGCTCTGGCTTACAAGAGCCAGCAAGAAAGACAGCTCTTTGACTCATCTTGTCCTACACCCAAGCTCTAAATATAACCCCAAAAGCAGGAATAATCACAGCTCAGAGACCAAAACAAATGATTCGCTGTTGCACCCAACTTCCACAAACTCTTTTTCCAATCCTTTTGGGCTTTCCTGCATCCAGGAATAAATGCACCCCTCTGTCCCACTGCGCCCCAGATGCTAGCTCTATCTCAAGGTCTAAACCTAGATTTAAACCTACTTACAGTGACCTAAAGTACCGGTACCAAAACAAGATACGCGACTTGACCATCTCAATCCCCCTTCCAACAGGCGTTGCAAGACTGAAGGAAATATTTGAATAGCTCTGAGTTCCTCCTGTCCTAGACTGACTCCTACAGGTAGTATTTGCTGTAGTCAGGTAATCCATCCTTGTCAGGTAAATGAGAACAGAGCAGTAGGCCTATCTGATGAGCCCTCTCATCTCAGCCCTACGAGTCCCGCAGGATCCATCAGCAAAAATGATTTTTGGAGCTTTGCTGGCACAAACTCCAGCCACCTCCTCAGCCTGAGAGCAGAGACCCAGATCTGCATCAGTCCCAACCGTTACTTTTGAAGTCACACTTCCAAGCTGGTGTGAAACGCAAGTCCTCAAGAGCCACGTAGCAAAGCCTGTGCCCTTTACAATTTATGTCAGAGCTGGGCATCGGAGCACAAAGTAATTAACTGGCCTGAGTCAGTCCGTAGGGGCAAAGCCCACAGCATATGTCTTATCTAATACAACCACGTAGCACTTTCGCTCCACTCAGACCTTACTATTAGCAGGCGGTTCTCTCCAACCAAAGCACTTTCCCATTTGCTAACACGGAAAGGCTTGCGCAGGACTCAAAACTAGCTGCACGCAGCAGCTCGGGGACAGCGGAGGGGACAAGGGGCGAGCCCCAACCTCCCACCCTTTGAGATGTCAACCGGGAACCCATCTGGCCACCAAGAGTGGAGACACCAAAGCGCCGGGGCAAAGCCTCCCCCAACTCCCAGGCTCCGAGGGTTGGTTTAAGCAACGTGGCAAGGGGCAGCGCAAGCAAAGCTTGCCCCGTGGCCCCCCTGACGACAGCAGCTCATGGGACAAAGAGGGGCCTTCAGCCTCCCGGCGGCTGCCAGCTCCTTTCAGCAGCGCTGAATTAACTTTGCTCTGAGGGACAGCGGGGATGGAGTTTGAAAGAGCCTCTTTGGGCAGCGTTACAGAGCCGGCAGCTCATGGCACCGCTGCCTGAAGGCAGCAGCGGGTCCCTGGCACCCTGCCGCCGGGCTCGCAGAGCGAGTGCCCACCGGAGCCCGTTTCCGGCAGTGACACGCTCTCGGGCGGTGGCATGGGGGGTGTGGGGGGAACAGGATTTTCCTAGCGCTTCAGAGACCCAGCTGCTAAGTTTTCCAACTTGCTTCCCCTTTTGTTGGCCGTGAAAAAAAACGAGAAGGAACCTCCCGAGACATCTCTTTCCTTCCAAGTCCTTGGCTGCAACTCACCGTCCTCCAACCGTGCATGGAAACGAGTGGGAAAAGCAGAGGCCCTGTTTTCCTGCGCATCCCTCTAGCACAGCCCCAGCTGCCGCCCCGCTGGGGCTGGGGGTCCGGGGCAAGGGGAGGATGGCTGCCGAGATGCTGGGCAGCAAGGCAAGGCGGGGAGGTGGCTGCGAACGGCAGAGACAGGATCTTTCGAAGCCTTTCCGAGCGGCATTACTATTCCAAACAAGTTAACTCATAAACAACAGATCGATAGTTACACTAGAGCCAGCTCCGGCGGGGAGGGGAGCGCGCAGGAAGATTCACGCTTCCTTGATTTCCTCTTTTGGAAATCTGTATTTTTAACGTGCTCTTCTGCTTTCGGCTTCTGCCCAGAGCCGCGTGGAGCTCGGGTGGCCCCAGGGTACCTACCCAGGTGGGCAGCAATATACGCTGGCCTGCTGGACTTACGCTCCCACCTCGGACCAGGAGGAAGGAGAAAGCCCCCAACTCCCAGTGCAAAACGCAGCCCTCCATCTCTCCAGCTACTGAACCAACGCAACGAGCCGGCAGCAGCATAAGGTCCTCAGTTTTGAAGAGGAATGCCCACTCCAAGGGGCAGGACACGGGGAGTACTGCAGGCACGGTTTGCACATCCAACACTGACGCACAGGACACACGAGCCCGTCCCTCCCTGGGCACCGGCACGCCTGTCCCTGCGTGCTTGCATACAGACGAGAAGAAATTCACGTCTCCTTCTCCTTCCAGCAACTTTGGAAAGGAAAACTCGGGTGCCCATCTACACCAGGTACCACCCTGCTACTGCCACCCTCCTGTGCCTTTTGCTGCCCGGACCTCCAGCCACCTGAAATCCTCCCTCTTTGACAATCCCATTGCAAGAGCTGGGATTTTTAGTGCTTGGGAGAGCCCAAGGACTAAAGAGAGGAGAGGAGAGGAGAGGAGATACCCTCTTTTAGTCAAGCCTAGTAGGGCAGATTCAGAACTGAGCCACCTCCTCCTCCCCGCTCATCTGCCTATTTCCAAGCCTCTTGGCCCAGTCGGGCTATGGTGCAAGATCAGAGGGGAGGCAGGCAGGGACGGCCACCCAGAGCAGCGTCCTCCCGAGAACGACACACACGGGGAAGGGATTCCTGTTTCTAGGGGCTAAACTGAGCCGTCAGTATAAGTTCTTCCACCATTGGAAAAGAGAGAGTATCAGGAGAAAGCCAGGTGAAATTCTTCCCTAGGTTTTTGCCCTTGCTTGGCCCTGCTCCACTCACTGGCGCAAAGCAGGAGAGCTCAGCTTTGCCTTCCACACCCATCTGGCCCCGCAGATGTTAACGTGTCACCTATGCAAGGCGCAGGCAGCAGAAAGTCACTCCTGAGCAGACAGGAGTTGTAAGCGCTGTTTCAGAGCGCTGCAATTAAAACCAGGCTTTTTTATTTTTAATGTCACTATTAAACATCCCTGTCAGCAGCGAGGGACCTCCTCCCGGATGACTGAGTCCATCTGCTGCAAGGAGAGGAACGGGTATCTGGGCACAAGATGTCCCAGAAGTCACAATGATCAAAATCATAGCTTCTTTG
This sequence comes from Struthio camelus, assembly GCF_040807025.1. Lineage (NCBI taxonomy): Eukaryota > Metazoa > Chordata > Aves > Struthioniformes > Struthionidae > Struthio > Struthio camelus. The sequence goes on from NC_090963.1 coordinate 6,310,374, forward strand.
GCAGCCTCGAGAGGACGTTTGTGGGCGCAGCCGAGAGGCTCTCCGCGCGGGCTGCAACGCCCCGGTTCACGTTTCCCACCGCTCCAAAAGAGTCCCCAAAGGCAAGCAGCGGGACCCCCCCAACCTTTGCAGCGACCCCAGCAAGGGGATAGTTAAGGCACAGCCGTAGCATCCGTGCACCCCGCTCCCCCGCCGGCATGCCAGCCCGCACCTTGCAGGCCCCTTCGAAAAACGGCACAAAATCCCCTTGGGGAGGGGGGGGGGGGCTCGATAATTTCCGCGGGCAATTTGTGCTCGGCGACACGGGTCCCCCCCGGCTTTACCTCCCGGGCGCCTGCGGCCGCGGTGCCTGCAGACGCTCCCCTGACGCCGCACGCGCACCGAGCCCCCGCCGCCTGCCAGGGGCGGCGACCGGACCGCGACCACGCCGCTGCCAGCAACCACGCGCCCCAGGAGCCGAGCCGAGCGCGGGGGGCCAAGAGGGAATCGCATACCCCTTTCTCCCCCCCCCCGCAGTAACTTTCCCCGAGATGCCTGGGGGGGGGGGGGGGGGGGGCGAGTCAAAACCAGCTCCCCGCTCGGCACCCGCGGCTCCATCGCGCTTGCCGAACCGCCGGGACGCACCCACCCCCAGCCGGGAAACGGAGCCCCCCCCGCCCCCCCCCCAAACCAAGGCACCGGCCGCCCCCCCCGTGGCCCCCCGCGCTCCTACCTGAGCGTGGCGCTCTCGCCTTGCCGCACCGTCACGTTGTCCATGGCTTTGGGGAAGGTGGCATCTCCGCTGCGCACGGGCACTCCTGCGGGCACAAGGAAGAGCAGCCTGAGACAGAGGACGACTAGGCACCTCCAGGGCAGGGCTAAGCACCCACCGACCCCCATCCTGGGCAGCGGGGACTTTTCCAACAGGCAAAAAACACACCCGACAACAAGGCCACCGGGAGCGAAAAGTGGGGGGCGGGGGTGGGTGCGTGCGTGGGGGGACGGGGGGGGACGGGGGGAGCAAAAGCAGCGGGGCCGGCGCGGCGGCGAGCGGCGCGGCGCGGCGCGGAGCTCCACGGCGGTCAGGAGAGCCCCGGGAGCGGCAGGCTGCGAGCGCCGCGCCTGCCGAGCGGCATCCGGAGGGAGCCCCCCGTATCCTCGGGTGAGGGAGGAGGACGGGAGGGCCGGGGGGAGGAGGAAGAGGAGGAGGAGAAGTGGCAAAGGTGCTGGACGCTGGGCGAGCCGGCTCTTCCCGCGAAGCAGTCCGAGGCTCACTTGGGCAAGGAGGCGCCGGGGGAGCCGCCCGGCTGCGCCGCGCTCCCGCCCCGCGGCGCACCCGCGCGCTCGTCCCGAGTTCGCGGCTCCCCTCCGCCGCGCGGAGCCGCGGAGGGGGAGGGCCGGGGGGTGGGGTGGGGGGTGGGGGGGGAGGAAAAATAAAAAAAAAAAAAAAGGCAAAAAAAGAAAAAAAAACACCCAAAAAAGCAGAGCGAGCTAGCAAACGGGTCCAAAAAAAGGCACGAAAAGGCAAAAGTGTCCAGCAGTTCCTCTCCTCCGACCCCCGCCGGCCGGTCCAGGCGGGATGCGGCGATGCCGCCGGAGGCTCGCGCTGCCCCTCAGCCGCGGCCGGAGGGGAGAGGCGGCGGCGGCGGCGAGCGGGAGCCGGGCGCGTCGGCCGCTGGCAGCATCGCCGGGCGGCGGGCGCCGGGGGCCGGCAGCGGAGCAGCGCGGCGCGCGCACCCCGCCCGGGGTTGTCATGGCAGCGGCTCCATCGCTGACCGGCGCCGTGGCTCCCCGCCGCCGCCTCCCTCGCCCCCCGCCGCGGGCATCGCGGGACCCCCCCCCCACCCATCACCACCCCATCGCTCCCCCCTTTTACCCGGACCACGCTCTCCTCTCCAGCATCCTTACCTCCGCCACCGCTGACATTTGCCCATCTCCCCCTCTGCACCGGCCCTCCCCTGAGCCGCGGTACAGGAGGGGAAACTGAGGCACGGGGGGACGCTTTTCCTCTCCCCCCCCCCCCCACCCCACGCAGGCAGCCAGCATCGCGCCCCCCCGCCCCGACCCCGGCCCCCTGCACCTCGCAGACGCGCAGCGCCAGCGCAGGTGGCGAATTCCTCCCCAGGCGCCAGCCCAGTCCCCGAGTACTTTTTATCAGCTCGTAATTTAACAAATATCGCATTTGCTTATGCCTAGTAATTCCTCCTTCCCTCCGCTAGCTGCTAAACATATTAATTTCTCCAGGCACCGTCTCACGCTGCAAAAAGGTGCTGGGGAGCCACCCTGAGAGCACGAAGCCCCGTAGCAAGTGCTGAGCAAGCAGCCGAGACGCAGCCCTCCCTTTAGCCTCCCAAAACCCAGCAGTGCCGAGCCCGTACCGGGGCCTCGGTGGGGCTGCGCTTGGCGGGCGACGCCTGGAGCCCCTGGAGGTGCCACCAGGGCCACGGGAGCAGCAGGAGCCGAGCGCTGGCGGCAACCAGGCCTCCGCTGTCCTCGGCGACTCCACCGCGACGCGGGCACCCCCCGAACTTCCCTGGAAGTCCCCACGCCGCGCGCTCCACGGTTATTGCACGGCCCCGATATATATATATTTTTTTAAATCGCTGCCGACCTGAGCTGGATTCAACCTTGTGACCTAGATGTGAAAGGATCCATAGCCCGTTACTAATCCCTGGAGTCTCCGAATCCCCTGTAAACTACTGCTTAATTCACTAACTGCGCTATTTAATCTCTAAAACATTATGAGCTGCGCCGGGCAGAGGAAACACTCAATCAAATAAAGCTTTATTATTATTGTGCATGCTGATAGGTCATATGAGCAGGGGATTGCTTTGCACGCCTCTCTCCTCCTTCCTTTCCTGGACGCTCTGCTCTTTGAATTTAGCGCGGGGGGAACGCGCTGCCTGGAGTCTCGCATTTCCCTGCTGCTTCCCGACTCCCCCGGAGGAGGACAGCAGCTCCCCCCCCCCCACCCCACCCCGGCTCAATCTCCGCAGCTCACTCCGCTCCTGACCAGTCTGCCGGGGCAGAGGTAACTGCCTGCGCGGAGCGGGGTTTGCAACGCGTGGCCTGCAGACCCCCTGCGCCCCGAGACCGCACCTAAGGGGGCTCCGAAACCTCACTTTGAGAAGCAAGACTGCCAGCGGTAGGTTGAAACTCACTGCACGAGACCGTGGGAAATTTTCTGGGTTGCACGAGGAGGCGGCACTCGAGCGCCGCTTTTCCTTACTGCTGCTTCTCCTGACAGAGCACCCAGGTGCTCCTGGCAGGATGAGGCCCCCCGCGCTCTGCGGGGCTCCGACCTAGTTAGTGCTGGGGAACACGCTGACTTGTGTCCAGGATCCTGCTAGTAATCGCCACGCTCAGCACCCAAGAGCTTGCTCTTTCTACAAGGCAGCTGCTCGGACGGGCAGAGACCATCTCCTTCCTCAGCAAAACCAAAGGGATTCTAATCACCTCAACCAGATAACCTTGCTACGCGGCATTTTGGGTCCAGAGCACCAGCAGCACCTTAAATCACGAGAGAAAGCATCTGCCCACGCTGCACACGTGCAAGGTTGGAGCAAAATTTGACTTGCCTGCATGGGGAGGCTGGCCCAAATCCTCCCCTGCTACGATGGGGGGGGCAGCTCCTGCCAGGCAGCGTGAGCCTCAGCAAGGGCTGGATTTGGCCCATTAGGAGATCATCAGTGCTACTCGAAAACCTCGAGGTATTTAAATCCAATATACCCGGCTCCTGCATACTAAACCCCCAGCAGCATCCCTGCTCTAGCTCCCTGCCTCTGCCTCCCTCTCGCTCGCATACATACAACGTACACATAAATCAGCCTGTCACAGCTCGTCTCTTCTCTGACAGCTGTAATTGCTTCAGACTTTAAAAATATCTATAGACAATAAACACACGCATGAAAACAGCAAAGAGAAAACGAAATCAAGATCCCTTTAAATAATTCAGTTGCTCCAGCAGCAGAGGAGCCAGCAACTGAGTCCAGCTGTGCAGGTTCAGCAGCCGGAGAAAGAGAGCTTTGTAGCTTCCTCTGGGGATGAGAGCGCCTTTTTTCCCCGAGTTGGTTTTTGACCACAGCAGCAGCCGAGTCTGCCGTATATGGGCTAAGAGGCTTGCAAAGCAGCGCCTGTGCGAAGGGGAAACGCGGCATCTCGCTTTCAGCTTCTTAAAGCTTTCTTCCCGCTCGGATAAAAGTCTTTTTTCCTATGTGAGCAACAGGCAGGAGACAAACGGATTAAGCAAAACGCCCGCGCTGTATATTTATATATTTATCCACGTCTCTCTCCAACCCGCTCCTGCTTTCTAACAAGGCTAAAGGTCCCCCTCTCCTGGTGGAGACCATAAACAGGGCAGGCGGAAAGGAAAGGGAAAGGGGTTAGAAAGAGCGAGAGCCCACGGTTTCGCTTCGCCGAGGAACGTCGACATAGGAGCATCAGGGCGCAAAGGCCGGCGGGGGGCTCGCAGGCACCTCCGAGCGCCTGACGCACGGGGCAAGCGGCCGAAATCCCGGCCGTTTGTCAGCTCGGCAAAACCATTCTCGGCCGATATTTACTCAGTTTTCCAGCAGGAGATTGGAGAGGGTGAAGCTCAGCGGTGCCACTTCACAGCGACGCCTGTAAACGTCTTCCAGCCCAGCTGTGGCTTTCACACAAGGGCCGTTTTTAAGTAAATTGGTCCCTGCTTGCCTCTGGGGAAGAAACGCCGAGTTTCACCTCGGTCCGTGTTTGCCCACGGTTTGCCCCCAGCAGCCCCCGAACCTGGGATAGACCTGGGGGCTCTCCAGCAAACCCTGCCCACGTTCCAAGCTGTTGAGCAAATCCAGAGATAGGCTTAAGCCTCTAATCTGCAGATTTGAATGGTCTCCAAGGCTGATAGCCACATGCAAAGTTGCAGTTAAGGTTTCTCTATCAATTGCAATTAACACGGGTTCTGTATTTCTTCAGCTTTCTCAGAAATATCTTGCGCGTATCTCTCTAGCATCTGTTTTACATGCAGCTGCCCGCGGGGACAGGTGATAGATACGCTCACCCAACACTCCACACCTAGGCCTATATATCTGCCTATAAACCTATATCCACGCAACACTACCTCTCCCGACACCAAGAGATTTCATTTCTGAAAAAAAAAAAAAATACCTACAGTAAGTAGGTCACAGCAAGGCAATTTGTACAGCCAGATTTTTCTTTTAATTCCTTTTTTCCCTTTTTTACGGAGCTGATAGATGACAATCTATAACCCCAAAGCAGAAATTTATTTTTAATCCGAAGTTGCCAAATATCATCAGAAACATAATTTACGCTCGAGCCATTCTCATCCCTTCAAAACTAAAACGTTATTTCGTCACCCCTTTCAGGCTAACACATTCCTCATTATTCTTAAATAAGCCCCGAGTTGCAAGAAGTGTTTAATCTTGCTAACATTAGTCAGGTGAATCATACGCAAGTCGGGGGAGCTTTTCTTGAATAACTGCTCGGCCCTGAGCGTCTACAAGCAGCAGACACATAGGACACGGGCCACTACTCCCCCAAAGCAGACCGACTCATTTACCCCATCGTTAACAGTGGGCCCCAATTAAGAAACAAAGCGCCTGCGAGTCTTACTTGGCTGGAGACATCTCACAGCTCTTCTCGCTCCAAAGTAACTCCTGCCCTGAGCAGGGAAATCAGCCCTTTTCGGATGTCTCCGGCAATTTTTCTACATGCAAGATGCGTCCTCACGGACACCCGGACCTCAGTCCCCACCACCCGCTTCTCGCGGCTGAGAGCAGCCTGGCACGTGCCAGGCTTAAAGCAGCCCCCAGCATCTCTCGCCTGCTCTGCTTTCTGCTTTTTCCCCCAGGCAGCTCCAGCCCGTTGCAGCCCAAGAACAAGGAGCGCTCCCGGAGCGCTTCGCCCCGCGCTTTGGGTGCCATTCGGCAGCGACAGCGCTTGCCGTTACATTGACGACAGGCAGTGATTATCAGCTACATGCTTACAGAGTGCAAAAACAATGCAGCAGGCTCTGTTAATTCCCACTAAAGATGCAGTTAATATTTAACTGGCATTTATTTAAACTTACAGAAACTGTTCTATTACATTTGAAATAACTGCGCTTTTGAGAGCCTTCCCCTAAAGCCAACGCTGGGATCTGCTGCTCTTGCTCCCTCTTCTTCCGGCACTTTGCGCTAGGCACCTCGCCACAAAACCAACATTTTGTTCGCTCTTTAAAAAAAAAAAAAAGAAAACCCAAAACGGTGGGCTTGGTTTTGTCACTCGCTTTCTCTGCGTTTTCCAGTGCAAGTTAACTCCTTGCAGCGCACGACCGGGGAGCACGGAGAGGCCTGAGCCGCACCGCCTGTCCCTCGGCACGCCTGTAACACACCCCGTGAGGAAGAGGGAGATGGCTGGGCCGCGATGAAGCTCTTGCCGCCGGCTGCCGAAGCAGCCCAACGTGCTCCTATTCCTACTCCTTGTAGGGATAAATGGCAGCAACCTTGAGGATGCTCCGATTTACATTACCGATGGGCCTGACAGCGCTGCAGCTCCGACACAAGCTCGGGGAGGGATGCACGGCGCTTCCTACCGCATGACTTTTCCTCGAGGACTAGCCCTTTCTCTCACGGTTCTCAGCGTTCGCTTCTTTTCTAGTAGCCCAGCAAACACAGCATATGTATGTATTTATAAAGTGGCATTGCCATTCACGCAGCCTCAATATTAAATACCTATACGGGGAGTTAAAAAATTATCACGGAGATCCCGAGCCACGCCGGCACAGTGGAAGTTATTAACTGGGATTGATCCTAGCTGTCCTTGGCACAAATCGATATTGTTTTTTATATAAATCTGTTTCTTGTTGCATTGTTGCGAAGGTACGTCGCTATACTAACACTTGCAAAGGCATCCTTCACCCTCGCGCGCTGCATCGGCGGCTGCGTTTGATCGGAATGAATCAGGTGCCGGAGACAGCTGACGACATCGGATAAAATCATACCATTAGCCATCTAATAGCGTTTTATAAGCGCCTGACATTAACCCAGTGCTCTACAACTCAATCCACTCTGCATTTTAACAGGAGTAAGTACACGTGCTTGCAAAGAGGGAGAGCAGAAAAAAGCTGAACAGGCTGAAAAGCAAGCCGTGCCTGAAGTCTCACCTAGGACGTTCGGGAGCTCCGGCACCGCTTCGCTAAACACGAAGGCGTCTAACAAACAATGAGCTTTTCTCCCTTGAATTGCTCAGTTTGCCTGCTGCCACACGCTGATAAGGAGCAAGGTATGGCCCAACAGTTGTGTTTGCCATTAAACACGAGAAGACCGAGGCAGCGGCGCCTGCGCTAGGAGCGGCTGCGGAGACTTGGGTTTCCTCCTTCCGTCGGGCAGGCGCCACGCAACAGCTCCTCGCAACTGGGACGGGGATCTTGCAACCCGCATCGTCTCCTTGCACGCGCGCAGGTAAGGCCCCACGTACCAGTACCGCCAGCTCAGCTCTCCCCAGCTCCCCGACCCCCAAGGGCTCTGCGCTGCGTAACCCAAGTCCAGGTGTCCTTCAGAGTGCCGACCCCAAAGCAGCGAGTTTGCTGTGTTTTCCTGCAGGAAAACAGCAGTCTGGCCTCCGGAGCACCAGTATGCTCCGATCAAGAAATCCCAAGTGGAGATGTCACCCAGACCGCTTGGATATCAGCCCAGGTATCCTCCACCCCGGGGGAATCAAGGAAGGCAGCTCTTCATAACCACTCCTGGTCCCTCTCCAACCCAGCCACATCCCATCCTCATTTTCCCCAGCCAAGTGGACCCTCACGAGCCCGTTCCTACCAGAGCGCTGCTCCGTCTGCACAAAGCAGGTGGAACAGCTGCCAGGAGCTGAGGAGATATCTTGATTTAGGCCAAAATTTTCAAAAGCAGATATTAAGAGCAGAGCCCCTGCAACCCCTCCTTTCAAACCACCGAGCGCTCAGCAGCTCTCAGTGAAAGCCCACTGCCAGGTGTTCGGCATCTTTGAAAATCAAGTGCTCCTGGAGACACTGATTTGCCTTTCGCCTGCAGCTGGGTTTGGATCTGAATCAGACACTTGTCAGAAAAGGTGCTCAGATGCAAGCTTTTCCTTCGGACTCCCACCAAGCTGCAGCCAAAAAGGGGCTTCTTCAGATCTCCCGCAAACCTGAACACCTGCACCTTCGCGGGGTCCCCCCTTTTGCTAACCTTACGCAGCAAAGTCTCATTTCACAAGGCGCTCAGGCTGCCAAATTGCTTGCTCCTCGGGAACAAAAGCAGGGCACGGGCTGTCTGCCTGTATCAATTCGAGTTTCGCCACCGCTCTTGTGACCCTGGCAGCGCTATGCATCCAAGAATAATATTAATAATAGTCATGCCATTAAGCAAGATGCTTGGTTTGAATCTGAAGATTTTGAGAAATGATCTCATAAATTTAATTCCCGGGGTACCATCTTTGAGCGTTAACAGGCACAGTCACCTCTGAATTCTGGGAAATGAGCATAATTACATGGAAATCGACAAGGCACAAATGCCAAGAATTCTGTTAACCTTTAATACTGCAAAAAAACTCTCCCCTTGTAATTATCTCTTTCCTTTGTCTTAAATGTTACTGATGAATATTTAGTGGGATAAGCAAATAAAAGGAGGCTGAGGGGTGCAAGGAAGCGCAGCCCTGCGCTGCGTAACTCTGCAAACCTCACTCACAGCTGGAGAGCGCTACCAGCCAAGAGCCCGCGTCTACAGCCCAGAGCCCGAGCCGGGCTCGGACCCTGGACCGCAAAAGCCGCCACGCGGGGCAGCGACGCAGCTCACGGCTCATCTCCGCGGGATGATGGCGAGCGGGCTGCACCAAAATCCCGTGGGCGCTGCTGCAAACCCGCCCTCGCTCAGGCCAGTGGCACAAGCGCCGACGGGGACCTGCGGCCCCGACTGTCACAGCTTCAGGTGCCCTTACTCCTACTTCATCTTGGAATAAAACTTCCTGCGTAAAAAACACATCACCTTTCAAACATATCCTCCCTAGGGTTGCAAATGGCACTGCCCTCTTGCTGCACATCGAGTCTGATGGAAAGAAGATTTTCTCCCGGCATGAACTGCATTAATATCTGTCACCGCTCTGGCATTTCTGTCTATAATGATGAAAAATATGTGCAGAGGATGCGGGGTGCTCTCAGCATCACCTCCCTCCCCGTGAAGCAAAATTAGAAGCGGCTGCTCCTGTTCTGTACTCTTTATGGCCGTGCGCCACAATCTCTGGAAGCTTATTATTTAGGGGATCATGTGGGGATGGGGATAACTGAAAGTCACGACCTATCCACATTCAAGATGTGCCTTATTGCAGACAGGGGCTCAGCTCGCCCCTCATCGGAGCTGGATGCTCGTAGAAAGGTCACTCGCCACTTTTAATGTCGCGTCAGACCGACCGCTGCCCGGACACGGAAGAGAAGAAGGCCAATCTCCCCAGTCAGATGGAGAAAGCAGGTCTCCATCTTGGGAGGAGGGTGCCCGCTCCGATCCGCGTTTCCGTGCCAGCGCAGGTCAGCCAGGCCGTAATGGGCCTAACTCCAAGCTCAGCGCAGTCCCGTGGCCCCGACCAAGGTGGGGAAACCTTTCTCCTGACTTTGAAAACACCCTTTCAGTCTAAGCCCTTCAGCTGACGGACCTGCTGATTAGGATGAGCAAGGACACAGTGAAGCAACAGCATCAAACCGAAACACAGACGACACAAAAGAAAGCCAGCCTGCCCATCACCACAGACATGCTTCTCCTGGCCGCCAGGAACACCCTGAAGTGCTGGGGGCTCAGCTTAAGGCACGCGACTGAGGCTCCAAAGTCACTGATTCAACTCCCACGTCTTCCATCGACTCTTTGGGTGGTCCCGAACAAGTCATAAGCTAACTGCCAAGGTCCTCTTGGTCTTCACTGCTATTGGTGCCTGTGCTCATCCCACCTCGAATCACTCCTCCCACTGCTCTGTGAACACATCCCGAGTTAGTCGTCGTCACCCAGGCCACAGTGTTTGCTAGCTGGTAGGAGCAGAGGTCCATGAGACCCACAGTCTTACCTGGAGAATTAAGGTGCCTAGGGAAAGACCGGAGAAGTTTGCAGTAGAGTCAACGCAAATTTTCACTCCGGCCTCAAACTGAGACCTTTGCAGGCTCTCCCCTTTGTTCCAGGAGGAACAAAGCCAAAGTAGTATTTATTCACAGAGGACTGGAGGGAAAAACGAAACCAAAGAGGTTAACTCATCAAGTGTGACACCTACCCCTCCTGACAGAGGTCTGAGAAACCAGCTCTGCAGTTACCAAGAGGAGGAATGTACCTCAAAACCTAGAGACGGGCCTGATCCGCCAGCGAAGGACCCACACCTCTCCAGAGCCGGGGCAACACCGTGGCTGGTTTGGACTTGGGCCCATCACTAACACACAAGCTCAGACACCTCCAGCAGCAACTGTCCCGTGCAGAGGCAACCTCGTTGCTCCTGACCTCGGCAGGTGGCAGATGTTTGCTCTCCTCCTTTCGCTCCCTCTTTGTCTGTCTTAAATTGGAGTGAGCTTTCTACTCTCCAAGCTGCTTTTATGTCCCTTTAAAAGGTTATAAAAGCCGTCTTTATATTCCAATAAAGGGATATAAAAACAACCTTTTTTGCAGTTCAGTAAATGTGGTTAACTTTTCCCCCCTGTTAATGCTTTTCTCCATGGTGCTGTGGGCATGCGCTGGCTGGTGCTAGGCGCTGAGGTGCCCTGACACCAGAAGGAAGGCCAGTCCCAGGGCATCTGCACCTGGAAACTAGGACGCAGCAGCAGTGTCCCAAAGGAGCCCAGGGAGGGCTGTGCTGTGACATGATGCAAATTCACATGGACAACAGACACCAAGGGGAGATGAGCCACCCAACAGGATTTTGCCATCTCCTGAACTCCTCCCTCCCAGACAGCATGCCCTGCACGATCTAGCTGGGAGCTGCCACATCTAGGGCGGTGCCACCTCCCTCCCGGGTGACGAGGGACAGGTCGCTCCATCTCCCCCTGCGCTTCATCTGCAATGTCTATTCGGACTCTCTGGACACTAGGACAGTAACTATCCCTTTTGGAGCGCTAGTGCAGCGCCTCGCGTTATGGGACCCTGATCCCCACCGGAGCCTCCAGACATCGCTCTAATTATTATTTACTGTTTGTGCAACCATCCTGTGGCTTTGCAATCAGTCTTTCTCAAAAGCTCCTCTTTCCTTGGAACTGCAGTGGAGAGGATCTAACCAGTCCCTCTGCCCGTCCAACAGCCTCTCCAGGCATTAAAACAGGGAGGTTTATTATTTTTGCGACAGTCTGTTCTGCAAGGTGAACACAACTCGTATGAATCAAAGCGACTTGGATTTCATACATCATTCCCCAACACCACCAAAATGAAGGGCAGGAGGGGGTTCGGCTGCAGAATACAGAGCAGCGAAGCATGTTTATTGGTGGTGATCTATTAGTAATTGGGAGGCTGGAGGGAGCTGGGACTTGGGATGCTGGGATGAAACTGCAGACGGGAGAGGAGCTGGGGAGATTTGAGTCCATAAATAAGGCATGCATGGCGTGAACAGCTATCAAGGGAGGAAATTGAAGCCCAGCACTAAGAAACTCGGAGCCTTTCTGGTCTGCTCTCGCCACTGATTTATCCCTCTGTCCCTCCAGACCACAGGATGCTCTACTTGGGGGTCAGACTGTGGCGGGGAGCAGAGGACGTCTTTTTGCATGCTTTCGCAGCGAGCTCCTTTGCACGGACACAAGGTCCACGCTCGCACCCCTCCCAGCTCGCTCCCTCACACTCGTGCAGGCACGGGCAGGCAGGCTGAGCTGCCTCTCCCAGCTCTCATGTGTGGCTACAGAGAGCAGGCTGCCTGCAAAAGGAGCCGACTAATTAATCTAGCTAATTGCCATTGCTGGACCCCTTTTAGAGGCTGCAGGAGAACTCTGGGGCCGTGCAGAGGGCAAAGGGAGAAGGTGAGCAGGGGCTCCCCGGAGAGTCCAGAAGTGCTTACCATCCCCGGCACAAGAAAATCCATACTCATCTCGGCTCCCGGAGGTGGAGCTGCCCTCTCAAGCTCCTATTAGCAATTTCCAATCAGCTTTTATTAGGCCTGCATTGATTTGCTGCTCATTTCAGTGGGAATGAAGGCCTACGCATTACCAGAGCCTAGACTAAGGACACTAAGCCAGAAGCTGCCGGTGCCTGTAGGAGAGGGGAAGGGAGACAGGCTGGGATGCTCGGATGGGTTCAACTGTCCCACAGGAGAGCAGAAGCAAAGCTGCCGTCTCCCCAGAATGCCTGCTCTATTGGAAAAAAAAAAAAAAAAAAAAAACAACTTGCACCTACTTCGACACCTTTTCCTGCAGCTGGTCAGCACGTGCGGAAGAGCAACCCAAGCCAGGAGGGGCTTTAGTTTCCTCCTGATCTTTTTTAGGGGGTAGTTCGCTGCCCAAGCATCCCCCCCATGCTAGGTAGGGGGAATCTGCACCGTGTCCCTCTCCAGCACCCAAACCTTCAGCCGGCAGGAGGGAGCCCTAAAGACGAATCAAGGCACCTATGCAGGGGCACGTGTGACCCAAGGGCCCGCGACGGCCGCCCAGCCCCAGATGTTCGCTCAGGGGAGCGCCAGCCCTACAAGGAACGCGCTGCGATACCACCAGCTCCCCGCTCCGCGAGAAACAGGCTCCCAACCCCACGTTTCTGTTTCCGAGTCAACATTTCAACGTAGCTTGTGAAACACAAATTCTGTTAGGAATCAGCTGAATATTTTGTTTCGCTAATGCCGTGGCGCTATCGTACACATTAGCGCATAAACCACACTAAGAGCAGGATTTGAATATCAAAACAAAGTGAATTTTTTTCTTTCCTGGAAAAACCATCACTGTAAGTTATCTATTTCCAATTATATTATATATATATACATAAAATTAAGTAGAAATATATAAATGCATGTAGGTATGTATGTATATAAAAATGCCCCTCAGTGAGCAATTGTGAGAGCCAGTCCCTAGAACACCCTGGGAAATATTAAAGTGGGAGAGGAGAACGGTTCATAAATGCCTACGGTTAGGAGGATAAAAGCAAAAGGCTGCAGCCTTGGATGTGTCTCACTTCAGGCGGCGAGAGAGCAAAAACAGCCTCTGTTAAATTCTGCCCCAGATCTGCCAGCGCAGAAACTTTAACCGCACTTTGAAGGAGGCAGCCGAATTATCTCCTTGGGAAGCAGCCGCCTCCAGGCAGCCGTTTGGGAGGCAGCGGGGAAGCGAAGCCCGGGACCCGTGCTGACATGATTGGCAGCGCGGTTGATTGCTTGCCCTAGGTAAGGGCCAGGGCGACGCCGCGCGAGGCGAACACGCACCCAGGCTGCCAGATCGCTGCCGTGCAATTCTTGTTCTTTCAAGAGAGGGTTTAAGGAGATAGGCGTTGTCTCCCTAAATTGCACTGCACGGGGAACGCAGCGGTACGCAAGCGCATCCTCCACCAAAAGCATACCTTGACCCTGCTACGGGAGTGAGCGCGGGCCAGGGAGATGCCCATCACGGCGCCTTGAGGGACTCAGATGGGCACTATGCTGCGTGGAGAGACCACTGGGAGAGGAGCGCTGCCCTGCGGCGCTTGACTTCTTGTTCGAGATAAGGGACAACAGGTAAGCGGAAAAGATGGGAGGATGAAGCACAAGGAGACCTGAAGATCCCAGGCAGGTCTGGTCAGGAACCCTGGTGTCCAGCTCACTGCACCAGGGCAGAAGGGTGTGTGGCACCCACGAGGTCCTGAGGACAACCAGATCCTAGGCTAACACCTAAAAAATTCTGCCATCAATAAAGAGAAGAGGTGCTTTTGAGGGCTCGGTGAGCCTGGTGGGTAACTTTGCGGATAGTCCCATCAGGGAACAGGACTTTGCTTCTAAACTCGTGTTGCTGATGCCAATTGCAATCACATAATGAGCGAGTTGGGCTGATCCAAAGGGCCGGAGACCAGAAGGCACCTTTAAGATTTGAGTCAGCCCTCACGTTATTTAAAGATCTGCTGCCCATTTTCTCCCCTGCAGGTCATGTTGCTTTTTTTCCCTGTATCTCCAGGCAGTTGGGGAAGAGGAGAAGGAGACGCAACATGGAATACAATGAGATCTCAAGCCCTATAATGAGTATGTTATTTGATTACCCCCTTTTTCCCCCATCAGTGGATACTGGTGCCTCAAACCAAAGATTCGGGGACTTTTGTCCCAAGCTGAATTGGACTGTCAAAGCCCTTGCTGGCACCCGCCATGCCTTTCAACTGGCATCAGCGCACAGCTACCAAATGAAGCGGGCCAAATACCTCCCTGGAGTAGCTTAATTAAAGTCAATGATGTTACACCAGGGAGGAACCTGGCCGAGCGTCCTAAACCAGAGTCCACAACAAGTCCAGCTGGCAACTCAAAGGCAGCCCGGCAACGGCAGGAAGGCTCTCTGGCACAGGGAGCAGCTTTGGGAATGGTTTTCGGCTTTTACAAGTGGGAGATAGACTCAATAAACACAGCACTAAGTAAACCAGATTCGTAATAAATAACAACAACCAGCATTTCGCTTCTTCCAAATGCTACTCAGATCTGGACCAAATTGTCCTCCCAACTCCCGTGAGCAGTAGGTACATTTCATTAGCCCTGTTATACTGACAGGGAAAGAGTCGCTGGGAGCTTAATAATAATAAAAACCCATTATGTTACAGGGCTCATCATCTGTATATCTCAACTCGCTCCAGAAAGGAAGGAGAATGGCTGTGCTCATTTTAATGGAGCGGGCAGAGACGAAGACACGCAACGGGGTTAGCAATTAGCCTCCGGTCCCACGTCGAGCCGGCAGGAGAAGCCAGAGTTTGCTGACCAGTGGCCACTTAAGGCACATCTGGGCTGGGCTGACGTGCTCAGCGCCGCAGGCAGGACACATCGCGCAAGCTGCTGTTTTACAGAATTCAGTCGAAGGAGATTTACGTGTGGCCAGAGGGACCTGCAGCAGTTCAGTTCCTTATTTCCATTCTCCTTCTAGTGATCGATCTGATCTTTTCTATCCCCAGCCTCTGAGGTTTGCTTCACCTGCAAATGCGCCGTAGGTACTCTCTCCCTCAATACTATGGATTTAGGACAGGAAAATACAGAAGGAGCTAAGGGCAGAGGCTGCCAAGACATACCTCTCTCCACAACTCAACAAGCTCAACAGAGCTCAGCAGCTCGGAGACCCGTTCCCGCAACCCGAAGCTCTGCACATCGCGACGACAACACCGCGTCACGGGGAGAGGACGGGAAGGCAGGATTTCCGCATAGGGAAAATCGCTCAAGAAAAAAAGGTTGTTTTCACAGTGACACAGCAAATTCGCCTTTTGACAAAAATGAAAAAAATCCCACCAAAGCAAAATCAGCCCCAAAAGAAAGGTCCTTGGCCGTTACTGACAGGAAACATCTCCGCAGCACTCTCACACCAGCTTCTCTCCCTGCCTGCCCTTGGGAGCCCTCGGCCAGGCGTAGGCAGAGCTCGGGCCGCCCAGCTGAACCTGCGCTGACGGACCCAGGTGAAGTCCCACCAAAATTTTAACTTGGTTCCATGCACGATGACTGCAATTACACAGCAATCATAGCGTGATTACATAGCAGCTATGGTTTCCACACCTGCAATTTCCACTGTGCTCCTATAACTAGAAGGTTAGTTCCACGGCTGCAAATTAATTACAGTGTAAGTGCACTATTGCTGGGGCTACTGAATGCTGAAAACACACAGACACGGTGACCGGGAAACCAAAGGCATAATTGTGGAAATGTAAGTAACCTTAAAAATGAAATGTAGAAAAACTCCAGTAATATGGACTACTGGGTGGTGACGGGGTTATTCAAAAGCATAACCATAGTGTAAGTACATCATATTTGTAAGGTAATTACAGCCCCACTATTATACATTGCAACCCTCCATTTCATGCCTAATCCTATAAGCTAGATTCAGAATGGATTTCGCAGCTGCAAAAAACATCTGACTTGCAAGAAGGAAGGACAGACATGGATTGACACGGACAGGAAAGGGACAGGAGACAGGAATGGAAATGTTAGAGGCAGAGGAATATGGACTGCATGTCCAGGTCCGGTCATCAACGCTGAGGTCAAAGAGAGGGGCAACGGCGACCCTCCCATACAGCTCGCCGGGTGCAGGCTAGACAAGGTGAAGAGCTGGGCTGGGCTGGCTGGGATCTATTGAGGAGGTGTAAGCGTTCATCAAAAGCCAATCTGCTTTTGAAAAGCCGAAAAAGGTTACTTTGGATTAATTTTTCACCTCAAAAGCTTGTTGGGTAAGTTCTGAAATTGTCATATTGAGCTACTTCAATATTTTCTAAACGACAAGCTCGAGTGTTGATTCAAAATGCCTCTCAGCTTGGATTGTCAGGTAATTTGTACCCAAACATTTAAATTACTTTCTGTTGGCTCATCTGTTTTGGGGCAGGGGGAGAGGATTTGGAGATTTTCCTCATCTCTCAATTGCTGAAATTCTGATTCTTCATAGTCTGCTATGGGTTTGAACGGGGGGAAAGACAACCTGAAAGCCTACCGCAGCTCGAGAGAGCATCCAGCCCGGGAGGACCTTGGCCGGCTCAGGGGACGAGCTGGCCCCAGGGCCCCCCGCCTCTGGCGCCGCGCGGGTCGGACAGGCTCAGGGCGGGCAGATCTCTGCCTGCTGGCCGCCTGTACCCTCTGCCGCTTTGCCAACACCTACCAAGCCCATCCAGGCATGCCTCCGACGGGGTAATAAGCCATCTGCTAGCGTACGAGGCCACCCGAAACACAGGGCGCGCAGCCCGGGCAGGCGGCTCGCCTGCTCCGGAGGAGCAGCCCCTCTAGATGCGGCGCGGACGTGAGTTTTTCTGGAAGCTGCCGCAGGTTTCTGCCATTTGCGTCGACGGGAATTTTGCCCGTTGAGCACAATCTGCGCATTTTCAGGGCTTGTCTACGCCCAGGCCAGCACAAGCTCCTCTGCCTGCAAAGCTGGGTAAATATTCAGTTGATTAGCTTCCACCGAGCTCTGTCAGGTCACATTTGGACCACCAGCGCTGAGCGAGCTCATTTAAAACTAACTCAGGTTACATCCTCCGTACACTGCAGTCCCAGCCAGGCGGATGCACCTGATGTGACTTACAGGTCTCCTGCTGCTCCACGCCGCCACCTGAGCTTATTTGCCTAGCGCTATCTGCATTTGTATTTCCACTCGCTCCCGACGCGGCGGAGGGAAGATTCGGGCATGGGAGGGGATGTGCGCTACGATATCTGCGGCGTAATTTAGCAAGGTCTCAGAACCAACCACACACCCCCTTTCTGTTGCACAGCACGCCGATGCAACGAGAAACTATTCCCCCTAGTGCTCTAACAACATTTATGCAGAGCAGACGCGCGGGCGTGAAAACGCAATCAGGTGGGACAAAACCCGTGCTCTCGCTGGGGCTTTTTTTTTTTTTTTTTTTTTTGCTTTCTCTTTGTTTCACGCTTGCAGGAAAAGAAAAAAGAAGCTGGGCCCAATTCTTCATTAGCTGCTTCTGCTCTCTGCTTTACCCTTGGGCTGCGCCGGCTCTGCAGCAAAGCGCAGAGCTAGCCCCCCGCTTCCCCGAGGCCAGAGGGAGCGGGCTGCCGCCAGCCCGCCGAGCTCTGGGCTTGGCGCTTGGAGCAAGGCAAATCCCTGCAGGCTGGGGAGGCCACAAAGCCTGGGAGCAACTCACAGAGCTGCATCCACATGAGCCTGCAGGCCATGCGCAGGCTTTAAGTCTCTCCGAGTGCAGTCTGCAAAAATAATAATAGTAGTAATAATGAAAAAAACAGGAAAAAAGGCTGACGACTTTTGCAACCTGTCGTTCGGCACACCTGCAGCCGCTCTCGGTGCTCGCTGGCTAGTCCAGCCTCTGCTAGGATGCCCTCTCCTTGCTCGCAGCTGCCCCCAGGACCTACAACCTTGCTAGCGCCACTGCCCGAAGGAGGTGGCCTCAGCCCCCAGCGTTTTACCTCCTTCCTCCCCCGGCTCTTCGTCAGGAGGCCAATTACAGGCATAGCCCTGGGGTCTGTCAGTACGAAAGCCACCTTCCTTGCAGCTGCCCGGAGGGAGACCCTCTTCAATGCGGATGTTAGCGGCGCCGCGGGGACCCGTTTGGTGCAGCTGCTGAGTTAAAGGGCGATGTAAAAGGCCGGCCGGGACAAGGCACTAGGGCTCTTGCAAGCAGCAAAGCGGACCTAGCCAGGTCCTACCCAGCCCAGGGCTGCATTGCAATAAGGCGCAAGCACGCCTGCCGTGGGAAATAGGGGCTAAGCTGCTGCAAGAGGAGCTTTCTGGTCTCCATTAGGGGCTGAACTAAGCCACGACGCCTGAAAGTTGATTATATCTTTCATTAGGAATGGCTGAATGATGTTTTTTAAACTGGAAAATGAACTCTCAGCCATGAGGAAGCACTTTCCTGGCGAGGCTGCAGAATATGTTTCCCCGTGGAATAGATGCAGTTGTGAGAGTCAAAATTAAATTGATATTAGAACATGTCCTGAGGGGAGAAAAGTCATATGCTGCCTGCAGAAATGGCATCTCACACAGGGCTGACTAGAAAATGGAAATCCACTGAAACTCAAATATATATTTTCTTAATAAAAAAAAAAAAAATCCCCTAACTTCCCCATCTCAGCAAAATTTCCAAAAAGGAAAATTTCCACGGGATGGATTCCCCCGCCCCTCGGAAGTACTACTGCAGCTGAACCAAGAAGGACATTTCAGCTCGCTCCTCTCTCCTGGAAGAGTTGCCTCGGCTTCGCTGACTCCCTTCAGGCGGGACGCGATGCTGCAAGGAGCCTTCGAGGCGGGCTCCGGGGCCGCGTGGCTCCCGGCCCTCTCCCCAGCCTGCAAGGACAACTCCTCCTGGCCCAGCGGTACCTGCAGTGGCAGCGTAAAACTGCTGAGCGTCTTGCAGGCAACCAGCCATCATCTAGATTGAGATTTTCCCAATGGAAAATCAATTTCTCGGGTAAAATTGACGTTGTCCCAGGAAACTGAGGTTTTGCAATAAAAGCATTTTCTGATGGAAAACTGCTTTGATGGAAAACGCCTACCCCGAATTTCCAATGTGGCTTTTGCCACCCTGACTGTTTGTGCCCCGACACACGTTCAGGAATCTGCACTGACCGGAACGGGGCAAAACGAAAAGCAGCGAGTGAAACAGCTTGCGCGGAGAGCAGGGCACGCGGGAGCGCGCACCTCCCTGACGCAGGCACGCGGGGAGGGAGGGAAATCTCTCGCGTATCGGCCTCTCTTGTGTAACTCAAACCTGACACAAGTACCAGGCACTTGCATGTTGCAATTTGCATTCGCCGGGAAAAAAAAAGACTGCTCCAGATGCACTCACAAGGGGACCCTTCAGATCAGATTAACAAAAAGCCAAAGATAGCGACAGTTCCTCCGCTGCGCTGTAGCCTGCTAACAATTTACTGTAACAGCCTCTGAAAAGGGACACAGGCTCCTTTGGCATTTATACACTGTTCAGGCTAACACGGCACGGAGGCTCTTCAGGGAGCGTTGCCCGGAGGCTATGTGCAAACGCGGCTCCGCCGGCGAACACCATCACGCGTGCGTGGCACGCTTGCCACCCGGCCTCGGCGCGGCTTCCAGCGCCTCCTCTCCCTCCCCTACCGCCAATGCGCTTCAACAAAAATATCTGGGCTGCCCAGCTGCCCTCCGTGGCCGAGCACTGCAGAGACACGAGCAAAAGCCGTAGCTGCCCCGGCCTCCCGCCTCTCCTGCCAGCAGAGGGTTTTTGTCCGTGCCGCAGCTGGAGATGCAACTCCCGGGCACGCGCCGGCGCTGCAGCCGGCTTCCCACCCGCCGCTCGCTGAGCACCTTGGTACTTCCCACACTCAAAGTCAGACCCCCCAAAATCCAGGGTTGGGCTTCATTGTGAGATCTAAAAGCATACCAGTCGTAATCAAGGTGGACTGATTTTATTTGCCTACAGGTTCCTAAGCAAGAGAGTCATATTTCCAAGGTTTTTTTTTTTTTTTTTTTTTTTTCCTACAACCGTGTCA
The DNA here is from genome assembly GCF_040807025.1 of Struthio camelus. Classification (NCBI taxonomy): domain Eukaryota; kingdom Metazoa; phylum Chordata; class Aves; order Struthioniformes; family Struthionidae; genus Struthio; species Struthio camelus. The sequence goes on from NC_090963.1 coordinate 6,330,399, forward strand.
TCTCCAAACCGCTGTTAAACGAAAGCTGAGATGCCTGTGCAATCACAGGATTCCAGGAGCATTAAGAAAAACATCAACTGTGATGAGACCTACGAGACTTGCAGTAAAAACAGGAGGGTTGGTAGTGCCGCATACATCTGCTGTGAGCAACATCCTCCGTACGCTCAGCGGCTAATTCCTGTTCTCTGCCAGAGGAAACGCAGGGCTGCAAAGCCGATAGCAAAAGGGGTCACTGCACCATCAGGGAGCCCCATACCTCCCACTGGTCTCGGCCTTAATTCCAGTCCCTCAGCTCCGCGGAAAAATCAGAGCACGCAAAAATCTGAAGAAACCCAATACTGAAGGCAGCTTTTGCGAATTTGCAAGTAAACAGGGTTGGACTGAGGTCAGAACGCGCAGCGGTGGTAAAGGCGAGACAGGAACTCGAGAGTCCCCGCTCCGAGAGGGAAGCTAATAAAAAGGCATCGTCGCCTTCCAGACAGTGAATTGTTGCCTAAACCCAAGGATCATAGACAGCATTCTGGTCTTAAGGGGGGCAGTCAAGTGAAGAGATTTCCTAGCCATTAAGTTTAGCTATAAAGTGCCTGCAGTAAAGTAGTATAAGTGGAATTTATCATGGAATCGTATAGACCGTAGAGCCAGGAGAGACGGCTTGGGTCAACAGGTTGACCTTTTGCATTTTCTAAAGATTCCTCCCTTCATCTTCCCCATTAATGCCCTGTCTCTCGCGCGCCCGGACGGCGCCTCGGCTGCCTCCCCGGGGAGTCTGTGCCACTGCCCACTTGCTCCGACTGCGGAGAACTTTGTTAATGGCCAGGCAGAAAAACTTTCCCTTCCTTAGCTCCAGGCCGTCGTTCCTTGTCCTACCACCTTCTGAGACCATGAATAATTCCCTTTCTTCATTTCCAACATCGCCTGGAAGGTATTTATAGGCTGTGATCACTTCCCACCTCCTCAGGAGGCCTCTCCTTTGCTAGACAATAATTTAGCATTAGACCCAGGCAGCCCAGCCTCGTGGTGCGCATGCCCAGGAATTCACCTCATTGGCTTCTTTTTAAACGGTCAGGAAATGAGTTTTACTCTCCCAATGATTTTTTGCTAGAGCCAGTGCCGGAATCATCCAGCTCCTCCCAGGCAGCAGCATGGTTCTGGTTTAAGATCTTCTTTGACTAGTCATGGTCTAAGAAATTTGCATCCACCCCAGCTAGGAAGGGAAACCTGGGGCAACGGTTGTGCAGTAAGGGACGGCAAAAATGGCTCTAAAGCACTGCAATCTGAGACCTCAACGGTTCAGCAGCAAAATGCACGTTTCTAGTCGGGACTGATGAGCCCGTCCAGATCAGAACCGCCTTTTCAGGCAAAAAGTCCAGCACGACCTGCAGCGTAAAGGACGGTTGCTTGGGGTCAGTTGTCTGGAGTCATTTCCATTTCTGCCTTTTCTATTTCCTTACAGAGCCAAGCCACAAGTGGAAGCAGAGGCAGCCGAATAACCAACAGGAAGACAATTCCCAGGGTGTTTCCTGCCTCATATCAGAGGAGCCAAAGCACGCAGATGAAAACTCTGCAAACGTTTTGTAAGGGAACAAGAGCCCTTTTGAAGATGGCTGATTTCCCAGTGCAAACATTTCGTCTAGCCCTGTGAGTTCTCCGCAAAACAGTTGGAGCCCCACAAAAATCTGTCAAAACATTTTGAAAGAGGCTTAAATTTTCTGGTCATTTGAAAAGAAACCATCGGCACCCAATTGCAAGCCCAGTAGACTGGAGGATAAAAAGAAGTGCACAGAAATTAAGCAGTCAGGGTTTCAGCCTGGTTTCACATTCAGCAAAAGAAGCTTGAATGAACCTGAAGCTTTCAGAGAGGGATTGAAAAGGATATAAGACAGCATGAATCGAGAGTGATGAACTGCAGCATGGGAGATGATGCGCACTGTGGTCAGTAATCCACAAATTTCCCACAGGACCAGTCTGAACAACATGCCTTTGGAATAGACCTTTTGGGCCAGATGCTCAGGGGGTGCCAATCAGCTGATTCACTCCGGTACGCCCATGCTAGCGCTACTTCGCACCAAGCACTCGCGCCCTTAGGGAGCTCCACAGTGCTGGGGGAGGTTTGCTTGCTGGCCAGCTTTCCCAGGGTTTCCTGGCACTGGTGACTGCGTGCCTCCTCCTTGCAGCCCCAAAATGTCTCTCAAAAGGCTAATAACTGACCCAGGAGCCTTCTCTGTGCAAGAGCCAAGCAGCAGGAGCAGCTGCTGGTGCCTGAGCCTGCCCGTGGGCACTCATGATGGGCCTGGGCCATGCTGATGTTGCCCCGTGCTCCTTGCTTGAGGGACGGAGCTGGGCTCGCCTGTCCTGGCAGAGAACAACGTCCCTGGCAGTGGCATCACTCCCTGCCATGGAAACCAGCTGTGCAAGGGCTTCTTCACTTAGCAGAGCGTGATAGCCCTACAGAGCCCTTCGCTGTCACATTAGGAGAGAAAGGCTGCAGGAGAAATGCAGCCAGCACCACCTGGCCTAACAGACAGATCCTCTCAGTCCATTAATTTTTTGGGAACTCAGTAAGAAATTGCCTTCATCCCAGGTTGGCTTGCATCAGGACCTAGGTGACCTCAAGCAGTCTTTGCTCCAGAAAGGAGGTCAGTCTCCAAGCGGCAGCAAAACGCGCCTGTTTCATGCTGGGGTCCCTGCTAGCCTGACACCTCAACTGCTGCCTGATGGCGCCCGGGGAAGCAGGGGGGGTGACTGCCCCATGGCACTGCCCCTCCTTGGCCAGGAGTGCTCGCGAGCCATCTCGCCCCGTTTCCTCCTCTCCACCTGGCTGCTTTGCTTTCCTGGCTCCTGCCAAGAGCAAAGGCAGGAGGGAGAGAGAGAGACGGATGGATGGGCAGCGACTGTCAGCGTGGCCAATGTCGCACAGACGCACCAAACAAGTTTCTAGGGGTGTCTGCCAGCTCCAAACCTGGCGTGCTAACAAGGCCTCCAGCTATTCTTCTGACCCTGTCCTGTCCCCGCAACACGCACTCTTCCACATGCCCAGCCAGAGATCTGCTTCCTCCTTGGGGATCAGGGCACTCCTACCAAGCGACCCCATCAAGGTCAACACTCAACACACACGTGCTTGGAGAGCGGGCTGGACGCCAGGGCCATGGAGCCCGGTCCACCTAAAGGAGGAAGAAAAATCAAACTGTTGGGTCGTGCTTGGCAGCAGGAGGAGAACGGATGTCACTGCACAGGTGTTTCAGGCTGACTCGCCATGCTCCAACTGGCCACCACCAGGGCCAGCAGCAGGAGCTACAATAGTACATAGTCCTGAGCCAACGATGGCCTCCACTGCTACCACATATCGGACCAAAAGTAGAGAACTGTCTCCAAGGCCAACCAAGGCTTATACGTGCAAAACAAGCTGCACGTGGCCAGTCCTGCTGCCAGCTTCTCTCTCGGGAGGACGCTGCTGCTGTGGGCTGTATGATCAGCCCAGTCTGCACTGGTGCACATCAAGAATCACATCGCAGGAGGTGGGTTTCTACCAAGCAAGCCCGTACCCCAACTCTGACTCTGCCCCTGCACATTCACGCCCCTGTGCGCCTCTACCAGACCGCGACACAGCTTTCCTGGCCATCCCTTGCCCCATGTTTCGCAGGATCACCAAGTCCCACGTCAGGGCCAGTTAGGCTGATTCTCAGCTCCAAAGCCACCACGCTGACCACCACCGGCCTCCGCGCTCTCTAGACGCACCGATGTCCAGCTGCTGCCACTCCCTACCACTTCCCCGCTGCCCCCTCTCCTTTTTCCATCTCCAGCAATGCAGGGAAAGGAAGCAGTCAGCTATAAAAGCCAGCTGGGAGGGAGGAAGCTGCTGCTTTTCGACAAAGCCAGAATGCAGCTACGGCGCTTATGAGTTTTCCCTCCCTGTGCAAGCGATGAGAACAGAACTGGTACCTCGGGTGCAGCAGGCGGGAGTCTGATAGGATGCAGCAGCTAATTCACACTAATGGTACCGGGGGGTGGGGGAGCACTCCCTGGAGAAGAGCGTGCTTGAACGGGGGAAGCAATAACCCAAATTGATATCTGTTTCCCAGTGAGAAGGCCTCGAGGAAGGAAGAGAGGCTCTACGGTTGGATTTCTGCCCCGAAACTTGGCTAGGCATGTTGGAAGGGAGCTGCCTGGGCAGCGAGGAGCAGCTGATCTGCAAGCCAGCTCTTGCAGGAGCCCAGGCCACATCTGGACGGGCCCCACGGCCAGGTCAGCTTTCCGAGCCCGCTTGGAAGGATTCAAGAGCCAGCCCCGCGCGGAGCCCAGCCTGGGCTGCCGAGCCAGCCCCGAGTGGATTCAGAGCGCTTGGCTCGGTCTCCAGCCCAAAGTAAAAACTCAGCCCATCTGTGCTGCGACAGGTTGATATAGAGGGTGAAATGCCTAAGTAAAATTCCACAACAGAGCATTAAAAAGATGTAATAAAATATACACGAGTTATTAAATATTGTCATCAAGATGAGCCATAAATCAGAGATTTTATGGTTTCTGATTATAAATTCCATTTATTCTGTAAGCGTTTAAAGAAAGAAAAATGGAGACTCAGTAAAGATTTAAGCCCAGCCATGATGCTGCTGATATTTCACTGTTGCTTCTGGATGTCATGTCCGTGGGAGGGCAGCAGGCTGGGGGAGCCCAGGGTTGGGTCGCACAGAGCTGTCGGGCGGGAGCCGCTCGCCACGAAGCTCCCAGCACCCGAGCGGAGCCGCGAGCCAGGGCAGGGACCGCAGGCGCGCGTGCACGGCCATCCCCCGGCACAGCTCTCCGCGTGCCTGTGCGCGCGTTCCCCTCTCACCTCCAGGCGCCGTTTATGGGTTGCGCAAAGGAGCTGACTTTTTACGAGCAAGAGTCTAAACCACTTTGGGGAAGGGACGGATGGAAACGGCGCGTGCAAGTGGCAAACGCTACTTTTTCCTCCCCTTCAAATGCCAAGAGAAAATGTCAAAGAAATTGCTTGCCTGGAAACACTCAAGGGTTCAAATAACTATACGACCAAGTATCGGTTGCCAACTCTTCTCCCTCGCCACCCCGTGACACTCGTCTTGCAGTTGGTCTATTAGCCGGCATTTCCCCTTCCCCTCTCCTCTGCCCCCAACTCTGCCAGGCACTGGGACCACGCGGCATCTCCTGGCACCAGGAGGAAACCTCAGGATAAGCAAACCTGGAAAGTCTTGAGCAGGAGAACAAGCAGACCCACAGCCTGTCAGCCCTGATTTTTACAGGCAGGAATACCCAGGTCTCTTGATAATAATTCCTAAATTCACCGAACCTTCCAATTTTTAAAAAAAATTGCCAGGCAGACAGGCAAACTAGTGTTAGACATCTTCCTCCTTCAGCTTCAAATTGGTTAGCTCAGCCTCAACGCTGCATTTTTCAGCAAACACCCAGGCGATGCACGCGCGTGATAGATGCGTCCACGCGGGCTCCTTCCGATTGACCCGCGAGCCCTCGGGCTCCTCTCGCAGCCTGCAGAAGGAGAATCTACCGCTGCCACAACCAACCCAGGTTAAATTCAGACTAGCAAATCTTGCAGGAAAAGGGTGTGCACGCCAACTGCAGCCTTAATCAGTTCGTGATCCTATTACAGTTCATTCGCACAGGGACAAAACCCCGTGAACGCCGAACTATAACCCTACCACGCAGCAGTTAAATCCCATCCCTCAGATAGGCTGGGTGGAAGGCAGACCACAGGGCAGATCCTGTTTAATTAGGGCTCATAAAAACTTCTCAGCGCTGCACCGCAGAGTGGGGCTGATTTGCAGCTGCCTTTAAAACCCGACCAGGGTTACTGCTTCAGCAGTTTTCCCAGCCAGTTTTACGAACGCAACAATAAAGCAAAAAGTTTGTGTGCAGCGAGTTTTACGGCTGAAGCATCTGATAACGTCACGCCAGCTTATCGAAGGACCGAGGCAACGGGCGGGCTGGGGCGGGGGGAGGAGACGCAGTCGAGCTGCAGCAGGGAGGCAGATGCGGTCCTACCAAGCCACAGAAGCCTCTCAACGGGGAGATAAGACGCGCTTAAAATTAGCTTTGCCGTATTTCCAAACGGCCTGCGTGAAGGTTCACATCCTTCCAGACGAATGCAGCGATGGTCTGACAGGCCTGGAAGCTGATGGCCTACATTTATCTGCCGAACAGGGAGCAGCTATTCAAAGCGGTCTCTGCACTGAAGCTATTCTTATTTCTAAGGTGTCCCGTGGCCACGTGGGGACCCCGCTGTGCCGGGCTCTGCACGCCCCCAGGCTGGGGAAAGCATTGATGTTTGCTCAGCCCTCGCCCGCCCTGAGACTTCCAGCGAAGAAAGGTTGGGGGGGGGGGGGGGGGACACGGAAAACATAATCGACACCTCTTAAACAAGGATCTTTTTTTAATTACTCGCTAGAAATGCTCCCTCCCTCTTCCAAACTCCTCCTGCCAAGGCTACTGAGCATCACGGGCTGCATCCCAACCAGCGGGCTAGAGCTCTACCGCCCGACCGCAGACAACTGAGCCGCGCAGAGCGCCTATTTCTGGAGGGCACCCGCCAAGCACGAGCTAGGCTGGGCGACACGGGCTCGGGGAGAAATTTGTTTTCGACGCCTGAGCCGCCGCGTGGCGGCAAGGCGGCGTTTGGGAGAGCCCGCCGCAGGGCCGCGCGGCCAGCGCCGCGCTCCCGCTCCACGCCTTGCTCGGCAGCCGAGCGCGCCGGCCGCTGCTTCAAGTTAAAATCTGATGAACCGAGCTTTCTGCGTCAAAGAGGCCAATCTGCGGCAGGCCAACCCGGTAGGAGGGGAGGAAAAAAAGAAAAAAAACCCTAACAATAGGGCAAACGTAAGGAAAAAAGCAGAACGCAGACTGATGGGGTCAGGGCACTGTTAAGGATGTCGATATCCATCACTCACCAGTAACCTTTCTGCAACTCCTGACCTAGCAGGAGACGTCGCTAAGCCGCAGCAAAATTAAAACAGAAACGAAGCAGCATCAGGTCCCGGCGAGGGGAGGAAGCGGCTGACAGGCAGCCGCGAGGGCCGGCCGGCGGAGACGAGAGGGGGCAGAGCGCTGGGGCTGACCAGCCTGCTCCAGATTAAAGCAGGTTCCAGATATGGGCTGACCTTCACAGCACACATGAAAAGGCAAAAGGATGGTAGGAGAGGCGCAGACAGGAAAAACATGCTTTGCAGTGGAAAACGGATCACGTGCATTCCCAGCTAGCAGAACAGGGGACATGGCACCCACCTAAAGGAGGAAGGGTCTCTGGTTGAGGATCGGCCCCCACCCAAACCAAACCTTCATTTCAATGCCCTCACGACCCCAAAGAAGAAATCACCTTGAGTGGTTTTAGCCCCAAAGCATATGGGACCAACTTTTCTGCCAGGCAGACCTGCTACCAGCCTCACCTCACTCAGCCAGAGCTTTGAAACACATCTAGGCAAAGCAACAAGCCCCATCAAAGGGTGGCTGGCTTGCTGGGAAGCGCAGCTAAGGCTCTTTTGTGACGATCTCTCAGCAGTTGGCTCAGTCATGGGTAGACTGGGCAGGTAAATTCCCCAGAGGACGGTACGCAGTTTGGGTAGTGGAGACGACCACGGCCAGTAGGACTATGGCCAAGTCTTTCCTAGAGAACTGTTGGCTGGGACGATATCTCACACCGCTCAGTTGCACGTGTCGTACAGTGGGGAGAGCGCGTTTCTCCCTCCAAGGTGCATGGCCGCTTGTCCTTCAGTTTTAACAGCAACTCCTCAGGGCTGCTGTTGCGAGAAAAGGCAAACGAGCGCCTCTTCCCTGTGCCAGTGGTGCTTCCTGCACCGGGAACGGCACTCGCCAAGCAAAAACCCTCTGCTCGGCACGCGGAGGGGATCCAATCAGGCAAACCGCAGGAGAGGCACGCACCAACGGCAGCCTACCCGCTGGGAACCCACGTACACAAGCGCCACGAGAGCGCCCGGGCTCCCGGCATCACCCTTCGCCACCACAGCCCGGTCGTCTTTGACGTCGGGCAAAAGGAGCGCTCCCGCGCTCGTGGGCGAGAGCCTCCCTCCGCCTCGCGCGCTGTCGGCGGCGTGCAGGATCAGCTCACGCTCCTCTCTGCAAGACGCCCAGGAGCTTAGACCGCGCGGATCCATCTTCCCTGCTGAAACAGTGTAAACAACCCAGCTGCAGGCGGGGAGCGCAAGAGAGGACACGCAGTTGGAAATTTTAAGGGCCAATTTACTAGGTAATTTACTAAACACGCTAATAATTGACATTGCAAGCGCCATACTGCTCTCCCCAGCTCCTGCCTAATACCCACAGAAAGAGGAAGAGAGCAGCTTTTCCTGTCCTACCCGCTCTGCAATTCCTCCTCTGCCAGGCAATCTCCCGTCTGCCATCTGGGCAGCCTTGCTTCACTCGCTCCAAAGCAACGCAAGCAGCAACCCTGGCAAAAATGCCTCCCCGATTAGCACGCGTATTTCCGAGCGCTGAATTCACCTGAGGATCTTTGCGAGGGAAGAGTGTGTTGTAATTACCACCTCTTCCCTAGCTGTAATTAAAGACGAGCTGAAGGGAGTTGTGCCCAGTCTCTTCTTTTTCCTGAAGCCTCTCCCAGTGCCAAAAGAGTACCTCTGCAAGCAAACTCCCAGCAGCTTCCTGGAAAAAGGCAGCAGCTCGACTGGAGCTGCAACCTGTTTCACATTAAGGTAGCTATATTAAGCTCCCTGGCAAGAGGCAAGAGACAGTGTCCAAGTATCCCACATAATTTAACTACCTGCTTCAGGAGGGGATGAATCGTCCTCCGTCTCTAATCGCTACAGGAGGAGCACAGATTGCCAGGTTAGACTAGACACCTACATTTTGGGCATCTCCAACCGGGTGAGACGAATCCCAGCCTATGTATTTACCAGTGGTGGCATCTCTACATCAGTGGAAGTTAGGCACTCGGTCCTGAAAGATGTTCACTTGATGGTCCTGAATCATCTAATTCCCACGCAAATGGGAGGGACGTGGGATGTTTGGCCAGAAACACTCTGATTGAAATTTAAACTTTCCATGGGAACATGTCACTTTTTGACAAAATTACCCTTAGGATATTATTGGAAGTGATACTTTTTTTTTTTTTTTTTCATTTCCAGACACCTCTTCTGTCTCTTAGCGTTCTATACTGTCATCTAAGGCACGTTTTGGAGAGGCGCATCCAGAACGGGTCCACTGACCCACCCCTTCTCCCCCAGGGAACCTCCAAGTCCAGGGGAGGAAATCAAAGCTGCGGTCACCTTCCAATGCAAAATTAAAACAACTCTGGGCCCATTCAGTAGCAGTTTCTACTGCCCCGTGCTCTAAGGACTAGTAAGTCTGCACTAATTCAGTCCTGTCCCTGACTGGACCTACATAGCAGCAAAAAGGCCAAAAGTCTGACATGCCAAAAGTGATTCAGTGCTCAAAGGGGCCAGGGGCTGAGAGAGAACATGTACTACTCTCTCTCAAAAAAAGCCCCTCAGGTTCCCTAAAGGTATTTCCTGTTGAGCATCTTCAGTCTGAAAATCCCTCAAAAATTCTAGTCGCTCACAGCAACCTGGGTCACAAATAGCAATTAATCATTCACTTGATTAATTTTACCTCCTTTTCTGCCTGCGTGCAGCCCGAGATTCCCTACAGGCAAGTCGCTCTGCAGTTGTAATTACTCCACGGGCGGGCTGCAAGCGCTCAAAGTTGGAGCGGTGTCGCTCAGTTGCGATGGTCAAGGAAGTCACAGAGCAAAGCATCCACGGTTGACGCCGCTTAGACGGGAGCAGAAACCAACCACCCACCGCTCCCTGCAGACAGGGAAGGGCACAGACACAAGGTCAAACCTCCGAGCAAACGCTTGGGAAAGAGTCAAACGCCGCTAATTCCTTTGACGGGTGTGAACGACCTCGCTGGGACATCGCACCACTCGGCCCTCCTGCCTGTCTTCTCCCTCAGGAGATGCTCAGCTCAACACGGCTGTCTCCAGCGGGACCAGGACAACCTTTTGTTTCAAAGGAGTTTTTTTTGGTGGTGGCTTGCTCTCTTTTCCTTCCTTTACAAGGCACATTCATTAGCAAAATATCAGAAACCTCTGGGGCAGCTTGTGCTTCTAATTCATTTCCAAACGTATAATGAGCCAGGAGTTAAAATTTTTAGGGTGAATTTAATTGACCTTTGCAGTGGCATCAGGCAGATTGGCTTAAAGTCCATTAAAGCATAACGTAACCTGGTGAGATTTTTAGGGAAGGTTATTGGAAAAATCTATCGAGTTGGACTGTTTCGCTGCTTTCCCCACCCCTTCTCTGCTTCATTTTTTCACGGAGAAAAAGAACGATGGGCAGAGGACAGAGAGGGATGAACAGAAGGGGAGAGAGTGGAACAGACGGGGAGAGAATTGAAAAGGGGAAGTGAGGAAAAGAGCAGGAGGCAGGGAGAGAAGAGCGGCTCAAATAGGCCCTCAGCTGCTGATCCGTGTAGCGGTCTTGGCTTCTCAGGGACGGACATCAATATCCACCGACCGAGCAGCTGGCCCATTTGCTCCGTGACACGGTGCCAGCTTACACCAGCTGAGGATCAGGCCCTCCGGCCATGGAAAACATCCCAGCTTTGTGCCAACGGCCTGTGAGCGATTAGTTCTTGCTGTCTCCTAGGGAAATATGGATCCGAAACACCAAACAGATGTTGAACCTGGTGCTGCCTTGCTCTTTGGATCCCATGACCAGGAGGACGCAAGCCCAGCTATCTGCATGGTTTAAAGATGCTCCTACGGGTAAGATACAAGTTTCCATTACAGAGGCTGGGAGGCCGGTCAGTACATTGCAGTTCGCACCCCGGGGGAACACGTCAGACCTCTAAAATTGCTTTCCACGGGCTGCTGAGAAGAAGGGAAGACCGAGCTATAAAGGAAAAAGAGAGCCTGAATTTCACTCCAGAGCAGCGAAGCAGCAGCCGGCCCGGACCGCAAGCCCGCTTGACTCAGCGCATCGGCAGCTCGGACCGCGCTGGGCGCCGCCGTGAGCCGTTCCAGAGCAATCCACGTCTGAGCTGTCACCGCCCAAGCAGTCTTTTCCCTTCGGTGTTTATGCACCAGCCCAGAGACAAGGGCCCGCACATCAGCCTGGGAAAATCTTTGCGGTATTTTACAACTTGGCTTGGGTTTTTGGGTTTTTTTTTTTCCCCTTTTCCGCCCAGCCTGGATGATCGCCAGCGCACCCCGTCTGCGTGGCGAGCGGGGTGGAAAGCCCCGGCTCTCGCCAGCCCGCGCCACGGGCTTCCCATCCTGCTTTTAACCTCGGATGAATCCCCCCCAACTCCTCCTTCTTCTCACCAGGCCAGCGCACGAACGAGCCAGGCGGGCAAACGCGCGCCCACCGGCCGAACGGGCGTTCGGGGGCTTGCAAAGAGCAGAGCCCGCAGCCAACGCCGGCTGCGCTCGCCCGGCGAGGGCTGCCCCGCTGCTCGCCGGCCACGCGCCTCTCCCGGCTCTGCCGCTTTCGGCTCCCCCCCAACCCCGGGAGCCTGGGGCAAAGGGAGAGAAGCGTTTCCGAAGGTGCGGGGCGGGGGGGAAAAATCAGAGAGAGCAAGAGAGAAAACGGGGCCGTTTGAGAGGGACGCAGCGAAACGGAGGGCTTTGTGGTTCGGAGAATTAGGGGTGTAAGGGCTCTCTTTGTGTTAAACGCTCCAGATGGGATGAAAGCAAACAGAGCTCAGCTGGGCAGGGGAGCCAGGGCGACACCGAGAACAATTTTTAGCCCTGCTAGATATTAATTTCCCATCCATCATCTGCCTGTCCTCTGCTTGTTTGAAGTTCCCAAGGTTTCAGGCTTCAAAGCGCACCACGACCGCCACTTGCACAAAGCTCACGGATCTGCCGGGGGGGCAACAGCAGGTTACGGCACCGTGTCCCAGCAGGATCCCCTCCGGCGCGCGCCCGAAAAAGCTGGTAAGGTCAAAGCACCAATCGCCGTTCAGCCACGGGCCGGTCACTTACGAAGCACCTACTAAGGCAAAGGGAGCTTCATTAGACTGCGTCAGCTAACGAGGACAAGGCCCTTTATTGTTTCAGCGGTGGAAAGACCCACTCGAAGCAGGCAGCGTGCAAATTTCTGGGGGCTTTCCAGGCCGATTCTGCTTTGACAAGAGGCCTCTGTCCTCTAACAAGATGCCTGGGCTCTCAGCATTGCCAAGGTCCCCCTGCCCCTCGCCTATCCGGACTGCGAAAAGCAGCGATGCTTCGTCCACTCTGGGCTTAAGCCTTCCCAGCAATTTCATACCACCACCAGCGAGTCCTTCTGGGCCCCTGGCTGAACCTCACCAGCGCGGAGAGGTTGCATCAGGCCAGCCTTGGACAGGGCATCCTTGCATCCTGCCTTGCACAGGGCAAAGCAGGCCGAGGTAGTCCCAGTTCTCCCACCAGCAAATTACGGCGTGGCTGACCAAGGTCCATGTGCAAACCAGAGCCAGGCCAAGGAGAGCCCTACCACCTACCTGCTGCTACAGTGAAAAAAGGAGAAGCTGAGGTTACTTTGAGATTGAAATCACAAGTGCATAAATTTACAACAACAAAAATCACAGCCATAATTAAAAAAAAAAAAAAAGCCATTCCTTTTTCCTCCTGCACTTGCTGGCCGCAGTGCTCAGGGCACATCACATGCCAGAGCTACAAGTAATTATAAGTACCTATTACGATGATAATGAAATAATCTACCTTCCAAAGCTGGCGCCTATTAATTTTCTCACGCTGTAAATAAGGCGGCGCACTCAGGCCGGACGTGGCGAGCAGCGTGTTTGCACTTGGCTGCTCCGGACTTGCTCGCTCTTTCACTGCTGATAAACGCGCGCAGGGACAGGGGACAGCGACGGACTCGCGGACACGGGCCTGGCCCCGACCCTCCAGCAGCGGCGAGTTCCCCAGGTCGGCAGGAAAAGCACGCGCCGTTCGCGGCAAACGGCTACGAAGCCATACTACGAAGACTTGATTCGGCCGCTCTTCCCAACGACCGATACCAAAGCGAAACGTATTTCACAGCGCCGTCCGTGGCAGAAAAATAGGGACAAAGACAAGACGCTTGGCCGGAGAAAGGCATCGCGGAGCGGCACCCGTCCCCGTTCCAGACTGCGGCGCAGGGGCGCAGACTGATTTGTAAGCCAGCAGTTAAGCAACGTGCCGACTGATGAAGCGCTCCGGTTTGCACCTCATTGCTCTCCTGAGTCAGAGCGGGAACCTTGCTCCTGCTCCCGCCTCACTTGGCGTAACATCGCATGTGTCACTTGGCCGCCCCGCGCCTCGCTTCATCCACGAGCAAACTGGCGATAACAAAGCTAACGTACAGCTCTTATTCGCTGCCACCGCAACGCAATAAATACACTACGTTTTCCGCCTTTGAATCCTGTGTTTGATTACAGAGGAGCCCGGTCGATGCACTGCATCAGTCAGGACAGTGATGCAACGCTCTTCCTGCCCCTAAATCTTCTCCTGCAACTTTGCTTTTTCCAGCGCCCCTTTCCAGCCTTGAAATCATCCTTCACGGACCAGAGCAACCACCACCAGATGTGTTTGCGGTACTGGCCAAGGCGATGCCAACAGGCTTGCACAGCCCCATTGCAAACGCCCGCGGGAACGGCACCCGGCATAGTGAACGCCGCTGGTTCTGGCTATCAGATCGGGCTCACAGCTCTTCCTCCCTTCGGTCAAAAAATTGCATCTTCATGAAACACTCATTGATCAAAACAGGGCCTTGCTGGCCCATGCCCACATCTGGGCTCACACAGAGTTCGCTCCCCACCAAAGGCGTTTGGGAAGTGCAATATCTGGCCAGAAATGCAACATGTCAGCACTGCAAAGAGGTAAAATTCTGTGGGACAGAGGGGTGAAAAGGCCCTCATGCCTCTCAGATAGGATTTTCCAGGCCCAAAACTTTTAAACAGCAACTCCACACTGAAACCTGTGCTATAAGACATCCAAAAGCTACAGGGTTGGGGCTGGTACCAGGGCGTGAGCAAGGTCTGCAGGGGTTCTGTTTTGGACTAACAGCATACAGGCTAGAAAATGTCATTTATGGGAATCGAAACTGTCTGCAGATTCAAGTCAGCTTTAGCGAACAGGTTTTGCAGAAAATAAATAGAACGAGGAGAGGAGCAAACTGAAGAGAAGTCGAAACATCTCACAGTGCTGTTTCTCGTGCGGTACGTTTCAATCTTGCACTTGAAATGTCATTGTCATTTCAAAAAATTGACATTTAAATAAAGGTTAAAAAAAGGCTACATATGTGAAACATATGGATTTACTTTCAAGTTAGCATAAACTGTATCATTACAGCTTGACAGAAACACTGTTCTTATGCCATTAAAAAAAAAAACAAAAACCAAAAAAACCTCCCAGCTTCTCTCTGAGGTGACCCCAAGCCAACATTATTTCTTTGCTTTGGCCACCAACCAAGCTGTAAAAAATAATTTAATAAAACATTATTCAGCCAGCATTAGTGGAAAGCGCTGCTGAGATCAGAGGAGCGCATGGAGAGATTCCCCCAGGAGGAGGCCCAGGGCTTGGAAAGCAAGGTCACCAAATCGGGCCTCTCCGCAGCCCCGCCGCTCCCTCGGTGCTCAGCTCGCCTCACCTCTCCGTGATGCAGTTTCTCCATTTACAGCATAAGCGAAACGTTCACAAAGATCCCAAGGCAGAAAGCATTATGACATTCAAAACTGCCCGACATCAAGGTTGGTCCGAACCAGCCCTCTGGCACAAAGCAGTATCTCAGATGACCCAGATTCTCCTCATATGCTAATCCCCGTTTCCCTCCTTCTCTGCTCGGGGCACTGTATTTATCAGAAAGTCATTTGTATCGAAATAGTTGTCTCTCTCAAACCCATTAACCCCTGGCACTGCACTATAGACGTGACAGCACTGAGACCTGCAGGAACAGAAAACCTCAAGTTACCTGTGAGACGGGAGGAAAACGCTGGAGATTTTTAGCAACAGGGCGATTTTTAGCGACGAGCAACACACAAACCCAGGGATCCTGCTACCCGTCGGCACAAAGAACGGCCGGGCTGGGGTTTTCGGCCTCCCTCCCATGAAAAGGTGCTCAGATCTCCACCAAGGACAGAAGGAGCAAGGGACTACTACTAGAAACTGGGCCAAAGCGGGGAGTTCACACCTGGCTCTGAGCCTGCCCCAGATTCAGAGCCGCGGTTCCCGACTAATTCTTCCCAACGGCGCAACGGCAAAGGGCTCCCGGCCACGGCGGGGTGAGGGCGCTGGTGCAAACGGGCACCGGTGGAAACGGGCACCGGTGGAAACGCGAGGCGGCCAGCGCAGCCCGGGAACACAGGCTGCCCTATCTCCACCGACGTCGCTCGCAGAGCCAGCGAAGCGGACGGAAGTGCAACCACCAGCTCCCATCGGGTTGTGATTTAATCCTACCGTAATTCTAATGCCATGCTTCCGAATCATTTTTTCCCCCGGAAATTTGAACACACAAACAGGCAAAAACTCCACAGAGGCAGCAAAGGCTCTTTCATCCGACCGCCGAAAGAACCGCTCAAAGTTCCGATTTCTTCTCAGTTTCCCCCCCTGCGCTGCTATAATGCAAATAAAAATTACAGGGACAGGGGGAATGATTGACTGGAAAATAGAGGGAAATTTCTCTGCGAAACAGGCAGTCAACGGATCACTTGCGATATATCAATTTGAAATTTCCAGCACGAGAACCACTGGAGGAGAAACATTCAGTAAAACCGCAGGAAAATATTTCCCCCGCCTGTTTCTCCGTGAAGCCGTGATACCCGCCCCGGAGAAGGGGGTCTCCCTGCCAGGCAGCCCAAGGCTCGCGCGCGGTCTCGCTAGGCAGGAACGGCAGCGAAGGGGAACACGCGCGAAGGACAGAGATGCCCACCTCCTTCGAACTTCACACTCGGTTTGACTTGAGAGCCCCCTAGACACGGCAGCAGCATATTGAGGCTTTTGATTACCCTCCCACCTGAGAGGGAGAGACTTATTTTTACCACCTCCTTCAAATGGGCCGTGCTTATAAATTAACGGCTGTAATAGCTTCACTTCTTCCCAACAGCGGCACAAATTCAAATTAGAGCAGAAAACGCTTGGTCCTAGCGGCTCGAGCGCTGGGCACATTTCTGATCTGGATGTCAGCTCCACAGCAGCCCCTTTTCTTTCTTTGTTGTATTTTATTTTTTTAATTATTTATTTTTAAACAAAACTTGAAGATCTTTAGAAAAAGGATGAGTGCTTTCTATTCTGCGCTCAGATGGTTCGCAGCCCCCTGACAGGGAATCTAGAGGTGCTAACAAAATACAAATGGATAATTAATCACCATAATTGTGGATTGGGTGTATTTTATTCACTTCGGTCTCCTCTGTGGTGTTTCTTCAAAGGAAAAGAAAAAAAAGAAAGAAGTAGTAGAGAAGAAAAGAAAGCCCGTAGGCCTAAATGTGCTGCACTGATTTATGGAGATTCAGTTTAGTCCTAGGGACCTTGCGACATTAGAGTCCAACCAAACTCCATTCTTAGCTTTATGATGTTTTCAAGCCCCCTCAATGCAATTATTTCCTTGTCTCCCTACAGCCCATCCATTATTCTCTATAATAATATGTTTTCTGAAACTCCTTTCCATAAACAACTATAGCAGGCAGCAAGAAACCTCATTGTTATTGATACCATGTCACATCACTAGTAAAATGGCTTATGGAAAATGGACTGCAAATGGAGATGGTTTCAATTTAAAACATTCTGACCTTTTACATTCTTAAAAAAATAAATTGAGCTAATACGCAGTGATGTCACACACACAAACTCAATCTTGATTGTGCTGGTGACTAGAGCTTCGCTCCTGGGGCACGGCTGGGACAATCTTTCCACAGGTCCCAAACCGCTGAAGTCTTGGTAGGAAAGCAGGCCCCAGAGGAGTGCTATCTGTGAGCATCGCTCACGCTCCTGAGCTGTGCTTAGATTTATGTTGGGATCAATGCTTACTCAATGGGGCCACTCTGGTGGATTTTTAGAGGTCGGACAAAGCGAGCTGGGTTATACTTCAAGCCACCACTGATGCTGCCTTAGCACGGAAGCAGGTGGAGCTTGCTTACCCAGTTAATTAAGATAGTTCAGCTATGGTGATGGTAACATCACGTAGGGGGTAATAACTTTTTATACTTTCTACACAGATGCATCAGAGTAGGTCCGACCCTCCACAATGTCTTTTGTGCGTCTGAAAATTTTAGGTGTAGCTTGCATTATCCTAAGCCTTGAAAATAAATCCTTACGATCAGGGCTATGGAATCAGCCTATCCACAGATTCAAGAAAAAATGAGTTTGTATGAAAAGCTTAAGAGAAAACAATAGTTATTTACCACTAGGGAGAATAAAAATAAAAGAAAATGTCCAAACATATCTGGACACAGTTCTATAGGGTGAGCTAGCTTGGACTCTGGAGGTACTGCATCCTTCCTGATCTTCCGGTTTATTTTTACATTTATGTGACAGGGGTAGCCAGGTAGCGTACTTTATCAGGGATCAGATTTTATCTTCCTAATCATGGTCCAGGACCAATACATGGAAGTGTTTACTGGTTCAGAAAGCATCTGTACTGTTGCAGTAACTAAGCACCTTTACAATACTCTTTTCCACTCGATTGTAGGAGCCGATAGCTCACAAGCTGCTAGCTAGAGATTGATGCTTCATATGTTTGAAAGCTAAAACTGCAAGAAGAGTATATAGCCCTGGTTTCTAGCTCTAGTGCTTTTCATAACATCGAGTGGCACTATCATGTCAGAACAGCAAAATCTGGTCTTCAGTAATTACCAGCCTGAAGTTCAAAGCTAGCTAAATCCAGGGGTTTGGGGCAATCGGTTGCAAAACACAGCTCCTAACTGCACTCCTTTTTTTTTTTTTTTTTTTTTAAATAACGTATTTCAGGAGATGGGCTGTCTGTACCAAATTAGAGGCTGCCTAGTTCAAGGGGGTGTATTGCCAGAGGCATCCCTGCCACGGATAGTTGAAATAGGCAGGATAAACACTACAGACAAACAAAACCTTACTGTTTTCAACTTCAACCACAGAGGAAACTTCACCCTCCATCCCCATCTGTTAGTGCCTGCAAAGGGGAGTGCAGACCAGCAAAATCGGCAGCCTGAGATTGGCTTCCCTGTTTGTACTCATTCGTCCCATGATAAATACAACGGAGATGATGCCTTCCTCAGGGAGGACAACCTACACCCAGTAGCTTGTGTATACTGTGGTGTTAGAGGCAGTGCAAGCAGGTACTGCAGAGCGATTGATGCACTGCAACCCTGCTGCACCCGTCAGATTATTTCCCTTGGGACAGCCCCGGAGCGATCACATTCCTTCTCCTGCAGGGGATCTCTTTTCCGTGAACACTGAGTTTCTGCAAGGCACGTGGGAATTTCAGACACTAGCAATGTAAAAGATGAAGTTTTAGCACATAGGAATGCTATGTAAGTACAAGAGAGATAAGCTACGATGGGTTTCCATCAACCCACAGAGTCAAAGGCCAGAAGAGACAACCAAACCTGATGGCCGGGAGATACCAAGCCTTACAACTTCACCCTGTGAAGCCTGTAGCGTACAGAAGGGTTATTCCCTTGTGTTCAGACAAACACTAGCAAACCCAGGAACTTCTTGCTGATCCAATGCATCGGTTTTAGAGGGACAATCAGTCTTGGTTAAAAGACTTCAAGCGATGATGAATTTACCATTTTCCCACGCAATCAAGAGCATAGCTTGGTTTGCATCTGGCTTTCCACTTTACTGGAGTTCAAAAGCTGCATTACACAAAACGGTCTGGATTTAGGCCATGTATCACTGACATCTCCATTGAAAGAGTCAGGCTTTGCTCGTGTCTGCAGGCAAAACTCCTCTTGCACAATGTTTATCTGCACCTCATGCAGAGATACCTTCAGCTTTGTAAGAGCAGAACGCCAGTTCCAGAGCTTTAAAACACTCAGGTTTCTCCTGCCTCCTTTGACAGAGGGCTTCTGCACTAGCAAAGCATCTTAACCTCTCCAGGAATAGCTGGGGACGGTATACTCTCACCGATACAAGCGTGTGCCTGAAAAGAAATAGATATAGCAATAGCAGAAGAAAGGTCGCAATAGCCAACTCACTTCTGCCTGAGTACGCAGGAGTCGTCTCCTAGGAGCACATCCCCTCCCCAAAATCAGCCTCTCAGGGCCGGGGACAGAAGCTGTCCTAGGCCGGGCCTGGCGATGGAGTCATGTAGCCATGCTGCCTTACACCAATCTCCACTTCAGGAAGTTGCAGGGACTTCCATATGCTTCTTGACATCTACACACCAGTAGGAAATGGGGGAAAAGGCCCAAAACCCCACTGCAGTGGTCAGCTAGGACCCAAAACATCCTCTGAGTCCCACCTGGAGGGAGGAAACATGGGCAAAATAAATAAATAAAGAAAAACCAATCTCCATTTGGAGGCACTAAATCCCCACTCCTTTCCAGATGGCTGGGAGATTTCTCCCAGGTGGTAAATATATTATTAAGAACTCATTTCACCGTGAAATTGACTATTCAAAACACAGACAGAAGTTAATATATTAGGACAACCTGTCTGAAAAACTCACGTTAGAGGGAATTTATTTTTGTTTAATATAAAACACGGTACTATACACATGGCCTTCCTTAAGCTTCCTCCGTTACGAGCACCCCGGCAGGAACACGTGTTCCAACATCAGAGCGGTCAGCTGGAGACAAAGGTCACTGTATAAAGTCAGTCAACATCTCCAGGGCTGTCCAGCCCTCAAGGACATCACCAGCATCCTCGCCTTAGCTAGGATACCTCCAGAGTTCCCACTGACTGTCTCAATGCATTCACCCCGGCACCCGTCAGGAGTCAAAAAAAGTCCAGTATTTTACAGAGAAAAACTGAAGCCGAGAGATAATAAGGAACAAGTTCTCAGAGCTGCTTGCCGACCTCCTGCCACTAACCCTGACGTGTACGGTGAAAAAAACACAAACTATATGACCAGGCCTTTAACAGGGGTATAATTTAGGTGGCAAAAGACCTCTGGAGGTCATCTGATCCAGTCTCCCGCTCAAGTACGAGAGGCTTTCAACCCAAGGCTGAGCCTAAACTTCTTCCAAATTTAGATTCAAGCCTACACCTTGAAGTGCATTTCATCCACAAACAGAATCCAATCAAAAGTTTTGGGGAGGTTGGAATCTACTGTTGCTAATTGCACAATTAACGTATTATTTGTTATTAGCCGCTATCTAATAAGAAGATGTCTAAATGTTTGCTAAAGCATTTTCTAGTTGAGTCAATTGTTTTGATTTAGGTAATTATTTAAAAGTATCCCAGATTTTTTTTTCAGCATAATTTAGCAAATCAGTAACGAATTAGCCTCACAGGAATGACAAATACCTTGTATTGTTTGATTTACTTCACAGTGTTTCTGTCAAGGAGCTTTAACTTTCCTTTATTATGAGATCTACCAGCGGAAGGTCAGAGAGGGTGACCTCTGTCTTCCCAGTTAGCAGCAAAGGACGAGAACCTGACGGCTGGAGGCATGCAGACTCTGGAGGAGTCTATGTCTTCGATAGAGGTCACACATCATCTCCAAAGCCCAGAGCATTCTGGAAAGCACAGGTGGAAACAACCTTTCTAAGTCATAGGGAGATCAGACTAGAACCCTTCGATTTTAATTCTGCTGTTCATTAACTAGCTTTAAACTATCCAGGATAAACTGAACTCTTCATAGACTTTTGTTCCAGGACACGCATGGCTTGTGTCAGCTACCTTAGCTGAACTTTGTGGCAGCTGGAACAGCCAAGGATAGCTTCAGGAGGAAAACCCTTCACAATGATGTCCCGGTATGGGGCAATAAAGAATGCCCTGTTTTGCAGTATTATCTGGGAGCCCGAGTTTATATTAATCTGGAAAGACAAAACGTGGACTGGATAGGGTGTCCTTTGAGAGGAAGGGAGAGGAACTAGCAGAAGACATCTGAGGAGCGTGAGAGCACAGAGCTTCATGGGATAAAACGTGATGGGAAAGAGTTATTCTGCCCTGGGAAAAAACTGGACGCTTCAAAGAGCCACAAGCTCTGCCGAGGCCTTGGAAAATTCCCATAGAAAGTCCCCCCGCCCCGCACTCCCCCCAATCAACCCAACTTATCAGGAATAATCTCTGACCTCCACTGTAGGCTTTCTGCTCAGACCTAGAGTAGAAAACCCACTTGAACCCTAAAATAGCCAGTAATAGCAGTAACTTGCAATTAAGGCCTCTCTTGGCAACTAAATATCTCAGTTACCAGGCTACAGACTTGGCCTCTGGCTCTTCTTCTCAGCCTCTTCACCGAGCCATTCTGCTGCAGATAAATAATTAAATACGCATCGCAACAGAGACCTGAACACACATCTCCTCCATCCCGGCTGCCTGCCTGAACTGATGGGCCATAAAATCTCTGCTGGCCCAACAAATATTTATTCATGTAAAGTGGAGCAGCTTTGATGAAAGTGCAATGGAGACGAGCTCTATCCTTCTGCTGTTTAGAGAGATCACCCAGGGGCAAACACTGACAGCACGGACAGGTGGTTCTGTTGGCCAAACCCAAAGCATCTTCCTCTTCTGGCTGACCTTGGCACCCTTTCAAACTCACCATAAAAGTAAAAATAACAATAACAACAACAAAACCAAGAAAGTCATCTGAGTGAAAACAGATTCCTCCCCCCCTTTCTACACTGCTCTCACTCAGCTCTTTACATTACTGAACATTAAAGGCCATGGTGGCCTTCTCCCACGACAGCTAGGGCCACCCAAACACTTGTAAACTCCATCAGCAGTAAGTGCAGTCCTTAAGGATGCTTCAAGATAAGCAGTCCCCTAGGAAGCCCTGTTATTAAAGCAGTCCTTCCTTGATTTCCTAGCCTGTGCTAGCAAATCAATTCCTAGACAGAATTTCTCTGCCTCAGTCCTCTTAGTTTTGATTCTCTTCCATCTCCTTTCTCTTGTGGAATAAGCGATCATTAATCCCGTCAAAGGAAATGAGACTTTCGCTCACACATACGAACACGTCTGAAGTTCCTGCAAAAAGTAACACATTACCTTGATGCCCTGACACTATGAAAAATGGTTCTGGGGAATGTGTCTTGCTTTTCTTCTTTTTATCAGTTACTCATTCAAGACACCAAAACCAGCTGATATGAGAGGCTGGCATTTGCTTTACAAAAGGAGCAGGAAAAAAAAAAACAACCAAGTAAGAAAATCTTCCTCTGTGCATATGTTCTTTCTACAGATCCAAGTGCTAATAGTATTTGACAGGTTGGTAATTTGGGTTTTTTACCATAATTCGTTCAGTGTGGTTCTGCTTTGTTACTGTACGTTTGATAGAGTGATGCACAGAAAATGTTGTTGCTTTTTTTCCCTCCGCCTAAAACACTTTCATTCCTTCTAGAAGTCGTTCACTCACGCTAGCCACATTCTAGTCTACAGAGGGAGGAAGGGAAGTAGAAAGCAGGAATCAAATAGCAAATAGGCAATGGAGTAAATGAAAAGAAGGGAAAAGAGGAAAGACAGCAACAGGAGAAAATAAGCCGAGAAATTATGCAAACAGCAGAAAACAAAGCAAACAGCCAGAATGACAGAAGGGCAGGCAGAGAGGCAGGAGCGGGAGACCGCTCCCGGTATTTGGGAGAAGCCTGTCACGGGGGTGGACAGAGCATATCCGACCTCTGCACAGACACTGCAGGCACCAAGGAATATGGCTGGTTAGGCCTAATTTTTTTTTATTTATTTTCAAAAGAGTTGAGCTGCCCTGTAGACCCCTGTAGGTTTCTACACCGTGCCCGGAGCGTTTGGGCGGCATTGGACGACGCGTTCTTTTGGAAATCTCTGTATTCTGCAAAATAAGCTGGGCAGCAAATAACTTTCCCGCTCCTTAAAAAAATCTGCCTTTTGTCCCCCTTTCAAAAGAAAAAGGGGGGAGGGAGGGCAACCAAAAAAATCCACCAACCAAAGTCCGCAAGTCATATAAAGTCAAGTAAAAAACAATGCCAGATTCAAAACTCTCGAAACGTCGACCATTTTCGCTTATGCAGCTACAAAAAAAAAAAAAAAAATTCAGCTACGTTTCGGACGGCACCGCTCCGAGAAGAAACCGGGAGAAAGGGGCCAAGCAGAGACTGCCGGTCGGGGCCGGAAGGAGCCTCGGCCATCGCTTACGCTCCTACCGCTCGGCGAGGGCGTCGAGCCTCCCGCCGTTCCCCGGTAGAGCCCGGCGCCGGCTGCAAATTCGGATGCAAGGCGCAGGCTCGCCGGAGCGCAGCCGCACGCTCCCGCGCCGCGAGGCTCCGTTGGGTTGCTCTTGCCGCAAATCCGCGTTTTATCCTTCCTTCGCTCCCTTGTGGGACAATTAGGCCCCAAGTAGCTTTGAAACAATTAGGAGGACTCTCTGGAAATTAGGAAAGCGCTGGCAGGTAGCCGAGCGCGCGGCTGCCGTTCCAGCTCACCCGCCCGGGGCGAGGGGAGCCCCAAGGGCTGCTTAGCGTTTCCTAGCGCGTGAAAGCCGGAGGGACCCGAGGGGCCGGCTCCAGAGCTCCTGCAAGCAATCCCCCGTCGATGCTCACGGCTCTATGACCTGCCTGCACCGGAATCGCAATTTTTCAGGGTTGCTGCTATATTTTTTTCAGCGATCTTGCCAACGCTCCTGGCCCTGGACAGAGATTCAAGGAGATACGCAGGGGAATCGCAAGAAAATAACAAACCAACGTCAGCGCTTACTCTGTTCCCCCATCGTATTCTAAAACGTGGAGCTCCCTGGGGACAGGCACCTTCTTTTTGATTTGTTTCCGTGCAGTACATAACACGTCGAGTCCTCTCCGTGACTGGTCCCCCCATGGGCTACCCCATTTCACATACCAGCGACCCTCTATTTTATCTCATGGACCCTTCTGGACAAAGACTAGTTTGTCATAATCGTTTGTACAGCTCCTGCTGCAGATCGCAGATAAAAAATAAATAAATAAATTACTACTCCGGCATAACTTTCTATTACTTTTTCCTGAGCATCTGCCACTGGCAGCCTTTGGAGATAGGACACCACACTGATCTGGCATTGCAATCCCTATTACTTCTCAGAAAAGGGCTCTCTCCTCCAGAGCCCAGGATGGTTAATGGAAAAAGGGATTCACGCTATCTTCCACGGCTTTTGGATCAGAACCAAAATGAGTGCTGGAACTCGAGAAAGCCTAAATGCCTCGTGGCTCCCCCCCCCACTGCTGCCCTCTCTAACTGCACACCCCTTGGCTCAATCTCCCGCTCAGATATACAGCTATTATATAACTCACACATTGTCTCCAAAGACGAGAGAGCAGCTCGTAAATTCAAAAAGTACCCCCTTGCAGGGAAGGTTTTAATATCAGACTTTTAATTCAAGGAATGAGCAATTCAATTTAATTCCTGGAAATATTGTCCTTTGTCTGCCTGCTCCACTCAGTCCATCTGTCCTAGGAGCCTCAGAGAGCAAGAGCCAGAGCCAGGAGAGAGAATGAATGCGCAGACCCAGGCAGCGTGCTGGCACCCGCGACACATCACCACGAAGGAGGCAAGATTAAAATACAGTCACTTAATCCCCTGCAAAGCCTCTTAAGCGTTTATATCAGGGTCAGCTCAGTTGGTGCTTAGTCAACCTGCTTCTGAAAAATACCCCAATTTAGACCCTTGCGCTGACTGTCAAGCAGGCTGAAATGAGGAACGGGATCTAAGGCGATACGGACCAAGTGGATGAAGGTAAATGTAATGTAAGTAACCCTCATTAGGGAGCAAGGGCCTTTTATAACCTCCTCTTTGCCACCCATCCTCCCCGAGCTGCTCCCCGAATCCTTTCCTGAGCTGCTCTGAGCACACTATAGATAGATATTTTCTCTTCCCTCGCTTCTCTGATCTCAAAGCTTCTGCAATAGATAATCGCTCAGACTTATCCCATGGGTAAAGCCCGTCAGCTTCAATGGACTCATTTGCACCAGAGAGAGATTTGTTCCCTGGGCTGGGGGAGAGCAGATAGGCTCTGAGCTGGAGAGGTGGGAAGGGGAGTTAAATCCTGATAAAGACTTCCTCAAACAGGGGCTTTCGACCTCTGGGGCTCAGGACTCCTTCCCAGGCTTTCCAGCGGTGCACTGTGGTGTGCTTTTTCCTAGAAGAAAAAGGCTTGCTTTCCTTAATGACCTTCCCCAGACTCCTTAGAAGTGGCTCACCAAATCTTAACAATGTTATCCTAGAGAAATAAGTTGAGGATCACGTTCCTGAGCGCAACAGAGAATTTTAAGGGCTTGCACAAAGCATAATGAAAACAAAACATCCTTTGACAGTTTATTTAGGCTAGGCTCCCTGCTCTGCCACATTCAGTTTGTATCAGTTCAGCAGCCAAAATTTTCCTTTTTCCTTTCTTTTTTCCACCCTCCCTTAAGTCAACCAAAATCAGAATGGAAATTTTGAGCTACAAAGCCATCCTCTATGCCAGGCCTGCTCCCGCTGCCTCCTGAAATGCAATGGGGACAAAGAGAGTTTGCTGAAATCTACGTTCATGGTGCACTATAGCTCTGCCTAGAGACGTGGAAAGCCAGTTTTGTGCCTGGGCCAAGTCTCATGCCATGGGACAGGTTGAGCCCCTCCAAGCCAACGCCTGTTTGTGGGACAGTTGGAGAAGCAGCCCTTGCATTACTGGAGCAACCTCTTCTGAGCCCCCCTGTCATCACAAGCTCTTGCTTTCTGTTTTCAGTAACACGGACTCCAGGAGACTTGTCACCAAGGCACTGGGGCCTCCTTCTAAGCTAAGCAATATATGGATTTGCCAAGAGTCAAAAGATCTCCTGCAAGATGCAAGAGTAGCACAAACTATTTTTGCCTGAGCCAAGAGGTGATAAGACTGTATGGAACAGTAGACTTGGCAAAGACATACCGCACACATAATTCTAATCGTAAGCACTAGTGTACATATGCACTCAAACACACAAAGACATACACGCAGTCTGCAAAGTCCAGATGATCCCACAGCTGTATTTTAATATTTCAATATCAGGGTCAGAGTGAATCTCACTGTCTCCCTCTTATCTTCCTTCCGCATACCAGTGCTGTCAATGCCATCGGCAATTTTACATGTAAATGAGCCCATCCATCACTCCCTGCTCTGCAGTGCCTCACTTCCAAGACTACCATGGAGTTACACCATTAAATCTCCTGGCTTTACAATATACATCATGACATATTTGACATCAATCAGCTGTGTCAGTCCGCTCACTGTAAACCATAAACTTGCTCTGCATTCCATCTCCGTGCACAGTGATTAAAACCTGCTCAGCCTGGCTTCCTGATTACCGTGATAAATGATGATTCTTTCCCTTCTGACTCAACGGTCGCCCATCCTCCCCTGATTACCCCACCCGATCCAACACTCTTCCCTAGTTATTCATGTGCAGTGCTCACTCGCCCGCCTGGCACTCTGGTCTTGCCAGTCAACTGCTTCTAAGCCATCTCATCCATTCACTGAGCTTTTTGCCAGCATGTGCATGTCTCCTCTGACTCTAGCTATCCCCATGTCCTTCAAAGCAGCTGCCGATGCAGCTTTGACCGTCTCCAAAGTGTTGATAGAGCATTAGAGGATATGCTCTTAGGAATTACTGACCTGGATGTATGACATAGGTGGGTCAACACAGTTACGCATAGATAGACTTCACATGCATAGCCACCGTCTGGCAGAGACTTACACATGTAGCCATCTTAATGCACATTCAATGTGTTAAGTGACTTCAATGAGACACACCATAATCCTGCTTCATGCAGTATTGTGCTTTGAGGCACCTGAGAAAACCCTGTCTCAATTGTCAGAACTACTGATCCTTTGCTAATCCCATTTACTTCCCAAAGAGCAAGTGACACCGTGTGAGTCCTGAAGACGTGAAGTATCAGGCCTATGAAGGAGCAGACCAGGCTTCAAACCGTAAATGCAAGTGAGAGGGGTTGGCTTCAGCCAAACCCAACTTTGACATTTTGACCTTCTGCTCCTGGGAAATTACCTCATTCCCCTCCTTCTGTGGTGGGAAACTGCAAGAAGAGTTTATTTGGGCCAGCCTAGACTTCAGTACTTCCACTTCTGGGGACTTAGGCTTTGTCAATCTGGCTGAAACTGCAGAAATTCAGTATTTCCATATCATATTTAAATATTACACACCCACTTTTTCTTCCTTTCTTGAGAAACTTTATGCTTCTCAAAATATTCTCAAAACTTTACGCTTTACGCTTTGCTGATTTTGCTAATAACTCTGGCCCAAGAATGAAACCATGTTAGAATGAAGGCGTCACCATGACACCTAAAAAAAAAACGTGAGCAAATTCCCACCACCACCAAAGCAACATTTTCAGAAGGGTTCCTTTCAGGAAATGGACCCGTTTGTGAAAAATCACAGGTGAATGCAAGAAGTCACGATCGAGAAGTTGATTACAATTTCCAGCTCCCTTATCTTGCCAGAGTTTCTTTCAGCGTCCAACTGTTGCTGCTTCGTGCCTTGGAAAAGCCGTGGCGTATCGGCACGACGCCCTCTCTCTGCACCTCCCCACGAGAGCAGAGAAGCGAAACCTCCTTAGGACCCAGAGCATCTAAAACAGACTCCGCGTTTCCAGAGGCTTGCACGGTCACCCGTGACCTTCCCAGCTCGCCTTTCTGCCACCACATCACCTTCCTGGCACCTAAAGACATAAGGGGCCAAAAGGCTAGCCCAGAGATTATATTTTTCCCATCCAGTCAGCTGTAAACAACTTCAGAGATGAAGCAATTTGCAAACGGCATGGAAACGGTGGGCGAAGCCAGCCAGGCAGAGACAGCAGAGGCAGGGGCAGAGAGGGAAAAAGTTAGCAGCTCGCTTTCATTCTTGGGACATCCACAGAGCAACGATCCCTCCTTCACTGAAAGATGAATGGGCAGCTGTACAGGTTATGAGGGAGGTTTTATTGCAGATCAATAAATCTGTGTCAGAGACCCCATCTGGAGGGAGTTTTAATTTAAAGAAAAGAGTGATGAATGCCAAAAGATAATAAATCAAAAAGTTGTGAGCTCCCATCGGCATTAACCTTCTATCAATGCAAACACGGGCTCTGAGGGATGTGGGGGGACACAAGTTCGCTGGTCCCACAGGGCCTGTTGGGACCTGCGTATCAGAGCCCTGCAGTACCGGAGCCTCAGCGGGGATCAAGGAGATAAAAGAAACTCAGGATTTATCACTGTGGTGCTATCAGAAATCAGTGGGTGTCAGTAGGGGACAGCTCTCTCAGATCCAAATCGGAGAGAATGCTGGAAAAAAAAACCACCAAGGAGAGTTCCCAGCAACAAACTTGAGATAGGACTGACAGCGAGAGGGGAATATCAGAGATTATCTCAAATCTCGCTGCTCAAAACACAAGAATTCGCTCTGGAAGAAACTTCCCCCAAAAGCACTCCTTTTCATCATGTGGCTTTCTTCATCTCTCCTCCTGCTACTTTTTGGCCTGACTCCCAAACAGAAGTCAGTGCTACGACTCCCATTGCGAGCGGCAACAGCACAGCTGTACCTCAGATGTGAGGATACATCCTTAACCAAAATCAAAACCCAACCTTCCCAAGGTGGCCAAAGAGAGCGAGACTGTATTAGTATAGGAAGCTTTCATAGCGGTTTTGGATGAAGCCCCAGACCCACAGACGTAGATTCTCAGTGACTACGTATCAGCACACCTCTGCTGAAGGCCAGGTATGGACAACTTTGCTTTCCTCATCAGAGAGGCTCAGGTCACCTCCGTTACCACGAGCATGGTACCATTGCATGGTACCAGAGCCAACTTGAAACGAAATCGAGGGTCTACAGCAAACTTCACACACCTACATCAACCACTGCTTGCCACCTGCAACACCTCCCATGCTGAACGAGAAAAGGCAAAGAGAAGAAACACTTCACCGAGATGGCATCTCCATATAGCTGCTCTCCAGCAATGAATATGGTGGTTTAGAAAAGGTCTGCAGCTTTTTCTTTCCCCCCCGCCCCCAGCTACTTGATAATTAGATCCAACACTAATAAGATCTTTCTCAGTCACTACCACCTTGTGACAGTGCCTTTATCTAGCTCACGCGAGTTAAAACATAACTACATGTACCAGAGCCTGAGAACATACACATTACCCACACTCAGAAAACCCACTTTAAGGAAAGATAAGGATCGTTTTATTTGGACGACCACAGTTATTTTCTAGGCGATCAGTGATTTGGGGTGCTCTTAAGACTATTTACTGAGATCTGATTTTTCGGTGCTGGGAGCTTACTGGACAGCTATCTCCTCGACTGTGGCTCAAATTCTGCTTTCACTTTGCCTCTTCATAAAACAAGAGCATCTTGAACATCACTTGCTTTTAAATTTTGGAAATCTGCACTTTCTCTGAATTCCTGAGCTGCATTATTAATCTTATCTTCCATTAGAAAAACGAAAGCTTTTTAAGAATCGAATTTACTTTGCGCCATATATACTTCAAGTTAACTTTATTTTTCACTTTACTCAGCTTAAACTAAGCAATAATCATTCACAGTTTAATGATGATAATTTCAAACACTTTCAGATCAGGAATCTTAATATCCTTTCTGACCAGCGGAGAATTTCCTGTTCTACGACGAGATTACATTTAATGAGATTATATTATAAGTTTCTGATTTTGTTAGCGGTGGTGATGACAGGAACTTTGCCAAAGACAGAGCGACACCGCTCTGACGTGCAGCTTTCCTATGTTTCCAAACGCCTTGCGAATAGGTAAAATACTATGGGAATAATGTTCTGCGGGAAACTGAGGCACGACAAAGGGGAACACAAATTCGTCCACGTTCGTTTAGACTTAAGGGAAGACGGACTGTAGCAAAAACATAAATATTTCCTCCAATTTTTTCCACCTTACGAAAGACAACCGCCTTCTCATATGTTTTTTGGGTTGAAAAGCACCCAGTGCACACAGGTGAGGGCACGGGCTTGGTTGCAGCCCCGCCACGTTAGCAACGGCCCCGCAGGTCCCTGCCTCGTTCAACTGAAGAAAACGTCCAGGGTAAGAAGCGCTTGGCACAAGCCGTGCAATACAAACTACTTTTTTTTTTATTTTTTCCCCTCTCCCTAAAAATAAATGCAATTAGCTGAACAAGGTAATTCCCAAAGCACGTCCTGCAAACAGCCGTCTTGCTGGAAAAATACAGCCTTTTGTTACGATCGGCTCTGGCGCTGGGCTCGGAAATGCCACTATTTATCCCCGTGCAAGAGCTGCCTGCGTTAGGACGACCCCAAGGCCGGGCCCCGGGCCGTGTTTGCGCGCGCAGAGACGGGCGCGCGTTTTCGGGCACCGCCGGCAAGGGGGGAGGCGGTTCAGGAGCTCACGCACCTTCGCTGGCGGGCTGGGGACCCCCGTGTCCCCTGAACGCCACCGGGCGCCACGCCACCTCCGCCGGGCGCATCCGCCGCGCTCCCCGCAGGGCGTTTTGGCGACCGAAAGGAGAGCCAAGAGCGAATATTAAGCTTGGCAGCTTGCTTTTTTTTTTTTTTTTTTTTTTTTTGGGTCACCGTTAAAAGGATCGCGCGAAAGGAGGTCAAATAAATATTTAACACGGTTATTAATATCTGCTCCCTAATTCCATCCCTCCTCCTCCTCCTCCTCCCCCCGGTAGCCTTCATCTCTTGCCTCGACTCCGCCGATCCCTTTTAAGAAGGTCAGGCGGGATCAGGGGACGGGGCCGGCTCTCGGGGCCCCGGGGAAGCGGCGGGGGGAAGGAGCCAGCCGCAAAGCCGCCGTCTCCCTCCCTGCCGAGGGGCCGGGCGCGGACGAGGTCAAGAGGGCCCGGCGGCGCGCTCGCCACCGCGGTCTCCGTCCGCCTGCGGGGCTGCTGCAAAAACACAAAGGCCGCTCGCACGGACGGACGTCACCGGGAGCTGCAGGGGGTCCCGGCTTCGCACCAAAAAGCCATGAGACGGCTAATTTTTTGGAAAAAGCGAAAACTCGGCCGCTGTACGTAAAACACGCAAGGAAACGTGCCGGGCGGCGGGGGGGGGCAAGACTGCTGCCTGGCTGCGGTTTTGCGTGAGGGAAGGCACAGCGCGCGCTGCCAGCCGACCCTCCGGCGCCGCGGCCCTGTGGCGCGTACATCCACTACGGAGCAGACCTCGTTAGGGGCCCGCATCCCCCCTCCGCGGCGGGCGCCCGCCCCCTCCGGCAGCCTCCCCAACCCTCCTCAGTGCTCAGGTGGCTCCAGGCCTTATTTCTTTTACTCTGTTCAAACCCGCTCGGAAGACAAAATTATTCATCTCCTCCTCGGCCTCTCTCCCCGGCACTTCTCGTGACAGTGTTAAATGCTTCACAAACATCCCCGCGTTTATCTTCGCGGCCCTCCCTCGGATGGAGGATTTTCATACTTTCCCGGTTTTTACAGTCAGGACCGGAGCCAGGAGTCTGCTCAGCCACCCCGAGTAACCTCCTTGCAAGAGGAAGGGGGGAAAAAAGGCCACCAAACCCAACTAAACATCCAGGAGGATCAGAGCGACCTTCAGGCACGGATAAAGCCAACAGTTAGACCAGCCGCACCTGAAGCGCGGGATGGGATATTGGCACATTTGTATCCAGGCATCCCAATGAGGAAGCTGCTCTTCTCCCTTGGCGACCTCGCTTCTCTCCAAGAGGTCATTCAAGGAGACCCTCGGACAGGACAGCCCTTGGCTGCTGCGACCTGACCTGGTCAGAGCGGAGACGAGCGGTGGCCGCAGACGGTACCCAACAGCCACGCATCTCCTGCCTGCTTCTGCAACCCTTAGGTCTTATTAGCATCCTTTTAGCCCTCCATATCTTCCTCTTCTCTCCCCTCTTTTTTCTTGTTTTTTATTCTTTTTCTGTTTTTTTTTTCCTTTTTGAGTTTATAAAAGGTCTGCTGCTAAGCAGGGGTTGCCATGATAACAAGACAGCCCCCCTCCCCGGCTGCTCGAGTGGGGAAGGTGCCCACGTTCAATGCCATCCCCCGCCCCCGAAATAAATAAATAAATAAACAAACAAAAAGATAGATACTTAGTGTCACTTGAGAGGACAGCGGAGTCGAAATTATGGCAATTTCCTGCAACTGGAATCAAATGCCCAACTTCCCCAGCTCGCAGCAGGCGCTGCCATTAATTCAAACACTTGCGCGAGAGCTGGGATTCCATTAAAGGGGCCAATTTCAAGTCCATTTCCCTGATCAACAGACAGCAGCCAGCTCCTAAATTGGGCCTTGACAGATTTGATCAGGGCAGCGTTCTCACCGGTTGCGATTTTGGCAGGGAAAACCGCTGCACGCTGCACACAAGCCGCAATTGCACTCGACGTCGTCCCGTGACCGACAGCGGGGGACACCTCCCCGCTTAACCCCGCAAGTCGGGGCGCCGCGGATGTCGCCCCGCGATCGGCCCCTGCGAAAACACGACGTTTTTTGAGCAAGGCTTGGCCAAGCCCGGCTCCCCGCTCCGGCAGCCTGGCAGCGCTTCCTCCGTCTCCCACGCGCTAAGCAAGCCGGAGCTACGCCTGCAGGAGCTGCTTGTCCAGTGTGCTTAGGCTCCATGGAAGATGACTCCTGCCCCTTATGATGGACTTCGGTGCTGCCCCAACCCAACATGAAGCCGGAATAGCGACTATCCTGATGGGGAGGAGGCGAGTAAGACGCTGTGCCTTACAGATCGCTTTCTGAACCGAGGGAGAGTCAGTGCTGCGAGGGAAGAGCAAGCCTGCCTAGATGTGTCCACCTCGAAGCTGGCGCGGTCCTTAGTCACAGCTCGCTCGCTCTCACCCCCGTGGGCCCACAGCACTTTTGGGGGCTGCGCTCACTGGTCCAAGCAATACTGTAAGCCCCGAGGAGAGCGGGAGCAGGATCACGGGGTCCCCCAGCAAAAAGGATGAAGATTCATCCTCGCATTAAGCCCCCTCTCAGGACTTCCAGGCAGGTGGCATTAAGACTTGATCTCCAGAGATATTTCTGCTTCGTTCTCCGGAAGCAGAGCCCTGACTTTGAGAAACAATAACTCACTTAAGGAAAGCTCGTTCGCTCTCCCAGGGAATTTCAAGCACGCCACAAAGGCGACACGAAAACGCCAGAAGGCTCAGAAACACCTTTCGCCTCTCCCCTCGCACGTGCTCAGGCACGAGCAGGTTACGGCTGCAAATCCCAGCTCGCCCGACGCTTCCCGAGCCCCCGCAAGCAGCCACCCTCCAGGGGAAAGGTCTCCTGCATTTGAACTCAGGTAGGGCCAACTCAAAAAACACCTTACGGAGTGGGGGACAAGTGCTGTGGTGGCATTTACAAGTGCACTTAGTTGCCTTAGTAACTATGAATCATTGCACGGGGTCGCAGGCTCTCTCCAAAGCCCGGGGCGACCCGGTAACTCAGCAGGCTTCGCGTCTGGTTACCTCAAGGGAAACTGGTCAGCTTTTAAGTGTTAATGGCAGGGGGATACAATTCAACCCTGCCTGGGGAGCCAAGTTCACGCCCATCTCTCTTTCCACGGACATTTAATAACACCAGCTAAGAGCAAGGCTTTAGTTTCCATCTAAACAGCGGGGAGCAGTTTGCCAACGAAGTCCACGGACGAGGGAACGAAGGCACCGAGAAGCGACGTGACTGCCCCGAGGTCACGTAAAAGGCCATTAACAACGCTGTGACAGGTCTCCCCATCGCCGTCCCCTTACCACTACCTTAACGTTACTTAACCTTGCAAAGCCAACGGCGCACCCAACTCATTACGGGGGGCGGAGGGGGGCAATGTATTTCTTGCTCTTGCTTTGGCAGCCGGGACACGCGCGAGAGAAACGCAACTCTTTGCAGGCACGTGTCAGCCTCTGCAGACAGGCTCCCGAGCGCCTAATGAAAACGTTTGCAATTATGATGATAATAGTACGATTTTAAAAGGAATTAGATTCTGCTGACCTAAATCTTAACTGCACAGCAACTCGGGGGCTCTGTGGATTTCTGAAAAATAAAACTGCCCCAGCGCCGCAGGTGCCGTCCTGAGGATCTGCAGACGCACGGGGCAGGAGCGCCGCCGGAAGCCGCGCCGGCCCCGCGAGGTGGCAGGCGGCAGCCCGCCGCAACGCGGGGGGACGGTCTCAGCCCCGACGCCAGCAGGCACGCTTTGCCCGCGCCTCAGTTTCCCCACCTGCATGAGGAGGCTGAGAGAGGCTAAAACGGCAGAGAAGGCGTCGAGAGCGCAAGAGCAGCACGGAGTACTCTTTCCCCTTCGAACGAAAAAGCCTGTCGCAGAAGGATGCGTCTCTCTTCCGCACAGTATGAACCCCCTGAGCAGTTTTGACAGGCGCTGCAACAGCAGCGCTCGCTAGCGGGTTTGCTCCGTTTAATGCCCGGCGCTCACGTGCTCCTCCCCGGAGCCCGGTTTACTCCTCCCCAGAAAGCTCACCGAATTTGACGCCTCTTAACCTGGTAATTAGGATCACAGCATCCCCAAGGAAGCCGATCCAAACATCTCGACTTGCCAGGCCCCATCAGCCCGCCCGTCACTCACGCTCTCGCTCTCCAGCCACGGCCACCTTCTCGCTCCGTAACCTGCCTTGCCTTCCTCCGGACGTTTGGGGAGCCCTCACCCCACGTGTCTGCACCGGAAGCATCAGAAACGTCAGGCTACCGCGTGCAGGTGTTTCCTAGAGCGTGGGGCTCCTTGCCACCGGGTCCACCTTCCCCGTTTGCGTGTGCGCAGGTAGGAAGAAAACACTGCCTGCTCCAGCCTGCGCGTTGACACAAACGAGCCCAAGATCCGTAGGCGCCTGCTGCCGTCAGGTACCCGGTGGCTCGCGATCAGCACCTCTACTTATCAACAGATTGGGAGGGCTGCCTGCTCCAGACACTTCCTTCCCGCGCCAGATAACTTGGAGGTGATCGAAAAGCAGATCGCTCTCCTCGGCTGAGGAGGTTAATTATAGCGATGCAATCGCACCACGGGCGCGTAGCAGCGAGGGTCTGAAGCGAAGCCTCTTCCCTTCCCTTCGGACATTACAGACGAACATATTTAATCCCTCCTATGCTGTTCACAGAGCGCTGCAAGGGCTGGAAGATTCATGTTTGGTTTCTTACAGCACTGCTCTTCCTGCTAATGATGCCCTTCGAGCTAATATATGCCGGATGGGATTCACATTAGTCAAAAGGGGCACCATAAAACGGCATAGGGAAGAGATGAGAGTCTGCAGGCAATAAAACACGCGGGGGAAGCATCGCCGCCCCAGACGCAGGCGCCGGTGCCCCCCGAAGAGCCGAACCGCCCCGCCAGCAACGCTCCTTCGGTTGTGCAATGGGAGTTTTATGTCTCCTGCTCAGCAAGGACATTGCTCCAGACCTAAGAGGCCATCGTGGCAACCAGATGCCTGACGTGGCCGGAAAGGCTTCCCAGCCCACCCGTCACGGAGCGCGTTAGGCCGTTTGGGGAGGGGGATCGCAGAGAGGTCCTCCTCTCCCTCCCTTCCCCAGCCTTTCCCCTTCGTTCTAAGCAAAACCAGAGAGGGAAAGAAACACGTCATTCTCCTCTTCCTAAACATACAACACAAGCCAAAAAAACCCAAAACCAAAATCAGGAATAAAGAGAGGACTGCAGTAGAAAAAAAAAGGAAATCAACTCGGATGCTGAAGGCAGAGGTCTGGTGCTAGGCTCTGCTCCCTGCGACTGCTGACCGCGAACTGGGGCACGCTGGGAGCCGCCCAGAAAACTGCCATAGTAAGAGATCCCCTTTCCCTGGTCCCACGGGAGCGCGTGCAGAATAGAAACCGCCCACCGGAAAAGCCAGGAAGACCTCAGCTCAGCAAAGCCCTGATCTCAAGCGGGCCGTCTGCAGCCTGCCATTGTGCCAATAGCACTGACACATGTTAAAGCCGGGGGGTGAAAAGCAACTTTAAAAAAAAAAAAAAGAGGACTCAGGAGCAACCTTTTACAAGGTGCCTCGTTCCTTGCAGATTTTTAAATGGCATCATATCAAAACACCGCATAAAAAATGAATCTGAGTGCGTTTTGTAAATTATAGATCAGCCAGGAGTGATCCTTCACTAAACAGACTGGTGCCAAGTCTGATTCCAGCAGTATTTCAGCGGAGCATGCTGGGCAGGAGGTCACAGCAGCCATAACAGCATGATCTCTTTTTATTATTATTATTCCAATGCAGAAATAATAGCAGGGCCACTTGCAAAAGAGGCTGTGCGCTATACCAGGTTGGTGTGTGGGGAAAGAGAAGGCGGGTGGTGGGGACAGAAAGGAGCAAGGATGGGGCTAAAGTCATCTTTGCTCCCTCTGTCTTGCCAGACATCCTAACTGAAGCTACATTGGGTATAAAGTCGGGCAAAAACCACTCCTGTTGCCATCTCCCCTGAGTTCATCTCAAAATCATTTCATTTGCAATACTCCTGTAACATCAAGCTCTTCTCCAAAGTCACTGGCTGGGAGCAAAGCTACTGCTCTAAACACATACATAGTCTGGGACACGAAACCGAGCAAACAGCATAATCTTTGGTTCACTAGCAATCCCGGGGATGGGGAGGGGTAACCAGGCGACCCAAGGACAGTACTTACTTCTTATTTCTCCAAAATAACAACAGCGAATTGGGAAGTAAGCCACAACAGACTCTACGCAGACTGATTCGGAATATAAGATTTCTAGAAATAAACAGAGAGGTTTTAAGGGTGGCTTTTAAAGGAAATCTCAAGCTGGAAAACTATTCCGACTTTTTTCCACCTCATCTTTAGGGGCATGGCACAGCTGGCCTCATGCAACAAAGCAAGCAACCACCAAGGGTTCCTGCACGTGCCTGGCGGGGGGATGAACGCAGCCAAGGGTGCTAGGAAGCCCCTTTCATTTCACTGCTCTCTGCGGGAACCAGAAGAGGACACACAGCAGAGGTTAATACAACAGGCTCCTCATGCCAAAAGGAGCCTGGAGAACGCTCTAGGTGGTTATTCTGCAAATTTCCAGTGAGCTGTTATTTCTCCTCCTTTGTTTGGCAATTCCTTTCCAACACCAGTAGCAAGATTGGCCAATTATC
This sequence comes from Struthio camelus, assembly GCF_040807025.1. Taxonomy (NCBI): domain Eukaryota; kingdom Metazoa; phylum Chordata; class Aves; order Struthioniformes; family Struthionidae; genus Struthio; species Struthio camelus. The sequence continues at coordinate 6,367,469 of NC_090963.1, forward strand.
ATAATTGGGTCACCCCTAAAGATTGTGATAGACACCTAGGGCAACCTACCAGAGAGAATCTGACTTATGGCTCATTATTAGCTTTAGCTTGACAGGTTATTTCAGTAACAGGCAGAAAAGCCAGCAGAGCAAAAGCACTGGGGAAAACTCAGGGGCCGTGCAGCCGGCTAGGCTAGAACGTTTGCTCAGCCGCCGCGAAAGCCCGCAATGTCACCTACAGGCAGCTGCTCCCACGAGCTTTCGCGCGGGCCGTGGGTAGGGAGACATGGCTGGTGGGACCCTCTTAGAGGTGCCCTTGCTGGTAGGTGGGTTGCAAATCCATGCACAATCCCTGCTCTCTGCTGGCTGTTGTGCCTGCGCTTTGGTTCAGCTTGGAAAAGCAGTGGCCCAAAGATCACAGCAGCATCCCAAACACCGTGGCACGCGGCTTCATCCAAAGCCATGCTGTGTCTTATTTTTGGGGTCTCTTTTTACAGCAGAGGTTGGCTGCTGAGTTCAAACGCCCCCCGACGGCTTTGGGAGATTGCCTGTCAGATCCTGGTGTTTGCCCATCTCCAGCCTTAATTCTCTTGAATCAGAAAGGTCAAGAATCAAGCGCTTATCTCCGACCCACGTGTTGCACGGTGAGAGCACGCTAGCTTCTCTAACCAACAGCTCCTGAGGGAGGGACGCATCTAACAACCCACCCAGCCGCCTTCGATTCCTCAGCTCCAGCTACCAACTTCTCCATTTGCAACTGAGTCGAGCAGAGAGAGCCCGCAGCAGAAAGACCGATGTTCACGTTCAGCTCTCTCAATTTCCCATCCAGAAGTCCAGGTGACAAAACGCACCTTGGCCAGGGGACCTGTTGTGTCCCCACCTCCCTGGTGCCATGAGCCAGCTGATCCTCCTGGGAAATGAAAAGGATTGTAAAATCCTTTCCAGTTCCAGGCTGGGGTTTTCAAAGAGATGAAAGGAGGTAAACGCTGAATTCCTCCTGAACTTCTACAGGGTGCGAGCGCCTATTTCCCCTCAACTCCTTCCAAAAGCCGAGTCTCGAGTCAGGATCTTGCTCTCACATAGCACAACACTTATTGCACCACCAGCAGCCACCGGCAATCACAGGAGCAATTTTCTTCACGCCACCCCTTTGGAAGAGCAACCCGGCTCCCTCCCCCTTTGCCTGTATTAACACTTAGCAAATGCGTCTTTATCAAAGGCACGTGCAGCCAGACAGCTCCGCCGAGAAACATCTCTCTCCCTCCCCGAGCCACTAAAGGACTGTGGAATCAGGACGGAACAGATGCTTTAAGGACTTCATAAATCCGCGAAGATAAAAAACCACCCACCCAGCACTTTATAACAAAGCCCCACGGTGACGAACCCGCGTATCTGAAATAAATACAGCCACCCACAGAAACCTTCCAATAAATCTCTTCCGCATTATATTATATAGATATATATGTGTGTGCACATACATATATATATATATCTATAGGAATCCTCATGTGTTTAAAAATGCCAGAGACTTGGACCAAAACGGCTTTAAAATCTCACTGCATCTCTCCCGACTCTTGCTGGGCTTTCTGCGCTCCCATTAATCTGACCTGCTCCCCCACCTCTCGCATCTCTCCGTGAGCCCTTCCTCCCACGACTACTGTCATTTCCCAGCTCCCCACCACCACTATCATCTCCCCCAGTAACTCCTCACCGAAGCCCAATGAGTTTTTCTAATTAGACTAATTAATTTTGTGCCCAAGTTAATAAGACTGTCTGCGGTTCAGAAATAATTGGACTTCCCAAACACCACTATCCCCTCCCTTCCCCTCTCTCCCTCTGCAGCGAGCAGCGAGCTGCGATAGGGCTCCTTCATAATTCAAAACCGGCTTCTGTTTTTCAGACGATGGCTTTGCGTTTCCTGAGTTATTTAGTTTTTTCATTAACGCTGTGACACCAGCTGCTTTCCCCTGCCCGAGGAGGAGCCGGGAGGGGAGGGCACGGAAAGGGACCGCGCGGCGCTGGCGGCCGGGGGACCCCTTCCAAGAGGCAGTAAATCCCACCGGGAATCGGCGCACGCTGTTCGGCCCATGTTACCCACCACCAGTGTCTCGCTAGATTAATTTTCCCCACGCTGGCCTTCGCTTTCCCCTTTGCAGAGCATCCCGGAGCTGCGCCTGGTGAAAGGACAACGTGGCCCGTCCCCAGGTTGGGGTTGCCCAGACCCAGGTGGTATCCTGCAACCAGGAGCCTGAGGAGCTGAAGGGCTCGATACGGGGAGGAGGAGGGAGAAGGTGGCCCAAAACTCGCCGAGCGCCTCCCTTTGGGCGAAATTTTGGCTGGGGCTGCGCAGAAGGTCAGGCTAGATTACAGCAATGACTTCCCCGGCCTTAATACTCTGCATCAGGCTCCCTGCCTCTCGCTCCGTCCTGCTAATCAAATAAAAGAAAGAAGATAAAATGCCAGCCGCAAACGAGAGATTTGCGGCTGGGGGATCTAATTCCAGGAGGCTGCGGGCCATAAAAAGAAGGGATCCATTAGCATCCACTTACCTGCCATGATGAAGTGACCGCGATAAAGTGCACAGGATTAAATAAATTTAAGTGAATCCCCTGACGGCATTTTTATGGGATTGAAAGAGGTTTTATCCACTCGCAACCTCTATCCTCGGAGGAAACTGATTCAATAAAAACTAAACCCACTTCATCTAGCAGGAAGGGGGAAAAAAAAAAATACACAAAAACTCGGCAACGTTTACAGAGTCACTAAAGCGGTCAGGAAAAAAAATTAAATATAGGGCGAGTCCCTGAACGGGAGAAGTCAGCAGAAGTTGGCTGCTGCAACCAAGCCCCACGAGGGCAGCTCCGAACTTTGGGCGCACCTTGCTCCGGGGCACGACCGGAGCTGGTCCCCGCCGCCCGGCCCCTCCGAGCTCCCACGGCTTTTGCAGCAAGGGAGAAGGAGTATTTTTTCCAGCTATTGCTCCACTTCCGGAGGTTCCCTGCAGGCAGGGCGCGAGCGCGATGTTGGTTGCCGCCGCCGCCGGCCGGGCCCCGTTCTTCCAAAAAACGGCCCAGGGGTTCAAAGCCCGGGGAGCCGACCGCCAGTCGGCAGGAGACCTCGGCAACGCCGCGTCCGCGGCGCGCCGGCCCCGCCGCCCCGTCCGCGGCAAACGCCATCGATTTCTATCGGAGGAGGAAGGAGGAGGAAAATTAGAAGCTCCCCGGAACAAAGCTGTTTCCCTCTGATGTACGCTCGCGGAGGAAAAAGCCATTTTAATTACTGATCAAAAATAAATGACTTGCCATTTACTCAGACTTTTTTTTTTTTTTCCCCAGAATTACTTTGTAGAATTACTTAAACTTATTAATATATTTATAAGGAAAGAAAACACCCATAAACGCTTGGAATGCTGAGCCAATGAATTAATTAACATCAAATTACTAGTGGTTACTACTGCTTGGTACTAAACATTACTACCCTATTATGTGCAGAATGGACAAAAAAATCTCTTGCAGCTGTTAATTATTTCAATTATTAATTTTACTTAATAATTCATATCCCTTTCCCGACCCCCTGGAGTATACTATGGTATCTACACTTCTTCCTCTCCTTTTCCATTTCTGCATGACTCTACCTTCTGCAAGACAATCCATCACTCCACAAGGTTACGGGCTTCGAGAGAGAGGATTTTTTTAATTTTATTTTATTTTATTTTTTATAATCTGCAGTCATTCCCTCGGAGAAATACCCCCAGTAAATACCCGCTCTAGAGAAACGATAATAAATCCTTAAAGGTGAACATAAGTGCTTTTTTCCCCCTCTCACACGCTCCCTCTAAAAAAAATGCAATATAACGCATTAAGAAAAAAAACCCTCCGAGAGCCCAAATCCTTAACAGAACATACACGGAGAGTGAATTACAAATAAATCCACTTTAAAGTGAAGCGGAAAGGATTTTTTTCGGCGGCGAGTCGGCACGAGCGGTCCCCTTCCTCGCTGCCCCGCCAGCCCCCAACCCTTCCCTCGCCCCACCGCCGGCCTTTCCCACGCGCGCGGCCGGTCTGCCACGAGCTGGGTCGGGTCTCAGCCCGCCCTCCAGGGCTCTTAAGCCATCCCGGCGGTAAGGAGGTGCCGCCACCTCGGCCCACCACGCACGTCCCGCTGCGGGTCTCAAGCAGCTCCCCTGCCTCCGGGGCGCTGATCGTTTGGTGAGTGCAGCCCTTAAAACAGGAAGGGATTAAAAAAGATGTGCTCGCGGGCTTTTTTCTTTTTCTCTCTCTCTTTTTTTTTTTTAATTTATTTTTTTTCTTGTCCTCCTAGTTTTTAAGCCCTCAGGATCTGCGTTTCTGAGCTCTTGGGCTTAGCCGCCCTGAATAGAGACTGACTTCAAAGCAAAAAGGAGAGTTGGGATTGCAGCACGGCGCCGTTCCAAGGGAACCCAGCCGCCTCGCAGGCGGAGGCGGGGGGCGAGCGAGCGCTCTGCCCCGAAAACCCGGCTCCCGGTGCAAGGGGCGCAGCTCCTAAAACAGGAAGAAAAACTTGCACCTCATGGGGAGTCAAAGAAAAAAAACAAAAAACCATCACGCAAACGGGCGTTTCCGGAGAACGGCTTAATCCCGCAAACACCTGCTGCTGTCGGCGCCTGCTGCAGTCCGCGGACGGCGGAGAAAAAGTCTGGGGGCGGCAGCCCCAGGCCATTTCTGGCCACGGAGCGGATTAATATCCCTGAGGGATTTTATTTTTTATTTATTTATTTATTTATTTTTAACAGGGAGGAACTTTCTGTTCAAGTCCGGCGCGGGGAGCCCAAATTTGATTGCAAGCAGAGCACGTTTGCAGAGAAGCCGGAGCTACGCGGGGGCACGCGCACCGGCACGCCAGCTCTAATCTATTCACCTCCTCCCTTGATCTAGAGAACTAAAATGATGTTTGATGCTCTTTGCTGATCTCCGGAGGACAAATCAAATAACAAATAAGGCGGAAAGAAGTCAGAAAAACACAACACGGTTTATATTGCATAAAAATAGACACATGATAAAATAAATACTAGGATTGCTCGTTTGGGTTTTTGGATTTTTTTTTTTTTTCTTTCCCTGGGAGGAAGGCAGGAAAGGACGGATTCGCTAGCCTCCCAAACAGGACTTTTCTTCCTGTTAGATCTCTTAAATGCTGAGAAAATGGAGATGCGATCATTTGATGGGTGGCCTGGCTTGCGCAAATTCGCAGCTGGGGAAACAACTGGGCAGAGCCTTAACGCGAGAGCCCCGCTGCTCAGTACGGGGAATGCCCTGCCTTTCCCTACCGTCGCTTTCGTGAGGTCTCCAGGCACTTTGTAAGAAAGGACTGAATGCCACTAACACCTCTGCTCGGTGGCAGCTAAAAAAAAAGTGCCATTTGGAAAGGCTGGGGGAAACTGAGGCGCAAAAAGGGGAAATAATTTGCCATGCTGTCTCCATAACGTGGCTATAAAAGGAATCCAAGGCCACTTTTCCCTTCTAACCATCAAACCCGACTCCCTCCCCCGGAGCCACCCGAGCAGCTCTGAATCCCCGTGGCACTTCTACGGCAGTTTGCAAAGGCCACACGCTGCTCCTCTTTCCCGCTTGCTGCAAGTGGCGTTTCCGCACTATTCGCTCGCCCTCCCGCTCCTGCGCGCTCCCTGCAACGCCGCGCTTTTCCATTCAAAAAAGGGAAGACTCAGCTACCGTCTCGTTCTTGAACCGCGAGGAAGCTCTAAAGCAGAGGACAAAAGCGCCGCATGCCCGGCGGGAGCGCGCAGCGCGTGCACGCGCCTACAGCTGCTAACGGCACGAATCTCCGCTAGAGAGAGCAAACTGTCCCGCTTGGACGCAAAACCCCACGAAATCTGTGTCTTCCTCTAGTTGCCCAGTTCCTCTAGTTTTTTCCTTTAAGGGTATTTAGCTATAGCCTAGGTGCAGAGCATTACAGCCAGCCGCTTTGCATCCCCTCCCCTGCACCCCTCAACAGCCTGTATTAGCTATAGAGGTCATCACGTCCCCAAGGCAGGGCCCTTGGCTGGTGGCTCTTGATGCAATGAACTCAATCCTGATGCGTTCCCCGAGTTAAATCCTGTGACTCTGCATCTTCCCCGCTGGCACGAGTGGAACGGAGGTGACCTCAAAACAAGCCCCGAGCTTCTCCCCGCTCCAGCACCGTGCTGGTGGTTCAAGCCCAGCCCCGAGCACGCTCCTCAGCAGAACCCCCATCTGAAAACAGCCTTTTCGGCGCTCCCAGCAAGCAAATAACAACACACATGACACGCTCCAGCACGGCTCCCCCCCAGGCACTTTTCTTTAAGGAAAACGCTGGGTTTTGTGGGGCTTTCCTCCTCCCCCCCCTTTTTCTCTTAGGCCTGAATGGTTTAACGAGCGTCCTTTTGACCTAGGAAACTTAGTTTTAATTTTCATCGCTCCATCCAGAGAACAATGTGTCCTGGGGGCATCTTTGAGCACAATGTACACTTTCATCATCAAAACAAGTGCTAGAAATACCCATCTGCCATGTTATCAGAGCGTATTGGCTCACTGAGCCGGACACCGCTTAGGGGACAAGGGAGGCTTTAAACTCTTCTCAAAGTCATGAGCGAGTCCCTCTAAGCTCTTTAGCATCAGAGGCTCCTGCGGAGACGGGTGTTAGAAGGCTCCGTTCCTTTTTCCCCTAGTCTGGAAGGACAGGAGATGGAGCTTTCTTAGGAGATTTCTGTTCCTACGGGGAGAAAATAAGGGCAGACCTTCCCTTTACGACTCACTCGGGCACGCGGCGGGGGTCTCAGGAGATCCCTGCTCGCGGGGTGATGCTCCCGGCGGGCAGGAGCGCAGAGCCGCGCTGGATCCCCCCCCGACCCCGTCCCGGATGCGCTTCCCCAGCCCAAGGCGACGCAGGGCGAGCGACTCCTCCGTCCCAGAACCGGGGATAACGACGTGGTCCGATCCGGTGCGGAGCGCAAACTCGCCGGCGCGAAGGCACCAAGCGTCCTCGCGCCTCTGCTCTGCATCCCGCGCGGCGGGGCCCGGGTCTCGCCTCCGGCGCCTCGCTAGTGTAAGTAATCCTCTTGGTGCGCGCTAGCTACGCTCAATCCCGTCAATTAGCCAGACCTTTCCCATTCCCCCACCGGCATTCGGATAATCAAGACCCTTCCGCACCGCGCTACTCGGCTTTATAGGATTTGCCTCCTTTACGTCCCCAAACCCACTTCTCCAAGGAGGTTTATAAGCCACAGCCTCCTCTCTCTCGCAGACTGGAATGATTTGGGATAAGTTATAAGAATAGTAAACACAGTAAAAACAACAACAAATCAAACATGCTTTGTTACTCCCTGGGCACACGCATTTGTCTTCCAAGCGACAAAGTAATCACATTTTTGGTTTTAATTTATTACGTGCATTACAGTCGGTGCCTAGGGGCATTATCACAAGTCACAGCCCCACCGCGCAGCGGGAGGAATTTAGACTCTAAATTCTCCCCTCCTTTCGCTCCTCCAGCGACATCCTCTGCCCCCGTTCGGCTGGCGCGGGGCCCAGCGCTCGCCGCCCCGTGCCGGGGGGGAAAGGGCTCCGCGGCGCGCGGGGCAGCCGCAACCCGGTGGCCCAGGACCTCGAGGACGTCCGGCGCGACCGAATCGAGCTGCTGGCAGGACCCCGGGGCGCCCGGCCGCTGCCCTCCGCCAGCGCTGTTAAAAGCTGACCCGCATGAGCACTGGGGGCTCCCGCTTAATTTCCTAAGGCACTCGCCCCCCCAAAAAGCGTGTTTCCACCTACGAGCCCGCGGGCAGGTGGGGGCTGGATCTCGGGAGCTGACGTGTCTCTCGGCCGCCTACGGCTGATCAAGCGTCAAATGAGATGGAACAGAAAGCCAGACCCATCTGGGGAAGCCGGCTCCACCAGGCTGCTCGAGGAGGAGGAGGAGGAGGAAGGCCAGCCGGCTGGGGCGGCGCGGGGACCAGCTGCTGGTGGCACCCGCGCTCGGCAAGGCGATGCCGCGGCGGGACCCAACGGGCCTTTTTTTGGCTGCATCGCTCCACCACGGCTCACTCCTCCCCCTCTTCCCCTGGCCAGCGAGAATCAGAAATCGCCTTTGCAATTGCTAGCTGGGTCAGCGGTGACAGCACTCCAAAACTTGAATGCGAGTAATGATGATCATTAATTACTGTCCTTATTCATTAGCGTGAGAGAGGGTCCCTGGACAGGCTTGTCTGGATGCGATGGCAGCGCTGGGGTGCCTGGATCCAGCGCTTTGGAGGAGGGGAGGGCTGGACCCGGGCTGCTCTGAAGGGCTCAGAGCAGGGGTTGGGTTTCAGGGTGGCGAAAAGGAAGGAAACGCACAGATTTCTCATCTGGAAGGGCTGGTGGGGGCTGCTGCCCCCCAGAAATGGGAGCGGTGATAAAGGGGACAACGCACATGGCCCCAAGCCTTGCCCGCAGCACCGGCATCTCCCCCGGGCAACAAACTCATCTGTAGCAGAAGTAAGAAATTCCCAGCCCGGCTTCTGAATCGCCCCAGTGCCCTGCACCCAAACAGACCATCACCACCCCGGAGGAGCAGAAAGCGATACGACGGGTACCCGGCTCAACAGAAATCCCCTTCCAGCACAAGGAGAGAGCAGGCTCGGGTCCTTATATCCTAGCAGGCTGGTTAGCGAGGAGTTGAGGCAAGGCATCATATTATCCATATGCCTTGAATACGGTTTTCATTACCAGTTCAAATGCAAAAAAAAGCGGCCCCAGCACAAAAAACCGACGCAAGAGCAGCTCCGGGCCCCCGGGGAGGGTGCTGTCCTGCTGACAGGTTGCCCAGCTCTCCACGGGAGTCATCTTTCCCAGCACCAAAAAGAAAAAAAAAAAAAAAAGAAAAAAAGCTTATACAGAAAGCCAAACATGTATCGCCATGAGGTTCTGTGTTTGGTGATACCCGTTAATAGGATCAGCAAAACAGGGTCGGCATGTAAAATGCAGTCGCTTTGGAGATCACAAAAAAATACTTTAAGCTGCAGTGGCTTCTCACCTCTAGGGGCCTGGGCACTGGTATACTCCATCTACTTATTTAGCTGATCCTGTTTAAAAGGTACCAGAATAAAGCGGAAGGAAAAAAAATCCTTCATCGCGTGAACTGAGCCAGAGAAAACTTTCCCTCTAGCAAGGCTCTGGCAAAAATCCCAGTCCCATTCCACCGGTGCTTTGAAATACCAACAACAGGATCTGCTGGGCCTAAAAAAGCATTTCGCCGCCCTGAGCTCGACCTGGAGCTCGATTTTCTGGGGCGAGGGGTGGGGGAGAAAAAATAAGGTAGTAGAAATAACAGCGCAGGCTGGGCAAATCTCTACAGGAACGGGGTTCCCTTTTTTGCATGATGGACCAACCGTCCATCCCTCTGCAACACCTCTTTGCTGGGTTTGGCTTGCCCAGCATCACCCGATATCCCTGGAACAGAGCCACAAACCGGCGGTGGCTCTCCCCGCTTTAGCGCTATTCCTCCCGGGAGGTCGGCGCCACACAATGTCCCAGCCGGAAAGAGCAGAGCTAACGCGCCGTCCTGCCCTGGACCCGGCGACCCCGTCCCCAGGCCGCGCCGGTCCCCGGGCTCGCGCCGGGCGGCAGGTCGCTTTACCTCTCCCGCCGCCGGGCGGTTTCCGCCCGGCACCGCTCGTCCCGGCGCTCTGGGCCGATTCTGCTCGGATTGCTTCCACCAGACCAAAGGGAAAATTGAAAAGATTGCAGCGCAGACACGCGCGCGCCGCGCCACGCCGCGCCGAAGTGGGAAAAGGCAATGATTGGTGCCTCCAGCCGTGACCTTTATTTTCCATTAATGGACCTAGGTGAGTGTCAGCTGTGTTTGAAGCTGCATAAAATGAACCGAAAATAAGCAGGATAAACAGTAGCAGTTAAGGCCCTTTTTCCTCTCTCTCTCTCCTAGAGGAACGCTGAACCAATTTCAGTAAAGTTGCTGACACACGGCGAGCTGCTTATGGGTGCCAGCAGGCAGCTGGGAACCGACTTGCAGCCTCGGGTTGCCGCGCGGGATGATGCCGAGCGAGGACGGCCACCCCGGGGAGCCTTGCGGTCCCTGGATGCCAGCACGTCCCTGGTTCAAGTCCCAGCTGAGCAGGGCCAGCCCATTAAAAAATAAGCATTTCTGCTTGCACATGGGCAAGCAGGGACCTCCCAGGAGGTGAGATAGGGCACGGTGACATTGCCCGAAAGATGCATTAACTTCTGCGCCTAAGTTACACACCCTGAGCAATTTGCCACTGGCCCCAAAGAGGGCTTTTACTACCCCAAACTGGGTTTTTTGCCCCACCGTTGCCGCAGTTTGTTGGACATCACCCATTCGGTAAAGCCTGCAGAGAAACCAGGGTCCTTGCAAGCTGTTTGCTTGGGGCGGGGGGGAGCGAGCGGAGCAGCCATCGGCGCAGGCGACCGTGCCGCTCACGCGCGAAACAGCTCCGAACCGGGCCTGTACACGCGCAGATTGCAGGTAGGGTCTTTGAGGCTTTTCCTGTCCTTGGGCAACGCTGGCGCACGGGCCCCAGCGAGGCCGTCAGCGAGACGCAGGTGGCGGAAGGCATGCAGGAATGCCGGGATTGGGCCGGGTTAAGATGAGCAGTTTTAAGACTCCAGCGCACGCTGTGCTCGCCTGCTAACTCTGTAATGCTTTAAATCCAAGCTCTTCTCCCAACTAGGCCTTTAATTTAAATTTAACTGGATAGCTACTCTTCTGTTTAATAAATAACTATTGATTATTTAAGGAGCACCTGGGTTCGGGTTTACCACCTAAGGCTGGTACACATGTAAAAAATGCACAGTATCTATTACTGTCTTATTAAACCTCAGTTCTAGGCATGTGTTTAATAGCCACTTCCTATTTAATTAGCCAGTGACTTCAGGGTTTATCAGCATTTATTTATTTATTTCCCCCACAGGGACGTAGCCCTGGGTTGAACTGACATCCCTGGGAAACAGCATCCTCCTTTCCCTTGCCGGGTCCGAGCTCAGGCGAGGCTCTTCATCGGCCGCTGAACGAAAAACAAACAAACGAGGCGGGTGGGGAGGGCCACCGCGGTCCCTCGCCGATGCCTGCCGCCAGAGAGGGATCCGTCAGCCCGGGGGAGCCGGTCCCCATTCCCACGCTCGTCCCCAGCCGGCGCTGCCCCCCGCGTCTCCCACAAACCAAGCCCGGAGCCTCGCCGACGACCGTCCTCTCCTCCTCCGCAGCTGCGTCTTGCCAGCGGCTCGCTTAAAACCCCCACAGGAGCAAATTCAGGCTCGCGGTTCGCGGCGGGCGGCGGATGCGCCTCACCCTTCCCCTTGGCCTCGGCATCACCATATTTCACGCTGCACGCGAGATATTTAAAGGCAAGTTTCCATCAGGATCCATGAGGATTTATCTAGGCGGGCTCCCATTAGCGGTAACAAGATGAAGGCGATCAGCCTCATACGTTTCACTTTGGCCGGTATAAATGCCTCCGCGTTCGTCAGACAGATGTCTGCCGGGGTCACGGGCGGGAAAGAGGGCTTCACAAACACGCTCAAAAGTCTGTCCCTACGCAAAAAGTCTGCGCTTGCTCTGTGTTATAGCACAGCCAATGGATACTCGGTGCTAAGCACTGCAAACACGCAGGATTTCTCATTGCTCTGGTCCCCGCTCACGGAAACGGATGTTAACTCTGAAGTATACTGACGGCAACGTCCGCGCAGAGCGGGGACACGCCATGAGCACTGCCCAGCACACGCTTTGCACCGCCACCTCCTCCTCCGCAGCCCACCAGAGCTGCCAAAAAGCCCCCCGATACCTCCCTCCCCAGCCGGAGGGTGACAGAGGGCCTGGACAACCTTTGCAAAACTCCGCCACCGTTCAGCCAAGTCGCCGCTTTCCTGGCATGACATTTGTTATCCCTAATTACCAGCTTGGCTGCGTTTTAAAGCCATTTGCGCTGATTACTCCGACTGCTGCCTTCGGTAGTCACTGACATAGATTAACTAATCAGCATATAGGAAAATATCTTAAATATATGTATAGTCACCCAAATTCCTTTAGTGTCCGGCTTTGCAGCTTCTTGGCTTAAACGGATGCCCACTTGTTCCTCTAATCTGACACCAGCTCAAAGAGCCTCGTGGCATCAATCCGCTCAACTCCCTTCAGAAACGTGTAAGCCCTCAACGCAGTCCCTTCTTAATCTCCTTTTTGCCAGTGATTACAGAGCTGGTGTCTCTAACTCTGCCGGGAGAAGAGTCCCCGCGCCGGCGTCACGTCGCCTTTTATGCTCCTTGCCGCCTCGTGCCACTTCTGCCGCACCGGTCACCCGCCCCGTTCTGCTACGCAAGGCTTCTTTTTTTTTTTTTTAAATGCATTTCCAAATTGCCCCTTCTGCCTCGCCGCTCGCCCGCACGGTTCGAGTCCCAGCTCCCCTCCCAGGCTTTGCCCGCCTGCCTCCTTCCCAGCCAAACCGCTTCTTCCCCCGACTTATTTCTTTTTTCCCGACTTATTTCTTTTTTCCCCCGAGTCTTTAGGGGTGAGAGCCAGCAGGATGGCAGGGACGAGGGCCACGGGTCTTTTCCGCAGCTCGTTTTCGCCATCTAGTGCTCAGCTCGCCACGGAGAACCGGCCTAAATCCATCCAGCACCTTCTTCCACCAGAGAGACGGGCAAAAACACGGGCTCAGAGCCGCACGGCATGGAAACCCGTCTTGCAAAGGGCGACCCGGGGGGAGTTTAGACCCGGATCCTGTGCCTCTGAAGCCCCAAAGCGCACAGCAGCTATGACCCGATTCCCACGAGTATTTTTTGCACGCGGACGCAGAGCTGACCGGTCCCCGACAGAGTGAGCCAGGCACAGGAAAGATGCCGGGAGGACGCGCCGTGCTTAACGCACGCAACCCTGGCGAGACCGCTGCTAGTGCCCGTTGCTTCTCCCTTTCCTTCGGCCTTGACAAACCGCTTCCCCTGTAAGAGCCTCACTTTCCCCATCAGCAAAAGGGTAAAAAAAAGGAGGAAAACTCTCCTTTAAAGATGCAAAGGACGTCATCTGTTTTCATACCCCCATCAGCATGCTGGGAAGCTTAAGGGGTGAAAGCTTGCCAACGCCTCCTCAAGGAGGCAACGACGCTCCCCAACCGCCAGCGCAGGAGGAGGACAGGACCTCAGGACAACGCAGCCTGAGAGCCGCCGGCGTGCCCGGCCTCGGATCGGACGCTTGCTAACTCGAGACCACCAAGCGTTTTTTTAACCGGATGCGGGAAACCCGCCGAGCCGTTCCTGCCACCGCCTCCGGGAAGAGTGCTTAGAAACCAACACCCCGAAGGGAGCTGCAACAGCCACCGCGCGAAGCCAGGCGGCCAGGGGCCAGAGCCCAGCGCAGCGCCCCGAGCCCCTCCGTCGCCCAAGCGGAGCTGCTGCGGGAGCTGCAGCAGCTCCGGGGCCGGGCGGCATCGCCCGGGAGGGCTGCCCTGCAGCAAACCTCGGCCCCCCGCCACGAGCCGCAGCCCTGCCCGCTCCCGCAGCAGCCTGCTTGAGGATATAAGGCCACACTATTGCATAGGAGGGGATGGCCGTGGGGCGCCCGGGGACGCGGGGGGGACCGGCCCTCGGCCGCGCTGCTGCTGGTACCTCCTCTTCCAACCCGGCCGGCGGCACGGCGGCAGAAAGGCAGCGGCATCTACCGGCCGCGGTTGCTAATCATGAGTTGAATGATCAGCTTGTTAGAGATTCGGATAGAAAATCATAATATTTGCTAATCGCAATATTAGTTTCTCGCTAACTGGCTGCCTGGTGGAACAGGCAGAACGAGGGGGCACCAGCCGCCTGCCGGAGCAGCGCGTCGGCCGAGGCTCGCGCTTCCCTCGGCGAGGTCGGGTGCAGAAGCCGAGGCCTCGACTTCCCCACGCTGGTGGGGACGTTTCGCCGCGAAAGGCAAGTCCTGGCAGACAGACCCTCGCTCCTCCGCTTCCGGGCACGAAGGAGGAGAAGGACGAGGGCAGGGAAACCCGGGCATGAAACCGCCCCCCAGTAGGGAATGGGCAGCTCCCACCTTCCGCCCCTTCTGCCCCTTGGTGCCGGGGGGGGGGGCCCTGGGGACCTCCAGGGGCTGCTCCGATTTGGAGCCGCTCTGCCGCTTTATCAGGTAACCCCTCTGCGCCACGCCATGCAGGTTGGACGCCAGGCAAGGCTGATCACAGAGTCATTGCTGCTGCTGCTAATGAGGCCCTTAGGCTAATTAAAAAGAGGCGTTAAACACAAAAACAGAACGAGGAGCCAGTTTATCAGTCAATCAGAGACGCAAAGGCACCAATGAGGGTTTGAACTACCTCCTTGCTGCCAGCATCCCGGCTTTGGCCCAGCGCAGGGCTGGAGGGGGAACGAGGCAGTAGCCAAAATGGCTTTGTGCTTCCCAGCTCCCGGATGGGGACGTTTGCTTCGCGTTTGCTGGGCCACAGGAGCAGGCTGAGCAAATATCCTTGTAGACAGAGAGGGACCTCCTGGAGCTCCAGCCCTCACGAGAGCAAACCCTGGGGAGCAGAGGGCCCGGGCGAGCTCACCCATCGCCCGAGCAGCCCTAGCTTTTGAGCTCCAGACGCTTCACTGCCTGAACCGGGCCACGTGGACGTCGACGCATCGGCCCAGACTCAGCCTCCCGTGGCCGTAAGCTCTGAGGACATCAGGGATCCTATCTGCGTGACGGTCAGCAACATCCCTTCCCACCTCTGGCAGGCTCCGGGGCTGGCGAGGACATCGCCGCCGCTCCTGCAGCAACGCCTGCGTGATTGCAAGCCCAAGCGAACCAGCCCGGATTTCGGGCGCTACCCAGGACACGAAGGAGCCTACAACGCAGCACCCACCCCAAAGACCTTTCTGGCTGCTCCCCCGCAACACTGGCCACCCCATAGGGCTGCCGCTTCCCCAGGGGCCAGCTCCTCCTTTGGTTAGTATGAAGAGACACAGCCCCGTGGCAGCTGGATCTATACGCAGGCTGGGATGCAGATCCTCGCTAGCGCACACAGAGCTTCGCAGCTCCCTGGCTGGACTTGCTTTGGATTCGAGAGGGTGGAGGAGGGCAGGGGAGGCGGCGGGGGGAGAAGGGATGTCCAAGGCTCCTTCCAGCAGGTCCCCTGTAAGCGACCGTCCCCTCCCCTGGGTTTCGCATTAGCCTCTAACCAGGCGGAACGAATTGGCAGGAGAGGCTGCAATCCTGCCGCCAGCGCGTTATTGTTATTATTATTCTTATTCTTCCCGTGCCAGGCGCCGGGAATGACATTTGCAAGATGAGCATCTCTAACTAGACGTGGGGCTGGGGAGAGGACAGCCGGCGGCGCGAGGTCCCGCTCCAGAGGCACCCGGCCCAGGTTGGCCCTGCTCCAGGAAGGACCGCCGAGCTCCCACCAGCACCCGACGCGGGGCGGGGGGTCCCCCCCACCGCAGCCCCCTGGCCAGGGCGCGAGCTGAGCCCCGCTCTCCGCAGCACGCCAAGGACAAAAACCGAGCGCGCCTTCTGGGAGCGTTTGGCTGACAAACATCCTTCCAGGGTTTCCTCGCTGCCGTTCAGGCCCCGCTCGCGGATGAGCCGGGAAATCTCCGGGGCGTCTTTGCAATAAACAAATGCAAACACTCAAACCTGAACAGCAGCAGCTGGAGCCGCCGCGCCTGGGGGCCCCGGGGCGCTGCCCGCCGCGCGCTCACCGCCGCCGGCAGCAGCGCGGGCCAGCGGCCGCGGGGCTGCAGGGGGGGGCAACGGCTTGCAGGGGTGTCGGGGAGGGGCAACGCGGACCAAAGAACCGCCTTCTTGGGGGCTTCGTGCTTGCCCCCAACAGCTTGCCCCCAACCCGCCCCGTCCCATCTAGGCACCGGCGGCTCTGCTGCGCACGTGGCCAAACCCTCCCCGTTCGGCAGCAAAAGGTTGCAGGGCGCTGGGGAAACATTTTGGTGCCGCAAAGCCCCCCAAGTGGGTGGGAGCAGGCACAGCCCACGCCGTGCACTGAAGACGGGTCCTCTTCCCGCTGCTGTGCCCCATCTCCAACCACCGGTCTGGGGCAAGGAGCGGGGAGGGATGAGCAAAGAGACCTTGGAGCAGAGGGAAGCAAGAAGACGCGGGGCAAAGGAGGGGCCGCTCAGTGGCGGAGAGGGATGGGGGGGGGGGAACGCTAGCTGCCCCTTTCCAAACCCTGAGGCTACTGACGGGCGTTCAGACACCGCCAGCGCGTCCTAGGGCCCCGATTTCCCAAGACGGCCCCTGATTACTGCTGTGCGACACGTCTCTTTGCAGGAGAGGAATTCCAGATATATCGCCAGAGATGCCGGTGCCGCTGCTCCTGGGCTGCGATCCATCACCCAACGGTAGACGCATCGCAAGAGGCGGCGACGGCTGCCTCGTTCGCAGCCCCTGCGCCCGGAGCCAGGGCTGGCCTGTCCCCAGAGCTGCTCCGGGATAATGAACCCGCCCTGGGCAGCACGGCAAAGGCTCCTGCAGGAGATGAGATGCTCCCTACAGCACCCTGGTGCGAGCCGGCGGCTTTGCACAGCGGCCCCCTGCTCGCCCCCCGCAGCCCCAGCTGCCCACCCCTGCCACCTCCCGCTTGGCTGGCAGGAAAGTCTCCGCAACGCAACGGGCCGGGCGGCGGATGCTAATTAAATTACGTTTCCAGTCGAAAACTGCTTCGTCAAGTAAATAAATAAATAAAAATTAGAAGGTCATCAAAGTTGTGTTTGGAGACCGTCGTATTAGCATACATCTGCATAGCAATGAAGGGGAAAAAAAGGGCCATTTAAAGAGAGCTGGCAATTTACCCAGCCAAGTAAACTTCATTACCTTTAAGTAGCACCGCACGACAAGCACTAATTTACACCTTTAACGACCCTGACACAGATGGCAGAGAGGGGCCTGGAGATGGCAGGGGCAGCCAAGGTGCTGGGGGGCCGGCAGCGGGCAATGCCCCCCCCCCCCCCCGTCCGTGCGCTACCTCCCGGCAGGGCCACCGGTCCCAGCACCCGGCACCCAGGGATGGGGAAAGGGTGGGAGGCAGCCGTGGGGGGACCCTCGCGCCACGCAGAGACCCACCAGCTTGGGGTGAAAAACGGCGCGGGGGGGGAGAAATAGGGCTGCTCCCCTTCTGCCTTGGGCTAACCCCCCCAAAAATCCCACGGCGGGCGGGCTGGGCAGCGGGGGGCTGCAGTACCCGGCCGAGCCGTGGGAGGCCACCGTCGCCCCGCGCCGCTGCCCGCAGCTGCTGCTGCTTTCTCCAGGCTGTTAGGTGCATATTTATTTCCAACGGGGTCAGGAGCATCAAGGTTGTAAAATGACGTGTTTCCACTCGTTTTCTTCCCAGATCCCATACGAAGCGCTTCTGAAGTCAATTATCCCCCAAAGGCTGCGCCCCCCCCACCCCGCGCACATACACCCGCTCAGCTCTGCCTTTCGGCACATCATCCGCCTGACGCCGCCGGGCTGGGGGGGTGAGGAACAGGCGGCAGAGAAGGGGAGGCAGGCAAACACAACCCCCCCCCCCCCCCCCGACGGGGACGTCACATCTCTGAAATGACAATTGCTTTCCAAAGGCAATCGGCAGCACGCGCGCGCCGACTGCCTTTACGAGAGCCCGCACCGTCACGCAAAGCAAGGCAGGGACGGCTGCGACCGTCTCTCCCCGGTCTTGCTCCGGCGCCGCAAGCCACCACGGCAGCGCGTTCAACCCCGGCACCGCGGCTGCACCTATCCTGGCTGCAAACGCAGCCGCCCTGTGTCAGCAAACACGCACCTCCGAGCTGCCCTTTCCAGCTGCACCGCGACCAGCTTGGCAACACCCTGGCCAAGTGGACAACTGCAATCAACTGTTATCCTTCAATAGATAGCAGGAACAGGAGAGGATTCAGGAGAGGAAACGGGACACACGTTTTTCCGGGGTGTTGCAAGCATGCACCATGCCTCTTTAGTGGAAGAGGACGGGACCGTGTGGCCATCACAGTGCTCCTTGCCACTTCTGCTCTTCTAGGTGTCAGCTTAAGCACCTGGAGCTCATGTCCCCACTGCCCCTTGGGAGTCCAGCACGTTTTGGTAGGATAAGGGCTCCCTTTTTTGCAATCCACCCTCTGCTAACCTTCCTTCCACGGTGGACAGGGCTGCGTCCACAACCCACGGAAGGAGAGGAGGGTTGTTCCATCGAGAAGGGCCTCACAGAGGCAGAAAGTAACGGCAGGTACGTGACAGGGAGAAGGACACAACTCACCGAGCAAGTCAGGGTTCCTTCTGGGCTCATGGGAAATGCCGGTTCAAGCCCCCTCTCCAACTCGTGCACAACTGAAACCTCAACGTTTCTTCACGCAACGAGTTGCCTCGCCCTGGCCAGCCCCAACAGGCGGGAGCCGCGGTCACCCTTTCCGACCCAAAAGCCGTCCGGTGGCAAAGCCAGGACAGAGCCTCTGCACCATGCCACACACAGCAGGGGTTTGCAGCAGGGTCTCCCACGCTCCGCTGGCTTCCCTTCCACTCCCCCCTGCTTAGCTACCATTTTTACAGACCGCTTTTTGCAACGTCTCATTTCATTTGCGGTCGGCTTCTTGCACAGCGCATAATCCCGGCTTGTCAGCCAGCCCTTGCAGAAAGGAGTAAATCCTGTTTGATCTGTTCCTGTGCACTCTGAAAATGCAGACGAGCACCTGAGGCAGCAACACAAGAACCTGGCGCGCGGCAGGCTTTCCGCGGTTCTTAATTACCCCCGCGCCAGAATCCTTTAGCTCTGGCTCTAAGTGTTTTAGCACGGCTATTTCGCAGAGTATCTCTAGTATGCGTCTTTTTTCCTCTAAGTACCAGAAAAAATGGCTCACCAAAAAAAAAAAAAATAATAATAATAATAAAACTGCAAAAAGACAAGATTTGGATTATTTCATTTCTCTCTCCTCTTCCTGAGACAACGATGATGATTATTACTGGGATCGTAACCTAATTTAACGGTGTGAGAGAGCCTGCTATGGCTCAGCAAACTGACTCGGGGAAGAGCTGGAATCACTCCTCACTAACCCTTTTCCACTCTACCCTGAGGCTCTTCACGGCAAGGAGGCACCAGTGCATGGCAGGACAGAAACTGAGATGAGTATTAGCAGGCACAGGGGGGAGAGAGTCTGGAGGCCACATCTCTCTGGCTCAATAGGGTAAAACATATCCTTCCCCCATACGGGCAAGCAGCTGGGGCTGCGATGGGGGTCGGGCATCCTGGCGGCACATTGCCCGTCCCTCCTGCCCCTGCTCATTGCTGTCCTTCAAGCACCGTCCCAAAGACAGAAAGAGCCTTTCGAAGTTAGGGTCGCATCTTAAGGAGCGCTTCCATGATGCTGCAAAGGTCCTGCAAGGGCAACGGAAAGACCCTGCCCCAGGCTGGAAAGGGGCAGAAGCCTTTTCAAAGGTGTTCAGGCAACAAGAAAACGGGTCCCAGGCCAAGGTTTAAGGGCTCGGACGCAGGGTCTGCGGACGAGCCACCGCGGCCAGGCAGAGCGGCAATGACAGCCAGCGAGCGGGCTCTTAACCTTTCGCGATGCGAAGTCAAGTGCATTTGCTTAGGCCTTCGGGGAAAGACAGGCGCGCTAACGCGCTCGCTGCGGCAGTCGCTGCAGGCGAGGAGATCAGGCACGGCCGGCTAAACGGGACCGCTGATGCCTGGGAGCTTGTTAAACCGGCGGCGCGTTAAACACCGCTGCCGCCAGCTCGCAGGCAAGGCTGGCCTCCCCGGGCACGGCTGGAGAGGACCTTCAGCCTCCGATGGTCTCCCTCCCTCTCCTGTCCTCCCCCGTGCCCACGGCTGGGGCAGCTTGGTTTTCCAGCCTGAGCAATCAAGGCAAGCAGAAAACCACTTTGCCCGCTGCAGCCCTGCAGGGCTCAGGCTCCCGCGTGCCGTGTGACGGGGGGGACTTAGACCCGACGAACTGCTTCAGACCTGCTCGACCACGGCCTTGCTTTCCGGTAAACCTGTTTCAGTGTGGAGTATGATTTCCATACGGCAATAGCTCTATGGGCAGAGCTTAAATAGGTGGGACGTGGACACCAGGGACGGGTAGCCGCTTAAGAAGGTCTTAATCTGGCACGACGGACGCTACCCCGCGGGGACCTAGATGCAGCAGCACCCTCGCAGGGACACAGCTCCCCACGCGCTATTAGAGCTGCACTGCTTTGACCAGACAGACCTCAGAGCAGGGCAGCTGCAGTGGTACAAACGTGTTCAGATACAGACTCTCAGAAGCACACACCCGTTATTATGAAGTATTTGCATTGCCACGACACGTAGCGGCGTTACAGCACTTTCTGAGCACCTTGTAATTACAGACGCTTGCATCCTCCCGACCCCCTGGAAAGGCAACGTACCACTACTACTTCCCATTAACAGACAGTGAGCTCAGATCCAGGGAGGCAAAGAGAAACACTCACAAAATAGCACTTATATAATCCAAGAAACGCTCAGCAGGATTTACAGAAGCATCTGTGCTTGTTCTGCTGTTTGGATGAAACCCACTCAAAGCAGAAAAACTAAATCTGGTCACAAGTGACAAGGTCCTACAAGCAGTCTGCAGGAGAGCAACTAAGTGTAGCCAAGTCCCAGCTGAGCCTCCGGATCCACCACATCCATCCCACCCTCCCTGGCACCTGGAGCCGGGGGTGACAAGGTGCCGTTGCCACAGTTGCCGAATTAAAACACGCTGCACAGCCTGACAGCGCGGCGGGACCCAGGAGGCACCCACCCCGCCTGGCCCGCAGGTTTCCCTGCAGGTCCTGCCCCAGGCGTTATTCCCTGGTCTCCTCCGCAACTGCACTAGACGCCACGAAGCGTCTTCCGAGGCTGGCTGGTACCGACGACGCTGTGCAAAAATAAAGTTGTATTGCAAAGTAATTGTACCTGGAAGGCAGAGAGGAAGCTGTGACCAAATACCATGCACCGTCTCTTTTGAGATTTGCAAGAAGCCGCCTGCATACATCGGTAAGAAAAACAACAAAGAAGAAAATTGGGACGAGCTGCTCTGATACCGTGGGGGTGGTGGCAGCCAGTAGCTGGAAAGGACAGTGGGAGTGGAGTGATTTTCCCTATCCCTGATGACACCTTTTTTTTTTTTTTTTTAAAGACATCCTTGCTTCCTTTCCCTATCCCATTAAAATTCAGCCTGGTTTCAGCTGCTGGTGTGGCATCACCTACATGGCCATCTAAGGCGCAACTGCGGCTCACAGACACGCGTCTGCACCAGCTTTAAGCCATCCTCAGAAAGCAGTAATGACCGAGCTATGGTACTACGGAGCCCAGCGCAGGTATTTGCCCGCCATGGGCCAACCCTCTGGGCTGGCTGGCATCCGAAGGCACCGCTGCAAGACGGATGATCAATAGCAGTGGAGAGGGACACCCTTGCAAACCTGTGATGTCCTCTGGAAATCACTCCTCTGCTGCGGTTATGCGTCACCTCGCCAAGGTAAGTCGGCTTGGAGACCATCATATTGTTACTACTTCTTTTTATATATATATATATATTTTTTTTTTTTCCTCCTAAAGCACCTCGCTCCAGTAATAACTTGGAGAGATGTCTTGGGACGCCAAATAACAAAATGCATTTCCGCAGTGGCTTCATAATTAATGTTTGCATCGTTTATCTTTCATGGAAAGATTATTCTGACTAACGAGGTTCTGGGCCACTAATTCATTACAGTGCCTTGTCACTTCCTGCTCCTTCTTATTACCCAGAAATAGACTCATTAGTCAGAGTTCAATGACAGGGAGAAATTGTGTTCGTTAATTTAATTCCCCTTCTTTCTCTCTCTCTCTCTCTCTTCTGGGTCTTTGTTTGTCCGAAAGCAGGGAGGAAAAAGGACCTGTGGCCCTTGGCGGTTCCCTCGCGCTTCCCCTCCTGTGCCGGCGCAGGAAGGAACGAAGCGCGAAGCCACCGCGCGCAGGCGCGTGTGCAACCCGTGCAACCCAGCCCCGGCTCCGCCGCATTTCGCGGTCCCCAGACGAGGGGAAAGGCTTTGGCAGGACGGAGCCGGGGCCGAGACCCGCTAACACCCTGCAACGGGGCTGTCCCTGCCCCGGGTGGGTTGCTGAACCCATCGCGTATTTGCAGCAGCAAACGCCCCCCCTCCCCGACGGGGACAGCTCTTAAGCTGCGCCAGACGCAAGGGAGAATTGATTAAACGGAGCAGGAACGAGAAACGTAGAAGAAAAGGAGAGAGGAGAGAGGAAAAAAGGCGACGAGCTGGCTCCAAGCAGCAAATAAAGAAATAGATGACCAAAAAGAGGAAGCGATCCCAAACGAGGAACGATTGACGATTGCAAATCGGGGCTGCCGGGGACGGGAGGGCTGGTGGCATCGACGCGCGGTGCCTGGACCTGGCGAGGGCCCTGATGGCCCACGGCCAGCCGCGGTGCGGCGGTATCTGGAGGAGAGCTGCAGGCGCCCGGCGCGCGGGACGGCCAGCGAGCGAAAGCAACAGGTCCGTTTACTTTCTGCAGCCTTGCTCGAGGCGTCTTCCTTGCAAGCTTGTAGCACGGCACGGACATAAAGGACGTTTTTTCTTCCATTTAAACGGTCAAAGAGGAGCCGCATCCAGCGTTTCCTACCTGGGCGCCAAGATGCTGGTGGAGGAGCAGGCACAGGCAGGGGGAATTTGGGGAGAAAAGAGAAAGCTGTTTTCGTTCCCGCACACCCGCACTAAAATCTGAGCCGGAGAAACAGGAGTTGGACAGGTCACGTTTAACACGTTTAGTTCAGCAAAGCCCCCAGAGCAGCAGGGCAGGGCGCTGGGGAACACGCGCCGCAGAGGCGCCTGCCGCGCGGCACCGCAAGGGTTAAAAGCCCGGCAGCGCACTGATTTACCCGATTCCCTCACCCGGCCGCTGGGTTTTCTCCAAGTCATCACAATAACTGCAGGATGGAAATAACTTCACTTTCGCACAGGAGATCAAAACCAGAGCGGGGGGGGGGGGAGCACGAGGACAAGCATGATGAAAGGCAAAATTATTAAAAGCTATACGGTGCTGCTCTCTACACGAGACTTGTTCAAACCTATCTTCCCCTCCCAGCAAAAACCCCTCCGACCGTTCAACTCGTACTTCCACCCACGGCTAGCGGGGGAGCTCGCCGCCAGCAGTCCGGGAGGGAAAGGAGCAGCATCTCCCAGGTTTGGCGCTGCCGCAACGGCGACTTTGGTGAACGAGAGCCAAGACGTGGCCGAAACACGTCCGCCGGCCCGCAGGGGAGAGGAGCAAACTCCGGCGGGTCCCGGGGGTGCCCCTCCGCTAAGCGACCGCGCGCGGGATTTTACGGGCAGCAAAGCAACCGCCGCGTCGACGTGGCACCTCGATGGCCCGTGTTTAAACCCGACCGGCCGCTTTCCCCGTTTCTCCCTTCCGTTTCATCTCGAAACGGGGGTTTCTCTGCGCGCGCAGGCGGACCCGGGACAGGACTGCCGCTCGGCGGCCGCCTGGGTTGGCGAGGAATCGAAAGCAGGGGGTGAAAAAACAAATAACAACCTGAAAACAGGGGTTACAACATGCTCCGGGGATGCCAGGAGAGGAAGCAGGGACTGCTGTTTGCTTGGGGTTTTTTTTTTGTTGTTTCCTGTTGTCTGTAACTACTTTTTTCATCATGTTTTCTCTCTTGCTAGACTTCCAGTCAAGCCCTGCAGACGCAATACCTGCTCAGCAATACCCTGCCCTGCTCGCATACATATGGTAATAAAGATATCTCGCCGCAGAGCAAAACAGGGCAGGAAACAATAATTCTTTCCTGCCTGTTCCTGGACAGTGCCCAGCGCATTTGCTGCTGTAATTTAGGCTTGCCTTGCAAGACCAAATTTCTGGAAGAAGTCAGCACACTCGTAGAAGATAAGCCTGGAAAGGCCCCCGAGAAATTACCTCCTTCATACTGCAAACCGCCAGCAAAATCAGCTCCGTCCAAACCATTCCCTTGCAGCTACTGATGTCACTTGAATTTCAATAACCCCCCCTAGGCGGTCTAGGGGGAAAGCCTCGCCCAAAACGTCGAAAAAGGGGTTGGTGCAAGCCTGACCCCGGCTACAGGTGCTGCAGCAGCCTGCGGGAGAGCAAGGCGCTGCCTAAATACTCCGGGAGCTAAAACACCCTTCCCTTCCCCTCTGCTGCCTGGCTGCCCTTCTGCATCGAGCACGAGTTTCCCTGACGCCAAAGTGACGAAAGCATCGCTACGCCCAACGTTTCGGCTTGCTGTTAATAAAAACGACCAACAGGTAGCAAAAACCTAAATGAGCCACCCATTGCGTACCGTTAAGACATCAGCGCATCCACCAAAAGCCGAGGTAGTGCCCCAAAACGGGGACCGAGAGCCCCAAAACGGGCTCCTGCTCCATCCCTTGGCGGAGCAGCACCGGGACCGCGAGCGCCGGCCTCAAAGCCGGGCTTGTTCCCGCCGCCGGCACTTCCCCAGCGGCGCAAGGCGGGGGGGCTCTTCCCACGGCGGGGGGGGGGGGGGGTGTCCCGGGGCCCGACGCCTTGCCTCGAGGCCGCAGGAGCAGGGCAGACGACCCGGCGCAGCGGCCGCCTACCCGAGCAGCCCTTCGATCCGCCGCTCGTCGCTGCCCGCTGTGGGGCCGTTTCCCTGCAAGTCTTATCCCCCCTGCTCCCGCTTTTTAAAAAAAAAAAAAAAAAGGGGGAAAGAAAAGCCAACTTTGCCTAAAGGATGAGTAGAATAAAACAGCACTTACCTGCAGAAACAAAACAGGGAAGAAAAAGGGAAAGTATTAGACGGGCATCCTTTGAAATCAGGTCAGCTTAAAGCTTTGACATGGCAAAGGATGTTTTCCTCCCGCTTCCCTTCCTCTTCTCTTCCCCTCTTTTACGAGATGCTCTGCTCTCCAAAGCGTTCCCCGGGGTCCGGCCTCCCGCCGCGCCGGTGCCCCCCTCCTCCCGCCGCGCGCGCCCGGGCACACGCGCGCGCGGCTTCTCCCCGCCGCGCAACGAGCTGGGCAAAAAACCCCGCGGCGATAACTCACGGGAAGAACCGCCCGGGCGTCTGCAATAAAGGAAAATAATAAACAAGGTCGGGGGGGGCGAGGGGGGGGGAAGAAACGAGATGGCGGGGAGGAGTTAATCCAAGCCCACCTAACCCAAGTCCTGCAGCGGCCTCCAGCTTTTTTCCCAGACGGTCCCCGTTTCGCGGACGCGCCGGGGAGCCCGGGAAGCACACGTAGCACGGCACTGATCCAGGCAGGGCTTCCTCCAGCTCATTTTTGCACAGCTTAAGTACAGGCCTCCTACCCTTTGCAACGCTGCCTGCAGCCTAATAGGTCCCAATACTAGGAGAAGTTTAGCGCCGAGAGAAAGTTCATTATTAAGGAGAAGTTTTATTACATCCATCCATCCACCTGGTTCGCAGCGAAAGCCTGAAGGGCGCAGAAACGCTACGTCCAGCTAGGGCGGCTGACAGATCGTCCTCGTCCCTCTTCATCTACTTGCAGACCCCGGACGCTAGCGTCTACCGGGGCGTAGAAGCGCCCGGACGGGAAGACTTCGGATGTAGTTAAGGCGTGCGGGAGATGGGGGGTTATTCGCCGAGCTGCCGTTAGGCAGAGGGCCGCCGAGGGCTGGCTGGCAGCACCCCAGGAACGGGCACGGGACAGCCCGCGCCCGGCCGTAGCCTTCCCGGGGGCCGCTGCACAGAAAGCCCCTTCCCTCGCTGCCTGCAGGCGCCCGAGGCCGACGCGTCCTCGGCGGCAGGACGCCCCGGCGGCCAGGACGTCCCCGCTCGGCGCCAACCAAGCCGCCTCTCGCGCGCTGCTCCTTGGAGCACCGTCGCAGGGGTGACGGCCTGGCCGTCCCAAAGGCCAGCCAAGCTCAGGAGCCACCGCCAGCCGCCGCGCAGCCGTCGCTAGGTGGGGACAGAGTCCCACCAAAGCCGGGCTGGCGAGATGCAGTCCCACCAAAGCCGGGCTGGCGAGATGCGCGCCACCGCGGCGCCCCGCACGGCCGGAGCGGGGATGGGGTCCAGGGGAAAGGCGAGAGACGGAGCACGCGCCGCCGGTTTAACGCTAGCGCGGGTACGCGGCCGTGATGCCCTTCCAGAGGAGCTTTTACTCTCCCTCCTCCCTGCTTTGCAGCAAGCTTTCCCGCACGTTGCATTTTTTGCAGCAAGCACGTTTATTGATTTTTTTGCGCTAGGCGAAGCGACGCGGCTCTGCACCTGCAGGGATCTCCGTGCGCAGGACCCGGCGGCTCGCTGCAACCCTCCGGGAACCAGAAGGGAGGATGAGGGGCAGAAAACCGCGTGCCAGCTTTAAACTGCCGCTCCTGTCGCCCAGCAGGACGCAGGCCCACCCAAGCGCGCGAGACCGACCGACGGCACTCCTAGCGCTCCTCTCTTCCCCGGAAAACGAGGCGTTTTCCCAAGCAACGCGGTTCACCTCTTCGAAGACCCCGACCCGCAGCGCGCCCGCGAGAAGACGGCCGCCAATGCCCCGCAGGGCCGGACGCACGGTGCTGCGACGGGACGCAGCCGTTCTCCGCTCAGGCTGGCACCGCGCTCAGAGCCAGATTTCTACCGACAACCCTCCCTACGTACAATATACTTTTATCCCAACTCTCTGCTTACAACGCGCCGTCCCAGCCCGCGAAACAGCTGCAGCGAAGGCTCAAGAAAAAGCAGCGAACAGGAAGGAGGGACGGACGGAAAGGTCAGAGAAGCAGGGATTTGCAGGGGTGCTGCCAGCATCAGTACCAAGGGACCTCGGCTCTTTTCTCCATCGCTTCTTTAAGGTCGAGCGCAATAAATAACAGGCAGAGAAACGCGTCCGAGCAAGGAGGGTTCAGGCACGGCAGGTGCGCAGGGAAGAAGCGGGGGCACACGCGTGCACGGGGCAGGCAGAGCAAACCAGGGCCCCGGGGAAACGCGCCGTTTCTTCCCCCCCTCGCAGATACTTTCAATAACCCATTAATACTTAGGCAACAAGCAGCGCCGCTAAATCCAAGGAGATGGATTTCAGAGGAGGGCTAGCTCACGTGAAACGAGCACTGACTCATCAGCGGCGTTTGCCGAGGATTACGGATGAGCCGGCTGCGCGCTACCCACCCCTGCAAATCCAGCCGGGGGGGGGGGGGGGCGCTCGCCGGCGGCTCCGACACGAAGCCTTCCCGCGCTGGCACCCCGCACCCCCGGCCCGCCCTCCACAAGGGCGCCCGGCAAACCCCTTCCCTTTGGCACCCCAAAAAACACGCCGCCCAAGCGGCGGCTGAGACCCCGCGCGCTCGGCACACGCGCCGCGCGCAGCCTCTTATCTGCGCCGCTCCCGCCGAAGGAGGTGATTAACTCCCTGACCCGCGGAGCTTTAACGCGACCTCCGAGAATAGATAGAATCTTGTTATCTTGTAATGAGTTTTATGGCTTATTCCAGCACATTTTGGCCATGTTTCTCCAGTGATTAGGGCAATTATCAGCCTGTGCGTTTCAGGATTATGAATTACGGAGCCTGGGAAAAGACTGCAGAGATTTAATATCTCCCGGTGTCGCTCTGCCTCGCTTCCAGCGCTTCCCGCCGCCGCCGGCCGCTCTTCGCGTTCGGGGAACGATGGAATCGCAGCGGAGGAATTAAGCGTCGCAGCTTCCCGGCCCGATCCTGCCGCTGCAATTAGCAACGCGCCACGTTTAACGCTGCTGGGCGCAGCCGCCTCGGCCCGTCGGACGGCGGCCGCTTTCGAGAGCGGCTCCGCAGAAGGGGAAACTGAGGCACCCTTGCCCTCGCGGTACACGATGGCTGGAAACGGGCTGCTGCTCCGGAAAACTCAGATGGCAGCAAAAACCGCCTCCGCACGAGGCGCGGAGCTGGCTCGGCTTCGCCCTCTCGCCCCGCGCGCTTCGTCTCAGTGCAAAACGTAAAACATTCATTTCGTGCAGAAATAAAATTAAGCCCTTGGAAGCAGGCTCCAAGAAATAAAGCCATCGCTTGAGTTAATTAAGAAGCGATTATACTGAAAGCCTGTAATAAAGGCTTCACGTTGCAGGACAGACCGAGCCGCCGTACCGCAAACCCGGGACGGGGAAGCGCCGCACGGGGAGAAGCGAGACACAGAGCCCGACTCGCCTCCCGGTCCGCTGAAGCCAGGCGCTCCCCCCCGGTGCCCCGGCCCCTCGCTCCATCCCCTCGTCCCTCCGCGCTGCCCGTCTTGCTCGGCGCCTCTGCCGCCCCGCGCCAGGCCAAGCAATTCTGCAACGCGCGAGATGCAAGGAACATGCAGAAGCCGGCTTCCCCCGAGGGGTGCCAGCGCCTCTGCCCTCCGCGAGATGACAGATAAAATCCCCCGTTGCCGGAGGAAGGTAATTTGACATAACAGCTGTTCTGACATTCGCTCCCTATGGATATTGCTGGCAATAAGAATGCAAATCAGCGCTCTTTGCACTTCTCCGGGAGAGCAACTTTCACCTGAAGAGCGCAGAGCGCTTCTCAAACGGGAACTCATTAAGGCTCCCTTCGTCCCGGCGAGGCAGAGCCTGCTGTACCCGTCTGACAGACGGGCACCGCCTGGCAGCGGAGAGGCGGCCCGGAGCCGAGGAGGCAACCCGGTGCCTCTGCTGGTTCGCCTCCTCCCCAAAATCCAGGCAGCAGGGTTACAAGTGGGACGGAGAAACCCAGGGGAACCGATGTGCATCGCTGTCTAGCGATCAGAGCAGCAGGGAATCCAGAAACAGCTTTTATCTTGGCAGCAAAATCACTGGCCCTCTCCTTGCCTCAGTTTCCACGTCTGTAAAAACAGGCAGCAAGGCTCGGCAAAAGACCTGGAGATCCAGGAGTGAAAAGGACTCAGCAGGAGCTCAGTATAACTTCGGCCAGAGAAGTCGCCCATGCTTCCCCGCTGCTCTGATCCAAAACGAAGCCCTTCCTCCGCGAGTCGTTCCCCATCTCTCCAAGCCCTCCCCGCTTCTCCCGGCTCTCGTCGCTCCTAGAGGTGAACCCTCCGTGCACGGGACTCTCCAGGCGTTCAAGCCTCCGGCATGTCCGAGGAGGGACACCGCCACCCCAACTCCCTGCCGCGTGGCCACCAAGATGCTCCGAAACTCAAGCGAAAGCAGTTAGTGCCCTGCTGCTTTCTGTATGGCAGCTACTAATTATCCCTCAAAATTTATAGGCTCCTGGGATGCACGCAGATGGGTATTTAAGTTAACAGCAGCCTCAGACCTTGGCGATACCTGGCTTTACTCAGGTGCTGCGCGGAGCAGCGGGGCTTCCTGCGGGGCAGGGAGGGAATTACGGACCCCATGGCTCACTCCCACGTCCACCTTCGCAGCCAGCTGGATGCCCCGCACGCTCCACTCGGCCCTTACAGGAGTCAAGAGAGAAGCGGAAAGGTCCCCGGCAGCCAGAGCGTTGGGCC
The DNA here is from genome assembly GCF_040807025.1 of Struthio camelus. Classification (NCBI taxonomy): domain Eukaryota; kingdom Metazoa; phylum Chordata; class Aves; order Struthioniformes; family Struthionidae; genus Struthio; species Struthio camelus. The sequence continues at coordinate 6,396,810 of NC_090963.1, forward strand.
GTGCATCCCAGGTCTCTGCCACCCCAGGTCGGTCCCCTCCCGCGTCTGCAGAGACCGAAGCTGAGTCCATCTCCCGCTCCCCAGCACAGGGAGCGGCCACCTGTCGTGCAGCATTCGGGGGCCTCGCTCCCTCCTCTCGATGCTATTTCACTTTGTATAATTAAATCTTAATGAGAATAGGGACCAGAGCTTCCCCAGCGAGCAGCCTAACCTCTGAACACGGGAGCCACTCGGCTTCCTAATTAATAAATACCTATTGGTACACAAGGCAGAGAGCTCCTGCAGGAGGGCACGGGAGCATCTCCCACCCACGCACGTCCTTCAGGGCTGGGGGCTCACAGTCCCCAGGCAAAGAAGGGGATTCGCTCCCAGCTGACTGCTCTCAGCCCTAAGCCACTGGATTAAAACAGTCATCACCACTCCATTTCTTCCGTCAATCTAGACCCTGGTTTTGTTTTTTTCTTTCTTGCTGCAGTTGAGCATTTTGATTAATTCAAATCACATCCTTCGCAGACAAGCAACACAGTGAGTTCACTATCCACTGAAAAACGTTTGTTCGGTTGGACTGAGGTTCCTCTGCTCCAGAAGAGCCAGGTCTGTGCCAGTCCAGCGTCTAGGAAAACCGCGTTAACCTTAGAAACTCTCCGACAGGGCTCAGCCCCGGAGACGCTCGGAGGAACGAGCTTAAGCCGGTACAACGCCAGCACGCGTCCAAATCCCGCCCTCCCCTAGCTCTTGCAGAGCCGTCAGAATAACCCCCCCGACAGACAAATGTCAAAACAAAAGGTTCGTACAACCGCGGCGCACGCGCGGCCTTTCCCGTCCCGGAGGAGATGTCTTGACACGCGCTGCGTCGCAGCGTTTAGCGGGTGCGGGAGGACGCTGGGCGGGAGCAGCCTGCCAGCACGCCGCGACTCCGACCACGCGCGCGGTCAGGTTTGCACCATCCTGACTCCGCTTGACTGGCAGGAACTACTGACGGTGAAGAAAACAGTCAGAAATTGCCTCGTCCTTGCAGTTATTTTAACCAGAATTAGGTAAGAAGCCGGCTTTTTCCCCCCGGGCAGACGTATCCCAGGGCGCCTGGTTCACGGCGCCAGGGTGAGAGCACGTCGTGGTCTCCAAGGCACAACCTTCCTACCAAACGGGCAAGTGTCCCCGTTTACACGTGGGAAACTGAGACTCAGAGAAGACGATTAGCCAACATCTGCGGCAGGGCACGAAAGACAAATCAGGTCCTCAAAGTCCCGGGCGAGCTCGCTACGACTGGGCCGTCTTCGCTCTCCAACCCAGTGAAACCCCTGAAAACAGACACACTGAAATAGGCTTCGCCCTCCCCTACGTCAGGTCAGCTTCACTGAGTAATTCACTGTTGCAAGCAGAATCAATTTAAGCAAAGGTTAAACCAATTCCGTCTGTACTAGGAGTTTGCATCGTTTTTAAATAAACTGATTTAAAATCAATTTGCTCGAATTTGTGTGATTTTTCTAATAAGCAGAAACCTAGCTAGGCTCGGTTTGAATTTTGGCCCAGTGCTTACATTATTTCACTGCTGGCAATTTCCCGACAGGTGTCAAATGCCAAATCTGGAGGATGACTTTAAGTAATGATGACACCAGAATTCTTGGGAATCTCAATCTACAGCTAACCCGGCCTTAAATGGGTATTATCCTCCTGTAAAACTTGTCCTACTTGTCCAAAAGGAGGGAATCTTGCCCCGAGTTTTCTTGGCCGCACACCAAGGGACTCCAGCCTGCTTTTCCTAAGCTGCCAAGGGAGAGGCTACACATAGAAAAGCTTTTTGCTTCCTGTCCCTGGGAACTGCCCTGCCCTCTCATCTTTGGTGGGCCAGGCTTCTTAGACCAGGAGCAGGTCCAGGTGTGGCTTCAAAGCATTATGGCATTATGAGTACTTAATAACGATTCACCTCTTGAACTTCTGTGAAGTCCTCCCTGAAATGAGGCCATGAGAGCGCCCTATCGACTGCCTCATCGCATCATGAGGGTGGAAAAGGAATAAAAATAACTCAAGCACAGCACAGAGCACTGCAAGGGGAAAAAAAAAAAAAAGCCCCTTCCCTTTGTTAAGCAAAAATGACCTCTAGTCCCACAAAGAATAACCCCTCGGCAGACTTCCACGAGTTTGCAAAAAGGAGGATGCCATTTGATTTTCACCTCTTGTTCTGCACAAAACTGCGAGGCAGGGCCTTTTGTGTGCACTTTCTTTGCTCAAAGCAGAAAACTCCTGGGGCCTGGGGAGTCCGCTGCGCCAGGGGAGTGGGTGGAGGTGAAACGGCAATCAAAGAAGCTACCTTGCAGTCCTAAGGGGCAGGAGGCACGTAGGTGGGAAAAGGACAGTTGTAGGCATCTACAAGCAAGGTGGCAGAGGTCTGGAGACTAGACAGCGTGGAAAGACATCCCAAAACGTGACATAGTGCAACTAAGATCTTAATTACCTATTTCTTTCCCTTGAAAATTGGGGGAACCACGTTTCCCTCCTCATCTAACGTCCCAGATCAAGTGGGAGGGCGTTTACTCTCTACTGTTTGGCTTCCGCATTGAGGCATGGCAGCTTTTTAATTTTATTACAAAGTTACACCTGAAGTCCAGACTCAAAAACAAGTGTTCAGTCTCTATATGCAAAAAGATACTCTCTACCTTCAAACACTGTCTCTCAACGACTTCTACTCCCATGTCCTATAATAGTGGATGACGTTATTCTCAGCAGCAGTCAATTCTTTCCAAGGCCCACTAAACTCTTGGCCTTGATAATAACTTGTGGCAAGAGGTTTCACAGGGCAATTGTCCCTACTAAAATTTTATTATGGATATAAAATTCCCTTGTATCAAGCTTAATTTTGTTAATTTTTAATTCCACAGGACATCCCTTGAATCTTGAATTACGAGAGAGCACGCAGGAGTTGCAGTTGACCTTCTCTGTATCATTAACTATCCCATGAATAGTGCAAAATGCTCCAGAGAAGAACTGAAATATTTGGCAAACAAGACCGTGCTCTCTCCAGTGCCTCCCTGGGCAAACAGAGCAGTAATTCATTAGCACCCAAAGCAAACGCCCCAGCGATGGCTATGGGCACCTCTAGCACTTGGCAGCAATCCAGAGGGGATGATTTTGGGCCAAGGGTGGGCGAAAGGAACCAAACATAAACGTCCACAGCCAGCAGACGTGAGTCATGAACACCAGATGGAAGCCACACTGGGCACTCACATCCTCAGCTGGGTCTAGCAGAGGCTGGGGAAGGGCCTAGTGCTGGTACATCGCCTCCGTGTAAGGGGAAGCCCAGCAAAGGCGAGTAGGTTCCCTAGGGAGCCCACAGGCTGCAGCTGAACGACCACCCTGGCTCAGAGCAAAGGGCCTTGACCCTCTCCAAAAAGCATGATAAGGACCCAAAGAATGCCAGAAACAGCTCATCTCGGGCCATGTTCCTGCTACAAATTCCCAACTGCCCACATAAGAGATTATACCTGCTTCACCAGAAGGATCGATCCCCCCTGACCGTGCCTAATCTCTTTTGTCGACGCTTTATTCTTGTATCTCACCCTGTAGCAACGAGCCCCATAGTGCAATTAACGTGCGGTACAAAGAACTGCCTCCTTTTGCTTCTTTTACCGCTGCCATCCCTAGTAGTTCGGACAATAACTATTTGCAAGTTGTCTATTTTACAGCTGACTACGCGAGGACTGACGTGCTAAGATTGGATTTTATTTCCCATCTCTATAGCACGGAAAAGAAAAGGATCGGGCGGGGGACAGGAGTGGAGGGGAGAGCATTCCACTTTTGGAGGAGGGGGCTGAGGAGAAGACAAGGTTTGAAATTTCCTCCTGGCAGCTCTTTTCAGGAAGAGTTATTAGAATTTATTTTCAATTATACACAAGAATAAGCCGTCTGCAGTATAGTTAACTTTCAATTTCAACCAATTTTCGACGCATTCAATCATAGATGCCTCAGTGATTAAGAATCTATGTTGCAAAACAATTCCCGCTTTGCAACAATGCAATCAAACAGATCTACAACTCATAACCCATTATCCAATAGTTTCTCAGCTCATTGGTGAAGTGAAATAGGATTTACCAAGCATCCCCTTTTTACCCGCCGAGACCCCAACCTCCTCTGCAAACAGATCGGCAACTCACAACAGCCCACGCAGGGTTTTTGGTGCGGTTTTCCCTCTCCTCCTCTTTCTCCGAGGCGCAGAAATGCCAAGGGGGAACCCAGCCGGGCTGAGCCTGGAGCTGCCTCCACTCGGCACGACGCGTTGGAGGGCAGGGGGAGCAGAAGCAGATAGCGACCTGTCCGTCACTCTTCACGCAACAGAGTTGCGCCACACGCTGAAGGCTCGTGTCCCCAGCCGGCACTGGGCTCGGCAATGCCTTGTCCTCCTCTGTCCTGCTGCCACCCCTGGCGAAGAGGGGAACCAGCCCGACTTCATCAGGGAAGGAGGAGGAAGAGGATGGCAAAAGGACGCTCCATATCCTCGCTGCGCCAACGTGCAGCACGCAAACAGAGCCTCTGTGTGCAACAGGCCCTCCATGAGGGCCGTGACGTGAAAACAAGATGTTTCCTCTCCTGAGCTTGCCCGGGCGAGATCGTTTTAACTATATAAACGTCATTTGGAGCAGCAGAGACCCCCTCAACCCTCGCAGAGCGCAGCAGCCAATTACTCCCACGCCTGGAGATGCAGCAGTGCCCATCTGCTATTCAGCACGCATCCATGGTGCCCCGCTATCCGGCCACGCTCACGGGGCCTTCAGCAGAAGGACAACAGGTCCCTACAGGACAGGACAGGTCACTGTTTTACAGTGGACTTACTGGGACAGAACGGCTCAGGATGATCGGAGAGAAGGATTTTAAAGCTTGCCGAGCCTGGAGATCATGGACTAAAGCACCTGGAAACCTCCTGAAGGAAATGGCTTGCCTTGGCAAAGCGCCATTTTGTCAAGACTGAACTTCGTCACGGGAAGGAGTTGGTTTTTGAGTCCAACCTTCCAGAAAAAAAAGCATTAGGGACAAAGTCGTTGAGTGATCTGATGCTAATCGAGGATCGCGCCGGCTGCGGAGACACCTCTTCCCTTCTGCTCCCCAGCACGGCTCGCCCTCGGGGGGCTGCACCTCTTTAAGCTAATGGCCTGGGGACTTGGCGGCTGTCAATCACGCGGTCCCATGGCAGAAGGGGACCAAACGTCCCCCTCTGGCACGCAACTCCCCGTAGGCCGGGCAAGTCAGCTCCCCTTCCAAGGGGCGCCGCACGTGCCGGCTCCTCTCTTCCTTTGATGCCGCCAAATAACAACTTCAAACCGGGGAAGACACCTGGGAGAGCCAAGGCACTTGTGCTACAAGATAATTAGAGATTATTATAATCGAAATTTCATTGCCACATCAAACTGTGTCTTTTAGCATTAATTAATCTCCTCTCCCAGCCTCTGAGCACTCTCGGCTCTCCTGCCGTAGGACAGCGGCTTGTCAAACACACCAAAGGCTTGCATCTCATTATCTTATCAGAGGGGGCGAGCGGGGAGCCGCGGAGCAGCCAACAGCCGCCTCGGCGCAGCCACGGACGTGAGGACGCCTGGAAGGCGGCTCCCTGGTTTGCACGCTTACAGAACGAGACGTAGGCTGCCAAAACGGGCGCGAGACCTGCCTCCCCCCCCCCCCCCCCCCCCCCGGCCACCCTCCTGGGTAAAAGCGGAGCTGGGAAAACACGCTGTTTCCTCCCCGGGAAGTCCATGGCGCTCCACCGCGGGGATGCAAAAGGAGCCCTGGTCCCTCATCGAGAGATGCTCCGTACGACCTTGAATAAATCACGTGGACTAAAACCGCCGGCTGCATTGGAGAGCGAGGTGCTCGCGCCTTGCCATCCCCATGTGATTTAGGCTCCCGAGAGCCCACGCAGCCAGGCTCCTAACTCAGTCACGCTGTAAAAATTCACCTTTCGTGTCCCCTTAGCGGTCCGACACAAGAGTAATGGTACTTCCCGCTTTCGGGAGGTCGGGGGAAGCTGTGAGATAAATCCAGTAGTCCGCGTGAGGGGACAAGGCGGGGGACAAGACCAGCCAAGGCTGGGCGCGAAGCACCGCGTCGAAGGTTGGGAGGGGGAAAGGAGCCCAGCTCGAAACACCTTAGAGGAGACCTCTTTCAAAACCACTAAGGCAGCTCCGAAAAAACCCATTTGCAACGTGAAAAACCTCAGCTTCAGGCAACACCGCAGCCGAATCCTGCAAGGCAGGCGGCACCCGGCATCGCTTTTAATGGTGGCTGGAGAAGCTGAGCCCCTTTGTCTCCTCGCAGGGGTTGGGTATATATTGGTGGCATGCATGAGATCCCACATGCTCGAGTCGTTGATTCCCCGCTGCTTCCATACCTCATCTGAAAATAAATATCCTCTCCCTCGTTTCCACCTCTCCACTCCCCCTCTTTCCCTGTTATTGGCTTTGTGACGGAAGCCTTTAATTTATTTGCCCGGCCGTATTTTTTTGCGCCGCTGTTTTCTTGCAATTTACACCATACATTATCTGCCGTCTTGTGTCATTTAACTCCAGAAAGCGGTTTGAGATACAGTTTGCTTGAACGATGCTGGAGCCATTAATCCTGATTCTGCAACCCAGGGACTCGGCGACTGCGGGGAAGCTGCAACCTGCCGGCGACGCTGGCAAAGCATGCCGACATACGGGGAACGCACGCCTGCCCGCGTACCCCGGTGTGCACCCTCCCCAACCAGCCTGCTCGGCTACTGCAGCCGTCTCCTGCCCAGACACCCACCGGCCAGCCCGGCTTTAGGGCCAAGCTAGCAAAATCAAGCTCTTCTGCCCATGCATTCCCCTCTTGGGCAGCAATAGCTAGTTTTTGCGCAGCGAGCTGGGATGTACCCATCGGTTTTAGCACGCCGCCGGGAGCCTGGGACGGCGAGCTCTAATCCCTCCGTCTCCGTTAGCTCGCCTTCGCTATCGCCGCTCCCGCTGCCGTTCGGGTTTTCCCCGTCTGCCCGCCTTCGTCGCTGCGCCGTTTGTCTCGTTTTACCCCGAGAGCCCGGGACGGGCTGCCGCTCGGCTTTCTGCACGGCGCCCACTTCGCTCTGGCTGGCGGAGGCAGCGGCAGGAACGGCGCTCTGCGCTCGCAGCCGGTTGCGCGTCGAAAAGCATCTCCGGCCCCGTCGCCCCGGCCCCACGGGGACCGAGAGTCGGCAACGGGCCCCTTGCTGCCCTCCCCTGCGGCGGGGCACGGGCTCGGGGACGCCAGTCCACGCTGCTCCGCTCCACGGTATTAGTGCAAGCTACAGGTGAGCACGGTGGGTGGCAGGAACCAGCCCGGGGAGAAAAAAAATACCGGTCTTATTCACCCCAGAAAAACGGGACAACGAGAAGATGAGAAACGCATTAACGCCGGCAGATCCCCTCCGCTGAGCCTCCAAGCGCCAACGCTGCCTGGCAATTGCTCACCAGAGGCAGAGCTTTGATGAAAAATAGAAGGGAAAACAGAGTAGGGAAAAAAAAAAATCTAATGAAATGAAAAATGCATTTTATTTTATTTATTTATCGTAATATTTCCGTGCGGGGAGGGCAGGCCGGGCGGGCTCATTCATTGCGTTCTGCACGGCGGGCCCCGCAGGGAAACGCTGCCTCGCCTCTCGCATCTCGGCGCTGCCTGACACGTTGTTAGGGTGTATTTAATTACGCTCGCTACTGAGAGCTGAGAGAGTCCCTGCCTCTAAGAGCTTCGAGTTCAAGACAACACCTTCACCGCTACATCCGACACCAGGTACGGAGACGTTTTAGCTGCAGGGAACGAGTCGCTGGGACAGAACCACCACCTGCACCAGCCGACACGAGCAAAACCTGCCTCCGCAGCGGGCAAGCGCCACCCTGCTTTTAAGTGGGATCACTTTTGGGGGGGCGGAACGAGGATGGGGTCATCCACAGGAGAAAAGCAGCCGTCTCGGGAGCAACAGGCTCTTGCTTTCCATTACCGGAGCCAAAATAAGGACCCACACGCGTATCCCGCCCCGGCCCATCTCTGCCATCTCCCAGAACGAGGAGGAGGGAAGGAAGGAAGAAGGCTGAAGACAGTGCTGAAGACAGTGGCTTTGGTTTTTTTTTTTTTTTTTTTAAAAAAAACCCTATAATTTAAAGGCCAGAGCACTAAGGAGCGCACAAGGGCAAGAGGCGACAAACGCCTGGGCGAAAAATACAAAATTACCATTTTAATGGCTGAGTGTTGACTGCCGGCTCTCCCCGGGGAGGCCTGTTTGATTTCGTTGGCTTGTTAGCACAAGGATTTGACACAAGCGATTAATGCCGAGTTCATTAAGGTGGGCGCTTTTTCTTTTCTGCCAGATTCAGCGCAGGGGAAGGGGCGGGGGGGGGGGGAAGGCGGGGAGCAAACCGGCTCGGTGGGTGGCAAGGAGCCAGCTGCAGCCGGGGAAGCAGAGGACAGAAGCAACTCAGCACGCCAGTGCCCAGCCCCGCTGCCACAGCGTGCTCTTCCCGCAGACGCGCCGGTGCCAGCTGCCGTCCCCAGCTGCGAACATCTGTCCGCCGGGGAAAACCATCCCCCTTACAGGCGAGCTGCAGCTCAACCACCATCGCCCGCTGCTCCCGCATCTGGGAGCTTTGGGAGAGGAGGCAGCAAGCAGGGGTGACTCCCTTTCCGGGAGCGCGGCGGAGCTTCGGTGGGCATTTCGGATGGGCGAGGAGCGTTTGTGCCGCGTGCTGCGTTTTGCAAGGGGCGGGAGGGCGAGCTGCACGCGCGGCACCCTCTCCCGGGCGGGGAGGACACAGCTCTCGCTTCCTTCCCCCCCAGCAAACCCATTCACCAGAGAGGGCAGGCTCAGCAGGAGCTCGTTTTTTGGGCGCGCTGCCAGCGGGAGGTGAATGCTGACTGGTATGTGCAGGCCCACGTGCTGTGGGTCTCATGGCACCCAGGAAAGGCCGGATGACAAACAACCCTTTCCAAGGCTTTTCTATACCATAAAGGAGGAACCGGCTCAGAAGAACCTGCAGAAGAACCCGTTGGCGGCACACCTGACACCCCACACGTGCCCGCGTCCCAGGGTTGGACCCGAGCTCGTGGGGAAGCGATGGAAGAAGTTCCCGTTGGGCCACGCAACCCTTCCTCCCGGGGAACGGTGCGGGAACCCGCGCCGGCTGCGTGGCAATACATCAACAACCAGCAGCTCCGGGAGGTTAAGACAACGCCGCCCCCGCCCTTCACTCCCGGAGAGAAGATGCCGAGGGAACGCACGCGGAAAGGTTAGGCCTCCTTAGCATCTCTCCAAAATAATTCCACTTGTAACTCATGGAGCTGCCTCAGCCGACTGCGCCGTGCTTGCCCGCTTCTGGATGAGACAGGCATTTGTATGAGATACACAAAGCCATTTAGCTGTTCAAAAGCTATCAGCACTTACATGCAAGGTTGGAGCAGGACAGATTCTGCTGTATTCAGGGCATCAAAGGGGATTATCCGGGAAACGATAACAGATTTTAATTTAGATCGCCCAAGATGGGTAGCGGGGCTGGGGAGGGAGAGCTGCAGCAAAGAGACTAGCTTAGCTCCAGATTGCGGCGGAAAAAAAATAAAAATAAAAGATAACTGATCTTAAAAGTTGTGTCCAGCAATTTGCCATGCTGACCATGGAGCCTGGCGCTTTGCTGCTCTGCTGTTCAAGCGGCTGCGAGCCTGGACGCCCGCGCGCCCTTCCTCCCCGCGCCGTACTCCCCATCCTTCACAAGCCCTGCCGGCCCCGAGGGCGAACACCTCCGAACAGAACCGAGCTTCAGGCCGCGGCCGCTGAATATTTCTTCTTTCTCCTTTCCTTTTCTTTCTCCTTTCCTTTTCCCTCTGGCACAGCCTCCTTTTTCTGCTCATTTTTTCACTGGCAAAGAAAAAAGGAAGCAGGCATCTCTCTCCGATTGCTGGGTATCAGGCAGCTTATCTACAAGTTCCTGCTACGTTCATTCTCCTTTGCGGTGACATTTCTTCATTCCTCTATTTCCAGCCAGGTTTTCCATATAGAATTAAGGAGCTCTACACAGCGAACACAGCTACAGCGCAAACCACACTGCTGCTTCAACACAGGCAAGAGCACTCAGCTCAGGTATTTACCTTCACGTCCCTAACTTGAGAGGCAAAGCCTCCTAAGCTTTCCATGCAACGCAGGGATGGACAGGGGTACCTCCAGAGATGATTACCATCACCGCTGGAGGTGCTGCTAAACTCTGGACATGTGAATACCCCCCAAAATCAAAACAATTCATTAAAAAAAGGGGAGGTCTTGACTTCTTAATTTTTTTAATTGAAGCTAGATAGCAAATTCTTCCACACTGATGAATAGTTTAAGTCAATCCCCTCCCTTGTTTTCTTCTTAAAAGGAGCTATTTGCCTCAAGTCCTCTCTGGCAACATAGCTTCTTTGCAGGTTCTGCCTTTCTATTTCCGACAATCCCAGATGGGATCTATGAATAAAACTAAAGAGGAGCTACAGATAGGCACCGAGTCATTAACGCAACAAATATAGACTCTGCTGAAGATCTAAGACGGGAGCGGGGGGCAGGAAAAGCTTCCACGTTCTCTTCTTTGGGACAGATCCAGGCTGGTGTGAGATGATGCACCTGCACCGGCATGAACAGGGCAGAGGGTCTAGCTCTTTGCTTCGACTGCCCAGATAAAATTGGAGCTGGTAGGCAGGAGAGAAAATACTCTCTCTGGAGGTGAGAGGCTATGCATAGCACAGATTCCCTGCTCAAATTGCCCATCTCATGGGTCCGCCCTTGGTCGCAGGAGGAGAAAGCCCAAAGTCCCGAAGAGGTCTGCCGGATCGCCCGCATCCCTCACCTCCTGAAAAGCTCTTGTGCCACGGACTCCTGCGGGAAGCGGATCCCACGGGAGCAACGCGTTTTTCAGTTCACACACGGGTCGGACAGAGGTGCTACCTAGAGACCTCCGTGTCACCATCACCCGTCCAAAACGCCCTCGCCGGAGACAGCAGAGAAGGCAGCTGGAGCCGAGCAACGCCCACCGACCGGCTCCTTCCACGAGAACGAGATCAAAGGATAACTCAGGACTATTTGCAGTCCTGATAAAGCGCTGGCATTTTGTCAAGAAATCTTCTTAGCAAGATCTGCCGCGCTTTGCTCAGCTAAGCCGCCCGGGCAGCTCGGGGCGGAGGCAGAGCCTCAACACACGCATCCAGCATCCCAAGGCCCCCGCGACTTTCCGAGGTCTGCAAGCAGAGCCAGCACGCCGCAAGCACCGCTCCTGCCGTTTTATCCAAATACCAGAGGGACGAGCCCAGCTAAACCACCTCGAGACCACAAACCCGAGTAACTCCACCCCGGGGAAAGGCTGGATCTGCTTCCACCCCTCACAGGTTGAGCCGACCTCCAGTGAGATGACAAAGCACCCGAAAACGCCGCGGCCATCCCAGCCCTTCCCCAGGCTTGCAAACTTTTCAAAAACCCACCTATCCCTCATTTGAGCTAAGGATAAAGCTTTCCTTCCCCCAACCAGGGCAAATTTTGGTAGCGGTCCAAGTTTTCTTTCGTGGCAATTAAAGTAATAAATAAAGGCAAGAGAATCTCATTTCGTTTCCATGCAAAAGTCATGAAAACGGAGAAAGAACAGCACCGCTGAGAGGCAAGGGGACGTAATTAACCCCCTCCCTTTTTTTTTTTTTAAACTGTTTTTCTGAAGGCCTGACTGAAACGCTTGTAAAACCTTCCTCCACAAAAGCGCGAGAAAGACCCCCCTCCCCCCTCCCGCCCCCAGCCACTAAAGGGAACAAAATGGATTTTTCAAATGTCATGCTAGTATCCACTTAATAATACATTTTCCTATAGACAGGACAATAATATATATTTTAATCACTTTTTTTACAGGCAAATAAACGGCATGGAAGGCTGGCCTTCACCGGCGCTTGGAAATCATGAATTTTTCAATAACCTTTTCTATTATTCATCCTGTGTTATTCCGTAGCACTTCTTCTATGGGAGGAATGGGCTTGCCAGACACTTTATGAATCTCTTCTTTTATTTATTAAACAGCAAGGTGTCTCCCTGAAACCCCTCCTCGCTCCGCTCCCCCCTTAGGAAAGATGTCGGTGGAGCCTGAGCGAGGCCTGAGACGTATAATTACATCGCGGGCTATTAATAACGTCCTCCGGCTCAGAGCTGCGGCGTGAGCAGCTCCGGCGACGCAGCTGGCTCAGCCTCAGGTGGGTTTCAGGGCCGATGCTGGGAACAAAGTCGGGAGTTTCGGGAGCAGGAAGAGGCTACCGGGAGGGGGGACGGTCTCGAGGGTGATTTCTCCGAGGACCACCAGCCAGGCTCCCCAGCGGACCCGGACGCGCCGAAAACGCGGAGAGGGGCGGCAGGGCTGCTGCACGGCACGACGGAGACCCGCTGCTAGCACGGAGCAGAACCAAACTAGAGCTGCCAAGGACCGGGGCCGCCGTCTCTCCTTCCGGGCACGAGACGGGCAGCCGGTGGGGCTCACGCCTCTGGCGCCCGGTCCGGTCGCCCGGCTGGGTGGGACGAGGCGAGTCGCCGGTGCAAAAAGACGTTTCGCAAGGCGGGGAACGCCAGCGGGCCGCCGCTCGCGCTGTCGGATGCCGCGCTCCTCCCGACGACCAGGTCGGCGGCGAACCCCCGAAGTCGCGCCGCCTGCGTGACAGTCGCCCTGAAACACCCCCCCCACCGTCACCTCCAGCTCCCCGAGCGCCCTGCAGGCGTCACCCGCCGACAGCGGGCGGCCAGCCGCGTGCTCCGGAAAACCCTCTCGCTTCCAAGCGAACCGGGGAACAGGAGGGGAAAAGAAACGATTATACGCGGCACCTCCCCAGCCGAAAAGGGGACACGACTCCGGGCCAGACATCGTTCAGGCCGGCGCAGCGGGTTAGCGACGGCGCCCGCTCCAGGCAAACCGGCAGAGAAAACTGCGGCGTTTTTGCAACTCCGCGTGCAAGCGCGGGGAGGGATCAAAAAAAAAAAAAAAAAGAAAGCACCACTTCCTACACCTACTACCAGCTTAATTATCTGATGATATCTGCTACTTACTCGCACAACGCGGAGACCTCGGCAGCTGAAGGCACGGAGATCCTTTGATTGGAACCAATTAGGAATACAGACTCGACGCTCAAGAGAGCTGAACGGTTTACGCGCGTGTTGAGAAAAAGCAAAGGAGACGACGAAGACCTGGAGTTAATCTAAAGCGCAGCGCTCATGTATATCCACAAGCTAAACGGTTAAAACGATTTATAATTTAGAGGGAATGACCTCTGGGGGGAAGAGCGGGGGTGCTCTCTTCTCAGCAACCGGGACCTTATTATTGTGCAAATGACATCTCCATCGCAAGCCAGAGCCTCGCTCGCTACAATATAGATGAATAAATGAAACGTGGACGAGCTGCTCTGTGCAGATTCTTGGCTGAGATAGGAAAAAAAGAGAGAGCAAATTAAGGTGCAGATTTCCGAGGATGTTCCCGCTCCCCTCCCCAAGGTTCAGATACCAGGATGGTTTGGGAGTTAAAAATAAATAAACAAAGAAGTGAAATAAAAAGAAACCAGTGTGTGAAGCGCTGCACTTTTAAAGGAAAAGAGGGAGAAAGAACGGATTTAAAAACACGGACCACGTCTCTGTCCGGCTACGGACGTTGAGATGGGCTAAGGAAGGCTCTGTGCAGCGCCACGCATGGGGCGATGGGACTGGTGCTCGGACTCGACCCCGGTTTTAACCCTCGCACGGGCAACGGCATCACCGTGAACTTGCCTAAAGGCATCGAGCCCGGCTGTGACCGGCGTAACCGCTGTGCTTCACCTCCCCGCGATTATTAACGCGGCTTCACCGCGTTGAGGAGCACAAACGTTAGCGCACGCAGAGAAACGGAGATGCACGGAGCGAGTCGCAACGCTGGGGGCAAACTCAGATCCGAACCCAGATTTCTCTCTCTCTGCTCTCAGAGCTTTAATTAGATTATCTTGCCCGTTGCAGGGACGCAAAGAAGGACGCTGCCCCAGCAGCTGCGAGCGGCCACCAACCTACTTAATACCTGTTCAAACACTGATGACTCCTAGTGCCGCCACCACGCGCGCCGGCCGGAGCTGCAGCCTGACGCTGGGCGAAGGGCTGCCCTGATAACTGCTCGCCATCAGCTCCCAAAAACAGCCGCGCCGAACCCAGCAGAAAAACCAGCTGCGAGAAAGGACAGCAACCGATTTTGGGGGGGGGGCACGAAGTGCTTCGGCACAACTTTGCGTTTTTGCGACACCGGGATGGAGCGGGAGGAACCGATGACGGGTCGCAGAAGCGGCGCAGTGAGCAGAGCCTGCCGTGCCAGCCGGGCGACCACGTTCTTCTCTAGACGCTCTCCTCAAAAACCATCGCCCGACGACAATTATTTATGTTGTGGCAATATCCAAAATCCACAACCCTGAGCCAGGATGCTACGGCACAGAAAACCAAGTAAAATAAGCCAAAACGTCAAGAAACTGCTTTCTTTCCGTACCTTGCGGGTGAGGAGCAAGTCCATCCGAAAGTGCCAGGTAGGTGCCATCACCAGGAGAGCACAGCAGAAGCCTGCTGCGAGGCGGTAACCTCACCTACCCCACACCGGCTGGGGGGATGCAGCTACCGCGGGCACTGCGCGGCCCGGAGCCCCCAAAGCCCTCGGCAGGCGGACTTCACATTTCACGCCCAGCGCCGGTTGTTTTTAAACTAGCAAATCTAACGCGAGCAGAAAGCCGAGCAGATGAGCGCCGGCGGGCAGCGAGCGAGCTCGGCAGGACCCAGCTTGCGCCAGCACGACGGGCGCGAGGACGGCCGGGGTGGCAACGCCGCGAGGGGCCCCGGGCGCTGGTCCTGCCTCCGGCAGCTCCCCAACGGGGAGAGAGGAGAGCGGGACGAGGCGACAGGCTGCATCTTGGCAGAGACGGGGGGCACGTTTTCGAGGCAAGGGAAAGGGCAGACGCTTGACACGCAAGGGAGCGAGCGCGGCTGCTAAGAGGACAAGATAAAATTACAAGTGACAGCCAAGCCTGGGCCTCCAATTACCGCGCGCTGCAAGGACGGGAGATGGGCGAAGCGAGCTGCCAGGCACGGCGGGGGATTGACAGGGCCGGCCCGGGATGGCGGGGAGCCTCTCGCAAGAGGCACCTGCACCACAGGGGGTGGAGGTGGTGGCCAGCATCTCCAGGAGGACCTGGCTCCCTCCAGGCAGCAAAAGGCGCTCAAAAAATCGGCTTGGTAAATTCCTTGGGAAACCAGGACCTCGGCTGATTGTCCACACGCAAGCCAAGCTCTTCGGGAAAGCCTGAGCCAGGCTATGGGCTGAACCAAGCCCTGGGAAAACAGCTTCCAAGCATCTCTGAAGCTTTGCCCTTAAACGGGAGTCACCGGCAGCTCCAACTTTCTACCACCACCCCAAGTATTTGTAGCCTGGTGTCCTCGAGCAATGAGGCTTGCACGCCCAGAGCGCCTGCGTGCCCGATTCCTCTCCCCATCCCTAGGGGCTTCGAAACCTTAGAACCCGTTTCAATAAAATCTGACAGGAGGACACATTTATCGCAAAGATTTAAGTGTGGGGAAAATTGGAAGCTGGTCAGATGAAAGATACTATTAATACGCTCCTACCGAGAGAAAGGCAAGGCTGCGAATTCAACTTTTCCTAGACATCAGAAAATCTAATAGGAGTTTGCTCTCAGATACGTAGGGATCCAGGATTAACTAGTTCTGCTGCTCCGAGAAGCAGCTGTGTGTTTTTATATATACGTGTGTGTGTATCTATAATTATATATATATATATATATAGAAACGTATATGAAATCAACGCTAGACTATTTGCCTGGATAAACTAATCGAAATTTCTTGTTGGATGAGTTCACCGACCATAAAGCCCCGCAGTTACAAGGTATAATTACAGCAGCTTCTATTTTCCTCACCAAAAAAAAAAAAAAAAAAGTCTTCATTACAACAGAGTTAAGGTTGCAAACAGATCATTAATTTATAACAACGTTATCAGACGGGTTACAGCTATTAAAAGAGCCGCGGACAGCAGGCTAGAAGAAGCTGCAAGCGGGAGAGCCAGGCTGCGCTAACAGCTCCGCCGCCGGCTCGGCAGCAGGGCGCACCGAGACCTGCCTCCGGCGGCCCGGCGCAGCACGGGAACTTCCTCCGAAACGTTTATTCCCGCGCCGCCCCCGAGATTACGCCAGGCCCAAGCACAGCCGCTCTGCTCCTTCGAAGGCAGGCAATTTTAACAGCCTGCAGAGAGCGATGCCAACGGCACCGCCAGAGAAGGACCGCGACGGGATTTCAGCCCGCGAAGGCGAGATCTACCACGAGCCTCTTCTGCTCGACGCGAGGTTTCCTTCAGGCGGGCAAGCAGGCGCGAGAGCGGACGGAAAGCCAAGGGAGGCGAGCTGAGGGAGGCGAAAGCACAGGAATTGAGAGAAAATAAGCTTTCCGGAGGGCGCCTGGAGAGAGACGAGCATCGCGGGTGGCCTCAGCCCCAGGCGAACCCGGGGGTCGGCGCCTTGCCGCAACGCGGGCTCAACCGGTCCCCTCCCGGCCACAGCTCAGGCCTTCCCGTTTTCCCTTGAAACTGGCTTCAGGTCCGATTTCAGCACGCCGAGTGGAAAGGGAGAGAGAGAGAGAGAGAAATACAACCCTGGCAAACCTTCTAAAGCCTGCACCGCTCTCCCTTGATGGCGCGCTGTGAAAAGGGATGTTATTCCAAGGGGACACGGTGAATCTATACAGTCAATGCTCCAGCACTTTAGCGGCAAAACAACTCAATAGCCTCAATTGACTGTATGAAATTCTCTCATTTTACCACTATAAAGAAAGAAGGCAGAAAAATAAATAAATAAATGAGGGGCTGCAGTGCATTTGTCTTCCGTTAGCTCCCTGCGCAAGAGCGTCTGCATTCCCGTCCTTAGCACAAGGAGAACCAAATCCTAACTGGCTACGAAAAAGCTTAAACGCCTCCAGAATTCATCCCTTCGCGCTCCAGAGCTACTCTCGCGACTGCCCCACAACAGCCTCGGCGGCATATAAAACCGGCATCTTCCCCAGCCAGGAGCCTTGATTACCACCTTCCCTCTGATGAAGATGATGTGGGATATGATTAAAGATGCTCTGGGAAGACACAAAAGTAATCGATAAGAACTTCTCATGCGAGTCGCTGTGCCTCTTTCCCTAGCGAGGTCACTAGGTGTTCCTCCTCAACGGCTGATTTCTTATTCCAAATTTGTCTGGACCCTGGCTCTTCTTCATCAGCAGAAGAGTTCGAGATCTTGAACATCTCAATTGCTCCTCTCCTGCTGATTGGGCTTTGTGGCTCTTTGAAAGCTCCGGCTTGATGGTAGAAGTCTGTCTGCACCCTTGATCATCTGGCATTTAAGGGGCCTCAAAGGGATTGTGGAAAGTTCAGAGCATTGCAAAGAATCAGAAAATATTATTTTCTTAAAGAAAAAGCCCTAGCTTATTTTTATGTCTTCTTTTTATGCCAGCTATGGCATGTTGTACATTCAGGAATTTAGCTACTTGCGCCACAGTAGCTAGGAACCATGCCAATAATTACAAGCTGTCCTCAATACATCTCTGTGAGGTAGGGAAAAACTGCTTTTACTTCCAGTAGCATAATCTAGCAGACAGGTCACTGGTCTGAGAGAGCAGCCAGACGCCTGGGTTCCTCTCCAAGCTCTGCTGTGTGACTTTGGGCAAGTCACTTCCCTTCTCCATATCCTCTTTCAACCTTGCTCCAACTCTCCCGTGTCTACCACGCAGGCTGTTTCTCCTCCCTGTATTGCTCCCTGCAAGCACAAAGGTGTTTTAAGCGCTAACAAGCAACGCCACCCATCCCCAGACACGCAGGGCTTCCACTACAACCTCTGGATCTGCAGGCAGGAGGAGAGCGGCACGGGCAGGCACCATGGACGCTTGATCTGCACTTCCTTGCCCATCCCATGATGTCCCCGGTTCTCCCACTCCTCTGCCCCCGACAGCCTCTCCTGGAACATGGGAACGGACCCCGCCGGAGCCCCGTCCGTGCTGGCGTGCCACAGCCAGACCGCGCGGATGCGAACAGGGGCTGCACTGACTTCTGAAGTCTCTTTTGTTCAAGGCAGTACCTGGCGCGATTTCTCATCGCAGGCAATTGATATTCTACCGAGCATCTTTGGAAAATAATCTGCAAACAAGATGCTGCAGGCTATAAAAATCACTCCCCCTCCTCTGCTTTAGATCGCAGCTTAATAAAAGCGTAACACAACCTAGCAGAGGAAACGGCCGCGTTTTGCCCAACATCATCCCTTTGTGTATTATTAATCGGTTTCAAGTTGTACCACGCTTTCCTAGGGCAGGAAGGAGAAGGGGGCTCCAGCCAGGGAGGAGATCATCTTTTCCTTTCCAGATTTGGCAAGAAGAGTCTCATTTAAAAGAGCAGTGGAGAAACGAAGATTGGCACTTAAACCTCCCTGGTTCTGCACTTTGCTCATAGTGAGGAATCAATAATACAAGTCATTCAGGGCTAATCTCCACCAGAGGCCTCAAATTCATGGAGGACCTTCCATCCTCGAGTGCAAAAGCCAAGCTGGGCTGCATCAGGAAGGGAGCTGGCCCGTCATCGGTAAGGAGAAAAGCTTTCACTCTGGGGAAAATGGGCCAGCACATGGGTTGCCGGGGCTCTACCAAAGGAGAAATGCTGAAAGGGCTCCCTGGAATAGCAGCAGACCCTCAGGACATCCCCTGCACCCCCAGCAGTCCAAGGTGATCTCTCGGGGCCCACCTCACCACTCAGACAAATCAAACCCCTCTACCTCAAAGCAAACTTGAAGGAGACTGGAAGCAAGTGGGAAAAGCACCGTTCCCTGCTGAGAAGGTGGGGAAAACGAGGCACAGCGGAAACGGCGCGCACACTGCGAGGCAGAGCTGGCTGTGTAACTCACAACGCTGCTCACCGCGTAACTCGCGCCTGCAAGCCGCCACGCGGACCAAGCTCTCTCCCCACGCGCTCACTCGCCCTCTGCTTTCCCCCCTCTGCCTTTCTTTACACCGGGACTCGGCGCAGTTTGCAAGCAGCTCAGGGCAGCGGCCAGAGCTGCCGGGTCCAGCGGTCCTGCCCGTCGGGCTCCTGCGTCGCCCGGCCCCTCTGCCGGGAAGGGATTTTTACCCAGCGGCTGGGTAGGGAGGCACGAGAGAGCACGGAGCAGCTGGCACAGCCTGGGGAGCTGCGTCCGTGCAGAGCTGCTGCCGGGAGCGAGGGGCTCTCACGCGGGAAATGGGAGAGCGGGACGACCGGCGGGCACCTGCCGAGCACTGAAGGTCAGCGAGGATGGGCAGGCGGCTTTTCAGCAGCCATCCTCCAGTACCGCTGGGGACGGCTGAGGACGCCGGGGAAGTTAAGGGAGAGGCTGCTCTGCAAAGCCCAGGGCCGCGCGGGGGGCCGGGCGGCACGGCGGTGCTGCAACCCCGCTGGTGCAGCAACAGAAAAGACAGCCCCAGGGCAGCGCACACGGCTCGCGCCGCCCAACGGAGGGATGAAGCACAAAGCCACTGCAGCGGCTCCGCGTCCTTTTTGTTCCTACTGAAAAGGTACAATATACTGTCTTTGTGGGAGCCGTTTAAAGTGGTTCATTTCACACAGTAAATTAACCTGATTTCTTTAACAGGGGATTTTTATTTGGTGTCAAGCCCCAACTATTATATCGAATACTGTGCCCTGGGACTGCAGCTATTAAACTTTCTCTCCGTGCCGCGTGCATACTAAGCGGCAAGTGCCGCCAGATGCACTGCTGGGGCAGCAGGCTTGGTGGCACTTTGAAATAACGGCTCAATCATTTCTAACCCCCCCCCCCCCCGCCTATTTACCGCTGCCACCTCACTCAGGAGACGTCTTGAAGCAAAACCGCGTTAGATTCATCGAATGGAAAACAAGGCACCTGGAGGCATCCCGAGCTCAGCCCCTTGTGCAGCTCTCCCAGGGATAGGTGTGCTGAAAACGGCTCGGCGCCTTTGCCGTCCAACACGCGGGAGGGTGCCGCGGAGTGCAGCTTCGGGCTTGCTTGTTTGGAGGTGGAGGGAAAAAAAACAGCTTTTGCCACATTTCTGTTTCCCAAGAGCTATTTTCCACCCCCTAGGAATTACTGCAAATCTCAGTCTTATTAATTGCAAAAGACAGGGGCTCCCTGCTTGCAAGGCAAGGGCCAGTGACCTCCCAACTTGGCCGCTGCTTCTAGGGCCATTGGAGCGGTAGGGAGCCCGTTAACGGCAGCAGGGAACGGGGCAGGCGCCACGGGCTGCCACATCGGTGCCGTTATTTGTGCAACCAGAAAGGGTCCGACATCGGCGCGGGAAAGGGCATCGTTTTCCCCTTTCCCCTGGCGGGACGCGGGGGACTCGGCCGTTTCCCTCTCGGATGTGCTTCCACGCCTGGTTTAGCAGCTGACAAATGCCACCAGTTAATTTTCCTCCTTTACCTCTATCTGGGGTGCTGCTGACATTTTGATATTTCCCTGGGAGATTATCCTTCACATAATGAATTTTCCCCAGCCCCTCCTTTTTTTTTGGTTTTTTTTTTGGGGGGCTTTTGGCTTTGCTTGCACACGCTCGCGCTCAACTCCGCCGGCTCGAGGAGCGTGCCCGACACAAGACGAATCGCCCAGAGACTCCTGGTGCATCCTTCTTTACACTTCATGTCTTCCCACCACGGATGAGAAATAGGCTTTTTCCTCATCCATCATAAGTCAGTGTGACAAGGCTGTCGCTCTTCAGCATTGCCTCGCTGTATCATGCTCCTCGCCGTCCTGCTTCGCTGAGCAGCTCGCTTCCCTGTGAGCATCTGGGACCTTTCCAAAGTGCTTTAGATTGCATGAGGGATTTGGGTACCAAGCAAAAGTTATTTCCAAACTCTTCTTTCATCCAAATTGCTCCCTGCTCTTGGGCCCTGCCCCACTAACATCCTGCATAACTCAGGCAGTGTTAACCCTATGGAAAATTCATCTTAAAAAGGGGGAAACCGAGGCACAGAGCACCTATATGACTCTCATGAGGTCCAACAGTGCGGCAGTGACAGAGCTTGGAATACGTATCTGCAGATACTTAGACCCGGACTTTTTACCCTGCATTGTTTACATGAAAGAAGCCTCGAGGACTTGGTAGAAACTATCTTCAGGACCCAAGAAAGAAGTCACCCACCAGAGGAAGGCAAGCATCGTGCCACACGTCACGGCCATGCGCTGAATAGCGCCGCGATACAAAGCGCATCCCTGCAGCCGCAGCAAATAAACAGGTCCTGATCGCTCAGTAGCATGCTCTGTTTGGGAATAAATATTGTGGCAATCAACATAACGAGAAAGTGCTAGATGCAGAGAGTCCCCTTCCAGACCCAAATACTTGTCGTGGCTGGGACAGGGACAGCCTCTGGCTGGAAAACGCTGGTTGCATTGAATGGAAGGGTTTCCCCCAAAAGTGACTGAGAGCATCAGAAACAAAGGGTAAAAGCATCAATAGTCATCTCTACCAAAAAAACCCCAAAACACCAAGCATTTCACCATCCCCGGATGACAGCTTGTTTCCATGACAATTGCAGGTAACTTTGCGGCGAGCCGTCAAAGAGCCAGGATGGAGGGCTGTCCGGCGGAGCAGGAAAAGCGACAAGCTAGGCAGGCGAGACCCGGGGCTCGCACCGCAGACACCCAGGTCCCCCTCGGCTCTGCTGCACACCCATCACTGCCGTTGGTGCTCTCACCACCAAGATGCCATTGGAAACATGAGCGTGATGAGGTGTCCGAGCCCTCCTCACCACGCAAGGTCCTCCACACCCTGCAGGACGGAGATGTGTCTCCAGTGGCTATGCGCATCCTGCCGCGGGAGCAAAGAGCTCCCGGCCGTAAGCTCTCTTGTCATTCCCAAAACAAGCGGCTCAGCTCGAAAGAGAAGATTTAACTATGTTTGCTCCCAAACCCTGAAATGAGTTCCCCCTGTCTGCCAAGAGAGATGCATCTCCCGAGTTGGCCATAAATTGCCCCAAATATACCTCTTGGCATGTTCAGGCAAGGGGGGAAGGAGCCGGGGAAAGAGAGGCAGGTAATCATGCTAGTCTGTTAGGGCTTACGTTCTGCGAGGACGCTGTTTTTAAGCAAGCTCTTCATCCGGAGCATTTTTCAGAGGGAACGATTGCAGCTTGCTAGGTTGCTTTCCCATTTTTTTTGCCCAAGATTTTTCCAACCCAAATTCAAACGTCTCTCGGCGGAACCACCTGCCCGATGGCCAGCCATGCGTCCCCAACCAGTGCAGTGGTATCACAGCCCCTTCCCCCTGGGGACTTTTCTCCTTCTTAAAGGGCTTTCTAAACTCAGAAAATCTCGGAAGTGGCATGATAACTGACCGAGCATTAGAGGGAAAAAATATCCTCCCGTCACTGAGGTGGCAGCCAGCTCCGGCAGGAGCTCAGCGTCGATTTAATCCCAAAGCTGAGCACCGGAGAGCATCACAAGACAGAGAACAGCTTCTATAAATGAAGCTATGAAGAGCAAGAGGAGAAAATTTGGTGTAAAGAGCGGATATGACATACCGTCACCAATTCTGTTTGTTTGTAGACTATTCAAAAATTGAAGATATTCAACTGCCAATACTTCAAAGTTACAACAGTGATATATATACATCTATCTATTTTTAAGCTCTTAGGCTCATTAGTCAAATTCAAGCTGTGTTCCTCTATTAGAATGGATCTGACGATGCCATTTTTATTCCCGATTGGAACCTTATAAAGTTTTTTTTTTTCCCCTGTAGCTTTTTAAGGCTCTCTAACCAAAATTTTTCAAACAGGAAGGCTCAAAATTTACTTTCTATAAATCCATACTAATGGCAACTAATTCATGTGGGACACGATCACGGTGGTGTTAATGCCAAACCTTCAGGAGGAGTCTAGCCCTCAGAATCAGCAGGTCTTAAAAGACTGCAGCATTGTCTCTCTTTGTTAACACCTTTCTGAACCTTCAAAACTGCTTTATTTCCATGTTTTGGAGTCACTTCTTAACCTCCTCCCACCAGTCCCACAACCTTAAAAGTGTAACTCAGAAGCACGCATGAAGAAATCCGGGTTTCCCACAGCCTCCTGATTCTTGAACCTTTCTGCTGAAGAAAAAAAACTAAAATCCCTTGTTGCAGCAAGGCATGCAACGCGCACACGAGAACGGGTAACACACTGCTCGCAACAGGGATCGAATAAACCGTGCCTCTGGCCCGTGTTTCTGTCTTTACAGGTATCCAAACAACTGAGTTCATTTACTTAGCAAATTCCAAAGCAGCAAACAAAATCTTAAGTTCTCAACTGGAGGCACCGCAGCCTGCTGGAAATTTCAGCACGTCCCTCGGTTTAGGGCCCAGCATATGACGAATTGCCAGCCCCAAGTGGAACAGCTCAGATCCCGAACGCCAGGTGGAAGATGAGGTATCTCCACGGCTTTATGAAAATGCTGCAGGTGATTGCAAAGCGCTACATAAAGGCGCTGCAGAAGCTGGACACCGAGAGAAATTGGAGCATTCAAATTTTGCCGTGACAAACGTTCAATATCCGTTAGATGCAAACTACAAATTGGTGTTGGGAACTCGGGTGCCTCACAGCTATTTGAATCACTAGGGCAAAAGAATAACACTTTTCTGTGAGCAACCACCAAAATAAATCACTCCAGAGCATGTATCATCAGGCAAGTTAGAAGGAAAATCAGGAAGAGATGCAAAAAAGAGCAAATCGTGTTAGGTGCGCTGGAGGATGTAGAAATTTCCAAAACGAAGAGATGCTGCACAGTCCCGCCATGCCAGGGAGAGGGGAAGACGGTAACTGAGGACTGTGCAGCCTCCAGAGACGTATGGACGGGCCAACCGACTGGGTGGCACGCACCCAGAGCTTAGCAAGCTCAGCCTCAACCCCAGCAGGACACATCAGCTGCGTCAGCCCCACAATCTGCCCTGTGTTTCAGGACACTCCTCCCTACTTAAACCAGAGCCCAGCTACGGGGTGACTAACAGCTGGAGACGGACTTGGAGTGGGAAAGTCTCCAGGAGGAAAGCGGCAGAAGCTGTTGTGTGTCACCGAGCTGCAGCCACCAAGGCTAATTGAGCCTTCGGGTCCTGTTCCTCCCGCTGAAGGGAACGGGGTGAGATTAATGAACAGAACCAACGATTTCTTTTTTTTTCTTTCTTTTTTTTTTTTATGATTCTTTGTCATAGCGACGTTTGAGCACAGCAGCAGAACTAGGATCAATGTGAGCAAATGTAGATACTAATGGGCCTTTAACAAGACACCTGGGACCTGAGCATCCTGCTCAGCCACTGATGCCAGTCGTGCCCTCCTGGGATACGGCTGGCGCACACAGTCCCTTGACTCCTGCACTGCAGCTCCATCATGGTAGAGGAGTGACCCTGTGCCCCAACTCCCACCAGGGAGAGCACAAGCTGACGGGTCCGACCTGCGAGCCCTCTGGGGCAGCATCTCATCTCCAGCAAAAGCCAACACCACACACACCAGCTGAAAAAAACTCTACAATTACCAGCCCTGCACAAGGTCCTCAGCATTATCCAGAGTAGTTTCATCTTTTTCAGAGTAACGCTTATGCGGGTGGGAAAGAAACCGAGCTCTGCCAGATAAGCAGTCATCACATCTGCAGCCTGGACGTCCACTTCAAGAGACGGCAGCGGAAAGCGGGCTGCACAGCGCGGATTTTAATGGATTTGCAAATCTGGACTTCTCCATCACGCCAGCATCTTAGCTGAATCCCAAGCAGGCTGGCGCTGCGCTGCTCGAGGAGGTGTTTAACGTGAAGCGACGGTTATTATGCGAGTCAGGCAGCTTTCAAGACAATTAGGCATCGCGCACGACACGCTGCATCGCAGGTGGCTGGCCGCCTGCACCTGGAGCTGCGCGCAGCAACGTGCTCGGGGAGCGAGGCTGCGTGCTCCGGCGACGCGCTCGCCACGGGAGCCTCGCAGGGTCTGCTCCTGAGCCCGGCGGGCGACTTCGGGGGACTCCCTGGGACCTCCCTTGCCTCAGTTTCCCCAACTCCAATTCCCTGACTCCCCGAGGGCAGTGTCAGGACAGTAAATCACTAAGACCCTCCACAAGCGACATATTTTACAGCTACTGCTCTCCACAAAAGCCAGCTCTGCTCAAGAAGCCACCAGAGAATGGCTGAGGTATGCTCTCAGCGGGACAGAGCAAGCACTAACCTCCCAGAGACTCAAATTCAGACCCCAGCCTCCGAAGGCATCCAAAGTGACCTCTCCAATCACGTCAAAGCACTAATCAGCCTCAAGGGCTGATTTCACAGGACTTCTGGAGGCAAGGCAGGCTCCCTGGAAGGAGCATGGACATGGACTCCTCCAGACCTCTCCCTTCATCAGAGTTACTGTTTTGGGTAATGATGAAGCAGGGGAATTGATTTGAAGCCTAATGAATAATCAGCCACCATCAATAATTGTAATCACTAATCTGGTGCAATTAGAGGCAATTATAATAAATGCAATTTCCTCCCGAGCTGCTAACGAACTGCAAAAATATGAATTGACTTGAACTGGCTGCCTGTGATTTATGCAGTCGCAAGATCAAGGATCCTATTACGCCAACGAAGGCTCTTAAAGGGACAGGGAATTCGGCTTGTGCCCCTTTCCCCATCCCATCCTCCAGGCTGAGCAACACAACTCCATAAGGAGTCCTAAAACCGTTTCATCAAAAGCGTGAAGTCCCTTCGCTTCTCCTTCCATCCCCAGAAGAACAAGCACAGAAGTGTACATACAATTCCCAGTCTAGCTTCTACTCTCCCACTGCACGACGCCTGGAAAGCGAGGGATTATATGTGCTAGGAGAGATGGCACATGCTAAATCTGCGTGCGTGGAGAGATTGCCACCTATTGGCATATCAGCACATGTGATGGAGATATCTGCATCATCTGCAGATACGGATCAACAGTTCGAGCAGCAGAGACTTGCAATTTTGGCGATGAAGCGGCCGATTTCAAGTTGTCTATCAGCCCCAGAATATGGTTCAAGGCACTAATTCTAAGTGCCTTTTACTTTCGAGCGCCCAGGATGACATGCACAGCCTCAATTTGAAAAGGAGATAAGCACAAGAGCAGGATCTTACAAGAAATTTTGAGATTAAAAGCAAGCAGACAAACACTTTTTCCTCTCAAACTCACGGGAAAGTGAAAAAAAGTGCAAATCGTATTGCAAAACTAACAGCTGAATTCAACAGAAGAGTTGAACTGAACATGTCAGGGCAGTATTTCAGGGATTTCTGGGCAGTTCGGCTTCTCCATTAACTTGGAATTCATCAAAACTGGATTTTGCCAATGAAAGCATCAAATTCCACAAACACGGGTCCTCTCGCTAAAAGGGAGGACATTCCCAGGCGCGTTTTCGTTCTGCCGTAGGTCAGTGCCCAACACCTCTGAAAATCAGCTCCAGCGTGGCAAGACGGTCAACCAGCATCAGCAGCCGCTGTAGAAAACCCGAGTCTACTTTTATTGACTGCGTTCCCGGGACCCTCTATCATCAGGGCACCGCGACAGGCAGTTTACAGGAGACGACTCTGCTATTCCGCATACTCAAGCTAGATATATTAGATTTCCCCTTCCAAAATACACTCGATGGCATATCAGAGGGCAACAGTAGCTGCCACTGGTGGGGCAGGCAGGCCCAGGCAGCGCGTCTCTACTGCCTGTCAGTCCTGGGGCTGCGGAGACGGGAAAGCAGCCCCGGCAAGCATGCAGATACGCACCCCTCGATTAGCCGCCCCCACGCTCCGCGCAAGCTTTTATTCCTCTTCGGAGTCAATAGCTTCCCCTCTCGTGTCAGTAAATCTTGCTGCTCACCTCCACGGAAATCAATACCTGCCTATTATTGGTCTGTAATTGTTACAAAAATTTAATCAAGAGTCGATAAAGGAAAAGAACAAGTCTATTGCCGGAGCACAGGAATTTCAAATCTAAAGCATGTCACTGACCGACTATGCAGCGTTGTTGACTTTTGCTATTTGGGCAACTGCAACATGCAGAAGGCTCCACCTCGACGCAGCACCCTGTACAACCACAACCGTTGCCCAAAACCCTCGCAGCAAAAACCACAGAATACGTTGTCTAGGAATGGGTGCAGCTGCTTTGGGGGCGATCGCCGGAACCGGGCCGGTCCCAACCTGGCCAACGGTGAGCTCTGAGGACCGAGACAGCAAACCGCACGCTCGTTCCCACAGGGAATACGCGTTGGCTCTAGCTGCTAAAAGCTGCTGACATTGCTTCAGGGTGCGTTTGGGAAATCTAAAACAGCTTTCTGGGTAAAACTGGTACTTTGGTGGAGATGGCTTGCATCAAATTTGCCTTTAAAAGAGGGAAAGAAACACAGACGAAAAAGGGATTAAAAAAATCCTGTGCAATTTCCACCAGAAGCAGTTTCAGGGGGTTGGTTTGTTCACAGCTGTTCATTTGCGTGCCTCTTCCAGTAAAAAAGGAGAGGGAAGAGAGCCGGGAAATGAGAGTACATCTCAAAGTCTTTCAAAGAGCCTCGTAAAAGCTGGTTGCCATTCCTGACGACCAGCGTCACCCGTCCGAGACGCTTCCAGGGCAGAGTCCCCAGCGGAGGCCGACCACCCACCCAGCCTTCAGACGCTTGGAACCGCAACAGTCCTAAAACCCCCCACAACACCTCGCACCTCTCCCCGCACACCGAGCGAGAAATGACACCGACACCCTGAAGGTGCCCCAGGAACGCACGCAGCCCCCAAACCCGCCCACCCTCTGCTTACAACTCCCAATTGCAAAACCTTCTCCCCGCGGCACGAAACAAGTAATAAACATGGAAATCCGAAAAGCCAGAGAAAATAGCGACTCCAGCGTCTCCCGCCAACAAAGCGCACCGCAGCTTCGCGAGGAAACGAGCAGGTTTATTCCTCCGCTGCACTTTCATGAGTTCCTTGTGCGTGCGTGTTAGTGCTGGCCCATCCAAGTGACAGGTGTCCTTCTTGCGCTGACAGCATCGCCCGCCGTTCACAGGCCATCAGGCAGCCCGTCTCCCGGCGCCCGCTCCCCTGCCAGCAAAGCAATTGAGGTGCTACAACCCTTCTTCACCAAAGCCGCTAAAAACCTCCTTAAATTCATCTCCTGCAAAATCTACATGGAATATAGATACGATAGAAACAGGGACGTGGAGGAGGGGGGGAAACAGAGATATCGCTGCTGAACGCGCCGGGACGTGTCATACTAAGGAAAAGCAGCAAAGGTTTCTGCTCAGTGCAAACCCTGTAACCGGCCTGAGGATGGGAGGCTTCTTCCAACGCTGCCTGGCGCAGCGGTGGGAGTCGCGGCGTTTAGGGCCCCGCTAGCGCTGCCCTCGTCCCGGGAAGGGACGGCCGCAGCTCGAGGCTCGGCGCGCAGCTGGAGCGACAGCGGCGGGAGGTCGCAAAAGCAACCAGCCGCCCCCTCGTCCGCAATTTCGCCCCCGGTTACCCCAAATCATCTCTCGCACCAGCTACGGCGGCACCTGCCCGGACGCAAGCTTTCTTCCCAAAAAAAGACCCCTCGAGACACCAGGCACCCTCATTCCCTCTCCCATTAAGCCCTTCGCAGCGATATTTTCCACCAGCAACTTCCATAGGCCAGCCAAACCCTGGTCAGAAAGGTAAGCCCTGAGATCTGTCATATATTTAGTGCTTTGCAATTTCCCCAGGAATTCGCCACTCCATTCCCCCCGGGTGAAGACGACTGACGGCCCAAAGGAGCTTTGTCAGAGCCTCTCCTTAACGCGAATGCAACTGCAAAGCCGTCCCGCACGGCAAACACAGGACAGAAGCCTTGTTTTGCTAAAAGTTTGTAACCGTTTGGCTGTGTTTCAAATCCAGACCTAAGCACTGTGAAGCTTTGCTAGCGGCCCACTGAAATGCTTCGTTGTGGCGAGTTGTTTCTTTCGGCTTTCGCTTTCTTCAGATTTTTATAATACAAGACGCAGGCAGAGAAATAAAACAAAAAAATAAAAAATAAAGCAACCGGAAGATCCCACGGGATTGACGGATGGCCACAGATGCCAACCAGCTTCGCTCTTTGATTTCTAGAGGGCTTTTTCCCCTGGTTAGCAGGGTCTTGGAGCCCAGGCCCACCCGAATTTGCACCAAAGCAAGACGACAGCACTCTGGAGAGCCCCAGAAGCGGCGCGCGCTGGCGATGCTGCGCTGCGGCACCATGCCAAAACGCTGCTCTTCCGCGCGCAACCCCTCCGCTTTCCCTGGAGCACAGGGATCAGGTTTGGTCCTCACAGCCGCTCCGACTGTGGGCAGAAACTGAACCACAGGAAGTTCCACCTAAACCTGAGAAAAAACTTCTTCACTGCGAGGGTGACAGAGCACTGGCACAGGTTGCCCAGAGAGGTGGTGGAGTCTCCTTCGCTGGAGATATTCAAAAGCCGTCTGGATGTGATCCTGGGCAATATGCTCTAGGTGACCCTGCTGGAGCAGGGAGGTTGGACTAGATGATCTCCAGAGGTCCCTTCCAACCTAAACGATTCTGTGACTTCCGCCCTTTCTTGCTCAGCCCTACCTCTACCTCCGCCTTCCCAGAGCTCCCGTTTACACCGGGCAGACATACCCCAAACCCCCCTTCCTTCCCTCCCCACTTAAGCTGCAGCCCTTCTAATCACAAAGCGGCTAATTTTTAATTGCGCTGAAACGAAACTGTTATTTAAACCAGGGCTCTCGCTTTTCTCCCCCAAGACCCCTCTAATTCCTCCCGGAAGTTAATTATACTGAAACAGCGAGCTGCAAAACCTCAAACTGGCTGCAGAAAGCCCCTCTGGCCAGACCCTCAGCCGACGTAACAGCAGTGGAGCGGATGGAGCCGTACCAGCCTAACGCCAGCGGAGGGACGGGTTTTACCTCCCGTGCCTAACAGCTGGCCTTGGCTTTGTTAAGAGGGTTGCGCGATGCTTTGCCCTCCTCGTTCTCCCATTCCTTGCGGAGGAGGAGGATGCTGGAGCCGGCAAACATTTCTCTGGGTAGATTTGGCAGCATTTTTGTATTTACTTGGAACGGCGAGGTATAAATTGAATGTCGGACTCCTTCAATCAGGAGGTGTCGGGGCGCACGCAAGGATAACGTTTTGCTATTACGTCTGTACAGGGCAGGCAGGGCTTCTACCTCGCTCCGTCGTGTTGCATCTCTTTCGGCGGGGTCTCTTACTGAACTACTTTTGAGGGTTTTTTTCTCTTTTTAAAATACTCGTCGCGGGAGGTTGCGGCGTTTTGGCG
The DNA here is from genome assembly GCF_040807025.1 of Struthio camelus. NCBI lineage: Eukaryota > Metazoa > Chordata > Aves > Struthioniformes > Struthionidae > Struthio > Struthio camelus. Next base: position 6,427,097 of record NC_090963.1, read on the forward strand.
CCTGACCCGACAAACCTGAGGATATGGAGGGACTGCAAAAAGCTGAGAGAAAACACTTCTCTCCCTCTCGCCCCCGCCGGCTCAGTAGCCGACATAACCCTTAGCAAATTGATTTGCCAGAGCGAGCGCGCACGCAGTATTAAGAAATTATGAATTATTAGGGAGCTTTACATGTCTTTCAAGCGCAGGACGAAGCCCAGGGGAGCAGGCAGAGAGGACGCGCGGCGGGGGGTCCCCCATCCCCACCCGCCGGGGGACCAAGCGGCATCGCACCGGTTTCGCGCCGGGGCGGGCGCAGAGAGGTTCGAGCCTCGCGCTCGCCCAGCGCCCGTCCCTCACCCCGGCCCTAAACTTCGCCACGTGCTTCCCTCTTCCCTCCCCTCCTCCCCGTTGTTTTTAAAGCAGCCAGGCTGTTAATTAAAAAGGCAGAAATCAATTGCCCTCATCTCCCCATCACAAGCTCCTCTGCATGCAAGGATTAAAGCCTGCTTCTACTTTAAGTCAATTAGAGATAAGGGGAAGCTGACATTTCTACAACCCGCCTTATCAAACCGCTTGAAAACCGCTCAGATTAAAACGTAAAAAGATTATTCCTTCAGCTCTTCTCTGCCTCTCTCTCTCTCTCTTTTTTTTTTTTTTTTTTAATTATTCATAAGAAACCCGACAATCGGTGGCCGATCGCCCGAGATAGCCCGGCTCCGGCACGGAGCTATTAGCAGTTGCTCAGGCTGGTCCACGCAACCCTCCTCTGGGAGGCTAACACAAACGTCAGGGCATCCGGGAGAGCTCGGGTCTGCCTTGCCGCAGCGGTCGCGTTCGGGGCGAAGCCGCCGAGAGCGGAGGGGAGAGAGGCAGCCGCCGCGGAGCGGACCGCACCGCTTGCCAAGCCCAAAGTGCCTTGGCGCTTCGGAGTCCCCACCTCCGAAGTGGCGACGCGGGAGCTCCCTACCCCACGTCCAACGTTCAAGGAATCCCCCCTGGCCGCCTCTCCCTTCGCCCCCTGCTCACGTCCCCCCCCCAAACCCCACCACGCTGGTGAGCATTTGGCCGGGGCTGGGGGGAGCGGGTTGCTTCTCCAGCCACCGAGAGGCTGCCAGGCAATCCTTTACTGCAGCGCCGCCAGCTCGCAAAGGCCACGAGAGCATCCGAATCACGAATCTCAGCAGCAAACAGAGCGGGAGGCGGGAGCGGACAGAGCAGCAGCTCCTTTCAGACGTGCATGACGGGGAAAATACCAAAAAAAAAACCAACAAAAAAAACCCCAGGGTGCAATTCAGCGGTTGGACCAATGTCAACCGGGAAGCCGGACTCCTGGGTCCCGTTCCGGGCTCTGCCCGATTTGGTGAGCGGGCCTGACTTGCAGCGTATCCATGCCTCAGTTTACTCATCGACCGAGCAGGTATAATCTTTCCCTGGGGCATACGGATTTCATTAAATTCTGAAAGATTTATAAAACACTTCTGAAAGCTCCTACGTACGAAATATTCCAATGTTACTGAAAACGTCAACTGTAACATATTAAATCTCTCTCTCTTAACAAAAAAAAAAAAAAAAAGAGATTATGTCCCAGGAGGAAGTTTTCCCCCTAGATTTCCTCCGTTCTTATAAAAACCATCTAGCATCACTTAATGGCTCATAAATTCCATCTCGCATTAAGCGGATATTAAACACGTATTTATAAAGGTTTAAACAGATCAGTTCGCTTAATTTTCAGTCCTGCTTTAGGCAAAAATAATGCATTTCAATCGTGAGAAAGTCCTGCTGTGGCTAATGGAGAAGGATCAGCTCCGGACCAGATTGCGAGGCCACGCTAAGGCGCTCCCGGGTAAAGGCTGAAGGCTCCGGGGCAAGGAAGGGGACAATTTTTGAGAACGTGCAAGGACCAGGCACAGCTGTGCTTTAGGGCCCTGCAGGACAGCACTCACAGACAAGCCCATCACACAGAAACATGAGACCCATCACTTAAAGCAGGTCAATGGGACTTAAGAGTTAAGCACAGGACATAATTTTCTTGTCTACTCTAAAAAGGGTGTAAAAAACTGTTTAATTCCCCGTTCAACTGGACGGATCAGATCTCTGACAGAAGCAAATTGCTGCTAGCCCCCTGAATGGAGTTGTGCCATTTTCCATCCATGGATTTGGCCTTCTGAGTCCCATAAAGCTCAAAGACTGCAGGACTGTGGCTTTGTTTTATCTATATGGTACAGAACGGTACAGAAAACTTTCTCCTAATTAAGGTTACTAGTCTTAGTTACCATAGCACAAAGGTCACGGGCCTTGGTTTTTGGAAAGGATCAAAAACGGGTATTGGCCAACCCGTTCCAATATCCTGTTCCAGCAGCGAATGACGAAGCAGCTAACACTCAACCTCGCAAAGGAGGAACTCTTTCCAAAGAGTATTCGCTCAGCTATCCACTGCATGAAATACCTCAGTGCAACCACGGCCAATTCTTCTTTGCCAAAACACTCCTGGCCTTTCATGAGATCTAGAAACATCATTTGAAAGCATTTATCTAAAGAAGTCTAAAAATGCGTGGATTTGAACCAGACCAGCTCATTACAATGTGACTGGAGACACTGCTATTGGGGTCCACCTCGGTGTAATTTTTGAAAGACAAATATAAACACCAACTTGGGTACAGCTCACGGAAAAAGCTTTCTCTTTTTGTCTTAGGCAACAGAAAGGCTGGATTTGCTGAGAAAATCAAGGCCTTAAAGCTCAGTAAATAGCAGAAAAGTACAGGAAAAATACCAGATTGGGAAGCCAAAGGGGAAGGCAAAGTGAGAGGGGGAGAAAATCCCAATGGCCGCAGCTTGCTTGTCCGTTGCTCACTGGTGGTACCAAGATGCGGCAGGAGGAACGGGACCCCCACGGGCAGCGTGGGCGGAGGTCTCCACACCAGCCCGGGGACCCAACCAGGCCAACCTGGCGTTTTCCATCCAGCCTCCCTAAACTAGCTCCTGAGCCGGATGGATTTACCTCTGCCCCTCGAATCCATGAATACCAAAAGCAGGACTTTAAAATGAAGCAGCAGAGCTGGTGTGCTGGGGGACAATCAGAAGGTAAGGACACGAAGGAGAAACTAAATGCCTTGGTTTCCTTGCTCACCACAGCAGGCACAGGGGAGACAGCTCTCCCAGACTCTCTCTTTCTGCATATTCAAGGGGGATGACTGCTGGCAGGAGGCGAGCGCAAAGTAAAGTATAAAACAGAAAGTCCTAGGATGAGGGGTGACCTTGAGAAGGCGACATATAGCCACAGGTTTTGAGGGAGACTCCTTATTCCAACAAAATCGTATCATCTCTTCTCAAAACCAGCTGCTAGACCGAACGTTGAGACCGAAAGCTAATGCTACATCCATTGGAAGAAAGCACAATACGGGAACGAGAGCCAAGCGGCGTCTTTGCAAACCTAGCAATTTGCCTGAGACACGATGAGTAACCCTCGAGCACCCGGAGTGCTGGTTTTCTGTCGCTGACACACTAACTGCTTCTAAGATGGCCACAAAAGACTTTTAACAAAAACAAGTCAATTTTTATAGTATAAAGCAATCTATGCAAATAGTATTTCTCAAACAGTCTGTATCTTCACTTGAAAATTCTAGGATAAACAAATCAAAAAGGATTGAATATTACTCTCTAGATGAGCATGACACAATAGGAATAAAACCAGGCATCCTTAGAAAAAAGTCAAAACACAGAAATTCTCTTTTGAGACACTGAAATTTGGTTTGAACTTCATTTGGGGTAAAATTCTGAAGTTGTGAATTTCCTTCACGTCATAGAAAATTCCAAAGAATATTTTCTGACCTCACTGAATGCTTTCATTTTGAACAGATTTCTGAGACTCTTTTATTACATAAAATAATATAAGACAAAACAATGAAGCTGAAGCATGATATTCCAGCCTATTGAAATGACCGTTAGTGGCCACTCTCTGCAAAAGCTCTAATGGAGCTGACCTTACCAGACTTTCCGATTTCACTGTCAGTAACTGGTGATGGAAACATCTTCCACCAAAAACCTGCGACCCACAACTTATCTTTCCTCCCAAAACAAAAAACAGAGGAGCCGCTCCATGAAATTCAGCAGGCAACACCTCAGAAAGGCTTATGACCAGATCCTTTTCACGCAAGACATCATTAACCTCCCTGTCACCAGGTGTCATTAAAAAGAAGAGCTTAAAGGAAAACCAAAAGGATGGAAGCTTTATACAAACAATAAGGACTTCCATAGTTACATTAGAGAATAAAGCACGCCTTCGTGCTTCAGGGCACTGACAGCCTCAGGTCAGAAAGAAGTTTCTCCTAGAGGGAAGCTACTTCACAGCCACTCTCTGGGAGGCTTCTTGGACCTTCACCAGACTCTCACTTTTCAGAAAAGGGACAACGGACAAGCTGGCCCCCTGATCTTACGTTCCTACAACTAGTCCAAAGGCTGGAAGAACAGAAAAATAAAGTGACAAAAAACCTAGTGTTTCTGTGACAGGGTCACTGGAAGCGTGGCACTGACTTGTCCCTTTTAATGAGTGTTAATGCTCTCCTTTCATTTCAATGGCCATGGGATGCCAACGCATTTATCTGTTTTATGAGCCTCAGTTCAATTTCAAGAGACATTTCTTTGGACATAGAACATTGTAATTTGCACTAGCTCCCCATTGCGAATGGCTGAAGTTTGAAAAATCACCAAGTGAGTGATCAAACACACTATAAAAATAGGCAGGCAAATGCACCACTATCTTCTCCTCAAGAGCCATTTATAGGGGCCAATCCAAAAGCCATTGAAGTCAATGGAAAGACTCCTGCAGAATTCAATGGAGTTTTGATCGAGTCCTTATTGTGCTATCCATAAGAAATAGGTCAGATATTTATATACAGCCCTGAAATGTTTTGTGCCACCATGCTGGCAGCTTGCCTTTTTGAGTCACAGCGTAACTTTTTGCAGTGCTTGCTCCAAACCGACCCAGTGCGCGGGTACATCTCCCTAACGCTTGGCACTTTGGCGCTCATGCCATACTGCCTTTCCCCTTGGCTCCTTGTTTCTGCTGCGAGAAGCCCATGAAAGCGTTTTATTCTCCAGATTTGGTAATGCTTTAATATCCAGTTTGCGCTCCCTTTGCACAGGGGTAACTCGTTCTGCAGGAGAAAATTGCTCCTGGGATACAATAGCCGAGGCGGGGGGGCTATGCCGGAGCCTGCACCTTTTAGCTTAAGTCGATTATTAAGCCGAAAGTCCCGAATCGGGGCGCACACTTCTGCGAGCATGCACTTTGCTTAAGAGGAGCTTGTTTCAGTTTAATCTCAAGTATGCTCCCAATCAAGCTGAGCCAAAGTAGAGCTGCTCACTCTTGCCTTTTTTTCCAGCTTACACATATCAGGTTAAGTTTATATTTTAAACCGTACTGGAAGACAAGGCTTGTTTTGTCGACAAGGCCTTCGTTACGCACACCTTTAGAGCGAGGCTGCAAATTAGCAACCCTATTTTGCATTCAGCACGTGCTATTTTGCTGTAACTTTGAGTAGGGAGGAAAAAAAATCTTAGAGCAGATGCAGTGAACGTTATTTCAATTTAACACACAGACCTCCAGGAAAGTAATTGTTACTTGCTAACAAATTAAGTTACTTCAGTTCCAGTTTTAGTCCTGATGAGACTTTGGAGTAGATATTTTCTGAGGCACAAAAAATCTCACCTCTCTTCCCGTCTGGTGACGCATCTACCGTTTTACGAGGACTGTGAAATAAATAAAAGCAAGTCGCAACCCTTTCAACCATTATTCATAAGCATAACTTTATACAAGTGAATCATCCTACTGAAAGCGGTAATACTTCTCATATGCTCCAAGTGAAACGCATGTCGGTTTACCAATTAGAAGAACCGTGGCTTTGGTTTATTCAGTGCAGTTTAATGTTAATTATTTATAACACTTTGCAGTGTACTAGTAAACGTGCAGTAGCATCTCCTGTAAAAGTAATGAGACCTTAGTCCCGTGAAAACTCCCTGCAGCATCTCTTATTAAAACTTCATTGAAATGAGAGAAGAAATGGATGGTTTTGCCTGTTCAGAGCGTGGTATGTGGAGCAGCAAACTTCTACCAAGTTGAATTTAGCCTTTGTAGGTTTTCGGTCCTTTTCAGTAAAAAATCAATGGAAAGAAACAGCAACACATACATTCTCACTAGACCTTTCATAAGACAGACATTCTGGAAACGCATGTCACTTTAATAACTAGTCATTTTAAGTAACCAGGGACCACGGGTGAACAAGGGAGATGGGTGAACAGCTCTAAACACACTAGTGGAGCTTAAGGTAGGTGTTCTTGTAGGATCAATTTGACTGCAGAGAAGTCTTGTTCCTTGGTATGGAGTTGATGAATGCCGAACATGGCTCAAAGATGAGATAATCTGCTCAATTTATTCCTATTATTTATTTGCTATCCTTGTGACAAAATGAATTATGATTCCTCAGTGAGCCAGGAACAGGGATAAAGTTACCATTGGGGAAGAATATGTCATTGTAATAGTATCTCTTTTTTTTTTTTTTTTCCCCCTCGAATGAAATCAGCACTCTGAAAAATGCTTCACGTATAACCTGGAGGAATGATTTCCAGACAGCAGAAGGGTAAACTGAGCCTTTTTGCTTCACTGTACAAATGCAAATACTACAGTGGAGACTTAATACAATCGTTTATGCAGACGCCCAGTGTTTTTAACGGTGAGAAACACCTGCCCTTCCAGGAAGCGACACGGGCTCTGGGGCGCTCGGGCAGCACCGATATTCCCAAACTGCTCCGGCCCAAGCCGGAGCTCTCAGCTCGCAGCTTGGAGGTGACCGCTTCCTTAATCCGGCGCTCGTCTCCTTCGCCCCAAGGCCTGCAGCGCCGGCGACCTTCGGAGCAGCCTCCCGTAACGCTGCGGCCCCCAAACCGGCACAGCCGGCCGCCAGATGCACCCAAGTCGCGCTTCCCCGCGTCGCCAGCCAACCCTGAAATTCAATCTGAAGCGAATCTATCTACCTTCATGAAAAGCGTTCAACGCGAGCAGCGACGAGCGCTACGGCGGGAGCCAAACACTGCGACCGTTTCTCCTTAGGAGGTCACTAACCCGCGCAGACCAGTTGGTATTCAAGTAGCTTTGGGGGCCGGCACGGATGATTTGAGCATCAGGGTAGACTCGCGCATAGTTCCCTTCTTGCAGGGACTGGATGTGCGTTGACGGTGGCAGACCGCCCTGCCCCGATCGCCCAAGTCCAGAACAGGGTGAATACATCCCTGTGAGACAGCTCTGCAGTGTATAAAACCAGCAGGAGCAATAGTCTTATGTTCTGCATACCACAGCCCATTAATTTACTATCAAAGGGGTGTTACAAGGATGACTACGTTAATGATTAAGCCTTTGGATGCCTGATTGCCGGGTAACTGAATGAGCGTCAGGCAGGTGACGGACAGGTACTTAAAAGCGCTACCTACGCTACAGCATCACGTGTCAGCCCTTCATCGATAGTTTGTGCTCCCTGACACGGAAAAAGGGAAGAAGCTTTTTTGCAGAGCTCTGCCACAAAAGGAATACGCAAGGTTAAAAATATGGAAAGTCTCGATCAAGGAGCTGACTGGATTATAGCCAAAGCTGCAGAGACTTTTTCTCTTTCTCCCAGACAGGGATCTAAACACAAAGAAATAGGTTTGGGGGGGAATTCCGCATAATTCCATCAAATCCTTTTTGTCGTTTCTTTACCATCCTTTAAACATCTGACAAGGCAAATCGACCATGCAAGGCACAGAGGGAATCTCTGAGCCGAGGCTATAACTCTAAGTTCATTAAGTGTGAATTATTATTTGAGCCAGCCTCCATTTTCGCGAGCAGAATTATACATTCCTAAAATAATGTCCCTGACACATGCAGAAAATCGGCTTTACAGCTCTCACCTTGAACTCCATCAGAACTCCTACCTCATCTGTTACCCTTCCATGGCTACGAGACTTAACACCGTGCTGCAGTTTCACCTTTAATTATGCCAGGTATTTAAGGGCTAATGTTCATAGAAGAGGAGTATACGAGGCAATAAATGGCTTTTGCGGGTGATTAAATGCCCAAGCAGAGCAGAGGCACTTGATAAGCGCAAAGGCCATTTGCTCGATTATGTTCCCAATGCCATGAACTTTATTCCAACTACCCAAGGCAAATGAGAAATATTCAACAAGCTGCAGACAGAGAAAGAAAAACACGAACGTACTGGTGGGTTTTTTTTCCCCCCTCCACCATTCATGGAAGTTTAGTGCAGCCCCAATGCAACAACTTCAGGGGCTTAAATGACAGGTGAAAAGTCACAAATCACATCGATCAAGGGGGACACCAGCTCAGACGCCTGCTGCAGCAAACATAAAGCATCACCTATTCACGCTCTAATCACACCTCCTTTCCACAGAACCACCCCAAGACGCAAGATGGTGATTTAAAGGAACAATATGGCCTGGGATGCAGGCAGTTTGCAAGGTTTGGTGGCGTGTGAAACGGCAAGGGCCCACGCCAGCACCGGCACCGGCAGCTGGGACGAGACCCACCGGGCTGCCGATAGCACCCGTTGTGCTTTGGGCAGAGCTTCGGGCAGGGTGGAGTGGGGATGCACACTGAGAAATGCCCATGGTGGACAGCCGAGACCGTGATGATGCCACGAAACACTTCTGGGGAGAAGAAAAATTATGTTTAAGTCAGAAATGTTGTTTCTTATGGAATACTTAAATTCAGTATTTTTTCTATTTGTTTACTCTTTTTTTTTTTTAAATCATCTCTCTGGAATGGTGGGGAATCATCAAAAATTACTTTGTATCAACACTTTCCTCTATTTTTGGTTGCAGCCCACAAACTGAAAAAGCAGTGATAAATACCGGTCTAGTCACATGTCCAACGGCACAAGAAATCTATAACTGTATTTTGCATTGGGCCAGTTCTACCCAGTGTGACTAAGGATATCAGCATCATTTGTTAGAAGGTATCTGCTATTTCCTGCCAGCGACTGAAAGCTTTTGCTTGCCATAAAATGGAATAGAGAATTTATCTCCTCAGCCTTTTAATTTCCTCGCATCTCTGCTGAGTGCAGAAACTTGAGGAGCGCCGCGGCCCGTCCTTGCCAGCAGCGTCTTTCAGAGCTGTCCTCGCCCCGGTAAGCGGGGCTCACTACGAAATGCCATCACTCTGCTCGCACCTGGACAAATGCTAAGTTAATAATTATGTTTAATAATTATGTATACCTTTCCAGAAGGACATGGACGCTGCCGCACAGAAGACTGCAATCTAGTTTATCTAGTTCCTTTTCACAACTCCCAACGCGCCATTATTAGGGCTACTTCACATTTCTGCCGTAGTCAAAGGCCACAGACCCGGTCATCCCTTGTTCCACGCCATTAAGAGATAAGTTAAACATCACTGGACCCAAAAGGAAACCTGAGGACCTCTACTGTCAAGCTTCTGCTGCAAAGCAAATCGATCTGTTACTCCAATTCTCCACTTCCCGTCAACTAGCCAACTTTTCAGTTCCTAACAATACTTGGCCTTTCCCAGCTTTCCCACCCCCCAGCATCCTAAGAATGGGCTACAAAGCATTACTGATTCCTCCTAGCTCAACTATCCAGTGTGCGGTTTTTTTTTTTTTTAATTTATGTAATGAAAAATCACATTTCAGTTCAAAGAGAGCGTAGCAGATCCATGTTTTCCCTCTCCTTTTTCTTCCTTCTTCTCCCATATGAACCTCGATACAAATGAAAACCAAAGATCGTCATTACAACCTAATCGTTCCTCTGGACGGAAAGGGAACATCATATTTTGGTTTGAATGGGAATTAAATCGTCCTCTCCAAACAAAACACTCACCTCATGTTTCTTCCAACTTGCTTTCACCCATCATTGAGCTGTTTTTTTAATGATTATTTGTCTCCTAGCTGCAGGAACAGATTTCTCTGAGGAAAACCTAGCCTCTTGCTTCATCTCTTGGAGGCAGGAGGTTGCCTCCCTGTCCACAGCCCATGCTCTGAAGCATGAGCACCAGGAGTCCTTGCACCTTGCAGGAACTTGCAAGTCCTCACAGATGCATCTCTCCACGTTGCACAAACAAGGGCAGAGATGTCCGCCACTTAAGGCTTGCCAGCAGGCTCCCTCTCAGAGCCCAAAAGCCAATGCAAGCATCCCAAAAGCTTGCACCAGCCTGGGGAAATGCCGTTTGCTGAGTCAGGGAGTTTGCATGAACACCCAGCAGTCAAAACTACCTAAACGACAGCTCAGCACTGTTTGAAGTCCCCAGCATCGCTCCTCCTGTGTACTGTTAACACAGCAGGTGCCAGGTTGTTTATGCTGAGTTGCCTCTTAGCTCAGGTGTTGATTTTTTTTTTTTTTTTGGTTTTAATTCTGCACCTCAGCAAAGAGAGCTGTTTACACGACCAGAAGCAGCAAGCAGAGACCACCGTTCAGGACTGTTTCCAAGGAGGTCTCATTCTGAAGTCTAAACAAGTGCAACAGGTCGCGCTAAACTCATCCAAGGGATGCCCCTGCTGACTGCGCGGGGAGGGGATGGGGGAAAACGTACCCCGGGGGAGCGGGAGGCTGCTTTGAAGAGCTCCCGTGCAAATGAGTTTGATTTCTCCACTTCAGCTCCTGATCCTTCTGCATCTCAACGTCTGACTCCTACGGGACCTGCTCAAGGGCAGACCTTAAGGATCCAGGTGGGCCTGGATCTTGGTTATATTTTAGCAACTGTCTGTGGGCCTTAGCCTCATGGAGGATTTCCACTCCTATTTCCATCAGAGCATGCAGGTCTTCCCGTTTGATTACACAGGACAGCTCGCAGCCTTACAGCGCCCATGTGCCAGAGAGCTGCAGCAGCCCCTGGCCCACATGGAGAGGAAGAGCTTAGGATTCCCAGAATTTGGGAGACTTTGGAGCAGCCGGAGCTAAAACGCTGCCTTTTAAAGCTCAAGGGTGGTGGTCCCCCGCAGCCTGCTCTGCCCCTTCCTTGGCAGCACTGAATAGCACGTGAAGCAAACCTTCAGGTGCAGCAGATGGGACCGATCTTGCCTTAACTCACTGCTGTAAATGGCAGTCATCTCCCATGCTGTTCACACGTCCTCGCTGCCAGGGCACCTAGGATGCCCCTAGCAGGGACACCTGCCTCCTGCCTTTCCATCATCTCCTTTCGCAGCTGAGCTTCTGCGCAAAAGCTGGTTCACTTTTATTTTTCCCCAAATATATCAGTTAGTCTAAGAAAAGATATTCTGCCTTGTCACAAATCTTGCCTCAATGATATGTGACATTTTCCTGCCTTCACCTATTTATTGCATGATATGATCTCATTCTCCAGTGCTGATTTACATGCAGAACTTTTCTCTTCATTTTTTTTTAATTGGGAAAGAAACTCTGCGGCTTTTGTTGCATCCCTAACATGGTGATTTTAAAATCTGGAGTGAGCTGTTTACAGATAGGCAAATTTGTATCGAGTGCTCTTGAGCTCTGTTTCCAAACCTCAGACTTTCCTTATAACCTTGGGTAAATCATGAGGGATTATTCCACGAGCTTTTATCAACTCAGACCCCGTATTTCTCCTCGGCTCAGCTGCCTGTAAAATGGGAATAATGCTAGACGCTTTATCATCTTTGGGGCAGGTCTGGCTCTTGCAATCTACAGCGCTGAGCACAGGATGCCCGATGCCAGGCTGGGACCTGGAGGCTGTTGTGGAAACGTGGGGAGAAACGGGATGACAAACGGGCAGACAGGTACGCGGCAGCTAGTAAGCTACGGGGCACCGGCCGTAAGAGATGAGATAGAGCACACGTGCCTCTACCACTTTAAGGCAAGAAGGGTCAAGCCCAGTCTCCTGGATGGATTTGCAGGCTAGCGCAGCAAAACCCTCAGAGTCGTCCCAGGGTAATAGGTGCTACCCGGTGAGCAGCATGGGCAGCTGCTTCTTCACCCGTGGTGGAAAGTGTGGAAGCAGCTGCAAGGCCCCATCAACCTGTGATTGCCTTGGAAAATAATCCCATCTCCCTGGCTTACCGCGATCAGGGCTGGAGAAAAATCAATCCAAAGCTGAGATTGGATACAGTAATGCAATATTTATGGCTCTGGCACTTGAGCCGGGCGCTACCCCCGGAGGAAGGGACGCGGGGTGGTGGCAGGCACGCGCGGCGCATGCCCAAGCGCAGCTCACAGCGAGGCCCGCTGCGCAGCGGCCAGCCACCAAAGCTCAGCTGACGAAGCTCCCCCCTTGGCCAAGGAGAAAGACGGCACCGAAGGAGGTTTTGAGGGGTTCTGCATGCTGCGCTCGGGGGCTCTGCCCTCCTCCTTTCCTTCCTGCCACGGGTGCTCGGAGCTGCAGCCCCGTGAATCCTTCTGCCTGTAGTTTTCCCCATCGTGGACCCTTCCTCTCCTGCCGTGACACCCGGCAGACTAATTGGTCCCACCGCTCCCAGCCCGAGCAGGGCAGGAAAGGCAGCTGGCATCTGGACGCAAGCAAATACTGGAGCCCGTCCAGCTGCCCCGGCCAAGGCAGATGGCAGCGATGCAGAGCCACAGCGAGAAGAGAGACCGATCCTGCAACGGAGGAAAGGAATAACTGGTCCCATCACACCCTCCCCAGGGCTATGAGGGCCACCAAGCACCCAGTCCATTGCTCTGCTTGCTAGGAGCAGTGCCAAATCCAAACCTGTCGTTCCTACGTGCCTCCCTCCTACCAGCGACAGCCGAAACCCTCCGCCCCACATGGTCCAGAGAAACTGCCCCGGCCTAGCAATACTCAAAGAATAAGGCAAATAGCAAGGGCGATCCCGCAGACACCCGCTCAACAAAGCAGGGCTCTGCAGCGCTGCCCCAGGCCCCGCAGCAGCCCCTTCGCACCGCTCCCCTTCCTCCCGCGGCCGCCCCGGCTCCGGCAGCGTGCCGGCAGGATTTATAGGGCTGTCCCGGCGACACACCGACTCAGTAACTGCAGAATGGCAGTTGTAAAAAATCCCATTTGCCAGCGTATTAGAATCCTATTAGCGCTCCCGGTGGAGAAATAACGCGGGCCCCGCTGGCGGGATGAAAGGGGCTAGGGCTCAGCCTCCGCCGCTTTATGGCCCTCTCCCCCATTTGCTGATCAAACTGACAGATATAAAGCTGCAGGCGAGAAGTGTCCTTGGCCCGTAAGCCCGACAACAAAAGGCCTTTGAGGACAACACGCCAAAGCGGCCGTCCTGGTAAACAGGCGCCGGCGCTGCCAGGCAGCAAAAAGGGCCCTTCGTGCTTTCCCTCATCCTCCCAAGATTGCAGATGTAGCCTGGTCTTTCAGCCCAAATTTGCGGGGGGGGATAGCTCCACCGCTGCTGCAGACCGTCACGGTGACGCGGAAGGAACAACGCCACGGTAAGCACTGCCTCTAGCTCCTGCACTCACAACTGCGCGCATGGCACGCTTCCTCTTCCCACCTGCCCACGGCCAGGCAAACTGGCCTCTCCTTCCTCGCGGTCTTAAAGGCTGGTTTTCACATAACACAGGCAGTTGCCTAATTATTACAGTGATCACCCATAGATATCTATTGATCGACTGGAGATGCTGCGGAAAACGTTTACTAACAACAAGAGGAGTTCCCCTTGAACGGAGCAGCACCAACATGCACCCCCCCCCCCCAAAAAAAAAAAAAAAGACTCAGCCTAGGGAGCAAACGTCACACTTTTCAGCACCTCAAGGATAGACCTTGACGTTTGAGCTACACTAGTAACTGTTACCTACGGACACGAGCACATTTTCATCATCTGCATGAGCAAGTCCCTAGGAGGAGCCCATGGAGAGAGCATACTGCAAGTATTCATCACCTTAACTTCCACCACGTGGAAGCTAGACGCTACTGCGCAGTACCCAGCGCTCCCGCTGAACAGACCCAGTCGTTTTGCAGTAGCTGTGCTGTTTGGAAGAGGAGAAGGTGCCCCTTGCTCTCAGCTGGTCGTGCGTGCTGCCTTTCTGGGCCTGCCCGGGACGTGCCTGCCCACAGGTGCCCATCGCCTCTGAAGGGCAGAAGCTTTGGGGATGGACGTGAGCAGCACTGGCAGCCTTTGCCTCTCCCTGGGCTCGCCAAGTGCAGCCTGGATGGGGAGAATAAATAAATAATTGCGGGCTGCTTGCTCAGCACGGCTGTAAATAGTTCATGAGTTCCAAGAGATTTATTCCCCTCTTCTCGCCTTAACGAGCCCACAGCAGCCATGGAGAGATGGGAAGGTTCATAGTTTACAGCCTTCAACTGGCATTTTCCGGGGGAGCAGGGAGCAACGCGCGGTATGGCAGAGCCAAGCACAGAGACAGAGCTGAGCTCGGAAAAGTGGGATTCAAGGGAAAGGTAGAAATAGGCCCACCAGCAGCAGCCATCCTAGCTCATCCAGCAGCTCATGGCCACTGCTAGCTGGGATCAGCCTCTTCAAGCAAGCAGCAGAAAATCCTGAAAGAAGGAATTATGGATCCACCAGCCCACCCGCGAATGCTTTTCCTAACCCTCAATGGTTTGCTAAAAGGCCATTAAGCGCTCTCCATGGTCCTATTCGCTGCCTGCCTTCGTCTCAAAGTGGTTGCATCATTAAGATGACTCTGCTTGGGAGATTTCCAGTGCGGTCTGACACAAACTCAAGAGACCCAGTGCGCTCCCACTGCCTCTCCCCCAAATGCACTAGGCTGGGTCACACTGAAATGGTCTGCCCACAAGAGATTTGCAAAGCTAAGAGGAAACAGGAGGGATTAAGAGCTTTCCTCCATATACTGTGACAACTACTTTCCAAGGGACAAACTTTTGCACCTGAGGACTGCAGAAGCAGCTGACTATTCATCCAGGCTTTCGTTCTGAGGACCCTTCTTTATTTCCAAAGCAAACTTGGTCTGACAGAGTTGTTCCAACAAAATTTCTCCCATGCCACCTCTCTCTTAAAACCATCTAACAAGAGGGCCAGTAAAGCATGTGAGCTCCACCAGGCATCCACCCCTGCTCACAGCAGATCCAGCAATGTAAAGGCTTTATCAATCCCCGGAGCCATCCAGCCTCCCCTGCTAGGTCTCTTTATTATGTGCCTTGACATTTCAAAGGGTTATATTTCCGCCTGTGAGAACCATCAGTCCAGCAGCACACAGTAATATATGGAGTAATAGAGTCTCAGCACAGCAGGTTTAATCTCATATTGCTGAAGCCCCTGGTGTCCTAGCTGAAGTAAGTTTGTCATTAGGAATTCCTTTCTCCCGTCTGCAAGCTTGCTTTGTTTGGGGCTATTATTTTTCCCCTAAAGAGAAGAGAAACACTCAGGATTGATTTATGACTTTCCCATTTTCTCCTATGCAATGCAAACTGGCAAGCTCCAGGCAGGAGGAGAACGAGAGATGGAGAGAGAGCAGCAGGCGCTCTCCCTGCCAGCCAACGTTGTGGCACCGTGGCACCCACCACCGCCGCTATGTGGGGGCTACCTTGAGGACTGGCTCCTGAGCCACGTCCTCTTGAGCTCCGAGTGAGGGCAGAGCCTTTTGCATAGAGGACTCTGCAACTTCACCCAAGCAGATTTACCGGCAGTGCTTCAGAGTCGCCAAAGATTAATGATCAGTCATGGTCCATCCACTAATTCAACGAGAGGGCTGGCTCTGAAGGGGCAAGGCAGGGGGAAAGGAATATAATCATGATATTTTTCACAACGCCAACTTTGAGTCGGATGGACAAGGCAGTAACGAGAGCAGTAGACTCTGTAAAATCATACGTTTCCCTGTGCCTTGCAGGGCCACCCAAGGGAATGGAGGTGAACCCCTTAATGCTGAAGAGACGGGTAGGAGAGGGCAGCAGCCCTGCATGGCTGTGAGAGGGGCTCAGTGCTCTTACGGGGGGCACTCACGAGCCCCCGGATCACGTTCCTCTAGACGAGGGAAGAGTTACTTCTCAGTCTGACCGCAGCACACAGAAGAGGACACAAGCGTGAAATCACCTCTTCTCCTGTGGGTATCCCAACCGTCTGGGAAAGGCCACTTTCAGAGGCCAGTCTGATTAAACATGACACAGCAGCAGGGACAGACCACACTGCTGGAGATGGGCCCTTGCCCATGCACCTCCAACCCTGCCTTTCCAGGGCTCCTGCTTTGAGATACAGCCGAGCTGCTTGCGCTGCACCTTCTGAACCACCACAAATTAAAGCCCAACGTGTGAACACAACCTGATGGCCGGTTTGGTTTCCTTTCACATGTTGTTCTGTGATTTCTGGCAGTTCAGCAGCTCCTTCAAAAGAATCCTAGCCAGCTCTGCAGCAAGGCTCAGCATAGAGCTGACAGCAGCAACTCTCTCAGCCACCCCAACGTACGTCATCTCGCTTTTCAGTCAAAGCCCTGGAGCGTATCAGCCTTTGCAGCTAATAGCAGGCAAGTGAGTGACACAGCTAGTCCTATCCCACTGCCTGAGTAACCAAGGCTGCGACAGCCGCAGAAATATTTCAGCATGGGTCGAGAGGAAGGCTTGAATTCACCTCTCTGGATCCCTAGGGTGATATGCCCTGATGGCCACAAGGATACTCGGAAAGAAATACAAAAGCCAGGTTTAAACCAAGAATGGAAATGGGGCTGGCAGCCTTCCGGCGGCCTCCTTAGTGGGAGAGGGCCCATGGGACAGAATAGGTTTGTGCTCTGCTACTGCCTATCTATTGCATGGGAATGGGGTGAGGAGAGTGGGGACAGAGATGCACTCATCAGTGGTAGGTAACAGCTTGAAATTCCCTGGCAGAGAGCCTTTAATACTGCATCCACCTCTAGCTGGTAAGCAGAAACACCATCAAAGCATCCAGTTCTTCGGAGCCCTCTCCAGATTCATGCGGAGCATCTGAGCAATACTGGAGGCCCTATCTCAGAGCTCTCATAGCGTAGCAAAATCAGAGAAAGAGTCCAGCACACCACCCCCAAACAGAAGCACCAGCTAAATGAAAAGACCGGGCAAGCCTGTCCACATTTGAGGCCTTGGCAGTAGGTTTTGCCCTGTTGTAGGAGCTTTCTTCCTTGCTGCATTTGATTGCTGCTTTCCCCTAGAGCACGGCCATTGCTGGGATCATAGCTTCATGGAGGAATGAGATAAAAAGCCGCCAGGAACAATGCCAAAAGTCCTGGGCTTAATCCATCCAAGGCTAGTTGACATTTTCCAGTTGAAATCTCTGGCTCCATCTAGCAGACGATGCTCTGGCAGGTGCCAGATAGCAAATCTGAGGACACTCACTCAGTGAGATGTTTTACCCAGATGTCTTGGCCATGACAAACAAGGAGCTCAGCTGGCCTCTTCGAGATCTTTAGATTTCCATTTAGAAAACTAATTGCAGAAGCTTAGGGGTGCTTTGCATGGTCACTCGGGTGCACCTGGACAAGGAAGAGTCACTTGGGCTTGCAGATTTCCTTTGGGGCAAGAAATGCTTGGAAATGCTTAGGGGAGTTTGGGAGTGAGCTGCACAGCTGTAGAGAAGCCTTCTGCATCTGGAGCCGTCCAGCACGGGTGCTACAGGGCCAGGTCTAGAGGAGCTCACCTGCAGAGCTAGTGGCCAGCAGTGATTTCCTTGCTGCTGCTAACGCTCAAACTAACAGTCCAAAATAAACGCAGCATTTGCTGTCCACGCTGAGCCCCCACCAGAACTAGGGGGCTTTGAAAGAAGAAAAAGCCAGCACAAAAAGACCTCTGCCATGCAGGAGGCTCAGAGCCCCCTGGTAAACAGCAGGTAAGACCTAGAGAGGAACTAGGCTGAGCAGAGCATGCCATGCTCCCCTCGCTCCTACGCCTTTCCGCTGCAGGCCCTGACAGCGTCTCCTCGCTGAGATCCATGCTGACCACGCTGGCACAGCAACAGGAGGACAAGACAGGCTCATGAATACGCAGAGGCAGGGCAGGAAGACAGCCGGCCAGAATTAACATCTTTAATGAAATAATAACACAGGCGAGAAGCTTGTTTTTCTGACCATTGCTGGAAGGCTGGGGAAGCTCAGAAAACACTAAGAAAAAGGGTGAAAGCAAGGCCTGGCAGCTGGCTGGCGGCATGTCCTTTCTTCCTTGAGACACTTCCTTGCTCCTTTTTCAGCCCCCTCCCCACCACCTTTAACATGAGCAGAGACAGGAAAGTAATGGTGGGTCAGGTCAGATGCTTACTGTTTTGGGGAATGGCTGGCAGCACACGGCAAGGGAGGTGTGAAAAGTAAGGCAAAGACAACACACAAGGACACAGGAAGCTACACAACCGCTACGCTCTGCCAGCGCTAGGAAAAGAGGCCCTGCGTGGAGTGTGGGCGACGCCAGGCAGCAGCCAGTAGCCTGAAGTCCAGGCCATCTCTGAGGTCTTGTGCATACAGCTTAGGAACTTGGCCAAGTCCAGGGGTACGGAAACAAAGAGGTCACACCTATATCCCTCAAACCACCAGGATGATGCAGAGCACTGGGGCAGCTTGGAGATCCCAAAACAGCAGGGCCAAGATCCTCACGTCAGGCCTTAGACTTATGTCTTCCCAAATACGAGGCAGGCCTGTCCCTGCCGCGGCAGAAAGGGATTCTCTCCGGACAGCAAACCTATCACTCTGGTATTGATTTGCATTTCAATTAGCAAGAATCCCATCTGCACGGTGGGCCCAGCGTGAGGAGGAGCAACCGGAGCGGCAGCAACAGGGCTGGCCAAGATATTGAGCCTGCATAACAGTGAAAAATGCATTTTAATCAAGAGATACCCCTTGCGCCCCACGTCTCAGCCAGGACCCAGGAAGAATAAGCTTAAGGACTTGCCAATAAACAGAGAAGACCACATCTACTATCAATCCCAGCCATGCTGCGGGGTCCTTATGCATCTTCTACTTTCCCAACTCTTTGCTCCCTTCCCAATTAACTCTTCTTGCTTTTCTGCCCACGAAGACATCAATCAGTGCTTCCTGTGAGCTCTCAGGCTAGGCCAGGACAACTCCTCCTTGTCCTCTGCACTGCTCAAGATAGTAAATGAGGATCTACAGACCAGAGATAACCCAGGGCTGACTCTAGCAACCTCAAGTGAAGCAAGAGGGTGTCTTGAAGAAGCAAAGTGACACAGCACATCCCTGTCCCTCCTTACTGTCTCCAGCAGCGTGGGCAGTCATATACCCCACCTGGCCATTTAATCTATGCCAGCAGCCCATCAGTTTGAGAGAGGCTCCAGCACCATCAACAAGGCTTAGCACGGGGATGTGATTTCAGGATCAAGGACTCACTTCCTTATGCGCGTCTCCTGGCGAGACCACGCTGCATCCTGACACAGTGCTAGGATGCTGTAGCATCTCAGCAAGCGTTTCCCTGGCTTTACTACAGAGTGCAGCAGGGAAGGAGACGGCGAGCTCGGCACCAGCCTTGCTCAGCAAAGCCGCAGCAGCTCGCCGAGGATGGGGGACAGGAGCACGCCAGCCACCGGGGCCACTTGCCGCAGGGTTAAGAGGCTGCTGTGCCGCAGAAGGGCGGAAAAAGGCTGAAGTTTCTCCCTCTCTTTTGTCAGGTCAAATTTACTGCAACAGGAGAACGTTTCAGGAGAGATTTGTCATTGTTTGTGGCAGTTTGGAAAGCTCCTAAATATGCTCTGTGCAATCGTGAATGTAAATTGAATAGAAGGAAAAGCAATTTGCGAGGCATTAAAATCCCTCTGCAGGTTCCTTTGAAATGATCGATGTCTTAAACCACGATGCTATCTAGACGTAACTGAGTTGGGCAACGTAATCCAATCTCTGAAGTCATTGGCTTCACAGGTAACTTATCAGCCCGTGGACCGCATTCGCTCCCGACCTTAGCTCCAGCAGAGCTGTGCCTGCTTCTGCCAGCAACACGCTTGACTCCGTATCTCTTATGGCACCTTTATCACAGATTAAGGGATGCAATATTTGCATTAAGGGATGCGCGTGCTTGGCCCCGCTGAGCTCCCCCTGAGCAACGCTGCAAGGGGCACTCTCTCCCGTGCCCAGCTGCTTGCAAGAGGGGACGAGGACAAACTTTACTCACACCGACTATTTTTGCACGATACACAAAAACCAGGAATTGTTGCCTGGCACAACCCTTAAGAAACTGCGATTAGCAGCACTCTGCAGCATGTCCTAGAAGCTATTCAATTCCCCCACGCAAAGCACGGGCAATCTTCAGCAAAATGGAAGCAAGCACATTTTGTTGGCGAAGATTCACCGCACCAGACGCCTGCCAGATTTCAATATGCTACGATACAAGCCCCAGGGCAACACGTGGGATCTAGATCTGAGATCACACAACTCCGTGGGCAGAGTTACTGACACGTGTAAATCCAAGCAAGCAGAAATCACATTCATTAACCTCCCAGGCCACGCCGAAAGCTGCGCATCTTCACCGTGAAAACGTCTGCGGCCAGTGCATTAAGGATTAGGGAGGTTTCAGAGCCTTTGCAAGTTTTCACTGAAGAGGACTTTGCAAAACTCACACGGCTCCAGTATCGCCCAAAAAGCCAACACAGACACGAAGGCTCTCCGCGTTGCAGCCCAGGATGCTCCTATACGTGCAAGCCCCGTGCCGGAGCGCTCCTGGACCTGGCCCTGGGCAAGCCCACCATCACCACCACCACGCCAGCAGCGCGTGCATTACGAGAAAGGCAGCTTCCCCCGGCACGTGCAAATCCCCCCGCCGTTACGGGAGCAGGCGAGGGCGTCGTTTTAACGCGCTACGGGAAGAAGGCACCGAGGCATCGGCCTCCCGCAGCGGCCGCCTCGCAGGGCTGCGGCGCGCAGATAGGCGACGCTTTCTCTCCCAGCAAAGTTTCTTCCTAATCCCATTAGCCAGAGCCAGGCCTGCACCCTGAAGCAGGCAGGTTCATATCTATTTCAAAGCGCCGGCTTATTTAAATAAATTCACTGTTATAACCGCGGACAGGCTCGTGCGTAGAGAAGGAGGAGTCCTTTCGGGAGCGGGGTTCGGAGCCGCGGCAAGGCTAGAAAGGAAGGAGGGAGCCGGCAGGACCGGGCAGGAGAGCAGGGCGAGAGAGAAAGGGTTAAGGCTCGCTCCTGCTCTCCCCAGCCCAGGCAGAGCTGCCTCTCTCAATCAGTGTGTGATTGCAATCAGCAGGAAGGTGCCGTTTGCATTAAACAGAGCAGACAAGGGGAGGAGGGGGAAAAAAAAAAAAAGACAGACTCTGCAATCTGCAAAATTTATGTAAAAATCACAAACAACAATAAAAACAGCTATTTTTTCTCCTCTTCCCCTTGTTATTATTTTCCCCAAGGGCAGAGGGACGGGACGGAGCGCAGAGGCAGCGCTCCCCGGTGCCCCTGCCCGTGCCGGGCGGGCTGCCATACCTAAAGCCTCCCGACGTCAGCCCCGCAATCAGTCACCTTTACTACTAATTTTCCCTCATGTTTTTTAATTAAATTCTCCGCTTCTCTCCAATACCAGTCAATGAGCCATCCACGTTTCCTCCAAATACCCTTGAAAACGTTGAATCGGGCAATTAAGCGCAGCGCAACGCGACGATACCCGCGGAAAGGCTGCCCGAGAGGCATCGCCCATCGCCCAGGGCGTTGGCAGGACCCGGCAAGAGCCGGCTTCGCTGCGCTGCCCCCGGTCTGGATCAGGCAGGTGAGGCTCAGAAGCTGCCTCCCGTCGCGGCACCCAACCTGCTCAGCCCAGCAACTTCAGAAAAAGGTTACGGCAATCCTGAAGATGGCACTCATGGGCTAACCTTCCCCGAACAAACCTGCCTTCCTGACCCTCCTTAATTAGAGGTTGTCCAGCGCCCTGAAGCTGGATGATTCAGGGTTCCTCCCAACTCTCCGAGGTTATCGCCGGAGGCGTCCGGCTTGGCCGTAAAATATGTCCTTCCTTCCCACCCTTCGAGAGCTACGCTTTTGGTTTCAAAGACCTCTCCCGATAAGTGACTCAAGGCCTAGAAGTGAAGGGCGGAAAAAAAAAAAAAAGGCAGAGAAATTTTAGGAGTAATGGAGTGTTTTGTAAGAAGGCAGAAAGAAGAAAGGTTTCCTTTCATCGGTTTGACATTTGCTGCCTTTCAGCTCCACTCAGCAGCATCCTCTGTCCACATATGCCGCGAGACAGGGGGCCGAGCAGCTCCGGTTAGTACTCCGGATCCCCTGCGCCAACCTGGGACCAATTTACGGTTCTGCATCGAGACTCAACGGGAATCGGATAAAACGCGACCGTTTTCCTCGGCGTTTCGCTTTGAGGGCTCAGGCTCGTTTGAACGAGAAACTCAAAGGGCCTTTGAAGGCCCCGTGGATTGGGACTGCATGAAAAAGCCCCGCGAGCCCTTGCCGACTCCAACACCCCCCCTCCTTGCCTTTGCGGAGCGCGGCCGGGAGCCGAGCTCTGATCCCACCGGAGTCCTCCTGGGCTGAGAGCAGTCGCAGGGCTGCTGCAGCCCCGCTACCAGCCCGCGCTCCCTCCCACCGCACGGCGATCACCTCGAGCGCGGTGACTTCCCCAGGGTGCAAGCGGGATGACCCTGTCAAGCAGGACATCACGAGGGCTGGGATGGTGGGATCAGGCAGGACCAGTGATAGCTAGAGGCTTGGTTAGGCCTTTTTTTTTTAGGTGTTGGCCTAACGGGAGTGAAGAAGTGCCCGTACTGGGGACGGTAAACAGGGTAATACGTTATTGAGAAATCTTCTATTTGTAAGCAGAGGGCTGCCGTGGCGGTTTCCGTGCTCCATGCATTATTTATGGCCCTACCTAGCAGCGCGGTCCCCTTTATCTGCCTTCCACGGGGCTCTGCAAGGAAATGAATCTTTGACTCAGCAATTTTTATTCCAGCTAAATGAAAAAGAAATACACACGCGCATATATATAAACCGAAGCCACTCTAGGGAGGTGACAGGGAGCTAATCCAGCACCCCAGAGCGGCCGCGGGCATTGGCTCGCCGCCGCTCGAGGGGGAAGAGATTTAACGCGTCCATAAATCGACTACCGCTCTTCCCCTTCGGCTGACCTCTACCGCCTCGCCGCCCGTCCTTCGGCTCACAAACGCGGCCTCGGGGAGAGCTCAGGAAGCGCCCAACGCGCTCGACGCGCTGCCGTCAGTTCAACAGTCCGGCGCAAGGCACCCAGCAGATAACTACCTGAACGCGCCAGCTGAAAGGCGGCACCTCTTCTCCCCACGCGCGTGCATGCAAACCCCATTTTTCAAACAGCAAAACACCGGTGATTTTTCTGCAGGAAAAACTCACTCCGTCTCACAGCCACCTAAGTAGTACACAAACGAAGCCCTTCTTTTTGCGTTTCGGTGGGAAACGTCACCCAAACCATTTCTGATGAACGCCCCTCGCCGGGTACACCGACACCCTTTTCCAGCCGGCCCCGCACACCGCGACCGCTCCCACCATCGGGGACGAGGGTAGCGGCTAACAAAGCAACCGCGACGACAAAACCAGCCGCGGCGGCGGGGAGGACGAACGTGCCTCTCGGCGCGGGTACCCCTCCGAGCCCCAGCCTGCGGCGCGGCCCAGCAAACTAATTATCGCCAGCATCCAGCTTCTTTATTAATAGTTCTTTTCATGGGGGCCGCCGCGCCAGCAGGCGAAACGCGAGCGCGGGTGCCAACGGGTGGCCCAGATCCGTTCCGGGGCCGCGCCGTCCCCGCAGGCCACCCGGGGCCGGCGGATGCGCTGCATCGGAGGCTGCTCGCGGGGAAACTCCCCGGCCCTTCCCGCCCTCCGCGCAGCCTCCCCCCAGGATCGGGCGGGAGAAGGGGGATCCCTTCCCCTACATAAAAGAAAGGCGGGTGGGCGAGGAAGCGGTCGGCAGCGCCTCCGGCTCGTTAGGAGAAGGGGGGGACACTCAACGCCGTGCAGCCAGCAAATTAGCCTTTAATCCTTGCCTCCGCTCACTGGGTTTTTTATCTGCGAGCGTGTTTGAGCCCCTGGGGACTCCAGCTCGCCTGCTGTCTATCCCCCAGCTGCCAGGCTGTCCCCGCTCAGCGGACTCAGGGAGCCGTGTCGGCGGAGACACTTCTGCGCAGCCAGCGAGAAGCTCGCGCGGAAAATTGATATTCGCCGACAAATTGTTTTGCATGATTTACTGGAATGAATTAACGCGCGGCGACGTGGGAGAAGATTCCCAACGGCGGCTGCGCCATCACCGCTGCCTCCCGCCTGCCCGGGGTGGGGAAGGGGGGGGGGGTCTCGGCGGCGGTGGTCCGCGATGGCTGCCCGGTTGGGTTCGCCCTCTCTGATACCCGCGGTTTCCGCTCCTTTCCCTGGCTGCCGACGCGCGTTTGCACCGACCCAACCGGCGCAAGGTGGCCTGCACTGCAGTCCCTTTGAGCTTCGGCCGACCTAAACGAAACACCAGGCCTCCGCTTCGCTGCCTGTAAAACGGGCTAACCGCTACAGCTGCGACCCCTCTCCAAGCTCAGCTTTACGCTCAGCCTGGGCAGACCTGCAGAGCGGCTGCTTTATAAAGTCTCCAGCTTTAGGCTGCGGCACGTGCCCTGCCAAGCCAACTTGCTGCAACGGGCTCACCGCGCGCGCAAGGGCGGGGAGGTCCCCAGCGCCCCGCGGGGATGAGTCCGTCACCAGCCGACGGAGAGGAACCGGCGCTATCCCCGGGGGACGACAGCACCGTCCCGCTCGACGCGTCTGAGCACTGCTCAGTTCGCTCGGTTACGACGTTACGGTTTCCTACGGGGAACTAGGAGGGAGCGGTGCCCTGTGGACGCGACTCTGCAAACCCCGGCTTACGCGTACAGACACCTTGAAAAGTTTCAAGAGAAGTGGGAACGTCCAGTGACAGGAGCCAGGAAAACAGCACGGCTGCTTTATCTCCGGCCCTGGCTCTGCTCCGCGTTGCTTACTGCTTCCTTCTTGCACTTCTGCTGCCTCGGTTTACTTATTTGCAAAAAAACGAAGCTAATGCCACTGACTGATCTTTTAACAGCCCTTTTGAGACCTCAGGATGAAAGACTCAGTGCTCAACACAGTAAAAAGGACTGCGTCCCGCTGGGACAACTCTCCCTTTGCCCGCCCTCGTGCCAGTGACTTCTGTGGTGGTCCCTCACCTCCAAACCAGGCCACCCAACTCGCGCAGGGGTCCCTTGCCCGCGACGGCATTTGATGCGGGGTCCTCACGGCTCCGACCCCCTCGCCCGGACTCGGTGTGACTGCCAGCCAGCTCAGCGGAGGGTTACGCTAAGTCAATAGCATTTAGGGATTTCTAATCAGCGCTCTCGCAGTGTGCAAATTCATAGGGCCAGCTCTGCTCTTGCCATAACTCCACCGACTTTGACGGGCTTACAAGAGGGATGAACTCAATCCGTCAAGCCTGGATTTCTCTCCCACCACATCCCTGCTGCCCCAGCCCTAGAGAGGATTGGCACGGTTCATCGGGAAGCGGGAGCCCTTCTGCACCGGGGCATCCTCATCCCTCCGCGACCAGCCCAGCGGTGACAACGTGGTCCCTAGATTCTTCTACCTGGCCAGACGAGAGGAGGGGGAACGTGGCTGCGAGCTACTTGGGCGTTTCCTGCACCCCGGGATTGCTCACAGCCCTGCCTAATCCCCCAAGGAGCTTACAGCATCCGCAGCGATCCTCTGGTTTATACCCTGAGCCCTGCAAAGACAAGAACAACGAAGGACACTCGATGCCACCCCGTCCCACCCTGCGCCAGCAGGGACGTCCACGCGGCAGGGAGTAGCCGCAAGCGTCATCGCTGCCCGCCGCGAACCTTCGTGGCACGAGAGAATCGGAGAGCGCCGTTACCTCCGGCATCAGGGCTCCCAGCATCCCCTCAGCAGGGGACCCGTGCTCCGAAACCGATGCTGAATTTCATCCCCCGGTCGGTCTGAGCTACGAATTGAGAAGTCCTGGGCACAGATGTCAATCGCCCAGAAGTTGTCCCATATTTATGCCAGCAGGACCCAGCTGTCAGCGACGCTGCGCCCTCCCCGTCTCCCCGCAGGGCACCCGGCCCTGTCACACGCTGTTTTCCCATGGTTACTTAACGGGTAGCCTGTACATAACTGCCTAAATGCTGCAAACTCTTTGAAATAAGCATGGAAATTGGTTTCCAGGCTCCAGCAGTTTCTAAATAATGGATGTTTAAGATAATAATAATGAAAAAAAAAAAGTGACATATAAACTGGATTCTAAAGATGGGAAAAAAGCAGAGTGTTTTCAACGCAAACCTCCAAAAAACCTGAAACGGCAAACCAGGGCACCACAAAGGAAGTAGAGCTGTTCGGGAAGAGCAGGAGCGGCATGGGGGGTGAGCGGGGACTAAGAACCACTGGCTGCAGCTGCCAATTTAACCCTGTGCTCTTTCCACGCAGCAAACCTCATTTCTCCGTGTTCCCTGAAGCTCCTCTTCACTTTATATTCCGCCTCGATGCAGATGTAATATATTCTGTCAGTGCAAAATTTGGGCTGAAAAATGTGCCGGCCTTCGGGAGACGTCTGGATTGAATTGGCAGGGAGGGAGGGAGGGCTCGAGGAGGAGGATGCATGCTGAGCAAAATCATCATAGTGAGACCCGAGAGACTGAAGGAAATCGAAAATCTGGAAGGAATGGACTCTTTTGGCTCTCTCCATGAGCCAAAGGCCATCCCTGGGTACTACTCAAAGCAAAGGACTAGGGGAAGGAG
This sequence comes from Struthio camelus, assembly GCF_040807025.1. Taxonomy (NCBI): domain Eukaryota; kingdom Metazoa; phylum Chordata; class Aves; order Struthioniformes; family Struthionidae; genus Struthio; species Struthio camelus. The sequence continues at coordinate 6,453,698 of NC_090963.1, forward strand.
GACTGAAGAACCCATTCCCATACGGCATCATTATGCACCATGCCTTGGTTTTGTCAGCTGCGAAAGGAGTCCAGTATTTGCCTAACTCCATAAAACTTTCTTAACAGCGGGTTCACAGACAGGGTGCACGAGATGTGCATCTCATGAGAGCCTGCTAGCAGACCAGAGGAGGTCCCTGTGACCCCCACAACGATCATCTTGGAGACTGGGGAACACCTGGACAACGCAGGAAGGATGCTGCACCAACAGTCCAAGCAACCGGCCGACCCCAGGCTCTCTGGGAATACGCATATGGATTGGGACACCTGTCCCTGAGATACCGCCATCTCTGGCATGGAGTCGTAGGTCCTCCACCACCGCTACGGGGATCTCCCAGCCTCAGCAGTGCTGCATGCCAGGTGAGTCGCTGGAGCACACATCTGCACAAGCTGCTGGTGCTTGTCATGGGCACCGAGGTCCCCCCAGATCCTGTCCTACCCAGCGAAAGCGGGAAGAGGACTACAGATGAGAGAGTGTGCTCATGGGCTGGCTCCGTGCAACGTCTTCCCCCCTCCTTCCCTGCGTTTAGTGTTAGCGGTAGCTGTCAAAACCAGCGCTCGGCCTTTTGGCATCGCGCAGCCGTGGCAAGGATGGAGGGCGCTCGTGCCTGGGTCAACACAAGCCCCCGGAGCTTCACAGCCTGCACGTGGAGAAGAGCGCCCGTGCAGCCCAGCTGGCTGGCTGTGCTGCCGAGCCGTGCTGGGCAGCCCAGGGACAAGCGCTAGAAGGGACTGTCCTTGTCACAGAGTCCAGCGCCAGGCTGGTTTGCATCAGCCGTAGACACCTGGACCAGAAGGGGCCAGAAAATCTCTGTTTCCTACACCCTGCCACCCTCCGGGGCACAAAACACTGCCCAGGACTCAGAGGTGCCTGTCTTTCGCAGCAAGAAAAGCCCTGCAGTGGACCTGCTGCTCCTTAATCCACAAACGCTCACCGTTACCCTTAGCGCCTTGCTAAGGGCCACCACGAAGCGCCAGCAGAGATTTCGGCAGGTGCTCCCAGCCTGCGTTATGGGTTATCCAGCACAAGGCAGCCCAGCACCGGGCTCGCTTTCCCCTGGCTGGGCTGCAGCCTCCGGGATGCTGTGAAGCCTCTGCAGCCCTTCGCAAAACCTTGAGACACCCCTACCAGGGCAGACACAACTGCCAGGCTCCCTCTCCTGCAAGGATCAACCCCAAGCAGCCCCCTGCTCCCCTGGCGTCGCCGCTTTCGCTGCTCAAACCGTAGGGATCAAAGCTGGCCCCGGTGCACCTCGAGGTGCTGTGAGCACGTCTCCGCTTGCAAGGGAGGCAGACTCTACGGGGACGCAAGGAAAAGGGAGCTAGGGCTCGAGTCCCGTGCTGCAAAAAGAGGAGGGAATTGGCTTTTCAACAGGTATCGAGCTCGGTCAACGGGGATCGCTCTTCAGGGGAAGGCAAAGTTTTGGAGAGCTGAGCGATCATCGCCCTGCCCGCTTCGGCAGCGGGACTTTGGCACGGCACGACCATCCAAGCAGCGATGGGGAACTCCACTCCAGCGCGCCGGGGGCACTGACACCAATTGGGACAGTGCATGCTTTAATTATAAGAAGCGTGTTACCTTTATGTGCCGCCCAAATTACATACACGCGCCGTAATTCACTCAATGGGGCTTTTCGCTCAAGTCAGCAAAAGGAAGAGATTCAATTACAGCCTTTGACTGGGCTTGCTTATTGTTATTTATAATACAATACATCCCGGCTGCTGGGGAGAGAGATGTACAGGTGCTGAAATGTTGGCTGTCTTGCCAGTTAATTGAAATGCCGGCGTCTCGCTAAGATTGCTTATTCTGGCCGCCGCGACGCAGGGCGGTAGGAGGTACCTGCGGCACTGTGATAGAGAGGCACTGTCTCCAAAGGACACCTGTGGACACAGCAGACCTCTTAAGAGCAGCCCCGCTCCTGCGCTCCAACCCAAACAGCCGCGGCGGTACAATGCGGGGCTTCAAAGGAAGCCGGGCAGAGCGCTCGCAGGAGAACGGCTCTATTTTTGAAGAATGGCATGGGGGGGCGATCCACAGTCACTTCCTCTGAATGGTTGCAGCCCCAGCTGCAGTTCATAAGAAAATAGACGATAGCCCCCTTCTAGCTGCCCAGTCTCCCTACGGGCTCCATCTGCGATGGACTAACGCTACCTGAGTCCTCCCCGTCTCTTCCTCGCTCTTAGCGAAAGGATGCTGAGGTCAAAAACAAAGTCAGGAGCTGCTGCTGAGGCATAAAGCAGGAGGAGAAGGGGCTTTGCCCTCCTGCAGCGGGGCTGGCTTCGCCGGGCTCACGGCAAGAGCTGGGCTCGGTGCCACCAACTTCACTGCTCGCCCTCATCAAGCCTCAGGGCAATAATTTCCCCCACCTTTGGGGCGGCTCCTATTCCTGGGTCCAGATGCCCCGCTGAGGAATAAATAAAAATATAGGGGGATCTGAAAGCCAAGCTGTGACCATGCAAGCTGGCTTCCTCTCTCTCCCTCTGTATGGACAGCAAACCTGGCCCCGAGGATGACCTCCAAAAAATAGTATAGATCCGCCTTCGGCAATTCCCTGTACTTCCCCTTCCACAAAGTGGAAATAAATGAAGAGGATAATCAGGAGCAAAAAATCAGGAGCCTCAGACTGTCAGTCCCCTGTGCTCCTCCTGGCTAGGAGAGGAGATACCCTCCCATGCAAGACGTGGTTAAGGCAAGCTCCATGCAAATCTCTCTCCCCTTCCCTGGCATCTTCATCTCTTGATCATTCCTGACAGCCCAAGTTTTGTCAGCCAGACGCATTTTGAAGAAAAAAAGAAAAAAAGATACAGAGCAAGTCAAAGCAACTTGGAGATCTGATTGGGGGAAGGGACCGGGAATAAGAAGTAGGAGGAAAGAAAAGGTCCCTGGAGATAGCAGTGAATATGTAAACTTTCTCAATTTCCTCTGCCTACTCATACCTCTGTGTGTTAACAACTAGACAGACATCTTGTATATATTTGATAAATAAGCCTCTCCATTTATTCAGGGGAGTGAATTTGTAGCTATTATGATTCAAATGGCATGACAGGTTCTGGATTGTTGTATTTTTTGCTATTGAGTTTACCAAAAAAACCAACATGGAAATTGCAAAATTCAAAGCAATTTTCTTTGGATATGGATCCTCACAATGCCCAGATAGATAGATACAGTTATACATATATACAAAAAAGATACAAAAGCCAGTCCGAGTGCCTCTTCCCTTGAGATAGGAGGATGAGGGGCGCAATAAATAATTTAGAAATTGCTACCATCGCTTGATTCAGAGTGATGGATCTGGCATGTGTTACAACAAGGCACATGCTGTATTCATTACCCATTGAGCTACATTTTAATTTCTCCCTCATTAACCTTATCTGCGACTGGGGTTGTGTATCAAGTCAAATCCTTCGGATGTCAATCAATTCATTAGACGGTTGTTTAGTTTGTCATATGTGCTGTTATCGCTTATTAGACTGCCACGCCGATCAATCAATCAAAAGGGAACGGCGCGCCGGCTGAAAGGGGAAGCGCCGCGGCGGGATCGGAGACACGCGGCACTTCATGACTTCAGCCAGGCTCTTCAGAGGGGCTGGGGGAGCAGAGTCTGCCTTGCCATACGGACCATTAACATTTCGGGGGGGGGGGGGGGGGGGGAGAAAAAAAACCCTACAAATCTCTCACAAATGGTAGTTCAAAACCTCAACTTTTGTTTCAGATCGTCTGAAACAAACTATAGATGAGACCTAGCAAAGGCATAATAAAAATATTAATAAGGGTAGTTAAGTGATTGCCATTAAGGCTCAGAGCATATTACAAAGGATAGCATATCAGGAAGCCGCCAGCACGCATAGTCTCCCCTCCTAAGCAACCCTGTCTCTGTTTCTACCTGATATTTCCCTCCTATGGAGTTCTTCATGCTTTCCCTGATGTTTCCAATCAACAGTGCATCAAAGCCCAGCTCTGGGCTGGAGGGATCTACATTCTCACCCAGTCTCATCTCCTCGGCATCACCTATCTGAGCGTCATTACTGTGCACAGACAAAGTCAAAAGTGGCCTCGGCCACACCGGGAGAGCGGCAGGGCTCCGGCTGTCGCCCCGCAGCACCTCCAAGCCATCCTGAAACCCCTTCGATGGGTAGCCACGACCGTGCGGTGCAGTCACGCACCCCACACTGACCACAGCAGCTCGCCCAAAGGCACCGACCCCGTTCAACGGGCTGATCTTGCCGGAAACGTTATTGCTGTGGGCCGTGACGGGTGCTGCATGGGGTGCAGGGCACTCCCGAAAGCGTGCATGCAACTGCCGGGGCGGGAAGGCTGCAACGGATAAACGGACCGCAGTACTCCTGCACAGGGATGCAGGCAACGCTACGCAAAGCCCTCACGCTCCGATCCACGGGCACTTCGCCAAGCAGGTTTCAGTTTGCAAGGGTGTTTGTACGGAGCAAAAGTATAGGCAATCCCAGCATGAGCATCTTAGCTCTGCTCAGTGTTTTTCCTTCCCCCCACCACCACATAAAATAAAGCAGTCAACAGCGCACTATCTTTTTCGCACCAGCCATTCACCAGAAACGTAGGAAACGATTCACTCGTAGAGGAGGCGCTTTGCCTACTCACCGCTCCCGATCAGGAAAGTCAAACACTCTGCTCGCTGAGATAACCGACCACACACGCCATCCTTCCGATAGCAACATCCTGGTCTGAAAACAGCGGAAACCCAGAGCCGGCATCAAGCAGTTGCGACAACCAGCCAACAAACGGGGAGCTTCGGCCCTTCTCCGCGCCCGGACGCAAAGCGTCAGGACAGCCGCGGCTCGATGTCCTGCTCTATCTGCCGGGTGCCCCAACTGCCTGCTGCGCTAAACTTAACCAACCGATAGCAGAAAGCCAGGCAGCTCTCGGACGAAGCTGAGAGGTAGCGAGAACCTGCCCTCTCGCTCCTCAGCGACCCGTGACGGCGAAGCACGCCGGCTCTGGGCTGGGTTTTCCATCCCCAAAGCCCACACCACCTCTGGACGCAAGCGCCAGACAGGCTCGTGCTCTGCTCCCGCTTGCATTGTCCAGCTTTGCGCATAAAACAGAAGGCGGGTGGCTGGTCTTCCCAGCAGAGACTCACGCTAGGACCAGACCAAGGGCCCGAAAGGTAGAGGGTTGAGGGGGTTGAGTGAACCAGGTCACTGGGTCAATGCTCAAGGGCCACAGGCTCTGCTCGGTGCCCTTGCACAAGTCACTGCCTGCTCGGTTCCTCTCCCCAACCGCTGCAGGAGCCACCTTTCACAGCCCGGCCGCGCAGGACCTTGAACAACAGCACGGCAGCAGCTAAGCGTTACCATAATCCTGCCAACGTCACAACACCGCCGGGACCGCCACCGCTTTCCTTTTTTGCAGCTCCCTCCCGGAGATCGTCACTGGGACGGGCGCGAGCGCCGCGATCTCCCCCGGGCAGCAGAGCTCTTCGAGGAGCAACGCCAGAGCTAACCCGGAAAGAGGCCTCACTCGCCGCCCGGCTCGGCGGGAGGCACCGGCTGAAGTCGCACCGGGGAGCTGGGAGATGCAGACCCACCAAGGAGCGGAGCGGGAGCGTGCGTGCGTGCGTGCGTGCGTGCGCGTCCCCCTCCTCGGAGGGGCGACTGCTCTGCAGCACGGCGACCGGAGAGGGCTCCCCGTGCTCGGCTGCAGGCTCCTTACAAATAGTTAACAGCCTCAACGGGGCCACAGATGGCAGACTGGAAACGGGTGGGTTTTTTGCAGTAAACCAGAGGCAAAGCCTGCGGCAGAGCCCAGGACACTCTGCCTCGCACTCCGGCATCCTTGTGCCCCGGCAGCTCTGCTGCGGCACATGGCAGAGCCGAGTCCACCCCCGGAGACGCGGAGTGACGGGTAAAATTATAGCAACTCACTGCTGCCAAGCCAGGTTCAGGTCAAACCTCCAGCACACAAACCTTTGTGGATGCTCAAAAAAACCCCAAAAAACTCAAGGGCTCCCTGACCTTCCACATGGCATGCGGGATCAAAAGCGTCATTCCAGATGCCACCACTGAAGGCATGTTTGTCCTAGGCCGTTCCAAGGAAAAACTCCTTTTCCCACCATCGGAAATGTTTGCAGATGAGCGAAGGTTTCCAGAAGGCTCAGTGAAACATCCACGTTTTTTTAGGGGCTCGTCTGAACCCATTAACACATCTTAATTGCTGTCGGCACAGAGGAACGACAGACTTTCACACGTCTGCTGAGGCTTGTCTGCCTGCTCGGGAATACGGGAGAGGCACCAGCGCGCAGCCCCGAATCCCGCGGGATGCAAGCCGGGTCTCCTCCTTGCACAATCTGTCCCGGGGCTCCTCAGCTGTTTGCAGGAGGAGGTGGAGAAAGGGAAAGGAGCCAGCGCTCGTCTCCCAGCCCTTCTCTTGGCTAACGCTGGGAAGCGCTTGCCAGATTCGTACGCGCCAGAGCTGAGCCCCGTGAGACACCCGGCCTCCCTGTGAGCCGGGCAGGGAATTTACTAGGGCAAAATGAGGTGACACCAGGGCTCCGAGTAGCTAAAAGCGGAAGGATTGCTGGGACGTGGAGGCTGTTGCATGCACTATCATCACATATATCCTTCTATCCAATCTGCCTAGCACCATGTACCCCCTCCAGCTCGCTAGCTCTCACCGTCTGTGCCCTCTATCCATCATCCACCTATTCATCAACACACATCCAGTCCTATCCACCTAGCCATCAGTATAAATATCCCATCTATCCATCTCTCCCAATCTATCGTTCATCAGAGACCCTTTCCTACCTACCCTCGTATATATGTATACCCGCACCTGTCTATCCGTCATCACCCCTTCTATCCCCTCCCGTCTGCCTATCCCTCACCGCACGTACCCCTCCATATGCCGACCTATCCATCATAACCACGCGGTCGCAGGGGTCGCGTTGCGTCTCTTCTGAATTTACTACCCGAGGGCGCTAGTCGTTTTGCTGCGTACCGTTGGATCCTGCGAGAGGCGATCCCGCAGGAGCTCGGCACGGCAGCGGACTGAGGAGCGCTGCTGCCGCGCAGGAGCCATGCACGGCGTGCCACGCGTGTGCGGGATGCACACGCGTGTCACGTTGCGTCGTGTCCTGCCCTGCCACGTGCCCAGGAGGAAGGGGTGACCTCCAACATCTGGGCGGCAGGCAAGCTGCTGCAGAGCTGGAAATATGCACAGCCATTTCCAACGTGACCCAACGCTGCATCCTCCAAGAGGCTCACCAAGGCCCTGGGCACCCTCTAGCAACGCCTCACTATTACCAGCAACACGCAGCAATGATTTAAGGCCAAAAAACAGCCCCTGGGCTGGGGCGGCGGGGGAGCATCGGCGCCCGCGTGCTCCCCTGGTTCTGCCGGGGCCATGCCCAGCTCTTTTTCAGCACTCTGCAAAAGCAGCGTGCAGGGGCAAGAAGGCATTTCACCAGCAGAGAAGAGACCTCAGACATCCCAAATCCTCCACTCGCTCTCCAGAAGGGCAGCCGAGGCCCTTACCGTGCTGCAACATGCCCCTTTCCGCGCTGCGGCTTGCAGGCTCCCCGCTCGGGCACGCCACCTCCGCGCAAGAGCCGAAAGGCAGGTTCAGCGAGGGGCAGCGGCGGGTGGGGGGGACACGCCAAGGAGTAAGGAGACGAGGAACACGCCACAGAGAAGCAGCACGCAAGCGGTGCTTAAAAACCAAAAGCTGTTACTTTAATTACAGGCCCTCTGCTTTATCACCAATAGCATTTCTCACGCATTCATCAGCCAACCTGGTAATAAATCAATCGCGGGTAGCCAGGAGCTGCAGTCTGGCTCCTTCTCCTTTCTCTTCCCTGCTCCCGGGGAGCTTTCGCTCCATTAGTATGCAGTCCGGCACCGCCGCTCTGTGCATTTCTCATCAGCTTTGGACTGAAGCTGGTATCAAGCGGATGCCCCCAGCGCAGATGGCACGCAGCGAGCTTCGGCTGCGGGGAAGGCGGGCGCCGGCGCGCAGGACGGGCACGCCGCAGGGGCGTCCGGGCACCCGCGGTCCCCGGCTGCGCACAAGGGAGACCCTCGCCTCCCACCCGAAACGCTTCCTGAGCTCTGGCCCCATCCGCGCCAGGCCGCCGGCTGAGCGGGGTTTGGCCCTAGGAAAACAAGGACGAGCCTAGCCGAGGACCGCGCGGACAGGCTGCTCGGCACCTGCCCGCTCCTTGATCCGTTGCCATCCGCTGCGGCACAAACGCCGGGCGCCATCAGGCAGCTCTCGAGGCTTAACCGTGAATTAAACGCCCGGTTCAAAGCCCTGCCTTTCTCCGCTCCTGTTTTATTCCGTTCTCCTCTTCGAGCTTCCCAGCTCTATGGTTTTAATGTTTCTCGGAGCGCTTCTGAGCTTTGCTCTCCGGCAGCAAAACAACCGAGGTTTGCCCCTCGCAGCCCAGCGCGGGCTGCCCGAGCGAGGCAAAGGGAGCGGACGGTCCCCCAGCACGGGCTGCCGCGCAAGACGGCGAGATGGGCTCCCTCCGCGCCCTAACCAAACTGACCTCGACCACGAATCGGCCTCTAATCAGTGCTCTCAGCGGAGAGGCGAAGGACCAAGAGGAGACTAGAGGAGAAGACGCGCTGTGCCGTGCGCGTTTTTGCAGTGGTGAAAGTGGATCTGCACGTTTAACTGCTAAAACCCCCTCCCCAAAGCTAAGTCTCAGACCAGGAGCCGTCCTGCAAAGCAGGGACCAGCGAAGCCCGGGAGAGCGCCCTGCTAAGACAGCTGCACTGCACAATCCGGCCACCTCCAGCCCGCAACACCTTGCGCCACGAGGACTTTCCCGTCCCCGCTGGAGGTGGGGACCTCCAGCCCCCACCTCGGTCCTGCGCAGGGTCTGTGGCCGTCACGCGCCGAGCGCCCCTTCCCATTGCTCAGCCCCCACGTGCACCCTTCCCTCTGCTCCGCGAGCCTCACGTTAGGAGCTCTGGGCTTCATGTTTCCATCTACAGCTACGTAGAGGAGGTCAGCTCCAAGGAACCTCATCTCCTCGCCGCCGAGCCACAGGGGCCAGATACCTCACTGCAGATGTCATTAATTCTCCAAATCCCCAAATCCGGCCCCGCCGTCCCAGGGAACCTATAGACACAACTTGCTAAAAAAAATTTACGGCCGCTGCAGCCCCGCGCCTGCTCGGGCGCCGGGGAGGAGCTGGAGCCGCTCTCCTCCCGCGAGCCCGAGGGGCAACAGCAGCCCCTGGGGCCCGGTCCCGCCTGGCCCACGGGCGTTTTGGGAAGGGGCCGCGCAGGGAGGGAGCGAGGCCACTCGCGGCGCCTGGCGGGGAAGAGCCGGGGTCGGCCCCGCTTCGGGTCACGCGAAGGAGCGACTCGGACGCGCGGCTAGCACGACCGCCGCGCCAGCTCCGACGCTGCAGGACCGAAGCTGAAGAGCGGCGCCGACGCGGGCATCCGCAAACGTTAAATCTAAGCCTCGACGCGTTTTCCTGCCTAGAATAACCAACCAACAGAAAGCGGTGGCAAACACCAGAAACCGAAGGAGGTTTTTCTGCTACAGCTCCAGGAGACGCCGGTGCACTGGAAGCCGGGGTCGCTGCTCCTGCACCTTCCCCTCCAGCACGGCCAAGCGCCGGCAGCCTTTGCGACCCTGCGTCGCTCGCACGAAGCTGCTGCTCCCTCCCAGCCGGCGTAGCTGGCCTCGAATCCCGATGCCGTTGCTATATCCCTGCCGAGCAAGGATGAATCCCAGAGTACAGCCATCATCGCTAACCAGAGCCAGCGCAGCAGCAGCCGGGCCCAGCTGGGGCTCGGCAAGATCGAGCGAGCCGGGCACGGAGCTGGATCCTAGGGCGCGGAGTCCATCTGCTCGTGCGAACGCATCCCCCCGGCCCCAGCAGCGCTGCAGGGATGGTCTCCGCTGCTTTGCAGCTGGGTAAACTGAGGCACCCCGCCGGGCTGCACCTGGCGCTCGCTCCGCTACAGCATCAGCTGCAACCCCGGGATTTGCAGCCCCAGCGCTGGCCGACCCGAGTTTGCCCAAGTCTCTTTGCTGCCCGTGACCTCTTTGCTCCATCCCATTTGCAAAGCGGGGAGGTGACCGCTGACCCCGCTCCCCCTTGCAGGCAGCCCAGTCCAGCGCGACGGCACGCCGGCAGAACGGGCACCTCGCTGTCGCAGCGGGATGGGAGCGGGCTCCCCTCGCTGCGCCGGGAACGCACCCAGGGAGCCCATCTGTGCCGCTACCAGCTGCTGCTTTTTTCACCTAGTTGCTTCCCTGACCATAACTGCTCCTTAATTATTTAATGTCTATAAAATACCTGGAGACTTGCACTGGGAGGGAGATGAACTGCACGACCTAAAATCGGTCTTTTCCATCTCAAACTCCTTGTGTTTTATCCTGGGATGAAAGGAGCTCTATTAGGCAAAGCATCAGTATTATTAGATTTCCTTGGAGCCCTAACAAACGGATATTAGATTATTACTGCAGATGCATTTCTAAGGCACTCATCACCAGAATATCTGGGCATCAATTAAACAGATTTAGAGATAAAATGCTTCCCCCAAGAGAAGAGGGTACAAAACCCCCCCTTCCCTTTTGCCTCTCTGCCCCCTTTCTTCAAAATACGCTCGCCTCCCTCCCACTGCCTTCTGCAGACCCAGGGCTGCTTACAAGGAAAGCTCCCTGGTTGATGGGCAACCCTAAATCTTTGAAACATCTGAACCAGTAAGAGCTTTTTTTGTGACGACTGGCAGGAGTCAGCTGAAGAGATTTCAATGTGCAAATGGATATGAAAAGATGCAAGAGGAGGAATAAAACGCAGGATGTATTGTTCTAAGGACAAAAGGGTTGCTATCAGAAGAGACGACCCGATGGCCTGGCTCCAGCACCTACAGGTCACGCCACAGAGAAAGACAGCCCCGCTTCGGGGGTGAATGGGGAAAGCTGCAAAGTTTGGATCTCACCGGGCTGATAACGTCTCTGATAATTCTCTCCATTACTATTTCCATTATGCTAACACCTAGCAACACCGCAGGAATTGTGCTGGATATTGAACATACAAATCCACGGCTGGAAGCGCTTAAAGGCTGAACAGAAAAGATCAAAGTTTGAGAGTGAAAACAAGGAGAAGCGGCTTGTCCGGGATCGCGCAGCGGGTCTGCAGCAAAGACCACGAGGCTCCTCATCTCCCAGGTCCTACTGCACAGCTTAGCCGGTGCGGACCACACCGCGCACCCCTGCCTGCCTCAGCCTTTCTTGCCCTTCTGGCTTCTCTTGCCTTCACACAAACCAAATATCACAATATAAATACACATATATGTATATTCACACACACATACATACATATATCCCTTGCTCACATAGCAAGCTGGTAAAAGGGGCAAAAGCCCGAATCAAATCTCCAAACTCTTCTTCAAGCGCTGCAGACCACCCTGCCTTCGACGGCACGGCTTCGCCCCAGCCGAACAGCTTGCGGGGATGGGGCGGAGATGCTCAAATCGCCTTGCACCGGATTCCCGCCGACCGACAGCAGGCACTCGGGCAACGCCGGTGACACGGCCAGCACGCGGGTTCTCGTGAAGCTGGGACTACCTAACTGCTCTGCGACGCCATCGCGGGCAGAGAGGGAAAAATGAGATGGCCACGGACGCTTCACCTGCCTGCTGCGACGCAAGGAGGGCATTGGGAGCCAGGCTGCCATGAAGTGGCAGCGCGCCGACCGGTCCCCTGGGTCAAGCCCGCGTGCTGCTCGCAGCGCAACATCTCCATATACGCGTGCACGTGCGTAACCCTGCCGGGGGTCAGGTGCATCCTCCGCGCAACCAAACTCTTGCTAGCGCACTGCCTTGACGTCTCTGCGACGGACCGGGTCTCCCGCTACGCGAAAGCCGCCGGTCCCGGGAACGGCGCCGGAGGAGTTAACCACTTCACAAGCAGCACTTGGAAGCCCCAGCTCATCAGCATAAGAAATCCTGACCGACTTGGAGGTACGCCATGATCCTGTCGTCCTGCCCTATAGGGAAAACTTGCGGAGCCGCCAGCGTCGGAGAGGAGAGGGAACAGGGAGCCAGGGCTCAGCCCGGCTCTGCTGCAAGCTGACGGCGCCGGGTAGCCACTGCCCTGCGCCCAGCTCCGCGCCGCAGCCGCTGGGGAGGCCACCACCATCGCACGGGTTTGGCATTGTGCTGCTGCTCTAAGCGCAACTGTGAGGGTACTTTTCAATTGCAGCGAGGGTCAGACACCGGCAGCGTTTCCATCCATCTCCCAAATCCTTGCTGTTATCTGACGGGAGCCACGGGATCTCCCTGCCATTGCTAAAACCCCACGTGCACCTCCAGCAATGCAACGCTGCAATCCCCTTCTGCCCACCACCGTGTGCCCGGACACCACCTGAGCTCTCACCCTTTGCCCCTGCTCCTGCCAGGAAAAGGTCAGTGCCAAAACCGAACGGACCAGCCTCTCCTCCTTGACTTTCAACTCCACGCACCGGAGTGACTCCATTGCCACCTTTGGAGATCTGCACTGATGAGAAGAACATATTCTAATGAATCATCTGGCTTGCACAGACTTCTAATTGAGACAACAAAGATTCCCCAAAGATTCAGAGACCCGTCCACTCCTCCTCTCTCTAACCTCTACTCTGTCATAAGCATCTCTCCATGTTTCACAAGCAACCTCGGAAATCGATGCCCACTGAATCACAGTTAGTTCCTTTGGTTTATTTATTATTTGCTCAGCTTGAACTCAAACCTTTTTGCACACAGGGAGAAGCGAGGAGGAACTACCCAGCGCTTCACAAGCAGGAGGACTGCAGAGGGCTGGATAACGTGGAGAAACAGGAAGGACGAGAGACCTTTCCTTCCAACACATTGTTTCAGGTGCCACCAGCCATGACCCAGCGCAAGTCAGCACTCAGGTGATGGGTGCAAGATCTGTGAGGAGAATGGGGCTTCTGGAGTACTGGCTGTTGAAGACGGGATGTCCTGAGTATTTTTCCAGCCATGATGCGGGGAAGATCAGCACCCTCACCGTTCTGCAGAACGGGCCAGCTACATTGCATATGGAGACGGAGTGGAGAGGAGCACCCTTCGTGCAGACGCCTGACCTCCCACACCCCCGAGCCCCACATAAATCCCCAGTCCAGATGGAGACACCCATGCCCAGGGAGATGGGTGCAAGGGGGCTGCAGGCTGCCTCGTGCGGTGACCCTCCTGGGCAAGGAGGACAGCCCGATCTCCTCCCCAGGCCAACCCACTGCCCTCCGCTGCCATTCCCGTTGCATCAAGCCTAGAGGCGGGCACGTCTCCCCCCTCTCTCCACAGACAACCAAAAGGCAAACCAACGCGGACAGCAACGCCCGGCTGTGGGTGGAGATTCCTCACCCGGGGTGAGATGTCATTAATGCCAACAATCTCCTGGAGCCCCCCAGGCCTGGCCAAGACTCACGCGACCCCCCCCCAGGGGATGCCCGGGCGGTGCAGCCAGCTGCCGGTAACTCCACTTTGCTGCGGAGCCGCTCGCGACCTGCGGCAGGGCCGGCTCCTTTCTTCCAAGCTGCGGAGGGATAAGGGGAAAGAAAGGTGCACCCGCGAGATCAAGAGGCCCTCGCGCTGCCAAGCCACGTCGCAGGCACAAGGCTGATTTTACCGCTCTGCAAGTTTCTGCAAATTCCCAGGCGGCTCCGGCCGGGCTGAGTGCCGAGCGGGAGCCCGACCGCCTGCTCGGACAGCGCTGGTGCCCGCGGCCCCGGGCCGAGCGGCCAGGTGCGGCTTTGCACGCAGCGCACGTCCCTTGCCTGCTGCGCGGCGTCAGCGTTCGCAGGGGTTTGCTTTGCTCGCTCCTTCCAAACCCCCAACCCGCCTGCCCAGCCGGCGCTTTTCGCACCCGCGCAGCAACGGAGCGAAGGGGAGGCTTCGCTGCAAATGCTGCGCCCGGCCGCGCGCCGTCCCGCTCCTCCGCCGCCGGGCGCGCGGGATCCCGCTGCCCCCCGCTTCGGTTCTGCCCTTCCGCCTCGCTTCCCCGGGCCCGTCCTCCTCGCCGGGCTCGCGGCTCCCGGGCATCGCTCACACGTCCCGCTCGCCGTCCCGGCTTTCGCAGCCGCCGCCGGCCCTGCTCGCCCCCCTCTCCGCCCCGCGTCGCAATAAGGCGGCCGCGCACGCCCCGAGCTGTGCCCTAAGCCCCCGGCCTGGCCGTCTCCTGCAGCGGCTCTCCTGCCCGGGCAGGTTAAAGGGGAAAAGTGGGCAATCACCAAAATCCCCCACAGCCCGCGGGAACAGAGAGGCACAAGGGCTTGCTCCCTGCTCTGCTCCGACTTCTTTTCCCTGCAATCTCTCTCCGCCGACCTTTCCGCCCGTCAGCTGCTGCCTTTCCCCCGGCCAACCGTGCAACGCTTCGGGTCACGGATTTGCGTCTTGGCCGAGAGGCGAGCACGCGGCCAGCGAGCGCCCCTTGGCAGGTCAGAGGCTCACCGCCTCGGCGCGCGCGCGCCTCGGAGCGGAAAAACCATCTTTTCACGCCTCCGCGCTGTAGGGACTCGGAAACCCGCCGGGGTTTCTACCAAAACCAGCGCCGAGACGTCCTTTTTTTCAGCTGCCGTGGCCAAGACTCACCTTTGCAAAGTTCATTGCAAAGCCGGCAGCGCAGGAGCGCAAGGCAATCCAGGGCGCGCGGCGGGCAAGCCGAGTCCCGCAGCAACGGGCTGTCGGGATTTCTGCGCAGCCCGGGGCAGGCGTGAGGGAGCTGGGGGCATCCGAGACAACCCTTCCGCCGCCGCTACCGGGGGGGACAAATAGCTAGTGCCGACGTCCGCTGAGAAATACCTTCCCCCTTCCGCGTTGAGAATTACAATCTAATAATATCCCATCCGCCCCCCCCCTTTTCCTTCTCCCTCCCCCACCCAATTACCAAGCCTGACATTATCCGTCATCTTCCCTTTGTGTCGGCGAGAATCCAAACGCAGACGCTGGGAAATTAATAATAATTGTTGTGTCAAAATGCGGGATGTAATCAGGATGCGGCGTGGAAGCTAATACAAACACAAACAAATGGTATTTATCCTCCTGAAAGATCCCTCCCCTCCTTTCCCCGAGGGCCGTTGCTGATAATACTCGTGGAAGAGATGAATCAGTGCTAATAGTGGGATTAGGAATGGATTCCCAACCCCAGTCTGGGCTGCAGGGGGGGGGGGGGGAAAAAAGAAAAGAGCGCTCTTAATTGAAATTAGAGCTGGGATTTCTGTGCCTCTGCAGAGATGGGTTAAGCCCATCGGGGCTAAACAGAAGGGAAAATAAAAATAGCATCTTTATTCAGGAGCAAGGAAGGAGGTGGGCAATGATAAAAAAAGATTCTCTCTGCCTTTAGCACACCTGGCTTTCACGTCCCCGAAAGCTCACTTTTGAGGCTACCTTTCGTACCAACAGATTCCCGCAGACTGGGTAGACAGCGTGTGCTTTTGTTTCTCGCGCGGGAACCTTTATCCCTCTTTCAGTTCAAATAGGGGTTCAGAAAGGATATTTCGAGATCAAAGCACATCTCCCGCATTCGGTTCAAACCAGATGCGCGATGAGCTCAGGATCTGTCCCCCACCGTTTCCTGAAAAACTTCACGCCAAGCCACAAGCGAAACGTGGTCTTTATCCTTGCAGTCACGCCAGCAAAGATAAGCGTCCTATCTGCAGCAAGGAGCGCAAGAATAAAAGGTGAGGGACAGGCCACCAGAATAAATGGCATCGCTCCCACGTCTGTTCCTGGTTGGACTCCTACGCCCACCGGCGCCCAAGGTTCACCTGGACCGACAAAGAGCGTAAAGACGACTTTATCTCCCATTGACTTCCTTGAATAAGCGGCCTCCAAGCTAAGCACGCTTAGAAACCTGGCATTTATTCCAACACCTGTCAAATTCCTCTAAAAATCATGGTCCCAAGCAAGAGGGGTCCTTAGGAACCTGGCACTTAATTGCAGCATTTTCTCTCTTTTCGAAGGTCTTGACAGTGAAATCCCCATCCGACTCCTCTAACCCTCTCTTTCCCAGCCCTAAACGTCACCCTGAACCATCCTTCTCCTTTGCCACTATTCAAGGGACAGTTGCACACACATGAAAAAAACCTAGCCGCGTTTTAGTCCTGTGTGGAGACCAGCAATTGCTGTGCTATAATTCCAAATTAGATTTTACTTCTAAGAACAGGTTTCTAAATTCTTGGCTAGAGAGTGGTGCCACAGTCTGTGCCTTCTGCTAGCAAATACGAATCTAGACTGAAGACAGGACCAAAACAAAACGCTCCCGGTTGCAGCGAAAGCTCAGATTTGGCTCTGACCTTCACAGCTCACACTCAGGCTTCCTCCACCTCCAGCCTCCCCTGCCAGCTGCGAGGCCCAGCGAGGAAAGTCACATTTCCAGCACGAAAGCTGGAGGGATGCCCCTCTGCGACGTCTCCTATGAACAAGGCTGCGTGGACTTCATTTGTCTGCTCTGAAGTGGAAAGTCCTACAGGGCAACCCAAGAGGTTGCAGAGCTAGAGAGAATCAGTCAAGTATGGCCAGCTACAGATGACTTGGATGCCTTCCTATGTCCCATCTAAACTATCTGCCATCTCTATAGTGTCCCCTCAAGAAAAAGTTGGAATGACAGTAAATGTGAGTGCATTCAAAAAAATACAAAAAGCAAACAGAAGGCCTGATTTTACTTTCCACTCCAACTACATTGCACTGTGATAATACTGTGGATTTTGCAAGCCTCTTGGCACCCCATCCGGACTTTTCTTTCTCTCTTTGAGATGCAGAAAGCTCTACAGCCTTGCAGGTATCAAGCTGGCTGGACCAGTTTTGATGATCAGTGTTTTAGGCACTGATTTGGTTATACAGAGACCAGAGTTTTGAAGCCTCTCCAGAAAATTCCTTGGCAGCTTTCGTTTGTACGATCAATTAGGAGAGCACCAGCGGCCTGGAGAGAACAGCTTTGGATTAGCCTTGAGACTAGATTTTCAGAGCAGCTCCCCACCTGCTCTGCAGAGCCTGGCTTGTTGTGCGTGAGCCCAGCAGAGGTCTTGAGGCCAGTCCAAAGCAAAACTGATTCTAAACACAGAAATTTGCGTCTAGGACATCTAGAAATTTGGTCCTTTCACAGCCAGACACATTTGGAGTTTTGCTGTGTGGCTGGACAGAGAACGCCGTCAGCAGGTCAGACACGTACAACTGAACTAACTCCCCAAGACTGCTCAGCAGCAGGGACTCATCCCATCTAAATTCTGCTCCTGAAAATTTGGCTATGTAGGTCCAATGGAGAAATCTGGCTTCCTGCGCTCCCCTGGCTCCCTCCGTCAGGAGCCTCTAAAGAGCCCCTACCTAAGGACGAGGTGGATGGTGCTTTGGATTTATCCCTCTTCCATGACACCCCAAGGTGGACCAGAGTCTCAACTACAGCAAGCTACAGTTAATTCCTCTGAAAGAAACTTTGCACAAAAGCAAGAGACCTTAGAAGTTCTTGCTCCCAGGCCCCTCCTGCAGCCTCTAAACATGCACTTCCTTCTCAAGCATGGAAGGATGGGAAAATCATCCCATCTCCATCGCAAGCGCAAAGCACATGTTTGCACTGTCAGCATCCAGAGACTGGACTGCCTCCAGGTCCTCCTGGCTGCACCACCACCTCACCAAGAGCCGGCGCTGTGCCTACTTGACCCCTCTCAAGGAACAAATTACAACGCAAGCACAACAGTAGAACAAGAACCGGGTCAGGGCAAGCCCGCAGGACACCGCTGCCACGCAACATCCCCCCCGGCTGCCCGAATCGACAGCGCTGGAAACGCAGAGAGACAGGCGGCACCTGAGGAGATGTGCAGCAGAGGTTGGGGCTGGATCACGGATTGTAGCAAGCATGAAAACTCATTCATATGAATTTGGAATATAATACCTGACACAAGATGTATCACTGCTGCCACACTGCAATCCCAGATAAGGACACAGCAGTAACAGATGGAGGAACAAGGCACTTATCTTGTTAGCTGATGGATTTATCTCTCCTTCCCCCACCTTCCCTACATATTCCATAGCGCGCGGAGAGCCGCGTTCCTTACCAAGGCAGCATATGGAGCACGAATTGATTTCTTCCTAACACCCCCTCCACACTTTAATTCAATAAGAGCTGGAGTGGCGGATAAACAGCTTGTTGTGCTAGGAAAATTTCAAAACAGTCAAGAAAATGTCAAACTGTCTTTTTTATGAGTGCCTTTTTTTTTTTCTTTCCTTCTCTCTCTCTTTTCTTTTCCTCCTCTCTTTTTCCTTTCTCCCCACCACCGCCACCTCGGGCGCTCAAAGGGACGGCTGGCAGCGAGGATCTCGGTGCACGGGGCCGGGAGAGAGCGGCTCGTCCCGCGGCACGAAGGCGGGCAGGGACTGAGACGGCTTTTGTTAGGCCAGTGCGCGGCAGAACGTGGCTTCGCTCCCAGCCTTGGATGGGAGCTGGGAACAGAGCGGCTCTGGGTAAAAGATTAGGCAGATGGTTTCATCTGGCAGCTCCCTTAATCTCATTACTGGAGCTAGGGGAACTTTCTGATACGATCGCTCCTTCCTTCTCTACCCTCGCCCCCTTAGAAATGCCCTTTTTTCTCTCCCCCAAAGAAACGTTTTTATGGGGATTTCTTTGTTAGGAATGAATAAAACCTTTAAAACTGATTCCCTTCCCCTCCTATATTTGATTTTTTTTTTTCCTCCAAGTGCCTTGTTTTAGCACAAACAAGGAAAAATTATTAGAAAGGAGGAAAACAAGCACTTAGACATCATCGGGTTTTCGCTTAAAAATACAGAGCACTTGGGAAAGAGCACGGACAAACTTCTGCAAACGGAAAGCTTTCTCGCGCGCTCCTGCCCGGCGACCCCCGCGCAAGGCTGCCTCCGTCGGTAGCCCGAACCGAGGCCGCGGACGTGGCGGGGACGTTATTTGGGGAGGAAAAGATCCAAGCCCGGAGGCTGGGGGCCGTTTCCCGGCCGGCTGGCTCAGTGCCCCCACGAGACGTCAGTGCTTCTGGAGCGCCTGCGGGCCTCCAAACTCGCAGACCTCTCCGAAGCATCGTGCCCCAGATGCTCGCTCATTTGTTTCCACTGTCCATCAGCCGAGAACGGTAATCCCCTCCCGAAGGCACCATCCCATCACTCCCCTCTTTTCCAGCTGCCCTTGTGCCCACCACAGCTGGCTCCCCTGGACCCTTCTTGGAAGGCATACACCTTCACGCAGGTACCAAGCAATGCTTCCTTTTAGCAGCTCATATAACCTGCCTGTGCAGCTACCATGAACCTTTGCTACGGACCAGAGACCGTCACAAGCCCCCAAGCTGAGCTGGGGAGCACGCACGGCCCAAGACGGTCCTGGGTTACGGCACTGCAGCTTCCAGTGCTGGGTGAAAATCATTTCCAACCCACGCAGTTTGCCACCAGCTGTATTTTACCGTCTTGAAAACTGTGCTGTAGCGCTATTAGAGCAATGGGATCCAGTCAAAGAGCCTGCTTGTGTATTTGGGAAAAAAATCAGCATGAACACGAGGAAAGGAAAGGGGAACGTGCTTGCAGAAACAACACTAAAACCACTATGTTTCCAACAAACTCAGCAGAAGACTTCCCTTAAAACAAACAACTGAATAAAAACATGCCCCTAAGAAACAGAGAAGCCACCGAGAAGTCTCTAACGTTTTATTCAGCCAGCTCTGGTGACTGCCAGCTGTCACTGGACGGGTGCTGGATGACTGCAACCCCAACGTGCGGGGAAGGTCCTGCACAGCCAGGGTTAGACGCCACCAGCGGACCCACCACCCTGGGCAGGGGGTAGCATCAGTGCCACCTTACTCCTCCTGGCCGGCAACCGCGGCTTCGGGGAAGGACTGGCTTTTGCAACTCCCAAAGCAGGAGAACATCGCCTGCAGACCCACCGGGGAGCAGAAATAAAAGCAGACAGCACGGCTGAAAAACGAACACGAGCAGGGCCAAGGGGGAGCTTCCTGCTCTCTGCAGCACTTCGCACAGGGCTGCTGCGGACGAGCAGAAGCCAGGATGCCACAGCACGCAACGCTCCCGCCGCTCCCCGCGACCCCAGGGCTGGCTGCAGCGAACCGAGGACCCAACCGCGGACGGGGCCCTGCTCCCAGAAACCGGCAGGGCGCCGCGGACGCAACCAACGGTGCGGCAACCCAAGGGCCGGCGCGGCGGATCCCTGCAGGGCCAGCGCGCAGGCGGGAGAGCAGACGACAGCGGCGCGCTGCAGCGACGAGGCAGGGACACAGAGAGAGCCCTTGCGAGCGGGGCAGACCGAACCCACAGGAGCGCGTCCCGGCGAGCACGGCTCCGTCCCGCCGCCTTCCCCGGCTCCTCCGTCCGTCGGCCGCCGGGCCGGGCGAGCGAGGCCGTCTCCCCACCCCCTCTGCAGCAGAGCGGTGCACAAGGCTGCCGGATCCTGCAGGCAGAGGCTCTATTTAGCATGCAGGAGATACCGCCGCGCAGAAAGGCCTGCCGCGGGCCGCCGGCTGCAAGCCACGGGTGCGCCCTGCCGTGCCTCCCCGCGGCGCGGACCCCCCCGGCCCCTTTTTCTCCCCGCCGCGGCGCGGGACCCCTTGCAAACCTGCCCCTTCCCAGCCAGGCTCTCGCCAAGCACCCGATTACGGCTGCGGGGCCAAGGATGAAAAGCTGCTCTCCAGAGCAGCCCGCGTCTTGTTTTCTTCCCTTTTTTTTTTTTTATTTCCCCTTTTCCTTTCAAGGTTCCCCTTCCCTCCCTTCTCATGAGGTTAAAGAGCTAAAGACCAACTCAGAGACAGATAATAGAGTGACAGTGCCTCATAAAAGAAGGAGCTGAAGCTTTGGAGAAAGCCGGCATACGGCGCATCAGGGATTTCTGTCGCGGCAGCTGGGAGCAACAGTGACCCTCTGAACCCAATTTGCTCCGCGGCTTTAAAGCGCAGGGAAGACTTTGGGCTGCCGAACGCCTCCTCCGGCTTCCGAGGGTCCCCGCAGCCCGGCGCGAGCTTTCGGCAGCCTCCCGCCTTACTGCTCCTCAGGCCCCTTTAAGATTGCTTTTGACTCGCGATCGCGGGGATGGCGGTGGCAAACCGGACCCTTTGGGGAACCGCTTTCGCGGGAAGAGCCCATAGTTTTCCCCCCCTGCCCCAGCACGGCGGGGACGCGCGCGAGGTGGGCGCCGCGGCGGGAGGCACCGGGCATCCTTGCAGCAGGCAGCCGCATGCAAACAGCTCCGTGCAGTTGCACAAACCCATCGCATTCCCCCTCTGCCGCTGCTTTGCCTTTTTTTTTTTTTAAATGAGTAGAAATTCTTCCCACTACGCATTAGCGCCCAATGTAATGGTGCAAAGCATTTTTCATTTATCATCATAATGCCAGTCAAACGAACCCCCTAATAACATAAATGCAAGAGGAAAGCTATTAGAGTTTATTTGTGCAGTGGCTTTGAACTCGTCCCCACTGCTCCAACCGCGTAACTGGAGGGGATGGATGGAGCCTGCCTCTTCAGGCCCCTTCATCGAAAGCTATTCCTCAGCTAGCCAGAGCCTTTCCTTACAGACCGCTATATACGGACCCGTATAACTGCGTTTGCCCAATTATCAAAACAAATACAAAAACACCTGAAATAACCCAGCCCTGTTTAGAAGGAGAAGCAATGGTGAGATCTTTCTGGCCTTTTCATAGGTGGGATGTGCTCCGAGTCGGGGCTCCTGGGGAACCGCACGCCCCAAACGCGCCGGCTCCCAGAGCCCGCTCGCCCGCCCCTCCGGGCCCCTTCAGCCGAGCAGACCGGCGCTCCGGCCGGGAGCTCTACCGAAGCCGGCGAGGCTCGGTCGCCCGAGTAAACTTGCCTAGACGTAAAAGTATTTGGAGAACCTGAATTCAATCTCAGAGACGCAGCCTTTCAGCTCCTCTGCGGCAGCCCCTCGAGCCCTAGGTTTCACCGCAAGCGCCTCTGCAGCCGCCCCGCAGCGCCGTCGCGGCCCTCCAGCTCCGTCCCCTGCCCTCTCCCGACGTATTCCAGCTTCACTCGGCAGGACGGTTCTCACCCCGCCGCAGCTCTGTCCGGGAAAGCCATCAAAAGGCATTTCATTTTATATACAATAATATCCTCATTAAGTCTAAATTAAATGCATATTTCAGAACCTACGAGTGAGAGCAAACCGTTCAGTCTTACGCTTTATTAAACAAAAATCTTTGTGTGGAAAGAGCCTTTGTGCCAAATTACGGCCCTGCTGATGGGGCCGAGCTATTCCCAGCCGTGCCGTAACCGGCGCGTCAAGATGTGCGAGGCTGGCAGGGAGGACCTGCACTGCGGAGGGAAGCAGAACAGCGCCCGCCTGACAAATTAGTTTACTCATTAACTTAAGAAGCCTATTTTGCTCCACTTCTTACAAAGCAACGTGCTTCGCAAGCGGGAGGCTTCGAGGCAAGGGCCGCGGGGCCGGCGCCGCTGGGCAGGAGACGCCGCCACCGTCACCCCTGCCGTGCCGGCATCAGCCCGTTCCCCCTCGCCGCTCCGTGCACGGGGCTATAGTCGCGGTGTCCGAAACGCAGCCGCAGGTTGGAGCTACCGTGGCTTTAGCAACCCAAGGACGCCGGCTTTGGAAAGAGCTTCTCCGGATGGAGAGGTGTGGCGGGAGCGGGGGGAGAAGGGCCAGGAGGCAAAACCGGGGTGGAAAGAAGAGAGGCGAGTTGCAAGCCAGCGTCACGGTAGAGGAGGGCTCGCAAGAAGGGACGACAATAAAACCCAGGGAGGGAGACAGAGATTAATGAGCGTTTCCCAACTAGGATAATTTCTGGACATCAACACATTAAATGTAATATTCTCCCAAGCTACTGAAAAGGACTGCGGCTCTCTGACCGCGAGGTGCAGAGGGAAGAGGTCCTGGCTGACCTCTGCGCACGCCGGGCTGCACGTCGGGCCGGGGAGCTTCCCGGGTAGGGAGCGCGCACCGCGGCACGCCGGTGCAGGTGTGCGTGCACGGCAAGGCGTACCTTCCACTGCTGTGTAAGGCCACGTCTGTGCTTCCTCCGCATCGGTGGCACCACACGCCTCCAAGTGCGGGCTGGAGATAAAGCAGGTTGCTTTTTGGACGTGTCAAAGAGCAGGCGAGCGCATCCCTGCAACTGTGCCTGCTAGGACGCTACTGCACCAAGCCCGGAGCCGCTGCGAGCGAGTTGCCATCTCCGCGACCTCCGTGGAAATGCCAAATTGCATCCATTGTGCTTGTCTGACTGCCCGTTAGCCTCGCTCGCTCGCTCCGGACAGAAAGTTGCTAGCGGGAGGTTCAGTCCTTGCTCACGGCTCTGAAATCCCTGTGTTTACGACCACCCCAACGAGAGAGCCAGCTAAGAGTTTCAGCTACGAGTTTCTGCAGCATTTAACTCTGCGATGGTAGGTGCCAGCATTTTGCCCAAGCAAACTGTAAGTGGTTGTGGTTTCTCTAGCAGGGAGGCATTGCTGGAGGGGTGAACCCTGTCCTTCTTCTCATCATCATTTTGTGCCTGGCTTAGAGTTGATGGGAGAGGCAGCAATAGCATTGCTTTCCCAAGGCGTTTCAGAACGGGGTCTGCTGCTATCCTAGAGTTTTTTTTATCCTCTCAACTCCATCCAGCCACTCTACGCCACCTCCTAGCGTGCGTCTAAGCCCTACGAGAACTGTCCAAGAAATCACGCTTGAGCTGCCACAGCAGGGCCTTGCCTGCTTTAAAGAGCTACCACGAGCCCCCTGGGAAAGGGGACTCCTGCTATCTCCACAGAAGCCGCTACAAGAGACAGATCTGTGCTAGCGACTACCACCGCATCTTGCTGTGACCTCTTGCTTTGCGACTGCCTCTACTTAACGGGTCTAGCCTTCGCGAGACGCTGCTCTGAGATGTATACCCGTCGCTCTGGAGTCGCGCCGTTTCTCTGCCCAGCACCGTGGTCTATGTCAGCTCCCCGTTAAGATTTGTAGGCCCTGCAAAATTGCTTTATTGACATTTAAAGGTCTTCGTCAACTTGGCCCCACCTAAATCTGCTGCCTTAAAGTTCAGCACCAAGTCTAAGCTGTTTTGCCTTTGCAGCCGTGACGCTGGTCAGCAGCTCTGGCTGCTCTAGGACAAGCAGCAGCCCCTCGAATCATCCCCAGGGCCCGAGCTCCTTCGCCGCAGCCCTGCTTGCCCCCGCACCGTGGGGCTGACACAGCCGCCCCTCCAGAGCCAGGCCCTTCCTACACGCACGCAGACAGTTGCTGACCTGCTTGGATGAGCATCAAGGGCAACCGTGATGGGCACTGCTACAAACCGCTCTCGTCGGTCAGAGCGCGACACAAGTCAGGAGAATCTCCAGCCTAGATCAACCCCGTGCAAGCATGAGGCAGAAGAGCACAAACAGGAGAAGAGAGCAAAGTGCATGGGTGCTCCATCCCTCACAAGCACCTGCCAAACCGAGAGCTGTTGTGCAGGACGTGCAGAAAGAGGAGTCAGATGTCCTGGAAGCTTGCGAGATCACAGCCACCAGCTCGGGGTAAGGAGCCAACAGGTATCACTGCAATTCCTCCTGAAGGATACGATGGGATCCACTGCTAACCGTGGACCTCCCAGGCGCTACCTCGAGGCCTCCTCCAGTGCGCTCATACCTACCAATTCGCTAGGTCAGATTAGGAGCAAACGCAAGGTGCTGGGAGCACAAGCCTTATTCTCAGCGCAGAGTAAAGCCAAAACAGGGAGGCAAAGGCTCAGGAAGAGGTGCAAGATGCATCTGCCGAATACATTTGTATATGGAGGGGAGCAGAGGTGATCTCTCAAAGGATCTATTACAAGGACGAAATGTTGAGCAACCGCATGAAACACCCATAGGGGGATTTTTAACTATCAGTAATAACAGTGGAAACATGGCAGGACACAGCCCGTCCATTAAATCCCTGTTACGTGTTCAAGGAGCTTTGCATTTCAGAAGGCAGAGGCTAGAGCAGGGGAGAGGCTAGCTAAGAGCGGGGTCTGACTGATAGGATGGACTGCAGGTCTTAAAGGGGAAGGTAATTTGGGTGAAAGCAATGCTGAAATGGTAGCGTTCACAATTCAATGGAAAAAAAGCAGCAGAATAAGGATAATGGACTTCAACAAATTCAGAAAGCTCGTAGATAGGGTCTCTTGGGAAAATAATCTAAGGGATAAAAAAGGGGAGAGCTGGCAGTTACTGAAAGAGACTATATTATATGCACAATAGCAGGCTATCCCCATGCAAAAGGGAGATAGGGCATACAGTAAGAGACCGCTACGGCTGAATCAAGAGCCCATTCAATGACCTCGAAATAAAAGAGGAACTATGCAAAAAATACAGAAACAAGAGCTTATAACTAGGGAGAAGTATGAAAGAACTGCAACAGCACAGAGGGGCAAAGTCAGCAGCACTAACATGCCAAACAAGTCTGAATTAGCAAGGGACACAAAACAAGAACAAAAGGGCTCTTGGACGTGTTCAAAGAAAGAGGAAACAGAAGGTTAGCTCCATTACCAAGCAGGAGAGGAGAGCACGTTGCGGAGAAATCTTCAATGCCATGTTTGATCATACGTGTATTTAAGAAGGTAAACTGTGAGCAGATAGCTCCAAAACACACGTTAGCAGGGAGATGGGTATTCATGCCAGAGGAGAGGGGGAAGAGAGTAAAATGAGAAAAGAAGAAGAAAAAAGCACCAGCAGACCGCTGACCTTCTCCCTCGAGCACTCAAAAACCAGCCAGAATCATCCCTGAGCCACTAGTGCTTCACTTGGAGAACCCACGGAGGCCAGGGGAAAGGGCAAGAGATCTTCATGTCTAAGACAAAAAGCAGGGAACTGTAAATAATCAGCCCAAATTCAATCGCTGGGAAGATACTAAAACAAATAATGAAACAATCAGAGCTTGTAAGTCCCGAGAATTTAATAAAGTGAGAAAAAACCCACCACCACCACGAGTTTGTCAAGAGCAGATCATGTCAAACCAACCTAATTTCCTCCTTGACAGGATAACTGAACTTGGTGGATAAGGGAAAAAGCTGTCGACATGAAATACCTTGACTTTAATAAGGCTTCTGATGCTGTCCCACCTGGCACCCTCCAAGGAAAGAGGGGGAAACACTGTCTAGATATAATCACTGTAAGGCTGGGGGCAGAAGGGAGAAGGGATAACAGCCTGTTGACAAAGTGCTCTCAAAGAGCTGTTATCTATTATTTACGATCAAGCTAGGAGGGCAACTTAAAGTGGGATTCCTCTGGGGTCTGTCCTGAGCCCTGCTCTATTCAATATTTGCATTTAACAACTTGCATTATGGAACCAGAAGCACACTTATTAAAATTTGCAGATGATGCCAAGCTCGGAAGAGAGGGGCTGGAAGCGCTCTGAGGATAAGACCAGAATTTCAAATCATCTCTGAAACGAGCAGTATGAAATCCAATATGGACAAGCGCAACGTGATACAGTTAGGAAGGAGAAATCAAATGCACCTATAAAAATGAGGGAGACTGGCTAGGCAACGGCACGCAGAAAAGGATCCGGGGGCCAGGGTAGACCACAAACTAAAAAGGAATTGACCAGGCTACAAAAGACGGCAAATCTTACTATGGTCTATGTTAACATGAGTGTCGTAAGAAAGACAAAAGAAAATTATTTTGCTCTGCTTGGTTTAATTCAGGCTTCAGCTGCAATACTTCATCCCAATCTGGGTGTCACACTTTAAGAAAGCTAAAGGTTAAGTTACCGTGGCTTAACATGTTGCCACGTATCAGCCGGCCTGCAGTAACGGCTTTGTCTTAGCCTGCAGTATATTCGGCTCAGCCGAACCCGCAGCTCGAGGTTTTCTTTCTTTTCGGATCAATCTGAGCTGCATTTGCCACAATGCACGCGCAGGGCTACACACACGTAAGCCTTTACTACAACTGGAGCAATGCAATCGATTGTGCGTCTGAGCCGTGGACAACGGGGGTGAGTCCACGGAATAGCAATGACATTGATAAGAGACACGGACGACACTAAGGAAAGATGAGAGTCGCTGGGGTTTGCTTGTCTCTAAAAGAAAAGATCGAGTAAGACGTGACAGCGCTCTCCCCATACATAAATATCACATGAAGGTAGCAGCGAATAATTATTTGCCACATCCCTTAGAAGAGGAAGGCAGGAGAAGAAAACAGCTTAATGTGCAGCAAGGAAGATTTTGGTTGGATATTTGGAATAGCTTTCAGAGAGGCGGTGAAACCCTCGCAGGTCTCTAGGAAGCAGATCCACACCACATCCATCACCGCAGCGCAGCTTAGACAGCTGTCCACGAAGGCTGTGCCAGATGTGCTGCTCAGCTCCACCCCAGGACCAAGATGTGGGCTACATAACCGAGATCCCAGCTCGTCCTACGTTTCAGTAGTCCTACATAGCTCACCCAGCATCCATGCTAGGATACAGCCAGCTTTCAGGTTCCACAAACACGTCGCAGCAGTGTAACAAAGGACTGGACCATGAACCATTTCCTCCTGCTGGCAAGCAAATGCTGCACAAATAATCTCGCCGATGTCAATGAGATACGTCTGCAAGCACCTGCTCACCAGTGGGAGCGAGGGCTCCGCCGGCCAGACGCCGTGACCCCACAAATCACAGCGAGCCATGCTCAGCACTTTTATTCTTTATTGCTACAGTTCAGACAGCTCCATTATTTATCCAGATTACTTATTCATGTTCTATTTCCAGGGACAGCCTGCTTCGCTGGAGAGAGTTAACATCATCTCTCTTTTCTGCCCACCCCCAACTCTTAACGCCCCTCCACACGGTGTTCGGATGTGGTGCTACTGCAGTCCATGCGACAACGTCGGTTCTGCCAAGAAAGGCACCCCCCCCCCAACCTCAGGCCACCTTGGGTGACCGTCTCCTTTTCTGTTTGCCCCTCTCTCTCACACCATTCAAAGGTCCTGGCAAGGAGAGAAAGGAGTTACAGAAGGAATGGCATTTCTCAGAGCAAAACACATTATTGCCAGAACTTCTGAGCGCTCCTCTGCCAAACCCTGCACGGACCTGCACCTCTAGATATGCCATGATACTGCCGTCATCAGCTCAAAACCACGTCTTAACCACCTTCCCCTCCATCACGCCTCCCCCTGTGACGTGCACAATTTCCCTATGATCATGCTGAGGTGGAAGGGAAGAAAAAATATATATACATCAAAGCCACCAACTGAATTCCCTTCACAAAATGCTAACTCTTGTTAAACAAAGGGAGGTTCCTCCAAGGAGTGATTAGAATCCCAACAGCAGCCTAACTCGCTTTCAGACTACACTCCAGGCACACATTTCCCACTACTGTCTCTCAAACAGTGCTCTGCAAGGCTTGCAGCCCTATTCCAACGGGTGCTGAGCGCCTTCCAGGACGCACAGTAGATTTTAGGTTTCCCACTGGCTTCAGTCAGAGTTGGAAATATTAAGTGTCCAGGCAAACAAACTCTCAACCACAGGTGCAGCCCAAGACATCAGGTGCCACAATGTTCAGCGACTTTACTCAGCTGTTTTGCTGTTCTAGACAACAAAATCAGGGCAGAAAGCAAGAAGTCCAATTTACCTCGCACATTGAGGAAGCGCAACATTCAGCCGTCTCCTCTTTGGCTTATCATAGAGACCTCACGCCATGACCCGTGCACATCACAGACATCACGCCACACGTATCAACGTCGTCATTCCAACGGGGCATCTTATGACCTACAAGCAGACATCTCCCACTTCCAGGTAATTTGAAGAGATACACAACAAGCATCAAAGTCCCAAGAAATCACATGCTGAGCACATAAATACTCCCAGCTCCAACTTCCAAGCCTCTTCTCTGAGCTGTCCTTTGAGGTGCAGAACTGCAGTAGCAGCTGAGAGATGCTCTAATCAGTGCATCTAATTTCAAACAGTGTAAGGACCATGTTATGCCTTGGGATAAATGTGAACAGCTTCCATTGAAGTAAAAGAAAGGTATGTACTTCAGAAGCTGGAATTTGGCCTTTAAAAAGTCACTAAAACTAAAATATTAAAGTGCATTTAAAAACATAGTAAGATAGATTAACAATCAAACAGAGCAGCTTGCCGAGGGACTGATAAGTGAGCAGGAATCCAGGGGCAGATACCACTATTGAAGGAAGGCCAAAAAAAGGCCTTGTTTGGAGTAAAAATGGCTTTTGATCCAAAATACAGCATGGAAATTCATTTCTTCTCATACATTTTCCATGAGATAAACAGCCCAATCAGCCTTGTCTTGAGCAGAAATGCTGAAGCTCCCACCTGGAGCGCAGCGCTCTGCTCAGCACTGGGGGGGACAGGAAATTGCCCAGTGACTCAGTGGCATAATGTAAGCCAAGGCCTCCCTCTCACAGCTATTTGCAGAGCGCTTCTGACTCATTTTAAAAACGATCCGACCCAACGCCGGCCTGGCCCCAACTTTCCGAACCCCACGGAGAACGAACTGGAAATCCCGCTCCCTCGCAGTTCCCTCTGCCCAGAGCCCCAGCGCTCCCTTTGCCAATGGGAGGGAGAGTGACTGAGAGAAGGAGGACGGCACCCAAGGAGACTCCCTGGGGTTGACGAACAAGCCGGCACCATCCCTTAGGCACAACGTTATGCGGACGAGGCCACGGATCTGCAGAGCGGCGCCGCTCGCAAATTTGCCGGACTCAGGCTTTTTCTGTCTGAAACAGACCTCCCAGAGCCTGCTAAGATGGAAGCAGGCTGGTGAGAGCATGCAGTGCCTGGTCTGGAGAGAAGACACAGGTTCAATCCTTGTAACCAGCAAGGCGCCGCTTCCCCCCTCTCTTTCCCCTCCCGCACACCCTACTCCTTCCCTGGTAGAATCTGCACTTGATTTTATTTGCTCACATAAAATGCCTGTGCAGGAGACATCTTTCATCTGTCAGCACTGTCCTAAAAAGCAGAAAAGTCATCAGGAGAAATTAGCTGCGGGGAGCGGCTGGGAGGGGCAGCGCGTGGAAGGGCTGGGAGGACGGCGGGAGCTTAGCGCCTTTCTTCAAAGGCTTTCTCAGCTTCTTACTCAGCAGTTCTTAGGACACAAATAACTAGCGAGACAGCAATGAGCTGAGCTGTAAACGCTGGAGTACTTGTTGCTATAAGCCCAAACCCTTCACTGTCTTGAAATAGAGGGATCGATGCAGTTTTCAACATCCATCAGCTTCGGTGTGCTGGCTAGGAGCTACCCAGGCCCACCTTCTCCAAGACTCATCCTCTGTACAAGTGACCCTCCCATCCCCTGGCTTGGCAGAAATCCTCTGCATCCCCTGGTCAGGGAGGCTTTCTGACTTCAGCTCACTGAGAGTGGTAGTCTTAGTTCATTCCCAATCAGACTCAGTGACTGATTTTTGCTGGACTTCAGTGGAAACCAGAGGGCATCTCTACTCCTGCTAGACCTCGGAAGCTTGTGTGTCTGATAACCATCTCGTAACAGAGGGCCAAAGGAAGGTAAACCTGATTTTTGCTCAGGTTCAATCCAAACTTCACATGTATTAGCCCCAAAACGTGGCTCAGGTCTATCCAACAAGCTCCAAAGACTCTGTACACCTCACTGGGCACCTCCTTCACTCTCACTAAGCCCTCTTAAGGTGTCAAAACCAGCACGTGATGAGCCACCAGAAGGACCTCATGGTAGTGAGTGCGTTGGGGCTCAAGGGTCCGTGCAAAAGAAGGGGGAGGGGGTCTCTCCTGGGTCCCCATGGGACTCAGGACCCCCATCCACATAGCGGAGGGAGAATGACCTGATGGTGACAAGTGGAGGGTCTCACAGGAGGCTGCCTCATAAGGCAATCGAGAGCCCAGCTGTATTTTCCCATCACAGCTTGACTGGCTTCCCCAACCCCAGTCAGAGGGGCTGCCAGCCAATCCCCCCACCAGTGTGCTTTCATGTTCGCACGGCGCTTAGCTCCCTTGAAACAGGGGGGATGTTCAAGCCTTGTTACTTTGGCTGGGGTCAGGGAGACTGAAAACATAAGTGTATAATCCTTTCACAAGTTAATTAAAGTACCCATCCATCCTTCATTCAAACCATTAGCCATGGGTTTTTACAATTAATTATTTGGAAGTGAATCAAACAAACAAACAAACAAACAGAAGACGACGCGGAAAGAAAAGAGCAAGCAAAGCAGAGAAAGCACGATCGTGCAGTGAAGCATTAGGCAAGGCTCCTCCATACATCGTTCCTGTTACTGCGCTGCTCAAAGCAAGGCGCGAGCCCATTTTGGCCAGCAAGGGAAGGGCACGTTAGAGGTGAGGGCTCTTGGCACTCTGGTTCAACTCTGGGTGCTCTTCCAAAAGCTGCTCCTGTGCCCTTGAGGACTTTGCCTCTCCTCATTGTGCCACCAGCACCTCATGCCATGACGCAGCACGCATCCCCTTGCCCATCTGGGCAGACCCGTGAAGTGCAAATGCAACACAAATGAATGCTTTACAAGCCAGGAGAGCTCTCGGTGGGCTGAAGTGCCTGGGCGGACAGGAGGCAGCGCCTTCCAGCACCAAGCTCCCCCAGCACCCGGGGGGGGGGGGGGGGTCATAGCCTGACCCTCCACCACTGCAAGCCTCTCTCTCCGGGCAACCCCGAGCCGAACACAGAGCCGACAACAAAGAGCGGAGGAGCCTTTCCACCGGCGTGAACAGACAGGGAAGGGCTCGTGAACACTGCAAGGCGAGCAGCTCTGCTACCCGCTCGGATGGAGGCTGGCTCCCCAGGCGAGGCTCTCTGGCCTAGTTTATCTCCTCTCTTCCATGCTGTCTCTCGATTTTGAAGCCTCATTTCAGCCCATGTATGCGAGGCGAGAGGGGGAGGTGGGGAACAGGGACCCGTCCTTCCTTTCTGCTCCCTTTCCCTGGGCTTTTTTCCTCGCTTTTCCTTGCGTTTCCTTCCCTCTCATTTGCTCTCTCAGACGCGCGCTGTCTCTTATCCCCTACCTCCCTCTCCTCCATGCCCTCCCTATTCCCCATCAAGACTAGGTTTAATGTCTTTCCATCTCTTTCCTCTTCCCGGGTAAATTGCAGCGAGCCTGCTGGCTGCTCGGGTGGAACACACTGTTTTATATGCACCATAAAAGGAGACAACTCTGTAAACAATATTATTTTTAATAAAAACCTAGGCTTTGGCAGGCCAGCTGCTTTTGTGTCTGTCTTAATTTAATCAGATGATCAGTTCTCTCAAGCAGCAAGAGGGAATGAAAAGCATTAGCAAGGAATCAAGGAACTGGTGGGGAGAAGACGTGATTCCCATCAAGTGCTTTCTGGCCCAGCGTGTTGCTATGTGAGCAGGACCACGTTTCGGAAACGGATTTCCACCCTGGCTCATTCATGAGCGAGTTTGTCATGGCCCAGGAAGGCCAGGCCCACATCTAGCCACCTAATCGTGTCAGCAGGGATCAGACTTCACGTCAGGGGCGGCGATGGCCTGGGATCGCACCCATCTTACTCCTGCAGCCGGGGCGTTACTCTTCCTACTACAGTGCTTGAAAAAAAGCCACGTAGCTGATATGAGCAACGAACAAATCCATGCTTAACGACACTTCCCGTCAAAGCAGATCCCTGAGGCTTTTCCTGGGCACCGACGTGTCTCTGAATCCCAGGCTCCCCGGGACGGGAATCCTGCCCTCTCCAGCGGCTCCCACTCTTCTACCAAAGTACGGCCAGCCAGACCTGCAACCAGAACTGCCTTTCCAGAGCCAAATCCCAAACCTCAGAGGCCGGGGCGGTGCCCTGTTCGACACGGTCAAAATCCAATAACAGGTAAATACTGCAATAGCGAGATAAGGACAAAATAAAAGATCTTGCAAATATATCTCAAAACGTGCAGCTGAGGGTACAGGACGCCCTGGTGGGGCGTTATTATGAAATGCGTTTTCCAAAGAGCCCGGAGAGGCTCCAGCAGAGGAGGTCAGAGGAGCAGCTGAGAGGGGGAGCAGCGGCTGCCCAGAGCGAGACAGCAACACTTAGCATCACAAGCAGCAGCTGATTCTGAAAGGTGTCACTTACAGACAGCGAAAACCTGGTGGAAGCAGCTGATTTTGTGACACGTCTATTCTTCAAGACCAAGCAACAGCCAGCAAGCATCTGCCACGCACAGACTACTCTTCCTCTCAAACCAAGCGCTCACAAGAGACTTCGCTGCCGGCAGACTTGAAGCTTGCCTGTGACACCCTTCCCAGGCCTGAGCTATTGCAGATGTGATGGCTACCTCCTTCCCCCAGTTCCATTTTTTGGAACTAAAACAACCCGGAGCAGTGACCAGGACTCCTCCGGCTTAGTAACAACCAAAGGTTTCTTCACTTGCATTCAAAGCTGCAAATGCTCCAGAATAGAGTTCCTCCAAAATGTGAAATAATAATTGCTAATTACAGACAGAAAGTAAACAAATTAATTTATGTTTACTTGTGTTTACCCAGTTACAAAAAACCTTAATTACCTAGTACATTTTAATATCTTAAAAAATACATGCTAAGGCATAGCCATAAATATCACCAGTAAAGCAAATATGGTGCTCGGCATTGCAAAGGAATTAAAATTAGTATTTAATTACAAGAAATCGCTTGAAGTTCTTTTGCTACCATTAATCACTTTCAATTATGAATGTAATTATAAGTCATCTTTTCTCTTTGGGTGGTCGCTACTGGGACGTGAATCAGTGACCCTCTGCTCCGGAAGGGAGAGCCACACTTCCTTAGCCAGATGACAACTCCTCGCTTATTGTGTTAATGGGACCGGTCACTTAGAGTCTCTGTGGAGGGCCTAAACGCTAAGGGCACGCAGACAGGGAGAGGCTGAGGAGGAAGACAGCGTTACTTCATCCCATTCGCTTGCACTAATTTTACAACGCTCTGTTTTCACCGACTTTGATGGCTCTATCCACGCTCCAGCAGCGCGGGAGCAGAATCAGGGCTATAGAGATAGAAAAACTGATGCAAAAAATAGTCCATCCTCAAATCATTAAAGGCTGAGACGATAATATTATCTCTTGCCACAAAGCAAATCAAAGCCTAGAGAGTTCCTTGCTGCGACACGAAGCTTTCAGCGGGGACACAGGGCAAACTAGTGGTTAAAGCTGACACCTGCCCCTCCATCTCTTTGCTGTAGTCCGCCCCCAGTCCTCACCTTCCCATTAGCCAAACTGACTCTACCTCCACTCTTTTCGGGTGAATATCCCCTCTTGGCAGCACAAGACAGAGGGAGCAGGGATATCCACCGACTTGGAAACCCCTTGTGCTCACCATGGAGGTAATTTTCAACTAAGGACGTGTGACCTTTAGGGAGTCCTCAAGGGTACCTGGCTAAGAAGTCTGTGAAACATAATTAAGAAAAGTAAATCTATTGCCAATAAAGTCCATTTTTTTTATGCAGGGGTTGCCACTTTCCTTCTGGGGGGTGTGCAAATAAAAAATAAAATAAAAAAAAAAACAGAAAAAAGCTGAAAACTCCTGCTCAAGTCAGGGTGATGCTAAGACTCCATTACCGATTTAGACTTATCTGAGTCCACATTACTGGTTTAGCTCGTGAGCTTGGGTCAGCTGAGCTCAGGTCCCTTCTAATCGCACGTGGTCAATGAAATAAATCTAGGCATCAGGTTGGACAAATACTGCCTCCGGCAAAGCATCCCTGGTCCGAGCTGCTAGTGCCCTGGTCGCTGTACCCTGCATCCCACCGCTCCCCACGGATTGCTACCTTGACTCCCCCCAAGACCACTTAGCCTCGTAGCTTGCTTCTGGCAATGCATGATACTGAACAAGACTAGAACACAGAAGATAATAAGGAAAATCAAATGGAAACATTCCCTTTTGGTTCCCTTGGTACTTCCGCGCATGGAATGTGATTAAACCATCCTTATCTTCGTGGGAACAGTTGTTAGCAATAATGAAATCATCCAGCCCTTTTCTTTTTGAAATCCAGCCACATCCTTTGGCTCCAGGAAACAGGGGCAGTGACATGTGCTGTTTTCATAAAAAGCCACACGACAACATATTTAATTGCAACAAATTCCTTTCCCTTAAGCTAAGGGTAGAGCAAGAGATTTCAAGGATGAAAAAAGTTGTAGCCAAAAGAAAGGGCTAAGCTGAACCTCTGCTCATCTGACACTACAACTGGCTCTTCATGATCTGAAGAAGATCAGAGAGTAACACTTGTTGCTTGCTCATCTCCTCGCATCGCCAGCTGAGACGGAAGGAGCAGCTCCTGCGACATTAGCAGGAATCTCTGCTCAAGCGTCCACACAAAGCGCACAGTGAGGACTCTCTGTGGGGAAAGCCCAGCCTCCGGAGGACTACCACGCCATTCCTCATGGTGGCAGAGTCCAGTAAGGACTCAAGCCAAAAGCTCCTCATGCTTCTCCTAATAGAGACTTGTGGCCAGCCTGGATGATGCTCGGGAGGGCAAGGGGAGGTACTCAGGCCAAACCACACGCCTCATCCTTGCATTAGAGTCCCTACTATCTCCCCCTGGGCTCTTTTGCCATTTGGTTTCGGATCCAAACCAAGACACAAACTCCTCGCCAGGTACTTCAGGTCAGTCCAGCACCCCAGGGCACTGCTGCGTCCCAGGGAGAACCCTGCAACCCGGAGAGATGACTCCTCTGGAGCGGCATGCACGGCTGCTTAGCCATTCTGCACCTGAATTAACCAGCCACTTTCCCCCTGCTCCGTGCTGCTCTTCCTCCTAATTAGCAGGCTGCATTTTGCCGTCCTCCCAGTACTTGGCTGAGTCTCCCTTCCCTCTGCTCCTCGCTTATTCTGTTCACTGAACTAATTGCTGCGCGCCTGCACCCTGGGTGTCTGCTGCTGTTGGAGAAGATTAGTATTTTTACAGAGGGGGGGAAAAAAGATTAAAAAAAAAAGATTGTGTTTTTTAAAGCAGATGAAAGGAGAGCCCAAGGAGATGTGCATTTGACTCTCAAACACGCTCCTTCAAGTCTCCCTCAGCAGTACTTAAAGGCGTTTCCAAAGCAAGACTTTATGAATGCTAAATGAACCCGGTGCCTTGTTCCCCTGCCACAAGAAAGGCAAAAACTTATCTTTTATATACAATATTTCCTTTATGGCTGACACTGTGCATCATGCATTGCTACTATCAGCCCCACTTCAGACGCAGACACTGACCTTCACAAAGTCACAGGGAGACGAGACTGCTGCCTTACCGGGCCCGACCAACACCGCAGCTGGCGAAGGGTGGAGGATCCCGCCGGATCCAAGCGGTCACCAACCCCGTGCTGGCCCTGATCCTCACTCAGGTGCCAGCACCCGCATCCTCCCTGATTTCAGAGGGAGATGCAACGAACACCCAGGCGTTCGGCATCCAAACACCTCTGAAAATCCAGGTTATTTACTCAAGGCCATACAACGCTCTCGCAAGCAGAGCCAGTGGCGCAACCCAAACCTGCCTGCTACCTTAGCTGGGAGCCCATCCTCAGCACCTGAATTTACTCTCGCACTCTCATGGAGGATTTTCAGCAGGACTGTTACCTTCCCCTGCTCCCACGTTCTCTATCCGTGAAGACAGGGAGAAGCACGCTTGGCTTCACCGAGAAGACTGTGCAGAAGCTAGTCTGTGCTCTTAGGAAAACACCCACCCAAAGGAAGTCTTGGGAGATTTAATTAGCTGCCGTCTGTGCTGTTTGAGCTTGTTAGGTGCTATATAATTGCTAAATATTATTATTATCTCTGCAGGTAGAGCAGTTTGTTAGGATAATGATAGTGATTGACATTTCCTTGGCATCTTTCATCCCAACCAGATCCCATATTACCCTATTATAAAATGCTGCTCTGCCTTCATTCTCCATATGTCTCCAAACTGTCAACAGGATCATTACCAGCTCCTCATCGCCAAAAGGGGGACTACGGCAGAGAGGCACAAAGAGGCTCCCCCAAGTTCACGGAGCGTCCGCGAAGCGGAGCTAGGACCCAGCCCAACTTTGCTGCCTAACGTACAAGTCGCCCAGGTATTTCGGTTGCTTCTCTGCACTGTTGGCACATGCATGACTCCAAAACCCTCCGCACCCGGCTCGCTCGGTCGCTGCTGGTGAAACAGCCCAGAGAGGCTCGTTGGGCTCTGCCTGAACATCGGCACGGAGCTAACCTCCAAGAAGTGGTCCCGCAAGCCACCGCAGCCAAACGTCCCTCCGGCATGCAGCCGGCCTGTCCCCTCGCTGCCACCGGCAGCTCTACCACAACCCAACCGCCAACTTGAAAAATCTACTCCAGGGACAGCAAAGCAGAGGGGCCACTGAGTGATTAATTGGAGACTATCAGTTTAGGATAGGTCTCTAAATTCTCATTAAGGCAGGTGTTGAGGCATCACACATTAATCCACAACATTTCCCCTTCGGCCCAAACAAATAAATAACTCTTGTATAATTCAAGGCGAGTTGGGTGGAGCCTCCTCTCCTCTCCCTGTCTCTTTCCAACTAACCAGTGAATAAAACATCGCCCGCAAATCTATTAGGCTAATTTTAAATCCTGACAATTTAGCAGCACTTCAGCAAGATAAGAGCCATTTATTAAAAGCCACAGTTCATTAAGCCAAATGCTGCTGGCGTATTTACTCAGAAAAACGGGGCTGGGCTCTGCTCTCACAAAGACCAGACCTCCCCGAAGGAGCACCAAGGAAGGCGTCGCACCCCAAGAGAGAGGCCAGCGCCAACCTTGGCCGGCTCCAGCGCCGTGCAGGGCTCGGCAGCAGCCCCACCTCGGCCAGCTGAACCCCCGGGGGACGGGGCCTGGCTCGCCGTCCCGAGCACCTGGGCTGCCTCCTCCTGTTGCTTCCGACAGCGCTGCGCTGCCGAGACAGGGCTGTTTCAGAAGAGCCGTTGCGTGCCAAAAGCCACCAGATTGCACCCGTGGCTTTCGTCCCTCCAAGCTGCCGCTTGACGTCTCCGTTAAGCCCCCTCTGCTGCGCCCAAGGGAGCCGTGGGCTGTGCCACCTGGCCGGGGTGCGCCGACGACAGCGGGTGCTTTGGGACGCGGGGAACGGGCACAGCGTTTCCTGCGGTCGGGCAGCGGCAGGAAAGAAAGGGAGATGAACTCACCGCGGCGAGCAGCCCCGGGGCCTCCAGCTCTCTAGGAAGTGAGTTTTTGGATAGCCTTTGTGGGGGGGACAAGCTTCACGAAAGCCCGTCATCCGCCCTCAGCTCTCCTGCAGCATGACGGACGCCAACGGGACACAACCACCGTCGCGCTGTAGCCTGGGCTCTGCGTGAGCCCGCAACACCCACTTTGGCCCAAAGTGAACTTCCCAGCAGGGTCTGGCCGAGGAAGGACCTGCCTGAGCACAACCTCGGCACGCGTGGCCCTAACAAGCTCTCTGCTGGCAGTAAGGAGCTTACTCCTCTCCGGCAGCTCCTGGCTGCACGCTACCCAACGGCGCCAATGCTACGTTACCAGCCTGCACCGCGGGTCTTTGCACGCGCGGCCTGAACGCTATGGACCCGCCGGTCCCCGAGAGACGGACGCGGGAGGGAGGGAGCCGC
Source organism: Struthio camelus (assembly GCF_040807025.1). NCBI lineage: Eukaryota > Metazoa > Chordata > Aves > Struthioniformes > Struthionidae > Struthio > Struthio camelus. Next base: position 6,492,178 of record NC_090963.1, read on the forward strand.
GCCAGCATCGCTGCGAGGAGCCGGCAGCAGAGGGCAGTGAAGAAATCCCATCTCACCGAGTTTGTGAGCGTAATTCATTCCAGCGGGAGACATCCGAGAGACTTCATCAAGTGCAATCGTCCCACTGTGCCTTTCACCTGCCCACATTCGCAAGACAGTCTGGAGTCACCACAGAGTCTCCCTTTACAGTCATAGCTGAAAGGAGCATTATAAAGGTGAATTAACATTTAAAAAGAATGTAAAAAACCCAGAACTGTTCTAATGATGATTAATGGGAAGCTATAAGGGAGGCCATGACCTCCTAGTGTCATTAAATGGATTGGCAGGTTTCTGAGCATTAATTATAAATAGCCACAGGAGGTCTAGTGCTTAGCAGAATGATGATAAATCCATGACACAGACAGAGGGACAAGGAGTCAGAAGTGCAGAGCAACGTGCGCATGCACATGCGTGCGCATGTGTGAGCGTGCAAGGAAAAAAGGGGGGGGGCACGCGTGTTAATGCTCACGCGCAGGTGAGGCAGAAAGGAAAGCGTGTAAATGAGTGTGTTGGAGCACACGTTTCTGGGTTTGGGTGTGGATAAGAGGAAACAGGGAAAGAGAGAGAGAGAGAGAGAAATGGGTAAATGATAAATTAGACCCTGCCAGTCAATCACATTTTCTAAATGTTTTATATCCCAAAAGCTATAAAAGCAATATTCCTTTCTGGCCTTATTGGAGCCATTTCTGTAAGGCAATCACATCTGTTTCCTCAGGGATTTGAGCTGAAATGTGCCTTGGCTTTTTTTTTTTTTTCCTCGTTTTTTTTCCCCCTTTTATATTTACTCTCTAGCCTGCTACCAAAGAAGGGTCAAAGCATGCATACAAAACAGGGAGGAGGAGGGAAAAACAAACAACCAGTGACCAGCAGCGATGAACAGACACAAGCAAGAAGTGCTGCAAACTTCTATGAATTCCCAGCCCATTAGCAAAGAAATGGCTGCAACCATCAGAGGCTGCCTAGATTTTGAATCAGTCAGCTCTTATGGCTAGTGCTTCCTCAGCTTTAACGTACGTTATTCTCTAATTGCATAGATGCTACGGAGGCCTGCACCGTCGTGCACCACCTCGGATACGTGCATCTCCTCAGCCTGCTCGCGAGCTGCAGCACCGTGCGAACGGCATCCCTGCGCCCCCGACAGCTGCGCCGCTGTTGCAAGAACCCGCGGAGAAATTCCCACCGCAAAAAGTCCAAATCCTCTCCGAATACCAAGGGGACATCTCAGCAACAAAGCCACCTTTGGCAGACGCCGGGAGAGGCACGCTGGGGCGATGAGCGTGGCAAGGGGCAGCCGTCCCCTCCCGGCTGCAATCAGCGCTACTCAGCCGCCTGCCACAGCCTAGGAGCCTGCTCCAGCCCGGCGAACCGAGGTTTCGCATGTGTGCGGGGGGGGAAAAAAAAAGGGATTTCATCGTGAAAAGAGTATTAGCAAACTGCCAGAGCCCTGGGATCTCCGAGTCCAATCAGGAGCTGAACAAACACAGCGGATGAATTGAGTGAGGACCTCGGGCTCCTTAATGAACTCTCCCAGTGAACCGCATCGACTTTGCAGGGTGAAGGTCCCTCTCCCTGCCAACAAACAAAATGCAAAAGACGCTGGGAAGACGCCAGGCACCTGCAAAATCCCACCCTCGCTCTCCAGCGGCAGCCTGGAGGCTCCCGGACCTGGTGCTGCTCAAGCACGGGCAGTCGCATCCCACCGCCCCGGCGGCCAGCAACGGGATATTGCAATTGGCATCGCCATCCCCATTTCCTCCCGCGCCCTTGCAAACTGCAGTTTTGCTTTCTGTCCGTTCTGCAGGGACGCAAAAGCATGAACCAAAACCATCTGGCAGCAGATGTAAAAACATTGCTGTTTTTATTTAGCTACAAGTATCATTACCTTGCTGGGTCCTTCCACAGCAAGGCATTATTTCAGCTGATTGGAAAACGGTGCTAAAAGAACAGGTTCTCCATACAATTTTCTTCATATCCTATTAGTTGCAACACAATTACAGTGAATACATCAATTCTTAGTCCCAGCAGCTCCTGGAAAGAGCCACCTATTAAAAGCCAGCTTATTAATGGAATTGTACATCCAGGATTAATCGGGCTGTGCCGGCCATTTCCATTTCTCATTCTGCAAGTGCTTTTGTTTGCTTAATAGGCTGAAGTAACTTGAGAACGATGCAACTCAGAGCCTCCCCCCCCCCCAGTTTGCTGTACGTATCGCCAGCAAACGTAACCTCTCGCGCCTGCCTCTATCCTGCAGGGCTGCTCTGGGATCAGATCTGGCACGTGCCGCCAGGGAAACGCAGGCGGCAGTCGCGGCGGAGGGGGGGACGAAGAGAAGGGCTTTTGCCTCGGGAAGAGCACGGCGCAGCCGGCACGGCGGCCGGGGGGTGGAAATCCCGGCTAATTATCTAAGAGCGCTTACGTGCGAAGCCAAGCTGAGAAGAGGAAGAACGGAAAGAAGCACGACGGGACCCTCTCCCGCGGCTAGGGAGCGAGCAGGCAGGGCCAGAGCTGGCGGAGGGGAGGGGGGATACGGCAGCCGGGTGGTAGATGCACAGATCCTCCTATATTTATCCTTTTTATTTCTTTTTTTTTTTTATTTTTTAAGGTGCTGGTGGAAAGACAAGGGTCCTCCAAACTGCAGCAGCCCCTCGGCATCAGGTCGCAGACCTACCTACCACCCGTTCTCCGAGCTTGCAACGTCCACCGCCGCTTCTCGCCCTCCGGCCCCAGGGACTAAGCAATACCAAAAAGGACTGCTGGAGAAAACGGGCAGGAGGAGAGCCGGGACTAAGGCTGCGGTATCACCGGGCAAGCACCTGAAACGACTCCCGGCGCCCCCACGAGCTTCGCACCACCCCCCCCCCCAGCAATCCCAGCCGCTGCCCCTGCGGTTAAAAGGGACGGCCGCCGTCTCCCAGCAAAGATATTAGTGCGGCGGCAAAGCCAATGCATGTTGAAGCATGGTAATATAGTATGACTTTTCCCTTTAATGGAATTTTTCTAGCCCACTAGGAAAAAAAAGAAAAAAAAAAGACTCCATTAGCCATAGTACAAAGGCTCCTACTTATTAGTATTTTAGAACCGCGGCAAAAACATTTCTTGAATCTAATTATTGCTGACAAATATGAAAATTGAAATCAAAGTTACATTCTCAGCCGCGGCGCCTCATACGGCAGCAGCTCGCCGGCCCCCAACTATTGCATCAACACCTCCGTCCTGCCGAGAGGGCTGCGGAGACGGCCGCCCCCCCCGCCGCCGCTGCAGCCCACCCCTCCGGCTCGGCAGGCGTGAACCCCGGCACGCTCGTCTCGGCCGCCGCGGCCTAGCTAAGCTGGTGCCTACCGGGCCCGCGGGGGGCTCGCACAGCTCTGCGAGCCTTGCAAAGGCTGCAGAGGAAGGGAAAGGGCTTTTGCTGCCCGACCGCAGCCTCACCCAGCCCTTTCCCACCCGCTTCCGCGCCGATCCCAACGCCAGAGCCGCACAGTGATTTAAAATTCCTCAAGACACAGCGGATTGGGGGGGGGGGAAGAAGGGGAGGGAGGAAATTAAAAAAAAAAAGCCTTGTCAACATATTTCCTCCCTCCTCTCCCCCCCACCCAGCACGCTGCCCAAAAAAAAAAAAAAAAATCAATCCCCTTTTGTCGTTTTGCTCTGCTTGCGTGAATGTTTAATGGCTGTCGAGGGAGATAATGATTGCTGCTAGGAAATTCATTTCAGATTTGCTATTTATAAAGTGCTTGGTGCTCAGGTGGGAAATTAGCATAAGGAAGGGGGAAAGGGACCTAACGGAGGGCTGGGGGGGAAGGAGGAAGAGCGGCAGGAGGGTTTGCAATGCGGGGCCGGTCGGCCCCGGTTAGCCAGCCGCTGCCGGAGCGGCAACCTGTTGCCGCGTGTTTGAATCCCGGGGAGCGGGGGGAAGAAATGCGGAAATTCCCGCTCGTCGCGCAGCCAGAGCCGGCACCGCCAGCGCTCCGCGGCGAGTCACTGAGTTGCTCATCCGTTGTGGCAGAAGTTGCTTTTCACTTTCCGATTTTTCAATAACAGGCCGCGCCGTGACTCCCTTAAGCTTCTGGAATAAGCTGAAAACCCGCTTTTCCAGCCATTTACATAAACACGAGCGGATCAGAAGGAATAATCACGGTTTGGGCGTTATTTTGGGGGGGGGGTGGGGGGCTCTGGAGCTGGCTGCCAAACGCGAAAACGCCCAAGGGGAAGCGCTGCCGCGCGCCGGAGCGGCGCAAAGGGGTACGCAACCCCAGTTACACGGCTTTGGACGTCGCCTCCCGGCCGGCGCGGGCTCGGCGGACCGACACCGCCGAGGGTCCAATATCGGCACCCTCTCAGCCATAAATACCATCCGCCCGGCAGAAAGGGAATAAAGCTCGACCGCAAACCACCCGAGGCAGGAACTTAGCGTGAGTCACCGGACAGCCTCGCGCAAGGAGGAGGAACGCTTCGAGGGCACGATGAGACCACGGCTTGGCCCCCCGCCGAGGGCGGTCAGGCACGGCTTTCCGACCGGCTCTGTAAAGCAAGAACCCCGTTTCGGGCAAAAAAAAAAAAATAAGCAAAACATCATCAGGGGATCTGTTTTGAAGAAGTAACAATAAAAAAAAAAAAAAAACCGCAACCAAGTCTCGAGAAGATCAAGGGAGGCTCTTTTGATACTGCCCGAATACAGCCTTCAGGTTTTTCTTTTGTTTGAAATAACTTCACAACCTGGCAGAGAGGCTGCTGCAAGCTCAGAACCAGAACAAAATATTTCCGATCGATCCCTGGTTTTCCCCAGAATTCACTTTGACAGGCAATCTGCCGTTGCTCCGTCTCGTTCGGTTTTGGAACGAACAATAGGGTTTCAATACCAACAGCCCACGTTGTCCCCGCGGCGCTGCCTACTCCTCGAGAGCTTCGCGTGCCGCGTCGCAAGCGCAGCCCGGGTTTCTCCGCGCTCGGTGCTGCACAGTTACGCGCCGGGCAGAAAGTCCCCGTTGCAAGGAGAAGCCGTGCCAGCTTCCGCCACCCTGTCTCAAGGGAAACATATCCCTCAAGCGGTGATTTATCCCTGTTGGTTCCCGGGGTGGGGGGGGTCCTGGCTCCCATGCAGGGCTGCTGCCACGCTCGGAGCGGTGCCTTCTCGCCCGGCGCCAGCGCTGCATCAAGCCTTGCTCGGGAGGCTGCCCCTGATTAGTAAGCCGAGCATGCGGGAGGCAGCAGAGGAGGAGGAGGAAGGGAAAGCAGGGCAGGAGGATGCCAAGAACGGAACAGTGTCTTCAGCGGGAACAGTCAACGGGACAAGGGGGTCAAGGGGGTCAATTAATTTACAACAGCTTTCAGCATTGGACATATTAACTGTAAGCGCATCAAAAATCCATGATCTCCTCCTTGGCAGGAGATAACAGGGAGCGGCGAAGGCCTCACCTCTGATTTATTATTAAGCAAGAGCAAGGCGCGTGCTGTTTCAGGAGGGAAGAGGGAGGCGGCGAGCGCCTCCACGCTGCCGGAGCGGCGGCTCCGACCGCGTCGGCAGCGCGGCCCTGGGGCGTGCAAACCCCGGGGGATGCAACGGCCTCTGCAGAGGGGCTCCAGGACCCACGCCAGGTGCTCCCCGGAGATGACGGTGCCCCCAGGGATGCAGCGATGGACAGTCCAGCCTTTGCATTTCTTCCCCTGCCTAGGAAGGCTGCCGATGGTGCAGGAGGTCTCACGCCCCATGAGCGCAGGTTCCCAGCTCGGTCTCTGCAGAGGCAGGACCTTCAAGTTTCACCTGAGCTCGGAGGGAAACGCAGCTTCCCATCATCGCAAATCAGTGCTCACACAACTCCAGGCAAATCATTTACCCGCTTGCCCCTCATACAACCTACACGTACCAATGGGGTCCAAACCCCAGCTCCCTTTTGCTCCTTCCCTATTAACGCAGACACAGGTTTGCCACGTGAAAATGCCTCTGCACGTGGCGGTCGCTCCATGCCCTGCCCTTCGTTTCTTCCACCAAAGGTCTCGCGGAAGGTGGGATCAGCGGATCGCCTCAGACTTCCAATACAGAACCCAAAAACCTGGCATCTTTCCCATTTTTGCCCTTATTTGAAACCAGGAGGCCCAACCTCAAGTTGTGGGGCAGCTGCAAGCCTTTGCAACGAACATCTGAGATGGATCGCTTTTTAGCCCCGGTGAGTCTAATGGGAGATCTGGCACTGCACATCAAGGGAGCAAGCACCACAGGACGTTCACCTGCTGAAAGGTCCCACCTACCCTCTCGTAAGGCCTGGCCTCTAGCAGGGGCCCCTCTCAACTGGCAAACGAGGACAGCAAACGTTGCCCTCCGCCGCCACTCCCGGGATGCGGGAAGGAAAGACAAACGCACAAGACGTTTCTTCTAATCCCCACGGCCAGAAAGAGATTGCCCACGCCGCGCTCTGCGGGCCGCGGTGGGAGGCTGCGGCGCACCTCCGCCGTCTGGCTGCAAGTCGCCTGGGAAGCAGGCTGGTGAGCTCGCCCCCGCCACCTCCGCTCCCGTTTCTGGCAGCGAGCAGCAAGCCCTGCCTGCTAGCTTGACCTAGATCTGTCAACTGATCAATTCCCCCCCACCACCATAGGGAAAAAATAAAATAAGGGGGGGGGGATTACAAATATGGATATTTACGTTAAAGCAGCAAGAAAAATAAGTGAACTAGACACGGAGAATATTGAATACACTTGTCTCATGCGCGAGTCAGGGCTGGCACAACAGGAGACAGGAGAACTGTACGCCAGGGTTACCATGCTGGTCAAAACGCCTCCGTGGATAAGGAAGAAGTTGTTTCCCTAAGCACCAGGACACCCCAAAACCAGCTGCGGTGGGAATTCCTCCTCCCGAGGACCCAGCCCTGCACGTCCTTGGAAACGGGACTGGACGACTCTGGTCCGAGTTGGTCGGGACGGCCCCTGTGGCGCTTGAGGAATTGAGTCGTACCAGGCATGAGGAGCTTTCTTCCAAGCCCACCAATATCACCTCATCTTAGCTGACTCCTTTAGCTTTCCCAAACTTTGGAAACTTGCATACCGCCTCCTCTCGGCCGATCCGCTTGCACGCACGAGGCTCGCCCCAAACGCATGGACAGCTCAGCAGCACCCCGGGCCTCCTCCTGCCACGCTGGCCAGCGGAGCTTCCTTGCTCGTCCCACAGCCACCTACTTCTTGTCTGTGTTTTAACAGCAGAAGCAAGCGCCTGCCCCAAAACGCGTAGCAGTTTGTGCATCGAACCTAGCACCACCCATCTCCACGCCACCACTGGGGATCCTACCTGCTACTGTAACTCAAATAGCATGAGCTAACCCCAGCGTGCGTTCCCCACCTCTTATATCTCACTAAAAATAACAACTCTTTCCATAAAGAGCTCTTTCTATAGACACAGCATAGAGCAACCAGAGCAACTTTGCTCCTCGCTGTTTCACCAGTCCACCACTGCGTGACCAGGTCAGTGCCCACGCATGGACGAACGCTCCCGAGAAAGCGGCGATACGCTGGGTACAAAACCGAAGAAGAAAGCTTGAGCGCTGGCACTACAGAGATCCACAGCAAAGCCCGCAACTGAACCGAGATCCTCAGATGCCAACCCAGCATTTTAGGTGCAATCCCACATTTTTGCGCAATGCAGCCTGCCTTCAAAAGCATCTTCCCAGGGGCAAAGGTCTATCTGGGTTCCTGTTTACTCTGCCGAGTCTTAAAAATGTGCCAATTAATCCCAGCCAGTGGCCTGATTTCCAGAGGTGCTGGATACCTGCTTACAGCTCCAGTTAAAATCAACAGGAATGACAGATGTTCAGCAACATTCAAAATCAGGCCATTGAGCAACCAGACTGCAATCCTCTCCTTTTATATACTACATATAACTGGGTTACCTAATCGTGTAGCTATTGATTATTACTGTTATTACCTATTAAATAGCTATTTTCTGCTGTTGGGGTGAATATCACATTTTATTGACCTGCACGGTAACTATTAACCACCACTACGAAGCCACGTCTAATATTTTCCCCAGGGAACGATAAATCCGGGTATTCACAGAAAGATGTCGATACGCGTAATTTTTCTTATATGCATTCATTACTGCAATCACCCTCTCGCATGCGCTGCCAGCAGGTTTCCCTCCGCCCCAGCGTGGGAGAAGCCCTCCTCAAACGCTCCCGCGGGCTGGGGACGCCCCTCGGGGCTCTCTGCTGGCCAAGGGGACATAGCAGGTGGCTACGGTCTGCAGATACACCGCCGGCGCGGACCCAGCCTTTTACCCGCGTCCTCGCTTCCAGTTTACTCCGTGTTTCAGTTTACGAATCGTCTGCAACCCGGCCGCGTTTTCCAGACTGAGCTAATAATTCTTTTGGATGAGGGACACTTAGGGCCTGATGTTGACACATGCTATTATTTCACATACCTATTTCGGCTCGCGTGCTTATTAGAATAAGGTCTTTATGCTAATTTGTAAATCAAATTCCCATAATTCTTGGCTTACTGATGCTAAAGGCCCAGCTAAATCTTCTATGACCTTTTAGCCTGGCTAATCCTTTTAGGCATGGTTGAGTAAAGAGTTGTCTTTTCTCTCCCACTCGGATGTGCTCCGGGTGCGTATTGTGCACCAGTCCCGCTCTCTTTCTCAAGAAGTCCAGGTGGGTATGAGTAAGGGGTACTGTGAGGCATTACCACCTCTACTCTTCAGTGCTGTGAAACCAGGCGAGAGGCAGTTAGAAAACGCTGCTGATGGCTCCTTAAGCATGTTTTAGAAGTTCATCGCCACTATTTGAAATCATACGCAAAAGCGATCCATCCAAGCACAGAGGGCCGCGACAGATAAAGCAAAGACAATGAGATCTGTGTTGCCAAATACCCACTCGCTCCCCGACGCCCGGGGCTATCCTGGCGCACTGTAGCCTCCCTGTTCCCGCTTTCTTCCCCTTAAGCCTTGGCTGCTCTCAAAGACAAGGGCGGCCCTTTAGCCAGCGCCGCCATGCCCACGCGCCGCTATTACGGGCACCTTCATCCTCGGAGGAGGAGCGGCAGCCAAGCAGCGCCCCAGCCTTTGCTTCCAGCAGAAGCCACCTGTAGTCAAGAGTAGATGGCACCCTTGGAGAGCCCAGCGTTGGGGCTGCCAAAGCTCAGGGGACATTTAGGGCAACAAGGTCTCGTGCCTGCTTCCCCAGGCAGGGCACAGCTCACGTGGCGGGAACACGTTTCCCAAAAAAAAAAAAAAAAAAAAAAAAAAAAAAAGAACAGTCTGCTAGGAAACCAGCAAAACTTTGACAGCCGACGGATGTTTGCACAAATGCAGATGGTCAAGCACTCACGAATTATCCCACTCGATGCTCCACTTTACTCTCAAGCACACTCGCCAACCACTTCCTTTAGTGTTTGTTTGGCTGGAAATAGGTAAATGACCTGGAGTATTGATAAACTGCTGCAGAGGGCAGCACAGATCTCTTGAGCTATTTGTAGTAGATCTGTGCAAAACACAGTTTTCCTGCATGATGACAAATTTTGCATTTTCCAAGCAAAGAAAAAAAAGTGCTTTTTTTAATATATATCCAGCAAGATATAAAAGTTAAAAACACAAACCAACACTGCGCATGTCAGAGGAGATCATGAAGCAGCTGCACCATACAGCTTTGCTATTCAGCAACGCGTGTGTAGATGCATGCCTACATATTCCACTTTGGGGCTACTGACCCCCAATTTCCAAAACCTCAAGTTTTGGCTCCAAAGCTATCAAAAATAATTGTTTATGAATCTTATCAATACAGTTATACAACAGAGCCACCCAGGTGGACTCCTTCCCTCCGAGCACGCAGCACAGACAATCCGGCATACCTAACACTCCCTGGTGCAAGAAAGCCCCAAACTTTTTGCTGCCCAAGCCAGCCCAGGGCAGTACTCTGCCCCGGGTGTTCGCGGCTGCTGCCTCGCCGTGACTCAGCCGTGCCCACGCAGGTGGGTCTGCCAGCACCGGCGGACGTGACTCCGGCGAGGCAGCCTCGAGCGCGGGCCGGCGGGAGAAGGGAGCCGAGCTGAGCACCGTCCCCAGGGGCTGCCGCAGAGGAGGTGGGGGGGATTTTTCTTTTTTTTTTTTTTCCCCTGGGGAGGCACGGGGTGAGGGGATGCAACCAATTCTTCCCCGGCTGAGGGGAGCGCAAAAAAAAAAAAAAAAAGAAAGGAGAAAAAAAAAAAACTACTTTCCCATCTGCAAGCTTAGACAGCAACGGGGAGAGAAAGCCCGAGAGAGGACCAGCGGCCGAGAGCAAGACCGCAAGGAGCCGAGCCTCCGCCACGGCAGCGAAGGCCAGGGCGCAGCGAGCCTGGAAGGAGCAGAGCGCGGGAGGCCGAGGAAGAGGAGGAACGCCTCGGCACGCGCCCGGCATGCTAAGCAGCCCCGGCCCGGCGGCGCAGCAAGGGGCGGCTCTCGGCAAGAGCGAGCCCCCCGCAGCCCGGCGGAGAGAAGTTTGTGCGGAGGGGGCTGGCTGTGTCCCCCCAGCTCCACTTGGGGACAGGGAGGAGGTTTCCATGCCCCGCACGGGAAGCCGGTGATAGAGATGCCCGGTGGGAGTCCCTGGGCGCACCAGTCCCACCGCCTGCCCCGGCCAGCGCGGGGGACCACGGAGGGAGCCTGCTCCAGCGAGGGCTGCCGGGCCAAAAAGCAGAGAGGGGGGCGCAGCGATCCCACCAGCATCGCCGTCCCCCGGCGCCCGGTCCAGCCAGAGCCGCCGGGCATCTCTGCAACACATCCTGGGGATGGTGGCGCATCCTGGGGATGGGGACGGGGGCACAACCGGGGGACGGGGGCACATGCCAGGCTCCTCAGCCAGGCTGAAGCCCCAGCCCCGCGGCTGACGGACTCTGCGCTGGCGGCCAGACGGGGCTGCCTCCTCCCTTCCCCGCTTGCTTCTTGCTTTTGGGTTTTTTTTTTTTTTTTTTTAAAAAAATTCCCCCCCCCTTCCCCAAAAGCTTCTCCCAGAGCATCCCCCGGGGGCAGCCGAGCCGGGCTCGCCCGGGATGCGACGGAGCCCAGGCGGGGGGGGGGGAGGGGGGGTCCCCGGCGAGTTCTTGGGACGACCTTGCAGGTGGGTCCGGCAAGAGCAGAGGGGCGCCGAGCCCCCCCCCCCCCCTCCCCGGCAGCCCCCCAGCCCGTCGGATGCGCCGCTCCGACGGGAACTGAGTTGAGCTGCAGAGCGGGTCGGCGCCGCCTCCCCCATCCCCCCGACCCTTCCTCCAAAATCGCCGCTCCGCAGCGGGGAGGGAAGTCGCCCAGGCTCCTCCGCTGGCGTGGTCGTCCCCCCCCCCCACCCCCCCGACCCCTACCTTGGGAGAGGAGGAGGGCGGCCATCCCGGCGAAGATCACCCAAGAGACGGGGTGCTGCACGCTCGCCCGGGCCATGTTCAGCGCGGGGCTGCGTTTCTCCCCTCCTTCCCCCTGTGTCACTGCCTGGCGGGGAGAGGTTTAAAATCCAGCGTTTCCCGGAGCGAAGCGCAGAGAGAGCAGCGGGGCGGGGGGGGGGGGAAAATAATAATAATAATAATAAATAAATTTAAAAAATCGCGGGGTGGGGGAGGGAACGAAATAAAAAAAAATAAAAAAAAAAGAAGGGAGGGAGGGGAGGGGAGGGGGGAAAGGGGGTCGAAAGGGGCTGCAAGGCGCGAGGGACGGGCGGCCGCCGTGCCCGCTGCTCCGGCCCGCACACGCCGCCCGGCTGCCCGCGCCGCCGCCGCCGCCGGCCGCGCACGCCAGCCCTCCCCTGCGCCGCGCTCATTGGCTCCGCGCCGGGCGGGCAGAGCCACCCCGCGCCGCCGCCAGCGGGCCTGCGCCGCCGCCGCGCCCGCCCGCCGCCCCCCGCCGCCCCCCCAGCCCGCCGCCGCCGCCGCCACGAGCGACCTCGACGGTTTGCGGCACGCAGCGAGTTTTTGCCCCGGCGATTTCCGCGCTCTAGCCCCCGCCGCTCCCGTTGTCGGCACCAACGGGACCGCGAGCAGGTGCCGCTTGCACCCCCCGCGGTGGTCCCAACTCCCTGCCGTGGAGCATCCCGAGCAGCGACGGCACAACGGCGCAAACGAGACCGACCCTTCTCTAGCTCGAAGATGACATCCATAAACACCGCTTCCCGTGGTGCAACCCAAAGCCAACAACAGCCCGACACCACCACGTCTGCACGAGATGAGCTCTTCAGGACTGGAACCTTAATTCCTCCCCGTGTTCGTCTACCGTGCGGCATATTAAGGCACTGAACCCTGAGAGTCCTGCGAGCTGATGCAACCCAAATAAATAATATCTTGTTAAATAGTCATTATTTTCATTAGCGGTAAGGATGTCTCATTTTGCTGCTTGAGGTGACTCACAGCCCCTTAAAACATTATAGGCAGAAAAATGAAAAAGTTAAAAAAAAAAAAGAAAAGAAAAAAGATCTTGGCATTTTATATTTACTCTTCCTCAGAGGCTTCCAAAATCTGAGCTGTTCACTTTGCAATTCAGAAGAAGATTTGGCTGCAAACTCTTAGAAAATCCAGCTGTGTTTCTCTCTCTTTTCTCTATCGCTGCCGCCCAGAGAGATTCTTCGAATCAGATCTGGGCCAGCAATTCTGCTGAAGAAAGGTGAAAAACAACAGGCTCCAAGTCACTCTTCTGAAGTTGCATTGACAGGTCTGACAATAACAATATGAATGTAAAAAAGTGGCAGCAGGGAACGGATTGGCAACCTGGAGTCTGATGTCCTTGACAGCCCAGGCTGCCAGGCGCAAGCACATCCCACCCACTAGCCTGCTGAAGGGTTGCGCCATGCCCTACCATGGAAAGCCAGCTAAAGTAAGGAGAATTGTCCTCAGGGCCCGAGACCTGCACTGTTATCATCCATCAACCTTCATGTGGATCTTGACAGCACCAAAACTACAGGGGTAGAGCTATCTCCTGGTCCAGAGGCCAGAGAGCTTCTAGCTCACGCTCCTCTTCCTCCCCACAAACTCACAGCTTCATTCAAACCACGGCCCTCGAGGAGAAAGGCTCCATGACCTCCCATTGATCCTGGGCTCTCTGCCACCATTTAACAGCGCTGCTGAGAGCAGTTTGCGCTTCTTGTTAGCGGCCGTGCAACCTCCAAGCTTGCTAACCTGGGACGAGCAGGGTACTCCTACAAAAGCCAATACAGGCTATCGGGTTATATAACACATGGGCCCATCTGCCTCACTGTGGTGGGGCTTGAGCTGCTCCTCCAACTCAACAGAGCAATGCAAACATCTGCATGTGCCTCCGTTATCTCTAGCTGGTACATTCTGGATGGAAAATGCTCTTGGTAAGAAGTGGGGGATCCTCTCATCTCACCCTCCGGTTCTTCCCCATTGTTCTGCCAACGTGAGCCGCCTACGATCACGCAAGACGTCAAGCAGCAATTTTTACCGTCCCTCACGCCGCTTCTGAATTTGACTCTAGCTGCCCAGTCAGCCAGCATATGTACAGTAACTTCAAATGGTTGATGAGCTGAGTTTGGCTTGTTACCTACCTCATATGCTTCAAAAACAAAACTTCCCCGTGTATTTGCCTAAGAAAAGAGAGCCGTTTAGAGGAAGGCCATATGCGGTAGCTGCTCCTCCTAAGGACTTGCTCCATGCATTATTAATTCGCGCAGTACTTGTTCTAAGCACATATATTTACCCGATGCACCGGAACAGCTCTTAAGGAGCCTTCGGCTTGTGGCTTTGTGGAACATCAACTTTTCATGTTGAACAGCAGGTGATGTTCAACAGAATGCCTTGCAATAAACGCCTAATAACCATTGCACTCATACATATCTATGTGCCGTGCTGATATGAACAGATAGAGCAGGGCTGCATCCCTGAGATACGGGGACAGGGGAAGAAGTTATTCGTTGGAAATAGCACACAGACACGACGGTAAAAAAGGGACACCATACCTCCGTGTATACAGAGCGGTGGAGAGACAGACAGAATTTCCTTTTGGCAGAAACTTCTGCAAAATTTTAGATGATTTTTTTTTTCCAGATCAGAATAAAAGACCAGAATACAACACCTCACCTACCAAAAAATTACAGAAAAATGCCATGCTGTTTTGAAATGAAACCTCTAACTGGTTCTAAAGGAACGTTATGACCTTGCTGAACAGCACTGCACAATGTTTAATAGACATTTTTTGCTGAAACTGACATACTTCCAGGCGTGGCTTTATTTCACTACCATTTTTCCAGAGGGAAATGTCATATTTCATTGGATTCATCATCCCTATACGTACACATACCTATAATTATTATAGGCATTACAATACCATTCGCAAGCTTTTGATAAAACCCTGCTTCCATTATGCTTGATTCTGTATCTAGACCCAGTAAAAAACAGTTCCTCCCTTGAACGCTCAAAGTCAAAACAGAGGAAGCAGGGAAAGGTGTTGAGACGAGAGCAAGTTACTGCTCCTTTTATGGATAGAAAAGTAAGTCTGGGAAAGGATAAGTCACTGCCAGAGGTCAAAAGGGAATCTCCAATAGCACCAAGAACAGAACAAAAATCTCCCAAAGGCTAACCGAGGGTGGCAGGACTTTCCTGCCCCACAGGGACACCCAGTGTCCTTCTCAGTGTAGGGAGTCACCGGGCAGGCTCCCAGCCAGCCCTCTAACAGGTGCTCACAGCACAGGAACCAGCACATCCACGAGCCAGAAACCTGGTCTGCTTTACCGTGACAACACCTTACACGTGATTTGGCTCGCCCGTGAGCTTCTCCTATATATCTAGTAGGAATATAAAGAGCTGAACATGGAGCGCTGCAACATTCAAGATACCAGTGGTCCTCCCGAGCGCTTGCTGGCACCAAAACTCCCATCCCCAGCACGCTCCTGCAGCACGCGTAACATACGGAGCACCCTTTGTTAACAGTGAATGGGGACGAAGGGGAAAAGTTATAAAGCACCAGCTCTAAGCAGTCTGCTTGGGCACGCAAAGGCCTATATCGCGCCCTCAGGGGCGCACGCAAGCGCACAGGACTGCTTCCCTCCTGGACGTGCAGAGCACATGCAGATGAGTACCCACAGGCAGTTGCCCTGTGCACAGAGGCTAGGCTTTGCTCTTTTAATTACACCTCCTACGGGTAAGAAAGATAAGCCCAAATGGAGTGACTGCATGAAGGAAGGAAGCCTATAAGTTATTCATAAGTTCAGGCTCAAGCTCCTATCTTGCTTTCACTCCATGACACCTTCAAAACATATTATTCATCTATTTTTTTTTCCTCCTCTGGGAAGAGATGGTAATTGTTGTAAATATATCACTGCCAAGTCATTCTCCTCGCAGCCTCCGTGCCTGCACGGCACTAGGGGTAGGGATCGAAGGCAGCAGCCGCTCTCCAGGCATTTTGCAACACCCAGGCTCCAGGAAGGACAGCCAGCGATAGATCCTCGTGCTGCTGCGATGCTGAAGGCGAGGGACCCTGGGGACCGCGCTGGAGACTAGCAAACCCACCTAGGTAAAAGAAGCAGCAGCTGAGCCCCCGGTCCAGCCCAGGCATGGGGTGCAGGCAAGGGGGACCGCACCGCGTCCCCTTCAACACGCTGCTACCTACCAAAGCATCCAGTCCAGAACCAAGGCACGACGTGCCGAGCGTTCACAAAGTCCCACCAGCTACGACGCTTTCGTTTGCTATGAGACAGGTGGTAAATTAAACCCTACCTCTCTGACCATGTCTCCCTCATTTTAGACCAAAATCCTATTTTGCATTTGCAAACAGCATTTTAGTGCCCCCAAATCCCATTTTGCATTTGCAAACAGCTCCAGAACCGGTTTCTGGAAAAAGAGATCACGTGCAGCCCTGCCTGCAGGCAGCCTGTGGAGACAAGAGCCACAAAACAGAGGTTTTGTTTGCCCTCTCAAGGCTGCTCCAGACAGAATACGGCACCTAATGCTACTGCCAACTAAAGCAGTTCTCCTTGAGCTCAAGAGGTTAGTTTTCCTGAGTGCAACGACACGGATTCTCGTCTCAGCCCCATAGCAGCGCTCACCACACACAGGATTTGTTGTACTCAAGTGCAAAAATAACCTTTAAAGCAACATCTATGGTCAAGCAAGGGAGGGGAGGGCAAAGGCATTGGCACGAGGAGCCTAGGAGAAGAGAGACGGGGCATGGATTTTATCTGTCCTCAGTTCCCAGAGAGGTTGTTTACTGCGACGCCCCTGGCACTTCCCCGGCCCTTTCTAGCACGTTTGAGTCTTGCGAGTTTTCTTAATCTCATCTCCTTCGTTGGTTATTGCTCCTTCAGTGCTGAACTCAGCAAGATCGCTTCTGTTCAGAGAGTGCTTAGAGCCGAGTACATTAAACACAGTAATGTCATGTACTTAAGGGCACGGGGTCACCACCGCAGCGCCGAACGCTCCTTCCCAGAATGGGTGCTTCTCACCGGGCATGGTTTTAGCATGAGTCTGCAATGCATAATACATGCCAGCCTCAACTGCCGGCTCTCCTAAGCAGCCCCAGTGGACCGCACGGCGGGGAACGCTTCGGAGATAAAAACCCCAGCAACCAGCAGCTCCGGTGCTGAGCACACAGTGTTGGCCATTAAAATTTAACTGATGGCAAATTACGTGCTGAGGGACAACGTGATCTTCACAGCACAAGAAGCAGAGAGAAAGGGCAAATGGAGATCGGGCTGGCTCTAGACAAAACGCCGGCCCGGGCACCGTACGATGCCATGCCGGCAGCCGGACCGCCGGGGGCCACCTTCCCCGACCGGGCTGCCCGCTTGGCAGCCCCCACCGCCGGGGCACGTGACGGAGGAACCGTTAGTCCCAACTGGACTCTTTATCGCTGCTCGCTGCCTACAGTCCGCGCTTTCCCGTTGATTAGATGTCTATTTACCTATGGATTACAAGGAGGCAACAAGTCCACCAGGGGAAGACGCACTGTTTCATGGGCAAAGCCTCAGCAAATAGACAGCTTGAGGAGATAGAGGATGTTTACCACCTAGTGTGTGCTTCAGGGCTTGAGGGTGACACAGCCCAGGCACGTCCCTACGTTTATTTTTTTCCTCATCGAGCTCTACCACCATCTCTGGGACTCTGCAAGCCAAGACCATGAGGAGACTCAGCCATCTGCTGCGGGTCTGTCCGGGAACGCACGAGACGACTGGTGCATACTGGGTTTAAGATACCTGCCTCCAGAGCTGTCAGATTTGTACGTTTCTAACCATCTTTCCAAAACTACCAAGGGGATACACGTTTCGGGGGGGTGAAAACGCTTCCATGGCAGCCCAGCACCTTTGGAGCTAGCAGCTATAGCTGCACCAGGGGTAAAGGGGCAGCTCAGATGAGACCTGTCCACCGAGGTCACCTCGCTCTGCTGCCGAAACACCCCGGCCCCCGCCGCAGTGGCAAGGGGACAAGGGCTTAGCAGCTACCAAGGGCAGCAGTTTGGCATGAGAAATACAGGAGCCCGCGGTCTCCTTTTGCAGCCGCCCTAGCAGGAGCATGGATTCGTTACAGGTCCCAGCTCGCGGCAGTTCGAGCGCCAGCCCGGCGTCGCCAAGACCCTCCGAGAGCCGTACGGACCGGCAGGCCGAGAGCCGCGCCGCGTCCGAGCGGCTTAACCCGGTGGCTCTGCGTCCCTTCCCCTGCTGCAGGGCCAGGCCATCTCCCCTCTGCCACCGGCACTGAGACCTGGGAACGCGGGGGGAGGCACCGAGATGATATTTGTCGATCGGTATTTTCCGTGCTGGGAGCCTCATCCTTAGCACAGCAGAGACCACACGTTTATTCGGGTGTTTAAACCCGCAGAACCTATTTCACTTCAGAAAGCCCCGCGCCCCGGCCGTGCAAACCCTCTGCATCCCCCCGGTCCTCCTCCAACAACCAGCAGGTCCCTGGCAGGCCTCAAGCACGGGAGCCTGCTCCACACGAAGGCAGAGGGGAAAAAAATAAACGTGCGCATTACAAAACACTTTCTGTGATGAAAGTGCCATTTGAGACCCTGGAGACCGTCTAGAGATTTTTTTTCCCCCCCTTCTAATTCACGTCTCCCACTCTCCAGCTGCCAACGAGAAACCCAGGTAAGCTAGTCCTAGCAGGAATGATATTCATTTTAAGTAATAAGCCGCTGCTTTTTGAAAACCCGCATTTGCAATTCTCGCTCCTCTCGCTTGCCCTGCCAGCCCGAACTAATTGCATTCCCCGCATGTTCCTTCTCCCTTCCCTCCGCTGTCCCCCCCCACCCAAGTCTTTAAGGGCTCGTGGTATTACACAGTAGGCTCAAAGCATCCTCAAGATTAGTTCTGTAACCTGCTCAGCATAGTCAGAAAATTGAACGC
The DNA here is from genome assembly GCF_040807025.1 of Struthio camelus. NCBI lineage: Eukaryota > Metazoa > Chordata > Aves > Struthioniformes > Struthionidae > Struthio > Struthio camelus. The sequence goes on from NC_090963.1 coordinate 6,510,513, forward strand.
CGTAGTTTAAAAAAAAAAAAAAAAAAAAAAGGCAAGGGGAAGAAAGAAAGAGGCAGCTCTTGTCAAGAGAGCAGTAGCACAAGGAAGTAATTTTTCTCTCCCTATTTCAGTTGGGCGCTGCTGTTTACGTCCGCGCTAGACGCTGCATCCTTTCTTCTCCCCCGTGCAGCTGTAGCATCAGCCAAGCGGAGACACGGGGAAGGCCAACGCGCCTGAAACCGGACCCTGCTGAATTTCCAACAGGGCGCCAAAATATATACGTATTTCTGCGTGTGTGTGTGGGCACGTGTACAGATATCTACGTTTCCGTGAATAGTCACTTTCAAATAATTACAGTGGGGGAAAATCAGGGGAATAATTAGCAGTCGCTACCAGAACATTCAGGGAAATGAAATGCCGACTGCTGTTTATTACACAGCGCTTTTATTTTCAGTTTAAGGCGTTTGGGATGAAGTCAGGTGGCGATACGCAGCACCGCGGAACCATTAGAAAAGCTCGTGCTCGCTGCCTCGCGCGCCTCTCCGTTCCTTTCCCTCCTTATGCCTTTTCTTGCTGTTTTATCCCTATTTCCTTGCCTTTCAACTGCAGCAGCCTCGGCGCAGCAGCACTACCAGGCGCCAGAAGGAAACAGGGTCTTCTGCCCTCAAATCTCAGCTCGGTGCTGCGCCAACGAAGGCGTTTCAGCAGCGCCGAGATGCCGCAGCGGCTCCCAGCCGGCGAGGTGGGACGGGAGCAGGGCAGCCGAGAAAGCACGGCAGGGACTTCGCAGCCTCCTGCGGCCCCTGCAACCGCAGGGTCCCCCCTTTTATCGGCCCAAGTTTTTGCAAGCTCGGAGTAATTTTGTTTGTTTTTCCACCAGCGCTCTTGCAAAGATGACACGCAGCCCACTCGCTGGCACAGCCAGCACACCACAAGCCTCAGACGCTGCCTGGTGTACTTTGAACTTTCCTCTTTCTTGGAGGAGACCAAAAGCCGTATAAAATTGCTGTGCACTGCAGGAAAGGAGGAGGAGAGAGGCAGAGCGCGACCAACACGTCTGAATCTTGCAATAGCAAAGCGCCTGCTAGGAAGAAAACCAGGAAGAACACGCAAACCCACATGTGAACACCCGGTAGATTCTGGGAGCCGACATTTAGGAAGAAAACTTATTTTCTCAGCCCGATAGACACCCTTTGCAACCTTCTGAGCTTTGCAAAATAGGACAGAGAGGAAAAAAATAATAATAAATTGACAACGTGTGTAAGTGTCTTCAGAAACACACAGGTCCCAGCCTACTGGAGGTTTCTCCACCATCCCCAGCATGTCCGAGTGCTGGGTGAGGTGGGATTTCAAAGAGGACTTTATCTTCAAATCCTAGTGAAGGACAGAGAAAAGAAAAGCAGCAAGAGGGGCAGGCAGCAGCCCCAGTTTCACTGCACCTAAGCGCGCTGCCCGTATCTTATGGCAAAGCATCAGGATGCTTCCCACAGGAAGGAAGGTAAATCTACAGCCTTCAGTTCCCCCAATCCATTTTCCCCCAGTTGCTATAGCATAAAGTAATCAAACGTGGATTGACCGAGCAAGCAGAGATGAAAAGTTTTAGGGAAATGGAAGCACGTATGTGTATGCACACGGTTTAGGTATCTCAAAAGATTTCACACCATATTTCACGTAATTCAGACTTCTAAGCTTCTCCCTTAGCAATGCAAGGGGCGAGCATAAATGAGACAGGCCAAAAGCCTCCTAAGCTTAAAAATTCTCCCAGTTTGCAAAATCACTTTCGAGAGCTTCCAGTTCTGGATTAAGCAGGGTTATGTAATGCCAGTTGTCTCGATCCAGATAAAGCCACGCTCCCAAAAACTCACAGCGCAGGCAACTTTGCACCTCACAGACACAGTATAAACTCTTTCAAAGGTTTTCAAAACAGACTTAAGACCCTTCAGACACATATAATCTCGTAACCAGAAATAAGAGCCTGCTGTACCTTGGAGATGTCTTCTCCTGGAGGCGATGGGACAGTCCAGCGTGGCAGGAGAATCGGCACGTCCACAGCAGAGCTCAGGCCAACCTGGAAGGGGAAGAGGATACTCGTTCAGGCAAGGCACTGAGATTTCAGCTGCTTCTCGCTAGGTTAGTTACTCGGGACGCAAATCAGCTGTGCGGAAACACACAGACTAACAGCTTTTCTGAGATTGCCAAAGCAGCCAAAGGAGCCACACAGAAACCGTCCCCATTGCATGCTCCAACCCTGAGCTGGAAGATGCAGGGGACTCCCCTTCTGTGCAGTCCTGATCCTGTCTGCCGAAAGCACCGCTTACCCATGACGCTATTTTCAGCATAAACATCCCCACTTGCAGCCTAAGGTACAGAAGTGTCCCGCAATTTTCAGTTTTGTGTTCAGATAACACACTAACAGCCTCCTCTGAGCATCCTCAGCCCACACCAGGATCTATATGCAAGGACTCCAGCAAAGCGCTTGGCTCTGGAGATTCAGGTTGTCTCCATTGAAAACAGGACCGAAACCCAAAAAACTACAGGGAAAAACAGACTCTCTCTTGATATAAAACATAGACCTAATGTAATCTTACACCTTGCAGACAGCTATGCCATCTCCCTCCAACAGAACCTTACTTATCATACCTACTAACACCCTGTAATGCAGTGAGCTTTATCTTTGCACCATCTCTGCTCTGCAGCAAGATCAGCCTCCACCAGCGAAGAAACGACCCCAAAACAAGGAAGCAAGCATCCAACGCAACAAAAATAAATTAAAACCCCTAGAGGACACCAAGAGCTGTGGCTTCTTGACAGCATTTTCCAAGGTGCTGCTTAAACACAGAGAGGGAAAGGGGTATAAACAAGTCATTTCAGCCCTGTGGCCAGCAGCAGCGCACAAGGAGCGATGGGAGCTGGGATGATCACGCCTTCGCCTCCCCACGCCATCCAGCTGGCACAGCCGCAGCCTGCTGCCGGAGCTAGCGCCTCCATCCCCGCGCAAGAGGATTTACCTCTAAACTGGAAACACCCAGTCTTTCTGCTGTCTAAGGGGACGCACCTTTTCCCTGCTCGCCTGAAGGCGCACTTGCACTCAGCGCACGTCCTGGGAATCCCTGGGTTCACCAAGGTACCCCGAACACGCCATGAACACAGCATTTCTCCCCGAAGCACCGCGATTACTGGCGTTTCTCCTGCAAACCCCACAGAGCAGCCTCTGGGCTTTGCAGAGCTGCCCCAGGGGAAAGCGAGGCCACGAGGGGCTCGTCCTCAGTCCCCACAGCCCACGGGGGGTCACATTGGGAATGGACTATGCTCCCCCATTGCCACCAAAGTAAGCTGGGTGAATTGTCAGGTGGAGGATTAGTGCATAAAACATCACTCCTATTTTGCAAGAACCAGGTCTCCCGACAGCAAACGAGAGGGGCCAACTCACCAGCTGAGACAGCTCCCAAGCATGGCCTGCTACACCAAGAAGAAACTCATTTTTCCTCCCGGGCAGCCCCACTCCCTCACAGGGAGCTGCAGGTCTGGCTGAACAACCCTCCTGCTCACCTCTCCCCAAGGAGCAGGAGCCCCCACCAGCTACCTGGAGGCAATTAATCAATCACAGGCAGGGCAAAACCCAATTCCTATAACAAACAGGCATTGCTGCTCCAGACAGCATGAGCCTCATCAAGCTCATATGGTCTGTGGTTATCAATAAACTCTTAATGCTGGCTAAGTGATGAGGGAGCAGCAGCTCCAAAGCTGCAAGAGCAGCTCAAGGCAAATTCGCCCCACCTGGAGCCCTGCCTGATGGTCCCAGGCCACCCAGGAACTCAGCCCACCCCCAAAATGCACTTGTTTTGGGGAAAGTGGCCTCGACTGACCCCCCAGGGGTCAGTCCTGGGCCCAGTCTTGTTCAATATATTCATCAATGACCTGGAGGAAGGGACAGAGTGCACCCTCAGCAAGTTTGCTGATGATACTAAACTGGGGGGAGTGGCTGACACACCAGAAGACTGTGCTGCCATTCAGAGGGACCTGGACAGGCTGGAGAGGTGGGCAGAGAGGAACCTCATGAAGTTCAACAAAGGCAAGTGCAAGGTCCTGCACCTAGGCAGGAATAATCCCATGCACCAGTACAGGCTGGGGACTGACCTGTTGGAAAGTAGCTCTGCCGAGAAGGACCTGGGAGTGCTGGTGGACAACAAGTTAAACATGAGCCAGCAGTGTGCCCTTGTGGCCAAGAAGGCCAATGGGATCCTAGGGTGCATTAGGCAGAGTGTTGCCAGCAGGTCGAGGGAGGTGATCCTGCCCCTCTCCTCAGCCCTGGTGAGGCCTCACCTGGAGTACTGTGTCCAGTTCTGGGCTCCCCAGTACAAGAGAGACATGGCACTCCTGGAGAGAGTCCAGCGGAGGGCTACCAAGATGATTAGAGGGCTGGAGCATCTCTCCTATGAAGAAAGACTGCAAGAGCTGGGCCTGTTCAGCCTGGAGAAGAGAAGATTGAGAGGGGATCTCATCAACGTGTACAAGTATCTGAAGGGGGAGTGTCAAGAGGATGGGGCCAGCCTCTTCTCCGTGGTGCCCAGCAACAGGACAAGAGGCAATGGGCAGAAACTGAACCACAGGAAGTTCCATCTGAACCTGAGAAAAAACTTCTTCACTGTGAGGGTGACAGAGCATTGGAACAGGTTGCCCAGAGGGGTGGTGGAGTCTCCTTCGCTGGAGATATTCAAAACCCGTCTGGATGTGATCCTGGGCAATATGCTCTAGGTGACCCTGCTTGAGCAGGGAGGTTGGACGAGATGATCTCCAGAGGTCCCTTCCAACCTAAACGATTCTGTGATTCTGTGAAAGCATCCAGAGTTCGCTGCGAGCAACTTGGAGAGCTAGGTGAAAGCTGGGGTTAGCCCAGGAGTTGGCGCAAACGGGGCGAGAAGGGGACTCTGCCCAGTGCTGCGGGGCCGTCGCAAGGAGAGGACCGGGAAACACAGGACGCTGCGTTATTATCATGAACGTCTTGGCACGTGCACCGATGGCATCGTGGCACCGCTGCGGCCTCCGGAGGGACGAATAAACCACCGTCACCTCGATGCCATCAACGAAGGCGGCTTCCAACTTTGGCTGACTTGGTCTAATGCGATAATACTCATAATAACAAATATTGTTAAAAGTGAAAGTCTCTCTGGAGATTTCGGGTCTCGGGCACAGGTGTTCAGACTGTGGTAATTGGGTGACTCATTCATTAACAGAAATGCAATTTAAAATCTATTACCGTTTTCAAAACACAAAGCTCGCTCTCCTCTCTGGCCCAGGCCCAGCATTAGCCAGTTTCCCTCTACATACAGGAGAAATATTTCAGCTGTGGTGGATCCCAGCACAGACCATGTCCTCAGCCAGCCCCAGAAACCATTAAGAAACTCTTCAGTTTGGGAGAGAGAGGGAAGAGAGAGGGAAGAGTTTGATTCCCTCTGGCAGAGAGAAAATGCCAGGTTTTTTATCCCAGTAGGGAAAGCCATAGCAATAACCCACGACTCAAAGTTAAAGACAGGCAAATTAAATAACACACAAATATTTAGCAGTGAGGATGATCAGCCTTTAAAATGAACTACCAACGGCAATCCAGGGTTCACCATCTCCTGAGATCTTTAAATCAACCTCAAACAGCTTTTGGAAAGATTTATGTTCATCAAACAGAAAATCCCAGGCTCAGAAAATAGCTATCTAAATGACTTTCAGGGGTCTGTTTGTCATCTAAAAGTCCCTTCTGGCCCTAAATTCACTGTGTCTCTGCAGATGATCCTAAACTGATCACAGAAAGCAAAATCCTACCTCGCTACCCCCTCTTGGTCAGATACCTGGTTTGAAATCCAAATTTGAAGTTTGTCACTGAAGCTGCTCGCTATACTTCTGCTAAGAGATTATCCCGCCTGCGTGTTGCCTGAAATTCATGAATTAAATGTGCTTGAAACGGGGAAAGTTTCTTCAGATGTTCTCCCCATTTGCAGACAACTTTTGGTGAGAATAAAGTAAGAAAATGCAGGGCTGGAGAGGCCACCCCAGAAAATTTCTTTTTAACTCCAATTTTGCAAGGCCAAACAATAAAGGAATCCACCCAAGCAGGTGCCCCAGCTTTTCCAGGCATCCAAACGCCGTTTGCTTACGGGTGGCTGCGCGCGCTGTGTGGCATGGATAGGTTACCAGAACAGGTTATACCGTTTCCTTGGGCAGAAAAAGCAATAACAGAAAAACACTTTAGAGTGGTGTAATTGCGACTGCAGTAGAAGTTTTGTGTACATAGATCTACCAGCAAAGGGAGAAATCATGCTTCAAGCCAGCGATATTACAGCAACAAACAATTCCAGAGTCAAGGTCTGCTGTGGCTCCTTCTCTCTCCCTTTTACTCTCCAAGATGCTGTCCTTCATTCGCTCTTGCCCTGAGCTCCCACGCGCCGTCACTGCAAAAAGCCACCGGAGCTTTATGCAGGTCACCTCGTGGTTATTGCATTGCCATCATCTACGTGACGCCGATGGTGCCGAAAAAAAAATAAAAGCAAGCCCCGCGGGCTGGGGGGTCGTTCCCATGCCCGAACGCCCGGTCACGGCCGCGGGTGAGGCAAGGATCAGTCACTCCGACGGAGAGCAAAGGCGCAGGAACGGCGCATGGTTCCCTCCTGCGCGTTCAGCTAGCACGTACATACGCAATATAGCCCGGCCTCACCTCCTTCTTCAAATTTCCCTTCGCTGCTGATTTATATCAGCAAACTTTTCAAGCGCAGAACTGGCTGCACCCCTTTACATGCCTAGATGCTGTCCTTCATCTCTTCTGGGTTCATCTGTTCTTCCAGTAAAGGATCCCCTTCCACTGCCAGTATAAAACAAAAAAGCACTCTTCAACCTATGGCAATCCCTGTTCCCCCAGGAATTTTCCAGCTATCTCAACCTCTAATTGCTGTTGACCCAGATGTGGGTGTACGTGCGGTCAACGAGAGCAGCCAAGAGCAACGGAGACTTAGCCTTCGCCCAGCCAGGCAGCGCAGCCAGGGCAGGGAACTCACAGTCGCGCGCGCCACGGCTGAAATCTCAACGGCAGCGTCTTCCCTGCCTTCAGCCCCGTTCACCCTGGCTGATGAGCACCTTCCCTGCCTCAGGCACGCTTCTGATTGCAGAAACCCGGCTCCTACCCTTCTGCAACGCGTTTAATAGGATCGCACCGCTCCGCTTCCCGAGAGGCGTCTGCAGGAGCGAGCCCTCCTTCGACGTGCTCCCGGCGGGCGAAAACACAGGAGGAGGAAAGGAGCGGACGCGTTAGCACTTGCTGGCGCAAACGTACAGCGGTGGCTGCACCTATCCGTGGGAGAGCTGGATGCACGCGTGAAGTCAGCAGCACCGCGCCGACACCAGCACACCAGTGCTTTCGCAGGGATCTCAACATCTGCTGTGCCTGAGCCTAAAATCATTAATACAGCTTGACTTTCAATGAAGATGCGGCCACCTCGTCGTCTGCTGAACATACCGACAGGGTAAATTAAACGCATTCATCTCAGTGCAACTCGCAGTGGAAACATTTTTACCCTACACAGAAGTTTCTGACAATCAACCTAATTTACGTCAATAATAAATGAAAAGGGACGTTTTCTTTTATAATAGCAATCAGGGATGAGTGCTGTAGTGCCTTTTTGTGTGGATTTTTTTTAAAGCAAACCCCATTCAACTCATTCTCTTTAAATAAAATGATTCCTTTATCTATTATTCATTTGAGACACAGAAGGAGGACACGAGAGACTATGGAAGTGCGCAGTTTGTTTCTGATATCTCTGGAATAGTTTTTTAAAAGATAAAATGCACAGAGCTTGGGGGTTTGATAGTTAGGAGCGTGGTACTTATTTCCCCCGTTTTATGGTTTTATGTTGCCTATTGCTCTGGTGTCTACATGCAAATCTTTGCTAGCTGAGCTTTGGTGTCTGCTTGCTGCTATTCATGAAGGCTGGTAGTTTAAGGGCTGACGGTCCTGCCTGGGGGTTAAATGGTATAGGTGTGAAACGCACCTAGGTAGGAAACGCTCGGAGGGCATCCGTCAGGTTTTCATACCATACTGCATTTCACCCTTTCCTTGGGTGATCGCAGCATGAAGCATACAAAGCCAAGCAGATCTCCTGCAATGGTCACGCAACTTCTGCCCGGAGGTTCGATGGCGAAACGCTCCCCAGGATGCCAACAGCACGGGAGGAGGTAGGCGTGGGAGGCTGGTGCATCCGCTTGCATGAGGTATCTCACAGCGCCGGTTAGCGACAACACCCAGCTGCACCCCAATTCCCGGTATGGCCTCAGAGCTGCGTCCTCTAAACCCTGCTGGGAGGATTCATCCCGCCCAGCGGTAGACACGCAGATGTCCGGCACCTCGGTGCAAGGCCGGTGGCCAGGGTGCATATCCCCAGCTCCCGTCCCATCAAAGCAGAGCGCGGGGCCCCTCCGGAGGGTGGTTCATCGGGTAAGGCTGTCTGGGAGGAGATAAACGGCCTCTGGAGATGCCTATTTCTCTCCACTGACTGGGAGGAAGCCCGAGGCGACGAGCTCAGACTTTGACATCTAACTTTTCGACACGGAAGTCGGAACAGATTAATCCAACCCATTACTGGGGCCTTTAATTTTTGCTGGCTTGATTTACAAGTGCTTACTCAGCACCATCAGCCTCGTGCCATGCCAGAGCACAGATTGAAGAGTTTTTCCTCCGCTTCCTTTCCCCTCCCACCTTGGACGCAGCCATCTTTACACTGCCACGTGCCCCACACTATCAAAAACAGATAAAATAAAAATTAGCCTTGCTTACAACTTTCTCTTGGAACTCAAATGCTTTTTTTAAAAAGTTAAAATGTTCAATTAACGTGCATTGTTGCTGCTGTTCTTAAAGCGCTTGGGGAGGAAAAGCTCTTTTCTAAAGGAAGAATATATCATTATCCTCATTTTGTAGATGCGGAAACGGCTGAGTCATGAATAAAACACAGGTCTCCCGAGTCGTAATCTGCTGCTCTGTCCCCGTGAAACATAGGTAGACCTCAGCGTTCCTCGGCGCAACCCCAGGGGCTCTGCCCTGCTCTCCCGGCAAAGCTCACAGAAATCAGCGCCGTTTCCCGCGAGGATGACGACTTGCCTGCCTGGATACGGCTGGAACACATCTGGATGCACCTAGTTACACGCGCCTAGTTGGCGTAAAGCACACAGCCTGAAAATTCCCACGGCCTGTAGGTGCTTCCTACATTGGAGCCAGGAGGCTTAGGAGCGGCCACGTGCCGGGTTTAGATATGAGCTTCTCTCTGTTTTTGGTCTGCTGGGCAAAGCTGCAGTGAAACACGCTTGGCTGAGCCTGGTGGGGGCTAGCATGGATAGCCCAAACTCATCTTGGAGGCTGCAGAAGGCTTTCTTGAGGCATTTCAGCAACTGATAGGAAGGCACCAGCCCAGTGCAGCAAAGGCTCCAACACTGTACATACACTTTTTGCTGCAGGTTGCTCGGCGGTTCGCAGCATCTCCAGGCCTTCCTTCCCGCAGCTACCAAGCGCCGGGACGCCCTGGCGAGGAGGCTGCTCCCACGCGGAGTCTGCACCGCATCCACCTTGCACGCTACCTGGACAGCTGCTGGGAACTCCCCAGACTTGAGTGGCCTCATTCTGCACTGCTAGGTTCATTTCAAGCTGTCTCCTGTGGCCCCAGTGAGACGAATCCAGCTCTTGGCTGCTCAGTTTCTGTTAATTGCAGCTATTTCAGAGGCACAATGGAGCCTTTTTTCTCTCTCCTGCATTGTCTGCTGGCAGGTGGATCCCATTACTGGGTGGGCCTGGCGATGCTAACAACACAGCCACTCTGCCCCCCAACACGGACTCCCCAGCAGATGGGAACCACTGGCTGAGACCGAGGAGACAGGAGCCCGAAGGTGCAGGAGTTTGCTTTCTTGTGAAAGCAAAGGCTAGAATATTGACGACTTAACACAGCCACGGTCTCACAGAAACCTTGCCTGACCTGCTCACTCAGCTGAAAATTACAGGCTAACTTCTCTTCGACTGGGAATACGCTGTTCTCAGGGTAATGGATTCCAGGTCCTTAAAGCAAGTCTCCAGCATTGTGTTGCAGCTATGCTTGCAGACGTCTTCCCAAGCGTACAGAGTTAGATCCCTTTCCCTGGACTGTTGTCCATCTATCAACGGGACAATCAATGAAAATTGCATTTGTGAAAACTGCTTTTGTTTGTGAAAAGTGAAAACTTTTCTAGGAGTGGTACTCACTAAACAGAGCCACAGAGGAGAAAGATGCAAGGGTTCGCCCATGCTGTAGAGCAGCCTGGGTTGGTAACTGCTTTTGGCCATGGTTCCCACAGTAGCACCAGTGAGGAGGAGCCAAGAGGCCTTAGGTGCCCTGCCCTGACCTGCTGCCAACCCTGCCTTGGGTGCGCTGAAGCTGAAGGAATTTAACAAGAGAGATTTGCAGCTGGGAGACGCAACGGTGCTTGTTCTGCAGGGAATGTCCTCCAGTGACATTGCGCTGGAGAGCTAAACACAGCAAGCACGTGTTGTGGGAGTCACCAAAATAACTCTCTCCTCCCCTCCTTAAACTTCCCATGTCACACCCAGGACATCGCCCTGCCTCCTTCCCTTTTCTGTTCCTTCGTGCTCCTGACCCACCTACCCCCTCGCCCGGCCGCTGGCACCCTGCAGCGTGCCCCCCACTAATCCATGCGCGGGAGCTCTAGCTTGGGTATCGATCAGTGTTTGTGGGCTTTCTGTAAACTTTGGTTGTAAAGGTTTCATTAGGCTGCCTCACAGTCATTACATCAAGTAATGGAAAACATCTATCATCTTCTGCTTCTCTGCAGCCACCAATGGAAATCGGCCTGAAGAGCGTTAATCAAGCTATGAAAATCACTGGCAGCTCATACCTTTATGAAGAGAAACGCTGCTTGGGTTCAGAGGCCGCAGCACCTCCAAAGGAGTCTATTCTCCCACCGCTGAGAGCGCATCACTTGCATTTTTGAAGGGTTCGCTCCTCTCTGAGGGGCGCTCAGGAAAGCCACAGGTCCCCCTGCCTAAGGCATAGCACGATCCCAACCTGCAAGCAAACAAGACGTGCCTACAAGATCCCGAGTGTGATTTCTCCCTGGGTTACTCCAGTTTCTGGAGGTTTTCCACAAGCCCCAAACTAGACCTTTGCAAAGCCGAGTCAAGCTCCTAACCTTGCACCTTGCAGATGTTTTGCACCGCGTGGCTGGATACAAAAGGCACAGAAAGGACAGGATGCAGGCTCTTAGTGTTTGCCTATGCGGAGGGGCCAACTCCAAAATCAATACGTGGCATTTAATCAAGGATAAATGCCCACTGATTCTGTCACCCTTCTGTCGGCTGGTAGCAAACCCAGGGCCTTACAGGTCAGCAATAATCATGATAAAGTCACGCTCCAGTACCTATTCTTTATTCCTGTTGCAGCCAAACAGCAGGGAACCTTTCCTTATTTCATAGCAGAATATCAGAGCCCTTTCCTAAAACTCAGTATCGCCCCAAAGATTCATATTCTTCGCAGAGAGTCCAGCTACTTGCAACAGCTTCTTAAAAAATGAACATTCACACAAAGCTGACAAAAAAAATTATATCAGTGCTCCCAGACCAAGAGAAAAATCCAGCAACTTTCAAGACTGCAATGCAACAGCATCACTACTGTTTCTACACACTAGGCAGCATCTGTCCCAGCAGTGCCGAGCTCAAGGCTGTATTTCTCAGAGGTCTTTCAACTGCAGTGAAATAGATCTGGATGCGAGAAGCTAACAGCGAAACCTAAGCTTTAAAAAACAAAGAAATTCAAATTAAATGTTTTGCCCTGTCACAGGTTGCAACTGTTTAGGGAGCAGCAGATTTGAGACTCAACAGCAGCCTCTAGTTTCAGTGGCCAGTATTTTTCCAGCCCCTGGACCCTCCTCAGCACAAAATGATGTTTGCTGACCCAAAAGGCTGTTGCCGTGATCCCGAAAGCAAAGCACCTTTTTGTATCAGTCCTTCCATGTTATTTTAGCAGCTGCTGTCTTACAGACTGCTGGAGTAAGAGATTAATGCTTTAATTATACCATCTGAAAGCTGGGAGGCTGAGCTTTCAAATGGTATACAGCACTGACTTCTGGCACTGGTGGATCTTGAGGGAGTACACACTAAAATCGAGCTGGAATCCGAGTGAGGAATAGAAGTGGAAAAAGAAGTAAGACAGTAATCAGAATAATGTGATTTTAATGCCCAATATCTCACTACCAGCTGGGGCTAGAAATTAAAGCTTTGTGCTTGCTCTAAGTGGGGGATCCTGTCTTGCAAAGACTTCCTCTCTCCCGTTTCCAGCCCTGTTGTTCCAGGGAGCGTTAGAGAGCAAAGGCGCACGCGTTTGCACCGAGCGCAGGCATAAACGTGCCACCTTCCTCCCTCCTACCCAACCATTTCACAGGTACGTCCAAGCGCTTCTGCGCCCGTGCCCTCTTGGCCGCAGGACGCCGGAGGCCTGCTCTGCCTCCGGCCCCCAGGTAGAGGCTGGCCGAGGAGGGGACCAAGGAGAGGACAACCTGGCTGGAGTCCCCCATCCTTCATCAGCAAAGCGTCCACCGCGTGTGGCAGCTCCGGCGTCGGCACCTGGCCGGACCGCGCACCTCCCTCCGCACCTGCACCACCTGGGCAGGAGGTATCTGCTCCACAGCCTTCCTGCAACCTCTGTCCCTCTGCCTTTTCCCTTTCCGCTTTTCTCCTCTCTTCTTCCGCTCCTCAGTTTTATCCCTCTGCTTTCATTCTCTCGCCACCTCAACCTATTTTTCTCTCGTCTCCCCTCTCCCCTCCATCCCTCTCTGCTCTCCCTCCCTCCTACTTAGGAGGAGATCAATGTACTGGGAACGCTGACTGGGGAATTAGATCCAGCCAGCCTGTCTTTTTGAGAGACCTCTCGCTAATCGGCTTGGATGGCTTCCTATTTCCCCCTCTCCACTAGACGGGGGACCTGCAATGAATTCGGCCGTCCCTGGTTCTTGTCAGTCTGCCCACAAGGAGGCAAATGTCTCTCTCATCTGCTCCGCGCTCAGCTTTTCTTCTTGATTTTTATATCAAGTAGGTTGGATGCAATAGTAGGACTACCTTGTCAGCTTCTATTTTCTCGCTGAGCTGTGATCTCAACTGGAACGCTATCTGCGAGCAAGTAATTCCTTCCTCTCGGCTGAGGGGTCTGTCTGTAGCACACGGGGCTTCTGTGTTTGCCACTTCTGTTCTCCGAGCACAGCTGAGAGGAAGAATGGTGGAAATCAGGCTTTTCAGATACACATTTATCTTCCTCAGCCGTCTTTCAACTGAGGAAGCTTTATAGCCATCTCAGAAATTACGCTTCAGACATGCCATGCCTTCCACATTCGCAGCCTTTCTCTGCCTCGTTTTGCAGAAAGGGAGGCGAAGGCAGAGACTTCGCCAAGCCACCGGCGGGTCAGAGGCAAAGCTGAGCACAGAGACCGCACAGCTCAGCTCATGCAACCGCAGAGCTCCCTGGCTGCGTTTTGGAGTTGGGTTTAATTTTGCCTCAATGGCTAGAGATGTTAGCTAGAACTAGTCCAAGTTTCCGTCCTCTGGGGGAATTCTGCTGCTCTGAAATCTACTTCCTTGCCCCCAAACCCGTGCAAACAACTCTGGTTTTCTATATATCTATTTTCAGTGGCTTCTGAAAAAGTTTGGTTAGGAAACGTTGAGATGTTTCTTCACAACATTTCTGCTGCCTGCCATTCTTGAACTGCAGCGTTGAATTTGGGCTTTTTGGACCAAATCAAAACATCAGTTACTGCAGGTCAGGATTCGGTTCCTGCACAGGATCACAGCTCCTGTGACACGCCATCAGTCAAGGAGAGACACTGGCATACGTTGTGGGATCGGGAGCTGCAGCCCACGGACGATCCAAATCACCACCCCCATGGGCACAGCAATGCAGATGGATACACACATTAATGCTGAACCAAAAGAAAACTTCTGGCTTGCTTTGACAGAACAAAACCGACTGACTCCAGCCGCCCAGCCCCTGCAAAGAGCTCGCTGCAACCCTTCAAGCAAAAAAGTATTGGGGGAGAAAGTCCTCATAAAAATAATTAAACACAAAAGTCAATTTTGTAGAATCTCCATGTTCCTTAAACAGGCAGTCCCATGAGCAACAAAGCTAATGAAGCCCGGCTGCCTATGGATTGGTGTCTCACGGCTGAAATCTCTGATGTCTAATGAGGTGCAAGCTCTGATCAAAGTTTCCCCCATCATTAGGGAACTGATAACAATACGCTCATATGGGGATTCTCCAAGGGTCTAATGAAGGATGAGCGCTCAACGCTGCTGCCTTGCCTTCTACAGTGGCTTTCGCTGGGTGCTTTCCCTCCCTCCCAAGCTCTCTGCCTACACAAAACTTGCAGGAATCCACTATCCTAGGGCGCAATTTGGTTGACAAGGCTCAAAAAGCAGCACGGGGGAGCACGCAGCAGAACGGCACAGGCACAGCAGAATCACATGGGAGTCACTTCCCCAGAAATCAGGCTAGAAAAAAATCGCTAGAAAAACTTGTCAGAAACTTCCCAGTCAACTCCGCGCAGTTGCACGCAAGAGGGGCGCTCGAGACGCTGGCGCGCAAAGGCAACTCGGACAACGCAGACGTGCAGGCAGGGCCGTTCTAATCAAACATGGCATCTCGCCACCGCGGGGATGGCGTTCACGTTAACCAGCTTCCCTCGCAGGCGCCACGGGCAACAGGAAAGCTGCAGAACAGGACGCCGAAAATGATTTGAGATGTGCGGGTGGAGAATAGACGTGTCGCATTGAAGAAAAGGTTTTGCTGGGTTTGAGGGGAGGCAGACAGGGACGGGTAGGAGCTCACCAGCTGTTTGTCCTTCGTTGTAACGGAACAACACAGCTGATGCAGAAATGATTTCCTTGCATGGCTGCCTACATAGGATGCAAGTGAAGTGAACCAAACTGTACATGAACATGTGTACGACCGCGCCTGTGTGTTCAAACACGCATGCAAACAAGCTTTGCTACTCAAAAGCCTCCCATAGGCTCCCTTCTGCATCCAAATGAAGCAAATCGGTGTTTACCAATATTACTAGAATTCACTGCAGCCAAAATACAAGATTCCTGCTTCCGAGGCCCTCTCCTAGCATTAAAAGGTTTCTGGCGCTGGCGTTTTATCAGCCTTCTAAGACACTAACAAAGACGTTAACCACAGGAGCCTAGAGAAGAGAGGAACGGAGCACAGGTAGGATGTACCACACTCAGGCCCCTGATGTAACCAAGAGGGATGGGTTCGAGCGGCCCGGCCGAGTCTCCATACGCCTCCGTATGGCAGAGCGAGCCTCCGCAGACCAGCAGAGACTTGGACGAGGAGCCAAACCCTTCTCCCAGCCACGGCTCTGGGTTTGTCACACCACTTCTCCCTTCAGATTCGCAGCTGTCACGAGGACAACAACAGCGGTTGCAATAAGCCAACAAGAACAAAAAAAAATTGCAAAACTGCTCGTTAGGGGAAACCAGGCTGGCTCTTGCTGCAGCTGAGTGGAAGGACGATGGAGATACGAGAGCAGCAGCTACTGCAGCAAGCTAGGGCCTTCGCGGACAACGAAGGGACGTGCAACCCCGTCGCGGCTCAGCCGGAGCCACGGGCATCGCCGGCTGTCAGAGCCCGGCCAGAAAGGCAGTTTGCTCGGCACTCATTGAGTTGGCAGCATCTGCTCATTTCCACTGCTGCGTCGCCTGGCTCGGCGCAGAGATTACGTGGCGTTAGACCGCAGCTGACATGAGGTGCCCGACACTCGCGTGCCCTTACGAGATCTCCTCTCGCGCACCGCGCTCGCTCGGCGTGCCAAGGAGCAGGGAAGGAAGCATTAGCACTGCCACCTCGCCTGCCAGGCTCAGGAGACCTTTGAAGCAAGCACCATACTTGACCCTCATCCTCCTCTTAATTAATAGCGTGGGTATTAAATTGCAGCCTTTTATTCATAGACAGGTGTGCATCTTTGTCAGAGGTCCCTGCTTAAATCATCCGCCTCATCTCCAATAACAATGTTAACGATGCTCAGAGCCAGCTCTGGACTGTAAAACATATTTCCCTGATGTTTGTTCAATAATTCCATGAGAATTAAAAACATCTATTACCGGCTGCAGGATGCTAACAGGCCCCTGGAGCAGAGACCGGGCTGTAACTCACTTAAGGGGCTCAGCTGATGCCGCAGATGCTGCTGCCTGCGTACCAGGCTCTCGCGCTCGGTGCGGTCCGATGCTGCAACAACCCACGGGCGCAGCAGGATGGTCTGGTGGTCACCCCACACGACGGGGGTAATGAGCCCTGCTCTGCTTCCAGCTGTGTCAAGCCCACCTGCCTGATGCGCTCCAGGAGGGCTCCTTATACACTCAGCTTGCCACAAATCTCCACTCTCCATCTGCTATCCCACCATCACCGTTGCTATTTTAAGCGCCGACATGTTATCCCAAGCCACCATCAAGGGTCCATTGCACAAAACATTGCAAGAGATGGTCCTGGCTCTGCATTGTTCACCAGCTCAGCTGAAAAGGATGGAGAAAAGCTGCTAAGGAAAGGCAAGCCCTAGCGAGGACACGATGGCACTGTGCTGCTCAGTGACAGAGCAGGAACGGAGCCCAGGTGTCCCAAGCCACGTCCCAGACACCACCACCAGACTGCTAAAAACGCTTATTTATCACCCAGTTCTCGAGCCACAGGGTACACAAGATAACCGTGCCTAGATGCAGACCCGTGCCGCAGAGCGGTCCCTGTCCCTGTCATGACTTCTGGCAGCTCAGAAATGTTGTTTCTGGAAAAATATTTATCTTTTTAATGAAGCAGAGGCAGCAGTGGAGTCCCCAGAAGGTCAGAGCCGTGCTTGTTGCAATCAGCTCCCTTCACGGCTCCCGCTGAATGGGGCTCTGATTGCAGATGCCAGTCAGAACACTCAACTTTCCCTGCCTATTTGGAAATTAAAACATAAAGGCACTTCCCCAGACACCGCATTTAGGGGTGGTTTATATAACATAATCTTGCGGGCACAAAGCCAGATGGATTCAGAAGGTGGGATGCTAAAGCAGAATGACTTTATTGAGCTAGGAAATACAACACACTGCTGTAAAACTCTCCAGGGTGAGCTAGAAAAGGGGCCAAAGGCTGCTATCAATCTCACCCCCCCCCCCCCCCAATATCCAGGCTCACCAGGACACGGGGTTTCCGTTCAGGTCCTATCTCTGTGTCTAAAGACTGAACTGCTTCCAGTGGCTGCTAGCCAAACTGCGGGCTGCAGTTTGGTTCCATCGCCTGTTATTTTTAATTATTATTGGTATTTCTAAGCATCTTTGCTTTTCACCCAAACACAGAGACAGTTGGATGATCAGCAGGCAGGAGGAGAAATGAAAACAAACTATTCCCGTCCTGCAAAAGCTCAGCTCCTAAAACGCACAACGCACTGCATAGCGGCTGGACTCGTCCCTCAAGCAAGCTCTCATGATTTCCATATAAATGGTCAGAATTAAAGAGCAGTTCTAGTTATAGCACCTGCCTGAAGATTGTCATCCCCTTCCATACCCCTCATGAGCACAGATGTTCGGATGACAGGCAGAAGAACCATTTGCAAAATCTCCAGCTGAAGACTGATGGAAATCAGATCCGAGCCGGACTCTATCTGGTTGCCCGTTCCTGATCTTGGGGGGATGAAATTATGAGCCGTCCTCCTCCTCACCTCCCAGCAAGCTCCTGCAGCCTTCCCCACCGCAGGACTCAGTGGCAGGGCTAAGGAGGGACCGGGGCAATAGCATCAGAGCACCCGAGTTTCACTATTCTCAGGGTTGCACAGAATTTGAAGAGAAGCAAAACACAAAGGCGTGCATGGGGTTGCTACCTGCTCGGGTGAAATTAGGACGATTAAATGGAGGAGCTCCAGAGCTGAGGGCGAGAGTGGAAGTGCCAGCTTTAGCGGGGCAATAAACTCATATGTGGGCACTGAGAAGGGACACTCGAGCAACGGGTTTCATCCCCTTCCCGTTCAAGGTCATCTCTTAGGTAGGCTCAGAGGACGTGCCATTAAGCAGGCACTGACCAAGCCACTGAGAAACTTCTCCCTCTGGCCCAGGCAGGTTTATTCTTCCTATTCTCCTGCACTGTGCTCTGACAGAGCATTGGAACAGGTTGCCCAGAGAGGTGGTGGAGTCTCCTTCGCTGGAGATATTCAAAAGCCGTCTGGATGTGATCCTGGGCAATATGCTCTAGGTGACCCTGCTTGAGCAGGGAGGTTGGACTAGATGATCTCCAGAGGTCCCTTCCAACCTAAACGATTCTGTGATAAGCAGTGTGGCCACAGCTGCTGGTATCATCCCAACCATCGTAAAGGGATGGCCGCAGCCCAGCAGCATTAGACCCAGGGGCTTCGCTAGCTGTCACCGAGTCTCGCGGCACGTTCAGGTCGCCAACGCCAAGCTGGAAGCGGAAAAGGGAGCGCTCCCCTGCTCGCTCCTGGGAAACGCCTCCAAACAGGCGTGCCGGGTGGAGAGACGTCCCCAGCCCGGGCCGCACCGAAGCGGCGAGATCCAAAGCTAAACCTCCTGGGGAGCAGCCGGGGAGGCGCGCAGCAGGCGGAGAGCAGCATCCTCGGGGACGCTCCCAGGCAGCCCTGTCCCTCAGCGGAGGTGGGGAACGATGAGCGCCGCGTGCCCGGGAACGCGCCAGTCGAGAGCTGGGGGAGGCAGGAACAAGGCCCCGCTCCGGCCGGGATCCCCGAGGGCAAGCGTTCGGACAAGAGGCAACTTGTTAAAGGGAGAAACAATAGTGAATGCCGGCGGCAGCTCCCTCCCCGCGGGCACAACGGGGCCAGTCTCGGGCAGCCACCGAGCCCGGCTGCCCGAGCCTCTGACGACACCGCCGCGACATCTGCCAGGGTGCGAGGGGACGGGGCACCCCGCCGCCGGCGCGTGGAGGTTTTTGTCCGGTTTAATTCCGACCGCCACCAACTCTGCACGCGGACGCGCTCCTTTTTAACGCCCGGGAGCTTGCCAACGCGAGGGCAGGCGGCTGCCGCGGATTCGCCGCCTGGGTTGTCCCGCCTTCGGCCCACCAAGGGCTGCTCCCGGAATCGCATACCGTCCGCGGCGGAAGTGTATTTATTTAAAAAGGAGGTTACACCAAACCATATATATATCAGAAAGAGCCAGCCCCAACTTCTGTGACCCCATCCTGTAATCAGGCAGAGCGGAAAAATTTGACTAGGATAAATCAGGGCACCCCTTGGACAGGGGCAGGGTGGGCTCCAGATGCCTTGAACATCTGCACGTGACCCCGCTGCACGTGAATCCCTTGCACGTGCGACCCTCTAGTGCATGTCCAACCTAACCATCATCTCCAGGCTCAGGTCCACAAATACCAGGAGGGCAGCGAGGACGCCACGGGGAGAGGGAAACGATCCCGCTCTCTCCGCGTCAGCCCCGCTCCTCCATACCGCCTCGCCGTCCGGCGCAGCAGCTATTGTTAGACTCGCAGTTACGCAACCACCTTATCGAAAGCTCCTCTTCCAAGCCGCGCTTCGGTGACACCACGCGACCCAGGCGTTTCAACCCGCCTCGCGAACACTGCTAATGCGTTTCTGCTCATTCATTCCCTCCGCTCGCGGCCCGCCGGAGCACCCATCCGCTCCCGGATCTTCCCACCGCATGGAAACACTGCTCTCACGGCTGTACTCCAAAAACGGCTTTAATTACAGGATAAGAGAGCCCATCAGATCTCTCAGTTCAGCCTGTCTTTTCATTAATCGAAGCACAAGACCTTTAAAGCAGAGAGGTGCTGGTGGGCACCTGAAGCTAAAGCCCCAGGTGGTACTTGGTGAAGGTAAGCGAGGTAAAAGCAACTTCTTCCTCTGCTCGTCGCGTTCTGCCCTAGTGCACTTTACGGCGGCCAGAAGGACCCGAATTATAGCTCTAGCTTTATTTAAGAAGAAGTTTTAGGTGACCTGTGTGTGGCTGCCAGTAGGGAGCAGCACAGCAGCTCTCTAAAAGCACTCGGGGAGGTGCACGGCAGCGCGGGACGGCCGCGAAGCGTCTCTGATGGGGTGGGCAGGGACGGAGGTGACACAGCCGGCTGGAAGGTTTTACCACCATAAATAAATGCACTGGCCTCCGGAGCCACGGCTTGCTCTCTGCCCTGCCGCTCTCCACCAGAGAGCACTGATCGTGCACAAACTGCCGGGCTTCCCCTCCCAAAGGGCAGGTGAGCCGGCGGCGTTGCTCGGAGGCTGCAGCCCCGGCACCGCGCCAGCCCCCGCCAGCTCCTGAAGGCAGGGAACTGTGCAGGATGCTGGGGAGGACACGATGGCCACCTGCGCCAAGACGAAACCCCAACTGTCATGAAACCGCAAGCATACTTCAGTGGGGCCGAGGTGCATCTCCTAATCGATACTTGCGTGTAGGTATGAGCGCGTTTGTCCTGGGTAACTGCGCAGGGAGCAAACCTCCTTTTGCTTGAAGCAGCCTCGGCGTATGCAGATACCAGCTAGAATTACCAGAAGAAAAAACTCCAAACCCAAACCCAAAGCCTTCCTCTGGCATTCATCATTTTAATTAGCAGAGCTGTGCCCGGAATCTCAATGGGAGGTTATACCACAAAGAGAGCCAGGCGGAGGAGCACAAGTGTCTCCTCTCACTTCAGAAATGAACAGAGCTGTCTGTGAAATTATTAGTAATATTATGTGTCCCATTTACAGCTCAACATGCACACCCTGGGCGCTCACCCGGCAGCAACAAGCAATCTAATGACTGGGATTGTTTCAGGTGAACGGCAACGGCAGGCGAGCCAAACAACATCTCCAACACCAGCGTCCTGCCAAATCCTTAAATGTCAGAGCGTGGCCGGTCACCCCTTCCCCTCTCTTGCACCTCCCTAGACGTCCCAGGTGTCACTTCCTGCGCTCTTGGCACAGAAGCGCAAGTGCTGGGAGGCAAAGGTGGCTTCCGAGGCAGTGTTCGTGCTGCGCTAAATAGTATGCAGATCACACACGCACATACGTGCGCACACCGTCCAAAGAGATACACTAAGTGAATATATAAACATATACATCCTAGATCTTCCAGGCCCCAAATACCTTTAGGTAATAATAAATATCATGCGAGTAACAAAACACTTGGCGCCTGTTCATTAGCCTTTGATGCAGATCACCTAATTCTCTCTTACTCTCTAAGGGTTAAAAATTTCCTTTTGGAAGATTAAAGCTAAGACTTCTCAGGGAATAGTCCAGAAGCAGGGACTGACTTTATTTGTGCACTTTCCTTGAGCAAAGGGTAATCTTTAGGGACCACTTCTGTTCTCAGCAGAGGCAGCCACGAGGGAGAGATAATAATGGGGTGTTAAAGAAACCGTGGATCGGTATATCCAGCGTTGCCCGTAAACTGTTACTAGCCAGGCTATTGCCTTACTAAGCAGGTATCGCGTACAAAGCTAGAGCATCACCCCAATTTGTCTGTGCTGAAAACCGCCTTTCCATAATCTCATGTCTTTATTAAACGTACCTTCACTTGCAATGCTAGGCCGTAAGGAAAAACTGCTTTGCCGCCGTGCCTGTGTTTAGAGCTCTTTCTCTCTCATCACATGGAAGCTACCAAAGTAAAGAGTGTTTCAGTCACATGGCATTATCACTTTATTCTGAATTATAGGCTACAAACACATTCACCATCCCTAAGCGTTCAGATTAAAAAAAAAGGGGGGGGGGAAGCCAACTGGAACTCAACCTGGCACTCAACCAAAGCCCCTTCTGAAGGTTAAAAATTAAAAAGGCAACATTTTAAGGAGTCAACAGAAGCGAAAGCTGCTCTGTGTATTTTGCAAGCTTGTGCGTTTTCGGGAGTTTGGCTGGCACCTCCGGCAGAAGTGCCAAAGCGCGGCACGGCCGTCTGGTCCTCCCGCAAGGCAGCACGATGCTGCTGGTCCGGGACAACTGGCGTCCCCCCGCTTCCCGTGCCCTCACCTCCTTCTGCGCCCCTGCTTCCCGCTTTGTAACGTGGAAAGTGGACTGGTCTTTCTCTGTCAAGAGCATCTACAGATGGAAATGCTAATAAGAGCCATTTATGCTTATTAAAGTACTTCCCTCGCACCCTAGGTAAAGAGGATGTTACAGGAAAACCTGCTCTCCGAGATGACTAGCACAACGTCTCGATCATTATGAGCGCAGATAAAATCAGATTAACTTTTAAACAATTGAAAACGTTGAGTTTAGACCATCACCCCTTGGGATATAATATCTGCTTTAATGACACTGCATGTAAGTAACCATACAATTGCCAGCCACGATACATCCCTAGAGAGGAGAGTAGAGCCAGGAACTCCGATTATCAAAATACACCCTCCCAAACCCAAGGCAAATCTTCACTAGCCAGCTGCAATGACACTTTTTTCCTCCCTGTGGGCTAAGAAAAGATAACTCTCTTCCATTTCAGTCACTCTTTTGCACTCACTGGCACTAAGAGAGCCCGTAAGAGATTTCAGGGTGAGCCAAAAGGCAAACTGGAGGCATAAAAAAGGCTCAGAGACCTCCTGGGAGGTAGCAGAGGGGCCTCAGCTGAACACAAGAGCTTGACCCTAAACAAAGAACCTACAACTTTTCGCTCTATTTTTCTTCATCTGAGGGATCCAAAGGACAACGCAGACCGAAAATCAGTCTGCAAACCTTTCTCGGGGTCATGCACAGAGCGAGTTGCGGGGGCACTCGGGAGGGAAGCACCGTGGCCCTTGGGTGCTCAACCTCCCTCGGCCCACACGCTTTGCCTGCATGAGGTCTTCTGCGGGGAGGGCTCGCTCGTCATCTCCCAGGAGCAGAGCCACAGCAATGCCCCAGGCCCATCCCTGTGATGAGAGGGAAGCCCAGGCTCCGAAAAGAAACCAAGCAACATCCAACGGGACCTAAACCTCAGTCTCGAACTCTTCCTGCTCTGCAGCTAAGCGCTCACCATAAGCCTCTGCACAAGGAGAAAAATCACATCCGCTGGAGCTGGTCCAGGCTAGAGCAGTTAGATGACTTAAAGCACAGCCCTCTGACTCCAGATAGTCCCTTGCCCAGAGTAAATCAGCAATGCCCAATGTTCAGCCGTTGAAAAGGCGATTAGTTAGGGCAGGTCGCGGCAAGGCAAGCCCGGAGCTATCTCTGAATAATAAAGGCGAGGATGCCCACCTGCCTCCCAAAATACAGGCCCATTAAACGGCAGGGAGGAGGGATGTTTGCGCATTCATGGACTATGGCAGTGGTTGTTCTTGCATCGTCTCATAAATATTTAACAGTAAGCACTTTGTAAAGAAGAATGTTATTAAGGCTGGTATAGTCTGTGGCTCCAAATGCGGCCATACATCAGATGTTGCCAGCCTAGTATGCATAACCCTCTTAGATCTGCCGGTGGCAATTCAGTTTCTTTGGGGAAGGAGAGGGGGGAGAGGGAGGAGAAGAGAAAAGAAAAAGCAAAAAAAAAGTAAAATTCAGAGTCTCAGAGGCCCAAGGGGTCGCGTGCGAGACGTTTGAGGGATATCCTACCAATAGATCAGACCTTCGCAATCACCTACAGCAACACAGATATCTCAGAGAGATGGGGGAAGAAGGCGAGGGCGAGAAGGCAAAAACCCAATAAAACAGAACGCACTAGATGAAAAGCAATTCTTAGCAGCAATTTTTAGCATAAAGACATTGTTGGGGTTTTTTTTCTTTCCCGCAATAGCAAATTAATCTTTTTACTGCTGCTGAAGATGCTCTAATAATATTTACTCCAACATTTTACACTTCATTGTGATCCTTTGACTTCTTTTGGCATGGTTTTTTTCTTGACCTATTGATTTCATTTGCTTTATCATAGCCCTGACAGCCCTGAAGGGAGAGATGGAAAAAAGCCTACTGCAGCAGAGAGCAAACACATCGAGGCCCCTTTCGCGAGGAGGTTAAGAGCCAGGCTCGGCTCTGTTGGCCCTATGGAGGCCCCCAGGAGTCACAGCAGGAACCAGCCTCCTGCTTTTCAGCAAGTTTTAATACTCATGCTAGACTCAGGGCTCACCGAAGCCCATGAGTTTTTGCAATGTTAGCCATCTCCAGATCAAGCCCAGGAGCCAAGCTCCAGGCTAAGAACGTGAGATCCCACCTTTGAAGCCTACCTGGCTTCTCTCTGCTAACCTGCCTGTTCACTGCCACTTCCTCCCGTTGCTGATGGAGGTAACAAGGAACGAAACCAAATTTCCCCAGCCAATTCCCCAAAGGGCGCACGCAGCCAGGCGGCAGCAACCGGGAATTTGCACTCCTCAAGGACGACCTCGCAATCCCGCAGGATTAGACCACATTTGGATTTCAACCCTTGTCCTGATGCTCAAAGACACCACATTCCCATACCTCCCTCCTCAGCTACCCAGCCCTTGCCAAATATTTGCCCTTCTGTTCCAAAATTCAGATAACTTCTTTTTAGGCTTCCACAAACTGGTCACTTAATTCTCACTGCATAACCAGGAATGGTTATAGTGGCTGTCAAGCAATGACCATCTGAGCAACGACATATGAAGTATATTTAAATAGGCAATAGGCCTATTAAGACACTTAACAATATGGCAGTAGCTAAAGTAGCCCACGAGTTCATAATTTGGTTTAAAAATATTGAAAATTATTTT
Organism: Struthio camelus; assembly: GCF_040807025.1. NCBI lineage: Eukaryota > Metazoa > Chordata > Aves > Struthioniformes > Struthionidae > Struthio > Struthio camelus. The sequence goes on from NC_090963.1 coordinate 6,535,172, forward strand.
AATTTCTTAATTATCATAATGAAAACCTGGGGAGAGGATGCATGAGCGTGTCTGGGAGGAGTGGCAGGACAGCAGGGAAGCGGGAAGACCGGCAGCAAACGTGATTTATAAGCCACGGTGGCTCAGCAGGCGCTCGTGCGGGTTTGGATCCTGGCTCTCCGGCAATTCCCCCCGTGCAGGGAGCATCGGAGAAGGCAACGGGTTTACCCAGGACACCCGTGGGAGTCGGGGCAGGGAGAGGAGCGCCCCGGGGCGACGCCAGAATTCACGGCGGGGTTGATCCTGGGCCTTTGTATCCTCAACATCTCCAGGGCCAAAGGTAGAGAAAGCTGCAGCGAGGCGGCCGGGGCTCTCCGCTCGAGCACCTTCGCGGGATGCACCAGCCGAGGGGCGAGGAGAAGAAGGGACCAACCTCCCCCATCCGCCCGGCATCCTCAACCGCCTCCTGCGCACGCAACCCAAAAGCCTTGCCCCCTTTTGACTTCTTCTGGGGGGTGTTCAGGCATCGCTAGATGAAGCCAGGCTCGGGTCACGTCGGAGCAGCCCTGTTTCATGAGTACTAAGTTCATTTAATCTGTGCATGTGTTTAATTCCCCACTCTGGCATTTCTCTCCTCTATCACTTTTCACAGACTGTCAGTCCTGAAATCCTTCGCAGAGCAGCCACATGCCATACCTACTTAGGAATTACGCCAACTAGAGCAGTCATTAGGCACTTTCCATGTCCTACATGCAGCTGTGAACATTCATGCTAGTGAGACTTAATCAGACAGCGTATCAACTGCGAGTGGAGCAGGGTGGTAAGCAGGGATGTCACCAATCGCTCCCCTGCTTTGAAAGCTTTCAAGTTGCTACGTTTTTGTGGTTTTTTTAATTTTAAAGAGTTCCATTTGCTTTTTTTCTGCTCGAGGAGTTTCAGCATCCAAGCAGACAATCCTCATTGCCCATTTTCCCCACTAACGGTCCTGCCCATAGAAACTCACCCCTTCGGCTGACCTCGTCCGCCTACTCCCGCAAACCCCCCTTTCATCCTTCCCCAGGCAGCTGGGGCTGCCTGCTGCCGGAAACAGGATCCGGGGCTGGATGCGCTGCTGCTCTGATCCAATCTGGCAACTACTAAGTGACAGCTCTGCAAAGGCGTTTAGGTACCTAAAGATGCAGATCGGATGCCTGGTGGGATTTTCGCACGCAGAAGCCGGAGAGGTGCCTATTTCCTATTGCAACCAGAAGATGCAGACCTCGCTTGCTTCAGCACCGCTGAAATTTCTGCATCACCATGCTCCACTGAAACACTGGTCCCAGAGACTGAAAGTCCTTAGACCTTCACTGCCTGGACCTTGCGGGAGCTGGTAAATGAGCAACAGCTTCGGCGACTTACCCACCCCTTGGACCAGGCTTTAGCCATCCGTGGGAGCTGGCACCGCAGCCCCTTCCCTCCAGATGTACAACCTTGAGCTTCAGCCTGCCATCCCAGGCTCAGGGCTTTCCAGAAAGGCGACTAGGGGAACGGTTTTCACAGCTGGCACGCGTCTCTTCTTTCCGACGCTGCTGCTGTCTCGCCCTTTCCCCGATGCTTCGTCGTCCGATGTTTCATTACAAGTGCTTCGCTGCTAGGGCTACTCCTGCACTCAGCAAGCACTCGTCTGGTGTTGGACGCTACCGCGAGAGTAAATAACCTTGCTTTTTGCTCAGCACAGGCTGTCAGGCCAGCTCAAAGCGCGTTTATAAAGGTCGGCGCGGGACAGGGAAACCGAGGCACGTAAAGGGGACGACGGCTTGGACACCACGAGGAAAGAAACCCAGTCCGAAGCGGCGAGAAGTCACGGGGAAGCAGACCCTCCGGACCCCGCGTCGCCCTGCCTGCCTCCGCTTCCCCTGCGGTCGCCAGAGCATCGACAACAGGCGCGAGGGCGGCAGGGGGAAGTTAGCGCTTGCCCTCCGCAAGGTCAAGAAAACCTCTCAAAAGCGCCATCGAGTTTCGAAAGTCCTAAACGAAGAAATTACTTAATCTATCCGGGGGATTGTAGCTGTTATATAAGCTGCGGTAAACAAGCTTCAGATCCAGCTACTAAGGATTCCACCGACATCGAGGAGCCCGGGCTACATTGACGAGTTGTCTCTGCTGCCCTTGAAACTCAATTTGCCGTCGCTCACCTCATTTCAAATTAGCACAGGAGCCTCGCGGTCCGACTGGGGCTCGGTTACGCAAGCTCCCTGCCGCTTCCTCCCCTGCGCCAGCGGCTCAGGGCTTTGCCCTGCGGCAACATTGCAGCGGGTATCCAGAAGGCAGATTAAATGCAGCTACTTGAACATAGTCACAGTTACCCGACTTAGAGAGAAACTCGTCCTTTTGCCAGCAAACCCGCCAAAGGCGCACGCATCACTTAAACCCCTTCCTGAGCGCCTGAACGGATCTAAGCAGCGAAGGAGCACAACAGCAGCCCTTTGCACAGAGGTGAATTTTATCCCTGCTCGGAGTCAGGTTATCTTTCGGGACTGGGCAGAATAGTCGCAGTGGATCGGCATGGTTTGAGGAAGAGGAGGCTCTCTGGATTTGTTTTAAACAGGTCCTACATAAAATCTGCTTGGACCACACTCGCAATGAATGCGTAGCATTCAGGGAATTGGTTTTTTTCCCCTCCCCTCCCCAGACCGGAATTTTTAAGCAGCTAAAATTTAAGGCAATAATTTCACATCAAGGCTGGACAGATATTTTGAAAATTCAAAATCAGTAAAATTAAGGTCCAAACCCCAATTTTTGTCAAGGAAAAGCAGGTCCAAATAACTCCAATAATGACTTTTCAAAATTTAAAGCTTAGGGGAGCGGGGGACTGTGCATTTGAGCCGACAATTCATTTGAACTTGGGAACAGTCCTGCCATTGCCCGAAAATTTAATACCAGAAATGAAATTCTAAGTAGTATTTCTCCCTTTTGAAACCTTTGGAAAAAAAAAAGAGCAAGCAATGATTATGTTACAGAGCATGGATTGCACTGCCACGTTATAGCACAGTCGTATCTAGTGGAGTTAGGCAAGCGCAGTCGACGCTCTACGCTGATAACGTGAAGGACCACCTCAGCTCCAAGGATCTATGTTTTAGAGCGATAAGGCAAACAAAGGGGTGAGCAATGCCCTTCGTACCAACGAGGAAAGAAAGGTTCATTTTCTCGAGATCACGTAGATGTTCTGCAGCAGAGCCAGGATTAGATTTGCATCTCCCCGACCCCAAACCGACCTCTGCTCCCAGAGTCCTCAGAAAAGGCCAGCGTCTCCCAACCTCTGAATTTATCAGCAGAAGCACGCTCAGAAAAAGCGTTTTGGGTTTCAGCTCCTCCGCAGCGATCGCAGCTCGCCCACGAGCGGCTCCCAAACTCCGCTCCCCTCCCTAGCGCTGCCGGGAAGGCGACTCGTGGGGTTCTGCCTCCCAAACCCAATCAGCCAATTGCACTCTCTAATTGACTCCCATGGATTTAATTGGGCTGGGGATGACATACAGCATCTCGATAAATACTCCACGAAAACGAGGAAGAGCGCGCAGCACTGGGTGTCAGCCGTTATCTTGGACCCCGAAGGAGCCCTCGCTTCCCGGCTGCAGCCTGGCTCTGGTGGCACCTGCCCCACGTCCTCCGCGTCCACGGAGTCGCAGGGAGCCGAGGTCGCCAGCCACCGCAAAGCAAAGCTCGGCCCTCGGAAGGACAGCGCCGACTTGCACGGACCAGGGCAGCCTGCCGCACGCGTGCACGCAGGCAGCGGCGCTCCTACAGCTGCAGCGCAAAGAAGTCGCTCCGGAGCCTGAGCTGCAGCTGGGACCAACGCGACGAGGCCGCGTCACATTTGGTCCCTAACGGCGCGCAGAGGAGCCCCGGGCTTCACGTCACAACCTTTTGCCTTTGCTTCCCCGCACAAAAGACCCATTGACGGCTCGGCCGACGAGGGCCTTTGCCCTCGGCCCGCAGCGGCAACTCGAACTCGCGCCTCCGGCCCCGCGGCGAGCGCAGCCCGCGACACCAGGCACGATAACGGGGCTTGTGTTTCGGGGCAAAGGATGCAGAGAAAGGGGCCAGTGTTTTCTGCCGCCCACCGCTCCCAGCTGACCCGCTCGCCCAGACGAGCCGCCTGCCTTGTCCCCCTGCTGCGACTCGGCTCACACCTCGCAAACTCGCCGGAGCGACGGAAGGAGGAGACGGGACGGGCGGACAAACCCTGAGGTCTGGAGCCATCCGCTCCCAGCCGCAAACCTCGCTAAGAAGCAAAAATCACCGCATCTGGAGACACTCGAGGGATGCTTACAGTCACAGTCCCAGGACGCTCTCTAGCACAGGAGCTTTCAACTCGCGTCCCAAAACCCAGCCGCGCTCTTGCCCGCTTTGTTAGTATTTTCAACTCAGGGGCCGAGGCTGAAGGGATGGACCAAAATCTCTTCCCCTTAATTTTTTTTTTTTCAAATCAAGGCAGAACTGCTCCTCTCGCAGAGTTACAAGAACAGGAGTGAAAATTCCCGCGTCCTGCTGCTGCCCTGGGAAGGGAGAGCAAAGGGCACTAAAAGGCTGGAAAGAGGCAGGTACCGCCTGCAAGTCCCCGACTCCGGCCAGCAGGACTCGGGGAGGGCAGCCGGCGCCGCACCAGCCTTTCCCCGCTTCCCTCCGGCTCTCGCGGCTTCGCCGCTCGCGACCATCCGTTTTCTGGAGTAAGAAACTGCGAGGTTAGGAGGTCTGGGGTCCGTTTGGGGCCCACAGCACCACTTAAGCCAAATGCGTCCCAAAACCGACATTTTCATTCCCCAAAGAAAACAAGAGAGTGGAAATAAGGCAAAGCAAGAAGGCGATAGAAAGTTCCTAGTAAATCCCAAATATTTAGGAGGCAGGTACCTCACTTACGGACCGGTTGCAGCCTCCGGGCTGAATTCACTTTGGGCGCAAGGTGCAAAGATTGGGCTGGTTGTGTCTTATCCAGACTTGCGCTCCCACATCCGGAGTTTAAGTCAGCACAGAACTAGGCCCTTTCAGCCAAAATTAGGCTCTACCCCTCTCGCAAACCGTCCTCTTCCTCCGGCTCCCAGGTTTCCACCGCCTCGCGTCCTTTGGCCGCCGCGCAAATCCTCCAGGTCTCAGCACCACGGGAGCCTTTTCCGCCCCTTCCTGCCCGAATCGGCAGCTGGAGGAAGAGCCGCCGAGCCTGCTCGCCTTTCTGCCGCGCCGCCCGCGTACGCTCCCGGGGCCAAGCGCGCAAGCGGTGGGGAAAGCGAAGCGAAGTTGGGGCGCTGGCGGCTTTGCGCGGCCCGCGGCGCTCGGGAACCCCCGGGCTCATCCAACCTGCCAAGGGTCCGAGGAACAGAGCCCACGGCGGAACGAAAGCCGGGGAGGAGACACCCAAGAAACAACCAGCCCATCCGTCGGCGAGCCTCAAGCGCGTTAGGGGAAGCGCTCGCCTAAGCACATCACCGCGAACAGCGGTTGTCGCGGGGTCTCATTGCTCACGGGACGGGGCGAGAGCTCCAAGGCAGGCAGCGGGCAGGCTACGCCGGGGCTGGCGGGGACTCACGCCGAGACGCCCTCCGCACCCTGCATTAACCCCGTCCTATCAAGACCCGCCGCCTCCCCCCGGATGGCTGCGCTCCTCGCCGGCTGACGTCCTCCCGAGCCCAGCACGCGCAACCGCAGGAGGAGCATCCCGACGCCTCCCCCAGCATCCACCGACCGGCCCGGCCCGAGCCCCCCGCCGGCGCGGGGAGCTTTCAGCCTGCAGCGCGCAATGCAGAACGTAACTTTGAGTGACTATAATAAAGCTTTTTTTTTATTTTTAAACTGTTTTATCCCATTTTCCTCGCTCACGAGGAGTGCACCTTGGTGTCAACAGGACCCTTTTGTCTTTGTAAGCTATTTTGAGGCAAAGTATCTGTAAATTACTTCCCCAAACCTCCGCGCAAGCACATCACGCAGAGAAAATAGGCTTTGCAGGAACGCAGTAAATTGTTTCTGTCACACAAGGAAACGTAACCAATAGAAATCGTTATGGATGAGTCATTATGAGAGGGACCAGAAAAATTAGCCTTCATCCATTTCCTGCAGCCCGGTGCCTCGGCGCGCGAGGAAGGCGGATAACGCCTGCTAAGCGAGCGTATGAGCGCTGCGGGAAAAGGTGCCAGCAGGTCTCCAAAGGAGAGGGCCGCCGCGGGGCTGGACGCTGGGGAGAGGGTGCTCAGCAGCACGCAGGATGGGTGCCAGGATGGGCACCAAGGGCCGGGCGTCGCTGCCGTGGGGCCGCCCCGAGATGGGAAGGGATGCTCCGGGGTGGGAAAGGGGAGCGAGGACGGGACGGAGGAGCTCTCGCAGGAGGGAAACACCCGCCGCGTCCCGCGCTGCCGTTGTCTGCCCGTGCCCTCGCGTCCCTCTGCGGCCGCCGCAAGCATCCGCCGGGAGCAAGAAGGAAAGAAGGGGCCAAAGCCAAAAGCTCCCTGAGCGTTCCCCGGCTGCAGCAACGGAGCAGCGCGGGCACCAACGTGAGCCATCCCCGTCCAACCCCGACGGCACGAGGGCCAAAGCTGGCCGATACCCCGCCAAAGCGGGCTTTCTCCCCTCGCCGCGGTCCTCGTGCCCGCGAGCCACCCCTCCTACCGCCACCGAAACTCCTCCTGCCGCTTCGGCAACCCCCACCGACAAGCCCTGTCCTCCATCGATTCCGCGGCGCCAACGCAAGCATAGAAATTTTTCTTTTCCATATGCAGGAAAGATGACCGACGGGCACGTTGCAGCTCACGACGGGAGCCAACGAGCGCGGCGACGTCTGCTGCTCGCGCGGGCAAGGCGCCTTCGAGAGACCCAACCATCAGAGTGGCGTACGCGTGAACGTCGCAGGGGAAGACGCTCGTTCCCCCTCATCGGGGCGAGCGTAGCAGGCAGCGACGCGGCTCCGCTCGCCGCCCCGCTCCCCCGTCCCAGCGCTGGCACCCGGGCGCTTCGCTTCGGACCCGCGTTACAGATGCGAAAATCCATTTCCAGCGCGGCAGATAACGATTCATCCGGCCACACCGTGCAAACACCGCCGTGGAAGAGGCTCAAGTGTTAAACGCTCCCTAATGTGCAGTAATTGATTTCCACGTGCGCAGTAATGGATTTGGTCACATCGCGCAACAACAGATTTTACATGGGCCCTCGCTGATATTATACGCCGAGTGAAGTCATTAGTACTGCGGGCAAGAATTAGCCTTTAATAGCGCTGACCTCCGTGACCGGCACGGGTTGACCGGGGCCGTGTACACAGCCACCACCATCTACAGGGCTGGTCCACACTCAAGGATGTAATCACCAACTTAACAGCTGAAAACTGCTCCAAGTTACGTGAAACGCGTTGGGAGTTTCACTCGAGCCATTTCCTTACATACATGCAATTTAAATCCAGCGGCCAAATACCAGCGGATGCTGGAGGACAGGTGAGGGGGCCGAGCCTGGGGGGCACGAAGCGACCCGCGCCCGCTCAGCCCGTTGCGTCCGCGTTGACCTGACCCGGCCTCGCGTTCTCCAGCCCGTTTCAGAAACGGGGCCGGGTGCGACCCAAGAGCAGCCGTCAGGATCGAGACGCCCACGGTGGGCACGGTGGCCAACAGAGGATGCTCTCCTCAACCGAGTTTTGACTCGGTGACCCATCTCCCAAGCTCCTGGTGCTGCAAGTGTCATCTTCGAGATCCTCCGGGAGGGAAAAGATGCACAACTAACATCACAGCACTTGCCCTCGAGCATACACCAAGCCTGTTCCAACCAAACCCTTAGTGAAGGTCTTAACGCCTGCAGATACCTTCCCGGCTCCAAGCCAAGCTTTGTGCACGTGGCATTCGCACCTGCACAGGGGCCACAGATAAGAGCCAAGAAACCACGAGTCTCCTTTCCAGCCCCGACGCCTCGTCTCTGCCCTCCAGGAGCGCGGCGGTCGCATGCAACGAGACATCCCCCGCGCTCTGCCCAGGGCACGCCGCCGCCCTCTCGCTCGGTGCAGCCTTAGCCTCCGAGTCGGCGGCGAGCGGTAACGTCGCGCGTCCCGCCGTCAAGCCATTTACAAGTTCCCGCGCGCGCGCTAAAAACACCAGCGGGAGAAGTCGATTACCGACTTGCTCCCTGTCAAAGGAAGCAAGAGCTAAAGCCCAGCAGCATCTTCTGTCACTGGTGGCCCTCCGGCAGCAGAGCGGGAGCCAGGCGGCGCAGGGTTGGGGGGGGGGGTTCCTCGGAGGGTATTTACAAGCCTTGCAGCGGTGTTAAAAATCTATTATTTTCACTCCATCTCTGCAGCACCATTCGCCTTCTGTCGAGAAGCGATTGGGCTCCTGTCTGTCAGGGACACTGAGTGATTGTAGTGAGAAAATTGCATTCAGCAATGGGGGATTTAAGAGGGTGCTTGTCCTCAAACAGGGCTCCAATTAATTAACTCAGAGGAAGGGGCTGCTTGGGGTTTGTTTGGCCTTTTCGGTATTTTATTTGGTGCATTTAATTTATTGGCAGGTTGCTTGCTTTGTTTCCTTCTTTCTTTTTCTGGTTTTCTTTAAGACTCGTTGCAGGATGATAAAGCCTAAGGAATGTATTTACTCAGCAGGGGATTAATTGGAAAGCGGGAAGGAGAAATGGCTGGGCCAAGCCCTAAATCCCGACCCGAGCGCTGCACCTGCCAGTGCTGGGAAATTGCAAAGCCTCCCGGCCGGCCGGCCAACCCTTCTGCGCGCACGGGAGCAGCGCCGGAGGCGGGCGGCAGCGCCGGGCTCCAGCCGCTGCTGCGCCCTGCAAGAGCTCGGCATCGCTTTGCAGCATGCAATAAAGGGCAGCAATAGGTCCCACTCCACTCCCCATGCTTTGATCACCTCTCCATTAGACAAGCAGCTCCTCAAAACATACGGATTGCTTCTTCGTTTTTTCCGCAACTAGCAAAAAAGGCTCTGGCCTCAGATGGAGTCCTACCACACCAGACCATGCTCTGCACCGAAAGAGAGTTGGAGGTGGGTGTCGCTATTGGAGAGACTGTGCGGTGCCCAACGGGTGGTACCACACTTCTGGGCTTCAACCGCAGCATGACCTAGATGCAGGAAAGCCACGCAGGGGTGACGCTCGCATGGGGAGCACGACCTCCTACGATCACGGGTCCAGGACAGCACCTCTGAGAGCAGATGATGGTTAGGACGCTGGGGATGCCGTGGCCGACGGAAACCCCGTCGCCTCGTCTGCCATTCGCAGGCAAGCCCTGGAGCATCAAAACCACAACCGCCCGGCCCTGCCGTTCGCTTCAGGCCCTCTAGACGTTTTACATCGCCGCTGCCGTTTCAAGGGGCGAGGAAGGGCCTCGTTTTGGCCTCAGTCCTAATCTCTCAAAGGAATTAATCTTCAAAGCAATCGAGCCCCAGCCACAGCAAAGACAAAATTTCGATCTCCGAGCTGCAGTGACAGCTGAGCTCCTCTGACAGGGGAGATGGGAAAGCGCTGGATGGATGGGGCCAGCGCGAGGAGAGGCAGTAACAGAAACAGGCATCCAGACCGGAGCGGGTGCCAATGCCACGGCTTTGTCCTTGGGAAAGTCCAATATATTGTTTTTCTCCTTAACTAGGAAAATCAGATTTCCCACCTCCCCAAAACAATTTTTTTTAAAAGTTAATCTTGGAAATATCAAAACGATCTCAAAGGCTTTGTTTCCCTCTTATAATATGGTTTCCTACTGCAAACTGTAACGTAGCCTACGCGCAAAATGATAAACTGAACCAAAGGGATTTGACTTCATTGAAATAAAACATTTAGATGAAATTTTAAATGAGAAAAAGGCTACGGTTCCATAAAATGATTCAATTTTGGTGAACCTATATTTTCTTTTTGAAAATTGATTCATTAGAAAATTTTTCAACCCGCTCTAATCAAAAATGCTTTAGGCATTTTTGAAAATTTCAGTCTCTAGCTTCAAAACTTAATTTGTGTTGTAAAGCAGAGACGTTCATGACATACAGATACAGTGAACGGAAACACTTTTTGACTTTGCAAACACTTCAACTCTCAGAAATTAAATTAATCATAATGTGGGAGAACAACTTTTAAAAGTTTTTTCTGAAAGTACAAGAAGTATATTCAAACTCATCTGAAGACAGATTTTATAAATATAATATAAGGTTGTCATCTTCACGCTCACAGCTTGCATTTTGCTAACACCATCTCCATTTAAAATTTCTTAGGGTCATGAGCAAGCGAAATAAAAGACCGACCTTGTTTCTGCTCGGGAAAACTCAAGAGTGATGAAATCATTATACAGAGCATCTCCGAGAAAGAAAGAAGGCAATACATAGAAAGAAAGGATGGAGAAAAATAGAGGGTATAGCAAAAATGGAAAGAGAATGAGAGCATCACTGGAAATGCTCATTCCAACAAGAGCCCCATTCACACACACTTGTCTTTCCCTTCAGGGTTAGTTCTTGTTTCATTATAGATTAACACAGCATCTCTTCTCTTGAATCTCACTTGCTGAAGATCGCTACATCCATTTAAATGGATTTCAAAAGCCAGGATTGATCTCTGCCAAGTTGTAATTTTGGAGGCTAGCGTGATGGGTAACACACTTCAGCCTTTACCAAGAGTGAAGTAGGTGTGTGAATTGCTTCCTTGATATGATAAATTCATTAGATAAAGGAACCCAAGATAACAGGCGCGCAGTACTTCGGTACTTTAGAAAACATCGGGCGGCGCAAAGCGTAGGAAACGGGGTTGCGGCGTTAGCCTCCGAGTTTATATTAGAATAAAGAGGAGAACAAAGAGACTCGTGTAGAGGACTGGGAAGGGACCTTCCGGGTCAAGCAGCCCTACTGTTCGCTGTCACAGGCGGTCATGTAATATCACCTACGTAATTCTGATAGGTACTTGAACCCACGAACTCTCTAGCGCGAAGCATCTCAAAGCACCATCTTGGCAGGCTGTTGGGAAAAGGAAATCTCATTTTCCCAAGCCCAAGGGAACTGCAGCCCTTGCCTTAACAGTTACTAGCTACTTGCACGAGGCAGCTAGCACCGGTGTATAAAACTGGTGCTAGAGACCTGCTCTGCCGTCCGTGCCGACTGCCCAGCACCCGCGGAGGACCGGACAGTAGGCGCTGCCGCAGCTCCGGGCTGTATAATCCGTGCTAGGGCCTCCGCTCCTGCCGTTGCCCTCCGCACGCACCGAGTTAATAGTCAGGCGTCGCAGGCCTTCGTTTAAATTCTGCTCCAACAATAAAGGAAAACGAGCATGGTAGGCTGAGTACCTGCTCCTGCACTTTTGCTCTCAAAAAAAAAAAAAAAAGGATGGAGACATAGGAAGATGCCTTGGCCACCACGTAGGGGAGGCTAACGGACACCGCAGGTCAGAGGGGAAACAAAGCGACGGAGACCATCAGGGTACCAGGGAGCTGGTAAAAGGTGAGAGACGCTCTCGTAAAGCACAGGAGGAAGGAGCAAGAGCTAAGACAGGAGATGTGGAAGACAAAGCCGTGTGGGTTTAGAGGGCCCAGCGAGCAGCCGGCCAACACCGCGGGGGTCGCAGGGAGCCCGTGCAGAAAGGAGAGCCTGGAAGCGGTGGGAGCGCGGTCCTGGAGCAGGACGCAGGAGCGGTTGGAAAGGCTTACCCTGCAATTTAAGCCTCTCTCTTGCTGCAGCAAGGGTAACGCAATGATAGCCAGGAGCGTGTATATGCACCCAGCACTTTGCCTGCCATAAAGCTACTTTATCTAAAACAAGCCCTAGCAGCGACATTACTTAATCAATACGGCGCGATGCACCGAGATGGAGTTCAGCATAAAGAGATTACCGCGGCGGGCGAGCTGCTCGCAGCTACAAGGTTGGCAAAAGCCCTCCCGCGCCGCCGAGCGAGCTGCCAGATTGATCCTGATCTCGTTAACGGGCTTCTGGGCCAGCAGGCAGCTCCTCGGGTGCCAGCGCGGGAGGAGCGGCGTGCGACACCTTCCTCCGAGGCCTTGGCACAGGGTGAATGTCCTGCACCTTGGACCTCCAGGTCTGAGCCCGCACGCACTCAAGACACCGGCGCGCTGGAAACGTGCGTCCTACAGCTGGACTTTTATCAGTCACACAGCTCTTATTACTTCCGTTTCACCTAGGATAAAATCACTGCCCCGCAAAAGCCTGCTTTTCCACTGATTTACACCTGTTGAGGATTTGGCCCTGCGACCCTTGAAAGATCTAATGCAAGCGCTTTATAAAAAGGCGGTTTTGTAAAGAAAACAAAACTATCTCGCAGCAGCAGCCACGAGCTAGGAACAAACACCCACTGGGCAAGGCAGGACTTGACTCTAAAGAAAAGCGAATAATGCTAGTCTCCACCCAGGAAAAGTCTTGCTGGCACTTTTCTTTTTTTTTTTTTTTTGGCCCGTGCTTATGCACTTAAGGCTGCATAAGCTCGGTTTAAACCAAGTTCACTGCAGTTCCGTCTACATCAATTAAGAAGAAATTTAAACTAATGAGAAATAAGTGTCCAGGCAAGGCTCTGCATCGATTTGGTTAGACTAATGTAAGAGAGCAAGTGCATGCGCGTCCCTGCGAATGTGTACATGCATGCATGCGTTTGCAGGCATAGCCCTCTTGCATCTTGGCAGCTCGCCCCCAAATCCTCTCTGGTTAATTTTGAAGATTTTTCACACGCATCCACCAAATTTGCAATTTTTTTTTTTTTTGGTAACAGTGCTAACCCCAGTACTTCTAAATCCTCTGCAAAATAGACACTGTTTTCTTTTGTACAGAAAAGTTGGGAGATAAATTGCAGATGATTCAGTAAATAACTCAGCCTATGACCTTGATGCTTATTGATTCCTCAAGCTGTTTATCTTTCTTGTGTGCTCCCCAGCAAAAACAATTATCACTTAATTATAAAACAGCTTGGCTTGAGGGAGCCTCCCATTGGCTGGCAAGCTTTCCAAAGGGGTGAGTTAATCTGTGTAAACCACACGGCCCCGACCAAACTGACTGCTTAAGATTCAGAGCCACCAACTTCATTATTTTCTTCCCAGCTCATGTTTTTCCCCTCGTTTTAAAATCACTTAAGGATGTTTAGCCAATCCGGGTGTTTGACTGACTGAACACTCGGAGCAAATGGTATCGAATTTGACTAGAAACAGCAGGTGCCAACGCTTGCAAGGGAAAAAGGAGAACTATAGTAATAAAAAGAAGCAGAAGGAAAGGCTACCAGTCCTGGAATCAAATACCTGGATTGTTCTCGCTCTCCTTCAGTGACCTTGGAGAAGTCATTTTCGCTCTCTCTGTTGCCTCCCACTTTTTCTCTATTCAGAGCTGCAGCCATCTCACGTACCGAATACCAGCACAAAGCATCCGTCCTGCTCTTGACCCAAGCTTCACAATGCCACCGGCACGCAAATAATGACAGCGCTTGGCACTTGTGCAGCCATAAGTGCCTCGCAAAAGCATGCAGAGACATCCATTAGCGCAAGAGGTAAAGAAACATTATCTCCACCCTGAGGCAGGGGGAGAGAAAAGTTCTTCCCCCGGGCTAGAAACGAAGGATTTGCAATTCCCACGCGCCCCTGGGCTGCACCACGCCACCCTCCAGCACGAGGGCTGCCCCTTGCAGGGGCTCGGAGTCTGGAGCTGGAACATCACAGAGCTATTTCCCAAAGCCATTTGGTGGCCTTTCTACCTGCACGACCACATGATGTGGCTCAACGGACCTACTCCCCTATACAGAAGAGAGGGCAGCAGGACATCACCCTACAGCTAGGAAGGCTTTGCAGACGCATCTGCAGCATATTATCATTCTGCAAGGTATTGCCCCACTTTTTTCTTTTTTTCTTTTTTTAGTATAATGTTATTGCAGTGAATCAATCCTACAACTGAAAACCTTGTGGAGTACGGCTTCTGGGTATAGATGTAGAGGTTCAGTTACCAAACCTGCAAAACAAGTGGATAATTAGGCTTGAAAAGACACTCGCAACCACACGAGGACCAGAACACGGGCCCCAGGCATGCCTATGTCTGGACTCACGACACTTGGCTGGAACAAGAGCAAGGAGGAGATGGCTTTCTGCCACATCGCAGCCCCCATCCATGGTGCCACGGGAGGGGACCGGCGCTGGGAGCAGGTTCTGGAGAAGCAAGACCTCAGGTACCGCTGCTGCAAGGGATGATAAGGATGGGAATCACTTTGTTCCCCTTCCCTTAGTCGCGCTCCTGCCCTCTCCCAACAGCAAGAGCAGCAATGGGCTGCCCGTTGCGCACGGCCCCACGCTGCAAAGACTCCCTCGACGTTGGCGTGCCGTGCAAAAACTCCCAAGGCGCAGCAGAGACGCTGGATTTCCCAGCACTAAACCCTCCTTCACCGCTGCCTTCCTCAACTCTGCCCTCAGCCGCAGCACCGAGCCCGACCAGCGCTCGACGCAACTGGGGCGCTCCTGCACGCCGACGCAGTCGGACTCTCGTGGGCCGGGGGATCCGGCGCAATAACGAGCAGAACCACCACTAAGTGGACAAAAAATCATTAGATGCTGTAAAACAAAACAAAACAAAAAAGCGAGATGGGGAATACGTGCCAGCTGCCGGGATGCCAGGCCTCGGTCCCTGCCAGCGCGGGGTCTCGCTACGCAGCTGCCCTCCTGCTCGAGCCGACGCCAAGGAGCAAAGCCACGCGATGGCACTGCGTTTTTGGCTCCACCAGAGCCCACTGAGGTCGCTGGGTTTCGAAGCGGTGCCTGGCTGCGCGGGACACGACGCAGCATTTGTCCTCGAATGAGCAAAGGGGAGGGCTGGCTCGCTTTAAGAGCTGGTGTCCAGGGTGACAACGGAAGAACCTAAAGGACAGCAGGGCACCGCACTCCAGAAGCATTAGTGTTAAAGCAGAGGACAGCCATTCCCAGGGTGCGCAGCCAGAAGCAGTTTGAGGGAGAAGCTCAAGGTTTTGTAGACAAGTTGCAAAGACCCCACAGATCACTCCGGGTTCAGCACAGGGCGCTCACAAAACACTTTGCAGAGCATCGGTGCCCGAGCGTGCCGGAAAACGTTTCCAAGCCGGGGTCGCTGCTCCGCGACTCGAAGGATCACGCGCCGGTAGCCTGAGCGGGGCAGCACGGAGCAGCCTCTCAAGCAGCAGCGTTTAACCCTCATTTCAATCCAGGCCAGAGGTGCAGCACCCAGGCACGCGGCAGGCAGAAGGGAGGCTGCTGCCGGACACCCAGCGCCCTGCGTGCTATCCGCCTCCCGATTATCAGTTTGTGCTCGGCCACGTCCTCGTTTCCCAAGTAGACTAAAAGGAGACGTTGGCGTCATCTGCAGGTATTCTCAGACCTCTCTGATGCCATGAAGGAGCTCCAAGTAAAACTCAGGACCCAGTTCACCATTAGCAGACAGCCCAAAACGCCTGCGGTTCCCAGGCTGTTGCTTTTAGTGCCTTCCTTCCTTGCGACTCGAGTAGCAGGAACTGCAAAACAGATCAGACCACAGCTTGCGCGAAAGGCTGTTATCGCTCCTCATAATGAGGAGAGCTGCCCATAATTATCCCTATCAATCCCCAGCCAGGTATGAGAAGAACTGTTCCCGTTTCACCGGGGATTTTTTTTTGTTTTTTCTTTTCTTTTAAAGCAGTTCAGGGAGTGGAAAAAACGCAACACCTTCCCCTCAAACTCCTCTCTCCTCACCACCAAGGCAATTATACAGAAAGTCTGCCCATACCCACCGCAACCCTGGATGTAGGTGCACATCTCTCCAGGCACGAATAAAAGTTGCCTCTCCACCCGCTCATCGGTCGGAAAGCTGCGGGGCAGGACATCCGACGTGCCTCCGTTGCCGCAGACCGGGAAGGCGACCCAGCCTCGCAAAGCAGAGGGGCTTCACGGCCCGGCGTTTTGCAGGGAGCAGCCATGAGCACTCCGGTAATTACGGTACCCTTGCAGGAGGGGGATTTGTCACATTAAACAACTCTAAACGCTTAAAAGGGTTTTCGCTTAGACTCTCCTGCCGCGAAGCGTCTTCAAGGGCCCCAGATTTATTATTTCATCAAAGGATCAGAGAGGGGAAGTTTGTAGGAGATCAAACAAATACGAATACATTAGAAGAGACAGTAGGAGAGGCTGGAGAAATTGTCGGATTAAATAAGAAAAAGCATCAGCGTTTGCACGGACGAGCCGGGCGGGTTTCCCTCGCCCTCCCGGAGGCTGCGCTGCGGCAGCTCCCAGCCCGCTGCGCCCAAACCCCATCCGGTCCGCGTGAACGAGGCGGAGGAGATCAGGGTCCCTTGGGCGGGAGGAGATGCCCCACCACGCCAGAAGCACCCGTTTCCTTTCCGTTTACCCGCTCGCCCTTTCGGCTCCTTCCCCGCCACATCAGCTCTCGCAGCTCCGGCATTCGGGAGAGGCAACACCTACGGCGGCAGTGACAGGGAGCGTGCCAAACATTTGCAATCCAGACCGAGATACCACGTCCCAGAGCGCGCATCAGCGGTGGACGCGGCGAGAAGACCATCAGAAGATGGAAGAGCATCTCCCTCTTGTTATACGTGTCACGCTAGAGAAAAAGGACTCAAACGCGGAGCATTGCATGGGGGAAACAGTGCTGGGGGCTTCTCAGCATTGCAGCATTACAACCCCGCCATCTCCCGAGACGAGGCGGGCGAGCCTCCATATCCCACGGTGGCGGACGCGCCGGAGGTACCAAAGACGGCTAAAAATGAGCAACTCTGCCAAATTTCAGCGTGCTTCTAGCATCCAGTTACGCTGCCATTTAATAAAGGTGGATTTTACAATAGCAGCTCCGAGTACGCTTTCCTGCCAAATTTCTTTTTCGTTACAGGTTTGGAAAATACCCCAAGGGAGCCAATGCAAGGGGGGAAAGATGGATCTTTTGAAAACTGCCTTGAGATGTGCCTGAGCTGGGCTGCTGGCGCTGCTGCAGCCTCCCTGGGCGTTAGGTCTGCCTGCATCCGAGCAAGTCTCATCATCTTGTTTTCCCACGCTTCACGGCAGGGAGATTCATTCAGATCCACCTGTGCCAACCCCGAGCATGGCACGCTTCGATCTCGGGTAGCGCCTTCTGGCAGCGCCATAAAGCTACACGCGAAAACACCACCGAGGTTACAAATTTTAGTTTGGCCCATTAAGGAAGGGGGCTAAGCTGGGGAAACGCGCAATTATCCTTAAGCTACGTTGGAGCCTCGACTCAGGCCTAAGCTGTCGGGTGCAGGCATCGAGCCCCGTGCCGCTTTCAACTCCGTAAGCCCCAACACGCGAGCGTTGCCGTCTCCTCGCTACCAGCCCGCCCGGGCTCGTAGCAGCTGAGCAGGCTGCGGAGCCTTCTGTTCCCATCGCGCGCCCGGCACCTCTCGTCTCCTCCGCAGCTGCCAGCTAGCGCGCCTTCATCTCGGCAGATCAGTGGGCGGACTTGAGCGTACACAAAGTATATATAGAAACACGCACAGGAGGGCCCGCGGGGCTGCTCGCGCTTCTCGTGGGAGCAGCCAGGCTATCGGCTGCCAGCCCATCTCCTCCCTTAAATCCTCATTCACGAGGAGGAACGTCACACCTCGGAGGTCAAGGCACGCGTAGTTTTAATTCATTAAGCTAACTTCAGCCTTGGCCGAGTCCGGAGTCTTGGGGAAAAAGAACATACAAACAAAAAATCCAAAAAATTCCCCCAAACCAGCTACTACCCAGGCAGCAGTCACCAGCGTTTGGGTTCCCACCACCAGCGACTCCTCTGCTAGCCCGCGCTTGGGCGCTTTGTCCAGCAGTTAATGCAAGGGTGACCACCCTCACTGCCCCCGAGGCTCTGCCTGCAGCGTCAACGCACCTTGCCGCCTTCTCTTTCCGCGATACCTAATGCTATGTATGGCTGCAGCACCAGCGCGCTTCACAGCTCCGTCTCACCCAGGTGACCCCGGCCCTGGCTCACGGCTGCCACGGAGCAAAAACGCAGAGGGGAAAGAGGAAAAACAATGTTTTCACTCCTGGCAGCTGAGTGGAAACAGCACCTGCTTCTGCCTGCTCCAGACTCAGCAAAACTCAGCTTTCACCACCTGATAGCATACATGGGGAGCCCACGCAGACACACAAAAATCAATGCGCATCGATCCCTAAGCCAGGAATTCATAAACTCCTTTAAAGGTCAAGGATTGATTTTTCACTTTCTGTAAAAAGAAGAGGCTCCAGCCTTCCCCCCATCTGACATGTCCTGCGCTCCCCTCTGTGCATGCAGCGCAAGCGGCTCGCGGACGAACAGGCAAACGCACCGCAACGGAGAGGTGGTGCGCGCAGCCAGATGTTCAAAGCGTACACGTGTTCCCAGATATGCAACATGCATAGTCATCATACAAACTCATAAGCGACACGTATAAATACACAACGCAGGCGGTACGAGCATGCATTATTGGTAGTGCATGCATGTGCATGCACAATTAACTCCTTGCTTGCCGAGCGTCTTGTTTTTAGAGGCCGTAGGCAGGACCGAACCCTTGCAAGCAGCCCCCCAGGTCTGGAGGGCAGCAGCATCCCTTCCCAGCACCAGCTCTGCGGTGCCCGTGGCCTTGCAATGCGTGGTCTCGTCCACGTCAGGAAACCAAGAGCCGCCTCCGCAGCCCTAGCCCAGGGGCCTGAGCGCAGCCTCTCGACTGGTGATGGCAACGCTTGATTCGGGGACAAGCTGTCAGCATGTAGGGGGTGCAGGCAGCTGGGGACATCAAAGGCCCTTGGAGAGGTACAACATGCTCTAGACGGCCCTGCTTGAGCAGGGGGGTCGGACTAGATGATCTCCAGAGGTCCCTTCCAACCTCAACCCTTCTGTGATTCCGATTCATTAATTTGAGGACCATCCCCAGCAAGGGACATCCTGTAACTGCCTTCTGTGCCTTTGGGGACCCACGAGGACCCAAAACCAGCCTCACGCAATCCAGCATCCTAGAGCAGCTCCTGGCCAAGAGACGCTCTGGAGGGCAGCAGCTATCCCCTCCTCTCCCAGCTGCAGCGCGCGCTGGGGGACGCAGCAGCTGGGTTTGCCTCTCGGCTCCGCGCTTCGCGCCTTCCGGCACGAGCGTGCACGCAGAGGCACCGACATCCCAGCTGCGTCGCTCCGGGGGTGCGCGCAACCCCACCCCAAAGCAACACGGGCACTCATCTTCCCCGCACCTCGGCTTGCCCTTGGCTCCCCTCCAACCACGGCAGCCGGCAGCAACAGCTAATTGCTGCAAAATAGCTAGTCTCCATTTCAGGGTGCCGCTTTCTTTCGCTTTAGTAGCTGGCAAATGAATCCTCCAAGGAATTATAATAACCCTGCCCTGGCCTCGTTCCCTGGATTTCTGGCCCCTTTCCCTGGCACGGCTCCTAGCTGGGCTGGAAGTCTCGCTGTCTTTATCCCAAGTCCCTTCTCCCTCCTCACAAGCCGGCCTGGCTTCAAGTCAATTTTCACATGCACGGCACTGATTCCTCTACAGGTCAGCACTTTGCTCAAAATCCTTTGCTCCTTTAGATCCTGCATCCCAAATAGCTACTTGCAAAAGTAGCTGTGCTGCAGAAGGACTTTTAACCTCCTCCCCACATAGATCAGGTCCCTCTATGCGATACATATCTATATTCAGTGCCATATTCTAGATTCAAGGCATCCTTATGCTCTTTGCTTCCAAACGCAAAAGCTTTCCCCAGTTGTGTCACAACTTACTGCTATTTGGAGGCACAAGACAGCACATTAAAACAGCACTAGATTTAATTGATTTCTCTGCATTTCTGTGATGGAAGCTCAACGCCGGAGAGATGCTGAAGGTAAGAGTGTATAGACGGAGCCTAAGGCAATGGGCACAGCTGCCATCTGAGCACCAGGGATGAGGAGCAGCATGTCAGCAAGGCTTTACATCAACTTCAGGATACTTTGAGGTAGGTCCATAAAGTATCACTGTGGTTGGAAGCATGAGGCCCCTGTCGAAGGGATGCTTCTCCCCCCAACCCTACCTCCCCAGACGTTCGACAAGCTCAGGAAGGCGGCATACACTTCCCTGGTGAAAAAAAAAAAAAACATAACTGAGATCCTTTAGAGCAAACCAGGGGTTCAGCATAGCCCTGGGGCGCTGTGAAAACGTTCTACTGAAACTCTCTGCATCCATGAGCGGGGTCCCACAGCGGGTCCCCAGCTCGTGCCGGGGGGAGGCCGATTGCCGAGCCAGAGGGAACGGCAGCGACCGTCAGCCCTTCCCTCCCGCGCCGTCAGCTTTGCAAGGGGCGTTTAATGGGGAAGGACGCTAGAAAACAGAGGGGAACGTAAATACCGATAACGATTGCAATTACAATTTTGCACCAGCTGTTAGTAAGAAAATGAAGTTCCTCAAAGTTTAAGGCTGCCGGGATTTGGTATTCTGGTTTGTCTCCAATGTGGACACAGACCCCGATCTGACGCGCCAATAGTTCTGGAAGGAGAAGATGGCAGGAGACCATCTCAGGCTGGTAACACTCAAGATACCGAAAGGGAAAGCAACTCTCTCCCCAGATGCGTTCCCAGCACCACTGCAAAGAAAGAAGGGGGATAAGGCTAACAGCACTCACTAAAGCCAACTTACAAGAGAAGATTATATCAAAAAAAAAAAACCAGCAAAAACCACCCTCTCTGAGCCCTACAACCCAGCTACAGCAGTACTATCCAATAGGGAGGGAGGAGGATCCTTCCCAGACACAAATGGTTGCTGCGGAGGATGGACAGTCGCATGATTAAGAGCCACGACTGCATGTTTCAGCAAAATCCCAGGGCCTGGCACAACTTTTCACGCGACCTTGGGCAAGAAAATCTTTCTCTGCCTCATTTTCTTGGTGCTCGCCTAGGAGGAATTGGGCTAAGACTTTGTCGTACAAGGGGCTTGGCCACCCTTGAATGCTTACTTTAAATTCAGTAATTGCCACTTAAATCAACACGCTTAGCATACTTTCGTGGACTGTGCTTTTTTCATGCTAAACGTGTTCACCTTAAAGAAGTTCGTGAGTCATTGCAAAGCCACTGGGTCCTGCCACTTCAATCTTTATCATTTAGGCATGTGCATGCCCACAAAATCAATTCTGCATGAATGGCACGAAGGGATGGGACCTTCTGTTCATCTGGCACCTTCAAAGTGCCACCAGGCCAGAAAATTAAAACAGATTCAGATGCAAGAAGAAAGGTGTAAGAAAAACACTGCAAGTATTTTTACCAGAGGGAAAAGGAGAGTCGGCTCTAAGTCTTAAACTGTAGTTACAGAAGAGACAAAATATGGGCCCTATTCGGAAGCAAAAGGTCTAGGCAAAGTCAGAACCAGAGGTTTTGATTTGCAGATCTTTTGTTAGCTTTTCTGCTTTTTACCTAAAGGATGCAGTTGTATCTACAATTTAAAATCTGGTTTGTTTGGGTTGTTACACTCTCCCCTTGCCCCCCAAACAGAGCAGGTTGCAAATAAAAGCGAGGGGGGGGGGGAAATCAAAGGGAACGTATTGTAAAGAGAGATTGATTTCAAATCATAAATAGTTTTGTCACATTGAAGGACTCAAGTCAGGCAGCAAAGAGGATAAAAATGATTAAGTAAGCAAGAGATTTACCTGCTCTTCTGCTTCCAAGAAAAACAACTCAACAGCTGATTAGAGCCAGGCAGGAGACAACAGCTCAGGCACAAAGCGTTGTGCTGAAATCTGCTTTGCAGGGGGTTCACCCTGCACAAGCCCGGGTCCGAAAAGGGGACCCATCATTGTAAACGACACACAACTGACACGGTCACGTTTTACCTGGCTGCAAATCAAAGCCACTGCAAGAAAAAAACCACCGGCGAGCTGGGCTGGACCTGGGCAGCTCGCCAGAAGGGCGATGCACGGACACAGGCGTGCAAGGGGGAGACCAGGGACCGAGGCTCTTCAGCTCAATGGCAAGGACGGGAGGGTTTTTAGTTGATGGGCTTTTGAGGAAGGAAGAGAGGAGATGAGAAAGAGCCTACAAATGGGCTCATTTTAGCTGGGAACATGAGCCTTTACAGCAAAGATCATCAAGGCGCCACAAGAAGGACACATCCAGTGCAGGTGCCTTCATCCCGTCCCTTCCCGGTCCAGCCAGTCCTACCAGTAAGATGCCCAAGCACTCGAAGGATGGAAAAGGCAACAAGCCCCAGCAGCCATGGGTCTGGACCCCACCGCACCAGCAGGAGCAACTCTGCACAAGGCCACCTGCCCCAAAACCTTGCAATCTGAGCCAGGAATGCCCGGCACCCATCACGGCAGGGCTGCTGGAGTCTTTTAAGGTAAAACAGCTTTAAAAGCAAAACTTTGGGGGAAACTGAAGAGTATTTTTTTAAAGAGGATTTGTTTCAGAAAAGCTGTCAAAAATGTTTAATTGATGAAAAGCTGGATTTTCAAGGAGAGACATGTTTCAGAAGTGACACTGATAGCCATGTGAGTAAAAAGTCTGGGGTTGACAGTGTGAGGAGTGGGTGGAAGCGCAGGGGAAGAATACATTATAGTTGCAAATGTAAAATGAAACAAAGCCGTCATCATTTTGAAATCTTTACTAAAAGGGAGCTCTACTTTTTGACCCAACTGCTAGTTCACTCGGTGCCATTTGGTCTCCAACTTGCAATGCAAGGGCAAATCAAGACCAGCAATAACCATCTAGTCCTTTAAACGCCCGTTTTATGATCGCAGCGAGGGCAAGAGAAACCTGACACTTCCCTAACACTATGGAGAGGTTCAGACCTCCAAAAGTAATCGTCTTTCCCAGCGCCGGCAGACTCCATGCAAGCAGCTCCTGGCAGAGACCTGGATTTCACTTAACCTGCCCTGACCCATGTTCCGAGCACCGACAAAGTCGTTGGTGTCTCTTAATTACCGTCTCCAAAAACTACACAGCACGTCGAGACCTGGTGTCTACATGATGCATTATCAGGCTACAGTTATAGCAACAGCTAACAGCCTGACACGGTAGGGTACCAAATCCTGCAAACCAGTAGCGGGAGAGCTGAACTTCAGTGCTTTCACGTCATAGAACTGGAGTTAAAACGAGCAAGGGAGCGCAACAAGAAAACTAAAAGATCAAAATATTCCCCAGTATTTCGAGAGGAAAAAAAAACTTTTTACCCTGGTGGCTTATAAATCATGCAGCAAAACTACAAAGCCAGAGATTTCTGTGTTTGACTAATGCTGCCGGGCTTTCCTTGGAGATGAACAGTTTGACCTCAGGATGTCAGCATTAAATAAGACAAAACCATCCATGGTGCTCTCTTTTTTCCCCAGTCGTAACTGTTGTCACAGTGTTTCAGCGACTGCAGACAAACTGCTTCCACTTGTGCAGCCATCTGTCCCAGGAGAGCCCCTTTACTGCAGGACACCCATAAGCCTCTGGGAAAGGATGCGGCCACAGCTCAGGAAGCTCCCTGAGCACGCTAAGGCATGACTCAAAGGCTAAAACTCCCATTGATAACTTCAGGGGGTGGCATTGGTAGCCAAAACAGAGCTCAAGGAAGGAGAGCAATGCCTAGGAGCGGGATTGCAGCCTTGGGCATGCATCTTTGACGCCTTGCCACGGCAAATGCCAGGACTGCCAGGGATGGGACGGCTCCTGCAGCCATGAGGTGCTTTAGGTGGTGGTGAGAGGTACCTGCTGCCCCTTTCAGGGCAGGGGTACCACAAGCACGTGCTCAGAGGTGGGAAGGAGATCGCGTTTTGCACGCAGGCACCCCCGGCAGCAGTAAGCAGACAGCTCTGGTGTGCAGCTGAAAAGCTGTTCTCAGAGGAAACATCAGGTCTACTTAGCAAGATGTAGCAAGAGACTCACAGTGCTGTCTATAAATAATCAGGCTCTGTGCAAAATACATGTCTGGACAACTCTGCCAAGACACCTCAGTCCTGACTCTACATTTCCACATCTTTCTTGTTAGGAAGCTGCCAGGTCCCAATCGCTTGTACAGCACAACAGTTGTGTGATACAAGCCAGAAGGGGGTGGGGGTCCCAGGTATGCCCTTCAGCTTCACATAGCAAAACCCATTCCTTCAAAGCTGCCTCTCGGGGAAGTGGAGCATTGAATACCAGTGTTGCAGTGACCTTGAAAAAAAAAAAAAATCTAAGTTGGTGGTTGCCCAGAAAACATCTGGAAAACAGCTGAAGCTGGGAAGCCCACAGCTTCTGCTCTGGGGCTAAGGATAGTTCAGAGAAAGGGTTAAGCTATTTCTTAAAAAATAATTGTTCTTCCCATTAAAAGAAAAAGGGTGCCTAGGGACCCTACATCATGCCAGTGTCCCCCTTAGCTCAGGGCATCCCGTTTCTGGTTGCTCACTCTGAGTAAGCATCCTGTCCCCACCAGCTATACTTGAAGTATGGCAGTTGGGTCCCTGCCACCTCTGGGTGATCTGACAAATCAGTCTTCAGGGTTCTCGGATGACTTTTGCAAAATTGCCCCTCGACGCAGGGAAGGCATACAGGGTGCTCGGCCTAGCGGGAAAATCAGAAGGAACAGGCAATCAATGTATCAGGTCAAATAAAAACATGTATGTGTGTTTCTGCTGCTGAAAACATGACGGAAACTGTTGAAGTAGTTGAAATAAATATACTGCTTTCAGTTGCCATTTTTCCTTCACCATCCCTTGAAAAAACTGAAAAGCTTTATAGAAAACGCATACCATTTGGAAACAATTTGCCTCTTTTTTTAATTTCTTTTTTCCTGGCTGAAAATATGTGCTAAGTAGATTGCTTTGGTCAGCACAAAACTGCATTTGGGGGTGAATAAACTAGTCGCTGTGAGCAATTTGCCCAGCGCTGCTGCAGGCCAAATTGGAGAGTTAAACTCCCAGACACTGCAAGCTGGCCTGAAATTACTGAACAGGCTCCGAGGCCATTCACGCCGAGTGAGAAACTAAACATTATTTACCCAGAATAATACAGCAGTACGGCCACGTAGCCCAGGCAACGTGGCTAATGCTCAAGCGCAGGCTTCGCAAGGTGAGCTTTGAAGAGGCAGCAAAGTCCTGCCTGAATTCAGGAGGTGCTTTGCACTTAGCAATTGGCGCCGTGGAGAGCGCAGGCAGGTGCACGTGGCGAGGAACAGCTTGGATGTTGTATAATGGAGGCATTACCCTTGAACTGCCGGAGCAAGCCTGCAATAGCATTACTCATTAGAGCTGGCATGAAAGCGCTCAGCTTTTCTTCTCCCCATCCCGCTATTCACTCGCCCCTTCGTGCCACGTGTATATGTGGCAGGACTCAAAACTCAGAACTGCTCTACTTTTTTTTACTTTTTTTTTTTTACGATTTCCCAATATAAAACTACTGACAAACTTCTTCAAAGGCCACAATTTCCCCCATCTTTAACAGGGATGGAAGCACCTACTCCTTGTGCCTGAAGGACGTTAGCCCTAGCCACGAGTGCCACTGTCTGGAGGCCAGCGAGAAGGAAGAGTACTGCTAGAAGCTCCCTTCAGGAGAAAATACAGACTTCCTTACTTTTGGGAGAAGGACCAAACCTCAGCAGGACAGCAAGAATAACCTCCTCCAATCAATGCCACAGCCCTTCTATTTTTCCCAGGCTGGTCTAGCACTTATCTTGGCTGCAAGAAAGGCATAAAGCCACTGGCAAGAGATTTCTTATGCTGAACAATATTCCCTCGGACGCCGAGCACCCATCTCCAGCTCCAGAAACAACTTGCCTTTTACTGCCTTTATTTCTGCACCAGGAGGCTCCTTGGTTCTCCTTGAGTGATGCTGTCTGCTCGCGGCAGGAGGAGGAGAGGAGATGCCGCCTCAGCCAGCCCAGGGCCGAACAGGCATCGCTCGCTCGGGCACGTCGGAACAGCCCCGGAGAGAAAGAAAGTGCTCAATCAGAAGAGAAGAGACCAGGAAAATATTGTTTTTGCAGCACATGGGACGAAACGTGAACACTAGAACAGCTCCTACTATTCACCACAAGTTATTAAGTCTTTTTCCCCCCCCCTACTTCTGCAAATTAGAGGGGTATTACAGAAAATACTTTAAGATCAGGCTGCAAGTGGAATAATTTAGTGTTTAGAAAACTGTGGCCAAAAAAGATTGGCAATTTTCAAACGTTCTCTTTAGTACCTCAAAAGGATCAATCTTCAGACAGTGCCGGGCACTTTCCTTCTGAACACAGGGTCCATTTATGGATATCTTAAATACGATGAAAAGAACCGTGCAAAGTCTCCAAAGCATTTGCGAAGTTCTCAGTCTCTGATTAACTGCGGTTCTTTATTTCTGAGCTCAGACTGGTCATCTAAGGCATATGGGATCAATTCTGCTTCCTGATTTCAGATGGCCAGTGAGAAGAATTTCGCGGGAACACGTGTGTGCACTAGTCTCACAACGGCTGTACCTTTGGAGATGAGCCAAATGGTGGGGCAAGAGCAGGAGAAAAGAATCAAGCAAAAACCTGCTGTTGGGTTTGGTGTCTCATAATCTAACAGAGCAGCTAGATGCTTTAATCGAAATCAAGCCAGCCAGATTGGAAAGGAGGGAGCGAAACCTCGACAAAATAAATTCTCTGCGAGACACAGCTTGCCAGTATATCTGCTTTGTGACACCTCCTGTAAACTCCCGAAATGCAAATTGCATCGAAAGCAGTACCACCTCTACGAAGAGCACCGAAAGGAGAGCGAACAGGATGGCACCGAGCAGCCGCGCAGAATTCAAATGAGGGTTTGCAGGCACCGTTGCCGCAGCACTTGCCAACGGCCAGGACGGGCAGACGGGCTGGGCAGCCTTGCCTACGGCTGCACGCTCTTTTTGGACAGGCATGCATTCAAGGTGGTAAAATTTGGTATGTACCCTGTGGGTACGCCCCGTCGAGGCACGTGAAATCCCGAAATACAGGACGGATGGCAGCGGGAACACCATCTGCAAGGGCCTGCCCAGCACTCTGCAGGTTGACAGGCAGGGAAAACAGCCAGCTTTGAGGAGGAGGAAAAACAACGGTGTAGCTGCAGGCACTAAGGGCCTTCCTCTGGCGTGATGACTCCCAGGAGCCCCTTCCCATCTCCAAGCCCCGATTCCCACCTGGAGCAAGGATAACGGTCACGTTCCCCCAGAGACAGGCTCTCCAGTTAGCCGTTAGCATCTGCCAGGCGCTCGGAGAGCCTGAGATACGAGGACACGCTCCTCCAGCTCCTTGAGCGTCAAGGTAGTTACGATGACCACGCTGACGCCTCTTCGCCTCTAGTCCTGAGCGGAACAACATCCCGATCCAACAGACCTGCTTAGCCCCTCCACCCTGTGCTACAAGCGGAGAGCGCGCGCAACAAAACCCCGAGAGCGGCTGCCTGGCCGGCGTCGACGCCGGCGCTGCCTTGCTGAAAGCCTCCTCCGCCTCCCGCGGCTGCTTTCCCGCCCTGCCGCCCGCCTGGCAGGCCTGCGTCGTGGAGCGCGGAGACCTGAGAAAGCGTTAAATCCTGCCGCAGGCGGAGAACGAGGTGGGAACCCAACCACAGACCCTCCATCGCTCCCGCGCTGGCCCCAAGGAGAACGAAAACCGACTGAACGACTCCAGCAATTAACTCGCTTAGTCGCTAACCCAGTCCTTTTAAGGTAAATTTGCTAGCGTTAATGGAAAAGGGTATTTTGGTTTTCCATCACCTGCCAAGTCATTTAAAAAATTGTTTTCCCCCTTCTCCCCTCTGCATTCACGACTTAATTGCAAGAGCTCTTTGACAGCAGATAGGTTCCAGTGGGCTGCCACTCCAGATGTCAGGAGCGTGTTAGCAGGAAGGGGCCCGGTAGGATATTTATGGCTTTAATTCCTCGGTAGAGGGTTTTGTTCTGTCATGCGGTGACATACGAATTGCTACTCGTTTGATCCCGTATTTCCACATCAGTGACACTTTGCGAAGGGCTCACGGCTTCCCCTTACCGTCTCCAGAGCTATCGGTCCCCCTGCTGCCAACGCTGCCCCGCAGCAGCCAGGTTTTCCGACTCGCGCGGGGGCACCGGGGACTAAAAGCCATCCCTCCCTGAACGGCGAGAGGCAGGATGGAGCCTCTCGCCGGTCTGCCAGCGCTGCGCGTTTCTGTCGCTCCCCAACTTCACCTTGGAGCCGCCGGCCGCTCGAAAGCGCCGGCCCCGATCCGTCTCCCAGGCACGCAGCCCCGGCAGGGCTAACCGGCTTCCTTTTCCTAATCTCGTCCCGTCTGCACGCACCATCGCGCAGCCCCTCCCTCTTGCTTAGGGCCGAGAATAGCCAGTCAAGGCTTGGCCTATTCATTAAAACC
Organism: Struthio camelus; assembly: GCF_040807025.1. NCBI lineage: Eukaryota > Metazoa > Chordata > Aves > Struthioniformes > Struthionidae > Struthio > Struthio camelus. The sequence continues at coordinate 6,563,358 of NC_090963.1, forward strand.
TGGGAATGCTAATTTTACTGCCAAGTTGGAAGATCCTTACTGCATTTTATTAGGCAATTGCCACTTGTAAGGGGTTTAAATTGATGTCTTCATCAGACGATGCAATATAGGAGAGTTATTATAATAGTTGAAATCATATCCTTTAAGCGTTCAAGTCGGTGCTCGTCCCAGCCGTGGCCAGGGTCCAGGTCTCTGTGCTTGAAGGGAGGACCTGCTTCCCCTCCGATCCCCGGCCAGAGACACCCCAAAGCAGACAACTGCTCCGGTCCAGCTGCATGAATAACACCCCCTCTGACCTCGGTCTAAATGGCGAGGAAGGGGAAATTGAGGGGCTGGAGGCAATGGCATCCAATCACCCCAAAACATTGCATTTCCATCTTTTTATTTGTTAGCCAGCAGAGGAAAAAACCACCACCTGCCTCGCGCTTTGTCATTTCAAAACTAAGAAGAAAGTCAGCGCGCTTGCGCTTTTCAGAAACCCTTTTCTCATTTGGGGGGCTGATTAGCATCTCCATCTTCCAACAATTTTAATCACCTGAATAGCGCAGTCTACGGAGAACTGACTGTTTTCCCAGGAAATCTTGCATGTTCCTCTTAGCAGAGAGCCTGCCGTAATGTGCTCATCACTGAAGCACCTGAGCACCTTCCAGTCGTGCCTTAATGTTATGTGACAGGCAATAGAAATGTTGGGTCTCTCATCCTTTCCCGAGAGAGAGGAGCACGTGCATGATGCTTTCTCATTTAGGCACGGCTTTGCTTTTGTTTTAGTACAGAAGTTATCAAGGAGAAGGCCTGGCTGGGGCTCAGTTAGGTCCATCCCCAGGGCTGAGATGACAGCAAAGCAAGGTTTGCCAGCGTATCGCTGCTCGGAGAGCTGCAAAACCCCAGCAGCAACAGCAACCACATCTCCCCTGCCAATTTTCAGCCTCCCAGGGTCCGAGTTTGCTGCAATTCTCTTTCTTTTTCTCCCAAATCGCCAGCTCTACCAGGTGATGACAGATAAACACCCTCTGTTTGAGTCCAAGCTTTTTAGAGAATTACAGGCTACCGACAGCTTTATAATAGGTTTGCCTGAGCCACGAGCAGGTCGGGGGCAGCAACGCCTGCGATAGCTGGGTTTGGATCCTGGTTTTGCTGGGAACTAGCCTGGTAGAGCACAAATTGGGAGACTCTGCCCAGGCCAGGAGCCACAGTGGTACTTGTTATCGTCACCCTACAGATGAGATGAGCCACAGCACGGGAGAAAGGTTGGGATACAGAGCAGGAGCAGCCAGGATTGAACCTAGGTCACGTCCTTTAGGCACCCCTTTCCTGCACGGGAGCTCTCGGCCCCGCTTTGCGTCTCCCACCTTGAATAAACGGGAGACGGTAGGCTGACGCAGCCCTAACTCGGCGCCGCCGAGCACCCCCTGCGGACGCAGCCAGGACCCTCCGGCTGCAGCTGATGCTTGTCCCCGAGGCAGCGCCGCCAGCTCAATCCCGCAGCGGGTCGCTGCCACAAAGCTCCCGGCGGGCTCTCGGACCACGGCGCAGCCCGTTCCCGAGCTCTGCCTCGGCTCATGCTCCTGCACCTCGTTCCCTCAAACATTTTTAAGGCCCTGCCTTAAATCCTTTGTCCCATTGCTCACGTCGGTGCCCCTGAAAGAAGTCTCTCCCCGTGCGTTGACTATCTGCACCCTCTTGGCCACCTTTTCTTTTTCTGCTTCCCCGTGCTTTCTTCTCTCACCTTCTCTTCCCTCGCAAAGATTAAAGCTAATGATTTTTCTACTGGCAGACTGGAATTACTGGCCTGAACTCTTCCAGCAGAGCAAAAAACCCGTAGCAAGTGCAAATGACATTGCAAATCACCTTTACGTGAACGGAGAGGAAGGATGGCTGCTTCAGGAGGGGAAGCAGCACCTGGCGGCGCTCAGACGAGCGCTGCTCCAACCTCAGCCTGACAATCAGGCAGGGCAACGGCCTTGCTTCCTCAGCTCGCTGCCCGGGGAGAATAGTCTTTAGGACAACGAGGCTAATCCGAAAAAGCAGTGCGCCCTGCGGAGAGGGCCCTCTCCTCTCGCCCCCCCATGCCAAGTCCGGAGGGATCCCTCGGGGCGCCAAGGCTAGCACGGGAATTTCACCGCGCCGCCCTCCCCAAGGTCAGCTCCGCGACCGATGCCCCCGGTGCTGAGCCGCTCTGCGCCGCCACCTGAGCGGGCAGCCCGACGGCGACGGCAGCAGCGGCAAATGCTGAATTTTTGCAGAAAGCTCGGTAGCCCACGGGAGCTTTTGTGGGCAGGTTCCCAGCAGGTCCCATGCAGACAGTGGGCAGCCAGCACCGCAGGCTGAGACACATCTGTGCTTCATGGGCCTCCTACCTGGCTGCTTTCAACTGTGCGCACTGTAGCCAAAAGCTACAGTCCAACTTCACAGCCTCACTCCTAACGGGGGATCTCGTGTCCTGACCCCAGCTAATCAACCTAGAGGAGAGCAGAGGCACGGTCTGCGTGCAATCCACCTCTGCGCCCTGGAGCATGCCCCGACCCGCCCCAGCTATAAATCAGCAGGACCCTCCTCCCCCTGGGCACAGAAACACAGAAAGCCTTTCCCAAGGAAGCCCGTTTAATAACCATCATTTGCAGCAGCATCTCCAAGGCAAAAGCCTGCCCGCGAACAAAGAGATGAGCAAAAACCCAAATGCATCGATGGGGTCAAACGCTACAGTTCATCTTTGTCTTCACAACTAAGTCTGAAGGCAGCTGGCAAGCTTGGAGGGAACCGGCGTTTGGCCTGGGTTCACACACGCACTTATGATTCAGCTGCTTGTCCCTGGCACAGGCGAGCCTGTGCCACCAGACCTGTGCTCTGGGTGGACACCAACAGGTATGGTGGTTTGCTATGGTTACACCGGTCGGGTTACCTTCCTGGAGGTCTTCAGAAGCTTAGTGGGACAAGGGACAACAACCAGTTCCTTCTGACACCCCATCAAGCAGTGATGCCCGTTCAGGCATCCCAGTGCTGGAAGGACAACCTGCTGTGCAAGAAAGGACATATCCTCACCCACCTTTTTACAATTGCCACCTTCATAACTAAAGTTGGTGTCTCCAGCCCTCCTCCTCCCTCCCCTGAAACCACCCTTGCTCCATGAACTGCTTTGCAAGCCCCATCCCAGCAGCAGCCACGTTTTCGCAGAGCAACAAAGCAACTCGTGCACCGACTAAATTTCGGTGGATGGCTTCGAGGCCCCTCAGAGGCTTTCAGAGCCACATCGCACCCTGGGAATTCGGAGAGGGAGAGAGACGAGACGTCCACAGCTGCTGGACAGTGATAACATTCGTGAGAAGTTTAAAAAGCAAAGCAAACTCAAATTAACAACATCGTATTAGAGAAGATTTGCAACCTGGGAAATTACAGGTTCCCTGAACTAACGAGGACCCTGGGCCTCTCCTTTCGCATCAGATCGCTGGTAGCTTTCAGCAGACAGCCCTGACTGATAAATTTACAGCAATCGAGAAAATAAACAGACGAAATAAGAGGATTCACCTTCTTAAACGTTTAAAGCGTATTACCAAAATAGGTGTGTAATGTCACCATTATGAATGTCATTCCTAGCACCTTTTGATTTCCTCCTCCTTCCTCCCCCACTCCCACACCAAAGAGTCCAACCTATTAGGGAACAAAAGGAAGCTGCCTTTTAAATCTCGTTCACTCCGGCTTCTTGCTTGATAGATGGCTTCCCCTCTGAAGCTCTGTTTCACATAAAAGCATCTCAGCACGGTGCTGTAAATCTGGTTTACATCAGCTTTTATGGGCGGCTGGGTTGGGTCCACGACTAAATTACCATTTATTTATTTGCTTGCTTCAAAGTTAAAAAGAAAAAAAAAAAGGAAAAGAAAAGATACACACACAAACCCGCTACTGCTCAGACTGAAGGGCTGGTAAACGGTGTTTCTGAATGCTTTGTGTACAGGGGACTGGGTGGCCGCAGCTGGCAGGGGGCACCGCAGCACGGGGAGAGGCTATTTGCCAAAGACCATGCAGTAAGGCAGCAGCAGGTTTGGGGAAAAAAACCAAGGATCCTGTGCCCCAGCGCTAGCTATTTGAGGCAGGGCGTTCGCGTCCTTAGGAGCACCAGGCGGCTCGATCTCTAGCAGCTATTGCAAAAACTAGAGCGTGAACGTGCCCAGCAGAAGACTGCAAAGAGGTCCCTCGCGCGCCTCCACCAACAGCACCCTCCAGCCCGCCGCCGGGCTTCGGAAAGCGAGGGCACCAAGCGGCAGCGCAGCCTCTGCCTGCGAGAGGCGAGGACAAAACCAGAGCGGATGATTTCCTGGATCAAAGAGTACGGCAAACCCAGCTCCGGGTGCGTGACCGCGCTGGCGGCTGGCAGGGTAAAAGGCTGGGCTGAACAGCTATTTCTAGCCCGATAACGGCTGTAAGAGAGGAAAAATAACTCCATTGCTCCCTCCATCCTTGGCCATGGGAGCCAAGGAATGAGCCTGGCCAAAAAACACAAGCAGGAGGGCTGCAGGGTATCCCGCAACAAGGATGTTGGCCAGCTCCCCGCCGAGCTCAGCCGTCGTGGCAGCGGCACGCGAGCTCGGGTACCAAAACCTCTCCAGCCTCCCGGGCTGCCCAGGAGAGCCCGGAGCATCTCCCAGGCGCACCACAGCCTGGCCCCCGAGGCTGCCTCCGGCGCCGACACCTCCCCGGACAGCCGGAGGGCCGGTAAACGCAAGCCTGAAGCTCCTCACCCTCTGCCCAGCATCGCTCGGCCGGGAAACCGCCACGAGAGCTGTGCAAATACAGCTTTGGGGGTTGGTGGAGATGGGGAGGGGGGATTCGGGTTTGGGTTTAAGCAAGTGCTTTGCTGCTGATTCAAGCTTTTATTGCTTCTAGGTTTGCTAATACATATAAGGGATGTTTCGAACAAAAGGTCAGTGGAACCACGGAAGACCGCTTTCTCTTACTAATTGACAAATGTTATGTTGGCCTTTTTTTTTTTTTTTTTAAAAAAAAACAGACATCAAGAGCACGCAGGTCCCCAGAAGGAAAAGCCCTCGTCCCGCCCAAGCGGCCCACTCGCCACTTAAAACGACGGCTTTTCAGAATAAACTTACCTTTGGCTCACAGCGAGTTAGTTACTGCCTCCCGTCCCCTCTTCTAATAATCAATATTGATTTTACTGCCTGTGTTATTATCCCAGTTTGCAGATTTATTTTCTTGTTTTGCTTTGCGTGGAGACGGTGGTTTATAGCGCAAGCCCTTATTTTATGCCTCCTCGGGATAATTATCTTGCCCCACGGGCAAATCACGGTGCTTATGTTGTATTGAACGATAACCATCAGGTCCCCCCTCCTGCCCCGGGCTCGGATCGGGGGCCGAGGACCTGCCCGAGCCAACCTTTGATCTCGCTCTTCCTTCTTCAAATTACTTCTATTATCTGTTTTATTTCAGGACCTGCCCTCACCCTCCTCCGCACGTAAAGCGGCGCTTTTTCGGCAGGGCCGCCGGGGCGGTACCAGCCCCGCCGCAGCGCTGGGGATCCGGCTCCGACCGACCCGCGACGAGACGGGTCTCCCGACCCCTGCACCCAATTAGCAGAACAGACGACGTGGAACGCGCGCTTGACATTGATACGCTTTAACATTAATAACCAGGTTTCAAATATTTATTACAATGGCTGTTTTTAATAAATATTTCATGAACGCCAATTTTATTTTATTTTTTTTCTTCCCCCTCTGTTGCCAGCTTCGTGGGCTTAATTTGCCTTAATGAGGATAAAAATCGCTCTGATAAATTGCTCCTTTGCAAGCGCGCACGACGTGAGAGCAAGGCTTGCCTGAGATATTTGTCATGCGGAGCTGAGTGTCTGGCTAGGCATTTGCAACGGACTCGGGAGCTCCTGCAAGCAACGGAGAACAACGGAGAGGCTACAAACAGGGGAAAACGCGCTGCACGGGCGTCAACAGGCCCAGAGACAGGGTGGCTTGGCAAGAGACCGGCTGGCCCTTTCGCCAGGGGACTGGGATGCAGAAACAACCGTGAGCCCAGGGGCAAGGAGATGGCAGCAATGACCTCCGCCAGCCTCGGGGGACGTGCGGAGAGGCGCAGGGAGGCAGAGCGCGAGGAAAAAACGCCGGAGAGCCGCTCTTCTCCCTGCAACGTCCCCACCAGCGCCACCGGAGCAGAGCGCCCAGCTCCTCCGAGCCTCTCCCACCCCGCTGGGACCCTCCACCAGCCCTCCTGGGACCTCCTTGTGGGAGGAGGAACGGCCCTAGGCACAAGCCAAGGCAAACAGGCAGCTTCAACCACCCGATAACATAGGGACGGGAAGAGGAGAAAGCATCTCCCACTCTTAGCCTATATTGAGGGAAACATCAAACGGTTTTGTCAGCGCGAGGAGTGAGCACTCACGTATGTTTATGCCCCGATCGCTGGGAAGTCCTGAGTTAATACACTGAGGCTTAGCATTAAGAGCTATTGAACTAGCAGCTTTATCGAGCACGCGCCGCTAAGCCGAAGCTTTATCCAGAACAAACCTAAGCGTGAGGCCGGGGACGCCTCCTCCGCCCCCCACCGCCCGCGCGGGACCACCGGCGGCACAGCCCTCGGTGCCACCGCGGGAAACCGGCGCGTGCAACCCCTCCTTCCTCCTCAAAGGGGACCGGGGCTCACGTTAGAAACGTGCCTGGCTTGACCAGCTCAGCAAACAGGATCTAGGTTTCTCCCTCCTCCAGTATTTACGCTGCGCGCAGACAGGGGAGACAATTAGAGGCCGTCTAATCAGCAGCGCCAGGGGCAGGGCTTTCATGTGCGCCGCGCTCGGGGACTCTCGGCAGGGGTGATTACCATACGAAGCATCCTTCGCTCGGCTTTGCACCGCCACAGCTCTACGTCCCCCCTCCAGCTCCCCAGCAGAGAGGAAAACCCGAACGGGATGTGCGGAGAGAGCCACAAAAGCAGCTCGAGAAGCAGAACTTCACTTTGTCTTCCCGTTTCCTTTGATGTCTGAAGTTCTCCCCTCTTCTCCTTAAGTTTTATTAATTCTTCCCTTTTTTTCGGGTGCTTTTTGGTGCATATGACAACCAACACCCCTCCCAGCCTTCTCTGCACCCACACCCTCCTCTTTAGGTTGCTTCAGAAAACACACGCTCGCATCCCTGCCGCTGAAAAGGGAGGGGGGACAAATCCCACCTGCCCCCGTCCGCAGAAACAAGCGGAGGGCGAGAAACAAGCGGAGGGCGAGAAACAAGCGGAGGGCGAGAAACAAGCGGAGGGCGAGAAACAAGCGGAGGGCGAGAAACAAGCGGAGGGCGAGAAACAAGCGGAGGGCGAGAAACAAGCGGAGGGCGAGAAACAAGCGGAGGGCGAGAAACAAGCGGAGGGCGAGAAACAAGCGGAGGGCGAGAAACAAGCGGAGGGCGAGAAACAAGCGGAGGGCGAGAAACAAGCGGAGGGCGAGAAACAAGCGGAGGGCGAGAAACAAGCGGAGGGCGAGAAACAAGCGGAGGGCGAGAAACAAGCGGAGGGCGAGAAACAAGCGCTTACGGTAAAATGGCTCAGTATGCACCCGCTCAGCTGGGAGAGGCTGCAAAACAAGAAGGGGAGATGCTAGGCGCTGCTGGGAGAGGTCTAGACACCCCCCGAGCTGGACAAGGCTCAAGCACGGACGGGCTCCCATCAAGGGGGAAAAAAAAAATCACATACAAATCGCACGGGCCGTACGGGCGATTGTTGCGCGTACCCTCTGCTGGGGTAGAGCTCGAAACCCAGGCGAAGGCACGACTCGGAGGAATCGGAGGCGACTCCGAAGCGCTTTCCTCCCGACACCGTTTCCCTCCCTCCGCGATGCCCCCGGCTCGCAGGTGACCAGCGGTTCGCCCTCCGCTCCCTCCGTCCCACACCAACGGCAGGGAACCGGAAAAGCCCCAAATGAACCAAAGCAATTCAACTCCATCTCGCCCGCGTCAGCTCTTTCTGGCCAGAACACCAACCACTTTATTATCCTGCTTAACTCCAAATTGAATTGTGCAGAATAGAGAATATTTATCAAATTCTCTCTCAGAAATCCCCCTTGCAGCAAACTCAAGAGGAGACAATATTTTTATACAATTCAAGGGAAAAAAAAAGAAACTATCTCAAAGTAGAAGTGACTTTTTCCCTTGGGAGTTTATTTCAATAAATATGAAATTTTGAGTGGAAAAGAAAGAGGAGAAAAATCTCCCTCTTCCAAGCCCCTCCGATATTAAGTGTGAATTCAGCAAAACGTACTGGGGTGTAAAGCAATGCCAGCTGCGATCAATGTGCTCTGCTTCCAGCTGGGGCTCAAGTTTTGCAGGCTTGGCCCTGCCCAGCACAGAAGACATGCCACGGAGACGGCGGCCTCCGTAACGCCCATCAAAGCTGCCACCTGATGTCCACCATCTCCCACAAAAACTGAGCTAGAAGGGTGAGCTCAAGGTTTTGATCGCCTCCAAAGCGTGAAGTTGTTTGGATACAGAGTCCAGCAACGGGGCTCTGGCCCAATCCTGAACTACTAAACGGTTCAGAGCTGCAGAACTCAATGGGAGCTTTGCCATGTCAAGTGCAAAAACAACAACAAAAAACCCCACAAAACCTGCCAAAACAACCTCAAAGGCAAGAAAGCAAACAAAAAAAAAAAAACAGGCTGGTGGGTACTTTGGCCCATGATTATAAGCAGCATGGGGAGGTCAAGTAGAAACTGAACGCCTTGGGTTTAATAAGAACTATCTAGGGAACGGCATTTTTCACCCACTCAGCGATTCAGTCATGTTAGTACTTTGTTGGGTTTTTTTTCTCCCTGTCTCCACTTTTACCAGGTGTGCAGAAAGTTACCAAAAACATCAATTGGGAAATGTCAAAATGAAAAATCTCAGCATTTCACTTCAAAGCAAAGCATTCCGCTTCGCAATGCTGGCATTTCTGTAATTCAATAAGCCGATTTGAAACATCTTATCTGGCAGTTCTCTGTCAAAAATAGGAAAATCGACTTCTTCCAACAGTTTGGGTAAAACCCTGTATTTTCTTAGGGACATTTTCTCTTCCATTCAATCACCTTTTGTTTTAATGTTATCTCTGCTGTATGCCCTTACACAAAACCTTGTTACCACTACAGGCTTCTCTTTTCCTACTTAGGAAACCAGGGCTTGTCTCCAGTCAAATCCTATCCGCAGAATACTCTGGCCAAAAACAGTAATAAGCTTTAAGGTCCCTGAAGTAAAAACAACACAAGAATACAATTTATTACTTAGGCAGATAACACCGCGCAAAACACGTTAGCCACATATTTAGGATGGTGTAACTGTCTTGCATTTATTGCTTAGCAGAATAGAGTTTGATTCTTCCCCGGCCCTGAGGCACCGACGGATTAAACGTGACCAGGAGACCCGGTTTAACGTTTTCTAATGGAGCAAAACAGTAGGTTGACCAAGTCAGCATGTCTGGCAGAACATACGCATTTCTTCCAAAACGTCATGGAAAACTGTCAAAATCTTTCAGCTGTCATACAAAGACTCAAAACCATGCAGACAAAATGACAGCGCGGACTTCACCGAAACAGAGTATTTTTTTCATGACAGCAACTCAGCTCTTTTACCCTGTTTGGCGCAACACGCCGGTGTCCCCCATTGCAAAACACCCACCCGGGAGCCCTAACTTTCAGCAGGCTTCAACGTCAGCAATGATAAACGCGCAAACAAGTCTTCGCTTGCAGAAGAGACCTTTTATAATAAAGCCTTTACAGACCCAGGTTTCACAGCCAACACCTCTCCAAGACCGTATCACACATGCAAGACAACTGCAAGGTGGCAACAAGCCGAGACAGTCACGGGCACGTAGAAGACTCCCAGCTCGCCCGAACTGCTTCCCAGCTACGAGCAGCTCCCCAGGGCCAGGGTATTTCTCTCTCCCAGGATTAATGAGAGTTAACCTTAAAAGCAAGACAGAAATGGCCAGTGCTGGATTTCTTTTGTCGCAGCTGCAGGGCTTGACTGAAGTTTGCTGCCAGCAAAGCAAGATAATTATCTTAACAAGATATTTGTGCATGTGCACACACATGGGGAAAACGTGCTTTATATTATAAGCTCATCAAGATCCTAATCTTAGAACAAATAAGACATGGCATGTAGATATATGGCATTACGAGAAAATCAATATCGATTATTAGGAGCAAATATGCGGTGTACAGATGACAGTTAAAAATCCTTTTATGATCTTGTGGAAAAGCGATGGCTGAACACCACAAATACAGCAGCGTGGACGCAACAGCTTAATCACCAAGTCAATCAATAGAGCGGGCAAAGTTCATAAAGTTGCAGAAACATCACTTCAGGAGAAAAGAGGGGATTGTTTTACCGGGCATCGCGGAGGGGACACCAGCGTGGATTGTGGAGTTTTTGGCTGTCTTGCCTATTGCTTGCACGGATCACTTGGAGACCAAACCCAAGCCTGTAGGTGCTACAGGTTGAAGGAACAACTGGTGAGAGAAGCATTATGCTTTCGCTCCTGAGTCAGGCAAGTTTCAGAAGGAATCATTAGGCACCTATACGTAAGCGCACGCGTATATCCACATAAAACACCCAGCGACATAGCTTAAACAACAATAGGAATCTACATCCCTGATTACCGAGCCGTGGGAAATAAACGGCAGTGTCACCCCCCCCTCCGCCCCGCGCTGCTCCACACTTGTCACATCCAGTCCAGTTCACACCCGACTGGTGTGCAGAGCGCGTTATCGCTGCCGATGCGCCCCGCTTGCCTGCCGGCGCTTTCTTTGCCAACTGGCCATCCTGCGCAGCTGCATCCTAAAGGAGCCCCCGCCGAGCGGCAAGCCCCGCTCCCCCCGCGGCGGGGGCGGCACGGAGAGCCCTCTGCCCCTTCCCGACACTCATTACGTTTGTATCGATGGCCTTCCACCTCCCCGTTATGCTGCGACGATTCAAAGGCGCAGACCTTTGCGGAGCGAGCGAATGGGTTTTGTCAGTATTCAGGCTGTTACAGGAGAAAGCATAATACATTCTGGCAGTCAATCGAATATGACACGATAATGAATGTTAACATCATGTGCGCCCCTTTGCCAACAGAGGGGAAAGTCGTGTTAGATTACAGCTAAACACGGCGGCTGTGTGAATCCCATTTGCCCATCTCTTTGCCTCCTCTCCAACCTCAGCGTTTGCTCGCTCCTCGCTCGAGATGCTCTTAGCACCGCCCGGGAACCATAAACCGAGACCTGATCTTCAGGAAGCGTTGGAATTGGATTAACCACCCACCAACGGAGCAAGGAGCGCTCCCTGAAAACCATGGTATGACTCTAGCAGTGCACGTTTAGAGTTGAACAGGGAAGCAGACCCCTCGTGCTTCTTCCAAACTCAAAACTCCACCCTTACAAAAGCATGCCCTAGAGCTACTCAAGATCACGTGAGACGCTCTCAAAGTTTATCCCCCAGGTGCTAGAAAAGGCAGCCGTTTGCCAAAATTAGCAACAAAGAGCCCCACTGTAAACCAACACAAACGCCAAACTGAGGATATCAAGAAGCGTTTTTAGTCATACGCCTTCTTCCTGTGGGAGCCTACCTGCATAAAGGGAGGCACTAAAGGCTACCAAACTCCTAGGCCCTTTGTGGAAACACGCTCCCTATGGAAGGTGCGTCTCCTCAAGCAAGAAAAGAAAGGATGGGGCAAAGAACGGGGGTTTCTTCACCACAGTCCAACTGCAGGCACGTGCCTTGCTCAAACTGTTGCAGCAACTGGGACCTGTATACACTTCTTGGCACAGCCTACCAGATACACCTGGTCTCGCTTTATCTATCACTGTCTTGTTCTGGCCTCCCATAGTTATATTTAAGGCACGTTAAAGAAGCAGCTGAGATGGTAAAACAAACAACAGCAATCAAGTGGCTCTAATGCAAGCGTTGAAGCTGCTGAGCTGAGGAAGCTCACCACTTAATCACTAATTGGTATGGCCACTTAAAGAATAACATTCCCTAATCACCATGAGATATTCCGAGGCATGGGCCAGGGACCGATTCCGATTGTTCTTGCTCAGGTGTACACAGGGAGACTGATGCCACCAGAGCCCTGGCGCCTGAAAAGCAAAACGAAGGAGAGCAGCACCATGACCAACCTTAGTCTAGGGGGTATTCAGGCTGTGTGTCAAAAGATGGAAAAAGCAAAACTTCTGCTACAGACACCCAACTGGCTACAATGGGAACAACTGGTTTATTTTGGACTTCTGGGACCCAGCGCTCTCCCTAGTGCCACTGCAGTACACACTGAACCCCACGTTCCCCCTGCAGAGGACCTTCAATAGCCTGCCAGCCTCACTGCAGACACAAAGAGTTGCAGACACACCGCTCACATTGCAGATGCATCGATCACTGATCCCTTCGCAGGGACACGATGATATCATACCACACCTCGGGAGATGTGTCAGACAGATCAGAGCTAACCCTCAGAGGACACTTTGCCCTCTTAGCTTTGAACAAAGACCAAAGCAGCCTCCTGCCTTATTTGAGATAAGGACCAAATTACAGCCATGGTGAGAACTCCGATCCCTGCAGGGAGAGGATGCCTGCAAAGTTACCCAAACCAGCCTTAATATCACTGCTTAGAAGCACAAGGGTTGCAGTGCTTCCCCCTCCCTCTCACATGCCATAGCTCTTCACTTTCCTGAACCAGATCTTGCATTGGAAAAAGTCTGACAGCATCAACACTCTGCCCAAATCCCCCAGGGAGACCTGCCAGCCTGGAGCCCTTATCTCTTTATCACCATAACGAACACAGCTTCAATAGATTAGCTTCTTCCACAGCTACGTTCAGGTTTGTGTTGAGACTGAGGGGGCAACACAGAGGCTCAGCCTCCATCTGGAGAAGGGTGCAGGATTGGGCTTGAGCAGAACCATTCCATCTCTGCAGCAAGCCTACAGTTAGCACAGACAATTTCCCAGGAGCCAGGGGCCACCACAAAGCCTTGGCTCCCAGGTCCCCACATGCACTTGACTCCTCCTAGCTGGAGCTACCCACGCGCTCAGGGTTAACTGCTGCCTCCTCAGCTCACCCAGCAGGCCCTGGCTGGTCCCACCACTTTGTCCCTAGCTCCTTCCAGGCCTCCCAGTGCACCTATAGCCCTGCCACCCACCCCTCACCCAGCTCAGCAAACACCCTTGGTTTCCACACGGTGGCTTTTCTCCTTAGTCTGGTAGCAAGGCTTTCCCTCACATGCTGGCTGCCAAGAGCTACCCCTACACGTCGCTGTATTTTCGGTGAGATACAGTCTACATCTGGTCTTATCCTACAAAAAGTCTCTCCAAAACCACATCCTCCACCCAGGAGCTCCTCAGTCCTTAGGCAAATCTCCCATCTCCCAGTCGTAGGCATCGTGCACAGCCCTGCTAACGCACCTTTGTCTTGCCCAAATGCATCCTCTGCACTAGCATCGCTTTTGCCTGCTCAATGCACCTAGAGCTGCTGCTAGCCAAGTCCCAAGGCTGCCCTCGTCCCAACACACCACCGATCCGGCACTTCTCTGTGCACCAAGGCACTGCACAAACCCCAAGGCAAGAGCATGAGAAACGCTCCTCTCCTGAGGACCAGGCCCTCATCCCTCTCTGGACCCTGCCAGTTCCACCAGAAGATGAAGTTTTAGTAAACTTTGCTCAAGCTGCCACCAGAGCTCATCAGAGAGGCAGCCGCCCCCCGCGCCGGCGGCGTGATCCACCTGCGGCTGCAGGCTCAGTGGGCGTGAAGGGGCTGCACTGAATACAAATGGACTCTTTCACTTAGCAGGAGGCAGGTAATTTCTTTTGTCCCTGCTGATACATTATTGATTGTGATGAATGTCAGAGCAGGAGCCTGTTCCAAAAGCCATTAAACAATAATTTCATCTCCGGAGGGTAATTGATTGTCAGAGGGAGCAGCTTTGCTAGCTGCAAGGTGGCGGTGATGGGGACTGTTTGTATTTGGGTGGGGACGGAGGGAGTCTTGGGCAAACTTCATGATTTATTAAACAGACATTGAAAAGAGCTAGAAAAATGAGCCCACTGGAAATAGGAGGCTGACCTCTTCCGAGCCGCTGGGCCCGGCCAAGGGAGAGCAAAGAGTCAGCGTGATCCCAGCTTGGGTGAGCGGGCACCGCTCAGTCACACTTTGCAGGACATCCCTAATAATGCTATTTGGGGCAGCGCTCAGATCCACCAATGCACCTCGACCCTGACCCACAGCTGCTCTTATTATTGCAGCCAGTGGCCCAGATGCTAGATTGTTTTGCAGATCTTGTCACTTAGAGAGAAATGGGATGGGAGCTGTTACATTGCACTGGGGACTACCCTAGACAGGCTCTCTCCTTGCATGCTTGGAGCTGCACAAAATCCGGCCTCCAGCACTCACGCCTGGCCTGAGCAGTTTAAAGCACAGGAAATCACGCGTAATACGCATTTCACCCACTTCCATGAAAATTTAGGACTGCACGGTGCCCTTTAGAGGGCAATGGCCGAAACAGAAGCAGCAAGGTGTGGATTCGAGAGCTTGGCTTAGCTCTAAGCCTTGAGGCATCCAGTGGGGGAAGTGACCCCACCAGCCATGTGGCGAGGGGGGAAGGACCTCCACCCGCCCCAGCAGAGCAGGGAAACCAGAGCCTGACAGCCTCAAAACGAGCTGTCACAAGAGGCCTCGACGCAGTTACTTAAGCAACACTGGAGGGAAAGCAGCCCGGGGAGGGGACGTGGTGCACACGAGGACGGCCCAAAAAGAGAGAAAAATCCTTCTGTCAGGAGAAGAGTTTATCCATCTCCACCACGGCACACAAAAGGTGGATTTATCACAGATTTTTCTTTCTCCCTCTTTACTTGGCAGTTCATTATCTTGTTGGCTGCGACGGGCTGGCTCCCCCCGGACTCTCCATCACTCGCTGTGCACACCCTCACGGACGCACCTTGCTCACCTCTGGCTTGAGCACCTCCACCCAAAGGCCACCTCCGATAAGGACGACGGCAGCTCCCAGTGCCACCGCACACCCCATGGCCAGGGAACAAGTTATAGGGAGCACCCGAGTGCAACTTTGCAGGGGTTTGTTCCTCACTGGCAGTGCTGTCCCCATCGCTGCTGGGCCTGCTGGCAACGGCCAGGCAACTTTTCCGCATCGAGTTTGAAAAGCGCCTCCCTAAACGCAACTGGTGCTTTTGGACGGAGACTTCGCTCTTGCTATTTCTTGGGTGGTCTTTAACAGAGAAAGCTTAGTCTGAAAGGAGTGAGGAGAAAAGAGTTTGTCCTTTTCCAGTTCAGCAAGTTTTCAAGTCTTAGCCTCTGAACTGTTTCAGGTAACACCTTTTGCAGTCACATCAACCAAAAGGCCTTCAAAAAAAAAAAAAAAAAAAGATTTTCAGATTTTCACCTCACCACTAGACTCCAGGAAGAGCAGCAACTATCAGTGAAATGCCTGTTCTAGGGAGGAGAGCTGGTAATTTTTAAACCTGTGGTACTACCCTGCGCTGAAGTGATCAAACAGTATGAGATGAGCATGAGGCTCCTGATGCTCCAAACTCAAGACTGCATTCCTGGCATCGCATGCAAAAGGAGGCCTTTAATTATGCCAGGCTGTAATTAAATACGTGATAAAAGATAGACCACGACCCAAAATACAGCCTAAATCTTTTCACAGGCTCTTGAAAGTTAAAAGCCCAGCCAAATCAAGCCAAACAGACCAAAGTACCCTTGCATGAAGACGCAACAGTCCATCTTCTCCCCCATTAGCTGAGCTGGTGCAAGACCCTGTTTGCTAGGTATATATCTTGATAACTGTGGTAGACCGTGCACAGTTATGATTACAGGTGGCTGTCCCAACCATTAGCTTATTTATACTGCTTCTGTTGCTGTATGCAGCTTACAAGTACGTGTTAATAAAGGAGAGAGACCAGCTATATCACTAGTCACTGCTTCTACAGAAGATATACTTACTTGACTTTCAGAACTAGACCTTGAAAAAGTTTAGTACAAATCTTTTTGTGTTTATTTGTTTTCATTTATTTTCTCCATTACGTTTTCAACGATCAATACCATTATTTGAATAAAAAGTGCACTATGTACAAGAGAAACGCCATACAAAGAATACCAATTGAACATGCTGCCTTGAAGTGAAGCCATCGAGGGAGAACGTAATTCCCCCAGGGAGCGAGAGGCCATCAGGCCTTGATACCAGCACACCACTAAGCCACGCTCCTCATGGAGTATTGAAAGGAACAAAGAATAAAAAAGTAAAGCAAAGAACCAAATCCTGACTTCAAAAGCCTTTGCGTTTCAAAGCTGTGCATGAACATTCACTGGCTTGTCTTCTCCACACCCCTCTGTGGTAGGCACTATTATTTTCTGTATTACAGGAGCAGCTTGGTTAAGCTCCCAGCCTGCAGATTTGCAGGCTCTGTGATTCGCAGCTCTTGCACTCGCACTGCTTCAGAAGCCAGATGTGCAGCAGGTCCCTCAGGTACCCAACCTGCCCTTCCCAGGAAGCAGGTGACTCTGCCACGGCAGAGAACATGCAGTGAGCATCACCACGGATGAGTTGGTTTCTTCATCATGCTGAACCCTTGGGTTTATTGTGTCCTAAAGACATAGCGGGAAGATGTGGTCTGCGACAGCATCCAAGGCGTCATAGTTGGTCCATGCCAGACAGGAACCCTATGGAGTCCCATCCTGGGACATTAACTACCAGATTGCCCTTCCACTCCTACATCACAGGAGGATGCCGCAGCTCAGCTGAAGAGACCCACACTCGGACCCTGCCTCCTCACACCACCACGCAATGCAGGGATGTGCTCGGGGAGCGAGGCGGAGGTCCGGTCCCCGAGCTCCTCTCCCCAGCCCCGCAGGCAGGGCTGAGCTTCCCAAGCATCCTCCAGTGCGATCCCAGCTCGCAGCTTAGCTTAAGAAATCAAAGCACGGCGACTTGAAGCACTGCTTGTAGCTTAACTTTCGCAGCAGCTCTTAACCCTAGCGACCTTTCCAGCTCTGCCCTGCCAGCACGCAGGAAAACAAGCCACTTGACAGGCTCCTGCTCCCTGCCTCCGCCTGCGCCAGCAGAGAGTTTCCCCAGAGAGGGGAGATCAAGGAAAGCACCAGCTCCCTGTCTAAGAGATGAGGAGATATATTCTAGCCGACATCCAGCACTATCAACATTTTATGAGCTTGGGAATCCAGTTAGTTAGCCAATATTTTACTTAGCTCCAGTTTAGATTTAAAAACTTGACCTTCTCCGGGCGCACGCCTGCGTTGCATTTCACTCGGCTCCGTTCTGCTGAGCGTGCCAAGTACGAGATTATTTATCCCCCCGTTTTTATTGTTCAACTGTTATTTGTTCATTTGTACTATTCAGAAATCAATAAAAAGATGGGACTCCCTAAACAGACACTTAGGGCAGCAGCGCAGCTCTCAGAGCGGCTATCACATCGCGCGAGGCAAATGACCCAGAGCAACTCTGCTCCTTGCCAGAGCAGCTGTAAATCAGGAGGCAAAGTAGCCCTCATTTTCTCCTGCTCTTGATGGAATAGTAACCTGATTTCCACCTATCGTACAAGTAGGGCAGAAGTTTGGATGCCCAGTTGCGAGGCAGAACCCTGCTGGACTGGGGTTACGCTGAAAACGCATTACATGGGGAAGGTCACCAGCACGCGACGGTGGGAAACTGAGGCACGCAGACCCCAGGACTGAGCAAGACATGGATCACCTTGGCCAGTTCCAGCTCCCACTGCAACAAAATGTTTAGCGATCCAGAAGGGAGAGCTCCTCAACAGGGAGCGAACAGTCAGATGAGCCACCTGAAGCACAGGACACCTGAAATTATGGGCAGAGATGAGCCGGGACAGCCCGCTTGGCTCCCGTCCGCGGGGCTGAGCGCCAAAGCCCATGCCTACCACCGGCTGCGGCGTGAGCCATTGTTGACAACAGCGACAGCACACAGCGTCGAGACAGGCGTCGGGACCCGATTCTTTTATCTCCTCCTTGCAGACCGAAATGCCGCAGTAAAGTCGCTAATTAATAACGCTCGCGGGGAAGAGGGCGCAGCGCACCCGTTGGCGCGACCCGCGCCAACAAGGACGCCCCAGGCAACGCTGCGGCCAGAGCTGGCCGGGCCCCCATCCCCACCCGGGGCGATAAGCCTGCGGTAAGCGAGGCAACGGGCAACCGCTGGCCCCCATCACTCTGCCTGCCTGAAGTAATAATAGATGAAACAATTGTGTTTTAATAAAGAAAATTGATTCCATTTGTTTTATTCATTAACAAACCTGAGCTCACACACCAAACCTGAATGATTTATGGTCACAATTTGCAAAATTATTTCTCTATTGATTGGCACAGGTTTGTTTTCTTGTAGGTGCAGTCAATTAGAGGGAATATTGCTCAAGGTGGGCAAATTAATCAGTCTTAAGTATAGCCCCCTAATGGAGAGGGGACGCTGGATACAGCACAACCAGAAGACTTGGCAGCCCTGGGGCTGAGCCAAACCCTCACTCTGCTGCATGGCCCACACCAAAGCGGGTGGCTTTATCCTTGCCAAGTGACCAGCGCAAGGTTTTCAGCATCTTTTCAGTCCCACTTGTGCCCTCAAGATGGATTTTCAGAGGTTCTCTCTAAGCTTTTGACAGAAACCAAAGCAACGCAGGACCTGCAAGGTTTTCATTTTGATGCTCTCCAGCGCAGCCCTCTCCCCCGACTTCAGTCTCACCCAGGTTCACCTGGCACGCGTGCAGCCCTGTGCCTCGGCCGCGGTTTTGGCTGCTGTGACAGACAGCCCCTCCAGCGAGGGTGGCCAACAGCACATCAGCCCAACAAAGGACACGCCACGGGGAAGGTGCCGACCGGAGCTCATGCAAACGGAGCAGCATCCCACTTGGCACTGCTCATCGCACCGACTCCTACCCCGGACAGGAAAAACAATGAACTCGGGGAACATCAGATTGCGATCGCCTGTGTGGTTATCGCTGCTGGCAGAACACACTGAAACCTCTCTTAACACCAGGGCAAGAGGTAGACATCCTCTGGCAGATCCTTTGAGAGCCGTTTAACTCGTTACTGCCCCTTGCTCTCTTCTGCCTTTAGAAACGGCAGAGCTGATGGAGAGACTGGGCACTCTCCGTATCTGCTCCAGCGTAAAATCAGGCAGCAGTGTCAGTGGAAAGGGGCTCAAGCAAGCCTGCGCTTGGGCTCACCTCTTCTACCAAAACCAGCTCTTAAGCACCGTTTAAGGCTCTTCCTTAATCTCAATGTTTGCAGCAGAACCAAAGCAATCACGTGCCAGCTCCCGCACCAGCAGCCACAGCACCGCTCCCTGCGGACTCAGCTCTCCCCGTTTGTTTCCCCACGTCCGAGAGAAGTGTCCCGCTAGCACGCTGCGCCTGACACAAAACACACGCTTAGGGCACGGAGTCACCGCCACAGGTCTGCCCGCACGTACCAAGTGATGTACTGCACGGACGCAAGACAACGGAGGATCAGACCCAACCCCGCAGACAAAGCGCGCGCACGCAGGGCTTGCTTCCATCTTTGCAAATGTCAGGGCCTGTTCTTTCTTGAATGAGAGATGTACGTGGCTGCATGATATTAAAGTCAAATAATACAAAGGCTTTTAATTAGGCGCCAAATGCTAGCTGCTGTCAGAGAGGAGACACCAGGCTCAACGGCCCATCAGGCTGTTCCGCTCTGGCAATTCCTATCTACCCAGGAAAAGTCCAGGAAATTGGATTGGTAATGGGAACGGGGGCCTTTCACCTCCAGCCCAGCCATTCACATCCAGCCCGGCAGGCAGAAGGAAAGTCATTACCCAGCTGATGGCCGCGCAGCAGCCAGCGTAAAATGAGTCAGTGGGTCTGCAGCAACGAGTAACCAGCTGGGGAGTCTCCGGGAAACAGGCTCAATGCTGTAGAGCCAAAGGGAACGCCAGGCCGTTCCTGAGTCTCAGGATGGAGTATGCTCCTCAACCAAGTCCCATCATCTCTCCTGCTAGAAGGGATGCTACTAACCCTCAGTCCTCTGAGCTCGGGGTCCAATTCCATCCTCCCAGCTGTGGCCAGCTGCATCTCACTCCCTCAGCCTCGATTGCAAGGAGATCACAGAGAACACGCAAAGCATCATGCTCCTCTCCTGGCACAGATACCAAAAGCCGTGTAGTCTAGTGCAGATTAAGGGTATGCTTTGATACTGGCTGCTTTTAAGAACCTCTCACTGCAGAATCAACCCCTCTTAAATTTATACGGTTGTATTCTCAGAGCCCTCCACAAGGTAGAGACACATTGCGCTCATCATTAAGGTCACGGCACTGAGGTGCTGAGGGACTTGAAGGCCACCTCAGGAATTTGTGGCAAAGCCAGGAAGCAAACAGGGAGCATCTGAATTTCAGCCGAGTCCATTAGCAACTCTCCTCCCTGCTCCGTCTCCCTTCTTGTGCAGAGGATGGGAACTCATTGCAGGGACGAGGGGGACACGAGAAGGACTGAGCTACTTCGACAGCCTGTTTTGGCGTAGAGGCAAATTGCAGAGACACACTTCTATGCGATTGTTCCTGGGCATGTTGCACTAACCCACAACACCCCTCCTCCTGCTTAGGTACCCCAGCTGTCACATCTGCAAGCTCTACCTCCAATCTGTAAGGCTAATTTGTTAAACAGCTTTGTTCTCCCTCGGGAATGGGGTCATTGGTCACAGAAGATTGATTAAGCTTTTGGTAAATCAACATTAATGAAAATCAACACTTTCTAATGAGTGTTTTTATGGCAGTCCCATAAAAAGCATTAGAACAGGTAAACAAAGTAATAGCCAGACAAATCAACAAGGTCCTGTCCTCTCCGAGCCTCGTCAGCCCAGCTCCCTCTGTCTCCTGGGAAGAGCAAGGCAACCGCTGGCAGAGAGACATCTCCGCTCTCTCCAGGCTGGATGTCTGCACAAGCTGCACTTCCCCGCGCCCGCCTCACGCGTTTCTGCAGACTCATCTTCAGCACAAGCCACGTAAGATTACGTCCCCCAGCCGTACCCTCGCAAGAGAGGCGAGCTGAATTTCCCCCGGATCCTGCGAGTTTCAGCGCTGGGAATAGGCACCCTGACCCTCACCTATCCCCCTCCTGCCCTGCAGGGTAAATTCAACTGAAACAGCCACCGGTTGGGTTCCCCCGCTCCAAGTCTCACTCTTCCCAAACAGAACACAAAAAACGAAGGGCTACCCTGAACTGGGCATTTCGTCTCTGAAGCTCAGTCATCCTACAAGATTTACAGCTCACTGCAGCCAAACGCCTGCTCCGAGGCAAGTACCATCAGCAGAGCCATGCTGGGTCAGGCCAGAGATTGCCCAGCTTTTGCATGGGTGCCCACATTAGATGCTTCAGAAAAAGCCCAGGTAAATCAATGCAACCCTTCAGCCGTTGCTTGTGGCATCAAGGCTGCAGCGTCCTGGCTGTGGCACCGGCGCTGCCATAGCGTGGAAACATTTGGCACAGTCATTTGGTTCTTCCCAAGGTGCTTCAGCATTTCCACCCAGGTTTTCCGAGCTATCCTTTAGAGGCTCCAGACCTAAATGGGATGATTGCAGGAGGCTTCTTGTTACAGGACATCATTAAAAATAATGTTATGTGCTTGAACTGCAGTCAGCAGGGCCTTGCCAGGGACACGCAGGGGAAAGGCAAGCTCTCTGATCTCTGATGGCGAGAACAGCCTATTAAAAAAGAATTTAGCCTCTCACATAGAGCCATCAAACTGTTGTAAAGCCCTGGTCTCTGCCTCTGAGCTCTTGTATCCTTCAAGGACAGTAAAAAACACCCCAGAGCTGAGCCCTTCACCCGTATTTGAATATTTAGAAACATCAGGCACTTGAACAGGTGCATAAGGCAGGCACAGGTCCCCCGTAGGGCTACGCGACTTCTCTGTGGAGCCCCCCCAGCAGCGCATCCCTTCCTCCTCGGATCCCGGCTGCTGTTTCACCTGCACACACCTTGCTACCGCCGAGAGCCAGCAGCGTAATACTTGCACGGCGTAATATTTTTATCGATGCGGTGAGTTCCCATGCATACAGCCCCTTGTATCTTTTTGGTCTTGGCAATGTATTATTCATGTGCTCCCTTGTTCCTAAACAAGCCAAGAAAAATGGAGAAAGATTAATTCCCAGGGAAAAAAATAAATAAATGAGATTGCTTTTTCTTTCTTTTTTTTTTTTTTTAAAAGGACTCCGATCCATTCAAAGAGCCGCCTTCTCCATGCAGCCTGTGTCACTGCTGATTGAGTTTCTTTTCTCCCCAGCTCCTGGTTCTAGAGTATCTTGTCTCCTTAGTATTACTGTCGCACTTCCTTTTCATATGCCTGAAATATATACTATTGTGTTTCGACTTTTAGTTTTTGTGCAGGAATTCCTTTCATGTCTCATCTTCTGTAAGGTCCTTTCTTCTTGGCAGTCAAGTGCACGGATGTTTGCTGCCAGGAGATTTTGCTTCTATTGTATTCCAGACATATTATAATATTTTTTGTTCCATATTGTCTGTGAGGTGTTCCATGGGTATTTTCTCATGCTAGCATGACTTTTTCCACGTAGATGCTGCCTGCCTCTCAGCATCTCCCCTTGCTCTTCCCCCTGCAAGCACGAGAGAACGGCCCCCTCAGAAAACGTGCGTAAGAAAGAGCAGAGAGCTCAGACAGCAGTGCTCAGGGTCTGCCTTGAGCTAAACCAGCCACAGTATATGTGGTTTTATTGCCAGCACTTTCACAGATAGCAGAACGGGATGCAGAACAGCAGCGGCTTGCACCAGGCCATGCTGCAAATAAGCAGCAGAGAGGAAAAAAAAAAAAGCTGCAAGCAGGGAGTTGTGTCCCAGAGACTGTGAAAGGACTTTTCTACTAATCCTGACCTAAATTGCCACGGGACTGCTTTCCTTCAGTATGAGAAGAGCAGTTTCTGCTTCCTCTTCTTGTAACTTCGGTAACAGGTGAGTCCCAGACAACCAAAACTGAAAAGCACAGTTTTTACTGAAGTCCTGAACACGGCTGCCGGCAGCGCACGGCCCTCCACGAGAGGCACCGCGGGGAAAGGCAGAGCCAAGGGAGCAAGCGCATCAGCCCTGCTGATGAACCTCAAATCAAGCAGATGGCAGCAAGGAGCCCAGACCGCCACCATTCCCAGGCAAGCCAACGGGAAGCTGCGGGAACTGATAAAAAGGAGTGACGAGCACGTTCCTCTTGGAAACTCAGCCCTTTCCAGGACTGTGGGATGCACTTCCCCGCTGCACGGCGCGGGCTGCTTGCACAGCCGCAGTCCGTGTGTCAAGCCATCTCCTGTGACGGAGAGCAGGCTCCTCTCCTGCCTCAGCGCGAAGGGAAATTACTTAAGCCGTTTTAGGATGCGCTAAACCAACTGCCTGACGTAATGTGAATAAATCTTTGCTTCTTGTGCTAAGGTGAGTTTGTCCATCTCACAGCGAGGGAACGTGCATTTTGGCTACCCAGCTATGTCAAGCCATCAGTCTTCGTCTATTTGCCAAGATGGAGGAGTCCTTTCCTCAGCTCACCCTGGATCCTGAAACTCTGCAAGGCCAACTAGGCCTTTCACCTCACCTCCTATCTCCCACCCTTGGTCCAGATGAGCAAACACCTCTGCAGCCCCTTTGCCAGCCCATACACAGTTCTGCTAGTGCAACTCGGTCAAGCGTCAAAAGCAAGGGCCTCGTTGCAGGGGGTGTTTCTAATTCCTGTGTCCTCTAGAAGAGGAGACATCAGAAAATCCAGCATTTATCTGGCTTCAAACTCCTCCACGGGGGGCCTAGAGACAGAATGGCTCCTGGAGAGATTAGTACTCCCATAACATGCTTGTGACCAGGCCTTCTGATCCCTATCAGCATCCCTTGAAGAGTGTCTCCTTTCCCATTTGTTCCTTGGACCCTTCTTTCTCAACTCTTTGACTAATTATAGTTTGTTGGTTGTTATGGCAACTAAAGATTTCTCTCGGCATCCAACTCCCATGATTTGGCTGCAAATTGCAACACTGGAAGAATACAAATAGGCTTTACATCCTTCTTGCTTACCAGCCTTCCTAGTAAATCCCCTTCACCCCCTGCCCCAAAAAAGCTGTCCTGTTAGTTTGCTCTTGCTGTCATTACTCAAGGAGCCTGCACAGCCAACAGCCACAGCAAAGAGTCTCCTGCATCCTGCAGTTGGTGCCACCAGTAACACCGGTGATACCTTTTAAGTAACACTGCCAACACCATCCCACCCCAAAGGAGCTAGAGCAGGACTTCATTAACAAGTAGGCGTTAATATACAGTATCACCCCCTCATCTCACACCTTCTGCGAGAGTCCTTCTGCAGTCACTCAGTAATAATTTAAGCCGGACACCCACCAGGAGTCAAGTTTAGGTCAGCCAAACCCCTTCCAGAAGAGGATGTCATGTTCGTACAGGATTGGAAACCCTGGCTCAAACTGAGGCAGCAGGAGCACGTAACTCAGCAGATACAGGAGCACACCCACGAGCTGAAAACAAGGCCATTCCTGTTCCCTTCCCTTTTTGTCCTTATCGCCTTATGAACAAACTCAGATAATAGATATTAAAACAGCTCAGGGACACGAAATTGAATTGAATTGCAGAAAAAATTCACAACAATGTTATTAGATTGCTTCCACCAGCAGCCACTGAGTCATCTCCTATTGCCAAGGAACAGTGGCAACATGGCCCACATCTTCATTCCTCATGCATCTAAACCCAGGGAGAGGAGGGTGCCTTGCCCTCTGACAATATTTCTAATTAGAGTCAGGGAAAACAATGCTCTGTGCGCCATTTGATAATGGACACGTTTTTTATCACATAGCCAATGCGATCAGCTCCACTGGAGCTTGGAAAGCATCTCTGAAACCTTCACTCATTCAGCATAGGCGGGGGGCACAGGAGGGAGGCACCTTGCCTGCAGGACTATCTGACCAAGTTAGCTGTAACACTGCTCTTTGATAATTTTTGCCGATTACCTACCAAATTAGTAAGATGGGGGCCTTACTGGTACATCTTGTCCTTTCTACCTTCTGCTGTGTGTCAAGTTGGCCACAGCACTGAGCAGAGGACCCAGGAATCACACCACACACCAACCCCTAGCACCAGGCTCCTTTCCCAAGAAAGATCACATAAGCCTCCCCCCAGGCCTTCCTTACACCAGCAAGAAAAAAATTCAGGCCTTATCCACCCTTGACCCATCATTACACTGCACATTTCTCTAGTCACGCACTCCTCTCTACATCAAGCACACCAAAAAGGAAATTTGATTCCCCCATCCCCAAATACCTGTCCTGTACCCAGGGCCTTGCAAGTCAGGGATTTTTTTTTTTTTTGGCTCAACTGCTAACACAGAAGTGGCTGGCAGAAACCGAACCAAGCTGACTTTAAAGGTTCCCCTCCCATTCCTCACTGAAAGAAAAGCAAACACACCTTTCATGGTGATGAAATATTCCATTCAGGATAGAGCAGGCCACCTCCTTTTGGGGTGCAGGATGCAAGGTAAAAAACAGCCAGATTCCCCAACCCGGAGGTGGAAAGAGGCTTGAGCTGCCAGGCTTGACCTCCTCTCCGCCTCCAGCAGAGCATGGCAACTGCAGTACAGGAGCTCCTGGGCACACTTCCTGCTCCAGTTCAAACTGGGCTCCCTACACTGGAGCGGTGACCAGCTCTCCAACCTCTCAGGAAAGCGCTTCTCCAACAGGCTGCACTCACTCTCATTAGCGATGCAACATCCTGTATTTAAGTCACCCATGGAAAATGGGAAACCCCACCAAGTGCCAACCATCTTGGACAAGACACCAACCTGTAGCATAAACGGGACATCATCCCACACCTGCTGTTGGCCAGTTCACAGCCCTCTCAATACAGGCTTTTCTCCCAGACAAATCCAGCTTTAGGATCACAGAAAACGCACAGCGGCTGGGAAAAAAGGAGACCCAGTGTCTTCCTGTCCGTCACAGGATGGTTCCCCTTTTCCCTGCAGAGCGCCACTCGCCACCGTGAAGGCCACGGGCAGATTATGAGGAAGTTGCTTGGTGACATTCATGAACTGTCTGCTGATGGAGAGGTTTGTTTGCCAAGCCAGCTGGGGAGGGACCTCCCGTCAGCTCCCAGCATGTAGGAGATCAATACTGTAATTGGGCCTGTTTGTAGCACATGAACTATCGTAGCAATAGGGGTGGCGCAAGGAGGGGGGAACCAGCTGGCTGAATAGGGACTTGCTGCCCTCTGCCGTGCTGCAGCAGCATGGGGGACAGTGGCCTGTTATTTGGGTGAAGGAGACATGGTTGAAGGAGGCATGGGTGGGTCATTCCCCCTCAAACTCTGAGAAAGGACAGGAGCACCAACCTGCGCCCCACCAGCTACCAAAAACCGAGACCCCAACATCTACCCCTGCCTCCATCCTAAGCCCCCGCCACATCTGCCCACGCAGGGCACAGAGATGGTGGATCTGGGCCGAACGCGTGCCGCTGTCACCCCCCAGAGCGCGCGCACCTTCCAGGTGAGGCGGCTCTGGACCGCTCCGCAGCGCCGAGCCTGCCCGCGTCCCTTCGGTCCCTAGTGGTTGTGTGGGTGGTTCCTTTCATTGCTGTGTTTTCAACTTCAATGCAGATTTAATGCACAGGAAATTACAAACAAACCTTCAAAGTGATTTCAGAGGGGCAGGGAGGAGGGAGAGAAGAAGAAAAAATACAAAAAAAAACCCTCAGCCACTTGGATTTGTAGGAAATGGAGAAAATAAGGTGTTGGAAGTGACAGTAATCAATAAAGCATCAGGAATCCAGCACAGTCCTCCACTCTGCTGAGGCGTGCAATTAGATGGCTAATGGTGGTAAAAATACCATGGCACTGCTGGCAATGCCTCCCCAGGGACACTGTGCTTCCCCCCTCCTTTATCACCACGTCCGAAGGTCCTTGCCCAGCATCCATTAGCACGTACGTCTGCCAGCCTACAAGGGGGAAAGAGCGTTAGCTCCATTTTATGGAACGTGAGCTGAAGGCAGAGGGTCCTTCCCGTCTCTGGGAGGGTCCCTGCTGTAGGCATCCCACCTAAGGAGCCCCCAGTCAGCTTGCACATATGCTTGGTCTTTCCAAGCAACGAGTCGACTTTCCAGAAGTAATCCTATCCCCTCAACCCCATCGACAGGCAATCAAAACACCATGCTCAACTTCTTAAACTTCTCATATCTTTCAGGAGCACAAGCCTAAGTGAGATATATAGCGAGCCACGAGGGAGAGACAGATTTGGAAGCAGAGGCTCCCTGCCTCCGCTGCGGCAGCTAGCTGTGCAGCAGCACCTAATACCGACGCAAAGCCACCTGCAATGTGAATGCACAAGCTGTGGCCGTGCGCAACTCCATCATCTGAAAGATCAGTCCTACAATTAAAGAGCAGCTGAAGCAGGGATGCTGGCTTGCAACAGGAACCTGGTTCTGAGCTCCCGATTTAAGATATACCAATGATCTGCATCCTCCCCCCAGCCTATGTCTGAGTTGGCACAAAATTAGGATCACTCCTACCCTTCCCTGGCATTACATAGAGACGCAAGAGCAGTGTATGATTTGCGCCCCAGATGCTGGGTTCAGATATGATGGTTTTCCATTTCCACCAATCCACTGAAATAAAATGCAGAGCACGTGCTAGGTCCAGCAGAGCACCAGGAGGTCTAGCTGCTTTTACAAAGGCGAGGCTTCTCCTCAGTCCGAACTAAGCTCTCACCTGACCCGCCGACGGATGCTCAGGTGCAGGCGCCTGCGTGGGGACCGGCTGCCATCTCGTGGGCAGAGGGAAGAGCACACAGGGCTCTTCCCCCATGGATTCCCCCAGGGCTTATTTGTCCCATTTAACCATACAAGGTGTTTAGCCCAAATCCACACATTTCTCTGCTTTCCCCAGTGCACTCAGCATCACTTCAGAGGTCACCGGCTGGCTGTACATTTAGATGAATTATTCATAGGTCGGTATCAAATATTAAAAGTAGAGTTATACTGACAGATTCTTTGTATATTCAAGAACATTTTCCCCAGTAAATTGCTCATTCCTTTTTTTTTTTTTTCCTTCTTTGGACTGTTTCCTGAGAAGCCCGAGGGCCTGCTGATACATCTTTCTGTTTAACTGGGCCTTCACACTCCCCCACACTCTCTCCTCACGGAGACCAGCCAGCAACTGAACAAGCCACAGGGAACTAGGTCCCATCTCAGGAGCAATTCTCACTGATGTCATTCAAAAGGCACTCGGACTTTTGAGCTTTGCATCCTAGAGACCAGCAGGATATGGATACCCTTCCCCATGGATACCCTTACTGGAGAAGTCTGTAGGAAAACATTTACACTGCAGTCTATTCCAGCTGCTTCTGGCTGCAGCTCATGCCTCAAAAGTCTCCACCTTTCTCCCTCCATCCCCAGGGGCCTCTGAACAAGAAAGTCTTGCCCATTGCAAAGTCTCAGCTCTGTAATCCCCAAATCCAGCCCAAGGCCAGTTTTCCAAGTCAGTCCTCTTGCCCTGCCTCCTCCAGCAGCCTGGAGGCATCCTCATTTCCACAGCAGAGGCTTCACTTTGCCTGGCCTTTTCCCCATCTCCTGACACCTGCAGAAGCCTCCAGAGAAGAAAGGAGAAGAGAAAGGGAATACATGAATAAACCAGGCATCATTTCCATGGGCATCTGCAATGCAGATGGGCTCAGGGAAGCTGGTTCAGGCAGAGCATCGCCTGCTCCTGGCTCCAAGCCTACAGATCCAGACAGCAGCACGTACTCCCACCAGGACAGAGAGCTGAAGAGCCCATAGGGGTAGGAAGAGGCCAGTGAGGTGCCAGAGGTGCAGAGCTTGCCTCTTGCACATCAGGAAACGAAAAGTGCTTCTTGAGGCCTGGAAGAGGGATGACAGGCCTCCCCACCTCACCCCGGGCTTGTTGCTCTGCAGCACTTTCCTCCATCTTCCAGGAAAGGCACCAGACATTGGAGCAAAGAGACAGCACTTGGCTGTAATGGACAGCTGGGCTTTGGTAGCACAAGTAGCCCTGGGTAGTGAGCACAGCAACAGTTGGTTGAGGCTAGACTCAGGCTTATTTGAGGCACCTGGAGGCATTTTCTAGCTCCTGTCAAGACCAAACTTTCACTGCCAAAGTAACCCAGGTTACAGGGTGATGGGCAGCCTCGTGAGACAGGTAGCTGTGCCAAAGCAGCACCGTTTCTCCTGGCAAGGCTTTGGCCGGCTCTGGGGAGACCTCGGTAGCTTTTGCCCGGCACGCACATGGAGTTTGCCTCCTTTTAAGCAGGCTGCGCCTACTAAGGAGACGCTCCAATGCGGGTGTCAAGCTAAGGGAGGCGGAGATGCAGCACCAACCACTTATCAAAACATTAAAGTTCTCCTAAGCTGCCGAGTTAATTCCTCAAACGCCCTTTCAAAGGGCTAGATAAATACAATCTGGGAGCATCTCCACTCCCTCGGCTCACATATCTTTAGTCAGGCAGAGAGATAACATTTCATACAGATTGAGACAGTTTAAGCAAAGGTTGCAGGCTAACCTTTCCAGGAATGGCTGTTTCCAGAGCATCACTACACTCTCGATTCCTTCCCCATGCCAGCAGCAGGGAACAAAGAGCACGGCGGGGGGACCTGGTGGCAAGCCCAGGCACTTCTGATGCAAGCAGCATATGAGTGCTCGCAGTGAGGCCCCGCAGGAAGCTACCTCCCCTCATGCTGATTTTCCCAGCTTTCAAGCCATCGACTGCAGCTTTTCCAGCATCCGTGACACTGATACTTCCAGGATGGAACACCAGAATGTTTTTCCAGACCTGGGGCTGCAGAGACATACTGTTTCAGGATGGATGAGGAGATAACACCAGTTTCAGCACTCAGCTGAACACTGATTTTTCTAAAACCATTCTGCCACATCTACCCTGTGAGATGCTAGCAGCAGGGTTACACCTACATTACAGGACAACAGGCAGAAACATCTTGCCTCAGGCCTCCCAGGCAAAACATACTCCCAGCCCCACCACTCATGGCAAGGCAAGACGCTCCTTCCAAGATGTTCATCTTCGCTCCACACCAAGACCGCATTAGTGCGCCCTGTGCAGCCACCCTGTGTTCAAGTGAACGGGCAGTTCCCCCTTCACCCCAACTCACTCAACCCGCTGGCTAACTTGTCTTAACCAGGCTCCTAGTGCCTGGGCTAAGCTGAAGGGTAACACAGCTTCCCCTCCTAGTGATGACCAGGTTGCAGTCTCTTGAAAGTCCTAGCTACAAGCAAGGCTGGAAGTACACTACGCAATGCTGCTTATAGCTCACCTTAGCAATAGGAATGGTGTCTTGCCCTGCTGATTTTTACACTTGGATCTAAGCTCTTCCCCTAAACTCTTCCCAGGATATGGCTGAAGCATTCTGCTTCTCAGCAATATCTGGGCACAGCCCAAATCCGGCCTTGGAGAGTTGAGAAACGTTTGGAGTGAGGACGCCAGCTGAAGCTGTTGGCAGCAGGGTGCAAGCAAGACTTGCGCTCCCACATGGTAACTCCTCTGTTTGGCTGGGATGGGCAGAACCACAGCACAAGTCACCCCCTCCACTGCCAATCTCATCATCCCCTGCTGCAGGAGCCCTCGAACAATCAGGCAGCTCCACGACAAGGTGGGGAGCATCTCAGAACCACCCATGGCTGGCAAGGGAGGAATGGAGGAACACTGGCAAATGACAAAGCCCTTATCTTAATTACAGGCTTATTTGCATTTAAATGAAGGTTATTCTATAATTACCACCAAATGTTTTGTGTTGCAGCTGAAATACCTCTCCCTGGGCTGTCAAGCTCCTTCCCATTTTCATTTTCTCTCACCATTCTTCTGCTTTCTAATCAGCTGGCACATGCAGAGACGACTTCGCACAGCATTCCTCCACCGCAGCAGCACGGCCCACTGCCTCGCTTTTGGGGACGGGGGCCTCCGGGCACCACCACTGCCTGGTGTCCCTCGTGGGAGAGACGGGACAGACACGGCACTCCCCAAGCACTGGGGGATACAGGCACACCTGAACTTAAGATACTGCTTTTTTGCAGGTTAAAAGCTTCAGTGCAAAAACAAAGGGAAGTTTTTTGATACCCAGCCACCCTCAATTAGCTTGTCAAACTTGTTGCAACAGGGCGCTGCGAAAGCCACAGGTATGGACAAGGCCAGAAAAAGTTAGATCAGATTTACAGACAAAAGCATTGCTGGTGTTTTTCAGCAGAAGGATCTGACCCTCATGTCTAGCTCAGGAAGTCCCTAACCCACAGGCTGCTGGAAATCACGAGCCAGGATCCTCTCTAACCTCTCCCGTTTTTTTGTTGTCAATAGCTATTCTTGGCTGCTGGTGGAGACAGGACAGGGGCAAACCAGAAGCCAGGGAGGGATGTTTGCACCATCGCTAGCTCTTCCTCAGAATAGATAAAGAACTCCCATAGAGAAAATAACACCCAAGTACATCATTCAAAACAATCACAGAGAACATACTCATGCAAATAGCCAAATTAAGGCTGAATGAGAAGCCTTCTGCTATTTCCTAAATTGCTATACCTTTAATCAAGCTCTTTTAACAATCTCTCATGAACATTTTCTCTCTCTAGCCAGGAGAACCACATTAACCAACCAGCCCATATGGAGATGAACAAGACAGCAGCTATTAGAGCCACAGCAGAGTCTCCTGTTTATGGAGCTGGTAGTAATGAAAATAGACAGTTACTTCTCACTAGACCCATCTCTCCTCTGCTCCAACCCACCACTGAATCTCAGCTGCTGCACAGCCTTCACCTCCCCCTGCTAAACTTCAGGTCTCTGCCTCCATCTCATGGAGAGACTGGATCTCTTCAGCTAAGAAAAGTAACTTTCAACTGAAACAGACCCTTCTTCCCCAATTTCATATAGCCTGAGGCAGACCTACAGCATGGAAATTTTTAGCTTGAACAATTATCGCTTAGCAGAGTATTAACTCACTGGAAACAGGATCTTAAAACAGGCAGTCTTGGCTATAAGCAACTCTGTCAGCTCAGGACAGACACCTCCCCCCCCCCCAGTTCATTTCATTGATGTTTAATAAGAGGCAGCATCAGCAGCATGGGAAATCTACTCTTATCATCAGCGCAACCCTGATGGAAGTTGGGGCTGATGCACACGTCAAACTGATTCACCTTGTTCTTCCATCACATATACAAGGGTAAAACCCCTTGCAACAAGCCCCAGCCCTGCCCTGGAGCAGCACCACTCCAGAGGCTATGAGCATCTGCTTTCTGCCCTGAGCAGGGCTTACCACCAGGCCCAGAGATTTTTTTCCAAGTTGTTTTATACTTCCTCAGGATATTAAGGATTAGTCTGCTCGCTGAAGGCTGCAGCTTCCAGCCTACCGCAATACCTGCCCCACTTTCTGAATCATCCTGCTAGGCTTGAAGGTAACCCTTTGGCCACGTGCTGTTACAGCTCCAGACAGGGTATCGCAACCAGCCCTGCCAGCAGCAACAGCTCCTAGCACCCCGCCACCACCAGGACTGCCTCTCACAGGTATTACAAGGGGCAAATTGCCATAGCTGAACACCTCAATTTCCTCCTTACGCTATGCCTGCAAAGTGCAAAGGGAAGGCAAAGGTAATCAGTGCTGTGGAGGGTGCAGGACCAAGCAACCACGGCAGCAATCAGACTGCAGTCCCCAGACAGCGCTGCTCAGCCCTGTGCCCCTGCAGGCAGCAGCCCCTTGGAAAGATGCAGTTCGTGTAGCCCAATTGCCTCTGGGTTTTGCAGCAAGTGCAAGAGGGCCAGGGAGCTTTTGCTCTTCAGGAAAAGGTAGGCTGAAAGCTGAGAGAGCAAAGCTCAGTTTGGAAACTCTGCTCGAGCCACCCAAGGTCCTGCACATGCAGTCCATGGACCAGGAGCTGAACACAGGTATGCTAGCTTAGAGACAAGGGATGAAATCCAACCACCAACCCATCCTCAAAGTGTCAAAAAGGCAAATTTATGCCCAGGAAAAGGGGCAACAGTTTGTCAGTCCACCATGATTCTTTTCTCCAACTTGCATTAAGAGAAGGGCAAGCCCGTAGCCATGGCTCCAAGGAACATAGCCCTGTCACAGGGGATTTCACAGCGCTAAGGATGAGATTTCAAAGTCAGGGACTGCCTAGGACGTAGACACAGTATGTTAATGAAGTAATAGCATTTGCCTGGCGTAGAGCGGCTGTGGGTGCCGGTATGCTCATGACCTGGAATTAAACAGAGAGCGCTAACGGAGCAGTGAGGGGTATCAGCGGGGGACAGGACCTGCTTCAGAAGGCGTTACGGAAACTAGAAGGTGCAATAGAGCTGCAGCAGGGTGTGCTGCATTGCACTAGGTGCAGCTCAACCTCCTTTGCAGGAGGATTCAGGGTGGAAGGGACCTGTATGGAGACCACCACAAAGACCTTCACCTCTCCACTGTTCAGGGCACAAACTCCTGGCCGGAGCCAGCACCAGGCATTTGGAGATGTAAGGTTTTTTGTTTCAGACTCCACTTGGTATAACACCAGTCTGTACACCGAGAAAGCAACTTGCTCGTCTGGTGGAAGTCCTCGAGCTCTGCCAGAGCCTAGTGCTACAGCAATCACTAGACGTTCTACACTGGAGAGTCAGCGCTACGCTTCCCCGTTTGCTGTCAGGGGATTTCAGTACAAAATGAAACTCTTCTGAGCTTCTAATCTAGTTAAAAATCTCTTCGAAATCTTCCCTCCACTGGAGGGAGGAGGGGAAAAAAAGGCAAGAAGCATAG
Organism: Struthio camelus; assembly: GCF_040807025.1. Taxonomy (NCBI): domain Eukaryota; kingdom Metazoa; phylum Chordata; class Aves; order Struthioniformes; family Struthionidae; genus Struthio; species Struthio camelus. The sequence goes on from NC_090963.1 coordinate 6,597,115, forward strand.
CGTCTTTCTTCCTTCTCCATCTCCCTCCCCTCTGCCTTCAAGTGCTCCTTGGAGTGTCTCTGCGGAATCATGTTTATATGCAGTGAGTGCTGTTGTTAGTTAATAACATCGCGATCACTGAACCTCCCTAATGAAAGAGAGAGACAACATAAACTGTCATTTCAAACAAACACGCAATCAGGGTACCAGCAGCTCTGAAAATATTATCTTCCCAATTTCACGGGCTTCACGCAGGAAATAGGCTGCTTTCATGGCGATTCCGGGGCACAGCTCCTAATTCGGAGGATTCGGAAGTGGGCTGGGAGTGGTGGGGACACATTAGAGCCATGAAATTGGCAGGGCTATGAAGAAGGAATTGTTTTAGCAGCTGGAGCCGAGAAGGACAAATAACAGCCGTGATTATATCTTCATTGCTCATCGTAACCAATGCACCAGGCAAGCTGTAATTAGACTGTGAAGAGCTGAAGTTTTGATAGCGAAGGCTTTCCACTTGCAATTAGATGCAGTGCATTGGTATTTGTCCCGCAGCAGCAGCGGCACGCTGCAGCCTAGCCTGCCCCTTCCACGTGCAAAGAGCAGAGCTCAGGTCAGGCACCTCGAGGCTGCAGCAAACCCATCCATAACCCAGGTCAGGCCTCGCTGCTTCAGCCGCAGCCCACTCTCCTCTTTCAGAGGCCTGGAAAACTCAGGACACGATGCGCAAACCTTGCAGGCAGGCCTTTGGCTCCATGCCTGCACAGCTACAGAAATTCAGACACAGGCCACTTCCATCCGGCACCCTTTGGCTCCCCCCCACGGCAGGTACGCTTTTGTCTTTCCTCCTCCTCTACGTTTCTTCCAGCTTAACATCTTTCCTTCTGACTTGCAGCCAATCCAGCCTCTCTCCCCCCTCTACTCATGCCCTGCATATATGTCTCCACGGCCTTAGAAAAAACATGACTGCCCAGCACTGAGACAACCTCCAGCCAACGCAAAGCTTCAAAGCCCACCGAGCACTGCAGACTTGGACCAGCTAGAGGATCAGCTCCTTCCCGTTTAGCATGCTTGCAAGGCTTCAGCAGCCTCAGATCTCAGCTCTGCTGGTCAGCCACGCTCACGAGGCTGCTCCCTCGCAGGCAAAGGCAGGTCTTCCTCGAGGTTCACAGACCCACTGCGTGGGGGGGGTCTGCAAAACCTTTGGGAGGGAGCAGCTTGGGATGCATCGCCTTCCCAGTTAGAACTGGCATTGCTCAAAGCTAATAGGGGGGCAGAAAAAGATGTATCCAGATTCACTTGGAGTCATCTTCCACAACCCCTCCTTTGGGAGACAAATCCAGATCTGCTTGGACAAGCCTCTCTTTCTTTCCCATGCCAGCCAGTTTTAGGGAAGAGAATTAAATCATCTAACCTCCCTCTGACAGCCTGCCTTGCTGCAGAGCATCCCCAAGAGACCCCCAGCCCGAGCAGAGAGCAGGCAGAGGTGGAGCCGAGAGCTTCAGAGAGCTTTCCCTTGGCTGTGCCCCCCCCGGACATGCCATCGGGGATTGCTCTGGAAAGCCAGCTTTGAAGATGAAGCCTCCCGTTCCTCCCGATGCCGTCACCACCAAGGTGAGGAGGGAGCAGGGAGAGGAGCGTGCCGCACATCCAAAGGGAAGGCAGCTCTCCTCTGCTGAATTACTCTGATTTAGTTTGAGGCGAGAGCTGAAGGGAAAAGGGAATGAGTTTTGCCTTGAAAAATATTTATTATCCTAAATCAGAGCTAAAACGAGGCCGAAAAACCCAGCTTGCTCTGCATCACCGTTAGCACCAGCAGCTTCAGAGTATCCAGCCATCACGGAAAACAGGGTGAAAACAGCCCATCTCCAGGCCTGCACTGATGCATCAGAAAAAGAACAGGAGATAAATCACAACAAAAAACTCCCCTTGCAAACAAAACAGAGGGCTAATTCCCCCCATAGCAGCGGTTTAATAGACAACTGCATGCCAACGTGCGTGCTTCTCCATGCGGCAGAGAGACCTCGTGGCAGAGCCCCGGGAGGCGACCGCGCCGCCCTGGAAACTTGGCAGGAGAATTCAAATGAAATTTAAAAACTCTTTTGACATTTAAGAAAAAAAAAAAAAAAATCAACAAGCATCTAAAGTGATGAGGGGACCAGGCATATAACTGGCTGAATGTCACATTTAAAGCTCAGCAGATAGCAGCTGCTTTATCTCCCAAAGCAGGTGGTTTGAGTGGTAAATAAGGCACAGAGGGCCAGATCCTCATCTCGCACCTGCATCGCTTCAAGGGACACGCTCTGGATTTGCACCAACACAGCAGACAGCCATAAGGGGACTGGAAAGTCTATTAAACTTTAATACTTGTGAGCATCAACAAAAAATACGCTACCAGCACCCTGCCTTGACCCTAAATATCTATACAGGCCACAGCCACACCAGTAAGAAGTTATTGACTTAAATTGGCAGTGCCCTTTCTGAATCAGTTGTAGTTCTGATGTACAGATACAAGCAAAGGACATTTGAAGCATTTTAATGCACTTTTTACTGCATTATCTCTCACCATGATCTTAGCGGCTTCATGAAAATGACTCACATAGCAAGCAGCAGAACCCAAAGTAATTAACGACCTGGCAACTCTATAATGATCCTTTCTACATAAAAAGGTCTTCCCCATCCTATGAATAGACTTGAAGTAATTTATTGCAATCCATATAAAGTTGAGACTGCTTTGACCTTGGGGATTTGCTTTAAGTTTTTTTTTTTTTTAAGCAGCCGTAATTGCTAAAAAAGATTTTAAGTGATGCCAGTTTAAAGAAAATTCTTTAAATTAACAGAGGCAGCGCCGCGCAGGCTGTCCTGCAGCCCTACCGCCCGCACCGCGCGAGGCACCGCGGCCCGAGGATTAGTCCCGCAAGGAGCACCAGCCTGACAAGCCAGCCCCGTACCCAACGCGCGAGAGCTCTTTGCAAAGCAGATCGTTTATTCGGGCAAACGAAAACGCCACGGGAACCGACCGCGCCGTCCACACCACCCGTCCCTGCAGGTAAGGTGATCCGCATCCCACCCTGGCTTGTGTAGACCCGACCCAGGTCCGCCGCTGCTTTTGCACGCAGCTGGCCACTGCACCCTGCTCCAAAAGCACAAGGGAGGCTGCTGGTGGACTGTCTGTTCAGTGTGCTAGTTCACATCGACATGTACCATTTCCTTTAAAAGCCTTTAACTCTTTCAATTTTGATACCACCCTGCCCGCCTGTATGTGTTGCCCGCTTGCCTCCTTTCCCCCCCTTAATTCTCATTTCATCCGGCTCCTACTTTAGCATTTCCCAGTCCCCTGCATTTTCACAGGGAAACTATCATAGGAACGTGATTCAACCAAAAGTTGAGTTCACACTCTCAGCGCTCTTCACAAGGGCTTTGAAAGAGGCAGGAGACACCTGGAATGGGGTCACATCACATGCTGGATTAGCTGCCACAGGACATCTAACATGATGGACTAGAGTGACTTCCAGACTTTGAAGTACCCAAAGCTGTTTTGATGCCTTTCCCAGAGCTTTGGGGCTGTCTCAGTCTTACCTTGTCTCAGACGGCAAGGTAACACGTTGAGTGAAGGAATAAATCTGTGCAGATCTGTCTGGAAAAGGCTTGGATGGAACCATTTTCCATCAGAGAAATTAAATTTGTCAGAATTCAAACACACTGCAGAGTCAGGTCTTTCTCTGCAGAAATTTCATTTCACAGAAGAGGGAAAAATAACATCCAACAACTTGGAATCATCCCACCCTGACAATTCTCAAAATTCAGTATTTGCATTCTTTGTTTTGAAATAACTAACTTCAGACTTGTTGTTTTCCTCAACTGTTTTCTTTTATGCTTCATCAAGTAAAACATAAGCAAACTTAATGCAAAAGCAAGACATGTTTCCATCCGCAATGTTTTTCCCTAACAGAGCTTTGAAACTTGCTTCCCCCCCCCCATCAATGAGAGTGAAGAGAGATGCAGAAGAGTCAAAATCGTCTGCGAAAGCTCCCATTCGCCTCCTTGCACTCGTGTCTTAACTTAAGCATTGCTGCCCTATAAATCAGAGCTGGGATTACAATTTGGGAGTTCCTGCCCCTGTCCTGCCTGATTAATTTCACAGTGGATATAGTGCTTGAGGCAGCAAGCACAGCGCTAGGTCCGGGGGCAGGCCTATTGGCTGCATTTCAAAATATCACCATTTCTTTGTATTCGTTACTCCTAGGAACCTATGTAATGAAGCAGGACTCCCATCACATTAGGTGCTGTCCCAGCACCTTCGATGGAAGGCTCACCCTTTAAAAAAGGTCATCAAAACTCACTGGTTGGGGGGGGGGGGGAATAACCCGCAACCCTAAGAACTTCCAAATTCACGCCCTGCATCAGGATAGACTCACCTTTTCCACTAAGTGAAAACACGTGAAATAGGAAGGATCAAAATGACACCAAAGTACAGTTTTCTTCATCTCTGCTAGGCTAAGTTTTATCGTTTTAAGTACAGAGAATTAATATGCTACTAGGTTTAAGTTTTAATTAAACTTGAGAGTTATATTTAGTAGAAACAAAGAAACAAGCAGCCAATACCTAGTGTTCTGCTCTCAAGTCACTTAAAATTCTGGAGAAAGTTATCAGACTCAGCATGAGCTAAAGAGCATCTTCCAGAAGAAAGCTATTCCTTCAAAAATGAAACATCTCGAGCATCCTGCTTCCTACTGACTATCAGATCACATCACTTACAATCACTACCATAGCTCACATTAAAAAATTAAGTCCATGACTGCAGTGAAACGTCTACCCATTTCTTTTATAGCTTCTTGCCACAACTAGCTATATATCTCCATTATCACAGCGCTATCACCAACACACAATAGATCTAAGCTTGCATCGTAAATAACACTTTCATATAACAAAGTTATGCTTAGAAGTACAGGCATAAATTAACACTCAGCCATGTAACTCTAAATAGTATTTTAGGCCTTGTCAGAAAGCAATTATGCAAAATATTATTCTTGTAAAGATCTGCTCATGATACTTCAAAGCGTTGCCGCATTTCAACAACCGTGGACAAAGCACGGTGCTGGGAATCAGAAGCCGAGGGTTTAGCCAGGAGATGCTCGGATGATTAAACCCTCTGAAGCCATCTAATTACTGACATCATCGCTGGGAAGCATGTGTGCACCTTCAAAAGGAGTATTATAATTTGTCATCTGTATTCCAGGGATGCCGAGGCCTCCAGCCAGCCCAGACCCTGTCACCCTCGGCGGCGTACGCCCTGGAATCGAAATCAACAGGAGCAACTACCGAGAGCCAGGTTTGCAGGGCTTAATAAAAGGTGTTCCCAGAGCGTGCCCGGCCTCTATCTTTACACCATTTTGGCCGCAACCCAGAAGAACACAAGATAGCCGTCTTTCAGCCAGGAACCGCGGCTCTCAAAGATTAAACATCTCTTTCAAGGTCACCGACAACCCTGTGGAAGCTGTGGGAGAAGTCAGAAGCATCCATTAGCTTTCCTTCTCAGGGTGGATACCTGAAAGTGGAATCAGTCAGAAGTCACTAGCTGGCTGTAAAAATCTTGTCTGCTTTCAGCTCAAGTGAGAGATGAGCACGAAAAACCAAGAGAAGTTTCTTGTGGTTTCTGGTCATTGTTTAGCAGCTCGTACTGTTATTGTCCTAGAGACCCAGGCCCTAAGAAACCAGCAGGCGCTTTTTCAAATTTGTATTGAAATGCTTCTACCTCATCCACTAACCATTTAGATTTTAAGATCAATCCTTAAGTATCCCTCCCTGAAGGCCCTTTGCTTTGCAAAACCAACGTCACCTATTTTATAGTCTGGATGGGTAGATCTAGTCTCTCCGCAGCATTTTCCCTTCTGCGTAACAGCAGGCGGCGGAGGTTATCCGGGGCCCAGGGTGGGACATGTCCCCACCACGTTCGCCCAGATCAGCCCCAGAACCGCCCTGCCGGGGCAAGGCTCCTGCCAGCGTGCGGACCGAGGTCGCTTCCCCACGGCCACGTCGCCTCCCGGCAGCGCTCCGGCTTCCCTCGGCTTGCAGGAGTTTGCTGCAAATCTGATAGCAGATGTGATTTCCAGCTGGGTCTATATACCAACCACAGCAGGTTCATTAATAACAATTATTAAGTGCTTTATGTTACAAATTAGGCCTGTAGGAATACAAAAGAATATCCAGCCGGTTGGTTTACGGTCTCTTGTCAGAGAGGACTGTAAATTCCCATTACCACACCGCCATCACCATGGCAAAACAAGGATAGGAACCCATCGTAAATAACGCTTTAAAACAACTAAATCATCACTAGATGCAAGAATGTAAATTAGGGCTCACATGCAATGTCAAAGGCCTCAGCTAACATCTTTGATGCATCTGCCAGCAACACCCAGATGTCCGGAAGTTGCACTGGCACCAAGGGACGGGGTGAAAGACCAAAGATGGAGAGAAGGCAGCTTTCTGTCCACAAAAATGGGAGGGGAATCAAACTTCTCCACTCTCAGCCAACAGCCCTCTGCTTTGCTGCACAGAGAACGGGCAAACACTTCTCCCAGGGATGCTCATTCCTCCAAGCACAGTGAAGGCTGAGGGGACACAAGCAAAATGGACCTCTGCCCACAAGCAGCGATGTTGAGGACATCGTCTATCTCAGGCACTTGCGCCCAGTCACTTCTACCCCGGGCTGGATGCAAGCCAGTGAAAGGAGAGGGAGCTCATTCATCCCATTCCTGGGCCCTTGAGGCATCTAGTTCCCCCCACTATGAAAATTTTAATAAAACTGGTGCATCAACTTTCAATTAGATGGCCGTAAAACGGTTCATTTTCATCTGTTTGTTGCACGGTAACACAGATCCTCAGGAGGAAACGGCGCCTTTTTCAGACCGTCTGCAGCGCAGAGAACATTAATTGAATATTCTGTTGAAACCACCTTCAATTAGTGCCTTGGATTTTTGCATGACATTCATCACTGCAACTTGCCCAATTCTGCATGCGGCACATTTGGGGTTTCGTGATGCGCACATCACATTAACTTCATGGCGTTATCCTGAAAATAACAAATTTATTTGCTAATGAGATGCTAGCCAGGGCAGAGTAACCTACTGCTGCAGCAAAAGGCAACAGCGTCCCAGGCTGGACAGCACCAAGTTGAAGGGGAGAGGGAGTTTCTGCCTCCAGCTCCGCAGGAGAGGGGACAGGAACAGCTCGCCCTGACAGCTTAATTGCTCTGGAAAGCAAACCCCCTGCAACCACCACATACGCCCAGGGCGGCTAATAAACCCCTCGTGCTAACCCAAACCATGCCACGACAGTGGTTTGCCCTTTCAGCTTCTCTATACAGCGAAGGCAAGGCCAGTCTTGCAGCTGGTTTTACAGCAGGAGCTGCTGCCTCCCAGAAGTTACATCAACAGCACCCTTCAGCATGGTTCCCGCAGTCTGGGCACCACGACTAAGCGTCTCAGATGTTAGTCAAGCCATAACTGGGACCGGTTTGTCCTGTTAGGTGGCTCCTGCAGCACCATCAAGTCCTTTTGCTTTTCTGACCGTATTTTAAGAAAAGGTTAAGCTAACTGCTGGCTGGGAGACAGATGGAAGGGGAAAAATAAAAATCACGTTTATTACTTCTGCTGTCCACAGGCCTCACCCAAGCAGAGGAGCCGAAGCCATCCATCTCACACCTGACCTTCCCCAAGGGCTGGAGGAGCTTTGCTGCAGATGCTGCCCAAGAGCTGCTAGTTCACAAGGCAAACGAGGCCCAGCAGCAACGCCCCAGGCTCTGCCGAGCCAGGGTGCACCGAGAGCCATCAGGACCCCTCTCTCCACCTCACAGGCCATCACTTGGCATGGAGCAGAGACACTGGAAGACGTTCTGGTGAAAAGGTGCTTTCATCTTTTGCCAAAAAAGCGTGTTTCGTATCTTATATGCATCTATGCTGACTGGGGGGATCTTTTTCTGCTGCGTCCTGATGTGCGGTGACCTCCTTCCCACTCATTTCAGCAACTAGCAGAATCTTTCCAAAAACGGATGTAAGAAGGTAGAAGAAGCCACCGAGTTTGTCAGGCACCAGAAGCTCGTAACCAAATACCCTACAGCATCACAGGTCAAAACCAGGCATGATCAAGGAGACTTAACAGACCCACGGATGGGAACTTGGAGATGCTACACGTGGCTGCGCATCCCATATACCACAGGAATTTTTCAATTGGTCTAAATCATTACCTAGTATCAGAGTAGCTGCACAGCTTAGAAAGATGAGCTGTGCAAGCATGATCCATCACACCACTGTGCCTCAGCTTCCCCAACTGTAAGAAAGCCAAAGTATTAAATAAAAGGTACTTAGACTTCGTGGAGCACGCTGTCATCTCCTGAGGTAACACGCTATTAGCAAGGTGATATTAATAAGCAGATCTTACATCCGAAATTTTACATGCAACACTGCATGACAATAAATACCGTGTCAAGTGCACAGCAAGAGGTTTTTTTGCAATGATGACAGGAGCTTTTTTTTTTTTTTAAACTGACAGCTCCATTATTCATTTCAGCTGACAGATCATCAGAAGGGTGTGGGAGAGAAGGGGAGCAAAAACAGGGTCCATAAGCATGCATCTAACTTCCACACAGCTACGTGCAAAGCTATTGTGACATTTAAGACTCAGCACGGGATAAATTTCATTTATTGCACATAAACCATGAAAGTTTGGATTTACACAAGAGCCTGGAGTCAGGCTTATTTTGCTTCTACTGAAGGCACAGAAACAGCACATCTACTTCAAGAGAAGCACAAACACAGCAGCAACTTGAGCACTTCTGAGAAATCCCACACAACAGCCAGCATTTTTAAATTGTTTCTTAACTTTCTGTCTGCAGATCTGCAGAGCACTCTAATATAATCAAGGTCCTCCGCGCACAGGGGATTAGCAGGCTTATATCCCGTGGATCCAATCAGGAAAGTCTATCAGCAAAACATACTTATGTTGATACAGCTATTATAATCTGCATAATTCTTCTGAGTTCACATACTTAATGGATAGCAAACAGAGTCATTACAGCTGCAACTTACATCCATAGGATCTCTATGAGCCATTCACTGCAGTGTTTTTTATTATTCATAGCTTTAGTTATTGATTTTCAGGAGAAGATACATATTTTTAAGTACCATAAAAGCAGGAGAGGAAAACAAATAGCACTATTCCAAGATTAATACACTGCTCATAAGAAAAGGATGGCTGTCACATTGCACAGGATACAGCTGATGGAGCCTTGACACGTTCCATGCAAAATGGCTGGGTTGCTTAAGCAGCCTGTTAAATAATTTAAAGGCAAGTTTTTACTGGAGGCAGGAAAGTTCTTCCCCAAATTCACTTTTTTAGATTTCTGTGCTACAAGAATGTTAATCAATCAGACCGCAGAATTCAGCTGGGATGTTCCTCTCAGCGCAGCACAGCCGGGGTGGGGTGGGGGGGTTTTGGTGGGGGTGTTCAGAGAAAGCACCGCTCCCGGGTTAGATGAGCATCGGCTGTCCCCGGTAGCACAGGAGGAGCATGCTGCAGAAGGAGCCCATGCCCATTCGCACAGACCAGGCTGAGGGACAGCACTGCATCCACCTGCCTCCTACTCCATCCATCAGATTTTCAAGATCTGTGGCTCAAAAAAGCAGCTGCTGGCAGGCCCACAAGGAAAGCCCAGCTTAGACCAGCCTGGCTTCTCAGCATCTCAAAGCACTTTATTGAAGAGCTCTTCTGGCTTCCCCTCTTGCCCTGATGCATCTCCCCAGGGAATGCACGTATGACAACAAGCCATCCCAGAAGATGGGAGGAGAGACGCACAAGGACATCTTTGACCTGTGCCGTCCATCCAGGACCGGTACTGGAAAGCGCTAGCCAATATTGAGCATCACAGCACAACACATCTTCTATAACCACCAGCCTTGCACTCCTCTGGCAGGCAGAGAGCTGCACTGCTGAATAAACCGGGTGGAGCAGAGCTATCATCCCCAGCAGAAAGAAAACCGCCCAGCCTCAGGATACGCGTGCCAGGAATTGCTTCCCGGGCCCAAGAGCCCTTTCAAATCAACATCACAGGACAGCGAGCGCAAAGTCGAACTCGAAGCCAACAGAGCATTCACTGAAAAGCAGCAACGTACTTGTTTGTTCATTTGAAGGCTCACATACGAGACACCAGAACAAAGGACTGTCCAAATTACAACATTACTATAGCAACAAAGGGTCCCACCATGGTCTTTTTGTTCCAGACACTGTACAGACTGTCTCCATGTTAATGACTCTGCTGCCTAAGGAGGCAGGGAAGAAGCAGCAGAAAAACAACTTGCAAGATGCAACATTGGGGGCTAGGTCTTCTCCAATACCTATGCACTGACAGATGCAGGCAGGGGAAGAAATAAGCACTCCACGGCAGCTTGCAAAACACCAGCACACAGAGTGGGCAGCTAAAGGACATTATAGGTCCTTTAGTTAAGGAGCTTATAGGTGCTTTAGGAGCAGGGGGTGTGCCAGGGATGCTTGGAAGCTCACCTCAGAGCTTTAGCCAGGAGAGCCATCCCAACCGCTTCACACTGCCCTCTTCCAAGTCTGAAGAAGGGTTAGGTGTCAAGGAGCTATTCTACTTTACTGTACTGCCCGCTTCCTGCTTTAATTAACAAGTCCATCTATCTGCACTTATTCCTGTAGATCCTATTGCTAAAGCGCTGCTACGCTGCATCTTAAGACACTCATCCCGCAAGGATCACAGCAATATAGGGAACAGCCCCATTTCACAAATGATCAAGGATGGGATTTATCTGACCCACTGACCACGTCCAATCAATTGCTCCTGCCTTTTGAGGGGGGACGGAGAGTGGAAATCAGTCCCAGGACGAAGATCCTTGCTCTGACAGTACCTTGCTACAGCGTCACCTCATTTGAGTCTGAATTGCAAGAAGAGGAATTATACCTTAAGTTATTTGTCTCATAGGAAATCAGTGTCAAAGCAGGGAATTGCACATATTTTTTTCCCCCCCCTCATCCCAGCCAGCAACAGAGCTGCTCGGCTATCCGTCCTCCGTAACGGCAGAACGGCGGCTTCAAAGCCGCTGCTGGAGACGAAGGAGTGACATATACTGAGTTTTACTGCCCCGGGAGGAACTCTAGAAGACAGCTTACTCGAGCCAGTTAATTTTTTCTGCATCATTTACATCCACCCACATTAAAACTTCCAGGCAGCTGTGACTTTCACGAAGCATCTTCCAGAACCTTACCAGAGGTACCGCACCTCCCCAGAGCAGCCCGTTCAACAAAGCGCTATTAAAAGAAGAGGGGCGTAAATATTGAAGCAGACCCAGAAATTCCCCTGACCCAGTCGGAGCGCCTGATCCGACTCGCGACGCAGCAAGCCCAGGGACGCGGCGGGCTGCTTTTTATCTCTTGCCAAGTCAGTGCATCTTAGCCCAGATTCTCGCTCGCTGCTCTTCGCTCTCCCTACAATGTTAAGTCAAGGAGCTTCTGCTATTCCCGCCACCCGTTTGTAGCCCAAGTCACTCGGCTCCTGCCTTTCTCGTTCCCACCCGTAACTGCAGGGTGGAAGAGTTACTGCTGCTCCCACCCCACTATAAAAAGGCAGGTCACCATATGCGGGGACGGGGCTGTTTGTCACTGGGGGTGTCAAGATTTAAATGCATTTCCAGCTCTCCTAGCATTTGCTGCAACAACCCGCCATCCTTCAGCTCCGGTATCTTAAAAAGAAGCAGCAGCGACTGCGCAGCCGGTGGAAAAGCCTGCGGAAACCCCTCTCCTCCGTAAGCTGCCGTCAAGTGGGGAGGGGGAAAAAAACAGGTCCAGAGGGCTGGAGGCTGAGGCAGTCAATCTCGCCTCTCCGGTGAGACGCTAATCCACTCCGGCGGCCGCGCGTGCCGTCGGAGCCTCTCCAACGGGATGGATAGCGCTGGCACCGCGACTCCCTCGGCCTCGCTATCCGTTATCGCTGCTCTAATTACGGCGCTATCTCCGTACGCACGTTGTCTCCGACCCTGCAGGCGCTGCCGCTCATCCCTCAGCGCCCGACAGCTCCACGCGTCCAGGCCTCGAGGCCTCCCAGTTTTCCTCCCCGCACCCAGGCTTTGCCGGACCCTAACAGCCACGGGGGTTCAATCCCTCCGCAGGGCGAGCCGTGCCCAGGAGCTAAGGGTAGCGAGAGGAGTACTCCCGCCCCAGGAGGCAGCAACGCGGATGGGAGGCAGCTGCATCGGCATCACTAGCGCGCAGCGGGAAAATTCCCGCCCAGTTCCCGTCCCAGCTCAGCGCTTTGCAGAGAGTACAGGATGCTTCCCATGGGGGACGGGAGGAAGAAGAGGAGTAAAAGCTCCTTGATTTCACCATGGATAACACAATCTCTCCACCCTACCAGGAAGGACACCCCTACAAGAGGGGGAGCAATCCCCACTGCTGCAGGAAGGGGAAACTGAGGCACGGGGTTTCAAAACCCAACTCCAGTGCGGGGCTGCCCCAGCCTCACTGGGGCTCTTGGGGGGGGGTCAGGAAAAAATCAGGCTCTGCCGTCCGTCTTTCCGGCTACAGAGCTGCCCTCGGTCTGCCCCGGGAGCTCAAGCGCTCCCGCACGCCTGCGACCCGACCTGCGCCTCGTCCCTCCGGCTAACCCAGGCCCCGTCGCCGCTCGCTGGCGTCTCCCCAACATGCAGCGCTGGGAGCCCGGGGCGCGCCGAGGCATCAACCCCACCGACCGACCGACCGACCTCCGCGCTGCTGCTGCTGCTGCTGCTGCTGCTGCTGCTGCTGCTGCTGCTGCTGCTGCTGCTGCTGCTGCTGCCGCCGCCCGCACCACTCTGCGCACAGCGGCCGCCGCCGGCCGCCCCCGGCCCTTTTAGGCCCTCGGCTCCAGGTGCGGGGGCGGCTCGTTAGCACCCCCGCGGCGCCCCGCCCGGCCCGCTGGCACCGACCCCGCCCGTTTTTTTGTGGGTTTTTTTTGGTGTTTTTTTTTTTTAATTACGTGCAAAAAACGCTCAGCTGAGGGTTGCAAACTTTTGTTTGGCACGCGTGCAAAAGCGCTCAGGGTGCAAGCTTGTGTAGGCATCCAGAAAGAGTGTAGGGCTGCAAACTTTTTTTTTTTTTTGGCATGCGTGCATTAATTTGGGCATGCAACGTGTTTTTGCTTGCCTGCCAACACAGTGTAGGGGGTGCAAGCTCTTCCGGGCACGCGTGCAGAAATACTTAATGCCAGGGTGCAAGGTGTTTTTTCTGCGTGCAAAAGCACTTAAGTGTAGGGGTGCAAATTCTTTTCGGCATGCATGCAGAAACGCTTGGCGCAAGGGTGCAAACTCTTTTTTTGTGCCTACATGCAGACGCATGCAGCTCAGGGGCGTCAGCTTTTTTTTTTTTTTTTTCCTTTTTTTTGGCGTGCCCCCACGCTAAGGCAGCACAGGTGTTGCAAACTCTTTACTCTTTTCAGCATGCACGCGGGCACGCTGAAGGCAATGCTGCAAACTCTGTGTGTGCGTGTGTGCGTCCGCCTGCAAAAGCACTCAGCGCAAGGCTACAAACTCTTTTTGTTTTATTTACAGAAACACTCAATGCAAGTGTGCAAGCTCTTTTTTTTTTTTTTTTGCGCAGGCGTGCAAGAGCGCTTAGTGCGGGGGGGGGGGAGGCAGGCTCTTTTATGCACGAATGCAAAAACACTCAGCGCATTTATTTTTTATAATACGCCAGCTGGGAGGGGGGGGAAAAAAAAAAAGACACATTAACAGGGTACAGGTTTTTTTGGGGGGGGGGACGCGAGCAGGTCTGGGCAGGTGCCGGCCGGCAGGCGTTGGCGCCGGCAGCAGGTGGCGGTGGCGGGGGCGCGGGCCGGCTGGCGGCGCCGCTCGGCCGCGCTCGTCGGCGGGGGCGGAGCAGGAAGCGGCGGAGGAAGCGGCGGCGGCCGGGGGCCGGGGGCCGGGTGCGGGCGGGGGGGGGGAGCGCGCGGCGGTGCCGGTGCGCGCGCGGTGCCCGCTAGGGCGCGCCGTGGTGCGCGGCGGCGGCGGCGCGATGCCCGACGGCGCGGCGGGCGGGCGGCGTCGGGGGCTGCTGCTGGCGGCGCTGGGGGCGGCGCTGGGCTGGTTGGCGGCGCTGCCGCTGCTGCTCGACGTGTGGGTGCTGGCGGCGCTGTGCGCGGCGCTGGCGGCGCTGGGCGGCTGGTTGGGCCCCCGCGCCTTGGTGGGTGGCGGCGGTCGCCGGTTGCACCTGGAGCGCTTCGTGACCCTGCGGCCGCCCAGCCGCAGCGCCCAGGCCGAGCGGCAGCTGGAGCGGGAGATCGCCGGCACCGTCCGCAAAGTCGTCCGCGACTTCGTCTCCTCGTGGTACCGCGCCGTCAGCGGCCAGCGGGCCTTCGAGGCTCAGGTGGAGAAGGCCATGGCGGGCTTGGCGGCCGAGCTGCGAGGGCGGATGGAGCGGGTGGACCGCCAGGCCCTGGCCCGCCGCCTGCTCCTGCTCTGCGGCCACCACCTGCAGAGCTACCTGGGGGCCCGGCGGGCCCTGCGGGACACCGCCGCCGAGGGTGGCCCGCAGCTGTGGCGGGAGTACGGGCGGCTGGCGGGGCCGCACCCGGCCCTCCGCAGCCCGGCGGCCGAGGTGGCCTACGCCCGGGCCGCCACCGAGCGGCTGCTGCGGGCCCTGGTGCCCCGGCCCCACCTGGAGACGCGGACGGGCCGCTTCGTGGTGGTGGAGCTGGTCACCTGCAACGTCCTCCTGCCCGCCCTCCGGAAGGTGGCCGACCCCGACTGGATCAACCTGCTGCTGGTGGGCGCTTTCTCCAAAGCTGGCAAGAGGCCCCGAGGAGAGGGGCCGCCCCGCTCCGGCCCGCTGGCCCCACAGCCCGATTCCTCGCCCCTCGCCGCTCCGGGGGAGGTCGTCCCCGACGGGCCGCCGCCTCCCTCCCCACCGGCTGCAGAGCTCCCTGGAGGCGACGTGGGGGACACCTGCGAGCGCGGTGCGCCGGAGGAGGACGACGACAAGGACTCGGCGAGCAGGGAGAGCCGTGCGGAGGGGAAGAAGGTGCAGCCCCTCCAGCCTCCTGCCCTGGGCTCCTTGTTCCCCTCTGAGGACTTGGCGTCTTCCGCCTCCGAGCCGGGCAAGGACACAGAGCCGCTGGTGCCGCTGTCGGCGGCGGAGTTTCTCACCCACCCGCCGCAGGAAGCCCTCGGGGTGCTGGAGGCTCCAGGCGCCTTGGAGGATGGGGCCAAGGATGGAGACCCAGAGGAGGGCACGGCCTCCGGCCCGGACCCAGGCCTGCCTCCCACCTCTGCTACTGTGCAGGGCACGTGCCCTGACATCCAGATCGACTCGGCGGTGGAGAAGGACGAAGAGGGCCCGGCCTCCCTCGCCGCCCGCCTGGCCGTCCCCAGGAAGCCCTTCTCGCAGAGACCCTCCTGCTTGGGGAAGGAGCTGGGGGCGTCGGAGGTGCCAGCGCAGAGCCCCCTGGACCCCGGCCAACCTCTGCCCCTGCTCTCCTCCTCCCCGACGGCTCCTGTCAGCACCTTCAGCTTTGAGCCCCTCAGCAGCCCCGAGGGGCCGGTGGTCATCCAGAACCTGCGGATAACCGGTACCATCACTGCCCGAGAGCACAGCGGCACCGGCTTCCACCCCTACACCCTCTACACCGTCAAGGTAAGTGCTCCCCGTCTTGTCGGGTGCCAGCTGGGGAGCTCGGGTTGGTGCTTAGAAATGAGGATTTTGTGTGCTGCATACGGCTCGACAACAATTTTCGCCTGGCAGCAGGGGAACGTTGGTTGTGGTTTTCACTGTGGGATTTTAGATACAGGACAGCGGTTCCTGCTCTTGGCCAAGGGTTTTGTGGGGCTGGCTGCATCCTTTATATCCCGGTTCTGCTGTCTACATCGCCTTCTTCACGAGGTTCTGCTGCGCTGTGCGGTCTCCAGTCCGTAGGGAAGGGTCGATCGGATAGGTGGCTGGAGTTGGCTAGGCAGGACTGCCGTGGGGTCTGGGGATTGCGGGGCTGACGCAGACCGCAGGGCGTCAGGGTTGTTTGGGGTCTGCAAGGATTAACGACGGTTCTCTTCCTCCTCAGTATGAGACGGCCCTGGAGAGCGAGAGTGCTGGCAGCCTTCAGCAAATGGCCTACCACACCGTGAACCGCCGTTACCGGGAGTTCCTGAACCTCCAGACCAGGCTGGAGGAGAAACCGGAGCTCCGCAAGTTCCTGAAAAGTTAGTGCTCGTGTTGCCTTTCTGTAAAAATCCTTTCCTCCCTCAACCCAGTGTGTGCCCATTTCCGTTGCTGCTTGTAACAGGTATCCTCTTACAAAGGTGTGCGTTCCCTGCACGCAGGGAGACCTGGATACGATGAGCTAAAAGAAAGCTTTGCCCTTTGTGGGAAGGAGGAAGGAGATTAAGGATTTCCTGCTCTGGGGATTTCCTGCTCTGCCTGTGCAGGCCTGTATGCTGGTTATTTGTGACGATGCCCTTGTCGCTGCTGTTCTCTGCCGAGCTGGCTGGAGGAGGGATTTCTCATCAGCAGCAAATTGTAGTGCTTCAAAACATATCCTAGCTCCCATTGAGATCACAATGCCTGATTTTGCAGTTTTGCAACTTCACCAGTGACCAAAACACCACGATGCTTTTATTTGCAAATGTCTGGTTTGCGTACAAGTAGAGTAATAAGTGTTGAACATAAGCTTTTTGAAAAAGAAGCCAGTGGTTGTTCTCGAACTCCTGTTTAAAAGTCATTGGATTTAGCGTGTCCCTACAAAATCCTTAGATTTTGATAGATATGCGTTTTTGGATGGAAAATTGTTTTCCTAAAAACTTTTGGGCTGTTTGTCTGGATGTTCTGGAGCCTGTCTGTGCTGATGCATTTTTCTCGAGTTTAATTATGGGTGCATTTCATTTGAAGATATCAAAGGCCCAAAGAAACTGTTCCCTGATCTCCCATTTGGAAACATGGACAGCGATAAGGTGGAAGCCAGAAAAAGTCTCCTAGAATCTTTCTTGAAGGTGAGATACCTGCTGGTGTACCTGCGTGGCAGCCACCACCTCCCCTGGCTGCTGACTTGATTCTTCAAGTTCCCTCTCCTTGGGTGCAGTGGTCAGATCAATGCTGATGTGTTAGAATTAAGGGTTGAGAGCTGGGCTCTTGTGCTGGCTGCTGGTGGTTTTTTTAAACTCTAATCTTTTAAATTTTTAACAAGTAGCTACTGGACTGATTTTTACTCTTACTGGAGAAAGTGCAACTAGAAAATACCTGGTGGGTTTTTTTTCCCCTTTGCTGTCTTGATTTGAGCCACAGTGGGGTAACTGCCCTGCTGCATGTTACAGAGGAGGGAAGGCGTGAAGGCATGCTACAGCAGATGCCATTTCATGGCCTGTGGGCCTGTATGAGAGCTCTCAGGTAGGTGGAACGCTTTGGAGATCGTAGCATATTGTTGAGGATCAGAAGTCTATGGCAGGCAACAGAGATAGCTTGCAAACAGATTTTGAATTATGTGTAGCAGGGCCGTGAGCTGATAGCTATAGCTTTCCGAGAGCTGGCAAGCTGTCACATGAGACAGCTCTGTATCCGCAGTGGAGCGCATCAGGTCTTTTCCACCTGCACTGTATATAAGTGAGCTGGGAAGTTGCCTCAGAAAAGACCTAAAGCTACGTCTTCCCTTGCAGCAATTGTGTGCAGTCCCTGAGATCGCAAACAGTGAGGAGGTGCAGGAGTTCCTCGCCCTGAACACTGATGCCAGGATCGCGTTCGTCAAGAAGCCCTTCGTTGTCTCCAGGATAGACAAGGTAGACAAGTGGGGAAATGGTTATGTGTGCCTAAATCCTCCTTTCACACGTACCTCTTGGGCTTCGTTTTCTGGACGTCGCTGCTGCAGGAGTAGCTGGAAAACCTCAAATACCGTGTTGCTGGGCTGAGCTGGCCCAGAAAGCTAGTGAGAGTCAGAACCTGTCCCACAGAGCTTGAAGTTTTTGATGGAAAATAGGAAGGCGAAGTGGGAGAGTGCAGGTCTGATAACTCTTAATTTGGACTCAAAGACTACTCCCCCAATAATTGATGACACTGCTGGCTTTTGCAGATCGTGGTCAATGCTATTGTGGACACGCTGAAGACAGCGTTCCCGAGATCAGAGCCCCAGAGCCCCACGGAGGATCTTAGCGAGTCAGAAGTGGATGGAAAGTCTCAGACAGATGGGAAGAAGGCTAACAAGTAAGGGCTGTTCTGCAGCTTGCCTCATGCTTTATATAGCGCATGCACTTTATAAATAAACTGACTCTTAAGGTGGAAGTACTGACCTGGTGTTTTAGATGTGGTAAATAACACGTTGCCATCATACTTCAGCTGTATTGCTTTCTCTTTTGAAAGCTGAGCAAGGGTACTTGAGCTCCTGTTTAGATAAGAGATTTTTCCAGGAACACTCTGTTTTTTACAGCAGTTGGTACTGAAGGTTTTCTTCCTTGTGGGTTTCTTTCTGAGGCAGCTGTGAGGTGGTGGCATTTGGCAGCAAAGATGCTGTTGCTCCTGAAGAATTGCTTTTTAGCCTTAAACATGTACGCAACCTATATACGGGGTGAGTCACTGCAAAACGTAGCTGTAAATTGGATGGCGTTGGTCTGCTACTGTTAAGAACAATCATTCTGTGCGCAGCACCTCAGGGCAGATTTCAAAATGCGCAGAGAAAAACATGTAGCGCTCCAGCTAATTTTACTTGTGTTGTCTACCTGATGGTTTACTCCTACCTTTCTCATGTGTTTTTGCACAGTAGCCTGTTACTTTTCCTAGCAAACGTGTGAATAGTTAGGAGTAGCGGTCAAGGTCAAGGCACATACAGTTGTTCTGCAAGTGTTTGACGTTTGTCGTTGCTCGCGGCGACAAGCCCTGTTGTGCTTGTCAGTGATTGTTCCCTTGCAGAAAAAGGAAAGGTTTCTGCACAAGCATTGCTTTTTCCAGAAAAGCCAAACTTTACTTTAAAAAAAAAAAAAAAAACTGCTTTGGACAAAAAATAAAAGACAATCCAGAAAAGTACACATCTTGAAGAATCTTGGCTGAAAAAGACATTCCTTGGTGATAAACAGACTTTTTTACAGTTTGTCCCAAAATCCAAGACGCCCTTTCTGTGTGTGTGTGTATACTGAGAACTGGATTTCACAATCTCGCTGAGTATGCCTCGTCTCAGAGGCTTTTCTGAGCGTTTTCCGGTATCCGCTTACATAGTCACACCTTGCTGAACAGATATGCTTAGATCTGCGTATAGGCCTTTGTCTAACACATCCGTAGAAGAAGGTGCGCGTGTATGGTGGATAATGGAAAGCCTTGAAAGGCCAGTGTTCAAGAATGTGTAGTTGAGGCAAGAGCTCTTAAGGTCATTCTGGGGGCAGATGCTTTTTTTTTTTTTTTTTTTTTTTTTTTTTAAAACTACTTCACGTTAACCAGACCTAAAACAGTCTTCACTGAGACTGGGAAACTCATCATTTGGAGCTTATGGAGAAAACCCTGACTATGCTGTCTCTCCTTCCTCTTCAGGTCCAGGCTGAGGTTCCCATCCAGTAAAATCACTCCAGTGCTGAGTGTGGGTGAAGCACATGACAGGGTCCTGTACTCCCTGAGAGAGGGCAGTGCCGTAAGTATGGATCCCTATTATGATCCTTTTGTGATCCTGACCACTGGCCTGTTCGAATGCTGGCTTGGAGTAATCCAGGTGCACAGCGGTCGTGGTTGCTGCAAGCAACCCTAGCTGTGCTGTTGGATAGAGCGAGGTGCAAATCGTGGAAGGTGGTAGCAGCGGGAGGGCTATCTGGACAGCAGAGACCTCACAGGTCTGTTGAGCTCTGGCTATGTACAGCCCATGGCACTAAAGCATTGCTGCTTCTGCAGGTCTCTGACACCCTGTCGCTGGCGGGTATGGAGTCCTTCATTCAGAAGCAGGAGAAGCTGCTGGAGGCAGTGCCCAGCACTGCCCCCGAAGGCGAGGGAGGTAGAGAAGCCAAGGAATTCTGCGTGCACCGGGAAACGGATGTGCTGGGCACATCGCAGCAGGGGACGCATCCGGACGCGGGCGCTGGTGAGCTTAGCCTGTTTGTTAGTGCTTCACCCCTTCTCCCTCAGTGCTGGCACAGCTGGCTCTGCAGCTGCCTGCTGCCAGGATCTGCCTGCTCAGCTTATGAGGTCTTCAGCATGGGGACCTGGTCTCCTGCCTGTTGCACCTTGGTTAGTGAGAAAGCAAAGGGAGCATCTCAAATCCTGTTGGGAGATTGCTCTGGACTGTATTGCTATTGGAAGCACTCAGGTCTTGCACGCACAGCTCCTTTGAGTCACTGTAGATCTTCACCTTAGTGTACCCGGTGCAGTTCCTGCAGGAACACATTTCTTAAGGACAAGTTGCCTAAAACGCTAATGATGTAAAATCAAGCGCTTGGGAACTCACAAATGGCAGAATCGCGTTTTGTAGGTAATCCAAGTTAGCCTTAATGTGTCTCTGCACTGTAAAAGCATCTTTCTGAGATATAAGTTTGGATGAAACTGGTGGGAATAGCAAATCTGTAGTCCCAATTCAAAGACTGACGTTCCCTTTCTGATTGTAGCCCTCTCCCCTGAAGCGCAGAGATGCTGCAGTCTCTCAGAACAGTTACAAGATTATTTTGAACATAAGCAAAACATGTTTAATTTTGTTCTTGGGAACAGCTGAACTGTATCAGCTGGAGCTTTCCAAAAATTTCACTCTAATGGTTCGGTTTGACAAACTCTTGACTGAAAGCATGGGCTTGTGACAGGATGAGTCTGGTACTCTGAGATCTAGCCATGCTACCTGCTTTGCCTATAATTTTTAAACATGTATCCACAGTTGTTTTTGGCTGCTGGGGAGCAGGACTGTGATCTGAGGTCAGCGCTCTGTACAGAGCGCAAGAGGTGCAGGCTCTGGCAGTTAGCTGGGCTCATATGGAAGCTTTACGTAAATGATGTCAAATGCCTGCAGGTCTGTGATGCCCCAGATCCAAGGCAGGGCAGACTCGTCTAGCGGGATAAGAGGAATGAATGTCTGGGAAGCGGCTTGCTAAAGGCAATCAGTGTCCTATATCTGCTCAGTGGGTGATCTCTTGGAAAACGTTGGCCAGCCACTATCTGAGGAAGGGGACTTGGATGCTACAAGGGGTTGTCTTCGATTGGCCACGTGATACGTTTACAGGCCTGTTCTGCACACCCCATGTGATGCTTAGGGGCCAAGCAGCATATAAGTCACTAGCAAATGAGTGTGTGTGAGGGTCAGAGAGTCATTTTGCTTTCCCAGGTCGCATCACAAGGGATATGTTGGCACGTGTGTGAGTTTTTGTCTTAACTGATGCGTCTGGTTTATCCAGATGTATTTTATCTATCTGTCTGCTGAGACCTGGGCCTGCCACACGATGGCAGCCTGCGGACACCAACCAGAGCCTAGCGCCTGGAAATACTCTGCCCTTTTGAAGAAGGGAAAGGTGCCTTCCTTCCCGCTTGTTTTGGGGGCGCTGCCATCCTGGTGCATGGACTGAGGTTAGATAATCCCTAGTCATAAAATGTTGTCACTCACTCCTGTTAGCCCGAGTTCAGGGAAGTGGGGCGCTCTCTGTATCCTGTAACTGGGCTCCAAAACTCACCATCCTTTTCATATAAACTTTGCACCAAAAGACTAAAGCTGGTCCATGTCTCAGCAGCATGGAGGGGAGCAAACCAGGTCAGGCTGCTGTTGAGCCAAGCGCTGTACAAGGCCTCTCTTGGCGCCAGTCATGCCCCAGAGCTGGGATGCAGCTGGGCAGGATTCAAGAAAAGCTGCGCTTACAGCAGCCATATTCTGGTCTGTTGCCCCCTTTGGAGGGAGGACGGGACTGCTTGGGTGAAAGTAGAAATGAAAGAGTGAGCAGTCTGGGAGAGGGGGATGCCCTGCTGTCCAGGCTAGCTGTGCTGTAGCAGGGCGTTTGCATGTGGCATGGGGCGTTCGGTCGGGGAGAAGAGCATCGCTCGGGCCGTTGGGGAAAAGAGTGAGCTTTCCGCCAGGTTTGCTTAGGCTCTAGAGCTGGTGTCCTCATCTGACCCTCCTCTTCCTCCTGGCAGACTCTGAGACAGCTTTGGCTGACCTGGCCCTGGACTTGCTGCGTCTGCTTCTGATGGATCACTGGAGCTGGCTATGCACAGAGAACATGCAGAAGGCCATCGACCTGCTTTTCGGGACCCTTATTCAAAGGTAAGGCTTCAGCAACCAACCTCATGCTCTGTGGCATTTCCTGTAGTACCTGGGGCAAGCAAGGTGCATACATGCCCCTATGCCTTCTCTTGGGAAACGACCCCCTAGTACCGAGTGGGGACACTGGCAAGGTTTGCTCTTTGGTAGCTTCTCAGGGATGACCTTTCTAGATGACCTGTACCCTCTTCTTTTATGGGGATAGCTTTAAAGAATATAATATCATTGCCTTCTCTTGGGTAAGGCTAGATGTGGTCAGCATACCGCTTCAAATGGAGTTACGGTATAAAATGGAGCTCTTGACTGAATGCAGATAAATGCTATTTGTCAAATCAAACAAGGTTTTTTAAAGAGGATGTCGCCTGTATCTAGAGTGAGCATCCCGGAGATTTGCAGAAGAGGCTGCTTTCCCTGTAAGCAGCAATGTAAATCTAGTGGGCAGCCTCCCTTCTGTTAACAGCTAGAGAAAGAATAGGATTCAGCCATGAGAATGGGAGGTCTCTTGTCCCAGTGAAAGGACAAACATGCCCAGCTCCCTGGCTCTCCAGGGGAGTCCTGAATGGGTCCATGGTCTCTGATGGTTTTTGATAGCAGTAGGGACAGAGGAGACGCCACATTTTGCGGAACGGGACTCAGCTATGCTCTTGATCCCTTGCTGCATAGGGGCAAGACTTATTCCTTCTACGAAAGGGGAATAAGCAGGCACAGCAACAGCAATTTGTCAAGTAACAGCTTGGCGTGCAATCTCCCAGGGCCTCTGCTCTCACCAACATGTCCCTTTCCAGGCTGCAGTAGGCCAGTAGTGCCTGTACCTTGGGCAGTGACCCCCAGATATGTTAGGGCAAGGTTCCTTTCCAGGTGGTGTGTACTTGCCAAGCTTTTCTGAGGTCTATGCCCCTATATGGTAAGGCACCAATCCAAGACATGCAAGCAGAGAGCATTTCTGTTTTCTTGTGTAGGTCATGGGCCATCGCTAGCTGAGGACACGGTCGTTTAGAGCAAATGGAAAGCTCTTCCAGAAGGACTGTGGCTAGTGGGCGCCTCGGAGCAGTGTATTTCTCGCTCCTGCTATTTTCTTTGGCAGCAGACGTTCCCCAAGACTGGTGTCAAAAAGTGCAGAGCAGCCTTGTAACCAAGGTGGTAATTTGAGTGGCCCTCAGCAGAGGTTGCTGAAGTGCTTTGAGGTCAGCAGTTACTCCGAAGTCTACTTCCTTGGGTGGGAGTCGGTGGATGTTGCTCCCATTTCTCCAAAACGGGCTCTTGTGTCTCGGGGAATGAACTGGAA
The DNA here is from genome assembly GCF_040807025.1 of Struthio camelus. Classification (NCBI taxonomy): domain Eukaryota; kingdom Metazoa; phylum Chordata; class Aves; order Struthioniformes; family Struthionidae; genus Struthio; species Struthio camelus. The sequence continues at coordinate 6,620,595 of NC_090963.1, forward strand.
CTCAGTCCTTATGTGTAAGCATAGAGGTATGAAGGCTTGAGCCTGCACGTCATCCGCTCCCAATAAGCCGAGTCCTAATCACTCGGGGAGGCTGCAGCACTGACACGTGGCTTTGGTATTTTCCACTAGAGAAGCTGTCATACACACAGCACTTGCTTGGCTGCGTAAGCTGGAGGATCTCTGGAAGCATGAGGATGAATGTCTCTAGCCACTCTGCATCAAGGTCTGGGTGAACCTGAATGTGCTGCAAACAAACTTTTGGCTAGAGGTGATGCTAAGAGGTCCCCAGACTTCTTCGTGTCATGGGCACGATTGCCCACAGGGTGCAAATAGCACTTTTCAAGCTAGCCCCGTCTCCCTAGGGCTGTATGTATCCATGTTAAAATCCACATTTTGGCACTGACTCTGGTCTTGTTCCGAGACAACAGGTGTGCAGTTAGGAGAAGTGTGAAGGGCACAGGGGATGGAGCGGCACAGTGTGAACTGACCCACTGTCAGGAAGCCAGTGTTGCTCATGAACTGGTGCAGTGAACGCTACTCCCCTGATTCTGCTGCTGTAATCACCACCCCAACCCAGAAGACTGCGTTAGGGTGGAAATGGAGGTGATGGAGGGTGACAGGCTGTATTAGTGGTTCACGAAGCCCATGCAGCAGGCTGGGAGAGGGGCAGTCAGCAAACAGTTGGTTTCTGCTTCTATAATGAAAGGAGTGATCTGATAGGAGAGCAGAGCTCAGTTACAGTGCCCAAGATGGATGTTCAAGACCAGGGATGAAAATAGCCCTGTAGATAGTGGAGGAGAGTTAGGAACAGGGGGGGCTCCCCACCTGCTTACCATGGCGCTCTGTCCCCTCCCGCGGTACGTGAGCCATGCAGAAAGGTGACACATGTCTTGCACCCGTAGCTGACCCAGGTGGATATTCTGCTGTCCAAGTAAAAGGCCTGAGCAGATACGGAGGTCTCTGGCTCAGACCTGCTGCCAACTGCCTATCCAGGGATACAGCAGTGATTTGGTGGCATTTCTCTTCCATTTAAGCATTTGCAACTTGATCGCCTCTAGGCCAGACGTGGCACAGCCCTGGCATTCTGGCTGGCACTGCGTCTGGGTACTTGGTACAGGTGGAGAAAATACCGTAAGCTGTTTTGGGAGCATGAGCTATGCAGAGCGTTATTGCTTCTGCCTCTGAGAAGAGGCTGACAAAAACAGGAGCAGCAGTGGACACGCATCCTGTTTCCCACTGTGGCCAGTTGCAAAGTGCAAGTAGGAGTCATCCCTCCTTGAGATGAGGTCCTTCTTCGTTCCTGCTAGTGGCTGGGTTATGTGATGGGTGTTAGAGAGGAGGTGTAGCAGTGTTTTGGGTGTTAGGAAGGGGGTTGCTGCTGGAGACTCCTCTTCCAGCTTGTTTGGAGAGGCGTGTTGCTGCTGCTGCAGCCTTCTTGTAGCTGCCTCTGCGGGCATTGCTACCATTTTGCAGCAGATGTGGAAAATTGCTTCTTTGCGGAAGACATAGGGCAAGCGGTGTGGACGCGCCTGCCCCTGTTCCTGCCTCGTTCCAGAGCAGCAAAATGGAAGGACGTGGAGAACGAGATCCAACTTCTCCGGAGAGCCAATTCCCCTTTCTTTTGGGGACTTTCTCCTTTGGGCCTCCAGTGGCCACAGCATCCCTCGTTGCTTCCCCTGTGGTGACATCAAGTGACTGGTGTTACCTGGCTGTTGCTGGTCAGTGAACTGACTTCCCTAGCCTGCTCTGTTTGCTGTTCCCTGCAGGAAGTATCCCACCACGCTCCTCTCTCCCCTTTTCTACGTGGCTGAAATAGTTGTAGCTGGAGCCAGGCATTATCCGTCTCCCCTGACTGTCAGTTTGATGGCAGCAGGGAGGCCGGGGAGAGGAAGGCTGTATGACCGAAAAAGGTATTGTTAAGTAAAAGGGAGGATGTGTGTGCATGTCTGCATCTGTGTGGCGCTCATCCCGTTATGTAACAGGGAGTGATCCTTTTTTGGAGCCGAAAGGAGAAGCGAGGGGAGGGAAGACGGAGGCGCCGGGAGGCTCACTGGAAGTGGGGACAACCCTGGGGCCAAGAAAAAATTCCAGCAGCCTCTCTGCACGCTGGGTCCGTGCCTGTAAACAAACAAACCCTGCTGCCCCGCTCTGGCTCCACACCCCTCCTCTGTCCGACTGTCTTCCCTCCCTCGCGTTGGGAAAGAAAATCTCCCTGCTGTAGCAGGGATGGGAGGAACGCTGCAGTGGGAGCCTGTTTGCGATGGGGAGTAGATGGGCCTATTCTAGGCCCTGAGGGTGTTTGGCAAAAGAGCTAAAAGCGTTTAGAGAATTCAAGTGCTTTTTAGAGCCTGTGAGTCAATGTGATGTTAAAAATACAAGGCAAGCACTCGAACCACGCCGTGGCTGTGACCCCGCACCGTGCCCTCAATCTATCCCTGATGGCATGCTGGTCACTAGGTCAGGGGTCTGCGACTGCCACGACGAGCCCAGGGCAGCTGCGGAGCCGGGGGTACAGCCGCCAGGTAGCAGCTCGCCTTGCCTTTTGCTGGGCTGGTTGGTGGTGAGGGAGCCAGCCTTCTGCTATGGTTTATCCGGGACAAAACAAATCCTCCTGACTGAGAGATGTAGAGTGAGGTGAGGGCTGGAAGGCTGCCTGGGGAGCCCAGAGCCACTTTGTGGAGCTGCCTAAGGAGCAAGGTGTGTGAGATGCCAAGTTGCCCTCAGTTGCCAGAGTCCCTGGAGAGAGCAGCTACTTTTGGCATGTTTTAAATGGAGGTCAGGCAGCTCATGGGGTCTGGCCATCGTAACGTGGTGAAGCTGCTGCAGGGACAACTATGCCTGAAGGCCCTGGAGCACCTACTCTTCTGTCTTCTCTCTCTCTCGTATGCCCCCGTGGTTCCTCTGGGAACCTGTCCGTGTGCTCGCTGCCTGCCCTCCAGCCAATCTGTCCAGCCTTTGGGGATGGCAGAGGGGTAGCACTGACCATATATTGCTGGTTTCAGCCACCTGCATGTGGTGTTTTGCTCTCTTTCTGTGTTAGACCTTCTTCTGAGCCAGAATATCCTTTGCTTCATCCTGAACCACATCTGCTTCCAAGTGCAAGACTCTGGAGGGGAGCCCAAACTTGAGTCTCAGGATCCTGGGAGTGATCCTAGGAGGATTTTAGATGCAGATCTAGATTTGAAGGCTTTCGCTAGGCTCTAGCAGTAGCTTTGTGTGGTATAACTCCTTGAGCGGGCCCCCTCACTGTCCCTTCCCGTGCATCTCAAGAGAAAGACGCTTTAATGCAAGGCATTAAGCCAAGGGATCGTATCTTGTCATATCCTGGCCGTCTGCGCTCAGTAACCCGAGTTGGGCGGGAGCGCAGCGTCCGTGCCAGGGCTCGGAAGTGCGTGCGTATATAAGGAGAGCGTGTGGGCCTACGCGAGCAGCTTTGATGGTGTCATGTTCCACCAGACTTGGTAAGGGGCGCAGAGCTGGAGTTAAAATAAATGCAAAGTATCCCTGCCTTACCCGGGAGCTCAGCATTACTTGGCTCACTGTTCACTTCAGGTCACTCTCATGCTCCTCCAGGCTTCGTCCCCTGTCCCAGTCCTCAGGGAACCTCTTTGTTAAATAGGAACTGGCTATGAGGAGCTGCTTTACCCTGACAAGCACTCTCCTCTGTCAAAGCCACAGTACTTGGAAGAAAAAGAGGAATAAACTGTGGCTGGGGATGAGCCCACGTGGGTGCCTGGGAGTTGGATGGATTTGGAGAGGTGATGTTCCAGTCCATAACTTAGATGGAGGATGAGGATCGGGTTCAGGACTGATTGCAGATGAGTATCTGGCTTTAATGGAGGCAAATTCCTGCAAGCTATTCTAGCACTGGTTCCTTACAAGGAGAGCCGGGGGCTGGCTAGCTTTGGCAGCTTCTGGTTTGTCTGGTAGGGTTTACTCTCTTGTGCTGGTTCTCCTAAGGTTTCTGCTGAATTAGCAAGGGAAAAGAGAGCCCTTCTGGGCTGAGGTCCACCCCAGGGATGAGTCTCAGATCCGCCTGTGTTGGCTGTGGTCTTCCAGGGAGCCTGGCTTTAGTGGTTGGTGGGAGGGACGCAGCGAGCTCCTGGGATGGGAGCAGAGGAGAGAAGGGGCACTTGGGCAGCACGCAGCACAAGCTCCAAGATGAGCAGAAAAAGAGGGCCAGCGAGTGGCCCTGGAGCAGCAAAGGGATGTTTTTACTTGAAGTTCTGGATTCTTACTCAGCCTTGCTGAGGGTCAAGACCTGGATAAGGCCAGGGAGATGTTTTAGTCTTCCTCTTGTGTGCAATAGGTCTACAGCATCTGCACTCCCGTCGGAGCTTGGAGTTTGGGGGGTGGACAGGGAATGGGTTTATTAGGTTTTGGATAAATATTTTTGTTAGATCTTGGTCTAGAAAGCAATAGCTCAATGGAGGGTAGGGCAGGATGGCCCAGCTTGCCTGTGGGAGGGGTTCAGATGAGAGTGCAGTTATGGCAAGTGGAGGAAGCCTATGTGGCACGGCTGGGTGGTTACAGGGAGGATGCGGAGCCCCGTTGTGATGTGAACAGCGAGAGGCAGACCGTGTGCGTGGATGGGCACGCACGCTGCAGTAACGCAGCTCCCAGGAGGGGAGCAGGACCTAACACGGCCGTGGGCTCGCTGCCGTGGTCCGTGCTTGCCGAAGGAGCATCGTGTCTCCCTGCAGGCACGAGGGGGAGCTGCCGGCTCTCGCTGATACCTTTATGGTTAGGAAGGCCCCAGGTGATGGTGTGTTCGGTATTCCAGCTTAGGGCGTCCTGAACACAGGTCAGAGACCGTCACGCTCAAAGCCTTCCTTGCTCAACCCAAACGCTGCAGCTTCTGCCAGGAGCTGGCGCCTGCAGGGCTGTGGTTTACTCCAGAATTTATTACTCTGCTTTCCAATGCCATCTTGCACGTTCAGCGCACCTCCGACAGGAGATACGAGGCTGGGGAGAGTGTGATGCACCTCCTTGCCCCTACCCCACTGGCCAGCCCCCTATGGGGGGAGTCCCTGCTCCCTTCCCTGGCCCCCAGAGAAGCATCAGAGCTGATCGTAACAGAGGTCGCTCCCCGTGGAGGTAAAACTTTACACCATCGGCAAGGGGGCCTCCGGTCTCCAGGGCGACCATCCCAGTGCTGCCACCACCTCCTCTCTGTCCTTCCCTGGCTCCTCCTGCCATCCAATTTTGTGTCCCCCCTCCCCTTCTCTGCTTCATTATGTGTTTTGGGGGGGATGCGGTTCAGCGGTGCAGCTGGTTTAGTTAGCCCTCCTGCCGTGGGCTCGCTCGGCTTGCTGCCACCTCCGTCCCCACCGAATGAGAACGTGCTCGGGACATCTTCACAGGAGAGCGACCAGGGGATGGGAGGAGATGGCACGGGGACAGGCTGAGCACGATGCCAGAGGGCAGTGTCCCCACAGAGGTGGTGTTCCCCTCGCAGGCTGGTGTCTATCTCCTTTGGTTGACAAGGTTCTGGGTTGCAAGTCAATTTGACAGGGCAGCAACGGGTGCTTTATAGGCAAGCCTGGAGTCCCTGCAGCAGTCCAGAAGACCCGTGCTGTGAGGATGCTGCAGCTTGCTCGCATGGCAGCTCTGCCTCTCGTCCCTGCCTCTGCAAGGCGCTGCCAGGGACGTGGGACAGAGCTGGGACTGTCACCTGAGATGGGTCCGGGGGCTGTGTCAGCCCTGGGCGCTACCCTGGGCAGCTCTCACCTTCTTGCTGTCCTCTTGGCTTGGGAACTCTGCTGGAGTATGATGTCAGGCCAAGTGTCATGGGCACTTGTGCAAGTGCTGGTGTGAGTCAAGGAGTTCATAGCTTCAGGCGGTTGCTTGTTTGGATTTTTTTCTGTTTTTCTTTCTCTCTCTTATTCCTTCTTGATCTTTGTGCCAAAAGAGCTGGCAAAAACAAAGACCCTTGGCAGCCTCCTTGGCCCTCTTGACTTTAAAGTGCCACTGTAGTGTTGCCTGACTCTCTTAAATGTCTGTGAGTAAACCTGTCTGTTCCTGCAGCCCTGGGAGCACGGGGAAGGTGCTGCCCATGACAAGCGACTCTGGCCTCCCCTTGCCTTGGCCACTGGGAGCCCTGCAGGCATGTGGGAGCCGCGTTCAGCTGCAGAGATGGTAGGTTAGGCCTCCTGTCGGTGCCGTATTGCACCGGGGACTGGGGCAAAGCTGTGCTCTGTACGTGCACCACACCCATGTCACCCGGCGCTTGCCAACAGCAGTGGGGTTGTGTCCTTGGGAAGGACGTGGCTCTGCTTGGGCAGGTGTTTGCTGCAGGGATAAGTCCAGAGGCTCCCTTTTCCCATTGTCTCTGAAAAAGACATGAAAGCTGAGGGCCAGCTAATGCAGCTCATGCTCTTCAGAAGCCAGGAGAAGCTGGGAAGGTTCATGCTAAAGCCGCGGTTTCCCATCCCAGCGCTGCGGTTCCCACTTTCCTTTGGCTTCCTAGCTGGCAGGTTGTACCACTCTAGGTTTGGGCAGCGCCTCCAAGTTTGGCTGGCAGAAGCAAGTTGCCAAAACTGCAGTGTCAGTGTGGTTAGAGCAGCGAAATGCACTCGCTGGTCTGGCTTGTTCCCTTGGGGAGTTGATTTGGGCGCTCTCCGTGAAGACACCACGTCCGCATTTCGAGGGGCTTTGCTGGCAAGCCCCAGGCTCTCCCATGGTGGGACAAGTGCATGAATGAGCCTACAAGCCAGGAACGGAGTTTATACAGGGAAACCAACCTTATGGCACCTACCTCCTTGTCTCCGAGTTTGCTTGTTCCTGTTGTACCTGCTAGGAGCAGTAGAAATCATAGGCCTGTGGTATGTCAGCAAAAGTGGTCTTCAGGACTGCGTGTGCAAACTGAATAAAAATGAGCTTGGATATGGGCCTTGATTCAGTTGTCTCCAAGCACCTGGCAATCTTGGATCCCGCTTTGAATCTCTGTCCCAAACAATTTTTTTCTCTTCTAGAAGGAGCGTTCTTCCAAAAACAGCCACTAGAATGAAGCGAGCGCTCTGCACTTCCATAACAATCGCAACGTTATTTTAACCGCCTCTCTCTCTATTTTGACTCTGTTTCAGCGATTAGACATGTGCCAACGTTTTTCCCAGATTAAAAAAAAAAAAAAAAGTAACTTCCTATTTCAAATAGAGACAAAGGAGAAAAGCACTGAAAGGAAATAATGTCTCCTCGTGGGTTTCGGTTTTCCCTGGCTTGTGAAGGGTTAATGGTGCTTTTATGTATTTTGATTCTAGAGTGGGCTAATGAAGCAATCTGCTCTGAGCAGGACCTGGCTGAGACAGCCGGGCCTCTCCCCGGGGCACTGCTGAGAGCTTAATTGGCTCAATAAATACTCGATGAAGATGTTATCGAAAGCCGGGATGCTTTGTTAAAAATCAAGAGTTTTTTGGGAAAGCTTTTTTTTTTTTTTTTTTTTTTTAAAACCGTGTAACTTTCTCCCCCTTCCCTGAGCCCCACAGTGTTGCAGGGAGATCTAAGTTGAGTAAAGCAGAAACAAAGCAGAGTAGCTCGAGTAGTTCACTGCAGGGGAAAGAAGTTCGAGCTAGAGCCCTGCGTGTGTACAAGTTTTCGTTTGGTCAGGTGCGTTTCGGAAAGAGCGGCACGTGCAGCAGCGTGGAGTGGTGCCCCCAGAGCCGAGCATCACCCCATCCCGTGCTTCGTGGTGCCGGCACGGGCAAGCCCAGTAAGCCAGGGTAAAGGCAGGTCGGATGCAAGCGCTACCTGGGCGAACGCCCCGCTGCTCGGTTGGGTTCTCGCTTCCTGCGGTGCAACCGGCCTTGGCGGAGCCCGGCGTGCTGCGTTTGGGAGGTGCAAAGCTGGCAAGACACTGTGTTCGAGGGCAAGGCACTCAGCCTGGGGCCGCGGGGCTGCTGCCGTGCTGGTCAAACACTTCGTGGCTGTGTGCTCGGGCAGGGGTACAGAACGCCTTGTTCATGGCGTATACAATTGTAAACTTTTTATGGGGCAGCGGGACAGGAACATTTCCAGTAAGGCAAGAGGATAGTTTACTTTTTGCGTGTGTGTTTTTGGCCAGGAGTTTAAAAGGATGCTTCGTGTTCTTTGATTTATGGAGGACTACTTTTTCTTTTTTTTCTTTTTTTTTTTTCTTTTGCTTTTCTTTCCTGTTTCCTTCCTCCACAAAGAGCTTACCAATGGCCCAGACAAGTGTGGATTTGCTCTAAAGGTGTTTGAGCCAAGCATGCCAGCGCTGCGCTGCACGTGTTTCTGCTGGCAGCTCTGCAGAGAAGGTGAACGCGCGCTCTAGTAACATGTGCTAAAGGCCGGGCCTGGGGGCGCGAGCCCTCCATTTGTATTATTCCATTCTTCTAACTGCCTGCTGCAGCTGTTTCTTTGCTTTATAGGCTTTGCTTAGAAATGTTTAACAGTCCGAGCACTGAAATGTTGCTCTTTCTGAGCCCTTGAGTAAGGATATTTTTGCAGTTTGAGGTGCGATTTGGGGGACAGTGGCTGAGAAGGGAGGGATGGTCCAGTGATTTCAGTACCCCCCTTTCTCGAGTTCCTAAGAGTCAGATGCTTAAATGGCTTGTGCGTTTCCAGATGTTGCCGTTTTCTTAAACTCTTCACTACCTTGGTCTCACAAGCCTTTTTTGACTTTCCAGTTAGCCGTGCTGTGTTACCTGACTTCAGGGAAACAGAGGCTTTGTTCTGGCATGAAGTGATTGTGAGAAGAAAGCACTAGGTGTTGAGCTTGGCTTGCTACTTTTATGCACAGATCATGTATAGTTATAGATCTGTAGGTATTTCTACAGCTAAACTGGTCTAGTAAAGGTTCTCCAATCTTTCTCTTATTCCTAAGGCAGGCTCCAGTTTGTGCTTGTCTGAATCCTTAAAATTAGCAATACTGGGGAAGCACTGTTGCTGTTGTTTTAGATCTTAATCTTGATCAGTATTGGACATTTTTCTGACTGTCTAACCAAACCATTCCTCTTTCCGAATGAGCTGGGCAGTTCTTGTCCTAACCTTCATGGACAAGAGGAGCAGAGGTTTGCCGACTTCTAGTAGCTCTTTACAAATTTGAATGTGATCACGTCTGCCTGTCCATTCCCTGTCCGTTTTTCTTTTCCGGACTAACCAAATCCAACCAACCCTAACTCAGAGCATAGCTCTTTTCCATCTGCAGGCGAACCCTCTGGCTGGTCCACCTAAGTCACCAGCTTGCAGGAGCCAGGTAAACTTGGGTCTGCACACTTCAGTTTCCTCTGCTGTTGACTCTCAGTCCGTCTTTACCATAGGCTGTCCCATGGTAGCAGCCCATGTTGTTTTAGGTGGCAGAAGGGCCAAGGTATGTACCACCAGGCCTTGTTTCTCATTCCCAGGACGTTTCTGCTGTTCCCATCTTATTGGGCCCCTTCAGCTGACCTTGGAGTTCCAGCTTAAGCCATGGCATTAAACCAGCTCTTTTTTAGCAGCCATTTCATTCCTCCATCGGCAGCTATTTCAAACAGAGGACCCTTACGGCATGGGCAAGTTATGCACCTCCAGACAAATGGCCAGGGCCTCGTAGCCTCTGCAGTCTGTCTTTTTGCGTGGGGCATCATCACAACGTTTGAACGTCTGAGTCCAGGAGGTCAGTTTCTATCTATTTCTGGTCTCTGCTGAAGTGTAAGGAGATGGTTCAATGGTGGGTTTGTTTTTCTTTCTTTCTTATTAAAGCTGTTTCTTCATGAAATACCAGAGCAGAAATAGTAACTTACCATCCATCCAAAAAAAAAAAAAAAAAAGCCAGCTGTATTTGTGTTTCTTAAAGGATTCGTTTCTACCTGGGAGTAGGGGCGTGTGTGTGTGTGTTTGATGTGTATATGGATCTGAAGTGTTTAGTCCTTTAATACCACCAAAAATGGTCTGTGAATTAGATGCTGGTGAAGGTCAGCTTTGGACCTGCACGTGGTTGAAGTTCCTGCACAAGAAGTGTGAACTGTTTGTTCTGATCGAGCACTGGTGCAGACTTAGCACAGCAAGTCCACCTGATAGAAGGGCAATTTGCCGTAGAAATTTGGGTATGAATCGGGTAGGATTTTTCTGTAGAAATTTATGACCTTCCCTAAGTTGCAACTACAGTTATCAGAGCTGAGGAATTTTTTTCCTCTTCACCATTTAACCATCGATTCTGCATGCACTTCTATTTCTCGCACAAATGTAGTGAGCGTCCCCAAAAGCAGGTGTTCGCAGTGATTTTACCAGGAGCAGGTTCAGAGTGCTGTGAGAGCACTAACCGACGGGAGTAAGGAAGAAAATGGACAGGTCACTGTGTGTTGATATTTTTCTCTTGGAGCGTCTGAGAGCATCAGCCACTTTCCCGGGAAGGATGCTGGGCTAGATGGACCCATCTGACTCTTCCTCTCTTCCCAGGGATTTTCGGGTGGGTCCAGACGTCGGTAGATTGACAAAGGGGAACCTTGAGCACAGTACCTTAGTGTGCCTTCCTTCTGTCACCCAGCTTTGCTCTTTCTTTCTTCTTGTCTCTTCATTGTCTAGTTTCTTCTCATTTGTGCGCTCTGTGGTATTGAGATCTTTCCCCCCACTTCCTGGCAGCGGGGTTGGCATTGCCCATAAAATGCTCCGAGTGTGAATATTCTGCTCTCTGAGCACCTTACTGGGGGCAAGTCAGCATCTTCTCAGGACTTGCATGGAGCTGGAGGTGTGGTGGGAGTTGTTCTCGAGTCCTGCTGTTCAGCTTCCTGCCTTCCAGTCTGGGGAGTGAAGAGTCCCAGAATGAGTTTAAAAAAAAAAAAAAAAATCCCTCAAGTGTGTTTTGCAATTGCTGGAACGAAGACCTGTAAGCACTTGCATGATCAAAATGTCTGGACGTGTGATAAGTTTCGTAGGTGTTACTTTTAGGCCTTGTTGCCTAGTTCTGGGGACTTTATGAAAATAAATGAGCTAAAAATGGGTAGGTTGTTTGTATTGGGCCTTCCAGCATCCATCGCTTCTCAGTCCTCTTTTCCTGTCTGGAAACGTGCGCTGTCTTTTCTAAGTTCAACTCTCACTCTTTGCACTATTTGCTTATTTTAGGAGCATTCCCCAGAAAAAGCAAGTTTGTTCTTTGCTTTTTGCAAACTTTTAAAGGACGGTAAATGACTACTGGTGAGATGAATTTGAAGTCAGCGTTCAATCTGATGTCCCTAGTTGCGGTCTTGTATTGTTTGCAGCTCTGTCCCCAAGTCTCTGAACTTCTGTTGCCTGCCAGACACTTTCTCAGTTAGGAAAGCAGATTGTATTTTAAAGCATGTTAATGAAAGCTCTTGTCCCTAGAGGAGCCAAGGTTTTAACACCTTGATAATGTGGTTGGGGATGGCTGGAGGGTTTAGCATGATCCACTTGCAAGATTTTCCAAGATGTTAAACTCTGATGATAGCTAGAGATTAAAAACTCATCTAAACCATTGTATTTCAAACATGGCTTTTTCCCAGACAAGACAATGTTGAGACACTTTTGCCCTCTAATACTGGCAGAAATTATGCTTTTGATCTCTGGCACAGTTTCCTACCCGACATCTGTACTTGCAGTCCCTGGCGAGGCTGAGCATGAAAGCTGCATCTCTCCATCTCCAGCACGGTTTCTAATATTGCGCACAGGAGCATTTGCCTGGGCTACAGTAACAGCCTGAGAGATGTAACAGACCTTACTGCTGCAATGCGCCAAGGCTGGCTTCATGTTTTTGAGCCATCTTTGCTTTTGCAGCTGGTCTTTCCTGGGCATGCGTTTTGGAAAGTGCCTAAAAACCTGTAGCTAGGCAGCTTGTTTTGGGCTGTCAAAGGGAGCAGCATGTCGCAGCCCTGTCCCCTGATGTTGGCAACCTGACGTTCTTTTGCCCCAGGTTACCTTTAGGTGTTTCTATTCCCGATGCTCTGCTTGTGCTGCCCCGGTTGCGTGGGGAAAGAAGACGTTGGCCCGCGTGCCTAGCCTGAGAAGAATGCAGACAGTCTGGCAGAGCGCAGGTTAAATAAAGTTTGCCTTGGCAGGGCCCGTGCTCTTGGACGTACTGTGAGCTGCCGGGGCGTAGTGGTGACGGAATTGCAAGCACGAACGCCAGCTGCCAAGTGGAACGGGTCTCTTGGCCCTGCTCATGGACTCCTCTCCTCAGAGGCTCTTGAAGTACTGGCAAAACTGCAAGCTTTCTCCCTTAGCCCAACCCACCTCTGTTTCCTCTGGAGCCTCCCACTGATGAGGGCTGAGGTCCTATGAGGCTGTCTGGTCCCCAGCAGCAGGGTGGGCTGGCTCCGTCGATGTGTGGCCAAGTCGCGGGCTTACTGAAGTCAACGGACACCCTCCTGTTGACCTCAGCGGCGTGAGGGGTTTGGCCGTTGACCCCTCATGGTTCTGTAGGCAAGCTTTTAGGTGGTGGTGAGTTTTGACTGACAGCCATGGCCTTTCCTATTATATGGGAAAGTGATTTAACATCTTGGAAAGAGGGTCTGCATGATTGATTTAGAAACTTTCTCTGGCCAACTTGGGTGGTGGTGACAAATCTTCCCCACGTGGACTGCAAATGTCTGCAAGCCCTTATGTGGAGTGGCATTCCTGTGGCCACAGCCTCGGGATTTGCAGGTTGTTCCCGAATAAAGGCCACAGTCTTGGCCCAGCAGGAGGGCCAACAAGCAGTTTTATTGGCAGGTACCTAACTTTCCTTTTAATAGATGTGCAGCACGGGGCTTTGGATGGGAGCTGTGATGATTTCATTGCGTGCCACTAGTGGACTGAGCAGGGCTGGACAGCAGGGAAGCAAGGAGCCAAGAGGAGTGCAAAGCAGCAGGATATTTGAGCCTTGCCATCCTGGGCGTGTGATTCGGTCTCCAGGCGAGACACCATCGACTGCCCTTCTGCAGCAAAGGGGCTGGTGGGAAGAGCACTGGTTGGCAAACCACATTGATTCCTGCCCTTGCAGTGAGTCATGAGGGCTGTTGTAGAGTTAAAACACCAGGTTGGAGCAAGGAGACGGGGATGGTTCTCCCAGCCCTGCCTCAGCTCTTGTCTGACTGTGTGGCCATTAGGACTATGTCACTTAAGAGATTAAGGCCAGTCATATCCCTTAGGTATGTTCCTGCTGGAGACCAGTTACTCCTTTGATTACGAGTGGGCAGCAGGGAAATGAGGCTTTTCATGGCTCTTACTTTTCCTCTATGACTTCACATATGTGTTTCTGTCTGTAAGAGAGCAAATTTTTACCTCCTCCTGGTGTACAGGGAAGTTCATCTAATTAATACTTGTGAAAATGTTTGATGTACACGCTTGAAAACTGCATGTTAACTTACCCAGCAAGCTGATTCCCCTCTAGAGCTTCTGAGCAGTGGAAAGCTCCTGAGCTAGTACCAGCTCTGGCTTTGCCTGACCTTTCTCTCTCCTTGTGCCCACAGGTGGCTGGAAGTCCAGGTGGTTAACCTGACCTGCACCCAGCGTTGGGTCCAGTATCTCCAGTTGCTGCAGGAATCCATCTGGCCTGGAGGAGTTTTACCAGCAGTGCCTAAGCCCGTCAGGACACAGGAGCAGAAGAAAGCAGCAGCAGAGCAGGCCTTGCAGAGCTTGATGGGACTCTTACCTGGTAAGTGTGTCCCAGAAACTTGTCAGCTGCCCTTGAGAAAGGAGCAAGGCAGAGGCTGGGGAACCCTCCAGAGTGGGGTCATCTCTGGCAATAGGGTTGCAAACAGAGGTGGAGCCTACTTATGCCAAGGCACTGGGAAATGTTTATGACTTCTAGGGTTTGAACGGCCTGTATGACGCTTCCTTTAGTAAAAGCCACAGAGTTCTGCCCAGTTCCTTTAGACTGTTTGCCTAAGCATTCAGGGAGCAGCATGGGACTGAGGGAGAAAGGACGTGTATTTTGGTGGTTCCAAGATGCAGGCTGCCACATGCTCTGTGGTTAGTGCTGGCAGTTCAGCTGGTGGTGCTGCTCCTGCTGAGCCACGCTCTAAGAAGGCAGGGCTCAGGAAAGCCAGTGCCGTGCTGTGCTTTCGCCTGCTGCCAAAGATACCGTTGCTGAGAAGGGTCAGAAGGCAAAGCCTTGGACTGCTTGCTGTAAAGATGACAGAGCAGCTTTTCCACTGACTGAAATCATTAGCCCAGCTGCTTTGGATTTCCCTCTGCTGAAGTTTGATGTGGAGACCTTTGGCATTAAAGCAGCTGCTGCCTAATCCATATGAGTGCGGTTTGAACTTTAACCCCTTGCTGTAGCGTAAGGGGCCCTTGCTATGCTTTTGGGAGGGAAAAGTGCTACTTGTATATGCCCTTTCAGGCTGGAACCCTCTCCTTTTGTTCAGTTTTGTACCTGACAGTTCTCTCATATGGTAACGTTGGGCATGAGGTGCTTTGGACTCAGACAAGGCACCATAAAACCATCATAAGCATCTATTTAGCCTCCACTGGGAGAAGGTTGACCCCGTTTTGCTATAGTGGAAACGGGGCTGTTCCTAAAGGTTTTTCTGTTGTTAACAGAAGTGATCCAAGAAATCCTGGGAACTAGTAAATGTCGCCTGAGCTGGAACCTGGTCCTGGAGTCACTGAGTCAGCCTGTGATAAACAGGTATGTCTGATTATAGTCTCCTTACCTTGGTAGCCTTTGTAGTAGGGTCTGTAAGCTATGCTCAGGGCCGTGTTGTGACAGATTAATGCTGCCAGGTTCCTGGCACAGAATATATCTGTCTAGTTTTCCTGGACTCCATATACTACCAAAGGGAATCCGAGGTGCTGCTTATGAACATGCATGGCTAAGACCTCAGTCTGTCTGGAAATTACTGACCCAATCATGTTAACTATGTCATTGGGCCAGCTGAGGCTATAGATGTCACAGGAGGAAAGAAAACCAAATCCTAGTTTGACTCATTGTTTTTTTAGAAGAACTTAGATATGTGTGTATGTAGATGGTGGTTATCTGCATACCCAATGCTGTATGTTTGGAAAGCAGTATTTTTTGAAGGCAATATTTTTGTGATTACCTGTAGAGAAATAAGCGTGCCTCGCTCCAGGAGATGCATTTGTACCTGCTATACTGCTTAGCAGCTTCAAACGCCCACGGGTTTGGGAGGGAAGAAAAACCTGAACCATCCACTGACACATTTCTTCTGGGGTATGAGATCTTTTGTCTGGCCATCCCCTGATGGCAGTCAGAACGCTTCTTCCTCTCCTGAGCTTTGGCATCTGTGTTTCCAGAGCTGATCTCCCAGCTCCGCTGCACCCTGACCAGCCTAAGCTTTCTCTTCTCTCCGTTTCAGGCACCTGGTTTTCTGCCTCTTGGACATTCTGCTGGAGTTCTTAGTTCTGAAGGACTCCAGCGATGAGCTCGAGACAACAGCTGTCGTGCCGTCTGCCTCTAGCAGCTTGGAGAAAGCAGGCATTTCAGCACATTAACCAGGGCTGGCATAGCCAGCAGTGCAGAAGAGAAGCCACAGGCATAGGATGATTGATCTCTTTTTTTCAGTATTTGCTGAACCTGTCTGGGAGCTTCTTGTAAAGAATTCCTCCAGCCAGTGCTAAATGAGACTTCTTCCAGGCTTCTCTGTTTCGCCTGTGTGATAGATTAAAACCAGTGTCAGTGGCTGGAGATGTTTTTCCGCCGTATAGTGTCTGTTCCGTTGCTGACATGATGGAGAGCCTGAATGGAAGATGCCTGATCTCTGCTGAGCTGGACCGTCTGAGAAGGACGTGCAGGCTGGTCACAAACCTCCTTTGGATGTAGTTTTGTGTTCCACGTGTCTGAACATCCCGCACAGATAAAAGTTGATGGCACATAAGCTTTGCTCTTGTGGCCTCAAGCTTCATCTGGCACTGACATGCAGAGATATGACATGACAGTACCCTCTTAACCTATCCTAGAGAAACATCTGTCAAAGGAGGACCAAATGCTGTCCTTGCTTCCTCTAAGCAGCCAGCCCTGTGCCTGTCTTGTTCCCTCTGCTTTACCAGAAGGCAAATGAGGAAAAAATGGAGCACAGAGATGCGATGATAGCCCTCAAGTCAGAATCAGGAACCCGTTCGCCTGCCCAACTACCTGCCAAGTCCAAAGGGATGCAGAAATCAAAGCTGCTGTCCTGCCTTAGGGAGACGGATGAGCTGCCTTGCGCTACCACCGCTCCAGTGTGGTCTCGTTCTGGCACTTTTTGCTGCCTAAACAGAGGGAGGCAAGTAGGGTAAACTGTGGTGCTGGAAAACAGGACTGTCCCTAGGCTTGAAGAGGGCCAGTGGCTTAGTTGGACCTGTTGCCCTGTGTTCTGCCTCCTGAGACATGTTTTAGTCAGTCCCAGAGGCTCTCATCTGGAAGGCGTGACAGAAAATGAGCTGGCCCATGTGTGACACATGGCAAGTAAATCAGCTCCCATGCCAAAATGCTTGTCACAGTCAAGCTCTTGGAGAGGAGTGAACACCTCTGAGCCTGGGAGGAATATCGGACACATCTCAAGGCAGCCTGTGGGTTAGACCACCACAAATGGCTTGCAAGCACCACCTTAATTCTGCTGTTGATTGCTATCTCACCATGCTTTTGTTTGCTATGCCTGCTGTAGTAACAGCTGTGTGCAGGGTGCTCTGGAAAGCTTGTAAGGTCCTGCCATCCAGTGCCAAATGGCATGTTTGTCTGACATCCAAGAACATCCCAGATTTCAGTGGTTTTGCAAGCTTACATTGCCTAGCTGTCTAATATGTGGCAGAGCAGATGGACAAGGAGAATGCACACCAACAGATCTATTAATCCGAGGGTATGGATCGTCAAACTGACCGGCACTGGACTTTATTGTTCAAGTGGACGCTGCTTCCTGGCATTTGCTACAGATTAAGCACTTGGAAGACCCAGCAAGAGAGAAGTGTGCAGGATCACAGCTCGCTTTGATGCTACAGTACCACATGGTGCATTTCATACAGCCTGCTGTTCCTTTGAGCTGGAGCTGGACGCTCTGTGGCACATTTGGAGAGAAGGCTGCGTGCCTCCAGCGTGTGTACTGTTGAGAGCGCAGGCTCTGCTCTTTCCAGAGGCAACTGCTTAATAATGGAGGCGCGTGTGTGCTTCTTCACGCTTCCGTTGTTTGTGTGATGTGTGATAAATACTGGGAAGGATTAGATTACTGCCAGCAAGTGTAGTTTTAGGGAGCTCCAAAGACATCCCAAGACCAGGCAGAATACAATGAAATGAAGCAAAGCAATCTTTACTTCTGTTATCAGTGTAATTTCTCAACAGTGGCACTTCGGAGAGAGTCAGTTTGCCTCCTGCTTGGAAAAGGGGAGAGCATGTGCATCAAGTAACTGAAGAGCAGATGAGGCAAAGCACTGGGGAATGTTTTATAGAGGCCAATCCCAAACGGCCAAGGAGTAGGCTGGGGAGGCAGGGCTCCCATATGTCCATAGGCCCAACATTCACTTACAGCCCGCGCTGTACCCTCTCTTTTACTACCAGGCTCCCGTTTTCCTTTTTTTTCCTGTGACTTGCATTTGTTACATCCACTCTCCGGAGAGGAGTGGGAGAGGCAAGAGGAAAAGGAGCCATCAGCCAGGGACAATATAGCAAAGCCATGTATTGTAGTTGGTGGCGTCACAGATGTTCTTGGTGTGCTTGCTTGCAATTGCTTCCTCATTGACTTTATAGTCTTGGAGGCCAGAGACTGTAGTCTGTCATTGATTAAGAATATCATTTAAAAAGCTGTTTGCTGAGAAGGATCGTTCAGACGTGGACTGTGCTGCCCGCTCCACATGAGGTCAGAGGTCTCACCCAGGCCTTACGGACACTGCATGTGGCATTGGAAGGATGAGCTTCCACTTCTTGTTCTCCAGGAAAGCTCTAATATTCCTGCCTTTAACCGTGACCTCTGACGTTACACAAATGACTCCATAGTCATTCCTCTTGATGGAAATAATTTGTGATTTCCGCTGGCGGGCTCAGAGGAGCATAGCTTGAGAGCCGGCACTTCGCTGGAATGCTGTGACAATGATTTGCAGTTGTACCAGACAACCGCTTTGTGTGTGTATTCCTCTGCTCCTTTCATGCAAGGACCTTGAAGCTTGCGTTCTGCAGGCTTGAATTAACTTCCAGAGCTTGCTCACGTGGCAAAGTAGCAGCATCTCTCCTCTGTTTACGTTGGAGGAGCTGGGGCAGAGAGATGGAGTGAGTTTACAAAGCGCATGCACTTCAAGTCAGTGACAGAGTCAGGAACAGACCCCAGGAGTTTGGATTGAGAGATCTTTGTTTTAATCTCCAGAACCCCCTTTCTTTTCCTAGAGCAAGGAAAACAGAAACCAAGACTCCTGGAGCCCTTTCTCATGCTCTTACTGGCTAGGCTTCAAGCTCCCATTCTCTCCTTCAGAGATCTTAGGCCGTTCTCCCAGGAACAGCATAGGAACAAGTAGCCCCTCTCTATATCTTGTTGTTAAGGAGTATAAAACCCATTAACAAGTTGAGAATTTTCTTTTCTTGATGTCAGTTCTTTGCTCTGCCAGAATTTTCAGGTTAAGTTGAGCACAACAGTGGCAAAGGCAAACTCCTGCATTCAGGTGGGCTGAAAGTTTATTTCCTCTGGACTATGACTGAAAGCACTGCTTTGGTAAAACAAACAAAGCCCACAAAAAAAACAATGCACTCTGGCTCTAATACTTCCAGCAAGCTCCCTTTTCCGCAGGAATTTGTTTAGAAGGCTTGAGTCACCTCTTACTGAAGGGAGGCTGATGAGAGCAGCCAGAAATAATACGTCAACCGAAAGCCTTGCAGATCTCTGACATCATGTTAGACGCAGAGCAGCACGTGGTTCAGATGGGCATCCTGCCCTTTAGAAAGGGTGAGTTCTTGAGTCATTTTGAATGTGTGAAATGAACTGAAGCAGAGACCAGGGTGGTCCTGGCTGTATGTCCTACTGGAGATGCATGGTCTGCCTCCAGCCTGCCACCAGATGACTGTTTGGCTTGGAGGAAAGCATTTCATTTCTCTCTGCCTCAGTTTCCCTTGTCATTGGCTAAATAGAGTCTGAGCTCCCTGGGAGCAGGCTCTGCTTATGTGCATGTGCAGCACTGAGCACAGTGTTACAGAGCTTCAGGATGCCACCAAAAGCAAAATAATGGTTGCTATATTGAGCCAGAGCTTGTTTTTCAGTTTTCACGAAAAAAGCGTGTAACCTGGTACTGAATCCCTGTCATCTTTCCAGTATTCAAACCTCTGTGTCAGCTATTTGTGGGTTTTGCCTTTCAAATTTGTGTAGAGCGGTGCTGTCCTGAGAACCTATTTTGTCATCAGTGGGGAACAAACTGGTGCTCTGAAGTACTCGTGACTTCTGCTCTGACTGTGTATGATAATACCCCATCTCAAACATAATTCTGCATTTGGATTTAAAATTCACCCTTGCCAAGAAGCCGCCTATCAGACAGCGCATACAAAGAAAAGAGAGAGCAAGCAGGGGGGGAGGCAAGAAAGCCCAGGCTGGAGTGGGAAGCAGGGGCTTACCTCCTTTATCAGTAGTGCTTGATTGAAAATGCGTATTTTTGGTGGAATCCAGGAACTTGCAGTAGGGTGGAATGGCCAACTTTTCTACTGCCCTTTGGCTGGAAAACCTGACGCTGGTTAGTGGTGGTCACGGCCTGCTCAGGACAGAAATAGCTTAAAGGGCAGGTTGTCATCTCCCCAGGTGTTAATTGTGTCCCAAGGTACAGGGCTGGTGGCAGTGGGTCTGGGACAGCGGTTTGCCCTGGCACACGGGCAGCGTTAGCGAGGATGGCAGCAACTGCGGTGGAAGCAGGGTTCGCTGCTAAGGCAGGCAGCTCCAGAGCCCGGGCTTGCAGCTTGGTCAGAGAGGGGGAACAGTTCTCCCATCTCTGGTGCCATCAGCATTGCTTCTCTCTCCCTGATAAGCCAACTTCTTGATTTAGGATTTCCAGTGAGCGTGGGACCAGAGAAGCAATTTGGAGCGCTTCTGGAGGGAAGTGAAAAACACCCAGATATGCTGGGTCGTGCAGACCGGGCTCCACATCCCTTGAGCTCTGCTGTGTAGGAAGTTCACCTTGATATCAGTCCTGCAGGAGGAAAGCTGGTAAGCTATAAGGAAACAGGAGAGAATGTCTCAAAAAGAAAAAATTCCCTGTGAAAGTTGAAATATTATGTTGGAAAAAAAGTAGAAGGAGGAGGAAGAACTTGATACAATGAATGCTTGGGTCATGTATTATTGTAGATTAGCTCTGCCACGAGCAGATCCTGAACGCCCTATGAAATCCATTACCTACAAGCCAGTGAACATTTGTACAGCACATGATGCAGGGATCATAGCTGAAGCCAAATTCCCCTCTATAATATCCTCCCCAGGGTAGACTGGTCCCTTTCCAGTGTCAACAGCTGGAGGATTAAGCATTTATCTCTGCAGAACAGTGGATAATTAATACCAGATCGAACTAGGGCTACGCTCGAGAGAACTTGCTTGTGTTGTAGTTGTGACCGAGTGTGGCTTTACTCCTGCAGGCGAGTTGGGGGAGCAGGATGGGGTCTAGTCTGTACCAGCTGGGCAGGTGTTGTCTCGCTGATGCGTGCCTTGTAGCAGCGCGTCAGGCTTCCCCAGTGAAGCTGAGAGGGGACTCTCTCGTTATGGCCCCGGGCGGTAGGCAGTAGGGCCCAAAACTCATCAGGAAACCTTTCCTTCCAGCAAAGCTTTAGAAGAATGAAAGCAGGATGCTGTGATTTGTCATATTGTGGACTTAAATGGAAAATCCAGGTTTTGGCACTTCTGGCTTTCTTGAAATAAATTAATGCCATTATCCTGGCCACATTCCAGTTCAGGTAATTGTATTCTTCCTACCTTAATGCTACTCCAGCCCTGTCTCCACTGGATATGCAATACTCTAATTCCTGTCTGGAACTCGGTTATTGTGTTACAAATTCTTCTCCCCCCCCGCTCCCTGAGTACCACTTGTCCATAGAGGGCTAGCCAGCCTCCCAATGCTATGCCAAGCTGCTCATATAGTCAAGAGAACCTGCCTTAGACATTTGATTGTGCCTAATGTTGTCCTGGAGCATCTATCCTGGCTTGTAAGCTTGTTGAGCTGAGAAAGGAGGTAGCAAATAATTGTAGCCAATGCCACGATCTTATTCAACACATAATGTACTGGCTAGAAACCCACTACTTCCTTCTCAGGGTGCTGGTGAATGTGTTAATGGGAGGGAACTCGGGACTCTGGGCTTCTTTCACCTTCCTGTGTTACCATTTCTCCAAAGACGTTGAAAACTAAAGCATATGCTTACGAGTAGGCGGGGGAAGAGTCCTCAGGCCTTCAGGGAGAATACTGGTAGTGTCCACATGTAAATACGTGCAGAGCTCTAAGAATCAGGCCCTGCTAATCTGGTGGGGCAGTAGTGGTTAGCATCCAGCCTCCAGAAACCCCAAGTCTTGTGATACATGAGCAATACTAAAAGCTGGCTTTTGAGTTTCCAGTTTCCTTTTTAGACTGTAGTTTGCTTGTCCACGTTGGTGGCTCGTTGGCCTTTACGTTCTCTGTGACTGATGCATTTTTTTTTTCTTCTTTTAAAAAGTATTTAAAGTCACCTTCCTTCCTTCCCCTTTCAATGACAGTCTCTTCATCTCCTGGCCTCGCTGAGCTGCTGAAAAGGTTGCTCGAGCAGTACTTGAGGAGAGTGTCCCAGAATTCAGCATGCTTCCTTCCTGTTCCCAGGCCTCTTTGCTCCTCCATGGCCCTCAAGGACAAGGGGAGCTTGAGGGACATTCTGGAGGAGGGACAGCAGGGGTGAGGATCAAAGACCATAAACCACTGTTGAAAAATAATGCCCACCGCTTGTCCCGAGTGTCGCATCTGGCAGAGCCTCATTAACCTTCTGTTTCCCCCTCCTACTCCTTTGCCCCTGAAAATCAACAAAGCCAAACATAACAAGTTGCCTTGATTGAAGAAGGCTGAAGTGTGTGTGCTTAGTGTGAAAAAGCAAAAGCAAAGCCATTGGCTAAAGCCCCTTTTCCATGCAGGCCACTTCACATTTATTACACTAGAGGATGGAGCTCTTTAAATCCCGATGCTCTTTATAGCTGAGCTCTTTAACTTTCTCCTTTCCTCCCCTTGCAGCCTTCATTTTCCCCTTGTTCCGCTCCTTCCGCTCTGCTCCTTTCTTTTTTGTCCTGTGAGAACGAGTCTTTTAATCCCCTTGTACCGCAGATTAAAGCTATTATAGCCTCCCGAACCTGACATTTTCTCAGAGAGGCTCACAGCCAGATCTTTATGAGTGCTCTCTGTCTGTCTGCTGCTGCCTTTCTTCTTGGCACACTAAACCTCCGTTTCTGACCTTTCCCTGAAGAGGAAAGGACTATAGTGTGCAATCACATGTAGGCAGAGGCCAGTCTCAGCAGGTGTCAGGGTGCAGGAAATTAAGACGCATGGAAATTAAGAAGTAAATAAGGAGAGAAAGAAAAGATAATGGGAATTAAGAGACAGAACCAAAGTAAAGTCAGCGTGTTGGAAAACTGAGAGCAAAGCTTGGGTGTGAATTTTGCAAAAGGTCCTATCTTTACAAGGAGCCAAGCTCTAAACCTTGGGCTCAGTTTTAGGGGCAGATTGGGGTGACCTGAAACCTGAACTGTGATCTAGCTCCAAATTTCTCATTTGGCCCAAGAATAATGGATGTGAGCACCTGAAAACATACAAGTAGCTGTGTCTGTTGTGAGCTTTCAGGAAGAGGAATGACTTCCAGTACACCGTGGATCTGTCACTGACAGGAGTGTTCTTGCCCTTCAGCAGCAAGTGCTTGTACCTCACCTCTGAGGTTACAGAGCAGACCAAGTTCTTGGTCCTTGTCTTCTACGCGTCACAGAAGCACAACTGATGAAGGTAGTTCAAGTGTGCATGCACTAGTGGCTGAAGCATTTTTTACCAAGTTTTCTGGCTACTGGATCAGAGATTCATCTTCTACATGTCTCACAGTTGCTGGCTAAGCACCAGGCAAGGTGGAAAAACTGGCCCTAGGGCATGTTCCCCGGAGTGACACTGTAAAATTGCTCCAAAAGGGCCCCGTTTCAGGTTGTGTACCACGTGCGAGGATACGTTAATGCAGGGCACAGCAATCTGTTGTTAATACACTTTTTAAGATGGAGGAAGCACAGTCTGGTTTCCTCTTCTCTCAGACCTCCCTGGCCGTGTCGTTCTGAGACATAGTTTCACCCACCCACCTGTAAAACGGAGTTAATAGCCTAACCCAAAGTTGCACAGACGTTGTAATACTTTGCGTGTGAAAGACTGCAAAGTATGGGCTGTGGTAACCTGTCCAATTAGCGTGAAGCAAAACATGCAATACGACACAAATGAATACAGAAGGTCAACTTTCAGTCCTACAAGGCTTTATCTACATCTTATTTGCATCCGTTTATATGTGGGTCATACTCTACCTCCTTTGTAAAAGGAGGAACGGAGAATTTGCTCGTCTTCGTGACCGCGCTGAGAGCATGGCCTTCACAAGGCATAGGCAGGGCCGGAAAACCTTCAAGGGGTTGCAGGTTTGATTCAGCACCTTCAGATTAGGCTAAAATAGGTGGGTGACCATATAGAAGAAGATTTCCCATACTTAGGGTCTGCAACAGCGCTGCGCTGACAAGTCACCTCATGCCGTTTGCTCTCTCCCGTTGGGACTTGGGCTGAAGGCAGAGGCTTCTGGGAGAGTTAAATGCAAGATGGAAAGTAGCAAAATTGCTTTCAAAGTAATAATAAAAGAAGTGTAGCTGTCCCCTTTTGGGAAGCTGTTGTCTCAGGGCAGAAGTTCCCCTGGCAGCCCAGCTTGCCGATAATGAATCAAAAGAGGAGCTTGCCCCCGGAGGTGCCATGTCGAATCCGTGCGACTCCCCCTCCGCTCCGCCGCGAGGAAGGTCCGAGCCATGTAATTACTGGTTCTCCAGCGAGTGGCCTTTTCTTTCTCTTTGTGTGGGCCCGGTCCCCCCCTCCTCCTTTCCCCTCCGTCCCCCCCCCCACGCACGCATCATAAGAGGATATTTGTAATGAAAATCACTCAGCAGAAGCGGAGAACAAAAGGCGGCGCGGAGCGAGCTGGCCGGTGGGGATATTAGGCGTGCTGGGCTCCCACCTCCGGCAGGTCTGGTCTCCGCTGTGAGAGCGCGGTGGGCACGGCAGGCCGGGGAGGCTCTTATTAACCTTCATCTGAAGAGAGGCGCTGAAGCCACACCGCGGCCTGGTTTCATAGCTACAGCAGCTTTCTCTCAAGCTTGCAACCTTATGAAGAGGCAGTCTCCCCAGCAACCGCTTCAGCCCTGGCTCTAATGCGTTTTGCGCCTTACTGTCTAATCTGAGGTAGAAATGTCACCGCGAGCAGGCCCCAGGCTGGCAGCTCCCAGCCACGGCCCTATCTCGTAAGCACATATCCAGCTTCCACCTTCTGGTTGCTGGGGTGAAAGGGCCTCTTTATCTCCGCAGGGAGAGGCAGATGAATCCCGAGCTCAAACAAGGGACCCGCTTTTTTCCCCGACCAGACGCTCCCCCTCCGGTTCAAGGGCCCTTTATTATGTCTTTTAATTCTACGCTGCGAGTGGGAGGGAGCAATAAGGCCGGAGAAATGGGAAAAAGCCCCTCGCAGTGGGGAAAGGCCTCAGCCACCGGTGTGTGAAAAGGGAAGGCAGCGCGGGGATTAGAAACGTCAGCTTCATGGGAAGTACTTGATGTTTAATAGCTTTACTTGATTGCGGCGAGTCGTTGACGCGCGCAAGCGCTGGCACCGGGTTTGTTTGGGACAGCCGCCGGCGACCGCCCTTTCCTTGTGCCTCCCCTCGCGGCGCTGCGACGGTTGTCCCCGAAGGGCTCGCTGGGAGAAGCGGAGGTGCCCTCGGGAGCTATTGCAGCGTGGGCTAAGGCAGCGGGAAGGAGCCACGCGAGCTGAGATTGTGTTACGTTGGTGGCTCATCCTTTGCGTGTCTGGCCAGCGCGGGATGCTTTGTGGGAAGCCTCGCACCTGACGCGCCTGGCCTGGCAGGGCTTTGTCCCGACTCCGGCTAGCGCCCGGGTTCTGCCCTCAGTCTGATGATTTATAGGACTAGCGACTAGTTCCTTGCAGCCCGGGACTCTGTAAAGGTTGTCATGTGGCCTGTCTGCAACATACTCTCTAGTTCACTCATGTTTATAGCCGCTGGGGGAACTGAGGCCTTTTAAAGCATTAGCGCTCCAGTTTCCTCTTCTCAGCAGATGCTCTGATGCTATCTACCTTAAGTATGGTTGGGGCCACCTGAGGATCTCCTCTGTGCAGCAGAAGTATGCTCCTGAGCCTGTAGGGATCTTGTCAACATTTTTGTCTGACTAAGTCAATAAAAATTCTTGTATCCCTCCCTCTTCTCCGGCATACACGTGTTGCAAACAGCAGCGTGAGCCGTACATGTTACTTCTCACCCGTGTTACCTCCTTTGCCCCTCTGGAAGTGGCCTTGATGGAGGAAGCTGCTCCTCTAGAAAAAGGGCCGTTGGGACAAATTGAATAATTCTGACAGGAAGGAGATTGCTTCATGTTGCTTCTTTGGTAATAAATGGTGAAGGCTAAATGGACTGAGCTTTCCCATCATGCTGTTGACCAGAAAAAGTCTTTTTCCAGCACTGTTCTTCATCACTGTATCAAGAGGTAACATGCCCTTATTGAACCAAGCCTGCTCTCAGCTCCATACGCTCCAGCAAGCTGTATTAAGCTTTTGTTTGGCTTTTAGCCTTGCAAGTGAATTATAGTAAGCTGGCTTATGGCTATCATTTTCAACATACTTAGCATGTCCCTACACGCTTTGAGAGCCCTATCCCGGATTCACGTGCATCTCCAAAGCAGCCCCAATGGACCATTTGAAAATCCTCCTGTCCCTTGATGCAGGCACTTGAACTGGGCATCTGGCAGTATTCCTGCTACCACCTGCATGGAAAAGCAGGATGCAGGACCTGTCCATTGCTTGACTCTCCCATCTTGAGGAAAACAGTGTCCAGGGTATAAATAGGCATGATGCGCTGTGATCCTTTATATGGGCTGTTCTTGGCCCGATACGCTCCGCCAACAAAAATAACCTCCACCACCCCCTTCCGCAAGGTTCACCTGCAGCCCAAAAGCTGCATTGGAACAGCGTGTATTAAAGTGCATCATACATCAAGGATTTTAAAATAAACACCAGCGATGTCCCTTTTTGATCACATTCCTTTCCACGACAGGCTGATGATTTCCAAGCCAAGAATGTCACTAACCTCTCATATTTCTCCTGGTCATTTCTGTCCTGAAGTTGGAATGCAGCCACAGGCAAAATGGGGCTGAATGCCTCTATGTCACGCATCCAGATTTAAGAGACATTATCTCATCGATAGTGAACAACAAGGCTGGCACGCCGTCAGGCGCGATATTCCCTGGAAAGTTCAACGTGCGTGGTGAGGGCAGACTTAACTAGCAATGCTAAGCTCGCGCTACTTGAGTGTGGTGAGATCCTGGCTGGCAGCCTCAGCGAAATAGCTCTGTCAAGTCGGAGAGCGGCAAAGGCGAGGGCCCTGCGCTTGTGAGAGAGGGAGGATGCAGAAGGGCTGAGGAAGGTTGTGCAGCGCAGCGGCTAGGAACGACCGAAAGAGAGGTGCATGGAGGGAAGCAGGGGAACGGGGTTGAAAACCGCCCTACGCTATTGTGGCCAGAGAGAAAAATTATGTGGGGTGAGAGGGAGGAACTCAGCTCAGATACCCTGGAGGAGCCACATATAAGATTAGCATGAGAGAACAGGACTAGCATCATAATCTTTCTTGGGTGGCAAGGACGGAACTAAAACTAGAACTACAAGCTACTAATACCCTTTTAAAGGTTCCTTACACTTGTTCTGTAGGTAGTATTGTCCTTAGGAAAAAGTTCATCTTCCTTTCTGTTTGGCGGCAGTTGTATTTACTCTGGAGTGTGGCACAAGTATTGGCAGATGACGCGGCACTAAGAGGTTTGGCAATCTGTCAGCTCCCTGGATTTTTCTAAGGAAAACTTCAAGAGGACCTGGCTTCATTTTGATATGAAGTTAGAAACTGGTTGTAATAGGGAAGAAATTGCTTGGAAAAGAATAGAGACACCCTCATAAAAGCAACCCCCCTGCAGCTCTGCCTAGAATCAGTTAAGAGAAAACAAGCCCCTTTGAGATATGATTCACCTGAAGAACTTTAGGTCCTTTATTGTGAGATGAATTGTGTCCAAAAAGTGCCTATATCTCTTCAATGACCGTAAGCAGAGGTTTCAGACATCTGGGTCGATCCCACTGTGCCCCGAGAGAGGCGTCCGGACTTCTTCTGGGTCACACAGGCTGCAAAGGGTGGAGAACAGGCAATCCCAAGCTGGTCCCCTGCACGCGGGAGCCCACCTCCCTTGTGCAGCGCAGGACTCCAGCAGTGCCCGGGCAGAGCCATGTGGAGTCCCAGCTCCAAAACAGCAGGCGCTGAAAGCCTGGCAGCTGCTGTCAGCACTGCACCAGGGCGTTTGCAGTGAGCGTCCTCCTGAACTAACCTTACACTGCCGAGCAACTGTATTGCTTACAGGCCCCAGCACGGTAGCAGCAGGTGACAGATGGAGCCACCTCCCTCAGCTATGACCATCTCTTGAAAGGGCCACAGTCCTTCACAGTCCTTTCCAACAAATTCACTGAAACCTGGTAGCTCCTGAAATAAGAAGCCAGAGTGTGTCTGCACGCTCTGCGACAGGCAGGTCTGAGCTCTCAGTCAAATCCAGACTTGCCTGCCCAGAGGAAAGACCTTTGCCTGCGTGACACCCTTGCACGGACCCTGCTTGTCGTGGATAGAGTTGGTGGTGGACAGGGACCAAACATCCATCCCGCTATGTTCCAGAGCAGCTCCTCTGAAGTGCGGCAGGGATGTGTTGGACTTGTCTGGCCGGGAAGCAGGCAAGCTGTGCGATCTGGTTTGCGCTCGCGTTTACTCTCAGCCTAGCAGCACAGGGCTAACTGTAAAAGCCAGGGGACTTGCATAGTTATGTCTTCTCCCTGGCCAAGCTATTTCAGCCTGGGCTGCAGACTCCCGCGTGGGACACCGGGGCTGGAGAAGGAGGTGCTCCTGGAAATCCCTGTCCTCATCGCTCCTCTCTGGCTGGTTTTACTCACTTGCAGCAGAAGCCACGAGAGGGAGCTTTGGGGCTGTCCCTCAATTTTTCACCGGGCCAGGCTGAGGCACAAGATGGTGCTGTTGTCCCAGCCATCACAAAGCTGCAGTGCAGCAAGGGACAGCATCCCAGGGACAGGGGGGACAAGGACACTGCCTCTCTCCGGGGTGCCCTGCATCCCCTCCTGCCACTCACTCCCCTGTGAGCTAGAGCTCGGCACAAGTCCCACTTCCCAGGTGATTTTTCTTCTCCCAGATTTTAGCCCGTTTCCAGACCTGCATCAGGGTGAACCCAGGTCTCTGTGAAGGGTGAACTCTGTGAAGTTTTTCTTGGAAACAGCTCGCAGACAAGTGAACTAGAATAGACGTGTGCCTGGGAACGTGGCTGCTCAGCCAGATCAGCCCTTCTCCCATGTCCCGAGATAATGTCCTGGCCACAGGGCTGAAAGGGCTCTGTGCCTGAAGGCTATATTATTTTTCAGAAGTGAAATAGGTCCTATAGGAGAGCCGTAAAGACTCCATGCTCTGGAGAGACATTAACCTCGTGGTGAGACAGCTCCTCAGGGTGGGGAGAAGGGGAGAAGAGAGGGTAGGGGTGTCCTCATCCCCGGTGGATGCCAGCACTGCCAAGTGATGGGGAAGTTGGGTGCGTACAGCTCTTGTTATGCCTCGCAGGCGGAAAGCTTCAGCTTGGATTTGAACACATTTTTCCCATGAAAGATTCACCGAAACTGGTACATTCCCACAAAGAGCTTTGATTTCAGTGTATCGGCATTTTCCGATGAGAAACCATCTCATCGGAAAATTCCCAACCAGCAAAGAGAAACTCCCCAGTGAATGAGGGGAAGGATACTATCGCATGCAGCAGCAATTTAATACCAGTGAGGTCTTGTGTCTAGAGTTTCTGGGTAAAGAAAGATGAAGTGCAGCCAGCACCACGTACGGCAAGAGGGGAAACCATGAAGTCTTGCAATTCGGAGCTGTACTAGGTTCACCCGCTGTAGCCTACTGCCCATATTCTCAGCAGTTTCTCTGTAATAGTTCCCATTGTTCTTCATTCAGGTGTCACACTGCTTTCTGTACAGGCAGAGGGTGCAGCTCGCAAGCCTTGCAGGTGGGAGGCAGCACAGGCAGGACCTGTGAGGGAGATGGAGGCAATGGGAGCGCAAGCTGAAGCTGCAGTGGTTCCTCCTGCCTTTCATAGGTGTCACGAGCTAAGGGGAGAGAGAGTCACCCCAGGGCAGACCTGGTTGCTGAGTGAATGGTGGTCACATGTCTTTAGCCAGTCCCTAGTCTGGTGTCTTAACACGACCTGGAAAAAATATTTGCTTGCGCTGTGGAGACAGCTCTCCCTTTTCAAGTTTGGCCTTCCTTGAGAGCAATATTAGGGCAATCCCTTGCCTCCGTGGGAGCTCTTTCTGACATACTATGGGATGCTATTGCTAGGGTGGACTCTGACCCACCCTTGGCAGATGTGTGCCTTGATGCTTCATGGCTGGAGGAATAGGATCCACGTTTCGGGCAGCGTGTTGCTCTTGCAATCCATGAGAAGTTGCTGAGGTGTGAACAAGGAAGGCATGGCTTGTGGAGGGAGGGGATATCCCCTACAGACCAGCTGCTAACATGGGAAAAGACGGTGCTGTCTTAGGGCTTCTCTTCCTATGTGACAAACCAGAAGCCAGGTTGTGACCTGGCTCTCTACTCTTAAAAGGAACCCCATAAAATTTGGCTCTTCTCTGTATACTCATTAACTGCAAATGAGGCCCTAACCTCAGGCATCCTCACGCACAGACAAGTAGCGAGCCCGCTGGAGGTGCCCTCCATTTCCCAGCCCATGCGTGCTGCTTTTCTGCCTTGGGTGTCCCGGTGAGTGCAAGAGCACCCACCTGCCTTGAGCTGCTGACAGCCTTTGCCACTCTCTGCACCCTTGAATGAGGCTGCTGGGAGCAGGATGAACATTTCACGGCTCAGAGTTGGACCTCACACACTGTTTGTCCTTAGTGGGATAGAAGTAATCGAGCAAGAGACTTAAAACCACAATTAGGTTATTTAATCCACCTCTCTCTGCCCAGGGCTCCTCTTCCTACACTGAGCTGAATTCTTTTGTCACGCATCAGATTCAGAGGAGTTGCACAAGAGCAATGGAGAACAGACTCCAGCCAGGAATCTTCTCCAGGGTTTTGTCCAGCCTGGATCTAAAGGATTCCCCTGAGACAGCTTTTGCCAGTCCTCATGGGAGAATATTTCAAGCCTGCTGGGTCCCTGATGGAAAGCGTGCCTCTCTTGTGGAGCAGGTATTTCATCTGGGTTTGAAGGCTTCCTTCGCTCTGAATATTTTCCTGGTGGTTGTCTCTGCAGCAGAGGTTAGCGAGTCCCTTTGTGAGGCCTGCACTTCTCAGATGTTATGTCTGGAAGTTTGCTCTGTTTTTTTGGCTAGGGGGCCCAGGGTCTGGAAGTGGAGAGGCTTTTATGGGAACCCAAGTCCCCTTTTGACACTACTTCCTTGTGCTTAAATTACAGGTTGAGTTACAGACTTGAACATTTTCTGGTTGGATATCTTTCATTGTCAAAGGGGATTAGGCCAGTGATTATTTACATGCACCTCTATTACACAGAGTCTGTTTCTTTTCTTTTCTTCTCTTTTTTCCCCTGTGTAGTTCTACATAATATGTAAACGTTGACTAAAGCACTCCCATAGATGGGGGAGAGGGAGTGAATGAGGCCCCTGCTGTGCAGAACGAAAGGGGTGAATCGAGATCTCTGGCCCGGGAGAAGCCTGTAGGGCCAGCGCTTTGGGGAACAGCATCCTCTTCTTCCACGCAGGGGCACCGTTGCCCCAGCGGCCAGGTACATTGCCTCTCTCCAGTGCATTTGGAGTTGGTTCCAGCAGGAGACTGAATACTTGGCGTGATGGGCCAATAGCTTGATCTAGGGTACCTCCTCTGGAGCTTTGGCTGTTCCACAGTAAATGGGGATATTTTTTAGAACCCAACAGGCATGACTTTTTAAAGAGATTTTTGATAGACGTCCCATTTACTCCTTTATTTGGCTTGAGAGGCTTCAGTGGAACCGATTTCTTTATATATCCTTGAGTGTTATTTGATTAAGGTTATGACTGCTAATAAACACTCTGAGTCCATTCTCCTTCCCCACCACTTTTAATTCAGGATAACTCTGTTGCTGGCATGGGGTTACACCTTTTTATACTGGTGCAAGGGACTAGAGTGCCGATTCTGCTCCCCTTTCATCAGTTTATCAGTGTACTGCTCATTTCAGGGAAGTTTGTTCTGATGCACTCCAGCTTTATAATGTAAGAGAAAATGGAAATGGGAGGAGTGCCAGGGGTGATTCTGGCAAAATAACCACTTTACTTCCCTTTCCTTCACTCTGCCATTTACAATCACAAATCCTTCTATTAAACAGCTATGAGAAGAGCAGATATTGCATAGGAGTAAGAAAACTCCAGGCTGCCGAATCAAACAAACCAGCAAACAAAACCCTGTTTGCAGTGTAGGAGAGAGAAGCAGGTTCTATTCAGAAAGACAGGAGGAAGAAAGCAGAGAGGTGAAAATAGGATGAACCAAAGTGCAATAATATCAGGCTGGGACTCCAGAGGACTCTGCACTACCTATTATCTAGAAAATGAGTGTGTTTCTTAGTATGGTTAGTCTTTTCTTATGTAAGAAACTTTTCCTTTAAAATGTTTTTAACTTTTCAGGAAGCAAACCAGAAGAAGTGATAGAGACATGCCAGCTCCCCAGCATCACTACAGTTGCAGTGGCACATCTTAGCCACTACTGGGAGAAGGCTGGTAAGTGAATCATAGTTGAAAGCAGTGACCCGTGGATTAAGGAAAGAGGTGGTCAGGCTGATCAAGGGATGTACAGATTGTCTGGAGAGAAAGAAGCAGGGACTTGGAGACTGTCTGCGGTCATCAATGCCTAAAAAATGATAAATATGCAGTGTGTAATGAAATGAAAATCTGCTTGCATGTACCCAGAATCTGAACTCCATGTAAATGAAAACTCAGTTTGCACTGAAAAAGCACACGGAGAAGTATATGTCAGTTGGCCTAAGGACAGCATTTAGCTCTCCCTACACCCATTGCATACCTGAATGCACAAGAGAATACGACTTCACGGGTGCAAATATCCATTTACACACACTGCACATCCACCTCCGAGAGCTCAGATACTACCGTAGCAGTGATGGAGTCTCTGATGCACATGTCTCTTATGGCCATTAAGAATTCCTAAGAGTACAGGGAGCTCCCGATCTGCACCAAGTGTTTCTGTTGCCCTTGGGAGCCTTGATGCCTTTTTCCTGGATGTGAAGCGCAGTCTCTCCACAACAGTCATAATAAGTCTTGTGCTGTGTGGTGCACTAATGAAAAGCTGTGTGGGCCAGTCCCTAATTACGACCATCAATTAAGCTGTCAGAGGGAGCTCCCAGCCTCAGTTGTTTCATTATTAGACTTTGGGCCTTGATGAGCTGCAATCAGGCATGACAAGTGCGACCTGAGCAGAGCCAGGGAGGTCTCTACTCCCCCGCTGAGCTCTGGGGCTTTCGTACTAGACCTTGCTTCTCAGATCTAGGGCTTTGCTGGGAGCAGAGAGGGAAAGGAAGAGGAGGAGAGCACCATGTGGCACGGCCCCGCGATCGCCTCGGACACAGCTGACCATCTTTGCACACACCTACGTTTGCTCGTTCTTCTGGGTCTGACGGCTTCGTCATTTTGAAGGCAAGAGGCTGTTGCTGTAACTCAGCACCTTTAACTTAGGCTTCCTGCGTAAAAGCTATAGGACATTCAGCTGTATATGTTCATTTTCAATACAAATGTTAGGCAAGGATGAGTCCAAGTCACAGCGTCTTTTAGCCACGTCTGTCTTTTAAAGTGCCACAAAGGGTGGTGCCTGGGGACTCTTTCTCCACTCAGTGGTCCCTTTAAAATTCACGCTAGGCCCAGTGGAAAGGAGACACGCAGATGGTGGGGTTTGATGACAACAGCATTACCAGTTTATTTGAACTAGGGCCTTTATGGGGAGATGTGTTTGTTTTCTCAGATTGCACATTATTAACTGATGCCTAGACTTTGTTTTTATAGTAGCATTGTGAGCAACTTCCTACTTTTCCCCCCTTTCCTCTGTCAGAATGGCTTTGGCTCCGCAGTTGCGTCCCAGACTGCTGCTGCTTGGGCCGGGTTTCCATTCGGCCGTCCCAGTGCAGCTGCCGTTCTCCTTTCGAGCTGAGAAAGAAGCTGTTCTTCCAGTCAGAGCACTGGACTGGGAATTTCTTTGTGCTCTTTGGAAATTATCCGCTGTAGCCACTATGGTCCCTGTTCCCTGATAGTACAATGGGGTGATAATGCTCCTTTTTTGTCTTCCTAGAGCATCGGTACCATTCTTGTCCCAAAACCTTTGTCCATCTCTTTTTCCTGACTTCTCCTCTTCCAGGAATACTGTCATTTGCTACGTGTCTGTAGTAAGCGGAGAAGAGCTCATTTCCAAAAGGCCTGAGGTTTGATCAAAGAAGTCCAAACACTTGCAAGGCCCTTTTCTGAAATAAACCATAAATTCCCTAAGAACAGGCTTTACTGTAAGCTTTTTGGTATGTCCTATTTCCTCATGGACTCAGGAAACCTTGAGATAAGCCATGTCATTTCTGCAGTTGTGGAACGACAGGGAAGGGACAGGCTTTGGGGTAGTGGCTTCTCCTAGCCAGGTTTCCCACCTGTGACTTCTGCAAAGAGTCTCTTCCGATCACTTCCAGCCTCTGCCTGACAAACAGAAATCTGAAATGAAACAGCCTGTTCTGGAGGGATCATGGGCGCGGGGGTCGGGGGGTCTCCGTTGCATAGTCCCACACAGCTGTTAATCACCAAAATATCTCTGGCTCCCAGCAGCTGTCTGGTGTTTATCTTAGCCTGGATATCTACTGGGCCGAGTCCACAGAGAGCAGGCTGTTCAGCCAAGCCAAATGCAAAAGGAAGATAGATAATTTGCACACAATGGTGCGCACGTGTATTCTGTGTGTGCGCGCGTATGTATACATGTGTGTATGCATGCAGGCTTTGTTTATACCCTAGTGCTGTGGCTAGAAGTGCACGTCAGTGCTTTTTGTTTGAAATAAATGTGTAATTTTGTGAATGTGTCGGTGTGTACAAGAATAGGCATTCTTAGCATATGTATCTGGGGAGCTACTGTAGGTGTGTTGTGCGTGTGTGTTAGGTGTATGTCCCAGTTTGTGTTTCCAGGTGTATGACTGGGAGTCAGGTACAGCTTCTTAGGCAGTAATGCCCTGTGCTTTCTCTAAGCTTTATGAAGCTTTCAAAAACAGAGAGTCAACATACAGGGCTTCCTGCTTTCTTCCAGGATCAGTTGGCCTCAGTGACTTCAAGGTTCACCTGAAAGACAGTTCTCTGGGACATCTGCGTCTATTTTGGAAACAAGAAGGAGGGAGAGGGTTAACCAAGTGAACTCTCCTGTATGGGGAAGAGAAGGGGGTCAACCTTGTGACTCCAATTAGCCAGTCCTCTCAGGGCTGTGGGGGAGATGGAGTTGATATAACTAGGCTCAGCTGAGGCTAAGGCCTCAGACTTTGAAGGTGTGGGTGAAAGGAGCAGCTCTTCTGAGGTGTTTGGTGTCTTCTTTGTGGTAAGAGGCTTGTGGGGGTAGAGGGGATAAAAGTTTTGAGGAGTAGCAAGGAGGAGGTGAGCATGTTATGCCCTGACTTTTTTTTCTGGGTTGATTTAAAACTTTCCTTCTCCCTGTTTCCCAGGGTGTTTCTGTAGTAGATCATCCTGAGCTACCAAGTAACTGCTTGGGGTGGAGGAAAAGGTCCTGGCTGGGCCTGGGTTGCTGTTTGTACGCTTGTGCGATGGGGTAGGATACGAAGAACCTGTTGGGTGGTAGGAACAGATCTGATTTGTCCCTTAATAAAGAAGTGAGTTTATTTAAGGCTTTGAACCCTCCCTCATAAGGCTGTGTATGAAGCAGTTTAATCATGGTAGTCTTATTTTAATGTGTGATGTTGTCAACTGCAAGTGTCTGGATAGCCACAAGGTTGGGTCATCTAATGCTGTGAAGCTTTGAACTAACAGGCTTACAGTTTGAACTTGACTTACCTAACGGTTGTATTTTTAAGCCTTGTTCTGGAAGGGATGCTGGGTCCTCATTGTAACGGAGCCTCCTCTGAGATTTAAAAGGCCACCAAGCACTGTGAGAGTTGTGAAAGCTGGCTCTACAGGATGTTATGTGCCTTTGGCTTTTCTGAGTCGTAGGAGAGGCTGAAGTTTTGCCTCTTAAACCGAGTTCTCCAGTAGTAATTGCACAGAACAAGCTGCAGTGCTGGCTTTGGGGGTCTGGGATTTTTGGTAGATGGGAGGCTGAAGGCCTCCGCTGAGCTATGTCTTGGCCTGAATGATACTGAGTGAAGGCGTGTGTTTCCTTGTCCCCTGTTTGCCTCTCACTGTCTGAATACAGTGAGTGTCTTGTGTAGAGAGTGTGCAATGAAGGTGAGGGCTTCTTCCAAAGCAGTTAGGCTTTCCTGGCTGTGAAAGTCCAGATTTCTGTTAGGCCCAACTCTGGTATTTATCAGTTAGCTTGCTTCAAATCATAGGAACAGCCACAGCTGTCCTTCCCCTCTAGCTTGGAGCACCCACTTCCTTCTGCTTTTCCTCATCCAGCAATTGCTGTCCCATGGGGCATCCTGGGCTGCAGCAGCCTCTACATCTGTCCTGTCTTCTGTGTGCACAGCAAAGCCTGAGAGGATAAAGGAATGGAAGAGAAAGAAATCAGTTACCCAGGAGGCCTGTTTAGGGAGAAATATGCCTATATTGCACACCTGTAAACAGTGGGGCTGAGCCTGTGGTTTGGGAGGAAGTAAAAGGTGCAGGGAGCTGAGGCTCGAATGAGACCAGTGGGCTTTTGAGGACAAGTCTGAAGGCTTGGTGGTGATGAAGAGTGGCAATGTTGGCAGAGTATTTGCAGAGACCTCTGTTCTCACCAAAGATGGCAATCCTTCGTGCTCTCTAACCTGAGCTTTCTGCTGTAGGTGAGAGACCTGCCTGTCCAAAGGAAGAGACCAGCTTTCTGGAGGGTGGAGGAAGGGAAGGGAGGAATTTATCTGGACTAGACTCTCTCATAACTAGTCAACTGTTTCTTAATCTGCAAAGAGCATGCAGGAACCCAGAGGTTTGCTGAAATACTTGTACAATGAGTGTTATCTTTGAAGAACCAAGAGTCCTCTGAGTGGCATAGGTGAAGTTCCTCTCCATTGTGAGACCCAAATGCTCAACTTGGAGCTGGGAGGGCATTTTGGATGGACACATGGGGTAGGCATAGTACTCTCTTGAAGAGGAGAGTAAAGGCAGTCTGCCTCTCCTGCCAGTGGGGAGTTTAGTGCTGGAGAGACTCTGCATGAAGCTTGCCACTGTGCAGCAGGGAGAGGATGGTGGAAGCAGCTCAGGAGGCGTATTGGTGACAGACACATCCTAGAACGGTCTGCTGTGTTTCTTCTTTTGCAACCTTGTTTCTAGCCTTGTAGTGGGGAGCGTAACCTCTGGCTTGGCTTCATCAGAGGTGCCTGCAGCAAAACTAAGAGGAGCTGATAGGCTGGGGTTCCTTTTCTGGAGCTAGTCCAGCTCAAAGGTGGTCTGGAGACAAGTCTAAGAGTCCTGGTGCTCGGGATGTGTCTGGGCAGCTGTGGGGCTGGAGGAGATGGTGCAGACTGAGTGACACGTCCTCCTGGATCCCCTCTCACCACCAGAGGCAAAGAGGCACTTAAGGTCTTGAGGGAGATCCTCCCCCCTCCCCCCCCCCCCCCAAACTCTTGTATCTTGGTTTGGGTCCCCTGCAGGCAGTGGGATGTTGAGGAGGAGTGGCCCAGCACTGCCACTGAAACAGCCCCTGCTGGCCAGGAGACAGAGGGCAGGTGGGACAGGAATGTCAGCCCCCAGTGATGGCTTTAAATTGAAGTCAGCTGCAAGGCCCCCATCTTGCCTGGGGCATTCTACTGAAAACAGAGGGGCTGGGAGTGTGAGAGGTCCTGCCTTGAAGGTTGTGGAGTAAGGTGATATGCTGAGGGGGGTGGGGGGAAATGCAGTTAGTAACTGGCTGAGGGTTGCTGCTCCAACGTTTTTGGTTGGCTGCCCCTTTGGTTTTGGGAGCAGGGAGATCAAGCCAGGGTTGCTCTCCAACAGCCTGAACTGATACCAGTGGGGTTCCTGTGGACATTTGCAACTTGAAATGCTGTCCGTATGGGGATGCAAGGCTGTGAGGAAAGCTTTCCCCTCTCAGTAAGCCAAGGGATCTATAGTGCAGCTCGTATGCCCAGGGGTGGCAGGCAGGGATATCTTGACTTGTAGCCAAGGCCTATTGTAATCCTAGAGCTGGGAGAGTGTGATGGCCCTGTTTGAATTCCTCTCCTTCCTGTCCTATGTTTCTCCCTTCTTGCTCTTCCCTGTGCTGGTAGCTGGAAGCAGTCAATATTGTGACTTAGCTGCCTGCTTCCTGATGTGCCTAGCATGCATGTTAACCTCTGTCTCTGTGCTGGATGCTGGCAAATGCAGGGAGGGGAAGGAGGAAGCTTGGCATAGGTGTAATCTTCCTGTTATTCCTAGATGCCGTATTAACCTGTCTTGCTTAGCTGGGTTGGGGAAGCAGTAGTTTGAGGAGCTCTCTTGTGCTGTGCCAGGTGCTGTCACTGGGGTTTGCTTTAACTAAGTAGTTTTGTTCTTTGGGCTCTGATCTCACTGAGGGTTCTGCCCTCAGTGAAGTACAGGGCATAGTGAGGCTTAATGAACACACAGGTGATGGGAGATGCGCTTTATTTGTTAAATGGAAGGGTACAAGTAGCCTGAAAGCATAAAACCAGTAATTCAGATGTCTGAGTTGCTATGGTATAAAAAATAGCAATGACAAGATACTGGAGTTGATGTCCCCTTACTTGCAATGCAATGGGAGAAACATCTCTGTGTCTGAAAGGCCCGGGTGTACGGCATGGAAGAGCAGGGGACACATGGGGTAGCGTTCTGTGTACTTCCTGATCTCGGCCTGGTCCATGAGCAGACACCTGTTCTTCTCCAGCTTCTCAGTGTCTCTTAATTGATGTTTAGTCAATGAAGGACACTTGGTAGTCCACTGTATAAGCCACTGTGAGGGAAATGACATACTTCTGCAGAGACGTGGACACTGTTGCTTGCTTTTATGTGCTCTAACCTAAATAAAATGGTGTGTTTTTCAAATGAATTCTGTGGATCTTGTGGGAGAGGGACCAGTAGTTGCCTGTATAGTCAAAAGAAGGCCT
Organism: Struthio camelus; assembly: GCF_040807025.1. NCBI lineage: Eukaryota > Metazoa > Chordata > Aves > Struthioniformes > Struthionidae > Struthio > Struthio camelus. Next base: position 6,658,985 of record NC_090963.1, read on the forward strand.
TTTGCATAGAGAAGACTCTGGCTTTGAGTTAAGCTTGCCAGACTTCTGCAGCTTGGTTATTGATTTAGACAACTCTTGCATGCTGAGGACTATCTAGATGTGTATTTGAGCCCTACTGTAGGAGCTCATTCTGTGGCCAGACCCTGACAGGCAGACAGCTCACCTTTATGCAATCCCACGAACTTCAGTGGGGCTCTGCCGATGCCTGGAGGGGAGGACTTCATGCTGGAGTTTGGCGCCAGTCCCAGGCAGGATGGAGGTCGCTTCTATTGACCTGAGCTGCATTCAAAACAATCACCTAGGTGTGAAAAAATCCACTGCCTAGTCTCTGGTCCCTTGGCTCTGTAGTCCCCACCCATTGTATTTTTTAAAATATTCTTAATGATCTGTCATTTTGGCCAAGGCTTACTTGGTGATTTAAGGATGGTTGTAACAATGAGACCACAATGGCCAGGCAAAGCAAAAGGAGCATGGGGGCTTTCTGCTGTTTTATTTTTTCCTTAGCCTTTGCTTTAGTTGTTTTCAGCCCTGCAATGATTTCTAACAGCTGGCCCAGCTATCATCCTGATCATGTTGCTCTGTGCTTTGGTGAGGAGTGAGCTGGGGGGACTTGGCAACCAGGCAGCTGTCCCAGAGCCTGAGCCATGAATGAGCTCAGAGGGGGAAGGAGAGAGGCTTGGATGGGAGAAGCTGTATTTGTTTTTTTAAGTGAGAGGCTGAGGCTGATAGTGCTGACTAGATCCAGGCACTGAGCAAGCAGGTGCTGTGTGTGCTTTGCCCTGCCCTGTGTCTCTTCCCTGACCATGGGGGTGCACGGACCCTCCTTCCCTGCTGCAGCCCTTGGGGTGAGGGAAGGCCATGAAAAGCACTGCAGGCTCAACCTGTGCCTTATGTATCACTGCAGCGCTCAGCTATGGGGGTGGCTTGCATCTGACCTGGCAACTCCTGGGTTGCAGCCCCCACGCAGCTCTGCCAATGTACTTCAGGGCTGACTTATGACAAGTCTCCGCCCTTCCCACTCTGAGGCCTTGCACACAGCTTTTCTTTTCTTCTTGAAGTTGTATTTTCACACAGACCTTGGTTTTGAGCAGCAATGCAACCTGCTGACTGTCTGCCTTACCAGTTAGGCTCTGGATCCTAAATGATAAAGTTGCATCTAAAATGTTTTTTTCGCTTAGGTCTGCAGCACCTCTTGCAGCTTTCCTTTCCATGCCCAGTGCAGCACTGTCTGTTGACATCAGGCCATGTCAAATGCCTTTGGCATCTGAAGTATTCTTGAGCTGTTGTGCTGTGTCATATTATGAGGGTATATCCTGCCGTATATGAGACGGAGTGAGCCCATGTTCAGTGCCAGGGTCCTTGAGCATGCATCCCAAGCTGATGTGCTGTGCAGGGTGAGCGTTGCAAAGATTTGCTTAAAATAATTCATATAGACCCATTTGCTTAAAGTAATTCATACAGACCCAATGGAACTGTAGGCACAGTGCAAGGGCACAGTTCTTGTCTTGTCTATTGAGTGTGTTAGGCTCTACATAATGACCCCAGTAATGCTGGGTTTGCAAAGCAACACCTATGGCCTATGGAAACTGCCAGACTGCTGCTTCTGAAGCCATGTGTTGCGAACTGGGGGCAAGCCAGAAAAATGTTATAGTATTCTCCTTAGGTGCCAAGAGTTTGGCAAAGAACCACAGCCTACTGCTTTTAAATAGGTCATCCTTAAATAGGTTGCTGTCTCCATTACTGGGGCATGTCAGCTCTAAGGCTCTCTTGCTTTCCTGGAGGGTACTGGAAGTTTCATTTTAAATGTAGTCACTGTGGGGTTTTTTTGGAGATGATGATGTGTTGCAGGATGATCTCCAGTACACTGTGTACAAATGGTAGAAAAGGCAGAAACCAAAACTCCTGTGAGACTTTGAATACTGTGAGCTTTAATAACAGCAGCCCCTCATTTTCCTGAGTATTACTTCTAGATGTAGACCCTTTCAACATGTCTTCCACGTAGCTCTGCTGTTCCCCTTTGCTACGAGCTTTGAGTCCTCCAGCTCCTTGCAGTGCTGTGCAGTCCAGGGTGGACACAAGCTGGCTGTTCCACCTCTGTCTTGGCCATCTGCACCTGCAGAACTCCAGGTGGTGCTGGTCAGAGCGCCTGGCTCCTGGCCTGCAGCCTTGCCTGTCTTTTCTGTGGTGACACTGCTGTTTTGTCTCTTGCTAGCCTGGTGCCCCCCCTCCCCCTGACTCTGAAGTCTTCCTCTACCCCTCGGGGCTGACGCGTGCTGGTTGCTGTAGGTTTCTTCTGGGATGATGCTCTGTGCCCTCCACTCTGGACCTGGGGTACTTGCTACTCTCCCTGCAATTGTGCTACAGCACATCTGGCCTGATGTGCTACGCCACTGCCACGTAGTCATGAGAGAGCAAGATGTTCGTGTTGCTCTGAACAGGCTGCTTTGTTTTTGGTGGAGAGCAAAATGAAAAGGCTAAGACTAATGCTGTGGTGAAGAGGTGCTAAACTGATTGTAGTTTTTGAGCTTCTCAGGGTTTGTTTTCTTCTGAGCTCTCCCCTTTGGGATAGTGAGACAGCAAACTTCAAAGTGGGTCAGTGGCAAACACTGGGCCACGGCAGAGTTCAGCCATGTGTTGTGAATGAGCAGTCTGCAGCCCGATGAACAAATAACCCTTTATATGTTAATAGTTATTACAGATGCCCATGTCCTTCCAGGCATCTGCCTAGGCAGGTGCTGTGCCCTGGCAGGGAGCAGGCCAGGGACTAACTGCAGTGTTGGCAAGCAGGCCAATAATAGTATGCAGAAATAATACTGTTCTCTTGGGTTTATATAGATGCAAGTGCCCTGGTGCTCTTGAGTGTGTGTACGCTACCAAGCAGTTGTTGTAGGAAGAAAGATTTTCGTTATGTACCTGAAACTGCTTTCCCCTGCTGCTTGGTTTGGGAGTTGGCAAGACTGGCAGAGGAAAGGCGTGTGGTGATTGTGTAACTGCAGTGAATGTGAATGGGCTGGAGGAGGTAGTCTTAACTCTTCTATGTGCTGCAGGATTGCAGTAGAGAGTTGCGCACTTAAATTAACAGATGAGTGCAGTGTTTACGACAGGGCCAGATCTGTGGTCTCTTCTTGGTTGCTGCTATAAACACCACAGATGCCTTAAGCTGTCTGGCATGCGGCTATTCCTCCTGTGATAGAGAGTAGGAATTTTAATGGTATGACATTGAACTTTGAATAAGGCTTTGGCTCTGTTGCAACTTTCTCCTGCGGTCTAGCGGAACTAGCTCTGGGCCTCCATGCTGCTTCTCCTAACAATAAAGCATGCTTTGCGATGTGCAGTGGAAGAGTGCTAAGAAAGCTGAACTCCCTGCGAGTTACTTCCTTTGAGCTCTTGATTACGCTACAGTATGATCCAGGATGGATGATGTTCTATCCGTTCCTCTTGAATACCTCATGGATCTCAGTAACAGCTGTGAGTAATTTATTTTGGGTATAATCAGTTAATATTTTGGTGAAGTGCTTTGAAGATGTACAGCATCCTCAAATGCTGAGTATTGTTTCATTAATACTATTTAACATTTCTATGTAGCTGAACTACTGTCAGAAATCCTCACTTAATAACCTATTTGGTGTCTGGATCTTTTCCATAAAGGCAGATTTTTGGCAAAGAGGATGGTAGAATGATATACTAGAGCCTGCAGTTATATAGTACCTGTCATCCGAGTCTCTCGACGTGCTTTACAGGCACTTGTGAATTCTCACCAGTTGGTAAGGCTGGCTGGCTTTCCATGCCTCTGCAGATGGGGAGACTGAGGAGGAGAAAAAGGGATGACCTTTCCAAGGTTGTGTGGGAAAGGCCTGGCCTGTTCCAGAGCCCAGTGTCCCTGCTCTGGTGGCATGGCACCCTTTGACTGTGATCACACTGCTGGCCTCATAGGATCTTCTGCTCTCCCTTACAAAGGGATCTGGCTAATGCAAACTTCTGCGTGCTTATTTTTGTATCGGGAAGCTTCAGACTGGGGTTTCCCACCAGGCACAGGGCTAGCTTCTGCCCAGTGGGGTGTGGAGGGATACAAGACACATGGGGCAGAGGGGGGATGACTTCAGAAATCATGCAAGTTTAGAGGGAGCTTCCTGTCCCCTGGGTGCCCCAGGTGCAGCTTATTGGCATTGCTTTTTGTGTTCTTGTGTTGCCACCTGAAGAATAGGTATTGAGTACTCTTAATTTGCTTTCTGGCCAGCCTGAGTGTCAGCAGATCTCCCCAAGGAGCTATTTGGGATCCTGTGTGAAACCAGTCTGACCAGAGGCCACCCATCAATATGAACCCATCCTTACCAGGGATGGATTGCCATGTAGTGGTGTTAATCTGAGCTGGTCCCTCTATGTTGGGGCGGAGCTGCTTTTCCCCCTCCTGTGGCTGTTCAGACAGACTGCTGTCTGTCCCCCACCCTTCATCAGTAATGAAAGCACTTAAAAATTGAAAAGAAGAAACTAGGAGTTAGAATTATGTGACTCTACCAGGCAGTCCATCATGTCTTGGACATTAAGATCTAGTACGGAAGACTTGGAAAGCAGTTCATCCCCCCAGCCTACCCCAGGGACAACATATAGCATGAAAACAAAAAAATGAACTGGCACAGCTATTCTAACAGATAAAGAGCAACCCTTCATAAAGGACCTCTGTGTTTTTCTTCCTGCCAGAAATCATTTAAACAGCAGTCATTTGTGACTTATCTTTCTGAAAAAGCTAGCAAAAGCTGACATCTCGGTGAGAGACTCCATCAGTCAATGTGCGCTGGTGGAGAGCAGCTGTCTCCAGCTACAGCTGTTTGCGCCGTACATGCCTGAATCCCCCTCCCTTAGCCACATGCTGGGGCATGGTATTTACAACTTGATCTTAGGCTTATGTATGACTAGTACCAAAGCTAGGGGTGACTGACAGTCCAAACAGTGCTAGCAGGAAAAATATCTCCTGCTTGTTCATAGCTTTCTGTCCCTGGGCTGCAAGAGAGTTTTATCCAAGCCCTACTCTAAGCAGTGAAAAGGCTGCTTGTAATGGCTGCTTATTGGGCAGAGATCAGCTGGGTGAAAGCTTCCCTAAATGGCCACCGGTTGGACTGGGGATTAGGCTGCATATACTGAGAGCTATAGAGCCTGCCACCGTTGGCAGCAAATTTATCCTCTGTATGTGCTTGTTAAGATGGAGATAACATTGCTCTCTTAAAGGTAGAGAATAAAGGCTAAAGACTGCTAGCTGCCCTAAAGTCTCCTCGGCCCTTTTGTCTCCTGTCAGTGCTTTTGTGGGGTCTCTGAATTGCTCTTAAGTGTCCATCTCTCTCCATTTGACTAGGTGCAGGGACTTGAATGGCATTTAAGCTGGTTAAATATGGCCCTTAACTTGCCAAAAGTGAGATGCAAGCGCCTGGTGGGAGGGCAGAAATGTAAACCCAGAGTTTCAGACCTCGGCCCCCCTACAAAAATCTGTGGGAAAGCCAGGCGGGGTTAAATCTACAGGCACGCCAGCCAAGGGTTTGGAAGTTCCTCATCTGTACCAGGGTTATGCATTAAGACAGCTTCTGAAGGTGATGATCTGGAATCATCTCTTGTGGTCAGTAAGCCAGAGTTAGAGCACACAACCTGGTAACTCAAGCCATCCTATGGTTTCCCTGGAACTTTAAAGTCCAATTTATGACTGTTAAGGCCAAGCTTGAAACCAGTCTACTCTCTGAATTTTGCTTTCCTTGCCTGTTCAAATCCTGGGAGGTAAGCCAGCTCTGGAAATGAAGTCACTTTTGAAGATGGCTGCTCTCCCCAGAAGGAGGCTCTGAAAATTCCCATTGTAATTAAAACTGATTATTTTTTCAAAAAACATCTTATGAACTTGGCCCTGATTCAGTCCGTCCCAGCTGTCCTCAAATTAAAAAGAAAAAAAGACACTGCAAGACTCTCTTTATGACGCAGATTTTACTGCTTAGGATTCAGCACATTGACAGGCTATAAAAGTTTATTGAAAACAGATACAGCCTGTCAATGGGTTGACCAATGCCCCTGGCTGGGATGCATCCTCGGGCTTCTGGTGGAGGGATGCTGTTTTTGTTTCCTCTGCACTGTTTCTGCATCATCGCTGCGGAGAATTTCCCGAAGGGGGAATGCCCGCGATGAGCCCCCAGCGGTGGCAAATGCATATGATTCATTCCTGTGCAGAGATAATGTGGCGCTGACAAGTTTTGTGGGGAACTTCTTGGGACTAAGCACATGCCTGGAGTTATACGTGCCAATAGGTCTTTCCTTGGCGGCTAGCTAGTACTTACATTAAAGTACTTCCATTAGTGTAAGGGCAGCCTCTGCTACTCCCTCAGCATCTTGTATGAAGTGTGCAAGCCCCTCTGCAGAGGGGCAGCATCCATACTGCAAAACCCACCAGATGGAGAGAAAACCTCCCCCCTTTCCTCGGACATTAAAGCAGAATTTGTAGTGTGCTAACTGGACTGAGAAAAGCCTCACAGTACATCCCCCTTGTGCCTTCGCAGGGAAATTCCACTGAAGTGTCCTAGCTGGACAATCCCCTTCCAGGATAAGGGTGCAGGGGAAGTGTTTGTACTGCTCTATTCCATGCATTTCTCCATGTAGATAACTAGGTGAAGAATGCCAAGGCTGTTGCTCCTGCCCCTCTCCCAGGTGGTAGGACCTCATGCAGCTTTTAAAAGAAAGCTATGCTTTCTCATTGAGCTTGATATGAAGTGAAATAAGCTCCTGATGCTTACTGGATAGATGCACTGTTTTCTCAATAGGAGACTCTAGAACAACAGGAAAGACTGCCTTGGAGAGACTGTTGGTTGTCATCTGGTGCAGTCTTCTCTTTGCTGTGTGCGGTGGTGGTGGTGGTGGGGAGGGGGGGAAACATCCTGGGGATCTAGGCTCTCTAATTGCCCTGTAGCTGAGGGTACCAGTCATCCGCTCCAGCCCAACTTTCACAGCCTTTGTGTGCAAATTTCCTAGGCCTCTGCTCTGGTGGTAGCTAAGCCAAGTTACAAAGCTATGGCACCGCTTGGACCAAGTGAGGTTGCTTGGCAGTGGGGGGGAAACACAAGTAAGGATCTCTCTGGGACTTGTTTTGTGGTTGCCTGTGACGCAAATGCTGAGGCATGAAAGACTGGGCCGCTCTTGGGAATAGCATGCCAGGGGTCTCATTTGATACGGCATGCTTAGTGCTCCAAAAGCAGCATTAGTTGGCTTGGAGGCTTTGGTTTCAATGGAAGCCGAGCTGAAGATATGGTGTTCGGTTTCAAGACTCTTTTCATGTTATCACCTATTTTTAAGTATGCAAGCTTGATTCTGCTTAGAGTACAATAGTGTCTGTACTTGTATAAGCTCATGACATTTGTAAAATCCTTGTTCTGTCCTATGTGGTTTGAATGTAGAGAGGGCAGAGCTAAGGTGATAGGAGCAAACTGGATTGCCCCTTCTAATTCTTGACAACTTGCCTCGGCAAACTACCTGGTACGCCTTTAGCATGTGTTCTTGACTTACTACGTGTGTTCAGGAAGGAAGGGTTTAAGGGCACAAGGAATTGCCCCAGAAGATGATGCTAGCCCGTTCCTATGAGGCTTTGCAGTTTACTCTGAGCAGCCCTTGCTGATGGTTTGGGTGAATGAGCCACATTGCAAACAGCAGGGAGGGAGAGCTGGCTTACATTAGCATGTGCTGCCCCTGTAAAGAAGGCAGCTCCATGTTGAACTCCTGCAACTAAATTTGTTAGAAACTGAGTCAGAGCCCTGAAGGTGGTGAGGTGAGTGCCAAACTTTCTGTTCTCACAGATCTGTGAGCTTTAATAACTATACGCGTTTGAGTTGTTTAGGAGACTCCTAGCAAAAAAGTGCTGTATCCAGTCAGCAGACCCCTCGCTTAGTCAGCCCGTGCCAATTTGGATGTGCTGTCAGAAATCATTTGCTAGTGGAGTAGCATTAGGTAAGAACCCTGTTTTTTGTATCCACAACAGTGTTGGATCAAGGTTGCCGCGTGTCATTTCATCACTCTGGCAAACTACAAACTGAGGGCTTGGAGTATGGAACCTTATTTTTAATAAAGGAAAAATCTTTGCACTTCCATTCTGCATCTGTCAGCGATCTCACTTGGCTGAGCCCTGGAGGAGTTCATCTGGCCCTCGTGTTAAGGAAAACCAACAAATTAGTACAGATGTTTTTCTGAGAGCTACGGGGATCAGGGATCAGTGATTTAATACTGCCTGATATTTGATAGGGGACGCCCAGGGAATATGTGCTGGAAACCAGGAAGTAATATTACAAGAAATCAAAATATAAATATGTTCCTAAAGGTTTAGGTAATTTTTTGCAATTTCCCCTTGTACAATCTTAAATGAGGTCCCTCCTCTTCTCCTGTTCCTTATGCACTTGCTCCTGTAGGAGGCTTGTTCCTTTTGAGCTGCATTCAGAACCCACTGGAGTAAAATGGAGGCTTCTCATGTTTTTTGTGGGCTTTGGTTTAGCAGAGGAGCATGCTGAAGAAGCCCAAGAAGGTTTTGACAAGAGGAAGGGACAACTCAGAGGTGAGGGAGGAAGTAGCCCTAACCACTGTGCGTGCACGTTTGCCTTTGGGAAGCGTTCATGTTTTAGGATGCTTCATTCATTGTGTCCTCCCCGTGCCTCTCAACCCTGGGAATTCACAAGGCTCAGGGTTAGTGAAAATATGTGCGGCCAGAATGCCAAACGTGAGGATGAGTTGAATGAAACCGGAGACTAAAAGCAGCTTTGTTTTCCAGTCCTCCGATTAGCCTGGCCTAACATGTAGTACCAGCTTTTAGCTGCTGTACAGTTCAAGCAGGCAGCGTGGGCAATATCAGTGAAATAAGGCTCTGAGGGCCTACTTTTGTGTACAGCTCAGAAGGACTTACTTTTCAGTGACCGTTTGACCAAATGATGCTTACATTTAAAAACCCTGCTGGCTTTTCCTTTGGAAAGGAGACAGCATGGAGATCACTGTGACCTAGCTTTTCTTGTTCATATGCCAACAAACTGTTTATCTAAAGGTTTCTGGGGATTACTAGATTCCTGGTGGCCTGAAAGGGCCCAAGTCTGTCTTTCTCTTGGTTTTTGGCGTTTTGTACTTGCTCAGGTGTATGAGGCATGAAACCGAACTTAGGAAAGTGAATTCATGGTTTTGCAAGTTCTGAATTTGAGGCAAGTTGTCTGAGCAGATGATGTCTCATGAACATGACAGCTCTCTGCAGTTCTTGACTGTTCTGGCTTGACATTTGGGACCTCAAGATGCCTCATAACCGAGCCTTTGCCTGCCACATCCTCACCGTGTGCCTTCTATATTGCTCAATGGCTTCACCACGGCAGGGCTGGGTTTACTGATACCTAAATAAGTCACAGCAAGAGAATTTATTCACACCCTCCAAAAACCACAAGATATGGAAAGTTGATGTTATTCTTGACTCTCAAAAACATAACAGTAACAGAGATGAAGTCATATAGGCTCAGCAATGACTGTCGAGGGGATTTTGAAATTGTTCACAGACCCTCTGCCTGTCCATCCCAGAGATGCCCAGGGTAGGCCAGCTGTTTGGCAAAGTGGGGATGATATCAGATGTATCTAGCTGTGTGCTAATGACTTACAGTGAAGAATGGCTTTCTTCCCCCCACCTTCCACTGTTCCACCTGGAACTGGCAGGGGCTCCCCAGCACAGGCATAAATCGTGAAGAAGACGACAGGGTTTGTGGCTAAAAACTTCTGGCTCCAGTATTATGCAACTGGCCTTTTAGCAAAGGTTGTGCTATAGCCGACCTCCCAGGAAGGGGCAAGGGTGGAGGACTGCTGTTAAGCCTCAGGCAGGGCAGAGATGCAGCTGCAGATGAAATGCATCCTTTGTGAAATGTAGGACTCAAAAGCATTAGGCAGTTTGGCTGTTGGTTACCCATTGCTTCATACCAGAAGATCACATGGACAGGCACGTTTCGGCTGCTTCAACTCGCCCTCCTCCCCATTTCTCTTCTTGCTCTTGGGTGAGGGCCCAAAGACATTGCGACATGTAATGCACTTACTAGCCCTTACCATCGGTATAGGGTAACACTTTGTTCTGCCTCTCACTGACACTTTTGAGTGTCAGAGGCACATCTTTGGGGCATAGCTGGGAACGTTGTTGGTATTCATGCTTGTACTTAAGCGTTGGGGTTTTAACTAAATGAAGCCTTTGTCAATGGCATGTAGATGTTGCACTGAAGACAAAACTAATTAGAAGCAAACGTGCTTCTCAGCTGTGGAAGTGTTGAGCCAAGGAAATCCAGAGCAGTGAGTGAGAATGTTCTGCACTTAACACCAGGGAAATTCCAGCGATGGCTGCTCCTTTTCCTTTGCTCATTCTACTGTGGCTTTCCACAGCATGTGGTGACTCAAGGATTGCTTGCCCATCTTACCCCAGAATTTCCTGGCTTGCATCAGGGTTTTTGTAACTGTTTTGGTAGTTCTTCCACAGGGGTAGGAAGGTTGAGATTTTTGTAAGGCCTTGGTTGGCTTTAAGTTGTAGAAACTCTGTGTTCTTTTTACATCCAGCTTGCGAGTTTAAGGAACATATTCAACTCTAAAAAAATTTCTCAACTTAGTTTGACAAATCTGCTTCCTATAAACCCAAGCTGCTGGCATTTGCTGTTACCCTCTTTTAATGCTTTATTAATGAAGTTCTTTTACAGCTGTTCCATTATTTCACCTGGGATGGGAGTCAGGGTCACAGGTGGATAATTATGTGGGTCATCCTGTTTCTATCCTCTTAAAACTCTGGCACAGCATTAGCTTTCTTCTAGCCCTCAGTGTTCCAAAGACTTATTAAAAACCAACATTAATGATCCAGAGCACTCTCTGGCCAGGCCTTTTAAATCTCCGATGCAAGTTCTCTGGGCTTGCTGATTTTGAAATACCTCATTTACTAGCTGTGGTTTAACATCTTTCTTAGTTACTGTTGGATTAGAAACTATTTCATCATCACACAATACAAATAATTCCCATGGCTTTCTTCCAAATACAGAATGGCTGCTATTATTGTTGTTATACTTTGGAGCTGTGGACATACCCTTTTTCTGCTTGGCTAATTGCAGCTGTATGTATTGCAGTGAGTCAATACTCCTAGAGGGTTTTGTCCCTTTGAATTACTTGATGTGCCTGTCCCAAAGAGAAAGATGCAGAAGCTGTGCCCTGTTTCTGGGCCGGTAGATCCTGACCGCATAGTGAGGCGCTATACGTAGCAGAGAGCGTAGGTCTGGAGGCAGGGAGGCTTTGCTACGGTGGCAGTGCCCCTTAGCTAATTTATCCTGCAGGTCTGCAATTGCAGCATGGCTCACGCCCATTTTACTGTTCATTTTAGTTGTTATGGCCTATGCAGCTGAACAGGAAGGACGAAAATATCACTTAGAGCAAGTCTAGGTGTGGGGCCACATCTGTACCATAATGGAACAGGCGTACCTCCTGCAGCCACATATAATGCAGTTAAGTCTCTCTCCTGCAAATAAAAGCAAGAGAGGAAGAAAGCCTTTTTGCAGTGACACATACTGCTGAGTGAGAGGATGGAGGGTATTTTCCTCACCAGACTCAGGAAATCTCCTTGCAATGTGTTAGAGTTGGGTACTGGCTATGTGAATGGCCCCAAGAGAAAGGGCTGTCTGTTCATAACAAGACAATGATCAGGTGGTGTTGCATGTGGCAGGAGGCCCGTCAAAGGTATAGGAGATGCGTAATGTGTACCACGTGCAAAAAAAGATGCTATTGAGATGAAAGTACTGTTACTGGCAGAAGAAAACGTCTCCTCATATGGAAGGGGTAGCCCAGGAGATGACCAGTCTAACCCAGAATACTCCAGGAAGTTTCATGGAAGGAAGGTGGTCCGTGGAGAGACAATGCTAACATCAAAATACAAGGGGGAAAAGCAGAAGAAAGCAACAGGGATTTAGTAGAAAGCCAGGGAAGCAATAGCAAACCTAACCAAGGCAGAAGAGAAGACATCCTTTAATTGCTACCACGTGAATGTGAAGAGCTTGGCTAACACATGGAGGAACTGGCATGGCACGTCTGAGGATGGCTTGACCTAACTGCTACTGAAATGTGGGAAGACTTGCAGAAGTGGAATGCAGAAAACCGTTTGCCACAGGCAGGGTGTGGGAGTGAGCGGGCAAAATGGTACTCTGTGGGTGTTCAAAGGTCTCCGGTCATGGGAGACTTGGTGAATCCTGTGCAAAATTGAGGATGGGATATTAGTGTGGGAGTGTCTGATACCACCAGACTGTTCCAACTAGTGAGCAGGGTGACTGCTGTGTATGTGCTCTAGAGAGTGGCTTAAAGACAAACATTGCTTTGGAAAACTTGCTTAGGGGAACATCTGTTGGATCACTTCTGTTGCTAGTTCTTAACGCTTTGATTTAGCTCAGTTATTTCCGATTCACTTTAAATCGTGTTGTGTCAGCGTGGGAACTCTTCTGCCCGTGTTGGTAGGTGAAAAGCAACTGAGTGCAGAATGGGAGCTCAAAAGTTGCTCAGATAAAAGTAATGGTGCCAGTTAGTTCCTTAGCAGTGTATGCTTATCAGGCTTTTCACCTAGCTGTGGTGCAGTCTATTCACATGCCTACGTTTGGTTCTGTAGGAGCTCACTTGACCAAAGTGAAAGCAGCAAAGCCAAACGTGCCGAAAGAGAATATTCGGACGAAGATGTGAGAGTTCAGGGTTTAAAGGCTGTTCTAGTGCTGCCTCTCAAAAGCCAGGTGGCCCAGCTGACAGTTGATAAATGATGGCAGAACCTGCTGAGATGGTCACTGCTTCTGCTGACCTCATGGTGGAGTGAGATCTAGCTCATGTCCCGGTAGGGAGAGCTCAGCCTTAGGTAACCACTCGGGCAGGAAGTGTAGGTGGAGTCCCAGGTTGCCAAAATGTTTTTTCTGCTTCAGGCAGTTGGTTTAAACATAGCCTGAATAGACCTGAGCTTCGATGCATGCTTCTATGTTAGTTTTTTGCAATTCTATATTAATTAGAGGAACTGCTTGGGTTTGGGAGCAGTGAAGGGACCTGAGCTTTGATGCATGCTTCTATGTTAGCTTTTGCAATTCCATGTTGATTGAATACCCACTGTCCCAGGGTTCAGCCCCTCTTACCAGATCCAGAGTTGGAGGTATTTGGAAAGCTACACATAAGAGTGCAACTCGGATAAACTTGCCCTGTGACCATCTTGCAAATAAAGATACGCAGTGTAATACAAAGGAACTCTACCCCTGTGATCTGTGGCTTGCTTGTGATGACTCCAGAAATCCTTCTGAAATGGCATGTTTGAATTATGCAGTTGTTTGCTTGATATTTACTTGTGTAACTACTTGCTATTACTCATGACTGATTCTCAACAAGTTATTTGCCTTTCCTGTTTGGGTAATCGGATACGGGGTTAGGAGGTCAACTTGTGCATCTCTAAGGTTGTTGACATTATATTGTGGACCTTTAACTTGGAAACATGGTCTAGAGACTGCTGCTAAAAGGTAGATGTAAGCAGGAGAAAACCAGACATGGAACAGTTGTTAATGGTTCGCTGCCAAAAGAGAAAGCTTTATTAAGTGAGATTTTGCCAGGCCTGAAAAAAGCACTCGAACCCAAAGTGTTTCATAATCCCTGAGGTTGTGGATGATAGGAAGGGGAATGCGTGTGTCAATGCTGCCAGTCAGGGAGGTACCAGGAGCATGCTGAAGGATGAGATTAGCATCTGAAGAGGGGAGAAACACCCGCCCTTCTAGGTGGGGAACAAACCCTGGATATAATGTGTCATGGACAAGGCTTATGTTTTAGAAATCATCAGGTCCCTAAATGGAGAATGAAGAATAAATGGCCAGCTAACAGCTCTGCACAGGAGGATTTGGAATTGACCTAGGCCTGACCATGAGTTGTCTGTGGTCTTCTATTAAAAAAAAAAAAAAAGCCAAGTATTGTGCTGGGATGTATAAACATAATTGCAATCCTTCAACTCAGCATTTACAGGCTGCCAGCTGTCACTTGTAGGAGTTGAGCCTAGGCTGGGATGGGGAGGTGGCAGGGGAGAGAATATCTTAGTTATGCTATGTGTACGTATATGCACACTTCTCTATTAGGTGCTGAAGTCGGAAGCATGTTCATCTTAGGTTTCCTGTAGGTTTTGAAGCCCCTTCAGGGAGTGAAGGGGAGGACTGAAGATGTGCAGTGCCTGGTGGCAGTGTACCTCTCTCCATTGACTGCTCGGAGAGCTTTTAACTGGTGAAGCTTCTGCAGGAGGATCTAGTCATCAGGCTCTTGAATAAAAGCCACCCACGTGCAGCAAACTTGATTTCACTGCTTAAAGCCCTGGAGCAACTGTGAGAGTTTAATAGGGAGCAAGCTCTACTGGAAACCACCCTCTGTTTAAGACCACCAGGAGAAAATGGTTCTGCTTAGCCGTAAGAACAGCTTTTAAGTGAAGATACAGTTACTTGGGATTTGAACTTGGACCAGCCCCTAGCAATGAAGTTAGCCAGTATCACCCAAATCATCAGGACTAGCACAAAACAGTTCCCTCTGTACCTTATTGGAGAGCAGATGGCTTGTACTGCGTGGTGAAGGTGGGATCTAACCCATCTGCCTCACTTGGCAAATTTGGTGCCTGTGGCAGGTCTCAAACCACTGATAGATGGCAAGCTAGAATATGCGTTTCCTCTGTGCCACCTAGTCAGTGTTACTTGCATACAGAGAATTTGACAGTAGATCCACAGTGGGAACATAATATCCAAGCACTGTGGAATAGGTCACTTTATGTTGCAAAGGATTTGCTGAGTATGTCTAAGGAAAACATCTTTAAGATTTCCTGGAAGGCATTAGGTCTCTCAGTTTCAGGGTAATCACTTTAGGATTCCCATGGGATTTTAACAATGTGCTACAGGAGAATTTGCAGTATCCCATGTGTGGAAATTAAGATGTCTGAACTGGGAGTTGTAATCTAGGCTTCAATGTCAAGTTTGTTTCTGGTTTTTAAGAAACTCTTTGGAGGATTTGATAATGATTCAGGTAGGAGCAGGACTCCTCCTTGTAGGAGCTAGCTTTAGTCTCCAAAACTAGATGGCGCCACTGGCGGGAAGGGGAAAAGGGGTGCTGAAGAGGGGCACTCTGAAAGGACGGGTGTGGGAATTAGGATGCAGAGTTCATTCCCAGAACTGCTATAGTCTCTGTGTGCGACTTCTGGGCAAGACGATTTGAGTCATAGAAACTAGTGATAATGATAATCCTTTTCTCCAGTCTTTTGTCTGGCTGTCTCTTCAGGCTGTAAACTTTCTGGGAGGGAACATCCTTGTTTTATTATGGTTGCTAACATAATTGTGGTGCCATCTAGGAGGCCCAGTCAAAGACTTTAGCACAGATTCATGTGTCTTGCTGAAGTGCAGTCAAGTGGCCCAATTTTCAGTAATGTGCAACTCCAACCAGAATCAATGGGAACTCAGCTGTGCTGTAAATGAGACCCAGGCCTTTATTGTGCTTGGAGACAATTGGTCCCTGGATCTTCTCAAATGCTTCTATGAGCAGCTGACTGCAAAACCGTATGCAGTATGTCTGTTGGCCCTCAAATCTGAAGACTCAGTGCCTAGGGAATCAGCAGAGATCTCAGCCCTGCTTTAAGGGCTGAGGTGTGGCTTAGGCAAACTCCATGAGCCCTTCCTTTCTCGCCACTATCTGGCCCTAAATCGGAGATCAAGCTTATTCATAGGTGCTCCCAAACCTTTTGGAAGGACATTAATGCCCAGTGGTGGTCTGCAGCAGGGAATGAAAGCAGGAAATGACTCAGCGTGCTCTAAAGCACACAAAAGAAATGTTTCCCTGAAGTGAGGGGGATCAGTTAATATCACTGCATGGAAATGAGAAAAATAAATGAAAAGCTCACCAAGGAGAGAGTTTGCTTTGCAGGGTGCCAAGATCTCTGTGTTCGTTATCAAAAATGTAAGCAAACAACAAATTAAAACAAATTGCATTTGCTTCCCAGGCCTCTGTCTATACAGGGGATTAGTCTGGCTTCAGCTGTTGATGACTGGCAAGCAGGGTTGCTGTATCACTGCAAACTTTGGCAAAGTGCAATTCTCATCAGAATTAAAGAGCTGTTCTGCAGCAGGGGTAGAATTGCTGGCTGAAGAAGGATAAATGTAAACTGGTATACTTGCAGAAAGAGCTAATGAAGTAGTAGGTGCGCAAGAGTATGCGGGGGTGTCTGCATGCTGTTGTCTCACTTAAACTGGGGTTCGCTGCCAGTCACTTAGAGCAGGCAATCGAGGCCAAAGAACCTCCTCTGGCATCACTTGCCACTGGCAGCTAATGAGTCTCCCGAGTGGTGAGGAAGCCCTTGACCCTAGCGGTCAAGTAACAGGTAGGGCTGTGCAGGAGGTACAGGGGTCCTTCTGGGGCATGCTAGGATTTCAAGACTATTTGCTGTCTAGGTTGCCAGCAAAATTTTCGTATGCAGAAAAGGTCACATCTAAGATCTGAGTGGTGAAGGCAGGCTTTGCAAACGTTGCTGCTTTATGGGGATCAAACATGAAATTTCCAAACACCCTTTTTAATTGCAAGAGTGAATTCAAGCACAAAATACTATTTCGAGAACTAGATTTTTTTTTTTTCTTGCTTAGGAAAGGAAAAAGCCTTTTTGGTGAAATAGTTATTTTCCTGATAACTTCTATGAAGTAAGATTCCCACGGTAGCCTCATGGCTGGGGAGGAGGGGAGCACACTGGAAAAACACTAGAAGTGGAAGTTTTGGGCCAAGAGGGAGCAAAGGAAAAGGGGCATACCCACAATTTTCTGCAAGAGTTAAGTCTATTTGCCTTAAATGCACTTGCTTGAAAACAAAAAGAAATCTCAAGAAATACTGCCTTTAAAAACAAGCTATTCAACCTGGGAAATGCTTTTTGGAGGCCGATATTGAAGCAAATGCCAAGTTTCCCTCAGTGCTGTCAGTCCAAATGCCTTGTTTAATTTAACAGATCTTCCTAAGCGCTGGGGAGAAGAGAGGAGGGAGCTGTTGCAAGAGTCTGCTCCAAAGCACCCAAATGGCATGCTCCTAAAAGTAGCTGGCATGTTAATGCTGAGCTATATATTACTATCTCAGGCAATCAAGAGGTCTTATCTCTTAGCACTGAATTATGTAAGCAGCACCAGCTCGCAGCATGTAGTTACGAAAATATTTGCAAATTGCTGTTCTATTTGGAGTGTTTGTAGTCGAAGCCAATCTGTTAGTCAAGCGTGCTGATAAGAGAAGCAGTCCTTCTGTGGTAGGACCCGCTGGAAGGACCCAGCTAGCAATGTTGCCTGTTGCTAGAGGACGTGTTAGCAGGAGGCAGGTTTCAGAGGGGTACCGTAAACTCAGTCCATGGCCCATGCCTCCTTTCGCTATAGCTAAGCTGGAAGGGAGATGCTGATGGGCGTGCAGATAATAGGGCATCAAGCTGGCATCGCGCTCGGAAACATGCTACCCGAGTTTGTTGCTGACGGGACCTTTCTGGTTACCTGGCTTGTCTCAGGCCGCTTTACTTGCTAAGCGCTGCTCCCATTTTTTTTACATCAGTGTGTCGGCCTCAGTTTAGTCCTCTTGCCCTCTCCTGCCTCTTTGTCACGTTTGAGAAACGTAAGCCCGTTTTCCAGCAAAAGGGATCTGTTGGTGCTTAGAAATGGATCACTTGGTGTCTCCTGGGGAGCTGTGGTTAAGCTGTTATGTCCTTGAACCACCTGTACTTTGATGCTGGGCTTTGCTGCAGGAATTGCATGCTGTTTTGCTGCTTCTCCCTCCCTCCCTCCCTCCCACCCCCCAATCCATTGGCCACAGCTGCTCTTTCCCCTTTATTACCTTTGGCTCTGTTGCAATGGGCGGTGCAGTATTTTTGTTCTTCACTTAATAATCTTTTGGCGGCTGTTGGACATCATTTCTCATTGTATTGGTGGAGGATTAGCTGAGATGATGGGAGATATTTCCTGTCTTAGCCAGAGGGACGGGCTTTGCAGGGCTTGTGCCTTCTTTTCACATAGTGTAATGCTTTGTTTGGGAATGTGCAGAGGCAGCTAATCTATGGGAAGAGAGCGCAGCCCTGAAGCATGATCACTTTTATTTGTGGTGAGAAGCCACGGGGAAGGCAAGGTTCCTGGTATTCCCAGACTAGATGGGCTGCTGGGCTGGGAGGTGGGGTCCCTGGTTCCCGTTACTAACCTGCATCGCAACATGGGGGCATATGGCTTCCCCCTGTTTACCCCAAGCTTATGGCCACGGTCTTACCTTGCTGTGTTTTGGTAAACCTTGCTGCCGCTTGTACTTGTAGTGGTTAAAGAAGCAAACTGATGCTGCAGGACTGCATTCAGGATGCCCGCAACTGGCAAAGGAGCAGAGCGCATACCAGCCGTCGGTGCGGAGACCAAGCTGTACTGCCCCAAGCTAGCTGCAGGGCAATGGCGAGCACCCTTTTCTGGGCACTGCTTATTTCCTGCAGGAGAGGAGAGATGTTAATCTTCTGGGGAAGTGATTGATGAGGGCTGGGTCTAACTCCCGGTGACAGTAGAGGGCTGTTATCTGGCGTAGTTAATAACCACAGCCCCTCTTGAGTTACTATTTATTGGCCCAGATGGTATCTCCAAGGGGAAGAGATGGATTGGCTTGCATTATCTCTTCAGCTCTAGCCACTGAGCCTTGTTTGCTCTCTCTCATCCAGCTGTAAGTTTTCACTGACTCTTGGAAATCCCTGAGGCACTTTCTTCCTTCTGCTGCGTCTTATCACAGTGCAAGGTAGCCTCCCTGCCCCAAAGTCTGGATCCTGTATTTCTGTCTGCAGACGCTTCCGCGGCTCTGGTGGGACGCTTCTCCAGCGCTTGGCTGCCGCGGTCAGCTAGTGAGATCAGATGCCCAGCGGGGCTAGCGTTACTGGAGGAAGAGGTTTAACGTTACGCTGTAGATTGTAAGTGGAGACGATCTTACGATGAAAAAAATGACTCTCCTGGTTCCAAGGCGATTTAGTTTTCTTGTAATAATAACTGATAGGTGGGGGGGATTAGCTGTGACATGATCCCTTTGCAATGCTTCATGAAGACATGAGCTACAGACTTCTTTGATCTTCCTGCCCATTTGGAGTATGGGATATGGTACCAAATACTGAACATCCAGACAGTCCAAGGGTAGAGGAAGGAAGTCAATGGTTGCTGGAAGAAGTTGGGGATAAAAATGCGCTGCGTTCCTTGTTGCGTGTCGTTTGTGCTGATCTACTCCCTGGACGGTTACTGTCTTGAGATCAGTTGCTCTAGAAACATGCAGTGAGTTTCACTGAAGCACAGTGCTTTGGAGTTGTCATTTGAACTGAGCCAAAAAGCAAGGTTTTGACTATTGAGCAGCCAACCCTACTAATTGTTTTTTGTAACCAGCTTTGTTTTCCTCCACCTGTACCTTGTTTGCTTTTTCCAGTGAACAAAAAGGGAGGAGGAATTCCCCCCCCCCCCAAACAAGTTTCTCTGAGAGGGAGAAGAGAAAAAAAATCCCAGCAGACATGAAGCTTTTTGTTCCTTAAATTACAGGACTAGGTAACGCTTGTCAACAACCTTTTCTTATACTTGTCACTTAAACTGAAGAAATCTTACAGCACTTAGTGAGGGAGCAGTGGGAAGGATTGGGAGGACAGTCTCTTAATGCCTGCTGTGTGAACACCTGATCCCTCGGTAACTGTCTTAAATACTTTTAAAAAAAAAAAAAAAAAATCCCAGAAAAATGTGACTTGCTGCCTCGTTAAGAGTGAGTTGGTGGGGGAGCAAGGCCTGGGAACTGCCATTCCTGCTGCAGAACGGGCAGGGTCTGCTGGGTGTTGCACGAGGCTGCTTCCAAGGGGTCAGCTGCGGACCTCTCCCAGCCTGCCGCGGGGCTGGTGGATCTTCCGAAGCCCTACAGCAAATCCGAAAGGAGGAAAAGGAGCAGAGGGGGATGACTTAAGACGACCAGATGTTGCTGCCAGCCAGAATGCAGTGAGCAGCTCCTACTGCTTGCCCTAAGAGAGGACTGGGATGTCAGTCGGTGTCTGGATATAGCACAGCTGAGTGGTTTGGGGTCAGTGTTTATAGCTGAGCAAAGGCAACGGTACTGAGGAGCAAGGAGCCCAAGAAGCAAAGGGGTCAAGCCAGAGTTCACTGCAAAGTTGGGCAGATCAGGTTTTAAGCTGCAGTGAACTGCAGAGGCAGACACCTACTCTTGCTCAGATGAGAAAGCTTTTTGTAACGAATTAGTCTCCTCACCCCGCTGAGAATTATGGTAGAGGAAGTAGCTTGGAGAAGAGAAGAGGAGCTAAACCATACTCCAAAGCTCCTACTGACGTTTTTCATCTATGCTGCTGTCTCTCTCATTGACAGCTTTCTGCGACTACTGATCACTGTTCATGCTGGGCCTGAAATCAGCTATATTAGGAGCTAGAAATACCAGCACTCTTCCAGAAGAAGCTTATTTTTATTGTATTCCCAGCCTAATACTGGAAACCGGAGAGATTCAGAGTAGACCTGGCTGAAACTCCCAGCATTTCCCCTGAAAGAAAGCTAGTTATGGGAAAAATCCCTTTTTTTGACAGCCTTCCACAAAAAAATTCTAGTTTTCCCACAGGAAACTTGCAAGTTGTGGGTAAGTGGGTTTTTCCTCACTTCCTTGCTGTCTCTAACTTTTTCCAGCTTGAGCTTGATATTTCCAAGTATTAAGCTTATTCTGAGCTGGCAGAAGTTGGACAACAGCAGTAACGGGTGAGTGTTTTCCTCTCTGGTGCAGAGAACCATCTGGAAGTAGGCAGGAGTCCACTGCTGCAAAGTGCGTTGTTAAACTGTAAAATTTTTGGCAGTGATTACTTCCCTGAGGTTTTAAGGTGCGAGTTTGCCCCTCAAAGGGTGGAACAGCCTGCGCTTACGCTGCTGGTGCTGGCTGTGTGGCGGTACCTGCAGTAACATCTGAAGCTGGCTCCGTTCGGTCTGCTCTGTCCTGCAGTCGCTGCAGTGACCGGGTACCCTGTGAGCGAGGTGTCTGGGGAGCAGGGGCTGTTGTATGGCCTTCGTCCATGATGGGAACTTGCAGGTGCCCCTGAAGCCAAGGTAATAGCGCTGGGGATCAGCGTGGCTTTGCTGTTTAGCTAAGTCGTTCTAGCTTTGAGCGATCCATCGCTCCATGCGCGTGCTGGCATCGGGCGCTCTTACAGCAGAAATGATACATGCGCAAAGATAAGGCCCTACCAGGGAGATGTAACCCTCAGTGCTGGTCCTGCAGTCGTCTGACTCTGTAGGCTGTCTTGTTTATTTGGTTGGGAGTATTTAAGCGAATAAAGCTGCTCTGTCATATACAAAGTTCCAGGATTAGACATGGGGCAAGAGAAGGGCGATAAAGAACAAAGGTCCCAACAGTAAGACTGTATCATTCAGTCTGGCAAACAAAAGAATTGAGGATTCCTCGCACATATAATGTTAACAATCTTTTAATTTATGTGGGCTTTTTACTATTATTATTTTAGCTGCCAAGATTTCCTTGCCAGCTTTCTCTATTTGGGTTATTTTTAATCCTTGCTTATTTGCTCTCTGTATCCCAGCCTTTTCAAACTTTTATGACTGTAATGCTAACCCCCTATGCCCTGCAAACACATGCTCAATAACTTTGCTCACGTGAGTTGTCTTTGATGTTGAAATCAAGTTAAGTATGTGCTTTAGTGTTTATAAGATTGGGTCCTTAGTTTCTTAACCCTTGCCCAATAAGTTTAGTTTACCATAGTTCTTGCAATAAATCCTTGTCTGGTTCCCTTCGGAGAACAGCTATATGTTTCCCCCCCCTCTGTCGAGAGACACCACAGATGTGTGATACTTGGCGCTGAAGTCTCTTTTGCCCTTTGTTTTTGCTTATGACTTTGTCTCTAGGTCTCTAGTATCATGTTTTCCCTCCTATATGGCTCTGAATAATCAATTTGGAAAGCCAGGAAATAAATCAAAGCATCAGATAGTAATGTAGAAAGAACGAAGGGAAAAGCAGACATATGGATTTCATCACCAATGGAGAATAACATGTGTAACAATAACAACAGAGTGTAAATGAGTGTATGTACTCACTAGAGGCTCTTCCAAAATAACTGTTTTTGTACATGACCGGGGAAGTTATTTTGTGGTTTGAGCTCTTTGGAACAATTGCATCCTGGCACCACCTAAACAGTTTTCCAGCCGTGTTATTTGTAGTGCAACTTTTGCTGGGTGATGCTAAAGTTTTGGTGCAACTGGCCGTACACTGGAAAAGGGTTCAGTAGTTCTGGGGAATTTGCTGAAGACTATTTCCTAGCAGCGTTTGCGTGCCCAGTGATGACAGTTTCCATTCCTGTGTCCTGCCGCAGTGCTGTGGCCTGGATTTCTCTGCTGCTTCCCTAAATAAAATTAATCAAAAGCGCAAGGTCTTTACTGCCAAGGTAAATGATGGCGAGAATGCTGTCTGGTGGTGTAAACCAACCCCAGCTTTGTCTTTTTTTTTTGCTTTGAAACCGTAGACCCCTGGCACTTGGTGCGTGCCTGTGTGTTGACAAACACAGTGGGTGTTGAGGAATGGACTGCCGAGACCTTGCAATGGGGGATGCTTTCCTGACTTGCAGAACTTGGGAAAGCCCAAAAGGGCGTATCTGTTTTCTTTCCCATATAACAGAATTCCTCTTTGTCTGTGTTCTTTTTCATCCCTAATAGAAAAGCAAGTTAAAATATAGTTGTTTATACTCTTTTGTAAAAAAGCGTTCTTAGCTGAAGCTGCTGTTGCACACTCTCGGGCACGATGCTTTGGATAAAGGGGACGTGGGTTCAGTCGTCACCTTCCCTGCCACCATCGATGCAGAAGTGCTTGTTCCCTCTTCCACACTTCACCTAAATGATTTATATGAGCTGATGCCCTTTTACTAGTAGGGTGGTGGGGGTGGTTAAATCCAGAGCATTTTGACTTGGCAGCTTCTAGGACAGTATTACAAGCGATTACACTATCAGAGGTGAGAAGGCAACCTAAACCAAGGGTTGGTGCCCCCTAAACAGTGCTTATCTGCAGATATAAAGTTAAGATCTTCCCACTGAGGCTAGCTTCCAGGCTGGTTTCTAGTCTCCTTCAGAAAGCTCTTGGCTAAATGCTTCTCAGAAGGGTCCCCAAAGCTTCCTGTACAAACACGAATTTTTCTACTTTATGCTGGGGAAACGTATGAACACAGTCAACTGTTCTGACAGTCCTTAAGCCAGATATTCCAGTTTTCAATCAGAAGTTGAGTTTTAGTTTTGGTATTAAAGCTTAATGTAAGATCCTCTAAAGAAGAATAAGCACATTCTGAGTTCTGGTTCCTGTGATGTGGATGTTAAGAAATTTTGGATTCTGAATAATGTCATCAGATAGGAAAATTGGTTCTCCCCAGCTTGTTTCACAATAGTGTGCTTCCTTTGCGAGTGCAAATCCAGCACCTTTCACCAGCAATAAAAATCACACATTTTTCTGGTTTGGTTTTGTTTTGAAAAACCCCCCAAATAAATTCGTCCTGGCAGAATCCAGCAGTTGTCCTGTAATTGCACTTCACTGAAACAGCTTTTTCTAATCGGAGCTTGTGCCCTGTGTGCCATTTTTGGCCGCACTGGACTGTGCGTAGATGCCAAAGCATGATCTCTGTTGGGCTCTGGATAGAATCAAAGCTCTGGGATTGAATGACCAGCCTCCATGGTGAAAGGAGGGGGGCACCAAATTCGGAAGGGCCAAAATGAGAAACACATGACAAAGTGAAGGTCAAAAGAACCTCATGAAACTTGTAGACCTGTTCAGCTGGAGAAACTGCCTTGTCTTGGCTCTCGTTTGGCCTGAAGTGATGCAACTGGAAGGCAGGAACTACACTGGGGTCTTCATTCAAAGTGTTTAGCTGTTTTGGGCAGGGGGACGGGGACTATGGGGTGGACTGTGGTTAGTGGCCAGCAGACAACTAATTCCTGGACTGGAGCTGACAAAATAACGCAGTGACGTTGCTCTAGCAAATGTGTGGCTTTAGGGCCTGTTTCAGCAGAGCATTTGAGGATGCACTTTACTCTCAGTGAGCAGGGGCTTGCTCTGTGAGGGTCCCAGAGTATTTTACTCAAGCGTTCTATTTCTCAAAGCTTTTTTTCCGAGGATGCTGACGTTCCTGGCACTGTAAGGCAACTGTCTTAAGAGTGAAGCAGAAGGTTTGGATGCCTTTTAGTGATGGATAATCTCTTATTACTTGGGCCCAGGCAGTGGGTGTCTCTTACTTGATCATAATGCTGTGATGTGAATGTTATCAGCAAGCAATTGCGGAGGCACCTTTGCAAAGTAGGCCCAACCTGTAGTACTTATATCTCCCCAGGTCTCTGTCGAGCCCTCACGGTTTTGAGTATTACGCTGAGGTTTTGAAACTGCCTGGATTCATCCATTTGTAATTTGAGCGTCCGTTTCCCTTGCAGATCTTCCAGCTTTCCCAAAGGCAACGAGTGTGCTGCCAAGTCTGCTCTCCTTGGTCTGTCCAGGGTGTAGATTAAACTTGGAAGAGGTATTCTGGTTTGTTTTGCCCCCCCCCTTTTTTTTTTGAGGGGGAAAGAGGAAAAAAACAACACCCTGTGGGCTATGTTGATCTATTTTGGCCACAGACTCTTTTTGAAGTTACTGAGGTTCCAGGGATGTGAGCACAGAGCAGGGTTTGGTGTCTGATACTGTTAATCGTAAGTTCCCCCACTTGAGGAAGAGTCTTAATGTGTTCAATTACATCTCTGTGCTGAAAAGCATGTTTTGTTAGACAGTTTGGATTATGAGACTCCTTGTGTTTGTAACTCACCTGAATTTAAAAGGGTGCATCTTCAGTTTAAGCGGGGGCAGCTGTGTTTAGATTTAGTTGTGTTTTAACATCAATCTACGCTTCTGTTTGCCTTGAGCTCTGAACTCCCTTGCGTAAATCACAGTGAGGCTCTGTGCTCGTCATGGGCTTATGCCTCAGTTTCTCCACTTATTGAATGGCAATAATAGCTACTCAAAGCTAATTAATCAAAGCTGAATACGAGGATTGTCATAGCCAGGGCCTCTTAAGTTTTGTAACCACTCTTGCTGCAGGTATCAGCATCTGAATATTGCCAAAAGCTCTTTCATCAATCTGTTCCTGATCTTCAGGAAATCCTCTCAGACCTCTGGGCCTCCCTTTCTCCACCTGTAAAAGAAATAAAGGCGTTTGAGGAAAGGGTGTTGTGTAGGGAAAGAGGCGGCTGTTCTGTTACCATGTAGACTGTGGAGCTGACGGTTTTGTGATGACTGTGCGAGGCGGCAGAGACCCTCACGGGCTTTTCCCAAGTTGCGCTGGCATCGTGCTGCTCGCAGGAGTGAAAACGTGTGTTTGTTTCTGCTCTGTAAGTGGAGTGAATATGACTCACCAGAAACATGTGGGGCAGATGTCTGTGCTAATGAGGTGTCACTTTTATACAGTTACTTTTCTGAATCTGGCCATCTTTTAAGGCTACTTTGCATACCTGAAGAGCAGTTGTACGGGGACCAGGAGAAGCTCTTGCACTGTAGCGACCTAGAGCAAAGTTTTCGGAAGCAGCGGGTGTCTTGGGAGCTTATAATCTTCATTTCAGCACAGCTTTTGGAACCGAGGAGCAGACACTTCAATGGCAGGCGGTGGGTGTTAGGTTACAGATGCTCAGGTATTTTGAAAATGATGCCTCTGGTTCCATGTGATCTATTTATATATGCAAAGTACTTTATAGATATAAGTTATTTAATCTTCTAGAACTCTTGAACATCTCTCACAATAATGAAGTATTGGATAAGTTTTAAAAAAAAACACACCTTTTGAAAGAGTTCAGAGTACAAGTCCCAGAGGTGCTTTGGACTATTTTGCCAATGCAGTATATGTTTTAAGGCCCTTTTAAATGTGGGTAGCATAATTGAGGACTGAATGTCTTTGTTAGGAATACAGCTGGTTAATTTACCCTTACAGCAAACTCTGGGTCACCTTTTCTCCCATCAGTGATGTCTAAAGCATCTGTCACCTTTCCCATGCTCCTTTGAGATTCCCATGAGCCATCTGTAAATTAACATCCCTTTTCTAAGGCTCATGTAACACCCTTCCAAAAACTCCTGTCAGGATTTGATTGTGGGCCTAGGAGATAGCTTGGGAGTGTGGCTGCGGTTCCTCTTCCCTCTCTTTGTCTGCTCTGCAGCTTCTAGTTTTGGCATCGACCTTTGCCACCCCGATGTGCCCGCTTCCAGGTGGCTCATTCTGAACCGGCATGAGACAAAAATCCTTTAAGTCCTCTTCACAATGGAAGAGGGAAGAAACGATATCCTAAAGTGGTGGAAGTGGGCAGCACCTTCTGTCTTCCATCTCTGTAGATAATTTTGGTCTTCCACCAAAACCTGTTTTAATCTCCACAGAGGTGCTGTTTTTCCCTAAAGAAGACTGAAAGCATGAAGACTGAAAAGCTGTGTTATGTTTCTACCAGCTAGCATAATAATGATGCTAGCTGAAATAATGCGTATATACCCAAGCTTTGCTAATTGCAAATCCTGGGTTCTGGTCCTAATTCCAGTGTTTCTTATATATCCTTGTTTTACAAAGTGGCCGCGACAGTTTGGCGTGTGAGGTCTTAGTGGCTTTTTTCCTTTCTTTCCCTCCTCTCCCTCTCTACCCCAAACTGGTTTTGGAGGATACTGATCATTGCAGTCTGAGCTGTCACCTCTGTGAAATGCAGGTGCTTAATCCAGCAGGGAAGACAGGCCTCCTATGATTTCATTTTTTTAGCATCCAAACACCAAGGCTTCCAAACGTGCCAGGTGACTTTTGAAAATCTGGACTGGAAAAACACCTCTGTCTGTGCCTTGGCTTCCCCCGTAGAGAAGCAGGGAATCATACCTACCTCGTAGAAGAGCTGCGGTCGATAATGTTCGCAAAGTGCTTTTTAATCCCCTGCTGAAAGGTTCTGTGCAAGTGTGAGTTATAATTATTACGTAAATGTGTCTCATATTTTCCCCCGCAAGCTTTCAGCTTGCCGCAGAGGTGTTTTCCCAGCCTTTATGCGGATGCCGTTGGGTTTGTAGCCTCCTTGCTTGCTCTAAGCAGCCATGGGAAGGCACAGATTTGAAAAAGAGAGAATTGGAATCTTTTCATCAGTTTTGAAAGCCAAACCAAACCCCCAAACCACTTCCAGGAAATCTTTTAAAGAGGAAAATTGATTATAGATCAACAGGGAAGAGATGCAACCTCATTAAGCATGTGAGCATGGCTCTGATTCCTGCGCGCAGGTGTCCATCTCGGGAGCGGAGGTTTAGACCACAGATCTGTCCAGTCTCCTGGAGGGCTGTGGACAGCTGAGAAAACATGTGCTCTTCATCACATAAGATCATCCAGCTAAAGTAAACTATGAGGTCATACTGGCATGGCTGTGTCACCCTGCAATAATTAAGACCACTGCTTGGTTACTTTGCAGCCCCCAGACCCAGCTTGCATACAGGTGTGTTGTTGTTAAGCAGCTGGTATAACAAGTCTATGCCAGTGCGAAGTATGAAACGGCTCAGGACCTGTCCAAAACTAACACAGCCGGGCCTTGAGATGTAGTCCGGGGGGTGCAGTTCTCCCTCTTGGGGTTGAAAACAAATCATAAAGGTTAAAAGGCAGGAATCAAGCCTGCTGCACTGTGCACACGTAGAGGAATCTCTGTGCGTCGTCCCGGGAGAAAAAGGAGTTAATAGGTAGCCAAGGCAAAGGTTTAAAAATAGAACTCTTTGCATAGCTGTTTGGTGAGGTCTCTGTCACACTGGCTGGTGTTTGCTGCCACAAATCCCAGTGTGCTCCCAGCAGGTTTTAATGTTGGGTGTTTGCCTTTTTTTATGGTAGGGTGGTGAATGGGGGTGGGGGGGGGGAAGAGATTTGGAAAAACTGACTTTGGAGGCCTTAGGATCCAGGCAATGGGCTGAATTCTGTCCTCAGTTGTGTTGGCGCAGTCCCATTGGAATTAACAAGGTGGTTTGAGACTGGGAAATGAATTCATCGAGCCCGAGCTATCCTAAGAAAGTGATGCGTATCCCAAGAAGTTCTCCTTCCCTTAGTGCATAAGCAATGAGAGAGACTGGTAAAGGGCTAGTAATGCTTCTAGAGGAGGATGTGGCTCTCACAGTTGAGATGCATGTGGGTTTTTTTTCTCCAATCAGTCAAGATGTGCTGACTGATGGCTTCCAAGATTTGGCCGCAGAATCGCTGCCAGGAACTGAGGTCCCCGGAAGAGCCTGCTCTGAAATCAAGTTCTCTTAAGGGTGTGGACAGTCGAGATGAGCCATTCCTGTGACTATGTCACTGTATCGATAGGAATTACCGCATCTTAAACAGAGGTTCAGGCAGAGGGTACCGTCACCAGTATATGGGAAAGCTGAGATTCAATTTGTTAGTCCTCTCAGGTGTCTATAGGTGCTGTGGTTTTTTATTAGTATATGCCTCCCTATTTCTTAATGTCCAATGTGGCAAATTGCCCGTCTCTGCCAATTTGAGGAGGTGCTGGATAAGCCTTACAACATGGTGTTTTCTTATATGTAAAAAGCCCCAACAAACCCTCAAGCCCCTCACTTGGAAGGAAGCTTTCCTTTATCATTTTTAAGACATGTTTGCTGAAGGATTGCTATAAAAAGATGTTATAAAAACGTTTATTTACTGAGAGCGCATCTCTTTCTATGAGAGCCCGTTAGAAGATGCACTAGGGAGGCAGACAGAAAACTGGATTAGCCCCTTAGGATTTCAACAACGTGGTTTTGGTTTAATATAGAAGATTTTATTCAATAAGCTCTTAGAAAAATGCAGTGTTGCATAGCTGAGGTCTCACTTTCCCACTCTATTTTCTCCACAGTCCCATCGCCTGGACTTTTTCCCACTACAGTGATCTATAAATATGGAGCAGGTGCAATGAGCTCTCCAGGTTCACAGTCTGATGCTGAGCTGACAGTTCAGATGCTGATAGTTCCTCCCTCCCAAAGGGAGATTTGTTTGCATGTGGAGCCTCCCCCAGCTGTGGGAAGAGTTGGATTTCACTTCCCTCTTCTCAGAGGTCTGTGGTGTCCCTTTCCCAGAGTGGTTGTGTTGTACACAAGTCTCGGTTTGCTGCCGTGAGCTTTACTAACCAGACCACGGGGCTGGTCTGACCCTTTGATTTTTTTCTCCCCTACTGAAAAACATAAATGAAAATACATCGCTGCTTTTCTTGCTTTCTTTCCCTCCTTCTCACCCCCAGTGAAATTTTAAACCACAGATTTGCTCTCTAAATGGACTTCTTCCTTAATGTATTCTGCTTTATTGAAAAGCCATTTTGTTTTGGGGTGAGGCTATCTTCTGTGCCAGTTGCATTGCTACTGACACCAAGCCATCATCTTCCTGAGAGCCTCTATTTGAATGCGTCTGTTTTGGTAGGTGAGCTGTCAATGCAAAGATGGGTTCTAGGAGCATGAGGAAAACTCTGCATCCAATCCTTCTCTTTCCATACAAAAAACTATTCAATTAGAAGTCCTCTGTGGAGCAGCACTGTCTTTCTGCTGTCTTCCTGGATAGGCAGGTGTCCAATTTCAAATTGGGTCCTCCTGACTCTGAGCCCCCTTTAGATTCTCTGCAACTTGGTCCTAATCCCATCAGAGGAAAGATCCTACTAGAAAGGGAGCGCTCTGTTGCTTGAGACAGGATCTCATGCTGAATTCATGCTCTCCTTGTGCATCCTGCTGTCTCTGACATTGCATAAAGGAGGTGAAGGTCTTGGCCTGTCTGTATGGAAGTACTTAATACTACTTAACTGAAGGTGTACATCTGAGAGGGGCAATTGGTAAATGCTAGATGACTGTGTAGACACCAGGCTTTGCAAGGGGGAATTAAGACCTGAAAATAACTCCATGCAGGGGTTTGATACCATTAGGCTAGCAAGGTCCAGAAGGATTCACATGACTCTTCCTTTATGTCCTTGTGTCAGTGAGCCCTTATTAGACCTTGGGCGGGATCCTAGAAGCACATCTTCCACAACAAGCAAGTGACACAGTGATGGCCACAATGCCAGGGGAAGAGAGAAACAGCTTCCACGTGCAGTGAGAAAGAGGCTTCACACACAGGACGGTCCAGTGGCCCCTCCAGTTTTGCCAAGCTGCTGCTTTGCTACAGCTCCCCGTAGTGCAGGCTGTGCTCGACAGCAAAGACGGTGCTGGGCTGAGATGAGAACCAGCTGTTCTCCACGCTCCCATACCGAGACAGCATATTTGGAGGCTGGACGCATCAGGCGAGTGAGGAGGCTCTCCCCTAGCTGATATGATTTATGGTGGTACCAGCAGCCTCCCATAGCATTGCTGCTCTGCATAGTACAGTTGAGTGTCATTTATTTCAATCTGCATAATATGTGGTTCTTTGTTTTCATCTCCTGTCTGGCCAGCAGGGAAGAATATTTCATAATTCATGGCTGTGATGTCACCTGTCTGCAATGAAATTATGAGGCACAGAGCAGCAAAAGAGCGAAAATGAGTGAGTGTCTTTAAAAGGCAGGCAGAGACCAGGCTGAGTTAGGAGTTTTGTCAGCTGACTTCTCCTGTGGCAGCAAAGACTCAGCTGCCAAAAAAAAGTCGCAACAGAGGAGGGGGAGATATGTATGCAGCCTCTGGAGACCAGGAATAGGGCTTCAGTGGAAAAGAACGGGGAACCATCCTGCAAAATGGATTTTTTTGTTACGCTCGCAAATTGGATGCCATTTGGAATTTGGCAGGCTGTTAACTCTGTACCTAGAATTAGATGTAAATTCTCTCAAAACCCAAATTTGCGGTCAGAGGAGTCAGGCCAGGTACTAAGAATTTCCCAAGTTGTAGGCTGTTCAGATCCAACAGTTTGGGTTGGGATTCTCTGTACATCCAGTTAAAGATTCATATCTCTGCATTATAGAATCAATACTGGCTGTGAGGCTATGACTCGGGACATGATTTAGTCCTGTATTTGGGAATCGCTTTATCAGTGAATAGGGTGGGACAAGTTAACCATACATGCCAAAACTGCAATATTGTTTCAGTGTTGAAAAACTTCCTCCACTGAAAGTAAGAGAACAGGGGATTTGGGCAGCCAGCAGCACTGCAATTAGCTTGGGAAGAGAAAGGTGCGATTCAGGTTGTCCTGGTATTTTGAATGACTACAGGTGGTCAGGAATGAGGATTGTACATGGACAGTGTGTTATAGACAAGCTGTAGGTGAAGAGAAGATGAAGGTTACTGACATCTCTAAAGTCCAAGGTGGACAGCGATTATTCAAGTCAGTGCAAAAATTTAGCAGCGTGAAGTACAGAACAAGGGAAGATGTAGCTTTTTGGGGAAAGGCCCTGCTAGGAGGGCCTCCCTCTCTGAGGGTACTTTCTTGAGAGCCCCTCAGCTTCAAAGCCCTTAGGTCTGGCTTTCTTCTCCCTGACGTTCCCCAAATAGGAGTGCCACTGAAAGTAGTACTGGACAGACTAGTAGTCTCCTGTCTTTTGGGTCTAGTGTGTCACCTTGGAGGAATGAGTTCTTCTCATAACTGAGATAAATGGCTTGCAATTTAAATGGAGTTTGTGCTGCAAACACCAAAACTCTTGCTCTGGGACAAGAGTTTGGCATTCCTCCTGCTTTCCTGCCGACTGTCGGGTGGGACTGTATTCCTTGCTCCACCGATTTGGGGTCTGGTCGTCCTAGGTTCGATTTATTGTTGGTGATTGGCCTTTGCTGTTGACTGGATGATTTCTGCTCTGATCTCGGAGGATAACTCTCTTCTAGACTGCTCTCTGAGGGAACTTGCATTCCTTTCTTATCTCCCACCAGCATGAGTTATACTCTCAAAAATTAGTCCTTATTTATTAGGGCAGCCCAGCCAAAAGGCATCTCTGCATTTTCAGTTAGGTTTGCGAAAATTCCACCTCCCTTCTCTTACTTCCCCGGAGAGTTTCATTAGGAATAACCTCACCTTCCTGGGAATCAGATGTTGCTTCAAGGATATTGACTTCTATGAGGGTTTGGAGACAGTTTGCCAAAGAGACACTGAGGATAGTTTATTCAGCTCATCTCTGTTTTCACTTAATGTAGCACAGTAAGAGCCCCTAGAGAGCTGTGAAATAAACGCAAGGGCCCTTATTTCTCCCTTAAGGTCTAAACTGAGGCACAGGAGCTGGGATCCCAGCTACTCTGCACTCTTTCTCAGGTTTAAAACAATCTGGAGAAATTTATGACCAGATCCTGTTTGTAGTGCTCCTTAAGCTACAGGAAGGCACGTGGAGCCTGACTGCAGCCCCACGGCAAAGCGTCCGCCTCATCCACAGGAGCGAGATGGACGTGAAACTATAATAAAACTAATGAAGACCCAGCTGGACAAGGACAATTTTGGCCTCGGTTTAAAAGCGGAGGAGGCCTCTGTGCTGCCAATGCACAGAGGTGAAGAATTACAAAGGCGATGGGAGGGACCACAGTCAGTAGGAAAAGGACAGGAAGGCACTGAGGAGAGTCAGATATATCATACTATCAACTAGCCTGGGAGAGACGGAGTATCAGCAGCTCCTGAAGCTGCTGGAGACCAAGAAATCGCTAGAAAGAGAAACAGCGATGCGGAGTCGTTGCGCAGCGCAATTAATAAAAACCTGATAAAGCCCCATTTGCTGCCGAGGTGCAAGCACAGCTCAGCTCTTGCAGAGCTAACTTGCAGCATCAGCAGCAGTAGCTGAAGGAAAATCAACCTCGGAGACGTGCGTGGGTATCCTTGTGCCCAGCTCCCCCTGCGGTCGAGGGGGGCTCGGGGCCTGGGTGTAGTGCTTATTGGGGGGCTTGGCCTCTTCGAGAGAAGAGAGAAAGCAATCGACATCTCTGCCCTTCTTGAAGAAAGCAAGCAACGGCGAAGGGGAAGAAAAACAAACTCGGTGCTGCCAACAACTGTAAAATACAGATTCTGACCTGCACTTCACAGATGAGACATTTTTGACTTCAGTGCAAAGAAATATGGGCAAGACATCAAGTTACAAGCCAGAAATATCATGTAAGCAGTAATGGCCCTTTATTGACATAGGAAGTGGGATGGTTTTGATAAAATGAGAGCCCACACAAATGATTTTTTGGTGCGTATAATTCATAAGGAAACTCTTTGAGGATTTTTTTGAAGGAATGTGTGTGGTTCTTTCTGTTTTTTTGTTTTGTTTCCCCGTGTTCCTTTTGCCTCTTCCATTTTTTAAGCAGGCAAGGAGTTGATTGCAGGAGGAGACTGAGCGCTCCCCTTCGGTTAGGGAGGCCATCCGTTGCCTGTGCCCCACTGGTTTCCCCTTAAACAGTCCGTAGGAGCCTGGGTGAGGAGTAAATGATCTAGTTTATTGTACAGCAGAAGTCTCCTGTTCAAACATAGTAGTGGGTCTGGCAGGAATGTATTTGAGAGTGTTGCAGGAGTGTTTGAGGGCTCATCCTGCACTTTGGCCAGAAATGGCGCAGACGGCCGTGCTTCAGCCTGGTTTTGTAGCTCTGGAGAAGGGGGCCTTTCCCGGAGGGAAGAGCCTTAGTGTGGGTGCTTCCTTCCCCCATTGGCACATCTCGAAGCAAGCTGGTTTCCTCCCCCAGAGGCCCTCATGCCATCAGAAAGCGAGGAAAAGCTTCTTCAGCCTCACTGGCCACTTACTGATGTGCAGACATCTTCTGCATATGTCGAACTCCTTTGCAAAAGCATCTGGAAATCGTGATGTGAATGGCATAAATGCAATGTTATTCCTTGCCTTCTGCCTTCAGGTTGCTTTTAAGGGGAGGTTAGGGTTTGGATTTGGATCTACAGCTAGTCTCTTGGGCTTTCTGTGATCTTCAGCCTAGGCTTCTCTCCGACCGAAAAGAAATCTCACTTGTTTTCAAATGAGCCTTCGGCACAGCACAGTGTCTTCAGGCCATTTATGTCCACGTGAGGGTGGAAACTTGGTCCTGAACAACCTTCCTCACTTCCCTCTTTCCTCTTCCTTTCTCTGGTCTTTGGTTTTGCACCACTCTTTCCCTCTCCTTTCTATTTGGTAGTTGCTAGTGATTTCTTCCCTCTCAAATCCGTGTCCCATCAGGCTGGCAATGTTTTGCACCACGTGAAGAAGCATCAGCCTGACATCCAATGCCTGTAGGTTTACACTGGACACAGCAGTCCCATTTTTGTGGTGTATCGTTGCTGCCAGTTTTCTTCACCCATTTTGAAATCAAATGGTTCCTGAAGACCTAAATTAATTTTTCTGGGAAAGTAAAGTATCATTAAACATGATTGATTTCTTGCTGTTTCTAGTCCCACAGTAATTTCTGGAGTGTTATGGCTGGATTTGTAGGTTGAATCCCAGGATTTTCTGTGGTCAGCAGTCAGACCAGCATCATGGAGCACAACCAAAATTGTTAGCGTTTCCTTGGTTTGCTTCTTTGTTGCTCCTTTTTTGGAAGGAGGACACTGAAATGAGAGCAATATGGGGAAAAGATAAACAGGTCTGTACTACTTTGTGCTTCCTGGTGGTTTGAATGTGTGATGTTAGAAAGAAGTAAACTGTAAGATAAAGGTACTCTGAAAGTTTACAAATACAAACAAAAGTCCTACATAGAAGCTTAGTGTATGATGAAAGATTTGAATATACACAAGGAGAGTGTTTATTTGCATGGTCTCTCGGTTCTTCTCTTCATATTTGCAGTGGCCCTTTCATCATAGGAGGTCCGAGAAGCTAATTCACCAAGAGTAGTGCAGTTTTGGAAACAGCGGGGAAGGGACTGAAACTGTTTGTGGATCTGGTTTTTGGTTTCTTTATTCACTTTTGGGAAAAGCTTATTTTGGCTTGAGCTAAACCAAGCTTTCCCTGAGATCTTTGCATACCCAGCTCTGATGCACAACCATAAACCAGGCCCTGCTCAGTGATTTTTTTTTTTTTTCCCCCTGAGTTTCTTTCCGGAGCTGTTTTCCTCTCCGCAGAGCTCCTGCAGTGCCTGCGCTGCAGAGTGGGGTCTGAGCTGCGGACAGGTTTCCCTGCAATTCTACTGGATTTGGAAACTGTATTCAAGTCTCCCGTATCTGCTGGAAACCCTTTCCCCTTGCTTAAACCTCTGCTGTGCGTAAACACACGGGTCTTAAAGATTATGCTGAACTTTCATGGATGGACTAGGAAGAGCTAATGTGTGGAAGTTAAAGCCAGAACAATTAAAATTAGAACTAGGGGATGGTTGTCCCCACAGGGAGCGGGATTATGCCTTGAAGGAGACTTGATGGTGTTGTGTTGAATAGCGTCACTCTTTGAAAGCCTCGAAGGAGGTCTGAATGGTAAAACGTTATAGAAGGTGTATATTACAGAAGTAAGCATCCTGCCCTGAATGCCTTCATACAGGGATATGCATGGTGTGGCAGGAGTGCTAAGGACATCGCTGTTAGCACTGGGCTGCCCTCCTAGGCTGAGCTATGTTGCAGCCGGGAGGTCCCAAAAGGCCTCGGCCCCAGCGCTGCTGCCCTGCTCTCCCCTTTCCTCCTCTCCCTGTCTGCACAGATCCCCTACTGATGGAGTGTGACGCTTCCCACTTTGTTTGCTCTTGGCTACCTCGAGCACGCTGTCTTTGCCCTGATTTTAAAGGATGGTCGTGCCACCGTAGGCTGCCCGCCGCCGGTAAGTCGCTGGAGCTGCAGTTACGCTCCCTGCTACCTTCCTGACAAGCACAATACTTTCACTGCTTTCCCTCACTTGGTTCCTTACCCTCAAAGCTTGTCGCATCCCAAAAGCATCAGGGTTTAAGACCAGCTTCAGGAGACACCTTTGCTTTTTCTTCCTTTGGCCCCGTAGGCTGCTTTCTCCAGGGAGAGAAGAGGACCAGGATGTGTGTGTGATGTTGCAAGACCCCTATGGGGAAAAGCAACTGGGGCTGTAGACCTATAGATTAAAGAGTGAGGGACAAGTGCCAAACTGGTGTGTCACCTCTGCAAGAGCTAAGGCCAGGAGTGAGGCTTAGCGGCACAAGTCTTTCCACTGCTGGTGACTCACTCGCTGACAGTTTTTGGCTGCCCTCCTGGGCTGGAACAGCTGCTCCTCGCCGGGATGGGACAGGGGACGAGGCTGGAGGAGAGGGGCATTGCGGAGGGGCTGCCCTTTGCTGCCGCTGCCCAGCAGAAAGGGTCTTGATCCGGGACTAGGGCTTCTGCCTGCTTTTGTCACCAGCTGTCGTAACTGTGTTAAACTGGGGAAAAAGAGGAAAGGTTAGTTGCTTGTTCCCTAGGGGAAATAGGGGAATGGTAGAAGCAAAGTCCTCTAAGGAAAAGTTGAAAGGTATTTCAAAACACTAAATAGCTCGTGAAGTTGAAGACTTCTGCAGTAACGTCCATTTTAAGTATTACAAATGCATCTTTCCTATCTGTTTCTCAAGTCATCGTAAATGACAGGTGTCTTTTTCTTTTCTCCTTCTCTGTTGCAGTTGCTGTGCTGTCTTATGCGACAGTGGGATAGGACTGAGTACAGCATGCAAAAATTGGCTCTTGACTCTCAGTGCTGATTGCATTTGCATATGCAGAAAGAGAAATCATTTCAGCTAGCCGTATTCTAGCGGAGTTTGTTTAAAACCATCTGAGAAGGTTAAATGCAGCTTGCCCACACAAAGTGGTTTTTAATGTTGGGTTGGTCAGCAGGGTGTGTGAGATCGACAGGTTCCTGGTGCGTGCGCTCTGCCTTTCGTACCCAAAGAGCATGGTTTCTGGAGGGTAACAAAGTAGGAAGCGTTTTCTGTGACACCTTCAACATAAACTATTTAAAAAAAAAAAAAAACAAAAAAACTTCGTTTTGGCTCAGGCTTCTCAGATTTGGGAGTGAGGAGCTGAATGCACCAAACTAAACCACTGTTTGTGTTCTGGTACAAAATACCAGATTTTGTGCTCTTCAACAAGAGATGCCTTTTTAGGTTTGGTTTTGCTGAAGGGAAGGAATTTTCCCTTTTTAAAGTATTTTTCCGATTTGTTTTCCCCTCAAAGGAAAGTAGGAGGAAAAAGCAATTCAGTGTAACTTGCAGAAGTACTATTTCTGTGGGGGGGGGGGGGGGAAACACACGATTGTGACTGAACTGAGAGAAGAAAGGCAGGGGGGAATCCTTTAGCAGCCTTCTGCGAGGCAGCAGTGCCTGGGCTCTTCAGGTGGCAGCTCCCAGTAACTGCTCCCTGTGTCATCTCATCATTTCGCTGCTTACATCTGGTCCGCAGCTTCTGAAGTCAACAGGAGTCTTGCCATTAATTTCTGAGGATTTCAGATAATGTTCTGCCTGCATGCAAACGAACGTGCTCGTTTATATAGCCTGTTGAGTTTGCTTTGCTTTTTCCATCAAATGTGTTATTTAAACACCCTAATTAAAAGAAGTCCTTTCATTTTAGATGATGTTTAGATGATGCATATAATTGCCTGGAGAGCACAGCGCTCCAGCTGGTGGAGAGATTATAAAAGATGTAAAACATTTTAATAAAAACAAGACCGTCCTTGGATTTGGACTCGGAAGTGGAGATGGAAGGTCAGAGAGCTGCATGCATGTGTTGCATGTGGTTAAAAACAGCCCCAGGCATCGTGGAGCTGCCAAGGATGCTCCGATGGCAGCAATCCCTCTCTGACCACCTCTGTCTAATTCTGGCCTGTTGCATTGCCTGAAGTGCAGACTAGTGAGAAGTTAGGGCTTTCCTTGCTTTAGGAGGGCACCTTGGTGCGGGGCAACCTGGGAATGGGTGTAATGGAAAGGCTTGGAGAGAGGGGGGGTTATGGGGAGATGGGTTTGCAAGCAGCTGGGCAGGCGTCCCCTTCGCTCCAGTGGGCTTCTTGCTGCCTCTGTCCTGCTGCTGATGGGAGGCTGCACACAAGTCCCTTCCAGCCATGCTCAGAAATGGTGAAATGCCCTGTCCTGCTGTCCTGCCCTCTTGGCCTGTGGTGGCTTCTTCTCGCCTCCATCCCCTCCAATGTGTTCATCTGCAGAGCAGAGAGCTGTGAGGAGCAGCTCCTGCTGCAAGGCAGGAGTGTCTTTGGGCAGGGGCCAGCTCTGCCTGTATAATGTTTCCATTAACTCAAGGAGCGAAACTCTTGGGCTCAGGCCCAAGCCGTTCGGCAGAGGCAGCGTAGCTGCAGCGCCGGTGCTCGTACATCACCCAGCCGTCAGCGAGCGGCCGGGCGGGCGGCAAGACCCCAGCATGGAGGCCCGCACCTGCTCCGATAGCGGTGGTGCCTCCACGCAGCGCGGCCCCGCGGCTGCGTCCTGAGCTCGTTGGGGCGATGAGCGTTACGAAACACGCTCTCTGAGTAATGCTGAGCAGTGCCAGCTTCCCAGCACGGCCCCACTGCGGCGGGGGCAGGCATCTGCTGCCGTGGGTGTTGAGGCTGTTGTCCCCTTACACTTCATTGTGCCCAGGGCTGCTGAGGGCAGGGAAGTGACCTCAGCTGGCTGCATGGGTCGCGTTAGCTGTAGTTTCTTCTCCCTGGCGTATGGAGAAGCCACATCTGGTTAGCAGGGACATGCGTTTCTGAGACCCCCTTTTTGGCACAATGAGGCCATCCCAAGTTGTTCTCCCTGGAGACCTGTGGCCAGAGTGGATGTGTCAGCACAGCAACAGAGCAAATTCTTGTGTTTTATCCTGGTCCAAGCCAGAAAGCAGTGTCTCAAATTAGATTTTTTGGAGGCTTTGG
Organism: Struthio camelus; assembly: GCF_040807025.1. NCBI lineage: Eukaryota > Metazoa > Chordata > Aves > Struthioniformes > Struthionidae > Struthio > Struthio camelus. The sequence continues at coordinate 6,697,681 of NC_090963.1, forward strand.
GCCAGGATCTGCAGGGACCAAGGCCATCTTCCCACCTCCCCATGTGCACCCAACCCGTCAGGGAGCGATGGGAGCAGTCACCAGGAACCAGGGACAAGTGGAGCCCCAGCCAAACCAGATGAGATCCCATCCAGTTAACGCCACCGAGGCATCCCCTGCTCCTGCTGAAAAGTAAGATCTCCCCGCCCTGCCTGGGGCTCTCTTTTCCTGCTCCCCGCCCTATCTCAGCAACCATAGTGCCCACCAAGGGCTGCTCCTTTTGTAAACCTTGACCTTACAGATATAGGCGTTTTTTTGTTTGGAACCTCCTGCTCCAGTGGACACGCTCTCGGAAAATGATCTGAGTATAAACCCCCTGTGCTGTCGCTTCCACTTAACGCATCTTGAGTGTGATGTTGCTGTGGTGGCGAGCAACAGGTTTTTGGCTGTGATGGGGCTCTCATTGGGGCCTCTGCCTCAAGAGGAGGGACCTTTCCTGTTCCAGGAGAGCACTCCAGAGCCCTCTGGGAAAGGACTGCGGGGGCAGTGCTGATGCTCCCTTGCTACCTCTTTGCAGGCCTGGGTGGTTCTATTTTCCTCTTGCCTTGTCCATCCTGCAGCACAAGAGGACATTCTTGTACCAAAGTATTTTTTCTGCATACTTGCAGTGTGAGTAAAGCAGGAGGGGTGGGGGCAAGGAAGGGGGGGGGCATTGAAAGGTTTGGGAAAAATCTCGCACAGGGCTTAGTTTACAAGGGACAGCTGAGTGTATAAACCAGGCTCCAGGGAGGGTTGTTAGGAGCTTTTCTGGCAGCGTTTCCCTCACCCGCCTCCCTCCCCCCCCAAACCTTTGGCTAAGCTGCCTTAGGGAGCATATCTGAGTGCTCCAAAAATCAGATCTCTGAAGTTCTTTTAACTTCCCCTAGCACTGAAAGACACAACAGGGCCCATTAAGCTGAACAAATAAATTTGGACCATGTGTGCTGGATGGCTCTGGGGAGATGGGCAGAGTGTTACAGATGGGGGGTCACCCTCTTGGATATCTGAGACGTTGTTATTTGTCAGGGCTGAAGCTAAGTGAGCCGATGGTCCCAAAGAAGGACAAATGTCCTCCTCGTGCGGTGAGCCTGCAGGTAGCCTGGCTGGTAGGATCCCAAGGCATTCAGCAGGCTCTTGTGCACAGAATACCCGTAAAACCTCACTGTATAACCCCATCCCGAGATGTTCTGATGTTGTGGACTGAATTTCTGGTGGTTCAAGACACCAACACCCTGGTGTTTCAGCTACGTTAGAAGAGAGGAGTAGGTGCCAGCATAAGATGCTGTTCCCTGCAGGTCGGTTATAGCCCTAGTTCCCTCCTCTCCACATAGTTTTCTGAATTATGTCCAAGAATTTTGATGTTTGAATAACTAGCATTGTAGTACTGAGTTTTGCTACCCTAGTAGCAAGTGTAGGGCTGACTTTTGGTAAGCATAGTGCTGCAGTGTATTTTCATCCTACTGCAAAGCAACTGGTGGTGCTGTTGAAGCAAAGTGTCTAAATCTGCATTTCATTTACATCTCACTGGATGCATATGCCCCTACGCACAGGTATGCATGCACGCTACCTCAGCTGAGAAACAAGTGCTTATTAGAAACAGATTAGCTGCAAATTAACAGCCCCAAACACATGTATCTCTCGTTAACTGCTACAGGGCGGGGCTAGAGAGTGTTGCCTCAGGCTCTTTCTATGAGATTTTGCAGCACCATATGCAATAAACATGTTTTAAATAAGCAGTCATTAATGACTGGACAATAACAGCTTTATTAAGCTTAAATTAAATGCATACTTGGGAACCTTAATCTGAGACTCTATCATGTAATGGAATGTGCTGGAATTCAGCTTCCTTTCTTTTTTGACTTCTTTCAAGCCAGTATTTGTGAGCTACTGCAGGAAAAGGATGCATTCCCTGAAGGCCTGATCCTGCTCCATGATCTGTTCGCATTTGTCTGCATGGAGCTTATTTCAGGCTAGGCTGCTCAAGCCCCCTTTGGAGGAGGGATGCAATGGAAATACAGCCGCTCTTTTCTAGTAACTGTAGCTGGTGCAGGATAAGAAAGAACTAGCTGAGGTTGCTGTGATTTTTTTTTTTTTTTTTTGTCTAGGACTCGTTTGTTCCCAGACCATACGCCTTTGAGAAGGGGAAAAGGATGCGTTAATCCTGCTCTCCTGCCCTCCTGATGAAGCGTTCGTAGCCTGTTTCGCTCTATTTGCCCTGTAGCTCCGGAAGGAGAGAGGCCTCCTGCGCTCTCCCTGCCGGTAACGATCGTATGGCGTTGCGCCCTGATGTCAGGCCCTGACCTTGCAGTTGCGTCTCCGCGGGTGGGCCCTTGCACTCCCACAGCCCACCTTTTCCATGCTGCCCAAAGTCGCTGTAGGGGCTGCAGCTCCTTGAACAGTCAGATAAAGGCTATAGCTCTTAGAAGGTGGTCTTTATTCTGCTTAGCCTGTCTACCAAAGTGCCTGGGGTGGCTGGTGTGCCTGAAGCTGGGTGTGCTGTTGCGGGGCTGGGCTCTGCTCCTGCTCTCAGATACCCTAAGGTAGTCCTTTTAGCAAGCACCGGGTGTGGAAAGCAGGCCAGGGACCGTGTGCTGCTTTGGGACTGAGGCAAGCAGGCAGGAGCAAAGGATGCCAAAAAGGAATCCCACTCTTTATTAAATGATGATAAAACCATGGTAAAATAACAATAACACCTGGGCACAAATATCCGAAGTACATTAAGTTTAAGGGTTTGCCTGGAAAAATCTCAGGACAGCTTGCAGCAAAATCCCAAGCCATTGGAAAGCTATTACTGTAGCCCTTCCCACCACTGTTTTACCAGTGCTACATCCCCCTGGCCACCTGGTTACTGCTGAGCTCTGCAGTTTGCATTCTTAAATGGGTTAATTTCCATTTTTGATGTCTTCCTGGAACAGCGTTCTCTGGCCAAGTGGCTTTCAAGCCCGTAACAATGAGCTCCAGCCCTTCTTGGGCGTTTTCCGTCTGTAAATGCAATGGGTTTCACCCATCTTGCTGGGCAGTGCTTTGGTTGTCTCCAGAACGTGTTTACGCTGTTGCAGTTGACTTTGGAGATGGTTTCACATAAGGTTAGCTCAGACCTCTCCTGTATCTGGATTATACGTGGTACCCTGTGCTACAGCTATTCTTATGGTGCTGCTTATTCGCATCACTTTGCAAAACTGTCTTTCTAGAGTTTATCCCACGAGCCATCTGTCTCTGTGGGCTTTTCACTACGTACAGGCAGGCAAGTGAGAAAAGGGAGGCACATCAACGCTGATAGTCAGGAGAAGGGCTTCATGGGATTGCTGCTGGTCAGCCTCTTGTTTTCCCTGTCCACCACCATGCCTTCCTCTCCAACTTGATTTCAAGGACCTTAGGCTGACCTGAGAAGTGACTCAACATTGGTATGAATCAGACCTTCCTCTGGGCCTGAGGCATGGGAGTTGCATCAACTTCATTCCCCTAAATCCCCTTACGTGTCCCTTCTGACCTGGGCCGTTTGAACTCCCTCTGCTCCTCTCCCAGGGTCTTGCAATCCTCTTGCCCCAGCTGCATCCCCCAGCCGGTACTCCTCCTGCCCTCTGCCCAGCCTCTCCCTACCGTCTGGAATGTCCTGGCCATGTCTCGTTGCTACATTGGCTCTCCAGCTATTTTCAAATTTACTTTTGTGAATTAACATCACTGCCAGTTCTCCCTTCTTCCACTGTTGGAGTAGATGACTGTATCTCTCCGATGTCTGAAGCACAAATTGCACTCTAGGACATAATTCTTGAGAAATGTTTTGAGCTGAGTCAGCGTAATGCGTTGCATGCAAGTGTGTAACCTCCGCAGGTCCGATCCCGAACTTGCTTCTTTGGTGCTAGCTCGGAGAACACTTTGAAATCAGAGAAATGATGCTGTGAGAGTGGAACTGGGCCGCAAAATAGCTGCATGTGTGCCTTGTGACGTTTCTATCTTATGCTGGGCAAAATGAGCCAGAATCCTCCCTGAATGCATCAGTTCTTTGCCAGGGATGAATACTGTCCAGCAATAAGGATTTTGCTCTGGAACTGGTTCCCTGAATATTCCACTCTCAATGAAATGGCTTGTGTACATCTTAGCATCAAGTTTTGTTCTGAATTGGCTGGAAAATGTGAGATGTTTCTGCAGAATACTTCAGTGTTTAGTGGAAAAAAAATCAACTTTTTTTTTTTAAAGCCTGTGAAAACAAAAGGTCATAATTGTTGGCTGAAAGCATTTGTATTGCTCTTTTGAAGTGGACTTTTAGGATATTTATACTGTTATAGTAAGGTAGAGCTCATCTGTGTGAGTTCCCCTGGTTGAAACTGGGATAAATTATGCTGCGGTGGTCTAAGCTGTGTTGGGTCTGCGTGCTTGCAAATATGTCCCTTCAGCGTCAGCTCAAACACCAGCGTTTCTTAAATCCCGCTCTAACCGCTAACGTAGCGTGCCTCTGCCCTGGGCTTGTAGGCTGCTGCGTACACTGCATGCAAAAGGCATTTTGCTTCAAAGTTTTTTCAGCAAGCAAAACAAATTTACCACCTCTGCACTTTACAAGCTAGTTACTTCAAACGCTGTAAATATTTGGCTCCAGCAGAAAACCAGAATGTGGAGTGAAGGCATCCCAAAATAGCAAGCATAACAGTGCTGCTAAGTAGACATGCTATTAGCCTCTGATCTCACTATGGCTTTTCTGAGCCATGCATTTGTCCCGAAAAGCAAGGAGATAAAAAAAATAAATGGTTTGTAGAAGACAATGTCCTGATAGGTGAGTTTTGGGTTTTTTTTTTTGGGGGTGGGGGGTTCCTTCCTTCTGCCTTTATTCTGGATCAATTACAGTTGTTTAGTGAGGCTCTAAAGTATCGAAGCCCCTTGCGCAGGGGGCTGTACAAATAGAGTGGAAGGTTACCCCTGTACTGAAGAGGGAGACGGTAAGAGAAAGGGAGGGATTTATGGCCACTTTCTAATTCCACCCCAGGCAGTTTCCCACTGCCCTGGGATTTGTTCACAGCGGTTTCTCTGAAAATAGCATTTGATGGCGGTGGGTTTTTCTAAACAGGGCTTCTTCCTGACTGTGTAACCTTCAAGTGGGCAATGTACCTTTCTGTGTGTGTATGTGTCTTGGGCAACTTTCTGCACGTCTAGAGATTTAACCTGATCAGATACGAGACGATTGAAATAGGAGGATGTGCTTATTGTTAGAGATGGTAGAAAACTAAAACTTACATCCCAACGCTCCCAAACGTTGGGGGTATAAAATCTGAGCTAGGATATAGAACTGAACTTTACCTACGAGTCCTGGAAGAAATTTTGGTCTGACTTGCACTGAAGCCAACTAGGAAAGATCTCAGAATGAGGCAAGAGGCCGATGGGACTCTGAGACAGAAGCAGTGGCATTTGGCTGAAGTCAGGAGACTTAAGTCCTGGCTCTGCAAATTAGGAAGTCTGCAACTTAGCAGGAATCCTTCATAATCCATAAACCAGCCATGGACCACTTGGCTGTGACCAGCCAGTAGTTCAGAGACTACGAACAGAGATTGGAGACGACATCAACTGAATCTGTCTTTAAATACCATCTGTAATTGTAAAGTCCTAATTTATATACCAATTCAAGCATGAACAGCCATGCAAAACAATTACCAAAAGGCTCTTACAATTACCTCTCATACTGGACACTAGACCAGTAGATCTCCTTACAGCTTAATATAACTGAAGAGACGAGCTGCTTTTATATCGTTAGCTGTATGGCCACGTCACGAAGACACCCATACTTTGGAAGCCCAGGAAGAATTTTATGTCTCTAGAGTCACAAGGGTTTACATTGCTCAAAGTAAGCCAGCCTCACATGGGTGCACATACAGAAGTCTCTGATTTCCTCTATTGACAAGGTTATTCCATAACGGTCCTTTTCCTAATTGAGCAGCCTCAATTCCCGTTGAGGTTCAGGGGAGTTGGGACAAGCCCGTACTGACGCACGATGCAACCCTTGGCTCGGCGGGTAGGACTGATCGGGGTGAGTCACCAGCTGGTGTTTATCGGAAACGTTACAGATTGGAAGTTCATACATCTCTGACTCCTTTGGATCTGGGCAGCTCTTGCTCGTGTGGTTATGACCAGAACAGATGGGACTGCTGGCCTGAAACCCAGCTGCTCTCAGAGTTTCTGGATCACGTTGGTCGGAAATGAAAGTGTACTAACCAGAGCTGCGAAGGAGGTCTTGTGCCTGCCTGTAGGGACTGAAGCGTGTACAGGACGCAGTGTAAGTGCGTGGGTGTATATAGGACAGAGAAGTAATGCGAAGGGAGGGTGACTGCTTTGCGAGGGCGTCTGTGTGCCCATATATGCATGTTTGTATACCTGTGCCTATAGTGCCATGCTGTCAAGCAAGAAAACTGCTTCAGCTTTAAGCATGCTAAACTGGCTTGGGTTTTGTTAGGACAGTTGTAAACAGGAATTAAGGCCTAACACAGAAAGAGCAGGCCACGGATAAGGGTTTGCTGCTGGAGTGCAGTTAACTGGTAGTTAATTGAGAGCTACTGAACATTGCTCAGCTAATGTCTTTAAAACTCAGCCTTTCTCATGGCAGTTTGCAAAAGCATTTAGCTTAGTATTAATCACTCCATTTCCTCCAGATCTGGAAGTGCTGTGCAAGCCACTGGGTCAGCACTGAGGGCATGGGATATCAGGATTGGGGCCTATATAAATATGAAATTAGCAGCCTCTTCCCTGCTGCGGCCCCTGTTTAGCAAAGCGCATGTAAACATGCTCAAGTGCTTTGCAGAATCTGGACCTGGAATATAGGGACATCTGTTCGGGCAGAAGACGAAGATTATAGACCTCAGAGCCCCAAAACAGTGCAAGAAGAGACAATTTGGGGACAACTTGGCAATTACTTACCTGTCTGTTCACCCTTATAAGGCGCACCCCTGGTGCAGAGCAGGGCTGAAGTTTAAAGCTCTCCTCAAAGGGGAACCTCCTAAAGGAAAACAATGTTGTGTTGAATCCTGGTGGGACTCAAACCTTTGGCTCCAGCGTGTCTAGGGACTGAAAAGCTGATGATTAGATAACTGTAAACCATCCTTGTTTTACAGCTCGTGCTTGCTTTGTTCAGAACGGGGATGAAGCACACCAGGCTCCTGGGGCGGAGAGGAGAAATGGTTTTGTGATTAAATTAAGTCTTGGGTTATTGCGACTGAAATGCCTGGCCCTGCCGCAGGCTTCGTTTCTGGTCCCAGGCGAGTCTCTGACTCGCTCGGTGCCTCGGTTTCCCCAGCACTGTGTGCTTGCTGACGTAGCTGTTAAACCGTTCCTTGTGAGGCCTGCCCTGTGCATGTATGCACCCAGTACCAGGGACCGGTGATCTTGATCCCAGCCATGGTATGTCGCTGTAAAGGTAATTTTAAGAGGATCTCGCTTACACCTTGCTCTGAATGAAGTCAGCCGAGACTGGGAGCCTTCAGCGCTTCCGAAATCACCCTCCTTTTGTTTGGATTTTGCATCCGAGCCTACAAGGGGTTTAGGGAGCCTGCAGCTTGCTGTCTTTTGGCTTATATTGCCCAGGGGTGCAGCCACTTGCGCTGCGTGTTCTCAGACCTCCTTGGATGTCGTATGGCCTCTTGCAGCCACGTGGCCAGGTCGGTTGATGCCCAGCAAGGCATGGGGTGGCCCTCGTGCACCAGAGAGCATCACCGCCTGGCAGGGAGGCAGCCGGGGCCTTCGGAGCAGAAACCTGAGCCGGTCGCAGCAGCAGGAGGCAGGGTGGTCTGATGGGCTCAGCCCAGCCGTGGGCGCCAGCAACTCCTAAATCCTAATCCTGGCTCTGGTACTGACTCACTCCGTGGCCTTGGGCCTAAACCTCCATGTGTCTCAGTTTCCCCATCTGCAAACACTTACCCCCCTCTCCGGGCTGCAGGGTGGATTAAGTAGCTCATGGGATCTCTAGCAGTGAAATGTGACTGGTCCTACGCCTGGAGGTCCGTGCTCCAGCCGTCTTCCCCCATGTCGACTGCCCCTTCGGCTAATAGGAAGACGTCAGGTGCTACCGCCCCGCGCGCGGGCTGGATAGGGCCCTCGTGTTCCTGAGCGTGGGAACAGGACGGAGTCGGAGGCGGCGGGTGCTGGGCTAGCAAGGGACCTTGGCTCTGCACCCACCCTGGTCCCTGATGCGGTGGCACGGGGATGGGACGTGCTGCGGCTCACCGCGGAGGTGCTTAAACAGTCCCCGACGAGGAAGAGCAGGGGGACCGCGGCCCGTAATCCTGCGGCGGGGGCGAACATCACCTCGCGCGTTGTCCGTGCGGGACCGTTGAAGGTGCTCCAGTTCCCAGCACCGAGCCTGGGCGCTGTGGGGCAGGCAGAGTCGGTCGGGAAACGTTGCCTGTCTTTTCTGAGAAAACTTTCCCTTTTCACAGAAAAATCTGGAGCCGCCAAACCTTTCTCTTTTACAGATTCTGGCAGCAGCAGTTCTTTTTTTAGCCCAAAAAGCAGGATTGTTTTCTCTCCTGCTGTTGTTTGTTTTGGGTCGGGAGTTCAGAGGGGAGCAAAAAACGCAGACTTTTCAAGTTGGTCAGAAATTCTTCAGTCCCATTGGTGTCGGGTATAAATTGCTTGTGCATCTATGAAACGTTGAATCTACTGAAATGTTGAATTGTTTATGCGTTTCCTCAATACCCAGATCAGTGATTAGAAGTTTCTGCTAACTGAGCGTAAATTAAGTAAAAATTCCCCGAGTTGGGACTGTTCTCCCTGTGACACCATTGGAAAAGCATTGCCTGAAAACGTTAGTCTCATCCCACAGGTGTCTTTGCTGTCATAGGCAGCCCAGGGATGGGGAATAAGGTACAAACAACAGGGAAGAGAAGGGAAAAGAGTGGAAGAGAAAAATGAGATTTAACAAAGTGGGATGAGACTTGTCAGGGTGGGAGTGAAATCCCCAAGTGCTATATGCCGAGCCCCTGTCCGATCTGAGCCTCTTTCATCTCTCCTGGTGCTGATGTCCTTATCGCTAAGAAAGATATTTTTGTTTCCTGCCTTGCTAAATATTCAGAAACTCCATCTTTGTCTGAAGTGTTCTCCAGCTTGGGCTGCTCTGTTTTGCCTGGTTGCTAAGCTTGTCTCATGCATGGTTAATGCCTGATGAGATCATGGTGCCATTTAGCATTTCATGGATAATTCAGGATTATTCATTAACAAAATCAAGAACAAGCAGGTGTATTCATAGGCTGCCTTCATGGAAAGAAGAAAAACAACAACCCTGGGAAACGACATGAATTATTCAGGGGAGACCAAAGTGCTAGTTGAGCTGCAGAGCTTCAGGGGGTGTGGGAGAGATGGAAATTTATTTTCAGAGAACAGCTGAATGTAAAGCTTTATATTCCATTAACCCTGCAAATGTATTTTTTTAATCAATCTTAGTGAAGATATCCTCCTGTCCTGTAATGGCAGAGTACAGGGAGGATTTGGAGAAAGACCATGTGTTAATGTTAGGCAGCGCAAGGTAGGCTAGTCGATCTGAAAGCCAGGGAGCTGGAGAGTAGCACGGGGTCTGCTGGTGTCCACAGCATCTCTGCGCTTACGGGAGTCATCCCCACCTTCCCAAGAGGCTGCTCTGTTTCCCATCGGACCTGCAGATGGGAGACGTGGAGTAGACCCAAGAGAAGGCTTCAAAGAGAGCTTAAGAGCTGTCTCTTTTGGGGTGGAAGTCTATGCTGTAGAGCTGACGCTCGTGGCCACAAACCGCAACACCAGCGTTGGACTATGTGGAGTTCCTCTAATTATTATTGGGAAAGGAGGTCTCTCCTGCAAAGTGCAGAACCAGCAAAGTGTTCTTACAGGGCCAGTTGCATCTCAGTCACAAAAAACTCTTTCCTTGTATCGAGCTCTGGTCGTCTTGTAAGTATCACCATACTCGAATATTGGGTTTTTTTTCGTTCCTTATCACGTCACTTGAAAACCACAGCCCTTGTCCAGGGAGGCTGTGCAGTATGTCTCTGGGCTGGCGTAGATGCCTGAAGGCAAAATGAAGGTCCGTGTGCTGCCTGTACAGGCAGGCTGTTGTTTTGTGATGTGCTTATGGATGGTATAAAACTCAAACCGGTCAGAAAAAAAATGTGGACTGTTGTTGGAGCACAAGTCAGGTTTTAGTGACCAAAACTTAAAATGATTTTCAGCTCAGAACAGGATTCCTCAATTTTCAGGTTTTAGTCTTTTCTTTTTCCAATAAAGCAACTCAAATACTTTTGAGGAAATCGGATATTTCCTGTGAACTTTTTTTATTTAATTGAAAACACCATCTCTTGCTAGAAAAATGATTTAACGGACACTTTTCAAGCAGACCTAGCGTGGAGTTTTGAAGGACTAGTTCAGCCTGGAGCCCCTGGAGGGAGGAAGGTTCACAGAAGAAACAGAAGGGAAGAGACCTCTTCCCACTCGCTTGTCCAAGGCACAGGCTCTGAGAACGTGCCCCCTGAAAGGGAGAGGCTTGTCCTTCCAGCTCAGCAGGTAGCTTGTGGTCGGTGGGACAGACAGAAGACACTGGATAAAGAAATCATTGCCTATGGGGGAGGACTGGTCTTGTAATGCAGGTGCTTGACTGTGATAGCGGAAAGGTATCCTGCTTCAGGTACCTTGGCAAGTCACTTTGGCCTCAATTCAGCCAGACTAAATCCCATGCAAGTAACTAATCCTAATATTTCCTATAGGCTAGGTACCTCTGAAGGGCTTAACCTAGCCAAGAAGAAACTCTAGACATGGGGACTTAAATGGAATTTAGACTGTCTGAATTGCAGTGTTTCTCTCTGTGTCTCGGGTCCCCTCTGTGGTCAGTGAGGACCCTACATCATCCCAGCCTTGGTCTGCCTGGACTGTTCAGACTGGTGGATGCAAAATGCCCAGGGCAATTTCCCACCTGGCGAGCTGTGGGTCTTGCCACGTGAGTCGCATGCAGCTTCAGGCTGTTCTGAAGCTTGAAGAGCCGAGCTGCTCCGCAACCATGTATGCTAGCAAGAGTCAAGCAGGGAAAGGGAATGTCAGAGCCCAGAAGGTCCATTTTGTACACTGAAGTGTGAGCCTGCAGCTCTCCCGTGACGGGGAAAAAGTCTTCCTGCTAGGTCTGGGTGAGAGGGAAGGGACAGGCTGGGCCAAGCAGAAATTAGGGACCCAAAACCAGCTACTGAGCAGAGCAGCTGAGTACTAAAGAGAAGAGGTCCCATCTCCTCTCCATCCCAGGGAGGGGTTTGCTGCTGCTCCTCTCGTCCCTCTGGCCTCGAGCTCTTTTGCTGCTGCAGTGGGGAGAGATGCTCAGTGGCTGGAGCAAGAGCCGTGCTCCTTCCTTATGGTTGCCCCAAGGTTCTCGGAGATGACGAGCGTGCAAGCATGTGCTTTAGTAAGTCTGAAGGGTGGAGATACTTTGCTTTTAACGCTGTTGGGTGGACCCCATTGTTGTTGTTTTCATCAATTTTTCCCTTAGAAGCAAAGACTTCAAAAAAATGTTTTTGCTCCGGTAGCCGGGCCTGTGATTAACACGTGCCAGCTCATGTGCCAGCTTCTGCCATTTCTTCTAATTTAGCCAGTTGCAAGGTTTTATTTCAACTAATTTCTTGAAAAAAATCTTCTGAGGGAGGAGCAAGTCTCTCTAAAGTAGCATGGCCCTTTGAGGTGGTGGCACAAGAAGGGAAGAGAAATGTATGTAAAGACCCTGCTTCACAGCTAGACCGCCTCGCCTTTGAGAGATCCCAGCACTAGCCTGTGGCCGGTGGTTTTGTTCCTGAACAATCGCTTTCGCCATACCCCGCTTTGAAGTTTAAGTAAACCGAAAAGCATATCTGCCGAGATACGAAACGGGAATAGCTTTGCTCCGTGGGACTTGCTTGTGTTTCTCGCTACAGAAATGCGTATAGCAAGGGAGGGCTCTGGGCTTCTGGTGTTTTATCTCTGCGCCGATGCGTTTTGCATCCGGTCTGTGCAGGGACCGGTGCTGAAAAAAGAGCAAACTAAATGGAAGGTGAGGCCCCTCTACCTAAAACCTTTTCTTTTTCCCGAGTATGTTTACATGAACTGAATGTATATTTGTTCTCATTAGAGTCACGTTAACTTTTTTTTGACAAATAGTGAATTCACTGAAAAATGTGGTGGAGAAATGACTCACAAATACCAGTCTAATTTGGCAAGTACATTTTGGCCAGAAAGGGGTCTTTTTTTTAATGTAGAAATATTTTGCTTTGGCATTTTTCAAAATAAACCTTTTTGACCCTTCTCTTTTGTATAGGATTTTTTTTTAATTGACAAACTGAAAGAATAAAATGTTCTACTAAACTGAAAGAGTAAACTACCAAGCTAGAAGAATAAAACAAAATAGAAGACTGTTTTAATTTGGAAACAATACTCAGCTGACCCAAAGCAGTTTTGTTTAAACTTGTCTTTTTCTGAAAACTCTCCAAAAAGTCAGTTACTTTCGACTCAGACAAAATTTCTGCTGTGTGTGGTGGTTGGGTTTTTTGTGTTTTTTTTTCCTTTTCCCCCATTTTGACCACTGAGGCCGCAAATCTACTATGTGCTCAGCAATAAGCTCTGCTCAAATTATAGGCATGAGCTCTGTGTTTGCTCTCCTGTTTCAGCAGGGGAAGGCAGCTTGCTCACACCTGTGGGCTTTAGTTTCTTTTCCTTTTGGACAAAACCCACTCTGAGGGCAGTAATGGTTTAAAAGAAAAGGGGGAAAAAAATCCCTCCTGGTTACAGGCACTACCTTTAAGTTAGATGATTGAGGTGTTTTGCAGAGCCGAATGTTTCTCAGATCTATCGGGGATGAACAGGAGCCTGATGGAGCTCACTGCCTGGAGCTGTTTTGGGAGGCTGCTGTGATATTTCAGCTCTGAGCTGCCAGGTTGTCATCTCGGGTGGGACTCTTCAAGGCTACAGCCACCGCGTTAGTGCCCAGGCCCCCCAGTACCAAGCCTGCTTTAAATCATCTGCTGCCTGCCTAGGTTGTGGGGCTGCCAGTCCTTTGGTGGGTGCCCTGTGCAGCAAGGGCCACCCAAATTTCCCCTTCAGCACCCAGCTGCTCGAGGCCAACGGGAGCGCTCTCCTCATTGTCCCTTGGACACGAAGCGCTCGGACCCTGCGTCCGGCTCATGTGTGAGCACAGAAGATGACCGAAACGCAGTCCAAGGCCATCTGGTCTTCCCACGTTTGCAAACAGTATGTGAAAACAGTTTAAAATTCCCTTGTTGACGATGCTAACAGACTGTCGACTTGCAAAACAGTGAAGTTTAAGTGAATCCTAGAGCAAACGCTGGGCTGCGTTGTTACGGATCTGTGGTTATAAGGCAAACGTGTGGCATCTGCAGCTCTTTAGGTTGAGGTTAAAACTCTTGAAAAGGGCCTGGTGACTGGGAGGACCCAATCCGAGAACCTCGGATTGACATAGTTTTCAGGAAGTCTTAACTTCTGCGTTCCGCAGGGTTTCCCAGGTGCCGTGTACAAAGCCTGACCTGTGTGAATAATGCTTTCTGTGGTTTATTGGCGGTTCCTGAAAGCTTAATAATTAAAGAAGTGTTTGTGGTTCAGTCCAAATTATTCTGTTGGTTTTTCTCAGCTAGTAAAAAAATCTGAAGGGTTTCTTATCAAATCAAAATGGGCTTTGGTCTGTAGGGATTGTTTTTCCATTTCCGTTCTGTTTTTTTGATGTGAATAAATTCCCAAGATGAAAATTTGGAAGTTGCAATCCCCTTTGAGTCAGAAAACAGGCACGCAGGAAACAAACCTGTCCCCTGGTTCATCTGAACAAGTCAAAATTGGAGTAACTTTATTTCATCATCGCTGCCCCCACGTTCCTTTTGGAATAAACAACTTGCAAAACCAGCATGAACTCATGGCGCGTTGTGATAATGCCAGGTCTCTGTCTTTCTCCAAAAATGTTTCAGGCAAAAACGTCACAGAGCTATTACCTGAGTTGCCGTGTCTAGCCTTCCCGCCCCTCTCGTGCTTCTCCTCTTTTTTAAGTTCCCAAATTTGAGTAGTTTGCCTGCGGCACGCCCCGGGTACGCAGCAAACGCCGCGTGTGAAACAACCCTGGGTGAAACCTTTCTCAGGACATTTTTCTGTCCTTTCCTGTTTTTCTGACTAGCCTGGCAGGAGGAGAGCTTTCTGCTACTGTCACTGGGAGTTATGGGGAAGAGGAAAACAAGAGAAACTTTTACTGGTGCCTCAAAGCATCCAAAAAAAAAATCATTTGTGTAGTGATGTGGGGCTGTAGATATGTTTAGTAACAGGCCTTTCAATAGTGCCATTCAGCTGGGGAGTCCAGAGCCCTTTGCAGGCGACGGCTTCACCTTTCCTGACGGCAAAGCAGAGGGGCAGAGAGGTGACGCAGCCGAGGAGCGGGGCCAGGACCCTCTCGCCTGGTCTCGCCCAGCGCTTCCTCTCCTTTCAGCTGCGCTGCTGAGATGGCCTGGAAAAGGGTAAATTGGGCCAGGTTCCACTTTGGTCTAAGGTGCCGAAGCTCTGCTGAGGCACGATGAAGTTTATGAGAATAATTCTAATTATTCTTAACATATTGCACAATTAGATACTCCCCTGCCTTTCTGCTCCAGCTGGGGAGAGGAGGAGAGGACAAGCACGCAGCAGATGTTGGCCACGTTGCTTAGCGCTCCCCATGGGCGGCGTGTGGGATCGTATGGCGTGTCGAAAGAGAATAGGGGCGCAGATAAATTCCCCAAATACATCTGACCTCCCTTCCTATAAAGATCTTGATACGCCTTCTTGTAGCTGACAGCTCTGGGTCTGGAAGTGCCCATGCGCGTGGGAAATGTCTCGCTAAGACAGGGTAGGACTGTGATTTAGGGGTGAGAGAAGGGTGTTGTGGAGCAAGCAAAGAGCGGGAGGCGTGCGGCCGCGTTGCAGGGTAGAAGAAATGAAGAGACCCTTAAGGAAGAGCTGCCCCCCCACCCCCTGTGCCTGTTACCTTGCTTTTGCCTGTTGCGGCGCTGGCGGCTATGTGATGTATGTAGTGGTTGTGTCCAGGGGGCTGCAGAAGTCTCGGCAGTCGCGGCTGTGCGTGCAGGATTGGTGGCCTTGGGTCGGGGAGGTGTTCGTGGCAGGGGCAGAGCTGTTTTGGCAGGCAAGTCCTTGCCTAGAAGTAAAGCGACCCAAGCCCAAACCTGGACTGACTCGATGAGCTGGAGCAGTTACTACATCTCTCCAGACCCGCTGTTTGGGTTTTAAGCCCCTGGAGGCACTGCAGTAGTAAAGCCAGGGCTTGACGGTGGGCTCCATAGGACAACAGAGGCCAAAGCAATATTTAATTATTTGCACATAGTGGGAAAGCTCCAGAAAACAAGCTGGAGAGAGCTCAGGCGTGGAACAGCTCCCGGGCAGGGTGTCCGCCTGTGAGGCGCAAGCCCATGGTCGGATCTTTGGCCTGGGTCAGGTAGGACAAAGGTCTGAACCAGGTGGTTTCAGCCAACCTTCTGACTCTAGCAACTGCTTCATTTTAGCCAGAATTTTAGCTGTTGATGAATTGACATCCCCCACACATACACACCCACCCACATTACGTAAAATAACCATCCCAGGTAGCCCCACACGTAACGCTCCAGGAGTCCATTGCGTCTTCCCAGCTGAGATCCTGACCCTATTTATGGCTTCCAGGATCTACCACTGTCAGTTTATAGTTACCCTGTCTCCTTAGCAGACTCGCAGACAAGTTCAGCTGCCTTTGTGCCTAGTTTCCATAGTGGTTACAAAAGGGATTAGAAGTAGGGAGGCAACTTGGTAGAGCCGTGAGTTGGCACGGATGAACATTCGGTGCTGGATGAGAGTAGCCAAGTACCTTGAATGAGTGAACTGTGTGATCTCCTCGGTCTAGATCCACCAGCTGCTGCAGCGAAGCTAAATCTGCACTGGGCAGAAATGAAGGAATTAATCTGGACCGAGCATACACTAATCTGGTGGTGGAAACAATTTGCCTTTCAAGCAGAGGGAGGGGAAGACGAGATGAGAGGGATCCTAGGGAGGAAAAAAAGCAAAATTTTCAAAGCAAGGTTTTCTTTTAGAAACGTCCAAACTGGATATTTCTCCTGTTGCAAGTTTCTGGCGTATCCTTGTCAAAGGAAATCTGAAAACTTTTAAAGCAAAACATCAAAGGAAATTTTTTTTTTTCTTTCACTGACATTTTTCACAAAACTAAAACATGCTTCTTGACAGACTAAGCAGTGACCCAGATCGTCAATCCAAATGCAAGCTGGTATTTAGGAGAGCTTACAAGCACGTCTAAGAGCCCTAAGCCAGGCCTTTCGCTTCCTTTTTCACTGCAGTTGCTGCTGTTCCTGTCAAGAAATGTGAAAACACGGTAGGGAAACGGCGTCCCCGGGTGCGTTTCTGGTGTGAAGGGTTCAGAGTTGTGCTCCCGGTGCTTGTTTGTCCAAATCCCAGTTGCTGGGCCTGAGCATTTGCTAGCCGAAACGGAAGGGCTTCTGTTGGTTAATTTTCCGGCTGGGACTACGTTATTTCCTAGTTTCCTTTGAAAAATCATCTTCCGTACAGGTCTTTGTTAGGGGATTGACTTGTCATCGGTAGCTAAATTTGGGGAAAAATGGATGTGGGTTTTGCTAACAGCTCTCCCCAGCATCGCCTGGAGCGTGGAGCATATCGCTTCTCCTCCCCAGGCCTCGGCTCTCCAGGACATCAGCAGTAACGTTGGTCTGTCCCGCCTGTGCTACGCGCACGCCGCAGCCTCGCCGATCCCCGCGTTAGGGACCGAGATGTGAGCCGAGACCTGAGCGCTCGCGGGGGTTGCGTCGCACCTCCGAGGGTCTTCTCCCTGTGCCGGCGCGGTGAGACCGGAGCAGGACGGGGAGCGACGCCGGGGCGAGCAGCTGCGGGAGGCTTTACCGGTTTGCAGGAACGCAGCCTCCACCTGTAAAGCGCGGGAGGGGAAACGGGAAGCCGGCAGGGGCTGGAGGAGACCCGTGGGCGACGGCCGCGCTCCTGTGTCTGGCGCTGATTGGAAACACATGGGGCGTCGGGGCAGGCAAGAAACGAGCGGGCAGCGCGCGACGATACGGCGCTCTCTGGACGGTCTTTGCCCTCGGGCTGTTAGCGGGTCCCCCCTCGTTTGTCGGGGGGATCCTGTGACTCATAAATAACCCGAGCAGAGGTTTAGAGCACAGTATGCGGCTTTATTTTCCGACTCGCTCCGAACGCACCTGAAGCCGTAACCGGCAGGGTTTATGGCCAGCGCTGAGCGTAACAAAAAATACAAAGCTCGGCATTTAGAAGCGGGAGTTGGGTTCCCCCCCTCCACCACCCCTTTATTTCCCTTTATTAATTGGCTTTTGAGCTGAGCTTAAAACACACAATGGCAAGAGGGAAGCAATAAGTGGGCAGTTACGGTCAAGCGGACGGGGAGCGAGACCGTGCCCAGCGCAGCCGGGATGGCCTGGAGCAGCCTCGCTTGGGGAGCGCCACGCACGCGAGTCCCCGCAGCGGGCCCTGAAGTCCTCCGCGGGGAAGCACGGTAGGAAAGCAGCATTGCCGTGCGTGTTGTCGCTAAGGAAAACGAGCCCCCCCCCGCCCGCCGCGACGGATGGCCTTTCGAGGAAGGCATCGGAAGAGATGCGATGTGTGACGGGGCCTGGTTCTTCCGGGGACTCCTGGTGGGAACGCCGCCAGCATCTCCCACTGCATCTTAGCTCCCCGCCTGTCGAAGAGGAGGGTTAATGTCTCTACGTATGCTCTTTGGGACAGGAACTCTCCTTCGATATGCTTGCTCGGAGCCTCTGGCAGACAGCAAATTGTCATCTCAGCGCGGCTATAGAGAAACCATCGGCGTTAAAACAGCCCCGTTACCTGACCCAGGCGGTTGTCTTCTGCAGTGCCTTGAACTCGACCGTGTTGGTGCCGTTCCAGCCCCGGTGAGAAGCTGACACCATCGGGATGTGGGGCTGCCTGTACCTGTCTCGTACCCCGTGCGTACAGCCGCAGCTGGCTGCACACACGGGGATTAAGCGGAGGTTATTTCTCCGTAAACCGTGGAGATGGGTGTTTCCAAGTGCCCCTTTTTTATTATTATTTTTTTCTTCTTATTATTTTTTCTTATTATTATTTTTGTCTCTTCACAACACTGAGGTTACGAAGAGTAGGAGGGGGAGCGCCACATGGAAAAAATTCATTGTCAGGAATTTCTGCAAAGCCTTATTTGTTATAATTTGCCTAATCCTTATACCTGATGTTTTTACCAATTGCTTGAAGGGGAAATAGGTTTACTGAGCACTTTTTCCAGGAGTATAATATCTCCTTCCTCTTTCTGTTTTTTATATATATACATATACATGTAGAGAGAGATGCACATGTGCTTGTATGGGTATATAAAACTTTTATAGTATTGAGTGCAGTGCGAGTCATCAAACTGTGTCATTTGTTTCCCTGCTAACAACGTACCTCTGGAGACCTGACTGCTTGAGTTATTCCAGAAATGTAGATGTTGTCTGTGCTCTGGGTGGATGGATGGGAGGCTTGTTGTTGCAATAGCCTTTCCAGCTCTTTGTTAGCCGTAGTGGCTACCTTACAGGAGCAATTAGCAGCTCACCTCAGAGAGGAGGGGGCCTCATAGCACTGGGACCATCTGACAAAAGGCCTGATCCCTGTTCCCTCCGAGGAGCCACGTGAAATAATTCTTGTAGGAGAGGGAAAGAGATGGTCGGTGGTGTTCCCTCCTCGCTAAATCGAAGCCGGTTCATACGCGCACCCTCACCCTGACATGAGGCGAGAGTCATTCCCGGGACACGTTTCCAAATTGCTTAAGCAACTAAGCCTCAAATCCCGTTAGGATTAAAGGCTCCTGTGACCCTCTGGCACTTAGGAAAATGTTATGCTCTGGGAGCCAGAAAAACCACGGTCTTGGTCTGCATCCTCGACTCCCAGTGAAGGATTCCCTTTATAACTATCACAGCCAAACCCTGTCTGCTCTGCACCACGAAGGACATTCCAGCGCTCAGTCTGCCCGTTACGTTTGCTGTAGCTCAAGCTGTATCTCCCAGCAATGAGATCCATTACGTGGGAATTAGCCTCCCAAGAGAAGTTCTGGTGCCAAAAAGCAAATGTTTTTGGCTTTTCTATGTTCATTTTTTTTCAACAAAGGTCTGAAAAACTTAAAAGAAGGTGGGGGTGGGGGGACGTTAATCAAACTTTGCCACAGGAAGAAGGCATAATTTCCTGAGCAGCCTGGAGTTATTGTAGGGATCCAGACCTGCCATCAGACTTTCCCGGTTTTCCAAGGTGTTTCAGAACCAAGGTAATAGTTAGGTCCAATCTTACTAATTCTCTTAAATCACTTTGACCCTTCCTGGACGTTGCGAAGATCTAGCTGGGAATGCTTTTTGGTCTGTGATACCGTTTCAAGCTGACAAATTAGTTTTCACCCCTAACGCTTTCCCGCACGTACTGGTTGAGCCCCCCTCTCCCGTCTTAACTCTACGCCTAGGAGTAACACTGCTCCTTGCTCTGCTTCTTGCTGATGGGGGGGACCTTCTTTCTTGGGATGGGCTTGGCTTCGCCGGCGTCTTGTTTTGCACAAACGCCCGGTGTGTTTATGTGGGACACGGTTTCAGCACAAAATCCAATTGCCGCAGCTGACTCGAGGCCAGTTCTCAGGCTTGGGCTCCCTGGGGAGCTCTGGCTGGAAGTCAGCGCTCTTCGTGTCACCTCGGTGGCAGGACGGGGAGATGTGGCTACATGAAAAA
The DNA here is from genome assembly GCF_040807025.1 of Struthio camelus. Lineage (NCBI taxonomy): Eukaryota > Metazoa > Chordata > Aves > Struthioniformes > Struthionidae > Struthio > Struthio camelus. The sequence goes on from NC_090963.1 coordinate 6,717,435, forward strand.
AAAAAAAAAAGAAAAAGAAAAAAACCTGCCTGGGATGCACTGAGATGTTGGAGACACGACCGGCAGTCTCCAGGGAGTCTCTTTTCCCAGCCACGCTGAGCTCTGATGATAACAAGGAGGCTGCTTTTATCTCTGTGGGTATTAGCGCTGCTATAAACTCGATAACGCTGGAGTTCCCATAAAAATTCAAGAGGTGGGACTCCCATGAAACGGACACTTCTCAGTGTCGGTGCCACATATGGAAATAGTGCAGAGGCTGCATTTTTAGCCGCCACGACTGCAATTTGAAGAGAAAAAGAGAGGTATTCCAACTATTTTGTCTTTAAAAGGAAATACTGAATAACTTATGGATAAGACATTAACCCAGGCCTAGACCACTCGTGGTCATTAAAGAGCCCTCGGCACTATTTGCAGGAGTGGAGGCGGCGGGGGGGGGGTGTTAGTCTTGGACTCCAGCCCAAATTCCAGTTTGAGGAAATACATCCCAACTACCTAAAATTCCACCTGCGTCCTCGCTCGGGTGCTGGTTCCGTGTTCGCAGGGATCGATCCGCAGATCGAAAGCGTTCGAGACCTCTGCCCTTCACCAGCGTTACCGGCGAGAGCGAGGAAACAGCTCCTGCTTCAGCGAGGCACCTAATTCTGCCCTCGGGGTCTGGCGTTCATCCCCTTCGGGGAAAGTAAAGCCCTCGCTTTGGGGTGGGATTTACAGTTTTGATCTCCAGCCTTTATCAGTTTATCTTTCCAGGGAAAAGCCTTGCTCGGGGGTGGGATGGGATGGGATGCGATGCCATATTACGCAGCTGGTGGTGGAAACCCGGGACTTTGCGTTATCAGAAACGCAGCGAACAAAGGGATAGTCGGACCAGACCGGCTCCGGCCCGCGGCTGCTGCAGCATCCCCTTTCCGAGCCTGCCCGGCGCCCTGCGCTGCGAAGCCCCTGCTGCCTTCCAGCCCGACGGCGGCCGCGCTGCGGCCACGGAAAACTCAATTGCTGTAAATCCGGTTTTAAAAAAAAAAAAAAACAAAAATCCTTCTGGATGAAAGGTGGTGATACCAGGAGACAGTTATTTTATCTTTCCCGTAACCATCAAGTTAACACGCTACCAGCTCATGAAAGAGGGCATCGTTTTTCTGTCTTGGGAGTTATTTATGAACTTAATCCTGCTCCACCCTACAGATTACGGCTTGTGGGGCTTCTCAGTGAAACTGTTGCTGCTTAAAAAGCAGATCAAATCGTGTATTCCCCACCCTTTTTGTCACCTCATCTCCTCTGCGCCCCAGAACTGGCACGTTTTAAGGGCAGAAATCAGCTCACCTTAGCAACCGTTCCCGCAAATACGGTTTGGCTTCCTGAGCGCGCAGGGAACTGCAAATTCAAGAGAGACGGGGAGGCACTTTATAGTTAGTTATAAATATTTTTCGCGCTTTGGCAAAGCATGTATCGCCTTGTCTTTGTGAGTAATGAGGCTCCGTCCCCAGCTATCCCCGTTTTGCGTTTCAGAGTGGTCCCCGAGGGAAGTTGCCCAGGGCGTCGCGGCAGCGAGCGGTAACGCTGCCTTCCCAGCTCGTGCCGCGAGACTCGGTTATTTGGCCTCGGACGGCGCGTAGACGGAGGAGCCTGGGAGCGACTCTTGTTACGGCCCTGCCGCAGCGGAGCGGGTTTTACCTGCAGAAACGTCCTCTGTTTGATAGGAGCACGTGGCAGAGGTGGAACGTGATTGAAAAAGGTGCTGGCGGCACCAGAACCAAGGGGCAAATCCTTGTCTCCACGGAGGCCTGTGGCAAAACTCACTGATTTTAAGGAAGCCAGAATTTCCCTTTAAGCTTTTTATGGCATCCCAGGTAAAGGACTTGCTGGCCGACCTAAGGGAATTGCTCCCCAGGAGCCTCTCTCAGTTCACGCTCACCTGTGTTAGGGTAGCTAAGGCAGATTTGTCCTCCTTGCTGCTCCAGCAGGGCAGCAGCCTACGGCTCTCTTCCTCTGACCCGTCGAGCCTATTCCTCACTTGAAGCAGCAGGGTCTTCCCCGTCTTCCCGCTTTTGCCCCCAGAAGGGTATCCCACAATGCTGCCCCGGACCTAAAGCCCCTTCGCGCGTTGTTTTGCTGCTGAGACGTTGCCAGATGATGAGCAGCGCCTGCCCGGCTTTTCCCGAAGCACGCCGCCAGCCCTGGACGGCGCCCAGCGGGGCCGCGCGCCTGGGCACAGAGGAACAGCGCTGCCTGGCCGCAGCGCGGCTTGCGTGGCTCTGGGGAGGATGCCGTCAACGGCTGGAGGAAAACCAGTCGCCTCCGTGACCCAGGCAAGCGGCGCTCTTTGCCCGGTGGTTTTCCCAGCTTTGGAGCCCTCTTCACAGCGACTGTTATTTGCACTAAGTTGTTCACGCTTTAATCAATCAGGCGCATGCCTGATTCCTGCCGGTTTAGAGGACCGATTAAGCGATTGACTCCAGATGGGAAACGTCTGAGTAGGGAGCGCTCCGATAGCCACGGCGCGCAGCAAAGCTTGCAGGGAAGTCCAGACCGGTGCCGAAGTGGAGCGGGGGGAATTGATCTTTTCATCGCATCCTTTTGCAGCCAAGACATCACCCGGCGTTGGCGAGATCGGGTATTTTAATTGCTTGCAGGTCGGGCAGGTCCTTAGGATACCTGCTCGGAGAGGGGAAACGCTGGTAACGTGGACGAAACGTCCGGTTCTGAGCAGAGCTAAGGGGGGGGGGTAATCGCCGAGGAGGCGGATGCTCCTCCAAAACGCACCTAAGCAAGGCCTTAAAGAAAGGTCGCGCTCGTGATGATGGAGGCCGGAGATGCCCATCCCGGTCCCCGTGCTCCTGGGCGGTTGCAGGGTAGCACCGAGGGGACGGTGGCCTGCGAAGGACTGCGCTGTGCAGGGAGTCGGACCCTGTAAGAGCAAGGTTTGATGGTGGTGCAAGGAAGGATGCGTCCGGCTCTGGAATAGATGCTCGGCTTTGGGCTCCTCGGTATAATTAATTCCTGCTTATTTTTCACCTCTAGACAAGCTCTGAGATATGGGAACTTGCCGGAGCGTAGACGAGACGCCGTTGGGTGATGGCCATGCCGTTGGCTTGGCTGCGCGGTGCCTGCTCCGGGCCGGAGCTCCGAAACGGGCTCGTTTCTAAACCGGGGATTCGCAAGCGAATGGCATCTCCGGGGAGAGATGGGGAACGGGTGCTACGCCCGCGTGCGCGCACCGAGCTGGGATCGGGTCCAAACCGCCCGATTCCCCGGCAGCCGTGCGCGCGCCGGCCGGAGCGGGGTTATTTCCACCCGGGAGCCGGAGCCGGTGCGGTTCGGGGCTGCGAGGGTGTCGGGGTGCCGGCTGGTGTCGCTTCGGGAAGGGGACGGGTTTGCGTTTTCCACCTTCCCGGCGATGACCGAGGAAGGCGATTGTCTCATTTTTTTCATATACGTCTATCTCGTTTGGGGGTTGCCACGGCAACGCTGTATATGTTTGCAGCCTGGAAGGAGCTGGGGATGGAAAATGAAGCCGGGGAGTGGACCGAGGGGAGAAGTCCAGCAGGAATTTTCCCTCTGGTCTTTTGCGGCCGATCGGTTAGCGCTAATTTAAGCCGGTCCCCCGCGGGATTAGTCATCTAAATCTGAGATTTCCATTTTTATTATTTTAAATCAACCGCGCTCGCTCTTGGGAGGCCGTTTTTCGTGTTAGAAATTAACCCGGCGGCGAGCTGGCCGGTGGGGGCTGCGGGACGGGAGCCAGCCGGCAGGGCGAGACCGTGGAAACGCGAGCGAGGTGCGACCCCTCGCTCGCTCCGCCGGCTGGCGCAGAGCGGAGCCTGCCCGCCGCCCCCGCCTTGCTCCACGGTTTTAGGACCTTCTTCTGCCCCGTCGTCCCCTGCGAGCTGCAGGGTTAGGGGGGGGATGAAAAGGCTCCTTCAGCTCTCAGGAGCGTTTTGGGAGGGGGGGGGTTTCCTAAAGGGCAAATGACTTTCTCTCTCCGCTGGTGCCTGCAAAAAGGCAATTTGTGCTGCAGCTTCAAAGCCGCCCTTGGCAAAGCCTTGGTGTTTCTGCCGGGCGGCTTCCACCGGCTTTTCAGATCCCGAGAAAATAAATAAGGAAAGGACTTCACAAGGGGCGGCAAGAGCGGCAGAGGGGACGGTGTCGTTCCCGTTGGAAAGCTGGCGCTGCTGGCCTGCTCTGGGTCGGGTTCAGAGAGGTCATCTGGTACGTTTATTTTTAACCTCATCATTTTAATTGCACTGGATCGGAGGGTTTTTCTTTCTTTCTTTCCTTGTCGGTCAGTTGGGAGCTGACTTATAAATAGAATAAGAGGCCGACGTGCCACGAAGCGTCGTTCAGAAACCTTCCCAACGAGAAATAAAAGTCGGGGGTTTTGTCAAGGAGCAAGCGGAAGGGGCGGTGCTGATGCTCACGTCGCCCAGCATCGGGCATCCTCCGGGAGCATCCTGCCAGCCCGGACCCGGTTCCCCGCTCTTGCCCTCGCTCCTGCCTCCCTGGGCCCCTTCCCCGGGGTTTGGCCCCGGCAGGCCTGACCTTCCCCGAGGGTGCTTCGAGAGCGCGCTGGGCGCTCTTGGTGATGTCCAGCCCAGGTTGCACGGGGTGGGATGAGAAAACCCCCTGGGCGTCCCGCGCACCGTGCCACCAGCGGGCAGGCAGGCGGATACGGGGCTTAGCAAGGAGGGCAGCGTGAGAAACGGGGCATTTCCGCAGGGCCCGAGGAGAAAACAGGAGAAAACTTTGCCAGCGCGCGAGAAGGACGTTTTCTGGGCCGGTCGTGGAGGAACGCTTAGTGGGTGACAACTGCGCTGCCGCACCTGGGAGCGCAGGAGAGCCCCTTTCCCGGGAGGAGGTTCGCTTGGCCGGTGGGGCTGGCAGCAGGATGTGGAGCGTCACAGCAGAAGCATTTTCAGCTGCTGGGAAAAAAGGCTATAAAACGCAATTCCCACCAGAAGTAGGCCAGCGGGTTTGGGCTAGATCAAATTGGGTATTTTGCCTCTGGCAGCAACCAAAACCTGATGCGTCAGAGGATGGCGAAGTCCTCGACTAATCCTTTTAATGGTTTCAAACCACAGCCAGCAAGGAAATTATTTCTTCCTGATCCCGCTAATCTTTGTCGCGAAGAAAAAGCTGCTGTAACCGTACCCGTAGCTGGGATTCGCAGGAGCGAAACATCTCGCCCTTCTCCAGCCGCCTCGCCGAGGACAGCCTGCCGCGGCGCCCTCGGCGCGGCCAGCGCTGTTACGGGCGACCAGAGGGGACGCTGGCCGCAACCTTCAGCGCCGAGGACGTCAAGAGCGAGGTGACGCGCGAGGTGAGCCCCAGCGCAGCCACCGCAGCGCGAGGGGGCCGGCGAGGCCGTCGCCATCCCTGCGCGGCGCCGGGGCCCTGTGTGCAGGGCCGCGGGCCGGCCGGCTTTCCCGACGCCTGGCTGCCCGCCAGGAGGGCGAAATCGCCCCCCGCCCTTTCCGCGAGCGCCCCGTTCGTACGGAGGAGAGGGAGGACGGGCTCCGAGGGAGGGGGACGGCGTGTTTCTGGTACCGAGCAGCGGCGAAAAGCTATCGCTCTCGGCAGCTGACAGCGTAAATGCGTTTCCTGGCAGGCAGCTCACCGCTGTATTAAAAGTCTCGATGGCGGTGGTTAAAGCGTGTTTATGAAAAGCCTGCGAGCGCTTCTTGGACTCCGACCGGCTTTTGCGAAATGAGATGTTTGGGTGCGGGCCTGAGCGCTCGTGGGTTATGAAAACCAGGCCGTTCGAACCCGCCCCGCTCCGCTGGCGCGCTCGTCCTACCCCGAGCCCTCGCGCGGCCGGGGCTGTCGGTCGGAGGGGCGCCGAGCCGCACGGGCCGCCGCAGCCCCGAGCCGGCGCTGCCAGTAGGTTGGGGCGCGCGGCAAGATTTAAGGCAACGCTTGGCCCAAGCTCCGGGCGACGGGAAACGGGGACCGAGGCGGCCCAACGGCAGGCTGCTTGGGCTGGCGACGCGTTTGGGAGGCGTTTCGGCCGCGCGTGCCACCCGGCTCGCTTTCGCACGCGCTTCCCCCCCTTCCAGCCTGCGGTAGGGTTTTTAACGTGAGAGACCGAGCTGTATATCTAAATCTATGTCTTTTTTTTTTTTTTTTAACAAAAAAAGGAGGTTTCCAAGAACAATGGTGGAAGCAGCCCAAAAATGTGCTAAGAAGAAGGACGAACGCAGTAGGGTTGGAGTCCAAGCAAAATATCAGAAGGATGAATCAGAAAGGAGGAAAGGCCGACAAAAAAAAAATATATATGTATATATAAACATATGGAGTTTTAAAAAGTTATTTTTTTCCCTTTTTAATGTCAATGGCAGGTTTTCAATGTGAGCTCCCAAGCGCTGGAGAGACGTGTCAAGCGCCGCTGCCTGAGCCGTCCGCGGCGGGGGTCCGGCGGCACCGCTCTCGCGATGCTCTCAGTCCCCGGCCCGAGGCTGGCCGCCCGCCCGCGCGTCCCTGCTGGAGCGAGGACGCCGCGGGCACGGGGCTTTGCGGAGGTGTCCGGCCACGTACGGTGCCGCTGGGAGCAGCGGTGAAGGTGAGGGTGAAGTCGCAGGTAGCCTCTTCCGGAGCGGGGACAGCAGCGCGCCTCTGCCCGACTCCAGAAGCAGGAGCAAAGCGCCCGTGGTGCCGGCCGAACCCCGCCGCCGCCGTCCCCCCCAGGCGTCTTCTGCCGAACGTCCCCCTCGGCTCGGCTCGCTCGCCCCTTGGTCCTTTCGCTTGTGCCTTCGCTTCCTCCGAGCTGGCCGCAGCGAAAGCGGGCTGATGGCGGAGGGCCCTAGGGCGAGCCGGTGGGGGAAAAAGTAATAATAAATCTCGGTTCTGATTGCGTGAAACGGGAAGAAAATCTGTCCTCCGGGCCAATCAGGGTGGCGCGGTGGCCGCAAACGGAGGTGGGGCGGGAAGGGGGGAAGATCGAGGCCTGAATCCGCACTTAGCCGCGGCGATGGCAGCGTCCGCCAGGGGAGAGCCAGTCTGTGTTTCATTAAGCGTCTGACATAAACAGAGGGAGACTCGCCGGAGCGGAGCGGTGTCGCCGGATGGCCGGCCTGGAGCTGCAAAATAAACATTTCAGGCTGTGCCCCGGCGTTTATTTTTGCTAAATACCTTCGTGTCGCCGCAGCGGTTTTGCTCGCCGCGGGGTACCCGTCGGGCGCGCGGCGTGGGGCGGGTTCCCGCGGCCGGCAGCCTCGCCGCGGGAAAACCCGTCCGCGGCGCAGGGCCAGCTCGCCGGGCCCTAGCGCGAGCTTGCGAGAGCGGGCGCTTCGGTCCCGGCTCCGGCGGGGAGCCCGACCCCAAACGTTGCGGAGATGCTTGCAGGCGGGACGGCTCCCCTGGCCGCGGGCCCAGCGCGCTGCGGGTCGGCGGGGATCCAGGTTGCCCAAAAGCGCTTGCCGCAACAGTCGGACGCGCGCGGTGTTGACGACCGCTGGGTTTCCCCGAGCACCGGGTGTTTTTTCCTTCGAGCAGGGCTTGTCCAGAACTGCTCTCTCCCTCTTGGGCCTGTTTTTTTTTCCCCCCCTGTTTCCTCCCACGAAAACCCACCAGGTGCAGCCTGGAATCCGCACTCACCCAAATATGCCTTTAATTCAGATTTATTAAGATAGTTATTGTATAGCTGATTAGAAACATGCTCCTGGAGATTTAGCGGCCTCAGAGCAGACACGCAGCCATTATAGAGCTGTTAATCCTATATAAATATGCTCTTAATCGTGCTAGTATTTAACATACAATAACTGTCCTATTAAATGTAATGTATAGTTGGCAGCTTTGATATAAAAAATTATAAGCCTTTTTTTTTTTTTCTCTTTCCTTACAGGCTCATTAACTTCCGTGGCTCAGGAGACGTTACCAAAACCACCAGTGGGCTGCTCTCGGCTCATCGCGGGTACCCAACCCTTCCACGTCCCACGAGATCCCAGTGGCTGCTTGCTGTGCGAGGACCCTTGCCAGGGGGGCGGTCACGGCCAGCTGGGGCCACCGCAGGTGAGTGGCTTCTGCTCGCGCCGCGGGCCCGTGGCCGGCTTCATTTTTAGCGCCGGTCAGTCCGTGCTGCCCGTTTAGGCTGCGAGAGCCGCGGTTCGCTCGGGTTGTGGCAGCATCCGGACTCCTCCGTACGGTCAGACTGTTCTTCCTCCTTTCTTTTATTTCTCTGCCCGAACCTCTTCGTTGGTGCCTCTCCAGCGTTTTCACTGAGCAGGCCGGCACAAGGAGATGGAGCGGTGGGGACAAAGAAACAACCACTGACAAAGAAACAAATCCTAAAACAGCTGGAAACGGCCACATTTTGTTTCTACTAAGAATTCACGTTCAACCCATCGTGTGGAAACATTCATAGTGTTTTTGGCTGAATTTGGGTCAGAACTTTGTTCATGGGAAGCCGTATTGAGAAAAACTGTGAAGATGCTTTTCTGTTATTTACTTCTGGTTCAAAGTACTGATGCAAGAACTGCATCCTGCTGTGGGCCGAGGACAGAAGACGACTTCTAACAGGCCTGTCCGCATATCTGCAGGTCACATCGGAGAGCTGTAGGCGAGCGGAGGCTCCCAGACACTTTGCAGACCGCTCTGTGTGTGTTGCTGATGCACACGTGCTTTGTACACACGCACAGGTAGATAGATGCAAAGCTCTGGGCGGTCCAAAGCTCTGTCGCTGCTCACAGCCTCTGTAGCTGGGCAAGCTCTGCAGAAGTGAACCCTCTGCATCTCGCTCCAGTGTGCGCTGGGCTACCGTGAACGCACTATTTCCATTTGCAACCCGGGAGCGTTGCCGGAGCGCACAAAACGCGTGCACGCTTGCCGGCAAATAAGCGCAATAGTTCGTAATGCAGCACCCACCCCCTGCCTGTGTATCTGCTCTGACATCAGAAATGGTAAATTCCATTAGCAGCAATATTTTGGGCCTTACATTTTTGGTGGAGAGAATAAAACAAGCACCCCCCGCCCCAGCTACACTCAGCTGGAAAATAAATGACATAACCTAGGCTTGCTTTTCAAGTGCCTTCAAACCTGATGTTCCATCAAGCTTGGTTCCCATCCAGATGACCAGCCATTCCCAAAGACCATCTGGTTCCGGGAGAAGGAAGGTTGAGAAAGGAAAGAATTTCCACTAGATTAAATTATTTTAGCTGGAAAAATAAACCCTTGTCACAGCTTGAAGCGAATGCCTGCCCGATGCCTGCTCGGCTCTCGCGCGCGGCGCGAGGTGGCTGCCGTGCTCCTGGGGCGAGCGGCAGGAACGCTCCCCCCGGCCAAGTCGTTCCTGGCCGGCAGCGAGACGGGGCACGTTGCCCCGAGGCGAGGAAAGGCAGAGGATGGAGGCGCGGGAGACCGCTCCGCTCCCCCGGCTAAGCCCGGGGTCCCCGCGACACCGTCCCCGCTGCGTGCCGCGCCGCTCGCGGGCTCATACGATGCGTCCGTCGGTCCTGAACGATCAGATGTCTGGTGAGGAAGAGAGTCCTTGGGGGAGCGGGGAGCAGCCCGCTGCCTTTCGGGATGTCCCGCCGGGATGGCTTCGGGTACCGCCGGCCGAGGCAGCCCTGCCTGACCCAGGCTGGCGGTTCCTTTGTTTTTCAGGTACCCAAGTCGGCGCTTGCGTCCCCGCCACGAAGCCGCCCTGCTCCCCTAGGCCATCTTACCCACGAGGGTGATGTCTGGGCTGCGGCGGGGGCAGAGACAACAGGGCTATTCTTTGCGGAGAACAGTGAAGGGTCTCATAACGGGGAGCCACTGGCCCTCGGCCATGACCCGCCACTGGCCCACCACCCCTTCTAGGTCACGTCTGGGCTGTGACATTTGTTGGGACCAGGCCGTTAGAGGATCCCCAGGGAGTTCCTCCCCCGGGGGGGACGGGGACAGTCGGCGCTCAGTGACGGCGGTCGGCAGCCGGGGAGGTGGTCCCTGTTTGCAGAAAGGTCCCAAGCTCTGAGCTCGAGCACAACGAGTGTAGGGTGGCGGATGAAGTTGATGTGGAGGCTCCAGTGCTTCTCCAGGCGCTGGGTCATTGGCACGTTTCTACAGGAGCCAAGCTGGGACAAGATAAGGAGAGCCAAAACCAGCGCCGTCTGAGATACAGAGCCCCCACGGGATTATCGTGCTACCCCAGCTCCTCTTTGGTTGTACCAGATGCTATTTAGTGCCACGTATGTCCACGTGCGCGTCCTGGGGGCCTCCTGACCCAGGGCCGTCAGCGGGGGGAGAGTTGGACATGTTCTCCTTTCACTGGTGTCCACATGGGACATGGGAAGAACATGTCAAAGCCTTCCCAGGAGCCCAGGGTTAGGAAGGGAGGGGAGCGCCGGCGGGAGGACGTGCAGGGAGATACCACCTGCTGCTCTTCCTCGTGCCCCTCTTCCCGAGCGATGCTGCGTTCTGGAGGTGGGGAAGGGGACATGGTGGCCTGGCTCTCCCTCGCTCCAGGAGCGTTGCAAACAGGAGAAGCCAGAGCAGCGAGGGTTAAGGGACAGAGTATTTCCAGTCCCCTCTTCCAGCTGCTTTTATCCTCCGTTTCCAGCGTGCGCCGTGCCTCGGTGGCGGCTGGGAGCCCCGGGGCCCGCGTGCTCCCGCGCGAGGCCGGGCGGCTGGAGCCGGCGCTGTTTGCTTTGGAAGGAGGCAGGCTTTGGCTGCGGAGCCGCCGGCCAGTTTTCCGCAGCCCACCCTTATAAACTTTCCCAGCCTCGCCGCTCTCCGGCCCGCTCGTCTCCCGGAGCAGGCTACCTGGGCTGGCCAAATACTTTCCCCACGAGCTGCTATATCCGGACCTGGCCTCCCAGCGCGCTCCGACGGCAGCTGGCAGCGCATGGGTGGGAGCCGGCAGCGGCGGATTTGGACTCGCCAGGCGCAGGGGTGGCCAGACCTGTTGCCTGCCCCCTTCCAGTCTCCCCGTAGTCCCTTCCAGCACAGCTGTTTTCACGGCCGTCTTGGTTCTTCCCGCTGGGAGATGCTCCCTGACGGCTTCATGGTCCTTTTGCCGAGAGGCAACGGGTCGCAGTGAGCTGCGGCTGGGCGCGAGCAGGACCCGGTGGCCCCAGAGGTCTTTCTCGGCCCATAGCTGCAGCAGCAAAGCTGTCCGGCTGCGTGCGGGAGATGCGCTGAGCTGGGACCGAGCCCCCGCCGCGCCGGGGCGACCTGGTCTCCCTTCGAGCGCCGGCGGGGAAGGCGGCGAGCGAGCCGAAGGCTTTTATCCGAGCACACGCGCGCTGCCAGCACTCCGTGGGGAAACTGAGGCAGAGTTTCGGGGTATTCAAAAGCCTCGCATGGCCGTAGCTGAAACAAGGAGTTTCTGTCCTGTTAGAAACTCGAAACTTTCCGAAAAGTCTCGGTTTCGTCTTAAATTCACAAGTTGGGAATCCTTCTTGAAAGGGAATATTGGCAGAAGGAAGTGTTTCCTTTTGACTTCACGAACAAGACAGAATAGGGGAAAAGAGTAAAGGCGTAATGTGAGGTGCTGACCTCCCCGCAGCGCAGGGCTTTCCTAATCCTGAAGGGGTGTTTTCACCGAAGTGAAGCATGCCTGCAAAACGCTATCGGGGAAAACTCTGTTCAGCTGGAAAAACATTGTCTAGCGCTCACTTCAACTTCTCTCTATAGGCCTCATACGAAGTTTTATTTATTCACTCCCTTTACGGACGAGGAATACTCTTTCTATCTCTAGGCGTTCACAAATCACGATTCGCCTCTTTAGCATGAGGGACTGGCTAAAATCATGAAACGCTTTCTCTGTAAGTTCCCTTTTGCTGCTCCTGCTTCTTCTGGGTTTTCATTCAGTTGTGGATCTCTATGAGCTTTCCACTGAGTCTGAGAGCTAGAAACATGTTTTTTTTTCTTTGACAGTTAAGAGGCTAATGGCATTATTTAGCCCCAGCGCATGAAATCAGAGCAAAAGATGTTATTAAGCTCCCAATGAATTTATCAAGACTGCCGTAGGGCTCTCTAAGTCTGGTAGGGTTGTAGGACACCAGCAAGTTGTTACCCCAAGACCACATAGCATGTGAGCTCAGGGTCTGTTATGGCTGTCTCCTATATTTAGTCCTTGGGACTCTCGGTGTGCTCAGGAGTGGCAGAGGCAACCCTCACCTTTAAGAAGAAGTCCCCAGACGTAATGAGGTCCAAGGGGCTGTGCACATCTAAAACTCTTATACAGCAGAGGGAGAGGGGGCCTGGCCCCTGGGCAGCCTGCTGGGGAGACTTTGCATTTCTTTGCAGCTGAGGACTCTCTGATGGCCCATTAGGCTGCAATAGCCACAGGCAGTCTTGTCCCACCAGGGCTGGGGTGCCAAAAGCTGTGGAGCAGCCCCCGAAGCTCAGCAGTGGCCCGCAGGGGGGATTTTGGCACCTGATCAGTACAGCTCACTGCATCCCACGACTTGCGACTTGCGTGGGATGGGAACGGCTCCCGCTCATATCTGCGCTGCCCCGCTGCCGAGTCTGTACTCGAGCAGAGCCTGTGCCTCGGATGGATGTGTGGCTATCAAGGCGGCGAGGACAGATGACCTTCCTAGCATCAGAGAGAGGGACCACAGAGACCACAGGAGCTGCTCCCGCTTTTAGCATTAGCCTAAGTTCCCAAGGAAAAAAAGTCAAAAAATCAGATCATTTCTTTTCCAGAGCTCTGTTTCTGATGGCCAGGCTTGCTGCTCGCCCTCCCAGTTCAAGGTCCCTCCAGGAAGCTCAGAAAGGGATTGTGCGGTTGCAGTGCAGGAGAGCTGCTGTCTCCCTCCTGGCCCTGGGTGACGGAGGGTCAGTGTGGGACTTCTCTGGTTCGGTCCTTGTCTCCCGTGCTATTTCTGTTCTGCCTGGTGCCCAGGGAAAGCAAGAGTCAGGAAAAGCCATGTCCCCTTCCCGTGGTCCCGGAGGGCTTGCCTAGGGACGAAGAGGCGTTTCTGAGCTTCGCTGGGCTCAGCTGAAGCTCCAGTCTGACTTTCTCACGGGAAGGGCTGACTTGGTCCCTCTGAATAGGCCCAGGCCTCCAAACTACCCCCTGCCTGGGTGTGTTTGTGCATTTGCAGCCGCCTTGTCGTCTCTCCCCCCGGCACACAAACCCAGGGCAGCAGCAGGGCCCGGCTGAGCCCCTGCTCTCCGTCTCCGTGGCTGAGCCTGATCCGGCTCTGGGGTCAGGACGGTCTCTCGTGTAAGCGTTTAGGCCAAGATCCAGTGAAATAAGTTATTCTCAGCTTTAACTTGATTACAAAGCGGGGACTACTTGCTGTAGTGTTTCAGGTACCACAGCGAAGGGGTGGAGAGTGCCCCGAGGTAGATGATTAGGCAGGGACATTACAGTAATGGGTTGGAGGCTGTATGATTTCACGTTCCCTTTTCAGGTCTGAGGACAGGCTTCCTTCTCCCCTTTCCTCCTTAAAGATCTTTTCCTGGAGAAATCTGAATGCAAACAAAACAAGCTGGTGTATCTGTTCAACAACAGCTAGGAAAGTTCACTTCTCCCTGTATATACTACGCTTTGACAGTTTTATTCAGTTCTCACTTGGGCTAAATCCCTGCCAAAAGAGTAAAGCGCTGATATGTTGCCACATGGCCATCTCAGCCTTGAGGCCAGGACACAGGGCAGATTCCCTTTATGGAGTTAGTTTTCTCTGCGGTGCCCCAAGCCCACAAATATCGCAGAGCGTTGCTACCCGCACAGGCATCGAGGTGCCAGGAAAGGCAACAGGCAGAGATACTGGGCTCCTTGTGGGGAACTCGGGCAACAAGAAATAATCCAGCCAAGCTGGAAACCCCTGAGCTTTTTTTGACTTACTCAGTGTTGTCCTGACTGACTGAGTCCCTTGCAGTCACTGGGGGAAGAGGGGTGTTTCCCATCCAAGCTCAAGTGCCTCAGTGCCCACATCTAGGAGATGCTGCAAGCCCTCAACCGGCTCGGCCATCCGGGAGGGTCCTTGGTCACTGCAGGAGGAGACCGTTTCCCTCTTCACGTTCACTGATTTTGGGGACCAGCTAAAGGTTATTCAGAGAATGGGGAAGGATCTCTGTTCAAATCCTAACCCCAGCCTCAAGCTGCAGCCTGGAATTGAGTCAACGGTGAACCCAGCAAACCCCAAGACCAACTGACAGCTCAATTGGAAATAGATACGCTTCCCTGCCCTCCCCTGTGTTATTGTTGGCGGGTGGGCTCAGGAGGCCTCCAGGTTGGGCCTGTCAAGAGCAAAAGTGAATGAAAATTGCTCTCATCTGAATAAGCACAGTCAACTGTTGCCAGCAGCTATAATGCCCCAGCTGAGGATTCGTGTGGCCAGCCATTATCCCTGTCTGGGTATCTGGTTTGACTAGCAGGTCAGAACGGCCTGTCCATGTTTAGTGGACTCTGCAAAAGACATCGTCTAGGTCGTCCTTCCTCCAACTCCTTCCCCCAGCTCCCGTTCAGGTGATGGAGTTGGGCCACTGCTGGCAGCCGGGGACTTGGCCCTTCCCTAGGGACCACCACTTGCCTCCGCTGCAGTGAAGGTTTCTACAGACTTGGTTGCGCTTGGCCAAATGGTGGGAGAAGAGAAGCTCAAAGCAGGAGCAGACGATAGGTCTGACCTGCCTTCAGAGCTCAGGATAGCAGAGTGAAAACGCTGCATCCCGCAAATGCTTAGCCAGTTCAGAGTAATTCACAGCAGTTTGCTGGGTTAGCCTCGTACAGGCAGGTTTAGTGTTAATCAGCCTAATGAGCGTCATCTAACTGTGTAGAGTCATGGTTTGTCCGCTGAGCTGCAGATGACTGACAGTGTCTTACAGAGACAGCTACATCCCGCTGAGCTGAGTCCAGATGACCTCCAACACTGTCACTTCTGGCCCTTCTCCGTGTGCCACCAAAAATCAGCCTGTGTCCTGCCTTTGGGACCTATTCTGTCGGCGCTACAACCCCGGATCGGAGATGTGACATGCAACTTGTCACCTGTAAGGAGATGCGTTTGAAAACCGTGCAGCGAAACTGCTCTTTCCGCTGGCTGGCTGCTTCTGCCGGGTGCGGAGCGCCCTGCTTTTCCCGGAGCTCGGGTTTCCTGCTGCCTGGTGGCTCTTTCAATGGGAAACCTTGGCCCGGAAAGCGCGGGGGCCTGGCTGCAGCTTCTGAGGAGAGTCCGGTATAGCGTCGACCCGTCCCCGAATGCCGCGACGCCAGCCACGCGCCACCTGCTCGCTGCCACGCGCGAGGTGGTCCACCAGGCCTGGGCCTCCTGGTTAACCGCGTAGGTAGGCTTCAGCCCAGCTCTTCTCGCTGCTGTCTCCGGTGGGACGTGTCCCGAGCGCGAGCCCCGCTGGCCTCTTCTCTCTGCCGCGGCGTGCGGGGACGGCGGCCGAGCGCCGGGGCCCCCAACCGAAGCGCGGATCCTCGTGCCGGGGTGGGGAAGGAGAGGTGTCTGCACGAGCGATCCCATGCCGGCGGGGTGTTGTACGAACGTGAGCTAAGTAGCCACCAAGAAAGGCAAAATGAGGCTCGAGGAGGTGAGCAGGAGAACGCCGACGGGGACGTGAGAGTCCTGGCTGCAAAGCGAGAGCTTGTTTGCCGTGCCGCTGCAGCGGGAGGATTAAACCCAGGGAAGCGGCTGTTAATTGAGCTCCAAGCTTAGCTGGAGCTCGGCTTGCGTTTCCTGGCCCGGCGGGAAGGAAACGGCAGCCGATGTGTCAGTGGGAACTGCGATGCGGCGGGTTTCCGTTTCTAATTGGATTGCTAATTTCTTCTGAATCGCCCTCTTTCCGAGGGCAGGAGGCGAAGCCTTGGGGGAGGACGCGGTGCAGGATTGTCGGGGTCCCGGCAGGGCGCCCACGGTTTCTTACGCAAAGCGCTTGAGTTAAAGCGCATGGCGACGGCTGCTCTCTGCTCCCTCTTCGCGAAGGCCCCGAGAAATGTCGCCCGGCTCTTGTTGAAAACATTTGCCAACATACTCTAACGGGTTTTAAAGCACAAGAAAGCAAAAAAAAAAAGGAATCTGTCTTTCGGTTTACTTTTGTTCAACTCCCACTCAGCAGGTTTACTTAGCTTTGGTCATTTATTTACTGGTCTGCACTAGAGTGCTAGCTGGATTTAAGGGATGCAAGAGTATTTCCTGAAGGTAGACCAGGCCTCCGAATGACATCCAAGCCCGGCCCAGATGTCCGAAGGGCGTCCCCGTCATTTTGGACGGCTCCGCTTGGAGGCAAACACCTCGGAAGCTGTCCAAGGTGGGTGCCCGGAGCGCGGCGGCTCAGCCCGCTCCGCTCCGCGGCGCTGCAGGCTGCCTGTGGAAAGCCGGAGGAACGGAAAGGTCGTTGGTCACTTTGGAGGATGCAGGTCTTGCACACTCCAGATTTTTTTTCCTCTTATCCCTCAAGTTGAAGCGGGTGCATGTGGTTCGGAAGCCACCCCAGCTTCAGTACAGGGGGGTTGTGTCTCTAGGGGAAAGCAGGCAGGAACAAGTACTTTCAGGAATAGTAAGCCTTGGCCAAGGTCTTCGCCTTCCCCGGCCCTTTGATGTAGGTTAATCTGCCGCAGGTCGCGCTGACGAGGACGGCCGGTGGCTGTGGTAGCTTCACCCGGAGTTTCTCGCGAGGCACCGGCTGGGGCTCTCCGTGCTGCGTTTCTGCTGCCTCGTTGCTGTTTCGCTCTTCCTCCACGAAGAAGGAAGCGGATCCACTTCACGTAAAGTGGAGGCCAAGAGCCATTGCGGTGGGTTATATCACTTTTTGTAGAGCTCTGTCCGTCATATACACTATAAAAGTACATTTTATTCTACACCGATTGAAACTCTGACCGTAAGTCCTTCTTCTAAGAACGGGGTTTATCAGCGTGTAGTTTTCTGTGGGGTTTCGCCGTACGTATGAAAAGCCTGTGGCGCTGAGAACAAACACGGTTCGTTACACCCACTGTGCTGGAGGGTAAATTCAGGCTGACGGCAGAGCTGTCGGGGAAAACGCCTCAACCCGCCGGCTCAGTCCCTGCGGCTGAGCCACGGGGGCAGGTCTTGGAGAGAGCGGCCCCGACGCTCTGGGCTTAAATCGGCACGTGTGCAAAGCCCGGCCGGGGCTGTGCGAAGCAGGAGTTGCTCTGTTGAAATCGCTGGAGCTGCACCAGCAGAAGGAGAAAGAGCAGGACGCTTTGACCGCCCCCCCCCCCCCCCCGCCCCGCGCTCCGGGATTTTGGCCGTGACTTCAAGGATGCAAAGATCTCACGTGGATCTGGCGCTTACCACGTCCCACCAGCGCTAACCGCGTCCCCGCTGCCCGGCACCGGCAGCCAAGGCCACCGCGGAGCGGAGCGGGCTGCCCTTCGCCCCCCCGGCTCGCTGCTGGCTGAAGGCTCAGGAGGCCGCGGGAACCTGCCCGCTCCGGCCAGCGTCCTGCACGGTGCCGGTCCCGGGGGAACGCGTGCTAGCTGGCAGTCCCGCTCCCTTTCCAGCTGTTGCAACGAGCGACGCTTCGACACGCCGGCTTGCTTGGGACTCTGCGTACGCCTGCTAGCACACCCTGTCCTCCCAGCAAAAGATGTGCGTCCTCAGATGACAAATCAGGCAGAGCACGGGCCCGGCTCCAGCTCAGGCAGCTGTGCCACGACAAGGCTGGGAACCGACCCCGATTTCCTGACTTCCAAGCCAATACCTGACCCAGCAGCCCACGCTGCCGCTGGCTGCTGTTCCTTTCTTTCCCGTGCTATCGCGTGCCGGTGGCTGTTCTGGCTTTGTTTTTCTAACCGAGACTCTCCGGTGGGATATCTGAACCGTCAGCCTGTCCCCTCCCCGAGCCCACCGGGGCTGCAGCCCGAAAGGAGAGCGCAGCACGAGCCGCTGCAAAAACCAGTGCCGTCCCAGGCCAGCCCTGCCTTTTGCAGCGGCAGTGTTTTTACAGGCAGCGAGGCCTGAGAGCGGCTGCCCTATAAAACACGAACGCCCGAAGGCATGCTCGGACGAGGGCAGCGGGCTGGGGGGGGACCGAGGGCAGCGACCTGGCCGCTTGCGCTGGAGAAAGCAAACCTTTCCCTCCCCTCGGCAGCTCGGCGCGGGGCTGGAGGGAGCCCAAAACACCCTCCGTTTTTGAGACGAACCTCGGGCCGGCAAGGTTTGCCGTTGTAGGGATGGGGAAAGTGAGGAACGGGACGCGCGTGACGCGCTCGCTGTCCCCGAAGGCGCCGGGAGCAGAGTGCCCCGGGGTCCTGTCCTGCCCTTGCTCCTTCGTAGGATCCGATGCCTGGGGAGAGAGGGGTCCATCCTCCGGTCCGAATTTCCCGGGGTCCTCTCTGCTCCCTCCGTGACGCCCTGCCTTCCCGGCAGGAAGGACGGGGACGGCTCCGGAGCGCAGCGCCGAGCTTCGCGCGCCCGCCCTGTCTGGCCTTCGCGGTGCCGGCTGCAGATCAAACACGAGGAAGCGAAGGGTCTGGGCTGCTCTCCTGGGAAGCCGATAGCGAACTGCGTGGCTGCCAGCGCTCGCAACGCGCGAGGCCGCGGGTTTGGCGGCAGGAAGGCGTCTGCTGCCTGGGGACGGCCTGGGGGCGGCCTGCCACCCCAAGTTGGCAGGAGGCACGTGCTCCCCTTCCCCCTTGAATCCCGACTTTGGTGGTAGCCAGGGGCTTGCGCTGTGACCTGTCCCGAAAGGAGGATGTCCCCAGTTAGCTGAGCAGCATCTCCGGGAGAGCATCCTCTGCTCTCCTGGCTTTGGGAAGAAGCCAGGAAAAGATAGCGGGCTCACAGATAACGGCCCAAAGTGGCGTTTGGCTGCCAAAAAGGACGAAACCAGCCCCAGGACCCCGAGCGGAAAGTGCGACTCCTTGCGAAGAGCTGCTCCGTCCTCGAGAGCAGCCCCCGGCAGGTTAGCTCGGTGGGACCCGCTGCCACCCGCATCTCTTCATCCCGCGGCGGCGGTCCTCGCAAAGGCAAAGCATCAACTCTGCGGAGGACGCAGATGTCCCACGTTAAATACCAGCAGCCGTGTCCAGCTGTTCTCCCAGGCTTTGGCCCTGGTGGGAATTAAAACCCCGCCTGTAGCAGCCCTGCCGAGCACGTTCACACGTCCCTACAACCCCCTTTACAGCACAACACCCTTTGGGCGGTCGCCGTACGCAGGTGGCAGGCGGCTGGCAGGAAGGGAAGGTTTCCCCCAGCATCCGTTGCCGTAATAGTTTCTGGCTCGAGGAGAACACATTACCTGGCCGTTCGCATCTGAACGCTGGGGTGTGATTTTGCTCCTGCGGGAACCTCAGGTTTTTGCCTATTTCCCAGGACTGTATTAAAATAAGGCCTTAATGAGTATCGTGTATCTGAAGCTGGGAAAGCCAGCCGCGGTCTGTTGTTTTGTGAGTGATTTTCATCCCAGCTGATGGTGTCAGATTGGCCCTTTTTTTGTGAATGAGTGTAATCCTTTTGCTGGAAGGGAGGTGTCAGCTTGGACACTTTGATCCTTGCGTCTTAGCGGTCATTAATAACGCCTGTAGTGCTTTCTGTAAGTGCGAGCCAAAGGTTTTGGATGCGATGGTTGCCTCGTGGAAAAAAACGAGTTTCTTCCAAATGAAAAGGTTTTGCAGAAGTGACACCTTGTTTCTGAGATCTTCTTTTCACTTTACTTTGAACACTTCACTTTGCTCTCGTGTAAAACCGGTGAGTGTGTTGTTTCAAGTCGCTTGCCTTTGCCTTATTTTAGGTTGGTGTATTGAATTTATAATCAATACATATTCATGATCTAAGAGATTCCCACTTTCAGCAAATCGAGGATGTCAAAAGGTAGTATTTCTGTCTCGTTAAAAGGAAACAACTGGATACTGCCCAGAGGGGACACTTCTGCTGTTTGTAACTGAAACTTGGGGAATTTTTGCTCCGAGGAAGCTGTGAAGTTTTAGATTCTAGTTCTTAGCCTGAAGAGGAAAAAATGATAAAGGAATTTGCCTCAGTGCAGAAACAGCATTTCCAGCTGCAAACCCCTGTGGCCGGGATGCCAAGGAGCTCCCGCTAGAGCGGGAGTCCGCTGCAGAGATTTAGCACGCGCCCTCCGTCGCCCTCGGTGCCCCGGGGGAGCTGGGGGTGCCGGGAGAGGGCCCCGGGGCGACTGGGAGGGATGAGCTCCGTCCCTGCCTCCTGCACAGCCCAGCAGCGGTGCTGCACGTGAGCCCCTTGCAGCTGCTCGTCTCTACCTAGTGATGAATCCCAGATGATTTCCCAGCCAGAGCAGTACAGTCACTCTCATTAGATTATAAACTGGAACTTTTACAGGCTGTATGTGGGGTTTGTGGCTTCCTTTCCCTCTCTCTGTCTCTGAAGTCCATGTTTCTTCATAAATCATCCTCTAGCCTGAGCTGAGTCTCGCTGTTTTAAGTTTAACTAGCTTATTTTTTTGCTGATAAGCTGGACTTTGAATTCTTCCCAAGATCACGGGTTGGGGCCAGTAATATCACAAAGGAGAGACAGTTAATCATGATATATCACATGCCAATGGGAACAGTGTACAGCCCTCACCGCAAGCCGCCTGTTTCCCTTGTATCAGCATTTACAGGCAGAGCACTTGTATCTCGCATAGGTGGTGGGAGGGAGGACTCAGGTCTCCCACCAGATATAAATTAGGTTGATTATTGGAGCCAGCTCAACAGTATCACGGGGCAGATCTCTAAGTTATGCGCAAAAAATGGACACCGATGGCAGGAAAACGTTGAAGTATGCACCTATTTCTTATACTATACAAGTGTTTTTTAGGGTTTTTAAGGGTTTGATCCTGACCTCACAGCAAATGTCTGCTCTGGCAACATCCTCAGTCCAAAGAGACTCAAATCCACCTAACGCTGGAACTGAAGGGTGGAACAAAGTGTGCAGAAAAATTACATCTGCTACACGCTCTTGCTGCTTTTGCTCTTATTCTTCTTTGCCACCACCCTGTCAGCAAATAAATTACTTTTCCACGACAGCTCCAGCCAAACACGTTACATTTTCTGATCCATCGCATTTTGCTCCCTTGTCCTCCCAGCCTGTGACTGAGCTCCTCTCCTGGCATCACAGTTGACTTTGGCCAACTGCTCCTGAGACGGTGCTGCTGTGGGGATGTGTCCATCTGTTCAACCCTCAGCAGCTTCAGAGCCCAGGCCAGCTCCCGTCATGTCTCCTAGAGTCAGAGCTCTCAAAGTCGCGTTCCTGTAGAAGCAGCGCTACACACAGCGCAGGTTGTCCTTATCTGAGTAAGGACCAACCCAGCTGGAGATAGAGCAGCTCCCTGGCGGTAGGGGTTGCACCCAGCTGGCTTTACTGGTATGAAGTGGGAGGCGGAGGAGTCCTCCTCAAAGCAAGTCCCATGTGCTAACACCTTATGGAAAGAATGGATTTATCAAGATTACAAGTGGTGTTGACGTGTGCAGCCAGGAGGGCCGGTCTTCCCTCGGTCTCCAGATCACAGCCAGGAGCTGAGAGACACATGTTGTGGTTCCCCGCTCTCGCCCTGCTAACGCCTGGTACCGGGCAGCCCGGCATGTTCCACCCACATCTGCCTTTGGGACGGCTTTGACCCCGCAGCTTCCCAGCCTGGCCCAAAAAAAAGCCCTCTCTTCAGTCCCAGCATCTCTCAGAGAAGCCCTGATATTTCCAAGCCCCTCGGTGCCTCCGTGTCGGATGGTGACGCGCCGTCTTTTATCTTGTTTGGCCCAGTAGGGCCAAATTCCTGCTCCTTTGCAAAGGGGGCAGGCGAGGCGGGGAGCCAGCCTGGGGCTTGCCTCCCCGCGGCGGGAGCCTCTTGCCTGGCGCCCTTCTGCTCGGGAGGCAGCTCCGCGTGTCGGGCAGATCGGCCACTTTGTCACGTTGGAAACTTTTATTGCTGGCCCAGCTGGGGTCTGGAGACCGGCCAGGGCCCAGCCAGGCCTCCGTGGGAAGGCAAGATGTGAAGGCAGGGTGAAGATGTACTCAGGGCTTTGCTCGCCCCATGGGGATTACTATCACTTTCCATTTCCCTTTCTGCGTTTTTGGAGGCTATTTGAAACCGAAAGGACACCGGTTTTGCTTGTCTAAAGTTTTAAAAGGTCAGTAACGATAGTACGACTGAACGTCGAACTTCACCCCTCAGCATAACAACCAGCGGTATCCTCTGAGCCTCTGCCGCAGGGGTCTGTTCGTTAAGGGAGAGGTGCTCAGCCGACCTACGGCTGGACGACGGCCTGTCCTTGTGATTACGGGGCAACTTGCTTAGGTCTCCGGAGAAGATACTCTCCTTGCAGCTCCAGGGCAGACCCAGCCTGTCCCATGGTCAGTGGCTGTGAGCGTCTGTCCAGCCCCTGCTGCCTCATTGCCAAAGCTACTAGCGCAGGCGGCACGAGCACCCTCCTCTCGGCAGTTCCTGCGTGGAAAGGTCGGCCTGGCGGGCGAACGCCTGGACCGCCGGGGAGGTGGGCTGTGCAGCTCTGCAGTGAGTCACCACGGAGGGAAGCTGGCAGCGTGTTGCGTGGCTAGGTGGGATTTGCAAGGCTGACAGCCGGATCCGGTGGGCGAGCGCTGGCTCCTCTCCCGCCCCGTCTCGCTAGAGCCGTTGCTTTGCAATTGAACTCCCAGGGTGAATGGCTTGAAGAGGGGGAGAGCTTCATCATGTATCTGCTGATGGATGCATGCATATTTACCTTGGCCTTCCCTGCCTTGTGGCTGCGGATAGTTATCTGAGTGATGAATTTATCTGTGCAGGGACCCTTGAATCATGGGGGCAGAGGGGAAGTATCTATTATGACAGTTTGGCGCAGGGGAGAAGTAATAACAGAGAGGAGCCGGGGTTGGTTGCACATCAAAGCCAGGGCTCTCACGTCCTGGTCTGTCTGCTGGTTTTCATCTGGTCGTGGCAAAGCTGCATGCGCAAGCGAGGGGTCTTGCGTGTCGGAGGCTCGTGTCCCTGACTGAGGGCCAGCCAGGAGAGAAGCGAATTTCTTAATTTCAGCTTTTCTGGATGTGTTAACTTCCTGCTTGCCTATGCTGCCGGGGACAGGGTGGAGAGCCCTGCCGAAGTCTCCAAGCCGCACGGTGCCACCCCGGCCTGGGACTGGCCGAACTTGCATTTGCGGCACGGTGCAAAAGCGGCTTTGCTCAGACTTTCTCAAATCAGGGCCCGATTCTGCAGGGTCAGCAGCAGCCCCCAGGTGGAGACGTAAAGCGAGGGGAACCCCGGCCCCTGCACTTGGCACCCCACGCTCTGGCTCACCGGAGCTGGTAAGGGATGTTCCTCTCGCAGCGCCCAGAGCCAGCCGCTTTTGGCCCTTGCTCGCTGCGTGGCTGCTGCCGAGCGAGCAGCTTGCAGCTGCGGGGAAAGGGGACGAGCCGCCGAGACCCGCGTTCTCGCCCGCTGCATCTGCTCGGGGCCGGGGCCGTGCGAGGTGTCTCGGGGGGCTCAGGCAGCTGCGCGAAAGCTTTGGCAGGGGCCTCAGCGGGCAGGGCAGGGAGGAGGGCACCGCGCAAAGCCTGCGTGAGAAAGCGTCCCCTCTCCCCTCCTGCTTTTGCAGGAAGCACGAAGCGAGCTTCCCGCCACCCAAAAGCGAGCCAGAGATCCCCAACGTGCATCAGGGGAGCCCACATCCGAGCAGGTGAGGCGCTGGTTTACGTGTCCCCTCGACTGAGCGGGTGACCGACGCTTCCCTCCCCTCCCAAGGGGAAGACGGCCGGCGTGAGCTGGGGCACCCCGTCTGCGTCGAAAGAGAAAGGGGTTTCCTCGCGATGGGCACCAGGAGGTGAGCGTGGGCCTGCGCTGTACGGGACGGCGACCGTTAGGGGACGGGCCGCGAGGTCCGCTCTGCGACGTGAGACGTCGCCCCGGCCAGGCGAGCGCCACACTTGGAAGGTCTGTCTTCAGGTGGCCGTAGAAGAAGGAACGGGCGGAGGCCAGGGAGCGAACAGGGCTCCTATTTGGGCACGGTAAAAGCTGACCCGGCCCCGCGGCGTGAGCCGGCGTCTGCAGTGCTCCTGGCTGCAAAACGCAGCCCGGCCATGGCCACCTTCAGGAGAGGTCAGTAACTCTTAATTGGACCCGCCAGAGGCCACCTAGACGGCACGGTGGGAGAAGAAAGCTAAAAAAAATGGGTGGCATTTCTTCTTCACCACATCCTCAGAGCTTTCCAAGGGTTCTCCGTGGCAGGGAACTTCTCACCAGCGTTGTGCAATGCTGGCTCTTGTTTTCCTTGAACCTTAGTCATACTTTAATCCATTCTTTATGCCACAGTAACCTCCAGGGGGGAAAGAGCATTGCTGATGCCTGGTTTGGGGCAGTATCAAAACCTTGCGGCTTCGTCTCAGGCTTCATCATTCTGTCCTGTCAACGCCGTTGCCCCCGGGACGAGGGCAGCCGCACGGGCAGAGTGCCCGGTCCTCCGCTCGAGGCAACGCTTGCAGCCCAGTCCCAGCAGGCGCTCGGCTGCCAGCCGAGTTATCTTGCAGATGGGCTGTAAAATTAGCGTTGTCCCAATCGCTTATGGTCACAGAGAAAAAGCCATGCAGAGCTTTTAGATATTTGTTTGTTTGCTTATTTTGGCAAGAGGAAAAAGGCCAAATTTAAGTTTGGGTGAATGCATCCTGCGTCCTTCATCTTTCATTGTAGCTCCAACTGGAAAAGCTGCTCCCCGCTTCCTTCCCTTATCAGTAAATGAGGTGGTTAATCTGGGAAAGGCAGTTGGACGGCAAAAGGCAGTCCACGTGTTAAATATTATTGCTGTTGTTATTAATAGCCTAACTCTTGGGCAATGTTTCTGGGCAGGGTTGGATCCAGGAACTGCATTTTTTTGGATTACATTATCTGCTTGCTCTGCTCTTTCTGGGCCTATAGGGCTCAGCGCAGGGGGTCAGACAGCATAGGTGGCTTTCGTAGGGCTCCCTCTGCTCCCGGCTCATCACCGTTTCGTTTGCCGCTCTATTTCAGCCAGATGGCATTTAGGCTGGTGACTCTGTTCATATGGGGTTTAAAACCCAAATCTGGGAAACAGCCTGCCAAGCCCTGCGGAGAGGCTATTTTGTAGATTATATGGGGCTCAGGTGGGACAGTCTCACCACATGCTTTTCCTCTGGCCATCTCCAGCACGGTGGGTCCTCGAGAGGACCCACTGCCTTTCCAGCCCCGGAGGAGACCGCCAGGCTGGCGGAGGTGCCTCCCGCACCGCGCCGGGAGGGCTGGAGGCGTTGCAGGGGTACCCACGCCCCACAGAGGAAGCTCTCGTCAACATTTGCCCTGTGGGCTTGCTTTGCAAGTCGTGCTTAAAGGCAGGTGGAGACTTGCCACCCTTCTGGCGAACTGGCAGCTGGGTGAAGAAACCGGAGCGGTGCACGCCAGCAGTGGGGCGTGCGGATTACAGGCCACCGGCCTCCCCTCTTTCCAGGAAACCGATCTCTTACCCTCACCCCAGCTTTCCCAGGCCCCTTTTCACTGGAAATTACAAGGAACTGTGTGTAATAACCTCAGCTGGCTGTTTCCTGGAACGGGCCCTTGCTGTCCCACCCTTGCACTGCCCTTCCCACCCCGCAGCATGTCTGCCAGGGACTCCTCCAGCCCCACCAGCTCTTCCAAGGACCATCTGTTTTGCATGAGGTCTGTCACTTGGAGCCCAGCAGACCATGTCCACCTCAGCTGGGGCCAGCTGGTTATTTTCATAGAAGAGGGTGCTATAGTGGGCACGGGCACTAGGGTCTTTTTTTTTTCCTTAATTCCTTTTGCTCTGACCCGGATTTATTAACTCTACGAGGTCAAGCTGTCACTGCATACTTGTGGGTAGCAGCTGCTCCGTGTTACGCTCTGGGAACGGTAGAGCTGTATTTGCGTTAGAGCTTAAGAGCTTGGAAGGGACTTGGAAGACAAGCACTATATTAGGAACCTAGGTTTAACTGCAGGGGCAGTTTTGGGCATGGATACAGGATCCCTACGCTGAGAGCAGCCTTGAAGGATAAGGTATTTTCCTGCTCTGTCTCAAAAGCTTGGTCTGATGACAGGTGGCACCCGAAATTTTTAAGTTTCTTTAAGCCATCTGCACACTAGGCAAAGCCATCTAAACTAGATGAAGCCACTTGATTTAGGCAAAGCCACTTCCCAGACTTGCCCACGGTTGGTGTCTGAGGCAGATGAGAAGTTTAGGATGGAGAAACCCTGATTCGTATTGCTGGTCTTCAATCTCTGGAAGAAATTGGAAGAGAAATTTAATATAATGCATCTGTAATGACTAGGTTTTGATGGACTTACTTATCCAAATTCTGCGTTAATGTGGTACACATTAACCCAGGGTGTCCATGTTCTGCAGAGCTGAGTAGAGGGAATTCCCCCTCCAGCCCAGAGGAGACACGACACGCCAGAGAGTGGGAAATACAGATAGCTACAAAACCCTCTCTGTACCATCTGGATTAACGCACGGGTGCCCTTCCTCCCCGACCCGGGGAACGACCACACTGCGTCTCTTGTCTGCAAGCGCTCTAGCTGGCGAGGCTGGAGGCACGGCCACCCTTTAAGGGCAGGACGCCCACCAGCGCTGGGTACCACCGGCTCGCCAGAGGCCAGGCATGGCCATTGTGATGGAGACAATGGGCAGAGCTCCTGAATGGAAAATGATCTCTTCTGTTGGCCTCACAATGGGGTCCCTGTTCCTGCAGAAGTTCACAGCTCCTGGGTGAAGGGAGTGCTCCCACCCCAGGCTAGCCTGGCTTTGATCTTCCCGCTTGCTGCGCTTGCTGCCTTGTTTTTTCTTACTGCTCCTAAATTATTCAGTACCTAAAAAAGAAAAAAAAGAGGACGGGGTGGGGGGAAATATTCTTTTGCAACCTTCTTTAGTGGTTGCTCTTCAGGAGTCCCTCCTGCCTGGCTGCTTATCATAGCACTGCGAAGAAACAGCGAGGGGAAAAGCTCTCTGCTGTGATCAGGCCGTCAGACAAGGCTCGCACAACACTCTGCTCACCTGAAACCACCGCGGTCCCCGCTTACAGCTGCCGAAGCACAAATTCACCGTGCACGTGTAGGCCACAGCGCGTTTCAGCATTTTCACCTGCCGCCTTTTGCATTTTGTCAAGAAGCAGAGGATTGACTGGGGAATGTGTATGCGTTTCCCTTTAACAAGACTAGTGCTTTAAAAGTAGGCTTTGCTCATTTAAAAGCTGGGTGACCCCCTGACCAGCGGGTTCAGTCCCTGCCGACCTGAGCGTTGCTGTATGTTGGCCTGAGGTGGTGGCATCCCAGCTGATGCTGTCCCCAAATCAGTTTAGTCTCGCCCCTCCTTGCCCAGCCTGCAAACGCCGCGTCTGCCTGCGCCTGCGCATTGCACCCCGTGATGGAGTGAAGCAGGGAATAACCGCGGGAGAGGAACTGTAAAGCAAATCGTTGGGCCCGTAGCCCTGCAGGAGCGCCAGGAGGAAGGGGCTGGTGCTCTGCATCCTCGCGCGGCTCGCTGGCCCTCAGAGCGGTACCAGTCCCCTTTACGGAGCGCTTTGAAACCCAAGGTTAAAAATGCTCCTTGTAAGCCAGGTGGTTTCATTAGCTTCTCTCGTGTTATTCCAGTTTACACGCACTGGGGATAGATAGATACGGCCCATGGTTCTTACTGGGCGCAGGCTGGCTGGCCAGATCGGGGGACAGAAAGATTTGGAGAAAGTAGGGTGGGGAGGACGAGATTTTGGCATGATAAAGTATGGGAAGAGCCAGACCCCTTTTCTCAGTCGTTCTACTTTTTTTTTTTTTTCTAAATGCACTTTTGAGGAATGTCCAAACATGAAAGACTTTAACCCAAAAGGAATTTTATCCAAAAAATTTATGAGCAACTTAAAAAGAGAGAGCAGTGAGAAGAAACGGAAAGCCAGATGTAACTATAGCATTAGATGGCTTTTTAGTTTAGTTTCAAATTTTGTAGGAGCTGTAATTGGGAACCTTAGGGTTTCTGCAATGTCTGTAATTGGGTATTGAGGCAACTGTGAACTTTTGATCGTGTATTTTGTGTTTCCTGGTCTTCTGCCCATCTCCAAAAGGGAGTGTCTGACCGTGTCGTTGCACTCTTGCCATCAGACGCTGGTATGAGGAAGAGGGCAGGAGCAGTTGGCAACAGTGCAATGAAATGCTGGGCTCAGAAGCTGCAAAACACCCAAACCAGGGCAGAGTCCCCCTCCTCCTGAAGGCCCCCGCTGGGGGAGTTGACTCTAGAAAAAACCTAGTTCAAACCAAACAGGTAAAGCAATGCCTCAAGTGGTGTCTTTCAGTACATAGTCATACTCAGGGCATGAATCAGTCTGGAAACACAAGCAAACCTCTGCCTTGCTGAGGAGAGGAAAACCAAGGTAGCTATGGTCTGCGAGACGCTCAAGGCAAGAGATTTCCTGCTTGCAACTAAGGGCTCAGATCTCCTTAAATATTGGGTACAGTTTCAGGAGTTTGGTCCCAACAGTTGCTGGAGAAATAGCAACAGCATTACAGGACGGTGCGGCCAGTGGCCATACCTAGCAAACGTGGGCTACGTCCGGGTGGAAGAGACTTGCCTGAATTCCCTGTGAAACCATACGGGATAATTAGGACCGAGAAGGTCATTAGCACCTCCTTGACTTAGCATCTTGGGCTGCCCCCTTCTCTTTTGCTTGCAAAGAGTAATAAATAGGGGGCCCTGGCAGTATCCCTGGCTAATGTAGGGGGATGATGCAGATTTTGGGGGAGAGCAGCCTCTTTCTCTCTCCCTGCCCTGTACCCCAAGCAGCGTCTCGGGGCCTGGTGCTCTCCAGCGCGTTTAATTTTGCTCGGTGTTTTGCCAGAGACTGTTATTAAGAAATAAGGCTCTGCCTTTTTATCATTCCTCTGAGCGCCTGCCTGATGTCATTCTGTCTGGCAACCAAGCGATCAAAAGAAGCTCCCTTGGGAGAAATTTCTCAAGCCAACAGCCAGCCAGAAAAAAATAATACCCCATTAAATATAATACAAGGCAAAAGCCGCAGCGTCTCCCTGATAAAGGTAAAGGCAGCGTAACCTAGGCTCTGCGCAGAAACTTGCCTCCTAGCAGCCGCCGAGGGCCAGATCGCCTCGAGCGGGGATGTCGCGTGCCCTGCGCTTGCCTGGGCGCTTACCCTTCACCGAAGCTGTTTCGCGGTCCAGCTTTGGCCGGCCTCCTTCCCTGCTGCCTTGCCAACCTCCCTGCCGTTTTCCTCCCTCCTGCTGCCAGGTTTGAAGGCCGTTGCTCGCCCCTCGGTACCTCCAGCAGAAACTGGGCCTCCAGGGGCCGAAGCTGGGAGCGGAGCTGCTCTGTCCCGTCCGGGGTGGCCAGGGTGACGCCAGGGGATCGCAGCGGTCGGAGGGGCTGAGCAGAGCAGCGCTCATGCAGCGCTTCCGCTTTTTCCCAAGGTGGGAAAATGCAGAGGAATCCCTGGGAAATGTCTCTTTTTCCTGCCATTTGAGGCCAGTTTCCTTCCTGGCAGATTGTAGGATCCCCCCTCCCACCCCAGGCAGTAGGAACGGCAGCTTTCCAGCTAGAGCGGCACAGGTCCCAAGCAGCCTCTCCGCTGCTCCGCACCTTCTCCCGGCAGCTTCACGCGTGCCCGGCCACCAGTCACTCCCTTTGCCTGGAGGGGGAAACTGAGGCACGGAGCTGACCTTTTTCGAGGAACTGCAGTGGAAGCTGGAGGCAGAATTCAATGGCCGGGGACCCGAAGCAAAACCACCGATTGCTGCTGCGGACCCGCAGGGTTTGGAGTTTCCAGCGCTCCCGTTTCATCTAATCTGGTGCGACTTTGCCCCTGCTCGCCCCACCTTTACAAGCCCAACCTTGTGCTGCTGTCCCTGGCCACGCTCTTCCTTGGCAACGTAGCCGTGAAAGTGCTGAGCTCTGGCACTTGGCCTCAGGCTCCTTTTTTCCGACTTTTCTTCCCTCTCGATAGCAGGGTGAGTAGGTACTAAACTCACGGAGAGGGAGGTCAGGCAACGCCGTATTGCAAGCCCCATGCATACCCCAAGGCAGGGAAAGTCATTTGACAAGGAGCTGGAGGAAGGACCTTGGAAGAAGGAAACCTTCTCCAGACCTCTGCCAGGTCTGTAGAGATGGAGCAGATGCCCCCGTGTGCCAGACATGGCTTTTGCTTCGTTTGCATGGTCAGGACCAGGGCTGAGTGATTGCAATCAGAGCCGTGAGGAGGTAAATCTGGAGCTCAAGCTAAACCAGTCCGTGCATTTCTGTATTCCTTATGGGAACAGAGAGGGAGCCTGGATAAATGGCAGTCTGGCCACGCTGCTGTTCCACTTCTGGTCACTTGTCATCTGGCCCCTTGGACCAGCTGCCTGCTTTCTCTGTGCCTCAGTTTCCCGTAAAATAAAGATTTTGTGTGTCTTCTTCTCCACCATGAGATCCTACACGAAACGCCATTTGCAGTCATCTTGCGCATGACTTTGATCCCCAGGTCCCACAGCCAAGGCCTTCTGGATCTGGAAGCTGCTTTAGGGTTGCAGGTCCCTGGCTCTTCCCCACCTAGCTGCCCTTGCGGGATTTGGGGCTCTTCTCTTAAAGGGCTGGTGTCGCTCACGTTTGGCTCTGCGAGCTGCAAGGTTTTTCAATCATCCCCTAATGATAGGAAAGCAACTTTTATTCCCTCTCTCCCCCGGGCTTGGCAGGAGAGGTGGAATGTGGATTGCTAGAGGAGCAGCCACCTCTCAGGCCAACAGCTGCTTAGGGGGATGGGTTAGATAAATGTGCAGGATTTCCAATCAGCCCGACACAGCCCAGCCAGAGGACTGCACCGGAGCACGGATGTGCAGGAATGGCTGACTCTGATAATGCCGCGTTCATCTCAGCGATCCCAAAGAGCATGACCGGAGGAGTCAGCCTTGCCCGGAGGGGACCGCAGCGGCCGGTTCATCGACCCCAAAGACGCCACTTGGCAGCTTAGGATGTGGCAGCGATGGCAGAGGGAAAGGCAGGTCGGCTTGCTTTGGGAAGAGCAGAAACGCCGAGACAGAGGGATCCCCTCCAAGACATCGTTGCTGCGTTCAGACGCTGCCGGCAAGGGGCTGTACCCGCCGGAGGAACCAGCCCCGTCTGGAAGCACCTGCAAGCTAGCCAAGACCGAGGTGTGTTTTTCTCCCTGCCTTGCAAAGCGGGAGCGGCGGGGCTGACGCCCCAGCTTGGGCCGGCTCGGACAGCACCCCCAGGCTCTCTGCTTGGGTACCGCATGGTCCGAGCCTTGGGCCGTGCGTTGGGCTCGGCCGGCGGGCGCGAGCCCGGCAGCGGGACTCGCAGCCGCTTCGCCTGCCGGGTGCTTTACGTGCCGAGAGCCGCGGGGCTCAGCCTTAGCCGCCAACCCGCGGCTGGTGCCCGCCCGCCCGCCGCCAGCTTGGGCAGCGGTCGGCATGGCCGTGGGATGAGCGGCGGAGGAGCGTTAATCGAAAGGAGATGCCGCTTGGGGCTCAGGAGGCGCAGCGGTCGGCTCGTGGCGGGCCACCTCCGCGTGACTTTCTGCCTACGAGCCGTGTCACCGAGTTACGTCTCCTCCTGTGCCCCCGGGGGACGAGGTGCTACCGCTCAGCGGGTGGAAAACCGCATGCCCAGAGACGACATCCCGTGGAAAGCTGTGATTTCTTCTTCTTCTCCCTCTCTCCTGTCCCCTCCTCAGCGCTTCCCACCCACCCACCCAACCGTCATGTGCAGCGAGAAAGGAAACAGCCCCGAAGAAACACGCCGGGCTGAGTTTCCATCTGGGCACGGTATAACTCAGCCCCAGGAATGGCCAGACACGCTATGATCTCCCACTCTCCGAAATCAAAGCAAGGCAAAAGCCGGCTCTCCTTTTTCTCTGTTGCCAAGGGCTAGAAATCCCATCAAGATCCAAAGCGTATCATTCCACTGGGAGATTTATACTGGGGGAAGGGACAGAATTGGTTATTTGATGACTGGGGTTTTTTTAAGTCCTTAATATCTCCCTCCCCTCCTTCACTGTACAGCACAAATCCCCTTTCCAACACATGCGCGAGAGCAGAGCTGAACCGTTCACACAGAAAACAGGTGATAAATCACGGGGCAATTGATTCAAACCATTCCAGGGAATGGGAAACACATGGACGGTCTTTCTAATTAACTGTTTGATATGGCTGCGGTGAGTTTGGGTGTAGTTTCCAATGTTTTGCATTTGGCTTGTTTCAGACCTCTCCATGGTAACTGCAGTTTACCGGAAAGTGAGAAAATCCTGCATTCGAGAGAGCTAAGTGACTTGTTACAGTTCAGCGCAACCACGATAAAAAAGCAAAAAAAGTAAATATGGTGTTTCCTCTGCGGGAACGTTCTCTTCTCTTTCTCTTTCCAGCTGGAAAAACAAAACAAAATAAAAGGTCTTTCTGCTTTATCTGTAAATCTCCAGTACTTATTCTCTGCTGGGTTGCAGAGAACTTGGACCCGCTGCCCTCCAAGACGCTTGCTGAGATTCATGGGTGAGTCCAAGGGCCAGCTGAGCAGAGCAAAGAGGCTCACTCGTCTCGCCCGCCTGGCACGCTGACCCTCCCTTCGCATCCCTCCGCTCGCTCTGCCATCCGTACGTAAATGCCCAGCGGGGTACCCACGCACCCCCTCTTACCCCCCTTCCCTGTCAAGCTGCTAGCCACAAAACCCGGCAGGTGTTAGGCCGTGGATGCGCTGCGATCTCTTCCCATCCGAAACGTTCACGAGGGCGGTTCGTGTGAGGCTGCGTCTCATCTGAAACACGTCTGCAGGCTTCTTTTGGTTTGCGGTCCGGCGTCTCGTGCCAAGGTGTCTGTCGCCTTCTGTGTCTGGGGGGCTGCAAAGTGCCACCGCCGGCAGGACGCCGAGGGTCTCGGTGCGTTCAGCTACGCGCGGCAGCCCGTGAGAGGGCAGGCGTCACCTGGGATCTGTTGGGTCCCCAAGGAGCGCTCGTGCTGTCTAAGTAAATCTAGCCCGTTAATTCACGGTGAGTTCGCAGGGAACTCGGAAACGAGGCAAGGCTCTGTTGAGGACGCGGAGGGCTCCCTTTGCTGCACGCAGGTGGCTGCACCTTTGGGAAGGCGAGCAAGCCCAGGCACCCCGAGCGTTAAACGTGCACGCCTCTCCCGTGGGAAACGGGAGTCCCAGCCCGAGGCGGCGATCGGGTACCCCCGGGACAAGCCCCGGAGACGTGCGACGGCCTGGGAGGATGGCTGCTTTGGTGCCCCCCGCGGCACCGAGCTCAGCACGGAGCTGCGCTGGAGGAGGAGGCGCTGGGCAGAAGGGCTCGGTGCCGCCGGCACAGCCCCGATAGCTGACGGAGGTGGCTGGGGGCGGCCAGAGGACGGGGATGGCGAGGACAGGGCCACCTGAGTCAGTCTGGACTGGGTTAGCGAGACAACCTGGGGACACTCACCCCAAACCTATTCGGTTCGAGTCCAGCCTGTGCTGCCTGCGTCTTCCATTTCCACCAGCCGAGAGTAGCCAGCACATTAAAATGTAATTTTAAAAGGAATAAAGGTTTAATCCATCTGTGTTTGAAAACAGTCCTTTCCCGTATCCTGCTTTTGGCACGTTCTCCCAGCTGGGGCATTGCACCTCACTCCATAACCTGGGCACAGCTGCTGCAGCCGGGGAGGGAGGTGAGAAGCAGCCCCCACCACGGGTATCCTGCACACAAACGAGGCACCAAGCGGCAAATCAAGTTTGGACGTTAATATTTTATTTTTTTATTGGCGCTTTTTTTTTTTTTTTTCCATTTTACCCTTTCTGCACCGTGACTCCCCGGGGGCCCGGTGTAACATCTGGCCAAGCCACTTCTGGTTCCATTTATTGGCAGATAATTTATTTGAGGATCAGCAGGGAAAAGTGACCTAACCATTTATTGGAGGTATATTGGTTGACCCCTTGGTGATGCTGCTCGTGTAAGGGTTAGTTAGGTGCTTGGGGCCTGATCCAGATCCAAGGAAGGCAAATAGAGATCTTCCCTTTAAAATCCAGAGCTGTTAGATCTTCATCCAAAAACACTGGGGGAAATTAGTCAAATAAATGCTGTGTGAATATTATTGCATATTATTCATTCTCTGGGAATATTTTTAAGTATTATTCACTCCTGGTGCATATTGTTAAAGCAGCTCCCCCTCAGAGAAGGAAATCCAACCGTTTAAACCAATCTTATTCTCTTTTCTGTCCTTTTTATCTTTTCTGCTCGCTTTTTCCTTTCCGTTCCTCTCTTCAAACCTTTGCTCTCTTTTCACTGCCCTTCGCATCCGTGGCTGCCCCTCGGCAGCCCACAAGCCCGCTGGTGAGGCCGACGGCAGCCCAGACGCAGCGCGTGAGCAGGTTAGCGCAGGAACCGTCTTCTGGGTCTGGGCTCACGCAGCACCTCTCGCCGCAAGGGCCTGCCCGCGCCTGCGCTTGTGGTCTTCCTCTTGCTTATTTGCACTGCAGCGGTGAGCTCAACTCGTTGCGTTTGAAAGGTGTCAACAGGCTAATACTCACTTGTCAGCAGACTCTTCTAAGCTCTCTTAAGCTCTTCCAGGGGTGATGGATCGTGTTCAAATTCCGTTCCCCGTGTTTGGCTAAAATTATCCAGCTTTCAAAAATACAAATGATTTTTTTCCTTGCACAATCAAAAGCGTGGGCTTATTTTTGTTCGAATCAAAATCCAGAGGCATTTTCCAAGGAGGCATTTTGGAAAAATAATGAAAATTTCACAAATTTTGCAGCCAAAAGCAATTGACCCTTCTCCCCAGAGGGGAATTTCATTTACTTCTGGCATTGCCACACATACCAGTGGTCAACCCCATTGTACACGTGGCTAATAACAGTGTATAAAATGAAATAGGATTCTTTGCATTGGCTTTTGGGAACAACAGCTAGATTCCCTGCTCGCGCGAGCCTGTGCAGCAAGGCGAACGCTTCACGGCTAGGCACGTGCACCGCTCAGCGGCCGGGCCCCGGCGTGCCGGGGAGGGGGCTGCACATAGGCGATAATGCAGGCATGCCACCACTCGCCGCTCAGGGGCTGCTGCAGAGGGAGAGGGAGAAGAAGGGAGCAAGTGTGGGAACTAGTGTGACCTGGGCAGGCTCCATCTTCCTTCTTTGCGTAGTTAACTCCTTCGTTCGCCGTGGTCCCCGCCAGGCCAGGATGCTCAGCAGCCCCAGGGAGCTTGGATGCGAAGAGCCTTTCCTTTTGCACTGGAATTTGCATCCTCAGGAACACGTCTTGGTTGTGGGGGGTGGGGAGGGGGAACTGTTTAGTTATTCCCAGGTCCTTTTTCTCCCAGCTGGACCGTATCCCACTCCTAGGAGCTTTGCTGAATCGGTGGTGGAAGCGCTCTTTCCTAACGTGCCCCGTGCAGATGGGACTGCGGTGTGGCCCAGGGTGAGACTCACCTCTCCTCCCAGGCTCTGACTCATGAGGAACAAGTTGAGGGTGAGAGTAAGGGATGAGGTGAGACCATACGCTTGGCCTCACCTTCCCCATCTCCCCTGGAAAGAGAGTGGTGGTCCACCCCCACTCTGGGGTGGTCTTGGGACATTGGGGCACAGCCAATCTGTTCGAGACCCTCCCATGAAAGCCGCTGCAGAAATGCATCACATGATTTTAGGCTGCCTTGGTTAGCTTTCAACACCCAGTGCTAAGGACTTTGGCCTGTGCCCGCTAGATGCTCAGGACAGCATGAGCTGGCCACCCATTCGGGCTCTGCGGGGGAGATTTTCATCCCACCAGCACAGGCCGAGCATGACGTCAGATCCATCCTGGCTCTGGGTCTTGTGGGAGATTTTCAGGCGTAGTGAGATCAGCCTTTCCTGCTTGTGACCAAATCCAAACAATAAAAAAAAAGAAAGAAATGCAAGCCAAGAATGAAATCACTAAATGCTTTCATAGCTTGGTAGGGCCTCGGGCTGGGTTTCAGCCTTGGTGTCATTTGCCTCTCACTTTCTACAGCAGAGGAACCAGTGGGACTGTGCACTAGATAGACTGTTTATGGAAACGAACTGGTTTATCAAACATCTAGCCTCACTGATGGATATTTGTTTGGAAAAGGGTTAGCTCTAAATGATGGCGGATGTTGACTTCTCCACTTTCTTTGAACTTACTAGTTTGTTGGCCCCATTAAGGACATACTCACTTAGAGTGAGCATAGCTGGGATACCTAGGCGACCCTGCAGGCCCCGTGAGTTCCTCCCCGCTGGATATTCTGTGCTGCCTTTCCTGCAAAGAAATGCAGGCACCTCGCGCAGATTTATAGTTCAAAGAGAAAGAAGCTTCTCAAGCCTGGAGGTATTTGCCAAGCAGAGACGGGATTCAGACGGGATGCTTGGCTTCTGCTTTCCACCCCTGACTTACTGTGCAACCTTGCAGATCATTATATCTCCCTCGTCTCCTCTTTGGCCTGTGAAACACAGGCTATGATGCTGATGGAGATGCTGATGGAGATGCTGCTCAACGGCCCTGCAGAAAGCCAAGGGTCAGTGTTATTGAAGACGGTAGCAGCGATGATGCTTTCTTCGCAGAATCTTTCTGGGTTCCTGCATTACTAAATCCTTTGCCCTTTTAGTTTCTTGGGAAAGCATCTGGTTTTCAGCTCCATGTCTCTCCAATCTGTCATTTTACACAAATATACAAATATCCTTTTTTGGATGATGGATTGGGGCTGCACTTTGGCTTGGATCACACAGCTCAGACTGGAAGAGGGGCTTTGAAGCAGTGAAAATTTAACATTCCCATATCGCCAGCAGAACGGTGCGTGGGAGAGAAATACACGCGGGGAAACACAGACCCTGGCTCCTTTACTGGTCCAGCATCGTCCTATATAACGTTACACACGTTGTTAATTCACCGAAAGGGCATCATTACCTTCCTCTGCAGCAGGAGGGAGTGGGTTGGCTCCTAGGTGGATTTACACATCCTCTGGAGGACGTGCTACTGGCTTTGCGGGGAGCCCAGGTGGACTGCCCCTAACGTGGACCCCTTGCTTAAATGCCTATAATGAAACGATTCAGGGCCGCTGTGGCTCCATGTAAGCCCAGTCTGTGCTGCCAGAGCGATACAGTGCGAATGTAAGGCAGGGACACGTTGGCTTCAAGGCAAAAAAACACTCTGCAGGGATTTGTTTCAGCCTCCCCCTTTCCAGAGTCACCGGGGCAGCGAGCGCATCGCCGGCAGGACCGGGAGCACGGGGCAGCGAGGACCGGGCGAGCCCAGCCCGCGGTTTGTCACCTGCAACGAGTGCTAGGGCTGTCTCGCTGCGGCCCAGGGCCTCTGCCCTCGCATGGGCAAGAGCTCCATTTGGGAAAGTGTTAGCAAGGACTCTGATGCTTTTGTGCTGATTTACTAGCTGAAGCTGTAAATCAGCACTTGTCGGAGGCTTGAGTTACGCGTCTCTGCCGCAGAGTGATGGAGCCAGCTGCCAGGGCGAATTACCGAGCAGCAAGCTTGAGTCTGAAATCATTGTTTTAGGCCTCAGAGCGAGCTAAAAAACATTCAGGTGATTTATACAGGAGGAAACGGCTCTGTGTCCTTTTCAACCGGAGTCCTGCATCCTGCCAGCAAAGACCCGCAAAATCGCCTGCTTTGAGCCCTGTTTTTAACCTTGCGCTGGGGAAGGACGGAGCCAATTTATGAAATTAGGCTTTGAAGTCTCACCGCGAGGATTACGTCTAAGGGAGGGAAGTGCTGGCCTCGGTGGGAGGTTGCCCGTGCCTTGTGCGGAGCAGAGCTTTGCCCTTGTGCAGCGCCCCAGGGAGCCAGCTCAGCCGCAGCTCTCGCGGTGCCCCGGGGCTCGGGTGCCGCGGCGCTGAGCGCTTCCCCGCGGGCAGGCGTTACGTGGCAGGTCAATAAAGCCGCGCTCGGCTGACTAGAAAAATGGGAGTCCCCTGTCGCAGCTATGGCCACGTAGGAGTAAAGAGTGAGTGAATAAATAAGGTGCCAGCAGATGGTGCTCAATAATTTGCAGCAGCGTCCTTGGGTTTTATAAGCGCAATAAAGAGCAGTCCATCCGCAGCAGAAGGCTTCCTTCGTACGGTGCCTCTTCTCCCTCCCGGATAGCGAGGGCAGCGCGTGGAGGGGCCTGGCGAGGACGGCGGCCTTTTTGCTGCGGTAGCATGCACAGGACACAGCGAGGACTCACCCTTCCTTGGGTTGGTCCATTGCAAAAGGGTTAGAAGGTTGTCCTCGTCCTCAAGAGCAACCTTCTGGGCAGAAATCTCTGACTGGGCTGCGCTGTGATGGTTTCTTCCTGTTGCTCCGGAAGAGAATTAAATAGCGTTGGTTGCACCAAAAGTGCTGTTGTAAATGCAGCAAGCGTGGGCAGCGTTTACTTGTTTTATTTCAAACAGATCACAGCATTATAAGAGAAGCACTTTTTTATTGCGGTGGGATACAGGCGCCGCAGACTCTGCTTCTGCAGCTTTGTTTGCGTCCTCAGAGTTTTGTTTGTTCAGAAAACATAGCGGGGGAAAAATAACATGAAAAAAGGCATTGCGGTTTGATTTCAAAGGAATATCTCACTGCCCCGGGAAGATAAAACGTCTAATCGTATCATTCGCTTTATCTCACTTGGATGTTCCACTTCCATCGCTAAACCGCCGTAGCAGTTGCTTCGGTTTTTCTCATGCACAAATGGAAAAGTATTAAACGCAGCAGCTCTTCTGACAAAGTGGCCTCGGAGGCTGGAAGGGCCTTTCTTCTCCCCTGCATGCATTGTCACGGCGGTAGCCCCTGCTCTGCCCAAATTCATCTTATCCCCGAGCGAGGGTTTTGCTTTGCTGCAGCGCTAGGGTGTCTTTCTGCTCCCAGCGAAGGTGCTGACGGTGGAACGGGCTTTGCTCAGGCTGTGAAAATGGGCTTTTTTGTCATTTTTTTGCAAATGTCCTGTGAACTCCGGCGCATGCGGTGCTGCGCAGACCGTCTGCATCTCACAGCCACCCTGAGCCGTTTGTTGATTCGGGTGCTGTCCTGGCTATCCGCTTTGCCGGGGACAGCTGCGCTGCCGTCCCCTGCTCCGCTCGCCGGCTGCCTCCTCGCCTTGAGCCCCGTGACTTGCAGCCCTGTGACTCCTGCAACCCCGCTCCTTGCCCACGTGCGCCGAGATTGCCCCCAAGTCATGTGTGACATTCAGTTTCTTCACTGCTCTGGCCTCGACCTGGGGTTTCACAACCCTCAGAGGTTGCAGGAAGGGACTGGCAATGGCATGTTCTCGTGCTTTAGGCCCTCCACCAGCCTCTTACGGATATCATGGAGAAAAGGCTTTTCCTCCCCAGGGTGTTATTGCACCTCTGGCTGGGGAGAGGTTGGGGACGGGGTGGCAGGAGCTCTGACGGAGACCCTCACACGCACTATGGTGGCTCTGGGTGACGCGTAGCGGCTTGCCACAAGCAATCAAATGTTTTGGTTTTTTTTTCTTGGCTTTAAACTCTGTGAAGGAAGACAGCAGCATCCAGACTGCAACATGCTGCAAGTTCACACGCTTGGTTCGGATCCACCATCCTCAAGGCGTGCTTGGAGAAGCCCAGTCTCTGCCCGGACCCCTGTCCCGTGCCCTGTAAGCCGGTGCTCCCTCGGAGCTGCTCAGCACCTCCCTGGGGTGGCTGTCCACAACTTTTAAGAGGACACCAAGTTAAAATGCACTAAAAAGCTGAAACCCCTGAAGTTAGCGGGGAAGAGGTTTGTGCAAAGGAAAAGCCCCTTCTGTCTTCCAAAGGGAAATGAGTTTGATGGCCGGGTGGCTCGGAGCGGTGGAGGAGGTCTCCCCACGGTGGGACAGCGCTGCTGCGGAGGACGCGGGCTCTGCGCGGGGGGCGTGCGGGAGCGGGCACAGCGCCCGGGGACCGGGCACGTGAGCGCTCAGCCCGCAACAGACGCTCCAGCCGGCGAGGAACCATGAGATAAAACGCTGTGCAAACAGCTCGAGGCAGGAATGTGCTTTTGGCCTGGGCTGGTGCCCGACCTGCCAGGAAAAACGACATTGTCCCCGGGGAAAAGCCGCGTTTTGTGTAATTAGCTCATTTCCCAGCGGGCGCGAGAAGCAGCCAGTTTCGGTGCAAATGAAGTGTGCAGAGCGGTACCTGCCAAGCAGCCCCAGGCTGCGTGCGCGGCCGGGCGGCGTGGGGAGCCCCGCTCAGCGCAGCCCCCTCGGGGCTTCCCGTCTCCCCGCGGGGTCGCCGGCGTCCCCCGCTCTCGCGGCCGGCCCGCGGCGCGGC
Source organism: Struthio camelus (assembly GCF_040807025.1). Taxonomy (NCBI): domain Eukaryota; kingdom Metazoa; phylum Chordata; class Aves; order Struthioniformes; family Struthionidae; genus Struthio; species Struthio camelus. The sequence goes on from NC_090963.1 coordinate 6,757,477, forward strand.
ACCGGCGAGCAGGTGCAGGGATGGAGGCAGGAAGCTGTTTATAGGGCTTAGGAAAAGCTGAGGTTTCTGGCAGATTCTTGAGACGTTAGGTTTGGACCCGGGCTCAGCTGTATAAATTGTGGGATTAGAGTCAAACATGAAACTGGAGCAATAGTCCAAAGGCAGAGCTGGCAGCTGGCTGGAGGTATTTTTTTTTCTCTGCACAAGTATGTCCAAGCGAGGCCTTTGGAAGAGAGGAAGGTGAGGAAGAAGGAAAAGAAAGAAAGGGGAGCCAGCAAAAGGGGGGTGGAAATATCAACGCCCTCTGTCCCAGGGAAGCTCATCTGCCAGCTCTCCTGGGTTAGAAAGTAGAGCTAGGTCTTGAAATCAGCTTTGGCTCAAGGTCTCAAAGCCACCAAGATCCCTCAGCTTGTTTCCTCGCCGCCACCAAAGTCCCACAGTGAGAAGCTCTCCCCGATGGTGCACCACCCCCCCCAGGTTCCTGGACCTTCTCGCAGGTGAAAAAGCTTGTGGCACCTCAAGCAGGAGGGCTGGGGCGAGGAGAGAGGGGAGACCTGGATGAGGAGACCGTAACATAGGAAGCGTCCACCAAGCGGGGCAGCCAAGAGGGCCCTCGTGGTGGAGGCGCTGGGAGAAACCAAAGCCTCCCCGGGGACCAGGCACCTTGTGCCACCAGCTCTACTGTCCCGGCACCACATCCCCGGTGAGACCAGGTGCTTGCCCGTGGCCCCAGCTCCGCCACCTCGCACGCGGGGGATGCTTCTTCCCTGGGGAGTGATGGGCACGGGGATCCTTCCTGCTTTTGTTCGAGAGGCGTCTTGCTTTTCAAGATTGTGATCTTGCCCTGGGTTGACCTCCTGCGTTTTATTGCCGTTTGGTTTGGATTAGCTGACTCACTGTTTATGGCGGTGTTTCAGGGTCATTTGGTGGGGCCGAGACAAAGAAATCATCCGTGCTGGGCACGCAGGGAGATTTTGTCCATAAAGTATTGATGCACTGTGAGATAGGCAAAAAAGCAGCATTTTACTGGCAGCCTTGGAAAAACCTGTGATTTTTCATAGAGAATCTCCTCCTTGCTGCAGATAGCCCCCAAGGCTGAGGGGATAAATAGTTTTCCAGCATCAGAAATCTTATCTCCGTCCTTGCAACCTTTGTTTTCTCTAACCAGTCATACAGACATGCTAGGGATAAAAGTCAGGGTGGTCTGAAGAGACACGAAGACTTCAAGCAGGGAAAGTCATACCCATGTATATACGAAGCATGAGCTTGAGAGCAGAGCCACTTAATACCAATACCGCATCCTTATTTTTGTGGTTGTTAGTAGCAACGCCATCCTTAGCTGCGCTATCCCATAGGAAGAGGCAGAAACCTCCAACCTGCTTTTCCATGTCAGATGGCCCATTTTGGTAAACGTCCGTCAGGCAGCTGGGGAAGGGGACTGGGATCTCACCGGCTTCGAAGTGCAGCGGGAAAATGGCGATGAAAGGTCTCGCAGCTTTAGCTGTCACCTTCCGTGTCTCTGGACAGCGTCACGGCTGGGACGAGAGGGTGGGAGAAGGTCTTGGATTACTTCTTGGGACCCCGGAGGGAAAGGAATTAAATGCATTAATTTCATCGTTTGCTCCGGAGGCTCTTTCCGAGGCGAAGCGCAGCGTCAAGCCTCGCTTCTCGGTGATGCCGTAGCTCGGCGGGTTGAGCAGAGGCAACGAGACGTGCCGGCGTCAGAGGCGTCTGCCATACGAACAGCGCCGTCCAAGCGGGTTTTGCTTCGTGCTCTCCGGCTGCCCCGTTGGCCCTCCTTCCCGGGGTGGACGCAGCCGGGCCCACAGCTTTTGTCACGTCGGTTCCTATCGTTGGGGCTCCTCGTGGTTGTGCCCGCAATGAGAAATGCTCTTCCGGTGCCGTCACGCCTTGCCATCAGGGAGGTTTTCGCTCAGGGAGCGGCTAATCCCGCTCCTCGGCTACTGCCACTGGGGCAGCCGCGGCCGCGAGAACGTTTGGGGCTCGTTGGCGCCCGTCCCTTGCAGGGCCCGTGGTCGCCGCGGTGGCTAGTGAGCGGGGAGGAGGCCAGCTCCGGGTTGAGGTGTCCACAGGGCTTGTGGCGGTTGGACTGCAGATTCCTCCCGGTCCCGATCTCGGCCCCGCTGGCGTTGGCGGGAGGTTTTCCATCAGCTTCGCTGTGCTCTGGGTTCAGCTCAGAGAAGACCACGGCCCTGGTTTCTCCTGGACCCGGGGTTTCTAGCAAATCACATCCTGCTCATACCTGCCAAAGGTGGCCGTGACTTCAGGCTGCAGCAAACCTGCCGCGTCCGGCTAATCAGCTCCGAGCCGCCGCACCGCTCCCCGGCGCCTCGCCACCCCCCGGAGCAGGGGAATTTTGCAAAACGCCAAAGGGTTCAGCAAATGCAGCTGCTGTCAGCAATTACCCTGAAACGGAGCAGCGCGAGGCTCATAAATAACAGGGAGGCGGCCTGTCAGCATGCGCGCGCCGCCGGGGTTGGGATGTGTTTCGAGGCAGGAGGCTGCTCGGTGGGGAGGCAGAGGATGGAGAGGAAAATGGGCGGACGGGGATGCTGGTGGGACCCACACGGCGCTGGGGAACTTCCCCGGGACATGGGGCGAGTCCATGGTCGCAGCCTCCATCCTGGGCTGACGTTTCCCACCTCCCGTGCGCTGCTATTCTCCAGTCCAGCTCCCAGGGCTGCCTGGGCACCAGTCTGGGGCTGCCGGTCCAGCTCGGGGCCTTCCTCATCCAGCCCATGTCCCCTTGCAAGGACCTCGATCCTCTCATCCTCCTTCTGTGCTTGAGTGAAGCTGCTGGTTTTGCCCAAAATCTTGGGGGTACTCCATAAAGATGCAACACAAGCAGAGCTGTCCCCAGCTTTTCCGGCCCCAAGGCGGGTTTCAGCCCCTCGGCTGCACACACCAGGCTCTCCCTCCTCTACATCTACTCGGGTGCGAGCATGCAACAACAAATGCTAGTGTTGTCCGTGCATGAATACTGACATTTACTGAGTGCCAGCTCTCGGCACCGGGGCTGCCAGAGCCCGGGCAGTTGGTGTTTCCGTGATCAAACCCACTTTGCAGAGAGGAGGTGTAGTTCGCTCAGATACACTTTCCCCTAGCTGAGATTTGCCTTCGGGGGTGGGGGGACTTCAGCAGTGCTTTCTCCTTCTGGTCCTGCCTGTGGTTTGACTCCAGAAAGCTGACGATAAAAACGGCACGCATGTGTACCCCTTGCCCCAGATGAAAGCTCGCCCCATTTACAAGCCAAAAGGTTATTTTTCTAACCTCCCAAGCCTGCAGACTGAGCCCAAGAGCTGGCGGTAGAGCTGGGCTCTTTCGTCCTCTTTCATCACCAGCAAGAGCGATTCTGCAAGAGACTGGTAAGAGTTGGGTGTGAGCTGTAAACGTCAGGCATGAGTACCAGTCCGCGTTTCAAAGCTCTCCTAGCTCTGAGGCCGTCCCAGTCCAGGGTTTGGGTTCCACTCATGGCAGAAACAAGGGCAAAGTGACAAAATTTGGACAAGACCCACGTTTTGGGGGGAACTGCAACGTGTGCGTAGCTACTGCGTTAGGTCTGGCGAGGCTTCGCTAGTTCATGCTTGCGCTCGGCCGTGTGTCAATGCAAGGTGAGTTGGAATTTAGGCATAACGCAGAGCATCAACAAGCACAAGTGAAAGCCGCTGGGGTCGTCTTCACGTTCGTGACCTCGAGGCCACCACTCCACGCGGCCGTAAGCTGCTCTGCGTTCCTGCCAGACAATATCCCATTGATTGCGCCAGCAGGGAATGCCAGTGGACGGGGCGGCAGTGACGCTCTGCAGCGTCGCCGAGTCCCGATACGCCGTCGCAAATGCCTCGCACAATGCGCGGACTGTGTACGTTGGCGCATCGTCGCACCGATGCAATGTCACTGGAGGCCTGATGATGAGCAGCACAAAAAGGGTCTTATGGCGTAGGGGTACAGACGTTCCTTTCTCAGGGCAGTGAATGTCAGTGATTTGTGCCCTTTTTCTACTGGAAACAAAATGTCCTTTAAAAATAAATCAAAAGAGCTGAGCTGGCCGTGCCTTCGGTCTGAACGCTGCAAATCCCCCCGCTCCCGCTCTCACCCTGTCGCAAACCCGGAGCACGACATGGCGCAGCTGGAAAATCTGCGCTATGCAGACAGCAGTGAGTGCTGCAGGGCAGGGCTGAGGTTAATCAGAGGCTACGCGGACGGGTGGGCTCGTACGCGTTAAGCCGAGCGGCAGGACCGCGGTCGGACGGGCTGGCGGGGCGGCGCGGCGAGCCCTCGCGCCGCCCGCGGGACGGAGGTGGGTGATGGGAGCTGGGGCGAAGCAGAGCTGGAAGGGGGGATTTCGGCGGGAGGCAGCCCAGCAGCACCCCTTGCGTGCCCTTTTCTGTCGGGTGCTCTTCCCTCCCGTGTAGGCTGCTTAGCTGTGTAATTCCTCCTGCCTCGAAATGCGCTTAGCAAAATTAGTGGCTGATCCAGCATGTTCCTGCTAGGAGATATGCTGTCTCGAGCTGGTTGCATTTATTTTGGGGGGGGGGGGGGGTGAGGTCTATCCAAGGACACGGTCGCTGGCCCATGGTGGGATTTACTTTGTGCTCCTTGCACTGATATAAAAGTCGTAGACCCAAGTTCTCCGGGGATCCAGGTCAGGCAGGTTGTCCCCTTGACCCCAGGGGAGGAAGTTACAGGATCCAGAGGGCAAAGCGTCCGTCTCGCCCGTCCTGCGCCCGCCGGCACGCAGCCCCCTTTGGAGAGGGTGTCAACGAAAAGAAAACGCTTTGATTTACCAAACAAACATCCCCCTGCCTGCGCAGATAACCCCAGCCCCGCGCTGGCGCGGGCCCCCAAGGAAAAGGGAAGTCGCACTTCATATTTCTAACATGAAAGTCCGGAGCAGAACCCGGCCGGCCAACATCCAGGCGCCTCGTCCGGCTTTGGCAGCCACGTCCCGGCCTCGGGGCCCAAAGCAAACACCCCAGGCCCTAGCTCTGCCCTTGCCCAAATTCCTTTGGCTCTGCGCTGGCCGCCCCGCCTGGACCGGGCCGCTGCGTCGCATCCCTTCAAGGCGTTTGCCTTGCTCTGCATCGCCTCCCAAACCTCCCTTCTGCCGGGGGCGGCGCTGGGAGCCGGCGGTAGCAGGTGGTGGAAGCGGCTGTTGGGAGGCCGGCTGGGTGTTAGGCGTCCGTGCGTTAGGAGGGACCAGCCAGCGGGGACGTCGCGAGCGGCTCGGTCACTTAGGAAGGCTCGTGCTGGAGGTTTCCTTCCCACGCTACTTCTGAGCCGCCTGCCGGCGATGCTGCCTAGCCCCGGGGGACCTCCGCGAGGTTTTGCAGGCCTGCGAGGTTTGCGAGACGCCAACAGCCCTCGCGCTCGCCGCGAGACGGAGAGCTTTCCCGAGAGAAGCCGGGCGAAGATTTCCCCTCGCCCGGCAAAACCGCCCGGCGGCTGCGAGCTGACCCCATCCAACCGAGACCGCCAGCAACTCGCGCCCGTATTGACCAGAGCTCGGGACCCGTTGGCGCAGAAACTTCCAACGCGTTGCTCTTTTCCAGTAGGGTCAGTGGGAAAGGCTTGAGGCAGAAAACTTCTTGGCCAACTGTACTCGTTGCAGCGTGGGGTGGGGACCAGGCCTTGTAAAAGGCTCAGTGAAATGCTGAGGAGAGCTCAAATAACAACATAAACTCTCCTGGCCATGAAAGGCGTGTGGAGGCTCCAAAGGGCCTGGCTCCTGTTGGGTTCTCCATCGTCCAGCGCCGTCCCCGGGGTCGCGGAGAGACTTTGTTCTTCCCAGCTGCCTGCGCTCTGAGCAGAGCAGCCTTCACGTTGGCCTTGTGGGGTTTGGGGTCGGGTTTTGGGTTTTTTTTGGTTTTTGGTTTTTTTTACATCTTTAATACCACGTTATTTTTATATAAGCCTCTTTCCGAGACAGGACCTATAAAACGTTCAAGCGATAACAAAGCAAACAGACCCTCTGTCCCCTCTCCCTGCCCCTTCCTCCCCGAGTAAATATTTTTAGCTCTCGTAAACACAAGCTATTAAGCACTCGAGAGCCAGAACCAGCGCTCTGCATCAAGGCGGAGGCACCGCTGCAGGGGCAGGAAGGAGGCAGCCCCCGTTCCTCGCTCCCCAGAGCAAAACCCAAACTTGTGCCCTTACTCTCCCACCCCCAGGCGGACGCCGCGGTGGGGGGTTCGCACCCCGCCGAACGCTCAGCCTTCCCTCCTGCCCGCTGCCGAGCGCCTCGGCCGGGCGGGCAGGAGAGGGGCCAGGGAACTGGACATCCGACGGGGTCAGCAGGATGACGGATTCGTAGCCTGGTACAGAAGAAAAGCTCTTGCCCCCTACCCCAAAGGGAAGGGAGTTGTGGCTCTGCTTTTGCACCTCCTTCGGCTTTATGCTGAGGACTTTCCCTAACGGGGAACGTACGGTCTAAACGTGCAGGTCTGTCCTTCGCGGGGAGCGGAGAGGAGGCGAAGCTCTGCACAGCAGGTGCTAACCTGGGATTTTTCGAAGTAAACCGAGGGAACAGGCGGCCCAGATCTCAGCGAGTTGGAGTTGGCTATCCCAAAACGTCACATACCTTCGAAAACCCTCATCTCTGCTGTCAGTGCTCCCAAGCCCCTGTCAAATATTGCGCGGGAGATGCTGCATACAGTGATGCGTGTTACTTTACTGCCTCTTGGATCTCGTAGCGCCTGGATTATACACTGATGAAGTGCTGCATTTCGGTTTAGATAGCAGAGGGAAAAAAAAGAAAAAAAGAAAAAGATTTATAAATCCTCCAGTTCTGCCTGCTCAGCTCCTGCTCTCCAAGCACGAGGCTCAGCTCGCGGCTCTGCAAAGCCCCCCGGCAGACGGGCGCGCACGTGCACGCGGTTGGATGGGCGGCCAGATCCGTGGGCTGGCCTAATTAAAACGGATGCACCGGGCCTCGCTGGCTCGGGAATCAGCAGCTGGAAACGGAGACCCCCGTTGAAGCGGGATTTCAACCTGGCCAATGTCAAAGATCGACGTTCACGTACCAGGGGCTGGATGTGTCAAAATCTGGGTTTTGAAACCCATAAAGGGGCCATAGGCTAGGAGGGGGCCTGGGAAAGGCTGAGATCTGCTTTGATTTGGCCTCCACCTTCACTTCCAGGCTCTGCGAAGAGCACGGCTGGAAAGCAGCAAGCCCCCGGAGCCAACCCCAAAGCCAACCCCGGAGCCAACCAACCCCGGAGCTCCAGCGCAAGCAGATCAGAGGACAGCCCCGGGAGGCGTTTGCACCGAGAACAAGGCAAAGAAATTGCTCCTGCAACTTGGACCGAGGTCAAAGCAGGCTCAGCAAAACGCCGGCTGCTTTCGGTGCCCAGTTCGCCCGGGTCTCGAGAGCCAGGCTGAGCTTGACTTTGGTTTTAGCACAGGCAATGCCAAGCTGCCCCGGTGCTTTGCCGGGTGCTTTACCTGCTCAGACAGTTATCTCGAGCAAAGTACCATCTCTCCACTGCGTAAGGCCAGGTTGGATCGCACAAAATAACTGGAGCCCTTCAACAAATTTCCTCCAAATTCATGGAAAAATTTATCCTTCTTTTTTCTCTTCCTTTTTCTTTCCTGGTCAAAACATTGACGTTCGGAGAAGTCTGAGTAGCTGCAGTGTTTCTCTGTTCTTTGCTGGAGGCTAGGGCAATGTTTCTATACAAATTACACAACGGACCACAAAGCAGATAAATAACTTGCCCACAAGTTATGAGCGGTGAAGCAAGAAACGCAGTCCAGGAGATTTGAGGTCTGAGGGCTGAGCGCAGCTTGCTAGCGATTAGTGGCGGGGTTGGCATTTAACCCGACGCTCCCCCTCCTCCTGAGCCCTGCTGCCTCCCTCCGGTGTCTGTGCCGACCAGTGCAAGACGTCCCCGGAGAGGGGACATCCAGAAGTGGTTGGAGAAAGCCACCGGCGCCGGGGAAGGAAACTGGGAACGGCGTTTTGGGCGCAGCAGCCCTTTGAAGAGCCAAGGGACCGAGCGCCGGGGCAGAAAGCAGCTTTCTCTGGCTGGTCGAGGCTGTTTAGTCCGCACCAGCCTGCGGGTCTCAGCGTCTGCCGAGCGTCCTCCCGTCCCTTGCGGGAAGCACCAGGAGAAGACCTAGAGCCGCAGGCCTGGGGAAGGGGCTTAGTGGCACGGCTTAGGCGCAGCAAGATCAGAGCTGGGCACACGTCCAAAGTTCAGGGCAAGGCATGACTCTGGCTGAATTTCCCAAGCTACCCGAGCCCCCTGGGTTTGTGAGCTTTGCGGAGCCTCCTGAGATCAGATTCCCGTGTTGGATTCCCAGCTCTGGAAGCTAGAAAGCTTCCCGAAGGGGCCAAAATACCATCTGCCGAACAGCCTGGTTCTCAGGCTGTTTGGGATATTTTTATTTCTGAACAAAGCGAGCGCAAAACACGGAGGAATTTAATCCCTACTTTGAGGGTCCTATTTTCCTTCTCCCTGGGGAGCTCCCTTCCCGCTGCCGGTCCTCCTGCAGGGATGCAAGTCAGAGGCCACCTCCTCCAACCGCCCTGGCTGGTGCCTGTTCCCACCGTCCCCTCTTCCCCAAAAAGCCTCCTGCCTGCTTCAGCTCTGAAAAAAATCCCATTGCCGTCGGGCACAATCAGGCAGAAACCCGGTCCCCACTTTCTGCCTCCCCCTGAGCATTTATATAGGGTTCGTTGGGATGCGATTTGCACGGCTTAGGCTGTGGCAGGTTTTTGGCCGATGTCTTGGTCTCCCTTAGCTTTAGCAGTCTGGCAGCAGAGCCTCAGCTAAGGGAAGGGGGTGGTGCGTGTCTTCCCTAACCTGGCCCCGAAGACGAGCATCTTGGGCCCCTGCTTCCTTCCCTGTAAAATACAGTAGGTCGTGCGTCTGCCCCGTTCGTTTCCCTCTCGACCCTCCCTCTTTTATTTATCCCTGCCTGTTCGGAGCGCTGCGGAAAGCCCTGCTTGGGCGGCCGCGGGCTGGCGATCAGCTTTTGTGCCCCGGGTTGGGCCGGGGCGAAGCGTCCGATTTGCTTGGGGCAGCAGGAGGAGGCGCCTGTCCCTTTGCCCGCCGAAGCGGCTCTGAGCGAGCCCGCCACGGACGCGCCGGCGGCCGGGGGCTGACCCGACGCCCTACGGACCCAGCAGAGGTTAGGCTCTAGCCGGCGGGGAGCCGCCGCGAGGAGGCCCAGGTGAGCACCCTCCCCGCGACGGGCGGCTGGGCCGGGGCTCCCGCGTCGCCCGGCCCGTCGGGGACTATTGAGCTTGAGCACCTGCCCACGACCTTCTCCTCCCAGGAGAGCGGCCAAGGAGCCAAAAACGGAGCCGTGGTGCCTCCCGGATGGCCGGAGGGAGGTCCTCGGTGGGGGCTGAGGACCTGCTCCCTCCCCGGCAGCCAGCGGGCCAGCGTTTGCTCCACGTTAAGCCCACGCTTAAACAGTTTGCTCCAGGAGGGTCTTTTTTGTTGTTGTTTTTTCCCACCCTTTGGTTTCCAGCTCGTCCCTGGCGTTAAGCGGTCCCCTGGGAAGAGGGCGAGCGGAGGGGCCCGCGGCGTCTGCAGCGACGCGCACCCCTCTGCCGGGCGGCAGCTCAGCGGCGTTTGCCGGAGCCGGAGCCCGCGCAGCGAAGGAGCCGCCGTGCCGACATGATGTTATCCTAGCAAACTGGTAGGTTACGGCTGCTTAACCTGGAAAAGCAGCGGTCGCGAAGCAGCAGAAGGCTTCTCCTTATCAGCTTGGAGGAGCTGGGAGCTGGGAGATTAGCGGGGAAGGCCCACAGATCCGCTTCCTCGCCCGAGAAAAAAATACGGGTGCAAACGCCCTGGAAAGACTCCCTGCGCCCCGGCGTGAGCTCAGCTATCGCCACGCGGTCGTTCCTGCCCAAACCTCCCAAGCCGGCGGCCGCCGAGGAGCGGATCGGGGCTGCGAGCAACCGTCAGCGTCCATGTGGCTAACGAAATATCGGGGATATTTCGGGATAGCATTCGCCTTTTTGCATTGCTGCGACGTGGAGAAAGGAGAAGGGAGGAGCTCCCCGCTGGTGACGACGTTGCTTCTCTTCTTTTCCTCCTTCTGCTGTGTTCTTTGCCTCGTTTTTCACAATATTTTTGGTCAACCTCCCCCCAGATATTTCTCCTCGGAGAGGCACGACGTTGGCTCACGGCACACAAAAACAACACGTGGTGTTGTTTGAAGAACCGGACCCGCTGGCGGTCTGGGTAGTGACTGGGATTTCCAAGGCATCTTACCACCTGTATAAAAGACACTGGTTTTGCTTTTTTCTCAGTCAGCGTGAGACAACGAGGATGTGCAAGCAGGCCAGAGAAAGGGGAGAAGGTACGAGGACATTGCAGAAGTAGGACCGCAAGAGGTTTTGAGCTGTGCCTCTCGGGGTGCACCCGCCTATGTGACCTTTTTTTTTTTTCCTTTTGCGCTGTGTTATTTTTTCCCAAAGTTTTTGTGCCCTGACAGAAATCGGTTGATTAGGGAAAAGGAGGCAGAGCAGCGGGCTGGAGGACCAAAGCAGCGAACGCGAGAGCTACATGCGTTCGCTGCAGCTTGCAATCGCTCTTGGCTAGACGCTGATCCAGCAAAGCAATGTGATTTCTTCCCCTCACATGCTTGGCTTGTGCCGAGACTCGAGCGTGCTCGTTTCTGTAGTGCAGAATGCCTTGCATAGCTCTTCCTAGCTCTTGGCTCCCCGTCCAAACCAGAGCCCTAAAACCGCTCGGCTGGTTTTGGCGCCAGGCCTGCTGCTGTCTCCTGTTAGTCACCCCTGCAGGGGCACCCGCGGTTCCCGTGCGGGAATCTGATTGCATTTTTGTCCCGGTGCCGCCTCCGCAGGCTGGACGCGAGCAAGAGCCATCTATCGCTTCTAGCCTCAGAGGTCATTTGGCACAACACCGCGCAGCATGCAAGAGAAGAAAAGGCGTATGTGTAGGCGAAGCGCTTTTAAAGAGCACCGTAAACAGAAATAAAAGCCATCCAGGAGAGACTGAAAGGTGCCTGGCATAAAAGCCCGGAGGAATCGAAATGACAGCATGTGGGACGCTAGGTCCTCCGGGAAATCAGTGGAGAGCGCCCCAGAGCAAGGCTGTTGTGCCAGGCAAGCTGGTTTCTCTCCATCACACAGAGCCGTGCGCTGAGGGCGTTTGCCCCCCGGCCGCCCGCACTCGTGATACCTGGGATAACGCTGCTGCAGAGCGAGTGCACGTTTTTTCCAATGGGAAAGCAGCAGCGGCCACTTGACAGAAGTTTCCCTTTACTGCCAGGACGTCCATTGCGACAGCCGCCAGGGCCCCCGAAGCCAGGCTGCAAACCCTGCTCAGACTGCGTGCTGCACAGATCCAGAATTTAAAAAAAAAGAAAAAGAAAAAGGGCCAGGCTCAGAGGAGCAGGCTGATCTCAAAGCGAGCAGATGGAGGCATCACGTCCCCGGCTCGGCTCCCTCCGGAGTCGGCGCTCAGACACTTTTTGAAAAGACCTGCCCGAAATCCCTGCCTCCAAGGGGGACGGCGCCCTCGGAGCTCCTTCGCTCCCCACGGACTCTGCAAGGAGCCAAGAGCTTGCGTTAGGGTTAGGATTAAGGTTAGGGTTAGGCTCAGGGTTAGGGTTAGGACCGGAGGGATCAGCAGGATGGAGGCAGCAGGGTAGGGAGGACGGAGGGGCAGAGAGCTGTGTCCCGGGCCCCAAAATGCCTCACCGTCCCCCTGTTAAAGACTTATCCTAGGGCAGTTGGGCCCGCTGTCCCCAGCGGGTAGGATTTAGGGCCTGTTCGCAGACGGCTGGCGTGCTTGCGTCCGCCCCAGCCGGCAGCGCTGTGCTGGCACCTGCCAGCGAAGCCCCCCAGACCCGGCCGTCTCTCCCGGCGTGGTGGATGGTTTCTTGCCGTTTTCAGCCTCTCCGCCGCCAGGGGAATGCTGTCAGGTCTTTATCGCCTTTCCGCTCCAGATTTATCGGTTATTTATTTATTTAGGTCTGTTGCTTCCCTCATTCGTTCTGACATTCGGTTTACTCAGTTCCCCCCAAAGCTGCTGAAATGAGGCACCGGGAGGAAGAAAAAAAAAGTACAAATTATTATTATTTGTCTGTTCTCTGGAACAAGCCAAGAAAGAGAGTCCCTGGGGAAGGGGTGGGATTCGCCTCTGTTTGTTTCTTCAGAGACAATATTGAAAAGCAAAAAAAAAAAACGTGGAAAAGCTGGTGGAACAGTTAACCCTTGCCAGAGCTGCGGGGTCCTGCAAGTGCTCGCCGGTGGGGACGAGGAAAGGCCCGGTGACGGGGCCGAATCTGAAACAGGCTCCCCGGCACTCCTGCCTTGACCCCAGTGGCAGCAATGTTGTGTTTAAAATGCCTGAGCCCCTGGTGGCAAAGAGGAGAAAGCGGGGCGCCCCCGTGAGCAGGGGCGCTGCTGGGCGAAACATTCGGGAGCCTGACGAAGTGTTCGGGAGCCCGACGAAGTGTTTGGGAGCCCAACAAAGTGTTTGGGAGCCCAACAAACCATTTGGGAGCCCAAAGAAATGTTCAGGAGCCCAATGAAACGTTTGGGAGCCCAACAAAACATTCAGGAGCCCAGCGAAACGTTCGGGAACCCAACGAAACGTTCGGGAACCCAACGAAATGTTCAGGAGCCCAACGAAATGTTCAGGAGCCCAGAGAAATGTTTGGGAACCCAATGAAGCTTTTGGGAGCCCAGTGAAATGTTCAGGAGCCCCGTGAAGCATTTGGGAGCCCAACGAAGTGTTTGGGAGCCCAACAAAACGTTCAGGAGCCCATTGAAGCATTTGGGAGCCCAACAAAGCGTTTGGGAGCCCAACAAAACGTTCAGGAGCCCAATGAAGCATTTGGGAGCCCAACGAAGCATTCGGGAGCCCAAAGAAACATTCGGGAGCTCAACGAAGCATTCGGGAGCCCAAAGAAACATTCGGGAGCTCAACGAAGCATTCGGGAGCCCAACGAAAAGTTCAGGAGCCCAACGAAAAGTTCAGGAGCCCAACAAAGCGTTTGTCTTCTTCAAGACAGCTCGCTGGCTTTGCAACAGAGCTGGTTGGGATTTTTCTTTTTTTTTTTTTTTTTTGGCTAGAAGGAAACCAAAGCGGACTCGCCCGCAAGACACACACGCGACATGCGCGCTAATGAGAGCAGACGTTCCTTTTTTGGGATTTTGGGGGGGGGGGGTCCAAATAGGAAAGAGCGGCCGCAGCAGCCCGCAGCTCTCCGCCCCGGCTGCACGCGGCCGTCTTCGCCAGGCTCCGAGCGACCGCTGCTCCCCGCCAGCCGTTCCCTGCAGACAGCGCTTTTGCTTCGGGGCGCGGGGGACTCGCCGATGGCAGCGAACCGCCCGGAGACGCGGAGCCCGCCGGGGCTGGGGAGAGCGGCTGCTCCTGCCGGCGAAGCGAGGCCGGCGCGTGGAGCTGCCTTGGCTGTCCCCTTTCCACAACCGCTGTCCCTGGTGGCCCGCTTCCGGCCACCCTTCGCAAGGGCTGACGTCGGCCGACGAGCAGCCAGGGTTTGCTTGCCCCGGCTTCCCAAAAAAGACGCCTGAAAACATGACCTGAACGCAACCCGGGGCTCTGAGCCGGAGAGGCAAATAAAAAGTAGCCCACATTTATTATTTGTAAAGAAAACTTGTTATTTTTAAGGCTGACCTCACCATTTTTGGCACCTCGTTTATGGCTCTAAGTGTTTCAGGCTGGCAACGCCGTGGTCTCCTGAGCAAGAAATACCCGGCTCCAGCACAGCATTACCCTGTCCCACTCAGCAAGCGCTGCCACCAGCAGATTTCGAAACAAATCACATCTCGGTGCCCGTTTCCACCCCGAGCAGCAACGCAAACCTCTCCGCTGGCGTGACCCCTGCCATGCCAGAGGGACAGCCAGACCTGCTCCCCGCAAGCCCCTTGGTAGCAAAAAAGCGACTGAAACAGGTGAAGCAATATCCATCGAGCCCAATAAAATGAGGAACATGCAGGAGACACCATCAAAAAAATCCCTAAAGCCTTTATAATTGCCTCGGCGCTGGAAATAGGAGGGTGGAAGGAAGGATGCATGGCACGATGCAGTATCATTTATACTGGAGGTTGTCTCATATATGTATTTTATAAAAGGGCTTTAGACAAGAATGCTTTAATATTTTGTGCTTCGCACCTTCATCAAAAGTGCAGATGTTATCTCTCTGGAGGAGGCAGCGGTTGTCCTAAGAACTGGGAGGAGAATTCATCTCTTCTCTTCACCTCTTCCCTTTTTCCTCCTTCAAAAGAGGAAAAGTAAGTTCAAAGGGAATGAGCCAAAGATTCCCTTTTTGAAAAGACACGCATTTTAAACAGTTTCAGACAGCTAAAAAAAAAAAACAAAAAAAACCCCCACATTGTGAGCAACATAAAAGTGTTTTTCCTTGCCTGCCCCGTCACTTTTTGACAAGCTCTCAGGCAGACGTGTTTTGCCTGCGCCCCTGGGGACTGTGTAACACAGCAGGCCACGATCACGGAGGGCCTCCGGCTGCTCTGCAGTGCCCCGGAGACACAGGGAAGCCAAAAATTGGGATTCAGGTGGGAGAACAGCTGCTTTGCATTAGCTGACCGAGGCAGCAGGAGTCCACAACGTGCATCTCCCTCTTGAGGTTTCCCTTGTTTTCACTCTTTCGCCTTGTTTCCTTTTTCCCTCCCTTCACTCCCTTTTTCCTGCCTTTGTGATAGAAAACACAGCCCGGGTTCTCTCTGTCTTTCAGTGCCCATTTTCCTGCGTGTTTGTTTTTCTGCCTAACATATCTTCACCTAGAGGTAAGTAACTGCTGGAGCCCAGGGGTTAACGGGAAACTTGGGAAAACTGCGATCAAGTCCATCGCTTGCCACGGCCCTCCTGCGTGACCCCAAGCAAGACCCAGATCTCATTTCCCCCTAACTGCTTAAGTTAGCTACAGAGAGCAGAAGATGTGGCCTTCAGTTTCTCTAAGTTCATTTAGCAGGTAGCACGGGGATATCAGCGCTTTCCAAACTCGCCGGGATACCGCAAGACGCCCAGATACTCTGACAGACAAGGCCGTGGAGGTAGCTTAAGTAGACTCCTTTCAGTCTGGCCTTTTCTCATCATCTCGCTCCACCTTTCCCTCCATCCTTGGTCCAGATGTCCTTCCCGTACCTCTCATGCCTGTGTTTATAAAGCATATGGGGCTGTCTCTGGACAACATATGTCATCGAGAACATAGAGAGCCTTAATTATCTCTGTCATGATGATGTGGTCCCTGCAGTGCCTATAATTTTGTTAACATGTGTTTCTGCTATTCAGATCCTGCATGTTGCACTTTGAAAATATTGCAAACGATATATAGTTGACTAAAAGACTGGAGCAGTATGTTAACGAGAAAAAGAGTCTGTTTGGTGACGTGGGGAGCGATATATTTAGTATATTCCCTGAGTTCTGTACACCATAAAGGCTTTGATTCAAACTCGGTGCAAACTTCAAGCATGTGTGTTAAGTTGCTTTGCTTAAAGGCTGTACTGAGCTGGGCGGCGCTGAAGTGCCTGCTCAAAATTAAGAACATGCTTGAGGGCGAGGAAAAATGTGCGGCATTTAAGAATTAATAGCAATTAAGCACCAAAACATGTCGCTAAGTGCCGCGGCAGCGAAGGGACAGAATGTATCGGTGGGTGAAAATTGGGATTAAAAGGCTGTGCTGGCAGCCGGAGGCTCCGTGTCCAGCCAGCGCCGCTCAGGCTAGCGTTGACTTTTGCACCTTCTGCTGCGACGCTGCTTCAGCTCGGTTGGACGCGCGGGACGGTTTGCTCCGGATGGCTTAGGTCTGTGCTCCCACCTCAATTACATTGTGATCACTTCATAATCTCAGTACGTTTTATTCTCTCTCCTTCGCAGGAAAGCGATGCCCCCCCCACCCCGCCTCCGGCCTCGCAGAAGGAGAAGCCCAAGCGATATCGCTCGTGGCCAAAGGCAGAACCAGAAGGGGAACGCGACCTGGCTTAAACTCACGTTCACAGCCAAGCACACCCATTTCTAAACAGCGCGACCTGGACCTGATGCTGAAAGGATGCACAACGCTCTGTCTAAACCCTGTGGTCTCTAAGCAATATCTACTTTTTAATTTAGAGCAAAAAGCAGCTGTTACTGTCACCGCGGCTTCGCTGCTGCAAACGATTGCCTCTACGCATGGATTACATATATATTGTTGTTACCTACAGGACTCCAAAACAGTTTTCCTTGAGGGCTTATATTTCCAGAGCTGTCAATCCAACACCTTTCACCAGTGCCAAATTCATTTACAAGGAGAGAGAGAGAGAAGAGAAAAAAAAGCTTTAAAAAATAAATAATCAAGCCACATTAAATAACCATTTGGGAGACCATCAGCCTCCCAGACTCGCTTGGCTGAACTTGATATTAATTATGCTAAATCCAAAAGCAGCACCTTCCCCAGGAGTCCGCTGGAAAGCTCTCGCTGTTCCCCCCCCATGGCTGCAGTTTCCAAGGGCTTTGACGTAATTAAGGCTTATAATCTTTAGCAGCTGCCGGATTCGCTCGGCGCGTCCCCTCGCCTTCATCAGAGCTGCCGAGGAGCACCGTCCCCTCTCCTTCTGCCATCGCTTCTTCGAGGAGCGTGCCTTTACAGGAGCAAAAAGTAGGTGATGGAGAGCTCGAGCTGCTCTAGGTAGACTCTCGCTGCTGCCACCGGTCAGCCGGGGGGGGGAGAGTCCGCTTGCGGGGCCAGCTTGCCGGATCGGAGTTGGCTGGGACGCGTTTGGCACCGACCTTGTTGTGTAATCGGGCGTCTCTTAAAACAAAAAGAGGAAAAAAGCCTGTGGGAACGTGTCAGTTTGCTGGCTGGGCCGGATGATGGATCCTCGAGGAAGTTTCGTCTGCGTGACTCCCCGAGCGCCCGGCAGCCCGTTTCGGGGGGTCGGCGGGTGCCGGGCCCCGTCCGCCTGGCCGGCTCCCGAGCACCGAGATTTCGGCGAGGGCAGGACGCGGGGCTGCGACCAGCGGCGGGTCGTCCGAGCTGCCTAAGTGGGAAAAACGGCCTTTTCTGCCTCGGGAACTGGTTTTCCTGCCAGACTCGGAAGGAGATGGCTGTAGCCAGCGCAGCCCGTCCCGTGAAAGCGGCCCCGGGGCAGTTGTCGAAGGCCCGGGGCTGCCGGGAAAGCCCGTCCTCGCCTGGAGAAACGATGGCCAAAAGGGCAGGGGCGTTTGCTGCCGGTTCACGCATCGGCGGGTGACGCCGGGGCCGACGCCAGCGCCTCCGGCGGGCGCCCCGTCACCCACCGCCCGGCGGCATACAAAGCACCGGACCAACCTCGGTGTCGGCATCTCCGGAGCTGAGCACTGCTCTGGAGCCACCTAGTGACACCTCACGCCGCGGTCCTTCCCCGCGCGGGGCCGCCGGCCTCCCACCCGCCACGACGCCGGCCGCCCGTTTCGGGCAGGGGCCCGTCGGTCCCGAAAGGGCTCTCGAGCCCGTGCACGTGCCGTGCTCTGCTCCCTGCGGCGTGCGCCGCCGCGGGTCATTAATCTCAGCCGCCTCCGTTTCAAGCTGCGACTTAAAAAATAATAACGCCGGCAACCCCCGGGAGATGGGTGTCGGGCAGAAAGCAAAGCAGGTGGTTGCAACAGCCCCGGCGTTAGGTGTGCGAGCCCGGGGATGCTCGGTGCAGAGAGGAAATGGGGCTGTCGGGGAGGGTTGTCTGCTCTCCACCACCCTGCTGCACGTTACCGCGCCGTTTCACGTCAGCGAGCTCAAGGCGAGCATCCGGGTTGTCTTGCCGGGATGCTAGGCAAGGCCAGAGCTCGGCCTTGCCCTTCACAGTTTATTTCCCCTCGGGAGCCGTGTTCTGCACGGCATGTGTTACCAATTAGGTCCGTTCGTTCGGCCTACGTCTGGTTTTGCTTTTGTCTCCTGGCAAAAAAAATAAAAATAATAATAATAATAATAATAATAGTAGTAAGAAGAATAAAAAGGCAGGATCTCAACCTCAGAGAGCTGAGCCGCAGGCGCTTCTCGGTCGCCGCGAGGAACTCTCGACCAAAAAGAAACTTGACGCACGATCCCTGACCTTGCCGGGGATGGTTTTTTCGCCCTGACGTTACACTTCAGGTAACCCCCCTTTTTTTTTTTTTCCAACCTTCTCGAGTTTCAGCTTAGAACAAATTAAAACGAGCAGAATTCCAGGCAGTCCCAGATGCACGATCACATTTTAATTTCAAAAAGGCATTTTAGTCTGCACTTGACCAAGCCATCTTCAATCCTTGGACTGAGCTAGAGATACACCAGGGATGTGCTTGGAGCAAAGCGCTCAGTGGTTTGGCTAGTAAGCACCAGAGGACCCTCGTTCTCCGCCAATCCCTTTGCGCATTAAATCATTTAGCGAGTTTAGCCCTTGTTATATGTGTTACTGTAAGTGCTTAGGAGGCTAAAGGTCTCTGTGTGTCACAGCGTGAATGCCGGCCGTGGTGCATGCTGCTATGCCGTGGAGGTAGCTGCAATTTCCATGCAGTTTTTCCTCCTTAAAAACAGGACGGCCGGGCTGGATCGCATCAGCAGCGCGGCTAATGCAGCGTGCCTTCTCCAAGCGTGGCCAGACGCAGATGCCAAAGGAAGCGGTTAAGAGCAGGGCAAACGCGCAGTGAAAAGAGAGAGGATGGGAGGCTAAAATAACCGGGGGTGGGGGGGGGGCTACGATGCACTTGTGCCGGCAAAGGACTTGGTCGGTCTTCAGAAGTCCCTGTCCTCACCGGATGGGCTTGTTGCGTTCAGGTTTGCTTGTCGACCTTTGTCGTTTCCACTCGAAACCCCGCGGTATTCCCCAACGTGCCGCAGCCGGAGAACTGAAAGTGAAAGGCTGACGGAGGAGCGTTTCAGAAATACTCTCCGTGTGCAAGGCTGGCCCAGCAAGGCCAGGTTCAACGCCTGCTTACGCAGGCTTTGCCCTTCTCTGGACAACGCGTTTGCCGAGAGCTCGGAGCGAAATCCCGCGCTGGCCTTCTGCAAAGCCAACCAGCGAGTCGGACCTCGGAGCCGGGCTCCCTTCCTGGGCTTGCAGGAAAGGCGGTCGCCTTCTTTCGCTTTAATTGCAGCGAGTAATTGCTGCTGGGCGTCTTCCCAGAGCTGAGCGGGCTCTTTGTGCGAGCGGCTGCCTTAAAAAGGAAACACGGGGGCCGCGGGAGCCGCTGCGCGCTCAGCCGTGCCAAGCGTTTGCTAGCTGCCTTGCCACCGCTGGCGGCTGGGATGCCGGGGCCGGAGCTGGCAGGCGTCCCCGGCCACCAGGAAAGCCCGGCAGAGCTCATTTAAAGCGCAGCCAGCGAGGATGTGTTTGGCCAGGCCGCAAGGTTGCCCCAACCTTGGCCAGACCCGATGGAACGGGCTTTTTTTGTGTGGTTGTTTTTGTTTTTTTCTCCTAGTATATGTTTGAACACACTTTTCACCTAGGGAAATTAACACCCTTGACAGAGAGGACGGTGGGAATCCCTTCACCCGGCAGGGTGGGGAGCGGAGTTACGGATTTCCTTCACCATTGGTGGAGCTGGAGGAAGACGATGGAAGACGCATTCGTGACTCCTGGAGGGAAAAGTAGCCAGCTCAGCCCTTTATATTAGACATCAGCGAATCCACACCAGAGAGGCGTGCGCGGACGCCAGGCTTCACCGGTTGAGCGAGGGCTTGTTTTGCTCCCTCTCTCCCCGCTCAGCTCGAACAACCCACTGGGTTTTGTCAAAGCCCAGCTTCGTGCAGGTGCCGCTTGCAGGGCAGCCAGCGGCGACGGTAAATCACTGCAGGCCAGTGCCGGGCTACTGCCACCGGCAGCTCTTGTGGACCCCGTTTAGCACAAGGCTCCTGCTGGGAAGGGCTGCTCCTTCCCCTGTCTGGGCCTAGCTTTGCTTTCTCAGTATCATTTATCTTTTGCCGGGATCTTATTTGTGCGCTTTAAGCCTGGTGCAGTTGTGGCATGTCACCCGCAGCAGCAGCCTCGTGCCAGGCGTTGGGTTTTGTCTCCAATGCGGTTGGTTATTGCCGGCTTTTCTCTGCCAACATTCCCAGCGGGCCTTGAGCAAACAGACCGCAACTTGCCTGAACACAAGCCTTCCCTTTGGGCAGCTCTTTCTGACACCAGCGCCTGGTTTCTTCCTTTCTTCCCAAGCAAATCATTTCTTTCCCCCCAAGTTTTTGTTCTCTCCCTTTGATTTTCAAGGGCACACGATTAAAAAGTGGGGCCATCACCTTGTCCAAGTGTGGCCATCACCTGGTCCATGTGTGGCCATCACCAGGTCCATGTATGGCCATCACCTGGTCCATGTGTGGCCATCACCAGGTCCAAGTATGGCCATCACCAGGTCCATGTATGGCCATCACCTGGTCCATGTGTGGCCATCACCAGGTCCAAGTATGGCCATCACCAGGTCCATGTGTGGCCATCACCTGGTCCATGTGTGGTCATCACCTGGTCCAAGTGTGGCCATCACCTGGTCCCAAAGGCACCAGCTTTAGCAGAGGTTCCTGCTCCTGAGCAGACGCTCAAGGGAAGAGCCGCGGCTGGGGGTGAAATCCCTCCGCAAGCGGCGGCGGCGGCTCCGCGGGCGCGGGGGCGAAGCGAGCGAGGCGCGTGCTCCGCAGCGTCCCCGGATGCAGGGGTGGATCACACCGAGCCTCTGGCGCCGGCTCAGCAGCATTGACGGCGCCGGGAGCCACCCTCGCAGGGCTTCACCAGCAACAAGCGGACTAAGCGATTACACGTGCGTGCATTTTTTGCTGGTGGTATCATAGCAATCAAACAATGGTAAAGAGAAGCCCTCAGTTCCTCCGGCTCTGCAAATAAACGTCTCCGCTTTTCCCTGGGTGTTTCGCGGAGAGCACAAGGCACGTAGCCCGTGTAAACAGCCCCGGCTGGACCTGCAGCCCCTGCAAACGTGCACCAGCTCTTCGCCATCCGGCAAGCTACACTTGCTCGCGCGGGTGGAAATCTCGCTGTCTGTTCTTAATAAAGCTGTTTGCAGCTGGAGCCTGTGCAGCGTGCGATACATTTGTGCTGAAACTCAACTTTCTTGTGGGCAGAGGAACAAGCGATCAATCATTTTGCTGTAGGAGCTGGAGAGGGGGAAGGCGGGTGGGTCTGTTTCTGTTTGTTTCTTTATGGTAATGCAAAACGTGCTCTGCCTGATGCAAAACAAGCTCACCACCACCCCCCCCGCCCCCCCCCCCAAAAAAATTTCGGCCGGCCTTAAGCGCGCCAAATCATTACGACATAACGGTCGAGAAAATCGCCCTTGCCAGGGAAATAAAATAGCAGGCGATCTGTCCCTGTTGAGAACGGGAGGCAGTGACATCAGGCGCCTCCGAACAGACACGTCCCGTTAAAAGGAAGGGCCTTATCTCCCAGTTGGCCCCGGCGTAAGTGAGAGAGCGGGATCTGACTCATGACGGGCGTGCTGGGAACCTCTCTGCAAGCAGCGGGCTGACCGCACACTGTTTGCGAAGCACCTAGCAACGCGCAGCCGCGCCAGGTCGGCTCACGCTCGGAGCACTGTAAATCTCGAGTCGCTTTTC
Source organism: Struthio camelus (assembly GCF_040807025.1). Lineage (NCBI taxonomy): Eukaryota > Metazoa > Chordata > Aves > Struthioniformes > Struthionidae > Struthio > Struthio camelus. Next base: position 6,779,017 of record NC_090963.1, read on the forward strand.
CTGGACCAGCTGAAGGTGATGTGTAAAGGCGCTGTTCCTTTGGGTTTGTCCGCATATGGAATGAATGACTCCGGAATAGCGGCTCAGGAGTGGAGCGTCCCGAACAATGGTATGTGCGCGCACGGTTGTTCCAGGATGTGAGAGCACCCTTCCAGTTTGCATTCATCCGTTTAACTCTATGCGAGCGAGGGCCGCCGCTGCGTCCGTCTCCTGAGCGAAAGCAAGAGAGCCTCGTGCCGCATGGCGGGCGCAATTAAATTTCAGGTGCAGACACGAGCCCGTGGGCTTACATAAACTAATCCACCGCCAGGCTCCGTCAGACTGTTGTTGCCAGCAACAAATCCCAGAGCAGAAGCAAATTGCTGTCCTATGCAGAATAAACCTGCAAAGTTTTTTTCTGGACCGGTTCACAAGGCTTCGAAGGGGCTCGGCATAAAGTCGCTAAGAAGGGGCGGGCCACGCTCTGAAGCCACCGACCCGACCGCGTAGGCACAAACACGTGTCCCCCCAGGGAACCAGGTGGAACTTTAAATACAGTTTTATTTCAGGTTTGTTATTGATGCACAAACAGCAGAGATCAAGGTTTAGTATACATGGTATACACAAAGCAGCCAGTACGATCGGCATTTCCGTCCTTCTGCTGTACACTTTGCAAAAGAACCACACACCAGAAATCCCTCCCGCCCCGTCCTTCCCCCCCCCCCCCGCCCCGAACAAGGATGACAGTGGCTTGGAAACCATCTGTGATGGAGAGACACAAACCAGCAGTTCCTCAGAACTCTGTCCCCAAACAAAAGCCCCGTAGGCTCGGCTGTGCAGGAAAACCAGCAGAAAATGAATGATACGTTCGTGGGAATGTAGACCTGGAAGAGATTTCCTAGGACACGAAATCCAATCCCCTGCTGTGCAGAGCAACCACAACATCTGCTCCTGGCCGTATCAAGCGCTGTGGAGACCAAAACCATTACTGTGTTCGAAAAGGCATTGCATAAATTCATAGAGGATGGGTCCGCAGACATTATCATCAGGAATTCACTAAGCTAGTGGAAAGGGCTATCAAGAGAAGGGTTGTGCTACAGCTGTCTGGTTTCCTGAGCTCTTTCCCACCGTACTCACCACTGACCGCTGGCAGACAGGATAGGGTGCTTGATAAACCTTTGGTCTGACCTAGCATGATAGTTAGTTCCTCTGTTATTATCTTGAAACTAGGTATGTTGTTTGTTGTCACTATTTGTGTTGGAAAGCTGCTCCAGACCCTGGCAGGGCCCTTTCCCCCATGCCTGCACCCCCATGCGATAACGGAGACGTGGGAGGAGAGAAAGGGGGTCAACTTGATGTGACGCTACGTAGTCCAGCGCAGCCACCCCCAGGTGCACAGGCAACATGCTGATTGAGGCACCTTTTGGTGCTGGTTAAAGGGCACCAGGAGCTTCCAGTGACCTTCATCCTTATACAGTGGAAGAGCAAAGAGTGAAACGATCCCTGACGATACGATCTGAGCAAGAGACTGGAGGAAAAAAGAACCGTTAAGGGGTCATGGTGAGGAGGGCGTTGCATGAGGTAAGACGCAGCCTCTGAATGGGGCAGGCACCATGCTACAGAACCGCTTGAGGTCCGTAATAAACCCTTGCACAAAAGCACCTGGGCAGGACCCTGAGGGGAAAAAGCTGGTCATAGATGCTCCGCAGCAGCGACAGGTTCACCCTGACCCTCCTCCCCTGTGCACCTAGGCCCTTCTGGTCCCGTTTCCCCCCCCAGAAGAGGCCAAGGACCTGAATTCCTCTTGCACTCTTGCAGTTCACAAGCAATGCCGTGACGGTTGCCACAGCTCAGGGCAGCGAAGTAGTGGGAGAATTTGCACCCATCTCCGTTAGATTTCAGCTCAGAATATCTCTCTAGGAGTTTAATGCAGGGGGAAAAAAACAACAACAACAACCACCTGACCCAAACTTTGGAGAGAAGAGGGCAGTAGGATGCCTGGGCACAGCTTGTTGGTCCTGTTGGGCAGTGAGCACCATTTCCAGAGCAAAGTCAAGTATGAGCAACTTGCTGGACTATTTCTGGGCCCATGTGCTGGGGCACCATGCTGTGATACTACAGTACAGTCGCTTGTTGCCATCTGGAATTAAAGCCCAAGTCTCACTTCCATAATGATCCCTTTAAGCCCCCAAGGGCCTTAGGTGGGCAGTTCACACCCTGCCCTGGCCTGGGGTGTAAATGAGCGTCCGGCTGTGAACTGTGTGCCCAGTTAGCCAAGATATGTTCTCAGCCCCCAGCCTCTTCCCGAAGCACCGTAGGAAAACCCTGGCCTTATGAGAGGGCCCACTGGGAATAACGCCGTCCCCACTGCACAAGGTTTACACCCAGGAGGAGGGAGGAGGTCAAAAATACAGAGTTAAGCACCATTACATCTACATGGTTCAGATCATAAACATGAGGAGAAAACAAAAATAAAGCCACCACCTTGCAGCCCGGTACGGAGACGCTGCTGAGGCTCTCTGGATAGCAGCGATGGTGCGTCCAGGCTGCGAAGTCACTGCCGGCAAGCCCTGAAGGCGTCAGTTCCCGCGAGCCCCAGCACCTCGTCGCACTGGTATTAGACAGTATAGTTTGCCATCGTTGCATCGGTAATTCCTTTTGGTCCCATTTAGCACGAGGGTTCGGGGGGGTCAGGGAAGGGGGGAGGAGGGAGGTAGCCTTAGCCCTGGGAAGGCCAGCGGGAGGCTTGATCTGTGCAATATAGGGACATGCTCTGCATGCCCTCCGGGTAGCGCTCCCCAGAGACCGCTCCAGCCGGCGTTTCCGTCTGTCCCCCCGATTCTCAGCGTCCCCTGGTCGGCGGTGGGTTTTCGCGTAATTCGGCAGCTTCGAGGTAGATGTTTATTCCCGCTCCGTCTCCGAGCAACCTGGTCTATAAAAACCACGCCGAGGCCCTCTCGCCTGAGCGCGCAGGGTTGCCGTCACGCGGGCGCGCGCTCTCCCCACGCACAGGCCCTTTGTCCAGTTGATATGTGCTATGTAACAGACCCCTCGCCCTCGGACATCTCCCCCTCTCCCAACCCCTGGCTGCTGTTCCACCTTCAGCCACGCATCTCCAGCCAGAGAGACACCATGCTTTCTTCGGCAACGCCCCCAGCCCGCTCAGCACGGCCGCAAGGTGCAAAAGTCCAGCTCCTGAGGCTTCCTCCTAAAATTGCAACTATCCCGGGGCAGGAGCTGCCCGGCTGGGGCGGTGCATTTCAGCATGCGTCTCTTGAAGCCCCGGCCACACGTCTTGGAGCAGGGAGCCCAGGGACCCGCTTCCCACGAGGGGCAGGGGTCTCCGCATATCCTGACGTCGGCGGGCCGCTGGGCCGCGTCGCACTCGGAGGCCAGCTGGCCGTAGGAGTCGCGGCAGGCCACCGCGCGCTTCTGCAGCCCGTTGCCGCAGGTGACGGAGCAAGCCTCCCAGCCTCCTGCCGCCCACTTGTAGGAGGGACGCTTGTAATTGGGCCTGCCCGCGTCCAAGCGGTTGGACAGGCTCAGGACGCTGTTGTTGAGGTCCGGAGGGCTCTTCCCCTCTTTCTTGTACGAGGACTTGTCCTCCTTGCTCTCCTTGGGCAGGTAGAAAGAGTAACGCACCCGGGGAGGAGTCATCTTCCCCACGGAGAGCACCTCCAGAGTAAGGGGCTCCTGGATGGGCTTGAAGGCCTGGAGGCTCTCGACGGCGGTGCCGGTGCCGCTGTACCGCAGCACGCTGCCTTTCACCATCAGGTCCCTCTCCACGGCCGAGACGATGAAGTGGCCGTTGAGCAGGTACTTGCCTTGCCCGTTCTTCAGCGCCAGGTAGTTGTCATCGCTGATGAGCCCCTTGTAGCCTCGCTGCCTGATGTCGATGTTGGAGGCTCCCGCTGGGATGACCACCACAAAGTTATAGCCATGCCTGGAAGAGAAGAGCAGGTGAGACATCAGGCGAGGAGCTGGCAGGACGCCCTTTCTGCTGGGATTGGGCCTTTCGCGCCCTGACCGATAGTGCTTGCGGAGCAAAGCTTGTTGCCTGCAGAGCAGGCAAGTGCTGTGCTTCTCCCAGCACCTCCGCCCGTTGCAGCCTCTGCCAGCCCATGCTGTTTTGCAAATCACTTCCTCGCGCACCTGATATCCCAGCTCTTACTCCACTGCAACTGTGCCTCAGCATGAAGCTATGTAGGTACAGCCCTGAGATTTTTTCCCACCCGCAAAGCTGTCTCTTTATTCCCATAAGGGGTGCCAGAAGATCATTTTAAGTCTCTTCTCCGTGCTGAGTTTCATCTAGACTGAAGTGATGACTGAGATCACCTACATATGAGAAGAGACTTCAGCTCCTCTGGCTCAATAATATAGATGTACCCGAGGTAGCTCAGGCAGCAGGAGCATACAACCCTTTTCGCACATTAAATGTGTCCTGCTGCTCCTTTGGAGCTAGCTCAGGTCTCTACACACTGACGTAGACTGGAGCCTGGATAGTTGGCTCAGGATGGGCTTAGCCCCGTTGCCAGCTCCACAGCCTTCCTTGTGCCCCTCCCAAAAGGCAGAGCTGGGAGACAGCAAAGCACGGGAGGTCGCCTCACACTTACATGGCTTTGGTGAATAAGCCCGAGACCTTCTTGCAGCTCTTGTTGTCGCCTCCGCACACACTGCATTTGTCGAATTTCTTCTTGGAGCCCAGCTTCCCGTCACACCCCGCTTTGATGCATTTGCCCTGGACACACACTGAGGTGGAGTCTGGGGAACAAGGGGTGCCGTCCACAACCTGCATGAAGTACCCCAGGACGAGAGGGTGAGCAAAACAAGGCACTGCATTCCCCTGCGCTCACCCCGCAGATGCCCCAGCACTTGGCCCTCCATAGCTCAAGCTGGGGCTCCCCGAATCCGGCACGCTGGTCCTGAGGGGGCATTAGCAGACACCGTAGCACACTTCCCTCATGTTCTGCTTTGCAGAGACCCTTTTTGGGTCTCTGAACAGACCTATATGGCACCACGTTCCTTATCTGCTACCCCTCCATCATCTTCTGTCCTTCCTTTGCACTGGTGCAGGGGGAACTCAGGGAACCGGCCTTGAGAAACTGGCTGCTTTGGAAAGACAGCTCACGCCAGCCCGCTCAGTCCCGCGTCTGGCTGCCTGCCCGGGCTCGCACACGAGCATCGCTTCCCCTAGTGCACTGCCTAATTATCATCCTTTCTCCCAGCTTCTCATCAGGGGCTGTGGGCATATCCTAGATGCTGCTTTAACAGCCCAGAGTAAGACCAAATCCATCCTTGTATTAAATAAGCCGATACAAACGCACTGATTTATACCAACCCAAGACGTGCATGGTGGATCCCCCCCCAAACCTCTGTATGCTTCCCACTGCAAATACCCAAGCAACAGCGAGTGTTTTCCAGGTGTGATAGTCACAGCCTCCCAGATAGAAAATCCAAAATACCAACTGCCCACCACACAAGGAAAATGTCTCCTCATTCATTTCCCGGTGCACCCGAGTCCCCCTGTGGCTCTGACGCTGACCCCAGCTATGGTCATGGTCTCCTGCTCTCACGAACCTTGGGTGCCAGCACGTAGAAGTAGCCCGTGCCATTGGCCCGGCAGATGAGCTTGCATTTGTCCCGAGGCGAGACTCCGGAGTACTTGGGGACCCAGGAGATGGAGGCGGTGAGGCGGTTGGTGCTGTGGCTGTAGCCGTTGAAAGCTTCACACTGCTCTTCTCGGAAGCTCTTCCCTGGCACTGGAAGAAACGAGGCATGCGGGGCATCAGGGCCAGGACAGACACTCCGAGCTAGCACCCACTGCCACGCACAACGGTACCAGGGGACGACCTGGCTCTCCAGCTTGGATTCATTGGGTTATCGCGGGGTAGCACACCCTGCAGCGGCTGTGCAGTCCCCTCTGCTGAGGGTCAGCGGCTGCAGCCTCAGCACAGCGCGGGCGGGAGGCTTTTTACACCTCCTTGTGCAGCGTGGTTGCCCATGGATGTAGAGTGCAACAGCAGCGCAGTGCAAGCGGCAGGGTCACCTTTGACATTTGGGGGGATATTTTGGGGCATGTTTCCACCACAGCACTCTGATACAGTCAAAGAATTTGATATTTTTGAGAAGGGCTTTTCTCCCACCCCACCCTGAAAGGCTGCTACATTTTTTTTGACTTGCTCCAAGTTCAGCTCTGCTGTGGTGGGGTGAAATTCAGCCGCTTGCTCTGGAGATGTGAGCGGTGCCTCTGCTCCCAGACGAGTTGAGCAAAGTATTCCCCACTGCTGAGATGAGCTCGCCACTGCTCAGCACAGGGGGTGCCATCTGCCCACCACCAACCCCCACAACAAGCTGGGTTTTGACAGTCCTCTCAGCTCAGCGTGAAGGGCAGGAGGGTACGTTAATGATAGCAGGTATGAGCAAGCCGGGCTAGACAGGAGGACATGAATGGCCCATCACCAATTCCCTGCCAGTCACCCTGAACTTAGCCGCTGGCTGAAATATTTAGAGACCTTTCCCTCAGTTTTGGTAGAAGTAGGAAATCTCTCTGAGTGCTTCCTCAGCTGCTTCTTGTCATCCCTCGAGGTTGACGCTCACCTCAGTTTGGCTCTATGGGGCCTTCTGCCTGGCTTCCTGCTGTCTCCCAGAAGTATGCTGTCTCCCTCCCAGATGCACTCAGGCACTTGATGAGCATCCAAAATACCTTCCCTGAGACCACACCAGACATTCAAAGCAGGCAACCGGCCCTGTCATTCAACGCTTGCCATTACAAAGCTGCTCCGGAGCAGGTTGGCCTCCCACCCCTTACCTGCAGCAGTACAGGGGTCCAGGTTGCAGGAGCGGTACTTGACGCGGACACCCTCGCAGTACTTCCCGCCGTTGGCAGGCACCGGGTCGTTGCACTCCCGCTTGGCCAGTTGGACCCCACCGCCGCACGTCCGCGAGCACTGGCCGTAGGGCGCCCACTTCCCCCAGCTGCCGTCCACCTGGCGGGAGATGGCGTGGTGAGAAGCAGCGTCTCCCTAGCAGATACACTTTTCCCCCCGCTCCGTTTGCTTTTTCCCCCTCCTTTGCTTTTGCACGGAGCTCGCCGTGTCTCCCGTGGGGACGTGACTTGGAGGTCCCTAATGGGAGGAGGCCACGCATTGCTTGGCTGGCGTCCGGGCAGAAGCTGCCACGAGCTCGGGGCGATGCACGGAGGTGTTTCCGGGCTTCCCGGCAGCGCCGTCTTCCCCGGCGCGCGGCGTGCAGGTACTCACCCTGTACTTACTGATGTTATGCTTCTCAACGCAGGCGCCCTTCAGGCAGAACCTGCCCTCGCCGCAGCTCGTGCCGTCCGCCCACGGGAAGTGGCGGGTCTGGCAGACGATCTGGCCCCGCGCCTTGCCCGTGCACCACAGCTTGGCGCAGTACTGCATGTAGGGGCAGGGCTTGGAGCCGACGCCGAAGGCCAGCTCGCACTGCTGGTTCAGGCTGTAGCTGGCTCCCGGCAGGTCTTCTGGCAGCGAGATGGGCTTGGCGGGCTGGTCCAGCAAGCAGTCTCCTGCGGGAGAGCGAGATAGCTAAGGGGGCCTGGCGCGAGGGGGAGGACCGCTGCGGGGAAACAGGAGCTCGCCTCCCCTTGCATACCCATCCAGACAGGCTGCCAGAGATTCGGGGTGGAGAGAGACAAGCCAGTCCAGCAGAGCCAGCCCGGTGCCCTCCCCTCCTGCCACCAGCGTCTGCTCTGACCTCCTCCCTTGGGGCCTCCCAGCCAGCTTACTTGTTACAGATACAAAATTTGTCCAAAAACCAGAAAAAGGGGCCCCGAATGCCTCCATCTCTTGGTGCCACCAAGTAGAGCCAGGCTGGCAGACGTCAGGAGCAGACGTTGCTGCTAGTGACACCAAGCAAGCCTGGTCTGAAGCTGAAACTCTGCCAAACTCGCTACTGCCTTCAGGTTTTGTTTGGAGAGGGGGAAGAAAAGTTGCTCTACGGCCCATGATCGTAACGGCTGTCCCCTACCAACAGCCCATGGATTTCACTGTGTGCGGGAGCAGGATCTGCTCAGAGATGGGGAAAGCGGGGGACAAAGGCAGAAATGGGACAAGCTGGGACATCCCCCGGCAGAGGGTCTCCAGCCTCCCTCGCCACCTTCTTCCTTGCTGGGAAAGGCTCCCCTGAGCCTCCTTCATCTCCCTCTCTGCCTCAGTGGCACCCACGCGGGCCGTGCGGGGCTCCTGGGTGTCCCTTGCTAAACGCCACCGTGGCCTCACCGTGGCCGCTGTCGAGGAAGTCGGTGATGATGGCAGCGCTGCAGGCCGACCAGGGGTTGGCGCGGTCGATCTGGATGAGGGTGGGCGACATCATGTGGTTGGTCTTCAGCTGGCCAAAGACCTCCTCGCAGGCCTTCACGTTGTCGTGGGGCATGTTGAAGACGTGGCCTAGGGGAGGCGGCAGCCTGAGCAACGCGGGCTTGGCGCTGGGGTGGGCAGGGCAGGCCCCCTCGGTTTGCAAAGGGGGAAACTGAGGCACGGAGCAGGGAAGTGTCTTGCAAGGATTCACCTTGCAGACTCAGACACATTTTTCCTCCAAAGAGGGAGCCAGGATGAGGGCCGCTGGCTTGCTTTGATGTGATACGCCATGGCTACGTCATGCCAGTGTGCCTGTGCCTGTTTCCCCCTTTGCGCTCTGAGCCCGGAGAAGCCCAACCAGTGCAGAGCTGCCCAGAGGAACTGGGGACAACCAGCAGGTCGAAGGGAGCCCCAGCCTCCCCCAGCGCCTTACCCAGCTCATGGGCCGTGGTGAAAGCAGACGGCAGCCCATCGTCCTCAATGACGGAGCAGCTGCGCTTGGGGTCGCACATGGTGCCCACGTCGGCCATGCCCAGCGTGTCGCACGTGGTGGCACCGCACAGGTCCTGCAAAGCACAGAGGCCAGGGGTTAGCATGGGGGCCGGACGCCACAGCCCTCGTCCTCCCCTCGAGCCTGGGCCCCTGGGACGTCAGCCTGCTGGGGCCAGTGCGGGGACCGGCCTTGGGGGGGGGGGGGGAAAAAAGCCGGAAGAGGCAGAGGGATGGGAAACGCACAGCCCTGCTGCCAGGCTGCCCAGCAGGAAACCTCACCCCAGCCCAGCCCAGCCCAAGCTGAAACGGCGCGGTTGCATTTAACCCTGGCACTGGCGCTGCTTTTTATATATAGCATCCTCCAGCGGCTTTGGTGACAGTCATTCCCCTCCGGAGGCTCCTCCGGCCAGGGTGGAGCCCGGTTTGAGCCCGGAGGAGTCAGCCTGGCTCCGGTCTTTAGCGAGCTCAAGGGCTGGACCTGGAGCTCTCCAAATTCAATGGAAAGACACCCGGCCTTGGCTCGCAGCTGACTCATTTGTCAACCTCTTCCTTGGAATAAGAAGCCCCTGGACCAGGTCCAGAGGTTATCAAGGTCAAGGGAAAGGTTGCTGTGTCTCAAACACGCTTTGTGAGCCCAGCTGAGTTAACCAAGCGTTAGCCCAGCCTTTCACCCAAACTCTGTGGAGCCCAACTTCTCCAGGCCCTGGAGAAGGCATCAGAAGACGTCTCCTGCCTCACCTCCTGCCCCATCTGAGCCTCACAAACACCAGGAAGTGTCAGATGACATCAGGTTGCCAAAACCCTTGGGAGAAGCCCCACACTGCTGGATTTCTGCCGAGGAAAACGCCGATTAGCTGAAGCAGAGCTCGAGATTTGCAATGGTTCACTTCCAAAACCAACGCAAGAACGGCCACGGTCACAAGCCTCTGAGACCGTTACCCGCCAAGGCAAATCCAGCGTGGGAGGCGGACACACTGTGTAAGATGAGCAAGGGCCCAAAGGGTTTCGGCACTCATGCAGGGATGCTGAACACCCAGGCACCGTGGGACCCCGAGCAGAGAGAGGGCAGGAGGGGCTGGGGACATGGTGTTGGGATGGCTGCAGAGCTGCAGGTAAGCTCTCTGCATGGCCTTGGGCAACTCTCTGTAGCCTGACACAGTTTCTTATTTGTAGTATAGAGCTGGTCTTTTCTTTCTCTCCTCTCTTGCCCGTCCTGTCCTTCTTGGCTGGGAGCCTATCAACGCGGGGACTTTCTGGCATATGTGCTTGTGTGCATGTGCCCTTCTCTCCAGATCCAAAGGTGCTAGTGCAAAGGATAAGGGCAGAGGAAAATCACTGCTTGAAGACACACTGCTGCGGTAGCCGAGGAGCAATAGCCTTGTCCTCAGATGCCCTCTTCCCTCTGCTCCACTCTCCTGAGGACACGACGCCAGCTCCCCTGGCAGCCCTCCGTGCGCTGGGCTCGCTCAAAGCCTGCTCTCGCTCTCCTGTGTGCTTTTCTCCTGAGCAGGCAAGGCTGCGCTTGCTTCTCCCTTTGCAATCGCCTCCCTTGCAGAGCTCCCCCCCGGGCCTGGGGGAGTGGGGTGAGAGGAAGAGCTCCCCACAACTTTCCCGCTAGCCTTTCGCGGTGGCCGGAGCATCGGTCCCCATCCCTCACCGCCATCTCCAACCAGGCTGCGAGCTGCGCGGGGGGACCGTCCGTGGGGCAGGGAACTGCTGCAGCTTTCCACGTGAAAAGTGGCGTAAGGGACTCGCCGGGGCGCTCCCCTACTATAAATAAGAGTGATTCATGCTCAACTCTGGTCCAGCCAAAGCGCCTGGGTTGCTACAAAACTCATATGAGCGGTTCTGCCAACATTTCCAGCGAGGTTTCCAAGCTGAAGGCATTCCCCAGCAGTCAGGTTCACCTATCGGTGCATAACAGCCCCAACAGTCTCAGAGAGCCCTGGCCAGGGCTGAGATGGCTTTAGCAGGAGACCAGCGGCTGCAGCGTCAGGAGGCAGAGCTGAGACCTTAGTCTATAGAGAAGCAAAGCAAAGCAATGCCTGGCTCTGGGCTGGGACCAGCCCAAGCTGCTCCTAGACCCGCCGGCCTTGCACGCTACCCCGGGGCGATTCCCTTGCTCTCCCAGCATCGTGCTTTGGTTCGCGGGCTGGCGCGTCCCTTCCCCAGCTCCAGGCAGCCCTAGGTTAATCCGACAAACCCCGGAGAGCTTGCCCATCTCCGGGCACACCTGCAAGGAGACGGTTGCTTGTGAAAACAGCGTTTGCCCCCTCTGCGGAGAGCCAGCCGTGCGGCAAGGTCTGGGGAGGTTTCAGAGAGCCTGGAGCGACCAGTGTCGTGAGCCAAGACGCTGCCTCCGCTAGCGGCGGTGGCTACCGGGGCTGCCCTGGTGGAAAACCCTGTGTGTAACGAGGTGCAGTTCTCTGCTCCGCAACGGGCTGCCCTCCAAACCAGGGCCTGCCTGTCCGCGCCACTGCGTCCTCGCTCTCAGGCCCCGGCACCGTGTGCGACAGCCCGGCCCACTGCACAAGGCGGGCTGGCAGCACCTCGAATATTAAAGCGCAAGGGACGAAGAGAGAGTGCCGGGGAAACGCGGGCTGGCCTGGGTTTGGGAGTACCTCTGTGCCGCGCGGGAGCAGGTACGTTGCAGCCCCGCGTCCCTGCCCGCGCTGCCCCCGCCGGCGGGCGCAGGGCGACTCGGAGTGGGGCAGGCACGTCCGAGCGGTGGGGCCCCCCCTGCTCCAAAATGCCAGCAAGCAGCAACGCCCGGCTAAGCCTAGGCTAAGCCCGAGCCCCTCGTGCCCACGTCCTGCTCTCGAGGGGGCTGGGGCAGCCCAGCAAAGGCACCCACCTGAGCCCACCCCACGGCTGCAGGGGCCGGGGTGACGGGCTGGGAAGCACCGGCGGGATGCAGGGAAGAGGCTGGCCACTCACTTCTCCCTGCTCGCTGCTCTTTTAAGAGTTCCTGTTTCCTAGCCGGCGCCGCGAGCTCTTGGCTCGCAGCCTAACACCTGCACTGACACACTGACCCACTTCTTGCTCTGAACCTCGTCTGCTGACTGCGGGGGTAGATTAACGAGCAGCTCCTAATGGGCCCTCGCTCACCCCCGGGCCTGGGTTCCGATCCCACCCGCAGCCTCCTAGGGGCAGCCCGCTTTGAAAGGCCGGGCAGCAGCTCTCTGCTCCGACGAGGGGGTCCTGACCCCCCAGGAACAGCTCTTCCAGCCTTGCCGGCGGGCTAGCCCGCTCGGGAAGGCCAGCAGAGCAAGGCAACTGCGCCAGGGGCTGCAAAGAGGAGCCAGAGAAAGCAGAGAAGAGGCTGGGCAGGAGCTCACCGAGGAACGGTGCCCAGGAGCGGGGAGAGGGACTGGAGCTAGAGAGGGAAGGAGAGAGAAATGCAAGAGGGCTGAGGCGGGTAAAGGCAGGGACTGCCTCGCAAAGGGCCAGCGCTCGCTGGGCCCTGCGTTCACCACCACAGATATCCGCTGCTGCCGGCGCAAGTAAAGGGAATAAAGGCTGCCCCTGCCTCGAGCCCGTCTCTGAACTTCCCGACACTCAGGGTTGCTCAAGCCTAAGACCTGGATGCAAAGCGCGGTGTGAAGTCCAGGAGGGTGTTGCTTTCATAGGCACCGAGAAGAGTCTATCGTTCATGAACATCCAGTAGTTGGACTCCAGCCATTTTGCAGACAGGACCGCTGAAGCACGGAGAGGCGAAGGGAGCAGAGTCTGACTCCACGACTGAGCAAGGCCAGGCACTAACAGTTAACCCATCCTCTGAGAGTAGATGGCCAAAAATTAAGCCAGAACAAAACATGGGGACACATCTCACAAGGCGACAGCAGAGACAGTCCCTTTGCCAGCAGGCTCCATCGTCCCTACAACACACCGCTCTTTCCCTAGCATCATGCCGAGGGGCTGGAAGCATTGGAGGTTTCTGCTGCAAATAAGTCAGCCAAGGGGGATCTTACATTCGTTCGCATACTCAGTGGACAGGTCGTCTCTTCTCCACAGACACTCCCATAACTGTTGAGGCTTCCCACTAGCAGCCACACATGTCCAAAGCAGCCCCCAAAAATCTAAGCTCCCCAGCCTTGAATAACAGAGCGTGGGTCTCCAAACTCCCTCCTGACGTCTGCAGCATCGGAGGCCAGAGCAACGTGCTCCTTGCTGCAATGTTCCTTCACTCTTACGGCAGTCCAAAGACGCTCAGCAAACCTCTGCGTTTACGGCTGGCGGACGTGGAGCCGGACAAAGCCATGGAGCATCAGGTTCAGGACGGGTGGAAAGCACAGCCAAGATGTTGGCCGCAGTCTGGGAAGCTATTTCCACGCTGTGCAGGTGCTGCACAAGAGGCAAAGTGCTCTGTGCTCCTCTGGCAAGCACCGGCTAAGGTAGGAAGGTGAAGGTCCCTCGTCCGTGGTTGCTGGCAGATCCGTGCTGACCAGCTGAGCAGGACCGAGCTCCCTGAAGGCAAATCTGTGGTCCAGCAAAACTGACATCACCAGGAGCAGGAGCACCCAATGCCAGAGTGAGAGGACAGCCCCATTCATCAGCAAGCTGTTGACACAACTGGAAACTGCCTATCAATTGGACTTGAAATGAAATTAAAGTTGGGGGATTATGTAACAGCTTTTTGGCAGGGAGATAAACTCTGGGGTATCAGGAGACCGCAGATGGATGCATTCAAGGAAGGCAGATGTCTCCTTGATCGTATGCCTCTGCACTGAGCTTGCCTTGGGATTTCAGGAATGGACGGTTTAGCAATGTGTAAAAAATGTAGCCTAGCCATGATTTGCACTTCAGGATAGAGCAGCTTTCACATCCCTGGGACCAGATTTGTCCCACGTGTAACTCCGGTGACCTCACCAGGTTTCCACCAGCGATGGAGCTGGCTCGTCCCAGCAGTGGTGTCAACAGACTTCCTCTTTTTTGCAAACACCCAACCCAGACAGGACCTGCTCCAGCAGGCCGGGATTCAGTCCCTGCCTGTGCTCCCACAAGATTTATACCCAGCCAGAGGACACAGCCCCTGCCTGGAGTGGGATGGGGAGAACGGCGGGGCTGAGCTCTCACATGTCTTGCACAGCATCATTACTGCTCCAGGACCACATGCTAGCAGTGACTGAACAACGCTGGAATCAATATCCTTCCCTCCTGTGAGCCCTTCACTTGGAAAGAAGTTTTGGAAATGGCCTCACTGCTTTCAAAAGGGGAATTCCCGACCTATCCCTAGGCCACCGAGCAAGGACCTCTGGGCAGCGACAGTGGAAAGAGAGGATGCGAGTTGTCATTGCTGGCAAAACCTGCTGCACTTTCTTCTCTGCTCCCATCACTGATTTCCACGGTAAACTGTGACCTGTCCCCTTCAAACTGGGCTCTTCCTTCTTCCCTCCCATTAGGGATTTGGGGATCCAAGGCTATAATATCCCAGCTCAGCACCACATGGATGTCAGCGCTGAGGCAGAACCAGTTCTCCTTCCCAGGGAAAACCCTCCTGATCTGAAGAGGAAAAATACTTCATCTGCTCCAGGTAGGTATCGAGGGGAGTAGCAAAAACACAGTCCAAGCTGCTCTACTTTGGTGTTGCCCAGTTATCCTCATCCTGCTGTAGCAATCACACTGTGCCTGACATAATCTGGAGAAGGCTCCAGAGCCCTTGCAAACATGCTAGCCAACAGCAAAAAAAAAAAAAAAAAAAAAGCAAAAGCAACAGCAACAGCAAAGACCTCAAGTGATGCCTGCTGGCTGACCCAGGGTCCAGGGACTGAACCTGCTGGGTGCAAGGCAGAGCAGTATTCCTAGCAAGAAATAGGGAACAGGGGAACACAGGTTCTCCATGAATTTCTCATCCATCTGTGAGGAGCCTGGGTGGGCGTTGGGCAGAAATCACTCCCCAGGGCTGCGTATGTCCCTAAGAGGAAACACGTGGAAATGAGTAATAGCTCCATCAGCCCAGCCACCTCTGATCAGCACCAGCACAAAGAGACCAACAGGCTCAGGAAAGCCCTCATCTTCCCCCTTTGCGCTGATGTCTGCTCCCCTGCAGGGACGCAGCCAGCCGCCAGCAGCTGGGGAGGCTGTTCCCCAGGGCTGCGAGCGCCGGATGTGCCCACCCAGCCTCTGATGCTTTTCTTCCAGCACTGACTTTGGTCCGTGCGAAGCAGCCAGCAGGCGGCAGAGAGCTCCAGGTTCCCAGGAGGTCCCCGCGCATGAGTCGGAGGAATTGGGAGAGGCTCTCTTGGCAGGTGGCATCGCAAGCTGCGCTGGGAGAGCTAGTCCCAGCCAAGGGGGAAGTGGGGCCGTGCCCAGCTGGGCTCACACCCCGCATTTCTGTGTGGCTGCTGCTTTGTGCTGGAGCTGCCCGGTAGCAGCTGCCAAGGCTGCTGCCAGCAGCGTGGGGGCATCTCCCTGCTGCTCCATGCGGGCAGGTTTCTGTGCATGGTGACAACCTGGCTGTGCCCACCCCCTGGCCTCACTAACCCCCCAGCATGTCTTTCTCTGAGCTGCTGGTCAAAGCCTGCCTGAAGAACAGCATCGGGCTAGCTCAGCAGCTTGGGTCACACCTTCGCTCCCCCCCGCAGCCTGCATCCAAGCCCTTGAGGAAGTCTGACCCGGACAGCGGTGGTGGAGGGCTTGCTATTCCTTGGGAAACGGGGATCGGGCCAGCAGAGACACGCAGAGTGGCACCTCCTCCAGCCACAACGTGTGCTGGAGATGGGATGTGAGGGGCTGCAGCCAGCAGGACCAGGGGCAGCCAGGAGGTATAGCGTGATGCTGGGCTATTGAGGCGGCCCCACTGGGTCATCCCCCCACCCCGGGACCTGCACCCACCTGCTTGGTGAAGAGGATGGCAGTGTCCCAGTACTCGGGGTGCTTGTCACTGACTTTGTTCCACTTCTTCTGCCAGGCACAGAAGTTGCGCAGGGTGAGGGCAGCATTACCGGTGACTTTGGGCCCTTTGTCGTCTTGCCCGATGATGAGGAACTTGACCACTGAGATGTTGATGGGGTTGCGGATGCTGGGGTGCTTGTAGAGCCGGGCAGCCGTGGCCATGAGGGTGAGCAGGTAGTGCTGGAGGTCGTCGCCGTGGAACTTCACCATGGACTCGTCGGCCACCACCAAGGTCTCCACGTAGCGGGGGACGGAGACGAAGCGCTTGGCCCGCCCGCTCTTCCCGGGTGGCCTGACCTCCTCGGGCGGCTCACGGGCCCGGTACTTGTCCAGCGCCTGGAGGATGCCGGGGTTGAGGCCGGAGCCTACGGCGCAACGCGACGCGGCGGCCCCGGCGCGACGGCGTTGCAGGCGGTGGGCGCCGTCGGGGCCGCCGCTGGCCAGCGGGCTGATAACGTACTCGGCGCCGCGGTAGCCGAAAGCGCCGCGGAGCCCCCCGCAGAGGCTGAGGGCGGCGAAGGAGTCGCGGTCGCCGTTGACGGCCCCGGAGTAGAAGCAGTGGCGGAGGCCGGGGCCGGGGCGAAGGCGGGCGGCGGCGGGCGCGGCGCCCAGGTAGTGGGCGGCGAAGGCGGGCGCGATGAAGTGCGCGTCCGGGGCGAGGTGCAGGTAGAAATCCTCGCCGAAAGCCGAGAGTTGGAAAACCACCGCCTGGCCCCGGCGCGGCTCGGCGGGGCCGCGCCTGAAATAGGGCCGCCCGTTGATGTCCGGGTCCAGGCGCCGCGGGGTCACCAGCGCCGTCTCCGCGGGGGACCCCGGCGAGGGCAGGCTCCGCGCCGCGCCCGGCAGCAGCAGCAGCAGCGGCGGCAGCAGCAGCGGCGGCGGCAGCAGCAGCAGCAGCGGCGGCGGCAGCAGCAGCATGGCCCCGGCAGGCTCAGACCGACGGCCAGGCGGGCGCGGGCATGGGGAGAAAGCAGAAGGAAAAGACTCTCCCACCCCCCCCACCCCCCCCCACCCCGGCTCCCTCCCCTCCAAAAATTAAAGAGAGACCGAGAGGGAAGAGCAGCGGTGCGAGCGCGGTGCGAGCCGCCTGCCCCGCCGCTACCTGCCTTGTGGGGCGCTTCGGGTTTATATACGGCGGGGCCGGGGGGGAGCGGGGCGCGGCTTGGCCCCGCCGCAGCCACTCCGGTGCGGGGGGCCGGGAGCGCCGCAGCGGGGCCGGACGGGGCCGGCAGCGGGGCTGGACAGAGCCGGGAGGGGGACCGGGAGCGGGGCCGGACAGGGCTGGGAGCGGGACCGGGAGTGGGGCCGGGACAGTGCCGGGAGCGGGGCCGGCCCCGCCGCGCTGCCCGCTCCCCCCGGGGGCCGCCCGCCGCCGGCCGCCACCTCCCCGGCGCCGCGGGGCCGCTCCGTGGAGGACGAAGCAGGGCAGCACCTCGGGGACCTCCCCCGAAGGGAAAAAAAAAAAAAAACAAAACCCCCTTCTCCCCTCCGCCTTGCAGCAGAGCTGGGGTCACTCGGCTTCCCGCACCCCGGCAGCGCCGCCCTCCAGCCCCCGGGGATGCTCCAGTGCCCCGAGCTCCTCACCCTGGCATCCCCCGGCTCGATCCTGCTCTAAACTCAGGGGCAAGGAGGAGGCTCCGGCTGATGCTCTGGCTGAGGCAGGGGTGCACAGTGGAGGGGGGGGGGGAAGAAAGGGTCCTCTGCTCTGTGCTGGTATTCGGGCCGGGTGGTGTTCGGCAGGGTGGGAGCCTGCACACTACTTGCCGTCTGTGCTCTTGTGCTTGCTCAGGAAGATGTGAGTGTGATTTACACAGCCCAGGTGAGCCCAGCACCGAGGTCTGGACCGTGTCCCACGACACGGCAGAGAGGCGCCTTCAGCCCTGCCTGCCAGCTGGGCAAAACGCTGCCCTGATGGCCCTGTGTTTTGTACCTCCCCACCCCCCTTGCTCCCCTCCCCAGGGGACCAACTTCTGGCTATATCGCATCCCTTGCTACCCTACCCCAGGCCCATTGGGCTGCTCTAACCAGAGAGCAAAGGGGAGATTTCCACTCCTCCGAGAGAGCTCAGCCCTCCTGCACCCCCACGGCCACCAAAGGGAGCTCTTCATACGCCCGGGGTAAAGACCCAGGGTGTCCTCTCCTCTGAGACCCCAGGACGCGCGGAGGAGTGCATGGGAGGAGGGGGTCTCCCCCCTCCAGTCCTGCGCCCACCAAACACACTGTGATCATTGGGGCAGTGTTTGGGGCCAGAAAGAGCTGATGCTCTTGAGAGGTAGAAAGATCGCATCGTGGGCAGGACAGCTGTAAGGAGGAAAATGAAGAGGCCTCAGCAACCGTCTGTGACTAAGGAATAGATTTATCGGCTGTGATAAGCATGCAGACATGCCACCCCGCCTCTCCCAAGCAGTCGTGTCGAACGAACAGGATAGCCCCCGGGTGATTCCCAGTGCACGTGGCAGCTGGCCCCGCGGACAGGCGGTGCGGGACAGCACAGAGGGGTGCTTCCCTGCCCTGGGAGCTGGCGTTTGCTCTCCTTTCCAACAGCCTGCGTTGGTTTAATGGTAAATTAAGGCCTTCTTGTAGTCATACTGGTTCTCATGCAGTTTCAAGCCTCATCAAAGTTCGCAAGGGCAGTATATGAATTTGTGCGTACATGAAGTACAAACCAAAGTGCTGCTTAAGGCGCAGAGCCCACGGCCTGCAGCCTGGCCTGTTTCCGTGCCAGCCTGCTCAGCAGCTTGCCGCCAGGTTGCTTGATGGTGTGCCTTGAAGCTGAGCTTGTGACCCAAAAATCGCCCGACTTTACTGGACTCAGTGAATCGAGGTGGGTTGTCCGCTAGCCAAAATGCAATATCTCCAGGGCTGAATGTGGCCTACTGATAAGGTCGCAAAGGTAAAACTGGCAGCACAGCGAATGGATTCACAAGGGACTGGACGCAAGCTTGAGCAGCTCAAGCTACCAGAAGGGACCTGTCCCTGACCCAGCAGTCCAGCTCCCAAAGCCCTGAGGACCCAGGCGCTCCAGGCTGCCCTCTGGGACATCTCGGGTAGATGTTTGACACAGTGGAAGGAGCCAGCCTGAGCCCTGCTTGCTACGTCGCCTCCCCTTAGCCCCGGATGCCAGGGGCTCGCCCAGCGCTCGGGGCCCGCAGGAAAGGATCGAGGGAGGCAGCAGTCCACACATAACCGTTTCATTAGCTTGGCCTTGTCCCTCTGCTCTGCGTGGTCTTGGCTGGCTCCCAAATCCACTTTTCCAGCCAGGGACCAAGGTGCTGGCGACCCTGCAGGCAGAAAGCGCTGCCTGAGCGCCTTGGTCCCAAGCGGAGCAAAGGTTTTTTGTTGTTGTTGTTGTTGTTTTTTGAACATGTGCTGGGTTCCTATGGAGGGGGACGGGGAGGCTGTTTTGCTTCCTCTCCTCTCCGCCTCCACTCTGCTTGTTCTTTGCGGCCGCGTGTTTAAAGACAACGCAACCCCCTTCCTCTCACACGCGACACGCAGGCAGCAGCGGTTTCGCGACCGCTCGCGGCGGGCCAGTTCAGCTGTTCAGGGGGAAAGACGCAGCACGGGCCCCGCAACCTGGCACACGCAGCAGCCTGCAAGGAGCTCCTGCAGGTCTCTTTCCCGCAGATGGGGAAAAACGACCAAAACGTCCCTACGTGCGCCACGAGAGCGCCTTCCTTCCAGGTACCCCGGCGCAGCAGTCCTCACGCCAGGGTTAATCATCGCTAGCCCCCTCTCCCTGACAGATCTTCTCCAGCCACAGAGAGCGAGTTAAACCAAATTGGCAGCCCTGGAGAGCTTGGAGAACATCTCATTGCATCCTGATGGGGAAAGACATGCAGAAAAGCCGCGTGTTTCAGATCTGCCTGCGCTGAGACCGGCTCCATCCCGCGAGACGCTGCGCTTGCTCTGTCCCATGCAGTTAACCATGTAACAGCGTCTTTGGGGTTGAAGTTGAGCGAGGCAGCTCAGTGCTCTGCTCTCTCCCAGCCTCTCCTGTCCTCAGGCTCTCTCTGACGTGGGAGAGCCACCTACCCAAAGCGAGAGTTTTCTCTGCAAGCCAAAGCGCTTGCTGCCTCCTTCTGTCTCCTGCCTGCAGTGAGCTGGAAAGCTGTCGAGTATGTGGAGTATCTGGAGTATATATTGCCCCTAGATCCCAGTGCTCATCCTTCATACACAGCTCCAGGAGCTACTGGCATGTCTCGGAGCACTCGAGACCAGAAGGGAGGCATTATTGAGTCTTATTTTTTTCCGGCTGAAGGACATAACATGATTTTCTCTCACACTAGAGGTGACTGAGACAAAATCCTTGAGCAGTGCCGCTGGGTAGCAGAGTCTGCTCAGGGTGTCTCTCCAGGGGACACTCCTCTCTAACCCACAGCGGTCGGAGGGGAAATATCTCTGTTATGTCTCCTCCCAGCACAAAGGGCCAGATTACACAAATCAACCCGGAAAGAACAGGGCCAAGGCTGAGCGAGAGCGGGCAGGTCCCTTCTTTCCATCCATAGTGTGGGACCTCCTCGCAGTAGCAGGTACGCCACGGCCCTCTGTGAAGGAACCGGCACGAGATAACAGTTTGAGCCCTCTCCACGTGTCTTTCCAGGCTTTATCTGGTTGCTTTTCACCTCCTGTAGCTTGCCTGGGAAATGGGCTGGATATAGCTGACCTAAGGGAGAGCTCCTGGTAGTTAAGGAACAGAGACAGAAGATGCTTTTTGACCCCACATTGCCTCCAGAACAGCTACTGAGACACGGTATCATTTAACTGACATCTGGCTCCGACTTTGGATTTTCCCTAGAACCCACTTCAAGGCAAATCCCATCTCAGCCACGCCTAATCCATAGCCCACCCTAGTCTGGAAATGTCAGTGTGAGCTGACTTGCAGGCTGCAGCCAGGGTTGCCTCCTTCTCCACCTTCCTATCACTTCCTCCCAAGTGCCTCAGGGAAACAATGAAAAGTTTGGGTTGGTTTGTTTTTTGTTTTTGCTTTTTTCATCATCTTTCCAATGCCAAGTGTGCAAAGTTTGAAATGAAAAGAAGAGCAAAAGCCTCACGTATCTCCCGGATGTTCCAGGTCACAAAAACTTTTTCAGAAAGACCGTCAGGGAGCTCCAAGCCAAAGATAGAGTGGAAAGGTTGTAACCAGGGAAAAGCTGGCTTTGCTAGCAGTTCACTTGTCTTCAGTTGAAAGGTTGGCAGATCCAAAGCCTGGGCTCTCACCCAAAAGTTCAGGCTGTGCTCTTCCAACTCCTCACCACATGAGCAGGAAGGAGGAACCTCTCCAGGGACTGAAGATGAGTCAAAGCAAGTTGTTAGGAAGCTTTCCAGGAAAGACTTAGAGATGTGTCGAGATAGGGTCATTGAGGGAGAGATACTCAAGAAACCTGAGCACGTGGAGGTCCTTGCAACCTAAACCCAGCTCCATCCTTGGTCCAAGGAGACACTGCATTTAACCAGATTTATTCTGGCCCAGATAATAGTGACTCAGGAGGGGCAGGATGCTTTCCCAAGGTTTTCCCATGCAGCCCTTTCAATTCTTCTACGAAACAGGGATGACGGCAGCACTTCACCTGCCATGGGAGAGGAGAGGATCTGGGCTTTAAACATCTTCAAGCACCCCAGCACTGCACACCACAAGCTTTGCTGCTGGGGCAAGAGCGCAGGCGGGTGCAGAGATGGGTTTGGAGAGCAATTCAGTGCACACGGACCAAAAAGGGGAGGCTGGTGTGAATGTTGCAGGCCTGGTGCCAACCGCTTTCTGCTCATTAAAGCCACAAGCTGGGTGGGAGCTGGTAGAATTGCACTGTTTAAAAAAGAGCAGATGGGCAATCAGAATTGGGTCCTCCATCTGATTTTGTCTCACAAATACAACCTTTTAGGAAGGTACATTTATCCCCTTTATAACTGCTGTGCACAGCCTCTCGGCGGCGTTGAGACACTCCATGTGCTGCACCCGTTTCTTCCGATGCCAGCAGTGAGATTTTTCTCTCTCCCTTCTCCTCCTTCATCCTCATTCTCCTATTTTCACCCTTACATCTTTGGAGGAGAGCATCCCTCATAGCATGTACGTGCAGCACCTTCAACACAAAGATAAACACACGCCACAACAATCAAAGCAACCCACTCCCGCCTCTGCCTAGGAGATACACCGCAGCGAACGGCTGTGGTTCACTGTTTGCCATGAGCTCAGCAAATGCCTGCTCTGCCCCGTGCACAGCCTGACGCTGGAGCGCGATCACCTATTCCCTGTCTCCTTGTGGCAGCTCCTGCCATGTTCCCGGAGCGAGGAGACTCATTCCTACCAGCTTCTCACGTGGGCCAGACACATACATGTCACCTCTGGCATCTGGCGGGGGCTGGATATGGAAATACTGAGGTATGTTAAAAAAATCAGCAAGCTTGTTTCTGCCTGCCTTCCGGTCGGTATTGCAGGAGCTGCTGATAGTTCATTTATCAGATAAGCCTCCAAAAGTCCCCGCTGTATCTCCACTCGCTGGGATTCAAGGCTCACTCCTGTTTAAAGGAAGATAGATGCTTTCACTGATCACAGAAGAAACAAGTTTTTCCAGGATGCGGTAAAATAGTAAGCTGAAATTTAGAGGCGATAGAAGGTGGTGCAGTATGGAGGTGTTTCAACTATGTTTGACTTTTGAACGCCTAACAGTTTGCCAGTGGAGCTGGGCCCTGCTCCTGGGCAAACCGAAGCCTTTTTGCTAATGGACTCAGTTTTCTCAGCCAGGAGTTTTCTCGCTCCTTAGACATAGTCCCTCAAAGACATTCCCACATGTCCCCCAAAAACCAGTGTCCCATGTTTACTATCATTCACACAGCTATATGCAAATATACCAGGCTCGCAAAATTGCTAAGCTGCAGCTCTGGGTAGGCCTGAAGGGCTGTCTAAATTTTGCACATCTGGAATAAGCCTAGGGTGATGGTGATGCACAATCCAGCTGCTGAGGATGCTCATCACTCAGGCAAGTGATTATGAAGTTAGTTCATTTTCATCAGCCCATAAACCATGCAAGAGTGGAATAGGGAGGAGAGGGGAATTCATTGGTTTTTTTTTTTTCTGGAGAAGAGACTTTTCGTTATAACTCGCCATATTTATTTAGCACTAGGGCTAGGCTTCTTTCATCTGGTTAAAGCGTGGGAGAAGACTGAATACATGTCTCCATTTTAAAGCTGGGGAACGGAAACGTGATTTTGAGTGGCTACGATTGCCATGTGGAGCCAGGAATGAAGACACGGTCTCTGCTGGGGGCCCTTCACCACCTTTTCTCTCGGTTATACAGCGGTTCTTTCACTCTCTTGTCCGTTACTGTCCTGTTCCCACTCACACAGCCAGCCGTGATGGGCTGGTTCGCAGCAAGAGCAGCCCTGGCGCAGGCTTGGAGGTCACCGTAGCTCCTGGACTCTTCACCCATCCCCTGCAAGGACTGCGATGCTCCAGAAGGCTGTGAAATTTGGGGGGTGGGGGGGGGGTTTATCCCAGATCAGACAGACACCTGTTAAAAACGACTTTGCAAGACCAGGGGAAGGACCAGGACTCTTCTTGCGGATGCTCCGGTCTCTGGGCGCTTTGCAAGCCAGGATGCGGGGCATCCGCTCTGCCAGGCGCGCAGGACCCGGGATGAGGCTGGAGTGCTGCAGACGGGATTTAGCCCTCGGTTTTGGGAAGCCATAAACCTGTTTCCGTACAGCGCACCCAGCCACACCTGCATGCAGCGGGGAGGACTTCAGACACACGCTGTGGCGAGGCTGCCCTCTGGTGACACTTTTTTTCTTTTGCTCTAGAAATCAGTGCAGCTGTCTGCGAAAAATAGAAATGCAACTGTTGACGAGAAATAAAAACCCAGCAGAAATAGAGAATACAAATGTAGGTGCCGTAAGCTGGCTTAGTCTGAATCCTTTCCCAGGTATCAGCTGGGTCACAGCCACGGCCCGGCTGTCCCCACGCGCACAGCTCATGCTGTGCCTAGAGCACCAGGAGCTTTAGGAGGCGTTAGCAGCTGTTAGACCCAGCCTGGCAGCCCTCAGCGGCGTCAGCTGGAGACTTAAACCTGGCCTTTGCACACCGAGGTGCCGGGTGGGAATTACGGCTCTCCCCGGTGTAGCTCTCACAGCCGCTGACCCCCACAGCCCATTCTCACCCCACCGGGTGCACGGGTCCCGGCGAAGGGCTGCTGCCAAGGAGGAGCCGGCCGAGGGGAAGGGGAGACGGCGCCCGACGGCGCGTTGCAGGTTTGGAGGCGTGAAACGGGCGCCGATCAGCGCTCGCGAGTCAGGGGAGCCCTCTCGCGGCTGCGCCCCTGCGGTTGGCCTTTCGGTCGCGTCGGGAAGGGTTTGTATCAGGGCGATGTGTTTTGCGCCTCGCTCCGCTCCCCCGTTTGCTGAGGCAGCCCCGAACCCCGCTCCAGGTCAAGCCCAGGGCTTTTTCTCGTGCAGATTTACGGCAAGCAAAACACAACACCAAGCTGCGAACGTTTGCCTGAATCTCGGTTTCCGACCTTCGCAGCTAAGACATTTTCACCGATCGTCCTAGGAGACGATTTGGCAGGACGCAAGCCCGGTGCCCAGCGGCTTTTCTGAGAGAGATTTGTTCCTGCCTGCTGGGCTTAGTTTAAAAGGAAAACTAATCAAATTGCTTGTTTTCAACCACAAAAAGAAATACTCGTGCATGTTGTGCCAACTTCTGCTCTGCCCTGCCGTGGTTTTGCCCCACTGAAGCACAGGGATTATATGTTGCTGCCGTGGGGTTGACAGCAGCAGGGACACGCGCGGCGCCTGGCTCTTGCAGCGCCGAGCTAGGAGGGGTTTTGCGCATCAGTTTTGCTGCTAACGGTGGTTATGACTGAAGGGACAATTTGCACGGCAGCAACTTCCGACGGCTTGAGCGAAGCGGCCGGACGCAGGCGCTGCAATTCGCGCGGCTCAGCCTAAGGCGGCACTGACATCTAGCGGTAATTTTTTTTGAGCGGCGGGTTTGGAGCTATTCAGTTTGTCCGTCAAATATTTCTCTCAAATGTTTGCCCTAGGCGGGAGAAGGACCGGGAGCAACGCGAGCAGGAGGGTCACAGAATAAATCACCAGCAATGGGCAGCGAGCCCATCGCTAGAGCAAGCAGGGTGCAGCCGAGCGGCCCAGAGCCGCCCGAAATCGGGCAGTCTCACTGCTGCGGAAGGGGAGCAGCAAACGCAACGCGCGCTTCATCCCGGCGGCCAAACCTCCCGCGGAGGCGGTGGGGGGAGACGGGTGCCTGAGCGCAGGGCTCGGCCTGCGAAGCTTTGCAGGAAGGAGCAAGGGGGAGAAGTTTGCAAACTGGTTGATCAAAGGGTCTTTAAATCCCGGTGACTGCCGAGTTAATGGCTTTCACATGCTCCGGCAGCCCCGCAGGAAGGAGCGCGGCAGCCCTGCCCGGCAGTCAAGGTGAGTTTTGGCATCGGAGTGGAAGACCCCCGGTGTCCCACGCCGTGGTCCTCTAAGGGGTCAACAAGCAAATACCCAGAAAAGTCCCCGGCGTGTCTTGTCCTCTGCTGCCTTGCCCGGGAAGAGCCGCTCGGGTGCGGAGGGGAGCCAGGTGTGGCTTTGCTGGCTGCAAGCGTGCCTCCGCGCTCGCTCGCAACGAGCCCGGCCAGCCTCGCCTCGGCTACAAGAAATTCCAGCTACCGTTTGCAGAAAGAGCCGCTAATGAAAACCAGCACTGCCTCGAAGCTAAGACGCAGGCACGGCGGCTGAGATCAAAGGCGCAGCTACGCAAACGGATAGCCGGGAATAAATTGCATCCTGTTTGAGAGACGGACTCGGCGGCCCCTGCAGCATTACCTGTCCTGGTTCAGCGCAGGGGCAGCGCTGGCGCTTGCCTGCCCTCCTGCGCCGCGCAGCCAGCGAAGCGCCGGCCGAGCTGCTCAGCCAAGTTTGGGACAGAGAAGAGGGGGCAGAGTCAGGGTTGGGGGCTGCTTTCGGCTCCCAGCCCTGATCTGTGGTCTCGCTTCGGTTTTAAAAGGTGACCCACGTTTGCTGGGACCCTCGCCCAGCCACCCCCCAGGAGGGGGAAAAAAATCACCGCCGCTGCACTGAAGTCTCCCTGCTTCGCTGCACCCGCGGCGGGCGGCGAAGCCCCGCAAGCCCGCCCGGCCGGGGGAGGCCCCGCTCGCCCCCCGCGTGGTCCCGGCTGCGGCGGGAGGCGGAGGAGAGCAGCCAAGGCACTATTTGGGGAGGGAGCGCTTTTGAGGCGCAGCCCTGGCGAGACGTCCCAGACGGGGCTACGCCGGGGCCGGGAGCTGATTGTCTGTCTTTTTTTTTTTCCTTTTTGCCCCCCGCCCTTGCAAAAATTGCACTTTAAAAAAGACGAGCAGTAATTGGAGCCCTGGCCCCAGGGTAGCACGCGGCTATTTCGAGCGCCTGCTGTGTGTTTACTATATAGGTAAGGATGTGACTTTTAAGCAGAGATAATAATAGAGAGGCAGACGTAAATACCTCTGCACGTAAAGGCAGCGCGGCCTGTAGCCCTCCACCTCGGCGCTCAGTCTTGGCCAGGACTCTGATTTCCCAGGTCCCAGGAGAGCAGGTGCCTCCAGATGGCACAAGCTGCGGTAGCCTTTGCAGCGCAGCCCCGACTAGGCGCTCTTCCCCGCG
The DNA here is from genome assembly GCF_040807025.1 of Struthio camelus. Classification (NCBI taxonomy): domain Eukaryota; kingdom Metazoa; phylum Chordata; class Aves; order Struthioniformes; family Struthionidae; genus Struthio; species Struthio camelus. Next base: position 6,805,350 of record NC_090963.1, read on the forward strand.
AAAGCGTTCGGAAAATAGGGCGCAAAGCAGGCTAGGCCGCACCGCTGCTGGGGCGCAGCAGGAGCAGCCTGGCGTGTGCCAGCGCCGCACAAAGCGGGATGCAGAGGCCAGGAAACTCGTGAGCTGGCAGGGAAGGAGGGCTCCGGAGGAAAGAGCCACTCTCACACGTTCGGGGTAATTTCCCTTGCTCCGTTTCGACGGTTGTTGGCTGGTGCTAAGCAGGTTCCCAGCCGGGGACGGCGAGTTTCTGCCTGCCTCCCTCTATGCGCCGCTCCGACAAAGTCACCCCACGCGCTGCCCCCAGAAAAGAGCGGGAGAAGCTGCCGGGATTGTTTTATTCGCATAGATACTTTCCAGAAACCTGATTCAGCTAGTGAAGCCCACTGTCGCCTTTCAGCATCAGGAAACCCCATGTGGCCCCAGCTGCTCAGGGGCACGGAAACCTCCTTGTATTTGTCACCATCAGCGTTTTCGGGGGGGGGGGGGTGGCGATGCAGGCTGTCCCCGGCCAGCAAAGGACATGGGAACCATGCAGGGAGACATGGCGGGGCACCTCCTGCCTCGCACGCTGGACCGACACGCTGCCCCGACGGGGACGGCGCAGGCCTGGCGGCTGCAGGCGCTGCCCGGAGGAGCGCCGGAGCGACCCCGAGCCCAAAGGCGAGAGGAAGCAGCCCCGGCGGGCATCCCTCGGGGGGGCAGAGCCGGAGCCCCGCAGCCCCTCGGGCTCCGCTCCCGGCCTCCGCCCAGCCCCTCCGGCAGGATCGGGCCCCGCAGCCCGGCCTCAAGGGGTTAACGCTGGGAGAGTCACAGGCTGGAGTTGACACTCGGAGGCAGGCGGGGCTCCCGGCTCCTGATTGGCCTCAGATCCCATCCAAAAGTGGGTTTTTTTTTCTTTCTCTCTCTCTCTCTCTCTCTTGCTCCTTTTTTTTTTTTTCTCCCTCTTTCGCTTCTCCTCCTCCCCCAGCCTCTGGCTGGCAGGGGAGGGGAGTGGGGGACCAGTGAGAGATCAAAAATAAACCTCTTATGTCAAAGCCGGGGGAGAAAGTATAAATACTGAGGGCTCCGCAGCCGGCGCCGGCTTCTCAAAGGCTCGGGGGCCGCCGCTCGGTGCGCAGCGCCCCGGCCGGGGGCCGAGGCAGGCGGCCGGCGGAGGGCGCAGCGGACCGGGACCGTGGGGAGCGGGAGCGGGAGCGGGGCGATGCCGCTGCCGGTGCCGGTACCGGGTCGGCGGGCTCCGCTCCACCTGCTGCTGCTGTGGCACGCTTGGGCGCTGCCGCCGGTACCGGCGCGGGAGGCGCAAGCGGTGCTGCCCGCCCGCCTGGCCGCGCCGCCGGGGCAGCTGGCGCTGCGGCTGGCCGCTTTCGGCCGCTCCTTCGTGCTGCGCCTGCGGCCCGACGGCGCCGTCGCGGCCCCCCGCCTGCGCCTGCAGCGCCTGGGCGGCCGCCCGCGCCCGCCTGCGCCCGGCCGCGCCGCCGCCGCCGCTCCGCGCCGCCCCTGCTCCTTCTACGCGGGCGCCGTCGAGGCGCGGCCCGACGCGCCGGCCGCTTTCAGCCTCTGCGGCGGCGGCTTGCGCGGCTCTTTCCTCCTCGACGGTCAGGTCTACGCGTTGCAGCCGCTGGCGCCCGCCGCCCCCGGCCCGCCCTGGCGCCGCCCGCACCGCCTCCAGCGCCGCGCCGCCCCGCTGCCGTCGGGTCCCGGCCCCGGTCCCGGCTCGGCCGGCTCCGGGCAGCCGCCGCCCGGCCGCGCCAAACGCTTCGTGTCCGCGGCGCGCTACGTGGAGACGCTGCTGGTGGCCGACGCCTCCATGGTGCGCTTCTACGGGCGGGACGTGGAGGTAAGGGGCTGCCCGCGGCCTTCTCCGCTGCCGCGTCTCTGTGAGCCCCCCCTCCCCGCCCTTCCTCTGCTCCCACCTTTCTCCGTGCCCCCTGTTTCTCCATCCCTCACTTCTCCCCGCCTCCATCTCCCATTCGCTTTTACTCCCTTCCTTCCTTTCTCCATGCCCTTCATCCTCCCCGTTCCTCCGCTCCCACCTTTCTCCGTGCCCCCCGCCCCTCCGTTTCTCCATCCCTCACTTCTCCCTGCCTCCATCCCCCATTCCCTCTTTCTCCCTTCCTTCCTTTCTCCATGCCCTCCATCCCCTCTGTTGGCCCCATCTGTCCGTCCCCCCCTCCCCCCCATTTTCTCTATTCCCCCCCATCTCCTCCATTTCCCCTCCCCAGCCCAGCCCAGCCGTCCCCCAGGGTGCTCGCGCTGTGCCCTCTGCGCGTCCTGGCCCTGCTGCCCCCCATCCCCACCTCGTGCCTTGCCCCCGGGGCGGCAGCGCCGGCTCGGTGGGGGGCTGTCGCCCCGAGGTCCCCGAGGTACGCGGCGCGGTGGAGAGGCAGGGCACCCGCTGCCCCCCACCCCGGCACGGCGACCGCCCTGGGCCGAGCGAGAGGCCTGGGCCCCGGGCACCCCGGCAGCGCCGCCAGCCTCCCTTGCACCCCTCCCGTGCGGCTCCCGGCGGAGGCTGCCCTGCGGGTGCGGGCGATGCCTGCGGACCCTTGGCAGACCCCGTACGAAACGCAGAGAGCCCGTGCTGGGGCACGGGGAGGGGACCGTGGCGTCCCGCGTCCTCCCGCCGCAGAGGGGGTTAATGCCCGTCCGGTTGTAGGGAGAGCGCCGCGCTGCAGAGCGATGGGCTTAACTCCTTCCCGGGCAGGAGGCCCAGCCAGCTAGTAACGTTACTAGGGGCTGAGTAACGTGCCGGCCCGTGTCCCGTCCCCGTCCCTAGCCACCTGCGAGCAGCCGAGCGGCAAGCCGCTCCGGTCCCGCGCAGCCTCCTGCCCGTCTCGCCCAGCCTCTCAGGGAGGGCTCTTGCAGGGCGCATCCGTCCCCCCCCCACCTCCGCATCGCTCTTTCCCCGGGGTGTTTTCAATGCCCTCCTGCCATCCCAGCTTTCCGCCCCGGCTCCCTGCCCTCCTCTGCTGGTGGCTGAGTCCGAACGGAGGGGGCCTGGGGCAGGGGCCGCGGGGCCGGCTTCGCTGGCGGAGAGGGAGGAGACCCCGGCAAGCGCCAGCGGCGTTTGCAGCTGGGGAAACGGAGGCGCTGGGAAGGAGGTGACGCGTCCCCCGCGCGGCGGGGACGCTCCTCAGCCCCATCCCGCGCTGCTCCCCGCTTGCCGGGGCTGGCGGGTGCTGCTGCTGCTGCGGTGCCGATGGCACCTGGGGTTGATGGGACCTGGGGTTGTTGGAGAGGCGCTCGCGGGTGAAGCCACCCGGCTTCTCCGCTCCCCGACAACGCGGCGTCTTAATCCCAGCTCTGCTCAGGCGGGGCCGGGCCTGGAGCGATGCAAACCCTCGGCGCTCCCGCCGCTTTGGGCCGCTTTCCTGGGCGCTCGGGGTTTGCTTGCCAGGTCGTGCTGGCGGAAACTCAACGGGGCTCAGGCTGCAGATGAGCGGCGGGTCAGGGAGGACGCCGGGAGCTGGCTCCCTGCGGCGCTGGTATGACTGCCGGGCAGACGGGACGGGCCCCTGACGAGCCGCTCCTTGCCTGCGCGAGTCGGAGGGGGCAAATGGCCGAGGGGAGCTGCTCCGGCGCTGGAGGAGACCAGCTCCCCCGCCGGTGACCAGCGCGGTGCAGGGACACACAGGACCTCGCTGCGGCGGTGGGGAACCCCCCTGGGACGAGCGGGCTCCTTGGCAAGCCGTGCATCAGGTAGCAGAGGGCTCCCCCCTTAATTTTCAGAGAGTTTCCGGTCTCCTTCACTCATTTCCCCTCTTACTGACATCTCTTTGTCCCAAAGAGAAATATTTGCGTGTCACCTCTCAGGGTATTTCTCGATGGGAAGGGGCAGGAGGAAGCCTTAGGGAGCTCCCTGGGTGGACAGAGCCATGGCATACGTAAGGGCTCGGGCGAAAATCTCCACCAGCTCTCATGGCACCTTCAACGCTGGCCGGGTTTTTTGTTTTTTTTTTTCCAAGCACAGCAGTAAAAAAAAAAACCACCTGCTCTAGTTCTGCTTCTTTTATGCTCAGCAGAACAGGCAGAACCGCAGGTGCAGGAAGCTCCGGAGACCAAATAGCCTTCCGGCTTTCCCCTGAGCACAGAAGTTTGGTGGGCCAAGAAACGGTGGTGGCTTGCTTCCGTTGGCGAGAGCTGCAGATCTGCCGGGGAGATGCACAGGGAGCAGAAATGTTGAGTCAGAAGAAGCCGTATTTATATAGTGGTTTCTCCTCCTGTGACCACGCTTTAATTACCAGATATTTATTAAAGGTCGCGAGCCTTGTTTATAGTCCAAGTTAATGTCTTGCATAAGCTGTAACAGATCAAGCAAAAGAGAATCGCCGTGCGATGCGCTTGAGCATCGCCAGTTATAATCAATTTTACGCTGTTATTAGGGAAATTCTATCAGTGATTTATTTTTAATCAATCCAGGCCGTGGATTGAGCCATTACAGCGCAGCTGATAACCTCATTGAGGTAACAAGAGCTTAAATCTGCTTCCATTAATACTCACGTAAACGAGAAATTATTGAGTCAGCGAGGGAAGGGAAAGCGGAAGCGGGCCGGAAATCTTGGCGGTAGGCGGGTTGTTGTTCTTCTGGGCTGATTTCGGGAGACGGCGTTTGGGGGCATTGGCAGGGCAGCGCTGGGCAGTGATAGCTGTGAGCACCAGGAGGTCGTGAAGGGCTTTGCGGGACGCGATCTGCGGTGGTGACCAAGTGCCCCCTCGTGTCGTGGTGGGCGCGAACCCACCGAGACGGACACGCGAGAGTTATTCTTTGCAGTTCTCCTGCAAAGGACCCCAAAATACGTTAGAAAGCGGGGTGAGCATCCCTAACGCGACCGAGTGGGTTTCTTGCATGTGGGAAACCGAGGCAGGAGGCAATGTTAATTCTTGTGATGTCCCGAAGCATGTGCGTTTGGGCTGAGCGCCTGCAGTCCAAGCTGCATTTGAAGATGTCCTCCAAAACGCTTAGGGTATATTCGACAAGACACCTAAAGCAACGGGCGGGTATAAAAAGTGGCCGGAGCATCCTCCGCCAGCTGGCGGCGGAGCCGGATTCCCGCGACAGCCCCCTTTCGTTAGGGATCTCTCCGGTCTTTGGATAAATCAGTTTGCAACCCTCCCTCTGCAAAGGCGGCGGCTAGGATCCCGCCTTCCCTTTCCCCTGGGCCGTGGAAACGAGGAGCGGGTAATCCCGGACTGCAAGGCCTGGCGCTCGGAGGAGATGACTGAAGACCGCAGCAAACTCGGATCGGTCCCGTTCAGCTGGGGTTCCTGCCCCGGCTGCTGCGGCTTTTCCAGGGAGGTTGATGAGGTTGCAATCCCGCCCTCCCCTGCCTCAGTTTCCCCTGCCCCGCAGCGGGTGCACTCGCTTCCTTTGCAAGGAAGCCCGAGCCAGCCCCAAACGTGCAACCAGGAGGGGAAAAGGCGGGAGGCGGCCGGGGGCCGAGGCATCGCTTCGGGGAAAAGAGAGGCAGGCCGAGATGTGTTTTTTCGCCAGTTGTTTTTCAAGCTGGGCAGCCCTCGCCTGTGACCCCGTGTTTTCTTCCTCCCATCTGTTTGCGCTGCAGAAAATCTCGGCGCTTGTTTTCCCCCTGCGGAAACGCTGGCTTCTCGGGAGAAAGGGAAAAAATAATAATAATAATTAAAAAGAAAAAAAAAATCCCGGCAACAAACAAGCCCAGCGAGCGAACCTGCAGTCCGGTCGAGCAAAGCAGCTGCCCAGCCATCAATCTGCGCGTGGGTTTTCCCACGGCCGCGAGCTCGGGGAGCGGGTGCAGAGGAGGGCCGGTCGCTCCGGGTGCCGGGTGCGTCCTTCGGCCCCGGGTGGATCCTGAGGACCAGCCCTGCGATATTAAATCACTGTGTGCATACCACAATAATAGTTAGCGTCTGTCCGCGCAATTCCTCTCCCTTTGCGGGAGAGAGAGGGGGGGAAAAACCCCACAGCAACGGTTTGGGGCTCTCTGCAGACTTCACCTTCCGAGTGGGTCCCGTGGAGAAGAACGTAAGTAGAGATTTTGCAAGAATCTTTATCAGAAAGTGACGTCCTTCAACGCTGCCGAGCTAAAAGTAATCACTTCAGTTCCCTGGGCTCTGATATTGTTTTTTTAATCCTTGCTAGCCCTCCTCGCCGCGTGCGCTATTTGCTGCTGGTGGTCTCGTGAGCACCAGGCGGCTGCCCGGTTAGAGGCTGTGTGGTCTCCTCCACGAGCAGATCCTGGAGCAGACCTGGACAAAGAGTTTCCTCCTTGCAAAAGCCCGTTTGCTTTGTAGTTCACCTGAGCAGGGCTTCTCCCTCCGCCCCAAGCGCAGGAGTGGGAGCGATGCTGGCGGTAGGGCGCAACAGCAGTCACGCTTGCGGGAACACGGTCTGTATCTCTTGCGCTCGAGCGAGGCCGCAAAGTGCAATTTGTCCGGGAGGGGAGAAGCCGCTCTCCCATCCCCGGTACCGGTTGTGTAATAACTGCATTTCTTTCCCGTGACGCCGAGTCCGTGCGCCGGGGCCAAGCCGAGAAGGAATTTCGATGCTCTGATAAGGTGTTTCCGTCAGCCTAAATGTTGCTGGAGCATCTGTCGCGGGAAGCGATCTCCGGGTCTCCCCGTCTGGACCCTGCACATGTCCTTGCTCTGCGGGTGGCCAGATACCCATCCGCGTGGATGTACCGGAGGCGAGCGTGGCCCTGGGCGCGTGGAGCAAGGTGGCTTTCCCGCGTTGCCCGGCCCTCTCTCTCCTTCCAGAATCACGTCCTGACGCTGATGTCCATGGCCGCTCGCATCTACAAGCACCCCAGCCTGAAGAACGCCGTCAACTTGGTGGTGGTGAAGGTGCTGATCGTGGAGGACGAGGCGGCGGGGCCGGAGGTGTCCGATAACGGTGGCCTCACCCTGCGCAACTTCTGCAACTGGCAGCAGAAGTTCAACCCTCCGAGCGACCGGCACCCCGAGCACTACGACACCGCCATCCTGCTGACGAGACAGGTCCGAAGCCCTGTGGGCAGGGGGTGGGGGGCAGAGGGGCATCACAGCTGTCCCCTGCCTGGTCTTCCTCCGTAGGGAGGAAGAGGAGCGGGTCCCCGTTGAGTAAAGGATGGCGCTCGCAGGTGGCGTAGGCAGATGGGGGGGGTTATTGCTGGGGCACAGTGAGAGGCAGTGATTTGCGCAGCGGAGCGGGCGACCTGGCGGGACTCCAACGTCCTTCTGCCCCCGGGAAATATTTTCTGTCTGGTCCCAGTAACAGCAGCGTTAAGGTCAGGGAGGGGACGAGACCGGGATGGAGCACAGCAGCGAGATTCAGAAAGGCCAGAAAGCAGGGGCGAGTTAGGAAATGAGAGGCTGTGACCGCCCGGCCCGGCTTCAGCCCGCGTTGGCGCCGCTCTCCGACAGGACTTCTGCGGGCACCAGAGCTGCGACACGCTGGGAGTGGCGGATATCGGCACCATGTGCGACCGCAACAAAAGCTGCTCGGTGATCGAAGACGAGGGCCTGCAGGCAGCCTACACCCTGGCTCACGAACTGGGTAATGCCCTCGCGGCCCCGGGGGCGGTCGCCCCGCCGGGGAACGTAGCGCCTTGCCCACAAGGTCGGCGGCAGCCCTGGCGGGGGGCCGGCCGGCTGGTTAATGCGGACGGGGGCGATGAGCTTAGAAGTGCCTCCGCTGGTCTAAATCAGTGCACTTGTCTGATTTAACTACACTGGGATGAGCTAGCTAAAGCGTGGGTGCAGGAACATCTCCCCCCCACCTTTTCTTTGCTGCTCGTAGCGATCTAGTACCTAAGTTGGGCTGGTTTGTCCTACATAGCCGGCCGTACCAGTGAGATACGGTAAGCGAGCACCTTTATTTTAATCGCTTCTGATGCGTCGAAACAAGTAGTGTTTGCAGCCGTGGGAAACGTCCGATAAATTAGAGAGACCCCCAGCGCAACGTGCAGCAGAGCAGGGGCCGGGGGAAGCGCTGACGCCTGCCTCCAAGCCCGAGCTGGGTTTCGAAGCCGAGACGCCGCCTGGGCGCCTCCACGTCTTGGCCCGCGCTCCTCGGTCGCATCACCCGGTGGGGAGGGCGCGCCGTCCCGCCGGCGGCGGAGGCGCCCGGCTCGCTGACGCCCTCTCGCCTCCCAGGGCACGTCCTCAGCATGCCCCACGACGACTCCAAGACGTGCGAGCGCCTCTTCGGGCCCCTCGGCAAGCACCACGTGATGGCACCTCTTTTCGTCCGCCTGAACAAGACGCAGCCGTGGTCGCCCTGCAGCGCCATGTACCTCACCGACTTCCTGGACGGGGGGCACGGTGAGGCTCTTGGCAAACCCGCGAGCAGTGGCCGGCGGCGCCGCGGACGTTTCGGGTGCCCCCCGGCCTTGTCGCGATGAGCCGTGCCTCGATGCTTTCGCGGCCCTCACCCTTTGCATTTTTCCACCCCCTTGCTCAGGAGACTGTTTGCTGGACGCCCCGGCTCAAGCCTTGACCCTACCCACCGAACTGCCCGGCCGGGGGTCTCTCTACACCCTGGACCGGCAATGCCAGCAGATTTTCGGCGAGCCGTTCCAGCACTGCCCCAACACCACCGAGGAGGACGTGTGCGCGCAGCTGTGGTGCCGCGCGGGCGCCGGCGAGCCCCTCTGCCACACCAAGAACGGCAGCCTGCCCTGGGCCGACGGCAGCCCTTGCGCGGGCGGCGGGCTGTGCTGGGACGGCGGCTGCCTGCCGCCCGCCGCCCTGCAGCCCCAGGTAGGAGACCCCCGGGGCCGAGACGGCTTCCTTGGGATCAGGAGGGCGCGTCGTCTTTGAGCGTCGGTCGAACGCACGGCCGTTGCGGTCGGCAAAGCGCTTAAACCCGAGCTTGGGGTTTTTTTTTGGTTTGTTTTCCCCCCAAACGGACGCGTGCCGGCCAACAGCGCTTAGAGGCAAGCCGGCGCCGAAGGGCGTTCGCCGGCCCGGGGCCGTTTGGGCGGCGCTCCGTTCGGCGCCTCTCGCAGCGGCGCGTGTGACCCTCTTGCAGGCGGCGGCGGACGGAGCCTGGGGCGCCTGGAGCCCCTGGGGCGCCTGCTCGCGGACGTGCGGCGGCGGCGTGCGGTTCTCCTACCGCCACTGCGACAGCCCCAAGCCCCGGCACGGCGGCCGCTACTGCGAGGGCCAGCGCGCCAGGTACCAGTCGTGCCGCACCGAGGAGTGCCCCCCGGCCGGTAAGTCCTCCCTAGCCGGCCCCTGCGCAAACCGAAAAAAGGTCTCCCAAAGCGGTTGCTGCCGATTGCTCCGTTGTGCCGCGGAGAGTTTCGTTTTGGCCGCTGCCCTCGGCTCGCTCGCGCGCGCCCGGGCGGCGGCAGCAGCAATCAATCCCTCCCGGCTTCTGCGGCCGTCCCGGGGGGGGTCCCGTGGCGTCACGTTTGACCTTCCCTTTCAGGCAAGAGCTTTAGGGAGCAGCAGTGTGAGAAGTACAATAACTACAATTTCACGGACCTGGATGGGAATCGCCTCGAATGGGTCCCCAAGTATGCCGGCGTGTCGCCCCGAGATCGGTGCAAGCTCTTCTGCCGGGCCAGGGGGAGGAGCGAATTCAAAGTCTTTGAGGCCAAAGTAAGACACGGCGCGACGATAACTGCTAGCGCCCGTCCTTACCGTGCTGAAACGGGGCCCGCGCGCAGCCCCCGCTGCCGTTGCTCCTCCTCGTCTGCTCTTTCTCAGGTGATCGACGGGACGCTGTGCGGACCCGAGACCCTCTCCATCTGCGTCCACGGCCAGTGCATCAAGGCTGGTTGCGATCACGTCATCGGGTCCTCCAAGAAGCTGGACAAGTGCGGCGTGTGCGGCGGCAACGGCTCGACTTGCAGGAAAATATCCGGCTCGCTCAACCGATCCAAGTAAGGGCCCCCGGGGGGGAGCCGGTCCGCCGAGGTGGGGTGGAGGGGCAGTGCAGACAGGCAGCATCGTAGGAAGGAAGCAGAGAGACGCATTTGTTCCTCTTGAGGAGGTGATCGGAAAAGCTGCTTTAACTACCCAGAGATCCTGACCCAGCAACATCTGGCGGGGAGCGTTTGCTCACTCGCTCCCTTGCAGCCAGCCCAGGAATGCCGCACAGATGTTCACAAAAGCCCGGCTTCTGCGTAAGCGCTTCCTACACTCACTGCCGAGGAGACACGAACGAGCCCGGGCTTATCAAAGAGCAGAGCCGGCGTTCGCGCATCTGGCCGATAGGCTCCCCGCGCGGCTCCTCGGCAGCCCCGGCCCTTCCCCGGCCCTGCTTTCCATCGGGGCGCCCGCGCTGGTTTGGTGCGCCTCCCTAGATGGAGCAGCGTTCGCTCTGCAGGAGCAACGGAGCGCCAGCTCCTGAAGATGTAATGATGCACAAGGGGGAACTCCCTTCTCCTTCGCCTTCCTGCTTTTGCAAGCGTTTTCAAAGTGCTAGACCAGGAATATTAGGAAGCCTGAGCCTCCTAGGCTACGTAAAGCCCGTTTCCTCCCTACGCCCAAGGCGTTGAAGCCAGACCCCCGCCAGGAGCTGCAGGCGCAGACTTATTTACAGCGCCCCGTTCCAGCAGAGCTCTGCTGCCCGCCGTGCAGTCGCGGCCATGCAAACGCGCTCCAGCCGGGGGGGCCTCGCGACGGCCTTATCGCTTCCCCACCCTCCGCGGGGCTTAAGCGGAGTTTATTTCTGGGCAATTTTATGTAAGCCAAGGAGAACTCATTTCCTAAAATAATAGTTGGTGCTGACACTGGCAACGTGCTCCGGGTGCTGCTGGTTGCAAGTAAATCTGCCGCCCTGGGGAGCTGACAACATGGATTTCACCCCGGCGCAGCGAGCCTGCTTGACATATATTCAAGGGCTGACGTGGGATATAAATCATGCAGTAACTTCTCCCTGGCCCGGAGCTCGGGGGTGCGTTGAGTCCTGGGGCACGGGCTTAGAGGCAGCCATCTCCGTGGCTTTGTCAAAGAGCTGGAGTTAAAGCGTCCCGCGGAGGCTTTCGTTGAACAGATAGTAACAAAAGCCCGACGCATCCAATTCCATGCGGCGAGGTGACTCACGCAGTCAAATTAGATTTCCTAAGTGGTTTCCTTCCAGGGAGCCAGATGAATGGAGCTTCCATTCTCCTACGAATTGTTTGTGGTTGACTAAAGAGAGATTAACGTGGTGGCTAGAGCCAAGAGGAGATCCCATTAAGATCAGGGTTAGGGAGGCCAGGGCGCCTGAGAGCAGAGTGTGACCCTAAGGCTTTGTTCCAGAATAGTCTGAGCGTCGTTACCAACCGCAGCGCCGACCTTGGGAACGCGTGTAAAACGCTCCGGCCGGCCGCAGGGTGCGGGATGCCAGGGTGGCGTTTTATCATAGCTAGGAGTTAATTACTAGTCCACGTCCGGCGCTGACGCCGGGCCCCACGCCGCGCGACGAGACGCAGCCGCCGAGGCGCGCGGACCGGGGCTCGGATCGAGCGCCCGCGCTGCCGGCCCGGGGGCCGCCCCGCTCCGGGGTCGTGCCGTTCATAAAGGGCATTGTGCTCTGCACCCTCAAAGCAGCAGCTCTTCAGCATGGTTAGGGGGGCTACAAAAGCCTGCGGAAGAGGAGGTAACGGGCGCAGAGATGCCTGCCTGTGCCTGGCGATGCTCTTGCAGCCTTAGTTCTTGAGGTGCTATCGAGCTGGCCGAGTAGACGTCAGGTCTGTTAACTCCTTCACCACTGATCCGTTTTTAGCCGCGGCATCTGGCCAATACACTCTTCCTCCCGGCCTACGATGTCAGCCGCCCCCTGACTCCCTCACGTCTAGCTGTTTGAACCTTCAGCCTCCTCGGGGGCAAAGTCAGCGGGCAGAGCTAGGCTTTTCGTACAAAACACTTCAGCTGTGTCAAAAGGCAAGGGGTAAGGGCAAAGTAGCTGGGATTTCCTAGCAAGGGCAATAACTGCGGGGCTGTCGGTTTGGTTGCGGTGCTCGTTTCTGGATGCGATTCAGCAGAGTCTCCCAGTTTAACACAGCTGCAGCATTTCCAGCTCTTGAACGCTCTGGGATCCACAGAGATGGCTTCAGAGCCGCGATCCCGTTTGCCCCAGGCAACGTGTTGTCCCGTGCGCGAGTCTCTTCTTAGTAAGTCCAGGGAGACAACTGTGTCTCTTTGCCCCCTGCAGATACGGCTACAATGACATCGTCACGATCCCTGCTGGAGCAACCAACATCGACATCAAGCAGCGCAGCCACCGCGGGGTCCGTCACGACGGGAATTACCTGGCTCTGAGGACTCTGGAGGGCAGGTACCTGCTGAACGGAGACTTTGCCATCTCAGCCATGGAGCAGGACATCCTCATAAAGGGAACCATCCTGAAATACAGCGGCTCCATGACGACCCTGGAGAGGCTCCAGAGCTTCCAGCAGCTTCCTGAACCCCTCACGGTCCAGCTGCTGACCATCGCCAGCGAGGTCTTCCCACCAAAAGTCAAGTACACCTTCTTCATCCCCAAGGACGTGCCCTTCAGCAAGGAGAAGGGCAAAGAGAAGAAGTCGGCCAACGTCATCCGGCCGATGCTGACCTCGCAGTGGGTCCTGGGCGACTGGTCCGAGTGCTCCAAGACGTGCGGCTCCGGCTGGCAGAGGCGGACGGTGGACTGCCGGGACGTCGAGGGCCAAGCCTCGTCCACCTGCGACAGAGCCCTGAAGCCCGAGGACATCAAGGCCTGCGGAGACTTCCCCTGCCCGCTGTGGCGGCTGGGCCCGTGGTCCCCGTGCTCCCAGACCTGCGGCGAGGGCGTGCGGACGCGCGGCGCCTCCTGCATCGACTACGCGGGGCAGATCGTAGCCCCGGAGAAGTGCGGCCACCCGGCGCCGGCGGCGGCCACCGCAGCCTGCGTGCTGCGAGAGTGCTGAGCCGCGGCGGGGACGGCCGCCACCGAGCCGCGGGACGTAGGCAGCGCCGGACTCGGCGAGCCGAGCGGGACGTAGGCGTGACGGCGAACGCCCGCTAACGGACCCGAGCCGGCCGCCGGCCCGCTCGAAAGACGAACGGGCGTGAAAGAATGAGCGCTCTCCAGTGGTTCGTCCCCACCCCATAGACATCTACCTCAAAGCGGGGAACGACAGCGTCAAAGCGCGGAGGAATCACTTGCTTTCTCATCCTTTCTTCCTTTCTTTCCGACCGGCTGGTAGCAGGCAAATTTTAATTTAAGGGGAAAAAGAAGCCTATGTAGAGGCTGTTTGCAAAGCGGGTGACCCCAGTCTCAACGGCGGGCACCAGCCCCCTTCCTCAGCCCGCCCTGGAGGCTTGCTGGCCGCCTTGCCCTCCGGCGCTGGACCAAGGCCCCGTCCTGCCGCCGGCGGACCTCCCGCTTGGTTCGGTAGGAGCTCCGTCTTGGACGGAGACTAAAATTTGGCCGGTGCAGTGGGGTTTGCTAGCGGGGAGGGGGGCTTTTGCCTCAAAACGTGGAGCTGGCTTTCCGATCCCTCCGTCCCAGCGGCAGGTCGAGGAGGTCTGGCTTGGGGGATCCGGTTCAGGACGCGATAACATCTGGATCTGTTTGCGAAAGCCGGAGAGCTTGGATCAGCTCGCGGTCCCCTCTGCCCAACGGTGTGGGTGTCTTTGAGAGCGAGGCGCGATTTATCAGCTGTGGTTTTTAGTTTCCGAGATAACTTGCTAATTTGGCCCGAGGCAGGAATGAGCCGAGGGCCGGCTCCTGGCCGGCGTTAGGCAGGAAGTCAGGCTAGATGACCTTAGCGGTTCCTGCTGGATTTATAATCTACGATGCTACGCGTCTCCCGACTCCAAACATCCCCAGATGCTGAAATCCGGTTAGGGCTGCCCCGATTTTCACTCCGCCGAGCAGGTTCGCTGGAAACTCAGGGCAGTCGAGAGAGTTGACGCCAGCCGTGCGTGTGCATCCGCCAGCCCTGCCCGTCTTCCTGGTGCCCTTCTTCACAGCCGCCGAGGAGAAGGGAGAAGTCGTCCCCTGAGACGGAGGGGTCAGAGCAGATCAGCCGTTTCTCAAGTCGCCAGCCCACCAGGGATGCTTGCTCCCCGTGCCGCGATTTCCCCCGCCGTCGGACGGAGGATCGCTATAGCCGGCCTGGTTTGCAAGGATGCCGGGAGGATTCGTTCAAGCTTCTGCAGCGCTTTGGCCGTGAAACGCTCTACGGCCTTGGAGTCGCCGTACCCGGTTCCCCGCCTGGGGTGGACGCTTGGGTGCGCGAGCGTTTCCTTGCCCGTAGCCGTCCTCCTTGGCTTGCAATCCGCCGCGTATTTATTTTATCACCTGCGGTTGTAGGTTTTGAGACAAGTTGCTAGTTTGGCTTGGCGCAGGAGCGAGCCGAGGGCAGGCTCCTGGCCGGCGGCAGGCAGGAAGTCGGGCTCGATGACCGTCGGGCTTCCGGCCGGATTTATCACCTGCGGCGCTACGAAATCTCCGACCGCGGCCGGTACTCGCCACGGCTCGGCGCCTTCGCTTCGGTCTGGTTTCCCAGCGCTCGGGGAAGATGCTCCGAGGCGTACGCGAAGATGCTCAGATGGGGGCTTTGGCTCGAGACCTACTTGAGCGATTCTGGGCTGGAAGGTCTAAAACGCCGTCTCGCCGGGCTGGAGCTCTTCATCGCCGGCAGGGAACAGCCAGGCTCCTTCTTCCCAGCCCAGACGCTGTCTGGCCCCGGCGCAGATGGCTGCCTCGTCGCTGAACTTTCCCCCTTCGGAGCAAACGTCCTTTCGCTGTACGTGTGTTGGCAGCCGCCGGCGTCTTGGGAGCGCGGGTGGAATTTGCACGTGTTTTCGTCCCGGCCGGCTTCTCCCCGTCGCCGCGGGAAAGGAGAGCGTCGCCGGCGGCTCCCCGCACCTCGGGGCAGCCGGAGGAAGCGTTTCCTCTCCGGCGATGTAACTAGCCCCCGTGTTTTGGGGGGGGGAGGCACAGGGCTGCGGGAAACGGGGCAGAGCCGCTGTTTCGGGCTTCGCGCTGCCCGTGGAAACGCGTGGCCGTCGCGCCGGTGGAAGTCAAAGCGGTTCTCTATTAGGATGTATATATATATATATGCGTGTATATACGTTTCCCTTCAGTGAAGGATTGTAGCGACAGTACTGAGCCTCTTGTGTTAGGTATTTATTATAAATTTCTCTTTTGTTTTGTACGGTAGCTGTCTGGGAAGGAGAGGGGGGGGACCCCAAAAAAAGGGAGGGGAAGCCTTGCTGGGCCCGCAGCCGCGCGGTTACGGCACGGGTGCCCCCCTGCTCTTCTTCGCGGTGCCGTTTCCCACGCGGCTTCGCAAGCAGAGCTGAACGCCGCAGAAATAAGCTTCGGACATGCGTTTCTACCGGGGCGGCGGCGGGTTGGGGGGGGGGGATACGGTTTTTCCTGTTTTATCCTTTTCTTCGTATTTCGCTCTTTTGGTTTTGAGTTTGGAAACGTCTGTCTGTGCCTCTGCCTTTACCTCTTCAATAAAGGACATCCTGCCTGTTAGGCTTTCCTTTATTTTTTTTTTTGGGGGGGGGGATTTGTTCCTATTTGCGCTCCTGCGTGGCGGCGTTCGGCCGGCGCGGGCGCGCGCTACCCGGCGCAGGCGGTTTTCGGAGCCCCGTTGGCGGGAGCGGGCGCCTCGCTGCCAGGAAATTCGGAGGTCCCCGTCCGCAGGCAGCTCCTCCTGCCCCTTGCTGGTCTTCAGCTCCCGAAGGAGGCAGCCGGCCCCTTCCCCTTTTCCCCCTGCCCCTCCGCCAACCTGCCTTTCTGGTTGCCGTTCGTTGCTGGCCTCGGGTTTACGCGCTGAAACCGTTGCCGGTTTGGCGCTGGGGAGCTGCAGACGGCGCCGGAGGTTGCGGAGCAGGAACGGGTAGGGAAAGGCCACCAGGTAATCGCGGCCGAGCGCCGTTGCAATTTGACCTTTCAGACGTTAAAAAAATAGCGATAATAAAAAAAAAAAACAAACTCATGCACAGTGGCATAAGAAAATGAGCCTTAGTGGTGCTTCGCCGTCACCTTTTCTATTCGGGCATCCGAGCGCGGGCAGAGAGATGCATTTCATTTATTTGCCAGCGCCCGGCTCCCCTGCCGTGCGTTCGGGGGCAGGACCCGTTCCCTCTCTCAGCTGCGTTTTGCAAAACGTGCCAAGCCGCGCTCCGCTCGTGAAACGCCCGCTCCTCGTCCCGCTCGTCGCCCGGGCAGCAGCCTGCCGGCACGGCCGCTGCAGCCGTGAATTTAGCCTCGTTCCTCGTGGAGACGCCTTCCCCGACGCCGTCCGGAGCATCCTTCTCCTGCAGGCATCCTCCGCTCGGCTGCCACCTCCTTGGCGGTGCGGCGGCTCCTGGAGGGCAGGGGCGCGGGGGGGCCTCTCCTCTGCCCGCGCCGCTCCTGCGCCTGGCGTTATCCGCGCACAACGGCTCACTCGCTTAAAACGTAATTAAAAAAAAAAAGATTTTTCGGCACCGTGCAATTTTATAGATGTAGAGAACTGCATTGACGCGAGTAAGGCATCCGGACGGCTCCGGCGCTGATGCAACGCCGGACGAAGCGAGAGAAGAAGGGAGAAGCGGCCGGCCCCGTCCCGGAGGCGGCTGTCGGCCCAGGGTTTCTGCGATCAGCGCTGCGAGCGCCGCCTCTTATTTTGTTTATTTATTTTTTGGCCTCTGTTGCAGGGAGCGGCATGCCGTTTTCCAAGGCCTGGTATAAATTTTTTACTGATGATTACCATTTCCAGGCTGTGGCCTTTCAATGTGTTCCCTGCTTCAATTTATTGAGCATTTATTGCAAAAAAAAAAAAAAACAAACAAGAAAAAACCAGCAGGCGGTTGCACGAATCGAGTGAAATGCAGTCGCGCTTGCCCTGGGTTCGCGCAGATTTGGCCCGACGTGTAGGGGTGGATTGACGCCGGGCTCCTGAGCTCTCAGTTTGCTCGGGCTGGACGAAGGCTGCGGGGTTTGCAGCCGCAGGCGCCTTCGCCTCGGCCGGGCCGACGCGTCAGCCCGGACCGAACGCGCCGCTGCCGAAGCAGCCCGCGCTCCGCGGCCCAACGCCGCCTTTCCGCGTCGCCCGTCGCCCCCGGGGCGCGCAGGGAAAGTCGCGGCGCGTTGCATTTGGGGCCTTAGCAGGTCTGTCGAAAGCGAGTTTCCTGCTGCAGAGCCGCGGGGCATTTCCTCAGGGCAGGGACGGCGGGCGGGAGGCGTTTCTTCGCCGCTGCGGCTGGGGAGGACGAGCCGCGGTTGGGGAGGATTTTGGAGCGTGCTTGCACATCAGGAAAACCTCTGAGCCCGGGGGGGGGGGGTCCCCAGGCCCCTGCTGGGGGGGGATATGTGCAGCAGAGCGGCCTGGCCCAGGGGGGTGCATGCAGCGGGGGTGAGCTCTGTGCACCACCTTGGGGGGAGTCATGCATGGGATTGCCCCCCCACCCCGGGCGCCGAGGGGGAAGCATGCACTGCACTGCCCCATGGGCATCACCCCAGGCCCCGGATGGGTGCATGCACTGGAGTGCTCTGGGCCCTGGGGTGGGGGGTGCATGCAGCAGAGCGCCCGTGTACGCTGTCCCAGGGCTCAGGGGACTGCATGTACCAGAGCGCTCGGTGTGCACGGTCCTGGGCCCGGGGGGATGCATGCAGCAGAGCACCCCATGTGCACCACCCTAGGGGGATGCATGCACCAGAGTGCCTCGTGTGCACTGTCCTGGGCCCAGGGGGGGAATGCATGCACCCTAGTGCTGCATGTGCACCATCCTAGGGGGGATGCACCAGAGCACCCCCATGTACCAGAGCACCCCGTGTGCACGGTCCTGGGCCTGGGGCAATGCATGCACTGGATCATCCCGTGTGCACCACCCTAGGGGGGGTGCGTGCGGCGGAGCACCTCGTGTGCACTGTCCTGGGTCCAAGATGGGTGCATGCGGTGGAGCGCCCTGTGTGCACCATCCTAGGGGGGTACATGCACCAGAACGCCCTGTGTGCGCTGTCCCAGGACGGGGGTGATGTATGCACCAAGCGCCCCGTGTGCACTGTCCTGGGCCCAGGGGGGCAATGCATGCACCCTAGTGCATACACCATCCTAGGGGCTACATGTACCAGAGCACTCTGTGTGCCTGGTCCTGGTCCTGGGGCAATGCATGCACTGGAGCGCCCCGTGTGCACCCTCCTAGGGGGGTGCATGCACCAGAGTGCCTCATGCTCGGTCATGGGTCCAAGACGGGTGCATGCACCAGAGCGCCCTGTGCGCTCAGTCCTGGGCCCAGGGGGGTGATGCATGCAGCAGAGCACCCCGTGTGCACCACCCTAGGGGCTATATGCACCAGAGTGCTCCGTGTGCACAGTCCTGGGCCCGGGGGGCTGCATGCACTGGAGTGCACCCTAGGGAGGTACATGCACTGGAACGCCCTGTGTGCACTGTCCTAGGATGGGGGTGATGCATGCACCAGAGCACCCTGTGTGCACTGTCCTGGACGCAGGGGGGGCAATACATGCACTGGAGCACCCCGTGTACACCATCCTAAGGGGGGTGCATGTACCAGAGCACTCCGTGTGCACTGTCCTGGGTCCAAGATGGGTGCATGCACCAGAGCACCCTGTGTGCACCATCCTAGGGGCTGCATGTACCGGAGCGCCCTGTGTGCTGGGTCCTGGGCCCAGGGGGGTGATGCAGGCACTGGAGCGCCCTGGGTGCACCACCCTAGCGGGGTACATGCACCAGAGTGCCCCGTGTGCACAGTCCTGGGCCCAGGGGGCTGCATGCACTGGAGCGCTGCATGTGCACCATCCTAGGGGGGTACATGCACCAGAATGCCCTGTGCGCGCTGTCCTAGGACCGGGGTGATGCATGCACTAGAGCGCCCCGTGTGCACTGTCCTGGGCCTGGGGCAATGCATGCACTGGAGTGGTGCCCCCTGTGCACCATCCTAGCGGCTACATGTACCAGAGCGCCTCGTGCTCGGTCATGGTCCCGGGGTGTTGCATGCACCGGAGCGGTGCATGTGCACCACCCTAGGGGGGGTGCATGCACCAGAGCGCCCTGTGTGCTCAGTCCTGGGCCCGGGGGGGGGGGCGATGCCTGCAGCGGAGCACCCCGTGTGCACCACCCTAGGGGCTGTATGCACCAGAGTGCCCCGTGTGCACGGAGCTGGGCCCGGGGGGGGGCTGCATGCACCGGAGCGCCCGGTGTGCACTGCCCGGTTGGCGGGAGGCGCGCGCCCCGGGCCGCCCCGCGTGCAGCGCGCGCGCGCGCGCCGGGTGCCAGCGGCCCCCCTCGCGCGCGCCCCGGCCCCCTCCCTCCCCCCCCCCACCCCGCGGCGGCGGCGGCGGCGGCGGCGGCGCACTGCGCATGCGGGCGCCGCGGCGGCCCCGCCCTCCCCGCCACCCGCCCCGCCCCGCGCCGCCGCCGCCACCGCCGCCGCCGCCGCCGCCGCCGCCGCGGTGCATTGTGGGACACAAACAAAGTGCCCGGCCGGGCGGCGCGGAGTGCGGGAGCTCGCAGCGCTGGGAACCCCCCCCCCTCCTTCCCGCCGCGCCCCTCCCCCGCGTGCGCGCCGCCCCCCCGCTCCCCCCACACACCTCACGCGCGGGGGGGCCCCACCGCCAGCCCCGTGTCGTCCGCCCCCCCCCCTCCACCTCCGCGCCGCCCGAGGGGGAGGCGGCGGCCTCCTCCTCCTCCTCCTCCTCCTCCCGGTCGGCCGTCATGGCCCAGCGCGGCCCCAGATAGGGGGGCTCGGGCCTCCCCGCTCACGCCGGGCCCAGCCGGCCCCACCGACCGCAGGTAACGGGCGGACCGCGGGCCTGAGCGCGGCGGCGAGGGGGAGGGGGGCGGCGCGCGGCGGCGGCCGTTGGGGCCGTTGGCGCGGCGGCCGTTGGGGCCGGCGGCCGTTGGCTCCCCTCAGGGGTGGGCGCGCGCGCGCGGCGGGGGGGGCGGGGGGGCGGTGTTGCCTCCCCTTCCCCCCCACCCCCCCCCGCCGCGGCCCCGGGTTTATCCCTGCGTGTGCGTGTTTTCGCGTGTGGATGGCGTGGCCTGGTGCGCACCGCACGTGCGTGGCGTGCCCGGAGTGTGTGTGTGGGGGGGGGGGTTGGCGCTGCCCGTTGCCCTTCGTTCCCCCCCCCCCCCGCGGACTGTGTCACCTGCTGTGCCCCAGGGCATCGCCTTCCCCCCCCCCCCCCCACGGTGCGGGGCTGCTGCCTGTTGCAGCCGAGCTCTGCGCCCCTGCCGTGGGGGCTGCGCGGCCTGCCGGACCCGCGGCGTGCACCCCCGGCGGTGTCCCGCCGCGTTCCCTTGTGCGCGTAGTCCGGGCGGTGGGCTGGGATGGGGGGGAAGTTGTATTGTGTGCTGCCTCCCAGAGGGTTTCCCGCTGTCTCTTTTCTCCGATACAGGCTTATGGAAGGAGGAGAGGGAGTCCCGCTAGCTAGCTGTTAGGCAAAGCTTGCTGCACCTTGTTTATTCTTCTTTTCTACGCCACCCCCTTCCGCGTATTCTTTGCTGCCCATCTGCCAAGGCCTGCTGTGTTGCCTCCACCTGCGCCCATATCCATGCATGCTGAGGATAGTGCAGCACTCATCTGCCAAGATCTGTTGCACGTTCCCCTCCTCCCTCCCATGTATTCAGAGTTATTTTGCTTCCAGTCTGCTGTATACAAACATAAACATTGGCACAAGCAGATGCTGAGGGGTATATTCTGCCTCTCGCTTGCCAAAGCCTGTAGCCTCCTTCCATATATACGTGCACGTAGAGCAGGGGTACCACTGCCTTCCAAAATATACTGTGCTTGTTTCCGTATGCAGGTGTGCTGGGGAATACCTCCTTGCTTGACCACCATGGCTTGTCATGTACATACACACCAGGAGGCTTCTTCCTGTCTGCAAAGGGCTGCCAAGTTTTCCCACCTAAATAGGCATGCACGTGTCTTCCACTAAAGTCTAGTAGACAACTCTTCCAGCCCACCTCCTGCTTGGCCTATGAAGCTTGTTGTACTTAAGGGAGAGGGTATCCCACCGTCTCCAGGGCCACCTACGTATATACAACTGGGTTATCGTGTTGACTGCCTACCAAAAGCTGGTCCGTCCTGCGTTGTACTTGTTTGCGCACATCAGGCCGGAAAGAAACAGCAGGGGTTTCACCAATAGCCTTTGGGAGGCAGGTATTTCTGCTACACGCGTTCTTGTTCCCTTCTCCCCGCAGTCACCTTTTTGCCTTACGTATATTGAAAATAACTATTTTCTTATCTCTTCTTGGCTGTACTTCATGGCTACCTTTTCCGTCTTCTGTGCCTGAAGCTTTCAGCCCATTTTCTTGATGTGCCCTGGATGATATTTCAGTGAAATACGGTATGATTAAGCCCACCTTGATTTTAGCTTTGTTTGTGTTTGTGGGATTTTCTTTTTTCTTTTACTCTGGCCGACAGCTCAGAAGTAGTCTGCAGATTTGCTAGGTATCTGCAGATCCCAAGTTGGAAACCACTGGTTTAAAATCCATTCAATTTCTTTTTTCCAAACATACATTATTTGAAAGTCTCCCCATTTTGTCAGGCTTTTGTTGTTCCTGTCCAGTCCCAAATCCATTTTGCATATTACTGGAAGTCTCCTACTTTTATTATTTTCCTCACACATGAGATCCTGGTTTGCCCTGCCTACATGGGAAACTTCTCTGCTTTCCAGGTTACGTGTTTGCCCCTGTTCTTTACTTTATCTGTGCTGACATGAGGCTTTTTCTTTTTTTTCTTTTTTTTCTTTTTTTTTTTAAATCCTTGGAGTATCTACTACTCTTAGATTCTCTTTAGGTGGAGGTCATCTTCACCTCCTGAGTTGATCCCCAGCTTCTAGCTGCAGGTTTCTGTAGAGTAGGAAATGTGTTGTTTATCATGTGCTGGCATGCCTGTGGCACTGCTGCGTGAACCCTGTGAAGTGACAGTGAGCAGAAATGGCTTCAGTCCAGGCAGGTCACAGACTAGCGTCCAGGAGTCTTTTGGGCTATTTCAAATATGATGCGCTTTGCTTCTGAAAACTGAGCTCTTGTCCCTGCTTGAGGTCTACGTGTAATGCAGATCCAAGGTATGGTGTACCTAGAGACCTTGCCTGGGTTTAAGTGCCTCTATTTAAGAAGATAGAGCTGAACAAGTGTTAACCTGCTACCTTAGATATAGCTCTACTGATGTAAACAGCTTTACATCAATGAGGTATTTATACCAGAAACCAGTTATAATGCTATAAGTGTATCTCCCTAGGGGCTACTTCTATTTAAACAGCTGTTTTTAATCTTAGACTTTAATTGGTGCAAAAACTCAAAGCAGTCCCTTACCAGGGGAAGGGAATTTCCAGCCCCACTTTTGTCTCCCTGGGTGGATGTTGCATGGATGATAACTTGTGCCGAGGGAGTATCATGCTTGCTTTCCCACGCTGAAGGTTTCTCATTGGTTTTGTTTACAGGGTGAGAGAATTCCTCTTTCTGTGACCATGAGGTTGATGGGGGGGGGGGAGGGGGGGAGTGTCCTTATGTATTTCTCCCGTAATATGGAAGAGAAATAGTCAGTAAGTGAAACTGAATCCATGCCATGTTTGTTGCAACAGGAGGTTAATCATAAACTCTGGCAAGTTTTTAAAAGGGCTGGTTTCATTCTGTGGTGTCTGTAGCAAAGTGTGTGCTGTTGTGAGGGTCTGGTCAGCTGTTTGCTAAGAGGATCAAAAGCAAATACAGCTTTCCCTGTATGTGCAGTTGAACAAGTGTCCGAGCATTATTTTTGGTTGTATCCTGTGACCCATTTGTAGGAGGCTTTTTCCTTTTTGTTTCCTACTTGTGAATAGATGTGCAGCGTCTGTGCTATAAGGTGAATGGTGACATCTCACTGATAAACAGAAGGTCTTGGACACTTCGCGCTTGCATTGATCAGTTCGTATCTAGCAGTTCACTGGCGTTGTCGGTTACATCTGACAAACTATTTTTCAGCGATCTTTGAGCATGTTTGAGTTTATTCCTAAGAGAATATCTGGTGATTTGTATAACTTCAATTTTTTTCAGGCATTATAATTTCTGAGTTCTCTTCGGAAGCTGCCAGGTGTGTGAGGAATTGTTCATATCATCTGTCGTTGCCAGTGTGTTTTGATTTTCATCCCTTGTTTGTTCTGCCAAGGAGTGAGGGTGTATTTTATAAAAGCCTTTACACCACACCCCTTCTCTTCTTGGGCTGGCAGAAAAGGCAAAATGTTTTCTTTGAAAAAGTAGGTATTATTTGCACAGCAGCCGTATACACGGACGTATAAAGAAGCTGCTTGCTAACAGCTTCTTCCACTGCAAACGGGGGCAATGTAAACCACTCGCTTGAACGAGAAGACCAAACTGTGACAAGGCAGTGATGTTTTTGCTGGTGTGTGACGAGGAAGGAAAGGTCTCTTGACATGCAGGGGAATGTCTGTTGACATACTTCTGTCTTGCCCAGTTAGAAGTAGGTTATCCCTGTTCAAATTATGCAACTGTGCAGACAGCCAGACTTCAGGAATTCTGAATACTTCAACGTGTCAAGTGCTGACTTCTAAATTAAAAGCTATGGTTGCAGAGTGCATTCACAGTCTGCCACTTTAAATATGACATCAATCTTGGAAGTGTGTGGCTGAAAAGGGGCTGCGACTTAATTACTTGTTTCTTTGAAAAAGTACTGTGTAAGATTGCAGGGACAAAACTGGGTGGGAGATGTGCCTTTACCTGTGATAGCGTTTCAGTATAGAAGTGTCTAGTTGATCAGTGTTTCAGCAGTTACGAGCAGAAAAAATAATGGAAACGCTGATTTGTTAATATACTTTCTGAGTAGAAGGTGAAATGTCTCACTGTGTTTATGCTTGCTTCTTGCCTTGAAAGATGCAGGTTTTAGCAAATAGATATAATTAAATAGTTGTGTGCTTATTACTAAGTAAACACAGGAGTCCGTTACTCTTAGCTTGCCTAGAATTTCAAAGTGATTCTTCTAATGGTTTCACTGGATGAAAACAAATGGTTAGTACTGCTTTGCAGAAGGTGCATAGATGAAATGGTGGTGGTGAGGAACAAACCGCAAACCTGATAAAGTGACATCTCTAGGTATGGGTGGGAAGAGAGGTTTTCTAAAGTTTTGACCTTTTTTTCAGTCCCATTTACTCGGTTGAAGGAAGCAACTTAAATTATGAGTTATTTGTAGATAGTTTATTTTTAATTTATTCAGAATTAGAGCTGGGGAAATCATATTTTCAGATGAACAGGTTTATCGAAATACACGAATGTTGGGGTAATAAGGACTGCAAGATGTGTATTGAGGTCAGTATGCGGTCTGTGACAGTGACCTGAAGTAAATCTTTAGGGGAAGAGTAAAAGAGCGTACATAGACAATGTAGTAATTACTCCTCTGGGTATCTACCAACAGCAAACGGTTTAGAGATTTCCCAAGCTAGAGGATACGCGCAGTCATGTTTAGTAGCTCCTGTTGGACCTGTCGTCTGTGGATTTCTCTAGCTCTTCTGAACTGTGTCTACTTTTAGACTCTACAGTATCCTGTGCGATGCATTCCACAAGTTGTGCAAAAATATTCCCTGATTTTGTTTGCTTTAAACCTGACGCCTGGTAATTTCGTTGAGTGCCTCTTGCTTCTTGTAGTATGAGGAAAGAATAAACAATTTTTTCTAGTCACCTCCTCATTTGCAATTTCATGGATCTTTGGGCTCTCAGTTTTCTCTTTTCTTCCAAGCTGAATTGTCCCAGTCTGTTTAGTGCATCTGTCTGCAGAGGCTGTTCTATATCTCCTTTTTTCCCTTTGAGCTCTACTACATGCTTTTGAGTTGATTTGACCAGAACATTCATTTCCTTGCTTTGCCCAAGAAGACTGAATAAAGGCAGTTTTCTCAGAGCATGAAGAGATGTGTTCTTGTAAATGGACACTTTGTAGCTCATCTGTGATAACAATGTAAGCATTTACTGCGTGTAATGTTTTGCATTCAAAAGTGCAAATGAACGTATTAATTACAAAAGCTATTTTGCTGGAAATACAGATATTCAAGATCTTAGTTTATAAATTTGGCTACAGATGGTAGGCTATATGGCATAGTGTCTCTGGATATTACAGAGAGAATGCTTTATGGAGGAACAGCAATTATGGTGGGTACTGACCAGAATTAAATCTTTTCATTGGCTTTGGCAGCATTAAGATATTGTGTCCTATAGAGACCCAAGAGCCCTAGAAAGTGCTAGCGGGTTAAGGTGCGAGTTGGTCGTGTGTTAGGGACAGGTGGTTACCTGTTAAGACGTTTATGTAGCGTTAGAAGCTTCTGCGGTTTCTTTTCCTTCAGTGGCTTTGTCTGTGAATAAATATCCGTGTTAAGAAAGACCTACTCTGAGACGTATCTGGGAAATGTTAGTAAAGAGGCTAGACGTTTAAAAAGGAGGAAAAAAAAAAAATCCTTATTTTGGAACCATGGATAGCGTTCTTCCAGTCCAGGGTTAAGTCATACGCGGGAAGAAAGTTAGAAAGCTGGCATTGTTACTGTTCATCTGATACCTGATTTGTGGGTAAATAAAAGGATCTTCAGTTTTCAGAGCCAGGAAGAACTCCTTTTTGGGTATTTCATTTTACCTACCTAATTGAGTCATTAGGAGAATAAAGGGTAAAAGGGTGATGACACAACCACATTCCTGTCTTGCTTAAACTTGTTCAGGATTCTTTATAGCCACTTCCGTTTCAAAGGTGGCTGTTTGTTTATACGTCTGTGGCACCTTGACTAGCTGGCCATGGTCCATGCTGTCTGGATTAGCTATCCCTTTTTGCCTCTTGAGATTGTACATGATGTGCGACTTTGCCTTGATCTCTCCCCTTTGCTCTTTTTGCAGGTTTTCTATGGTGTTGCTTGTCAGCGCAGGCTTCTTATACTTCTGGCGTTAATGTGGCTAGCATGCTTCAGGGAGATTTCAAATTTGCCTTGTACTTAAGAAAAATGCATTAATTTTTGTTAACGTGCATTTCATTACTCAAGCTGTAACACTTACTTGCTCGTCTGGAATAAAAGTTGGAGAAGGAAAGGTGTCATTTATTGTAATAAATCTTCAAACAACAAATCAGTTGACGGGAAAGCTTTGTACTGAATTAATAAAACCTAGCACTTAGCCAAATTTGGCTGTCACAAACCTAATGATTGTGATATGCAGTTACAATCGTTTGTTTCTGTAAAATGAGGAGACAGGTTTGTAATTTTCAAGTGACAAAAGCTAACCTGGCATACAATAAGGTAGGAGGCACTGCTTGGGGGGTGATGAGGGGGTGATAGCAAGGGGGTAGTGAGAAGAGGTATTCTTCAGGTACTGAAGTTCTGTTGCTACTGGCAGCTCTTAGGGCAAAAGACACCCAATTAGGCCCTGCTCTTGTTTTGGAGGAAATGAAGAAACGCTTTATTTTCCAAGCACTGTGGCATCAGTTGAAGCGGTCTCTGAAATTGACCCTCTTCTGTCTGCAAACATGAGGCATGTGTCCTTCTCTTTCTTCAAAGACATGTAGTAATACTTGGCAGTATTCTGCAGAAGGCCTGTGTGAGGAAGCACAGAGCTTTTTGTTTTCCTTTGGTTTCTTCATGGATCTTGTGCGGTAGTGCTACTAAGGAAATCTTGAACTATACTAGAATATTTTCACATGCAGATACATGAAACGTGCCGGGTTTTTTTCAGATTTCTTTCACATGGTACTTCCCAAAAAAGGACTTGGATTTTTGTTTTTGTTGCCCGTTTGGGAAGGAGATTGGCTTGAGTAGTCTTTTTTATGTTTTTTTCATAAGTTTGAATTTATTGATATGCTTGAAGAGCTTCTGAAAGTAATGACTGAAACGCTATTGGTAGCCATGGTAAAACCAGAAAAAATAGCTTTCTGGAATTAGTTTAAAATAGGAGGTCGCTTCCATGTGACAATTGAGTGCTTTAGGGATATTTTTTGGCAATTCATAGTACTTGGACAAATTTAATGTTTAACTTGCGTTTTTCCAGCTATTGCGTTTGCACATACTATTCTTGCAAGTGGAAGAATTATTTAAACTGGTACTTCCTGCCCAACATACTCAAAAGTGTTTGAAATACTTGCTACAGAAGTATAAGGTATGTGGGAAGGGAGGGAGTTGTGAGGATACCTAAGCTGTAACAGCTGTAGTACTGGTGGCAAGCTCTCTGCCAGTCACCTCTGTGGCAGTTGTCGTTAGTTGATGCTCGTATAGAATATGAACACCCACCCGTTTGGTCTGTGATTCCAGAGGAAACTGAACTGGTTAAATGACCTATTGCTGTCAGAAGAGGAGAACAACAGAGGTATTTTCCCTTCCTTTGCTTTCTCGGGGCAGTTGGGTCCTGTTGAGTCCCACCTCACCCAATTACTTGTGTTGGCTCTGGCACTTTTGGGGCCTTCATGTGAGCCTCTTCCTTTCACTGAGGTGGCAAGTAGCTCTTGAGTTTTGTGTTGTTAATTTGTACTGCTATTATAAACCACGGACAATAAATGTAAGCCTCACTGATTATTACCCAGACTGGGAAAAGCCCATGTAATGGCCTGTCTACACTGATTATTACCCAGACTGGGAAAAGCCCATGTAATGGCCTGTCTACACTGAGAAAATTGGGGAAAAAATAATCCATATTAGCACAGAGCAAGTATTTAGATCACATTAAAATCATGCATAAATGCTATCATCTGGAAATAGTGCTTAAGTTTGAGTGTGTGCCTCAGGGATGTAACATGCTAGTCCATTCAGTACAGTCTTATTTATGTTCTGTGGGGCTTGCCTATAAAAGGGTACTAAGGGGAATATGAAGTCATTTGTTGCTCTTAACTATTAAAAAAGCTGAAACGCGTACTTGCTCAAATGTTGATGGTGCAAGCATATCTAACGTGTGCTTTCCGGGTAAACTCGCAATCTAATAGTTAGGCCATGTGCTTTTTCAGCGTACTGGGGGAAAACAGGAATTACAGGGCCATGAGTCTGATCTGAAATATCACAATATGTTCTAGCTAGTGATATTTGCACATTGTTCTTTATTATGAAAATAAATATAATTCACTATATAATGAGACCTTTTAGCAGTTTCCACTCATACTGTTAAATGAACCTCAGTTTTAAGTACTGCCTGAAAATTTTCTTTTATGGGTTTTATCGAGCACTGCTGTGAGATTCCCACAATGAAAAGTTCAAAGTGCTAGAGGCAGGAGAAAATGGCATTTATCTAGTTTGCTTATTCAGCCACCTGAAAGCTATACTAGGCACATAAAGTTTATACTTTACACTGCAGCTTCAAAAAGGCAACAAGTTAAATCTGGGTTCTTTGAAGCAGTGAATGGTAACGTTCTGCTCTCTAAAAGAGCTGACTTCAAATAATCAGATCAAAAGTTGAAAAACTGTCATAGCTAGAGAAAACAAGGCTTTAAAAGAAAAAAACGTGCCAGGGTATGAAAATGTGAGGCTTTTCTTACATGTCATGAGGTAGAAAAGGTAGCCAGAATATTGTGCTTGATTACCTTCCTGGAGTTCTTTCTGCATCCCACACCGGAATGGTGCAAAGCTGCTCTTTTTAGACTCTGGCCAGATAAAGCTTTCGAAACATTCAGCTGGTGCATCTCGCATGGAATTTGTTGGAACCGACAACCTTCTTTTATGTAGAAAGGCACCGAGTCTGCTAAGAAAATGACACCTGTCGTCTTTATGTATCAGTAAATGTTTTCAAGAAACATCAGGTCTTCCAGGTCGTGCTGAAAAACGTTCAGTAGGGTAAGATCAACAATTTACGTATGGCGCACACTGCTGTCCTGCCCTGATTATTGTAATCTTTTCACTTAATTAGATTTTGAGATTAAGAACTGCCTTGCTGATCATTGCACCTAGTGTATGCTGTGTGGGTTCTAGCTGCTACGTATTTTTATCTGAAAGTCATCTGGTAAAGTCAAACGCTCTGAAAAGATTTAAGCATAATGTATCTCTCCTTTATGGACAAGTTAAGGGGCAGGTGCACTGAGAGAAGAAACCCCCCCCCCCCCCCCCCATTATGGAACCTTTCAGGAGATTAAAATGGATAATGACAAACACCTGACAAAAAATCAGATACTAAAATATTCTGATTAGTCTTTGGATGTTTCAGTTAGCTGTTCAGTCAGCATACAGTCACTTTAATCTTTTGAGATCTTTCTCCATAGTCGCTTTTAACTGATTAGCTTCCAGAACATAGCAGAAGTCTGTTATCAACTCCCTAGCGTATAATCTTGGGCTTTGAATTCATACTATTGGATTTCCAGTGGATTTCATGCTGTACCTAGGTCTCCAGTTCCCAAAGTCATTTGTTCTCATCCTTTGTGCTGATGATGAATCTTAACATTTTCATCAGCGTTTTTGAGCCAGTGTCTCTATGGAAATACTTGGGGATTATTGCTCAAACAAGTCCTTATGGAGCTTCAGTGGTAAATTCTTTAACTTGTTATTTCAAGTACATAGATTAACTCCTCTCGCTTTCTTTTCAGCCAGCTCCTTAGCTAACTTGCCATTCTCTATTCATCTCCTTATTTTCACTGATAACTGTGTATGTGACATTGTTTAGACATTTTAATGAAGTTCTCATCATACATGGCTTTTCCTTTTTTCTGGAAAAAAAACCCAGCCCATTATCAGGTTAGTTTGACATTACCTTCAGTAAACACAGGTGGTGTCCCATTTCCTGTTTGTTTTTTTTTAATTCTTCATTCTTCCTTTTCTTCAGGTTGTTTTCATTTGGCCAGATTCCTGCAGTTATATACAAACACCTCATCATAGATCACTGCTGATCTTTGAGAGATGAAAACATCTTTATATTTGTAAATAATCAGAGCTTCAGCACAAAATATTTGAGGGATGAAATTAACACAGTGTTAATGTTGCCAAGCTTTCTGGCAGGTGTGTACCACAACATGAGACAATCTTTGAACAGTCTTGCCTCTTATAGGAGTACACTAGCACCTTTTCCTTGAGAATTAAAATACCTGTTTGTGTGTTTATAATCACAGCCATTTCTAATGGAAATATTCTTAGATTAATTGACTGAAAGGAGTGGTAATGTTTCACACACCTCTAACATGATCTTTAGTCTTCAGGTTTTATCTCGACTAGGAGTTGCAGCTATGCTTTAATCTCCTGGCTGTGTTAATCTAGCACACTCAATGTCCTCCTACCGAGCTCTCAGTTATGTGTTGAGGGTCCCAAGCTTTTTCAGTTACCAACCGTTGTCAGCTCTGTTTCTTCCATCAGTCGAAATGGTCTGCTGTTGGCCTTGGCCGCTTGCAGTGCTGTGCAAGCTAATTTTCATTGCCCAGGAGCCAACAGGACCAAAACCACTAGAAACTTAAATTTCACTACTTCACTGTGAATGGCTTGATTTCTGGCTCTGTGATGCTTCCACAGTAGCCATTTTCTGATTTATTTGCGAATTGATTATGTGCTGTGGCGGTGCCTCATGACAAACTTAGTTTGTCAGCTGCAAATGCCAAAACGCTCATTTGTGTCGCTACTGGAGACGTAAGTGGTGTGCAGTTCCTGCGGTAGAAGCAAAAAGAAAGGTTTACAGTAAGAGTAAATTCTCTTGCCAACTTGAGATGGGTCAGAAGAAAGTCTTGTAGGCCGTTCTCTGTAGGCCATATATAAGGAATGATGAGGGACAAGAATAAATCCAGAAGTGTAACTTTGAGGAAATGACCAGACAGAGCTGCACGAGAGTCTGTTCCTGGTATGTGGCTCCTAGTAGACTTTATGGATGTGGCCTTGGCATCTGTAATCTATTATGTTCAGGCAGATGACTTCTTGATTCTGCCAGATACAGGGGTTCGAAGAGCTCCTCTCTGAGTTCCGGGACATGTTTGGGGCTTTCAAAGAGATACAGTCTGCAAAGGATACGCACTGGAAGGTGCGTCAGCCCGGGCTGGTAGGTGATGTATCTTGTTTTGTTCCGTCACTGGTAAGTTTTCAGAGATCTATGGAGACACTGTTACCAGCAGATGTAGCTTGATTTGGGTGCACGCATTTCCATCTTCTCTGCTGGCTACTGGGTTCTAATGTAGGCTCCTGTTTAGATTGTAGTATTGGTTCCTGTAAGCCTGTACCTGGACTCTCTTTATCTAATATCTGTCATGTTCCTGGAGCATGGCTGCTGAATTTTTACATCTGACTCCATGAAAATAAACTTACCAGGAGGAAGGGGGGGGGGGGGGGAAACTGAGCCACATTGCACTAAACAATTATGTGTAAAAACAGCCACTCCTGAAAAATGATAGTTTACCGTCTTTTCTTTGCTGTGACCTCATGTTACAAGAAGAACGAGTCTGTGATATGTTTTGTGTTGTTTTTAATATTCTAAATTACTCTCTGTTAAAGTAGTAGACATTTTCCTCTGTTTTTCATTACAGTCAGCATTGCTTTTTTTCACGTATCCAGCCAACATCCCGTCTTTATATGCTGAGGCAATTTTGTAGCAGGAGGAAGATTTTGGTCATCTGTAACTCTGTACATTTTATACATAGAGCTTTATAGTTTAGAACTAATGCAACCTAGGTGTTTAGAAATGAGCAAATATTTCTGATTTATTTTTTAATCTGTATTGCTTTAGCAGCAGGTATGGTGCTGTTTGTGTTTAATACTCATAGCGTAAAATAATTCTGCAAAACTGAGGATGGAAGAGAGGAAACCTTGCTAAGATATTGCCCATCTTTTGTTGAACGAGGTTGAAATCAGGCAACACAAACAGGTACGGGAGTAGACTGGAAAAAAAAAAAAGCCTTTCTCCTTCCTGCCTGGCAGAGGAGGTTTGGTCATACGTTACCAAGGTCTCTAACAAGATACTTTGGCTTCTCTCACAGGCCCCTTCAGTTCTGTTCAGATCAGCTCTGAATCATGAAACCCTTGCTCTCGGTCTTCGTGCCAGGAGAACAGTAGCGGTTAAGGGACGGGCTACTGGAGTTTTGAAAGAATGCTGGCCAGAAGCGTGCTCTGTTCGGTCAAAACTTTGGAAACCACTTCAAGCTGATGCATGAGGATGACAAACGATTGTGATGAACAGGCCTTAGGCTCATCTTGATAAAAGCTGAAGAGAGGGCTGAGGTGTTTTTTGTTGTGTTTTTTTAATAACTATTTTTAGGATCAATGATAAATAGGATATGTAGAGTTTTATCCTAAAAATATTTATTATTACGTTTTTAAAATGTAATAAATAACTTTTAGGATAACTAAAACTTTTTTCGGAGAACTTTTACAGAAATGTGAGCACTCCTATTTGCCTCATATCTGCTGTATATCAGTTTCCTCATCACTGAGTAAACCACATGTTCCCGAGTGTGAAGGACTCGAATGGAGTGCTTGTAGCAGCATTGTTAGTTTCTGATCAAGGCTTACGTGCTTGACCCTAGTAATATGAGCAGTTAAAACTAAAATCCTGAAAAGGTGAGTTTTGGCTCATCTCTCTTATTGGGAATATACCTCAAAAGTTAGGTAGATGAAAACGTGGATTAAAAGCAGCATCAGCAATTAAGGCACAGTTGCCAAAGATGGTACTTGGGTTTTAAATGATAAATTGCCAGATTGATAAATGGCTGGGAGCTATGGCATCTTGAAGAGAAGGGATATCAGCTCCTTCTGAATTCAGGGCCCAGTAGGAGTTGGGTGACGTTACCTTGCACAGAGGTAATGGCAAACACTGAAACAATTTTAAGGTTCCAGTCATGCAGACTTGACTAGATAGTCTGGACTCTGCTATCGCAGGTGAGGGGAGAGAAGTCTGCTGTTGTTACTGCAAAAATTGTGCTCTTGACCTTCCTTTAAAATGTATATGTAAAACATTGTAAGTGTTTTCTAATTTTATCCTTTCAGAATTATTCTGTTGCAGCTGACCTACCGTCTCAATTTACAATAAAACTGTTCTGTAGAATAAATTGCTGGTTTTGGCTCCCCGCTAATTGTCTCAATGCTTTCACCAGCTCTGGGAATTAAAATGCATCTACCAGATTTGCATCACGCAGAGCTCGCTTTTCCATCATCAGAGTGATTCTTTTCCTATGCACATGAAAGGTTAATGCTTTTGATAGCAATATCAATGTGAGTCAGAGCACTGTAACTGCGATCTAGGACTCTGCCATGCCCACACACATCTTTTTGCTCTCGTCTCATGGCATGTCACAGTTGCGGCTTTGCCCCTCTATTATTATAGTATTTAATTTTAGTGGAACTTAGATGTGTTAGGAATATGAAATAGATATTTCATGGACCTTCTGGGCCATTCTTATTCCTGAGGAATTGATTTTTGGAAGAGGAGCTATCAAATGCTTTTTCCTCCATGTCCTTTGCAGATTACTATTAATTTATGAATATTCCTTGTCTGTCAAAGCACTGATGATACGGAAATAGTGTGTCCTTTTGCACCTGCCTCTATGTATCTGCTGCTGCAGAGGTTTACCTTGGCTGGTACCAAGCAAGTGGAGTTGTCATGGTCCTGGTATGGCACAGGATTTCCAGATGTGAAAAATCTTTTCAGTATTTTTTTGTGAAGAGTAGAGCAGCCTTGGTACTTAGGCTTTGTAAACCTCGGCTGTTGTAGCACTCATGAGGGACTTGCCTAGATCTTTACAAATTGATTTAAGACCAGTGTGGGGGCTCACTGCTGCAATGTGGCTTTCGTAAGTGTTCAAGAGCTAGGGGCCTGGGAGCTTTGAGTTTCTCTTTCACCCAAAAATTTTCTGGGCTCTTTAGACAGGCTTGGATGAATGTAGCATTATTTTTGTGCACTTATGCATTTGAACCGTAGCTCTTGCCTACAGTGTTTTAGTCTACCTCTACAAAGCTTCATTCTAGTTCTGGAATACTTCCTGCCACCCCTCTGCACCGGCTTCTGGTGGTGCATGGTATGTGGCTGAAATTTAGGAAGATCTTCTTTTGGAAGGCCTATTGGTCAGGAATTTGTGCGATGAAGAGGTGGCTGTTCGGGAAGCAGTTTGCCGCTGGAGCGTCCTCAAAATGTACTCTTACAAAAACGATTAAGTGGGGAGTGCAGGTACAAACCATACATAAATATAAAGAAGATAACAAATGCTTTTTACGAACAAAAGTAGTAGCAGAGGGGAGTCAATGGCTTCAAAAGCTCTGGTACCTGAACTTGTCAAAGCTAGTGTGCTAAGAACAGGTTTTTACAAAACAAATGGCATTATCTTATCAAATGCAGTACTTCTGGAGAATATATGAAAAGCAAAACCCACTCTTTTATCTGCCTTCCACTGTGAAAGGGAATATTACTGTTAACAGTGTATAGATGGATTGCAGTATTTCTTGTCTTCAGCTTGCTACTTGAAATTGCTGCACCATTAAAGCTCCTGGGGAGAGTTCTCCAGAGTTTCTTATCTCACCATCAGTGATCCTTTCCTATAAAAATGGGATGTGCATGCAGAGCTCTTCCGGAGAGGGCTGTCAGACCTGCAGTTTGAGAGCCCTGTCCAAGAACAAAAGCCCCACACAAAGCAAACCCTTTAGAATAGAAAATGCCTGAAGCTTGCCCTCCTGTGAAGCTGGGAGGAGAAGGATACAGCATACAGATTTCAGTGTCTCGGGGTAGTTAGGTGGGAGTGGTTTGGAGAATGAAAGTTGGGTTCCAGAACTAAGAAGTGGCCAAGGATCAGGTCAGCCCTATTGCTGAATGCTGTTGTGTTTTTTGCAGGACGTAATATCACCTCGGCCTTAGTTTATAGACTGCAGCTCAGCGTTTATTGCAGGTTTTAACATAATTGGTGTTTATTAAGTAACTAACTTAACACTAGATCCTTTGTGCCCTTACAAGTATGCTATTCTAGAGGAAAATGAACTTCTAAAACTCTGCATACTTATCTTGATGGTTCATTTCCCTGCTCCTTTCACCCACTGCAGCTAAAGGTTACAGGTTTGCATTCCAGGGATTCCAGTACACGAAAGCGAATACTGCCCTTTGACGTAATATTGGGCAAAGAAACCTTGTTGTGTTTGCCTTTTCTTTGCATAAATACCAGAAGGCTTGGCCGGGATGGGATGAGTTCAAACTAGGTTTACTGAACTGACTTAAAATACTATTTTAAACAAAGTCTAGCGAGCGCTGTTGATTTACTTTAAATGAGAACAGTTTGTCAGTTCCAGCCAACAGTTTTGTCAAACGAAGCAAGGCAAAGTTTGAAGGGGAGATGGTACCTTTTATTAGGCCAGCTGATGTTGTTGGGGAAAGCAAGCGTGTGCTTTTAGGTACACAAGTGTTTCAAGTCTGAAATAAAAATAGCAGACTTCAAGTTAAGTACAGGCTGAGGGCAGTTGTTCTAGCAATTAAAAACTTAATTATACTAACCAGTTAGACACTTGGAGGGAGCAAAGAGTGATGGGTTGTTGACAGAGAGATAATGTTTGTTCTCTTTCTCCCAGAGCAACTAGTTACTATCTGTTGAAGGAACATTTAGAGATGAGGTGTGTTGTCGACGCTATGTTGTCGGCCTAATATTTCTATATAGAGTGTAGTTGCACGTTGCTTCTGGTTGAGCACTTTGAGGACTTTCCAGTTCATCCTCAAAAGATTTCTCTGTCCCTGTGCTACTGCTGCTGTTTATGGGACGGTGCTGTAACCTTTGTGCAAAAAGGGGTCTGGGTTAAAAATAAATTTCCTGAAAGATAACTGTAGCGATAATGTTTTTTAACATGGCCTCACAGTTGAAGGAATGTGCTTGTGGGATTAGTGACCATGAGAGCGGGAATTTCCTAAGCTTTTTGGGTACTAAAGTCAGCATAGTACTTGCATATCTGAAATCTGTTTTTTTAAAGTATTCAGAAAAGTCAGTGTTTTCTTGATATGGTAGGTGACCATGATCAGGACACAGAATTTAAAGATAGGGTGATACTTTTGTGATGCTAAAAATGATTCAGTTCTGTTGTGAAATGATGTGGCTAAGTCGGGAATTGAACCCTAACAGCCGTATGAGTTTGGTGCAGTGGCTCCTCTAAAGAGAACGCAAGATCCTTATAAGTACTGTGTTTCAGAAACAATGATTTGAGCCATAATGTAAGGCAGGAGGTGAATTAGACGCTACGTTTTGGGTATATGAAAATTGACGGATCACATAAGCAAAAATTTCCAATTCCGGTGTAGTTTCTTTTCCATTTACCCAGCATAGTATACATTTTCATATGTTTATCATTTCTAAGCCCAGAAACTTGACATAAGTGTTTAATCGTTGTGGCAAAACAGGATTAACTCTAGTATATATGAACCGATAACTATTGCTAAAACTTGTTTTTAATAGCCTTGAAACAGTACGAATGAGCTAAGTTATTTGAAACTACTTAAAGGTCAGGTCTATATTAGTGCTTTTACGATTAAAAAAAAACCAAACAAACCCTGAACTAGTCTGCAAAGTAATTTTAAGAAGTCTTTGGTACAGTAACACTTACCTTAGTGAGAAAATTCTCCACGCTAAGGTTCTGCAGCGCTCTTGTTTAACTTTTCACCTTGTTCCGGGATCAGCACTTTGGCAGGATGGTGAATTCCCACACATTTCCCGTGTGGGAATGCACACTGGAAAAACCATTCTCTCCAACTGTAAGACAAAAGTCTGAGGCAAAGTTTGAAGCGCAGCTCTGATGCGTATTTAAGTGCTCTACTGAGGACAATTTTAAAACTTTTGAAAATAACTGTTTGAATTTCACTGTGTTTTACTTGAACTTTGAACTACTGTAATGTAGTATGGGCCAGGGCCAGGGTATAAGTGTGTGTAGGGGGATCGTACGTGGAGAGGAGGAGATATGGTGTCGACACCTGGGAAGGGAAAGCAAGCCACCGTTCCTTTGATGCCAACCCTAGGCCACGCTCAGGGAATCTGCCGTTGTGGATGGTTTGTGGCTAGAAGACAGACAATAACTTTTCCGGCTCCAACCCGCTTATCGCTGTTAATGTGCACATCTTGATCCTTTCCTCTTCCTCTGCACCACGCAAACACTCCCAGGGTACCATGTAAGTTTAGTTCTAATTTCTGTTTCTTCAGTCACTTCTGAATGTAGTACCCCATACCTTATGATCTAACAGTAGCTGTCAGGGTATATCTAATGGCTGGTAATAAGACATGGCAAAATGTCATTTTGAAATGGTGTTGATTCTAAGATGTTAGACTCAAGGATAAGTTGTTCTGTCTCAGCCCTCTACTCTCTTTCCTTACTATGACTTACTGCAGCTATAGAAGTGCCTCATGCCAACAAAAGATTAAAAATGGGAATGGAAACAATTAAAAACCTGAGTGGCTTTAGAATGCCCACCTTTTCATATGGAAAATACCATCATATTGTTTAAATTACCTTTTAAAAAATATTTGAAGTTTTTACTACCTTACTAACTGTAAGTAATTGATATTATTTCCCCCTCCCTCTGCCAACTTTTCTGACAACAACATGCATATGCATGCACCCTTTGTCTATGCTGAAGGCTGTTTAGGAGCCACTTGTTTGAATGGTGGTGTGTCAGTGGAGTGAGGGGGAAAGTCATTTTACGCTAGTGACTTAATGGAGCAACATCCCACGTTTGTGGCAGGCGCTCCGCTTCTGTAACAAATTTAAATCAATGTACTGCACATCACTGGCTTCCGTTACTTTATTTTAAATTCTGTAACCAGATCAAGGTCAAGGAAGTAAAAGATGAAAGAGAAAGGGGAAAGGAAGCCAGAAGAGGGGAGAGGCGGGTAGGAAGAGGGAAAGGGGACAAGGAATGGTTCAGAACAGAGTTTGAAGGAGGTGAGCAGAACAGAGCTGTCATACTTTGAGACTGGAGGAATGAGAATTACTCATTCAAATGACTGTAGAAGGCAAATTATGGTTGGTCTTCTGGGCTTTCGCAAGAACTGGGAATACTGCTTGCTTAGATTTTTCTTCTTGTTTATTTATACTCGTATATCAGTACCATTTCTAAATACTGTGTATGTATTCTATATTAAGGCTGTTGATAGTCCTTGCTTATGTATTAATATTTTTGCATTCATTTACTGAAGGGAAGTAGTTCTAGACTTCTGATGTACCAAGGAATTGCTGTAGTTACTGGGAATTCAGAAGGAAGGATATCCTGAGGCCATTTTAGAATGTGCTGCTATGAGATTTTACTGCAATGTTTTGGTCTGAGATCAATTAAATACACTTTTCGTTTGATGCATGCTGGAGAACAAACAGTCTGGATCTTCAGATGCCTCTTGAGGTCGATATGTTTCACTGAAGACGAGGGTTTTGTCTGTGCTTAACTTCTTCCTCTACAGTGGTGTGAAATGTTATTTGAAATCCAAACGGCCATCATAGTTTGACTCAGACTTTTTATATATTGTTAGATGTTAAACTACTCCATTCTCTAGAACAGATATTTTTTCCTGTGTCTGAAAGAGTTTGCAGTATGAAAAGTGAAACCGTAGGAACAAGAAAATGCCCAGTATAAACATCTGTAAAACAGGGTCGGCTCTGACAGCTGTCATTTAAATATGTAAGACCTGTGGGATTTGTTGCAAGTTGTTCCAGACATGCAATGCTCCTTGTATCTGCAAAGCTCCACATAAGCGATTTGCAAGAGTGGTACGTTTTTGCATATATGTAAAGGAAAGGAGAAGGGTAATGTGAAGAAGTTGGCTGACTCCAGGAAATAATCAGATCCAGTTATATTGTTGGTGTTTAACCACAAGGTGATGGTATTTCTATATCTTGTAAATTGTGTGAAGCATATAGAACACAAATCTTTACATCAAAGCCTGGGGGGTCTTAAAAAGGTGTACAATTGTAGTTTTGTTTTTTTCTTAACCGTAAAATAATTCAGAAATAATTTGAGCAGTCTCATAAGCTACGTTTCCTTGTTTGGAGATGCTGTGCCCTTGTGCCCCTGTCTGCTAGTAGAGGGGGTACGGTGGCTGCAGAAGTGTTAGGGTTCCCCTGCAGGGGATTTCTAGGCATACAGCACCTAACTGGGCAGAGAGTGTCTTTCCCCAGTGTGTTGCAGAGGGATTGAATCATGGCTCAGCATCCTCTTCCATCAAATTGAAGGCTTTCGGTTTTCAGATACTGCTGCAGCCTTAAAGCTGCCAGAGGGTGTGGGACATCCTGTCCCTCCTAGTCCTTCAGGACGTTGCACAAAACCCACGCATTTGCACCTACCACATAGAAGAGAATTGGTCCCCAAGGAAGTAGTTTGTAGTTTTTATGTGAAGAAAGAAGTTACACTCCTGCTACTCTTTATCACATATATAAAATCAATTTGTGTCTATTGGATTTAAATCAGAACTTTTCCTTGAGGTTTATATCCATTGTGGTTTTGAAGGAATTTTCAATAAGCCCTCATCCTAGTCCAAAATTATTTATTAAAAGCAGCTTTAGGCGATTGGTACCTGCATTATAGCAGCAAAGCATAGCTATTGCCGACTGTTATTTTATGTTTGCTAGCTTGAATTCTGTCTTCTGAAAATTCATGCTATAATTTCTCTGAAGCTTTTCTGGTGTTAAATGCCTTCTCTGAGAGGTTTGCTTGCTCCTGCACATTTGAAAGCAGACCTAAACAAACGTCGCCTTCACTTTAAAGACTCATTCAGCAAAGCTCCTAGTGCTTAAGAACCATAAGCAATGGGTTCCTGAGCCCAGAAAATTTAAAAAAAAAAAAAAACAGGTTTCTTACACAGATGATAGCTTCAAAAATGCCTTCTTTTTAGTGTTACAGACATTTGTTTTTCTGAAAACTGTGTTGGGAATTTGTTTTGAGTTCACAATAGCAGAAATGTAGAAGATTATATTAATGATAGATTGCAAACAGTTTGATTTGCATTTTTGCAAATTACAAGTAAGTAAGTGCATTTCTGTAGAGTTAACCCATGATGTCACAGTCTGGATCGTAAACAAATGTGAAAACGTGACCCCAGAGAATTCTGCTGTGGTGGAAGAATTTTCTTATAAGAGCTTTATAATCATGAATTCACTTACATTTTGCTTTCAGAGATGAAATGTACTT
This sequence comes from Struthio camelus, assembly GCF_040807025.1. Lineage (NCBI taxonomy): Eukaryota > Metazoa > Chordata > Aves > Struthioniformes > Struthionidae > Struthio > Struthio camelus. The sequence goes on from NC_090963.1 coordinate 6,845,249, forward strand.
TCCTCTAAGTGACAGAGGTGGTTTTTTGTTTGTTTTAGGATACCTGTGATCTCTTGCATGTGGAAGGAACGCTAGGAGAAAGGTGAAAAGATGGGTGTAAAAACATTTACTCATAATTCCCCTGCTCATAGCCAGGAGATGCTTGGAAAGCTAAACATGCTTCGCAATGATGGACATTTCTGTGACATCACCATTCGTGTCCAGGACAAAATCTTTAGGGCGCACAAGGTGGTTTTGGCAGCCTGCAGCGACTTCTTCCGTTCCAAACTCGTTGGTCAAGCAGAAGATGAGAGCAAGAGCGTATTAGACTTGCACCATGTGACAGTGACTGGCTTTATACCTCTTCTGGAATACGCTTACACAGCAACACTATCCATTAATACAGAAAATATTATTGATGTGTTGGCTGCAGCCAGCTATATGCAAATGTTCAGTGTTGCTAGCACGTGCTCAGAATTCATGAAGTCAAGCATTTTATGGAATACGCCCAACAGCCAGCAAGAGAAGGTGCTAGATGCAGGACAGGAAAACAGTGCAAACTGCAATTTTACTTCTCGAGATGGCAGCCTTTCTCCAGTTTCTTCTGAATGCAGCGTAGTGGAAAGAACCATTCCTGTTTGCCGAGAGTCACGAAGAAAGCGCAAAAGCTACATAGTTATGTCTCCTGAGAGCCCTCTGAAGTGTAACACACAAACAAGTTCCCCCCAAGTGCTGAATCCTTCAACTTCTTACCCAGAGTCCAGAAACCAGCCTGTAGACTCCTCCTTAGCTTTCCCCTGGACTTTTCCTTTTGGAATTGATCGAAGACTTCAGTCGGAGAAGGTGAAGCAGGTGGAGAATTCTAGGACTTTGGAAATGCCTGGGCCCTCTGAGTCAAACCGAAGAATTACTGATTATGTGACTTGTGAGAGCACAAAAGCCAGTTCACCCCTTGTGATTGAAGAAGACGTGCGTGTCAAAGTGGAAAGGTTAAGTGATGAGGAGGTTCATGAGGAAGTATCGCAGCCTGTCAGTGCATCCCAGAGTTCTCTGAGTGATCAGCAGACAGTCCCTGGAAGCGAGCAAGTTCAGGAAGATCTCCTGATCAGCCCACAATCTTCCTCTATAGGTATGACCATTTCTGAGGTTACGTGTGTGTACAAATAGTTACGTTTGCACTTGTGATTTTATTGGAGGAAATCAGCTTTTTTTTTTTTTATTTAGATAGCTGTAGTTTCATGAAATTGCTTTTTTTCCCCGTTTTATGAATGTTACATAGAAACCCTGCGGGGAGATGGGACTTGGAGCTCTTTAAATAAGTTTGCAAAAGTCAGCTAAGAGAAGTAAGCCTGTTAGTAGGCCTCTCTATTGAAAAGAGGTTGATAGCCACTGTTTACCTCTGATTGCTTATAATTTTGTTTTCAGTAGTGTCAAAAGCATGATCTGACTTCAGTCATAACACCAAATTTGAAAGGCTTGTGGCTGTAGCCACAGAAGGCTGTAATGGTACTTTGCATCAGACATAAAACCTTGTATAATCATGACAGAAAGCCTTTGTAATAAGATTTTGCAAAATAAATGGTGGAACACTGTCATCTCAGTGTCCCAGACAAAAACAAAACCACCCAGTCATAATACTGAGAATCTTTCCATTTCTGTGGGATTTGCTTCTCAAGTTGCTTCTCAAATACTGCCAAATGCTGAGAGAAACCTTTTTTCCATGAAGGACGATTTGAAGCCAGTTTTGGGTTCTTCTAGCAGACTGTTGTTTATTAATAGCTAGTATTTAAAGGTTGTTACTGTAACAATCCATTTATTCTCCTTGCACGGAGTGCACTGAATGGCTTTTAGTAAGTCAGAAGACAGGCATTCTACAATATTTGTAGTTTAATTACCAAAATTTTGCATAGGTCAGCGATTTTGCTTTTACTAGAATGGCTTGACCTGCGCTCAGTAGCGAGTTTGTTTACTGGAGGATTTTTAATAAAGCCTGTTTTACTTGAGAACCATAAGAATGGAGAGTGCACTGGTCTGCCTCATTCAGATAATGTACGTGTAAAAAGCTACTTCAGTTAATCAAATAAATAGAGTAAAATAAAATAAATAAATGTAGCCCTGTAGGCCGCATTTTTGTTTTTGTCTGGTCAGTGTAACGCTGTGCCTTCTCTGCAGAAAGTGAGTGTTCAATCAATCTGACCATGCTGGGAATGCAGTATATAACCACCCTTGTTAAACTACCTCAGGTAAAACTCAGTAAAAAGAAATGAAAATATTATCCTTGTAGCCCATCCTTAAAGACTTTCTGGACTGTTGTTTTTGTTCATCAGTTTGTACAGCTCCTATGTTGATATTTTAGATCATTAATGTTTTTTTTTACTGGAGACAATGATATTTGCCTTTTCTGAGAAGCGGGTTTAACATCAGTTTAAGCACCTTTAAATCTTTAGATATAGTTTGCCAAAATAATGCGTGGATTAAAAACTCAAAGACAGAGTTAGTTTGCTGGGTAATCTTCAGGAAGGAAGATGCTGGTTCAAGAACAGGGAGTTTAACTCAGCGTTTGGCTCATTATAGTAGGAACTTGCGAAAGACGTCGTCAGGGCCATGCAATCAGAGATGCAAATCGTTACGTCAGCAGACATTACCATCACAGACAAAATAGAGCAAGGAGAGGTAAAAATTAGGGAAAGCTGAAATAGCATGTCTAGTGAAAGGAAAAACATCATATCCAAGCAGGCTAAAAGAACAAACTTGGTTTAAACTCCAGATTACAAAGTAGGGACGTACTCTCTGTGAAAGTTCTCAGAGGGCATCTCTTGGAGTTAGCAGTATCAGAAGAACAGCATAGTCATAAGTGGCTTGAATGAATAGGGACGTAAGACTATGCGACTAGGAGTGAATTGGAGAAGGAGAGGTGCCGCTGAGCACTGTAAAGACTCCTTTTGTAAGAACGTGTTGATGTTAAATAAAAAAATTCTTTGAGAGATACTCTACAAACCAGGCACCTTACTGAATCCTGCTCTTGCTGCAAAGATTGCTTTAGCCGGTTTCCTCACCTCCGCAATGATTTCTGTTGACAGGCAGCTCTGCACATCCTGCTCGGACAGTGTCTGCTGAAGTTCTGAAGCCGCATGACGTTTGCTAGAAAGCTTTCTGTTCTGTGTTTCCTGTTCTCGGTTTTGTACCACTAAGATTATGTACCTGACCATTTGTACAGCACTGAGCGGTGGATCTCAGGCCTTAGTAGTCATAGTGCTTAAACTTAAATGCCTTTTACTGAGGATGTTAATGCAGCATGTTCTTCCTTCAGAAGGCTACAGAGCGAAACAAGTATGCTAGCCCAAAATTTTTGAAATGCTTTGTCCTCGAATAAGTTTGAGTTATTATTGAGTGATCTTTGCAAAGCATTATTAACTACCTTGATAATAGTTTTTATTCACATTTTGCCTTAAAGGGAAATAAAGCTCTTGTTTTTCAGTACAGTTCATGTGTCCCAAATATATGATAAGGCACACTTCACAGCTCAGAAAGCACTTTTAAGCTCCCAAAGATATATTTCCTCATGCAGTAATGTAAGAACAGTAAATGGAGGCATAGAGATATGTTGAAGTACAGTTTTCTCTTCCTTGAATGTATTTTCTTTGTATAATTGCATATATTTATCTCAGGGTTTTGCAGTGCATTTATAAAAGCATTCCTGCCTCTCTCTCTGATATTGCAGAGAGTTCTCATTCACTCTTTGGGTAATTTTAATAATTGTTCGTTTGCAATGTATTATATTTGGAAGCACTTTATAATATGGAGGGAGATATGAAGCAGAGCCTTCATAAATAAGTCATTATGGTAACAACAATAACTGTGTTTGAGAAGATATTTTCATAACTCATTAACACTGATTGCATTTGAGAGGTGAAGGCTTAGGAATAAAATTAAAAGCAATTGGGTTTATTTTTTTAGTAGACTTTCAGTTAAGTATATCACGAGAAAGAAGGATAAATCAAAACAGGATTACCTTTTGTAATTTTAGAGATTGCGCAGTTGCTGAATTTCCCAACCACAGTTTGTCGGCTTATAACAAAATTATAAATTTTGGTGCTGCTAGAGTTATTTTCAAATACTTGCTAGAGATACAAGTTCCCTCCCATCACTGGCCCCATAGTATGGGGTCACGTTAAGACCAGTAATCTTTTGCTTCAGTCGGGTTTTGTAGAACACTGTTCTTTATAGGGGCAGCCTTTTTGGGAGGCAGTACTCTTTCACGGTGCCTGCTTTTGATAAAATAAGCAGATTTTCCCCTGCTTTGTTCCTTCTTTTTGGTTTTCCATTTTATCTGATATTTGTCATCTTTGACCTAAGGTTACTTTATTTTCCTAGTGTATTTCAGAGAAGGTTTCCCAAATTTAGATTGCTCATGTACCACTGTCTTAGAAAGCAGAAATGTGACTTACCGTAGCAGCAAGAGCAGCTCCTAACACTGTCCCAAGCTGCGCTCGTTCTTAGGATGTAGGTGTAGAGTGAAATCTCATTTTCCCCATCTGTTGTGGTCTCACATGGATTCAGTGCTCTATAGAGACTCGAGGGCTGCTCGGCTGTTCCAAAAAGTTGAAGCAGTTCTCAGTATTCTCTCTTAACAGAGGGAAAAGGAGGCAAGAAGAATTTTCTTGTGCACCACATCCAAGGGCTTTCATGCTACAAACCATACCTGTGCCATGGTTTGGGAACCCCCTGTCTTGGAGAGTAATGGCAGCAGTTCTGGTCCTGTTGACGTTTGCTGCGGTTCAGTCATTCATTTTCCTCATCTTCCGTTGCACGCACAGAGATTATCAGCAGAAAAGCAGGAATGTGAGGAGATCCAGTCTGCTCCTTGCACTCAGATTACAGAAAGAACCAAACATGATTTATCGAAACGGTCACAGAAAACCAGACCAGTGGATGTGTTTGTTAGCAAAAGGTTTGCTGTTGGGGGGCAGCACAAGGTCTGCTTAGAGTTGTTTCAGTACTGCACTGCCAACTTCCCTCTCTGTTATGGTGACGTCGGACCAAAACGTTCTTGCTTAGTATGCCTAAACAAGGACTGAGTACTGAACTCCCAAGCGGTGAGGAGGGAGGCCCATCTGCACAACAGTCAGCTGCATCAGGTGTTGTAAAGGTTTGATTTAGTGCTGAACTTACCTTCGGTTCTGTTTCCAACATCCACTTGAGCTAGTTTGCTTGAATGTTTGTGCACTGAACAAAACTCTTGAATGGTTTTGCGTATGTATTTCTCTTACAAACAAATGTTTTGTCTCCTTTGGATTGTGTCTTTAATTTCTCACAGGACTCTTCCTGTTTCAGCATTTATCAATGAATGGAAGTATTATCAACAAGTATTAATATATATGGAAGGTACGGAACATGAAGGCAATAGACAGTAGCAGGATTGAAGTCTTTACTGCTCATGAAGTCATGAAAACTGATGAAATAGTCCACTTTAAGTGAAAGTAACCTTTCTGCTTTACAGTGGTAATACTGGACGAGTTTTGAAAGCTCTAGCCATATTTAACATAGATTCTTTCCATTTTCTAGGTATGCCAGATATTTGCCATAATATATTGAATTATCCATTTACTGAATAATCTGTGTAGAGGAGAAGTTGAGCTGGAACATAGTTGCTTCTGATTTTCTAAGGAATTTTCTGAAGACAATTTTAGTATCTCATCACTCAGGAAAGCAGTGTGTGTCACAGATTTGGGGAACAAGCTTTTTGTGTATTGACCCATCCCCAACCCTTTTTAACACTTGTTTTGCATTAAATTGCCCTTTTTTCTTTGCCTAGGCTCAATAGATGAGGGGGTTACAGAGGGATTACCCACACTCCAAAGTACTTCTGGCACTAACGCTCATGCAGATGATGATGATCGGTATGTACCCATGTAGTGTTCAAACTGTTCTGCAGCAAGTAGTGTGCTGTAATTAACCTACCCAACCTTAATCTCTGAATGTCTAGCTGTTTGTACGTATATTTCTCTGTGTTGATCAAAGTACAATCAGTGCCTGAAGGATCAGATGCTTTAGAAGAATGTAGGTGATGAAAGTCAGCATTTGCTTACTTGTTGCTTTTCATTTCCTGTGTATTGCCAGGCTGCACTGGTAAAGAAAGATATTCATGTTTTTACTGTTTCTTCGTGACTGCCCTTTATTAATAAATAAAAAGTCTTTATTGTGAAACAGGTGTGGTTGTTACATGCATACTACAGCTGATGTAAAGCCACAGAAGCAACAGAATGAAAACAAGTAGCTAATCTTGGCCCCTCCAGACAGTATTATTGCCATAAACCACAGAGCATCCTTAAATCTTTTCTCCCAAACTTTCTGCGTGCAGCCTTTTACCAACATACTCTGTCATTCTATGTAAATATTTAGCAACTCATTTTGTTGTGAGTGATTTATTAGCGGGATAAGGGAAGGCTGGCAGAGAAGGAGGAACTGAGATTGTTCTGCTTGGTCGAAGATGTGTGGTAATTCTGTTAGAGTGAAGTTATGCACCTACAAGTGCGTACAAGGGTACACACAGTTGGTTTGACTTGTATTTCTTTTCTTTGTGGTGCGTGTCAAGCATGGTGTATAGATAGCTATTCGGTTTCGTAGCAAGACTTCTACTAAAGTATCGACAAGCTAGCCTTTGTGTTGTATTTTGTTAGGCAAGTGGGTCTGCGTAAGAAGTGTGAACCTTTGGGAGTGACTCCAGAAACTGTGTCAAGTGAAACTCCCTATAGAGATAACTATCAAGAGCTGCATTTTTATTGCTCATAAAATCTTTCCTGTCATAAAATCATTTCTGTCTAAAACCTGCCCCACTGCAGGAATAAATCTGAAGGGAAAATAACTGCCTAGAAAAGATTTTGTGTATGACAAAGAGGATTTTAGCCACCTGCTACCTTCTATTGTGCAGACCTCAATATAAAAATAATATCTAGCACTTAGAGTTTTGATTGATAGTAGAAGCACTTGTTGCATTAGAACTAATCCCGATTTTTTAAAGCGGTAACTCTAAAGTCAAGTTGCATATGTATTTTCAGTGGTGGATAATTGCAGAAATTTCCCGTGAAATTACAGAACTTCAACAAAAACTGCATAGAAAATTCAAAATGTATAAAATCTGTGAAATTTTCCACTGAAAGATCTCTTCCATGTAGAGAAGAAAAGAGTATTTGCCCTGGTTTATTCCCAAGTTTGAAAATGGTTCGTTGCAGAACAAAAGAAACATGAGCAGAATGAAGGAGAATTTGTGCATTGTTTATATAATGCTAAGGGAGCTAATAGCTACGTGCATTTATAACAATTTTGCACTACAGAACTAAGATTGTCTACCAAGGGATGCATTTTATAAATTCACAGGAAAGTTACAAGACAGTACTTATCCCGTAAATCAGTTAAATACGTAAAATGGTGCTTTCAGGTCACAAGAAGCTGCCTTTCACATGCTTGTGTGTATATGCCTCTCAGGATGGGACAGCGCATTCTGGTGCGCTGTGACAGCCCTTTGAGCGCTAGACTTTTCAATTCCCATTTCAAGCACAGGATGGGGGCATCAGCGGATAAATACGGCCTGTCATTCCCTGTGCAACATTTTGGATGTGTATATAGAAATGAGATTATACAGGATTCTGAATGCAGTCAAATATTTAACCTCAGCCGAGTCAGATTAAAATACAAAAAATGAACAAAACATACAGATGCAAAAAGATTTCCTTACGTTTTTGCCTATTTTTTAATGCATCTTTGGTTTAAGTCCAAGTTGTACTTTGCTTTATTACCATAGATTCTCAAAATGTCAAAATCGGTTCTGAGTGAACAATGCAAATTTATATTGGAAAATACGTATTTGAATACATGTACACTATGTATCTATTCAGAATACAAAGCAAAAGAGTAGTCCACCCAAAGGCCTTTCAGTATGACACCCTTTTCACTGTGGAAAAAATTGTAAATATTTTAAAAGCTAGGATGTTTTATCTCTTCACTTTCTATGTTAAATAATTAGCATAATTAATTGGTCCTTCTCCATAATCAATTAGTTTCAAACAGCAGGTCCTATGCACATTGTTCTCAGTTTAATAGGCACACAGGAATCTGTTAAGTATTAAAACTACTATTACACTGTAATGTCTGTTATGATCTTTCTCTAATTTTTCACATTTGGACTCTGGTACACTTCTATAATAGAGATACGTAATTTAGCCTTGACTAGCGTAACATTTAGTCTCAGTATAGGTTTTTGGCTGTACTTAAAGAGGAATTTCAAAGGCTAAAATCTAAAAGATTTGTAAGGTCTAATATAATGGGAACCTCCATTTTTCTAAAATGTATATCATTTACAAATAGAGGACATTTTTAGACTCACTGAGCATTCTCGTGTACATGTTTGCCAGCATTTAGTTCTACAGAGTCGGCTATGCATGTAATCCGTGAAGAGAAAAAATTGCAAGTGGACTGTTCTAATATTATGATTAAAATGTTTGAAACATCCTTTTATACAGCTGTTACAGAAATTCTGTTAGATATTAAACAAATTAAAATGTTAAATCCCACATTTATCACAAATTGCAAGTCATGAAAAATGAAGTGAGTATAAGAGGAAAAAGAAGCAGGGGAGGGAAAATATGTTTGTATTTTAAAAGACATTTCTTCATTATCCTGAGGTCCTCAGATATGTCACCCATAGGTATTTCAGCCTGCTTGCAATGTAAGGATGGAAAAAAGGCATATCAGTCACTGGTAGCAGGAGAGCCTCATGTTTCCCGTTTTATTTCCTTTAAACATTCTTTCTCATCATGGAATTTTTTAACAGAAAACCCAAACTTAATTTTAAATTTCTTCTGTCCCCATAGTGCTTCTTCCCTTTCTGATTCGTTTGCAGAAGCTGGCACCAGTATAGACTTCTGAGGATGAACTGGCCCAAGAAGGCTAGGAACAAAAGGAGAGCTGTGGCTCCTAATTTCTGCCCTGGTTTGAGTGTCTCACTGGAAAACTCTAGGTGCAGGATGCTCTTTGGCCTCTCTACGATCAGCTAGTCCAGGAATGAAGGAGGAAGTAACTGAGAAATGTTTTACCAGAAGATGAAGTTCTCTATAAAGAGGTTAAGCATTGTCACAAAAACCAAAATGTAATTCTTATTTGAGGACACTACATATACATGTATATGAGTGTGTATATATGCATATATATGTATATATGTACCTCTACAAGCAATAGCTCTTGCTGCCCATCCAGTCATCCTTTTATCACCCCTGCATTGCACCTGTCACTTCTGTTGGCACATAGCTGTGAAAATCTTTACTGTAAATTCTCTCTCCAGTCTTAAGTGCAAGGAAACCTTTTTTGAAGGGATTCACCCCTTAGCTAAACTGCATGACGTTTGTCAAATACCAGATGAGGGGAAAGATGTCTGTCCTGGGCCCCAATCTATTTGGCTAGTATAGTGCAAAGCATATGGTTGCACCAACTCCAGAGAGAAAACCAGCATTTCCACATCTGAGCAGAGTAAAATCTGTTCTTTATCTAGCGATCTCCTCACAAACAGGAAGAGGAGTGCCAGAGCTTATGGCAGAAAATTGGTTAGACAAATCAGAACCTACACTTAGGAGTGTCCTCGTTCATTTCAGGTGCATTTGGTGAGCCATCAGTTGACCTTTTTGCACCCGTAAGTGGCAGTGAAGTACCTTCTGTCAGGCCCAGGATGTGAGCTGATAACTTCCTCCCTCTTGAAAAACCTCTCCTCATGCAAAGATGGACAAGTTTGTGAGCATCTGTCTTTTCCCCAGCTCTCTAGGACCCTACTGTGTATCAAAAGAAATGAAAACCAATGAAATTGCTTGTCCAGCTCCCCAGAAATGATGCAGCTCTGAGCAGCTTTGTTTGTAATAACTTAGATTGGGCAGTCTGTGTTTCTCATAGCAGAAGTCTGCTGTATATGTACAGTTCACGCCTGCCCAGACAGCACTTTGGGACTCAGTTTGGGTCCAGCGTGGCCCATTACTAGTGTCTGCTCAGTACTAACCCTGCAACTTGTGTGCTGGCTCTGTGCGGAGATGTTCTCGTATATCTGGTTTGTGTTCCCTGGTACCAGCTTTTCCATTACTGCAAATAATAGAAGCTGATTGGATAATATTATCAGCATGGGGGACAAATTCTGTACAAATCCTAACATAAAGTTTCCTTAGAACAAATATTATTCCAGCTCTCTGGGAGGCAAGAGAACCTAGTAGGTTTTACAGAGTAATTTATATTAAACTCCTGCAAGGAACTCTCTTATCTTCCATCCATCAGGCGATACTTTCTGGTAGCTACTTTCTCTTACCAGACAAGTTTTACAGCTGGAACTTCTGCAGCTGATACTTATCGTTGTACTCAGAATTCAGATATCCACTTCTCACAGTTGTCTGAACATTCATTTCCAGAATAAACCAAGACAGTTAAGGCACTGGTTTAAAGAGATGATCCTACTTCTTGTCCTCTTCTGCAGATCTGGTCTGTGGGTTTTTCCCTGATGCTCAGGAAAATGTGTTTATGCTTAACATCACATTTCACTCCTGTAAGTGTTAAAAGTCCATAAACTCAGCTTAGCCTAGAAACCGACAGTCTAGGCTAGAGATGGAAGTAAACATGCAAAGCTCTGGATTTGTTCAATTACGGAGAATTTCTGACCATCTGCAACAGGACAGATTGTTGCACGTTTTCCACCGTATATATATAATACTTTAGAATTTAGGAAAGTAGAATTGTTCTGGCCACGGTAGCTGTCACCTTCAGGGTACGTTCATGGCCGGAGCAGTTCCCTGCTGCCAGTGACGCCTGATCTGCCATCAGGCTGTGAGCAAGCTGAAATGTCTATTTCAACAAAAATATAGACCGTAATGCTCAAGAAAGGGAGGTCCCAGGTAAGTTCAAACTCCTGTTGTTTTTATATTTGTCCCAGCAGGTTGATTTTTCTTTGACTATGCCCTTTAGCGAGGGAAATACCTTGCCAGAGGACTTGGCTTGTAACACCTTAGTTCCATTAAACAGTTTACAGCTAGAGGGTATGCAGGAGCAATTAGTCAGCTTTAAATACCTTCTTTGAAAGTTAAATTGTTCCTTCATTACAATCTCTGTGTAGTTTTTTAAATACAGCAGTTGTGCTATTCTCACAGAGTTGATTGAGTCAGGCAAGGAGCAAGTATCAATTAATTAGATTAATATTTTAAACTTAGAAATATGTAATTATAGATACTAGTGATTGTTCATTGAGCCTGAATTGAAATTAAAATGAATCTGTTTTAATTTGCTTTATAAATATCACTGAAACTGCAAAATACTCCTTTGCTTTCCAGTTTTGCTCAGTTCTTTAAATTCTCCTTCTCGGACTATTTGCTGACTGTAGATCATCGATACACTTGAAAAAATACCTACACTGGAAAAAAATGCCCATGCTTAAAAAATGAAGTTCAGTTTGCAGCTGGCATTCAGACCCCAAAAAACAGAAGTTGGATATTATTCTCTTTTTCTGATCAGATGTACAAAGTCAGTGAGTATAAGACTTGAGATGCAGGTCAGACCTGTAGTTACAGAGGAAGCGATTTCCAGTGTAAACAGAAAACAGAAATGGTAAAGGCCTGTCTTTTCTTTTCTTCTCATACAAAGAGGTTCAATGTTCCAATTTTCCATGGGCGAGGCTTCTTATTTTTTCCTCTAGCTTGCTTGTAAATCAGTGAATTTTTTCTTTGTAGTTTGGAGAACGTTCAGTATCCCTACCAACTCTACATTGCTCCTTCTACCAGCAGCACAGAGAGACCCAGCCCAAACGGCCCAGATAGACCTTTTCAGTGTCCAACCTGCGGGGTCCGGTTCACTCGCATTCAGAACTTAAAACAACACATGCTTATCCACTCAGGTAAGAAACATTTCCGTTCCCAAGAATTATTAATTTATAGACCCACAGAGGTTTGCTCACTGTGCAGCGAACAGAGTAATGCAATTCTTTTTTAATCACCTGTCAAGAGCTTTAGAACTGGTTGTAGAAAGCCTGGATAGAGGTACGCCTCATTGAATGCATGTTTTGATACATCACATCTGACTGATGGTTGTACTTATGGATGATTAATGTTTGTATGGACTGAAAAAATTCTGATTGCTTGAAAGCCATCTGAATAAATCATTGTCATGATAAGATTTGAGACGAAATGAAGTATTATTGGCTTTGTTATTATATTAAAGAAGTGGTGTAGACTGATTCTTCTTCTTAGATGTTGTAATTGTCTACTGTGTTGTAGAGGAGACTCACAGCCAAAAAAAAAAAGTTTATTTTACATACTTGTGTTGAAGAATGTCATCTGCTTCTGAATCTCGTAATTTTGGGAAGGGAGGTTGAAGAACAATGTAATTGGTTTGATAATCAATTTAGCTACTGTAGACAGTACAGGTAGCCAAAGTTTTGTGTGAGTGCTTCTGCAGAGTCGGTCTTGATCGGCAAATTTCACTGTATTCATTTTGATTTTTAACCTAACTATGAACTGTTAATATCTTTGCTATCAGTATTTTTCAAGACTTGTCATCAATATCTGATGATAACATTGACATCTTACTGAATGTAAGGGGAATATAAAGGGTTGTTGCAGCTGAGCAAAAACCTAAACGTTTTAGCATCTTCTGGTTTTATCGTGACTCTTACCTGCACAAAGATGCAATACTGTTTTTGTGCAGAGCAACCGCAATTCTCAAGGCATAATTTTTTCACTGTCAGCAGTTATTTGTCAAATCCCTTCAGGCAAAATGACCGTATTCTGTTTAGGCCAGCAGCAGTAATCTGCATTTCATATTTAACAAAAGCAAAGTGAGTGGGCATATCAGTTATCCCAAATAGGTTGCTGAAGTCTTAATTGATAGCAGGCAAGCTTCAGCAAACCATCTCTGCCTGACCTGTCCCTTGGCAACCCCTGGGCAAAGTTGGGAGAGATCTGAATACCTGTTTTAGAGTAAACAGTGTGCAAAAGAAACTCTTAAACCTCGTATAAGTTGAAAGTGCTTTCACATAAACAAAATGACTGGGGATTTTCCTCGAACTTTATGAGGAAGTAGATGCCCTTGGAGAGTAAGCTAGCCTGAAAAGTTTTAGGTCCACAAGAGAATATTTTAGAATATTAACTTGTTTTCACATGCTTGACAAGGAGTTTCAGTGTAACCTTAACTACAGCCTTTACTAAATAAAAGCCCCAATTAAAGGTTCAGCTCCCACTTGAACATAAGGAAAGCAGAGTGAAAAACGAGCAGAATTAACAGCCTGCAGGGGCTGATGCTCATTCAGCCCTTTGAAAAAAACCTTTCTTCCTCCTTGACATCTCTAGTATGAATTGAGTTCCGGATTCTTGGCCTCATGTTTGGATTTCCACACTTTCTGGGGTTCAGACTTTTTATTGAATCTTAACTTTTCAGCGATTCCGCCTTTTATGTTGTAGTAGTTCTGTTTGGCTGTGATTACTTCCTGTCAGCCACTGCAACATGCTGCAAAGCCCATATGTTTTGGGGTTTTATTGGTGTGTATAATAAACAAGAAATGAACCAGTAACAGGATTTCTAAAATAACATGAGAGAAAATGAGAGGCATGAACTTAAATGGTCTTACAGAACTGTCTGTCACGCAAAGCTGCTGAAAATGTACATATAGAAGGGTTCCCACACAATATAAAGGCTGTTACTTCACCCTTTTATCACCATTCCTGCTGCATTACAGGGGCATCCTTGTGCGCAGACAGTCCTGCCAAAACACTTCTCTGAGGCCAAAGGCAGCCAGAAAAAGACATTGCAATTAAGGGTCGCCTGATAATTGCATTGTTGGGAACCAGTCTGGCACAAGAATCTTCCAAGATCAAAAGCATTCAAAGATGGTTTGAGATGCTGACTGCATCAGATATTTTTTAGCCATGGCTCAAGATCTTAACCTTAGTGTAATCCATGGACGCTTATGTTCGTTTTAAACTGTGAAGAAGCGGTGTAAGAGTTAAAGATGGATCGCGTTGTTATGAAATTTATTGGCCGTTGGTTCTGAGTAATCATAGCTCTGTGCTAATTGTTTTTGCCATTTTAAAGTTAAACAGACTGTTTCTTCTTAAATCAGCACTTCGTTTTGAGTGACTACAGCTGGTGTCCTTTTGTTGTTAGAAATCTGGAGGGATTTTGCCAGTGACCTCTGATTACAGAAGGTGAACATTTTTGCTCTCTCTCCTACAGGCATTAAACCATTTCAGTGTGACCGCTGTGGGAAAAAGTTCACCCGAGCTTACTCGCTAAAGATGCATCGCCTGAAGCACGAAGGTAAACGCTGTTTCCGGTGCCAGATATGTAGTGCCACTTTCACTTCCTTCGGGGAATATAAACACCACATGCGGGTTTCCCGGCATATTATCCGCAAGCCTCGGATTTACGAGTGCAAAACATGTGGCGCCATGTTCACCAACTCTGGAAATTTAATCGTTCACCTGAGGAGCTTGAACCATGAAGCGTCAGAGCTAGCAAACTACTTCCAGAGCAGGTGAGGTGCACAGCAAAAACCTAACAGGGAAACTTGCTTTTTTTTTTTTTTTTTTTCCTAAATCATCTTTTCCTGCTTTCAGGGCAGCCTGCTGTGCCTCTCATCAGGTTGCCAGCTAATTCCAGTCAAATTCATTCTTGCACCGCTATCTGTTATATCTGATCTGTTTTACAGTGTATAAACTATATACAAGAACACTGAAGAATCCAGTGATATGCAGAAGCTGCTTCTGGGCTACTTATTTCTCTTTTCAGTAGTATCTATGAACAGGTTAATAATGTTAAGCCATATCATTCTGTACTGTAGTATCTGTGGAGTTCTGTAAATGATATAAGATCCAAACTCTTGTACATTCCCTGTTCATTTGTATAGGGAGTAGGTATATGACTTAATTGTAAGTGCTTATTTGATAGGTGAATATTATGGAAAGAGTGGATGACTCTGCATTTTCTCTTTTTTAATTTTCTAGGATAACATGTTGCTAAATGAGCAGACTGATAGGGTTTGATATCATGAAATAATAAAGGCCACTTGAATATTTCTTGTTTATCAGGGTGCAAAAGAATTGGCCTGTCTGACAGATGCACTTCACTGAAGGCTATTAAAAGGCATCTAAATGGGTTCTGAGGTGTCAGACTAGCACTATATTCTCATATTGAAATAAATGTTTGTAACCATTTGATTCTTAGATAGAAAAGTGTGAAAGCAGATGAGGGAAATCTGGAGGAAGATAGATCACACAGCTCTTAAATCTATTGAGAAGGTGCAGCTTGATGTGTATAAGTTGTCTGTCCTCAGAAATGCAGAAGAAATCTATTGTAAATATTATAGCATCTACAATACGATCACACATGATTTATAGACGTCTTATTTTTTTCCCTGCAAACCATTTCGGCATTTTTTTCTATTTGATTATCTTGGAAGTGATACAGAATGAAAGAATTACAAAACAAACTAGGAAAACCAGTCACTGTTTTTCCAGGAGAATATTGTTTAAAAGTACAAGTGCTCCGTATCTGTGGGTTTACGTAGTTCTTGTTCTTAGCGCTTGTGCCAAAGCTAGAGTGAAAACTCTGTGCTAAGAAATGATGCTGTGCTTGTGGTAAGCACTTTATTGTTGTCGTCAGATTGAAGTGCATGATTTTTAGTTGTTTTAGTTTGAATTTCCAAACATTAGGTCAGCATAGCCAATTGTTAATTTGGGTTTGAAGAGGTGAATGCTTTTCTGCAGAGTGAACCTCAGCTGTCTCTGAAGAAAACTTACTGCTTTTAAACGGACTACGAGGAGGAATCAAAGCGTGCCAATACGCATGTTTATGTATATATGTGTGCGTGCGTGTGCATATGTATATGTGTTTGCCTCTAGGACAAACTTACAACGTGGATATGCCTGATACTGAATGTTTGCAAAGAAATTTAATTTTCCTCATGTGCTTGAATTCTGGAAATATTGCTGGACAGTTCGATAGATTTTCTTTAGATATGCTCAGCCATAAGAGCTGAAAAGAGTAAGTTATAGAACTATTGGGCAGAAAGGGCTGAAACTTTGTGGCTCAGAGAAGGAAATGGAATTCAGTTCTTTTCACGGCAGTATGATATGTGTCAGCATCAAGAAAGCACCATCATAGTTGGTAGCCTCCTTACACTTTAAACAGAACCTTTACTTCCTCTCAGACTTCTGTTTGCAGCCTCTATTCTCTGAGAGGAGTAGTGCTGCTGTTTCTTGGGTGGATCTTGCCTCCGTGATGAAAAGGCCCACTTCTTTGCCAGTACTGAACTCATGTTTTATTTCTGTTTTTCGAAAGTTGAGTGCTCCCTTTTTTTCAGTGAGATTTTCAGGGCCACATGATGTTCCAAGCACTAACTTTCATTCTCATCCAGGTGATCCAAACTAGATAAGAAGTTACCGTGTAGGAAATACAGATGCATAACAATGCAAAATAGATGTCTTTCAATACATTCTCCTTGTATGTAAATGAGAATCAGGTTGTAATGCTTAGTGAAGTATGTTGCTGTGAGGATCTTAGAACAATGTGCGATGAATATCTTTGTTCTCTGTGCAATGCATTACCTATCTTGTGTGATGTATCTGATACAAAGAAACTGATATTATCTAGTGTTTATTTGAAAAATGACATTTCTCTTCTGTCCTTTGCCCCTCTTCTAGTGACTTCCTAGTACCGGACTACTTAAACCAGGAACAAGAAGAGACCCTCGGGCAGTATGAGCTAGGGGAGCATGGCTTTGAAAGCAACTCTTCTGTCCAAATGCCTGTCATTTCACAGGTCTCGTCGACTCAGAATTGTGAAAGCACTTTCCCCTTGGGGTCTCTGGGTGGGTTGGCAGAGAAGGAAGAAGATGTGCCCGAGCAGCCAAAGACTAACACCACTGCTGAGGCAACCGCAGGTGACCCTCCGAAACCGGAGCTGTCATCTATTACTATTGAATAATTCATGGTTTGTTTTCATTTTTGTTCTTTGGAAAGTGCCTGTGTTTGGTCCTGTACATTTTAATTTAATTTTTTTAAACAAAACTGGGGGGATTTTCCCTTTTTACTTTGTAAGCTACGCTTTAAACAGAAAACTGCAACAGATGTTACATTATTTTTCATGACTGAATGATCACTTCTGTGAAAATATTTAAGACTGAATGCACAAAAAGATCTTGTCAGAACATCGTGGAAGCTGTGATACACTTCTAAAGAAGAACTAACTGATTCAGATCACTTTAACTATTTCTTCTTCCACAGTTAGAACAGCTCATTAAGTTTTTCTTGCTTCTGCAGACCCTCTGGTTAAAGGAAAGAAATCAGAGGAAACCTTTTTAAAATGACAAACAAAAGGCTGCATTGGAAACCATTATTGAACAGTTTTGACTAGTTTTGCGTGGATTGCTTTAATCTTCTGCTTATAAAATGACCCTTCGTATCTCTGTGCCTGCTGATTTTCAAAGTGCTTACTGTAACCCTTTTCTTGGAAACAGTAAGCATTTTTGAAACTAACAGTCACACGCTTTTTAAAAACACATTGTCCCTTTGCATCTCAGATGAATCAGTTTTGACAAACCAAGCGATATCATGCCAGGTATTCCTACTTCTTATATTCTAGTCCTTTTAGAAACTGTTTGATCAAGTAGCCTGTCCGGATTTGCCTATTCAAGGTTAGGCATGAAGATAATATGGTCAGGAAAAGTCTAATGGTGCATAATGAACTGAGGAAGATAGAAAAGTATATATGCTTTGCATATCCATGCAAGCCTGACAAATATCTCATGACTGTATCTTTCTGAAAAAGGGAAACCACATACAAAAATGAAGGTTTTCTCAAATTGAAGTTCTTAAACCTTGGCCAGATTGTTTGCAGTTCTGGTCACTTCCCTCTATCATGTATACTGTATTTTTACTAATCTCTGAAAGCTAGCTAGAGGGAGTTTACAGCTGGGGAAAAAATGAGCTCTTTTGTGCATTATTGCACACTTTTTTGTTTATACATATGCATGTATAGTTTCTGAGATTTTTATTAGTCTACTTTGGACAAAACACGCAATTTATTCCCTTTAGAGGCCAGCTTTCTAACCCAACAGGGGGTTGTTTACAAAAAGCCTATATAGCAATGATAAATTGTTCCTATTTCAAAACATTTTAAATCCTTGCCAACTCAGTTTATTAAAGGCCATTACTCTGGCTACGTATATAGCTCAAGTAAGCAATAAATTGGAAGATTTGCAATTTCATTTTTCCATATTTAGAAAAAGCTGCAAATTTAGGGTGTGGGATTTTCCGAGCAGTGATTCTTGTTTTGTCAAGGCTGTTTGGGCTATAGTACTGCTTTGAAAACTAAATTAGGAATTAGATTAGGAGGTTTGTGGGGTTTTATTGCTAATCACGTTAGCTCAGTGTTTGATGCCAAATGGCTATCGCCTACGTACGACATGCTGAGAGAGTAGTTATTACTTGATCTTAGTATTCCAAAGGCATGATATACTCCCTTAGTTTTGAATCTGCTTTTTGAATTGTTGTTTTCTATCCGAATTTGTTTTACACAAACATGAGGAGGAAATGAAACCAATAGAGAAAGGTTGCTTCTGAAGAAACAGAAGGCACCAAAGTCATATTATTTTGCAAGATCAATTTATATTTGGTTAGCTGAGGCAGCTCTGATACCCGGTAGATCTGAGGCATTTCTACTAATAGCAGACTTTTGTAAGGAAGAAAGCTTATTGCTCTTTGGGAAGAGCTTAAAGGATTTCAGTGGCTTTTAAGTATTTAACAGTTTTTCTCCACTGTGTTTTAGGTAAAAAACACACATTTTAGTTAAGTAGAATGAAAACAGTTGGGATTTCAGTCCTTTCCAAGTTACTGGAGTGAAGTTTCTCCGCCAGATCCGAAGGGTGTTTTAGAAACATGCTGCAAAGTTGTTCTCCGCTACAATTCAGTCTTGTATGTCTGCATTTGTAAGTCTTCTTAAAAGGGCTTGGAGGAGAAATTCTTTTTTTGGTGTATTGTACTGTGAATTAGTCCAGTGTCTGTCAACAGATGGGCAGAATTTAAAGACCAGTTCTCTTCCACTTCTAATTTCTATAACTGAGAAGCCAGTGAGACAAGCAAATGCCTTTTGCCGCCTTTTATCCTAAATTTTAGGGCTAAGACACTGGACTCAAATGTATGATTTTCCTTTTTTGATCTAAATGTTATGCATGTTTCTAGGTATATGAGAATCCTTTCTGAATCTTGTAGTAAAACGTACTTACACAAAAGACACAGTCCCAGACTGTATAGATAAAATATTCAAAGGTCAGCTATAGACAGACATAATTTTTTGTTAGAATCTGGTAATTTTCTCCCAGTAGATATTTTGCTAAACAGTTTGCTTGTCATGAGATGTGCAAATACAGAATAGACGTATCTGGATATTGGGTTTTTAGAAGACTTTACAATTCGTGTCAGAAGGTAGACTGCTTTCTGAGTACCAAAGAGAAATTAAAAACTAGTTACAAGGACCTTGCAGCTCTAATCTGTTCTTCCTTGAAAAGAAATTAATATCATTAACTGTTAACACCTCGGTACCAGGCGAGTCATGGGTTCCATTGCTCATTGCAATGTGTTACATGTTATCTTTTCAACCTCTTAATCTCTGTGTAGTTCTCTACACAGTTCTGTAGTCTCTTAGCTCTTCTCACTTTTCAGTCTGGTTCAACTGCAGGAACAATAGAGTTCTTACTCCCAAGATTGTTTTTTTGGTTTTAGGGTTGGGATTTTTTGGGGTAGTTTTCCTGTTTGTAATGTTGTTTGTTTCTTGTTAATATGTCTTTTCTCCATAGAAGTGAACGCAAATTAAATTCAAATATCATTTTCTTTCTCCTCCCTAACTTTTTGGAAGTGTTCAGTGCTTTGGAATGCTAATGTCCTTCACAGGAGAGATGTAAAATATTAGAACATCTTAAAACAAGCTCTGTTGCTAGTATTTGGGTTCCAAATTGAGTGAGATAGATATCTAACTAAGCTAAATGAAACTTGCCTTAAACTACGCTTGGGATTAAACCTAAAGCATAGATTTCTCTCAACAGATTATTAGAGGATTTCAATCCCTGCAGTGCATTTTTCTTTTCCCCACAAAAGGTTTTTTGGTGTGCATTAGTGTTTCCACTTGACAAAGATCACAGGGTCGCAGAATCACAAAATAGTTGAGGTTGGAAGGGACCTCTGGAGATCTTCTAAATCCAGCCCCCCTTGCTCAGAGCATGGTCAATTAGAGCAGGTTGCTCAGGGCATTGTCCAGTTGGGCTTTAGATATCTCCAAAGATGGAGACTCCACAGCTGCTCTGGACAACCTGTTCCACTGTTTGGCCACCCTTTCTGTAAAAAAAAAAAAAAAAAAAAAAAATTATTACGTTTAAATGGAATTTCTTGTGTTTCAGTTTATGCCCATTGAGACTCCATCTTCTTTGCGCTCTCCCATCAGGTATTTATGCACATTGATAAGATCCCCCTTGAGCCTCCCCTTCTCCAGGTTAAACAATCCCAGCTCTCTCAGCCTCTCTCCATATGACAGATGCTCCAATCTCTTAATCATCTGCATGGCCCTTCGAAATTGTTTAGAATTTCTTGCAAATAGCCACGTGTAGGACCCATTGCAGCAGTTTCTGGAATGAGGAGTGGTCTCCAATTCATTCACAAAGTGGTTTGGGTGTATTTTCCTTTTGCATATCCTTCTGTGTGGCACTGATCTTTGCGCTTAGTGGAAAATCCTGTCCTCCCCCTTTTATTTTGCAAGTAGAGTGCCTTCACTGTCACAGAACTAGCAAGGTTCTGCCATATGCTGGGGACCTGGATTCTCAGAGTTTGTGCTTGGTCTGTACCCCTCGCATGTTGTATAGAAGAGTATCTCTGATGGGAACAGTGGGAAAGCAGGGAAAAGGTTTTTCTCTGGCTGTACGTAGGATAGTGTTTTGGGAAAAGGGGCAAAAATGAAAAGCTTTCTAGTTCCCCACAAAGAGTGGAAAAAAAACAAGTTGTTGTTAGCTGCGTGCAGGATTTGGCCCCCCGGACCATTTGTGAGGGTTTGTATTTTGATGCAGACACTTAGCCCAGCTCCCCTTAAAATCCATTGGGATGCCTTCACAGTCAGCAGATTAAGCTCCCCGTAAGAACTATGTGTCAATTTTCTTATGCCATGTTAACAAAGGTTGTGTTCCTGGTGTTTTGCCTGTCTTACTACAGTTTGAGTTCGGTTGTCAGGCTCGCAGATGCTATGGTCAAGTCTCTCATACTGAGAGATCAGTAGACTAGGTTTTTGAAAGTGGTTCTGGGTTCACATGTATCTTGAGTCTAAAAGGTGTGAATTTAAACTTTTTAAAAAAGTAATAGCTGCCAATGCAGTAAAATATATTTTATAAAACTATGATCCCTATATGTCCCTTACGGGATGAAATTTTATTGTTTTTAAGCTATGGTTTAAAGTTTTTATATGAGGGCTTTGGTCGCTTCTTGGTTGCTGGCTTTCCCCTCCAGCCCCAGGATATAGAGCATTGAGACTATTGCCAGTCTCTCTGTAAGACGCACCATGAAGCATTTTATATGCAAATAGAATGGGAGCTTTGTGCACCCTGCAGGGATGGAGAAAATGCAGATGTAGGAGCACCTGTGGTTCCTAGATCCATTGCGACTTCCACATCAGAATATGGAAAATAGCTAATTTTCATTCAGATCGATTAAGTTCGAGTTTTGCTTGCAAGGTGAAACCCACTTTTGGAGGGTTCTCATCTCCAAATTTGGACATAATAAATTCCATAGCATTGTGGTGACACATAAGAGGGTTCAAGGCCAGACTGTGCCTCAGCCACATCAGAGATCCCTGGTACCTAGAGTTGGTTCAAAGTATTTGCGGGAATGTACCATAAAACAAATGTGAATTTTTTTAATGCAACAGTACTTATTGCTCTGGGTTTTTGTTAACTCAACGTGTGCTATTGCAGTAATGCAGTGTCCCACAGGTCTCACCTGCAAATCTGGTTGCACTAAGCAAAGAGCTGAATCAGTTTCTGGTGCTGCCAGCCTGTGTGGCAACTGTACCTACCGTCTTCCTGAGGGTTGCTGAAGTCCCCAGAGGAGTGATTTTGTTTAGCCATTCGTTTAGCTGATGCATGCTTTTGATATTCTGACTTATAGACCTGGCTACACAAAGTTCTTGGACAGCTTCCTTGCCCTGTCCCTGCAGTGCCTTCACTCTAGGCACTGCCCTATGGTGAAACCCTGAAGAGGGAAAGAGTAAAGCTGGAGCAAAAATGTGAATTAAATTATTGTTGGGCTTCTTTGTGCATTTTAGTAACAGTGAAACCCCCTTAACTGTGCCAGTCTCCGGTCACCAGCCGTATATTCAGTCATCATCTCATCCACAGTACAGCTTCTCTTGTTGATGCTGGCCACAGCTAGATTACTTGGCATGTTTATTGACTTAACAGAATTGTTTTTTGGTTTTGGTTTTGTTTTTTAATGTATACGATGTTTAAATACACTTCACATTTTATATAATACTATCTGGCTATTAGTATTTTTCAGGAACCATAGTTCTTGGTGGCTATATATATTTTTGTGACTTTTTTTGTAAACTAAGTGCCGTTTCAACGTTACAATCATTTTTAGAGTTATTGTAATCAATGTGAATATCATGTTTTTTCAAATCTGTTCTGAGCCTGTAGTGTTTGCTTTGTGATCATATGTGTAATGTATATATTCTGTATAGTTACATTGTATTGAAATACTAGCTTGTTTGATATAAGAAAAGTATGTATTGGGTACCTTTTTGCTAGCCTGGTTGTTTAATCTTTAAAAAAAAAATGTTCTAAAATACAAAAAAAATTCTCCAAACTGGTCCCGTTATAGGTCAAAATTAAGGGGGGAGAAAAACTAGTTTTGAGTGTCTTTGGATAGAAACATGAAGCTAAGATTTTTCATTAAAATATTAATGTTTTATGGAGTATATCCGTGCTTTGTGTCGTTATTTAACCACACCAGGGTTTGTCTTGCAGTACAAAAGACTGGCTTGGACCTTGTGTAAGCTCTGCTAGTAGAACTACGTTCTCTTACAACTTTTGCTTATAATTAGGCTCAAAATAGTTGGATATGATGAGAACTTATCGTTGCTGAAGCTGTTTCTGGAAGGAAGGTAGTTTAAAACAAAATAAGTATTAATAAATGATTAAAGAGGCTACATGAGTAAAGAGTATTAAGAATAAAGTACACATTGCTGTTTAATTTTCCATTGTATATTACATTTCTTTTTGTTAATGTTCTCTTTTAGGCTGTATTCTGCAAAAGCAGTGCGGCCGTCTTTTGAACGGGGTTGTATTGATGGAAAGCCAGCCAGGAACAAGGCTTATCAAATTAGTCAAAACAGAAGATGTTTAAAAAGGACAATAGACAGAGTCACCGTGATTGCAGCTGTGAGCTTCAGAATAGTCATGAAACAGCCTAGAGTCTTGGGACTTAAATTCAACCTCTGCTGGTTTCTGGCTACCCTCGCAATTAAATTAATTTGCCTCCTACAGATCCACCTGTCTGACCAAGCTGGAACGCTGGCTGGATCAACACATAGCTAGGGCACAGGTAGGAAAATGGAAGTTTTGTAATTGCTTGGCTGAAATGATTATAACTCTCCCCAGTAACCTAGATGAATAACAAACAGACTGACATGATTAATACACTAGCAGTCAAATTGTGTTTAGCATCTGACACGGGAATGAAAAATAAATGGAAAAGCATTCCACTGTGCGGCATAAGCAGCCACAATGAACCTTGGAGAGAGGTGGTTAAGAGTTTAAAGACTGCAGGTTCTCACTTTCTCCAGGTCCTTGCTTAGGGACAGAAGTATTTTATCAAAAGCGTAATTGGAAGAGGGAACATATCTGGTGAAGGCTTGGGAGAGAATTAAAGTTTGAGATGTGGAGGCTTTCACTCTCTTTATTGGTCTCTCCCAAAAGCAGGAATTTAGCTGCTTTGAAGAGACAGACTGAAATTAGGAGTATGCAGTGATGCTTAGCAGACCATTACAAATCTAAAGCCTATGTATGTGACTGTATAGGAACATATATTGTCATAAAGCTAAGGCAAGACAGTTAAAATGCATACCTTCAAGCTTGTGACCAGAGTGGATTTCTGCAAAACACATCCATATGTTAAAGTTTAGTATGAAACATCTTTCAGAGGTCTTTAACAAAGCAAGTGTACTCTATCACAGTTTTTCTGTGGCTTCCTTATAGCACTTGAGCATTTTATTCCTGACAGTAATGAGGTACCATTTCTTTTGCACAGAGGAGATCGGCTGAGATGAGATTGAACTCGTAGCTTCCGAGAATATAGTAGAGCAGGGAACAGAGTTCTCCCAGGGCTTACTGCACCATTCCTACTCAAGTGATATCCTGGTGAAAACGAAGCTAAGAGAAACCTGGCTTGGATCATGTGTAAAACGCTTTTCACAAACTGTGTGCTGCATCTCCAGAGTACTGAGCATAACTCTTGTCATCACCATTCTCAGAGCACAGATTGCTGTGAGACCGTGAGCAAGCAGAGCAGTGGTAAGTGTGCACGTGTTAGAGCCGCAGTGACGGTGCAGAGCTCTTTTGACACCTGTGGGTTTCAGTTGTTCTGATTTTTGGATCCATTAACGTTTTTTTTTTTTGCAGAGGAGACACTTGTATAATAGGTTTACACTTACTGATCGTAGGCCTGCTTTTCTTAGTAGCCTGTCACAAATCCCTTAGAAACAGGCCACTGACTCCCAGAGTGAAAACCGTGTGTCCGAAACCACTCTAAAGGCTTGAGTTAACTGCTTTTAATCTGCTTTTTGTCTCAGTCACAAGGTCTCCAGGTGAAGATGAGAGGGCAACTCATGGGGCATCTCTTTGTGTGACTCGAACCTTTACCTGACTGAGGAAATTTGGATTCTTCCATCCGAATTTTGAAGTTAATGACCTTAGCGTAAGAGGTGTGCTTTGCCTAGCTGTATGTAAATTTGTATGGCTGTGCCGGTACCACTGACTCTTGTACCCTTCTGTTTTGAATACAACTGTTTTTTCTTATAGTTCTGATTGGACCTATGTGGGAGTGTCTTTGAGAATACATCCACTGCATGTGGCTACACTGCCTTCCCAGTCTTTCATATGCCTGCCTAAAGCTGGATGCTTAGGTTCAGTGTTTGGTAATACCTCCATCATTTAGAAGATAACAGTTTTTCCTCACAACGTGCTGCTTGTTCCCCTGTACATGCACGTGCACACATGATCTGTATGTGCTCATTCAGAAGGAATTTTGAACAATGATCATACAAAACTGACTGACTGGCTCTTTCCTTGCTGCCTCCTTATAGAGACAGCTAGTATTGCTATGCTTTTCTTGGCTAATTCTCATCAGGATGAAGGTGCTTACTTGCCTAAGGCTCTAGCAAGAATCTTGCTTCACTTTTCTCTTAGCCTTTACAAACTTCTCTGGAGTTTGGAGGGAAAAGCAGAGGCACGGCTTCCTGTGACCTTTTCTAAACAAGCTTCTCTTCCATAGAGAGGAAGGGCTTTTGAACGAGATGTTGGTCATAAGGAAGCAGACATATTCCGTGGCCTTGAGAGGTTGTTTGGGGGAGAAAAGAGGTATTGATGGTACTTCAGCCTATTTTTCTCTTTAGCCTTTCTTCACGTAGGACTCTGACATTTGCCAGACCATTTCTAAGAAAAACCAATGTCAGCTACAAACAGAATACTGTCAAGTATGAAGTAGTGCCGAATAAATACGGGCAGTATTCATTTACATGAAAAGAAAATACAGTCCTTAATTATTTATTGGTTTAAAGCATTTATGTCTGCAGCGCAGTATAGCTTTCAAGCTACCTTGAACACGAGATAGCTGTGAGGATGCTCCTGGCATTTAGAAAGACCAAAAACTAATGGTAAACGTGGATGATTTTAATTCCTTGCAGGAAGGGGAGACGTCTCCCAGGTAAGTACCCATCTGAGTCAAAAGGGAATAAACAGAAATGTTGGGAGAGAGGCAAGGAAACCAGGAGGTGTTTAAGGGATGGCAAAGATGACTCAATTCCAGGATCGTATTTGTGTGCATAAGTGAAAAAGACATTTTGACACACAAAAGGAGAAATTATTCCTCAGGGTTTGGTACCATATCACTGAAGGGTAACAGTCCACTGGCTTCAGCAGAGCAAGGTAAATGACAGTCCCAGTCCACCTAAGCACTTAAGCACATGGTCTGCCTTTCCAGAAATGTGTTTAAATTGCTCTTTAAGAGCTTATCCATTTTACTTCTTTACGATACGCTTTTAGTTCTTACTTCTGCCAGTTGCATCTGTGACTCAGCACAGTGTGTTTTATAGCTTGCGTGTTAATGGGGTACACAGAACTGTTTTTGGAGAGCTTATGTGCATAAACAGACCCATGCATTCTGTAAAATAAAACGGGAAAGAAAAGGCACCAAAGCACAGCATAATAGACAGCAGAGCTTAGAAAACCAAAACATCTCTCTGAGGTTGGACTTCATCTTCCTACAATTTCAGCAAGAAAACTAACACAAATCCTAACAAAACCTTTTATATAACTTCAGCATTACAGCGATCGGTTTCAGGCTTGACGTGACAGCAATTATAAATAACAGTTATGCAACCGCCTCGTTGATTGCGTTGAAATGAATACAGAGAAAGAAAGAGCCAAACAAAAAGAAGTGGCTTTTGGGTGACTTGTTATGTTTTAAATAAATAAAATAAATGCTCAGGCCAGCTTCTTTTTCAAAAGCGAACGCAAGTCCAGGATGAAAAATCGACTTGAAGAGCAGAGAAGGTGGCTTGCTCTTAAAAATTCCATTTGTGTTGGAGGCAGAATTTTGTTTATCTTTTAAGACTTACTTTTTTTTTTTTAATCTGACAGTGAGGCAATTTGATCTTTTTTTCGTTTATTTGAGTGTCTTCTACTTTTAAAAATCTTTTAAAAAACTACTTAACACACTGTATGACTGGGGGTTGTGATGCCGGTGTCACAGTACTGATTCACGCCATCTGAGGTTAAGGCCCGCGTATATGCATTTGTATACACGTTATTTCCTTCGTTCACCACCTGGCAGGCACTTCAGTGTTTTTGAGTGGAACTCAAGGCAGTGGGGCTGCTGTGCATTGCGTGCTCAGCATCTGGTATCTCAGAGGAATTTTCCCTTAGAGTGAATACCTGTTCGGTAGTGTGTGAGTTCATACAAAGAAAACACAAGGAAGTTCTTAGGCCAGCTGGCTGTACAAGGCAAAGCCCAAGTCCTGACTATATCCTACAGGAGCCGTGTCTGGCTCTAATAGTCTGTGATCTGTCTGATACAGGCAGGATGCAATTACTGTTCAGTACCATTAAAGGGTTTGTGTGGACGTGAGCTAACCTCCTGGAATTAATTTGCCACTGTAGGGTAAACGTGTAAAACAGTGCCAGGGCTGATTCAGGGAATAACACATCCATGAAGAGTTGAGGGACAGGAAATAAAGCTGTTGTTTCTTTGCCCTTCCTTGCCTTTTCCTACCCTGAATAGTAGGAGGCAGAGGAGGAGACTCCAGCTTGTTGCTCTCGCTGAAAGAGGAAGAAACAGGTTTTGGAGGTTCCAGCACCAAATGGGTTTACTGCATGCCACACATCCCACTGATGTGTGTACTAGTGAGTCATCCGGTGCATCCATTACCCTGTACGCAACAGGTTCAGCGAGCAAAGTGCCAAAGAAAACCTGCAGAATATAGCGCGCTCACTGTTCTTACATGTACGGTGAGCTCTGATGCGCCTCTTTACAGGATTCCCTGCCAGGATTGCTACAAGTTGACACTGGGCAAGCGACTGCATCCCCAGTAGCCGCCTTGTTGAAGAAGAAAGCAGATCTCAAAGCAACCTACCTTAGCGGTTAGGTTTCCAAATGCCACTTGTTTACATTGAAAGCCAGCCCTCGTCTTTCTTGCTCCGGTATCTCCGTGTTGCGCATTAGCCTTGGTGTGGTGTTAGGTGACATGAAGAGTGTGGTGTATGCTGCCATCTCATTGTCTTGGCTTCCCTGTCCTGCTGCCTTCCTTTCATCTGTTGCTGTGGATTCTAAGGGAGCAAGGAAAAAGTGAAAGCTCACGCGGCCTTTGACATCTTTCCGGGCCAGAAATAAAGCACTGGGAGGTTAACTTTTATGTTCTGCTTAGCCTTCCCCTCTGGAGACATGAAAAGAATTATAGGAGTTTGATCTATAGTGTGGCTAGGCAACTGTGATGGGTGCTTTATTAAAGTCTATAGCAATCAAGTTAACACAAACCAGAACCTTTCCCTGTAGCTTTATGTAACCCTTTAAAAAGTGATGGATGTTTTGCAGCAGGAGTAGGGGGTAATCAGTAGGTTAGGTCAAACTGCACAACATGATAACCAGAACAATTAATAGCACTTAACGTGAAAGAGCAGGCTCTAAGCTCCTTGAATATGCATGGTGTATAGTCCCGGACAGATTTCCTTTAAAGTACGGCCTGGATGACAAGCGCATCTATAGAACCCTCAGTACAGTAAAGCTGGTTTAATTTTTCCCTGTTTGTGGTGTCTTAAATAGGTTTGTTGCTACTGTTTTTGCCCCTTTTTGTCTCAGCACTATGGAAGCAATGCAGTTTTGGGGGAGTGAACTGGACTCCGTTCTTTTGGGAACTGGCAGCAGAACTGTGAGCTGAACTCTGGTGGCGAGGGTGCCTTTTCCCCCATCAGCTGCCATTCGTGCAAATTCACTGAATCAGCTGTAGAGCTGTAGCTGCGCAAGATCTGTTTTTGTCTTTGTGCCTAGCGGTGATGCCAGAAAGCCTACAGCTTGAATTCTGCATCTCCAAGAGGGTTTCCAGTACCCGTGTTCTGAAAAAGCCTTTCTTTTGCTTGCTTTTAACACAGAGACTCTGAGCCGGATGGTGCGAGAGACAAAAAGCCTAACAGCTCAGAATGCAACTTGCCTGACATACCGGTGTGCGTTTTCTTCTCCTCCAGCACCTTGGCTGTTTTGGCCCCTTCCTTAAGTCGGAGCATTCCTTTTTCTAGGCTTTTGATAATAGACCAAGCAGCTACTTGTCTCTCTTCTTTCCTAAAGCCAGAGCAGGAAGAATCAAATCACCTCAGGAAGAACCAAAGGAAAAAAGGCAATTCCTGCTGAACAAACATCACTCTTACCAGATAGGAAAAAAAAAAAACCAACCTCCGAGACCTGCTTGCCATCCCAATCTATGCAGGGACTGTAGGTGTAGGTCTGTACTCCATCCCATCATGCAGTAACTTAGTGTTTTGCGTAGAGCTTTGTGTTAGTATGGCTTTCTCCTACACAGGGTGCAGGCACATCCTTTCGGGGATGTCTTGCAGAGTGAGATTGTCATAGACGCATTTTAGCGCACTTTAAGCCTGAAGTCCTCATGCATTTAATACTGTTTATGCAACTGCATAAAACTCGTTGTTGTGTTTTTTTGACTGGAGTGTCAAGTACCTCCTCTTGTCTCATTAAAACCAACTCCATTCTTAAATTCCTGGGTGGGAGGAAGGTGGGGAGAACAAGTCTATTCAAGGTTTTCTGTAAGTGTCTTGCAAAGAGAGTTACTGGACTATTGTGATTATCTCCAAGGAAAGAATATGAAAACTCCAAAATACCCTGGTATTGCATGGGTTTTTTTCTGACTTGGGAGGCAAGGCAATTTCAAATGATTAACATTTTTCACAAAGAGGACGCGTCCCTCTGCAGAGCTCTGGCTCAGCCTTTTGGCAGACTCGGGAAGCCAGAACTCCCTTACTTGCATTCTAGTCATGTTTGATAGGTTGGATTTGG
This sequence comes from Struthio camelus, assembly GCF_040807025.1. NCBI lineage: Eukaryota > Metazoa > Chordata > Aves > Struthioniformes > Struthionidae > Struthio > Struthio camelus. The sequence continues at coordinate 6,875,110 of NC_090963.1, forward strand.
GGCAGAGGGGGTTTGTCACAGTTTTGGAAACTAGAAAACAGTCCCTTTACTCTTCTTATGAAAACTGAGATGGAACATGGCAGCCCACCATAAAATGCATCAAGCTGGCCAGGTATTTGCAGCCCTCTTTCAACTAAGCCATATATAGTTCCGTTGCCAGAACAATGAAGCACGCTGCTTGCCCTTCTCTTCTATTGTTAAAAAACAAATGTAATATCATTAGACCAGGAGAGGGGCCGGACTTAGTGAATTGTATTACCATATTGGCAGAGTTTAAATTCCTATCCTGTAAGAGTGTCTTTAACAAAACAATCTGCTTAATTACCCCAGGGTCCCACAGCCTTGAGTGAGAAAAAACAGATTTTTCAAAGTAAAACCAGCTCGGCTTCCAGCTTTCCAGCTCACTGTGCTTAAACAAAGCAGTTGCATCTCTGCGTAACCTTGTAGTGAATGAACTTCTCTAAGCCAAGTCTGAATTTAGCTTGTGTTGTTTTATCTCCAGAGGTGTTTCATTAGCTCAATTACAAGTGACATGCTCCACTATGTGCTGCTGACTGAAAAAACTCAGCCAGCCTGAATTCCTCTCCAAATGGCATCCAATTAACCTCTCACTCCCCCTTCCTTTAATCCCCCATGCCTCCGGAATTGTTCACCACCACACCTTTTAAAGAAGACCAAAGTAAACTACTTGAGGTAACTATGTACCTAGTGACTGAGGTGTCAGTACTTGATTTTTGGTTCAGTTGTGCTTGGGTGTCTGCTGTTATTGTTCAAATGGTAAGAGCCTATGTTTTCTGTGGCAGCTTCCGCTGGCAGTTCTCTGTTGAGTAACTCACCATTTGGGCAAGATTCTGTCCCTAGGTTTGCCATATAGGCATATTCTATGCCTTAGTGTTCCCATCTGTAGAAGATGGGCAATGATCCTCGCTAACATTTAGAAAGCGCGTTCAACTCTTTGGATGCGGACTGCTGTATAACTGCAAAGACCACGCTGAGACGTAACTGTTGTTATTAGCATGCATGCTAATGTTTCCATTTGCTTCTGCGCGCTTCAGGTCCTGCTTAAGCATTGTTATGAACATGGTTAAGGTGTCTGAGTGTTATACTGGCTTCCAGCTCAGGGCTGAGTTTTGCCCTAGATCCATTAATGTTCTGGCAGCAATACTTTCCCACTGGTGCTGTCAAGACAGTTAGATGCTGAAGTCATCAGTAAGGCATATAACCCTAAATGGATGGGTTGGATCAGTGACCTACTTTGGCATGCAAATCTTACACAAGTCTGACCTTCTCCCCTCGCTCTGCCCTGACACCTCAGCAGCACAACACCTTTTAAAGTACCCTGTGCTTTGTTCTGGCCATGTGTTGAAGTCTTCCCAGCAAGGCAGCGAGTCCATCAGCTAGGGCCAGGAGCTGTGATTTGGAACCCTCGAGCGCTTGATTTGGCTGCAGGGTTGCTTTACAAATCCACACAAACATCTCATTTTCTTGATTTTTTTTTTTTCCATTGTATCTGTGATCTGTATTCTGAAGGACTTGTACTCTCTGTGAATTAGTGGTAGGATTATTACTGGCATTTTATCTGCTTGCATGCTCGAATGAGATCTCAATCTGGATTGAGATTTAGGCTGCAGGGGTGGCTGGGTTTTTTTTTGTTCTGTTTGCAGAAGGTTATTTTTTAAATAGTTCTGTTTTCATCTTCTCATAAGCGTTTTCCTCCAAATGTGACTGCAACGAATAAGAAATATTAGTTTATTCTCAAAGGGAGAATGGTATAAATGTGCTATTGAGAATGAATCGGCCCTGGAGACTGGTCTTCCTTTGCTGAAGAGGTTGCAAAAGAAGTAGCAGAAGTTCTCAGTAGCAGAGGTGAGGCCTTGCACACTTGCCGCATCTTGTAAATTTAGGAATACAGTGCAAGACATGCAGAAAGAGTCAGTGTCTTCCGGTAATGATGCCTCATGCATTTTGTGGATTTTGGATCAGCAAAATCAAAGTCTGTTTTCCAAGCTAACCTAGTTTTGAAAGTATTGCTACAAGTTGCAACATAAAGTTTCATATTTTTGTTGTTTTCCTTTTTTATTCCTGTAAGTTTGAATAGCCTAACAAGTATGTTTTCTACAAAAATTGATGTGGAGACTTACGCTGTAAATGTCATACTAGTCCCCAGAATGAGTTAGTGTGTTATGGGGGATAGTCTAGAAAAACAGGCATCTGTCTTGGGAAGGCTGACAGGTTCTGGAAGGTAGTAATGAGGAGTCCCAGGAACTGCTCCCTGTCACCGTGGTATATTGGAGGGTAACACTAGCAGATAGTCCAGACTGGTGCGTGCCTGTATGGTATATGTGCGTGCATTTGTGCAGCTCACTGAGTGATAAAGTACGATGAATGCTCTGTAATGTGGGAAGGTATCAATGAGGATGTACTGAACTGCAAAGTCAATACGGAGAGAACTAGTCTGGTCAGGTTTTCCTCAGACAATTGTCTATTCGTATGACATCTCTGTAAATCCTTTCTTGGCTTTGCTGCTTTTAATTCCCTTTCCTCCCCTAAGCTGATCATCCATCCTTCCTATCTCTTGCCCGTCTAAAGCTCATTCATACCAGTGGTCTCAGTGGCTATTGGACAGAGCGCATGCCTCCCTGTTTCCCTTGTCATCTTGAACAACAGGCGTCTCCTCCCTTCTCCGCACCCCGGGCAGCTCACCACTGTTGGCTGCTACCTGAACTTGTGCAGTTTCTCTGCTCTGGGCTTGGCTAGTGTGTCTGGCTTTTATGTAGTGATGGGCCCAATCCCAACCCCGATCTAAGCCTACCTAGAGGTGGTTTACCCATTCCCTGAATCAGGCTCAGAGAGCCACAGGTGTCTGTCCAGTTTGAACTGGACGACAGGGGCGAACCGCTTCCCTCCGTGCTTTGGGCTGTTTGAAATCCACACAGTATTTCTGTGGCTTGAGCCTATTTCTTCATTTAATGCTCTCCGTTCTTGAAGATGTTTTGTTTCTGCCTATCCCCTTAAGAGGTCAAGTGCCTCCACAGGGAGGTTAGCCTGTAGTTTTCCATGCACTCAGACTACTCCATGCACGAGTGGATTTGCTCTGCGATAATACAGCTGAGCAGGCAAAACCGCAAGTAAATCAGACTGGATTTTTTTTTCTACTTTTAATAACAGTTTACTATTCTGTAAGTGCATGTAAAGCACATGCCCTATTCCCCCAGCCAAGGAGCTTGACAGCTTGTCAGCAAGAACTACCATAGGTCTAGAGTGACTGATTTATACAAGTAAAAGTACAAGTGCCAAGACCTGGCAGCAGCTTGCTCCTTCTTCTTCTTCTTCTTTTTTTTTTTTTTGGCCTTTTTTTTTTTTGTAACAACTTGGCAAACCTCTCTCTTCTCCTTCATCCAAACTTTTGCCTTTTATAGTCTTTGAATAACGCTTTTTTTTTTTTAATATATGTAGCAGTTTTCCCTCCCTTCTCTTTCAGCCATTTGCTCTCCTTATCTGAATTGGCCATGGGACAGGGGATTTTGGCTTCACAACAAGCAGTTCTTGACTTAGTACACACAATCACAAACTTGATTGCACAAAGACTCGTGGTTTTATGCCCGAGAATGGGTGCATCACCAGGGCTTCAGAACATTTCCTTACCTGTGCTCACAGTCACATACTGGTGCGTTGTACATGCTTGTGCACAAACTCACCTGCCCTCGCAGAAGAATACACTTGAACGCGCTTTGGTGCAATTATGAAGCGTTTATGAACATTGATTCTCATGTGCTCTGCATGGACGCTCAAGCAAAGAATTATACAATGTTGTCTGCATATCCAAGTGGGAATTCTTTCTTGCGTGCATACACAACCCTGTATAAGCACCCTGAATACTAACATGGCCTTATACACAGATTCAGGCTGTATTATATATGAGGGTTTACTGATTTGCTCTTTCTCGCTCACTCTCGCTCTCAAATACATTCAGGTATGGGCTCATACGCAGCTGTGCAGCCACACGGTTTCTCAGACACAAGCATTCTCAGGCACAGACAGTCTCTCACACATAAGCTTATAGATTTATGATTTGTTGTGAGAGTGGAAAACAGCTGCTGCAGGCTAATCAAATACAGCAGAAGATTTAATGCAAAATATTGAAAAACAGTGTCTGGTAGGAGGGTGAAATTCTTAAAAACATGCTGGTCTCATGGCTCTAGGCCAGCGCAAGAAGATTTGCACCTGGCCATGATAAACGTCAGCAGCGGGTCTGGAGGAGGCTGCTTCACCCTTAGACGGCTGTCAGACCCATGGGGTAAAATTCACATTGGATTTGGTCCTGTGAATAAGCTACGTAGGTTGGAGGCAGTGGTATTTCAGGAGCATGCACGCTCAGCTGCTTAGCATGGACTGGTAGCAAAGAAGAGTAGTCCAACTCGAGCAAAAGCTTTGCAGCACGTTGACAGAGCAGGTTGAAGTTCTCGCTGCTAGCTCATTTCTGCCTGCCTCTGTGGACAAGTGGAAAGCCTATTTCTGCAGGACTGTCAATTCGGCCCCTTTCGCCAGTTCTGTAAGGCTGCAAAGGCTTGGAAATAATTAACTGCAAAGGAAAGAATTCCATCTCAGGTTTCTGCTGACTGACGACGCAGGCAATTTATGATGCCACAAGAAGCTCAGGCTGGGATTATTTTTGTGTAACTCCCCATGCTGCTGCTTGGCAGCTTAGTGACTGTGTTGGAAATGACTGAACTAGATTAATACCTTGTGGATTTGAACTATAAACTTTGACGAGTTTGGAGTTCTGGGGCTTAGCCTAGCTGAGTACACACTAGACCTGCAGCTCCTACAACGTGCTCGTCTCCCTTCCTTGTTGTCAGTAGATGGGACTTTCTCACAGGTCTCCCCTCTTCTCACCTGGCAGGTATGAACTCGCTCGTCCGTCTCTTAAGGCTAAACCACAACAAGTCTGACTAAAGTTTATCCGGCACTTGGCAGAACAGAGACACAGGGCTGAAGTGCGAATAGCAGGGGATCAGTCTTCAAAGCGTCCTTCCTGAGGAACCTTGGCTTAGTGGCCTCAGCTAGTCTGTGCTGCCTCTCTGTCTGTGGAAAATAAAGTGAGTATCTCCTGCTCCCTTAGGTGCTAGAGAGAGAAAAATCTGATACCTGAGCAGGGCACTCAGATGTCATGGCTAAAGGACAGGTGTCTGCTCTTGGTCTGCAAGAGGACAAGAGAGACTCTGGCCCCACTAGTGCTTTCAGTTGCAAACCCAGAGCAAAATCCTGTTTTGCTGTCAATAGTCTTGAGTTCAGTCCCTGTTAGTTACGTGCAAAGAGATGTATCAGCGATTACAGACATACTTCACAGGCTGAACCAGCAAGTCATTTTTCACGTGAACCCTGCTGTGAGTTGAGAGATAATGTTTTCTAAAGAGTAGGGCCATGGGGCAATTGGGCCTAACCCCCAGATTTTGTATATGCTTGTCTGCACAGTCTGCAACCAGTTGCTTACCCTTAATTATCCCTGGGTTTATTCTGTCAAATCTGGGGTGAATACCACTCTATCTTTGCTGTGCATTTTGAGATCATCAGGTGAATAACACTGTACAGCCTGGAACTGTTCTCTGCATTGAGACATCAATTGCACATCTATGTATTAAAGAACCAATATTGCTCTGACTCATGACCAATGGGCACCACTCTGCCAAGCAACCCATATTCCCTTTCTTCGTGGTTAGACGGCTCTGGGTGGCATAAAGTACACATTGAAGCACACTGTCCAGGGATATGAGAAGCATCTGTTCCTTCCAGATGTTCAGTCATCTTATTGTTTGTTACGGTTGAGGACAGGAACCCCCTTCAGTTATGTGAAGCACTCGCTGTTCTCAGATGGCCGGGAGAACGTGTGGGATGGGGGGAGAAATAGCTTCGTGTGACGTCAGCAAGGACTAGAAGCAGAGGTTTCATGCTTTTTGGAAAATACTTGAAAGGCCTTCGAGCTCTGGCTAATCTCCATTGTTCGTGTGTTTTCCGGCAGCAGAATGAGACAGCAAGCGTGGAAAGAGGCAAGAAAGCAGAGCTGAGAATTAGAACCGAAAGCCTTTCCCGTGCTCAGACTAACTTGGCAGTATACATCGCAGCAAATGGAACTGGATACAACAGAATCCAGGCTTAAGCTTGGCTCAGCTCTTAGGCCCAGCAGAGCCTCCTTAGAGCTGCAGGAGCTTTGTGAGTAGATTAATGCATTTCAGCCAGCCTCACTGAAGCAGGCGCAACTACAGCTGTTGAATTTGGCTGTGGAATGGGGCAGAGGGTAGAGTTGCCCAATTTTGAGGTCTTTTTGCCCACAACACATTTATGTCTTTGATTTTTTCAGAGGCAATTTTTTTGGTTGTTGTAGATCATAAAGCTCTGTAAGAACTGCACAAGTATTGCAAGCTTTGACCCATTAATATAGGTGAGCTGAGGCACAAAGCAACACAATGACTTGCAAAGTTGACAGCATACGTTTAGGAAACACACTGAATTCCACGTTAAGCTTTCCCCTCCCAGCACACTGCATTTTAGCACAGTATGTGCCAGCTGCAGAACGCAATTTTGATCTTTTGCCATCATTTTATCCTAGCTTATGGGTGGGTAGTTTTAGATACAGGCTTCCCACCTTAGTTTCATCGCAGGTGGAGACACCTCTAAGTGCAGCAATACCTGAAAGAGATGTGACTTGAGAAACAGAGATACTTTAGCTTTTTATTCTTCTGTATGGGTTCAACCAGACATAGACTAGAGCAAGGCCAGGAGTAGGAAACGTGGCATTGGATAGAGCAGGGCCAGAAAGTACTGTCCCTTCAGTATATCCTTCCCACTTCTATCACTGAGGGAAAACACCATGCAACCCCCAAACTTTCCCACTCAATACTTGTTCCCTTTCCTCTCTACCAACAGGAAAGCTTGGTTAAAAAGAGTCGTTTTTCAATTCAAGGTCTTAAATGTTTTGTTCCTGATGGTGAGTCAATGATTTTTCCAGTCCCTCCCCCACAATAAACAAGTGCAGGCTGAGTGTGGTCCAGAGGAAAATGTGAGTTACACATGTCCTGGCCACAGGCTTCTCCGGTATCAATGATAACCATATGGTGGCTCTCAGACCCCATCTCTCCAGTGAGGAGAATTGTTAGCAAGAATTAGTACAGGCTCCTGCAGAGTGAATACTTAACCCAGCCTTGCCTGTAGCTGTTGGCATGTGCCAAGCGAACACCTTCACAACCCACTACTGTGGCAGTGCCTTGTTTTGTCGGGCGGCTTCACCTAAGCTAAGCAGGGTTGGCCTGATGCGCTGGGCGCGCTTGTGTGCTGCTCCCTAAGAATGCCTTGTGCTGTGGCAGGCATATTGCCACCCCTTTATCCTGAGCCCAGACCACAGAGTAAGCAGGCAATCCACTTTGCTTCTGCTTAGTAATTCCATGGAGAGAGAGGCTGTTGTTGAATTTGGGGTGTTTTTTAAGACCAGTTTCTCCTGTGACCCTCAACATGACAGCCAGAAATGCGTAGAGTATAGCCAGGAATCCGAAAGGATATTTGTATGTCATTAAGGTATCAGTGGAGCTTGGGAGAAACGTCTCTCCCTCCCTCCCTCAGTCTGTCCCTCTTCTTTTTCCCCACCTCATCAATCAGCTGCTCTTCAGCCATTGCATTTCACTGTAGTGTTGGGACCTGTTCCAGATGGCCTTCGCATGCCTTCATCAAGGTGGGCTGTGCTGGAGGAACTGAGTCCTTCATCTTCCAAGCCTGCTAGAGTTCAGAAACCCTAACGTACCAAGCTCCCCTCACTGAGCCCAAAGCTCCTACTGTCCCTGCCTGCACGCCTCTGCTCCACTTTGCTGGGGAGAAGGAAGAGCATTTCCAGCCCTTTCCATGGGAGCAGAGAAACCGTACCATCCGCTCTGGAGAAGGAAACGAGAGGGGTTGGGGAAGGGCAGAGACGTTCATGCCTTATATCCATTAAGCATACGGCCTTTGCAGAACAACTGTTCACTTACCCCGCTTGCAGAGTTCTCAGGTCCCCGTAAATTAACATCATTGTTGCCATTTCCTGCCGAGTAAAGGGAAAGCTAAAGCCCGGAGAACCCAAAGGAGCCAATTCCCTCCAGGTACCTAAGTATCTTTGAAGATTGGGTCGTGAAAGATGTCAAGGGAAAAGAAGGAAATATTTTAGAACCTCCTCAGTATGAGGCTAATGTCCTAGTTTTCCTTTCTCTGAGCTTGTCCTGGCCTTTGCATGCACGGCGTGTGAGATTTCTACATGCATGGTTTCCCATTCTTCTTTGGAGAAAGCTAATTCCAATAAGCACTCTTTTTCTCACTTACCTGTATTTCTACTTCCTCATTTTGAGCTCCTAGGGGAGCAAACAGGAGGAGGTTCATTTATTATTTTTTAGCATAAAATCTTAGCTAGGTCACCTTTATTACGAGTAAGCTGAATGCACAGCAAACATAAGCTTTACTCAGGCACCAGTTCACAGGAACTTGGCAGAGGCCTGCCTGTGTCTCAGAATCCTTGTCCTTTTTCTAGATGAAAGCCCTGCAGAAGGATTTGTTTTTCAGACAGAAGGCAAGCCAAGTTGGTGATTTCATCTCAAGGCAGGCTGTGTCAAGCTGGTCCTATTCAAGCACGCAGGAAATCAACCTTGGAGCTCGTTCAGAAATGAGGATGGAGAGTGGGGGCAGAGAGGGGGGCCGTGAGGAGGACAAGATCTTGGATTCTGAAACCGAACTCCAAACAAGCAGGGAAGATACCTGCTGTCAGGGTAGTGCTCTGGGGACTGGTCCCTGGCACTTTGAAGGATTAGCTGGCAAGGTTTCAAGTAACATTTCCTAATTCCCAGCTTTTCCAAAAAGCAATCTGATCCCTGTCCTCCTGGAGTCTTGCGAGGGCCATGCACAGCATCTCCCTGATAAGAGGTCAGGTGGCTACCACAGGCTAAGGCAGATTTTCCCGGAGTGCCATCATGCCAGTGCATTTTTTTTCTGCTTAAAGCAATTATTGTCTAATTAAAGCAGTTGCTTTCTGAGCTTCAGTGTGGATTTCTGAGGAGCGAGAATAAGAAAAACAGAACTTCCTTTGGGCAAGGGAGTAGGGAGAGGGAGGAAGGAGGTAAAAGAGAAATTCTCGTGAAGAAGTCCTTTACAAGCTCTCATAACGATCTCCACTCAGACACTTTGTGGAGCAACTGTGTAACACCAACGGTAGAGGGGAAGGGAAGGATGGCAAAATTCAGGACATTTGTTCCTGGGTCTGCCGCAAAATCTCTGTGATCTTGGGTCAGTCACTTAATCCCATTTTGTACTCATTTGTAGACAAAGAATATTTCTCTTCGCTGGGTGGAGGAGTATGTCTACCCCTCAGTTCTGATCCGCAGGTACTTGAGCAAGAACGAGCGAGCCTACGTACCTAGAGGCTGTGATCACCGCCGCTCACCCCGCTGCCCACAGGAGCTATTTCTGGGAATGAGGGCGGAAATTCTGTTTTAAGGCTCCCTGCGGCTTTAGTGGCCTCCAGGTTTACAAACTAGTGTGAATACCCCAAGCAGGGCTTTGCACCACTTTAACTGCACTGATTTAAAAGAAAGAAACAGCACCTTTACATATTTTTCTTTTGTGGTGAGTGTAGACCAGGTCCCTACAAAGGCCCTTATTAAAAGTGTGACCAAAGCAGCATTTTCCACCTTCTCTCCCCAAGCTGTATCTGTTCTGGCAGGGGCTCAGTTTTTCTTTTTGCTTGTCATTGCACCACAAAGGGCAAAGATCAAAGAGCCTGCAAGACTTTTGTTGGGTGCCCCTCAATTAACTCTAGCCCAAAGCAATATAGGAGGCACAGCAGAGAAAAACTTGGCACAATTTGATCTGTTGCTTTTCTGCAGCAGCAGCAGACTTTCCTGTTGGTCCGCAAAGATGTCACTCGAAGAACCTCCATTACCATGCAGTATTTCAAATACAGTTAATCACTAGGGAAATTAGTGAGAGAAACCTGCTCAGGGTATGCGCATGCGTGTGTGTGCATGTGTGTGTGTAATTCCACATCCCTAAATAAAACCTGCAGGGGCTTCCCAGTAAGGCAGGCAGAGTTTGCTGTTGCTGTTTGAAAAAGCTTTGCATTTACTCTGTCTACACACGAACTTCAAGGGCTCCAATCCCTTCTTTCTAGTAATTGCTTTCATGGATCCAGTATGTTGGTCTTGTCTTTTTTAAACAAGCACTTTCTGATGTAAATAATACCAACAAAATGTTTGCAACTTGGCCTGGAAGATGGGAAAGATGCAGAGAGCAGAAGCCAGGACAGTTTCTTACTGTGGACATTCATTAGATACTTCTTAACTTCAGCGGCTGGTGCTGGAATCTGCCTACGTAGGCTGGAGGCTGAGGAAACATTATTTGAACACATCTGCTGCAGGATATACTGTCAGACTTGGGGAGCATCTTGTGGTAATTAGGGGAATTCATTCCCTAATTTAATCCAGTAGAGCTTTTTCTGATTGATTTTTGGTTTGTGGTAACTTTTAAAGTTTCATTTTCTACATTATTATTTTCAGCAAGTGAGAGGTTCCTAGGCGATAGTAAGACCCTGTATTCATGTAGTACTTTCTCTCCTGTGAACTGCGGAGCCCCTGGCAAAGCTGGGTAAGAAGTGTTTCTGAAGTAGATGAAGAGAAGCTTACAGTCATGGGCTAGAAGTACACCACAAAGTCTGTAATTCCTAATTACTTTTCCACTTTCCTGTCCCTGCCCAACCTTCTCCCTCCCCCCCCTTCCCATTTCCCAACCTACACATGTACATCTGCTCTCCAAATAGAAAGCCCCCTACAAGACCCCAGTGCCTGGGTTACGGCAGACGAGTTGTCTTCCTTTGACTCTCCAAAATGCAAAACTTGCCCAGAGCTCACACCCGGGATTGCTGTTAACTCCAAGTGATGATAAAAGAAAGAGGTTTAACCGGATCAGCCAGATGAGGTCCACGACCAGAATCAGCGCAGACAACATCTGATGAAGTGAGCCTGTGACTCACTAGCTGCCTTCTTCTCAAATCTCACTTATAAACCATATTGCTTTGCTTCCACTACTGTCTTTTTGCTCTTCCTTTAGGTTGGTCTTGTCAGAGGTAGGGTACCTGTCAGCCCCACCTCAAAACTCAGTCCCCCAAGAACTTTCATCTCCCCTCTGAGCAGAGTTCCTTAAAATCTTTTTCAGAAGAGGAAAGCTTTAAGCCCATGTCCTTTATCAGAAAAAGGGGCCTTTAATATGGTTTAATTAAAAGTTCGTTCTGCAAAGCTCATTTGATTTCAGTTTTGAATTTCTGTACATTTTGTTTTCATTCTTATTCTTTTGTGTATTTAAATCAGTACATTTCCAAATAAGGTTTTTGTGTGCTCACCACGGATCTCTGTACTCACTCCTTGAACCTTAATGCTTTTTGTAGCGTTGAGCAGTGACAGGGTTATGTTAACCTCTCTGCTTCACTAGGCACATTTGTTCCCTCAAAATCAACACAGCAGCTGTAGGCACTGACATCTGAAACAGTCCTGGCTCTCTTTATGGCACAGAGTTTCTCTCTGGATGGTGTGGATCGCACAGATCGCCTTGCAGTGAGCACAGGCCAGAAAAGCAGGTGCTCAAGGGAGATGAAAATCTAGGAGAATGCAGGCTCTCATGCTGTTTTCTTGTTGGCCTTTCTTCCCTTCTGAGTAGGCTACCACTGCCCCGGGTGGGAAGAGCCATGTGGGAAGGCGTGAGCTCGCCAGGGGCTGTGTCAGCTTTTGGGTTAGCATGGGAAGGGTGCATGTCCCGCTTCACCGTCACCCAAAGACCCCCACAGGACAGACATCTGATGCCAGCATTGTAGCTTTAGCACAGAGAAATGACATGACTCGAAACGCAGGTAACAAGACTCCCAGTTCGGCAGCTCCAGCCTGCAGGGCAGTTTTATTTGGCCTGCGGAAAGCTGCTCAGGCAGCGAGCTGGCTAGATTGGGTGAACATTGGCACGTGAATGTCTGCAGTGGGGGCAAGGCAGGTTTGGGTCTGGCCTGACTGGGTTTGGGGCCAGGTGCAGCTCCACCCAAATCTGCTTGTTACACTAAGTGTGAGCACCTGGCTGGGCTTAAATGCTGCTACTGAGAGGAGAGCAGCTGGCTGACTATGCTTTCTACCTTGTTAGCTTCCACCTCCTTTCCTGTGATACTGAGGGATTTGGGGAGGAAAAAGTGGAAGTTTGAACGCAAAAGTGGTGCATTTGAGCAGAACTCAGCAAGGATTGTGGGTTTGTAGAAGATGAACGCTGGGGACCCTGGCTGTAACTCTTCTGCATGAGATCCAGGAGACCAAACTGCCCTGCTTTAAGGGTTGTGTGGCTGGGAAGGTGCCAAGATGGGAAACCAAGGTGGAAAGTGAGTGATGCAGCATAGTGGTAAAGCATCAATGCTGTTTGGTTTCCTTGTTGGAGAGGGAACAGTTGGCATGGGGATGCTGAGTATTGACTGTGTTACCTTTTGGCCACAGTCTAGAGAGTAAAGAAGAGCTGGGGAAAGCTGCTGGGAGAAGAGGCAAGCATAAATGTGTTGCAGCATTTGAAAGTCCCTCACTTTGCCTACGAGAAGTTTATCTAGAATGATCCTGAGTTGGAGGAAATGCCTAAGAAACTTGTGAAAGTGATTTTTTTTTTCTTTCCCCTTCTCTTCAATGTCTTAACTTTCATTTTGAAACAGACCAGATGCTGGAGCCCAAGGTGTGGGGCCTGCTTTGCCAGTTGGCCAGGCAAGCCCAGGAATGGGATCTAGAAGCCCCTTTTCCCCCGGCTAAAGCGGGGAAGAGAAGAAGATGCCATCAATCTCTGTCCTGAAGCACCCAAACTTTTATTGGAGCAGCTTTCTGCCAGTAGTTAGATGAACGTGCTGGGAAGAGAACAGAATCAAAAGGTGCCCTGAGTGCTGGGAAGATGCAGCTGACATGAAGGCAGTGAAAGGTAAGGGCAAGAATCTACTTCTGTGTGAGCTGTTTAAGATGCTTGGGAGGTGGGTTGGGAGTGTGAGGGTGCCGCTTTGTTCTGTGCGTTTTGCCTGTGCCGTGGCCATGGTAGCCCTGAGATCTGAATGGTTTTAATTTTATTCCTAATTTTATGCACTGTGCGCAGATCATAAAAATCAGTGATGTGGTTGCCCGGTGGAGATGAAAGCTGCTTACCTGACGTGTACAGTGAATAACAATGAGAATTAAGTTGCAAGTGTCGGAATTGTTTCTGCTGCTTTAGATGCACGAAAGTCTGTGGTGAAATAGTACGTTTCTTCAACGTTTTTTTCCAAGCACCGATGTTGTTAATTTTCCCATAGCTTTTTCATTTGTTGTTCTCTGCCTTTGGAAGCCAAAGGCTTAAAGGTAACTGCCATGGTCCATCTTTATCAATTTTGAAATAGGGAAAACTGTGACCTACAAGTAGCAAAGTCTGCAGCTTCCCCTGGGTATGATGAGGGATGAGAGGAAGCGCATTTATTAGCGGGCCTCTGAATGTAATAGGAAGCCTTTCTGAAATCTTGGAAAGCTGTGTTACATCCTAGTGAAGTTCTGCATGCGCCATGACTAATGGAGAACCCTCCCTGGAGAGGGGAAAGGGACGTGGTGATGACTGGGCTCCTGTCTTCAGGAGTCTTTTCTCTTGTCTGAGAGTAAGAGATGAGCGGTTGTCATGGATACTGGCCTCCCTTTCCTCGTCTTCTCAGAAGTCTTCTCTGGAGTCTCAGGCTTGGAGCGGGATTCTGCGTTTCTCTCCTGTTGAGATCGTGCTTTGATCTAAGCACCTCAAATTTCACATATGCCTAGCTGGCACACTCATGTGAAGTTTGTGCGCTTGTGTCTCTCAAGGGTCTTCAGTTTTCTTATGCTCTTACTGTTGTTGGTTCTGTTTTTTAAGAACGAGGATGAAGTGAATGAAATGAAAAACAACTGTGGGTTTACTTATGGGTGCATCCCTGACTAATGCAGCCCTGTGTTTGTGAGCTGTGTGGAGGCGTAGGCTGTCTGCATGGGCCTGTGGGCTCTACTAGTTCCCCGTATCCAATGTGTGGGGTCAGGATCTTGGTGTGCCCACTGCCTCCCATTGGAGACCTGTGTTTTATGGATCAAAAAAGCAAGTTCTCTTTTCCTCTTCTCCTCTCTGTCTCCAAACAACGACGTGTCTAGTTAGGAATTCACCTGAACCGCAGAGGTCAGTCACTGCAAACCTTTTGGTTTGAATCTGCTTTTCTTTCCCACCCACCGCTGGCAGATGATGCTTGAATGAGAGGTGAGCAGGTTAACAAGGAGTCTGGTTTTGAGCCAGGTTTGGTAGGCATCGCTTTTGCGAGTCAACTGAGCCCTGAAAAAGGGCTCACGTGAGTTGTGCTGGAGTCGCGTGCAGGAAGGAGGTAGCAGGGACAGCAGCAAGCCATGCTCTAGAAATCCTTGGAGTAGGAGGATGGTGAAGAGTCTCAAAGGAAACATGAGGTAATTTCCCTTTTAACACAGTACGTTTTAGAGATACTTTAGCAATTAATCAATACCTAAATCTGCAGTCTCCATTATGGGCCTTGGCAACACGTTGTTTTCTGGTCTAACAAATGGGAGCCTGCCTGTGCTAATAGGTTGAGTTCCTGGGCTGTAATAATGGTGAGTGACCACGTGCTCCTCCCTGCCCCTTTGGGATGAGGGCAATTGCGTTTACCATTTATGGAAGATACTCTTCCAATTAAAATGGCGAGGGTGCAAGGAATTCACTTTTGCTTTCTTTATTGTAAACTTGTAAAGTAATAATCATTACCAAAATCTGGGAATGAGGGGCAGGGGAATCTCTCTGCAGAGGCAGCCAAGTGTTACAACACAGCTTTGGCTTTGGGCTCCGAGGCTGCTGCTGAGCCCCTTCATAGCCCATGCTGGAACATCTGGTCCATGTCATGGTGGAAGGTCAGCCTGAGCAGCTAGGTCAGCCTGAACAGCCGGGTGACAGAGTCTGGTCCTGACTACTGCACTGCACTAGGGCTCAGACTGTGGAGGCCGAACAGCTGCGTCCGAGGTACTGAGTGCAGAGCTGGGAGTCCGAATAGCTCGAGACACTCTGGGGGAAAGAGCTCGGCTTGCAACGTCACGCTGGGAGCTGCAGGCTGCAAATCCTCTGCTCCGCTTGCAGCTCCTGGACAGACCCAGCGCCTCCGAGCAAAATGTTTGACTTGCAGGTTGAGTGGGCTTCCCCATTCCTAAGAACGGGGTCCCAGTGAAGCTTTCCTTGCATGAGATAGACATTTATGTAGGTCTTGTAGTTAGGGGAGCGATCCCTTTCTACTCTGCTAGCTATATGTCTGGTGATGTTGGCCAGTATTTATCCCTCTGCCCAAGTTACCTCGTTAAAAAACAAGCTTTGATTTCCCCTCCCTTGTCTGGTTTTGTGGGTTAACTAACTTTACCCATAATTTTTCAGGAAGAGAGAGGGACAGAACCTGAATCTTCATTTTTCCCACCCCGTTCATTCTGCAGCTAATCAGATCTCGCTTCTCTAGCTTCCCTGTGGAAGTTTATTTAGTGTAGTGGTGAGATGAGCAACTCCTGACTCTCCTGTTAGCTAACCTGGGCCTCCTTGGAGATGGAATTGACTGTTGCGTTTGCTTTAGGGGTTATCAGGGAAGGCATCACAGGAGTGTAAAGACATTAGTCATTTAATTAGCATTAATAGGGCAGTTATTATCTTAATAAAATGTCTGATTATGACACCGAAGTTGTATTTGAGGTTTAACAGCTGCAGCAGCCTGAGTTGTATGTTTGTTAATCCTCAATGAGGGTGTTCTATTTCACTGAGTGATGTTTATTTAATATGCAATAAGTGTCTTAGTGAATGTCTATTAAAGGCATATGTGGAAACCTTAATTTGAAGCATTACAGAAGAGTGAGACTGCTCAATTCATAAAATCCTATTTAAACACTGTGAGCTCCAAAACCCATCCAGTGCCAAAGCAAACTGCATCCTGTAAGCCTTGTGCCAGATGTCTCATGTGGGGTATACTCAAAGTCCAAAGAAAATAAGGTCTGAAGGGAACAGTTTGGCCATTGAATCTCCAGTCCAGCCTATATAAGGGGGTTTAATTTCCATACAGGAAATACAAACTTCTTCTATAGGGATCCTGTTCAAAGTGCGTTTGTTGAACGATTCTCCCCAGCAGCAGCACTTCTCAGTAGCATCTATGTTTGTGAGCAAAAACTAGATGTGATGGAAAGGTTTGGGGAAATGTTCTAAATCCCTCTCTAGACTGCTGAGAAAGAGGAAACAGTAGATCAGTTAGAACCGTCTCTGGGTGTTTCAGGTGGCACCGACTAGTGTCTAGCCTATTCTGATGGCTTTCTGGGTCAGATGTGAGATGCAGCGTTTGCAAATCTGGGATCATCCATTCCTTGTGTCCCATGACTCTAGGTAACTCACTGCGCTGTGGTCCCCATGATTCATCCCACTTGAGCGGGGTGCTCCACGATATTGGGAATTTAACCTTTGGGGGTCAG
This sequence comes from Struthio camelus, assembly GCF_040807025.1. Classification (NCBI taxonomy): domain Eukaryota; kingdom Metazoa; phylum Chordata; class Aves; order Struthioniformes; family Struthionidae; genus Struthio; species Struthio camelus. The sequence continues at coordinate 6,891,651 of NC_090963.1, forward strand.
AGGTGCTGCCCCTGGAGATTCTGACTTTGCTCTGAACCTGGCCTGTTTGAAAGCCTCTGTGCAGTGTTTTGCAGGTAGATGCACGTTCATTTTGCCGGTGTGCAAAGACGCAGGCCAGGTCTGAACTGGCTCCCTGTAGCGGCAGTGAACGCAGTTAAGAAGCAGGATACCTCAGTGTTAATTTGGCACTGAGTCAACGCAGCAACAGGACTTCCAGTTGCCTCAGGCATAGACAGAGCACATGTATAGGCATGACACAGGCTGTATCTTGAGCCCGTCAGGGTTTTGTGACCGTTCAGCTCCAAATCCAAACCTCTGGGCTCTGGTGCCAATCTTCTGGGCCAACATGGGGCATGTGTTCAGCTTTCCTTCTGCCTGTATGTGACCTGTTTCTGCTGGGCGAGGGAGGGGACAGGCAACCTTGACTGTATGAGTTGTGCTTGTTTTGAGTGAAATCTAGTCATTAGAGAGGGACCAGCGCTTGAAGCTCCTAGGAGCTATTCCCAGTTGTGTGCTGTTCCTCTGGGGAGTGCAGGTAAGCTGCATTATTTCTGCAAGACAAACTTGCTGGGATGAAGCCCTCCTCACGTCTGAATGAGATCATCTGCCGCAATAGTAGTGTCCTGTGCGTTTTCTCATTGCAAAGGCAGTTCTGAAGTATTGTCCCATTTTAGACGAGGCAAATAGAAGGCCTGAGAGGGTGTCTCAGGCTACTCGGTGTGGCAGGCTGGCATAAAAGCTGTCTCTTGTCTGAGAGACACAGCTACAGTTGTCCACAGAGACATAGGTTTTCAAGCTATTCTGATCCTGTGTGGACAAGACTTTCTTCTCCCTCATCCCTGGGTGTGGTGGCTCCTGTTGTCTCAACTTGAGCTTTGCTTTAGCCATGGTGTAACGCAAGCTTGTAAGAGCTTTCCCGCTGAGCCTTCCTCACGCTCGACCTAGGTGCCGGCAAGCTCGGCAGCAAAGCCCAGGGCACGCCGCTCTGAGGCTGTAACGGCTCTGCTCAGGGTGGGCGTCTTGATGATCACAACCTAGCTGCTGTGTGATGCCAGAAGTCTTGCAGCTCTGTGATAGCAGTTTCCCTTTCCTTGCTTGTAATCTCTTCAGGGCAGCAAGCCAAGCAGGCCCACAGGCGCGATCAAAACGTGGGATAAATATTCCGAGTGGCTTGATCTATAGGAACAAGAGCATGCAGGAGGGAATGAATTCATCTCCTCCGTGCTCTTGGCCACGGCAGGGCTGTTCCTATATTCCCCTGCATGCCGCAGTGGGGTGATAAGCGGGCGGCGGGGAGAACGTTCTGTCCCTTCTGTGGAAGAAGAGATTCATATGAGCCTCTGTCCTGGGAGCAGTCCTTGATAGACAGCTGAGATTTTCCTCTTCCTCTCATCCCATGACTCTTAGGGACTATCCAGCCCCTCGCATTGTCCAAAATAATTCCACTATCCAGAGGAGTACAGTGTTTGGTTATCTGCAGGCAGGCTGTTTGCTTTTTTGCACTTTTAAGTTGCTTCCTCCTGGGTTGGTGCCTCCGGCGCCTAATGATTTCTCTTGTTATTATTGGAACAGCAGATTGTTACAGGTTCCCTGTAAGAATACACATAAAATGGAGTGAAGGACATCTGTGCTCCTTCCCTGCCTCTGCCACCAGCTGCTGCAGCCGCGATGGCCGCGGCTGTAGCTGTGCTGTGGAACATGCAGCCCCTCTAAAACACCTCTGGTGACAGTACAAAAAAAAAAAAGCAGATCCCCGAGACGAGACCCTGGTTCCAAAGGTGTGCTTTCAGGTGGCCTTTAAACCAGCCTGCAGGTTTCTTTAGTCCCATCAATGCCTCAGGAGATGGGGACAATCAGCAAGTGATCACCTGGTCATTGAGATGTAAAATTCAGCTAAGGGATGATGACAATGAAACGGGACCTTGCATAGGTCGTAAAGAGCTTGCGCTGGGTGACTTTCCACCTGGGGGAAAACACTTTGAATTCAAATTAAGAAAACCTCTGTCTTGCAAGCTGGGGAGGGGAAGAAATTACCAAGTGAATAGCCTCAAACAGCATGGATTACCCACTTAGTAGTTTTCTGGCATATTCCTGTAATCCTTTTTTTTTTTTGTTTAAAAAAAAAAAAAAGCAGAAGTTATAACTATGTTAACAGTGAAAGCTGAAGGTGCCCAAACAGAGATGGGGTGGAACTGGTGTGAGCTTGGTACACTGGGTTGGATCAAGCAGTTTAAAAGGCACGTGGTGAAAGGTGACATTAAAGATGTTTTGGATTGCTACAGTTTTGCTTCAGAAATGTGGGGAGAAAGGAAACTGGGAGGGAGAGGAGGTTGGGGTTTGGGGTCTTTCTTTTTTTTTTTTGGCTTGAGATCGGGAGATTATCATTTCTGACAGAGATGTTTTTAGCTTTGCTTGCTTTCCTCTGCTATCTGTTTCCAGCTCAGACAACTTTTCTATTCGTCAGTGTGCTTGCCCAGGGCGATTGTATATGACTGTTTAAACACTATTTAAACAGACATAAGCCTGTTTATTTACTAAGGCTATAAATTATCTTGAAATCGGAATTCATCATCCTGCAAATACCTTGTTTCAACAGGCAGGCTGGCTCTCTGCTAGTATTACAACAGTAATAGGCCTCCTAGCTGCTTTGCCAAGTCTCTGACGAGAGCAAGCGTCCTTGCATGGGCAACTGTTGCCTTTCGGGGACGAGGCAGACTTGAATTCTCTCTTTGGGTCTATCTGCGAGTGTGCTGGGGGCTACAGTGACCAGTACAGGTCTCTGACGGATGAAGCGTGCATTAGTTACCTTGTGCTTGCTGGAGATTGCCGTGAAGCTAATGTAGTCTGCATCCAGTCTAGTATTTTCCACACGTTAGCAGCAGATACCTCAAAAGAAAATGTGAGATGCAGATAATCGAGGAATGAACTTCTCCTAGGGGAATCTACTTCTTCGCTTCAGCTACTAATGCGTAACTGTTTCTGAAGCGTAACTGGTTCTTCAGCAGCAACAACAAAAGCAATATCGTGTTCAGTGTTACTGGGGATGTTTCCTTGGTGGTGGTGGTTGTTGTTATTTTTTTTTTTCCCTGAGACCTTGATCTTAGTCGGTAACTAAAAGAACTTGCCTGAAGACACATTAACGTGACCCTTTCACTGTGCAAAGTGTAACTTTGTTGTCAAATAGTTTCTGGGGATTAGAATAGCTTGGGGATTTAACCAGTCAGGATAAAACCTCACCAGGGTGGCTGTCCTGCACTCGCTGTCCAGGCTGCTGCAGAGGCTGTGGGTTTTCCTAGGGAGGCTGATGTCTCATCTCCCCCTCAAAGCTGCTCCTCGCTTCAAGCTGCGTGTGGCCCTGGCTTCTCCTTGTTGCGGGACTGGGTGTCAGTTGCTCAGGCTGGGGCCCAAACGCTGTTTGAGCTGTGCTGATCGGGTCAGATCACTTTGTGGCGTGTTTGGTAGCAACTGCCGGTTATCTGGCCTACCTGTTCTGTGCTCTATCAACTAGTGAATTTCTAGGACCGAGAAAACTGGAGATAGGAAAGAGCTGAGGTCATCGAGCTTCTTTATTTTCCCCCTATGGGGGAAGACTTGTTCCCTACACTAGATTTTCCTGTACTTTGTCCAGTTTTAACTGACTCAAGTGGCTTTCATCACTTCCCTTGGGAGTCCTGGCCAATTTCTCACCATGAGAGATGTTTTCCTAGCCCTCCACCTGATCTGTTTCCTCCTTGAGTCCAGCCTTGGCTTGGAGCAGCAGCCAGTGCAAGATGTACGGTGGGTTAATGTTCATCAAAGCCTTTGAATACTGCTTAACTCTTTTTGTGCCATTTCAATGTGTGTCCTGTTTAAAAAAAAAAAAAAAGGGGGGGGGGGCAGTGGGGAGAGGGGAGGGCTTTTGAAAGGAGGTATTGTTTAATACTGGGCCTCCAGGCCAGTGAAAGCCTCCCTTGGTGTTGCAGCTCGTTTGCCAATCTAATCCGTTCTCTGTCATTTTGTTTCCAGCTCTTTGGAAACGGTGTTGATTAAAGGAAGTACTGTAGCAGAGTCGAGAACTTTACTGACAGGAAAGGACTGATGATTTGGATTAGTGGTGAGCCGTTATTTTGATGAGTAAAGAGGCCGGGTGTCTATCATGGAAGCAGCAAGGAGCTGCTAGAGCGTCTGAGGTATCAGCAAAACAAGTGCAACTTCACTTTGTGTCCCAGAGGCTTTGACTAGCTTAGTTTTCTTTGCGAATAGCAGGAGCTAGCCCTACTGTAGGGTCTTTGCTAATATGGCAAAGATTGCTTTGACTCTTTAAAATCCCTTATGCCTTATCGTGCTCAGAAAACATCTTGAAGATTGACAAGAGCTGGTAGTACGGGTAGCACAGATGCTGAGAGCTGTGGTCCTGTTCAGGAGTTAAAGGGTTCTGGAAGGCTTTTATTCTACAGAATGTAAGCATGCGTGTAACTGGTGAAAACTGGAAAGATAACTACTAAAATGGGAAGCTAAATGGTGAACTGAACCTGTAGCAATTGCCGTTTTTATTTGGCCTTTGCTTGTGCCTGGCATACTTAGTCAAGAAGCCTGTTTTTCTTAACAAGCTGAAGATTTTCCCATGGATCACTTTCTTTACTTATTCTGTCTGTGCTGCCAATGCTGTGTAACCGGTAGCTTGAGCCTAATGCTGAAGTAATTCTTAAAATACCGTCTGCTAAATAGATGGGTCGTGGTGAAATAAAGCCATCTTCCATGAAGGATGGGTGGATACACTGGATTTTTTCTTCTTTTAATCTATTTGCCGTGCTTGACGACTCTAGCTTATTTAGATAATAAATGCAGGAGTGCAAAGCAGCATTATGATCAGCGATATAATCTGGTCAAGTGGGAGCCAGCACAAGAAGCGGTCTATAAATGTCTGAGGTGCGGCCATGTGAGGGACGAAACTAGAAGCGAGTCTAAGGGTCCACCACTGAAAATTGCAAAAATATTTAGGGTTGGGCAAAAGGTTGGTAGTGGGGAAGAGGTCTGTGGCAGCGTAATGAGGTAGGTGATGGGGAGCTTTTGGTTTTTACCAGTCTGCTTGGGAGGCTGTTCCAAAGCTTGCCCAAAACAAGCAGTGGAGCCTTCATCCCTTGTTCTCTCCCCTGGCTTGACTGGACATGGGGAACAACCCTGAATTTGCATCCCTGCTGGGAGGTAAGAGGATGGCTATTGGGTCTCTATTTCCTCATGGCCTGGTGCCCCACACCAGCCCAGCCAGCTTCTGCGTGCAAGAGGAGGAATTGCTGCTTTCTCGGGAGAAGAGAGGTCTCTCTGTTCTGAGGAACGCCACTGCCATGCCGGGGGGGAAGAGCCAAAGAACATGACTAATCAGTAACATAAAGAACCACCTTCCGTGCAGCCTGATTCACCCGATCCTTAGACGGATTCAGTCTTTCCTTCAGGAATGTTTGATAATGCAGCGCGCACTGTTGAGATCACCCTTCTGGCAAGTGCCTGCTGTGGTATGAGACCCAGTCATCTGGCAGCATGTTGCTTACTGCTGTCTCCAAGGCAACCCTCCATGCTGTTCTTCGTTGGAAGCTCTGTGCATTCATAACGAAGCTGTCATCCCTCTTACTGTAAGTGCAGCAGATGTGGAAGGCTTTACCTGTGCCAATGACCTCTGCACCAGGACACTGTTACTCTAAAGAGCAGTGCTGCCTCGGGTATTACACTTCCCTCTGAAGGACCCTGTCTGTCCACTCGCTCGCATCGCAAAATGTCGTCCTTTCATGCTAGTCACCCCCCCCGCGTGCTTTCTGAACCCTTGGCTGTCGTGTTTGTACGAAGAGACTGGGCTACCATGAGGATTGCTGAAGATCTCTGCTGAGGCCTTACAGTGCTGGTATGTGCCACAAAGAGTTCGTTCCAGATGGCTGGTCCCAAGGTGGATTTACCAGTCCTGCCTTTATTTGCTTCTTGTTGACTAAACCATGAGTGTTTCTGATAGGGAAACAGCTGAGCTGCATTTCAGACTGTCATGTCATACTGGGACTTCTCTGGGTTTCTCTTGAGTGGAAGCTGTCAGTTATATTGTCGGGGGGTGGGGTGGGGGGGGGACGGGACTGTAACCCTATCCACTGTGAAATATCTAAGCTAGCCGTTCGGAAGGGAGTTTATCTGCCCCCAGTGTCCCATAAAGAAGTCCTCTGGACTGCTCTGAGAAGCTCTAAATGGGGCAGGGTGGATACCTTGCCTTCTGACCAGGCCTAAAAGATGCTCAATGCTAGATAAAAAAGAGCTCTGTCAGTTCAGTGGTGGCAACTGCTAAAACCCAGCCTGGGGCAGGAAGGTTTTTGGCCTGTGTTCTGTAGACCTTGCCTGCTTTTGCCTTTCTATTGGAGTCTGTCTTTCCAAATGCGGACAGACCCTTCACCCAGCCTGTGCTTGGCTATCTTGGCCCTAAGTTTCTCTCGATGCCTGCCAACTGTGCCAGACAGCTAGTATGCATGTGTTCAGTCAGGCGCTTTCCAGGAACTCAGTGGCTGCTGCTGCCGTATCGGTAGATAGTGTGACTTGATGTTTCCCAAGAGGCAGGGAAGAAGAGGTGTCTCCCCTTCACTATTGGCTTGATGCTGCAACACTCACAAGATAGGACTTGGTTTACCCGATGCTTCTGGGATCTGGGCCCGGGCAGGATGAGGGGGAAACCTGCCCTTCCAGGCTGAGGAGCCCCAATCCAGGAACAAAATCTATATTCAGGTTGCTGAGCAGAGAAACCAAGCGGGGCTGAGGCATTCGGCGTTTATAGTGAGCCTTCAGCCATGATAAGATAAGAGCTTGAGTAACTGTGAGGCACAAAGTCTGCCTGGTGGATTGAGATCATTGTTGTTGAAGGATGTTATGGAGACAATCCACTTACGATCTTGGCTGCCGTGCTGGATTTTTTTTTCCTGTTCTTCTCTTCTTTTTTTGTGCTCATCTCCCCATCAGCAAGCTGGGGAGTACGTGTGGGAAACAAATTGACAGACAGACGGTGACATGGGAAGCGATTCTCCCTGTTGGCACAGATGTGACTGCGAAGCAACAACGCAAGTGGCGATTTGAAGACCAAAGATAACTTCCACTTCCTTGTTTGCAAGCCCTAAAGTGGTTTGGAGGAAGGAGGTAAGAACCTGTGCCTACTAGTTTGTGAGGGATGTTGGAGCCTGCACAGTTTTCTCTCTCTCTCTCTCTCTCTCTCTTTTTTTTTTTTTTTAAATTATCTAAGTGTTTTTATTTTTTATCTAAGGGCTTTCTCCAAGCTCATAAACAGTGGGGACAGGCTAATGTTACAGCACACCTACTTGTATGGTGGCGTGAACTGAGGCTTTACTGGTAGGGAGGCGCATGTGTTCATGCGAAAGGTTGTGTTCTCCTAGATAAGACAAGCCCTAAAATGTCTGTAGAGGTGTCTCCCCTTCAGGTCTGCTCCTGGGGCAAAACGTCGGCTGTTTGCCTCTGCGACAGCCAAATCTCACAGGTTAGGATGTACTCTCTGCCCTTTGCCTGCTCTGGAGAGTCTGCCTGGCAGGTCTCCACCCGCCTGGCTTTGCTGTGCTAGAGGAGAAGGAAGTGAGATCTGCAGCTGAGCATGCCAAGACCTAGAAAAGGAGTGAGTGAAGACCTGGGATAATGGACATAAAAAGGGACACGATTCTATATGGCGATATGCATGTATCGGGGTGGATGAGATTTTTGGCAGCGAGAAGAGTAGGCATGGATTTGCCAAAAGCCCAAGACTGGTGGGTGCCAGTGCTTAAGAGCGCAGAGGAGATCTGCTGGTAGCAGGGCCAGCTAAGAGCAAGTCAGGTAGCAGGGGGCTCGTGATGCATGTTGAAGCCTGGAGCTAGCCAAGCAGAAGGGCTGGAGGCAGGGGAGCAGCAATCAGCCAAGCGGAACGAGCTGGCACGAGACCTGGGGCTGGCCAGGCAGGAGGGCGGCAGGCGCTGTGCCGCTTGTCATCGAGCGAATTGTGGCCGAGGCTCAGAGCAGGGTGCAGCCGCTGTGCCCATCGATCACCGCCAGCGTGCGGCAGCAGAGTGCGCAAAGAGTGTTTCTGTATAGCCTGCCCTCTGTGATATGAAGAAGTCTGATGCCCTGCAGGGTCTCTGTGTGCTCGTCTCCCTTAGCTTTAAGGGAGATTGCAACTTAATGTTTTTTTTGTTTTGTTTTCCTCCCCCCCCCCCCCCCCCCGCCCCGGAAAAAACGGAAAGCCCTTACTGAAAAGACAGTAGAAGAAAATGCTTCATTTGACCCAAAGCACATCCTCTTTGACCCCAAGAGGGCTTTCTGAGCACCTAAGACTACTCTGTTTGACGCGTACCTTAGTGAAACTGCCTTGAATAGCGTGCGGAAATGGGGAGAGAGGGGGATGCGGAACAGGACGGTCCATGTAGTTTAGGACACAGGCACAGACCCCTAGCCTGATCCATCCTGCTTTGCTTGTCCGTAGGAGCAGCCAGACCGCCCCTGCTAGGCAGTGTGAGAAGGTTTTCCAAGCAATCGTGTGGGACGTTTTCCTCTGTTTGATTCATCAGCTGTAATTCCTCCCAAAGACCTGGCATGCTTTCCTGGTCGCTTGCCTTCAGCAAGTCATCCCTTCCCGTTTGGGACGGGCCACTCGGGGTGCTGACTTCCAGGCAGCTTTGTCCAGGCTTACTTCCACGGGATGCAGCCCTTCCTTCCCCCAGAGGTAGTCTGACCGCTCCCAGCAGCACAAAACTTTTTCTGGCTCGCCGCTCCTTGACCCCGTTGTTTGTGTTGGCTTCTCAGGGGGCGAGAGGTTGCCCCAATGACTGTATTGGGATCCTTGATCTCTTTACTTTTCTCACAGTTTCTAAGACAACCGGTGCAATGAGACATAAATGTCAGACCCTCTTGTATTTGGTGTGCCTGCGGACAAGCCTGACTCTGCTCCACCTCCAAGCTGCTGCTGGGTTATACGAGCCCCTCGCGTTTCCTTTGCTCGTTGTGACTGTGGATAACCCCCAACCCCGAGTTCTGCACTGTTTCACCCCTACCAGCTTTGAGTGCAAGCTGGGGCCGAGGCTGGGCTTATGTTGCTTCTGTCTTGTATTGGATGATTCAAATAGCTTCCTCATCTGCTTGCATGCTTAGATTTGTGGTGCGTTAGGGCTGTCAGGCTATCCCACAGAGGAGGGCAGGCGTAAGCTGGTTCTTTCTTGCCAGAGGTGCCTAAATCCCATGGTGAGTGGAGCCCCTTTCTTTTGCTCCTGTTAAGAATGTACTACGTTGAAGTGGAGCACACCATTTGGGGTCCAACAAAATGCCTTTTTTAAAAACATGAAACAAGTGGAGGGCTATTTCTTCTGATGGATTTCAGCTCTGAGGCTGTGATCTGAAAGACCGTGGAGGGGAATTGCTGGTCAAACTGGGGAAAAACCAAGTGAGCTGCTGGCTGTCGGCAAACTCTTGGACTTGGACCTTAAAACTGAGGGATGGGACTTTCCAGGCTGATTCAGAGTCCCTTTTCCCCCAAAAGACCTAATGTAGCCACCTTGCAGGCAAGGCCAGCTGCTGTGAACTGTATAACTCTTCTCCATGCAGCACTGCCTACGCTTATTTCCCTTCCCTGCCCACTCATTCTTTCTCTCCCCACCTTGTTCCTCTTGTCTCATCCCCTTTGGCCTTTGGGAGAGGGGTCCAGGGCTGCCCTGTGGGGACCTGCCCCTTCCTGGCTTTTCTAGACCTCTTCCCTGGTGATGCTTCAGGATCCCTTGTGCCTTGGCTAAGAGAGACATCTAGTGGGGTCTGAGTTGAGGGGCCTGGCTTTCTTTCTATTTGTTTTTTTCCCTCCTTCTTCCCTCCAATTAGAACAAAGGGCTGGTTTCTGTAGGAGTAAGAACTGAACTTGCTGGACTGATGTTTCTCAGTAGTCCTTGTGTACTGACTGCTGGCGGTGGAGACGAGCCTTGGGGCAAAGTGGACCTTTGGTAGGCTGGTTTACTGGGGCTTTCTCTTAGCAGGCTGGTACTGTATGAATCCTTGGTAGGGCTCTCTTCTGATACTTGTCTGTTTAGACTGCCCCCTTCCTAGCCCTACCCCTCTGCTGGGCTGTGCTACTGAAGTGCTGCATTTTATGGCCAGGCCCTGGCTCTGGAGGGACTGGAAACCCTGGTCCCACCTGCAGCAGTGAAGGCAGTATCAGTGCTATTAGGATGACTTGAGGTGTCGCTGGCATGCCCATGTGAGAGGGATGTTGCTGTGCTTTCTTGTGGGTACCAAAGAGCTTGGTGAACGTCACGGGCCGTGGTTGTAGTCCGCTCCGGACACTAGCTGAGGTCCCCACGTTGGGAGCATCATTGCTCCTTGCATGGCCTGCATGAGGAAATTTGAAGAGGGATGAATTGCTCTCTGGCAGTGCCTCTCCTGACTCTGTTGGTCCATGGTGCTTCTCCTCCAGATGTTAGGTGTTCCTTCCCTAATCCTGTCTGGTGACAAGGCTTGTTGGGCCCTCAGGAGACTAGCTGGTCTTCACCTGAGTGCATTGGTGAAGAAACACGGCATGGGCTGCTTCAGAAGCAGGCATGCTGGCAGGGTCGTGTTACTGGGTCTTGCCCAGTCCTTCATCTTCACCACTCGTAGCTCTGCAGACAGACAGGCTGGCTCATGAGCTCAGGCTCTCGGGCATCGTCCCTCACTGTGGTTTCCCTAGAACAAAATGATCCAGCAGCTGCTGCCTGCGCAGAAGGGAGAATTGGAGCGGAGCATGTCTGCAAATGCTTGGAGCGGTTTTTGCTATTACACAGGACCTGTTTGTTTCAGACGCATCCAGGCCCCCGACTGCCCCCCGCCTCTTGCATATCTCCCAGCTTCCCCAAGACAGGGCTAATCTTTAACTTCATGTTTTGTCTCTTGCTGAAATCCCACTCTTGGCACTCCTCCTCTCCTCGCTCTAATAAGCTGTGCAGAGGCTGAAATAAGCCAGCAAGAGCAGCAGGGAAGAAGGCACGTGAAGGGAGGGATTCCTGGGCTCTCATGCAAGGCTGGAGAATGGGGGGATTTTGTGGAGGGGATAAATAACTTCTGGCGCATCCCTGGAGTCCAGAGCCTGCGGGTCTCTGCTCCTGACAAGAGTCCTTCCTAGAAGGAAGCAGAGAGGCCTTGCAGTTATCCCACCCGCTCCTAGCGTGACAGCCAAGGGAGGCCCCAGCTGGGCCGCGGGAAGCTGCGTTAGGCGCTGTGGAAAGACTTGGCCCATGAGGCGTTCTTGCACCGCAGAGCTTGCTTACAGAAGCAGAGCCATAGGACGAGGGAGAGGGCTTACAGAGAGGGGAAGCGGTTGGTCTGAAGCTGAAAGAAGGGCCTTAATCGGAGTGCTTGTCTGTGCCTGTGTGTGTATGGGCACGCACCTTGGTTGTAAGAGCGTGTGTGTTGTGTTTTTTGTTTTGTTTTTTTCCCCACCCACACCCATTCTCCTAGCCCCTTTCCAGGAGCATGAGGAGCTGTGAGGAGGGGAAACTAGGCTTACTATCTTTGCGCTCTGACGTAGGCAAGCGCTCTTGTGCGGGTGGAAGCTGAACTCCTTCCTTGCACGCGTTGGGCGGTGAAGTTGGCTCCGGAAGATGAGCCTGCTTCAACATCGTAACATCCAAACGGAGAGGGGAAGAGCGGCAGAGGTGGTTGGGTAGACTCGGGACAGAGGGAGGAGAGCAAGAAGAACAGGGCGCTTTGGCAAAAGAGTGAACTGTTCCCTGTGGGAAATGCTTGTTAACTCTCTTGGCAAAAGAAAAGGTGGGGGGAGAGAATTTTCCAGTTGCTTTTGTGTATGATGAAGGAAGTATCATACAAAATCTTCCTGGATTTTGATATAGGGTCAGGCTGCGTGTCTCCTTGGACTGCTGGTACGCGTGCCTGGGTTGGGCTTAGCAAGCCTTTTCCTTGTCTACCGCTCTACAGTCCTTGCCATAAAGGTGCCTCCAAGTTATGGGCCTGCAGAGCGGAGATGCTGGCAAAGGCCTTGTGTGAGGCAACAGGAACTTGAGAAGGGAAGGAGGAGATGGGACCCTCCTAGGAAAGTCTCTCTTCCCTTTTCCTAGAGCCAGGGCGATGGCACATCAGCTGCCAGCACTGTGAAGTTGACACCCAAGATCAGAACTGGCCTGGGTGGTGCTGGCAAACCAGAGCTCTGCCGCTTGGTTGCTTCTCTCTCTTGTTCCTGTTCAAGCCAGGGTTTAGTAGCCCCTACTGGTATCTCATTAGCACCCTTCAGCTGGAAGGGAGTCGCAGCTCTTCTGGTACCTACCAGTCCTCAGAAGATGGTGAGCACGAAAGCTGGGCAAGGAGGGAACCAGGAGTAATCGCACTGATTTAAAGCGGTGAGTCCTTGCAAAGCTTGCGGGGGGGTGGTTAAGGAATCGCACTGATCCCTTTATCTGCACAGTAGAAATACTGCAGACCTAGTTATCAACCCCCGGAGGCAGATTTAAGGACACAGGCCCTTCTCTGAAGGGGCAAAGGTGATGCTGGGGTCAGGAGCTGGTCCATGCAGCCATCCGTTAATGTTCTCGGCTCTTCTCCCAGCCACTTCTTCAAGCTCTGCTTTGCCAAACCCTAACCCTCAAGACCACGATCCAAACTAGACTCGTCTTAAGTTACAGGCACAGTAAACACACATCCCAAACGACGCCAAGAGCGAACAAAATATTTTCCTCTCCGCTCGCCTCCCTTGTATATCGGATGATGTTACACAAGGCTCACAATAGCCCCTTTCTAGTCCGGGTGACACCGCGTGCCCGCGGTGGTGGGAGGAAGGAGGCTTTTTCATCGCGGGGCTCTTGAGCGTGCAAACGAACGCAGCCTCCCTCCCTGCCCCTCGCCAGCAATCGGCTCCCCATCACGTGCGTGTTCGGGGCAGAAAGGAAACGTGCCAGCGAAGCAAGAATGAACTTGTCGCCCGAGCCAAAAAGGCTTTTAAGAAATCCCCGCTCCCTCCCCCCAGATAGTTCAGGGCAGATGATAGTTAGTTAGTTTGGAGCCCATCTCAAGTGATAGCTGCGAATGACTGTTGATCTGTGCTCTCCAGCACGTGCTGCTCGAGGCAAAAACCCCAAGGCCGAGGCGGCCGCTCGGAGACCACCCCGCGGCTGGGCATCGGCGTGGCCTGGCACTGAGCTGGTTTTTTGTCGAAGCCCCTCGCGTGCTTAGCGCGAGCCTGTCATCAGAGCCTTTAAGGAGGGAAAGAAGTGCTGCGTGGCCTAGTCGCCTGGCCGAGAAGGGCAGGAGCGGTTTGAACAGCACCGAAGGAGTCGGCGTTACTTGGGAACGCTTGGAAGGGCTCGCGTGCAGTTTGGTAGCCAAAGCGCAGCGTAGCTGGCTGGTGGCCTGCCTGGGGGGAGGCTGGGGCTTGTGCTGGCTCCTGCTCTCTGCCGACGGGGGACTTGGCTCCCCCCCTCGTCTGTGGCACCGTCGAAGGACGGAGGAACCCTTGAGAGGGAGCCAACGGCTTTGGGTTAAGGTTTAGGCTGGCCTCTTGGTGGGTGATGCTGCACTTTGCAAACTGCAACCTGTGTAAGCACGCTTCTCCCTCGGTTTCATTTGCAGTGGATCTCTTTTGTTCCTGCCCCCCCTCCCTTACCCCTGCTTGACCCACAAATCCTCCTAGCTCAGGCAGGGTCCCACCGCGGCATATGTGGGTGCTGGCTAGCGCCTGGCAAGCCCCTGGCATCCCTCTTCATGCCTGCAGCACAAACGGTTGGCGCTGCCCAGTGCCCCTCTTGGGAAAGCTCCCGCAAGGTCCCGTTGGCTGATCTCACTGCACTGTTTTACCTATGCAAAAACAGCGGTGGGAGACTTTTGACTTGGTGGTTTTTAAGAAGGAAGAGTACAAGCTTCTGTTCCACCAAAGGCCTATTGTGAGGGCTTCCAGGGCCCTTTTTGCATGCAAAGGCATAGCTGCGCTGCCCGTCTTCCTCTCTTGAGGCATCGCTTGCTCTGTCAGATACAAGCAGGATCAAGCTGCTGGGGAGGAGCAAACAACTGTCTGAAAGGTGGGATTGGGGAGGGGGACATTTCTTTTGAGAGGACCCTAAAGGAGTTTGGAGCGGAGGCGAAGTGCAACTGAGAGCTAGTAACCATTGCATTGTGCGCTTCAGCAAGTGATGAAACTGCGATTCCTCTGTGTGCAGGTGTGCTGGGGCCAACCACCAGGCTTCGACGCCTTCGAGCGAGCTGGTTTCCTCCCCCTCCTCTCCTCCTGCCTCGTGTCCAGGCAGGACTGTTGTGTAACTGATGTGACGAAATGCCGGGGGGCACGGCGGGGAGCAGGGGCGACACTCGCGAAGGGGGCAAGACACTAAGGTACTAAGGAACAGACGCAAATATGAGTACAGTAGGGAAGTGCCAGCTACGCTTTGTGTACGCTTCTGCCTGCTGGAAGAGCTCTGAGCCTCAATGGAGAACGTGTCAACAAAGCTGCAGAGAGATTATCTTACCCGGGACATGTACGCTCAGACAGAGATATGTTCCCCTGGCATTAAGGTTGAGAGGATATAATCAGTAATTTAGGAGTGGAAAACATGACTGGAACGCTCTTGCCGTTCCCAAACGAGCAGCGCAGCACGAGCGTTATGCAGGCATGGCTGAATGTACTGGAGATGGGGAAAACTGAGCTGTGAGCGTGGTGTTAGAGCGCCGCAAGCCTGCGCCGGGTCTCGGCGGTGGGGCTGAGCGTGCCGGCAGCGAGGGGAGGACGCAAGTTGCCCCTCGCTTGTGCCTCTCCCACACCCTGTGCCTTGCTGTCCCCAGGAAGAGGCCCTGGAGGGGCAGGAGCTACCCTGGTTTCTGGCTGGCCCAGTCGCACCGTCCTAGAGGGTGTCTTCAAAGATGTTTAGCTTTTGTAGCAACAGTGCTAGGGCAGCCAAAACTATAGCTCGTGAATGGAGGTCCCCCCTTGTAGGTCCACGAGGACCTTTGCAGGTGAGACAGCGCAAGGGGAGAACAGGACAGCTCAGCCACATGGTAAGTGTGGGGAGGGTGGCCCATCTCCAGGAGGTGGGTTGGACCTGGCTGGCTGTGATGCTTTGCTAGCAAAACCGCGCCGATGTCTCTGGCCACCCTCTTGAGACCAGCGGGGCGCGGGGTCCTGGCGGAGCAGTGCTGGCGCTGCGCAGCAAGGGAGGAATTGGTGTTCCCGAGTCCGCCACGAGATGGGGCGGCCGGCACAGCTCTTCCTGCGGTTCCCTCTGCCGTGGAGGCCGTTCGCTCCCGGGGCCAGTGCTGGTCTCCCCAGGCCCGGTGGCAAGGCTGCCCGCGTCCATCAAGACCAAACTCTACGGGGGTGGGGGGGAGACATGCCAGGAGCGCCTGGGCACAGGTCACTTGCCTGCCAAGTAAATGGTGTCAGCACTGTTAGCCACGTCTCCATGCGGGGAAACTGAGGCAGAGAGCAGGGATGTGTCTCTGCCAGTGTTGCTCACAGCTCGGGAGGAGAAGCCGGGGCTCCTGCATCACTGTGAACCTGGGGGGTAGGTTGAAGCCCACCACAGCTAGCAGACCCCTTTTCCAGGGCACGGTGAAGCTGAGAAGCCTTGTCCCACCTGAGCAGGAGTGCTGCTGGCTGCTGCTCTTCCTCCACAGCCGCTGGCCGCCCCAGCCCTGCCACCAGCTTTGGGTTGCTCTCTGCTTGTACCTGGGGTGCCCCCATGGACCTGTCGTGCCATGTTGGAGTAGGGGGTGATCACAGCTAGCAGGGAGCAGTAACCCTGACATCCTGGTGTCCCAGAACTGGTGTGGCCAGAACCCGGAAAGCAGTGGTCTGAGCCCGGCTTGTCTGTTAACGTGGCTTTCTCTGGTGTTTTTCAGGAAAATAGACTGGCCTAAACCGAACCAACCTCACACTGAACCCCTCTTGAGAATGGCTGCAGAGTCTTCGAGTCTCGTGTTTTGCTTGTAGCTGCGTTGTAAAGCATTTTCAGAAGCAGTTACAGAAGTAGGACTGAGTTCGTTTACAAACTGATACTCTGCCGAAGGGACATCTTTAAAATAGCGAGTGCATTTTCCGTCTTCAGATGTTGAGAGTTTTATTAACTGTTTCCTGTGTTGCAGTGCTGGGCCAAGGTTTTTCCACAACCCAATAAAACTCTCTTGTGTAGGTCAAGAGAAGTGAGAGAGGGAAGTCTGTAAAATATCTTCCAACAAATTGCTGTTAAAACTCGACAGAAATGCTACGGCTAGCAACATTAATGATGGGGCATTGCCAGTGGTGTGGCGTGCTGAGGAAGTTCTTGTAACCAGTACCAGCACGAGGTACCAGTCCGGGGTAAATGCAGGCAACGTGTCTACTCCAACTGTGCACTGGTTTTGTGCAGCTCTCCCTGAACTTATTGCCTTCTAAATGCCACAGAAGGTGTGTGGACCGGTGGGGGCGTGCGTGGTGTACAGCAAAGCAGCAACTGTTGCTGGAGACTTTCCAAACAGCTGAGGCTCTTAAGTGAAAGTAGAGAGTTTAGTCGAAAAGGAACTAACTCTACTTTGTGCTGGTGAGTGTTGGCCTGGGGAGGGAAAGGCTTGCCAAGCTCATGTGAAACTTGGATCAGCATCTCCCACCTCATGCATGTTTGAGCAGTTCCAAGATGATTATTTTGAGGTCTTTGGTCTCAGCAGTGCTTGGTGTCTTGGTGAGAGGTAGTGGCTGGAGCAGGTGGTGAGGTGCCGCACAAACCCGTTTGGTGTTAATGGGAAAAGCGCAGGAGCCAAGGAAGCAAGCCAACGTTTCTTGCAGGGCTTTAAAGCACTGCTGCTGTTCCGACCACTGCAGCGGTAGGAGCAAACACCACAAGTCTCCCTTACATCACCTCCCGCATCCCGTTCCCCTGCCTTGCTCTTGGCCTCTCTGCCCTTGCAGCATCGCCCTCAGCCTCCTCTGCAAGTTCTTGCCCTGAGGAAGTTGGCCTAGGCCCCTCCCTCCTGCCCTGGCCACAGCCCCTTCCCCTCTCTGCTCTCATCCTGCTGCGCGCCAGGAGAGGCACCTTGCAGCGCCCCGTCTCTCTGGTCAGCCCCAGCATCCATGGAAGCCCTCGGGGTTGAGTCTGTGCCCTCCTACAAGTGGTGGTCCATCTTTAACATCCTGTGCTGCTGTCTGCCCCTGGGGCTGGTTGCTCTCTACTACTCGGGACAGGTAAGAAGATGCCATTGCCACCTGGGGGAAGAGAGGTGGGCCGCTGCTTCTCTCTAGGGCTACTGGAGCCTATTTTTGCTGCTGAAAACGTCTGCTGCCTCCCTAGTGATCCCGGGCCTGGGCTAGAGGCTGACGTGTTCCTTACCTCTCCTGGGAGCCTAATGCCTTTGCCTTGAGCGACAGGGGTTGCACATCTGAGGAAGGGACTTCTGCTTGCGCCACCTCTTCTGCCAGCCACCCTCATGCTGCTGTGGCAGTAGTTGGGCAACAGCCGTTTACTGGGGATGCCCTGGTGTGTAGTGTGCAATTGCAGTGCACGTGGGTTCAGCTCGGAGTCTGGTTGTGAAACGTACAGCTTGAAAGGGGATTTTTAGGGTCAAGCCAAAGTGAACGCTCAACTCTGAGGTGGCTGTGAGACCCCCTGTGGAAGTGGGGGAGGCTTTTTTTTTTGTTTGAGGATTTAGAGCAACTGGCAATTTCGGCTGTTTCAGGAAGAACCTATTTGTCATAGCAGTGTCTGCTGTCTTGCTCACTTTTCAAGGTGCTTCCAATACTGTTTTCCAAGCCTGGAACTTGTTTCCTATTATTTGAGCTCTGAGGAGCATGCTGATGGCGGAGTCCCACGGTTTGGAAACCAGACTCCAGATTTTTCTTTCCTCTACTGCTTCCTTTGCATGGCTCATCTTCTACGGGACTGCCCTCGGTCTTAGCGCTAGCTTCGGTCTCCTGCGTTTCGGACAGTCGCGCTTCTTGCAGCTCTCAGGCCTGTCCTTCTGTCCGTAGGTGGAGGAACGCCTGAGCCGCCGTGATGTTGACGGAGCACGTGCCGCCTCTAACACTGCAAAAATCATCAACTGCGTAGCGCTGCTGCTGGGGCTCGTGGTCATCAGCGTGGTCATCTTCTATTGTGTCAAATACCAGCAGATGCTCAGCAGGCTATGAGCACAGGCCACCATGATAGTCTTGCGTTGAAAGCTTCAGCTGAGCCCAGGCACGCGGGGCAGGGGTGTAGGACTCTGCGTCTGTGAAGTCTGTGTTGAAATGCTGCTTGGTTTGGCTGCTTTCTCTTTCCTGAATTTATTGGTAGTTAGCAAGAGCTTTGCTGGAGGAAGGACCTAGGCTCTCGCACGCTAGTGTTGCAGGGCCATGGATTTAGGTGCTTGGGGTGGAGTCCCCAGTGAGCACCCCTCTTCCCTAGGCACGCTGCCTTGCCTGGACAAGACGCGTTCACAAGCCCTCAAGTTTGGGGAGATCTTTTGTGGGGTGGGTGCGTGCACGTGGGGGAATTGCAGACTGGGGCAATGGGTTGTCAAACTGGAGTTTGTGCTTGCCTCTCTTTTTTCTTTTTCCTTCTCCCCTCTGTGATAGCTCAACGCTGCAAGCCGCTGCTTATCGTTGTGTGAGAGCAGTGTACGCTCAGTGCAAGGCCGGACAAATTGCACTTCAGTTGTTTGCTTGAGACGTTGCTCTCCCTGCTGGTTATTGTGTTGTCCTAAATAAATGGCTTATTAGTAAAAACCTGCCTTGACTTCTCGGTGTGTAACTTCCTGGTTTTATGGTCAGGCTTGCCTGAGGACGCAGGCCGGGGCTGCTGGGGAGCAGCAGGGGATAAGTGACTTGTGCAAAGAGCAGGTACTGCCTGACCAGAGAGACCCTGCCCAGACCCTGGCTCCAGCCCTGGCCAGCAGCACGGAGGGAGCTCGCTCTGGACCCCGCGTGCGGCTGGAGAGGCAGGTAGGAGTTTCTATCCCTCTGACAATGGAAACGTGCTCTTTTTAACTTCTGTCCTTCCTGTGGCAGCGATATGAATGCTACCAGCGAAGGCCAGCCCAGAAAATTCTGGTTTCTGCGAAAACCTGACTTATTTCATGGCCCCTGCAGGAACTGGTCTGCAGCAAACCTGGACATTCTGACTCAGAGCGGTTAAGGCAGACAGCGGATGTGGGAAGCCTGTCCCCGTTCTCATGCGAGGTAGTCAAATTGAGGATGGGAAAGTAAGGTGTAATGGAGCTGTTGGCTGTTCCACCTCGCTGCGGGCAGCGACAAGTCACTGTGGGTCTGTGCCTGCTTGCACAGCCTAAGATGTGCTCTTAGTGGTGGTGGTGGTTGTTGTTGGTGTTTTTTTTTTTTTTTTTTTTTTTAATATCCCCAGGTGGCAGCGGTCTCAGGGGACGAAACCATGCTTGTTGCTGGTGACAGAGACAAATCTAGAAAATCTGATGCCTTGTGAAGATAAAGGGGAAGTGAAGACTCGGAGGAAAGAGAAAGCATTTCCTGCCCCAGTTCCTGACCCAGGCACAGACTGTCAGGTACTTGTGTTGCGCTCTCCGACTTTTAAAGCTAGGTTACTTTGTCCAGTGGCGTGAGTAGAAGGTGTCTCCATGTCCCAGCTGAAAGCAGGGGCAGGCTGGAATCGCTAATGCTGTAAACAAGCGTAGGAAGTGCTGGGGAAAGGTCTGCGCCCTTCCTGCCCGCCGCGGGAAAGTGCAAGGAGGGCCCGGCGCCGTCGGGGTTGGTTCCCCACCAAACTATGTGCCGCCTCCCTGCTGTGGCCCAGGGGGTGGCAGGAGCAGAGTGGTTCTGGCTTGGCTGGTCCAGCTGTAGGAGAGAGCATGAAATGCTCAATGTTTTGGCCACGTTCTTGCTTGTTGTCTATCCCTGAATGCCTGCTAGCGTTAGAGAGTTAACGCTGGACACCTTCTGGACGCTTGGCCCCTACAGCAAACTGTAGCAGTCTGTGCAGCCCAGTGCCATCATTTAAGCTAGCGCTGTTTGGGAAGGGTCCTCCCGCTGCAGCGTGTGCAGCAGGAAGCCCCCGAGCACCCACTGTTTTTTGTTGCCCCCGAGCACCAGGACTGGTTTTTGTTGTTATAGTTAGGAGCAATGAGGAAGGGATTGCCCCCCACAGGTGTTTTCTGCCTGCCCAGCAGAAAGCCTGTTGCGACAAGGGCTGAGGACTCCAGTCATGAGTTTCCTGGGGGGGGGGGAGTGGGGGGGAGTGCAGTGATTTTTGGGGTTTGGCTGACTTCCTCCTCTCCCCCACCCCTTTCTAGTCTAGTGATACCGCTGGACTTGGCTGGGCCGCAGAGAGCAGACAACTCCGCTGTGCACAGCGCAGAGCCAGCGTGGGACTTGTTTGCGCCCGTGCCCTGGAGCCCACCTGCGCAGTGAAACAGGAACTGAAGCTGGACAGAGGTAAGAAAAGCTGCAGGTAATGGGAGATTGTGGGTGAGGAAAGAGGCAGCACCCCCCACCCCCAGCAGCAGGGCAGGGTTAATCTTGGCCTCTAGCAGAAACGTGCTCTGGGCACCAAAGCTGGGACCGGCTGCAGAACTGCAAGTTGTGCTGATGGCAACTGTTTTTTTTTTTTTTCCCCCTTTCTGCTGGGCGTGCAGAGTCTGGCTGACGCCGGGGAGAAACACAGCGACACAGAGCCTGTCGCCCTACAATCAGCCGCCCAACGCTTCACTGCTTTCACATGCGCAAAGCTACCATGTGACTTAGGCCAGAGCCCTGGCTCTCGCATCCTGGAAGTGTGTCCAACCCTTGGGCTGTACAGCGGCTTCCATGCACCTCCGCTGCAGGTAACCAGCTTAAAACACTATTTTGTGCTTTGAGGCTGAGGAGCCCTTTACCGTATCGTCTGGCAAATACTTTCAGGGAACCTGTACCAGACTAAGTGTGTTAGCTTGCTTTTCTTGTTTTCCCCAAATGCAGTGGGAAGCCACGCTCGTGAGAGCTTGGCCAGAACAGAGGGCTGTGGCTGCTGGGACGCCCTGGTGCCCAGCCCAGCCCAGCCCAGCCCAGCCCTGGGTGCTGCTCTAGCGCTACCCATGCGCTAGCTTCCTGCCAGGGACCAAGGGTCAGCGAAGTGACTGCAACACGTCACTGCTGTTGCTGCAACAGCATGTGAGCACCAATCTAGCCTACTCTCGCTAGCCTACTGCTATTGCAGTAGCCTACTGGAAGGCGTCACAGCCCTGCCTCTGGCGCGCCGCAGGTGATAAGCCAACTGAATAGTCATCGCTACCTCTAAAGCTCAGTGATAACAAAGCAGTTTAAAACAAACAAACAAACCATATTGTCTCCTGGAGCAGGACCCTGGGATGCTGCACAGAATCGTGTGATGTTCCTAGGCTGGACTTTAGGCTGCTGGAAACAGGCTGGGGTTTTCCTCTGTCTGGGGGGGGGGGGAAGGGGGGAGTGTTCTTTGTTTTGTTTTTGTTTGCTTGGTGTTGTGGGGATTTGGGGGTTTTTGTGGATGTCTTTTTAAATTGCTTTTTGCCTTTTTTTTCTCCCCCTCCCCGGGTCTGTTTGCCCACACTTGAAGGGAAGCAGCATGCTTAAGTGTGCAGATGGGACCTGACACCAGCCATGGAGGAAAGCAGAACTAAGTGCGGTGGCCTGCTCCAGCTCCTGTGCATCTGACCTAAACGTGGGAGGTGAGTCTGCCATGCTGTGGGAGGGGGTGCCTCCTACAAATTTCCAGCTGGAAAGCTGCCTCAGGATCCTTCCCTGTGTTGGAGATGGTCAGCACATCTCCTTGCACATCCTACTCAAAGGAGCAGTGTGAAAAATGCCCTGCTGGCTCCTCAGGAGCTCTCTACAGCCCCCTGACTTGGAAAACACTTGCTTCTGGTTGTTTAGTGTGCTGTCTTGAGACCAAGGGTGGCTGTAAAGGGGAAGCTACGGGCTTTACGTATCTTCCTTCCAGCAGCTCAGCCTCCTGCTGGGAACAGCTGTTGGCCTGGGTGCCATCAGGGATCTGCACCTTTCCCCAGCTCTCGAACACTTCCAGAGAAGCTCACAAAGAACCACACAGCCAGAGTATTAGAAAATATCCCAGTTTAATAGACTTGGAGCATCTCCCTTTCATAGAGTTTTACAAAACAATGTATTTACAGGTGAGGAACAGCTACCTGACGTCAACTGGAGTGTGCCCTTCTACAGCAAGGAACAGGCTACATTCAGAAGTCACGCTGCTGCCTCCTCTTACAAAAGTAAGGAGGGCCAAAAGACTCTGGCTCTGCCTCGGCGCAGGCAGAGCCATCCAACATTACCAGTACAGGGGACAAGTTGCAGGAACTCATTCAATCAGTTCTGCCCCACGTGAGCAGCAAAGCGCCTGGCTTCACACAGGAAGAAGGAGTCATCAAGCGTGTTCTGGTGCTACGGGCTCTACTAGAACATACGTCCAGGCCTGTGCATCACAACTACTCAGGCACCATGGTGGTACGGCACTGCCTGGTGTGAATAAGCAGCTAAAGCTAGAAGGTGTAGCAGCTAAATAACAGTGTAGTGTTAAGGCACGTTGTGGTAATGCCAATCTGACTGGCTCTCAAGTCAGAAGACAGATACCTGCGAGCGCAAGTAGACTTGCGCACTAGTCCCTGGAGGTGAGTGAACATGTTTGAGCCAGAACTCTCTCCCTCAGTGCTGTAGCCCTGGACTTACGAGGACTCCCGCTCAGAAGAGGACAGAAACTAAGCCGGCCAAGGGACGGAAGAGACGGCGCTGCCTGGGACCGTGCCAAGGGAGGGATCCTGAGGGATCCACCACTGCCCCTATGGTGAGAATTCTTCCCCCCCCCCCCCCCCCAATCACTCATGACCAGAAAAAGGGGTGCGGACGGCAGTTTGAAAACAAACGCAGGAGATAGACTATATACAAAAAAGCTGTTTTTGAACCCGTCCCAATAAAGTTTGCTTCTAAAAACACAAAGTGTTTTTTCTTTTTTTTTTTTAATTTAATTTTTTTTTTTCCTCCTATTTCTATGCATCGTGAACGGCTGTTCATTCAAGTTCCTCCTGGGAGCTGCGCTAGCTTGCCCACAGAGGGAAACTTCTTATGTCCGGGCTTTAAATTGAGGTTTGGTTTCAGGGCGGGATCACTCAGGCTAACCTGAAACACCAGATCTGGCTCACTCTGGCTAGCTGGTATACGCACCTAGGTTAAATACAGACACCCAGGTCCTCTTGCGCTGGTCTCCAGCCTCTGGCCGCTGCGCTGACCAGCACGGCAGGTGCAGCCTGTGGCTGGGAGGCCCAGGCACTTGCGGCGAGGTAGAGGGAGGGTTGAAGTTCACATTGGAGGCAGCTCTCTGTGCTTCGCTGCACACGAGGTGTCCCTTCTTCGCAGCCGGGGCAGCCTCAGCCCGCAGCGTGCAAGACTCACGCGTCCATGTGAGGATGAGCGTGCTCCTAGAGGCCTGTCTGCTCTTTGAGCCACGGGCGCAGCTTGGTGAGCCGGGTGTAGACGCCAGGCTTTTGTCTCTGCGCGCAGCCGTCGCCCCAGCTCACGACGCCAGCCAGGAACATCCGATTACTGGCTTCTACGCTGACCAGCGGCCCTCCAGAGTCTCCCTGCACAGAAACAAATGCTAAATGTTAACACAAGCACCAACCTCACACAGTGTCGCGTTATAAAGGCTGGCAAAGCGTTTAAGTAATCACAAAAGCGCATCAAATTTTTTTTTGAGTACCTAACGTAATCTAAAAAACTGACGACGCGTAAGAAATAATCACTAACTCCAGGGATAGCTGGGCTTCCTTCAGCAGCTCTAAGAACTGTAACACAGCGCTAACTTTTTGAGACTGAGTCAGGCGTCAGTACAATTTGCTGTTTGCGTCCGTTCCAGTTTGGCCGTTGTGTCAGCTAAGAAGCAATTGTACAGATCTGAAACGTAGTTAAGTGGGGAAACAGGAGTGAAAAGTGCCAGAATAAAAAGGGGCTGAACAAACGGCCTGTAAACGCTAAGCCCCCTCAGTAACAAACAGTGCTAAAGTAAAGTAGAGTACTGTCGCTCTGCTGGCCTACCCGATGTGCAGGTTTTTTTCAGACTAAAAGTCATGCGTCAATAGAATTTGCTGCTCCTGCTTGTTCCAATTTGGCCGTTGTCTGAACCAAGATGGCGCCACCCAGATTTGTACTATACTAAGTTAAGTGTGGAAATATGTGCGAAAGCACGGGAATAAAAAGGGCTGACCAAATGGCCCCTAGTCTAATGGAGGCTCCCCCCCTCCACCAACCGCAATAAACTAGTGCTTTTGCACTGCTCTCCTACCTGGCAAGCGTCCACGCCACCCGTCAGGATCCCCACACACATCATGCGTGGCGTCAGCTGGCCAGACAGCAGCTCGTTGCACACGGTCTGGTTGATCAACCGGATTTCTGCTTTCTGCAACGTGGTGGCACCGCTGCCTGTGAGAGCAAGCACGGGTTAAAAGCGTACGGCGTTTTTAAGCAACCAGGCCGCCCTGCACCAATTTGTACCTACGTGCTGCATTCAGGCCCCAGGCGCTGAGCAAGTGCCTAATTGTTGGGTAAGTCAGTCCCCAGCGCAACAACCTGTGCTGCTTCCTAAAACCATTTTCCCTGCAGGACTGAGATGCTATCTTCGTGCAATCCCTAGAGAAGCTTGTTTGTTTGCCTTCAGTCTCGAGACAAGCTAATACATATAGGCTGCAAGTTTCTCAAAGAGGCAAAGCAACAGCCAGCTCCCCTTTTCCCTAAAGCCGTATGCTAAAATACGTCAATGCACTTCCCCTCCCACCCCCCCCCCCCACCTCAGGCACCACAACCTCACCAGGCACCCCCAGTGCTCACCTCCTTCCACAGTCGCTCCCCATCCAGTCACCCACAGGTCCTTGCCAGCAGGGAAGTTGTGGGTGGAATCAGGCAGGCAGATGGGCTGGACAACGGAGGAGAAGGTGACAGGCTCTTGCAGCTCCATGACAGCAATATCATAGTCAAAGGTGTAGTCATTGAAGTTGGGGTGGGAGATGATGCGCTTGATCGCTCGTGCTTGCACGTTGGCATCGTTGCGGTTGCGTTGGTCGGTCAGTCCCAGGTAGGCCGTCCACAGCTTGGAGTTCGAGTAACTGCAAGAGGCACAACGCGCAGGGCAGCGTGAAAGCCCAGTCGCAGAGCTGGCGCAGACGTCCTAGCTCGACTGAGATGCACAAAACGTGCCCTCTTTCCTAAAAAGTTTCCTTGAGAAGCAGCTGCCCTGGTGGAAACCGATTTTTCCTTTTCAGATAAGCAAATGCCTGAAAATGGAAGTGCAACGGTCTGGGCATCCTGCCCTGGTCCTGTCACCCTGAATCCCACCATACATGCCTCACTGCAGTGCCTGCAGAGGTCCCTGCAAGACCACTGGGCATCGAGGTGATGTTTCAACAAATAAATACGTCTACTTCAAATGGCTGCTTCTAATTCAGGACAAGAAACTGTCCCGAGTCAAGCTTGTCTGAGGGCAGTGACTTAGCCCTTCACAGCACCCTCAAGTTTGTCTTACAAAACAGCCGCGTCGTGTCTCCTCG
Organism: Struthio camelus; assembly: GCF_040807025.1. NCBI lineage: Eukaryota > Metazoa > Chordata > Aves > Struthioniformes > Struthionidae > Struthio > Struthio camelus. The sequence goes on from NC_090963.1 coordinate 6,917,121, forward strand.
CTCTTTAGCGGGCGGCCCTCGATTCAGCGAGCCTGGCCGAAGCAGCGCGTCAGCTCCCACCTACCTGATGCCTTGCAGGTACCCGAAGCAATGCGCTGCGGACACCAGCCAGCGCTCGGAGATCAGCGAGGCGCCGCAGATGTGGCCCTGGCCCTTGACGTGGAGGCTGACCTGCCACGGCCATTCGCCCACGTCCGAGTTCTGCCCACCGACGATCCGTGACTTCTTAGTGTAGGAGCGGATCCCGCAGTCTGAGGGGGAAGCAGCAAAGGCACTTAGTTACTCCTGTTTCTACTCAGCACCTCCCCTTCCTTCCTCTGGGGATATTACCTACACCAGGGATGGCTGATGCTATCAGCACAGGAGCGCAAACAGTTTGCTAAATCTGCTAAAAGATTTACTCACCACCTCAGTCAACGGGCAGACAAACCCCTGTATTATCTGCAAAAGCCCTCCTTATACATCTCGAACAACACAGACGCTCCGCACGCTGCTAAAGAACAAGGCTTGGCTATTTCCAAATACAAACTGTCAGGCTGAAACGCCCAGCAGCTCTCTCCACCACTCTTAAGCACTCGTCTAAGAGGTCCAGCCCAGAAAGCCCTGTCCTCCCTTCCCCGGAGCACTCACTGCAGTTGTCCTCATCAGAATTGTCTTCGCAGTCCTTCTCCCCGTCACACTCTGGGTTCTGCTTGCTGATGCAGTGCCCGTTGCGGCACTTGTACGTGTACTCCTTGCAGGAGACTGTCACGGGGGCTGTTGCAGGCAGGCCAAAGGGAGAAGGGTTAGTCCCAGAGCCGGGGAAGTCGCACTGTTCAAGAACCATTCACCTCTGCTACCCTTCCACTGTCCCCAGGAAGCTGCCACCATGTGCAAAAACACATGCCGAGACGCCCAGCCATGAGCAAATCTGTAAGAGGCTGCAGTTCAAGGGAGGACCCCTCCACAGCCCATCCTCACCCCTGCTACAGCTGTCCTCATCGCTCCCGTCTCCGCAGTCATCCTTGCCGTCACACTTCTGTGTGTTGGGGATGCATTTCCCGTTGCCGCACTTGAAGCTGTCATCCGTGCAACCTAGGGAAGGGGCCGCTTGTGCGAAATGGCAGCGCAGGGCACAAACACTCTCCCAAAGAAGGACTGGCACAAACCCTCTAGTACCTCTGGCACATGGCTGTGCCCGTATCTCTTCCTCCCCAGGCAGGGAGAGCCTCTGCTTACTCTGTTCCTGAAGGCCTCCAATGACACGATCCCATCCCAGAACGGTCTTCTCAGGAGTTCTTGCCCCCATGCCCCCCTTGCCACAACCATAAGGCCTTTGCTTCTTTGTCTTACAGCAGACTTAAAGACACATTTGTCCTCTTTCTTCTTGCAGCAACCACACATAAACATCTATTTTCTGTGTCTCCAGTTTTTAACTCTCTAAACTGCATATCACTGGTTTATGCAATCCCTTCCTTCCCTAGAGCCTATGTCACCTGCATCTCTGCTCATCCTCATCTCTCTCCTCTGAGCTCTTGCTTAGGGCGGCTGTGCGGACTCGAGGAAAGCTGCAAACGCAGCGCTCCAGGCAAGGCCTCGCCTTGCCCAGCACCAGGCTGGCGTTTTGGATTCCTCATGTGCACGTCTCCAGCACAGCACTTGCCTTTCTCTGCTCGGTGTGCCTCTACCACCCCCCTTCACCTTGTTGATGCCCTCAGACCTTTCTGCCCCCAGGACAAGTCACTTACTGCACTGAAGCTCGTCGCTGTTGTCGCCGCAGTCATTCACGTTATCGCAGACCCAGAACTTCGGCTTGCACCAGCCGTTCTGGCACCTGAACTGCTGGTCAGTACAGGCTGGAAAGGGAGAGTGAGAAATCAGGATGAGAAATCAGGGGACAGACCTGCAAATGCACCTATGGAGTCACCCACTATACATCTGTCATTGCGTCTACAACAGCACCATAGGAAAATCTGGGCAGCTCTCCCAGCAGGTATCCAAGCACACCGGAGCAAGTGCGCCAGAAAACACCGCAACAGCTGGGGCTACGCGTGCACACATATGTATATATGCACTAAGCTTGGGGCCATGCATGCATACATACATATGTACACACGCACTAAGCTATAACACAGCATTTCCACGGCTCGGGAGAACGCAACTATCTGGACTGTCTCAATGTCTTAGCCAGGTAACGATGAAGCCAACCTTAAGCAAGCCCAGTAGCAGCAGGAGAGCCAGAGGCAACTACTCAACAAAAGCAATTGCTACAACCAGCGGGAAAGTACCTGAATACCCAGGTGGCTGTGGCCGCTCACTGCCCAAGGCGGCAAGAGAGGCGAATCAGGCCAGCAGTACACTGCTCCTCAAAGTACAGTCCCTTCCCTTAGAAGGAGACCCCAAACCAGAGGATCCCACCTCCGCTAATTAACTTCAGGCCTGGGATAACAGCATTATCACAGAATCACAGAATCGTTTAGGTTGGAAGGGACCTCTGGAGATCATCTAGTCCAACCTCCCTGCTCAAGCAGGGTCACCTAGAGCATATTGCCCAGGATCACATCCAGACGGCTTTTGAATATCTCCAGCGAAGGAGACTCCACCACCTCTCTGGGCAACCTGTGCCAGTGCTCTGTCACCCTCACAGGGAAGAAGTTTTTTCTCAGGTTCAGATGGAACTTCCTGTGGTTCAGTTTCTGCCCGTTGCCTCTTGTCCTGTTGCTGGGCACCACGGAGAAGAGGCTGGCCTCATCCTCTTGACACTCCCCCTTCAGATACTTGTACACATTTATGAGATCACCTCTCAATCTTCTCTTCTCCAGGCTGAACAGGCCCAGCTCTTGCAGTCTTTCTTCCTAGGAGAGGTGCTCCAGCCCTCTAATCATCTCGGTAGCCCTCCGCTGGACTCTCTCCAGGAGTGCCATGTCCCTCTTGTCCTGGGGAGCCCAGAACTGGACACAGTCCTCCAGGTGAGGCCTCCCCAGGGCTGAGGAGAGGGGCAGGATCACCTCCCTCCACCTGCTGGCAACACTCTGCCTAATGCACCCCAGGAGACCATTGGCCTTCTTGGCCACAAGGGCACACTGCTGCCTCATGCTTCACTTGTTGTCCACCAGCACTCCCAGGTCCTTCTCGGCAGAGCTACTTTCCAACAGGTCAACCCCCAGCCTGTACTGCTGCAGGGGATTATTCCTGCCTAGGTGCAGGACCTTGCACTTGCCTTTGTTGAACTTCATGAGGTTCCTCTCTGCCCACCTCTCCAGCCTGTCCAGGTCCCTCTGAATGGCAGCACAGTCTTCTGGTGTGTTAGCCTCTCCCCCCAGTTTAGTATCCTCAGCAAACTTGCTGAGGGTGCACTCTGTCCCTTCCTCCAGGTCATTGAGGAATATATTGAACAAGACTGGACCCAGCACTGACCCCTGGGGGACACCACTAGCCACAGGCCTCCAACTTGACTCTGCACCATTCACCACAACCCTCGGAGCTCGGCCATCCAGCCAGTTCTCAATCCACCTCACCGTCCACTCATCCAACCCACACTTCCTGAGCTTACCTAGGAGGATGTGATGGGAGACAGTGTCCAAAGCCTTGCTCAAGTCCAGGGAGACAACATCCACTGCTCTCCCCTCATCTACCCAGCCAGTCATTCCGTCATAGAAGGCTATCAGGTTGGTCAAGCATGATTTCCCTTTGGTGAATCCATGCTGACTACTCCTGATCACCTTCTTGTCCTCCAGATGCTTAGTGATGACCTTCAGGAGGAGCTGTTCCATCACCTTTCCCAGGATGGAGGGGAGGCTGACAGGCCTGGAGTTTCCTGGCTCCTCCTTCTTGCCCTTGTGGAAGACTGGCGTGACATTGGCTTTCTTCCAGTCCTCAGGCACCTCTCCTGATCTCCACGACCTTTCCAAGATGATGGAGAGTGGCCTAGCAATAACATCCGCCAGCTCCCTCAGCACTCGTGGGTGCATCCCATCGGGGCCCATGGATTTGTGGATGTCAAGTTTGGACAAAAGATCTCTAACCTGATCCTCCTCAACCGAGGGAGAGTCTTCCTTTCTCCAGCCTTCCTCTCTTGTCTCCAAGGTCTGGAATTCCTCAGGACTGGCCTTAGCAGTGAAGACTGAAACAAAGGCAGCATTCAATAACTCTGCCTTCTCTGTATCCTTCGTCACCAGGGCACCCGCCCCATTCAGCAGCGGGCCCACGTTTTCCCTAGTCTTCCTTTTGCTGTTGATGTATTTGAAGAAGGCCTTCTTGTTGTCCTTGACATCCCTTGCCAGATTTAATTCCAACTGGGCCTTAGCCTTCCTTGTCGCATCCCTGCACCCGCTGACAACGTCCCTCTATTCCTCCCAAGTGGCCTGTCCCCTTTTCCACATTCGGTACACTTCCTTCTTCTGCTGGAGTTTGGCCAGGAGTTCCTTGCTCATCCATGCAGGTCTCCTGCCCGCTTTGCTGGACTTCTTCCTCAGAGGGATGCACCCGTCTTGAGCCTGGAGGAGGTGATGCTTGAAGATTAACCAGCTTTCTTGGACCCCTCTTCCTTCTAGGGCCCTACCTCAGGAGATTCCCCTAAGTAGGTCCCTGAAGAGGCCAAAGTTAGCTCTCCTGAAGTCCAGGGTTGCGATCCTACTCATTGCCCTGCTCCCTCCTCGTAGGATCCTGAACTCCACCATCTCATGGTCACTGCAGCCAAGGCTGCCCCCAAGCTTCACCTCTCCAACTAGACCTTCTTTGTTCGTTAGTACAAGGTCTAGCATTGCACCTCTCCTCGTTGGCGTCTCCACCACTTGAGTCAAAAAATTATCATCAATGCTTTGCAGGAACCTCTTTGACTGTTTGTGCCTAGCTGTGCTGTCTTCCCAACAGATGTCAGGGTGGTTGAAGTCTCCCATGAGAACCAGGGCCTGTGAGCGTGAGGCTACTTCCAGCTGTCGGTAGAAGGCCTCATCGATGACTTCCTCCTGGTCAGGTGGCCTGTAGTAGACCCCCACAACAGTGTCACCCATGTTACCCTGCCCTTTAGTCCTTACCCATAGGCTCTCACCTTGCTCTTCATCCACCCCGAGGCAGAGCTCCATACATTCTAGTTGCTCCCTCCCATAAAGAGCAACTCCACCACCTCGCCTTCCTGGCCTGTCTTTCCTAAAAAGCACATAGCCATCCATGACAGCATCCCAGTCACGTGAACTATCCCACCATGTCTCTGTCACTGCAATGAGATCATGGCCCTGCGACCGCACACAGATCTCTAACTCTTCCTGCTTATTCCCCATGCTGCGTGCATTGGTATACAGGCATTTCAGAGAGCCAGTCAAGCACGCAGGCTTCCCAGAAGAGGTGCAAGAGGAGCCTCCATAGCCATGTCCCATGCTGTCTCCCCTGGCTGCCTGCACCCGCTGGAGGCATCCTGACTTGAGCGGTGTTTTACTGACTCCCCTGCCACTATACCACTCCCCTTCCTCCATCTTGCCTAGTTTAAAGCCCTCCGTACCAGGCTGGCCAATCTGTTGGCAAAGACACGCGTGCCCCGCTTGGTAAGGTGGATCCCATCGCTCCCCATCAGCTGTTGATCTTCAAACAGGGTCCCATGGTCATAGAAACCAAAGCCCTGTTGCCAACACCAGCGGCGCAGCCAGCTGTTAACTTGGAAAACTCATCTACTCCTCCTCCTCCTGTCCTTTCCCCTCACAGGCAAGATTGAGGAGAAAACGACCTGGGCTCCCAGACCCTTCACCACCATTCCCAGAGTTCTGAAGTCCTGTTTGATGGTTTCCAATTTGCCTTTCGTGTCATTAGCACCCACATGGAAGATCAGCAGAGGGTAGTAGTCCGACGCGTGGACAAGCCTTGGCAGTCTTTCCACGACATCTCTTATTCGAGCCCCTGGCAGGCAGCAAACCTCTCTGGACAAGAGATCAGGTCGGCAGAGAGGTGCCTCTGTCCCCTGCAGCAGGGAGTCACCCACAACAATCACTCGCCGCTTCTTCCGGGGCTTCCTGCACGGCACAGGGTCTGCCAGGCCAGTTGCCTCCCTTGGAGCCATGCCCAGCTCCTCCTCGGCTTGGAGGGCGCTAAACTTGTTCTTCAAGGGTAAGTCTTGAGGAGGAGCAAGAGCCTTTCTCCTTCTACGAGAGGTCACCAGCTTCCAGCCCTCTTCCACAGCGTTATGATGCACCTTTACACACGGTGCTGAGCCCTCTGACAACTCCGCTGCAGTGGGGGCAGGGGACTCCCGGAGCTGAACAGTCTCCGAGAATGCCCTGTCAATCTCCCGCTCAACCTCTCGGATGCTACGCAGCCTACTAACCTCCTCCCGTAACTCCTTTATCTGGTGACGCAACTGGTCAACCACAGCACACCTCACACAGGAGAGCTGACTGTCAGCCCAGGCCTTGCGGAGAGGCCCCAGGCACTCCCTGCAGCCCGGCACCTGCAGAGCTGCATCTGCTGTCTGAGGGTCTGTCTGGGTTGAAGCCTCAGACACAGCCGAGGCAGCACCTCCAGCAGCCACTGGGGAACGTGCTCTGCGGTCCCATTATCTATGGGACTTCTGTGTTAATCCAAGAGGAAAAATTATTGCATGAAGAAACTACACCCATGTATCACACAGGTTTTCCAGCCATAAGGTGCCACGTGTGCTCTGCAATACCTGCCTCTGTTCAGTAACTAAACACATCTTTACACCAAACACCCAGCTCAGCCAGGTGCAGCCAAACCCACAAGAGCTAGCAGGATTAAACAGAAAAACATTGGGGGTGGGGGGGGGGGGACTGGAAAGGCAAGGAGATTTCCCCTAGGAGGGGACTTGATTAGAAGGAACCCACAGCTCCCACACTAGGAAAGGATCTCAGACTAATCCTCCCGTCAATTGCTTCTCACTCCAGTCTGAAGGAGTAAGGCAGCGCTTGCACTAGCGAGCAAGGCAGGCAAGGGGGCCGGCAGCTCATCTGCAACTCTCAGCACTAAGGTGTGTTTTTACACGTGCCCTCCAGACGGCAGCACATGTGTTGATGAGCATGCAGAGTCAGAGCATACCTGGTGCAACAATTTAAGAGCATCTTTCGAGAGCTGACCTGCTCCTCAGGTAGGCGCACTGGGAGTGGCGCTGAAGAGGAGGCAAAAGCAGAGCTTTGCCGTCAAGTGTTGGGCTCATCCCCTCCGTGCAAGTTCCTCTCTAGCTGAGCTGCTGTTTTGCAAGCCACAGAACGCATTGCACAACCCTTGCTAAAGAGAGCCCACATAGGGGTTTGTGTCTCTGCAGTTCCTCTGGTGATGCCCAGATTACAAGAGCGCCCTGCCTGGCCACATCCAGCCCTGATTTTTCCCTCCTACATCCTCCAGATCAGCAGCAGTTAAACAGAACAAGGCCAGAGCACATAGCCCCCAGTCACCGTGGAGCAGCACAGCCCTTCCCATAACAAGCCAAAGAAATAAAGGACAGACTTACTGCAGGATCTCTCATCGCTGCCATCTATGCAGTCCAGCCACCCGTCGCAGCGCATGGTTCTGTCAATGCAGCGGCCAGTGTTGCAGGCAAACTTGCCAGGGCAGGCTGAGAGGGAGGAAAGGGATAAAATGACACGTGAGCCTTCCCGCTGCCCCTTCTCCTGCGCCGAGTGTCACCAACCCCAGAGAGCTGGTGGGAGCGCGGCTGTTAGCAGCCTGCCCTACTTCCAAGTGGAGTGGGTTTCCGCTGCCCAGCCTCGCTGCTCCCTGAGCTGTGCAACTGAGACAGCCCATCAAGGGTCGGACCAAAGTCCATTTAAGCCTATGGTCTTGTTTTTGACAGTGGCTGTTAAGTAGGTGCTTGGGGGAAAGCCTGGGCAGGGCAGCACCTCTGTACTCTCCCCAGCTACCAGTCATTCTCAGCTCCAGTATTTCCTAAAGCGCATATAGTTTCTGTGCATTTTACAACCCTCAGTGGATTTCTCCTTCATTAGCTTGTCCAGTCACCTATATCAATTTTTAGCATCCTTTGGTAAGTTTTGCAGCTCAGCTCCCTGCTTCAACAAGGACTTCCTTTTGAACCTAGTTCTTGCTAGCTTCACACCACGGCCCTTAGTTCTTGCATTGCCCTTGGGGCCACCTAGCGAGTCCTTTGTATCTCGTCACATCCATTCCTACACACGGCAGGGAGAAGCCAGCTCGGCTGTGACTAATGTCAGAGAATGAACCGAGTCTTCACCTCTCCCACCCCCACATTTCTGCACAGCACACAACTTGGCCATTGTTCAGGGTAGCCTGCTTATAGCATCCAACAGGAAAAACACCTTTTTTCAGAACAGAGTAGGAACACCAGGACGTTTGCAGTTAAACAGACATGCCCCTAACGCCCTGGGAAAGCGTGCTTCCCGATTTATAGGGCAACGTAAGCGGAGATGAAGGACGCCCTCCAGTTGTTTAGTCTGCAGCAGAACTGAAGCAAATTAGTTCCTCCCACAGCCTTGAGATTTTAACTCACGATCGCTGGAGTCGTAGGACAGGTACTCAGCAGAGAAGCCGGTGTCTGTGTAGGACTGGTCTGAGTGGAAGCGGACCTGTATTTTACTGGTAGTACTGGCCACTACAAACTGGGAACGCTCCCCGCAGTACCTAGAGGGAAATTGAGCAAAGATTCATGCTACAGAGTCAGCATTGGGCGACCTTTCTTCCATTCCTGAATCCTCCATCTCCACACGGGGTCACTTCACACACCCTGAAAAGGAAGGAGGCAGGAAAACAAGAGCAGGTCTGATCCCAGCATAGACCGCTGGACCTTGAGGCCTGCACACAGGAGCCAAATTTTGCTCACATCATCGTTAGATTTGGGCCAGTAGCAAATACCACCAAGCTGTGACCTTGACAACGATTTAGGGGCGAGTTCATCAAGATCCCTGCCTGACACACTGATCGTTGCATCTCTCTGATCTTGGATCAGTCGTGTCTCTGGATTCGGGCAGACTAATGCCACAGCAGCGGGTGGCTTGGTAGGAATCGCTGTTACACAGGCCTCACTGCAAGAACCAGCCAGCGCTACGGATCCAGGTTCTAACTCTGAAACTCCATCTCTTCACAGAAGGGTCAGCTCTCTTGCCCAAAACATTGTGAAAAAAACACTGCTCACTTCCTCTATGCAACACCAAGCGGTATTTTTGGCCCAGATTACAGTAAGTTGTGCAATAGCAAACAGCAAATGTAATAGTAAATGCATCACACAACGCAACGCGATTGCCCTAACAATAGAGATTTGCTCGTTCCAACAAAATCACGCCAGATGTTTCTGTAGAGATCTGCCTTTCTGCACGCTAGGCATGTGACGTGATGCTTCAAAGCCTGCATTTTGGACCTTTTTTTTTCAGCTGCAGCACACAACAAGCCCACAGGCTATTCTCTAAAGCCATGTGTGTGGCTCCCCCTTCTCCATCAGGCACCGAACTGTGAGAGCAGGTCACACCCAAGCACCCTCCTGCCTGATCATACCCCAAAGAGCAAGAGCACTCTTGTTCAAGGAAACCACAGGTACCATGCAACTAAATCAACTAAACAACCCCTCCCCTCAAAGGGCCCCAACGAGCCACTACCAACCTTGTTCGTGAGCTAGATTGCCTGACACTCACCTCGTGCTGTTGACCTCCACGTAGTCCTTGGTGCAGGAGCTGACTGGGATCCCGGGCTCCAGTACAAAGAACATGTTGAAACGCACCTTCACATTCCTTTTAGAGGGGACCTGCAAGGAGACAGCGGGGCAAAGGGAGCAGCGTCAGGGGCATACTGTTTTCTGGAGCACAGAAAATGCAAACAGGCCTCCTGGGAAGCCTATTTGGAGGGAGGGACGGAAGATAACTGAAGAAGGAAAGAAGGGAAACAGACAAAAAACCAGCTTCCCCAAAAGCCACTAATCCCCACTTTGTCATTCAGTCAGTTCACTCGCCTTGCTGACCGCAGGATGCCACATTCAAGAAGCATACAGACAGGGGTCGAAGCCAGACTTCTGCCGACACGTCTGCTCTGCCAGGGCAGAAGGTTTCTCCCACTGCCAGCTTTGCCACCAAGTGACTGGCCTGTCCCAAGGCCCAAATGCTCCATGGTTTGGGTAAAGCTACGGATTCGGCTGCTCTGCCTACAATCTGTCCTAAAGCTTCCCTCCAGTCACGGCAGACTTTTGGCCTCTAGGTAACGTTCACTGCTGCAAGCTCACATGCCCTATGTAGCATATAAGCAGGTTCATTTGACAGAGTAATTAAGGCAAAGAGGGGGCCCTGTCTCTCACCTCTATGTTCCAGACACAATCCATGGCAGGCGGGTAGTGTGCCGGGTAATAGGGAGTGGTGAAGGTGCCACTCTCTCCTTTCAGAGTCCCACCGCAGACTAGAAGATGAGCAGGAAGACGAAAACAGGTTAGAGATTCAAAGAGATGTGGCTTTCCCAAGTCTTAGATGGCTATTGTCCGAGGCAGGAAGGGAGGCACATGCAGCTGCCTCTAACAAGGTTAAGTTGATCTCTGGAGAAAGCAGCTCTGCTCCAAGGCTTGGAGCAAACCCAGGAGATCAATTAGGTGCTTCCTGCACACAGCAGTCTGCGTGTCTAATTCAACATAATTTTTATTTTGCCCTCCTCGGGGGACATCATTACAGCAGCCAAGAGCATTGTGGGCAAGGCAAGCTCTAAGAGCCAGAAGGTGACCTGCTTCCAGGTCTCCTAGGCTTGAAAACATCCCTGGCAACCTGAATGCAGCCAGAGCTGCGCGTCCCTGTTCAGCTGCCCACGGCAGGGAGAGGTGGTGGGGGACTGGGTCAAGGCCTCCGCTCACCTTTCATCTTTGGAAGCTGGAAGAACTCAGCCTTAAAGCCAGGGAATCTCCCCTCCTTGTTGGTAACCAATGTGACAAGCATGACGTTCTGGGAGGACAGGAAGGTCAGGTTGTAGGAAGGGGCGTAATTCCCACAGAGCCTAGGAAAAAAGAAAAAGGAATGGACAAAATCCGTTAGATACATCTGCATAGAGAGCCCTGAGCAGCATAGATGAGTCCTGAGCAGGGACATGAGCTCAGTTACCAGTAGGAGTTTCCTGAAGATCAGCATCACCCTGCTGTCTCGCACCAGGACTTAGTGCCATACAGCCATCTAACGGAGAGCTAACGTGAACCCCTTTTCCTCCCATCTTGGGAGCTAACATAAACTCCTCTCCCTACTATCTCCCCACCCAAGGGGGAAGGAGGGCCAACCCCAGGGGATTCACCTCACTACAGCATGGTGCTCCACAGGGCTCAGAGAGTTGTACACCTTGATGTAGTCACTCCCATCTGTGCACTGCTCCAGTTCCAGAGTCTTGAAGGTCAGGCTGATGATGAAGTTGGCATCAGCTCTCAGTGTCCAATAGCAGAGAGCATTGTTAGGATATGGGCTGTCGGGGAACCCCGGTGTGGTGAAACTGGTGATCTCCCCTTCCTTGGCATGGAGGGCAAAAATGCAGCTATCTGCCCAGGAGAGCAGGAAACAGTTAACATAGCAAAAAATGAGTAAGAGAGCTCTTTCCTCTAGGTGCAAGGTAAGATGTGGAGGACAGCTCAGATATGGGCGTTCTGTCCTGTCTTGCTCCGAGATACAGAGTGCACAACTCACATTATCCCTCGCCTGTCTGTAGGCCGTTCCTAGTGAGACGCCAGCACTGTGCTCTCTCCCAGGGAGCACCTTTCCTCATCTCCCTCCATCTACACAGTGAGACATTTGGGAAGAGTACGCTGTGCCACCCACTACTGCTAGAGAACACTAGGGCCTGTACCGCAGTCTGGCCAACCCCAAACCAGCTCTGAGCACACCAGGTCGGCCTCATACACAGTGCACCTTTCTTCAGGCCCTTCCCCCCCCTCCCCCCGCTTCACAAAGGAAACCGCCCCAGTGAGGCCTGGGGATGCAGAGAGGCTATTACCAGTGAGATGGAAGAACTGTACTTACTGTCCCGTGAGGAACGAGCTATGTTGGGGTCAACAGCTGCAGGAGAAAACAAAGGTGTTGTCATTCTTTGGGTTGTGGTTAGTCCCTGTGTGCAAGGCTGCAGAGGTCCCTGGGATCTGCACCCATTTGGCCTTGCTTGTAGGGTGACTATCTGCAAACTGGCCAGGAGGAAGCTGTTCCATTCCCGCACTCCCCAAGGAGAGCTCCACGGTGGGCTCTGGGGACCCGAGTGATCAAGCTTTTCCTCTGCAGAAGGGAGGATTTATCCCTGGCCCTCTCCAGACAGGTGCAGAGGAGAGCATAGCATTTGAATGAAGGGGAGCGGTCCACACAGGCATCCCCCATCTGCACGGGCCATCAAGGCAGCGCTGGTACAGCAGGTCAAACCCTGCAGCCAAAGGCACCCAAGGGAGGGGTGCAATGAGCCGCTTATCCATCCAGTGGAACGCCAGGCACCTTGTGCTCAGCGCCTCCCCCTTCCCCTGCCCTGTCTCACACCGAGGCCCAGTGAGCCAGCACTCACGGAAAGCGATGACCGACTCCACCTTCAACACGGGGTTTCGTAGCCGGGGGTTCAGCCTCTGGATCAAGCTCTGCTTGTCAGCCATAGCCTTGTCGAGATCCTTCTCCCGGTACTTGGGGACAAGGAACTCTGACCAGTAGTAGGCAATGACACTGCCTTCACTGCAGGGAAGGGCGATTATGGGGTGAGAGCAAGGAGAGACACGGGAGGTCTCAAGTACCACAGGAAGGGGCCAGGCTCCTTGACAGGCCATTTTTGGAGAGTGGCCATGGGGAAGGGAGAGTGTCAATAATAAGCTAAACAAATTGCGGGCCAGCAAACGTCCCTGCCAGCCCGGGGAGTCCCTCTCCAAGCTGTCAGGCACCACCCACTGTGATTCATGAGGCTCTGCTGCACCGTACCTTGATTTTCACAAGATGTCTCCCTTGGCACAAAGTGAGGCAGACTGGCAGAAAACAATACTCTGGCTCAGCACAAGGCTCTTCAGTTTGCTTTTCCCTGCCCACCCTTCACCAGGCCACTCAGGATGGCTACTGAGGTGCATCCATCCACAGCAGTTCAGGAAAGAGGGTCTTACAGCTGTGTGAGACTCCCAGCATCACCCTCCTCCACTCCCAACCTGGGTTCAGACAGCACTTCCTAGTGCTCACCTGAATGCAGTTATTACTGTCTCCTTGTGGTAAGGACCAATATCTGCATGACTCCTGTAGATCTCCTCCACCTGAAAGGAGTTTAAAAGAAGGATGTTCAGCAAGTCTAGAAGCAGGGAGGGGTGAAAGGCTAAAGACAGACAGAGCTTCAAGCCTCTCACGGAAAGTCAAGGCATGTACCAGGCATCCCTGGGGTGCAGGAATCTGCAGGGGCCAAAGCATGGTAGAGGGAAAGTCGAAAGCTCCAGAAGCCCCCAGATTCTTGCACGCTGCAGCCCCGCTCTGACTCAGCTCACCCTGCTCTTTTTCGGGGGAAGCACAATAAATCTGAGGGGAAAGGCAAGACCTGCCAAGTCTTCAGCACTGAGGGTGGACGTCCCTGCAGTTGGCTCTTGCTTCAGCCCCCAGCCCCAAGGCCTGCCTCCTGCTCAGCTGTGGAGCTGCATTTCTGCTCTGATCCTAAATACCAGACCTGACTGGTCTGCCGATCCTGGGATTAACCCAGCCAGGCTCATGCGGCACGCTAGGTCGCAGAGGCAGGCAGATACCGTGGCGCTGGGCTGGAGCCTTGACAACGAGACCTAATTAGAAGGCATGTTCCCTGCATGCAGCCCTGCGCATCATGCGACTCATTAGGACAGGGGAGACTTAGAGGTGTGAGAAAGCTCCCAGCAACCCTATATGCAGGATCCCAGCAGCCACAGGGCAAGAGAAACAGTCAGGCCCGCTCATAGCGGGAGGGATCCAAGAAACCTCTTACCGTGCTCTTCACCTTCTTGGCGAGGATGGCAAACTCGGGGGAGCTGGAGTTCTCATAAGCGTCGAGGAAGTCCCAGTTCAGAACCCGCAAGTGGCCATTGAAAACCTTCCGAACGGCCACGTTCCTGACTGGAAGGCAATGTTTCACAGACAGAAAGGCTGTCAGGGCATGGACTGCAGCACAGCAAGTCCCCAGTGCCAGGGATCGAGGCAGTGGGTGGGAAACGGCATCCCCCCACTTCCTGGAGCTGCCTGGGGCCTCTGGGTAATACTGCAGTAGCTAGGAAGGGCACATGCATGGAACACATGGTAAGTGAATCGCTTCTAAGTCCAGGGCAGTGGGGACATGCCCTCAGCACATTGTCCAACATGCCATTACCCAACCCTCTCAGAATTAGTCATGGCTTAACATCACACTCACATTTGAAGTGCCAAACCAGGAGGCCAGTGACAAGAGAGACGAGTAAGAAAACAACAAGCACGATGGTGATGACTACCCATCGCTTTGGGCCACGCTTCTCCATCCTCTTGGAGTTCATGGCAGGGAGGAACTCCACCCCTTCGTCCAGGTTGTTCATATCCTAGGAGGGGAGAGACAGCAGAGCAATGAAAAGGCCATTCCTAAAGCTTGGTTCAGAGAGGCCCAACAGTGAAAGAAATCAGCACCCAAGTCACTCACAAAGGATAGAGCAGAACAATCTGTCAAGTGCAACTCCCGTCCTGCGGCCTCAGAGCATCACAGAGAGCACAAAGCGATTCTTGGTGCCAGCAACTGCGTGGGCACCCCACAACAGGATGATCCCCGAAGGATTCTGCTTGCGCCACACAGCACCAGTAGGTGCCTTTTCCACACGCACACACACCTACTTCCTTTTTGGGCCTAATCCAAGGAGATCAGTTCAAGGAACCTCTGGGGCAAGTCCACACACCCCATGACCACGGCACGTCACAAACCCAGAACCTCCAAGATCTCTGCCTTCCGGCAGAAAAAACTGCTGCCAGGAGTTCACCCCTCCAAAACACTTGCTATGTGACAGGTGTGTCACCCTCACAAGCTATAAATAGCATTCCTGTAAAAGAAGAAATCGAGCTACTTCCACCTTTACATTCACGCAATTCTTTGCACGTTTCCTGGTCCATCACAGCACTCCTATATTTCTGCCTGGGATTTCCCTTTGGAGCAAATACAGGTTAAAAGAAATGAAACAAAAAAATTAAGCAGCACACAACCAATCCCCACAGCCCATAATCAACCAGACTGCCAGAAGCAAACATTTTGGCTAAGAACGAACAGCTCTTAAAGGCAGTCACCCAGTAAAGAGGAAGAACACCTGCCATGCGCAGCTATCACAGGGCTCAGAGTGAACGAACCATGCTGGGAGTCAGGACTTCTGGCTTCGGCCTCCCATGTCTGTAGCGCTCTGGGCGAGGTGGCCTCTCAGCTCTCCCCGGGACTGGTGTTTTCCTCAGGAGCTGTGCCTCCCACCGGGTGAGGGACCAGTAGCTCAGGGAAAGCAGCAGCCAGAGGCCAACCATGCAAGCAGGCAGGCAGGCTGAATTTGCAGGGTTCCTGCTCTACAGGCACACACGCTCCCTGGCTCCCTGCGCAGTGAGTCGGAGGCAGGGACAGAGTTTGTATTTCTAGCCCTAAGCTCACACGCAAAGCTGCTGCCCCATGCAGCCGGCGCAGTGAGTCAGAGGCGGGGACAGAGTTTGTATTTCTAGCCCTAAGCCCACACACAAAGCTGCTGCCCCACGCCGAGCCGAGTCACGGAGAGGAAGGTCTCTGACATAACACCGAGCCCTGTATCAGCTGCGCATGCACAGGCAGAAACACGGGACGGCAGGGAGCGTCAGCGAGCCCTTCGTTCCCCAGTGTTTCACTTTCACCAGCCCTTGGCCCTTGCTCTTCTGCCCTCCATCCTTGCCTTGCCCATGTACCTGCCACCAGTAAAACACTCCTGCCAGGGAGAGAATTGGAGTAGCACTTTTCATCCTCAAATCAGAGCAAGGTGGAGAGAGACAACCTGCTTCCCACCTCGGCATGCTCTTGATGAGACAAGCTTGCCTTGCGTGTCCACTCAGACCACAGAGAAAGAAAGAGGGATTACCTAATGCTCTTCTTACAAAATCTGGAGGGTGTAGCTGAGAGCACCAAGCCACAGATCAGGAGTCTGGAGAAAACCAGAAACCTGAGAGAGGTTTCAACCCCACCTTTCCTTCCCTCTAACACGAACAGAGCTCTTGCAAACAGCTGCAGACGCCAACTGCCTTCAGAGGATGTCAAAAAGGTCCAGGCATCCTTACCGGCAGGCTTGGGAGGCCTGAATCCTCACTCTCTTCCTCAGCACTGCTGGCCACTTCCTCTCCTCCCCAGAGGTGGCTGCACTCCTGCACTAACACACGTGGTGAAAGCTGACCACATCCTCTGCTTCTTGTCAGGCCTCTCTCATGCCTGTCTAGGGCCCTCGGGCAGGAACAGCCCGCTCCGGACTGCCCAGACCATGAGGACATCTCACCTTCTCAGCCACCACCTTCTTGTTTCCCCCTGTTGTTCCCCTCTCGGGCCTTACCGGGCAGGGTGTCCAGCAGCCTCCCAGCTCCACAGCTGGGCACAAACACAGGGCCCAGGATGACAGCAACAACGCAATACCACAAAGTGCCGACTAGCACAAATTCACTGCACTCAAACACATTCCTACGTTTTGGAAGAGGTAACTTTGTCCCCACAAGTACGATGCCAGATTAGATGTTACCAGTCTTCTCTCACCTACTATCAGAGCTGAGGGCTGACACAAACATACACCAACTGCTCAAGCTAACTTGACTGAAACGTCACCAACTCCTGAAAGTCGGGGGGTGGGGGGGGGGAATCAACAAAGGGCATCAAGTCACCAGCAACAGAGCCCACAGACCCGGGTGACAAGCTGTCCTCTCTGCACTTGCTTGGCGCACTGACTTTATCACTTTATCTTCCCAAATCTCCCCTCGTAGGCTAGCCCAGCTCCTACTTATATCATTCTCCCGCTCATTTTGCCCTTTTCTTAACCCAGCCTCTGTCTCTTCCTGCCATGTCCGTCCTTTCCACAGCTCCTCCCACCCTACTCACCTCCCCAAAGCCTCTCCTCCCTTAAGGATTGGTCTGGGGCCCTTTACAATAGAAAGGGACAGGGCAGGGGAGGCACCTTACGCCCCATTTGCAAAGGACTGTGTAAGTTTAATCCTCTGCAAACACATACTAAAAGGCCATCAAGATTAGAGGAACATATTAGTCTTCACATCGTTTGCTTTCAGAATAATCCGAGTTCATCATTCCACAGTTCCCTACTATAGCATGGCAGAGGTGAAAAAAGCCCTCATTCATTTGTGTCCCTCCTTCTTACTTTATCAGGTTGAGCAAAAAGAAACCGACGTGAACCACACCATCTCAGAGGTGCCACAGTGTCTCTATCATCAATATCGGGCCACCACCAGAAGAAACAAAAGATCTACCAAAGCCACAAAAGAAAATCTCACAGGGGATATTAGCCACAAAGCCATCCCTCCCCCCATCTGGCTTGGGAAGTCGCTGAGCTACAGATCACCAGATCCTGGAAACATTTAAAAGGGATGCATCACTGTAGCCTCTTCCAGGCAGTTGCCACGGACCACTGTCACATGCTGAGCAAGACAGACCATTGCTCTGATCCAAAGGCAGTTCTTTTGCCTACCCTACAACCCTGCCAGCTCTCCCAGGTGTATCTTCACCTGTGTTGTCCTTTCCATCAGGGCCTTTAAGTTCTGCTAATGCACAGACTGCAGATGCCACTCTCTTAAAATGGAAATAACTGCTTAGCTCTCACAATTACATAGGAAAAAAAAAAAATTGAAAAGGCAAACCAAGGAAACATAAATCAAGAAATTGCTCATTTAAAGTCAGGACTGCCTTAACTTTGACTCCCCATCTTTGAACGCTCATAAAGAGCCATCTGGCTCCCATCAGCTTCCAAAGCATGCAAGACATCCCCAAAAAGCCCTCTGCTTGAGACCCTTCCAGCCTAGCCCTGCCAGGTAAAGAGAATAATCTGGCCACAGATCTTGCAAGCATCTCCCATCTCCCACTGTGGTGCTGCTTGCAGAGCCAAGCCTTCTCAGGACTCCCAATAAGTCGCTGCTGTTTGCAAAAGGTATTTAATTTGCTTCTAACACCTGCGGGAGCCTGCAGCAAGGAAACAGCCCCCAGGGCTTAAAAGTATCTATCTATTCACAAAGCAGCAGTTTTCCCAGACTTCCTGGGGTCACCGCAAAAAAAGCTGCCTGCCCTTAGCTCAGAGAGGGAAGACAGTGTCTGTATTTGTTCTGAGAAACAACTTTGGGGCACAAGCTGTTAAATCTCTGCCTTAATAATGCACTCCCCTCTGGCAGGCTGAATTCTACCAGACGGTGTTTCTTTCCTGAAAGAGGGATCCCATGCTTCTTGCAGGAGAGGCATGCTATTAGAGGGCTGTGGCAGCAGCGAAATGACACAAAGAACTCTGGCCTGCTCTGGATCCTGGGAGAGCAAAGAAAACCCTATTCAACGTCTCAGCTCCCTAGGAAAGCATGATAGTAATGGTATACCGCAATCTGTACTGCTCACAGCCCTTCCAGTGGCCAGATGCTCATTACACCAAAACCACAGAGAGGTAGAGTCCTACTCCAAAGAGCTCACCATGGGGACAGCATCGCTAAGTGGAAGCATCGTACTCCAGCCTCCGGAGCTCCAGTCCTTCCAGTGAGGAGACACATGGCCATATCTTCCATGGCTGCAACTGCTCAGCAGCCTGCAGCCCCAGGGCTGAGGATACCTTCAGCCCTCTGCAAAATCCCCCACAATTCAGTTTCAGCAAGCACGGTGAGGGGACCAAATTGTGTCTCAGACAAATCTAGGGCTCAGCTGTGGGTAGGAGATCCTGCTGCACAAGGCCAGGCTGCATAATACTCAGCTCCATGGCTGAAGCATTTTAACACCCTCTTAGAGCTAAACGTTGCATCTTTGCAAAGACAAAACTCTTGGACAGGAGCAGTTAATCACTGTGATTAAACGGGGAGGAAAATACAGCTCCCCTCCCCTGTTACGCATATAAACACGCACGCCCCTCTTGTGGCTTCAGCACAACCAAAGGAAGTTAGGCAAGACAACTCACAAACCAACCTTTCTTTCAACCGTTTTGCTGCTCCTCTTGGAAAAAAGGACTAAAGATCTTTTTAAACCGGAGGGTGTTTACAGCATATCACTGTCAGTTTGCCCTTGTCCCAGAGCTGAGACAGCACTGACATCCACAGCACCAAGGGTAATTAAAGGAGCGTGGAGACTCTTAGGAGATTATTAATATTACTATTATTATTATTATTATTACCCCTGCGTAAGTGCATAAGCAGACAAGGAGGTTGTGTTACTTGCCTGAAGTTGCCCAGTAATCAGAGGGATATATGAGAATGGATCCAAAGAAGTTTCTCTCCTTGCCCTCTGTTTTGAGTTCAAGATCTCACCCGCTGCCTTTCTGATCCCTTACACACACTGTTATGTTCCCCAGCCTCCTCCACAGGCATTTGTACAAAGCCACTTTTTGAAGAGCTGTTGCATACTGCAGGCCGGGTAAGCAACCGTGACCCCAGCTTAGTATCTTGCCAATACAAGGCAAAGGATCTGAAGCATCCCCCAAGCACTACAGGAATGTTCAACTGGATTACGCCAGAAAGATTTCAGATGAGGCCCCATGTCCCGAGCTCTGAGTAAGAAGAGGCTGTATCTTCCCCTGCCTACACTCAGTGCAAATAAGCACCCATTTGACCTCAGTGTCGGTCATGTCCGGATCCAAACAGCACCGCTCAAGCATCTGCTCCACATGCTGTGCTCCCCACTGTACTACACATACCCTTTGGTGCTGCCACTCCTGCCCATCAGGGAACAGTAGCTCCTCTGGGGCGCTGGCCACCATGTCTCAAAACTAGACAGAAATCAGCAGAGACCAGAGACAAAAAGCAAGAAGTGGTCAAAAGATCATAGTTATAGCAAGAGAGACACAACTAAGAGTTTACCTCCTTTAGCTGCAAGCTTGCGAGTGCATGTCCCTCGCATCAAACATTCCCTTTCTGCAGTACCTTCATTGCAACAGCACGTACAAACGTAAATGAGAGGGAGGATCTGAATGCATGTCCCGCTCTCACCTCATCCGCGACTCTCCAGGAACCAGTCACTGGCATAAAGTGACTCAAGCTCCGAGTCTCCCCCCTCTTCTCAAGGAAACTATTTCAATAAACATTAATAATAGAAAACCTCCCATGATATTCTGCACGTTAGTCACAGGTTCAGTTACTTCCTCTTGCTCCTCTTCACTCCGTCCTCACCATCACCCCAGGGATCTCTGCTGTAGGAAGGGAGGTCTCAGAGTAGAGAGCATCAGCTAGGCTGGTTTGACCGCTGCAGCCACGCAGCGTCCTGAGAGGAAAGTCACGTGCCAATCAAGTGAAAGGATGAGAAAGACATCAGCCAGCCGTTTAGCACAGCAGTCAAGCTCCTGCTGCTGGGATGAGGAGACAGGACACGTTAGCACGGGATTCCCTGGCAGCAAAAAGCGCTCTCTGTACAAGAGCGAGTTTTTTTGAACAACCGTAACCCTCAGAGACAAAGAAGGAAATACACCTTCTCCATGGTGCCATATCACACTCCATTTTACTTCCAACTGGCCAAAGGCTCTGGGATGACAAAAGGGAGCATCTTCTACGCCAGAATGTGCCTGGGATTCTTGAAAATACCTGGGAGGAACGAGGTGGGGGAGGAGGAATAAGAGTTAGGAATTCAAGTGCTTAACTCCCTTGGGCTGCCTTGACTAGATAAGCCTTTTCCTGAGCTGGAAGAGCAAGCAACAGTCCAAGCTGACAAAAGTTGAGCCCAGAACTGGTGGTCTAGTGGTCAGAACCCTAGGCTGAGAATCATGGTGTGGGGAACAAAAGTATCCCATGTGACCTCAAATAAGTCCTTCTCATCTCTATAACGCCTTGAACGCTGTCACATTCTTCATCTGGTTTTACTGGGCCCAACAGTTCTTCTGTGCCTCAGTTTCCCCGAGTAGAGAGTCAGTGAGGAAGCTTGGAAAAGGAGTGTGCACAGACAGATTTGGATAGTGCTTGGTGGTCTCCTGCATGCCACTCCTCAGAGCAGAGAGTGCGGAGAGGAGCGAATCCTGCGCGTAAACAAGCCTCCCCACTCCTCCTCTGTAAACCGGACGCATAGTGTATTTTTAGATGGGAATTGTAATTTGCCCGACTGGACAAACCAGAAGATGCAGAAGTGACTAATTCTGTCAGCAGGAAATCCAGCAGGCACACGGGGGTGGTGGGAACTGCCACAGCAGGCTCTGGGCTGGAGATACTTTACTGGAAAGCAGAACTATCCTCCGGCAAAGGCCAGGAGACATCACAGAGTAGGACTCCCCAGGATAAGGGTTTCTGGGATGTTTACAAAGCACTGGTCCATTTGGGATCAGCGTCTCCCATACAAGGTAACTTCTGGCTTATTTGAAAGCTCAAGGCAGACAGCCCAGTGTGGCCCAGGCACCAGAAGCCCTCACTGCTCTCCTCTCCTCCTTCCCCTCCCAGATGCATGCTACCTTTCTCACTCAGAGTCTGTGCCTAGCTCGCTGGATGCTGACCCACAGAACTACCAGGCTCCCGCCTAGGAGTTTCACCTACCCTTTATCACCAGTGGTTAATTTATTTGTCCAAGACAACAGGGTTATGGGGTTCAGCTGCTTCCCCGGACCTTTATCGCATTCCAGTCTCAGCTCATCTGTCACAACAGTGCTTAGGGCCAAGACGCTCAGACCACAGAGCAAAAGAGCATGTGTGCGACCAGGGCAGCCTCACCCAGCCCTGCAGCCGGAATAGCTTGAGGAGCTACCCCTCCACAGCCTGGGTCACTCATGCTGCTCCAGGTCTGCAGGGACCTGCAGGGACCAGGAAGTTGCACAAGACCCACCATCTCACGCTAATGTACATGGCCAAGAAAAGGAACCCATGCAATCAAAAGTCAGAGATGGCCTGGGGGAGGACCGCTTAGATGAAGTACAGTAGTTGGACTATGTGACTTGACTCCTGTCATGTAATTACACCCTTCAGGTCCTAGCCTGTGTGTCCAAGAGGCAGTTTGCACCTCCCCTTTTCCAGCCACACCTGCCTCAGCTGGTGTTTAATAAAAAATAAATATCACACGGGCAGTTCAGTGCTGGAAAGGAGAGGAACAAAACCCGTCAGCTCTTCAGTCAGCTCAGGGTACCATCAGCAAGCCAGGCACAGACCCTGGCACATGCCAGCCTTTCAGATCAGAAGGCTGGGCTTATAGATCCCCCATCCCTGCTGAAGGGAGACTGCCTGTCTCAAAATGATCTACATCCAAAAGTAAATCCAACTGCTTAGCTGAACCACGGGAGTTAGCTGCACCCTTTGGCATCGGTGGCACAACTCCTTAGATTTCTACTTCTATTGAGCAAACAGTAGGCAAGGTCACATCACATAGCCTTTTCCCACTGCAGATTTTGTAAAAATGTTATACTTTCTCAAGTCTGAGATTTTCATGTAATCACCGGATGGGGGCGGGGGGAGAAGAGAAATCATGACTTAGGTGATATTTTAACTGTCTGTATTCAGATGGCTAAGCTGGCAGACCAGTAAAGGAAGAGAAATGGACCTTTCAAAAGGGCAATTCACATCTTGGGCGCCCTCCAGGGCTTTACTATGTAAGGCTAACCTGCTCCAGGGCACAGAGAGATGAGAAACGTATATTTTCAAAGTCTGACTGAAACAATACTTGTCTGAAATTTCCCAGATTATACTGAAAGCCAACACCAGCTTTGCAGTGCTGGCATAATGGGAAACCACCCATTAGCCCGTAAGAAAAAGAGATCTAAAAGCTGCTGACACATGGCGTGCACCGTATGCAACTCGCTTCACTCAAGTACCTCAACTACAGCTACACAACTCGAGATCAACTCCTGGACCAACTCTTGCAGAAAACCCTGGTACTGTTCCAGGAAGAGATCGTTATTGTTTAGCAGAGTCGGATGAGAATAAACATCTCAGAAACTCTTGATAAGAAAAGCATGGAAATAGCATACACAGGACTAAGTTTCACTGAGGCATGTTCATGCTGTGTTGCACCAACGCAGACAGTAAAGCCTTGAAGGAACTTTGCCAGCGTTTTATTTTTCTTCTTCAGTTCCTTATTAAGGGCAATTGAGCTATAAAACGATGGCATCTGACCTACAGAGGGAACATGGAGCAGGAAATTAGGGACACACAGTCCTCCAGACTGCCCACCTTCCCAGCACAGAGGGCACGTGCAATAGGGAAAGATAGAAGTCACACACCTATTTCAAGTCACAGGCTTAATTCTCTATAGCATTCAATGTGATCATCCTGAGTCATATGAGAAACTGAATTCCATTATGTTTATTACAGAAGAAACTAAGTTAATGTTTGCACAGGACAGCACAGACCTGGCTCGCTCCCTCGGACCAGGCTTACCAATGCAGCTGCTTCATGCAACACGGCAGCTCATGGAAGCACCCACACTTCTATTTGTGTTTCTGTTGCAGCAGAGACTTTTACATAAAAGACCTCATAATTCTTGGGGCAAAGCGGGAATTAAAACCACCTTACATGCCTGATACATGCAGCTGTAAACCACGAAACTCTGCCCTACGTTACACTTATTTCCAAAGACCAGAAAAGAGAAGCACGCCACAGATGTAAATAGCTTATTTAAAATACTCTTAAATCTTTCTCGGTACAGAAAGTACTGTCTGAACAACACAAATGCCCTCAAGTAGCCTAACAAAACAGCTGTGCTCCAGACCTTGATGAAACTCTCAGAGCTCATCTTTGCATTTCACCCACACTCTCTACTGACTCTCACAGTTTTGAAGTTCATCTGGCCCAAGACATTTGAATGCCTGAAGGCAAAAGCAGGGGAAATGCCAGCATCTCCTACCAGACAAAGCCTTGTGCTACCAGCAGAGCACGGGCCTCTTGGTTTAAGCTTCTGTGAAGGAAATCTCAGTCAAGGCATCTTTTGAAGGTCAAATGTCCTGTCTACTAACGCTTCAGCACCACGCTCAACGGGCAGCAGTCAACCAGCAGCGACTTTCTTCAGCAGAACACATCTTTGGGCTAGCAAGCATGTAATTATTTCAAAACAAAACTCACAAACTCCCTGCCTCCGGCAGGGCTCCAAAGGCAGGCAGGTCCCTCACAGGGCAACAGAACCATCACCTTTAACATGCTGCTGCTCTGGGACAAATCCATCCCTATCAGCAGCTGCGTTAGCTGCCCTCCCCTCCGGCCCAGTATAGTGTCCAGACATCACAGGACCTTTGTTTGCAAGGCTAGCCCTGGTGGCCTTTGGATGGAAACGGCATATTCCATCCTGGGCAAGGCAAGAACCTTTGGTCCAACGCATTCCCCACGGTCAGGCCCTCCACACACTCTCTTTGTTCCCTCAAGAGTTATACGAAGTGATCTTTTGTTTGCAGAGCAAAGGTCTCTTGCACTCTCGATCAGCCCCAGCCTCTTTCTCGTCAAGCCTTCCTTATCCCTGTTTGCCTTTGGCAAGAACAGCAGTAAAACTGGCCTGAGCAGCAGCTCAGCTACCAGTCACTTCACCCTATGTGAGAGAAAAGCTCTACACCTTTCCGAGAAGGTGCAGTACACCTTTCCCCTCACACTGTGCCCAAGAGTTATAGCAGCTTCTCTGTCACAGGAGGAAGCGTGGCTGTTGTAAAACACTTGGATTTGCTCCACCATCGTATTTATAGGGAGCCAAGTCCAACGACAGTCAGCCCATAAGGGACAAACTCCTCAGCTAAGATCACTTACTAGGAGGAGGGCAGTTGCTGCAAATACTGGTAAAATCTTGCAAGAGGCTTGACAACGTACGTCCTTTTCTACGGAGTATTTCCCCCCAACAGGGTAAATGCCCAACTGCTCACCGGGCCCAGTCAGCAGCAGCCACAATGACTATTCCCACACCAGCTGCATGTGAAGACTGGCACAACTAAAGGGAGGTCGAGACCAGACTGGGGGCAGCACCCTGGGGGCAGCTCTTCCAAAGAACTAGCCCTAAGCCCTTCCTGTTCTCATCAACATCCAAGCAACCACAGGTAGCTGGGTGGACACGCAGGGGCAGATGGGAGTTCAAAACTGAATGCAGACCTTCAAACGTCATCGCAGCAGCCAGTGTGACCGCAGTAGAAGTCTTCACAGAGCAGCTCATCTGCTAGCCAAGATCTGGATGCTGTTACTGACTCTGAACAGACATTCCCCCTCATGACCCCAAAAGCAGCAGGGGAAATGAGTCACAAGCAAGATCGCTGAGCAGACTGTGCAGAGCTGAACACGGCATCGCTCCACCATCCCCATCCACAAGCATCACCCGTCATAACTTAGCTTACTTTGTGGGAGACAGCAAGCAAACAGAGCTCCAGCTGCTAACACGCACAAACCAGTACCTGCACTGTCACAGGGCAACCTAGCTCAGTCCTCAGCTCTACCCCAGTCTATGCCCAGAAAGGGCTGGTACCTTCTCTCTGCATCTGCAGGGAGAGACTCTCAGATCAGATCAGCTCCTTTTGTACAAGGAGGGAAGGATGTGGCACACTGCTGCTTCTTGCGGCTCGGCCTTGGTATGAATGAGTCCCTCGAGCATTCAGCTCTGCAATGAAGATTTCTCAAAGCCACGTCTATCCCACCAGCACTACGGTACCAGCAAGGCACTCCCCTGTACGAACACAGCTCCAGCAGCTTCGCAAACCAACCTTTTGTCAGGAGAACATCCCAGACAGCTCTGGCTGTACTTTGCACAGTGATGTCACTGCAGCCTGGCCAGGTGACAGGGACCTCAGGCAGAACTGTATCCGTGAGAGCAACTCCTTCCTTACTTTCGGCAGTCACTGCAGCCCTGCTACACAAAAGACCACAGGGCTGGAGGCAAGGCAAACTCTTTTTCTTGCTGTAGGCCAACTTCGTCATCAGCGCTAAAGGAACTGGCTCCTTTGCCACCGTCATATAACAACCGCTAAGCCGAGGCCTCAGAGATCTGCCACAAAGAGCTCCCAGGAGAGCTGGAAAGCACTATTTTCATATTGTAAGTCCATTTTTGAAGCGGCTCTGTAGCACAGAACAAGCTCTGTATGCACAACGCAAAAACATAATGATTTTGAGGGCTGTCCTCACTGATCCTCAACCAGGAAGAAGAGGCAAGCCTGTGGCTTAAACTCGCTTACTTTCAGAACACACAAATAATGCCCTGGTTAATTAACAAAGCCCCAAAGCCCTCGGTTAATGTGAGGAAGCTAGAACTGGTTTAGTTGGCTCTGTTGCCAAACAACACGGCTTCACTCACTGTAAACAGTTCACCCCTGTGTAGTTTGTCTTTACTAGTGTCACCGCAGCCTAGTTTATTTAAGCTGAATTTAAAATCATCAGAGCTACTTTAACAAGGACAGTGACATCATTTAACATCAGAACGACCCGCTACATCATGACAGTCAGGAATTTCCCTTTTCTAGTGGAAAACTGGGCTCAGAGGCCACAAAGTGCCCTTATCTTACCTGAGGGCGGAAATCAGACCGGGGACGCAGAGGGGGAAACGGTGCCTCCGATCCCTGCTCGACAACTTCTGCCTAGCCTGACCTCCCGCCTCTCGCCCACCGTAACAGCTCACCCGCTTACCCCTACTGCCTGATGGACCTGGAGCCAAACCAGTCGGGCCCGATCCGCCCAAAAGGAATCAAAGTAAGCTGAGAGCAACAAGGCTTAACCAAGGGGACGGGTTTACCGGCAACCGCGGCGCAGCGAGAGAGCAAGAGCCCTTTCTGGAGCTGTCGCGGTCCGGGCTGCGCAGGTGGGAAGAGCGGGCGGATCTCTGGCCGTGCGCGCCGCGGGGGCAGGCGCCCGCCGCAGCCCCGGCCCGGCCCCCCCCCCCCCCCCCCCCGCCGCCGCCGCCGCGCTCACCTCGGCGCGGGCGCTGTACTTCATGCGGGCGGCGGGCGCCGCGGGGGCGCGCTCCATGGCGAGCCGCGGCTGCGGCGCCGCTCAGGCCGCCATGCGCGGCGCTCCCCGCCGCCTCCCGGCCCCTCCTCCTGGCAGGTGCGGGAAGCCGGAAACACCGCGGCCCGCCGCCCCCCGGCAGCCCGTCGGCGGGTCCCCGAAGCCCGGAGCAGGCTCTGCTTCCTGCCGGAGCCCCTTCTGCTCTAGGTTTTGCTCTAGTTAAACGAAGCCAGAAAAATCTTTCTTTGCTTTTACCAACACGAGCTGCCTCTCAGCCAGCGGGAGGGCTTGCTAGCACCGTTCTGCACAGCGAGCCTTCAGCGTAGCCGAGGTCTTGTCCCTCCCCGGGTGACAACCACTATCACGTCACGAAACCTCTCCTTAAAGGAAGCACTCTAGCACGCGCAGGCACTTTTGCCCCGGGGGCAAGCCCGCTGTAGAGAAAACCTCACTAACTGTGGTATACTCAAAGTCTGCCAAAGCAAAAAATTCTCTTACTCGCAGACTACAGCCTGCTCGCAACAAAGCTGCAGCGCCTGAACAAGGAGCTCTCTCTTACCAAGCAGAGGAGACCATGTGTAAAACAACAATCAACACAGCGGTCCAACAGAAACTGCACGGGTATCCAACCCTGGCACTCAGGAGGGTTGCTCACATACCAGCAACAGCTCCCAGGGATGGTATGGTCTAATATTCAACTGTGCTCTCAGGAAGGACCTGAGTCAAAGTCCTGGGTTTTGAGGAAGCTCTAAAACCAGATTTGAAAGAGAGCTTTTAGCACTGAAATCCACGTTTCATGACACAGTCTTACACCATCATTTTCCCTTTCCTGGAAAGGCGACTCCCCTCCACACCCCAATTTTTAGTCTTCTCATATTCAAGAGTACATCAAGATAAAAGATAGCTGGACAAGCAACATCCTTCTTGGAAAGACTCTTTTTCCGTTCAGTTCTTCCCTTCTCAGTGTTCCATGTGATAGTCTATATCAACACGTGATAAAGGCTTAGCTGGCATCCCACTGCTGATCTGAATCCTTTAACACCAGTGCCAGCCAGCCCTGAAACTGACTTTTTTCCCACACTTGTATCTTAAAATTTCCCAGAACTCTATTTTTTGCGTAACAGAAGTTGCCCATTGATTCATATGCAGCAGGGAACTGCTCGCTCTCTTTCCCCTTGCTCGACAACATCTCACACAGAGTGAAAGTTTTGAGTTCCTTTTGCGGCTCTCTGTCTGGGAGAAAGGGGTGGTCTCAGATCTTTGATTCTGCTGTTTTCTCTGAGAAATGAGAAATACAGCATAACTTGCGTGCTTTTATAGAAACACCTCCGCCACCACCTTCCCTGCTCCCTCATCAGCTCCCGGAATCCCATGCACTTCCCGAGCACAGCACAGCAGGAAGTAACTCCAGATTAAGGCATTCCCCTTCGAAAGGTGACTTTGTTAGTCAGTCTGCTGAAACTACCGGACTGGCTGATGTCGGGAGCTGCTCTCAACTCTCTCACTGATGCCCTGCCCTGCCCAGCCCAGCCCAGCCGTCTGGATTTACAGCCGCTCCCTCCCTGGCTGACTGCAGGTGCTTCAGTTTGACTTAATACCCCAGTGAAACAGCATATTTTAGGTATAAAGCAGCTACTCTGAGTTGAACCACTGCTCTTTGTTTCTGCAGTTTTCTCCTCTTCACCCTTTTTGGCATGCAGGCACCAGACAAACACTGTGCTCTGGGATGTGGCTAAGGAGGGCAAAACGCAGACTCGCTCTTTGAGGCCTAAGGTGTCTCTTGTAAGGATTCACAACTCCTATTGGTTTCACGTAGAGCTGTGAATGCTCAGTGTTTCCTGTCATTCAAGCCACTGACACTTTACAAACTAATTCATTAGCCCAACCGGCTCTTTGAACAAGAGGATGCTGGGAAAAGAGAAAGCAATATATGTGGCAGTATAAAATACTATCTAGCTGGGAGGCAGTTGTTTTAGGGCCCTAAATGAATGATAGGATTCCTGCTTCTTAGCTGCTAAGGAAGTGATTTATTTAGTGCCTGTGCTGCAGTAATGGCTAAGTCATCATGGTAGCTCAGAGCCCCTTCTTCTGGGCACTGTACAGACCCAGATCATCAAAGTGGCAATTCTCAAGAAGCAGTCTGTCACATGCTTTTGCAGGGACAGACACTTGCATGGGTCTCTCTAGTTTGACTGAAGGATGCCAAGCCCAGCCAAGTCACTGTCTCCGGTATGAAGATAAACGTAATTGAAACAGAAAGATCAAATAACTTACCCACTCGTAGTGGCAATACTCAGCAACAAAGCAAGCCTCGGCTTCTTCTCATCTATGCCGGTTCATTAAATAAAAGCTGTCACCTCTTCCTCCTCAGCTCGTCTCTTTTTATCAGTGTGGCCACAACGGTATTACGGCAGCAGCACGACGAGGCTTAACACACCTCTAGGAGGAAGGAGATCACTTGCTTTAGGCTCCATTTAAACTCTGAGAACCCAGTCCCTCTTTGTTATAACTGTGTTCAAGTCGCAAGAGCTAAACCAGGGCGAGTTTGCGTCCCACGAGAGTCCCAGAGGAGACAGGGATTAGCTGCTGGAGCAGCAATCACCACCTGAACAGGCAGACTACTTCTGCATCAGCTCCCGGCCCTGGAAATGCCATGCAGGGAAAAGAGGGGGAAAAGCAGCTGCTTACACCAGGAGTGAAGGCAAGGCTGCCTGCAGGGGGAAACGTCTTCTGAAGGAGGCAATTCCCAGCAATTCTAGCTCCACAAACGAGCACCATCCATTCACACAGCCACATCAGCAAAGGGCTGGATTCAAGCAGTCAGTGACCAAGCGTTTTCTTCACTGCCGTACGTCTCAAGGAGTCTGTTCTCAGTGAGACTCCTAAATTCAAATTTCACTGGCAGTGCCCTCCCACCCAGATTCCTGCCAGACAGCCCTGAAACCACCCCATCTGTGTCTGCACCTAAAACGTTCAATCCGGTCCGGCAACTCAGACAGGAATACAAAAGATTGAGAGAGAGATAAAACTCACAGGGTGTCCTGTTACTTTGCATTCCAAAGAGTAAATAAAAGGCTGATTCACTGGGAGGAGAGGAAAACGTCATCCAGAAGCACTGTGGTTTCCATCTGAACTGGCAACCCCCGGAGAGCAAAGGAGCATGGTCTGGTGGTGAACACTGGGTACCGCTCGACTCACGATCTCCACAGGGACTGCTCTTCCTGCTTTGTGAGGCAAGTTGTCCCAGCATGATCCAGTCTCTCCATCTGTAATGCAAAGAGAATAATTACTGACCTTGGAGAATGGGCCCTGTAAAAGCGCACCGAGTTGCCCTCAATTGACCATAGGATGCTATGAGGCAGAGCCGAGTGGTGTTGCTACTTTCAGAAAGCTGTTCAATGATTGCTGTGTAATTTGGATGTGGACTTATCATTTGATCTCAAGTGCCTCTCTCAAGAGCTCTCAAGTGAGAGTCCTGCTCCCAAAACATGACCCTGGCAGGGATCAAAAGTAGCTTTGCCCCTTGCACCAGTAATACCAGCCAGTTTCTCCTGATTCAGCACTCAGGCAAAAGAGTGTCCATTTTATAGTGCCTGCCTGAGAGGATTAGAGCCGGCCAGAATACAGGGCACTAGTGATCAGCTCCCTCCTGTGGAAGGTATAGGCATAAGCAGCAACCAAAGCACATGACAGCATGCAACCACTTTGAACCGAGAAAGTCCACCCTCAGCCCTCCAACATGCTGCAGACAGCTCGGAGACTGGTTTAAGCGGGATCTTTTCTTGCTTCTCTCTTCCTAATGGTGCCAGCCAGCCGACAGCTGTGGGACAGGGAATCCAAAGGACTAGACAATACATCATAGGATCCTGGCTTGCTCCTGGGACTATCCTATTTGCTGGGTCCTTTCATGAGCTCTTCCATGACTCGAGAAAGCAGAACCTCTTCCGTGAGCTCTGAATCAGCAACAGCAGTGTTTGCCAACCAAACTGTAACTGCAACAGAGTGGACAGGCTTGACTGCCTGGTTTCTGGCACTGTGTATTTTGAAACCTGGCTGCACACAGGCACACCCAAGTTTTCAAAGTCAGTTACGGTCCTGTCTGCCTAACAAGCTGCAAATACATAAGCTGAGACCACGACATAAGCTGAGACCACGACTTAGCTGGGTGAGAGATGCAGACAACACACCTCCGAGTTGCCCATTTCTCTTCTGTTTATTAAAAAGAAGTGGGGCTGGCCAGCACTCACTTGCCTTGCCTCAGGCTGGTCACAGAGAAGAGCTTTACTTTTACAGAAAATAAAGGTCAGACCATGTGATGACGTTAGCTCAACTGTTCACAACCAAAAAATAAATAAATAAATAAATAAAGATGCAGCTTTGACTTATCACTTATTCCTCTTATTTCTCTCACTTTTTGGTGGGGAAGACAGGGGATGGGGTATGTAGTTTTATTTTTTGGAGTTGTTCCACCATTCAGCTTCTACCATCTTTCAGACCATGATGTCTTCTAACTGTCCCTCTAGTGGGGTATGGTGAGACTGCACTGCGACCATGCCCAGCAGCAAGACTGGCATGGCAGCAAGCTCACCCAGCAGAGTTCAGTCTGTCAGAGGTGAGAAGTAATATGTGCCCTCCTAGATGCTGCTAGTCCCCTTCAGGAAGAGGTAGCAAGCTGGATAAAACAGCCTAGGCCTGCAGACCAGCTCTAATCCAATCTCCACTCTCAAAGTAGGATCACTACATATGTTTGTCTCCCAAAAAACAATTCCCCCCAAAGTCCCCCCAAATCTGTTCCAGCATATAAATGCCCTTATTTTCAGTGAGCTTTCATAGCATCCAGCCCAAATTTCCTTCACTGCACTGCAGTGGAAAGCTCTGACTTATTTTTCTATGTCTCTTCTACCAATTATCTGAAGCACTGGTCATATCGCCTCACCTCACCTCTCTGAACCATACCATCCACCTTCCTGACAAAGTCAATCCACTCAGGGGCACACTGGAAGGTTAAATTAGTACTGAAACAAAGCCCTGGCTACTCAGAACTTCCTCTGCCCTCTGCTTCTGCATTGCAGAGGGATTCCTTCATGACAGAGCTAGCACCTTCCTGCTTCAAAATAGATTTCAATCCAGCAAGCTCAGACATTTGCTGCTGGCTCGTGGGTGTGCACAGATAAACCGTCCCAGGGCTGAAGGAAAGCCCTCAGGTTCCCTCCAGCAGAGTCACTGGGAAACCCGCCTCGCCTTGCAACTGATCCCAGCTATAGAGAGACGAGAGCATGTCTCTTGAAGTATCTGTGAGTTGGGAACAGTGTGAGCAAAGTCATATAGGAGAGTAAGCTCCTGGGCAGCAGCAACAGGAGTAAAAGCTTGCAAGACAGGACATTATTCGGGCAGAAATAGCTATGAGGGGAACACTGTCTCTGCCTTGATGCTGCTTATTCATCCTCTTCCTTAGAAACTTTCTATCTAGCGCTGCAGGAGCACAAGCAGAACAAGGCATGCTGGGGAGAACTGGGACACTGCCCCAGATGAACGCTGATCCTCTCATTTAGGGACCAGCAGCCTTTGGCACGGATGGCAAAGAGAGCAGGAGGGTTCTCCAGGCTCAGCAGGAGCTGGGAACCACTGCTGTGCACGAGACGAGGTACTGCCAACCCACTGAGCAGCAGCAGCTCTCCTCTAACTAAGACACTTACAAAGTGGAAGAGGAACGTAGCTTGTTCTCAGATAGAGCAGCAACGACAAGCCTGGCAAAGGTGAACCTCTGCCGCAGGGGTGCAAGGACCACGCAGGAGGAAGAGGCTGTGCACCTTGTACTGCTGCAGAATGGAGCTGCTTTCACATCACATCAGAACTCTCCCAGGTGGCATCTGAATCATCACTTGTCTGAGCCTCATTACGAGGCAGGTACTCAGTATTCACAGGAAGTTTTGACCGCAAACAAGCCAGGGACAGCCAGGCAGATCTTGCTGCAAAGGAAAACGCGTTTTGAGGGAGTGCCTAGCATCTGCAATAGCATTCACAGTAGGAGGCAGCAGTGCGAAGTACAACAGCGGAGACTGCAGATTTATAAAGACAAGTGAAGAGCTGAAATATGACCTTTCTGGAAGCAGAACAGGTTTCCTTGGCTTCTCTGTAACTTCTGGTATTTGCTTCACGGTTTTTTGACTTGTGCTTTCATGACAAAGTCATCTCTAACTACTTTCCCTGAAAAACTGTACAGATAAGCAGGGAATCAGTAGGATTATGGCCTCAAGATATAGCATACATTTAAATCCAGTTACCCAAAGGAAAAACAAATAGACTTCCTATCTTAACTCCCCAGAGCGTGGGCCAGGAAGCCCCCTAAGCTCAGCATTCTCCAACCCATCTCCATGCACCCATATTGCCTCTTGCAAGATGCCTGTGGCTAAGCCAAAGGCTTTCATTCTGTACAAAAACAGCCTGACTATCCCTGCAGCAGGCACTGTCAGGGCCTTTTCCCCCCAGCAGGAGAGATGGGATGTATGGGGACAGTTCACGCATCCACACTGCTGTAGCTCAATGCTTTGGACTTAGGTTTTGTTCACCTCAGGGTGACTCTCATGGCTTGCAGTTACTAGCGTGCACCTGAGAGCAAGGTGCATTCGCCCTGGTACGTGCTCGCAGGGCAGCACCAGCACAGCCCAGCAGAAACCCAGCCCATGGGCCAGTTTCAGTCAGACAAGCCACGGCCACGGCTTGGATTCTAGAGCTGGGACTTTACTCAGACTGACAGGTTCTAGGTTGAGGCCACAAAAGGAAATCAAGTTAAAGGATAATCAAATGAAACTGAATTAAAGGAAGGAACACAAGTAACGCCTGAGAATAGAGAGCTCAGATCAGCCAGAGGAAGACAGATTTCACTGTGCACCTATAGCCAGAGCACAGGAAGGTCTCACAGAAAAAACTGCATGGAAGCAAGCAGCATCTGACATCAGGAGTTGATACACCTAGCAACAAACCCAGAATTACTGCTGTACAAAGAACCTCACCTAGAACTTTCTCCTGGTGAGGTGCTGGAGTGGACCGAAAATCTAGAGGTTCTTCACTCAGAATATTTTCTCTATTTAACTAAAGGGTTTAAACTGGTTTGGATCAAAGCTCTCGTTTGTTCCTTTCCATAGCAACAGGATGAGGCTTTTCTTGCTGGGTTTCTTCTTTTAAAGGCAGACTTCCTTACTGGAAGTTCTGACATCCAGATCCTCGAGGTTTGTTTCTGAAAGACAGTAACTCTTCCCATTAGCTTCTGGAAGTGCAGAATGAGTGGTGTTATCTGATTTCAAGACAGGAAGGTGAGAGAAAGATAATAGGCACTGTTCCAGTACAGCAGTAGATGAACTCCAATTAAATCCTAGTAAACTGAGACTTCACTGAACATCTGTAGGAGGACAACACTTGGCTAGTGAAAAAAAGAGAAAAAAAGAATCACTGACCTCAGCATTTCCAGCTCGGTCACGCAGCCAAAAGGGTGACCACACCTGACTTAAAGGATAATTCACCTATTGTGTAAGGGCAGAAGTAATCCTCACCCTCCATCCGGTCTTGTTCTGTGGAGGATTTAGATGGACAGACGGGAGATAGCATCTCACTTGTGTTTCTGTGAGAAACAGGCCACTGGCAAGCACTGAGCTCTGTCCTAAACAAGTCAGACGAGCCTGGAGTGCTCAGCAAGGGAGCCTGGTACAGACAGACAGAGGAGCTCCGTGGTCTGGGAGAGTCACTGGAAAACAGTATCTCATTGCCATCAGTCTGAACAACTCAGCTTGAGCGGGAGCAGGAGAAAGGCAGCCTGACTGTAGCAAACGGCAGGCTGAGAAAAACATGACAGAGTTCCATAAAATCACTAACAGACCTTTGAATAGGACTTAATCCAACTGTCACATCACCTATTTCAGTAGGAGAGAAAATACTTAGCCTTACAGCGCAAATTGCACAAATACTGACTGTTTGTCCTCAAGAAATTCAATCAAAGTCACAAGTCTATTAGTAGCTCTGGAATTACTGGTCTCATAGTAAGGCATTCTGGCTACCCTTTGGGGCAACAACAGTAGGTTTTGGAGAAGATGATTTGTATAAGAAGTGCTATGTTAGATTGTTCCAAAAAAATGATTCAGCATATGTAAACCAGCTCAGCATATGTAAACCAGCTCGACCTCTCCATCTGTCATTACCTAGGGCAATCCTACCTTCTCTTCCAAGCTCTCTCTAAACTCTCCATTTATCAGCACTAGCTCAGTTTAAGTTCTTTCCCATTCTCTGGGATCGTCCCAATAAATGTTTGCTGCTCAGCAGAGATTACTGAAATAACTTCCAGAACAATGTATTAGCGTCAGAAGGGCAAGCTGAGAAACAACAAGTGGCAGCTGGTCGTTTTTGCTGCATCAGTGACTTGTGTCATGTAGCCTTAGAGGGTTCTTGTCCCCTCAGTGTATATTCCTTAGCTAATCACACCTGAGTTCACGGAGGGACACGAGCATCTCCAGCACACAGTTCATCACCTCACGAGACGTGTCTGAGATACCACCAAACGGAAATCCATCCAGGCACCTACTTCACAGGATGACATGATCCCAACTGCAGGGCCAATCCAGCTGAATAGTTTATGGGTTGTAGCAGGCTTTGTGCTGCGGCACCTACTACCTACGCACACCACTCTGATCAGATCTCTTTCACACGTACGAGCACAAACCTGGCACAGGCGCTCCGTGGGGTGCTCGAGCTGACCCGACAGAAACACAAGCATGGGCCCTACCCAATTTAGAGCCAATCTATCCTGTTACATGCAGATTTGGTGGTAACGATTCCTAAACTGCAGCTTCACTCGAGACAACATGCAAGTGCTGCTGGTCACAGAGAGCAGACCTTTCTTGGGAGCCTGCAGAGTGTCATATTGAAAATCGTGTTTTAATTTTTAAGGAAAACCAGCCAAATGACCTTAAACAACAGCGACAGAAGATGGCAAATCAAAGAGTTCCCTCACTCTTAGCATGTGTCAAAACCTATCAGTAGCTTGCTTTCTTATAGCGATGGCTGTGTCACACAAAAAAAGCACAAAAAGCGGCCTTAGTAATGGAGAGATATGGCCTGAAACGGCCTTTCTTTTTCTGCTAGTTCTGCTGCAAATTCCAGCCAGCCTAGGGAACACTATAGCTGTGCAGACTGGTGAAACTGGAGAATGTGGAAAGCTCAAATGTGCTGGAAGGGACAGGAATTAACAGGCCAGCCTGTTTAAACTTCCTGTTTTTGCTAACGTTTCTTGCTTACTCTATTTGAAAGACTCCAAAGGCCTTTTGCAAAAAACGCTAGACAACACGATGGCAACTTTTTAAAAATCAAGGCTCCCTTACCCTTGTCCCAAAAATCAAGCCTTAATTTCCCATCATCCTAAATATCTTCCAGGCACTCTAACAGAATAAGAAAGGAAGCTAATTAAAAACAATTAACTTCTGCAGATGACTTTGAATCAGAAAAAGAAAGCTGTGCCAGCAGAGAGCTACAAAGCAAAACTGAACAAACGGCCAGAATTCTTGTCTGCACTTGCTCTTCAGTGGGGATTTGATTCACCGAATTTAGCCACTCCCTCTCTCTAGCCAACGCGTTTTATGACCAGGAGTCTGGAGGAGGCTTTTATACAGTATTGCAGATACTGGGAATACAAGCAAGAGGAATCACCTTTTGCCATGGCCTGTTTTGAAAGAGTTGCTTCACAGATTTTCCCACTCCCTAAGATTGCAGAACTACCCAGCCCTGAACCAGCCCCAGCTCACATATAACCCAGAACTTAAGGAGAAGTGTACTTTTCTCTCTGCAGCAGATGGGATAGGAAGTGAACCAACCGGTGCAAATCATACAGGTAAATCACTTCTCTTCCTTCCATGAATGAACGGTATCATTTATATTCTTCAGTAGTTAATTGGGGTTGCGCTGGTCAGACTGAGCATGGTCTGAGGAGGGGCAGAAGCACTTGTGTGACAGAGGCCAGCCGCTGCAAGGTGAATTAGGGGAGGCCAGGGCTGCCCGCTGCCCAAGAAGTTTTGGCAGTAGGAGGGAAAGGCCTTTGTGAGAACTGGGCTCTTCAAAGTGTTTGGAAGAACTGTCTTTCAGTGCCATTTCTGTAGCTACAGGACATCTTTTATTTAAAGCTCTTTTCCCAACTTCCTAGAGGTTCTCTCTACAGCCCTCAGCAACAGCAAGTTAGCAAAGAGAGCAGAAAAAAAAATTCTTGGCTGTATGCTCCTTTTTTTTTCTTAGCAGTGGTTTGCACCTACTACAACTGTCCCGTCTCCAGCAAACCCTCTCTCCGTTGGCATTAGCAAGCAACAAACATGGGAAAGAGTGAATTTAGGTAACAAAGGATCTCACGCTTGCGTCGCTTTAATGAAACACAAGAGGAAAGAAGGGTGAATGGGCCGGTGACCATGGCACACTGAGCCCCTGCAGGACCAAAGCACATTAAATTTAAATCTGAACTCAGGAGCTAAACTGATGAGGCAGAAAAGTGAATGCAGAGATCACAGGAGTGAACAGGTAAAGAACTAGAATGAGAATGAGTCTTATATTTGTTGTAGTGCCCTTAATAAAGCACAACAAGGGCACAGTATGATGTGAGGCGCCGGTGCATTACATCGGACAAGCTCAATCCTTAAAGCATCACGGATGCCATGCCTTTCTAACTTTAAAGGGAATTGTTACAGCTCTCCTAGCATAGCAATGCCAAGCACGCTGCAATAAACAGCATGCGTACTGAAGATGTCTGCTATGTCTGCTCTGTTTCGCAGCTCCTTTCAGGTAGCTCAGGAGTGGTCTTTGGAAAAGTAAGAGTTCAAGGTTTGAAATGTTTATGGTTTTGTCACAGGCAAAATATGACATTAATCTTATAAAAAAGACACCAATTCCCTCACACATTGCTGCTAACGCTAGCAAATGAAGTCAGAAAACTGTTTTTATCTGTCTCTCTTTAGAGTTTTTCATTACACTTCTGTTAAAACATTTCTGCTGCTGCTTAAGCAAAAGAGTTGCACTGTTTAGCTTTGGATAAAAACGAACCTCTTGAAACCTTCCCTTGGTAAGGTCTTGCTCCTGCATACCTCGGAGCAAGCTCTGGTGCTGGAGACATGCCTTTTGCCAACCTGCCTGAAAACCATCCAAATGTAGCCAAGCTGTAACTCTGAAAGGAAAATCAAGACTGATCTTGATTGCTAAACTCTCTGCTGACATGGCACACCTTGGGAATGTGGAAATGGGAGTCAAGGAACTGATACCAGTTTTAGGGAAGGTGTGGTTACATCCCGCCTGCCCCGTCCCTTGCAGCCTTGTTGCCCTTCTGCCTGGTATTCCTTCTTTCCTTTCGCTAGCTTGCTGCCAACTCCTTCCCCCAGTTTTCTCATGAAATCCCATCATTCTATTTATCTTCCCCTACCAACATAACATGGGATTGTCAAACTCACCCCTGCTTTCGCTTCCTCTGCTCCCTATGGAGTAAGCTGCTGGAGAACAGAGGCAAGGAAGGGCCAAGTGGCTTTCCCAAGGTCACAGTGGGCACTGTGTGAAAGAGTGAAGGGCAAAGCAGTCTATTCTTCCCTCATCCTATTAATAGAAATTTTGGAATTATTTTACTGAAATTTTCCCCCAAATTTCAGCTAGAGGCAGATACCTAGCATGGAAAATATCAGCTCAAAAATGAAAGCCTGCTGAAATTTTAAGTAAACACAGTGGAAAGTACTGAGCAACCTCATCTGTTGCTATAGCTACACAAATTAATGAGACCAGCTATATTTTTTTTAAAACTGTCACCTTGTTATCCACCTAGCATTTCTGGCTCTTGGGAAAATGTCAGCCCCGCAAATTCAACTGGTAATTGCCATCATAAGAAATCCTTTCTGAGGAAATAATTAACATCTGCAAATCCATCAGCTGTTCTGGCTCTGTTGCCAACGTCTACCTGGAAATAATGTGAAACAACTTATTCGAAAGCCAATTGTTGCTCTCTGTGATGCTTGACTTGTATTTCAAAAAACAGCAAAAACATAAGCAGGGGTTAAATCCAGCTTTACTGCAACAAACCCTGATCCTGCTTGCCAAAATTGTTAAAATCTAGGTGCACGGACATAATCAAGGAAAGCTGCTTGGACCACTTTAAAAATCAGGCCACTATGGATTGGCGAAGGGCAGAATCACTGACTCTGTTGGTCTGCCATAAATACCAACATAACATAATAGCCTCCTTTGTGTAAGAGTTTTAAAACTAAAGAAACACCATATTTTTTTGACACTGAGATCTTTTTGTCTTTCCATAACATATAGTGATGAAGAGCTTTGAAGGACACGCCCTTCCGGGCTCTTACTTCCTAGGACTTGGACTCCTGTGGTGTGTGAAACACCCCATCAAGCACTTCATGCAAAAAGAGAACAAAATCTTCAGCGCCAATAAGTATTTTCAGTGTCTGGAGGTCCTTGAAGCAGTGGCCAAGACCTCCCTTTCTCTAATAGGTAAGTGCTCTATCACTCGATCTGCCTTTCACCGCTAGCACTACATTATTTCCCCCATCTGGGTAGCACCTTGGGATCAGTGCATGCCATTACAAACAACAAATACTCAGTTTCCTACATAATGGGAAAGGAAAGAGAATCTGCCTAGTGGGTTTTGAAGGACCTCTCCTGTCGTATTTCATAGATAAGCTTTAAGAAGATGTATCTGCCTTTTAACTTCAGAAAGATTGACAGGCATTTGTACAGTTAAGACAATCAGTCTCACTGCTTCTGTCAGAAGTACAGGTCCTCCACCCTGTCTGATTAATAATGACTAATATCATAATTAATACTGAATAAGCACTTACCCAACGCTTGCCTGACTGTATAATGAAGTCAGGCAAGGCCAGTTATTCCCTAGGAGAAGGGCTTTTTTTGGCACAGCGCCTGTATGTTCAGCTTTGACTTCCCCCTCTCTGTAGTAGACCTCAAAAGCCAGAAGCGCACAAACTTGTCTGTTTTTCCTAAGTATATCCATTTGTCTTAGAAGAGATACTACTGCTATACAAGCCTGGCCTATCACAGATGGTAAAGCTGTTTTCCTTCCCTTCCCTTGATTGCTCTTTGCCCTTGGCCAGGATTTTTTGCTGGGCAGTTCATTCCTGGGGGACCCTGCTTGCATCTCTACAACAAAAACGGTAACAGCTGGGTGAATCTGTTAGCCTGGACGCATGGAACCATGTACCTTGCCTACGGCCTCTCTGGCATAGCGGAAGTACTCAGCGCTCTCCACCTCAAGGTACTGCCTGGGCTGGACCACTTCATGCTCTCCCAAGCTATGTTCATTCAAGGTTAGTAGCAACAGACAGAGACTGTTGAAGCACTGTAGCCACGGGACTCACCCCTCTGACTGTGGACTCTCTCTCCTGGTCACAGCTACCTAAATACACAGGCTAAGCCTTTATGCTGCCTTTCAAGGAGTAGGGTGTTATTTCTGTAACAATGAAGCACTTAAGGCCTTTGCTGGCTCCTGTCCCCCATTCTGCCTCACATTTCTCTTGGGAAAGCCTAGCTGTGAAGATTAACACATTCCTTTCTGCCCAGGTGTCTTAACGTGTTCGGAATACCAGTGAGTTTTATGACTTTTGGTATGCCGCCAAAATCAGAGATCACGTATGACACTTTATCAGTAAAACTGACAAAAGCAGTAACAGGTAGACTGGACTTACAGCTTCCCTCTCTGCTTATCGCCAGCTTTCAGCATGCTTCACGGCTTTTACAGGTCAGCCTAAACGGAAAGTGTTCTTTCAGGAACGCTCAGAAACAAAGCACAGTTCAACCGCTTACCAAGTTATCGCTTGTCACTCAGGCCACCCCAGCTATGAAGTGGAACGCATTTCCTTAAACAAGGAAGGCAGTACAACAGGAGATCATCAATCCATAAAGCTACAGATACTCGATGGCTTTTGATTGTCTACCCATACCCATAGTTTCACTGTATAACTGAGAATGCAAGAAGAAAGGGAACAGACAGCTCCCACGATAGGGGGTCTTTCAGGCAGCTGGTTTAAGCAGGTGAAAAGTTCTTAGTGCACATACTCTGTTTGAGCAATCAAGCCTATTTCTGCATGAACGGAGAGTTTCTCTCTGTCTTGCACATACCAAGTAGCCACTGCTCCCCCAAGGATAAACCGAAAAATTTTCCCCTGCTGCTGAAAATTCATTCAGAATGGCACCTCAACACATTAAAGTCACTTACTCAGTTTCAAACAATGCCATCATCTTTTGAGATCCTTCCTTCCAGGCCCTTGTTAACTCTTTATGCGGCATTAGCGCAACAGGTAAAACAGCGTGACTTTCGGCAGGTCTGCTCTTCTATTTTCACGGCCACGACCGCCTTGCTCTGGATCAGCACGTCCACTTGTTGATGCTCCTTCCCATATTCGGTGGTGCCTTCTGCTCTCTCTTTGAAGTGTTCTTGCGAAACCGCCCGATCCTGGAGCTCTTAAAGACCAGCATGTTTCTGCTGCAAGGATCCTGGTTCTGGCAGGTGAGTTACTTTGTTCTCAGACTTGCAACCTGGCAGTGAGAATAAGTAACATCACAAGATATAGATGTAAGTCTTACTGAGCTAGTTTGGTGAATACTTCTAGGTCCTAAGGGAACAAATTGGTTCTTAAAACAATTTACCTATGATTCACCAGTTTTTAGGCCTCAAAGCAGTACGTCAAGATTAATCCATGCTGAAACTGGAGATTGATAGCATTTGCAACTGAATAGGAAAGAGGACTCCTCTACAAGCCGAAGGAGAATTTCACAGTATGCCATCACAGTCCACAGATGGGAACTCTGTTGGACTTGTGGGAAAGTAAATGTCAGAGATTATTTTAAAGGCAAAATGCTTAGGCTATTTTGGGAAAATGCAAAACTCAAAAATTGTAAGACCTCTCTCAACTGACAGGCTTGCGCCTCAGACAAATGAGAGCAATTTAACAATAAAACTAAATGGAATCTGAAAGACCTGAGTATACTACCTTTGTCTACCACAGTCTTCCCACACAGTCTTGGGTGGTAACTTTACATAAGATTCATCTGCCCTAAGCTAAATGTCCAAAAGCCCAAATTTGGGGTAGTCATCCACGGTTCTTTTAATAGTCAACAGAAAGAAACAGCTGTATCCAGAGAGCAATTCTTGCTATAAGAGGAATCTGAGAGGTCACATGAACGGCCCTCTGGAGGCAGCACTGGCTGCAAAAGCAGCCTAGGGTGAGCAATTCAGACTTCTGTATCTAGAATTTCAATGCACAAGTTAAGAACAATTCATCCAGCCACAATCTCTGGCTGCCATAATTTCCCCGTTGCAAATAGGTGCAACGTCACCTCTGTATCTCCAAGCAGCAACCTGGACAAAGACCGAGATATACTGCACCATTATTAGATGCTGGAGTGCTAATGAAGCCTAGGTTCAAAACTACACAGAGTATTCACACTACATTTTCAATTTCATCTTGATAAATGCAGAGGAGCCACAGAATATACTAATGGATTTAGGTATTTAGACTTCCTTTTTAGATCTAGCCTCAATAATAGCTAAGCAAACATGCCAAGGCAATCTGTTTTTCAACAGCAGCTCGAAGAAAAAGAGTATCACTCACTTACCAGCCTGCTCATAATACCCTTTCTTCTAACCAGATTGGATTTGTTCTGTACCCACCATGGGGTGGGCCAGGCTGGGACCAGTCTGATCATGAAAACATCATGTTCATTACCATGTGCTTCTGCTGGCATTATATGGCGATTCTGCTCCTTGTCACCCTCAGCTATCCCACCACTTACTGGTACGTAGCAGGGTTGAA
Source organism: Struthio camelus (assembly GCF_040807025.1). NCBI lineage: Eukaryota > Metazoa > Chordata > Aves > Struthioniformes > Struthionidae > Struthio > Struthio camelus. The sequence continues at coordinate 6,959,881 of NC_090963.1, forward strand.
CAGCGGGAGGCAGGGTGGGAGAACTGCTATCCATGGTTTGCAAAAATGACCCCATGTTTCCATATACATCCACAAAACCACCATTAAATGACCATACTAAGCTGGAATTCAAAAGCATCACAGCAAGGCATCAGCTAGAGTGAATGACATCTAATGTGATAGCAGGTCAATAACTCAGGAACAGTTGGGCATACAAGATAAACAGAGGGAAGATGACAAATTCAAGCACCCAGGGGCTGCCTAGCCCTCAAAATTTATTGCACAGTTGTACAAGCAGGTGAACCAGCCCCCAAGGAGCAACTGAAAATGCAAACTGAACAGCAAAGCATAGAAGTATGTCTCTTTTCTGAAGTTATTAAAGACTAGAGCAGAGGACAGTGTTGACATTTAATCACTCTACTGGTGCCAAAATGCAAATTCCCGCAGCTATACTTGGATGCAAGTAAACAATGGAGAGAGTGAAAAATATAAGGCTATGCTTGAAGGGGCCAACGTAGCACAGAGGATCCACTTTTGATTTACAACATAACTACCGACATAACTATGTGATTCAAGTAACAGTTTCAGATAGACCTAACTTGGTTGTTAGCCAGCAACAGGTTATATTAACTATACCTATGCCGATATTATTCTCCTGCAGGTGCATTAAAATATGGAAGAAGTGTATCAGACTCCAAGATACCGAGAGACTGAAGTTTGTTAGAAGTTCCTACACTCTGCTCTTAAGAGCAACAGACCAGGAAGGAGATGGCTCCAAGCAGCCCTTTCTTCATTCCTAGAATCCAGATGGATTATTAAGAAAATGAAAGGATTTTTCTGTTGACTGCAACAGTAGGTGGAACTTTAGAGATTAGATCAGATTCCCACTTCTCCACAGAATTCCTATGCAATTTTAAGAGTAATTTTTAACCTCGTTTCATTACCAAACTTATGCGTTTTTACTTCCTGATGCCATTCAGCTCTCCAGTTTCAAACTGAAAGCTCCCCAGAGCCTATACAGTTTCTAATGAATAAGGCAGAGCAGAGATTCAGATTTTAGTCAGAATTTCAAGGTGCTACTCTGCTGCAGATAATGAATTTTCATAGTTTATTAATGGAACGGTAATGTTCACATGAACAGAAAATACTTAGTTGGGAAAGATTCTTTTAAACACTTTAAAGTTAGGGGGGAAAAGAGGTATGCTGCAGCTGTGATTATTTATAAACAAGCCAGGCACAAGAACAGCATTAAAGCCACAGCATAGGTAGATCTACAGGCATACAATCCCTTCTTTCCCACTCTGATTTGCCAGGTCTGTAACAAGTCACTGTACTTAAGGCTGTGGGGCAAAAGTCTAAACATCAGATTGCCATCATATAGTGCTATGCGAGCAGTACTCAGAAGGGTCCTGACGTTAGGCAACAAGTACCAAACTCACTCCAGGCAGGACTAGGTACTAAAGCTGAGTCTACTGCTACTTTGTCCCAGTTTCTATGATTCAGTTTTGCCATGTGAAAAACGAATAACAGGTTTTTGTATTTACCTAAAAACCGTGTGCCAATGACTTTAACACATTCGGAAGATGAAGATCAACTTTTAAAATATGCAAGTCATTTTCTAATTAACTATTTGCATTTAAAAAGGAACACTAACCCCAAAGAGAGTTCACTGGGCTATCAGGGCATCCTAATGTGGAAGAGGACACAGGAGCAAACAGCACCTGGAACATAGCCTAGGTTAAATATGCAGTCCCAGCGCACTCACGGACCAACAAACTAATTGAAGTCCTTCTCTGTCCTTCAGCCTATCATGCAGAAGTTAGAAGTTACTTATTAAAAACCAGGGGCCTTAACTTGCAATAACTGAAGAGTTATTTTTCAACCAGAGTGGAAGCAACTCATCTGATGGGTAGCAGCTGAACCACAGGACAGGCTGTACTTTGTTCTTGAAAGTTGGTAGTAAACATAGACTGTTTAATCCAGCACATAGGTCTTTCAAATACAAAGCTCACATAGTGACTGATGCTCTTTCCCCAGAGATCACAGGTTTCAAAAGCAAAGAGAACAGGCTTCAGCAAAGCAGTAACGAATGTAAAGGTAACTCACACGTTAGCAACCAGTTTAGCAAAGGCAGTGATGGAAGAAGAGAGGTGATGAGGCCCCAGAACAGCAAGACTCTAACAACTCTGCAGCAGCAAGAATCTCACGGCAAGACTAAATTATGCGATTAGATGCAGGCTTCCTGTTATTTTTTTTTTAAGCCTAGCACAGCCAAAGTCTCCTGTGTCAAATTCATGTAGCTAGTTGCAAGAGGATTCACACAAATTTAAGGTGTTCAACACTGTAACGTCTTTCAGCACTTGATTTTAGGTTTTGAGACTGAAGAATTTTATTAATAATGAAGAGAATTAGCATAACAGGATCCTGAATTTGTTTTGAATTTAGCAGTTCTTTTTCACATGAGCAACACAAGGAAGTTTTTAGTTGTCTCTTCCATTTCTTGTTTCAATTTTACAACTGGCTCTGGTGTCCTTTCTCAGGCAAAAGGACTTAAAAATTTCAGCACCTCCCTCCCAAACCACAGGCCTTCCTGCTGTCCACTTAGCTTATAGATTAAATGCGCAAAAGAGGTACAAATAGGTATAAAAATTGACAAAGCAGGAAAGGTGCTCAGAAAAGCTTTATCACTCTAAATTCTATCCCTGAGGCATACAAATTCAAGGAAATGCTTTAAAATGGTGTACTGGTGTGTCCTGCTTATTGAATTCTTGCAGCTATACCCTTTTTTTAAATTTAAATATCTGATTTCCTCCAACCCACCCCTGACCTAGGTTAGCTGTTGTACAGGAGGACTGAGACACGCAGCCTGAAGCCCAGTAAAGCTGCCTGCTCTGCTCAGGCGCAGTGGTTCTCAACAGCGACACGCATAGCGCCAACTGAGGCTTCTGCCGTGAAGTTCAGCTTCACCCAGAAAAGCACTGAACTATAAGATGTGGTTCTTTAAATAGATTATATTCAGTATTGGGTAACTCAGAGCAAAGCACATATTTTAAAAAAGAACACAAGGTAAAATATGTTAAAAAGGACCATCTTACAAAGGAAGATGGACAATCTATTAGCCCTTGACAGGCTAGACAATCATTGTACACAAAACAACAAGCTGTACAAAACCGAAAAGAGATGGCAGATAGGTTTGTAAGGCTTTCTGCACTTTTATTCTTTTCCTAGTCCAACATTTCTTCTGATCTCTTTCAAAGAATGCTTCCAGGTCACGTCAGAACAGCAACAAATTGGTCTCTGGTTACGTGCAAAATTCAAACAACGTATATAGAAAGATAAAATTGCAAAGATAAAAAAATCAAACTAAAGGCCAGGCTCACGGGTTAAAATATTTCTTCTGTCCAAGTCGGAGAGACTACAGTTTGGGTATATTTGAAATCATATTCCAATTTTTTAAAACAAGCTACGCTCTTTTTTGACTGATAAAAAGGTGGCTGAAGAAAACTAAACGAGGAAGTTTCCGGTGACCACTTTCTTTTTCCTTTTCAGTATATTCCATTTGCTGACACAGTTGTTCACACAATGACTTTCCACATCTCCTCCAGTTCTCACCCTTTCCCACGTTTACTAGCCTTTTTACAACAAGAACTGTCTTGACGAGGGACTCTTCCTGCCTTTAAGCATAACAAAGACTCTGACAGAAATTTGACATGGAAGTGGGATCTGCTCATCATGAAGTTTGAGCTCAGAGACAGGGGAGAGGTATTAAAAAAGTCTATAAATAGTAAACTGAATGTGTTAGGGATCTACTTCCAGGCTATGTTACAAACAAACTCTGGTGTCCAAGCCGCTGTCCTAAGTCACCTATATAAAAGTCTTGACAGCTAGTCTCCAGCAAAAGAACGTATCTTCATCATGACTTTGAAAAGCCACTGAATTAATCCTTCCAAGCAAGTTTCACTGGTTAAGGAAGACCCAAGATTAACTGCTTTGTCTACAACCCAAAATGCACAGAAACGAGAGACGGCCATTTGGAAAAAGCCATTCAGATGGGAAGAGAACAAAGAAGGAAGACATTTCTTACACGATCAATGCCAAAGAACTTGGCTTTGCACATCTGGACTGAAACATTTTGTTTTGTAAGCACAGCATCTTTTGCTGTGGAATTTCTACCTAGACATCACAATGCTGACTCCAGACAAGCAATGCGTGTTGCTTTTGGCACGTGGCGGATTTCAGTCCAATCCCTAACTATGACTTGCAGTTAGGTAGTCTCGGGTGGCTGGATGGAGGATGACAATGGAATCAGGCAAGTTCCTGAAAAATGATCCACTTTCAAACCAGTGTTCACAGCTGATCTTGGGTCTGTTTTGGAGATGGAGCAGTTGTCACGACCACAGTGGAAACTGCTTTGGTAGTGCCAGACACTGTTCCCTGCTGGAGATGGGAGGCTGGTACTGTTTGAATGCGCACCTGTTTGAAATGGAAAGAAAAAAATTCAACGCACGTCAAGAACAACCTCATGAGACATCGCACTTGCATCCCACTCCCACACTGGTAAATCACCTGCTTCCATCACAGCACAAATTCAGTTATATGAACAAGACCAAGCAGCAAAATACATGAAGAACAGACTCTGGCACAAGAAGATCAGGGCATCTACTGTTCACGTGGGATGGTAGCGAGAGATCTTGAGATTAGAGAGCAAGGACTAGTTTCAAGAAAAACATACATGTCAACTGCTTTTACAAGTTTTCAGAAGAATGACTTGGATCCTTTGGATACTTCACTTCTACAGGCTTGTTACTAACAGCTCTCAATGCAGATTACCTGTTTGGAATTACAGAACACTGCATCTGTAGACAGAGAGATGGATGTACAAAGAAGGGATGCAACTTCTCCGAGACATGGGGACCTGCAGATCCCAAAGTAGAGAGCACTACAAAAAAGCGAAGTGTATAGGAAGATTCCTTCAATCAGTCAGGAACACTTCCTGACAGGATTTTTGGTTTTACATTCATTATACTATCGGTACTTCAGAAACATCTAAAAAACATACCTGGATGCAAGGAAGGTAAAGGAGATGATAGACTGCATGAGCTTAATGTAGGCACCACAGCGAGGTTGTGTACCTGTCCTTTTTATGGAACCGCGTGCATCAAGTATAAAGTCCCCGTGGAGTTAAGTCAAGTCAGCAAAAAGCAAATGATCCCATCATTTTAAGTATCTTTACCTGCGTGGCCTGGCCTTGTTGCTGCAGCTGCTGCAGTTGCTGTGCAGTCAGAAAACTCACTGGTTTGTTCCCAGCAATCAGTTTTGTCCCTGCTGGCATCGTAGTCAGGATGATATTTCTACCCAGTCCACTGATGCTAAGGAAAGAGAATCGTTGAAAGGTCAGTAAACAGCACAGCAGGCCAGATCTCTCGGATCACAACGTTCAACCTCAGATGCCCCATTCCACCTTCAGGAGCTCCTTAGTGACTTCTGTGTCCCACTGTCACCAGTATTTATATAACCCTGTCCTCAAAACACACTCAGTCACATAAAAGCAGATAACGTGTATACAGTAACGAGGTATGTTGTAAGACAAGCTACGCTGAGATAAATGCATTAATTTTTGGTTCATCTACAAAAAGCGCTTTCTCAGTTCTGCCTAAACTGTTCTTCCGGTGCTAAGAGATCAAAGTTACTTATCTAATTCGCTAATGATTTTTTTTGTCTGACAACACTGACCGATACAAAAGTGACAAGTTTATGTCAACACTTCTCATGACAAGAGAACATTACTTTACTTTATCACATGAATTAAACCCTTTAACTCTCAGCTGTGCACCACCCTGGGTTAGTCTAATCAGACCTGAACACTTCCAAAGGAATGCAAAAAATAGCTAAGCACACAGTGTTCTGCCTTGAAGATTTAACGAAGGGGGACACTACCAGAATTCATGGAAGAATAAACAAAAAGACTTCAATACCTGAATGCCAGAGGAATTTGCACCGATGCAGTTAACACTGCACTCGTTTCTTTAACAGAAAGAGATAGCCTCAGATTATAAATATTTTTAGGTATGTCACCAGGTTATTTCTTGCTCAAACACACAGAATTCATCTAATAACTACTGTCAAGCAAAGAACTTTTTTTTTTCTCTGCAGCAGATCGCGAGAACCTACGTCCCAGGGCACCTAAACAGAGACTGCGTTCTTATCACAAGACGCTGTACTAATTTAGTTTCCTGCAGTTAATGGACCTATTAACAGACTGCAGGTCACTTCCACCCTCCGCTCTCTAGGTCTCTAGGAACCTGATTGATCACAGACCTTCCTTAGCCTATTTTTAAAGCAAAGCTACCAGGTGTTGCTTGCTGGTATACATGCAAAGTACTCACTTGGCCCCAAGGTTGCCCTTGATGATGGGGGCAGTCACCACACTCTTGCCTTTCACTGGCTGGCTGATCACTGACAGAGGCACTGTTATTCGTGCTGGTAGTTTACCCTAGAGAAGTTGAAGAACGTATGAGGAGCAGTGGGGAGTTCAGCAGAGAAACTGCTTGACAACATGCAATTACCATGCAGTTTGCTTTTTAGGAGTCTTGGGAGTAGAAACCAACAGCAGCTTTGCTGATGAAATCTGTGCCTTCAAACTGTATTAAACTGGGAATTCAGTAAAAAAGTTAACACAAGTAACGAGCACTTTTAGTTCTGATACCGTTCCAAGGGAAATTATTCCAGAGGGGCAGGGCAAGACGCTTAACTGCAAGAGGTAGGACTTTAGATAAGCGAAGTTTATTTTATTTACTCTCAACAGGCGTTAAGGGAAGACAGACATCTGACTGTTGTTCTAGTCATTCGGCATTTAACCACAATTCCAACACAATGAAATTAATTGCAGACTCATGTTCTACAGTACTTAATTTGAGCCCTTGTGGATATAAAGAGACATAAACCATCAGTATCTTTAGCGTTCCCCTTTCTCACCCACCTCCAGAAAAAGCTTAGTATTACTTACTGCCTGGGACGTGGATACTACTGTGGTGCTCACGGGTACCTGCCGCACAGCAGTGGCTCCTGTGCCTATAGTTATGGGAGTCCCTGCAGCCCCTGAGGCCACAGCTACTGCTTTCGACACTGTGGCACTCACGGTCGGTAACGAGACAGCTGAGGTATGGACTGTGCCAGGCACGCTCACTGCTGAGGAAGAGGGCACTTGCTTAGCATGAGTAGCTACAGTAATGGTCTGCCCAGCTTTGGGTGGCATCACCCCCAGCCCCTGCACAATTCTTATAGTAGCAGCCGGTTTGGCCTCAGTGGATGCCACCGTAGTAATGGCTTTGCTCTTCTGGTCTGCCACAGTCATGCCCAGAGCAGGCATCAGTCTGAAAGCGGAGCTCGCTGGCTCTGCAGTCTTTAAGTCAGGAGTCACTTTAACCACTGTGCTTCCAGCCGGGCTGGAAGAAGCAGAAGTGGCTGTGCTAGTCTTGGCTGGAGAATCAGCAGTCTGAACAGGATTGGATGTCACGTGCAAAGTTGCCGAGATGCCCTTCCCACTAGCACTGCTTCCTGCAGCTGCTGTGAAAAGGTCCTGAGTGAGTTTGACAGTAGTGACTTGAGATTTGGCCAGGGTGGCCATCATGTCCGGGGTGATACGCAGCACGGTCTGTCCCTTCGCATCCGTGGTGATTGAGGATGGGGGCAGGCGCAACACATCCTTTCCTTGGATCCGAAAATTGGTAGCTGTGAGTGGGATACCACTTCCCGGCTGGGTCTTCATGCCAAGTTGCCCTGTAATAGCCACCTGGAAGAGATCACAGAAACAACTATATCAAACCAGGACCCAGTCCAAGGCACAGCCAGACACAAAGTAAAAAAACTTCCCAACAGGACGGTATTTGCTCAGCGGCTGATACTCTTTCCTCCTATAAAAACTGAAACGACATTTCAGCAGGCTGCTAGCACTCGCTACGTAGCTGAAACAGGTTTTGGTTGCTCATTAGATGGCATTTCCAAAACCATATCAAAATTCGAAACACTACGGAGTTTGCTTCTTTTCCAAACATCCTAAGATGCTAAGTCAAAGAACCTGCACAAACACATTCCTCCCTTGTACGTTGTCCAGATGCACAGAACGCAGTTTTTGGTCCGCTATGAGCGCATGAAAATGGGGCTCAAACACAGCAAAAGAGCAACTGCCTAAATCTGTATGGTGAATCAACTCACGCAACAATATGGCTCACTATCGCTTTCACTATCTTTTCACATTTGCCCATCAAGTCTGTCACAAACAGGAAACACCTGAATCACCAAGTCCGCTTCCTCATCCCTCCCTCTCTCTCACCTGCTTGATGATATTCTGGCCAGCTACATTCTGGATGACAGTGGTAGAGGAGGTGCTTGTAGCAGAACTGCCTGGAGAGCTGGTTACCGGCTTTACAGCAGGACTGGGTGCTGCAGACAGTCCTGCCACAGTGATGCCCGTCTGTCCTGTCACAGAGCTTCCCGGTCTTTGCACCTGCACTGGGCTGGTTTGAGCTTTCACTGGTAGAGTCATCACAGCCTATAGCAGGACACAGAGGCAGCTTATGAACAGGCTAATACTCATTCTTTTCATTTTATGCCTTAGCTTCCAAGTTCTGTGGACTCTTTGGCTGTTATGCTACATTAACTGTGTCACAGAAATAAAAAACGGGGAGGAAAAAAAAGAGACACAACAGTATTCTGTGCAACTGTTTCTATGCTCCTGTCCTGCAGTCAACTGCATGTTCCACATAAGCAAGTAAACCCTGTTCACTATTCCAAAAATACTAGGGAGCCCCACAGGATAGAAATCAGGGTCGCTTCGCCATTTCCACGCAGCCCCGCAGTCTTACCTGCGGCAGCACTTTGGTTTGTGTGGCTGTAGCTGGAACGCGGATCTGAGGCACTGACGTTGACTGCTGCTGCTGGGTTACCACTGGGGCTTGCTGAGACACAGCTGGGAGGCTGGACTGGGCAGCGACCACTCGGACCTGGGACAGTCCTGACGACGTGGTGTGACTTACCACCCGGGTGGGAGGCGGCTGTGGCCCAGGCTGCGTCTGTGAACTCTGGGCTGTAGAAAGCAATGTCCCAAGCTGTGGCATGGTAGGGGATGATACCAGAAGAACACTACAGAAAAGACAAAGCCAGCAGGTCAGCAAAGATGTAGGAGATGACAGAGGGGATCAGAACATTCAGAAGTGATGCAGGAGACAGAAGCATGGCATACCTTTGGCTAGGTTTTGCTGGCTCTGATCCAGCACTAGGTACGCTCTTGCTAACCACAGACACTGGTGGGGGTGAAATAGGTGTTGCTGGTAACGCTGGTGCAGTTGGTGTCACAGGAGTCACAGGAGTCGGCGGCATGCTCGAGTCACTAAGGCTCAGCTGACTGGGCTCTGATGTGCTGCTAGGGAGCGCTTTCACAGAACTCTCCTTGCTACTAGATTTCTGCAAAGAAACCACATACAGCATGAGGTCTTGACAGAATCTGGCTTTGATTGCTCATTCTGCAAAGAACGAGATGTGCATTTGAAACTGAGGTCTATAGGGATATGAATGATGTCCAAAATCCTGAGGTGCAAAATCCCGAAATCACCGATGAATGACTGTCCTCCTCCCTCCGCTGCAGCCACTAGCGAGCTGGGCAGTTTGACTGCCCCTGTTCTCAAGCAGAAATGCATCTCAGCAGCGACAGACATTCATAACATTCGGAAATTTTCCACCTTAGTTAGTTTGCCAATTGCAACTATTTTAAGGACGTTTGATATTAAAAAAGAGAAAAAAAAAAAAGACATCCAAACCCTCACAGCTTAAGCACAGCAAGGGGGAGCAGATGTGATGCACGCTCTGTGCCACAGATTAACCTCAAAACTGCATCTGAAGAGACCATTCCTAAAACAGGGGGCACAAATCAATTCCTTTGAACTTTCTGCTGAGATCAACAAGGATAACAGTGGAAGCTGCAAGAAGCAACAGCTTCTGTCCTTCCCTCTTCATTTCGTTCAGTGGTACAAGACTAACGCTTGTGTTCACATACACAGAGTGAATTGATAAATCGAATAGGAGGGAATTTTCATTAGCTGCTGTGGATGCAAAATGTATGGATTAGGTTATGTCCCTATCTCATTCCCAATCCCGAAAGTATCTGCGCAAACCTGTGCAAAGAAACTTACCATTTTAGCCGGAGGTTTTGGCTTCTGCTGAAGGGCTTTCTTAGCCTTTGCTGCAGCAGCTTGAGCCTGGTGAATCCGTTCTGTGAATATAAATTACTAGTTACAGTTCCTGAACAGAGGCAAACTGAGTTAAGAAAGTGGTTATCCAACACTATAAATACGTTTTCAGACAATAAGAAATTAAACACACATGTACACAGAGTCAGGCACTAGCCAAAAGAACAATACCAAGCAGAATAAGCCAAAAAAAGGCTGAAACAAAGATGTGCTAGAAGCTGTCAATGTACATATGTTTGTAGTTCTTGCACACAGGGATGTTAATTTTTCTAACAAATACTCATTTCGAATTGACACGTTAATCTGCAGGACTGGACTTAAGAGCTGATGGACTACTGTTAGCAAACCGACTACAGAAAAAAGCTGGACTGACAAATTAATGCTCATCATGCAGCTGGAGTGAAGAAGCTCAATAGCAAAATGGAAAGCAAAACACAAAATTAGATTTATAAACATCTTCACTTTGGAAGATATAGAATAGGGTAGTACCACCAGGCCAGGCTTACCAAACTCTTCCTCACTCCTATCCCGGTGCAGGTATATCCACAACTTGCGGCCAATATCGTACTTCACACAGGGATCTTTCTCATAATGCAATCGGTCCAAAGCACCACTAACAACAGTATTAACCTGAAAATTTGGAATTCACAGTATTACAAGATGCCCCAGCCTGGGCCAACTAAAGGTCACGAATAGGAAAGTTGATCCTATTTGGCATATAACTGTAAAAAGTTGCTAGCAGTCTTCATTTGAGTAAGGAACGACTGTTCTTAAAGAGCAGATGTTGCAGCAGAAGATGCTGCTTTTCTACTCAGATTGAATGGAACATCTGCCAAGGCCGAGGTCTCTGAGAACTGACAACGTTTCTCAATCTGAAGTGAGAGCAGCTATATGACACAGTACTAATTGTGTGAACTTTCTAGCTGTTTTTCCACCAGCCAGAGTTCAGCGCAGCCACAGCTCACCAGAACGGTATATAGCTCTCCTCCGCAAGTCTCAAGAAGCACAAAAGTGATCAGACCTTAGTCAGTGAATACTGCCTGGGTCTGCTGCAGTGTATTTTAGCAGAGCCTGTTGGAGGTTAAGACGTGACATCCAACTTACTTGAGCACTTGTGACATCAGGAGCAAGGAACTGGGAATCTTTAAGCAGCTCACAGATTTCCGCACGAGTTCCTTCTCCGTTAGGAAGGCGAGCAGCAGCGTCACGAACTGAAACAGAAAATCAGAGCTTAAACTTACAGCCTTAACTAGGTGTCTGCATTCAAGTTCTTCAGCAGATATGTTTCTGTGTTGCTTTCTTATCCTTACTCTCATAGTGCTTACTTGCTCACTAAAATCTAGCCCTCGTGCTCCCCCAGGGCCCCTGATTGACTCTATGAGCACACTGTAAAGGATTCTTTTAAAGTACATCAGTTGCGATGGCTTGGTTCTGAACTTGGGGACTGGCACTCCATTCCTGAATGACTATGTACCGCCCCAACTTCACAACACTATACTCAAGCCAGTACTCATGGTTTTCCAGCTATCTGAGCCTTAGATCCAGCCAGCCTCACGGACTCTCTCTTCCCTCTACTTCCCGTCTTCTCTCAGATCAACAGTAAACAGAGAGAAGCTTTCTTTTCTAGCTATTCCTGCTCCCAGCATTTCATCCACCTTTATTCCATGTGACTGTCGTCTTCTTCACTTAGGTCATCCCAGTCCACCCACCTTTTCCCTTTATAACGTAGATTCCCATTGTTTGAGGGGACGGGGATGCCTTTAAGTTTCTTGCAGAGGATGCCATCACCTTACCAAGGGACAAGATGGTGACATAGGCTGGTCTGTCTGAGCGCAGGAGAGAATGCTCTCGGGCTTTGTTTAGTGATGTTTCCTTGTCAAACACCCCCTTCACAGGACCAACAACTGACTCAAAGCCATGCATACGGAAGGTGAAAGCCTTGTGGGGCTGGCTGTAGCGGTAACGTTCCTGTATTTGGAAACAAGAGGGACACAACTTAGCAGGAAACACACAGAGAAAAAGCTTGTGCTACGCAACACAACACGTGTCTTGAAGCTTGTGCTACGCAAGTCGTGAAGAGGAGAGACAGAGCATTTATACTATAATATATTACAATAAGTTAGTATCATTCTTTAGAGAGAAAAATACTTTTTCTTCTAAAATTAAAAGCTGAAATACTGCTGTATAAACTCATTTCTGATTAAGGCAAGCACAAACTTCTTCAAGCGGAATATAAAGCACCACCTAACTGAAGTGCCCAGGTACAGCACGTTAGGTTCACTGTTGAGCTGCTGCACAGACTGCTTTCACCGGTGTGAAAGATCATGTGTCCTGGCTAGCAAACACCCCTTCCCCCAGCGACAACCTGCCATTTCTTCCTCTCCTAACCTGGCAAAAGAGAGAGTTCCAAAATTTAACCTGCGTACCCTACCAAGCAAACAGCACGTGTATTCAGGGAGGACAATCCTTACCACACGTTCACCCTAACGCATGCATTCTTACAGTAACGCCACAAGCCTTAAAACCGCAATGGAACTCGTGTCTACTACGGACAACATAACTAAGTGTTCGCGTACACTTATTCCCACTTCTCGTCTCCTTCTGTGTACACATACTCAAAAACATATACAGATGCAATCCTCATATGGTGGGAGACTGCAGAGGAGATGGAAATATTTGCATCACCAATTTGAATTAATTTTGCACCAAACCCATTGGAAACAGGTGTTTTTGAAATAAAGAACGAGGCTGTAACTTCAGCAAGTTTTACCTGAGCCGAGATACCTACCTGAAAGCAGAAGAAATCTGTTACTTCTTTGTGTCAACAAAGTTTCTAGAGAGTATACAACTGCCATCAAATAAAGATTTTCTTGTTTTAGCTCCCAATAATGTTTCAACGTGTGTTTCTAAAACTGAGAAGTTTCTCTTCTTACCTGCTCCTGAAAAACACGTTTCTCCTCTCCAGTGCTGGGTCGGACTACATAGTCAGTCCTTCTGAAACAAAGATCACCATCAGCTCTGTGCAACAAGGCAACCGCAATTCCAAAGGATATCCCAAAGGATTAGCCATCTCACCCTTTCTGCAGATTCTTCGCACACCAAAGAACAAATTCTGAACGCATTTACGCTAATAAAAATGAAAAGTCCTGCAGAGATCTTAAAATATGCTCTATGCCCTATCTGGAGGTAAGCAGGGACTGTAAATAATCTAGTAATCAGAACACAAGCTAAGTTACAGGTCTGCTCAGATAACATAAATGAACTTGGGACAAACTAGTTCATTTTTTGAAGTCTAGTCACCACATTTATAAAATCAGACTATCCAATTCCCTCCTGCCCCCATGACACAATTTGTATTCCCTTCTGCCCCCATTTGTATTTCAGGCAGCTAGCTGTTCAGATCCAGAGACGCAAGGATCAAACTCCATAGCTTTAACATGCACTGCAGAAATAAGTTTTCAACCAATACTTATATACTTACACCCTGGGAACTGGTGTTGTGGCATCTGAGCTGTCTTCGTTTTCCTGTCAAAAGACAGAGAAAAGTCAATATTCAATATTACTCGGGTTTTGTGCTGCTAAAAGGTGATCCTTCTGACTCACCTTGAAAAAAGTCTGGTCTTTGGTCTCCAACCAGAGTTGGAAAAGTGCTGCCAATTCTTTCTCGTGATCTTGGCAAGAACCTAGTCCAAGAAGTCAAGGAAAAGAGGAAATAGAAGTCTCGTATCTGTTATGAAGCCAGCACCCTGCTGCTGCTACTTCCCAATCATCTCCCACTCCCTTCCCACCTCAATGCATCACCAGTTAGAAAGCAACTTCCACACTTCACAGATGCTCCAGCTTTGCTGCTTGAACACATTCAGGCTCAGAAACATGCTAAAGCCTAGTTAGTCCCCTATGTCGGTATGAAGGGCCGTGCTTCAACTTCAGGCATGGCAGGCAAGGGACTTTTGAGACGCAGCCACCTGATACTGGCAGGTAGGTCCCACTCTGCAAGTAAACCCGGTCACCCAATCCCTGAGCAGAAACAGGTGCCTACACAACCTCCACCAAGGATTGTAAAAGGGATTGGAGGAATACCTTCCTAACTCCAAACCTCAGCCTGTTTGAGCCTGCAAACACGATCAAGAATCATGGCAATTACTGAAGAACAGAACGTTTTGCCTACGAACTAAAGCCACAAACAAAAAATCAAGACATCTGCAACTAACTCACTGTGAGCCTGGCCACTTTATTATTAATTTATTCTTTGATTCCCTCTTTTAAAATAAGAATAATATGAGTTTGTTCCACAGAGAAGCTTAACTCCTTAAGAATTGTAATAACTTATAATTACTCTGAACACTCAGAAAGTATGATCTACAGAAGAGAAAAGATGAAGGTGTTTAAGCAGCTTTGAAGGGTAGGTATAAACCTGGTTACATCAGCAACACAAAGAAATAAAGTCCAGGGCCTTTGCTCACTTATTCTCTGCCTGTTGCTGACGCTTATGTCTGGTGACAGTCTTGAAGATAAACGCAACGTGGCATAGCTAAGAGAAGAGAAAAGCCCTAACCAATGAAATAACCACTCTGCATGTCTCTCTCTGGGCTGCAGCGTGCTAAAAAGCAGTCATGGAGAAAACCTTTACAATAGTAGAAATCATAGAAGAGCACAAGTTACTCACCAAGCAATTTCCACTGCTGAGTTTTTTCCTTGAATTCAACAAAAGGGGAGAAGCTAGAAGGAACATCTGCAATGAAAGACATGCATTTCATAGACATCATACCATGGTGCACCCCCAAAATCCTACTGTTACATTACAAGCTGTTCAGTTAAACTTATTAATGACAGACAAAGCATTTTAAGTGATTATGTAAGTGCATCTCCACATTTGTACTCGCCCAAAGGGAAGGCTAGCATCTCAGAGTAACACTGCAAGCGTAAGAAAAGAACAGAGCAGGATAAAGAGCCTTTCACCTACAGGTTGTCAGATGAGATCCTTTTCATGCAGTGAAGCAGCAGAAACTGTTACTGTACGGTGACAATTCTTGGGCTCATGTGACGCAAACTTGAGACTTACAGTAATCACCAGCACTGCGGATAATATTAGGCATCCACGCTGCAAAGATCATTACAGTCTACACCGTCCCCCCCTTTAAAACTCCTAGCTAAAGCAAATGAGAATCACAGAATAATTTAGGCTGACAGGAACCTCTAGAGCTTAGCTGGTCCAACCCCCAGGTCAAAACAGGGCAAGCTTCAAGTTGCCAGTAGATTGCTCAGGGCCTCATCTAGTTGATTTTTGACCACCTCCAAAGACAACCACAACGTCTTTGCACCAGGCCGAAAATAATCTCTTGTTGTTTCAAGCACAGGATCACAGGTAGGAGAAAACAGCAGTGCCACAATCCTAATAGCGCCCCCCTCTGTAGGTATCTAAATAAAAGGTTAGTCTACAGGGCTGACTGCCAAGAACTTTTTAACAATTAAAAAAAAGCCACTCGACGTATATTTTTGCATAGTCAGTAACGAAGCTGGATCTAATCTAGTACACACACACACACACACACAAAATAAGTCTATCACTCTCAGGAAAATAAAAGCCATAATGCCCATCACAGAAACATAGCCAAAAATGCAACGATTTATTGCAGCAATGTTGATTGGAGTTACAATATAAACGAGCACTGATTAGAAGTGAGGTACAAGCATCATCATTATTTTGAACAGCCATTCTTACCTCTGCTGTCACCTGTCAAGTACTGCAAGGCAGGCAAAACCAGTTCAGACCAGTTGGGGGCAAAGGAGAACCAGTTATTTAGTGTGCTGGCAGGAGAAGACTGCCAATCTAGAACTTTATCCTCAAGCTGAAAAGGAAAAAAAATCCTATTAAAGATATCATGATTTGAACTACGAATGCTTTGATACAAGAAGAAAACAGAACTGCTAAACACGTCAAGGGAAAAGAAATATATATATATACACACATAGTAAAAAGAAAAAAAAACACCTGACTTTTTCAAGTAATCCTAAGATGGTACTTCAGGCAATTGACACTGAAAAGGGGTAAAAACATCCCACACCATCGCTGGCCCTAACATACGTAATATAGCTAACCATGATCTGAAAAAACGGGTAGGGAAAGAGATACTTACAAATTGAATAGATTCAGGTTTTGAAACATGGTAAAAACAGAATGTGGTACACACTTCCGAAGCGTTGGCAGTTTTTAATCCGTAATTTATGCTCATATAATTTATAGCAGGATATTTCCAGAGAAGATCTCTGCTATACAGCTGTCCAAAACTCTATTCCCTAATTTTCCTTTCTGAAAAGATTCCTGTAAGATGTGTGGGTGGTTCCTTACCACAGAGAGACTAGCAGGTCCTTCCAGAAACAAAATCTCCAAAAGAAGGAAAAAGAAGCTAGAAGATATTTCATTTACTCCAAGGCATGGCTTCATCTCTTCAAGAGGTCTTCAGCGGAAAGAAAACACAAGTAAAGTTTCCTTAGTAAATATTCACCTTCACACGCCAGATGAACACTACACATTTTGCACATCCTACGCTTTGGGAAACCAAAGCCAACAACCTTCTATTCTTAGGCAGCAGCAGAATTTCACAACAGCAGGTCACAGCCGAGACGCCTTCCCCATCAACGGTGAAAGAGCCAGACACAGCAAAGACAGAGCTAGTTACACAGCTCTGCAAAGATACCACAAAAATGAGCTGCAACTTCTGTTGCTGTCTCGGTCTCTGCAGTGTTCAGGGCCCTGCCATTAAGCTTCCACCGGAGGATCCAGAGCCCAGCTGATTTTTTCTACTTTGATATGTGTGAAAAAATACCACCAGTTCAGACTGGCAAACGGGCTCAAGTGTAGGGTCCCACGCATCTGATAAAGTAAACCTCCACGGAAACTGTCACTGCTAGTTTTACAGAGATTGTTGACTTGTGTGTGGTGGGAACGTAGACCGAACCAGGCGCACGCAGACAGAAGCACATTCTCAAGCCATCAGCAATTCCTTCGCATGCAGTACTTCCCCACACAAGGCAGACGGGAATCTTTGAATATCTGACAACAGCAACACTTCTCTACTAACTCTCCTGCAAATAGCTGTCTCTATAAAATGACTCAGAGAAAAGCGAATTATCTGGTATTTAAAAGCTTATCCATGCTCTGTACTACAGTCTGTGGCATGACGTCCAGATAGGCACTCAGTAAAAGTACCTTAAAACGTGCCTAATTATGGGTGGCCGCTGTCTCTCTGGCACAAATATGCGTGCACATCCCCACCCACTTCCTCCGAAGCACTTACTCCTCTTTGACAGACGACAGAGGGAGGGGGGAAGGATCCTGAGACATTGGTGGGATACCATCTGCATTGCTTAGGGAGTCAGCCAAATCTTCCACCTCAGATTTAATCATCTTCAGCTTTTTTTTCTTCTTGTCTTCCTTTTCCTTTACTTTTTTCTTCAGGGTTGCAAGGTCAAATAAGGCTTCAGATGTAATAAAAGGTAAGAAGAATAATGAGAAAACATCATACTAGATTTTAATAAGGATCATTAACTACACGTTTAAACATAAATGCAGAAATGTATTTCCTGTGCACCCATTCACCCTCCCAGTTATTTACACGAGTCCTTTTCTTTCTCAATGTGCTCCATTTTGATAGGAAAACTCTTTCATAAACCAGCGTATTTGAGATTGGGAAGGCCAACGTAACTGTGTCAAGCAGGGACACCCATTAATTTTCATCAACTTGTTGGAAGTACCCCCAGTGGAAATTAGGTAGCCAGCTAGCCAGCCAGCCTTTTAGAGAGCAAATTTCATATAGACTGCCTCCATCCTTAGCTTTTCACACACACAGGACTTACAGACCATGCAAGTACTACACTCAAGCCGCTGACCTGCTAAGGAACCTTTCCTGCCAGCATTTACACGAGTCATAATGTCATCAAGAGTCAGGTCTGCTGTCACTAGATCTGGGTGGTCCTACACAGGACAACGACATAGCAAAGAAAAACAGGAAAGAAAAAATGTGTTAGAACAGAAACAAGGGTACAGAAGATAACTAAATACTAGATTGCCCCAAGCTTATCCACGGTCAGCTTATAAAGTTATTTACTGCAAGCAAAATAAGGAAATCTCTCAACTCTGGAATCCAAAGTTTTGTCTCTCTTCAACACATCACTGAAATCACAGAAGACTTCCAAAGAGATGAGTATAAACAACAGGCACGTACATCCGCTCATAATTAAATGCAGGTTATGATAAAGGGTTGAAGGGCAGGCACACGCAAAAACACAGCTATCGCTTTCTCAGCCAGAAGCACCCTGCACTTCACAGCAAACAGACGAGAGAAAAGAGCAATATTCCAGTCCAAACCCTCTGATTCCCTCATATCTTACAGGTTGACGTTTTCGTTTCTCATGGTGCTTCTTCAACATCATCTTCAAGTCGCTTTCCCCAAGTTCTATCTTATCTGCAATGAAAAAAAGTTCTGAGATTATTCGCACAGTTTCCCATTACTCTGTTGTTACTTCAACAGACTTCTTAGATCGCCATTTTTTTACGCTCTCAGCAAGCTCCAAACTTCACTAACTAAATTTTCCTTCATTATTTGAAGTTCAATCTTTTACTCAATCAGGTCATTTCACTGCATTCCTCCTTGGGTAATCCAGATGTAATTGCTGATGCAAGGACGGAAGTGAAAAGAAGGGAAAGCCCAGCTGTACTGTAAGAAGGCTACACAAACGTGATCACAGTAACCTTAGGATGGATTCCCTTTGTACATATGGTAAAACAGCTCAAACTGCACTATGCTGATGCTTCAGCCGTTAAAGGCAAAATACAACAGAAAATTCATTAGTAAGACACAAGTTGCAGAGCCTTGTATTAAAACATTAGTTTTCCAAGGAGAAAAAATTTAAATAAATTGGGAGAAGATGATCCAGGTGTTTTGCAGATTGTTATTTCATGCGAAAACTTGCAGTGCTTCATTTCTGCAGTTTTTCATATCTGATTTCTCAAAGTCCCGAAAGTAATTATCACCCCCTAAATCCTCATTTACCCCTGCTTTGGTTCTCACCTGCTGTTTTCATGTCCAAGGTTGATAATGTCGGGATCACCCTCAGTGGAACTGCTGGACTTGGACAACGAGCTGGAGAATTTGGAAGCCAGGAGCTCAGATCTCAAATAAACAAACAAACCAACAAACACATTCCTGTAAAAGTTAGCAACTCAAAATCCCGTTAATTCTAGTTCCCCACGCTCAGCAGAGCAGAGCCAATAAAACCGGAGATCAGTTTCATTTCTTCTATCAAAGACACTGTCCTCATATCAAAAATTCAGCTTTCCCCATTCACACCTCAAACCTTTACTTCAGTCCAGGGTGTTACCTTCCTCATCAGAAGACAAAGCAGTATCTCCACACTCCTCTTTCACTTCCCTCAGAATCTTCAAGTAGCGACGATGGGTCCGTCTGTCCCGTTCTTCTGTGTCACACGTTGGCGAGAAGTGCTTTTTCCTCAGGGTCATATCAGGACCTCCCTTCCTAGCTAAATCCAGCAAGTGCTGGAAGATGAGACAGGCATGACATCAGAAAGACCAGGCTGTCTCAGCTACAGCTCTGTAAGTTATAAGAAGTTAAGCTCAAATCACACAGTATCAGTATGGTTTAAGATTTGGGTAACTACCTCAGTTATAACCCCTGCAAAGTATCAGTATTTACCATATAAGCAATTTTAAAATTGGAGGAATCTTATAAAGGATTTCTGCACCGTCATCCGCGCTCATAATATATCACTAGCATTTTTTATGCATTGCTGAGCGTACCCAAACCACTGGTCTGAGAGGCACTTGTGAAGTTTCCATGCCAAATATATAATACAAACATGGAAAACCAGTTTCTTTCAAAGAAAGCTTTTTATCCCTTTTGGTAACAAAGGAAATAACTCCCTGTTCACTTCTGTATTCTCTTTTCCATACCGCTGTGAGGGGTTTTATGAAGACAGACTTTCTTCTTCATCTGTACATCGCATACGTTTAAATGTCCAAGCTTAACCAAAAGACAAAGAGAGCAAGTATTTGCCTTGGACGTGTTTCAGCTGGTGGTAACTGTCTGACAGCAGTACTGATAAAGGAAGACTTCTTCAGGGATTTACCGGCACCAGAATCAGACTTTCGTATCTATTCTGTATCAGTCCCCAGTGATGCTGAGGAATTCATACAACTATCTGTTTACCATCCTGTAAAAGGGCACAACTCCTTGTTTCACAGTGACAGGAATGGTAGAAAAATTGAGGCAGATTGGTTTGTTAACAGAACTCTAAGGCGTAAAGGGTCAGATGGAGAAAAAGGAGAGGAAAAGAGGTGGGCATAGAAAAAGATGCTATATCAAAGTGAGAGAGATGAGAATTTCAAAACCTGAAGTTTGGTATGTATCTGTGCAAACACAAAAATTGTTCTAGTGATCTTATCTCACAGGGGCCATCGAAAAATCAGGCACGCAGCATTTATGAAAAGGGATACCTCTAAGAATTGTGAACGCACAAATACCAAGACACTTTGTTGCAAAGAAAGCCCATTCATTACAGCACAAGAAAGGGATGACTACACCCTGAAGATGCTCACGTTGCGGGAAGCAAGGATCTGCTTGAGCAGTCGGTAGAAGTACTGCTGCTGAGAGCTTAGGTAGCGTTTATATTGGGATTTGAAACAGAGTTGCCTGTATTTCACAACTTCAGGATTAAAGTGTCCATCTGTAAGAAAAAAGTTAAAAGCTGCTTCAGTTCTCATCAGCTACAAGTCAAGAACTTGACTTCAAAAACACACTGACGATATTACAGGCACTGACCCCGAAAAAGTTTCTGGGCTATGTGCAGTGGATTTCCAAAACGAAAGTTCTCGCCACTGAACAGTGCAGAGATGAGTTTGTTCTGATGCTCTCGGTTGTTTTCAGGAAAGTGCGGCAGGAATTTTTTTAGATGGTCTTGCTGTGCATCTGTCAGCACCTCCTGCCACGTAGACAAGCTGACAACTTCAAAAAAGATCTCAGGCTAAAGAAAGCACAAAACAATAGTGAAGAAAATGCATCCAGCATCCTTAACAAACTTCTGTCCCTCAGGGCTTTCTGCAGCTAAATAATACTAGACGCAAGACAGCGTCTCAGAGCAAAATGGAAAACAATACAATGCAAACAGGAAAGGGGAGCAAATTAAGGATTCTATTAGCAACAAGCGGAGAAAATCAAAATCTCTAAAACCCAAAACTTCTACTCTCTTCCCAAACGTAACTCTTTACTATAGAAGAGGTCTGAATCTAGCAAAGGAGCATAACAGAAAAATTTTAACTCAAGCTTTGCTGAAATTACACAAAGTACTGTTCAACACCTTTCCCAGGAGACTTGGAAACATTTCACTTCTTTTCAGTTTGGTCTCCTCTGCAGGCGCCACAAAGGGGGTTAAACATACTGTTTATCAAGGCTCTAGAAACGTGAAGTATTTGTAGCACTACTCACATCCTCCAGGAGGTCCTCAGGCAGACTAACTCTTGTCCCACCCAACATGCAGTCCTCCATGATTCGGGTGCCATTTCCCTCCCCGCATGGTCCCAGCTCCAGCGGGTCCGTAAGCATGTGATCCAGCGAGTCCATCCTTCGCTCTCTCGCGTTCCTAAACGACGACAGCAAAACCCTTAGCTCACCTACTAGCATCCATCAGAACTCCCAAGTCCAGTTACGCTCCAAACCAACAACGTTTCAGCAGAGGCATTCGATGAAGCGGTTGAGCGCAAGCTACAGAATCAACTCAAAAGATACAGAACGGGCACCTGCACAGTGTGAATTTACTACTATTTGACAGCAAAACAGATGACACCAACCGAGGAATGCTTTCCCACATAGCATGTGCCATGCCCCGGTGCAAATAAACACAACCCTCCTAGCGACACTGGAAAGCCCAAGTGATTTCTTTCACTCGGCTTCCTACCTGAGAGAGCTGCTACGGTGCGAAACACGGAGAAAAAGTTATGTTAAGTCTTAATTTTAAAAGGGGTTTTTTAGGCGCAGGCCGACACGCAGGGCTAGGTAGCTGTCTGGCCAAGAAACTCGTTCCCCTCGAACAGAATTTGACAGCGGCTGCCGGGCTCCGGACTAACTCGGCTTTCTACGCGGACCAAAAGGCACCGGCGACCGACGGACGCGTCCCCGCGGCAGGGCTGCACAGCCAGCCCCTAAGAAACGGTCGAAACGGGGCATGGCGTGCCAGGCGCTCCCCGGCCTCCCCTCCCCGCGGCTCCCGGCCCGGCAGCCGTGACAGGACGGTGCCGGCCGCCCGCAGCCGTCAGAGCGGCTGCACCCACCTGCCGCCGGCCTCGCCGGCAGGGCCGCTGCCCTCTCCTCGCTCTCAGGACGCCTCTCCGCCGCCCGCAGGGGCCCGGCCTCCGCCAACAGGCCCGGGCCGCCTCCGCGGCCACCGGCCTCGCAGTCCCCCCGCCGCAACCGTTACCGGCTCGAGGCGGCGCGCGCCAACGGCCGCTGCCCGCAGCCGTTGGGCCGCGGCACGCACGGGGTGGGGAGGGGGGGGGGGGCGGTGGCGTGGGGGAGGGGCCGGCCGAGCGCGCGCCCCCCCCCGCACGCGGCCCGCACCGGAAGGCGGAAGGCGGTGCCCGCCCCTCCCCGCGCGCCTGCGCGCTGGCCTGGAGCCGGCGGCGCATGCGCGCTGCGGCCGCGGGCGGGGCAGGAAGAGCTGGACGGAAAGGAAGGGCGGCTGGCGGGGGGGGGGGGAGAGGGGGGGAGGGGGGAGGGTTTCTGTTGTTTGGGTTTTTGGGTTTGGCTGCGTTATGACGCAGCCAAACCTTTAATTAGCCGAAATCTGAGCAGCCAGAGAGGGGAGGAGGAAAAAAAAAAAAACAAGAAATAAAAGAAAAGATTTATTAATTCCGGGTTTTTTTTTTTTTTGTTTTTTTTTTTTTTGTTTTTACACCTGGGCGGTAGCACAAGACCATTGACACTACAACCATCACTGACTGTACAATATACCATACACGTTTAAATAACAGAACCGGGGCGGGAGGAGGCCACGAGCACGACATCTCCGTCTTTAGGCCCCACGCGCTCCAGCGCCACCCTCCCCCGGGACGTTGTTTAGGAGACGGATCTTTGGGTTGGCCGTTTAAAACGGAACAAAACAAAAAATAAAAACTACACAAACGACCCTGCGTCTTCTGCACAGCAGAAGTCTGGAGAGAGGGAGGGAGGGGGGAAAAAAAAAAAGCCATGGAAAGAGTTGTCTTTTTTCCCCTTTCGTAAAAGCAGGCCCTGCAGCACCACTGTGCTGTACAGCTATTCGGGCACCCCCAGCCTGTGCAACCCTTCTAGTTCGTTACTCTGCCATGAACATTTCATGATACTTGATTCCTCGGGAAGATTCTCTCTCACCTGAGGCATCCATTCACTCGGGGCAGTGAATCGCTAGGCTGGCGTCAAGCTGATGGCTTGCGTATACGGCCGTTACTGTGGGACACGGCGGAAACGTCGGTAAGGAAGACATGAGCTCCAAGGGGCTGTTTTGACGCGGTTTTCTGTAACGCCCTGTAGCTTGCAGCTTTACATAACTGGTACAAGAGCAAGTGTCCTCATTCTGTGACCCTGTCTCTGGCAATATCTTTAAGGAGAAGCGGATTGATCTTCATCTAGAAAGACTAGACCTTTTAAGACTTCAAAAACGCCCCTGGAAATACCATTTCCAGGTCTGTTTCCTTCTTACTTGCACCATACGTTTGACTCATGCTATGAAATAATCGAGCAGTCTGAGGAAAGCCCCTTTTCTTTGAATAAGGGTCAGGGACAAAGCCAAGGCAAGAGCTCCCGTCTGTCCCCCCACGTGAACAGCACCTGTAACGGCCTGGTCCTCACAGTGCTCAGCAACGTGACTTCACCTGGATCAGTGGCAACTGCAGTTGCTTGGCCACACTGCAGAAGCAGATACCCTCCCAAATCCACTGAATTCAAAGACACTCATCACCACAATTGACTAGATGGCAGCTCAGGTCCTCATTGACTTTTACTAATCCTGTTAATGCCCCAGTATACTGGTACAGTAAGAGAAGCGAAATCCCAGGCACAAATTGATCTACGTTTTGGCAAATCACTTCAAGGCTCTCTCAAAGCAGTTCTGAGCTGGCCAATATTTTAAATAGGATTTATCTCATCATGCACAGTCACTATTTCCACAGCATAGTAACAGATACTGTTTTTTACCAAAGCAATACATGCTACAAGGCTTTGCCAGCAAGTAACAAGGCATCCACTTGTCCAGTCCGAGTGCTAAATTCTCTCACGTTTAAGAGCTTTACACCACTATAAGGCCTGATACTGCAACCTATAAACATTGGTAGCACTTTCGTATGGTAATCCTCATCTAAATCTGTGGGAGTACTTAGGTAAAAGATTCGCAGATTCACACTCAATGCAGCACAGGAGAAAGTGAATTAACAAAAACAGAGATCCTTTCTTAGGTCTCAAAGGTCATTGAGACAAAACTTACTTTTTTTTTTTTAAATATTATGCACTGATATTCCAGGATGGGCTTTCAAGCAGAGTGAACGGAAATTTAGACACATACAATATATCCCATCAACAGTAAATGGAGTTGTAGTCATATTCTTGCAAATACCAAATGCTTTAAATAACCAACCTACAAGACCTGTGAAGGAGAATTAATAAAGAAAAAAAAATACACTGCCTTAAAAGATAAAACTTGTCTCTCCCTGTCCCCTGGTCCCTAAACATGAGTTCTATACACAGACCAGGTCTACCAAAGCAGGCAACTCTTGCAGATGGCTTTCTACGTCCCGTAACAGTGGTCCACTAGCAATTTTTTTTGGCGTTTCCTGAGTCCAGGGCCGGCCACTTTATTAAACTGTCCAAAGGAATTACAGCGTGTTGTTAAGAAGGTATTTGGAAAATCAGAGTAACCAGCTCTCCATCCAGTCTTCAAGGTAAAAATATATCCACTCTGAGGTGGATATATTCCTAGAGGTTTGCTCAGGAGTCGGTTTAGACAGGTTCTCTTCAAACACTGCAAGTTAAAGCCAGTCTCAAACAGCAACTGCAAGGCAGAGGTTTCAGTGCCTTTTGACTTCAAAACCTCCAAATCAAAACACAGAGAAAAGGATTATTCTCTTTCCCTTACCCTCATTTTCTCTTGACACAGCTATCATTAGAGGTCACAGCAGAAGCCGCTATGCAGGCTAAGCGGAGCCTTTTTTGCTCTCAGGCAAAAAGGCAAACGCTGGAGGGGAAAAAAGAGATAACAGTGGCTCCGTACTACCGTTATGTGCTACTATGATTTCAATCAGTTTGTTCCAAACAGCAAGGGTTTAAGACTGCACTTTTCCTTCTTCTAAACTGCTTGGTAAGGTAGGGCAGGGCAGACAGCATGTAAACAGTTCTAGAGGGTTGAAAAAATAATAATTTAATGGACTGCTTCTGCACGGCTTCACAGCTTCATTTTTAAAATCCATCCCCACAAACACATACAAGGAGTCACCACTTTGCTGCTGCTTTTTTCTCCAGGCATTCTGCTCTCTATTGAGCTGGTATGTTCCCTTTCACCTTGGCTGCTGAAACAAACACACAGGAAGCAGTTCTGCCATACTCCGGCAATTTACATGATGTCCTCTTGTTTAACAGCTCCTATTAAAAATATACATAGAACATAATCTGCCAGTTAGCCTTCAGTCAGGCAAGCTTTTTCCCATACCATTGAAATAAATGTTGTTTACTGGAGACACTTCCAAAAAGGAAAAATAAGGGTCAGCAGACATGCCAAAAATCAAGTCCAGGGCAAGCAGAGATTCCATTTCTCTTCTTGTCCCTTTTGTTAAAAGCTGCATAAAGTGGCATCCCAGAAGGATTTTGAGGGTATTTCTTCATTGTCACGGGGGACTTAAACCCTCTTAAAGCATTAAGAAGAGCTCCAAGATTTTAGCTGAAGTGAGCATATACTTTAAATCATATCGAGCTCCAGGACACCCATATATTTGGGCTTTTGGGGGAGGTCAAAAGTACAAGCAAATGACACCACAGGGTTTCTTCATTCATGCTCTGCTGAGAAAGTTCTTGGTTTAGTGATGTGCACTTCACTGCCCCCGTTCCCATTGGTGGTTGTAGTGATTATGTACTGGGTGGTCTGCTGCTGATTACTCGTTTGAGATTCCAAGGTATCAGTGTGGGCTGATGGCTGGGAAACACCGACCTGTACCTCACTGGAGAGCGAAGAGTTTTGTTTGACATCCAGATCAGGCTGACCTTCAGATATCACATAGTGAGTCTGCACAGGGAATATTAAAAAAAATTAAGCAACAATTGTGTTTCATCTCACATCTTCTATAACACTCCTGTTGCTGTGCTGGAAGACAGTTTGGTATGAACACAGAATTTTGAAATTAAGTTGTATTGCGTTTAAGTGTGTATTTGAAGCCAATATAACCCAAATCAGACCCTCGCTTTGGTGTACGTTGGACTGTGATGAATATAGTTTACGAATAGCTAAAGCAAATTATGCAATTCACCCATCCACAGAGGTTAAAATAGCAATTTACAACACAATTATTTGGAAAGTTTCTTCCGTTTTCCATATGCTCTAGCAGAAGTTGCATTTCCAGTGTCCAACATCCAAGCACTACATCAATCCCACTTCCTTACGCTGGATCCCTTACTAGATAAGATAGCAATGCATCCTTCACATCTTTCAGTTATGCAAGGGATTAGAAAGTGAGAAATGTTTCCAGAAACTAAGCTGGATACACTGAACTAACTTTCAGGACAGTCTTAAATATTTTTAAGACTACTCAGTATCACTGAATCATACCCTCTACTGCAAATATGAAGAAGTGAACGCATTCAGCTGGAGGCAGTCATACATACAAGCATCAGACAGATGTGGGCCTCATAGGTGACTGGAGGCAGAACATTATTTGTTCTCATCAAGAAATATGATGCTACTTCAGGGAAAAAAAAAGTTCTTTTCCCTGAAGCACATGAGATCATTTCTGGCCTTTTGTAAGCTAAAGATCACAGCAGTGGTCACAGATGTGAACAGTAGCCCTTTTCTCCTTAGCTTGTGACACAACGCATCATATCATCTCCTAGCCGTTTTGCCTACGGATTTTATGCAGTATGGAACTCAGTACAATTATTGCAGAAAGGCACTGCTCTTTTGACCTACACAATCTGGACCTCTTTAGGTGCACCATTATTCTCTATTCTCTGTGCCCCAGTCATCATTCTGGCATTCCTTTAACCTTTGAAAGTGAAAACTTTAAGCCTGATACACTATTCTAGGAGAGGAGAAAACAAAAACAAAACACCACGATCATTTTCCTTACCTGGGTAACCGCTTTCACTTGCCCCGTGTTAACAGTCGTAACAGGCGTACCTACAGCTGTCTCTGCAATCACGTACTGGCCTTGGGGAATGGCCATCATCTGAATCTCGGATGCTGAAAGATGGAAATTGGAGAATCAAGACCTTCAGTCAAACTTAGAGACTACCTTGAAAAACAGCAATGACAGTGGTGCACAGGTGTAACACAAGCCCAGAGCTTCAAAACAGCAGCAGTTGTTGAGCAGAAACTCAAGTAGTAAGAAGCCCATAGCTCTACAGGCCTCAACAGAACGATGTCAACTGACATCAGAGCTGAGGATCTGGCTCTTCATGCCTATCAATCACATCCTGTTCTCCCCGAAGAAGAGATTCCCCAAATTACTACCCAGACCTGCTTGGACACCGGAGGTCATTTCACATTGCCCTCTTCTATATGGTTCAAGCATCCATCTGAATTTGAACAAGCTGCTATCAAATACACAGATTTTGGCTGAATGCAAGATGCTTGTAATAAAGGAGCCCTACTCTGCCTGTCCAAACCACACTGCAGATAATTATAGATCTATGGTAAAAAAGCTAGTACAGCCATTTTCATTTGCGTAGAACTGGCCATCTTCCTAGACCTTTATGAATATTAATGAAGTTTCATGAGCTCTGAAAGCGCAAACCCATTTGGAGAAATGGGCACCATACTAGTCGCACATACGAGCCAGAGCTCCAGGGAGAGCTACTGCCGACACTCACAATAGCTCCGAAATGAGTTCCACGTGCTGGGAAGATACGTGTGCTGGACTGAAGAACCTTGCTGCTGCTGGAGGGCTGGGTTTTGTGTAGATGTAGTTGTCTGCATCTGTGAGGGGCTGAGTTCCTGCTGAGATGGCTGCGAGGAGGGACTCAATGGCTGACTCCCAACCTAAAACACCACCATGAGAGAGGAGAGA
This sequence comes from Struthio camelus, assembly GCF_040807025.1. Lineage (NCBI taxonomy): Eukaryota > Metazoa > Chordata > Aves > Struthioniformes > Struthionidae > Struthio > Struthio camelus. The sequence continues at coordinate 6,988,417 of NC_090963.1, forward strand.
AGAAAAAAAGTGTTCTCCAGCGTGCTAAGGATTTTGCATACCTCTGCACTGTTAAAAGCATATCCTTCTTACCAAGGGAAAAACGGGACTTCTAAGCACGTTGAGCACAGTAATTGCAACGCTCTCCTCCCTCTCAACCCGCTTGCTTCTCTGGGTGGTCAGTAAGCACAGACCAGAAACTGAAATACTGACATATGACTTGCTGAACGTTACATAAGAGGCCTGTACAGAAAACTTAGATCAGAAGCTAAACGCTATGCAGCAGGAAGAGCTGAACTTCAAATATTTGAGGAATGCCAGTTTTCATTTAGATCTTTCAACTGGTTAACTTTAACCAGAAACAGCTGCAAATTTGTCCATTCCTGGCCATATCTCTCTACCTGGTATTAGATTATAAGACATGGGAACGTCTGCCAGCTACCTGATCTCAGTGATGTTCACGTGGCAGTCAACGTGCGGTACTCTAAATGCTACAGAAAAAGTCTGTCCTGCATCAGTGCGTGTAACATGCCAGCTGAGCAGAGTGGCAGGGAAAACGCTTCCTGCAAGAGAAGAGTGTAATACCTGCGATGATGACTGAGTTGCTGGGGATGGCTCTGTGACCTGGATGTGCTGCACCTGGATAGCATGCTGGGTATATGTCTGGGGATCATGAAGCTGCCCGACGTCCACTGTGGAGTGCTGGGACTGGTGAGGTGAGGTAGCCTGCAAAAATCCAGGCAGAGCCGTATACTTCAAACTCTCTACAGAAGCAGCCACGCAAACCTCTGCTGTCATACAGCATGTGGAGCAATGGGGTATGAGCCTTACTGGGGCCATGGAGCACTACTGATCAAGCTGCATTTACCCTCATTGCACTCCCATGAGTTGGGGAAGAACATTTAAGAGATACAATGGCATGGAGATGGTTACATTTCAATGATTTCAACGAAAATGACTTGCCTAAAGTCATATAAGTTGTCTGGTCCAGCAGAAGCTGGACTTGAACAAAAGCATATGGGAAAAACTAGGCTAGTGTCACAACCACTGGACCATCCTTTGTAAGCATCCTTCTATGTAATGTATACATGCTCAGGATCTGCATATCCAAGAGCACAGTTTGATGTAGGTCTATATCAAGAAAACAGTGTTTGGAGTCTTACTGATGAAAGGCTTTTTGGAGCAACACCTGCTAATGAAAGTAATTAGCAATCTAATTACAAGCCTCAGATCTTGATAAAATTAACATTAGCTGCAGGAATCAGTATTCACGCACTGTTAAAACAGCCTCAGTCAGTTTTAACCGGGGCCATTGGCTAGGTCATTATTAACCCAATTTGTAACCAGATGTACAGTGAGGGGCCAGAGAAAACACTGAATTTCAGATTCGGAGACAAACACATGGTAATTTCACCTTCGTCCAACGGATAATAGAGATGAAGGCTACAGTGATGACTTAAGGCTGCTTGAATATAATTTTTTTCAGCTCCATTTCTCTAGTTATGCTCTGTTTTTATTTTTAGGAGACTGTTGAGTGTCAGAGAATGACTATTTTAAATCGATAATACAAAGGGAAAGAGCAAACACTTCCTGTACGTCCCAATTTTGGTTCTAGCTCACTGAGGACAAGGAAGTACAAATTAGTCCTCGCAGCAGCAAAAACACTGACCCACTTTGCCAGTAGCTGCAGGGCCTGTCCTATAATGGCCTTTGCCCGACAACTGCTTGGCTTCTTACGTGAAGTAGTTAGCAGCCTCGGCCCTTGTCTAGAACCCGATTTAAACGGGAGCTTAGATACCATCTAGAAATTAGATACTTAAATGCCCCTATGGATCTGGTCAAAATGATATGTCTGTATGACACTGATTATTGCCCTTTGCTGGAAGTCTCCTCAGAAAGGCAACAGTTCAAGAGGAAAACTGCTTGCGCATCCTGTTGCGGATAACCCTACACAGACAGATACAACAGAAAACAAAACACTTTCGCAACAAGTAACGAAAGGGAAATTTGAAGGCACGCTGTACTTATTCTGGGTACAAAATGCAGAATTTCAGGTCTTAAATGACAAAAACGTCTTCAAAGCTTGATGGCACTGGTTGCCCAATACCTTGGAAAAGAGTCATGACGCTTAAGTTGTGCAAATGATTGCTGGAAAGAGGTGATGCCTCTCTAAGGCCAGGCTTGAACATTATGCATTGGACAGTTTCAAACCAAATCAAACCAAAAAACAAACAAAAAACTGTCTAGGACAGATTCAAGCAAAGTTGCCCAGACAGGTTGAACTGAATTTGGACGATGCTGTTATGCCTTCACCAAGTCGACCAAGACTGGTAGGACCACCTATACCCAGTACACAGTGCTTATGATGGGAACCCTAGGCATCATCAAACCATTTATGGTTAAGAGTGGTTTTCATCATATCACTTGTTATAACAACTCCTTAACAACCTGCCCACCACCATAGCCCCAAGGGAAGTGCAGGCTTGATAGAGAGGGGCTCAAAAGCACATGAAGTCCCCCAACAGGTTACGCACCTGAGCCACTTGAACAACCTGCAGCTGAATATGCTGAGGCTGCTGCAAGCCACTTGTGGACTGAGACACAGGGATGTACTGGATTCGCTGGTAATCTCCCTGTGGAGTTCGATAGTCTGTTGTGAGGGTCTGAGACAGCTCTGTCATCGCTTGGGTCAGTAAATCTGTCGTCTGAGAAGGGAGAGAGATGCAGAGAATATCATCCCATATCGTCTACTAGACTAAATACTTTTGCAGGCCTGTGGTTACTTCATTGCGCTTAATCTTCACTTACACCATTCAGACTAGTCATTTATTTACAAGAGCTTAGCGTATACAGAGCATGGCTGATGGGGTGATATGAGTCACTGGGGTCAGTGACCAGACCCCTTCAATTTGCTCCATTTTGTCTAGATGCTAGTCAGCATCATTCAGGGCTAACTTAATATACGGTAATTACAAAATGATTCCCATCTACTGGCTTGGCATTGTTCTACTTGACAACAAAACTTTTTCCTCGGAAAGAGTCGAGTGTCGGTTTCCAGGTGAAAAAGGAGGACTGCTTCCTCAAACATATTCCCCCTCTCCTCCTCGCGGGCCAGTCGTGATGCTCTTCTTGATAACTATATTTATAAAACACGTAAAGACACCTAACCAATCAGATTTACATAGCCAAAAGCATCCTGGTTGAATCTACCCATTTCAAGAAAAACAGTCTCTTATCTGCAGTTTCACTCTTCAAATAAGAAAGTTTTAAACGCTGGCTAACAGGACTTTTTCAATTTTTTTTTAATTTTTTTAATTTTGCAGCATCACTGCCCAGCACCCCTAAAGAGATGCAAGACTGCTTCTCCAGTTTCAGCTTTCACTTTGTTAGCAGCTGATGCGTTAACAGCAGAGAGGTTAAGCACTGGAGACTCATACCACTCAGTACTGCTCTGTCCAAAGGATTTCAGAGGGATCTTCACTCCAGTGAATGGAGTTTTATCAGTGACTGAGGACTGGATCAAGAGGTCATCTTGATCCCAAAGAGCGCAAGCACCTCAGGTGAAGAGTCCCAGAGGACAATTTTTGTTCTGTGATATTTGTATTCCTGAGCTACTCAGGCACGTGTGAAAATATCAAGTGGCGTCAGCAACACGTGGGTCTGAAGAAAGGAAAGTAACGGAGCAGGAAAAAGGGATGTATCCTTAGAGCTCCAAAACCAGAAATACATAATTCCCAAGAGAGTAAAAATAAGACATACAGATTCAATCACAGAAGTGATCTAAAGTAGCGTCCTAACGCACGCTTTAAAACAATACCTGCCAAATAAACACTCATACTACTACCAGAGGGTTTCCGTTCTGTTCGCTTCTCGCCGTTCGCCCGATTTAACATTTCTTGCGTCCTTACCACAACGGTCTCTCCGGTAGTGCTGTCAGTGGTTAGAACAGCAGGAGTGGAACTGATGACAGCTGTTGCCAGTGGTGCGTGTATTGTGTTAGGGAGCTGAGCAAACTCCGGGTGCTTCTTGCGAATGTGTTGTACCATCTTTGTCTACAAAGAGATGCAGAAGAGCGTTAGAAAATTGGTCTGCAACTCAGCTTTGGGCCACCTGAAATCAAACAGCCATGCAGAACGCAGCTTTTAAGCTTTCCCTCAGCAAGAAGGCATCAGGATTCACACCATGGGTTGCTCAGGTCAGCGAGAAGGGAGCATAAAGGTCACGAAGTTCGCGCTAGTTAGAGCTATCTGATACTGAACTATTGCCCCAAGCTTCACAGCCCAGAAGTTTTACACTTCAGCCCAGCTAAATATTTTAGAGAAACTTTTCCAAAAGTTACCTTTTCTGCACTCCGTTTCCATAGCCCCTCTCCCTTGTAAGGGGTTCAGTCAGCAGTTTCCAAGCTTTTCCATTTGTGACCCTGCTCTGTTCACATTTCCATTTGTGCTTTCAAGCTCGTGGCTCCCAGTTAAGGAACCTTTGCCATAAAACTAGCAGGCTGCACCCCTGTTGTCAGTGCACAGCATGAAACCAGCGCTCTGACTCAGAATGAGCGCGCTCTGCTTGGGGACTGAGAGATCACAAAGACCATGGAAGAGCATCACCGGGGAGAGGCTGTGCTCTGAGGCTACGAAATGCCCCCAGTACCTTGCTGCTGTACTGTTTGGAACAGTGAGGACAGCAGACCGGAGGAGTGGCTATGGTGCCCGTCAGCTGGGTGTGGGTGCTAAGCATCGGATCTGGCTCTCCTGGGCCTGCAGGGCGCAGCTTCCGGATGCTTGGAGGTAACTCAGCACCCGGATGGTTCTTCAGGATATGTGCTTTGCGCTTGCTGGCACTTTTGTACACCTGCAGGGTAAAGATTTGGAATGAGAATGGCATAACCCTGATGGCAGGGCAGAAAACAGATACCGTTCATGTTTATCAGGAAAGTTTGCATGTTGCTTTAGACAGTATGGTTGGGTAAAGCCCCAAACAATCACAACATAAGGCATGAATACACTTACACATTCCAGTGTTCAATCAGCTTGTAAAAGCAACTCCTAGTGCAGGATACAAAAGCCATTTGAGAGCACGCAGTACACCAGAACAAAACATTAAAGCAGGACAGGAAGGGAAGAGAAAAATCTGTTTTGTCTCATACTTGACAGGAGAGCGTCAAGAGAAACAACCGGTCACCAAAGCTGGAATTCGTTCAGGGTTAATTTGTCACGAGGGCTGATACCTCTGCTCCTGCATAAAGCGTCAAAAGGTTTTAATAGCCTTCAACAATCAAAACCTGTTTTAACTCTCACTTCTGTAGGCACATCAACAAACATTGTATAACATTAAGATTATTATTGAGATTTATTATTTCTTTACACAAAAGGAAGACGACACCACTGAAGCATGTGCTGAGGATAAGAATAGTCAGAAAACACTTCTCGGTAAGTTAAGGTCCACATACATAAAAAAAGAGAGGCCAGAGAGTAAGAGCAGAAACACAAAGGCAGTACAGATGAAGCTTCAGGCTGCCCTGAACACTGGGAATTGCTGACACGTGACTAAGCAAGCAGCTTAAAATGAAAGGAGTTACAGACTAACTTTCAGAAGTGCTAAGAAATCCAAAGAAGTTGGCGTCCACAAGTTACAGATAGATCGAATACTTGGTCACTGAGTTGCAGATAATGATACAGGCCTAAGAGTAGGTCACTGCTTACTTGATCAGAATATTTAAGTTTCACCAGCTCAGAAGGTAAGAGGGCAGAATAGGAGAATTGAAATCTTCAGTTAGCATCCAGATACCTTAGCCTAAGCGCATTTCATCTTAATCCCTGTTAGGCAGTGCTGGCACAAACGTTGCTGGCTAGTATCTCAAAAAAGCTATATAAACCCTGCCAGATGTTTCTTTGCGCAAATTGGTGGCATACTGGTCAAGGACTCTGATGGGTGACTTTCTTACATACCTTATCACAGTACTGACAGAAGTAATCTCTGTTGGGCTTGATGATAGGCAATGTGAGTTCTGGCACCTCTTCTATTTTCATGTCTGGATGTCTCTTTGATAAATGATTCACCTAAGAGAAAGAAACAAAGAATGAGAGAGCATATTACAGCTGGAAACTCTGCAATTGCCTCTTCTCCCAGACATGGGCAGCTGCCAAACCAAAACTGACATGATGCTAGAGAGCAGCACCTGAAGAACTTGCTGCCACAAAGGCTACTGTGCACTCACTTTCAGCTGCTGAAAGTAACTCTGGTCCTCATGGATCTCGTTTACACTTTCTCTGATCAAAATAAGATGGGAAGGGGGAAAACAACTTGTTGGAACTCTCCTGCTGCTGAGGGCAGGGTAAAGACTATAAGGGACTTCCGCCCAAAGAGGCCTTCGCTAGCAGAAATCACAACCCTCATGAAACATGCAGCAAGAGATGTTTACAAACACTCTTCCAAAGGGGCAGTGACAAAGCTTGGCCAGGAGAGGCCTCTCTCAAGAAGGACGAGAAAAGAAATGAACTGGAAAGAGACCCACATCACAAAAGCTGAGAGGCAGTACAGCTGAACTATGCAACGTATTAATCTCATGTTCTATTAAATGCATTACACGTCAAACAGCATTACATACTGTTGAGACAATATGGTGCTGACAAGCAGACATACAAGACAGGCAATGAAATACGTAAAGGCACATAGTTACTGAAAGGATAAGAGAGATGAGAACATACACAGATTTGAAAAACAAAACAAGAAGATCAACGCACAAAAATCTCAGATCAGCTACAAAATTTTCAGTCTCTCAGCATCCTTGTGTTCCAGCCACTGGAATCGCACCTTTATTCCCTACATACTCCTCAAAACTGAGTACAGCAGCTTGTAAGAAAAGCTAGAGCACATGGACGCTCACCAACATCCCCCTCCGGCGGAAGCCCATCATGCACAGTCGACACTTGAACATGAAGCTCTCATAGTCGGTGGAAGCTATTCGAGGCTTGAAGGTTTTTGAGCGGCTGATTCGATCAGCTTTCTTGGCCTCTCTTTCTGGGTTGTGCATTCTCTGCATGTGCTCTCGTAGCTTGTCTTTCCTCTACAGGTAGAGCAACCAAGGAGGAAAAAAAAAAATATATCACCACCACTTTCTGCCTTACTACTTGTTACAAGCAGGAACCACAGTGTAACTCGGAGATCTCTTTGGCCTCTCCTCTCCAGTGCTGCACACTCAGGGTTGGACAGCTCAGCAGGACCCCTTTGAAAGGTTTAGGCTTATGATCCCAATTAAGCTGAGATTGCTCAGCCACAGAAACAGAAGCCAAGTTAATACTAATTGAGTGACTTCAGTGAGAATGAATGCCCCCACTCAGGCTTTTCTTGGAATTTATCTAAAACACTGATGCTCAGCTTTGTCAGGCTGGATACCTGCATCACTTATGCTCCGGACTAGGCAGGACCACATGCCCCACAATGGTACCGAACTTACTGCCCTGATGCAGTCCAGCCTTTCTGGACACATGTTATCTAAAACGTGCTGCTTCACCCGCAAGTTCATTTCAACCCCTCAGGGTCTCACAGGAAAGTAAGTAACAAGGCGCAGGCCACCACAATTTACCTGGCTCACAGCCTGCTCCATCTATTCTTGAGGGTTCTGGAAAGCGATCTGGGTATCATGTGTTAAGATGTTTCCCACAGACAAGGCACCTCAACCAGGAATATTAAGCTAATGATATCAGCAAGAAGTTTTCCCCACTGAACTGACAAAAGCAATGCAACTCAAGCACTTGACAGCTGAGTTGTATAATAAGCCAGTTCTTAATGAGCAGGTGAAACTGCCCTTGCCATTTAACTAACTTATCAAAATTAAGATCTGCTTGACTGACAACCTATTAGGGCAGAGCATGCTGGGGTAAATCCTGTCCCTTTTCTATCAGAAACAAATGTTGTAGCTCACATGCTATACGAAGCAGCGCATACAACTTGTGGGCAAGTCTAGCCTGTTTACACACGTTGCTTTCTGCCACCTTTGAGAAAACAAACTTACCTACTTGAAGGTGAGTGAGGAATGCTGTTCTCCACTGGTATCGGGAATGATCCGGTCAAGAGTAATCTTACCTTGAACTGCTTGCCACATGTGGAGCACAGGAAGTCTTTGCGGTCCGAGTGTCGCAACATATGGAGTCGCAGCTTGTCGGGACGGCAGAAAGCCTTGTCACATTCCGTACACTGATAAATCTTTTCTGAATGGAAACTGCGTACATGTTTCTTTACCTAGCATTGCAGATCACAGGGAAAAGGAATTTATTCAAAAGAGAACACTGCATAGGAAAACAGTCTCAGGAAGCAGTTTGTCAAAACAGTTGAGGTCTTGGCAACGGCTTCTACAAAACCATCATGTTTCTTCGTTACAAATCTGAATGGACAACTCGATTTCCTCAGGACTTATTCTTTAAGGCATCAGCAATTGCACGGCTGAGCACTTAACGGGCAACAAAACGGTCCATGATTTACTGGCTTTACTGAACCATCCTTGAGTTAACCTGCTCATCTGACGTTCATTATCTTTACTTCATCTTTACTTTAGCCTCTTGGATACCCTTTGTCCGTATGATACGTAATGAATATCTGTATGATAGGTCTAAATTTTCTCTTACTGAGCATGAACACAGCATCCTTAAATTCTATTAAGGACCTTTGTCAATGGCCCTGCACAAAGTAGTTACACTACGCACTGCTCCAGTGCAACCTCTCCTAAGCAGTATGCAGAGGAAAGCAGGAATAAAGTACACAGCTGATGAAACCCCAGGAGGAAGTCAAGAAGCAGGCTATGCTGATCGGCCGCGGCATTTTTCCTGTGTGCTCTTAATGAAATGTCTACAGCCAAAGGATTTAAAAAAAAACATATACATATATTTGTACAGTGTTCAACCACTTTTTTTTTTTTTGGTCCAGAGTTTTAAAAGGCATATTTAGGTACAAGCTGCATCCAGGAAAAAACGAGTTCCTTTTGTGACATGGGTCTGTATTGACCAAAAGTAGCTAGGACCTCTGTTTCAGGTGTTATCCAAGGGACTGCCCCTCCCACAGTACAGAGCCTTCTAATGCCAGATTGAAGGACTGCATACGATGACATCCTGGAAAGAGAGCTTCAGTGAACTAACGCTACTTCTAGCCATGCCTGGTCACTCCTCCTTTCCAATTTCTGACTGATATAGGTCCTCTTTAGCTTGTCAGAAGGCAGTGACATGCAGCATGATGCAGAAACAATACTGGACAAATTCATAAACAAGAGTGCTTGCGAGAGACCTGGAAGGCAGGGTTTCACATCAGTATCGCATCTCACCTGGATAAAATCTGGAAAGCGCTTTTTACAGGTAGGGCAGGTGAAATAGCCATCGTTGACATGGATGGCCACGTGATCTTTGAGCAGATCCAAGCGGTCAAAGGACTCAGGACAGAAAATGCAAGAGTATGTTTTCTGGTCCATGTGGAACTTCATGTGGCTCTCAAGAGCACTGCTGTTGATGAAGCCCTTGTTGCAGATATCACAGGTCAAAGGGCAGTTCCCTTCCCGTCCATGAAACCGCAAGTGCTGATCCAGCTTGTCCTTTTCCCGGAAGGCCTTCCCACACTGCAGGCATTTGAACGGCCGAAAGGATTTCCGTATGAACAGATGCTGAAGAGCCGCATTCTGAAAAAACATCCAAGAAAACAATTAGTTTTTATTATACACATGCATTCCTCATACAGATATTATCACTATTGTATATTAAATACACCAGAACATCAGTGAACTTCAACTTCAGTATGCTCTTTTGAGTTACAGACATTGTCTTCATTTTACAGAAGGGGATGCTGTGACGGAGAGAAGCCGAGGGATATACCTGCAGTTACACACTGAGTTAGCAGGACAGAACCCAGGCGTCTCAAAATCCCCGTTTCCTACTTAGCAAGCATATTTAGCTAACTTCATCTTTAGCATGGCATTTTTCTGCTAAGTAAAACTAAATCCTCTCTGATGTACAGGCCTGGGCCTAAGAACAGAGCTGCAATTCCCACACATTTCTCCGGCCTGGCTCACAAGTTCAGCCACCATACCAAAAAAGGGTGAGCTATTGCCCTGTCTTTCACAGAAGAACGCGGCTTCCCGAACTCCACAGCCCATTACACAGTCCGTTTCTGCAACGAGCACCACAGAGACGTGCAGCAGTGGTTTAGCATTGCCTGGAAAACTTCTGGTGGGATATACGTTCAAGAGATGCTGCAACCACCTAAACCTTTTTGATATTATCGACCAGAGGAATAGAGCTCCAAGACATTACAGCAGGGGCAGAATGGCAGGATTACGAGCAACAGGTAAAAACTTGCGAGCAATTCACATAACTTTGGCATTAAGCATATATCTTGTATGAGAGGCTGAAAACGAAGAAGGTGAACGAGAAACAGCGTTACTAAATCAAGGGGAACTCTGATGAATTCTGTTGTCTACTCGAAGGGTATTTGATCATACACAAACAAACTTGAAACTGCTTTTTCAGATATTGCAAAAAATTTGTAAGAGTATCGTGAGTTGAGCATAACATGGGTTGTGCAAATATTCATTTTACAATTTAATTTACTAGGCTGCTCTTCCATTTTCCTCCACTTCTTTTAACTATACGTTATTTGTCTTCTCGCTTCCTGTTTCTTTTAGCGCACGCTTTCCTCCAGTCAACGTTGTCTGCAACATTTTGTGATTCTTATCTCTTCCCTTTCTCCTTTTGAGAAATGTGATGGAGCTGCTCCATTCTCAATACCAGTATTTTCTGCTGGAGGAACAGATGCTGCCAGACACGTTGCCTGTAGAAAGAGCCAAGCGTGCTCTGAGCCTGCATTTCAATATCACAGAAGGACTTTAATGCTGGTTAGTTGCAAAGGTGCAAATAAGTCATATTTCAGCATACATGAAATCCCATGCTACACTATGGCACTCATACCATACTGAAAGGAGATTGTGATCCTGCCATTTCTCTGTAAGAAATCTGAGGACTACTTACTCTTCTCCAAAGTAAGATCCACATCCTGCCTTTTACTGCTGCCTTCTCTTCTCAGACGCTACACAGTCTACGTCACGACGGTTAGAGAAATAGTGCTAGAACTTCGCAGGCACCTCTGCTTACACACGTTCAGTATTACATATTTCTCCATGAGACACAGCCAGGACTGCAGCAAACAGATTTCCCTGGTTTCCTCTCTCCTTGTCTTGTGGGAACGTCCGGGCTGACATTTGCAGCGTCCCTTAAGCGCGCGCGCCAAGCAGCTGACGCTGACAAAGTAAAGCTAGAAGCTGGGATGAGAGAACACCTCGGGAATACTGCGAAATGCTGTGCTAGAGATTAAGTTAGTGAACCTGAATGATCCTTTTCACTATCCGAACTGCAGAGGGAAACCTAGACTTTCATTCCAGAAAAAGGAACACGAGAGCAACTGCTTTACTATTTTAAAAACAAAGTGCAGACAGCCTCGGATAAGAGCCTCAAACGAGCCCTCCCAGGAACTGTTGCCATCTCCACTCGGCGTTTTACAAGTGCAGAAACTAAGGCAATGGGAGATACAAGATTTTAATCTAAGTAACACCACAAGTTGAAAAAAAGAGACACACGCGGCGTAAAAATTAACGTGCTGCTTGGAACCAGGGGTATATAATTTTCCCTTAAGTACAGGGATATCCTAATAAACCATACAGTTAAAGAGATGCAATTCAAGATCTGAACTCCACTATTGCTGTTATTTTGCTGCTGCTAACTCAAAAGATCGGAGTAGTAAGATAGCGGGCCAGAGTTTTATACCATGTAAATCAAAATAGTCCCACTGGTATCTCAAAGGCTACAGAAGGGTGAAACCTTTTACTGCTCTTTGGTTAGACAGACTATCAGCTATAAAAACAGAAATCCAAGTGTTGTCTCACTAATTGATAATATTGATCCAGTGCAAAGAATTGCATAAACAAATCCTCCAAAGCCTTAAGGTGGACATTATAGTATTACATCTAAGTAGTTCACTCCTATAACGCTCACCTTAAATTTGCAATTAATCAGCGTGAAGAGCACTAAAAGAACGCACAGTTATTCTGATGACACTTGGTTCCAGATATTGGTTGCTTGAGGATGAACAAATATGACAATTGATAACGTGGGGTCAGTCAGGGGATGCTAAACAGAAGCTGGACAAGAACGGCACGGAAGGTAATGCTGTTACATATCACTAGATTAGATGCAGGAAAAAAAACAACAAAAACTAAACAAAACAAAAAAAAAAAACTCAAACCAAACCTACCTGCAGCTCCAGCTGAGCAGGCAGCATTGAGGGAGAGAAAAATATTTATGTTATGAAACGGACTGTAAAACAGAAGGCTTGACTTCTGCAATAGTCCCGCTTCTGCAGGCCACTGTTAGGACCAGTTCCTGAAGCTAGAGTTCACTCTTCATTTAGGCAAAACTCCCATCGAGACTTTTGCCTCAGAAAACACTAAGCAGATATTCAAGATTACCATGTAGTTAATGACTGCCCAAGGGGAGTTAAAGGGCAAAGATAAAAACCTCAGATAATCTTTAAGGTGTTTTGTGACCTTTCATGTTTTCTCAGATAGAGAGTTGACTAAGAATGATGTAATGCACACTGCAGAGCCACAGCAAGAACGAGATGCTCTTAGCACGAGGGAATAATTAGGGCACGATAACAACCGGGCAAGGATTAGAAGGGTAGAAAGTTGAGGAGCAGCGACATTTCTAAACCTCCTCTTACTGTTTATACGCCGTGTTATACAACTTGTAACATTTCTTTTTTCAGCATGAGGAAAACCATCGTGCTTTCCAAACCGTGCGCCTACCCTGCCACTTGCTTCCCCTGAGCAAAGATGTCATCTACATGAAGTCACCTACGTTTTAGGATTAGGTCTGTATATAAACAAAGCAATTTGGAAACGTAGGCTTTTCTGGAATCAGCCCACAGACACTCTGGGTGTTGCACAGGGCTGAATTAAAATTAATACACATATGTAATTTTCATATATATTTTTAAAGGGTTTTTTCCCCCCCCCCTCTCTCCCTCTCTCTCATTTTGGCTGTGGACCATGATATGCCCCTCCTTTCCCTACAGGGGTATCTTGAGGGCTGAGCGTATCTCTGCTCAAACACTAAGGACGAGACTACTGTACTTAAGCTCTGATCTTCAAGTAAATTCTGCAGGCTCTAATGTAGATGTTGAAAAGTGAACTGATCCTACCAGGACTCGAGTGTGGAATACGACAGTTCAGTGTTTCTAACTGAAATGAAAGCACTTGGAGCTTTACTCTTTTAAACGATAAGAAAAACTGAAGCAACTCAGTAAGATTCCAAGCTTTTTTTTTTTTTTTTTTTTTTTTTAAATACACAGTTTCTCTGGAGTGGAATACTGCAACACAGGACATCATCGCGCCTGAAAAATGAAACGCGACATGAGGAGGAACAAGGAGAAAAGAGCTACAGAGGTCCAGATTATAATCAACAGTCCAGACTTCCTGCTTGCTCTTTAGAGATGAGTGACATATTACACATTTAAAAGCAGAATGTTTGCTCGTTTAACACTAAGTGCATGCTATTATAAAAAGGTGCTGTGAAGCAGTGAGGATCAAGTGCTGACAGGGTGCTACAGCCTGATGTGATTCCTCTCGCCAGCCCCAATGGGTAAAAGGTTATACTTCCTAGCTTACTCTTATCTCAAGCTCTCATTGCTCACAGTCAGATGTGATAGGGGCAGGTGCTCCACAGCCATCTACGTGCCATTCTGCCAGTGCCCCTACCTTGAAACATCTCCAGGACTCTGCTGAACACAAGCTCCCGGATGCATAGGGAATTGGGGAGATTTGCCAATACAAACAGGTAACTGAGGACTAAACCACCACTGCACTCCTCTTATTTGTGATCCAAATAAAAGTTTCCAGAGAACAAAAGCTAAAGAAGTCACTTTCAAATTTCTTTCCCTATCTTCCCAAATTCACAATTCAAGAAAAGACCTTTACATCTCAAGCTCAGAAGTCTGGAGAAACTGGTGACACCATCGCTCTCCATCGTTCCCAGGCCTCAGCCTTGTACTGTGGAAGTTGCTACATATCACATATAAGAACTAGATACCCAGGCTCTTGCCCGTCAAAGACCTAGCATCTGTCTCTGTCCTCTGTTACATATCATTCAGTGAAAAACCCCCAAACTTTTCATATATGAAAATCAAAATTACTGGTAGAAGCTTGTCACTCAGAGCACAAGCAGTTTTTGTGGTTAGAGCTTCTGCATTCTTAACTCGTCCGAGCCAAATCCTTCCGTCAATATATGCCGCTGTATGCATGGAATAACAACGCTCCCAGACTTGCATACCCATTGCTGCAAACTAAGAGCAAAATTTGGCTCAGCGTCTTCCTATAAGGAAGAGTTACTCAACTCTCTTTTAATCTTCTTTCTCATCCCCTAAAAATGAAGTCCCAATTGCAGCTGTTCCTTTCTGTAATCAAAATTTTACACACGGAGGAAAAAGAAAAAGATTTTAGGCTAAATAAACCAATCTCACAATTACATGGCTTGAAGGATTATTTGCTTGAATCATTTCCCTCCCACACACAGTAGAGAAGAAAAAAACAACCCACAGCTCACCCAGCTGACACAAAGCTCAAGTTCAAAGTGTTTGCTGTCGGTACACAAAGTTCTTAGCACAGGTTTTCATCTCAAAGAAAGGCAGGTTTTCTACCTCAAGAAAGGATTTTATCGTTAAATATCACCATCATCGTCAAGTAAATAGATCCAAATCGAGGTCGTGGCTCCTTTTTGGCAACAATTCCCCAGGCAACAGTTCTGAGACACAGATGGTGCCGTGAACGAGCCATTAGTCTGTGCCACAGTACCATGATTCAGCCGGCTGCTTGAAGCACTCCTGCTTGCCAGCTTGGACGGACTGTGTTTCTCTGAAAGAATTACTGTGCTGGAATTGAATCACCTCCAACTGGTGACCAGTTCTCACTAGCATCTCATGAGATACTACCTTCGTACATGAGATTTGTCTTCCTCTCAGAGCAAGGACATTTGCTAGGAATTAGACGCTTTAACTCAGGATTTGGACATGCCTACTACCACGAGAGAAAGACCAGCTGGTGCTGGCTGGCAGGTCCAGCCTTCTCTGGGTTATAGCAAATTGAGAGGGTGAGAGAGGACATGAGCCACCATCCTCTTGGCTTACCCTGATACGCTTTGCTCGCCTCATGTCATCTGCTGTCATGGTGCTCTGCGTAGGCACCGTGCTCTCATCATGCTGCGGCTGGATTTGCAGTGGGTGGCTTTCTGACTGCTGATCCAGGGCCGACTGCGTCTCTGATGGCACTGGAGTCTGTTCCTGCTGCTCCAGGCCATTCAGCGTAGTTTGTCCGGCCTCATCAAACTGCCCCTTGCTGGAAAAATGCAGCAAGTCCTGAAATCGCAAATCATACAACCAGTGATTATTCCCCCCACCCACTGAAAAACACTTTTGATAGTATTCAGACAACAAGGTTTCTGCATATTTAGTCACGAGCTATAAGCAAACTGTGTTGATGCCAACGCCGTTCTATCGCGTTCCACAGATACTCTCAGCGGTTCGCTTCTACCTACAGCGGCAACATTCAGAGGGCTAGGGAAGAGGTTGTGCAGATCAGCAATTCGGCCAAAACACAGTCACCTATATCTATCGGGCACAATCAGGATGACCCAGCTGTTCATAAGCAGCCAGCTCTGCAGTGCTAGTGACCCCATCACTGCTAGAACCAGAGAGAGATGATATAGGCTGACCGCCGAGAAATTCTGAGAACAAAATGACTAGCACAGACCAGGCCTCGAGGGAAAAGCAGGGAATTGCTGTCTCACTGAAATTGTTGTCACTTTGAAACGTTATCACGTATTGATATGCAGCATCTCCCCTTTCTAACAAACTAAGTGGCACGATGAACTGGAGAGCGACAAGCGAGATCATTACTTTGTGTACTGTGTTTTACTATCTAGTTCCCAAGCTCTGCATGCTCTCATCTACCCAGCTGCATATATCACTTACATTTATGACCCAACAAAGCTGTTTTCCTCCTTTTCTGCATTATCATAAAGAAAAGGGAGGGTGTGGGGAGCAGGAAGCACGTGCCAAAATCTCCATTCTTTTTCTTACAAATTCCATTAACTCCTTTGGGATGGAAGGCCCCAGTGTTACAAGAAAAAAACAAAACAAAAACAACTCCCCCCCCCCCAAAACAAAGAAAACATTGACCCTTACATGAAACCGCTTACAATGCAACTAAGGGAATTTAAAAGCACGAGCAAAGAAACAGAGCGCCAAAAGCGTATCAGATCAAGGCTGCTAGTGTCACAGTGCAAAAGCAGGTGTGGGAGAAGAAAGAGACAGAGCTGCCAGGAGAGCAGCTGTTATAAACCCTGAACACTTACTGGACAGAGAGATTTAGCAGCACGATTTACTAGCCAAAGGTCCAGTCCTGGTCCAGGCGGCAAGTTTCCAGTGTTTTTAAAGAGATAGGAATGACTGGGAGAATTCAAAGCGCTAAGCGTGGAAGTCAAGCTAGATGATGACAATAGTCTCTTGCAAAATGAAAAGCAGAGAGAAGCTGAACAAGGTCAGTGGTGAGTGCACAGCATTAAGCTGGGTTAATGCGAGTTCAGGGCATAAAGTCTCTCTTACTGTGCTTAACAATGTAAACAGACTACTGGATTTCACTAGAGCGGCTTCCTTCCACAGGACTCTCCTACCCAGTCTCAGCAATACTCTATGCAACGGGTCCACCTATCATGCCTTTAAGATTCATTTAGTAGACTGTGGCATTTCTGTCCTTTCAGCATACTTGCTGACACTTTACGGTGGTCATAACACCCAGGTCTCAAATACTGAGGCAGATGAAGTCGTTCCCAGTCATTAGTGAGGTGGGCAGACCTCCAAGGCCTTGGGATGTGACCATGTCCGTATCCGACTGTATAGACACACATGAGCTAACTCTAGGCCATGCTCCAAGCTGGCAGGACGTGAGCCCCCTCAAGCCCAGACGCCATGAAGACACGTCAGCACGAGCCTGCGCCTCTTAAGCCCCGTCTCTCAGGAGTTAATAGCTAGGGCACAGCATTATGCTTACTTGCCTAAATGGAGTTGGCCTCTGTCATGCCAGCTTGCAGAGACGACAGTCTTGCTTGCAACCGTCTGCACTTAATGCAACGTTTAGGGCAATTCTGCACGCTGAGAAGACGAGCGGCAGGCTCTCATCGGCAACATATACGTTCCTCCCTCTGAGTCAGCACTGAACCATGCCCCAGTGAGATGCCAGAGGAAAATTACTACTCCAGATGTCAGCTTTCAGCCAAGTCATAAAACTGAGCCACTGATCCCCTGTGGCACCTTTCATAAAAGGGGCATGGTGGTAACCCTAAGCACAGTCAGCACCAGAAAGAATCTAGCATTTAACTTACATCAATGCACCACACTAGGTCCCTACAGAATATAACCAATACCCACTAGTAAAAGAACGTTTTGCAATAAGTATGCCTACAGTAGAACATTTTGCTTATATTGAAACGTCATAAAGAAGCACAGCTCAAACCGATCTAGTCCTACCAGCAAGAGCTGTAAGAGCAGACTTTGACACCGCGTTCCAGAAAGGGCAAATACTAACCTAAATTCCCATTACAGCTTTACTGTCCAAATGACTTTTGTGATGCTGCTAAACAGAAGCAATAACCCATTCCACTGCTTTGGGATGAAAGTTGCTGTAGAACAGCAAGGAATTTTATAGAAACAAGGTAATGTGCTCCCCTGGCAAAGAATCATAGCTTAAAAAAAAAAAAAAAAAACAATCCCAAGAATTCCTTGGGTTTTAATCAGAAGTACACCCTCCATTTCCACGGAGGCCTAAAATCCTTCTAGAAGAGAGTTTACAGGCCACATGACATTTTTCTCCTTCCCATCCTCAAATATACCTGTGTCCCTTCTTCACACTTTTCTCCGTTTTCACTGGTTACTTCCATACGCATGAATTTGGGCGGGCGCCCCGGGCGTCTGCCTGGTCCAAACCTCCTCTTTCCTCGCCCACGACCTCTGCCTCTGGCTCTACAGAATACATAGTGCTCCAGGTTAGAAACAAAAAAGACAGATTTGGAATCTACACTCGTTTTATACGTTCCTTCTTAGCAATCACATTCACTCATTCAACTAAGTAACAATGGCTCGTAGTAAATAATGAAACCTGTAGAAATTCTGCCAGCAAAAAAAAAGGGGGGGGGGGTACTGGTTAGTACGTATTTATTTTGTGCTCTGAGAGAAATCAAAGCCCAGAACACATTAAAATGTCAGTAAACACAGGAGTGAGAGGACTACTGGCTCCCAGCAAGTCCTCCGCCATGGCAACTCTCCTACTTCCAACGCCCCAGCGTATGGCATGCTGGAAAGCCTTTTCAGATAGGTGGGACAAGTGCACAAGGAAACCAATTTAAAACCTGAAGCCATAATATCCCCCTGCAAAAAGGCACTCAGGTGGTAACCCTAAGCACAGTCAGCACCAGAAAGAATTGAGCATTTAACTTACGTCCATGTATCACATTAGGTCCCTACAGAATATAACCAACATGGTCGTCAGGCCACGGATGTCAGGCAGAAGACCAGAGGGAACAGTTTTCTATGTCAATGAAACAAAACCAAACCCAGCCACTCCCTAAGTTTCAGGAGAAAAAAGGCTACATTGTCTCCTGCTCCCTGAAGGATGTTTCTAGATTCAGTTTTTAAACAGGTCAGGATAAACAGTCTTTCTGATCCAGAAGGGAGCCAAAGCACTAGAAGTCTTGCTCCCTGAGCGCTGTAATCTGGACAGATTTGAGAACCATCCATATTCTGAAATGTTTCGCCTATTGAAGTCATTAGAAAATGTTCCGATTTAAATGGGGTATTCTTCATTTCCCTCAAACTGCTTCTCCTCAAACTACTACTTTCACAAAGCTTCTTAGGCCAATCGGCTTCCTGGTGCTACATTCTTGCCTTCTCAGCTGAACCATTCTCTCATGGGTTACCCAAGTTGGCCTGCTAAGATCTGTAGGGCCCTCCTTCTCAAGTCTGGAAGGGCCCTCCTTCTCAAGTCTGGAAAAGCACCGCAGCAGTTTATAGACAAAGCTAAGCTTTCAGTACCTGCTGAAGAAGTCCAGCTTCTCATCGTGGGAGTTGAGATGCTGTTGGAGTTGCTCTGAGCTCATGAAACGACGATTGCACTCGTAACACGGCCAGTTCTTTTCTTGCTCTCTGAGAACTGTGTTCAATCGGAAAGGTCAATAACAGCATTTCAGTCACCACCAACTAAACGCCTCATTTTTTTCCAGGCTTTCCCACCCTCTGGGGGCCATATTTCTCCCCTGAAGGTTAGACTGACTGCAGAATGCCCAGCACAGATCCATTCAGCTTCGCTTTTATCCCCTCTACACTGAGACATGACTACAGCTGATCACAGAAAGACAAAAAGGTCACTGGGGAAAATCTGCATGGATTACTCACACTGCTTGAAACTTCAGGGAGATTTTAGAGTAAACCGTTGTATGGAGGAACACCTACAGGATCACGCCACTGGCGTAAGTCAGGTGAGGTTAACAGAAATTTCTCAACCTGAAGCAGTAGCACATAAGATTCAGCACACAGACTCAGTATTAGGATATCAAGTACGGAAACATACCCTCTTTCCAGCAGCAACCTAATGCTTCCCAGAAACTGAGGCAGAAGGTTAAACTATTGTCACGCTAGCAGGAGAAACGTTAGCGGACAGAGCCCAGTAATATCTCTTCGCCTAACAGAAATTTGGGAGCACTATATAGGCCACATACTTGAAACTAAAAAGAAAAAAACCCAACCATTGCCACCATCACATTAAAAAAGAAAAACCCCCCACACAGAAAGAACAGGAGAGCCCAAATTACCCTTCCTTTCCTCTTCAGATATGTCATGGATCTTCTGGTTCACAAACTCTGCGTAAGAGGCAGCATACCACACCTGGAGCAGGCATATAAGATGACAACACTTTCTTAGATGGAACCAGAACTAAGGGGAATTTATTGAAAATGTTTTTTCCTTAAGTACTACATTGACTCCCCTTGCCTCAGCCACTAACTCTCATTGCTCCTTTCACCCTCAATAATAAAGCCTATAGAGATCAATACCTCTCCACTAAGGAATAAAACAGCTTTGGTTAGAAAGCATATCCATTTAGTTTTAAGGTATAGCTTCCTAATATGAACGTCCATCTCGCACAGGGCTACCACTACTTCTAAAGGAAATAAGATTAATCTTATCAGACCTACTGTAGGATTGTAAAGGATTGGATGCCAGTGAAGTACTACTGCGGCGCGAGGGTGGCTGTACCCTGAGGAATGGAAAAGCTCTCAACTCAGAGGATCTCCCTTTTCTTTCCTGCTTTCTCTTTAAACGGACAATAGACAGCACAGTCTGCAAAGACTCATTTAAGACGTTTCTGAAGTTCTGAAGGACTGGAGCAATATGGTCCTGCTTTCCTGAACAAAGAACTGCCACGCTGCAGCATGCTGGACCCACTTTCATTATGAGAAGAGGGATTTAGGAAAGAGGCAACACAGGAGGCAAGACAAAGACTATTAGAACCTAAGAAAAATTAGATGCTTACATTTAACTGAAAGTTCTTTCATCACTTCTGATCTTACCTTGCTGTTTGATTACAAAGGCTCAAATATAAAAGACATTTCTTAAAGGAGGCACAAACAGATTTTCAGCACGAAAAACCTGGGCAAGTTTAAACCTGGACTGGACCACAGATGTGTTCACAGCTGTGGTGAGTGACATTTCTGACTGCCTTCAAAGACTCGCGTGCAGGTAGATGTTACTTTACAGGCATCTCACTAGCTGGCCAAAGGAGGAAGCCTGGAGCTTCTAGACTACTCACCTGTCACGCAGTGCAAAAGTTCCTGCAGCTTGAACTAACTGATCCACCCAGGTCAATCTTTCAGCAAAATTTGTATGAATGCCCTACGTTGACTTGGAGAGGAAAATACATTACAGAGTCTGGGTAATTCACTTCCAATTATCAAACTAATTTTACCCCAAAAGGCACTGCTAACACATGAAGCAAGAAAAATGGTGCTTCCACAGGCAGGTCTGCACAGATTTAATTAAAGTCCGATTTCCAATTGATTTAAGAACACTTGAAAAATGATGTTTGGATACAATTAGAATGGATTAACCAGATTTCTAGTGATTAGCTTAAGCAAACTAAGGACTGATTTCAGAGAAAGCAAAAAAACAATCCTACTCCTAAAAAAAAAAAAAAAAAAAAAGACATCTGCATAAAGCAGGGCTTTGCCCTGGTTTAGCACAGTGAATTTAAAACCTTTTTTTTTTTTTTTAAATTGCTGTAATTTCTATGTGTTAAAAAAAAAAAAGAAAGAGGATTTGGAGAAGAACAAACAATATACTGATATCGAAGTCTTTCGATTATTCCCAGTTCCCAAAAAGACATTCAAAATGAAGGCCACCTCAGCCAGCCATCCTGCTTTGTGTTTAAAAGTAATCAAAGCACTCTTAGAGGGAACAAAAAGTAACTCACAGGGAAGTCACAACTTCTGTTATAACTTTCCACATGCAAAGTTGCAAAAGTTCCAGGAACAGAAAAGCGAGAGACCATATTCCCTTAAGGCACCAAAAAACAAGTCAAAGGCATGCAGAACTAACAGAAAAGGGCACCTAGAACTAAAAAGAACAAGACTGCTGCAATAAAAATCAGATTGCATCAGCAAAATACGTGTGGTAAAGCATAGCAGTGACAGACAAACCATTTACATACTCTTCGTTTAAACTTCCTCATTTAAGGTCTGACCAAAGCTCATTTAAATTCTGTAAGTCAGTGGCTGACTACTGACTTCAGTGACATTTGATTCAGGCCACTGTATGCTTTATTACAGAAAATAAAAAACCCTAACAAATCTATCCATCCATTTACAGCAATCATTTCTGGGACATGAAGAGGCACTTATTATGTAGCAATGCTAAGGTTTGATTCCATCAGTGGAAAGATGAGTCGCGAAACACGAGCAATGCCATACCTTGAGTTCCTGCTTGGGCTCCACGTTTTTAATTGTTGTATAATAAATATGGTGGCCATACTGATATGCTACCAGGTTCTGCTCCAAATGGTTCTGAGCTGGACGCACAAACATCATCCAGTTACAGAGAGCCTCACTAGAGAGTTCAAACCATAGGTCCTCTTGCAAATCTCTGTCTTTTCTGTCACCCTTATCAAGAGACACCTGTAGTAAAATCCAATTATGTAATAGTCACTGCCTGACCACAGGTTCAAAACAACTTGAGTTTCCACCTCCAACCTCCCCCCCCTCCCCAAACACACACAAAAGACACAAACAACAACAAAAAAAGAAAAACCCCACAACCTTATTTTGACTATGCACCTTTTATGTCAGGAAAGCAACGAAGGCATAGCTGGAAATTTCTCTTTGCTAACAGGGATTCAGAAACAGGCAACATTCAGGAAAACACCTAAAAACTGATATCAGTTTGACTAGGGAGACACAGCGGGCCCTTGCCCGGCTTTCGGGGGAAGAAGCGTCCATTGAAACGGTCAGGCTCAGTACTTGACACACAACTACACACGAGGCGCAAGAAGCTGGAGCTTTAGCAGGGTATATGGTGTCAGTTGTCAGATCTTTCTTACTGACAGCCCCGCTTTCCCCTTTCATTTCCTGGCTCATGACACCACCTCAAGCTGGAAGCACTGCTTCTGTAACCAAACTTCTGTTGGGTTTGTGAATCTGCCCGGGCTCGTGACTTCCTTGACTGGCACTGCCTGTCATAGGGACCAGTGCTCTTAAGATAGTGCTTCCATTGGGATTGTGGACCTTACCTCCATCAAATAAAGGACCAACCGCTATAATTAGACCAGTAAATAAATGGATCAAAGTTAGTCAACTGCATTTTACCTCATACAAACAGACTTGGTGGGCAGAGGGGCTCTCCTCTCTCCCCTATATCCTGGGGGAGGAAGGAGGGAAAGTGGAAGAAGGAATGTTTTTAACTTAAGTTACAGCATGACACAAAATTAGGGCTGCAAAACATCCTGATAAGGCAGCTATTTTTATGTCCAGATGCTGCTTCAGCCCACATGAGAGTGATTCACTGCATTCAATATTATGAGTCCTATACATCATAGCACCATAATGCTAGAATACTCACCGTGACTGTGTCTCCCTGAATAACATGAGTAGCAGTAGATTTCAAGTCAAAGCAAGCTGGGTATTGCTGAATTACACTAAGAGATGGAAGTAACAGAGCATCTCCAGTCTAGTAACGGATCAAGTCAAAATAACAGATTCAAACCCATGGAAATCAAAGTTTAAGCACATATTCCTCTCTTTTCCTCTCACACATACATCCAAACACATACCTTCAAATGGATGTAGCAGTCTTTGAGTTCAGTTTGTCTAACCAGGGGTCCTTCCACAGGTCCAAACTGCGTGCGTTTAGGGATACGCCTTTTGGAGAACACACCTCCCAGAAATCTGTCTATATACAGCACCAGGGGGAGGCTGGCTCTTGCCCTGGTCAGCACAGGCCGGTTTGGGATTGGATGCAGAGGTCCGTGTTTTGGACACACAGAGGGATGTGCGTTATTACACTCTTCGCACCCTACAACACAAAGTCAGAGAGGACACAAACGTCATGCAGGTGTTCAGGCGCCAGCTCAGACAAGACATTTTAACGGCATTCCTTTTCTCTAAACCTCTTTGGCTCGGCCGTAGGAACATTTATTCCAATAGCCTGTCTACATTCTAAAACATTGGACAGAGCAGCCTTCTGCAAAGAACCCAGCTGCTCAGAGACTCCACCTAAGAGAGACTCCTGTCTTTGGAGTATCCGTTTCTGGGTTTAATTCAGGGAATTAGTTATTACTGCTAAAATCTGAATGGTCTTTGACTGCATTTACTACCGGGCTGGGGGCGGGGGGAAAGGGGAGAAGACAGACACGGAGCAGCTAACATACTACACGCTTCTTGATACGCTTACAGAGATCATTGGGATCAAAAGGTCGAGGTGGATCTGGATCCCATTCATCCAGGTCAGTGTCCTCCCCATCTTCATCCTCATCCTCATCTTCCTCATCTTCCTCTTTTGTTTCCATCCTTCCCATTTGATTCTGCAAAGGTGCTAAAGGGTCAGAACCATCCACTGCCTCCATAGGAGGTAACCCCTGGTTATGCACCGGTAGCGATGCCTGAGGAGAGGATTCGCAACAAACAGTCAAAGTCGACTCCCCATTCAGAAGGGAGAACACATACTCTCACAGAAACAAGCAATGAAGGCTCTTGCTAGTCTACTCTATTTCCTCTGGTAATGGAAAGAAGGGCAAGGGAAACTGCATGACAAATGACCGCAGGGCGATGTTTCACATCCCTGCTGCTGAGTCTCAGGACAGCTCTGCGTCGCTGCCTACTCTGCCCTGACAGGGACCAATTTCTCAGGACAGCAAACTGAAATCAGAGGAGCTCTCAACAAAGCCCAGGCCCTGCTCATGCTTGTGGAAATTATCCAGAGCCTAAAAGCTGCATTTTAGCTTCTTCAGTAAAAGTGCAGGAACCCTGCGCTTCGGCACGTGATCTTTTGTCTCCTACTGTACAATCAAATGAAAACAATCCCCAGAGCACACATGTAGAGATCAATAAGGGAGGAGATAACACCAGGATTAGATATGAACTACGAGACAGCGAGGACAGTTAAGGGGATCGTGTCCTCTCTCTTATTTTCATTAAGATTTTCCTTCACTTTCCCTACAAAGAAAGCAAAAACAAATTAACGTGTACGCACAGAATACTCCATCACTCTCGCAGGTTCCCAGCGAACAAGAAACACCACACACAAAGCTGTCTTAAGAAACTGGCAAAGAGACTCAGAGGACATTGGTCCTACGTGACAGTCGGGAGCGACAGCTCCTGCTAAACTTGATTTTTCCAAGCTGAGAGGATTATTTTAAGGCGGTTGCTCAAGAAGGAACAATCTGTAGAACAGGATCCTCTGTGTGTTAGCTACATGACCTCTCCTAAAACACCCACGCATTCCATGATGAGACTATGAAAGACGGTACAAACCTAGGCTAGAACTTTCCTGCATCGCCTCCCGTATCACTCAGACATGTTTCATCACCTGAGACAATGGAGCAATGAAATCAGTGTACTTGTACATGTAAAAGAAAAGGGTGCCTGGCAACTTACTCTATCTGCTTGTGGACCCTGCTCCAGAGCCACTTGCTGGGGGGATTCGGCAACGTTGCCGAGCACGGACAGGTTGGTGGGATTCATGCTCTGAGCAGCAGCAGGCAAGAGCACAGTTACCTAAAATTATAGGCACTCATTTTAGCACTGCATCATTCCCATCAGTCACTTACATATGGGCAGTGCCCTGCATGCAAAGCTCCCCGGACTCCTACAGTAGGCCAAAAACTGCAACATTTTAAGGATGTTTTCAGCAGAGATGATGGGCTCAGACAAACCCTGCAGATCCAAACACACCCAAGTCTGGGAAAAAGCATTTGGGACAAAGGGAAAGGCTTCAAAACTCCATCTAGTTTTTGCAGCTTTGGAATTCCCTACCTCCCACTTTTAGCTTTAACTTAAGGTCCTATCCAGCCTGGAATTCAAACTGCGTTAGAAACAAGTGCGACGAGCTCCTGGTAAAGCTCGTGAGTTCTGCTCATCTACAGAGGTATTAGCACTGTCACCCCATAGGATTTCATCCTTCTCTAACTTAACATTGTGTGGGCTCTAGTTTGTGCCTCTGACTGTTAAACAGCTTTTGGACTAAAATGAAAGGCCTTGCCCCTCTACAGAGGGTTTAATAAACCTAAAATAAAAGAAACAGCAGTGAAGCGTGCCACCAGAGAGACAGAAGGGAGGAACTGTTCTTTGGGTAACAATGGCACAGCCCAGATTCCAGGACAGGTGAGAGCAGATACAGCTGCGAGCAAACACAAGTCAGGACATTAGAGCAGTAACTCAGAGGAAACGCAAGTCAGGACATTACAGAGCGGCAACTCCGTCCGATTCTTCCATAAAAGCCTGGCCTGGAACCTGCGTTCTCAAGGAGCAGACGAGAAAATCCAAAACATAAGCAGACAGACAGTCAGTCCTAAAACTTTGAATCTAGTTGTTTTGTTTAAAGGCGTAATTTATGAAACTGCTCAAAAACTAAAGCAAAGAGAGACTTCAGGGAACAGTGTCAAAGTGAACAGAAAACCACCAAGACGACAGCTGAACCAAAGTGTCTGGTATTGACATTCCCGATGCCAAGCGGCAATAGAAAAGGCATCATTATGCAATGGCACACCTCCAGGCCTGCCAGCAACAAGAGGTTCAAACAAGCTGGTGTCTATTTGTACCCCATATTAGCATTTCCTACTACTAAACACGCTTCAAACACATCTTTATGTTCATTTCCGTGTCAGACCCGGCAAGAAATGCAGGCATTATTTTGAAAACCCTTTGAATTCCTTTTAAATTCCTTTTAACTTTTATTTTGAAAGACAGGAGAAACTTTAGTCATTAAGATCTGATTAGTTCGGGGGTGTTCCACATGGCATGTATACATAAAACACTCGCAAAAGCAGTAGCTGCCATAATGATACGCTAAGCATTCACAAGCAAGTGAACATCTCTGCTGGCACTGCTGTCAGAGACCGTGCTGGAAGGGAAGAAGGGCAGGCTGAGCACATACAGACAAGTACTTATGCCCTTGATATTGAACATATGAGAGCAACAACTCCCAAATTCTGCTGCTGTGTCAGTGTGTCATGTGCACTGCATATATAACTACTCAGTTAATTGGATCACGCGTCTACCAATAAAGCTTGTCAGAAAAGCAGGGTTTAAAAGAGTTAAGTGGGCTTCTTTATGAAAGGAACCTGATCTGGCAAAAAAAAAAAAAAATTCAAAGTGACACCTCCAAATACCTTCAGAGAACAGGAAGACAACACCTTTGTTGTGCCAGTCACATTGTGTCTCAACTGTTTGGAGGGTATCCTTCTAGCAATTAAAAAGCTTATTGTCAATGCACATTCAACCCGTCATTCCACCCCCAGCACACCAACAGATACGCATTTTAGTGACTTTAGTAATGATTCAGATCTAACACGTCAGTTCACACATGCCACCAAAAAGTCACCAACCAGCAATGATTTTGAGTCACTATGACAAGAGCAGGATTTGAACTAGACATCTAGATCTGAAAGCACCTAATACCTGACGCCCACAACCCAGTCCCCAAAGATACTAGTTAACACTAAGAACAAATCCTTCACATCCATGCAGGAGAAAGACAATTAGAAGTCTTGCATTATCATAACTTCATAACCACTGCCTCCAGTTTCATTCTGTTTCTAGTCCACTTCACACTAGCAAGTACACCAGGCAGAACACCTGGGATACCCAGGTAAACTATGGGAGCCAGTAACTGGACTTATTTAGGTTCTGCAGTTGTTTTTGTATGAAATTTCCAGTCAATCTGGAACCGGATCCAAAAGCAACTTCTCTCCTTTGAAAGCCTTTCATAGACTTCAAGGCATTTGGATCAGAATCCATACGAGGACAACTGCAATCCCAGTTCTTCCACAATGACATTAAAACAACATTAGTCATATTGGTTTATTGACTCATCTAAAGGGACACTGTTGGAAGATTTTTTTTTAATAGCTGGGGCAGAAAACTAAGATTTTTGTTGCACAAGAACGTAAAAGCTTAAAAAGTTTAGCGAGTCTGAATTTACTGTCATTCAGGCACAAGGGAGCCAATACTGGCTAATAATGGCCAGTATTAATACTGGCTTGTTATTTTAAGCTTTTTGCTCGTTATCACTGGGATGACAGTAAATGATTGAAGACTGTCTTTTGACAAATTCAGAAGTAGCTTATCCATCTCTACTGCCACAACAGGGTCCCTTTACCTTCCGTGACAGTTCTCTTACAGTTTCAGGCCCAAGAGAAACAACGCCTCTTACCTGCTGCGTGGTAGTATCCTGCTGGACGTAAGCCACTTGGGACGGATCTGTAAACAGAGTCTAGACAAAGTGAAAAAGGCTTGTCAAATCGGCCTTGGGGTTGTTTATTCCCAACTCACACAAGAATTGCCCTGCCACCAAGAAACAACCTACATACAAATAACTTATTCTGCCAATTTTTAGCATGCCTATTACCAGAGCAAATTAATTCAACTTACCCAAGTGAGCCTACATACATCAAAATGAGACTAAAAATTAGGTAACATTCCATAAAAAAAGATATCATCATATTTATATGGCACTTTCCACCCATATACTCAAAGAGCTTCACAGGATTTTTTTTTTTTTTTTAAATGGAAATCGCTATCAATTGCTGACGTGAATAAATTCAACAGGACAAAATGCAAAAGCTGTATGAAAGCTACATAATACTTGACAGCAGGACAGAAGATAACCATTAACTTTCTGCCAGTTCACAAGAGATCGCCTCAGGAAAAAAAAAAAAAAAAACATTGGGTATCAGACATATCCTACGCGTGAATTTGTTACGGTCATGAAGTTGTTTTTTTAATTTCACAGAAGAGATGGCAACTCCAAAACTCTTTCAGCAGTCTGCAAGAGCAGCCCTCATTGAACCATCACAACCACTTAGAGGGTCTGAGAAGAGCAAGGCTCAGAGGAAAACCAAGTACTGACTGAGTTCAGCCTTGCTTACTTTTCCAAAACTGGAAAATACCAGAGCTTGAGGCAGTCTGGCTCCTACAAAGTAAAACATTGCATAATAAGAATTCCATTAGTGCTTTTTGATAATTGTTCTCCATTGTATGTTAATCGCTTATTAATACACTCCAGGTCTTTTGAGCAAAGATAATAGCCAAAAAGGCTTGGAGTAACTTGGTCAGTAACTTCCTCGGAGATACAATATCTCAGAATGTCTTACCCTCTCAGATCATCCCACCTCAGAAAAGCTTCTTTTACGTACTAGTCAAGAACCGCACAACAGAAAAACCACAGCGCACAAGGCTATGCCAGCGTGGCTTCGAGCGTCAAGTGCGTGCACTTTGGAGCGCTACCGATCTGTCACGTCAGCAAAGGGAATATAAAACATTCCTGACAAAACCTGTCTGCTCCTCACTCTTACCTATTCTCACAGAGGTACGGATGCATACTCCGTTAAGCCCCACATAAATACCTGCTGTCAGAGACAAAAGTCATTTGATATTTAATGTAATTATTAAACAAAAAAAGCCTGGGCCTACAACATCAACACGTTCTCTGAATAAAGACTGCAAAATTAAATTAAATGTGCTGGGATCCTCTGCAGAAAGAGAAGCCTTATTGTTCTTATTGATTACGAGCACAGCACCATGCAAAACAAGGACTCTTCTTCCAGAAAAAGCATGGGTCCTTCTTATAAGCATTGATGTCTGAATCAATTAGCTTTTTAACTGAACACAACAGAGGCGGAATTTCTGGAGAGATCAGCAGCGTTTTCAAAAACACCTTTGATCTAATTACAATCTCGTCCACCTCTAGCAAAATAACCAGCATTTCATAATTTATAGCCCAGCTTCCTTTGATTACCAGATTTGCACATCAGACTGGAATGAACAGCGTGAAGTCCCTGTTCACCAATAGGCAGATAAAAGTACTAAGTGCGACTGCCAGCCATCTTCCAGTCACATCACTTGGCTGGGAGCTGGCTTTAATTTTGAACAAGATTGTTTCTCTTTCTAGGTGCCAGAAAGGGGCAGGCTCAGAACCACACATGCCTGCGTAGCTTCCACGGGATGGATGTAAACTAGCGTGTGCTCCGAGGTGTCCACAGAGGTGTAGGAGGTGCCATCTGCCGTGTAGACCACTTGCTGCGAGGGACGGTCCTGGTCATCACTGTACACAATCTGTGCCACTGCCCCCCCTTCAGGGACAAAGTGCACCTGGAAGAAAAATAGATCCTACCCTCAAGCTTCTGCAGACATACGCCTTTGAGAAACCATACCAGAAGCGCAGGCTGTAGAAGCATCTCGGAAAGTAGGAAACATCTTGTGTCCCAACTACCTAGCCAATTGTTTTGGAAACAATATAAAACTCACTGTATAACTCCTACTAAAAGTCTCATCTAAATGATGCCAGCAACACAGAAATCCAGACAAAGACTACCACCAGTTTCTCTTTCACTCTGCATTTCAACTCTAGACCTAGCTAGCAGCTAAAGAGCACCTTCTAGTACTAAGTAGTACTAAGAAGTGCTAAAGAGCACCTTCTAGTACTTAGTTCTCGGGTCACTCTTTCTCCTATAAATTGTTTTAAAGAAAGTTCAGATTTGAACTGGTGTACCTGCGGGGTTCATTGGTGTATTTATTTCCATATTGTTTTCTGGATTTATGATGTTCTTACTTTCATTCCGCTAACTCTGTAGTTAGAGGTAATTGTTTGATGAATGGCTAACAACGCATTAACTTTCCGATCCTACTTAATAGCATCGTACCTATGATGAGGCAGCAATGGTGTTTGTTTGCTTCCCTGTAGCAGGAACATGCAGTATCAGTAGAAAAACTCAACTGCTTAAATAGAGAAACATATAACTGGAAACATTAAGCAATGAGTCCAAGGACTACTAGAACAAGTTCTTTCCAGGGCAGCAGTTCAAATCCAAATTGCTTTTGACCAAAAATTATGATCGCAATTAATGATCAGTGACCTACTTGAAATGAGCTACAATATTTAACCGCAACGGTAACAGAAGCATGTTTACCTTTTGACACCCTTTACTCATTGCAAAGTATTTTCATCACATGGCAAAAATGGAACAGTTAGCAGGAAACTAGTTTTAATATCCATATTCAAAGTATCTTCTCAGGTCAATATGCCAATACTGTATTTTCACATAAAATGAAACCACCGTTACATATTTTGTTTCCTTTGCTTCACCTTTCAAAATACGTCTCAGAAGGCACCTAGCACTCTTACAGGAATGTTAAGCACTGATTCCGTACAACACATCCTCACGCAAACCCTACAGTAAGGGCACATGCAGTGCTTCACATTTGGAGGGCGCTCTGCAAACCTTACAATGGCCACGTGCAAGCAATGGTACAGTTATCCCCTCCTGAAGATAAAGGAGCACAGGCCATTGAAAATTGTCTGTCTTTGCAAATTTCAAAGCTGAAAATCATCAGGAAAGCCAGAATTTCTAGGCTCGTGGGTTGACTGCCATGCAGCACCCTCTTCATAAGATGTTCGTAAGTACAAGCCAGTTACAGTCCTCTAGAAATTCTCAGCTGCATTGTCTCAGAGAGATCAGAGTAACTAGCCGCATAAATAAGATTTTGACTTTATTAGTCACTGACAATTAACATTTCTCTCTTCCCCACTGTCCAGATGTCTGACTGGAAAAAAATATTCTCATTACTCTCCCAGAGTCCACCCACAACTCAAACGGATTCGACTGATGCTATCAAAACGGACTGCCACCGACTACAGATCTCGTTAAGATTCATTAATCTGAGTACCCTGTCACATTCTCACGTACTTAGACATATATTTGGACACTGACACTTATACAGCCTCTGGCAGGTTTCATTTAGCTCTCGTTTCAGATGTCTGTGTACTCATTGCAGTGGCATACACAGTTCGCTTTCTGAACTTCTCATTTGAGATCACCACAGACATCTTTATATTTCTTCTCAAATGAAAGCCACAGACATCTTTATATTTCTTCTCAAATGAAAGCCGAGTTTCTAGACTACAAGACAGCAAAGGGGAACACCTGCTTGCTAAGCCACTGCACCAAGCCTGACTCAGCCCAAGCAGACGCTGACAGCTCTGGAAGGCACTAGTCACCTGAGCAGTATTCTGTTCCTGCTCAGCAGAGTCAGCCCACACCTGAGGACTTTCCTCTTTCGAGTCCATCTCCTCCCTGCTGTGGTGCTCCATGATGAGAGATATCTACTGGAGGAATGTTTGGCTGAATAGATTCATCTGTTCACCGTGTTTCTACTTCCAGAAGGCAAGGCGATCTTCAGTAACATGGCTATAAAGAAAGAAGAGACTGACATATTAAAACAGAGCACAACACAATCAGTTTTGGTTGGGATCAAAGGGGGATGCGAGGTGTTATCAGCTACTGCACCACAGGAACAGACTGCTAGAGTAAAGCAGCTTTGGCTTTATGAACACAAACATCCTCATTTCCCATTCTCAAGTTCTGCTGTAAAATACTTTCCATGTGCTACTGAGGAGAAAACAAGTCAACAACTGCACTGAGGGGCCATACTGAATTCCTCCTGCGCTTCCCAGCTCAGCCACAAGCAGTCTTAGAATATCCTTCACTAAATCAGAGAACGGTCGAGGTTCACAGGGACCTCTGGAAATCTAGTCCAACCTCCCGGCTCAAGCAGGGTCACCAAAAGCAGGTTGCCCAGGACCATGCCCAGACAGCTTCTCAGTATCGCCAAGGATGGTGACTCCATAACACCTCTGGGCAACCTGCTCCAGTGCTCAGTCACCCTCATAGTAAAAAAAGCAAAAACAAAAAAAAAAAAAACAAAAAACAAAAAAGCAAAAAAAACAACAACTATTCTTCTATTCAGATGGAATTTTCTGTGTTTCAGTTACTGTCTGTCAGGTCTTGTCCTAACCTCTTAATGCTGCCCTCCTGGCATTTAAATGCCTAGAAATCAATAAACAAGGCAGAAGATTGAACCTAAGTTTCTAACAAGAAAACACAAAGTTCAGAGATATCAGTTTTCTCTGCTCAATCCCACCCCCCCCCCCCCCGCCCCCGAGACTCAACCAGCTTTACATTTACAGGCAGCTTTTGCCTTGTGCAAAGCTGCTATCCCTGTTGGTATTCAGATAGCGTTACAATAGATGACTTTTAGAAAAAGAACAATGAAACTTAAACTCTAATTGACGTAAGCCTGAAGATCCTGACAAATTGCTTCCATGCTAGGTTTTATTCACCTCTTGCATTTTATTGGAGCCCCTCAATCTGCCATTGGGAAGCTCAGCAGTGTAATTTACAGCTCTGGTGATTGGTTTAGTCAGTGGTTCAGCACCTTCCCAGTCCTTCGTCTCTAATGTCATCTTAAATCACAGGCCCAGGAATTAGCAAGAGGCTGAGCCCATTTCATTTTTCAGCTAGTCCAATTAACTTTATTTGATACCGAGTGCCTCGCTGGGCTCATCCAATGCCAGCACCTCGTCTGCGCACTGGGACGAAAGCAGAAGGCTCCTTGCTGAAGCTTTCATTCATTTGCATTTTAAATGCAAATTATTTTAGTCATAATTTATTCCCATAAATGCTAGCAGTTGGCTTGTCACTGACAAGCTAAAAAAAGGTAAGGAAGAAAGAGGCAGGCACTTTATGCCTTCTGCTAATTTCACCAGCAACGAATAAGCTTTGCAGACCTGAGCACTGACTGTACTACTGGTCTTAGCCAGAACACATAAATCAGTATTACAGAGAAGTCTCGGGATAACGTCACCGAACAGTGGGAAAATCACGTTACTCTCACATATACTACGAAACACTTTGGGAACAGTTCTTTCTGGGTGCCTTTAGACAGTAAGCCATGCCACTGTTGGAGACTACAGCCAACCATTGGCTTTCTTAGTTTGACCAACAGACTATATAACGCACCATGGGATCTCCCACAAAAAGGGGTGACCGAGTGGCGCGATGGCTGTTCTGACTTCACATTAGGCTCATGCCATCAGGTTCTAGGATAAAGGAATAAAAATGTTACCTCAACAGCTCTCTGCAGCTATTATATATGTCCCCTCTCTATTACATATCTCTTTATAGCTATGCTCTCTACATCTATTACTAAACCTCCCTTAATACAAAAACTCCAGACAAAGCGCAGGAGAGAAAAGGAAAGAAAATAAATGCAGTGTTGTATCTGCGTGCAACATTTTAGCTAGAGAATCTCATTAGCGAGGAAAAATGAACAATGCTTAGGCCTGATAAACACCTCTCCCTGCTCTCCAGGGGTTGAGAGCTAGGGTCTACACGACACCTCAGCTCCAACATATACATATTACCTGTCCTATACCTTTCATCCGGCTATCTCATAGCTACTTGTTATGGCATCAAGCATTAATTCAGGAACTTCCTCATATGTCA
Source organism: Struthio camelus (assembly GCF_040807025.1). Lineage (NCBI taxonomy): Eukaryota > Metazoa > Chordata > Aves > Struthioniformes > Struthionidae > Struthio > Struthio camelus. The sequence goes on from NC_090963.1 coordinate 7,022,573, forward strand.
TCCGTCACTTTCACTGACCTCCATCACTCATTTTTTTAGCTACGTGATCACCAAGAGGTCTAGAGCAGCAGGCATGAAACGGGAAGCAACAAAACGTGCACAACCCTTTCATTACCCTTTCAATCCAAAATTAACTGCCTATCCTTTCCATCTTGTTTGGCTCTGTTTATCCCAAACAGCTGGCGCTCTCTCTCCTGTTGTCATTATTAACCAAGAACCCATTCAGGTAATTGCAATAACAAAAGCCAGGAGTTTAATCAATTACCCCAGACCTAATTGCTTAGAACAATGAAAATAAATGCTAGAGGTTTCAATGGTTTTTGTTTGTCATATAATCATCTAGTTAGTACAAATTCAATTAAATCAGCCAGTAACCGAATTAAGAGAAAGGCTTAGTTATGGCCAATTCCCCATAGTGCAACAGGTAGCAGAATTTTTGGCTGAAGGAGGATGCTGACTCTCTCCTGCTGACTCATTTTAGCACAAGTAACTCTTACACCTTGAGCAGAAAGGAGACTAAAGAGGTCTTTAAGAGATGAAATTGGGCGTTAAACTTCAAATCTGCAAAAAAAAAATAGCTCAAAAAATTTGACAAAGAAAACAGAAGATAAAATATTTCAGGTTTGCCACGGTTCTAAAGGTTAGTACTCCTCTCAGATCTCGAGGGGGGAAGACAAGGCACAGTTGAGCCAATTTCAGCGGCTCAGTGCTGCTGTTTCTCTAAATGGCACCATTACAAAAGGCAAGAGTGAAAACAAGACCCGCAGTTATGGCTAGGATATTTAGAAATGGCCGAGTTGGAAAGCATCGTCCGCCCCAAAGTCACTGACAACAGAACTGCCGAGAAATGCAAACACCTGAGTAAATTATCCAACACTGATGACAGGGAAGACTGAAATAACTTTGCCAGCTAGTCCTTCTGTGCAGGACACTCTCCCTAATTAATCCTGCATGACCTTATTTTCTTCTTTAACCCCCCCCCACCCCCATTAAAATCCCTTATAGCTGTGACACTGACAGCGTCTCGATATTTTAAAGATTTCCCTACAGTCTTTTCTCAGTAGAGATGTCTCACCGCACAAGAAAGCGACAGACGTCCAACTTAGCACACGGCTACAATTTTTTTTTTTAAATCAGCTGCAGGGGAATCATGATTAGTGTGTTAAGGTATGCAGTGTCTACGTTAAACCTGGCAGCAGCAGCAGCAACAGAGATACAGGTAAAGAAATTACCTTTTCCTTGGAAGGACTTGGAAGCTTTGTTTGCTTTTCAGCAGAAATAAATGTTAAACTTCAGGAATAAGCATCGAAGTATCATTATTGCTGAACAGCCGGCATACAAGGGAATACTCTCTGGTTGCTCTGCACACTATTTGCCCATGAATCGCTTGGGATTGTTGATTTTTTCCCCTCCCAAATACATCACAGGCCTCAGACATTTTCAGAAGCCAAGCGCATCAAACGGGAGGCTCCGCTGTGTCCGTGGGGGTGCACGCGCATGTAGTGAGACCCACCACCCAACACATTGGCTGCATTTCTGTCGCCTCCCCGACACTTACGCACAACCTGATAAGCAGCATGAACATAAGCAGGAAGCAATGCCAATACGCAAGATGCTAAACCACTTACAGTAACTACGAAGACAGCATTTTCCTCCCCAAAATAGCAGGCATGCCTCACCCAGTCCACACTGGGTGATGACACAAGCTGAAATGATAATAGATACAAACGTAACCCAGTATCATCCCGGTGCGTCAAGAGGGCAAGGTAGTGACAGCAGGCAGTGCAAAGAACGCAGCAATATATAATGTGAATCAAGGTCTCACCTAACTCCCATTACTTTAAAAGAAAGGTCCATTTAAATCCAACACTGATGTCACCCTGCACATATCCAGATTCTGTTGCACATCCTGACACACAAAATTTCTACTCCAATGAGCAGATAAGCTCTTTCAGCCTGCTGCTTACTGGAGCTCTGATTACGGAGCTCAATTTGTTATAGCACCCACAGACCCAGTCCTTGAGCCTCCTATGGTGCTCCGACATGTTTTCACAGGTAGGAGCAATCACGCTCTGAGCTGGGCAGCTACGCTAGCCTACCACTGTGCCTGTCCCTTTGTGAGGCTTAAGGGTGCGGGAGCAGCTTGGTGCTAACCATAGTTACAGGGCATCCAATTCAGACTTGGAGCACGGTCAGCAGACACAGAGGGCCGGAAGAGTATGCTCCTGGATCTCTACGCACCCATAAAATCCAGCTGCCTAACTCATCAGATAAGTGCAAGCAAATCAACAAACTCCTCAAGCCAAAGCAGGTTGCTTATTCATTTCAGTAAGCAGTTCGCATTTACCTTCTTTTCTTAACATGCTCTGGGGAACCTGCTGGTGTCCAAGACCTACGGCCTTCCTTTTCAGTTCTTGCCTTTTACGTTCAGTCCAAAAGTCTCATTAACAGTGATGCTTCTCTTCTGCAGCTCCCGATGCCTGGAAAGCTTCTTTGTGTCACTGAACAGTTCTTCATCTTTTTGGACATCTCACTTGAAAACTCCTTCTGTTCTCTCCGATACACTCTAACCCATCTCTCCTATTTCTGCAACATGTGGCCTTATCTGAAGCTGTGCTATTAATTCAGCAGCTTTCCCCCTTCCCTGCATTCTGCTCTGGAGAATGAGCAAGCACCGCTTAGGGGCAAAGCGCCTCATTCACTCTCTATCCAACACCAGTGTCCTCCTTAGCCTTGCTGTCCTCAGTGGGCGATGGCCGCCCCCACAGCCAACTCCCAGAGGGTGCCAGTGCCTGCGAAAATCCTAACCTCTGACAGCATCGCAGCATCCACGCCGCGTCCCCTTGTCGGTGCGCCTACGACCCCCAACAGCTATGGGGTCAGGGCTGGAAGGGGAGTGAACGGTGCTTTAAGAGAAGACCTCGGATAACAGTGAAGCCAGTATTCTTTTTTGTTTGGTAGGCAAGGATTTGTTATGAAATAAAACTCCTCCAACACAGTGAAATCACACAGTGCTTCAATGGAAAAGCCAGCTCTGACATTCAGAAAAAAGCATTAGCAAGAAGAGACCAACAGTAACTTAATTTCTTTAAAAGAATGGTCTCTTTGCAAACCTGCTATTAGGGAAAGAGATACTTGCTTTCAATGCTGCGACTACACAAGAAGATACAGAGACAAAAGCTCTGGGGACTTCATCTGCAGCAACCTCTCCGAGTCTAGTTAAGGACACTCTGCTGAGAAAGCACCACCCAGCGACTGTCAAACACTTTTGTCCCTTCTCTGAGACGACGAGGAGGAGAGAATATTAAAGCTGGGCAAGGGGAAAAAGTCCACTTCCCAGCTTGGGGAGTCATAAAGCCACTGCAGTATCTCAAATGAGAATCCACTTTACAATAATGGCGCATAAAACAGCTAATGCGATTTACTCCCTAGTGTAAAACAGGCTTGCATATAGATGGGGGTTCCCTGCAGCAATAACAGCAGGGGTTATTAGCTTAATCCTTTAAGTACTGAGCTCACTGACCACTCCTTTTCAGTGCTAACCATACGCAAGGACAGCAAGATTGCTATAAAAGGAGATTTTATGACTACAGGTCTTCCTCCAGCTTTTAATATGAAACTGATTTATTATGCTCAAAAGGAACATCACATGTGTCTGCCAAAGCTATATCCCACACTTAAGTTAATTACCCCAGCTTGCCTAGAAGGCAGAGCTGGTGCATTTCCTGAGATCCTTTGGCACCAATATGCTTTCTTTGCAGCAAGAAGGCTGGGAAGTGCACTAGGTTTCTAACCTCATTGACTACTGAGTCACGACTGCTGTCTTTTCCGCTGCATTCTCATTCATCAAAAGCACATGCTGTTTCAAGGAACCCTGGCTCTTGTGCATTTTGGCTGAATGTTAATAATCAGGTAATATATGAGCACAATATTTATGTTTTACTGGTGAGTTAGAGGTGGAACGCATGCATAGCGCTGGGACAGCAAAGACTATTTATTTCCACAAAAGGAAATATGGCTCCAATTTATTTAGTCATATAATAAATAGAATAACTCAGCCAAATATAAACTCACTCTTTACTCAAATTGTGCATAATGAATCAATCTACCTCCTTATACCACATTCGTCATCAAAGCAACAAAGAGCTGGAAAAGACCTCTTACATCTTCAAGGCTGGTCCTCTGCTACTGTGTCCAACACACCTTCTAACCATTTTCATAAACTGACATTGCCCAAGCACCAAAAATGATACCGCGCTGCAACTATTTTTTCACCAAGTATCAGATAAGTAGCGAGCAGCTCTGGCCCTTCATACCACAAAACACAGACGATAACCAAGCACTCCAGGTGAACCCCAAGAAGAGGGATTAACATCCTACCAGGGGACTACTGTGGATTAGGCTAGAGATCTACTCAGAGATGCGGTTCTCTAAGCACATTTCTGCTTAGTCTTAATTCTTGCATAAGCCTCTGTTTCTCACAATACCCATTCGTGACTTTCTGAGCGGGCTAAGAGACAAGTTCATTACATCTCTGGCTATGCCCAGGCTAGCTAGAAATTAGTCACCTGCCTTTCCGTTTGCTAAACAGCTACATATTCATTCCAGTAGCTGATTTCTTCCTTCCATCTGCAGCTGCGTGAATTTTTCCCCCCCCCCCCCCGAAGATCACTAAAATTTGTTGCCATCTTCTTCTCTCCTTTCAAATATTTCACATTCTGGGGTCACTACAGTATCACCTTCTGCTACTGCGATACACCATGATTCTCAGACTTCAGCCGCATGAGTCAGTGACCCTGTCTACTTAATTGATTTGGTTTATAACTACAGAGGGAGAAGTATGATAAAGCAGAAAATGGAAAATACATTGTCAGAGTATAACATGAACCAAAAAGGAAAATAAGAGGTCTTTACCAACCCGCGTGCTACACCACTGCGTATACAGCTTTCAAGAAAGCACTCCCAGGTTTTAGTAAAAGAAAACAAAAAACTGCTAACAGCACTACATTGCTCAGTGAGGCTCCAGCCTCCTTTTCTCATTTTTTGCCTCCTATTCCTTTTCCTGCTCAGGCAACTCTTCCCAAAGTTACCTCCTGTTATACATGACTTTGTCCCACTTTCTCCAAACTGATTGTGCTGCTGCTGCCCTCCCACCCCTTTGCACGTCTTCTCTAGATTAAATCACTATACTGCTTCAAGCTCTTACAATTCAGAAGACAAGAACACCTTATTTCTGCAGATAAACAACTTATACCTTTCAAAACAGTTACTTGTCTGAAATACTATACACCACAGAGAACAAATTAGGCATCCGTATCTTAAAGTGGCAGGTGGTGACCTAACATACAATGCCAGTTAAGGGCTACAACACAACTTCTATTTCTGCACATTTTACTAACGTGAAAAGGGGCAAATAGAGCCGACCTCATGGTTAAGTTAAAACAAAACTCCTAATATTAAAACAGCCTCCACAATTAGCTACATCTAAGTCAATTAAAATTCAGTTTACACAGCTGATGGCAGCTGCAGGTGGCCAGAAACACACTCAAAAGTAGCTGCTAACTACAGAGCAAATACACATAAGGAGCTCATCTAGGGATTTTCCTTGCAAGCTAGTAGTAAGGGTGTCAGAGGACAGCAAGTGACATCACGTACCAATTTCACTTCACCGACAAGTTGTCAATTCTTCCATCAGACAGTAATATTAACAATTTCATCAATATCATCCTAGAGTACAGGTAATAAAACTGTCTTTTTAAACACCTAACACAAGAGAAGCATACGCAAAATCCCCCAAAGCGTCACAATTTGGCAGATAAGTTACCCATTTTAGGGCCGAATTAGGAAATACGCCTGCTTGCATTTTTTTCCTCTCTTAAAAATGAAGGCATTAGAAGGCTTGAGACTGTCAATTATTTTACTTCCACAAAAGACTCATGAAGAGACCTCTTTTAAAATCAGTTGATGATGCATAAGCATTTCCTCTTCTAGTTTAACCAATGAAGAGAGGGAGGGGAAAAAAGAAAAAGAAAAAAGAAAGTTAAACCCCAGGAAAAAAGGAAATAGGACAAAGCAAGAGCTCAGTATAGACTCTATTCCCACTAAAGAAACATGAGCAAGCATTTTATAAAGATACCCAGCCTCACACTTGTTCATTCTGTAAAAGTCTGCAAGAACCATGTATGCATCAGTAATATACTAGATAGGTTGGTGTACAGATACCATCACAAATACTGACTTTCCATTTCACTCTTGGAATTATGAAGTTCAATAGCCTAAGCCATAGGTCGTTTGTTCATTTGTTTGTTTTTTAATCCGTGATCTACGGACCACCGGAAGACCCCTTCTAAAGAGTCCGCAAAGAGCAACTAAGGGATGAAAAGGTGACTTGCACGTGGCTTGAAATCTCCTACAAAGGGTTATTTATCCCTTTAGAACGGCCAGTAGGTCTGAATGAGAATCATAATGTCATGTTTCTATTATAACTTAAAAATCTAAAGGCTCCCCATTTTTTAACGTAACACTGGCACAGGAACGGCCATAGCAACACACCTCTCGAGGCCAGAAGGTTCTGACAGCCACATGCCGCAGCTGTATCACGGACCGTGAGAACAGGTGTGCTTGACGGCACCAAACCACACAGCTGCCACAAAGCTCAGTATCATCTCAGCAGTGGCAAAAATCACAGCTTTCACTTTCAGAAACTACTTTTCTTCACACGCGGGTCTTGGTCTTTCCTCAGGGCCCACAAAGGACTGGACCACCTCATGCGGCCGGAGCGGGCCGAGGGCAGGCTCGAGCCACCTCCCCCGGCCTGGTCCCGCCCTGCCCTCCGAGGGCCTTGTCCACACACGACCTCCACGTACCAGGCCTCAGTGTGGCAGCAACCACCCCCAAGCCCCCCAGAGCTGCCCCTACTTGAACCCTTCCCCTCTGGAACACCCAAAAGACCCCCCAAGAGCCACCCTCAGGCCAAGCCCCAGCCAAAACAGGGGGAAAATAAGGCACCAAGCAGAGCACAACCCCTCCCCCCCGCCCCTCCCGGGCAGGACTGGCAGCACCCACCTGCTCCCCCTTATATACCCTCCGCGCCCCACCATCGCCATCAACAGCAGCCAATCAGGGGCGACGCCCCCTCCCTCCCCTAACGAGGCCAATGGGAGAAAGGGGCGCGAGGCACCCAGCCAATCAGGAGCCGCTGGTGCCCCCCCCCACACCGCCGCCGTTCCCCAGTGCGAATAACGACCGTGCCCGTCCCCCCCCCCCCCCCCCCGCCGTCGCCCCCGCCCGGCTCCGAGAAAGCGTGAGGCGCCACGAGCCCCCCGCGCGGGTGCCCAACGGTCACTCAGCCCCAACCACTCCAGAACTGGGGGGGGGGGGGGGAAGGGAAGGGGGCGCGGGCTGCCGGCGAGAGGGCGCGCTGCGAGGGCAGAGGTGAGGGAACGGCCCCGCAGCTGAGGGGAAGCGAGCTAACCGCGGGGCAAAGGGAACGAGCGGCCCACCATAACGGGGAAAGGGGGAGGGGGGTGGGAAATGCCCGCCGTGCTGGGGGCAGCAAGATGGCTCCAGCACCCACCCCCCCCCGCCACTGAGGTGCCAGGGTCCGGACTGTACCATCGGGGGGGGGGGAACGAGGGTAGGGGCAGCCCCTTCTCTCTCTGTCCGGGGCGGGTGGGGGATCCCGATGAAGGCGGGAGGGGGGGGAGCGGACTGTACCTCTCCCGCGGGGGGGGGAAAGGGAATGACTGCGCCCTGTTCCCCCCCCCCCCCACTGGCGGGAGCGAACGGTTTATCCCGGCCCCAGCACTAAGGAGCCGCCAGCTCCGGGCGCCATCTTGGGTGCGACTAAAACAACAAGTCCAAAACCCTTGGCGGGTCCCCGCGGTGCCCCCGGATCGGGCTTCCCTCCCGGACCGTCCCATCGCGTTACCTGAGGGGGTCCCGTGCGGCTGCCGCGTCCCGGCCGCCGCCGCCGGCCCCGCTGCGGCCCCAAACCCCCCCACCTGTCCTCACCTCACAATGGTAGCTGCAGAGCGGGAGGGGGGGGCGGCCGCCCGGACCTCATTACCATAATCTGCCTGGCAACAGTCCGCGGCGCTGCATGCTGATTGGCTAAAACGACACTGCCCGTGAAGATGGGGCACAAAAGTCCGCCAGAAAAGACTCGGAGGCGGCCAGGTCAGGGGGCCGGGGGAGCAAAGGGGACCCCCTAATCCACGGGGAGGGGAGGGGAGGGGGACCCCTACCGGGGCCTTCACTCCCCCCCTCGGATGCCTTTCACCAATCAGAGCGCCTCTCTCATCCTCGCTCCCCTCCGCCGGGGGCCTTGCGGCCAATCGGAGCGCGCCTCTTATCGCGGCGCTCCGCCCCCTGCTGGGGGAGGAGGTGTAGGGGAGGGAGGCGAGCAGCGCCCCCTGCTGGGGGGGCGGGGGGCAGCCGGGGCGGCGCGGCGCCCCCTGCCGGCGGGGAGGGCCGGGGGCAGCGGGGCGGGCGCCGCAGTGGGACGCACTGATTCATCGGGGCTCCTTCGCGGGCCTCTGCTCGACCCCAGCTCAGCACCGGGGGCCAGCTCGAAACCCTTCCCGGGGTTTTTGTCAAAAAGAGGAAAAGGCAACAAAAAAAAAAATCTCTCTCTCCACCGGCTGGGGGTTGCCAGGCTCCCAGCAGCAGCCCTCTTTAACCCTCTCTGCGCTGTCTCGCCATCCTTTGGAGAATAACGCTTGGAAATGGTATCAGAAGCAGCAGTTCAGTTGGTTTCCTAGTAGCTTCACTCACAAATCATAAGCTGAAGCAACAGCTAGGCGAAACGATTATGGGCGACCTCAGCCCACGAGGAAACGCACCCCAAAGGGCTGTTTCTGTGCAAGGGCACCTAGAAGGGCCCTGGAAAGGTCTGTGCTGGCTTTGCTGCACTTCCTGCTGCTTGCGCGTGCATCTGAGCCCTAACTGTCAGCTCAGAGAGGGATGGTAATTACTACTGTTTGGAAATTCAAATCCTTTGTCATTCTAGGGGGGTTACCACTGCACTTTGGTTGCTGCATTTCTTAAAGAGGTGTTTGTATTATGGGGGCATGGAAAAATACTGCTTCTCTGGTTTCTTACTTGTGATTGGCATATTCTCAGAAAGCTGTTTCAGCTAGTAGTTTAGGAGATATTTCTTAAATAAGACCATCTCTGCATTTAGTACCTTTTGTTTTAAGGTTTTTCTGAATTGCTTTGTGAACAGCACGTGCGCACACACATAAACACAGTTGCACTGAAGCGTGGGCAGTTTCAGACCCTGCAATGGGCTACTGTAGCCAATTGACCCACAACCCAATAACAGAAGAAGGGTAAATTTTGGATAAAGACACAGACAAATTACTGCTTTTAAAAAACCACTTCTGCTAATATTCTACCCTAGGAGAGTAGCAAGAAGATCAGATCTTGGTGCAATTAAGCATACATCTCCAGTAGGTCTGTCTTTTTAAAGCCTGTTATAACCTTTTAAATTAAAAGGCACAGCTGTATACCGAAATCATCACTGTGGTGCAGACAGTGTCCCTCCCCTGAGTAATCAAATCAGATAAAAACCAGAGATGCAAATTGTCTAACTTGTGCCTGGTAACTTAACCTTACATTATTATAAAAGAGTTTTTGAAACTGAAGAGAGCAAAAATAGTTAACCAATTAGGAGAAGTTGGGGGTTTTTTTTCCCCTGCTATATTGCTCAGCTCCTCAGTGCAGTCCTCTCCTTTTCACTAAGGGAAGGAGGCATGGAGTCAGTGTCTTCCCATAGCCCATAAAAACAGTTTCAGATTTTGCTACACCACACTGAAGCGTTCGCATAACAAATAGTACAAGGAAAGAGGCAAGACCAAAGCTGCTTTATTCCCATGAGCCTCAACAGCTATTCCTATTAGTTAAAGAAAAACCAAAAAAAGACTCTTCAAAATACTCTATTTTCATTCAGGGTCGCAAAGGCCTTCTCCCTTATGTTTTGAAGGCTTGCAACATTGTAACACTGACTTAGCTACAAACACTGATTGTGTCATGTTTTTTAGTACCAACATGTCATTTCCCCAAACCTGTAGAAAAAGCAGTGCAGGACTGCAGGGCTAGCCTTGCCCTTCCTGCTACATCAGTCACATTCTGAAAGTTACTCTATCAGTACTTTTTCTTCTCTCTCCTTAGCCTGAAAAGGCTGATTTGTTGCAAGTGTAGAGAGGCTACAACAAGCTGCCAGGTGTAGAAAACACATGCTGGTCTGATTCATCATCTGCAGTATCTGGAGTCTGATGTAATGCCTATTGTATTCCCCACATTTAATGCACTGTTTCTGATGCTCCAGCATAGGCTTTGTTTTTCTGATAGCCTCATGTTGTCAGAGAGAGGGAGGCCTTTACATTCAATTAATTTTTATTCTCATCACTTATTCTGACTATTGACAAAGATAAATTTCCCATTCACCTGTCTCATCTGCAACAGCGCTGTAACCCTCCATTGGATCCCACTTTTCCCTCCTCATCTCCTGTCTTCAAGTCTGTATGTTCATGGCTGCATCACCTTGTTCACATGCTGCCATTTCGGCACTGCCTCTCCTGCTTTTGCCTATTTTGTCTTCCCTGTGGCCGCTGCAAGGTTGGTTTCTCCGGACTGCAGCACCTTCTCCCACGCAGAAGCACGTGTGCAGACATCCTCCCAGCGAGCGCTGCTCTCATTGCCGACTGCGGCTGGAACAAGGATACTGTAGCTGTGTCCTCCCCCTATTTAGTTTGCCTTCAACTGTCTTTGACCTAACTTGGTTGCTTGAACTTTTGTCCATTTGCCTAGTGGGAGACCTGCCACAAGAAATGTTTGCCTTTAAAAAAAGCACAGAAACCCCAAAACCTCTTGCCATCTGGACCAGTTTTCCTCAAAGCTGCTCACTAACCCTCCATCTCATCCCCCATCTCCTAGAAAGCTTTGTTCTTTTTCTGTGTGTACCTCTTTGTTTCTGGATTTGCTGCAGCTATTTGATTCCTTCCCCCCCCCCCCCCCATGACATTGTCTAATTCTGAGAAGATGTAGATTAAAACATGCTGGAGAACAATGCTCAAATGCTGTAAACTCATCTGAGTTATGTAAGCAGGCTGTGCCTGATGAGCCCCATTGACCTCACTGAGCTACATCTGTGCATGACAAGTAGGTACTTTCACAGAGATTTCCAAATAGCACCGAATTGGACTCTGCCTTGGAGTGCCCATCTTTTAACTTCCCTTTCACAAGTCAGTGGCTGCCTAATTTAAAGCAGCAATCTAGAAGATGGAAAAGCTTCAGCTCTAAGAGAGGCTTCTGTTAGAACCTTTTAAATTATAATGCAACTGAAATGTGATTACTTTCTATCCCACACAGAGAATACCAAGCATGGCAAAGGTGGTGATGTGAGTTTACTGATTTAGAGCAAGCCAGCATAAATTTAATTAAGGGGATTACTGCATCAAAAGCACATACAGATTTAACAAACTCATCTATATTGGTTCTCAGGGCTTCTCTTTGCCCTCCCCAAACCAGTTTGATTAATTTAGCTTGCTTAAAAAGAAAAACCAAAGTGTTTCATTAAAAAAAATTATGGGTGTAAGTGTGCTTTAACATCTACCTAATAATCACAAAATCAAAAAATGAAGAGTTCAACTTAACATTAAATGAAAACCATACCATTATAGAAAGCATTTTATCACTCATGTGTTCATAGTTGGCTACCCCTTTCACTTGAATTACGCAGGCCATTGTTGTTTCCCAATATTGAATTTAAAAATACATATAGGCAACAGCCAAACTAATACATGAGGAAGTAAATCACATAATCCCATAATAATCTTTACCATGCATTTGGTAAACAGTGTCTCAAGTCATAGGAAAGGTGAGATTCAGTTCACCTTGAGAAGGTGTTCAACACACCAAGCTGTGGTGTAGGAACTGGACAAGTATGTTCTGACTACAAGAACTCCTATACAGGAAAACATTTTGTCCCTTACCTGCCAGTATCTGGCTCTGTTATAATGACACTTACTAAAGCTGCTGCTTCTGACGGTAGCTTGAAACCTCTTCAGCCTCAGAGGAAGGTTAAAAACAAGAAAACCCAGTATTTCACTGGTTTTGATGAAAATTGCCTTTATTTGCAGGCTGTTTAGGGGTGAGGACCATATTTTTGGTCTTTTTATGCACAACTACTACTGTAGAGTCCCAGCCTGTAAGCCAGGCAGTAAAGCTTTGTCATAGCACCAGCAAAAGCCCCGGCTCAGAGGCTAGGGCAAGTACAGAAACATCAGTGCAGCAGAGCTTGTGTTTCAGGACTTTTCGGTTCTCAGAGCATTTCCCAGAAATCCGCAGTGGACAGATACAGTTCAACTTCAAATCCAGGTCAGCTACTTCTCCTGCCCTCCTTTTGGAATTACTATTCAGTACATACATATCTATTCCCTGGGAAACATGTTAGACCATGAAGTGATTAGCCCTACAACACTTGATTGAAAGTATCTGCAACTTTGTTGGCTGATGGTTTGCTCCAGTTCAGGCACCACAGCTATTCATTTCTGTTTATGCAGAAGCGTTATCACTAGTAGGATATATTTGTGCATCAACTGCAAAGTAAACACAATGGCTATTTTTGCTTCTCTCCATTAAGCAGACTAGGATGACTCAGTACCCTAATAGCGATGCTTTTCAATATTCTTGAGCTTGTTAGAAAGTTGAATTAACAGAAATAGAAATGTTAAATGTTTTCTATTGAAATTAGCACAGTATCTAAGCATTATAATGAAGTATTTAGATTAAAGGATCATCTCCATCTCCAAACCTGAGAAAGGACCTGTTAATACATTTCCTTCTGGTAGTTGCTGTGAAGAGAAAAAACAGTGAGATCATGTAGAGACAGTCTTACCCAGCCTCTTTTGGGAAGGAATGGATCTTCAGAGATGTTTTCTATTTGCAGATACATTTAGTAAAGAAAGAAAAAAGCTAATTTGAAAGAGCCCTCTCAATGATAGCTTCTATTGGAAATTCAAATAGCAGCCATGCCTTCCTAGAAATCACATATGATGACCTTATTTAGCCCAACTACAGCCTCTGGGCTTTTTGTAGACCAGCAAAGTGAAGTTCCACCTGCCTGGGGAAGTCTCCAGTACTGTTTTCAATATGAATTAAGATTCAAATACAAGTCTGTAGGGTAGTAGGTCTTTCCCCTCCCCCAGACAGGGGAAAAAAATCAGATCCTTCTCAGGGGTGTAGGAGTGGGGGGGGGGGGGGGAAGAGGGCAGTCATCCCAGCCAGTATGTCCTCTGCATCACAGGCACCATGTCCTACAACCTGAGCAGATGTTTTCTGAAAAGCCACTAATATTTCTTACATTCACAGCCTTGACTGGGAAGCTCTAGAAAGTCACTGTCTGAGAATCAGCAAGCCAAGATTTATCTGAGGCCCATCCCTGCTTTTTTGTTCTTGTGCCAACATTTTTCTGTAGCTTAAACAGAGTTTTCCCTTCTTTCCCCAGTGTTTATTCTCCCAATGTATTTATAGACAACAGTCATATCCTCTCCTGGACTTTGTTTTGATAGAGGAAGCAAACTACATTCATTTAGTTTTCTCTTGCATAAGAGGAGAAATCACATATGGTCTCCCTAGTCTTCAGTTCATCTTACTAGCCCCTCCATTGGTATAGGGCAACATAGCATTAGAAAAGAAGTTCTCACTTCACATGGCATATCTTCTAAAGTGACTTTAGATAGCTTTGTTGATTTCTGAGGAGAAGGAAAAACCTTACAAGCCTCTAGCTCTCTCCCAAAGGGAGATCTCTCCCAGCTGGTGAGACACCTCAGTGGAGGTGTTAGGGATTACCTACCAGAGGGTGCCTGACCACCCTGCTCCTCAGGGCAACTGTAGCAAAGCAGTCATCTAAACATGAACCCATAGCGCAGCCATGTTTAATAGCAGTACTACCTCTTCCATTTTTACACTCTGGTAAGTCACCCCTGCTCAAATGGATTTTATCAGTGCATGTACTGAGGCACAGCAAGGAATAGCTCCTTCCTAAGGGATGAGGAACCAGAGAGGAGAACCACACCAGCCAGAACCCTAACCCACAGTACCTGAGCAAGGTGAGTACCTCAAGGCAGTGCCCAGGTCCAGCCAACAGTCCAGGTCACCAGGCAAGTTCATAGTGATGTGCAACTCTGAGAGGAGGCTCTGGATAAACAAGATTCACAGCCAGGCACAGAGCTAACTATAGCTAAGCCAGAAACCAATATCCTCCCACAACAGCTCAGACAGAGATAGAAAGCCCAGGGCTGAGCTTAAATGGGACTCCTGGAGCCATGGGTGGGGCTGGTTGGGGTGGAGGCCCCAGGTGAGACTGGTCAGGGCTATTAAGGCCACCCTATTAATGAGCCAGGTGCCTGGTATTGTGGTACTTTGTTGCTTGGGTCTATGCAGGTAAGCTTTTGTTCTTAGTGTAATCCTGTTTTAGGCAATGGCTATTTTTGTAATGTTTTTGGGATTCTGCCTTAGCACGATGTTGCTGATATCATCTAAACATTGAAAAATTATGGATGTAGCTCAGAAGAGCAGCCTAGGGTGTTTGAGAAGGTTATGTCATCTCTTCTTATAGATGCTGTTTTTGAGGGGTTTGAGCATTAGCAAGTTTCTTTCCAGGTTTCTGGTCATCAGGGTTGAAAAGTTGGTTTTTTGAAAAGGAAAATCATGCACTTCTCTGTTTACATAATGCTGAAAACTCTTGGTAAGAGTGAAAATATCAGTTACTGCCTAGTGCAATATGATCAATGTCTGTGGTGTTTGATACCGCAGTATCTTGTGCAGTTAACCCACCCTGTGGTGGGCACTGGGTGAGCAGGCACCTGCAGTAGTGTGGGGCTGCAATGACTTAGATGTCACTCTGGGTTATGCTCAAAATGTTCTTGCTGAGCAGTTCTCTGCATTGGGTATGTCCTTTGAGAGGATAGTTGTCTTGGTAGAAAAGCAATGTTTGCTTTGACTGATCATCTCAAAGGAAGAGATGTTTTGAAGCTAGAGTAAGCTTAGAGGGGAAGCATATTCTACCTATGGCATAGACAGATACCTGAATGCCTTTGAAAACAAGTGCCTTAGAAGAACAGTAGGTATCAAATGGAGTAAGCATATAACAAGTGCCAAGACTTGTCAGAGGGCTTAATGCTGCTTTATTTCTAAAGCTGACAAAAAGAAAATGGTATCACTTGAGGCAGCCACTAAGACTGAAGCTGCTGCCTCTGCCCTGGTGCAGATGGCTACAGATGAGACCCTCCTGCTGTCAGCCAGACAGGGAAGATGTGGAAATTAGCTGCACAGAGCCAGGAATTCTGGCAGATCCTGGATCGTGCTTTAGAGAAATGACACTGCATAAAGGGTTTGGATGTTGTATTCATCTAAGAGATAATGTGTTAATCTGCTTCCCCAGTATCTCTTAGCATAGCGTGCAGGATATAAGCTGCATGGTCACTTTTACCTAGTATCTATTTTTCTTTTTCTTTCTCCTGTTAATTTTTATTATAGGAAATGTCTTCCTCATTGTCAAAGCTCATGTGATAGTGTTCAGGTGCATCCAAATGTGATGTAAACCAAGCATGCCCAGAGACCTGGCCAGCCTGGTGCTGAATCCAAACAGAGGGTGTTTTCTTCCAAGAAGCAGACTTGCACGGTAAGGAGAGCATTCCTTCTTTCAAATGCAGCTAAGGCAGAACTAGCATTTCTCTGTGATTGTGGAATTGTTCAACTGTTGCTTTGAACTTTGGTAACTTCAGTCTGCTTAGAGTGGGGGGGGGGAAAAAAAACCCAGCATTTCCTAGCCTGACCAAGAGGCTACAGTTCCAGCGGAGAGTCCTTGTGTCTCCTGCAGCATGTTAGGTTTTCTCTGTCTTAATTTTGCAGAGATCTGTTTGGAAACTTGTGTTGTGAGTTTAACTCTCAGAGCGAAGTTGATATTTTGTGGTGCTGTAAAATCCATTTTTTCTGGGAAGACTGCCTTTAAGGCTGATAAACTAGAGCATAGGTAGAGCTGTGAGTTTTATCAAAGGATTCCGGTGTTTGACCCTTGGTCTTCAGAATGCTTTGAAACTTTGCTCAGTGAATTTGCACTGAATAGCAAAATGCCACAGTAATAGCAACTTAGGAGTCATTTTGATGAAGAGACTTGCCAGCTGCAGGCCTCTCCAGTCAGTAGCCAGTTTTAATATTGAAATGTCTCCCCCTGCCCTGGTAACTTGGTCTCAAAAGTTTTTAAGGTGTTAAGTTATTTAGGAAGGTAAAGGAGGGGAATGCACCAAAGATGACTAGGTCATTTTACATGTCTCAGACCAGTTTGATAAGGCTGAATTCATCTCCTTGGCAAGTTCTGCTTCATCCAAGGATATCCTGCTAAGTTGAACAAGCCACTTTGTGTCCTTGCAATCCTTCTAAAATGCAAGAGGCTGTGATTAAGCTCCTCCTTCTGTGCTAGTCTTTGTAATGAATTCCAGAGCCTGACTCCTCTTCACCCTCAGCTCACTAATTCCCTCTAGAATGCCAGGCAACCTCTTTGTGATGCCTGGTTTTGTTTCCTTTTTCCTTGGTACCTCAAAACACCTCACCCTACTTTAAAACTGTAGAAACTCCCAGGCCAAAAGCTGCTTGAATGTGGAGTTAAGCCTATTGCTCTTGCTTTCCCATCCTGTTGTGTAGGTACGGATGATCACAAATGGTCACTTTAGTGGAACAAGGAGATACAACTTCTCTCCAGCACTGTACATGGAGTAGGGTCTTCTGTGCTTTGAAGTCCCTCCTGCTGGCTCAAGGACTTGATATAGTAGCTGAATGCACAGAGCAGGTGCTCTGTGGTTTCTGTTCTTGCTTTGGGGTTTTTTGCGCATACTCTTGCTAGACAGTCAGTGACCTGAGGAGCAAAGTGTACTGGAGGTTGCTGTAAGAGCTAGTTTTTCTGACCTGGATCAGAATGTGCCTGTACAGAGAGGGCACTTTTTTCCCTGGGGCTGAGTTGAGTCAGGCCTTCTCTCACCAGCTTGGGCTCTGTGGAAACTGTAATAATGGACAAACTGTTGTTCTTGGTATTGACCTGGGTTGCAGCTCTTGTCCTGTAACTTGAGTGTGCTGGATGAGCTTAAATCTTACACCTCTGTACTTCTATTCTTTCCGCCAAAAAGGAGAAAATGGCACACACTGTAGGCCAGCTCCAGACCTGGGTGAGCAGTGATACTGATTTCATAGGAGTAGCGTTTTTTGACTGCACACGCAGTACGTAAGAGGAATGTGTCCCTCTTGGGTACCTTTACTGCTAGTCTGAAATGGCAGAGAGCATTCCTGGCTAGCAATAATCATAAAACAGTACTTGCACACCACCCTGCAGGTTTCCTGTATTTGGACTAGCTGTGTTGCCTTTGTCATTCCAATCTACCTACACCTGCATGGAGCTCCTGCCTCCAGTGAGGAGGAGGCAGGGGGTAGCTGACTGCTGTGGTCAGTGCGAGTAACCCTCTAAGGCATGCCCGTGTCAGTCATCGCAATGCCGTCTTCTCCCTGCAGGGTAGCAGTTAACAGGGAACTTCCAACAAATGTGTGAAGAAAATGCTCATTTTTAATTCTGGCTTTTTGGACCGTGGTCTTGATGATTCTTTGGCCTTTCCTAGGACAGAACTTCTGTTAAAGCTGATCCAGTGGAAGTGGAAAGCCAGTAAAATTAAATTACTTTGTGCTAGCTGTGTATTGAAATCAATGTAGTAACATTCTGACAGATGGTGAACTTGTTCGCTTTCCATGAAGGAATTACTTAAACCTCATTTACTTTTCATAGTTTCAGGTTGGATTTGCTCTTTACTATTGTTTTCAAAGCTAAATAAAAAACGCTGCCAAACTTTAAATTGTGAAAAGTGAAAGTTAACATAGCTTTGCTTTTTGTCTTGTTTGCTTTCTATTATACTGGTTGAAGAAACTAGGAAAAACTGTACAGAATGCTATTTCATTTACTATGTTGCACTTGCTCTATTTAAAAGCACATTGAAGGCATAAATAAGTCTAAGACACTATGGCATTCCTTTAACGTTTACTGACGTTCCCAGTCTTTCATAAAGTATTTTTTTTACAGCTGACATCTTGGTTGATAAGAGAAACAAGAAACAAAATGAATGAGCCCTCTGCTGTACAGAGTGTAGGGTTTTTTGATGAAATACTCGACAGTGAATCATGCGATTGTTGAAGAGCTATTGGCAAGCATTGGAGACAAAGGAGAGAGGCTTGCCATGTGTTATTTTTCCATCCCTTGCTTTAAAGAAACACTTTTCACAATGGGAGAACCTTGAAAGAAGAGAACAAATCATGTAGCTGTAAACTCGTTTGATTGTTTTTCTTTTTAGTTTTTCCTTAATATTTGGATTTTTGACAAATTATTTCCTGCCCTATGCCAGATGCTTTTTCATTCATAAGAAGTAATAGTCCTTTGATATCACATAGTATTATACCACAGTCCTTATTGTGACTTCTCAAATTTAATGTACTGCAATCCATTCTTTGGTTGGAGGCTTTCTAGACCTAGGGTTTGATGCAAGTCACTCTGTAGTGATGGAGAACAGAGCCTGGAGGACTTTTACGATATGCAATTAGTAGAAAAATGTGGAAACGAAAGGTGAGCACAAGTTTGAATGTTCAATATATTTCCCCCTTTCTCCATGCGGACAGGGGTCTGCTCCCGTTTGTGTTACTGCATCTGTTTTCTGGCCCAGCTCTTGCTTTGCACCCACTTGCTAAAGCAAGCAGTGCATGATGATATCCAAGCACGAATCATTTGTAGTTCTTTAACTCTTTAGCAGCGTTAAGCTCTTGTAAGCGCAGACTAAAACTTCACTGCTCCCTTTTAAAAAATGTAATCTGTGGGTTTCCTATTGCAATGACACAATTCTGTCCTTTGATGCTATTAGGCCTATTAAAACTGGTGCATGTGTCTCTGTGTGCCCAGAAATGAGTTCTTTGAAGGGTTACGTAAAGGTGTATTTTTCAGTAGAGAGAACAAATGCAAGGAATCCAGTTGAGTGAGTTAGGGCCTGATCATGTGAGAGGAGCGCAGCACTCAAATTTAAATGCAGGGTAGAGCTCTCGGCCTACCCAAATCTGAGTAAGGTCGTAGGGGTGTGCCTGGGTGTGCACACATAGATGTCTGTGTTTAAGCATAAATTATCTAAGTACATAGTGATACATTTACTTTTTTCCTTAAAAGTAAACTGGTAATTATGAAAAGTTAGGTGGATGATATTCCTTTTGAAATTAAGTGAATATTGGCCTAAAATCTTTGTTAGGTGCTTTCATGGATAGCTTTTTAGCCTTTTTAATCAATAAAGAAGCTGGCACACAGGTCTGCCATCCAGCTATAGTTTCCCAACTGGGAAAATAGACAGTATAGAAAAGGTCTCATTAGACTTTTTTTTACCAATAAAGGAGGTTGTTGTAATACCTGGTAGAATATTGATATATTTAAATGTGCTGATATGAGAGATTTTGTCAAATGGAAGACGTGGTTGAATGTTGCCCTTGTTTTATTCCACTGAGCTTGCACCAGGTTGCATGTGGAAGAAAAACTTAGCCAGAAGCAGTTTTGAGGGGAATTATAAAATGCAGATAAATGAAGATGTTTGGCTGACCAGAAGAATCTGTATTCATGTAGCAAATGTTATGTTACTCATACTGCAATGCTTTCTGAGGTATATTTTTGTATTGTTTCCCATTTTAAATTCAGCTGTCAGGTCCCCAAAAGGGAATTAACTACTAGCCATTTGCCTTTTAAAGGGAAAACTCAAACCTCCATGGAGTGCTCTGCTTAAGGCTTCCCTTATGTAATTTAGCCAGTGAGCTGCATCTTGGTGGAGGCCTTAGGGAGTCAACCAAATGACCGAGACAAGTCAGGAAAGGTGAGGCTCAGAGGAAGCCTTGTAGTTTGATTTATAAAATGCAGGATATGCTGATGTCTGTGTGACACTATGCTGCAAATTGGTGTTATTGTGAAGCAAAATATCTTTCTTGTTTGGGGGCGGGGAAGGACCTTCAACCTCTGGCAACCCAGGATGGCTAGATCATGGGGCTGCTCTCCTCTGGTGTGTGAGGAAAAGCCATAGGAAGAAGTTATGAAATAAAGATGGCAACTTCCGATTCAGCCTCAAGATGGGAGCGACAACAGTAGGAAAGTTACAGGAGAAGTGAGATGAGCTTTGCTGAAACAAACTTGAGGGCTGACTCATCTTCTGAGAAACTGTGATTCAGGAAAGTGAAGTGGGCTGTTGGGCCCCTTAGGCCACAGGTTTGCAGGTGGAAGCTGTAGGTGGCCCACACCTTCCCTTGGAGACATGGGGATTCATCCTGTAGTCAAACGTTGTGGTTCCTTTCAGTTGTGTCTTGCTGTATGTCTTTAGTCAACTAAAGCAGCCTTCAAATACATGTCTTTATTTCTTATTGCCGAGAGAATCTATTTTCTGACTTTAGCAGACTCAGAAGGCAGAAACAAAAGTATGGCTGCTACTTATTTTCTTGTAGTCCTCCAACAAATTACACCTTTCAAAGGTTGTAAAACCCTGCTGCAGAAAAAGAAGCCATGCTTTTAAATCAGTTTATAAATAGTGCTGGAGTACTGTCTGTGTTTGGGGCATTGAGAAAAATATATTCAGCCCCCAGTGTGGCGTGAGGTCTGCCAATATGAATTCTTGTGCCAGGGGAATTCCAAAAACCCACCAATTTCCTGTGAACCTGCTGTTGATGACTAGACTGCTAATTAGCACAAGACCCCTTGACTCCTTCCCAAAATGTGGTCTGGTGATGGAGCAGGAAGCCAATGCTGCTAGGTCTCGTTCTGCCTGGTGTACAACTTCCTTGTCTCCAGGGTTCTCATTTCAAGAAAATGAAGTATTTCTATGTTGGCACATGAAGAATGAATGGGTAGTGAAAGCCATGAGGCTTCTAATGATGATTATAACAGGAAATGTATCCTATTTGTTTAAATAGACACCTACACAGTTGGTGTCATTCTGTGCCGATATCAAATGTGAGTGCCTAAGGAGGGGTTTTTGTGGAGTGAGTTTGCTTTTAAGTGCAGCATAAAAATAAGTGCTTAAAAGTATCGTGTGGCTGATAGAAAGAGCAGTTGCTAGTAGCTTTGCAGTCTCAGACATGAGACATCTGCTAGGCTAGTTAAAATTCCTTATTGCCTGTCCCTGTGTCATCCATTATTACTTCTCAACACACCCTGTTGCTGGTAAACTGAGTAACTGCAAACAAGTGATGGGAAAAAGAGGAGGCTGGTTCAGTGTGCCATAAAACAGCTTGTTAGCACAGGTGAGTCCATGCTGCCTGATGTAATAGGCACTGAATCAGATCTGATTGTGGAGGGAGGGGTGGAATGATGTTGTTGCATTGCCCTTAGAATCATTTGCAGCACCTTTGAAGATATGCTCATCCTGCAGGACAAGTCCTGAGGCTTTTATATTCTGTGGTGTTCATTGCAGTGTCATTTGTTAAGATGATTTGGTGTTTAATTCACCAACGAATGCAGAATGAGGAATTCCGGCTGTGAATCAGATCTCTTCCTTTGCTTGCCAGTAATACAAGCCATTTTCATTTTCAGGTTTCCTTTACTGTACAGGACAGAAATAAATAAAATGGAAAGAAGTTAAAAATTGTTCTTCTGAAGCAACTCTCTGGCATCAATCTTAATCCTTCTGTTATGTGCTATATCATTAAGCAGTCTACTGTAATATTTTACATTTGTGGGACAAACTCAGATCTAATAGAGAAGATCCAATAATACTGTCTTTGGAGTTGCAGCTAGTTATAACATATTTGAATTTCGATCTTTCATCTCGGAGACCTCTACAAAATGAACAATCTTTCACACCAGTGAAATGGGACGGTCTGGCAAGCGAGTGTGGGGAGAGGAGAGAAATGTTGTCCAAGGACAACAGAAGTCTCAGCTCTGTAATGAGCTGATAGCTACAGAAAATAAGCGGAGTTGTTGTTGGATATCTTTAAACTGTTTTTTCTTTAAGCTTTCATATGACCTCTAGTGTGAACTGTGCACTGCTCAATTTAAGTTGAAATGGTTTCTTTGGCCTTGATACGTAAACAACTGATCCTGCTGTTTTTGGAGGCTCAATGACACTTCCATCTGCATAGGTGGACTGGAAGAGAAGGGTTACAGGAAACCTTCCTTCCATTGTATGTATGGCCCAAAAGGGTGAGAGTTAACTAATTTTCTGCAGTGCAGCCCCTCCTTTCTTCTTCCTCAGTGTCACTTCTCGACTATGCTGTGTTTCCAGAGTCCCTGTGTGTTGAGTTCCAGGTGCTGGGCCAAGTGTTTGGTAGCTGTTGGAAAATGTGTCAGGCCTTATTCTGTCTTGAGATGCATTTGGAGACCCAAAAGGACGAGTGTAACACTGAGTCTGTATATGCTGAAGACTGATGGCTAGCAAAAAAGGTAGTTGGGCTCTCCTATTTCTGCTTTTGGGATCCTAACACTCTGAGCACCGGTTCATCACCCAAAGGGAATGTATGGGTGAGATGATTTTCTTCACTGGATAGTGAATCCTACTGATGTGCAGATCTCTTCCAAGCAGGAAGACTTGCATCTTTCAGCTGCTGCTTTTGTCTTAGGCAATCTTCCTCTTCAAACTAGTGAATCATCCAGTCAAGTTTCCCATGATCATTGTTGTTCTCCTCCATCTAGAGAAGGAGAGGAAATTGTAGACTTGCTGCACCTTCTGGATGTTAATAGGCACATGCAGAGTATTGAAGGAGCAACAGCTTCCTTTATCAGCCATGCTCTTGTACTAGGCTTAAGCACCCTCCATGGGTGCACTTTTCACTCTCAAATGCTTTGTTAACTGATGTGTGCTGATATGCTTCAGCCAGCAAGGAAGTTGAATTTATAAGTGCAAAACAAGGGGTAACTTTGGAGTTTGCCCTTATGAGAGAGGCTATTAGGGTTATTTCCTTAACCATCTGCTCTGTGGGGTTTGCCATTAACTTAACACAAAATACTGCTTAAGTTCTCCCAACGAAATCTTAAAATACTCTCATGAAGTTACTAAGTGGAAGCCAAAATCATGGCACTGTTATAGGCACAGAACAAAGCAGCAGGAAAATGGCCCTCAGGAGTTAAGGATTCTTTGAGGTAGTGCAGGGTAGACTTTTCCTGCCTTCCCTGTTAGGCCCTTTAAACACACCCTTGAGTAGAAACAGAAAGGCTTGTTACTATCCACAAATACAGTTGTCTGCTACCATTTACTATATTGCTTCCTTTTCGCGTGTTCCTGTGCTGGTTTTCCTCATGTCTGCAGTTACTACTTTATTTGTGTTTCCAAGGTACAGCTGCACTTGCAATACAGCTGTTCTTATTTCCTTTTCATCTTCTCGCTCTTCTGAATTTCACTGCATTCCAGTAGAAGTCAGTTTCTTTTTTTAAACTCCTGCTTCCACTGCATTCTCTCTCAAGGCCTAGGAGGCCTCTGCACCTTTTCTGTTGCCCCTTTTTCTGAGGCACCTTTATCCTCTCTGTATACCTTATTTTAACCCCAGTTTCTTCAGTGACGCTTCCTTAACTGATGTTACTTTGGCAGGCTTTCCGCACCTTGTCTGCCATGTGAGGTCTTTTTGAGCTACAGATGGAGGGTTGAATTCCAGATAGCCAAGATCCTTAGACTTCCGTGATCAAGTTTTGCTGTTAAGTGTAGATGTCCATTTCCAAAGTAGGCTGGCAATTTTCTGATGTTTGTTCTTCCCAAAGGCAATTATATAGCTGGATGCCAGGTCAAGTTTTAGTTGACTAAGAAAGGTTTTGCATTGCTTTATGCTTCTCAGGCAGCCTTGTTAACAGCCAGAAGTCTTGTCCTAAGCACAACATGGCTCTAAGTTGTGGCAGCTAACTATTTCATTCTAGCAGGTAGGCTAGTATTTCTGGAAGTACTGCTGAATTCTGCTTGAATAAGAAGTCCAAGAGTTTCCCTCTCCACCTGGATTCTACCACACCACATGCTGTAGTCATTTTCTTAGGTCAGTTTGTGTTCTACCTCCTAAAACCAAGGCTGGCTCAGCTCTGCCTCTACAAACACTAACTGGCATGCGTCTCACTTACAGCTAGTCCAAGGGAATGATTCACCACACTTAAATCTTCAATCAAGCTTAATTAAGAACTCTATAACATTGCTGTTTAGGCCAGTTCAATTTCTTCCTTTCACTTGTGGAGGTTGAGAATGGTGAGAGTATTTGAGGACTTTTCTGCTGTGAACTTATCCTCCAACTGCTTGCTGGATGGCAGCGAGTGTTTGCTGAAGTTGCTGCACTCAGTGACTTTACTGCTACCAGCTGCATCCTAGTCACTGACTTCTGTTCACCCTTTTTATCAAGAGTTCAATATTGCCCTTTTGGGGCAGACTTTTGCAGTCATAAATATGCTCTTTCTATTTAAGTTGTGACCTTGCCAGGGGTAATGGATAGAGAGGTTCATTTGAAACATTACTTACAGAATAAAAGCTCTGGAGGTTTTCTCGCTCTGGCCTGGCCCAAGCTGAGGATGAGTTTCTTGTGGTTCTTTAGCACAGTGTGCTGAGGGGAAAAAGCACTAGAGGCTGTAGCACGGGCCTATGAAATAGGGTTCTTGGGAGAAAATGAAAGCTGTCACAGGGTTAACAACAGGAAAGGTGTGTTAGGGGGCTGCTGCAGCCTTGCAGCAATTCAAAGTGCCTGTTGTCACAGGCAACAGATAACTAGCAGTTCTAATCTGGAATATAGCTACAGAGAAAAGGGAGCCATGACCACTGCATGTGTCAGTGTATCTGTCCTAGCTTAATTTGCTGCTACTGTGTTGATGACTTGCCATCTGCAAGTGGCTACCATCGAAGCCTTTCAGGATCCCTGCTGTTTTCAGTGATTTTTAACTGCTAGATTCACATTTGCATTTTGCTCTGCAAACATGCTGTTAGGTAGCTCTGGATGGCTGTCTGCATTATGATGGAGATCACTCTCAGAACAGACATCTATCAGGAGAGCCGAAAGATGCTTCACCTGCCTGCTGGCTCAGGTCTGGGCTGTGTTCCTTTGCTTCACAGTAGGGGGAACGCATCCCAGACCTATAGAAAGCTCCAGATGTTTGTAGCTACTGGATTAAAAAGGTGTAGAGACTCTAGGCAACATAATTTGTTAGTTATCTGCACTTCTGTAGGACCTTGCACCTGAGGATCTTAAAGGGTTTTGCTCCCCATTACTGCCAAGCAAAATGAGACAGTGCTAGAGTGACTTTCACAGGGTTGCACAGCTTGGTGTAGAGTGATTCAGTGGGAGCTGAAGGATCATTGGGCTTTAGAAGTTAATTTTCAGCCATTACTGCAAGCTTACACATAACCATCTTGCACTCCTGTTCCATGCCATAATGCTATTAATACAACTTGCAGTGGCAAATCTTATTGTAGTTTTTCCTTTCACTGTCATATACTCTATGGCTTGGGTGCTACTCCCTGTCTCGATCTCTTTTTTTTTTAATCCTCACCATGGTCACATGAATTTAGTTGCATCTGGAGCTGTTGGTGACCACCAAGAGAAGATGATATCCTGGTTTAAGCCTCCTCTTTCTGAGGAGGATTGTGAGATCCTTAGATGAAGGGGAATCTGTCATTCTTAATGAGTTCAAATTTTAATTTTTGTTTTTAGGCAGTAAGCAGATAGCACTGGTCTTGGTTTTGAACTGGAGTGTGCTGTGTTCTAGTCCCATGACGGGACTTCAGTTCTTGCACCTTGCTGTTCCTGCAGTGTAGTACTAGGAGAAGGCTGTGTTACTGGAGGTGAGAACGGAAGATAAGGTCATGCCTTGTGTTTGTCTGAACAGACTTCCATAAATTTCACCAAACAAACTTTCAGAAAAGTGAGGATAATCATGCTGGTATCAAGCCTGTTTCGGTAGAAATATTCCAAAGTGAATCAGGTGTTTGGTATGTCTGCATGCAGCTGCCTCTAAGCCAACAGCCACTCTCCTACCATAAAGTACTAGAGGTGATCCGATAGACTGGGCATGGGACAGAGGACTAGGTGCGTTCTAGTTCTTCTGCAGACCTGACCTCTGGCAGTAGTGCCATATGGCCATAGAAATTCAGACTTGTGAAGGTCCTCATATTTTGCATGCCTCTGTACTTGAGATGTTTGACTTGCATTCAAGATGTACTTGGTAACCTGCAGATTGCTACTTCAGTTTCTGCTGTGCCTCAAAAGTCAAGTCTTTGCATACCCCAAATTCTAACGAACCCTTAAACTGACAGTTATTTTCTCTTGTAGCCTTTTTGCTATGTGCAAGATGCATTGCCTCCAGAGGAGTTGTGAACATTGATACTCACAAAGCACTATGTAAATATTAAGTATTAAAAGTGTATCAACTAATATAGCACTTCAAAATACCTTCAGATGAAAGGCTCTGTCCAAGGATTTATAAACAGCTTGTACTTCTTGGCCTGCAGAGAAAGAAAGTCCCTTTTTTTTAAAGGCAGAAGCTTAACTTGGAATATGCTCAGCTATTTACTTGTATATTCACATTGTGCAATAAAATATTTACATGTAAATGTATTAATTTTCAAAAAACTCATTGAATCAATTTTCCAACTGAGTTTGGCCAAGCTGAAAAGAAAATTACACATGCCACAAGACTGCAATAAAAGAGATTTAAAGGCTTTCAAATACTATAAAGAGACTATAATAAGTGACTAGTGGACCAGTCAGCTGCTTTAATTAAAACTGGGCTGCTTATTGATCTATAGTACAGATTTACCCCTTCTGCAACATTTCAGCAATATTCTCTTCAACCATTTCAGAAAATAGCACTTGTAAGAGACACTAAAGAATATGCAAGTTGGAGTGTGAATGTTCTATAACTGATATTTTGTATGAAGACCTTTTCAACCCTGCGTAAGCACCATGTTTATTCTCAAGCAAAAATGAAAGCGAATATATAGCTATCTGTACTACTTCTGTGACTTAACTCTGGGATTGATGACCTTTGTTCTTTAAGAACAGACAAATAGTCTTAATCCGATATAAACCAATACATTTTAAGGTGCTGTATTTGAAAGCTGTGGAGGGGGAAGGTTCATATTGTTGAAACCAAGGGGATCTTCAGCTGTTACTACTTCAAGGCGGGTATGTTTTCTGTGATTTGATTGTAATACATTTGCCCCCTTGAGAAAGCCAAAGAACTATTACTAAGGAATAAAATGGTTCTTGCCCCTACGGAAATGGTACAGGATCAGCAGCTGCGCTTGGTGTCTGTGTTTTGTTCCTGAAGGACTTGATCTTTCTGTGTTATGAAGAGTGTGGTAAAATTACAATAGTTTTAATGCATGTTTGGTACAACTGGTTTTAAAGCTAAAAGCATGTCCTTAAATAGTGGCACCAGCTGTGACAACATCTGCACAGAAAGAAATTTGCCCTAGTTACTCAGGTTGGCTGTCCCGGTTGTCCAAAAGGCCCAGGAGAGAGCTGTTTCCAAATGAACTGTGCCCAGACAGGAGGAGGAGATGGTATTGCCCAATTTGAGATAATCCTCGGTGCCAGAGCTTAACTTTATTGACACAAGTAGGTAACACACGTGTCGGTAATCCCTTCCAGCTTGCCTCAGTCCTTGTGTGCTCCAAGGCACCAAGCCTCATGTGGGTGGCTGGTGTGAGGGAGCCACCTACTACTCTTATGTGATGTTTGTCCTAAAAACCAAAACCCTGGACTGTCTTGTCTTAATTAAAAAAAAGAGAGAACTTGGAGTGTGCGGCTACCATCACCCTGCCGAGCAGGTGTAGAGGTGGAGACCGTTTTGGGGCTATGAAACTTCATAACAGTGGGGGAAATAAGAAGGGTTTTTGTCTAGACACCCCGTGCAGACCCATGGCCGCATAGCCCCGGCATGCCTTCCCTTCAGGCTCCTCTGTGTCACGACGGCAGTTTATCGCTCTGCCAGCTTAAAAGAGGGGTAAAACCCCCCTCTGCGCTGTATTGTTTTTGGCCCCCCGGGGACGTACCCCTCAGCTCGGCCCCGGCCGCCATTTCCCAGCAGGCAGCGGGGCGCTCGCTTCCCCCCGTGGGCGGAGCGGCCTCCCGCCACGCCCGCGCCCATTGGCTGGTGCGGGGGAGGTGGGCGTGGCTTCCCCGCTCTGCCTCCTTCACTAACGCGGGGGCGGCCTTCCCGGCCGGCGCGGCGATTGGCCTTTCCTCGGGGGCCGTCCCTCCGCCGCCGCCTGCGATTGGCCGCGCCGCGGGGGCGGGGCTTGGCGAGGCGGCTCCCGGCGGCGCGCCGCGAGGGGGGCGCTGAGGCCGCAGTAGCGCTTGGGCGGCGGCGGATGGCGGCGGCGATGGGCTCCGCGCTGCGCTTCCCGCTGCTGCTCCTGCTGGGGCTGGCCGGCCCCGCGGCCACGCTCGCCGGCTACATCGAGGTGGGTAGGGCCGGGCCTGCGGGGCTTGGGGCAGCCGGGAGCCGTTGCGGGCGACCGTTAGGGGCGCGCGGGCAGCCGTTGGGGGGGGGGGGGGCTCCGCCGCGCGTGCTGGCGGCTGCCGCCGCCTCAGCGGGCACCGTGCGGCGCGGCCCTTCCCGCCGCGCCCGGCTGCCTGCAGCCCCCCCGGGGGCGGCCCGGCCCGGCCCGCGTCGCCGCCGCTGCGGCGGGCTCGTCCTCCGGCGTGCGCCGGCAGCGGCGCCGGGGACGGAGCGCAGGCGGCGGTGACCTTGTTTGGCGGGCCGCGCCGTTGGCCCCGGGGGCGGCGGCGCGGGGGGCCGGGCGGCGGCGCGGGAGGGGAGGCTTCGGCGCAGCGGAGCTGGGACTCTCTCGCCATCTTACCGGCTTGCGCAGCCAGCTGGCGTTTGGACGAATTAGGGGAGGGGGCTCGCGTTACCTGTCACCCGCTGCCTCGTGGTCACGACGGCGGCGCGATGTGTGGCACGGTCAAGGTGTCTTTCCTTAACGTGCGCGGAGCTGATGGCGACGTGGAGTTTGACCCAGCTCCCGCAAAAACCCTTTTCGGCGTGGGTTTCACCTTGTTTTCGGTAAAAACCCTCCAACCCGTCACCGCAGGCTGCTTATCTGGTCAAAGATTGCCGGATTAACTGCCTCGTTTCTCCGAGATACCTGGTTTTCTTGAGAACTGACCTCTGCGTTCTTGGCACAGTAGCAAGAGCCGTGAGCTTCAGATTGGTCTAGAAGCTTAGACGAGTAGCGACGGGTAATTTCATAGAGGAAAAACCTTGGTTAAATTAATCCACTTGGCTGCTATCTGCTTGATAGATCCTGAATAAATCTATGATTTTGAACTGTTGCGTTATCTTCCAGAGTAAAGCTTTAGCCAGCTGTAAAGGATGTGCGTTTAATATGGAAATAGCTTAGCTGTCGCAATTCATTTCGATATGAGAAAGAAACGGTGGTGGGGAACTTGCTGCTTTATCCAGCTTTCTCTGATTTGGTTATGTATGTGACAAGGTGGATAGGAAAAAATCCTGGCAATTTAAAACTTTATGCTGTAACCTATCTATTAGGGTGAAGCCCCAAAGCAAAGAGCGAAGTACATGCTGAGCTTCAAACGTTGCAAATAAATAGTTTAATAATCTAAGCCTGAATTGTGTTTGGAAAGGCAAAACTGCTACGTTTGCCTTGTTTGGATGAGTATTTTAGAGCTGGGCAAAGATCAGACTTGTGGCTACTCGTAAATGGTTTGATTTGAGAGTTTACAGTAGAATTTGACAAGCTTG
The DNA here is from genome assembly GCF_040807025.1 of Struthio camelus. Classification (NCBI taxonomy): domain Eukaryota; kingdom Metazoa; phylum Chordata; class Aves; order Struthioniformes; family Struthionidae; genus Struthio; species Struthio camelus. Next base: position 7,052,349 of record NC_090963.1, read on the forward strand.
GTTCAGCAAAACAGCTACCTCGCTGTGATACAAATATCTGAAGCCCTAAGCTATCTGTAATTACTAAAGGACAATAAGCATGCTTGTTTAATATTTCTAATAGACGTTCTGTGAAGTTAGTCTAGTCTGTGACTTTTTCTCTGCCTGCTTATTCAGCTGCTATTAAGGAATGGCATTCCACCTACTTGGCCAGTCTTTCGATTAAATTGCTATAAATTAATGGGACATGACAATAAACGTCTCTGGAAAAACTTGTCCTGAGGTTATTTTGCCAGAAAGACAACTTAAGACTCGGCACGGCTGGTCTGAGGGATTCTAGCTGATGCTGAGATCAGGTTACTTGGTGGTAGAAGACCTTCCTGGCTGCATTAATCTAATCTCTTGCACCTGTTTAGAAACTCTTCCAGCCGTAGGTCACTTCCTCTGTCGTGTTTGAGACAAATTCAGCTGCTGTTCGCATCCTGCCTGGAAGCTGGCGATGCTTACGGAGTTGCGTTATAAAACGCCGGCTTCTTTCTTGAAAAACAAAACTAGCTCTAACTTGTTTCTGCAACCTTGCGTCCCTTGCAAGAAGCAGAGCCTAGGATTCACCAGTCACAGGATTAGTAAAGGTTTCAGCACGGAGGGAACGCAGCAGCGTCACCTCTGAGTGCCCCGGGATCTGGGGCTGCTGAAACAGTTACTGTCCGTCTGCCTTGTCTGCGTTCTCTTCCAGGCTGTGCGTCCGCTCCTAACCCTCTCCAGTCCAGCGTGTGTTAACGCAAATCGGTACTGGTTTGGGGTTACGTTAGTGCATCAGGCTGTAATAAGTGGCTCTTCAGAGCCGCTGTTCAGCCATTTCTGCAGCAAAATTTACGTCCTCTGAAGGCATGGCAGCCACCTTAGCCTGCTGATGCCAAATGTGATTTGTAACATTTTAATTTTAGTTTTCGCTGCGTCCTCTACCGCTGCCTCGTCTGTGAGGAACTGCAGTCTTTCTTGCTGCTAGGTTTTCTAAAGAGTAGTGTCTTAATGCAGAGCTTAGGGAGTGAAATGGTTACTGCTCTTGTTTTTTACTATGATCTCATTACTAGATGGTATCAGGTAATGTGGTGAAAAATATGTAAGGGATTGGCTTTTAGTAATACAGATGGCACTTAAAATTGTACTGGAGTTAAGGAAAATGCATAGCAATGTCTGCATTTGCTAGTTTAGTTGAACTGGCACAGTCCCATTAGGTGGATTTTCTTTCACTTGTTTATCTTAGCTACCAGTCCCTGTCCCTAGAATACCCAGTAATCTTCTTATCTACTACAATTTTTCTTATTCTGCTCACAGAGGCAGGGGAGTGGCAGTTTATTTATTTATTTTTTTAATTATTGGTATATAAGCGTTTATACTGAAAAGGGCGTTCCCAAGGGCTTGTCATTGGTGACAGTCAGTCTCCCTCTCAGCTCGTCATGTGTTGATGGTAGATAAGCTTCAACAATATCTCTTCCAAATGAATTTGAATATAAGAGCTTAGAAAACCATTGATAGCTGCAGTTAATGATGTTTTTTCTCCCCATAGTAATGTGTGTCCTACGGTTATGTCTGAATTCAGTGACCCCTGTCTTTTGCTTGTGAGGTCTGTGAGAACTTCGGATAGGACACTGACACCAACTGAAAAAAGGAAATAATCTTTTCTAATTTGATCTGTGTTCTGATGATAAACTACTTTTGCTGTGCCCTCGAGGCCTTTGAAGATGCAAAGTTTCTTTTTTATCACTTGACCTTTTTGTATAATCAAATCTGAGGCTATCCAGACTCGATATCACTTTTTAAAATCATATTTGTTTTTAGTGGTGGTCTTACAAAGCTATCGTGAGTGCTTGGTTTCTCGGATAGTACCTGTCCGTTTCAAATGGCCAGGTTTTGGGGTGAGGAAAACAACACGTTATCTTGCAGCGGAGCTGTGCGGTACGTGTCATTATTTTTGTCTGGTACACTGAGATACACCAACAGAAATATCAGTCTTGTGCCATTTCTGCAGACCTTAGGGACTTGTAATTGCCTGCTGCATTGAACAAAGAACTCCACCTAGGGGAAATTTCCACTTCTGTGTTGAAGTCCTGAGTAGAAACAGCTCAGTACAATTCCAGTCTTGCATGTGGCCTTTCGTTTGCTTTCTGTTCCCAAAACTTGACTTCCCAGTAAGTGTTAGGAAATATCTTATGCTTTCATCTGCAAGCAATTATATCTGATGTTGTTTTAAAAGCCTAAAGAAGGGTTTCTGTGAAGCATAGATACATATAAGGAAATAAAGCAATCCAGACGTATGCGTGATATTGCAGAGAGGCTCTGGAATTTCTGCTGCATTATAGAACGCTACATAAAGGTAAGCTCTGCTCTTTGGAGAAGGCCTTCAGCTCTCCTTGTGTTTAATGCGTAAGAGCGTCCTGCTTATGGCCACTCTAGAATGTTGTTTAGGCATTAAAGTCTCTGGATTGAACGTTTCTGTTAATATATTCATTACGACTCCTGAGAATTATTCAAAATTCTGTTATATAGATGGCTATAGATGGATTTGAGCTTTATTTTTACCTATTGGCCATTCTTCAACACCGTATAATGCAAGGAAGGATTAATGTAGTGTTTCTCTTCTATAGGCCAGTTATATTTTTCTGTAGAAAGGTTCTTGTAAAAATTGTTGACTCCCTTTTTCCTGTGCGCCAGCCTTTTGGAGGCGCGTGGATTAAATCTTGTTAAAATAACTGATTTTGACTGTAGAGCATCTGCTTCTGCAGATGCACTTAAGCACTAATGTTCTTCAGGTAAAATGCGAGAGGAGTATGTAATTTCCAAATTCTTCTGTTAGAACAAGAAAGCCTTTACCTCTGTCTCTAGGTACTTTGAAATGCTTTGGCATTTCAGGTTCTTCTCATAACTACTTAGATTTTCTCAGTTGGAGTAATTCTTCAGACATTTGCGCTCATGCTCCTTATGTGTAGTCAAACTTGCTGCCATTGTTTTTTAGTTCATGCAGTCAGCGCCGCCGAAACATCTTGCTAATTTAAGATGATACATAAGATGAGACATCTTGCTAATTTAAGATGATACTGACTCTTAATTGGGGTACTTCAAATACTTGCAGTGCCCTAGAAACCATTCTGGTAAAGCTTCCAATTCAGTGTGATACTTGAACTTGTAAGATTATCCTTTTCTTTTCTTAAGAAATGTTGCTTAACCTGTGGTTAGGCAGGTTTTGATTTCTCTAATAGCCCCTTTTTTACAGGAAAATGACATATGCTACCTCTGGATTTACCTTATGATTTACCTTACTTGAAGTCCTTAAGACCCTAGGACTATATTCGTTTTGTAAACGGTTCTTCCATTTTCCACCCTTTACCTTAGGTGCCATCAAGCCCTGAGTCTGTGGGGAAAGGGAGAGGAAATGGATTGACAGCATCACGTAAAGTCCCAAAATAACTTTTCTATATTTATCTTTTTATTATATGCATACAGCTCTAGTGTGAATTATAAAACAGTAGGAAGGAAGATGTGAATGGAGAGAATTGTCAGGCTTCTCTTTATCACGGCTTATCCAAAAGGGCATGCTTGTTTCTTTCTTCTGGTTTAGGGAGAACTGTATCCGACGACTGCTCTTTATTGGGTACAGTAGGCTAAAAGGTAACTTCGGCGTGTTATTACAATTCTATAAACAGGCAGGTTACACTTCTGTTCAAGTTGAGTGCTGTAGGGGAAAGAAACAAATGAATCTTCATGCTTTAGAGATTGGTAGTCTTGCAAGGAAATACACGTGTTAGGGGAAAAAATAATTTGGCTGGTATTTCTGAGAGTCATCTTTTAAAGTTATATTTGCATTTGTTTTAATTTAGAAATCCCTGCGCCAGTAAGTAACTAACTCCACAGGTAGACTTGTACGTGAGTGACTTTATTTTTAATTTTTTGAACTTGTTCGGCACTACGTTTGCTACTTTTGCCCCGTCTTTCTTCTCCCTCGGAGTTAAGTATATATTCCTGACTAGGTTTCCTTAAGCTCTGCTACCCCATACAAGTACATGGAAAATCAAACGGGAAAGATAGATTGAGGTCAAATTCACCTTCTTACGTTCTGCTGTAAAATGGTCAGTAAGTTCTTATGCTTGTACCGCAGTCTGATTGAGCTGATGTGCAAAACTCAAAATCTCATCTTGAAGTGCATTTGTAAAAATTTAACTTCTGACTTGACATGAATGATCAAAATACTAGCGTTCTGCAAATAGCATTAGACTAATCTTTCTAGCAGCAAAATGTAGCCTGCCTAGCTTTATGTAATCAGGTGTCCACCTGATCAGATACGCACGTAGCTAAGCTGCTTACCAGCTCGCATTTTGAAGTATTACAGTGGATGTTTTGTATATCTCCAGTGATGGAAAGAACCATGTACTTTATTTTTTGAGAGATGGACCCAAACATATGTTAAATTCAGTTGTAACATTTTGTCAAGTATCCTTCTTGTAGTGGCTTTTCATGCTGCCAGCAAGGCTCCTGTTCTTGTATCAAACTGAAGGTTGCGAAGCCTGCCTTTTGGTTTGTATCTCTAGCAGTGTGCTAGTCACTCATACTTGTGTGCAGAGTCAAACGCTGTTGTCTGTGACGTGCAATTTTTTTTTCACTTTCCGTTTTTCCTCGTGACAATGGAAAGGCAAATTGCTTGTTCGTTCTTAAGATATAGAACTGACCTTAAAGTTCCCTTATTGGTAGTTCAGAGAGTCTTTTGTTTTCTGTTAGAGGCAGTCCTGATGCCTGAATATGTGCCTCTTTATCCGTTTTAGAGATCACTACCTGATCTGTTCTGGCCAGCTGACAAAGTAGTCTGTGAGAATTTTTGTTGTTCGACTACCGGGATCCTGGTGTGTTGACTGCAAGGATAATGGTTTCATTGTCTTGAGGTGTTCGTTTTCCCTACGCATCTTTTCTAAAAAGAACTGTGTTAGACTTTGCAGTAACGTCTTTTAGGAAGGGTTTGAGGGAAGTCTTGGTTCAAGCCTGCTGAACAGTGTCTGGCTACAGAACGGAAACTTAAATTAATCCTGCTTGTGAGACCCTGTCTGGGTGTTCATCTTCTGAACCTTTGAAGGTCTCGCCAGTTACCTCAATTAGTAGTAGTTCCGGTGCAAACAAGCAGTGCAGCATGTTGCTTTGGCTAGAGGAGGCCTTTAGTTATGAAGTGGGGTCTGAAGCTGTTGTTCCATGCAGTGCGTGAACTTTAGAGAAGGGACAAAATCAATAACTGTTTGGCTTTGATGGCTTTTCTGTGTTTTCAGGTGGTAAACTGAAAATCATTATGAAGTGATGACTTTGAGTTCAAGTTTATCAAGCTGCTGGATATGAAGGACTTAAATCACCCATGTGATTCAGGTGCAGTCTGAAAACACCTGAACTGAAGGCGGGAGCTGACTCTTCTTTCCCAGTTGTCCCAGGAAAGCATCTGAAGTTGAGTTTGTTAGTTTTCCAGGGAGCTGCTCTCTTTTGAAACCTGCTCGCAAGCAGTGTTTGCTTTGTGTTCCTTTGTTTCACAGCTTAGTGTATAAATATATGCAACATATATAAATAAATAGTGTCTTATCCCTTTAGTTCTGGGGTAAGGAACTGAGCCATCAGTAGTTCTAGGGTTCACCTAGGCTGTGTACAATGTGACTAATACATGACACAGTACAAAGGTGTAGCGTGAATGCTAACCACGTTTCAGCGTCGTGATTCTAGGCTTTGGCTCAGTGACAAGGATACTTTTAAATGATTTCACATGATAAGCTTCTCTCTCTAACAAAATTACAACAGAGTTGGAATCTAAGCTGTTCCTTCGTACAGTAACAGTGGATTGATGCTAAGTGAAGTTTCCATTTAAAACTAGTTAATCATCATCTTAGTGGTGGTGACTCCTTGGTGAACGGAACGGGTGAGATGGCAACCAGCTACGCAAGAAATGTTTAAATAAAAGTAGCGTTGAGAATTCCTGTACTCGTTCAGGTCTTTTCTGCAGCAAGATACATTGCTGTTTAGGTTATCTTTTGAGGTGTCAGTGTTCTGAGATGTTGGTCAGTGTCGTCTTCTCCTGCAACAGAGGAAGTTTTATTTTTCTGTTAACTCTCGATTATAACAAGGCCTTGCCTCTTCTCACCCAGCTGTCACTACTTATGACTAAAATAGTCAGAGATGACCTCAAAAATCATCTGGTGATGTTCCTCCAAGAATGGCAGTAGCCTAGGTTTGGTAAACTACCTGGTATTTTCCAGGAGTTGTCCTATATTGATTTGAATCCTGAGATGCCTAATCAAAAGCCAGACGCTTTTCATTTTTGATCTTTAGGTTTTTTTTTAAAGGCTCTTACGTTGTTTTTAGACCCAGCTCCCCGCCAAAATGTCTGTCCCTCTTGTTTTGGATTTTGGGTTAATGAATCCTACTAGATATGATGTCACTGCATAGTGTGAAATGACAGCAACAAAAAGAAAAATCTTTCGCATCCCATCTGGTACAGTAAGCGTTATGCATTCATGTAAGACTTCAAGTGGATTTGGGTTGCGTATTCAGAGCAGAAGTCTCTGCTTAGACAAACGGTAACCTCTAGTACAAAGCTTTTAATCACCAAATTCTCTATTTGGTTTTGGACTTGGTGTGACACATTATCAGGTCTGAGCTAGGGCTTTTTATATGTGTTTAATCTTTTCCCATTCCTTTTGGGATGGTAACTTGCCAAAAATGGTCCTAGAGCAATCTTTATTGATTATACTAATTCACTAATACTGAATGTTGGTTGCAGGCTGGCTGACTTCTTACGCTAGTAGTTTCACAATAATTGTGGCCTGAAATAGAGAGGGCCAGACTTGCTTTAATCTGCTAAGTATTCCTCTTAACAGATTAAATGCAAAACGTTGATTCAAACCTGTGGTTTGAGTTCCCAGTGAGCATATCGGCACTTGAACGTGAGTCTTTTTCTGCATAATTTATCAAAGCTCTCGCTGAAGAAATTGAATTTGATGTCTGCTTCCTTTTATGCAGCAAGATCACATACACATTTAGAAATGCAAAAAGAATGAAACAGTGTCAAGATTCAAGTTAAGCGTGTTAGCTTGTACAACAGCCTTGGCCAAAAGTGAGCTCTCAGGTGTAGGATACGGCAGTGCTCGTGAATTTGCTTAAATGTTGCTGCCTGTTAGGAAAAAGGGAAACTGAAATCTTTGAGGGTGTATGTCATCACGGAAATGTATTCTTACTCCTGAGTGGAGCAGCATGCTCACAGCTCCTATTTGGGCTGCTGGAATAAGATTAAGTGCCTTTATGTAGTTTGAGTTGCAGAGTTTGAAATAACTACCTAATTTCCAGAGTCTTTAGAGCCTCGTAGCCCCAGCGCTGGAAATGTCAAGCGGTGGAGAGGTTTCTTCTCAATAGCCAGTCAAGAAACTTGAAATTTAGAATTAGGAATGTATCGGTGGGTCGGAAATCTGCCTTCAGACATCATATGCGAGAACCAGATGCCAGAAAAGGCCAGGTGAATTCTTGGACGGAGATGTAAAGGGAAATACAGGTGTCGCTGTGAATGTGTGAAGCTTGAGCTTGGGATTGAGCGAATTTCATCATGTTGCACAAGGCAGTCACTAACCTGCTCAGCTTGAAGAGCACAGCAGTTGAAAGGGGCTAATTGGAGGCTTTAAAAATAAACAAAAAGTGTTCCAGCCCCTTGTCCCTTCCACCTTCTGTCATTCCTGATAAATGCCGTCTTGTTCAAATTGCATCAATACTTGCTCCGCAACAAAGCTACTCAGTATGTGGATGTTCTGTTTAGGGCAACAGCCGCTTTCTCGGAAGCAATTTACCAATAACAAAGGCAGAAGATGAATGGCCCTGCCAGAGCGCAGGCTTGATGCAATATAGTATTTTGCACTGCTGTAGCCCTGTGTTGTCCGCAGCTGGCTTTATGGCTTAAATCACAGCTTGTGATTTGCTTAGGTTCCTCACCTTCTGGCTACGTGCTTACGCTTTTGCTTTTATCAGTCTTTTCATTGTATGCACGTTAAAATATATTTGAGTTTGTGAATAAGAATTTACAGTAAGCGCAATGACTGACAGGTATTACTTACGTTTGAAATTCATAGTACTCTTTGTTTAATGCACAGTGTGTTAGAGGAATTAATAATCATTTTAAATGCTTGCATCTTGCTTCAGAATGTCTTCGTTTCTCAGGTTAAGAGGCAAAGAACTAGACATCAAGCAGCTGATCACCTCAAGGTCCTTTTGCTTCCTCTCCCTGTCCTACCAGATCCTTTGCTCAGCAGCGTGGCGTCAAGGAAGACGAACAAGAAGAGCTGGATTCCTAACGTAGCAGGGCTGTTATAGCTGCAGCAAATCTTCTCTTAAACTGATTGAAATGTAAAAACTGTGATACTGAAAAAAGGAATGCTGAAGTTGATGTTGAAATTCCTGGGTTTACTTAGTTTTTTTTTTGGGGGGGGGGAGGGGGAGGAGTAAGCTTATGCAACTTGCTTCACGTAGTAATTAACCTGATGAGAGGAATACTTTCAAAGTACGACCGTTTGGAACACTTTCCATAGGACATCTATAGCATATTAATTGTTCACTTCAGGGTGCTTGTTAGCGTGGACCATTGTGTACGTATCATACAGCCCTATTGTAATAGATGCTGATGCATGTCAAAGAACATTACAGTTCTGAACTAGCCAGTGCAATACTTTTTTTAGCCAGCAGAATGCAAGTAACTGAACTGGTTGCTCCAGAGAAGAATATTATGGAGATATCCACAAAACTTTGGGCTGCAAACTGTACCTATAACGTAAAAGGGAAGTGGAGAGCACCCCTTGCTAGGATTCTTAATGACCTTTTGCTTCAGGAAAAAGTAACAATGACTTTACCTCACTTGCTCTGTTGTCTTTGGTTTCAGTTCAGCTTTTCGTGTTTCCGATTGCCATCTTTAAGGATCCTTGCAAAAAGCTACGCCATTGTTCCTCGTTATGTATGTGGCTCACAGCTTTATTCATGCTGCTCTGTTACTGTATTTAATAGTCAGCGATTATTAAATCTGTCTTGATCATATAACTGAGGGTATACCAAACATTTTGCTATAGCTGGCAGCAATGTTAACTGTCTAAGACAGCCTTAATGTGCACAGCTGCTTGTAGCTAAACTTTCAACAGCTATTCCCCGGTGCTGATTTTGGGATGCGTTGTCATTTTCATAGTTACTCTCTCATTAAAGAGAATACTACTGACGGGCCTGTGAACTCTTTCTCATGTCATAACAGGGGAGCTGATAGATTTTTTATTTATTTATTTTTTTTACTGTTCATAGCAGTTAGCTCAAAGTACTCCAGATCTGGTAAAGCAAGAGATTTTTTGTTTTGTAATGTTTGCCTTGGAGTGACTTCTGTGCTTTGGAATATCTCTTCAAATACATTTTGGAGTAGCATCCATCTAACAAAATGTATCTACATCACATTTAAGATCACATTCTGCAGTGATAAAAAGGATTAAAATAGTCTTTATTAACATTAAGCTGCAAAATACACCACATGTCATGTAAAGTGCAAAATAAAGAGATACAGACAGACTGAACATTCTGGAGTGGCACAATCTGTTGGCGTGTGTCAGGATGTGAACATCCTGAACTCTAGCCAAATTTCAAACGCTCATGTTGCTGAAAGACGAAACCGGTACCGAGTTTGCACGTACAAACACTGGGCCTATTGTTGTGTGCGCAAACACTTTTTTTTTGGGTCCACTGCATGTGAATGGATAGTACGATTCCTCTGAAACACCTGGGCTCCTGCGTGAAGCTTAAAATTGTGTACTTAGAAATATTTGTTAGGATATTTCCCTAGTGGGAGGACCCTCCTTTGGAAGCAAGTAGTGAGCCCAAAGTAGAGGGCTGCTTTTATTATTGCTGGCAGTCTGGGCTAGTATTTCTCTCCCTCCCATTCACTGATAGGTATAGCTATCAATATATACATGACCTGTCGTGGAGTTATGCAGCTGGACAGTTGGTCCGTTCATCACTGCTGTCTCGGCTTTAGAATTGCCAAACAGCCATGACACACACAACTCTCTTCTGCCCATTACCTAACTGACTTTCCACCTTTTCTTAGAATCTTCTAAATGTTCCTAGCCTCATACTCTGCACAGATTTGCCCTGAGGTCCCTTGATATAGGTGACACTGCCGGCTAGGTGAGTTGTGGATTGTGCATGGAGAGGCAGCCTCAAAGATGGTTAAAACCTAGTCTGTAAGGGAACTCGTTCGGGCCCACAATGTGGTGGGGGTTTTTTTGTTTTTTTTGGTTTTTTTTATGTCCAAAATAAGGATGTTAGAATGAGATATGTTTCTAGCTGTCTCATGCTACTGCATCTTCAAGGTATAATTTCAGCATGGCTCACTCAGGTGCAGATCTGTTATGAGGTGAGACATCTGAGTGTGTTCTACAATGCTAAATCTCTGCTAGGATTTGCTTGAATCAGATAAGGCTACTATTTGTGGTTGAGATGCACACACGATCGTGTGTCTGAACTATAAAAAGCCTTAGTGGGCCACGTCTAAAGTCAACTAATAAAAAACCCAAACCACCACTCCCTGGGGTCATAACTTTATGCAACGTTTTCATCCTTTGACTTTGCAAAAACTCTATTGAAACTGCTCAGCCTATGGCTAGGAAAATGGTGAATGGCCTGTTTCATCAATACTCAGATCAATCTGCCCTCCAATCACCGTGCTAGTGATGGGATTTATATGTTAAGTCAGCTTGTCTGTTGCTGTCCATGTCTGCTTGTAGGTTCAAGGAAAGTAAAACTTGTGTTTGACAGCTGACTGTTTCTTTTTGTTGGCTCTTAGTAAAGGTAAATGCACTCAAGTGTGTAGCGTGCTGGACAGGGAGCATCTGAGCAGGCAGAAAAGTTTCTCCAAGAGAAAGTCATCAGTGCCTGTCTTCTCATGTCTAATAGGCTTTTCCAAGCAGGAAAATAAGAACTGTTTGGGATCCTTGTATTCAAAACGATAGATCTTGAAACTTTTCTTTACTAGGCCTTTAAGCCAAAACCTAGTTTTACTGCTGAGATGGCCAGACTAGAAAAAGGGTTAAATGATAATGTACTCTTTCGGTGGGTGGGTGGGTGGGTGGTTGGTTGGTTTGTTTTAATTAAAAATACAAGTAGCACTGCCTTTCAGAGAGCTTGAAGTGGAATTTCTGTTAAGGTATGGAAATTCTCTGTGGATACTGCCTCTTTTTCCTGAAAGTAGAACTGAATTGTCTGAAGCTGTTCTGCATGTTCTTTTTCAAACGCAGCAGTTCCCCCACTGTTGCAGTACTGGCAGTCTTTGCTTCCAGGTTTGCAGTAAAACTTTCAGCTCATAATAGTTTTGTGCTTCAAAGGCTTTACTGAGGTGTCATGTTTTTTAGAAACTTGTCAAAGAACTGACCAGCGGGAGTATGTATGCAGCTGAAGTGTCTTACTGCTCCTTCCGCTAATCTAGTATTCGACTGTGGTTCCACTACGTAGACTAAAAAGAAGAAAACTCTACTTCTTGTCCCTTGCCTTCAAAATGTGTAGAAAATGTTTAAGAAAGCCTCAAGGAAATAGAGTGTCAGTATACAGGAGTTCATTCTTTCCACTCCAACCAGGAAGGAATTGTTAACCGGAGCTGAAAGCTTATTTTACCAAAGATAAAAGCCAGTTCTCCCATTTTGTTTTGATTCCGTGCAATGCTACGCAATCTAATATAGGTTAATAAACTGAAGAGATAGCAAGTTAGCATACGAAAACCAGGTATGCCTGTACAATCCGTTAGCTATTGTAACAGCAGCCTTGAAATATGTGAGGTTCTATGCTAGCTTCTGTTGAACAAGCTATACTTTCTGGATCAGCAAAATTGGTAGAGGGGATCTGAACCCAGCTAGCTTTACTCTGTGCTATAAATTGCTACTTAATTTTCTAATAGCATTAAGCAGTCATTCTGAGGAGCGATCTGTTGCTTTCCTTAAAGTAACTGTTTAAGACATCCATTAGAGTTTCAGAACGTTGGCCTAGCCGGAATATGACGCTAGGACTATTAAACCCTAGCTGATAAATTAATGCTTCAGAAATAAAATGCTACTATATTAGTCAGGATTGCTTTTAAAAGAGTAAAAGATTGAAATCCATTAAGCCATTACTGAGGTCCTTTCCTCACTTTTTCTGACCCTACTGCTGACAAAACTTTGGGGGTACTTCAGAAGGCTCTGTGTCGTTTGACCTCGCTTTTCTGTTAGATTGCTAAATCTGGGCGGTTGAGCTTTCGCGAATAGACAGAAGTCCAGCATTTATCCTGTCCTTTGAAAGAAGGCAGAAAGCTGAGAGATTCAAGCCTAGACACTATTATTAGAGCTGGGATCCTTCAGATGAGTGTTTGGCTGTTGGGCGACAAACTTAAAAATAAACAAATGAGGTTTTTGCCATCTGACTCTTGGAAGTAAGAAGTGTTGATCCAGCCCATGTTCCCACACTTCAGCCTCTTTACTGTCTGAGTAAGAAGCGCCTGTAATTCTTGCCTCTACTATTGCTTGCTTGCTCAACTCCGGTTTGCCAGCATTAGGGGAAGGAAACTGGCAGCCTTTCACCGGTTTTATTGCTGTTTACTGGGATCCAAAATAGCTGCAGTCAGGCAAAGTGGATGACCAGTTTTAAGGGAGGATTTGAGAGGGCTCTGCTAAATTGATTCGTTCACAGTCATTTCCTAGCCATAAGTGGTAGGAACTTTTCCTATGTGAGCGGCTTGATGGAAAGCTAAAATTTCTCAGGAAGATGTTCACGTTTTTGTCCTCAAGGAAAGAGTCGTTATTTACTGTAACTGAATAGCAATCTTTAAACGTCCAATGCAGGCATTCTTAAAGCATTACTTTCTATGCCCGTGTATGTTTACAGGTTCCTGGAACAGAGGAATTTTTTTGTGTGTGAGCAATGATGTTAGGTGTTGCCTTAAAGATGCTCCATAACAAGTAGGAAGCAGGATAAATAACAGTAGGAGGAAGAGGTGCGTGTGTAAGGAGTTGGCTTTGTTTTAAAATTTCAGTTTGTGTTGTTTCCTAAATGTATTTTTAATAAGAGCTAGAGTGAAAGTTACCCATTCTCAGTAATATCTACCAACTGCTGACTATTTTCATAGGCTTGTAATTTGTACAGTTAATCTGTGCTTTTCAAAGAACTTTAAAAGCTTTCACTATAAATGTACCCCCAGTTTGGACACTGAAATCAGCAAGACCGTTTTGTAATTTTTTTTTTGGTAACAGGTTAATTTTGGTCTGGATCAGCAAGCTTGGCAAAGCTCAGGGAGTGACAGCAAAGATTAAAGCAAGCCTGTACTTTAGCTGTGGGCTTCCTATGTTCAAAAGATGGCCATTAGCATGGTTTCGAAAGCCAACACTTTAAAACCTCGTGGTTTCCCCTTCCAAATTTGAAGTTTGATATCTGGACTGTTTGCAAGGCAGACTTAGCAGTGAATTTAGTTTTTCAGAAGATTGTGAATGTGGGGGTGGAAAGTGATCGGCGTGACCTGGAAAGCTTCAGCACGGGTAGAGCCGTTCCTGTTGATTTATTTCTGTGTGCTAGAGGGAAGTTGTTGTGTAGCCTAATTGCAGGACCTTAAGATATCAAATGAGTATTTTATCGTGTTCCAAAACAATTGCAGTCTGTGCACATAAATAGCTGATCTGTAATAATGAGTAGGATCTATGAAGGGAGGTAGAGTTGAGCTCAGAAATGGTTCGTGCCAAAACCAAACTGTACGGCAAACTTCCCACTCATTACCTTTTCTTTCTCCTGTAAATTTTTCCACGTTTTTTAATGCCACTTCCAATTCTTGATGCTCTGTTAAAATAGACTCTTGAATTTCTTGCTTGCTTTTTGCATGGTTGTGTTTTAGATAAAGCCCCAATCTCTGTAGTCTTTTTATCTTAATACGCTAGATTGATCAGATGCACGGCTAGACTGGGCAACCACAAGTTTGTACAGTGGTATCTCCATTGTGGGCTTTTTTGTGAGGTTCCCAGTGAGCCTCTAAGATGTCTGAAGCAAATATTTGTGTATTTTTTTTATTTTTATTTTTTAATGGAATGTGGAATCGATTTGAATCAGTACTTTAAGGGTCTGTTATTTCTTGCCTGATGATAATTAATTTTTTTTCTCTTGGGCTCCTTTCTGGCACTTTTGTGCTCTAGGAAAAAGAAAGGTTAATCCTTTCTTGAGACTTTTGTTGCAAAAAAAAAAAAAAAAAAAGCGTGCATGTGGTTTGTGATGAGTTTTGATCTAGAATTTATTTTTGCTTCGAAAAAAATGTGTGCGTTATCCTCCTGAAGCAGTGAAAGATTTTGTTAAACGTACTTTCCTGTGTGTTATGAAATCTCTGTGTCATGGTCACTGCAAGAACTACATCCATTAAGCCTTGCATAGCCCAAGTGCCTTAAGATGGAAGGGAATTGCTATCAAACCACGTGCTGAAGTTGCTCATGAAATGGCCTCTCTCAGTACTCTTCCTTGTGTAGTGCTATTGTCAGTGAAGCCTTTATGCAGTAAACTGTCGTAGTCCGTGTTAACGGTCAACTCAGTAATCAAAGTTAGATCTAAAAAGATAAAGCCAAACGTTCCTCCTAAGCAGAGTGAAACGATATTAAATCACAGCTGCTTTTCTTGCATTGTATTTTGGATCTCCTTCCCAAGTGTCCAGGAAGGCAATGTTGTCCTGACAAATTGTTCTGCCTTTGAGAGTAGACTTTAACGTTCCCTTCTGTATGCTCTAAGACGTTTCCAAATTTTGAATCCCGCCACAACCAGTTTCTATAAAAAATAGGTATGGGATTTTACTTTCAGCCACGTGGTGCGTTTCCCCCATGGCCTTTTTCTTCAGCAGATTTTGAGCGTGTGTGCAGACGTTAGCTTACAGTGAAGTATTCGCTAACTGGCAAGATAACAAGACGTCTTGAGTCTCTGTGGTTTAGATGCCCCAGGAATTCATGTGGGAAAGCGGTAATTAGTCTTGCTGCGCAAGACAGAATGATGCCACGGATTGGAGCAAAGAGGGGTGGAGGGTTAAGCTGGGCTGAGCCCACTGATGGTGACCTTAGGCAAGTCACTTGACGTTGTGCCTTAGTTTAGCCTGGTAATAAATAGGTCTGGCCTGCGTGTGCTGTAATCTGACTTAGATTCTCTCCATAAAAAAAAGGTACTTTAAATAGCCCCGTGGCTGTGTTTTGCTGAAAAAGGGAAGCAGGCTGCTATTGGGGCAGTCATTTAATACTTTGCATGAAAATTGCTCTTTGCGTTCTTGTGACTAGCAGAAGGCAGCCTGACTGATAAAGCATATTCAGACCTAGATAAAGCATATTCAGACCTATCTGTGCATTATGTAAGGGTTCTTAATGGTATAATAGTACTGCCTACCTCTTCCTACAGTTCTTCTCTCACCCCTCTTTTGTAGGGTAGCTCTTGTGGTAAGTCGCTCCTGTCCTAGCCATTACGCACAAGCTTTAGTTTTGAAAGCTTGAGGGCTATCAATTAGTCTGTGTAAAGGACACAGCTTTGAGTACGGTAAGGTTTTCTTCAGGGCATGTTTCAATTGAGTTGTTCTGAACTTTGACTCTCTAGGGGTAGAAAAGAGGATGTTGAAGGCAACCACGTTATGCAACTGTCTTCAGGAAGACAAAGCTGAATCGGAGGCGTTCTGAATTATATCGCTCCTGAGACTAGCCGTGCACCAGTAGTGCTTACAGTATTGCTTTCCCTATCTGAATGTGGCAGTTCCTGAGTGCAAACGTCTGACAGGCAGATTATCTGCCCAGTGACTCATGTAGGCTCAGTTTATGGAGCACGATAAACTAAAGTAGGAGGGGGAAATAGTCTGCTACGCAATCAGTACAAATGCCAAGGGAGAAAAGCTGCCCATGAGACATGATTACTTGGAAATCGCTCTTTTCCTCTGTAGAAAGGCAGAGGAAAGGGCAAAAGCAGTGAAGAACGCTTTGGGCTTCAGCGCTGTTTTGCTCTTCGTAGTGCTGCGATTGCTGTTGGTCGGTATGGAAGTACGTATCTTAATAGCACCAAACTTCCCCGTGTTCAAGACTGTGTATGGGCCATAAGGAGTGAGGATCTTGCTTTTTAAACTGTGCCCGAGCTAGTATTGCAGCTCCTGCACTTGTTTCCCGTTTTCTGCTGGTGCAGAATTCCCTGCCACAAAAGTCAATAAAGGGCAAGCAGATGAGAACTCCACCCCTTCCAGCAAGTTAAAGTAAGCCAAAGACTGCTTTATTGAGATTTCTGCCATTTAAATTCAAAAGCAAACACAGGCCGGTATTATCAGCTCGCACCAGATCTGCCTGCAGACAATAATTCTTCCTGTCTTGGACCCCTGCCCGTGTACATTATTGTAATTATCAGCAATTTAAAAAAAAAAATAAAGCAATAAAGCTAGGATGAGCTGCTAGTCTGTAGATTTACTGCCTGCTGTGTCAGACGTTCATTAGCCTTCCTGGGTTCAAGCCACCTATCCACTGAATATGAGCAGGAAGAGAAGCTAAGAAAAACAAAGCGTGAAGCGCAATTTGAGGCCCAAATTGAAAGCTCTGCTCACGTTTACAAGTTAAACATCCCAAACCAGGGGAATTTTAAGCATTCTGGTCAGAAATTCTTGCACGTAAAATCCCTTTGCCTCCTTTCCCCACTCTCCAAATCAAGTGTTGATTTGCTGTACGTTAGCTTGCTGTAAACCTTTAATTCTTGGATGAGATTCACTGCAGCGAACACGTTCTGAAACATGCAGCATGTGGGAAGCCTGCAAGGCTCAGCTCTGCCAGGTCGACCCAGGTGTCCTCCTCCTTCCAGAAGCTTCAGCTTAAGTCTTCAGACCCGACTGCAGTGGTAGAGCTTGTGGCTGTGGCATGTGTTGAGTTTTGAGTTTTTATTTTAATGCATCGAGGACTGATCTCCTCCTATGGGAGGAGAAATCCCAAGGTATCGTAGCCCTGTCGGCAGCAGAAACGCAGGATGTGCAACTGTGCGGAGAAGCAGACGAGTCCCTTTGCAAAAGTGTGTACTGTTTTTTTTGTTTTTTTTGTTTTGTTTTTTTTTTTTTTGGCCAAAGAAAGGGTGAAAAGTTAGAAGAGGCACATTTGAAAGTCGCAGACTTGCAGAGCCGTGTTCCCAGGAAGGCTCATAAGGTAGCGGGAGTCATTTTGGGGTCAAAGGAACTGTCAGAATTCCTCAGGGCACTGAAAGGAGTTCAGCTGATATCCTTTTAACATGTGGGTGTTACGCTGGCATAGGGCGACCTGCGGGGCTGACACCTTTGTATTGCACTTCAGACAGAACAGGAAACCTTCTTTTTTTTTTTAAGTGAAGGTAGCAATTGTAATTTGTCTGAATAGGGTCTGTGCTGAACAGCATGCTCTGAAGCCATTCAGTTTGTGATTGTGGTTGCACTTTCTGATTTAGTAAGCAGAATCGCTTTTGAGGAGCTTCCCTTAAGTAGAAACAAACAACACAAGTGATTTTTTCAAAATCACTTGTCTTCTCTCAGGCTAACAGCAAATAGCTGTGGAACACTTACTCCTGTTCTGGGAAGGAAAGCTGATCTGACCTGTGCACTATCCTACAAAAGGCTGGGCATTTTCCTTGGAACTGCCAGCTGCCCTAGGCACCTATTAATCTGTTTTCTGGCCATCGAGTCAATGCACCTTATATTCTTCAGCTTTCTTCAGCAGTTTGTAAATTCTGGGGGCTGGAGTTTCGGTTTTAAAGCACCTTAATCTTCCCTGATCTTACCCTGCAGGGCTGCTGGTGTGTTCCTGTAGATGAAGCCTAATGTGAAGTGAGCTTGAAACAAATGACGGGAGTAGTCCTTTGTACAGTATGAATGTTCAGTTTGTGTTTAGAAGAGCTGGATGATAGAGCAAAAAGCAGGGCTGTCCAGTCTATGGATTGTGGGTTGGATGTGGCCCACTAGACCCCACTAGGTCTGGTCTGCAGCTGACTCCCTCTCTGTCCCCCTTGTCCTCTCCAGACGTCTCTGACCTGAATGGGCGGCATGAGTTTTGCTAGCGGACAGTCGTTGATCTTTCTCAAGCCTTGCAACGCTTCTGCCCTGTGACCCCCGTGCCAGCGTCTCTCATCGCGCTCAGGCAGTGGAGAGTGCGCGTGCCAACTAGCTGGCATATTCAAACTGAACAAATGAGTTGAGAGCCCATGTTTTTCCATAATACGTATTCCTAGATTGTGTTTAGAAGCAGTATGTTATGTGAACTCTTCTTCAGCATAAATGAAAGATGAATCTAAGATTTCATGCTGAGGTCCCTTCTGCTCTGGTTTTGATGGAATTAAGTCTCATTTTCTGGCTAATCTGATCAGATGAGCAGGGTTGCTTTAACGTTTGACCTCGCTG
Organism: Struthio camelus; assembly: GCF_040807025.1. NCBI lineage: Eukaryota > Metazoa > Chordata > Aves > Struthioniformes > Struthionidae > Struthio > Struthio camelus. The sequence continues at coordinate 7,070,773 of NC_090963.1, forward strand.
AAAATTCAGAATGTAGTTAATTTTGATGTTTTGCAGATGAACGTAGTTAAATTTGACAGTTTGCAGATATCTTTCTGCTATTAAGAAAGGCTCTCAGAAACTAATTTTTCAGCAAAGTATAATGAGCAACTTTTTCTATACAAGACAGAAACTCCAGTCACCTTTCTGTCCTGAAATCCCCAGCAGCTTTCGCAAATAACAGAAAACTTTCCCAAATAGCATTCTGTGGTGCATTAAATAAGACAACCTGCTCAATAAGCTGTGTTGCAGCAGGGTTTAACAGATACCAAATCCTGGAAACATAAGGCCAGGAAAATGGGTGTTTTTTCAAGTGCATTTCATGACGGGGTGGAGCAGGCGTTGCTGGGTATTTCCGTACCCTGTGTTCTCTGGGGCTGGAATTTACAGGGAAATGTGAGCTTAAAGGACTGCATTTACTACAGGAGTCTTGAGGTGCTCTAGGAAAGGTGTAAAGCATTTTTGCTGGTTAAAGTGGGCTAAAATGAGTATTTGAGTCTCCCAGGCTGTTGCTTCTCGCACCCTTTCCTAGCCTCATGGATCGAAATTGTTTCCTGGAACTTATCAAAGCCTTGCTGGCAAAAGCGATGCTGCCAAGAGAGCTTACTCCTGCCTCACGATGTGCAACATGTGGATAAAATGCTGGACTTCGGGCCATACTAGTTTTTTAGTCGCCAGCCGTGTCTTGGAGGCGCGCTGTGAGCCTCCAGTTTGTTTAGTTTAATTAATAATGCCGTTTGAAGATTAATTTGAAATCTTTCTTAAAAGAACAGGATGATCAGAGGGAAGGGTTTGAAAGTCTTGGTTTGAAGCAGAAAATCAAAAAGATGCACAGGAGTCGCTTTGCACACAGTTTTTCTGCAAAGTCTTAACTAATTCAAACATGCCTGACCAGATAACTAGAGGATTCAGCCTTTGCCTTGCTCTGGCGAAAGGAAGCTGGCATATTCTGTAGAAGATGCAGCAGGATAGTTTCTTTCCCAGCCCATACAGTCCCCTCTTTTGTCCCCGTCCAGCTGTTTGTTCAGCCACACGGTGAACCAGATCGGAAGACCAATTTGGGTTAAAAAGTTCCCTTTCTTTCCTGGGTTATTTTTAAATGGAGCTTCCTGATCTGGTTTACCAGGTTGCCCTACAAACCCTTGTGCTGGAAGAAGGGAGAAGGCCTGCTTTTTCCGTCAGCAGCCACTGCCTTAAAATCTTCAGGAGAACTTAATTGCTTGAGTCGAGGTCATTCTCATCATTTGAGTGTTAGATGTTTCTGCAGAGTGCAGGTTTCTTTGCAGTGTAGCTGATAGAGTTTACAGAAAAAGCTCTAGGCAGAATTACCTAGATTGCACGATTCTGAATTTTCCATTGATTTTTGCATGTAAAATGAACTGCTGATACCGAAGTAGGTAGTTATTCATTTTTGAACCAGAACTGCAAGGTATTGCATACGTTTCATGGGTAGATGTCAAATATTCATTTTTTTTTATATGTATTTATAGGAATTCCTGCACAGTGTCTTTGACAGCACTGGAACAGGGGAACACTAGAGGGGAGGAACAAGTAAAATTGACAAAAATCCTTCCTAAGGAACATTCTTGTGCAGTGCCGTGCCTGTGATCAGAGCCCTGCATGCTTCCTCTGAGATGATCCGGTGGTAGATACTCGGAGGGGGAAAAAAAAGTACGACCCCTGCTATAATATACAACGCAGGCCTCCGGATCGGTGAAACTAACCTATCAAGCCTGCTGTCACAAGTAGAAGAGGTCAGTAGTAAATAAAAGTCGGGACACTTAGGCAGAGACGCTTCCGTCAGAGAAGGGGAAGATTTAGAGGTCTGAATTCCTGTGTTTCAGGACTGTAAATCAGGCACTGCCTGACAGGGTGAGGAATTTAACTGACACTAACTGACTGGAGATTTATGTGTTTATGGAATTAAATACTTTTTTGGTCTTGGAAAGCAAACTGCATTACAGAATTATACCAGAGGGCAGAGTGGAATTTATCATGAAACATCTTGTAAAGTCAAGTGCCAGTGAGGAAGGGAATGGGTTTATATAACAGTTTTTTCCCCAAATAACGTTTGTCTTGTTCTCAGGTTATGGATTATATTACTAGGGTAATAGTTATTAAATTAATGTTCACCAGAGAGGTACACAACTAAATGAACTCTGTGTATGATGCCCCTCCCAAGTTGTCTGTCTGCTTTTTTTTTTTTTTTTTGGTATGAGATTTGCTAGCTCCTCCCCAGCGCTAGCAGGGGTGGTTGCTTCCATTTATGGCTGGGAAATTCCCCAGGAAAATGTGCTTTCAGTTTGTTCTGCCCTTTGCAGTGCATGAATTCTCTAAAATGCTGAAAGGCTTAACTGAGGATGTAGTTTTATCCTGAACTTCCCTTCTGTTTGTGTGTTCCCCAGCCCTCCTTTTGCAAAACGATGCTTGAACGTAGACTAACGAACCTCCAGCTGGAGTGATCTCCTTATTCTTTGGTACACTGAAGGCAATTGAGGAGGTGATAGAAAATGTCTGGGCCCAAAGAATCCTTGTAGGTGACTTTTTTACAATTTTTAGTAGCAGTGTTGAAGGTGTGGCCTCCGCTCCTTTTCAATAAGTTCTTCTTTGTGCTGTGTTTTCTCATTACAGTTAGAATGAGATAAAAGTGCTAAGTTAAATAACGTGTATGGTTGCTGGAATAAATTGTCAGCTGTGAAAAACTGAAGCCCATTACTCAAAAATCTTATCTTGCGGGCCTTGGGGTCAAAGGTTTGACTTCTCTATATCAAAGTTCATTAACTGGCTCAACTGGGCAATTCAAGAAAAGATTTCTTCCATGCGATTACAAGTGATGAAATCAAGCAAGTAATTAGCCTCGTTTGTTCAGCTGTGAATGGGGGTTTTGCATGCTCTGGTAGCTAGGGCAACAGCGCTCTGCTGATATGCAGACTATTTGAGTAATCCGTGGAGGAGGAGTGGTACCTTTGCCACAGTGCTGAGGTGTCAAGCCAGAGACAGCAAAAATAAACACTAGCTAGCATCAGTGTGTAAATAGCGGGTGGTCATGATTTCAGCAGGTTGGTATGTGTTTGAACAGGAGTTTTGCTCATGCAAGAGCTATTATGAATGGATTACTTACGGATGTTTCTGCCTCTCGGAATGGACCCTCTGCACCTCCCTTACTTAGGCAGTTACCTTATTATGGTGCGTGCTCATTAAGTTGGCTTTGAAGAAAACAAATTTCAAGTATAGACCATGCTAATGATGTCCAAACCATTCATAATGCGTACATTTTATTCTCTTTTGATGCACTGTTTTCTTCTTATTAGGTTAAGTTAATGCTGCATACCCGCTTTATCTTGCATGTCTTTTTCTTCTTTGCTCTTCAGAGTTCAGCTTGAATCTTGGACATAGCTGTAGTGTTGTAGTAAAGCGAAGTTTTGCTCTGGAGCGTTTCCTTCAATATGTCAAATCTTGTACTCTGTGGAAGGTGGTTGTTGGTTGCAAAGTGGTATTTGCTTGCAGAGGAAAAAAAGACCTTCTTACAAAGTGTGTGTGTGCGTGTGTTTGTGTTGGTAGAGTTATGAAGGATCATTCTGTATTTGCCTTTTCTTCTAGAGGGATAGCGCAGTGAGCAAAGCAGGGCGAGAGCCTAGATTTTGCAGTGGTGCATCAGTCTGCTCTCTTTTGAAGCACCTGTCTATTAAATGGGTCCCTTTGCGAAGGAATAGAGTTATTGGGCCCTGTTATCCAGCCTCAGTGCTTTCATCAGATGAAGCCGTCCTCCGCTTGAAATGTGTAGCTGTCTTCTCTCCGTTAGGGCAGAGTATACAAGAAATGTACCTAGGTAAATGCTTGAAAGTATACGCCGCTTATGCCGCTAGCTAAGCGGCATGATGTTCGTGGTGTCTTCTGGCTTGTCATTCTCCCAGCGGAAGTGTCTGCTGCTTCTGTCATGGTTCCTGGCCACTCCAGAAGGACAAAAGACAAGTGAATAGCAAGTGAGGGTTGTGCCCTTTACCTTCTGCCTCCCCTTGTCCTCCTCCAAGATGGCAGAGTAATGGAGAGCTGGGGAAGCCTTGGAGCCTGGCCCTTCCCAAGCCTTTTAAGAAGCAAGCTAGTAAATTGGTCCTTTCTTCTGGAAGAAGCTAAACTGTAGTAGGAATTCAGAGTTGTTTGTTCTGTGTATTGTAACTTCTAGGCCTTTGACTTCTGAGATGGCAAATAAAATTTGCTGCTTATAGCAAAACCGTTGCTTGGTACCAGTCTTCTGGGCAGTACGGATGCTTCTTCACTGCCAACATGTACATGAGAGGCTACTCCTGTTAGAAGGCTTTTAGGTTCAGCTCTTGTTAAAGCATAGCAAAGTGAGAAAAGGTTTGACCTTGGAAGCGTTTTGTGACTCGAATACGGATGCTCAATTTCGGTTAAATATAGCTTGATGTTTCATTACTTCGTGATCTGTGCTAAAATTTGCTCTCATGAACTTCTGCTGGGTGAAAGGGTTAGTAAACAGAAACTGCTTGCATGTTAACATTTCTCTTTAAGGCAACCTGCTATTTATAATGTAGTTCTTAAAACTCGAGGGGTAATTTTTCTGAAGTTAAGACAGGAATCTATGTTTTTGTATCTTAAATTGGCCTTATTCCCCAGGCATTCACCCTGGGTTCAGCACTACACAGTCCTTGATTCTGAGTGTTGAAATGCCTTATCACTAGGCAGTGATTTTGTGCGTGAAAGGAGAGAGGGGAGGAAAGGGGGCCAATTATAATGGAGTTAATTTTTTCCTAATATCCAGCAACTGGAAGCTGAATTGTCCAGCTGAATTCTTCTCTTAAACGCACCTTTATTTGCTTTAAGCATACACGTGTGGGTAGAAGTTGATGGGGATCTGCAGGCAATAGGGAATGAACAGTATACACAGTAACGTGTGCATTTTGAGTGCTTGAAAGGTTAAATATGAAGGCAGGTTTGGTGGCCTAAGGTCCATCTGCTCAAAAAAAAGAGACTTTGGGGCAGTGGTGCCCCGAAGCCTATGTCTCTTGCCGTTTCTGATTTGCCTTATCTGAAGTGGTTGAAATGAGTTTCAGTCCCCTAAACGTTTTGACATGCTTTAGATTTGGGAGTGGGTTTAGAGTTCATCTGTTTCTTGCCTCATACGTCTTTTTTTTTTTTTTTTTTTTTTTTTTTTTTTAAATCGAAGGCTAGTTAAACAGGGAGAGGATGTTCAACTCCCAGGATACCGTCAATCTTTTCAATAAAACCTCAACTCTGCAATTAATTTAATCCCCTTTTCTTCTTTTGGTCAGCCAGCAAGCTTTCAGAAAAGGAGCCTGACCTTGTTTTCATTGATCAGTCTGGAGTTTGACCAGAATGTCAGTTTGTGTTGTAGGGGTTTTGTCATAGGCTCTCAGTCTACTGGTGCAGGGTGGGGAGCGCACAGAATTTGCATCAGAAACCTGACAGTACAAATATCCATCTGAATGCACTGAATGAGGGAAAACAGCAGGCTTTGCGGAGCTAGTTTCAACAGCTACTTTTTTTTTTTTTTTTTTTTTTTTGGTTCAGCAGAAGTCCTCTTTACTTGTATGTTTCAGTAAGAAACTTAATGTTTCTATCCCAGATATTTGAAGGCTTTTGGGGAAACAGAGGGCTTAAAGCTCTGAGCAGGTCTCATGCAGGGGGAAATAGTTATTTTATTATTAGTAGCAATCCCCAGGCTTTGTGTAACCTCTGGAGGAGTTTCACAGGCCACCGCCTACTTTTGCCAAAAGTTACTAGTACAAGTTATTCAGATACTGGGGATGGAGGTGAGCTCTTTCAGGTTTTTCAGACATCGCGGGCGCGACCCGTAAGTCTGAATTACTCGTGTTTTTTGTTTTGGTAAGCTGCTGCAAAAAGTAGCAAGAATAGACGGAGTTTGGAAAAACAAACACATTGGTTGAGAAAACGTGACGGGGGCCCGCCAACTTAAGGGAATAACCCTAAATACAGTTAAAAAATACATTCGCAAGACTCCACTGATATTCTGGGTTAACTGGGAGCTCTCTAAGAAGTAGTCAGAGTCTTTCTGGTTCTTTGAGTTGTCCTGCTTTGTATGAGATAAAGCAGTCAACATGTTTTGCTTTGTTTGTCTTCACAGGCGCTTGCAGCCAATGCTGGGACAGGGTTTGCAGTGGCAGAGCCTCAAATTGCCATGTTCTGTGGGAAGCTAAATATGCATGTGAATATCCAGACTGGGAAATGGGAACCTGACACTTCTGGGACCAAGAGCTGTTTTGGAAGAAAGGAGGAGATTCTGCAGTACTGCCAGGAGGTGAGGTGACTCCTTGGGGGTCTTTGTTCTCCATGTGATCCTAACTCTTCACTGCTGCTAAGGAATTGGATGCTATTTTAGCCAGTCAGTAGAAAATTAACCCTACAGGAGAGTAACTGGTTCTTAACTAACTCGGTTCCCTGAACGGTCTTGCTGTATTATTGCCCGAGAGGAGCAGGGGGGATGCTGCAGTGGGGGCTAGGAGGTACCTCTCACCTGAGATCAGCTTAGGCTGCCGCACGAGGTCCTTGCAAGTCAGAGAAGCGTGTGTGCCTGCATCCACGTGATTCCTTTGAGTGTTTGGCCTTTGGGCTTATTAGACCAGCCTCCGCACTGTATTTGTGCGGAGTGGAACCTGACAGCATTTCACATGTATTCTGTGTGATTGGGTTGTTGCTGGGAAGAACATGTTCGGATCAGCCAGAATGTTAGAAAAATATTTTCATCTAAATGTTGGCAGTATTTTTAAGCTCTTCATGCCTTATTGTAAACCCTTAATCTCCTTTCATTGTACTCCAGATACTGTAGCATATTGGCCTTGAGAAGTGTGTTTGATTACTTCTTTGAGGTGACAAGCATGTAAAATACCACAAGGAATGCTTTTTTTAGTGGGAAGGTGGTAGAGCAGCCCGTGTTCGGACTGGAAGACTTTTAGAACTGCTTTACAAGGCTGATATAACTGGGACTGCGTTTGGTTCGGGTAATGGAAGCCTAAATATAAGTCAACGTCTAGACTTGAGAACTTGACTTGAGTGGGACATAGGGGTCATATTAGTACACTATAAAAGGAGGCAGAAGGAAACCTGAGGAGTTAGGTGCATGTTTGCTTGACAAGTGTTGAGGGAGCCAGAGTACATTACTAAACCCTATCTGTTGGTGATTGCCCTCTTCTGGAGGGTCATTGCACCTGCCAGAATGGGGATGGTAAATGCTTCTTGTCTGCCCCCATGCAAAGCCAAACGCCTCAGCTTAAGGTGCTGATGAAGGCTCTTGGCCCAAACTTGGCTTTCTGCTGCCACATATGAAGAAGTGATGACACGTTCCACTTCCCGAGGCTGGTGTGACAAAGAGCTGTGGGGGCTTTCGTGTCTTCAGCTCTTGTAAGCTTGATCTAGAAGAGAATGTGTGTCCACGTGCAGAGGTGAAGCTTATTTTTATTTAGAAGATTTGGCTTCTCTACTCTTGTCAGGAGTCCCTTTGTGCTTTCTTTACCCTTTCTGGATAGAAACGTATCTGTGGGTCTTTTAAAACAGATGTATCCAGACCTTCAGATTACGAACGTCGTGGAGGCCAACCAACCTGTCAGCATCGACAGCTGGTGTAAGCGAGGGAAGAAGCAGTGCAAGGACCACACTCATATTGTTGTGCCCTACAAGTGCCTAGGTGAGTGCATGGTGAGATGCAGAGATCAACGGGGAGAGATGTGTTTGTGCCTTCTGGGGTGGGGGAGCAAAGAGTTGCCTCCTGGCTTCTTTGAGGGAGAACAAATCAGTTTATAAGGCTTCTCTCGTATCAGGTTGCCATTTCCACGTCCAGCTTCCACTGAAACGTTTTTATTTCCACAAGATGGAACTCTGCCTTCTTCCCAGCAGATCGACAGCTTGGTAACAGCTGTGTTGGAATAATGGTGCCTGGCGTGAAAAAGCAATCCCCATTCTCTCTGCAACTGCCTTAACAGCCTGAAGGCTATTGTGTTTGAGTATCACAAAGACATTGGGATTTAATACTCTGATCCTATTTTTGTGGAGCTTTAATATTTTGTTGCCTTGGAGACTTCCATGCTCAGTACGTTCAGGCTTCCTGCTTTGGTCTTGGCAAGAGATTCCTATTCTGTTTCAACTGACTATATTTAAACTTCGTTGTTTCAAAGAGGCCTTCCTTCTTGCAGCTGTATCCCATGTCCCCACTTTGAACTGTGAAAGAATATTAGATAAACTATAATAGATTTCATTGTACTTTTGAGTATCTATCCACCCACTTGAATCAGGCAACAGGCTTAGGTTGTTTACCTTGCGGCTTTTGTCCTGTAGGCTGTGACTAACGCTGCACTACGCTCCAGGCATCCTTAGTAGTAAACTTAGTCGCAGCTGACTGGATCCCTTCTCCAGTTATCCACAGGAAAAGACTCTCTTAACTCTTTGCAAGAAGTCTTGTGCTATCTTGAAGAGTCAACTTGTGATTGCTGGTAGCATTCAGTGAAAGCCAGTTTTCATGCATCTTGTATGTAACTGAGGCTAGCGTGTGGTTTGACATGAGAGAACACAAGCAAATCCACAAAATTGTAGAGGTACTGTTCCCTTGTATGTAACACCTTCCACTAGAAGATCACGAAGCACTTCATAAGCACTAAATTTAGTATGGATACGTCCTGGGAAAGGGGTGCTACTCTCACTTTATAGACGTGGAAATTCAGATTTGAGGAGCAAGCAAACCCAGCTGATTGAACTGAGCGCTTCTAGTGGAAATAAGGATAAAGGTAAGATCTCTGGACTTAAAACGTGTAATCTCTTTTAAAAACAATCCTTTCCCAAACATATTCTTCAACTGAAAAGTAAGATGATTTTAGTGACACTGCGCTAAAACTTGATAAGCATTAAATGATCTGTTCAAACCCTTAATTGGTGTCTTCTCTCACAAAGGTTTTTAACTTGCAAGGCAACTCTGGTTTTCAGATCTGAGTTGCAAGTCAGTCCATCCATATGTGCATAAAATACCTCCTCTTTCTCTTTATCAGTCCCTGAATTGCTTGTTGTAAATGGATGATGTATGTCTCTGCAGGAAGTATGACTTTTTATTGCAGTCAGAGTAATTTTTTATTTCGTTGCCGCTTGCGTCTTCCCTGCTGCGGTCTATCTTGAGGTAGGATTTTGCTATCAGACCATGTTCAATTTTCGCGCCCCCCCCCCCCCCCAGCATGACAGCTCTTTTGTATTTCAAAGGTGGGGGAGGGCAGGAGAGGAGAACCCATCAGCGCTCTCACTGAACTGTAAAATAAAAGTAACAATAGGATGATGGGAGCAGGGCTGAGCTTGGTGAGGTGTGAAAAGACAAACTGCTGACAGTCCTGGCTAAGCTGTTAGATGGCATGGAAACACCTCATCTGGCTGACTCTGAAAAGGGAGACCCCTTTTTTTTGTTTGTTTGTTTTTGTTTTTTTTCTTGCTAGCACTGGTCATGGGTGGGGAAGGTTTCCCATTAATGCACAGTGTATAATGGATTTTCATTCCCAAGCTGAACTGCGAGAACCTTCCATGTCCCTTATGTAAAGCTTAGGATTCAATGTTTTTGCAAATGGTTGCTTTTATCCCCACTGTTTATTATTAATTATTGTTTCTGATCGCTTTGAGTCTTCTACCTTTGGACCCAGAACCACAGCCTCTTGGTTTTAAAGTTTGGTCAGTTTTATAGCTTTCTTACCAGAAATTTGTAGCTGATCACTTGTGAGAGGGAAAGAGGAAAGGATATTAGCCCAAAGTTGTAACTGGTATGTCCTGAGAGAAGAAAATGGGGAAAAATACCATTTGCCTATTACGTCTATTGGTTTAAAATGTAACTAATTTAGAAGGCGTGTCAGGAAATAAAAATGAATAATATGTTGTTCGTTACTTGTTAGACATGCTGACGAATGCCAGTTGATCTCATCGTCCTCAGATAATCTGTCCCTAAATTCTGTTTTGACTTGCGTACAGTGCGTAGGAGAAGCGTCCGCGGGCCTTAGGGGCCCCACTAAGGGACTGCAAAAAAACTGGGCACTCAAAATTTTAATATTTCCTTTGAAAGTTAATGTTGAAGGTTAGTCAGACAAACTGGGCACTCAAAATTTTAATATTTCTTTTGAAAGTTAATGTTGAAGGTTAGTCAGGCAAATATTTCTGCTCCCTTGAGACTGCAAGAGAGAAGTCCTTTCACCTAAAGAGCTCTCCAGTTTTAGCAAAAGATTCCTAAATCTGCCAGTCAGGTGTGCAAGGTATGTTGCTTTGAAACACTTGGACTGAAGATTTTTTCCTAATGTTTTTAGAGTAGCTAGATCTCTAGATAAGGTTTTATTTTAAAATTACTGGAAGTGGCATTTAAATCTACAAGACAGAAAGAAAAATCTCAACTCTGAGAATATATTCACGTTTTGCATCCCGGTCGCAACGTCTGTTAGGACTTCTGGGCAAAGAACAGAAAGCGATGCTCAAACTGAATACGGTTCTGATACCAATTTGACATGTGTCAGCACTAAACAGTTGCAGTGGATATTTAGGCTAAATAGCTGTCAAGTCCTACTAATTCAGAGCCTGTAGAGCAGACTTATTATCTCTCTCTTCCTCCTTCCTCAAAAGCAGAAGTCTGACCTTAATGTTTTTCCAAAATGAAATCATGCTGGTCAGGTTGTGGTTATCTAGATGTTGGAACACGGTGTATTTGCTGACTCTGGCTTTACTCTGTTTTTTGGGCTGTGTAGCTTTTATTTTCCAGCTTTCTGTGTTTTGGTTATGCCTGTCCGAGCTGGGGAATGTGCTGCAGTTGATCCTGAATCAAGCCATCTGGAAACTGTTAAAAAAAGCAAACAAGACTTATTCAGATATCCAGATACTGTAAACATAGATAACACTTGTGGCACATAAAAAAATTTCCAGATCGTTGCAGCAACGGACAGCATGAACTTGCTTTTCTGTGGTGCAGCTCGTTTGGAAATTGGTGGTTAAGTGGTCTGGAAATTGCTGTACACAGATATGCTCTTTTCAAAGATTTACATGAAATCTGTTCAGTCAGTCCTGTCTGTTTCATGAGCAACTATTTATTGACTTGCATTATAAGCTGTGCCTTCAGTTCAGCCTTAGGATTTGTATGACGTTTCAGCAGTCAGCCCCTATTCCAGTTGTCACCTGGGGAACTGAGGCTCTGTTTTTCAGTAAATTTACATCGATAGCTGCTGATCTGAGCTGTGTGCATTACGAATAACATACCTTATGCAAACTTTAAAGGCACTTGCAACTAAGCGTACTTTGGGGAGTTCTGATACCAGCTTTATCTCCTGTTTGAGGTTGTGCTTGTGTGATGGGAGAAGTAAACTCTGGACTTTCCTTGTTTTCCAGTGGGTGAGTTTGTAAGTGATGTCCTGCTGGTTCCAGAAAAGTGCCGATTCTTCCACAAGGAACGGATGGATGTGTGTGAAAGTCATCAGCACTGGCGCACTGTAGCAAAAGAGGTAACTGAGCTGTTGTGGCAAGACAGTTTATTCTGGACCTGTCTGCATGGGTGTCTGCATGTAGTCTCAGTTATTACAGTATTGGAGCATCCCAGTGTTTATCTCTGGAGTCTGTTATTCCCATGTTAAGTCTATGAACCATGGCCAAAAGCAACATAAAACTTTTCAGAAGTACTCAAGTGACTTAAAAACACTGTGGAGGTGAGTTATTCTTCACTCTGGAAGAGCTGTCCTAAAGTAACTTGCCCAAGATCATACTGTAGGATGGAGCTAGGGAGTGAAATCAGGTCTCTGGGATGCTACTCTAACCCATGACCATCCTTCCCAGGGTAGTGGACCAGAGCGGTCATAGGCTGTTTCATGTTTGTCTTGCATGTTTTGCAGTAATGTAGCTGCTGCTGGGGATTTGATTTTGAGCGCTTGCTTGGGGACAACGTGAGTTACATTGTGACTGTTTAGTGGAGGTTTTACATAAGAGGTAGATTATCTTCTCAGAATAAATCTAGCCCACGGGTTGTGTGTGTGGTGGTGGTGTTGTTTTTTCCCTTAATCTGACTGGCAAAAATGTCACAAATTCTCTGTACGCTCATTTCTGCTGAGGTTAATACAGACTAAATGACTAAACGTATATGTTTTCTATTCTGTAGAAACAGCAACATAATGCTTAAATTTCACTGACAGTGTTAGGAAAGATGAGATTAAGGAAGTGCCTATTAGAACTTTCTATTTTTTAAATTTCCAGGGAGCAAAATGCTGTTTCCATAAACCTGTGCTAGAGGAATCACCTTTTAATTGGGGACAAACTTGCTAATGTCTCTAAACAACAAAGTTGAAAACCACTTTCCTTCAACATCGTTTGAGAACTTTTCTGGAAATATTTGAATCATTTGCACATCAATGCTGTAACTGAGCAAAACGCTAAGGAGAGCTGATGCATATGAGAAAGCCTTTTTACTGCATTCTTTTCTGTAACCCCGTAAAACCATATATTTCCTTAGTTAAGAGAAATGTATAGATGTGCTGTGTACTCACAAGTCACCTTGGGCTTTTTCTTGAAGTATCCAACTGATTTTCATCTGCAGCTGTTAAAATAATCTTGACACAAAGTCCATTTCAATGATTTTTCGCTTACCCTGATAGAGAGGGATAAAGTTTAATGAAATGACCAGCCTAAAAAGCAAACAACAGTGTGTTACTTCGAAATGCTCCCCTTCTTGTGTTGGTACAAAATATCTGGTTATTTTTCCAGAGCTTAACCAGGCTGAAAGTTTAGCAGCTGTTGTTGGGAAGGGGCGGTTAAATTAACAGCAGGAACCGCTGCGTGTCTCTGATTCAAGACCTTTCTAGGGTTCGGTTTATGGTAAACAAATTTCAAATCCATTTTTCTTTAATGTTTAGACTTAGGTCCCTAGGTTGCGGTTGTCCTTCTGCTGTAAAACTTAGACTATTGGTTGCATGCTTGGGACCTGCGATAGGCAAATGCTAGCGTTTTTGCTAAGCAAGAGCATAATGCTATACTGACGTAAATGGGCTCCTCTTTCAGGCCTGTCTGACGGAAGGGATGATCCTGCACAATTATGGCATGCTGCTGCCCTGCGGAGTAGACCAGTTCCACGGCACTGAATACGTATGTTGCCCTCAGACAAAAGTTGTGGATGAAGCACTTTCCAAAGAGGAAGAAGATGAAGATGAGGATGAAGACTATGACCTTTATAAAAGGTACGGTTCTTCCTGACGTGTGTGTTAACAGCTCTGTATGTGAAGCTGCTGTTACCTGTTTCAAGTAGTGACTGCCTTGCGGTGAGGTCCGAGGAGAATGTCTGTGCTTTTGAATCCCCCAAAGGAGTGTCCTGAACATGAAAAAGCCTTTCAGAAGGACAAGTGACTTTGCAGCGCTGCTGTTACTGGAGGAGTCAAACAGCCCCTCCTTTCATTCCTAGCCAGTCAGAATGACTGTTTGGTTGCTACAGTAGGTGCGTCCTCTAAATATTGTAGACTCTCACTTCCTGAAAAGAAACCGATGAGCAAAATGTAAGGAACCCCCACTGAGCCGGAGGCACAAAGAAGCTCTGCCCGTAGCGACAGGTGTATCTGTAGTGAGAGAAGTCTTGCTGCTGCAGTTGATTCCCTGATCAACGGTTGGTGGATTTATTTTCCCATCTCTCTTATGTTTCTAAAACAGATGAAGGGAGAATCGTTATTCTAGTACATGGAAGGTTGGCTGCAAACTGATTGGCATTAACTTTACCCCCCCTAATTTAACTGTATCCCTTCAGTGAGTTCCCTACAGAGGCAGGTGTAGAAGACTTCACAGGGACAGCTGTGGAGGAAGATGAGGATGAAGAGGATGAAGGGGAAGAGGAGGAGGAGGACGTGGTAGAAGATCGTGATTACTATTATGATAGCTATAAAGTAGACGATTACAATGAAGAGACCCCCACAGAGCCCAGCAATGACAAGACTCCTTCCGAAAAAGAAGTCAGCAGCGATATGAAATGTAAGTCATGTTCTAGCCTATGAGACTCTTGCTTCCTTGAGAGTATTCTTGTTGGTTGTCAGTTGGTTGATAGGTTTTTGATCAAGTCAATAAATGCCACTTTGGAAGTTTTTATTTGCCAGATAAGTTAGCAAACAGAGGGAAGCTGATGATGCTTATATTTGAAGTGTTGAAATTAACTCTCTAGAGCAAGCGCCATATGTTTCCAGTTAAACAGCAGTTTTGCTGGCAGAAAGCCCAGTGGTTGGTACATTGAACGAGCACCTCCATGAAGGTGCCGTGCAGAGTCAGAAAACAGTGTCTGCATAGACTAATTCTGGAAGATTTAAGGAGACGTTTGGGGTACGCCATGAATTTAAAATTGTGGTTTTGAGTGATTACCTTGGATTTGGTGTTTTATACCCAGATTACAAAAAGGAAGCTAAAGTTGGTGGGTCGAATTCTGCAGAGGTGACGTAAAGGTGGCTGCTGGCCGTTTGATGGTAAGGAAGGTATGCAGTGCCCCCTTTCCAGTCTCCGTGTTAAGCAGCCACAGCCTTTGCGTAGACCTTTCTCTTTCACCCAAGAAAGCATATCAGCACTATTGGTGCACTTTTATTATCTAAGTATTTGCTGTAGCTTTTGTCTAGTGGCGAGTACCATTGCTGAGAACATCTACTGATTGTGTGGTGCCACCACGGTATAGAGCGTCCTATACTTTGTGTGTGGAAGTGTCTGCAGAGGAAGGAGGAGGGGAGAGGGAATGAAATTCAATTAGCTTCAGATCCCTGAATCGTTGCCAGCAGTTCTTGCATCTTGTTGGTAAAATGCCAGCATGCTGCAGATAATTTTACTTGCCGAAACAAGGCTTAGATCATGTATGTACAGGGCTGTTAGAGGTTTGCAGGTATTGAAATATACTTGGAACAGTGTGATTGGGGTGTCTGTTTTGGGGGTGCACAGTCTGCTTTCCTTAAAGTGCTGTGAACAGTTGCTAACATACACAATGTATCTGTACCCTTGCCTCAGAATAACTCAGCTGCTTATCCTGACTGCTTATTGTGAAGGAGTCCCGTGCTATGTGATGTGGCCGTGTTGTGCCGTGGCTACATCAATAACTTTGGGCTTCAATATTTAGCTTCTAGGTGTTTCAAAACTTTAAAACCCAACAGCTAAGACTGCCACTGCGATCATGTTCCATGTGCTTAGTCTGCCTTTTCACTTGCTGTTATACCTGCTTGCCTCTAAGATGTCAAGTTCCTATCCAGGCAGAGTGCAGCGGTGCAGGACCTCTTAGAAGGCTTTAAGCAGCCCTAATGGGCTTTCTTTCCTGCATGTTGGTTTGAGATAGCGGAGGCTCTGCTACTCTTGGGAAACCTGAGGCATAACGTGTGATATCAGCAAAGCAGATCCTTGCTGTTTCAGCCTCTAGCTGAGGACAATCTTGCAGATGAGGGCTCCAGGCTGAGAAAACTGCTTGTGTAGCTGGCTGCTGAGATCTTGCTCTGAAACAGCAAGAGCAGCGCTGCACTGAATTGCACTGGCAAGCCTTGTGATAGACATATTTGAAAGTGCCCTAAAAAAGATCAAAAAAACAACAAAAGCCCTTTGATTGGTGGAGTGGTGGTGCTGAGGCCAACAGCAGAAGAAGTACCCCAGAAGAAGGTGTGGGCTAGAGCCACCGCTGAATCGTAAGTCGCTTGGCAAGGCCTTGTGCTCCTCACTAGCTCATGTTCTAACCCGTCTCCACACAGCTGTCTGCTCCCAGGAGGCGATGACAGGGCCCTGCCGGGCTGTGATGCCTCGTTGGTACTTCGACCCTAACAAGAGAAAGTGCATTCGCTTTATATATGGAGGCTGCGGAGGCAACAGGAACAATTTTGAGTCAGAGGAGTATTGTATGGCTGTGTGTAAAAAGATGAGTAAGTCCTGCCTCCCACTGGCCCTTTTGCAGCTAGCCACTGTCTGTCTGGTGTTTGGTGTCTCCTCCTCCTTGCCTAGGTCAAGAGAGGATACGTGTGTAGCCCATCCTTTTGGTTCTGGTGTCTGCAGCAGTTCTGTCTGTCCTTTTGCGGTAGTCTCCCCTTGTCTCTGCTTCTCTAGGTCTTTAGATTTAACTTCCCGGGGGAAAGCGGCTTCTCGAGGTACGCTGTCTGTGCTGACCTGGGTTGGCCTGCAACCCTTAACAAGGGCTTAGTTATCGTCTTTCGGATTTATAGCAAGGACCGGAGGCTGTCTCTAAGCTCTTGTTATGAAAACACATAGCTTGTTTGTTTGCCTAACTGGCTTTTTTGCCAAATGTATGGGAAGGGACCACTTCCTTTCCCCAGTCACATTATCTTGCATATGTTTGACCAATCAGTCCTGAAAAGCGGGCTGCTAATCGTCATTCTCCTGGTAGTAGGTGTTTTCTTGCTATTGTATTTTGAGAAAACAGCAGTAAAATAATACAGAATTCAGGTTCCCACTTTCAGCTCAGTTTGAAATATGAATCGTGACTCAATCCCTGCATTTTTGAGAGCTTGAGGTTTTTGGCACCAATTTCTACTGGCTTTTATGTCAGATGATAAAACTACCACAAACATTTTAACCTCCTTATTAATCTTATTGTTGAACTCCAGCACTTCCACTTCAGCTACCATTAAAGCCTTTTGAAAGGCTTTTTGTGTTATCTGGGGCTTGGCAGTCTGACTATGCAGCCATAATCCTGTTTACAAAATGGGCTTCATGCAAGTGCTTTAGATTGGGCTGATCTAACTGAAGTGTTGAAATAAAAGATGCGGATGTCAGGAGCTTTTTGTACAGAAGTTTGTCCTGTTTCAGAGGGATTTCAGGCTGGAAAGAGACTTCTCTGTGTCAAAGCCAGGTTCAGAAATGCCGTGAGCAGGCCTAGAACACAGTACTGATCTGGCCTTGCCCCTTGCACACCAAAATAGTGCCTATTTTGTGTGTTGCCATTAGCTCACGTAGTAATTCTTTCCCCTTCTTCACTCCTCCTTCCCCAGTTAGCATAAAGGTTTGTGGATTAAGGTGCATGTTGGAACTCAACTCTTACCCTGTATTCATGTTGAAGTGCAGGGTAATTTCTTGTTTGAAGCGTGCTGTCTTCCGGTGAGGTGTTGGAGGTTTCTTCTGCCCAAATTGTTCAAATGGTTGAAGAGTTCCCATAAGTTTCACCTTCTGCCCGCCCCCCGCCCTGCGTTAAAGTGCACTGGTGGAGCGCACCGTATTTGCCACGGGTATTTTCGGAAAGGGCTTGGGGATGCGTAACTCCTAAAATTGTAGCGCAGAAACTTGGTTCACTGTTTTCGGAACTGCTGTGTATGGAGTTGGAGCTCCTGTTACGGATTTTGCAGGCGCTTGAAACTGTCAGTTCTGAAATTTTATTTCTCCTCTTGTTGGATTTGAATATCTTAAAGATATAAATCTTCCAGTTTATTGGACAAGTGAATTTGTCTCACTGAACCTCCTTCTGTTGCTGTCTTGTCTAATATCGTTGCCTGTTACTCCTGTGTGGTGCATCTGGTAGGGATGGTAGGTTTGAAGTGTAAGATATTGGGTAGTGTTTTGTGCAGATTTACTGTCAAGCTCCCTAATCATATTAATGATGTCTGGAGCCAGCTTGTCAGTGAGCAGCTAATGCACAAAATGTCATTTAAGCTATCCGAAGCCAATGTGAAAGGGAAGAGGAAACAAGTTCTTTATTCTGCAGTCCAAGTCATTCTGTTGCTGGAGCTGAATAGTGCTTCTCTCAGAACTAATGGGAAGACTGAACAGGTGCTGGGTGCCGCAGTGCATTACTGTGTATTTGGGATGATGTGACTAACTGATGTTGTGCAGTAAATTGGCAGCTTAAAGATACCAAAATGGACTCTTGGTAGGTGGCGATTCAGTAAATTCAGCCTGCCAGCTTGTTAATTCTGCAGGCATGAGGAGTCCTCTCCCTGCTTGTCCTTTGCAATCCAGGATCAGAGCTTTCTGAGTCTCTTTTTATCCTTACCTTCTCTTTGCAGTGCCTACTGATGATGTAGATGTCTACTTTGAGACCCCAGCTGATGACAACGAGCATGCCCGCTTCCAGAAGGCGAAGGAGCAGCTGGAGGTCAGACACCACAACCGCATGGACCGGGTGAGCTTCTAGCTGTATTCCTTTGTGCTGCGTTGCATCGTTGCTGCCCATGTTCTCCTGGAGAAAGCAACAGAGCGCTGACTTCAGTCACCAGCCTTCTGTGTGTTTCTTGCAACGTGACCGTGGAGTGGCAATTAGATTGTCATTTCTTCCAAGTGTTGGAAGAGAAATAACTGGGGACGCTCAGCTCGCTGCTCAGAAGGGTTAAGTGCTAAGTTCAAACCCTACAGCAGCTCTTTTGTGCCTCCAACACCTAGCTGTGCTGTGCAAGGATCTGCCTGTGAAGGCAAGTTAGCCCAAAAGATCAGACATAACTTTGTCGTGTTGCTGTGCGCTCCCTTTTTCTTCTTCAGGTGAAGAAGGAATGGGAGGAAGCAGAACACCAAGCCAAGAATCTCCCCAAGGCAGAAAGACAGACTCTCATTCAGGTAAGAGTTGAAGGACCTAAAGAGGAAAGTTGTTGGTGTTTGTCCTCATCATCTCAGTCAGCTAGATGAGAGATGCTAATATTCAAAGCCAAAAGCAGACTGAGGTGGAAAAATAGCTTTCCTGTTCTGTCAGCAGTTACCTCTTAGAGGAAACTTGACTCAATTGCGTGTTTTGTTCTTGAAGCTGGAGATGATCTGATATTGTGCCAGGACCTTTTCCAAGCCCAGCAGTAGGAACCTAACTCGCCCTCCAAGCGTAGTGGTAAGAGAGCCAAATTGTAACCTTAGACCTTTGGCCTATTTTGCACGGCCTCGCAGCCCTGTTCAGTTTGGCCGTGACTCTCTGGACACGTGCTTCCTGTTTGGGCAGTTAGTGAAAACCATTTAGACAGCAGATAAAGCTGGTTTGCTGCCAAAATGCCAATCATCTTCTGCCTTATGAGGAGAATTTGGATAGCCTATGGAGTTAATTGGGGTATTCTGGGTATAGGATTGTAAGGGGTGGGCTCTTCCAGCAGTCACAACTGTCTGAAGTTCCCTCAAACCAATATACGTGTAAGGGACCAGCTCCAACTTTCAAGCCTGCTTTGCTTTTTACTTCCTGGAACACGATTTTCTCTGCGTTTTTTTAACGTAAACCGCTGTTTGAAATCTATCTAAGTCCAAAAGAGTTTTCCCTCTGTGATGCAATATAACTACATGTAATGGACTATTCTGGTCCATTTAGAGATGCTGGTCATGACCGTTCTAATAGTATATATGGAGATTTGAGCTGAACATACTCTGATGAAAAGCCCCCTCTGCAGTATCTTTGTAGACTTTTGCATATTCAGATGAATTGAACAGGGTTGGGGGAAAGATTTAATGTTGTGTCACTTGTTCAGCTGAAAGCACAATCTGGATTTCCTGACTCCAGAACTGGAGCTTTTATCTGCAAGGCTGTGTGGCCTCTTCGCAGACCTTTGAAATTAGTTATGAAGGCAAATTGTCACTATTTAAATTGCAGATAGGAAATCTGCTTCAGCATCTGTTAATGCCCTTCTCTCGTTCCATAAACGCCTAGGGCATGCAGTGTGGGACAGGCTCCGCTTATTCTAAGGAATTCTATGAGTGAGAGTAGGTGCCCCTGAAGAACGCAGCATTTCATACAGGCCCTTCCCTTCCCTGCAGCACTTCCAGGCAATGGTTAAATCTCTGGAGAAAGAGGCAGCAAGTGAGAAGCAGCAGCTTGTGGAAACTCACCTGGCGCGTGTGGAAGCCATGCTGAATGATCGCCGTCGGATTGCCCTGGAGAACTACCTGGCTGCCCTGCAAGCTGACCCGCCCCGGGTGAGTTCCTTCAACATGACCTTTTACAGTAGGTAGCCCTGGGCAGACTGAAAGGTGGGAGTAGCTTGATGAAAAGACTGCCTGTGACCTGCTGGGGCAGAAGCTGGGAACAGGTCCTTGATATTGCTTTCTCTGTTGTGTCTGTGCTGAAGACCTAGCAGTGGGTCTTCTAATTGTGTCACTCTCTGCTTGCTGTCCATTTAAAAAACCCTCCGCGTTGTTCAGTGTTTGTGATGCATATAGTGTTTTGAGTCAAACAGACTTGGGTAAAAATTATCCAAAGAGGTTAGCACAGGTGATTGATCTGCCTGGTAGCAAAGCAGAATCACATTTTAAGGGCTGTATTTCATCTGTAATTTTTATTTGACTCAACTGGATTTGAACTCTTCCCTCTCGCCCAAAATCCTGCAGCCCTACCGCATCCTGCAAGCTCTGAAGCGCTATGTTCGTGCTGAGAACAAGGACCGACTGCACACCATCCGCCATTACCAGCATGTCCTGGCAGTTGACCCAGAAAAGGCTGCGCAGATGAAATCTCAGGTAGAAGAATGTTTCTATCAAGGGAGGCTTTGTTATCCAGCGGTGGCTGTCAAAGACTCTAGAAGCCATGCGTCAAGTCCTCATGCTAATTTGCTGGGTACTATAGCAACTTGACATACTTGTGCACTGATCTCCCCTTCTGTATGCGTATCGCCTGTCACCAAATATACTATCTACCCAATTTTGCTTGGTACGTAACTCGGTGTTAAGAATTTAGTATTGAGAATATTACCTTGGAACATCTGCTTTTAACCACAAATTATTATTGGTCACAATAACGAGTCTAAGGCTTAGAACTAGTTCAGTCTCCTTTTTGCCTCTCCTTTTTCAAGCACTTGTGAAATTGTTTGCCGGGGATTTGGTCATCTTTGAACAGATTTTAATTTCTTTCAAGACCTCATGTCTAAATGTTCCTTTCGTTGGTCTTGTTCTTCATGATACCTGTGTTTTGGGCGTGTGGAGCCATTTTTGTGAACTCGCTCCTAAGCAGAGTTTTGTGCCTTTGGCCAGTTTCTTTGTTTCCAAAGTGTAATCTCATGACCTTGCCAAGCAGTTGACTATAATTGTTAGGTTTATTGGAAAATCTGTTTTGATGAGTTTATTTTGCGTTGCTGCAACGTGTTTCACTCCTGAATACCCAGAAAGCCATTTTCCTTCTGCTGGGTGGTATATGTGAATATGCCGCTTCAAATGAGTGTCAGATCTGGCCAGTGTAATTGTAAGAGTAGTTGCAGATAATTCACAAAGGTTTATGAAATATCTCCTGATTATTATTACTATTTTTTTAACATCCCACTCTTAAAACGGTGAAAGATGTATTGAAGGGCCCAGAGTAAGAATGGCCTGTTAACTTTGAAAGATCTTTCCAGAAGGATGTCTTTTCACAAGTTTAGAGAAAAGCAGAAAGAGAGAGAAGCAGAGAGAACTGACTGCCCAGGGGTAGATCTAGGAACCTAATCTTTGTTTTATCAGACTGGAGTCTGTTACTGTCGTCTCTGGTGAGGTGTAGGCTAGTGTTGAGGTTATTTTCCAGGAGTGAACCTCACGCTCGGAGGTGCCTGGTTCCATGAATGTAATGTTTTACTCCAGCTCTTGTCTCTCTGGTTTTCTTACTGCTGACTTTTACCTTCTCATTGAGCTGCGCGTCCTCGGAGAGATTGCTAGTAGCTGTGATATTTACAAACTGATGTTTGCCTTGTGATGCAGAATAGGTGGCAGTGTTTTCGGAGACGGCTTAGCGTATCAAGCACAGTCCACCCTAACCCGGTGTTCTGATGCTGCCAAGAGCCCGAGAGAGAGTGTGTGAAGTGTATGCTTCAGCTAAAACCTAAACAGTCCTTAATTCATTCTGAAGGCTGCAGTGTCAACAAATTGACATGCAAGGGATGTGGGTGGTACAGTTCAATTTCCATTCGCTTTACTTTTCAGATGCACTTTAAGCTCCTCAATCGATTCACTTGATTGACAAGCTGCCACACGTAAAATTAAATTGCTTTCATTCTTGCTCTTAAAGGTCAGGTGCACGTCAGACTGTAAAACAGGTCCGTTCAACTCCTTAGCTTTCTCCAACATTTGGCCGTCCACGTTAATGTTTCTTGGTCTGCGCGATCCCTGATTATGCAGCACCCTCTGCAGGTTAGGCGTGACTTCACCAGTGAACTTAAGGCAGGGAAGAGTGATTTGAGGTTGCATGGAATTTGAATTTATTTCTCATATGAGAGGAGAAGGCAGTTGCCAGTATAGGATGTAGGGGGTATAAGCCAAATGTAGTGCCACCGTTGTTCTGAAAGGCACCTTTGTTCTGAAACCAGACTTGATAAATAATATGGTTCGCTCCCTTTGTGCGTATGCTTTCTAGTAGTCAAGAATGAGAATTCATTTGATAGAGCACTTAATTTTGTGCAACTGCAAATTGTGACAGTAGCCGGGGTATGGGAAATAGTTTCAGTGCTTTCAATACAGAGCTGGTTACACGAGAGTCGGCTGAATCTTTTCCCTCCCTGCCAACTCTCGTGCAAATACTGTGAAAGATCCATGTACAAATGGCCGCTTCCAGTGAAGCATGAAGTATTAGAAAGTATCGGATTATTGGACTAGATGAATCTGTAGTCCCATAATATCGTCTGTCACGGCAAATCCAGCAGTAGGTATTTTATTTAATAACCGAAGTACCAGTACCGATCAAGTAACTGACAGCCTTTGCCTACTCCAACACATCTTGCGTGTTTACAGGTGATGACACATCTCCATGTGATTGAGGAGCGAATGAATCAAAGCTTGTCCCTGCTCTACAAGGTGCCATACGTGGCTGAAGAAATCCAGGATGAAATTGGTGAGTGGCTTTCTGTGCCAGCTCCCCTGCCACCGTGTTAAACTAGGATATTGCATCAAGTGAAGTAAAGTCCAAAAAGATTGTCGACTCCCTTGAGGATGCCCTCAATGACAAGCACTTGGGCTTAGGTGTAGGCACCACAGCGTAGATACTCTCTGGGGTTTGCTCTACAGCAAGTCAGAGTAGCTTGCCCTAAGAACTGTCAGTGTCTGTTTAATTAAAAAAAAGGGGAAAAAAAAAAAAAAGTCAGCGACATTCAGGCAAGCAAAGCTCTCTTTCAAACTGAGATAAAGAATATCCATGAACATAATGCAGGAATTTAACCCCATCTTGCCACAACCTCTGGCCACATCATACATCTTGGCCTGTTTTTCTAGCCTTGGGTCTTCAGCATACCAGATAGGATAACCTGGCAGCCCTGAGCAGTGTTCCCCTGCGGCCCTGCATCGGCTGCGTTCAAACTATCTGCCCCTTTCCGTCTCTGCCAGGCTTCGTGCAGTCCGTGTGAGTTTTTCTCCTATTCCTTTTAGATGAGCTGCTTCAGGAGCAACGAGCAGACATGGATCAGTTCACATCCTCCATTTCTGAATCCCAGGTGGATGTCAGAGTGAGCTCTGAGGAAAGTGAAGAAATTCCCCTAGAGGGCAAACCCTTCCGTCCGTTCCAGGTGAAAACCTTCCCAGCCTTGCCTGAAAATGAAGGTACGTGGAGCTGAAAACGTGGGTTGATTCACTTGTTTTAAAAAAACTGTAGTCACTTTTTCTTAGCCAGTAGCCCAGCTCTGTGGCATGGGATGCTCCGTCCCTTTGGGTCGTTTAGGAGCAAAACAGTTGCCTCGGCAGTACCCATCAGACAGACTGCCCGTTTCAAGGAGGTAGCGCTGCTAGTAATTTGGACAGTGCGGCTGTCCTGATTTCCTGATTTGTCTGTTTTCAAAATTCTTTTACCTCTTTCCATTTTGCAGAGAGTGTCTTTTTGTTTTGTTTGTTTGTTTTTTTACTGTGTGCCTTGATTCTGAAGTTCGTTTTCAGTCTTCAGCCAAAACGCTCTCGTGTAATGTTAAGCCTTTTGTGCCGTGACCTGCCGAAGGGCTACAGGAATTCCCTTTTTTTTTTTTTTTTTTCCCCCCTCTCCTCCCTAATATATATCTGTTTTCTGTGTCAACGGATGTTGACAGCTGGCGTGTGCGTGCGTGTCTATTTATATTAAAAATGTTTGAACAGAGTTCTGAGCTTGAAGAAAGCTGTAGAATAAAAGCTTTTCCCAGGGTCTGACTCAGAAATCATGCACAAGCCTTTTTTCCTTTCTCTCTTAATCTCCTTTCTCTGCTATTTTTGTTTTTGTTTTCCCTCCTGCTAGATCCTCAGCCGGATTTGTACCATCCAATGAAAAAAGGTTGGTTCTAAGCTGCTCCCTCACAGTGCTCTCTGTCACTCTCCTACCTTCTCAGTGTGTCTGATAGCTTCATTTTAGTTTCATACTCACCTTTCATTTTCCTTTTCTCATTTAGATCAGCAGCTTCCAGTTTTGCTTGTTTAGGCCTAGTGTTAACAAAATGAGCTAGTCTGAGTATCTGATTCTTTATGTGTCTCTCTGATGGGCTAGCAAGGTGTCTCAGAAGGCATAGGCTAGCTTCTTTGCCCTCCACAAGTAGGGGCTTAGCAGTCTGTCTGAGACCATGCAGGACTCTGTATCTCTTCGTTTGCCCTCACGTTCATCGTTCTCAAAATGAACTTTACAGTGCTGGTGGCAAACAATCTAGGGGCTGTTCTGCGTGCTGGGGAATCTGTGCTTTCCACCCAATGACAGCACGAAACTAGGAATGAGAGCGCCATAGCAGACAGGCTCTATTTCCCAATAAGTGCCCTCAAAGATGTCATAGAGTACAGCTGGTCAGGGAGAGGCAAGCTGGGAGATTCCTTCTTTGTGTTTGTAGTCTCCCTGTCATCCCCTTCTCACATGTAGCATTTCTCTGTACTAGCCAAGTCCTGGGTGGTTATCTGGTTCTGCTTTAGCTCTTTATTGATTGGAAACAGAGTGCCTGGCTAAGAGAAGGGCTAAGCAGGTGGTAAGGGCAGCACAGAAGCGCTGGCCTTAAATGAAATCCTTTCTTAACGTACCGTCTCAGGTAAAGATCGGGTCCAGCTGATCTGCTAACCCAGATCTATTTCCCAAGGTAGGAAGGGAGGGCTAATTGTTAGGCTGCTCTTGCAGTGCAGTGGTGCATATACTCTACGTTGGGCATAATCCCCTCATTTTAATCTGCCTTTGTTTCCGAATACGTTTTTTCCACTGCCTTTTCACAGGGTTTCACAAGAGTTGCTGGGGGGGTTTCTCTTTGCGGAGGGAGAAGTGGGAGAGGGCTGTGTGGTTTTTTTTTTTTTTTTTTTCCTGGAAAGTGTATAATCTAAACCGTGCCTTTGAGCTGCATGGAACTGGGTCTGTTTTTTGGTACAGCTCCCTGTGACAAACAGCAAAGCTCAGTGCAGAAGCTGAACTCCCAGCCCTGGAGACTATGCTACACTGGCTCCTGAGAATTGAATAAAGCAGCCATAGGCCAAAAGCTGACACAGTAGTTCTCTACAAACTGTTTGTGGCTAGTCTCTCCAGAAAATCCAAATCATTAACTTTCACAATAACATGACCTGCTTCAACAGCCGTGGGAAGTCAGACTGGCAGTCTTGGCCGTGCTCGGAATCTGATTACTGTCTGCAAGGAACCTTGCAGGAAAAAGGGATGCACTAAAGCCCTAGACGCTTCTTTGGGGAGGAGTTGGAGTGAAACAAGAGTTTCCTTGGCATTTTCAGGCAGTAAAAGCTTGTCACAGTGAAAACTTGCCTTGGAGCCAACTAGCCTTTCCTCGCATCTCATCGGAGAACATGTGCCAATTTCAGCAGCAGTTGACATAATGCCTTAGCGAACCTGCAAGCTCAGCAGCTTGTGGGGAGGTGTATGCAATCACCTGCAAAGTGTTAAGTGCTGTAGTAATATTTTCCCCACCTCACGCTCCTCTTTGGAGATGCCCTGCTGTAGGGTTCAGGCTTCGTTGTCCTCCTGCTTTTGCTATGGGAAGGCATAGAAGGTATGAAGGACGTTCTTCTGCACGTACTGGTAATGGAAAACTCTGTCTCCTAACTCGTTATGTTGTCTTAGGTCTGAGTATCTTGCATCAGCCTCTTTTATTGATCTCATCTATTTATAAATGCTTCAGATCAAAACAGTTTATGCAGAGCAGCCTTCTGTTAATTGATATTCTTCTCTTCAGTCTATGCTGGTTTCAGCCTAGGAGTGGGTGAGTGATGCTCTGGTACGCAGGCTAGCCTAGCACTGTGCTCCTCCCTTGCCCTGGGATTTATTGTTTTTGGACTTGTGCCAGATATGGGACAGCAGCTCATTACAGAGCCAGCATGGCTGGTGACCTTGAAATTCTTGTTCCTGAGGCACTTGCTGATGCGCTTGATTTCAAAAGAATGGATGATGCTGACTGTGCGGTTGAGACTGTTCCCTGTGCGCTGGCTCTCAGTGGAGAGGATGTGTTCTTCAGTCGCGGGGGTCATGTTGAGGTGGTGGTGACCCTGGGTGACATGTGCAGAAAGGGATTAGGTCCTCACAGTTCAGACTAGATGTTGCCTTGGACCTTCTAACAGCAGCCTTTAACAGTATGGTATTTCTGGATTTACACTTCAGTGTGTTTTGGTGAGTCCTGTCTGCTCCACTCATTGCCGCCTCATTTCCCTCCATTAACAGAAAAACCCCCATATCACTTGTCACTGTAGCATAGCTTATGAGCTCCCCTTCTGACGCAACAGCATGAAGACAGATTAATAATCGGCAGTCCATGCTGATTAAACACACTAGCCGTGGCAGCTCTATAAAGAGTAGATAGTCCTTCCTAAATGTCACTAAGGGCTGACTATTGGTCTTTGCCTTGCTCTTTTGGTGCAGGTTCTGGCATGACTGAGTTGGATGGGCTGATTGGCGCTGAAGAAAAAGTGATTAACAGCAAGAACAAAGTGGATGAAAATGTGGTGAGCCCTCCGCCTTTATTTTGTAAAGCAAAGCCTGTCGTGGACACTAATTAATGGCAGTGGCTTATTTCCACCTCTCCTTCCTGCTTACAGAATGTCAGTGTGTTCACTATCCATATGGTGTGGGGGAGTCAGTTTTCTGTCTGTTGTAGACTCTTAATACTGATTAGCATCAGAGGGTGGGAGGGTGAGGGAAGGGGATCTAGATCTTTGGCAGTCTAAGCTGGTGAAGTGCCTGATTCAGTAATTGCTTTCCCGAGTAAAGACCCTTTTGCTAAACCTTTACTTGAGTTAGGTAGCTTGCTGTCTGAGTACGCTGAATGCTGGTGTGTGTATTCCACCTGTCTCCCCAGATATTTTCAAAGGCAAGATAGGCCTCACCTTCTTCCAAAGGCGAGGGATCCAGTAAGCACGTCAGGAGGTTGGGGTTAGCAGTAGTTCTATCTGTGTTGTAAAGAATTCGCTAGGTCCTAGCGCCAGCCGCCTTGCCTCGGTTACCTGGATTTAAAAAAAAAAAAAAAAAGGAGGGGCTTTGAGAGCTTAATTTCCAAATTGTTTTAAAGCCGCACGTTAGATCTTGCACGACAGAAACGCTCCATCCAAAAGAAGGGCCTGGTTTTAATCTGGGTCTTCATTTTGGCGTAGCCTAGACTTCCCAATGGTTGCAGTACTAACGTAGTTGACTCTCAAAGTTGGCGGCTATCCTGTGCTTCTGAGAGCAGTGGAAGGATAGTGGTGGTTTCTGCGCCCTTCCGAGTATACATTGAAGGTCTACTCTCTGGCTTCATACTCTACCTCCTGGCTGTTTCTCGTGGCTCCTTTCATAAAATGCCTTTGTGACTATTTTCAGGTAATTGATGAAACCCTTGATGTGAAAGAAATGATTTTCAATGCGGAGCGTGTTGGCGGGCTGGTGGACGAGCCGGTACGTATGTGGGCACTCAGTCTAGTGACTGGCGAATCCCTAAAACTGGATTTCTGTTGCTCTGTATCACTGAATTCCAGGGCTTCGCTGTGTTCACAGTGCTCTGGGGAGTTGTGCAGGGTATTATAGAGCGCTGCGTTTGTGCATGAAGGTTACAGTACCTGGTGAAAACGCGTAGATGATAGCTTGTCTCTTTTGTTGCAAAAGTGTTTTGTGGGATGGGAAAGCAACCTGAGTCCATATCCGTCCAGAGTGTGTAAGTGGGGACACAGTTTTGTGTTTAGTATCCTTTTTCCAGGAAGAGATTAAATATTCACACTGACGAGTATGATCAGTCATGTCTTGATACCGCAGATGGTTGAAATGCTTACTGGTGGCCGCCTCTTAGGTTTGCATTTATCAGTGCAACTCCCGCATCGCTCCCCCTCTATGGACCGCTCTGTTTTCTTCCCTCCAGGATAATGACAACGCCCTTCGTGATGACTTCAGTTTCAGCAGCAGTGCCCTTATTGGGCTCTTGGTGATTGCTGTTGCCATAGCTACTGTTATAGTCATCAGCTTGGTGATGCTGAGGAAGCGGCAGTATGGGACCATCAGCCATGGAATTGTGGAGGTGAGAAACGACTCCTGCTCCATAGCTGAGGATGAAAATAGTCAGCATTGACTCACATGTTGTGTGTAGGGGGTGAAGATGGCAGTGTCAGCAGTAGCTGCCAAGCCATCAACTGCTTTGCTCCTAGCTAGATGGGACTTAACTCTATAGATGCTGACATCTTCATCACTTATTTATAAGCATGCACGTATCAGTCATCAGCATGCCATGCTGGGACCTGTCACTTCGCAGTTGTATTCACTTATCACAAGGAATTCAATTAGGCTTCTGGCTCAGGACAGGATTTAGCAGTAAATGAGCTTTTCAGGCAATATCTTTAGTAAGGGAGTAAGTCAGTCAATCTATAGTAATTTGTCCTCCCAACTAACGCAGCAACTATTAAGACATTGTGATCAACTGAACACTGAGAAGCAGGTTCCTTCTTATTCCTTCCACTCCCAACATGCACAATTCTAATGACAGCTTAATGGAGTCTACAGAAAGCTGCGTTTCCCCTTTGGCCAGCTGGTGAGTGGAATAATAATGACCTGTTTCGTGGGAGAAGAGAGTCCCAATTTGTAACGTTAGCTAACTTAGTAGAGGTCTGGGGAGAACGTCCCCAAAGAGGCAAGGACAGGCAGGAGACGTTAAGACCTGAACAAGGAACTCTGTTAAGCAAATTATTTGTTATGGTTTGCTTGTTTTTCCATTCACCACTCGCCACCCTGTTCATCCAGAACTTGTCTAATGGCTGTTGTTACTCTCAAATAAGGCCTGCGTATGCATCCCTTGACCTGTAATTGTCTGGCCTTTTTAAAGGTTGACCCAATGCTTACTCCAGAGGAGCGGCATCTGAGCAAGATGCAAAACCATGGCTACGAGAACCCCACTTACAAATACCTGGAGCAGATGCAGATATAAAAGAGATGAAGATGCAGCAGCCCTGATCAGAAAAAGAGCAGGGCGGGAGGGCCAAAGTGGTCCAGCGTTTTGGATCAACTACTGACCAACAGTTGCTTCAAGAGGACTTCATCTTACATTCAGAACTCCTGGATCATTAAGACTATAATTACTACTGTAGAGTTGCAATTTCCATTCTTTTAAATGGGTGAAGAAATGATAATATAACAATATGATATATAAATCTCCTTAAATGGGAAAAATGGATCTATTGCAGATATTTGACTGAGATGTAGTTTTCTTTTTTTTTGTTGTTTTTTAAACTGAAAAATACCAGTTCCGTTGTACTGTTGTCTGATACAAGCTCTATATATATAATGGGAAATGTTGATTTTTATTTCCGATAGACCACCTGTATATTGAGGGTTATTTGTACCAGCCCGCCTTGTAAAAAGGAGACAGCTGTGGCTCTTCAGTCATTCTGGCTTTTATATATAAAGCAGTATTTTTTTTTTCTTTCTTTCTTTTTTTAGTGAATTTTGCTGGGAGTTGCAAAGAGATTAATTTAGGGTTAGGAACTCTGAAAGCATAAGCAAGGAGAAATTTGGAATGATAACTAACAAAAATTCTTATAACCCCCCACCCACCCCCCCCCCCCCCCCCCAAAAAAAAGGAGGAAAAAAAAAGAGAGAAAAAAACCATCCGCATATGCCAGTGATGTGCACCCTGCTGCTTAGCAGTCTGGGTTCTTGGAATCAAGACTCCCTGGAGGCAAGGAGTTAAAAGGCTTCTAGCATCTCTGTTTATAGCTATTCTAGTGGAATGTTAGAACATGGTTTGTGCATACTGGGGTCTGCACATTCCCCTTTCCGATTCAGTTCTGCTCTAGAGTTGGAAGTTCCTGGTAATGAATTTAAATCCTCCGATCTGAACCAGTTTCCTTCAGTACTCACCTGGCATTAACAGCCCCCTCTTGCTACTACTTTCTAATTTTCCCCAGCTCTCCTGCCTCACCAACATGGTAAGTAGTTAGAGAGACGCAATTTTTTTGAACCTTTGCGACTCTTCCAGTGATGTTGGGCCATAGGCATGGTTTTGGGTATTTGCCCAGAGATGACAAATCATTGCAATAATCAGTACCTTGGGAGCTGATGAACATGGAGAGAAAAGAGGGCTAAGTTGGGAAAGGGATACTGCCTGCTTTAAGGGAAATTGGAGGCATAGGGCCCGAGAAGAACGAATGGGGCGTTGTTCCACTCACCATCATGTCTTTGTAATGCTTGTATAGTTGGTGTTAATGCTCACGGCTTTTTTAAATCTGGAGGTTCTGGTAACCTGTGGTGTATTTTTTCTATTTTTCCTGTGACTTTACTTTCTTTCCCCTTCCATGTCTCTTCCCACTATGCACAGATTTACCTGCAAACTCCTTAGTGTGGTCTGTGGGGAATGTACAAAGTTGAAACACATCAATAAACACTTTAACTTCCAGATTGTTCCTTCTCTTTATTCACGGGCTCACTTAGTTTCCCCTTTCTCCCACCGTGTCCTTGTCAAACCTCTGGAGACTTTTCCCTGTCTCTTTGTCCACCTCTGCTTCACTTACCACCTTTGAAGGAACAGACCGATATTGAGAAAGTATATTCTGCCCTGCCCAGAGTCTTTTGTGGTACTTCTAGATCCTGCTAACCTTGGCAGAGGGAAGGAAGCAAGATACTAAGCCAGCGCCCGGGACTCCCGAGCAGCGTTGTAACCTCAGACTGCAGCCGTTAGACGCTGGAGATCAGGTCAGTTAGAGCCGTGGCTGCTCTGTGTATCCCGGTTGTTTGTAAAGTGCATTGCGAATGGTTAAGCGGTGGTAAAATGGCCAGAATCGCTGCCTGGGTGGAGGCAGCTGCTGTCACGGCGTCTCAGAAGGCGCAGAGCCAAAGCGCTCTGCAAAAGCAAGCCGTTCTTGCTATTCGGCCATCCACCTGCACTTTCTAGTTGGCTGTGGAAATAGGGCCAAGTTGTGGGGAATAGGTTTGGGCGATAACGGTGGTTGTGCTTTAACTGGACCCGCTCCAGAGAGCTGGCCTCAGGCTAGGAGCCTTTATTACATGCAAGTCTTAAAAATAGGGTTGGACAGAAGTACGGGGGGCTGCAGAAGATCTTCCAGTTCCGACAGGGCATACAGGGAGACGGGTCTCAAATAGTGATGCTCTTCCATTGAGTGCTTCCTGTTGTGGCTGGCCAGATCTTAAATACTCTGAAGGTGTGAGGAGCCCTGGGCAGTGACTCTAGTTAGCATTCAGTATATCTCTTACAGTGTTTTATGAAGGAAAATCACTTGACTGTTTGGTTTAACTTTCTCTTCCAGAACGTCTAAAACTAGCAGCCTGTAAAGCTCACAGCTGTCCCTGCTTCTGTATGTCATTTCTCTTCTGTTTTCCTCCTTTGAAGTGTGACCTCGAGCACAAATCCCTCCTCTCTTGCATGTCACTGAAATGACTGAAGAGTCATAGCCATGTGAATGCTAGTTTTGGAGGCTGAGACAGAATTAACCTTTCTTTGCGTTGATCTGAGCCATTTCCAATAGGTCTTAACGAAGCGGGGGAGAAGAGGTGGTAAGAAACATGAAGCGGAGGCCAAACAATTTTGTGTAACAAAGAATTTTACGTCCTGTTTCTCCGTAAATGGGTCCTTGGTTCCACTGGAACTTCCATGTTCTGGCTGAATTATTCAGACTCTGCAGGAAAGAACAGATGCTGTCCTAGAAAATGCCGTCTGTTGGCTTGTCACAACTACTTGGGAAAGAGTTTTGATTTTTAACTGTAAATTTCATTTAAGTGATGCCGGAGCAGATCTCAAATCCAAAGCTGTTTCTTGGATTGCGTCCTCCGTTAGGATAACCTGAAACAGAAACAAATTATAGGGGCTCTGGACTGAATTCCAGAATTGAATTTGGGCATTAGATTTTTTCCTTCAATAAATTCTATTAGTCCTACGAAATAAATACATTAGACTCGAATCAAAGTCTGTTAGTTACATGCTTGATATACGCTGCCAAGTGCTCAAAATCGATTCTTTATGATGGATTTTGCCTGCAGCTTCTGAAAACTAGTGTTCACAAATATCTCTTTGAAGATCAGTGCCAAAACATCTCCCAGTTGATATTGGTATCAGTCATCCAGGAGGCCACAGAATGCTTTCCTGAGGGAAGCGTCAAAAGTTTCATCACGATAAGACTCTCGCAATCAGATGGCTCAAAGCACAGTGGAGCTGTTGGCTGATTAAAAAAAAAAAAAAAACAGCCTTGCAAAGGGTGTTAGGAGTTGCATTTCAGAAGAAAACTCTGTTTAAAAGCATAAATCCTCTCTTTACCTTTAAAGCGGCGTAGTTCTCCCTTTCCCAGTGCATTGGAAGAATGACAGATTATCGTGTGTCATCTTCAGAATTTGTTCTGCCTTTTTCCTAATTGCAAATGCTAGAGCTGGATACACAGATGGTGGGTGACTAGAATGAACATTTGTAGTTAGCTGTGTGAAGAGGGTAGTAGGTTCCCTCGAGTGCCCACAGCCTTTCAAATCCCAGACCTTTATGGATCGGTGTGGCGTACTGAGGTGATTCCTGACATGGAAGCTCATTTGCTGCTCTCCAGACAGAGTGTGCTTTTGGGAAAGTCAGGCAGATGCAGTATGCCTTTGCCATCTCGCTTGGAGCACCTTGCGGACTGAGATGCCTTTGTGCTTTGCTGGTGATGACGTGGTTAAGCCAAAAGAGCGTTGGCCGTGCTCGATTGTGAGAGAAGCCTTTGATA
The DNA here is from genome assembly GCF_040807025.1 of Struthio camelus. Classification (NCBI taxonomy): domain Eukaryota; kingdom Metazoa; phylum Chordata; class Aves; order Struthioniformes; family Struthionidae; genus Struthio; species Struthio camelus. Next base: position 7,103,761 of record NC_090963.1, read on the forward strand.
ACTGGCAGCACTGAGCAGGAGGAAATGCTGGATCAGTCTGTCTCCTTTCTTGTTGTAAATCTGTTCACTATTACTGCTTCTCTGAGGATGCAGTGGAATAACGCGCTCTGAAACTAGGCTGCGTTCAGTGCTAGATGGCTATAAGGTGGATAGGTTTATTTTAGCAGCCTCGCCTCTCTTTACTGTGAAAAGCGGTACTTACTGAGATGCCCATGGAGCATGTCTTCCATCGTTCAGCCCTGGTCAATGAAGGAGGTGGAAGGCGCTTTTGAGGAGAGCGGCCCAAGAACACAGCGACGTGGTGCCTTTCCCCGTGCTGCGCCATCAGAGGGAAACGTTAACCTGAAGGAGCGCGGAGACCCAGAACTGGGTGTCTCAGTGCTGAGCGTAGACGTTTCTGGGACCAGGCTGCAGATCTCGAGGTTAGGTGTCCCACGCCCTTTTTTGGCTGCCAGCTGTCCAGCTGTAGCGCAGCGGTTAAAGTAGATGTCAGCACGCAGGAAGGTCCTTGTGTGTGTCTCTCTCTCCAGAGCAGTCGCACTCAGCGTTCGGCATCGATACTTTGCTCGTGGCTGCTATTGCAATGGCAGAGGCTTTTGGAAAAGCGCAGCAGGGGTCAAGTAGTAAAAGCAGAGGAGCTGGGAGAAAGCCCGTTTTATAGGACATAGTAACAGGTAACTGGCCAGCGGAGTAATACATAATCATGTAAGGAAAGTGAGGGCAAGTGGAGTTAAATGCTCAAGTTTGGTGTTTTGGGAAGGGTGAAAATATCTCAGTCAAGCTCTTGAAAAAGTGGCAAGCTGCTGGAAATGAACGTTAATCAGTGCTGTACACAGGCCTGCAAGCAGACTCAATATAATAATCTTGTCGGTGCTGACCTGACAGCCCGCCTGCCAGGCGGCATCGCTGCCAGCGAGAGCGTGCTGCGTGCAGGCTCCGTGTCGCACCGGCTCTGCAGCAATTTCTCAGCCGCTGTAAAAAGCTGTTGGTGCTTTCGGGTCTCGAGTCTCAGTGGGACCACGTGCAAACCACCTGGCCACGATCCCTAGCAACGGCACAGAACGAAAGCACTGGGGAGCTGTAAGGCAGCAGTCTGAGAAGCTGTTTCTCTAGTGCAGAAAATTAGCTGGCCCTTAACTCGTGCCGTTCCTCACCAGGCAGTGCCATTAGACCCCTCTTTGATCGCAGCCGTGCTGGTGCTGGTAACTTTGCCGCCGGTGAGAAGGCTCTGCTGAGCGCAGTAGACAACACAGATGAGGAGTCTCAGTGAAGGCATTAATGTGTGTGTGTGTGTGTGTGTGTGTGTGTGTGATTCAGGTCCTGCAGCAACGAGCCTGTTAAAAATGCAAGAGTTTTGCTGTATTTACCAGTGACCCAGGGGGAGTGCGTGCTTTGCTGCAGGAATACTTAACCTCTGGCCTGTAGGCTGTGTGGTCTACCAGGACAATTTAATTTCGATTGCGTTTTGCTCCAAGCAGCTCTCCTTTCCTGAGAGCAGTTTGAGAACAGGCTGGATGCGTTGTTCATGAACCAGCGTCAGCCGGCCTCCGGATGGCACCTGGGAGCTTCTCGGGGAGCCGGCCCTCCCCATCGCTGCAGCGCCCAGGGGGAGCTTTGGACTAAAGGTGACGAGAAGGGCCGGGACCTAAGGTAAGCGGCCCAACCTCCCCCAAAAGTGGCTGTGACGTATGTCGCGTATATCAGGGTAAAGACCCTTCGGTAGCAGAGTTCAGACGTGAAGCTTAATATCCTCTTCGGAAGTTGTTAGCTATTAATGAAACAACTTGAGGTTTTTGTGTTCTGCCGTTACTCATGCTTACTACTTGTCCTCCCTCCCTGCAGCTTCACGGGGTAGTGAGTCCTACAGCCCAGTTATGTGCTGTGCGGTGGGGAAGTATGTGACTTAGCCTATTTTTTATTTGTTGTGTCTTACATTTTCCTGGCTGGCCCCTCTCCTCTAGGTTTGAGAGTAGAAGGGACAGGGAGAATCAGTTTTCCCTGTGGATATTCTTCATAGCATCCTCTAAGTCCCTGTTGCCTCCCTAGCAACCCAAAGCAGACCAAATCTTTCCTTTGAGCCTGGACTTAGGGCCACCCCGGAGGCAGAATTCGCTCAAACGCTGGCTGCCTGGGCCCGGGAGCTTCTCGCGGTACCGTGCTTTGATTTGAGAATAGCGATTCCCCAGGAAGGGCCCTCAGCCCTTCTGCTTCCTCACCTGGCCCCTGTAAATGGTACATGGCTGGGGTTGTCCCTCTAGTTGGAGGCAGCACGGATGTGTAAAAAACCCCATGCAGCAACCTTACAGGCCTCCTCTGAGCCTGCACCCGCACACTCGCGGCTTTTCCCCGCCAGACCGCGTAGCGATAAGTGAAGCCCCTGAGGCTTTGAACGGGTTTGCTCCGTGCATCTTCTTCACTTTGGCACTTGTGTTCACGTCTGCTTTGTGCACTGCTGCTTCTTTCAGGTATCTGCACCGAGGGCGGGGAGAAGGATGTGATTTCCTCCTGCGCCGGGAAGGCTGCGGCTGACATGAAGCCTGGTTACTTCCAAGCCTGCAGCAGGCTGTCGGTTTTACCAGGAGCCACAGGTTTCTTCCGTCTGAGGAAGTGGAGGGTGGACGGCGTGTTTCCTGCGAGAAAGGAAGCTGCTGCTGATGAAGATGAAAGGTATTTTACGTAGCCTATAAGCCATGCTGACTCTAGGAGTCTGCATATAGCTATAAAGCTGATGAGAGGCGCGTCTCTGGTGCTGTGGCCTTGAGTCTGTCCCATTAGAAGACCAACTTCTAATGCTTGGTACACGGTGCTGAGGCCCAGGTTTGCACCAGCTACCACTCTTACCACTGCTACCACTGCTGAGGTGCTACACCTTGTTAGCATGGAAGTTGGCATTGAGCATCAGTATGGTTACGTTGCTACGCCCGTGTCAGCGAACCATGCCGCTAGCAGGCTTGCCGGGCAGCAAGGAAGAGTCTTCGTGGCGCGTTTTTCCAAACGCTTTCCCCAGGAGGCAGAGTTCTGTATGCTAAATTTCTGAGAGGGTATTGTAATGAAAGAGGCTGGGTGTCAGCAAGCCTTGCAGAAGGCACTTTGCATGCGGGCTTCCTGAGGACACAAGATCTCCTGGGTGGTATGCCATTATTTCTCCTTGGGTACTGGGAGGCCACTTAAATTGTTTTGAAACTCCAGTCTTTCCAGCTGTGAATCTTTCCAGTTGTTGAGTGAATTTGGATAGCGCTTCTGGGCTGTATCACAGCAACTATTTAGCACCTCGTCCTGCAGCGGAGGACTCTCTGCCACGCGGGCTCTCGGAGGTGAAAGGGCCTGTCTAGCTACGGGAAATTCAAAATACAGGGAAAACCTGCTGCAGCTGAATGGTCTGTCAGATAGTGCCAGGGTGGCTTTTCTAGCTGAAAGGGCAGCCGCTTCAAAGAAAGTACCTGCAGGGAGGAGGTGGTGTGAAGGTTTTCTGAGCAGAGGGCGGGCGGGTTATATTCCCTTGCCTGCTGCCTGGGTGGCTGCTTTGTGCCTGTGCTCCTTGAGGACGCACTGTTTGGAAGGATTTGGATACGGTATCAAGTGTTGACCAGCAGTTCTGGTTTCTTCTTTTGGAGCTGTGTTTGGCGTCCCCAGGACACCATGTCTTTGAACGTGCAGCAAGAGACGGCCCGGGAAGAAAGCGCAAAAGGAATCTCGTTGAAAAGAGATGTGACATAGCCAGCTTTTTGCATTGCTCCCTGGGTTTGTTTCAGCAGAGGTTTGCTTGGTTTGTGGGGTGTGTTTGCGAGGGATGTTTTTTTCTGCATGCTTAGGTTGTTTTTTTCTGCATTTCCAGTTTACGAAGCACAGACCTGCCCACAAACAGACTGAAACCAGTTCTCTCTGATCTGGCACTGCATAGCCAAATGCAAGGTGGGTAATAATCATTTTCCCCAGCACGGTGGTTTGGCAGGGAATAGTCCCGCAGCTGGTGCAGACTCGTAGAGCAATGTAGGTTGGGAGGCATCTTCTGGAGGGCGTCTAGCCTAACTGCTGCTGAAAGGACCAACTCTGAAATCAGATCGGGTTGCCCTGGCCTTTGTCCAGTCGAGTATAACGGTGCCTTTTTCTGCAGCAGCTGCCCTTCCCTTGTCTGTGAGCTTCGGGGTGTGACTAAATGTCTGAATCCTCATGAGAGGGCAGTAAATTCGGAAGGAGAATTCCTACTCTATTAACAGAGGGTTATAAGAAAAATGCAAAACCGTTCCTTCGCTGGGCGAGGGTACGTGTCCGTGTGCAGGTCTTCTCCTCGGGAGGCAGGTCCTTGTGACGCTAGGCTGTATTTCTCTGTCGCTCTGGGAAGAGTCCCAAGTGTCAGCATTTGAGATCTATTCTTTCAAGAGCCCTTTGGAAGTAATGGGATAATCTGATTTACAGGCCTGGAGTCCCGTCCCCTGAAGAGGTGATTGTGGATATGAGCTTTTGGCCGACGCCGAGGTCAAAAGGAAGGAGATGTTCTTCGCCTAGCACCTATGGAGAACAGCTCCTGGCAATGCGAGTACTTGTGGGCTGGAAAAAAGTAAACTACTATCAAGAACATTACAGAACTGTGAAGCCTTTACTTCCCTACGTGTTGAGATGGCCTTCATTTTTCAAGATGATGTGTTGGGAAGTTTGGGACAAAGGTAGGAAAAAAAAGTGAAGGGGCAAGTCCTTGTATTTTACTTGTAGCCCTATTCACTTAAGTCTATTTTAAAAAATAGAGAACGCTTGAATTTCTTACGAACCCTAATCATTAATAGACTTGAGCCTTCCCCAGCAATTAGTTTTAGTCTCTAGCAAAGCAGTGATGCGCTCTGAATCATGTATCACGTGCTCTTGCTCTAGATGGCTGAGACGGTGCATTTTTTCTTGTGCTGTCACTTCATCATCTCTTTAACGAGCTCACCTTCCCTGGGGGGAACTTCAGACTGTCTAGAAAGCAGGACCACTTTTTATTTTTACAGTGGACTTAGACATTGGCTTATGCTGAAGGTGTTCAGGCGTCCTCTGTTTTATAATCCGTAAGGGATGCAGAACAGGATGTGCCTACCGAGCGAAGCGCAGCACCGTCGACGAAGCAGTTACCGCGTTCTCCTGCGTATCTTTGGAAGGGTTCTATAAAGAAATACTGAAGCTTCAGCCCAGAAACTAGCGTTACGCTTCTGAACGCCCGTTCACAGACGTGAACGAAGGACTTGGAATCTGTGAACAGTGAGCCCGTTTCTAGTACTCCCACCCATGTATAAAATTGATAAGGCAAGGGCGACTGGACTGAGCCTGTCCGGTGAAGCTTTACCACCTTCTTCTGTCTTAAATGTTTGCGAGTGTGGTTTGCCTTGTGCTGAAACTTTAGTACCTTCAAGTAGAGCACCCCTTGCCTTTCCTGCCAGGAAGGATACCTTCTAACCATGTTCTCTTTTATATTTAAAAATGGGTAAGGATGTTCTCGTGCAGAGATATTCTTATGTATATGTGACCACTATTGTGTCTGTAATATATATTTTATATCTCTCTCTGTCTTTGAGATGTTCTGTTCACATGTATGGATTTGTGTGTCACTTTATCATTTTGGCCAGGGGCTGCAGCCCCGGGCCTTGTTTTGAAAAATAAAAAAAAGGCTAGGCCAGAGGGCTCTTGCCAATTTTTTTTGGAACAGGAAACGCCAGGGCGGAAGGTATCTCGTGCGTTTTGCTTTTTTGGCCAAGGCGGGGTGGGGGCTGCTTCCGGGCCAGCCTTACTGTGAGGGTGGGTGTCTTAGCCGGGCATGGGTGCGGGTGCCAGGAGCGGAAAGTCAGCTCCACTCCCTGCCGACCTTTAAGTGCAGTAAAGGATCTGCTGAGACTGATGGCTCATCTGCCTTTCTGGCTTTGCAAGAGGACCTTCTCTTGTACTTGAACGTTTTGGACAGCTGCCTGCCTTGCAGAGAGCTCCAAGCCCTTGTCTCTGGCACAGGGCCCTGCACATTTCTTCTCCTGCACTGTACCGCTAAGAAACAGAACATGCAATCGTTCAAAGTTGTCTTTTATTTTGAAGCTTTCAAGTTTACAGCAAGTGCCTTGTAGGTAACAGAGGCAGCACAGCAACAACACAAGGCATACAGCACATGGAATAAAATCGAACACGGCCTAAAAGCTCTCAGTCAAAACAAGAGAAACAGGTACCGTTTTCTCCTCACTCACTACTTACCCAAGGGAGCTGACAAACAGCTTTAAAGTCATATTTATACTTCCTCTGTTAGCTGTACTGGTTCAGTCTCCATCGTTGCACTCGAGCCTGTTCCAGAAGTTCCACCCCAAAACAGAAAATAGCATCTACAGCAGACAAAGCCTCAAGTTCAAGTGACAACAGTATTAGCCTCAGTCCTTGAGAAAATGCTGTGTGTTAGATACAGCTCCATCCCTTTGGTGGTTTTTTTTTTTTGTTTGTTTGTTTGTTTTTTAAACTGTTTAACTCTACTCTCTAGCTGTATTAGCAAATCTTAAGCATTTCTGGTATTTTTAAGCAGTAATGGCCATACCTGAGATCAGCATGCAGCTGTTGCTGCTCCAGGGTAGATGAGCAGACAGTAATCCATAACCGATGCAGCTTGCTGTGCTGCCGAGGGGTTCCTCAAGAAAGCGGGTACTTATGAACAGACTAAATGTATGCACACATATGTACAGACTAACTTAACTTTCCTTCAGTCATCAAGGAAAAAAAGAAATAGCTAGGATTTTTCCATGCTTCGTCCTAGGATCCTCTTGGCAAGACAAAGTAGATGCGTCATTTTTTAGGCTGCCTGTTCTTCGCAGCTCGCGGCTTACAAAGGCTTCTGGAACAAAGAGTGTGGAGGCAGCTTTAATTAAAAGCAGAGTAACAGCAGAATAAAAACAACTGTACAGGGGTGCTGTAGATTAAGTTCAAAAATACTTGTTTTGGGACCATTGATGGTTTGTTGGTCTACTAATTACAGTTTGGTTTTGTTTTCTTTTTAAGAGAGGCTAAGCCAGCTTCTTTGTAAAGACATACTTTAAGAATAAAACTACTTTGGTGACACTGATAGGGTCAAGACATGGTTAAAATCCCAGACGTGCTGGAAAGCGCTCACTTGGGCAAGGGCACAGCTTGGTCAGGGAGCCTTCCTGACACGCTCTAGGGACAGGTTTAGCTTGTCCAGTGGGTTGCAAACATAGTCTCCCAGGAAAAAGGAACTGCAACCACCTGGTGTCCGTCATATGTCACTCACCCAGACACAATAGTCTTCCATCCTCCCATCTCCGTTACAGTACTCACCAGATGATGGAGCGGTCGAGGTTGTTGTTGTAGCAGCAGCTGCCGGTCACGCAGCGGCCCCCAAGTCCTCGTCGGTCACGTTGGCACAGGAGATGCATCCCGAACGCCCTGTGGGTCAAGTAAAAGTGATACGTTATCTACCAGAGTCACAAGTAGCGCTATCTTTCTACTACGCTCCCACTTGCTCACAGATCAAGGCAGGCGCTACGTTTTATTTATTTAAACACTTTCAGCCTGAATCTAGAGAAATGAGAGGAAATTAAAGTCACCAGCTAAGGAACGCTAGGAGGTGAATAAGAGGCAACTGCTGTTATTTCTAGCTCTTTCTTTATCACTGCACCAGTTACAGCTCAGAGCAGAAGAGCTAATAAAAGCTATTCCGGTGACCCAGATCTTAATTCGGTACTAATAGCTCGCGCTCTGTTTCCACTCAGCGCTGGTAGCTGTTCACTTAGTCTAGGTATTTCATGCCTGTGTTCCCAGCACAATATCGCCACACGTGGCTATTTGTACCTGGCAAATACAAGCAAAACAGACATTTAAATGCTTAGAAAACCCCTTCTTTAGTATGTGTACCCGACCTCTTAAACATACAATTTGTCAGAAATACCTTAGACAAGAGGATGGTGCTGCCAGAAGCAGGATCCCTGGGCAAGGCTGATGCTGAGCCTGAAGTCGTCCAGCTGCAGGCTGCAATAGTGAAGATGCTGCTGCGCAGGACAGCGCAGGACGTGGTGGCAGACAGGACCACTTGCCAAAAGGCAACCGGGCGAACGCGCTTGTCATCGGCTCGAGCTGCGCACGCCGAATCCTGCATGGCAAGAGCGGGCCCGGATGCGTGACGTTCACTTGCCGCTCAGCGCAAGAGACATCATTGGTAATTGCCGTCTTCGGTCAGAACCCAAATTCCAACCCATCAGCACTGTATAAAGCAGTCCGCTGTGCTGTGCTGTGCTGTGCTGTGCTGTGCTGCAGTGTGTTCCCATCAGGGCAGAGCCTCCTGGAGACGCACCTCCTTTTACCTGCCTTTCCCAGATAGACAGTTGACACCAAAAAGTAAAAAAGAGACAAAAACAAAACAAAACAAAAAACCATACCCCCACCCAGTTTCAAATATTACACTGAGTACGTTAACTCAGCTATCAACATCCCCATATCCCACAAAAACGTAGCCACAAAACTCCAGCTGCTTTCTTTTGAAAAGGGCCAAACCCCGGAAGCAGAGAGCCCCAAAACGAGCCTGACAGCTATCGCAGCCGGGGAAGCTGAGGATGACTTCAGCTTTGCTAGGCTGAAGGGCAGAGGGGCTGCCAGATTTTTTGCAGTTGCACTAAAGCTGTTTGCAAAGTTTAAGACAAACAGTAGGGCAAGTAATTAGAAACTCATTGGGCTCCACGTTGCTATATGGAATTTTGGAAAGTACTTAGCAATTACCAAGAATATTGGTGCACGCATCTGTTCCCTGGCTGCCTGCTGCGTTTTATTGCCATGATCTTTATGGCATCAACCTACCAACTGCTGAGCAGTAGCTGGGCAAAGCTGGCAGGGTTCAGGCTCTCTGAAGTGCCTCTCATGTGCCTCCACGTGCAGCAGAGCTCTACTGAGGAGTGACAATGGCACAGACTTACCCAAAGCCACCAAGGGAAGAGGCCTTCTCGCCGCAAGACCGCCGCCTGGGAACTCGTTGGCTGACCGACGGCGCTGCGCTGGTCTGGCATCAACATCGCTTCCTGTCTGGATTGCGCGGATGTGGAGGGCAGAGTACTTGAAAACGCTCAGGAGCGCTGCAGAGGTGGCAAGGGCTGACGTTCCTCCAAAGGGGTTTGTCCCACATCTGAAGACCCTGCTCTGGGGAGATGAGAAAGCGTGTCGAGCAGCGGGCGAGACGCAGAGCACTTTTAGAGCCTTCCTTCAGGCGCTTCCTTCCAGATATGCTGTGGGCACATTCACAGACTAAAGCCTGTGTGTTCAGGATCGCCTAAACCTGAGGGTTCGCTAAGAGAAGAGTCAAGCCTCCACGCTGCAGCGCGCTCGCTAGCTGCTGTTTCCCTGCGTTTCCCGCACCTCGTCCCCATCCCTCGCGTTGACTTCCCCACGTTTCGCCAGACTCACAGCTACGACCAGCCTTGAGTTTAAAGCACAGACTGCGATCTTTTTTGGCTAGGTCTGAAATAGCTCCACTAGAGCCAGAGCTTTTGGCTCACCTGAAGCCCTACCGCCAACATGCCCCTGTGCTTTAGAAAGCCGCCGGCTGAGGGTAACCCGTCCGGATTTAAGAACACGCACACCTTGCGTGGCGTTACGCAGCCAAGCCTCGCGCTTCTGCCTTCAACGGCACTGTGCGGCTGCTCTTGTCGGAGGCAGCATCCGCGTTGCGCCTTGCTCGTTTTCTGAGCGGTCGTAAAGCCAGAGCTCGGTTGTTCGGTACTGGAGGGCGCCCTAAGAACAAAGCGAGTTGGTTCGTGGAACGCAGCAGTAAGCACACCTGTTATATTTTACCTTTTTCCCCTGGCATACAGCGGCTGTATCTATTTTCAAAGCAGTGCCAGACACGCCGCCCGCCAGAAATTCATACGCCTGCCCACTTATCAGGCAAGACGTCGGTGATCCGAGCAGCGCTAGACAGGTTAGATTCCATAAATGATATAGCAGGGTGAAAACTGAACATTATTATTTCCATAAACACCACTCGGAGTCTTAAAAATGCCTGATTTATAGGCAACCTGTTAAATACGTGCATTCAGCGTTCGTTTGCCTCAGGTCCCATGGATTTTTGTACCCGTGCATTAACAAGTAGCGGCTGGTTTCTCGTCTATGCTGTAATTCCTGCCGAAACCGAGAGCTGCCCACCAGCAGAACAGCCAGAGCGTATCACAGCAAGAATATCCTTCTCCCCAGCTTTTCACCGAGCACTTTAGCAACACCATCCAGATGTAGTCCAAAACAGAGCGCTCTGCTGATGAACACTCATTAATGAGGAATTCAACCTGCTATGGTGCTAAGCACTTTAGCCTGATCCAGTAAAACGCTGAAGCACAAGGCCCAGTTTTAAGGCCGTGAGCAGACTGCATCACCTCTAGCAGCATTACACGATCATATCTTCAGCTGGCCTAGAGCAGGGCACCCGGCCCTTTGCAGAAAGGGAACCCCGGAGAGAGCGCCTGCACTGATCATAACAGATCGGCCAAAACGTTGGTACGCCAAGCGCTCCCAGCTAAGCTTCGAGCAGCCCTGGCAGCCAGGCACGGAGCCCCCCCATCGGAGACCACTTCCACAGTGCCAACACCAAAACCAACGGACAGTCTTCCGGAAAGCAAACTGCGCGAGTAGCTCCAGCGAACGAAGAGCAGCCCAGAAAAAGCGGTATTTGGTGTCACCAGGAAAACGTGCACCCTTTTCTTTTTGCAGCCAAATACTCAGTTTCTTCGTTAACGGAGCGAAGGATTTACACTCCACCTGAATGGCTCTAATATAATTAACGAGGCAGGTCTCCCACCTCCTGACCCTCGGCCCGTCCTAGCAGGGATATCAGCCTTCCGCCCACTAAAACAGCGCCTGCACAGTCGCGCCCAACCCACAACGCTTTGAAAATACCTCCCGTTTCTCGAGGAAGGGCCAGCAGCGGAGATGCCTCGTGCACGTTGTTCATCTGAGCCGTTGGGGAGGGCAGAGCAGATGCTTGTGTCCGCCCTCAGGTTTTCAGCCTCCATCTCCATCTCTCTTCCTCTCAAGTTCCTCTTCAGGCAGCTGGAACGCAAATTGTTAGTGCAGGTGCCGTTTCAAAGAAACGGTACTGCTAGGATTTAACTCTTGCACGCCCAGATGCCGGCATCCCCAAAGAGCTAGTTACAAGGCATCGCGGTGGCTGGCTCAGGCAAGACGGCAGGTAGCACGCACCTAGCATTCGGCAGCTGTGAAAACGGCCAAGTATTTCTGTGCCGCTTGCCCTAAGTCTTATCAACGGCTCTACTCTGTCCCGGTCCCTCTGCATTTTCCTTCCTGCCTTACGCCTCTCCTTCACCTCCCTTGGCAAGGGCCCCGCTCGCCTGGAGGCGTATGCTGAACCACTCGCTTTAGGAGGTCTTCTGTCAACCTAAAGTCACTCCGATGGTAGTTAAGGGCGTAAAGTTGGTTGGCAACCGCCACGCGAACACACGCGCAGACCTGTGCCCGCCTTCAGAAGGTACCAGCGAACAGAGCCGTTGACAGCAGCGAGAACGGCCGCCGAGCGCCAGCAGCACGCGCTGGTGACCGTCGTGTTGCCACCGGCCCCAGCTCGGCCCTTTGCACGGTCAGCACAGCACAAGCCCCGAGCGCTGCAGAAAGCCGCCCATCGGTTCCTTTTACGTCCAGCCTGTTCTCCTCCGGGCTCCCAAATCTAAAGCGCTCCAGCCCTGCCACCCCGCGGCCCGTGATCAGTCACACCTCGTGCACGTCAACCCAACTCACCACTAGCACAGCCGCAGCGGGGGGGGCGACCCCCTCGGTGGTAGGGCCACACGCGAGCAGCCAGCAGAGTTAGAGCCAAGTCAGCGCACAGACCAAACGCTACCTTGCTAATTAATTACAGGCTATTATTAGCATACGTAGCCTGCAGACGAGTGTTAGATGAGATTTAAATCGTGCACAGCTGTAAGGGTATGCAAGTCACACCTGATGTAAGCACGTATGGGTTTCTATTATTGTTTAGCTCACTTGAGTTAAAAGGCAAGAAATGCGTTCAGTTTTAAAATGACGCCTGTTCTAGAAGAGAAGAGCGGCCTAGAAAATCCATTTGTCCTCCGAACAGCAATTACACCAAGTCTGGAAACTAAATTCTCTAATTAAACAGAGTAGATTTTAGTGGTGCTTTAAGTGCAAATTTCAACTCTTCCTTTAGCACGAGTCTCCCGCAGTCTCTCGGTAATAACAATAAAGAGTTCTGCCTAAGCCTGCCAGGTGCTCGGAGTTTACGGAGCACTTCGACTGCCCCATGGCAGCACCTTTCCATATGGTCTCACCCAGCTTGTCCTCCATCGCTCCGGCTGCGGTGACAGCGTATCCTAAAACACACCCTGCCTTCAGCAGCCGTTCTCCTGAACGTCTTCCGTGGCCAGTTCCTCAGGTTCACGCAGGCGAAAAGCCCGTACCCGACATTTGCCAGCAGCAGAAAACTTGTGCAAAGGGGAAAAAAAATATATATTATCTCCCCCCTCCAGAGGGGGAACCCTTAACCACATACCAATGTTAATTTGGCAGCAGACGGTTCTCTGTCCCTTCCAAACGCTTCAGCATGCACGCGTGCCTCCGGGTAGCTCGATAAATTCCCTAGCTTAATTGTACAGCAGAGAATATTTGCCATTTAAAATACTGGCCTTAGCCTTTGCATGCTAATAGACAGGAAACAGCCATAAAACGCAGGCAAGCGTTACCTCAGTTCCCAGCTCGGGGGTACCGTTTAGTTAAACGTTAGCAGGTTGCTAACGTGCAGATCAGCAGGGAGAGGTGACTTCTCCTTCTGGCCAAGGTACTTCCAGGAGCAGATCATGGCCCGCCGGCAGTCACAGACCGTAAAAACCGACCCAGGAACGGCGCATCCTGGCAAAGACCTCACAGCCGCAGCCTTGCTTGGGTCCTGAGGCTGAAAGCACAGAAAGGCTGTAAGAACCGCACAAAGACTCAAACTTCCCCTCTCCCCCCCCCCATAAAACGATAACAACTCATCAGCAGAAAGCTTCTTAAACAAGCAGGCGTAGAGAATAAATCCTGAGTCACGAAGTCAGGCTCAGAAAGAGAGCGCCCTTGCGCTCTCTCTTTATACTCGTAGTCTCCGATCCTAAGTTTATTAGGACATACAGTCAAGAGGATCAGCAAGTATTTGCTCTGAAGGCATTTTTCAAGGAAAGAAGAAACAAACGTGCCCACCAACAAAGACCTAAATTTCAAATAGCAAAAACCTCAGTAAGAGAGGGATTTAGCATTACTTAGATAGTACTAAGGGAGGGAAAGAAAGGAAAAAATAAAGTAGCACTAGCTAATCAAAGGGTAAAGAGATTTTTTTCCAGTTGCTTTTCAATGAAAGCATAGTACATAGGGTTACAACCTATGTCTTAAGCTTCCCACTAATGCAGCTAGTCTATAACAGGTGGACCAGAAGACCCTGCTTCTAGTCCCAGGAGGACTATTAATAACCAGAGCACCTCACCTCCACGTAACACACTGGAAACTCTTGCTCTTGTGCAGAAGATCCCCATCATCACTAGCTAAAGACCATCCTCCACATCAGATTGCCTAGAGAAATCATTGCTAGGAAGTGTCGCTAGCTGGACTCAGCGTTTGTAAGTACTACCAGCTCGGACACACAGCCACCCCTCAGGCCCCTGCCTGTCCCAGCTGTACCTTTGGGACTGCAAAACAAAGTTGCCTACTCTTCAACCTGCCAGCCACAGACTCCCATCAGCCCAGCCCAAGGAAGGCACCAAGGAGACAATAACAGCCTCAAACATCAGAGCTCAAAACGCCACACTCACCTTCATTTCCGTGCTCCTCCAGATCCTTTCTTGGCAGGAACAATGGCCACCAGCACAAAACGTGGGTCTTGTACCACCCCTGCTCCAAAGGGAGAAAATCTGAAGCACCCACCCTAGCTGAGACCCTCTTGCGGGGCTGGGAATGGCAACCGCTTTGAGCCAAGGCAGATTTTTCTTTCCTCCCAGCACTTGCTTGAGTTTTTGGGAGTTGTGCAGACCAGCTGAGAAGTGTTTAGACTAACCTGTCACTGCATACTTTTGGGAAGGAGTGCAACAAAGGTATTAAAACATAATAACCACGCTATTCTTGCTCCCCGTTCAGCTAGCCCTGCCCTTGGCAAGGCACAAAGCACGAGTGTCTTGAAACGCCTCCGCTTTCTGATGAACTTGCTGTTCTTCCATCGATTCCATTTAATGACATCCTCTGAAGTGGGTTTTGATCTTGACGGCAAGAAGCATCTCCCTGTGCTACACAGCTGCAAAACAAGCGAAAAGACTAAACTAAATGAAGCACCAAGGAAAAACAAACTGCAGACATCAAGTGCAGAGCGGACACCAAGAAGTGAAAGGTTTTGTTTCTGTCTCTGCTCTGGAAGTGGTCAACTCTGGGGAGGACATAAATTTATCACCGGAAAAGAGAAGCCATACCAGAGCTGAGCTTGCTCTACAGTCCAGTTCTCGGAGACTTACCAGAAGCATCTGCGTATGTACGTCCAACCCAGATCTACTGAAGCTGTCACCTCGCCTCAAGGATCTCCTTCCAAGTTCACGTTACGGCTGGCAGAGCCGCAACATTGAGCAAAGCAAAGTAACTTACTGGATGCTTGCCTCCACGCTCAACCCCGCCAGGCAAACACCCCATCTCCCAGGCGTGCCAAAAGCCACTGCAGAGTCTGCCTCACGCGTCTGGTTCATCCGCTCAGCCGCTGACTACAAACACGCAGGAGAGCGGCTGCTTCCCACTGCTCACAAGCGAAACCTCCCATCCTTTCCACCCTGCGAGAAAGGCAGTCCGTTTCTCCAGGCAGCTTTGGTCACGTTAAGTCACACACGGCGACCCCCACAGCCCCTAACAGTTTTGAACCCGGGCATCACCTGTCCCCAGTTTTCTATCTTAAGACATCATACTCAGGACGTCAATCAAGATGATTCGTTAAAGTACTTTATTCGTGATCACATATACTCTGTGCGCTTTAAGCTTTGTGCAAAAACCCCCTCCATTAACACCAGTGTGAGTGACAGCTACAGGGAGCGTGCTTTGGGGGCTAATTCAGGAGGCACTTTGGCTGTCACGTGCAGCAGCAGAAATGAAGGTCCTGCCGTGTTCGGAAACAGCCGAATCAGCCGGACTCCACCAGCAAACTGGTCGCGCCGTTCACAGCCTGAGCTGCGCGGCACAGAAAGTTAAAAAGCTCTCTCTCTCAGGAGCCTGCTTGGCACATGGAGCCCGCTTTGTACCATCAAATGGACATAAGGGAGCGTGCAGGAAGGGAAACCGAGTCCTTACACCTCAGTGCTGCGCCCGCTGTGCCTTCTGGGTCCTGCCTCCCACTTCTGATGCTCCATTATCAAGCGTCAGCTTCGTTTAACAAGACAAATTAAAAACCTCATCCTAAGAGCTTCAAAACGACGGGAAGAAGTTTCCAGCGGAGCAGGGACACTTGCCGCGGCCTCACTTGTCATCTGAGCCGCTCTCCGGCAGCAGGGCGCCGCTGGAGCTCTTGCCTTTGCGGATGCACATTCCACAGTCGAGCTCAACGTCGATGTCCCCAAATTTCAGCTGGCAGGATTCGTTGCAGCTGCAGGAGAGAGAGGAACGCCATTCAGGTAACCCGGTGCTGACACCTCCGGTCCCAGGCACCAAGCTCACCCCCAGGCCGCTCGGGAGCCCTGCGGAGCGGCGCCCGCTACTCCGTAGCACAGCGGTCTTCCCCATCGCGTGCATCCAAGCCCGCACCTTCTGCAGATGCTGAGCCAGTCACTTTAACCTACCGTGGGCTGGATGCTAGATTTCCCGCGGTAGCATGGAGTCTAGCTAGTGCTCTTGCCCGTTACGGCTCGCGCACGCTACTGGGAACATCCGGGGGCCCTTCTCCCACCACGTACCAGCGAGAGGCGGCGGAGTTGGCTGCCATGACTGCGAGAGCGCCGGCGTAGTGCCAGCAGAAGCACATGGTGAGGAACATGAAATTGCCACGGTCAGTCTGATCCCAGCCCAGTCCTCCCCATGGAGGGGAGAGCACAAATCCAATCTGATCACAGGAGGAAGAGATATTAGGCACAAGCACGCGTTCAGCTTTATCATAACCATCTTCACTTTTCCTTCCCTATTTTTACCACTTGGGACCAGCAGCTGCAGCCCACTGTGGAGCAGAGGCACCACAATCTCAAGTGACACCTGGACCACTGCCCTCAGCAGCTCCCCCCCCCCCCCCAAAGAAACACTTATCTCCCCAAACTGTCAAGGACACAGGGGTATCTCAGGAGGAGAAGGATGCTCTGCAGACAAGTCCCTCACTCTCAGGCCTTGCAGTACAGCACAGCATCCAAGGTTCCCAACCCAAACGCTCCATTACAAGGTTATGGGTTTCTTTGTCCTTCTCCCCAAACCCAAACACAGGTCCTGAGCTGGGCGACTACGTGAGAGGATTTAAACTGGTTACACATGCAGATGTTTCCAGTTACTTAGAATAAAGAAAGGAAAAAGTTGGGCCTAATAAAAAGAATAAAAAGTCTCGATCATCCTCTCTCACCTTTGTGGCATCTAATTTCCATTGACCAGGCAGGCGGGTCCTTATTGCACACCTTACGCACTCGTATCTCCACGATCACAGCTCTGGCGTCAAGCCTTATCTCCTGCTGATACGTACTAAAACATTCCAACTAACCTACAGTTTTAACTCCATCAGACATTCCTTAAAGGTCACAGCAGCGTCCCTCTTCTGTTCCTCAGCCCCAAGCCCACTGCTCAGATGGGAGCACTGCAGCTGCACTGACCTGCCAGAACCAAGAGCCCTGCAGGAGGAAGGAGCTGGTCCTGAAGAACTCCAGCACGAAGTGATCTCGGATGAACACTTCCAGGAACGCACAAAGGGCTCCAGCAAAGATGGCTATGGCCAGCAGGGAATGGAGGTGACGATCCAGTGCGGCATCACTGTAGTCACGGGAGCAGAAGAGCAAGCCTGCCAAGATTCACGCTGCATTAGAAAAGGATACTCGGGGATTTTCTTTTTTAAAATATCTGAGTATTGAGACTATGCCTCAGGTCTTGCTATGACCTGCTGAATGGGAACAGCATCAGAGTTTCTCCCTGGGTGCCTCTGCCCAAGGGTGGGGGACACATTTTTTGTGACTGCACACCTCCAGAGAGCGCCAGCTGCTTGTCACCCAGAGATGCACAAGTCCTAAGGGCACAGAGAACATCCAACCATGGCTGGGATCACATGGAACATTTGGAGAGAAACAGGGAATGGAGGCGCTTCAGCGAACAGCCAGTGCCATCTCGTGGCTGCACACCCTACAGCCCTCGCCCTGGCAGTCGGTGCCACCGCCCCTCTCCTAGCCTCGAAAGCTGCCTCTCCTTCTCCAGCTCCCAAGACAATTCAGGTCGTCATTTTGGCTGCTGCACATGTGTGATCCTACCAGTACTTCCTTACCCCCACCGCTGGTTTTTCCTCCAGCACAAGGTGGCAGAGCTGTCCCTCCACAATGCCCAAACCAGGATGGGAACAAATTAATTCTTCTAAGCGATAAAGCTCATAACAAGGGCATAAAATCATGAGGTTTCCATCTTAGCAGGATTAAGCTCCCAATTGAGCTCAGACTTGCACAGCTTGAATCCAGCTTCAACTGGACATCAGAAAAAAAGAAATCTCAGATTTAGGTGGGCTCAACCACAAAACCGGAGCTGCTGTTCCAAACACAATTGTGTGTCCTTCAAACGACGAGTCAAAACTGCATGTTACCGCATCTCTAAAGACTCTCAAAGACCCCCAGCATTTCCTATATGCCCACGGGTAACACGTATTACTCACCTTCAATAAGCAGAGCCATGGACAGCGAGAGTCGATCTAACCCAACAGGCAGCTTGAGTGGGGAATGCGAGACAACTTCCACGATGCCGGAGAGGAGGAAGAACAAATACATGGTTGTGTAGTGCCAGTGGGTTAGATCTGTCCAGCTGTGGGTCTCAGGACTGTACAGCAGCAGATGGGGACCAGCAGGAACAAATTGCTCAGCCAGGATCCCTAGGCAAGGAGGGCAGAAAGGTCATACTTTTCCTTTTACACGAAGGGAGCAAAGGATAGGCTGGCAGGCAAAAGTTTCTTTGGGGAGGGGAGGTTGGAGGGACGTTTGTCCAGCATCATCCAGAGGAATTGTAGCAAACTCCCCCTGCGCTGAGCACGCTGCCAGCATGCCTCCGGGCTGCTCCAGACCAGACACAGCCATTTCCCACCGCAACCAGCCCCTGGAGAGAGAACGGCTGCAGCATGGTACCGCTGCCTCGTTAGTGCTGGTAGATGTTGGGGCAGAGACTCACCAGTCCTTACCTGCGAGAGCAAAGAAAGCTTTGACTGTCCCTTCGAGGACTTCCAAGCGCTGGACACCACGGCTTGGCTGATTCTCAGCATTCGCTTTCTGTCTGAGGTACTTCAGAGGATATTTCACAGACCACCAGAGACCAAAAATGAAGAAGAAGGTGCCCCGGAGGGCATTGCCATTGAAACTTGATGGCATCTGGCTCACTTGCTGCTCGCTGTGCCTGAAAGGACAAACAGCGCCTGGAGATTATCGGTGCGGGAGAGACTTCAGGCCCCTCAGTTGCGAGGTTTCCCCAGGGAGCCACGTCCCAACAGACCCCAGCAGATACTAGCTCTGTCTGCTGCAGAAGGGTAACACCAGAGATGTGAGGTCACCAGGGAGAAGCTGCCACTGGATGAGTAGCGTGAGAGTACTGGACTTTGACAGCGTACAATCACCAGGACCTCCGTCGGGCCAGAGAAAATGCGTTGACATTTGAGAAAGCGTGGCAGCCAGGAGTTTTTAGAAGAGGGACTCGCATCAAATTTGTTGCTAGTCAAGAGTAAACGCCTTTCAAACTAGATAATTAACACTGTGTGAATCCTGCCAGAGCATTCAGCAACCCCAGCTAGCCCAGGTTTTGCTAGGCCTCATAGGCTGCCCAGGAAGAGAAGTTAATCAGGTAAGCAGGCAGCTGGTGTTCGGCAGAAGTGTCCCTCTGCCCCGGATGCAAGAGCGCAAGGTTCACCACGTGCACGTGGAGGAGAGCATAGCAGCTTTCTATAACTAGCTTTGTGCTTATTCCACACGACCTTCACGTCACACACGAGCAGTGATCTGACACAAGGGAAGGAAATTTCATGCGCAGAGGCAAGGAGCTCAAAGCCTAGAGGAAGGAAAATTGCTTTTGTGCTAAGCCAGACCGATGCCACTAGACAGCAAGTAACAGAAAAGAAAGGAGTGGTGTACAGCAGTGTGTCTGCTGCTGCCTGGAAAGTTATAACCTGCAAAGGATTTAAGCACATACTCAGGATGTTGAAAAAAATTTCAAGAAAGAGCAGCAAGCATAGAAATGAGCAAGCAACTCTAGGAGTTAGCGGGCTGGGCTTTTGATGTTACCTTGGGATGGTCGTCTTTCTTCTGGCAAGGCCTTTCTACTTGCCCTTTGCACACCTCTGTCTCTAGAGAAGGGCTCGCTCCCTCCCTCGCAGCCTTTCTGTTCCTTTTCCACAACTTTGATTTACACAGAAGAAAGCATTACTCATCCCCGGAAAAGCTACCACACCAAGTCCAGCTTACATCAGGAGTCCCTTGCATCACAAATCACATCCTTACTGTGTTTATAAATACCAAAGGAAATTGCCAAGCCTGGATGAACAACTCCAGCACGTTCTCCAAGTCCTCCCACACTAGAAAGTAATTAGACGCCGCAAAATTAGGGTAGGACTTGGTGTGGCAAGTGCCTCTGGTAAGGGAGAGCTTTGCAAGACTTCCCTGGTCAGGGTTGGACTGCAGCGCAGGAGTCGGTTGACTTGTCCCAGCACGGTTGAGCTGGGAAAGCCCGAGCCAAGTGCGGCGTCTGGATTTGGAGCCTGCTGTCACCCACTGCTTCTCCGGGACGCAGGTAATCTGGGCAAGACTGAACACTATTTACCCTGGGTAAATGATTCTCCTCAGGAGGGAAGTCTACTAAACAGCCTTTCAGGGAGACGAGAAATGCCCTATCCCAGGGGTTCGTTTAGGGATCAGTTATGGCTTTCTGCTGTATTTTGGATGTCTACATCAGGGTGAGATGACACACGCCCCAGAAGGGCCCATGTCTTCGCTGATTACAACCTGGACACCTCGTCCAGGGCAAACATCTTCATTTCACAGATATCCACGTGCTAAAGCGACTAAGAATAAACACTACTGAAATACATTTAAAACTGTACAGTTGTGCGATACTTAACCAAAGACCATTGTCTTCCAGGGACTTAACCGCAAGGACAGCAGCCTGAAGCTGCAGTCAGGAGTTTAACCTGATCAAGATACATAACAGGAGGGTTAATTTTACATCCTTAATTGGAGGAGAGGAGTAGGAGAGCAGGAAGGAAGCAGCCTCCCAGGGCCCGGGCACTGGAAATGAGAACCAGCGCGTTCCACCTGCAGCTCGAGAGGCTGCTCTGAGCACCATCGGCAGCCACCTTTAACCTAAGGATCCGTCACCCTTACGCTCACCACGTGTCCTGCCTTTGTCTTTGTTATCAACAACCCCCAAAATCACTCGCTCCATTTCAGAACTGTCCCTAGGGTCTCTTATCCTCACCATCCCTCCCCCAGTATAATAGCCCTGCTCTACACTGTGGGGGACCCTGTTGCTTTATAACCTTTCGGCAGCCCCATTCTGCAAGGTTTCAGACAGTTCTCACGCGACCCCTTTGCTTCCTGCCCCAAGAACGTGGCTCTTCACCTTCCCTCGGGGTCTGCTCTCCACCATGCCAAAGGGGAAGGAAGCAATGGAAGCCAACAGATTTACACGGCGATCGCAAAAGCACGAGCTGTATATTTGGCTCTTTCTGGCCACGTTTTGCTGCTGCACTCACACCTAGAGCATGCTCTGGGGCATCTTGGATTCAGCGGAGATACCCCGCACTCGCCCTTTGGTCAAGCAGACGCTCGCCTCTAGCCCACCCCAGAAATGGCTTCTTTTAAGAAGCAGCCACCATTTTGCAGAGAAACTGGACACGTTTCCAAGCAGCAGCCCACGCGCATAGCGCTCAGATCGGAGGCGCAGCAAAACGAGCCCCCGCATGCGCCCACGGCCCCTCAACCGCTGAGGGCAAACCTGATGCATCTTGCCCACGGGCTTTTCCTAGCTCCAGCAGTTAAGTACATGCTCACATAAATCTGATTAAGCGCCGAGTGAGCTGCAGCCCTGGAACAGACTGCTGGTTTAGGAGATTCGCTCTGGTTATTTACTTATTTATTTTTTTTTACTGTGAGCTAGCTGGTCTGTCAGAAGCCTTGAAATATGGCCCCAGTCAGAAGTTATTACCTGAGGTGCCCTTCTCTCTCCGTCGCTTCCAGGCTACAATGCTTTTGCTTAATAGTCATAAGGCAACTGCCTTCTCTCCTTACAGCCCCTTGCGCTGACAAGTCGCGGTGCTCCCCGCTGCTCAGCACCGACTTTCTGAGAAGGGAAGACGTTGCTGCCCCATTTCCAGCGTCTCCCCCGCTTTCCCTGAGCCATCTCAGCTCCATCACCCATCCAGCGAAACAGCACAACCACCGATTCCTGTTCAAACTGAACGCCCTTCTGCCTGGCAAGGGGGAAGGTCTTGGTATGCCCCGACGCAGAGGTTTGTTCCCACCGACGCAGGGCAGAAGGGAGATCACAGACACGTGGATATCTCCTACAAACACCCATGGGTGCTCTGATCAGCTGGGTAAGGAGAACAAGAATCACCATAGGGCAGCAGGGATCCAGGATGGCCAGCTGCAGTTCCTGTCCACACGCCAAAAAGCTGGTCAGACTGAAGGTACAAGGCAAATCCAGGACCTGGCAGCAGATTTTGGAGAGTCTTCACCCAAATATCTCTTCCTAGATCCTCCTCTGCCCTCACTGGGTAGCTGACCAGGCAAGTCTCTCTTGCACACACGGTCCTCATCCAACAGCGGAGGACCAAGCCCACCAGCCCTCTGTTCTCCAGGAAACCCTTGGCCATCACAAAGCTCCAAAACCTGATAGCCTCCAAAAGGAGGGTTAAAGACAGAGCCACGGACACCCAGATGCTGTCTGCAATTGCGAGGAGGCTGTCTTCAGCAGGGCCACCTCAACCCATCTAATTGTGAGCCATCATTAAAGAAAACCCGAGTTTCTCGGAGATCAGTTCTCCTGCTCAGCCCTGCCTCTGCCCTTGCTCAGGAAGCCACATCTGGCCCATGCAGACACTCACCAATGTATTTCTTTCTATGGGGAAAGAAAGGCAGAAGAGGAGTTTACCTGCAACTTCTCCCACTCCAGATGCGAGCAGCAAGGACCAGTTATTACTCAGAAGTGGCAGATAAAGGGAAAAGCAGCACGGGGAGGTGTCTCTCAGACAGGATGTTTAGAGCTGAACATCCTGCAGGCCAGTTCAAAGCCCTCTGAGTCAACCGCCTTTCACAACCAGGGCACCTCATGTCTGCTATTAAAAAAGTCTCCTAGCGTTGGCCACAAAATCAGGAAGAGCAACCAACTCCTGTTCCCATGGTAACCACATCTATTCAGTTATTAAGTTATTTTTCGGATGACTGGGAAAAGAGCCAAGAAAACACAGGACTGCGGCATCACCCAGCCTGGCTGGGCTCGGTCGGAGGCACCGAAGTCTCTGACCCCTACTGTCACTTACACAACGACCCTTTTACAGGGGCCTGGCCTTGTAAAAGATGCTTGCATGCAGAGTTTCAGAGCCCACAGCAGCCAAGAGGAGGAGGAAGACGACGAAGAGGAGGAGGAGGATGGCCTCCTTTCCCCCTGAAGATGAGTTGGCACTATCTCTGCATTATGTGTTTGCATTATCTCTGCATGGTTGGTGGCAAGCAACAGTAGGAGGCAGGAAGAAAAGCAAAGGAGAGGACAGTGCTGCTGTTACGGCCCCGGCACAGTGCCAAGCTCGTACGCCCATTGCTGCCACCAGCTCATTTCTCAAGCAGCTCCCGGGCTGCTTCACCTCCATCGGTGCTTTGGGAGCAACCCTAGCGCCCACGGGCCGAGGAGGCAAAAACGCAGAGAGGTCCAGGCGAGAGGCATGCAGCCCTCAACCAAGCCTCCTGCTTGTGCTGGGGAAACAGCAAGCGAGGAGCAACCTCAGGCTGCCAGAGCCTCCTCCCCTCCGCACGCGTGGGGCTGAGCGCTTCCAAAACCAAAGCAGGCAGCTCCTGTAAGCTAAGGGGAGCACAGGGGCTTCTACAGACACCCATAACTTCACCCAAACTGAAGCTTCAGGATCCTGCAGGGCATCAGCACAACAGTGTCAAAGCTGAAACAGCAATTTTCCTAAGCTCCCGGAGCAGTGCTTCCTTGCAGAAAGCCCCCAAAGCAATACAGCAAGTAAAGCCTACCTGACCTGTGCAGCACCAGCCAACGTCGCCTTCAGAAAGAGAGCAACAGCACCATCAGTGACCCTTTTGCAGGCCACTTTGCTCTTCTACAAGCGTTGGACAAACACACACTGCGGACAAACACCCCGTGCTACAAACCACTTCCCCAAAAGGCAGCTTTGCACAAACAAACTGCACAAACAGGGCAAGTCGAGACTTTCGGGAGAGCAGCAAGAGGCAAGGTGAGGAAGAGGGGAGAAAACGAGGACCAGCTGAAAAGCATCTGCTCCCAGGCTGGAGGTGCTTTTCTCTGCAGAGTTAAAGGGCCAGCAATGAGTAAAGCGTGCAGAGAAAGGTTTCTATGAAATAGTGACTGCTGTTAAAGCACGCGCCTGTCTGATGCACGACAGAAAGTGAGAAAAGTTGTAGATGTAAGAAATGGTGAGAGAAAGAGGGGGGCTCCACTCTTTTAAACTATTCCTACAATAAAAACAGGGGCGAAACTGTGACCAGTGCTTGGGAACAGTAGCCTGACAGTCGCACACCTGCAAAGCTGATGACAAAACCCCCAAAATCACAGCGTGGGTCAACGACACCAGCTCTGTGTAAAACCACCGCTGGCATGAATGGATGCGACTCCGTTGAACGGCGCTTACAGTTCCTTAGCTGCAAAGTGTCGCTCCGTGGGAGAGTATTATGGGATAACATCATTGCACGCCTGCTCTCCTCTTGGTCCCTGGGAGAGCCGGCGGGGGGGGATCTGTTGCCTGACCTACTCGAGCCGCTCTAATGTTCTCCAGTTAAATGCTGAATCGCATCTGATATTGCTTCTTTTTTCTTCTTTTTTTTTTTTCCCCTCAGCTTTAACTGCAACATCCTCTCCCTGAAGGTTCATCAGCAGCCTTGGTGCTAATGAAAAAAATGCGATAATGTTTGCCTACTTCCTGGGGCTGGTGGGAGGCACAATCTAATTAAAGGTTTGCCAGCAGCTTGAGTTCTGCAGATGGATGGTTGTTAGGGAAGTGCAAGGCATTATTATGACGATTACTAACACGGGCTTTCATAAACAGGCGACAGAGGGAGGTGAAACAGGTGGGATAAGCATAGGCAGGGCTTGTTCCGCTTCCTACGCTGTCATTTTGGCCTTACACAAATGTGCCCGTGAACGACGACAGCGGCAGATCCTATCGCTAGCCAAAAACATGAAATGAGTGGTTCACGGACGGTCCGTGCCAGAGCCTCTGATGAAGGGCTTGGCTTTTTCGCAGGAGGAAGAGGAGGGTGCCAGGATATTTGGCTGCTTTGGGGGCTCTTGTTTGGGTTCTTGTAAGGCTGCAGAGGTGAGTCAGCCTCCCCGGGGTTAGTTATTACCTTCAGGACAAACGCTGTCTCCTTCCCACCTTAGATGAGCAGGTTACTTATTCCAGGAGCATCAACAGCCCCCACCCTTGAGCGACGCTGGCCGAAAACATCAGGCTGGCGTTGCACGAGACAAAGCCCAAGGCATCACCCCACGCACTACGGTCCTTCAAAGCTGGCTCATCTTGTAAGCAAGCCCAGTAGTCTGCTCTGTGCTTGGAAGGTTTAGCACAAAGTTTCGGGAAACTAGCTGATAATTCAGTTTATACTGTGAGCAACCTGGCCCGTGCCTCCCAGATGACGCTAAGGTTGCGTCAAATGCAATACTCTCTTTAGGACCTATCTTGGTGTTGCTGTGGCATAAGAAATAAATGTGAGGACGTCTTGTGGCTTCACCTGGTTGATGTAACTCACCTTCTAATAGGCGGTCTCTGGACCCCTTACCATGCTCTGGCAATTAGCAACCTTTGCGGCCTTGCTTTAGTGCTTAGAGCCGTTTTGCAAACTTTTCTTTTGCTGAAATGAAAGTCCTTAATTCTCATCTCAAACCTGGTTCCTCAAAAAGGGACCATCAACTGTGTTTTCTTTTCACTGAATCGTAGGCTGTATCTCTGCGTTGCTGACCTTCATACCTGGGGGAAAAAAATGCGCTCCAAAGGAGGAAAACAAATTAGCAAGCATTATACTGACAGTCCAAAGACGCTGGCAGGACGAGGGAGTTAATGAGGCAGAGAAGAAGCTATGCCAAGCTGTGGGTGCTGCAGAGGGGAAAACTGTTTTGTGGCCACACGGTGACAAGGGATAAAGAAAACGCTGGAGGAGATCTCAGAGTGAAAGGAGGCTGCGGCTCGATTAACAGCAGCAAGCGCAGCCCCGAAGAACCGAACAAGCCCCTTCTCACCTTCACGCTCAACTGCAACGCGCGTTTTCAAAAAAGCAAGGTCAGCCTTAATCTGTATCCCCTCAGATGCAAACAGCTCTCGACTCTTTTGGACAAAAAGGAGGAGGGTGTTTGCAAGGTGATGGCAACCTTCGCCAGCCTTGAGCGCGGTCCTGCCGCTTCAGCATCAGCTTTCCTACCGGCTGCTGCCCTCATGTGGCTGTTTCCCGGGAATGGCGATGCTCGTTTTTTAAATGACCAGAAATAATTCGTAGCGCCGCGCGAGGCCTTTCCGCCGTTCAGTTAAGCCGGCTTCTCGTCCTGCAGGCTTGTCACCTTCCAAGTACGGTTTTCTTTGTGAGGCAACGGCCTGCAAAAACGCTCGCCCTGGCTGCCGTGTTGTTGTAAGAGCAAGCAGAATTCACGCCGTTTAGAAAAAAAGAAATCCAAGTGCATTCTTGGCAGAACAAGGATCTGCAGAAATCTTGTTGTGTTCCTCAGTCACAGTTCATGAGACTTAATTGCATGGCGTTTATGAGATGGATTTACAGAGATGTATCCCTCTGCTTCTTAATTCTCTGTGCACCGAGCCTGTTTGCACCTCCTGATACCCGGCGCCGCAAAATAAATCTGCTCAGTGCTGGAAAGAGGAAATAAAAACACAGGAAAGCTGGCACTCGAGGCAAGCTAGTTAGTCTTTATAGCATGGTTAGTCAGCAATGAAGTTCATATTGCAGGCCCCTCGGCCTTCACTAGGCTCTTTGCACAAGCAGAAAGGGTGTTAAAATACCAGCCTTGCCTTCCCGGTGCGTGAGTGTACCGTCACGAGTACTTGGCCCTGCTGGCAAACTGCTGCTCTGCCGTTATAGGCACGAGCACACACACACAAAACCCGCTTCATCCTCCCCATCGCACAGCTAGCGAGGAGACTGAATAGCTGCCGAACATCTCCCTCCCGCCTCAGGATTTGAGATCTCAACAGGTGCACTTCGGTTTGTGCTGCTGGGGTTTGTTTTATATATTTTTCCTTCATCCCTATGCTCACTACGGGAACGTTTTCCTCCTATCTAGGCAGTGACATTTCCAGTCTCCCTTTGCAACTGGTAAGGGCAGGCTACAAACAAACATAATGTGGTCAGCACGTTTCTCTAGTGCCCTGGGCAGCATTAACTTTTCTTTGCAACTTTCTTTGTAAGAGGTCCCAGGAACGATGCTGGCTGTAGGTAAGTCGAGTGATTCTGCTCCAGCTCATAAAAAGCGGGAAACTGCCTCTTTCATTTAACTCCCCCAGTTTGGGGTTTATGTTCAATAGCAAACTGCGACACTTTATGAATCCCTGCTGCTTAGTCAGGCCTCTTACAGGCCTTCGGGCTTTCCGGGCCTGAGGGCTGGCTTTGTCCAAGCTATCGTTACACCCTGCATGATTTATCACGCTTAAATTTAAGGACATCCACTCAATGAGGATTTTTATTTCGCATTTCTTGTCTCTTTTAGCCTTTAAGTGAACATAAATTATAAAAAGCCCCTTTAGTTCCAAGCTTTGGTATCGAATTTGTATTGTGCACGACCAGACTTGGTTGTTGCAAATGTGATGCAACCTAGCATCGAACAGGCTTTCACTCTTCCTCCTTGGGACGCTCCCTTGGTGCTGAGGTGTCAGAGTACCCGACCTCAGCCTGGAGGTTGCTCTGACCTCAATCACTGCGGGTCAAACCACGAGGCGCTTTGAAAATTCAGCTGGCCGAAGGGTGCCGTCCATCGCTGCACAAACACGCGTGGGAACCCGCAAGGCAAAGTCATCTTGCAACGCTCAATCTCTGCACTGAATTTTGACGCTAAAAATCATCGCAGGCGGTGCTGGTTCCAGGCGTCGGATGGCACGGGCGGAGGGTAGCTACCATCCACGCGCCTCAGTGGTGGCACCTTTCTTGCTTGTTCTAAAATAGAAATATTTACTTCGATTTTTCTTTTAGAAAGCTGATTCTTTAACTATTTGCAAAATGAGACTGCACCCTCTTCACTCTTCATCGGACCCGTTTAAGAAAGCAGCGTGGGAACTCGTGTCGCCCTTCTGCTTCCAGACTCCCAGGCCGATGTAGGGTTCTCCACCGATTCTCCTGCACCTCTGAAGGCAACTGCAACACAAGAGCGAACCGCAGTTAACCAAGCCCCGAACCTAGTGCCCGTCACCAGATTGCTCAGGGAGGCAAAGTGAGACAGCAGAAATACGCAGAGGGACAGAAACCGCTACAGAGGCTTTCAAATGCTTGGGTTTTGTTCCTTTTGAGTCCGTACAAAGCCCTTTGCCTGCACAGCCTGCTCTCGCGCCGCAGCAGCCCACGCAGCGGCCTTCGGAGGCGTTTAGGCTGCAGGAGCCGCGCTGAGATGGGGTAACACCCCCGTCCCCTTTCAAACACCTTGGAAAAGCCGTGCCGGGGGCTGGCAATGCTTTAGCAATCAGCGTGATGTTGCACCTCTAACACGTTAGTGACTGTCAGCTGCTAGGCAATCTTGGAAGAGAGGGGAGGACGGCAGGCCAAGTGTCACGCGTTCCTGGTGGCGCTCTGATTTCTCTATTGGATTACAGTTTGACTTTCACCCAGGGCAGGGAAATAAAAGTGGTGTGACTTCCAAGAGCAGCTTGGCGGGCTAGGTGGTTTGACTTCTCCCTGTTTGACGCGTGCGCCTCTCGCTGACACTGTTTTGCATTCTGGGCGCTCGACAAAGAAAACCCACATACCCGTCGCTGCGCTCTAAAACTTGCTTATTCAGCTGCGACTTTGTACTCCAGGAGCGGATATTTAGCACTGTGCCTTCACTCCAGACATCCCCATAGCTGCCTGCCCGCCCTGCTTCTGCCCCAGCCGTACCAGAAAGCGAGGGTGTAGTTTATAGTCAGGATGAACACAGCGGCTGCCCAGTGCCAGAAGAAGCACATGGTGAGGAACATGACGTTGTTGTGGTCTTTCTCGTCCCACATCGGGCCTCCCCATGGCTGGAACAGCACGACCCCGATCTAGATGGAAGAAGCCATCTGTTATTTTGGGGAGAAGGGAGCATATTGAGCCACTCTGGCACCCTCTGCTCCACTTCTGTTATTACCGTGAGCCACACTGTAACCAAGGGGCTTGAGTCTGTGTTTTACCAAGACAGCGCTGGACTCACTAGACCCGAGTTCAAATCTCAGCTTTGCAATGACTTTCATGCATGACCCTGGGTCAGTCGCAAATAGGGTTACTGCTTTCCAACCTCAACGGGGTATTTTGGAGGCCAACTGGGGGTGGTGAGGTGCGTTTTTTCTGGGAGGAAAGTGCTGAGAACGGCCTGGGTGCCTGAACCTGGCACGCTTGGCCTTGCAATGAGCCCCCCGTTCCTTGCCGAGCCGCGGGCTTGCAGGAATGGTTGGGCTTGACACGCTCCAGAATGAGTTTTGTTGGATGGTCATCTCCAAAAGGAGGCAACTCCAAGCAAGCCTGTGCCTCGGGTCTCTCTTCTCCTGTACAAGATCTGGACACGTTTGTCCTTCTGCGTTGCAGATACCAACCCATCCTTTAAGAACGCCAAATTTATTGGTTTACGACCTCAGCCAGCCCAGGTTTTAATCTCCAAATAAAGGCCGGTGTGGCGGAAAAAGAGAAGGCTCTCGATTTCTTTTTGGTGGCTTAGTTTTGGGATCAGTTATCTCTAACTAATTTCATTGCTTCTCAAGCTATTGCCAAAGCAATCAGATGGCCACATCTTTACTCAGCCGTTTTATTGCGTGGTGTGGGTTGCGTCTTTCCTCTAAACCAGAGGGAGTGCTGTAGGGTGCATTAGACACATCAAGCAATTAGTACTTGGCTGTTAGGTACTGTAAAATGTTGCTTGCTCACTGTGAGTACTCTCTTCCCCCCACTAGAGAAGCTATAAGCCAAGACAAACAGCTATTTCAGCAGTAGCAGTCATCAGAGATGACCTGTGGTAAGTAAATTTTCATGCTGGGTTACGATCCATTTATGAAGTGAGCCTTGCAAAATTATTCTTTAGAGAAAACTGTTTGATGTGTGATGTACATCTTCCCTTTCCCATTTCGCCCCTGCCTCAGCGCTCTGCTCCACAGGAGAAAGAAGGTTTTACTGACCTGCCAAAACCACGTTCCCTGGACAATGGTGACGCCAGCTCTGAACAGCTCCAGGACTATGTTATCCCGGAGGAAGACTTCCAGCAGGATGCTGCAGGCCCCTGAAAATATGGCGATGAGCAGCAGGGAGTGGATATGCTGATCCAGCATGGGGCGGTGAAGGACGTGGTAATAGAAGAGAAAACCTGCCAAAATTTGTACCACACTTAGACCAGCATTAACAACAGCAAAGCACAGCCACTCTGCGCTTGTAGAGTAAATCGGTTCCACCGACATCTCAGCACGCTTCACCACAGCAGAAACGGGAGCCCCACGTACATAAAATCTGCAAGCTAAAGGACAGCGATGTGAAATGAATGCCTTGAGGTCCCATGGACATGAGCAGCTACCGAGAGCACCCAGGTCTCCTCCGAGTCCTTGTCTTACAGCACTCAACACTGCAAGTCCAGTCAGTTCTTACAGCAGATTTTTATTACTGCTAAACACATAGCAAAATTGCCTTTTTCTCCACGGTGGAGTGTATGGTATGGCAAGGCAGGCAGAAAACCTGCCTGGTCAGCCTGGAGAGGGGTCTCCACGCGAACAAGAAGACTCAGTGGGGCACCCCTCGCTCCAGTCCTCCCACTCACAGCCTCTAATTTGGGGCAGCACGATGAGATGCCCAACATTTGCAGGGAGTATCTGGGCAATGCTGGTACAAAAGGCAGAGGCAGAGGACAGAAAAACGGCGTTTTTCTCCCTGTGTCCGTGCCATCAGCCTCTTCAGATCACCCTCCCCTCTCAGCCAGATTCCTGCTGTATCCTGCTTTTCTGTTACTTAACCTTCACCATTTTCCTGGGAGCTGGAAATCATAGCTTTCCTTCTGTTACCTACCCGACTTTACCTGTTGAATTATCTGTGCTGCTTCTTTAAAGCCACCGGGGTTGGGGAAAGGCAAATAACACAAGACACTCCTTGATAAAGGATTTGCCTAAGTAAGCAAGAACTTCACTTCCTAGTGTCCTTTCCTTGCCTTGTTTGAT
Source organism: Struthio camelus (assembly GCF_040807025.1). Taxonomy (NCBI): domain Eukaryota; kingdom Metazoa; phylum Chordata; class Aves; order Struthioniformes; family Struthionidae; genus Struthio; species Struthio camelus. The sequence goes on from NC_090963.1 coordinate 7,134,530, forward strand.
CTGAGAGAGGTCTGAAATTCTGACTCTTGACCTGCAAGGTAGTCTGAAGCGAAAATGATATTCATGATGCACTCAAGCCAGAAGTCACTCGAACTTGCCACGTGCAAGGCGAGCAGATGAGGATGGCGCTGCCTGCGGCGCAACGGCTCTCTGGAGGAGCACGGCGGCTCCGACAGCTCTGGGGATGCCAGACAAATGCAGCATCCCCCGGCCGTTTATCACAGCAAGGAAACTCAGCCTGCCGTTTGGTACCCCGTCACCCGAGAGACCCGTGCCGCATACGGCAGTAATTAGGCAGCAGCCGTTCTTCAAAGACAGAATCTGGGTTTTACCACCGCCAGGCAAAGTGTAGCCATCTCCTCCCACAGCCCCTCAACGTCATGTTTGCCGTGAAGCATGCCTGACCCTAGCGATGGTCTGTGGGTCACTTTTGGGAAAGCATGGGGGTGATGTGGCCTGCCTCCGGTTACGTGCCCCAGCTTGCGTCTGTGCTCAGCTGCTCGTCTACTGCTGCACAGGAGACCATCCAGAGTATGGGGACCACCTGATTTCGTCTTGCTGGCTTCTATCTCCAGGCAGACCCTCGAGAAGAGAGCTGACAGGCAGAAGGGCCTATTGATGCCTGCACTTCCCATCTTGCTACAGACAGCCCTCACTAGCGTATCAGACCCAAAAGGGCCTTAACTGCAGGGACATTCAGAGAGATATCCCAAACCCGGCAAGTTTTGGTCCCTCTCTGCCTCCCCGTCACATATCCCTCCCCTGATGAAAGGACGTGTCGCCTTCTACCGACCTTCAACAAACACAGCCACAGAGAGCATGAGGCGATCCAGGCCCAGCGGCACCGCCTGGGAGAAATAGGTCAAGACGTCCACCACCCCCGAGAGGCCGTAGAAGAGGTACATGGTGGTGTGCTGCCAGTTCATCAGCTTCACCCAGTCACGCTTCTCCCCGCTGTAGAGATACAGGTGCGGGCCGTCGGGGACGAACTGCTCCGCCAGCATGCCTGCACGGGCACACGAGATCACGCCGTTTTCCTTCTGAGGGACCGGTTTATGCACGAGGGTGGGTGCTGCTATTCGTTGCTGCAGGGGGTTTCTGAAGCTGAGAGCTAATGACTTTGCGGTAGGGAGAAAGGACTGGATATAGAAATCAGGACGGTCTGTATTAAGGGTAGCTGAGCTTTGGGAAAGGTCATGAGACTGGATCTTCTCACGTCCAACTCTACTTAGAGATCAAGACAAAACAAATATGAGGGACACCTCCTTCCACGTTGTCTCTGGAGTACGGACACAAGGACTCTGCTGCAGTCATCACTACAGGATGGAAAGTTAGCAGCGCATCTACTAAAATAGGCTGATATAATCCTTACCTATTAGAGCGAAGGTGATTTTGACTCCCCCTTCAATGGCATCGGCCCGCTGGAAACAATAATTTCTGTGGGACTTCTTATTTGCTTTCTGGCTGAGATGCCTCAGTGGGTATTTCACTGACCACCAGAGCCCAAAGAGGAGGAAGAAACTGCCTGGAAGCGCGTGACCCTTGAAGTTTGCCATCCCTGATAACTTCTTGGATCTAAAAGGCAAAGAAAAACCAATGTCGTTAAATGGCCTACACTGCTGTTTGACATAACGCCGCGAATGCCCGGGGGTGGGTTCGATCCTTCCCAGGAACGGGGACGCAGGCCGAGCTCCTCGCGCGCCTCCGTGCCCTCTTCGTCCCACGGTCGAAAGGGAGGCGTTTCTCGGCGGCAGCCGCGCGGGGCCCTTCAACGCCAGCTCGAGCAGAGCCGCTGTTTGCCAGCACCGCTAGCACAGTCCGATAGGTTAATACAATAGGCTCGTTAGGCCGTTGAAGGAGACGACCAGGTCGGCCCTATAGCCTTGTGACAAGGGGAGCAGCCAGCCCGAGCCAAGGAGATGGCTGAAAAAATCTGGGTAAACAGCGAACCACTTCACATGTATATATAGCAGCCCGCTGTTAGGAAAACTAGGCAGACAGCAGCATACCATGAGAAGAGAGTAACGTAGCAACGTCGTCCTGCATTAATGTGCATTAATGTTATCGTTCCTATGTTACGCAGCTATTGCAACAATATCATATGTCACATGCACACGTCCCTGAACTCGCGCCAGCAGCTCTGTTTTAAAGCTAGGGATTGAGCAGGAACGGACGGCTCTGCACGCGGCGCGGGCAAAACGTTATTACCTACAGGAGACAGAACCGAAGCGGGCAAAGACACAGGTGGCTTCTGTCCCTTGAACCCAAACACAACCCGCTCCGGGCTCAAGACGGGCTCCGGGGAGCACGAACCGCGTGCCGCCTGCGCCCGCGGCTGGCAGCGGAGGAGAGCGGGCGCCCCAGTCCACCTTACCCTGCCGGCGGGCCGGGCGCCGGGCACCGTTTCGAGCGGTTTGCGTGGCACGCACCCGGGCGGTTTTTCGCTAGCAGGAAGCAGGACGTGCGGCAGCTGACCTGGAACGCGGGACGAGGGAAACCGATTTCTTCAGCCTCGCTTCCTGCTCAGAAAACGTGCAAAAGGTGAACGCAGGGGGGGGGGGGGGAAAAAGAAACACAAAAAAAATAACCCCGGGTTTCGCCGGGGCTGCCCGCCGAGCCCGCGGCTCTCGTTTCTCCGGGCGGCTCCGACTCTACCTGCAGTCTACCGCATTGGGAAAAAAAAATAAGCTCGAGAGCCAAGGGATGCCGGCGTTCGCGGCCACGGAGCGCTCTGCCACCAGCCAAAACTCACAGGGCATCACCGGAAAGCGTGACTTTGCCCGGTTTCTTAATGTGCTGTTTCTCCTTCGTCTAATCTGGGTGGCCGATAACGTGCCTGAGTTCCCCGTTTGCTTCTAATTAATGCACTTTGCCCCCCGGCGTGTTTATTACGATACCGCGCGCTATGCTGGCTTAATCATTTACTGTTTCATCTGCTCTTATTGCCTCGCAAGGGAGTCCGTTTCGCCTCGTTTTAGAGCTAATTCGCCAAACCACCCAGCGAGGCAGCCAGGGCCCAAGGGAGGATGGTGAAGAACCCCATGATTTGGAAGAACTGGGCGCGTTTTAACCTAAAAAGGACAACCCCAAGGGCAGATGCGGCAACGAGCTCCAAAACTGGGGAGCTGCTCTCCGTCTGCACCCGATTCAGGTCCCCTCTGCTCTTGTACGCCTGTCGCTTTTCTGTGAAGGCCACAGAGGGCCTCTTGGTGGCCAAATCCTGGGCCCTCAGCGTTTTCCAAAGGTCTCATTCGCTTCACCACGTCCTCCGTAAAGGTTTTATTAGACCACTGATAATGATTCGGTCAGGGCACTATTTCCATTTGGAAATTAAAGTCTAAAGTCCCCTATGGGAAACAGCTCACAGCCATCACCCGTGCGATTCGCTTCGCCCTTCGGCCTCCACAAAGCGGGCGGTGAAGGCGAGTGGGAGGTCCGTGGACCTGCTGCGGGGCTAACGTCGGAAAAGCCGCGCGGGGGCACGTCTGGGAGCAGCGCAGCTCTTTGTAGGCCCCTCGAGCCGGTTTCGGCCTCCGCCTGCAGCATCCAGCAGCGGAGCGGAGCGCCGAGGCCAGGCCTTGGAGAGCTGAGGTGCTTCAGCCAAAAATCCTCCTCCTCAGCCCGTTTCCTACCCTGCGTGTTCTCCGTTTGCATCGCATCTCCTTGCCTTCCAATGCAACATAACCTCATGGCCCACATACGCTGCAGGTGAAACGGAGGTGATATTTGCCTGACTGGAGAGGGAGAGATGGACTTGAGGCTAATTATACCCTCCCTAGATGGAAAGATTACAAAGGAGGCATCCAAGAGACGTCAAGAGAAAAAGCAACTTGTGCAACCAGAAGTTTCCCTATCTCGTTCCTCTCCTTCCCCGGTCTGTTGGCCGGCTGTCCGTCCGCACTTCCCGGCTCCGCAGCAGCAAGCATCCGTTACCAGCGCTGCCTCGCTGGCCCGCGAGGGCTCAGGAGCAATTGTAACCATAGGAGCCCTTCCATCAGTTCCCCTCGGAGCTGCTTCCCTAGTGCATTAATGTCGGACCCAAACCCCGCTCCAAATGATTTTATCCCATTATTATCCTTTTTTTTTTTTCTGTTTTTTAACCTTCTATCTCTGCCTCCATCAGCACCAGGGAGTATAATGGTAAAAGCAAACAATCACGTTATTTGTTACTAATACTGACCGGCCCGGCTCCGTCTGCAAAACCAGGAGAGCGACTTCTCCGCCTTTAAAGGTTACGTTGGGGTTTTAGCCCTAGGTTAAGAAATATCGTAAAGATTGGGACCGATGGGGCTCGACGGCGGGAGAGGAGCTGAAGAGCCGCCGGGTGCTGCAGGAGCTTGTACCGCACCTAGAGCGGGACTGAGCTCACCCGAAAACGAAGGGCTGCTGCTTCTGCACTTTATGGCGTGCGTTTGCGCGTGTGCGCTTTTAAGGCAACCAGAGCGGACCTCGATGACCGCCTGCCTTAGGAAACGCGCGTTACCCTCCAGAAAACCCGGTTTTAACTCTGCTCCTCTGCCTCGCTGCTACGAGATCGAAGGGCTTTGCCGAGGTCCGGCCGCTGGGAGCAGCGCCGGCGCTGCGGCCCCCCTCGGCTCACGGCCGCCGCCGCGAACCGGCGACTCGGGAACGGCGTTGCGGCCGCCGGGAAGCGTTGACCGCAGCGGTGAGTGCCGTCTCCGTCGGCGCGGCTCGCCAAATTGCCCCGTCTCCGCTGCCCGCCGCTTATTGCCTTGGACCGGAACGAGGGTTATTCGCCCCGTTGGGAGGAGACGCCTGCTCCTGCCCGGGGTCCCCGGGAGCTGGTTTAAGGCAGATCCATAACACGGCGCTGATTAAACACTCCTTTCGGGCTGCCTTTGGCATCGTTCAGAGAAAACTTGCCGGGGCAAACGCGATACGGCTATTAAAGGAAGCCACTTTGGCTTCTGTCTGCTAAAGGTATAGCCAACCGCTCCCCTTAAATAGCTACGCCACTCCGATTTCAACGCGCTGGACGTACAGCCACCCCGGCGCCTTAAGCGGGCGCCCCTGAGCCCGCTACGTCGGGGCGCCGCGGTTCGACGGCCAGCTGCGGCGCTCGGATGCAACCCCCGGGAGATGCTCTGCCCGCCGGCCGCCGCTCCTCGTGCTGGACGGCGCCGAGGCCGTTAGCCTTGGAGGCCAGGCCGAGAGGAAGAGGAAGGAGCCCTTCCTCTCGCTTTGATGAGTCCCTGGGCTCTGCCTTTGCTGCCGCGCACCGCCCCCCCCCTGCAACAGGCCTATTTTTGGGGGGTTAGAAGAGCGGTTTCTGGGCAAGTCTGCAGCAAGGGGAAGGTGGGGAGAGTTTCTGCTCCGGTGCACGCGTGGCGCCAGGACGTCGGTCCAGCTGTGCCAGCTGCGGGGCTGGATGCGGAGCAGGGTGCGGGAAAGGGTTTCGGCAGCTCCCCGCGCGGGGAACCCCCCCCGGCCGCCACCTCGCTGCCCCGCTCCCCGCCTCCGCTCGGGCCCTGCTTGTCGGATTTATTTCTCGACTTCCTCCTTGGACGCGAGCCCCAGCCCGCTGCCAGGCTGTCGTCCCCCGGCCGCGTCCCAGCCTGGTGGGGACAACGGCGAGGCTGCCCGCGGCGGGTCCCTGGGACACCCCCGGCCTGGGGGAGGGGGGGTGGGTTTGGGAGGGAGCCGGGGCAGAGCCCCCGCTGCCGGCCAGCACCACGTCTCCCAGCCCAGCTCTTGGCTGCTTTCCCAAGGGGAAAGGCTCCAGGTTCCCTGCTCATGGAGGGGGGGGGTCGAGCAGCGGCCGCGGCGGACCCCCCCCCCCAACTGCGCGCCGCCGACTTTTTTTTTGGGGGGGGGCGGGAAGCAGGTGGGTTCCCTTCCCCCTCCCAGCTCCGGGGTGTGTGTGTTGGGGGGGGGGCGGCGGTTTAGCACAATTTGGGGCGATTTGCACCGCTTAAGGGTGAGACCCCCCCCCGCCCCTTCCCCAACCACCACCCCGGCCCCCAGCCCTTTGCCGGCGCGATGCCCCCTCGGTCACCCGCGGCGAGCGGCGCGTTACCTGCCGGGCGCGGGGCGGCGGCGGCGCGGCACCTGCGCCCGGGCGCGCCGCTCCTCCCCGCCGGGCCCCGGCCCGCCCTCCTCCAAACGCCTCCCGTTTCCCCCCTTTGCGACTCGTGTCCCACCGGGCGGAAGCCGTCGTAACCCCTATTTCAACTCGCAAGGTGATTTCTTTTTTTTTCCCCCCCCTCCCTCCCCCCCCATCTCCCCGACCGGGCTCCCTCTAAAACGGAGTTTATTCTTAATAATCCTTTCCGCTTGCATCTCGCCGGCTCGGTGAGCGCTTTACCAATGTTGAATAATTAACCCCCACGACACCCCGGGGAGGGAGGCAAGCGTTAGCAGCCCGATTCGCAACGGGAGCCCCGGCAGAGCGGGCGGTGCGATAGCCCTCTCGGTCCCTTCGCGGGGCGCAGGCGCTTGCGTCCCCGCCTGCCTCGGGGAGTTTGCCGGGACCGAGCAGAGTTTCGCTGTCTGGGCACGGCGAGGGGGTTTGGAAAAACCCGCACCTCAGCTCGCAAGCGAGCCTCCGCTTGGAGACAGCGCCTAGCCATTATTTTTCAGGAAGACGAACAAACACGGGATCTCCAAGATGCAAACGAAGCACCAAAAAAAAACCAAAAAAAAAATTTGCTTTTTTGTTGCTCATTTGCTAACTATGAACTTCCAAGGTCCTCGACTAGGTGTGTAAGTCCCACGGCCGCCTCTCATCTCCGACCGGGTGAGATTAGCTATTCCGGCACAGACGCGGCTCCGTAGTCTAAATCTGCCCTTGCCGAACGTTTGGCTCTGCGTTGTTCGTGTTTCTTGGCTACCAGGAAATTTGCACCGTCAAATACGTGCGGGACGCAACCGCAAAGTGGTGGGGCTGGATCTCAACGCGAGGAAACAAGAAGCTGCTCCACGCGTGTCGGTTACAGCAAACATCTCCCCTGAGCCGGTGCTTAAACAGATGCCGAATCTGTGCTCAGTCCGGCGAAGCGCCAGAGCTTCCCCTTCCCCGTGGTGCGGAGCAACCGGTTCCCAATGAAACCCCAAGAGCAAATCCATCCTCTCCCTCCCTTTAGAAGGCCAATACTGGGCAGCCTGGCTAATGTCAGAGCGAGCGTATTTTGGGATGAGAAAGTCAGGCTGCGTCCTCCCCGCCTCTTCTTTAATTTAGACCCGTCTCTTCACTAGAGTTCAGCCACCCCTTGAAGCCCTCACAGTTCCTGAAACGTGCCTTGACGTCACGTTCACTAACTACAACTCATCTAACCCGCGTCTGGACTGTGGCCTCTGCCCAGCTATGGGCACCGGGCTACCCCTCGAGATGGGGGTCCCCCTGTCCGCACTGCCTGGCACAGAAACAAAACAACCCCCCAAAACCCCACAAGATTTAAGTCTGGATTAGCGGCTTTTCCAAATCTTGTTGCATTGACATGAAGTCAACCCTGGACCAAAGTCACTTTAAAAAGAAAAGAAAAAGGAAAATCAAAACCACTGTTCCAGGGACTTTCCAGGCCCCAGAAAGCTGGTTTTTGCCCTATCCGTCTCTAATTTTTCATCTCCCGCTGTCTATTTTCTCTCCGCCTATTCAACACCGACTCTAAAACCTCAGCCCTTCCGCAACGTCCCTCTGCAACCGTATCCACCGCCCCTTCGATCGCTGACAGCAGCCTGTCATCTCCTTATGCTGGCCCATAAATCCACAGGGAGTGACCCAGGAAGGTGGGAGTTGGCTGCTCCGGGAAATTTCTTGGAGAGCCCCCCGGGGAGATAACAGGCTCTGTGATACCTGCCATCTCCACGAACGCCCTCTTAAATACAGGCTAGAGCATGCAGTGGGAAGAGGAGGGAGAGATGCATTCGTGTAATTTTGCTCGGAAAGCCCTCCGAATGAATTAATTGCTTTGGGAAACGGGGGGAGATAATGGACTGCAAGAGCCAGCAAAATTCGTTTCCTCCTTTTCACATGCTCGCAAGGCGGCAGATGGAAGAATCACCTTGCCGTGTGGACGTGCACCCTGGCAGCTAAGCTGCACAGACTGGCTGCAGTTTTAGGATGCGTGAAAATTTGGAAGCAAGCCAGAGGGCTGCGTGGCATGCCTGCGCACACACATGGGTGCTTGTGGGTCCCTCACTGGCACGTCAGCTTGTTTTCCAAGTGTGCATCGAACACCTTAATCAACGCCTCGTTTTCCTCTCTCTCCTCCACGCAGAAGGCTTAAGGGTGCGTGTGAAACCTGCCTGAAAGAGCACAGCTCTCCATGTCTCTGGTGCCACGTCTGCTGCACCAGGCTTCGCTGAAGAGGATTTGGGGAAGGTTTCATTCGAAGCGTGCTCAGACCTCGTCGTTAACTCATGCTGCAGAAGCATTTATCACGCATCCGCATGGCCCATTAATATCTTTGCTATCTTTTTTTCCAGGAGAAAACTACACCCCGAAGTCACTGCCTCATTCAGGTATCGTGTCCCTGATAGAAGCTCATCTTCATGTGCTCATTAGCTCTGTTTTTTCCCTTTCTGAACTGATTACGGCTCTGGCAGCACAGAGGCATATACCACGCAGTTAAGGCCTGGAAAGCTCTTTGCCGCTGCTACTGCAGTGCAGAATAAGATGCAGTATTGCAGCAGCAACCTCAGAACTGATGGTCGTGATCCAAGAACGGTGCTTCAAGCATCGCGTAAGGGACGGGCAGCTTTGGGTTTGAAATTCTGGGCAAGAAAGTGGGCTGATAGGTGAATCTGAAAGATAAGAAATGGTCAATAGGAGAGGGGCGCTGTCTTGTGGCCTCCTCCAAAGCACAATCAGCGCAACTCACTCCACGCGATGGGCGGCTTTAATTCCCCAGCCCGCTGTGACATGCAGGGCCATGAGGAGCGATGGGCTGGGCATTGCCAAAGAGGACGGTGAGGGACTCTCTGAACTGCACTTGAAACGTGGCCCAAATCCTGCAAACGCTCTGTTCCCTCACAAAGACACCTATGAAGAAGTTCGCCAGATGGCAAAAAACAAGAAAAAAAACCAAATCCGACACAGGGCATCTGCAGCAGCCTCCCCAGCCCAGGCGGCGAAGGCACGCCAAACTGCGGCTGCAAAGAGCAAACCAAATGTGCGTGCAGCCAAGCCCAAAATAAACCGAGGAGGACCGCTTTTGTGCGGAAATTGGCCAAGAAAGTCAACGCGCGCGAACGGAAAACCGAAGGTTTCTGCGAGCAGCCTCCTCATGAACAGATCCGAGGCCCTGGCAAGGGCAAAAATAGACAAGACGAGACTGCAGGTCAAAGTGCTCAGAGAGGACGTGATGCAAACTGCATCAGTCCCGGCTGGATGGCAACGCGAGAGCCCTTGGGAAAGCTGGAAGCATCAATAAGGACAGAAGTTCACTAAACAGAGAATTGTGTACTCCGGCAAACGACATATCGGAAGCAGCAAAGGTGGCGAGCACCATAACAGTGACAGCCATTACACAGGGAAATAAATAGAGATATGATAGCAGCGAAAGTTTAAGGGAGTCGCACTGGAAGAGGAGCACAAAACAGGCACAACTCCATGGGAAATTTCAGCATCGGACAAGCAAAAGCCAATGGGAAAAAATACTCACAGCTGAGGTGGGACAAAAAAAGCAGAAGAAATGCTGGGCAAAGCCGCTCCTGTAATAGCGTGGGGCACCCCGCGTTTCTTCGTCGCAGCGGCCACGCTAAGGAGATAGGCAGCGCTTTGCAAAACTACCGTGCTTTTCGGCTAAATTGCAGCTTTTCACAAGCTCCTTTGCTGGGTACGGGGGATCGGGCTTTTTGGAGGCTTTTCTCCCTCTCCTTCAGGCTGTGGCTCAGCAGTGAGCGGAGCAAGGGTGCATCTCGGCAGCGGAGGGAGCAACGTCGCCGCCAAGCCCCGCGGCTGAGGTGGCCCTTGCTGGTGGTGGCCGGGGGAATGCGTGGAAAAGCGAGTGACACTTGTCCAGGGAGTTGTTGGTCTGCTCACCTGGAGCTGGACGAAACATTTTTGACTCTTGGTTGAGGTTATCTGAAAAATAAAGCTCCTCGGGACCAGAGGTATCTGCAGGGAAAGAAGGGAAATGGGGAAAGAGAACAGAGAGTGGGGGGAAAAAAAGCAAAAAGTAAATGTGGTGGGTGGTTTCATGTGAAAAGAGAAGGGAAAATCAGCATGCCAGTTTGACGCTTTAAAACTAAACTCTTCCCATTTTTTTTAAATTAGTCTTGGCAAGCTCCATTATTAATCCTGATATTTCCTCTTCCTTCTTCCCAATATTTATCACCAGTTACAACTTCTCGCTTGCTTTTATCCCCTTCCCACCTCCAGCACCACTGCTTCAGCTCTGACTGTCTTCTGAAAAACCATTTGTGATTTCTGGTAAATTTTCCAGCTTCTGCTCCGTTCGGGGCGCTGCAGTTCAGAGATCACAGGCAGGGTCCAGGGACGAGCGAGAACGCAGAAACTGAGATTTATTGACCTTTAGCAATTAAAACTGAGCCGAGCGAGGAGCGGCTGCACATCCTCACCGCGGTAAAACCTCCTGCGCCGGAGGAGCCCGGGGACGCTGGCAGGCTGAGGACGGCGAGCACGCACAACTCATCACATAGGTGTCCCCTATGCAGAGGTACTCCTGCTGGGCACTCTTGGGAGAAGCAAGGAAGGAGGCAAGGCCCAAACTTTTAAGCTTACCCTATAAACCCTTACCCACGCAGGACGGCGGCGCAAGATGTGGGAACACTAGGGGGTGCTGAGGGCTCGCGGAAACGCTCCGGCACCGCCAAGCGCCGCTTGGCTCGGGGGGGAAACTGAGGCACAAGGCGAGGCATTCCCTGGCCGTCCCGGCCCAGCTCCCCAACACGGCCCGCGGCACCTCCCCAGCAAGCAGAGCCTATTTCCTTTCGCTTCAGCCCCCCCGCTCCGCCAAAAAAGAAACGCGAGGGCTTTCGAACGCTTCTGCGAAGCGAGACGGGAGTTGTGCCAAAGCGTCTGTTTTGCAGGCTGGAAGGTGGAGCTGCGGTCTGCCGCCGGCCCCGGCCGGGCTTCGCTCTGCTCATCGCAGCCGGCGGCGGAGTCCGGCGGCGAGGGCCCTCCGGCACGAGGGCCGCCGGGGACGGGGCCGCTCCTCGGCGCCTCCTTCCCTTCCGCAGTGACCCCACTTCCTAAAGCGGTGGATTTTATCACCGCCTCTATTTCTAGCCACTTTCCGAGCCCCTTGAAACCTCGAGCGGCTCCCGCAGCGTCCCACAGCAGCGAGCGTCCCGTGGCCCCTCGGCCGCCCCAAGGGCTCCCGCGTGCACCCCCGGTTCCCGCGGAGCTGGGGGAACTGGTTCCCATGCCTAAAAAAAAAAGAAAAAGAAAGAAAGCGAAGGTGGGGAACGAGGATGCGCTTTTTGGAACGAGGAGAGACGGACACGACGTCCCGCCGCGCTTTGCCCTCCCCAACTTTCGCCGCCCTCTTGCGCATGCAGAGCAGTTTTTTTCCGCCATCCTTAGGCACCCCCGTGCGAAACGCGGGGGCTGCTCATTAGGCTGAAAAATAATCCCCGTTGCCCCCTCTCTGCCGGCCCCCCGCCTCCCATTCCTCCCCGCTGCCCTGGGTGGCTCCGGTTACGCCACCCGTCCGCTAACAGCGGCTGAAAGAATTGCGCAGTTGTCACTGTCGTGCGGGGGGGCGGCGGGGGGGGGGGACTATTTTAAAACGCCGGCTTAGCCCAAAGGGCCGGGAGGACGGTGGCAAGGCCCAGCTGTCCGCACCGAGGGCGAGCGGGTGCTTCAAAGCGCCCCGCAGGATGCCTCCGCGCCGGCCCGGCCACCGCGGCGAGGGGACTGGCCACCCCGGCGGCCGGGGGGGGTCAATCACGGGGAGCCCACGCACTAATGGTATTTTGAGGTTGGGAAAGGGGACGGTGATGATCAGGGGGTTTAAGGACTTACCGCGTGCTCAGCTACCTGGTGGGGTGCAGGATGTGATCCTGGGCAATATGCTCTAGGTGACCCTGCTTGAACAGGGAGGTTGGACGAGATGATCTCCAGAGGTCCCTTCCAACCTAAACGATTCTGTGATTCTGTGATAACAGGGCAGGTGGCAAGCGGAGGCAGAAGGGCCGGGGGCAGCGGTGCCGCGCGCGTTGCGGGCGGCCGAGCCGGTTAGCCGAGGAGAAGGGAGCAATCCGGGATGTCAGGGAAGGGCTTCCCCATTTCTCCAAACCAGAAGACACCGTTTCTTACGCCGTCTGTAAGATAAGAGCTGCTGATGACACAGGATCAGTGTCTGTCAGCCCAAAGCCTACGCAGACCCCAACCTGTTTTTCCCTTCAGTTCAGCATAAGCCGCCAGGGCGGGTGGCAGGGAGAAGACAAGGATGCTCTTTTCACCTCGGTCTCTTCCTTACACTCTTCCCTTTCATTTGCAACGCCTGCAAACAAGCGGGATTGCACCGCTTCCCGACGGTCACCTAGGTCTGAGCCGGGCGCAAACCTGCGGCAAGTGCCTAGGAACCTGCTGCCCACCTGCTGGATCCTTTGCTCTCCACTTGGGCAGCGAAGCCCTGCAAGGTCCTCCAGGGGTGGAATCACAACCAGGAAGGGTGTTAATGTTCTCCAGCAAAGAGCTGATGGTTGCTTCTTGGACAGAGACTACTCTATAAGGGCTATGATCGAATGCAACTTTCTGAACAGCTTCTACACTTCTTTGCTCCCATCCACGTGTCCTGAGACCCCCCATGGTCCCTTGGACGAGGGAAGGGACCACTCCACTGGCACCCAGTACATCAAAACCAGAGCAAGGACAGGCAGGAGAAAAAAGAGGCATTTCTAGTGGGCAGAAAACAGCTCTTCTGCTGGTACAACCGCCTCCTTTCATTCCCCAGGAGCACACCAGCTTTCTTAAGACACCTCCAGGCACACGTGCTTGACCTGACACAAAGAGGTACCCATCCAAGACACGAGGCTCCAAATCAGCAACAAGAGCAACAACGGGATGCTGAATCGTGGGTGCTTTTCCAGACTTAGGCTCCGACTCGCCTTTCTGTTTTGCATCATTTCTCCGCAAGCCACTAAAGCACGCTGCTTGCACGTTTCCCGTGCTGAGCTTCCCGCTTGCTGCCAGCAGCGTATCCATCCCGGCTACCTTCCTGTCTGCGACGAGGTCCTGCTGCCTGTGCCATCTGTGTGAATTTGGCCCCCAACTCAACCACCATGAGAGACTGGTAATGAACCACCTAATCCACAGTAGAGCCACTTGTCCGTATGTTTCTCGTTCCTCCAAAGAGCTCTCTCCTCCCTTTCCCGGAAACATTAGACACTATAGTTAGCCCCAAACTTTTTTTTTTTTTTGAGTTTTTTTAATTAAAAAGCATAGTGGGCGTGCTGACCCAAGATGGGACTAGCCACTTTTCAGAGCTCGCATTGACTCCTCACCTCTGGTCTGCAAAGAAACCGGCAGAGGGGCTTTTTCGTTCTTACTTTTTTTTCCTTCGGGGTTACATGCGAGGACTGAGTCAGCTGGAGTCAGCCACAGGATTAAGGAAAGTGGTGTTTTGTAACCCTCCCTCTCTCTCTCGCAGGGCAAACTCCACCCATCCGTTTCACACCTCGCCTCCATCGGATATCCCCCCCCGGCTGGGCCCGAGGCGCTGGCTGCTTTTACCCTTTTCGCCCCAATACACATGACTTCCCGAGAGCCTCCCCGTCGCGAAGAATCGGCTATTCAAGGGTTCGCGCAAAGATTTCGCCCAAGGGGTTCCCGCGCGTCTTGCAGGACCCGGACCGCGGGCTGCTCCTCCGACGCCTTCGTTAAACGGGGCGGTGGGGGGAGCGCTGGCGAACCAAACGAGGCTTTACCTGGCGGCATGGAGAAGCTGGGCCAAACCACTCAGAAACCGGGCGCCCATCCAGGAGGGGCTGAAGCCTTGGACTCCTTGGCAGGTGAAGCGGGAGGACCGGCCATTCCCAGAGCCAGGCGAGATCCATCTGTCAGCAGCTGCAAGCCATTTATTAGACGGGTTTTAACGTTTCGGCAAAAGCCGCGTTTGGGGGAAGGAGGTTGAAGGGGGCAGGGGAGAGGGCAAAAACGTTGGGGAGGGGAAAAAAAAAAACCCCAAACCCCTATGTTAATTACCGGTGCATTTGTAGGAGGCAAAGCTGCCCCGGTCTGTCATCTCCTCCTGCCGCGTCCCTGCTTGCCGGGGCTCCCGCTGGCCGGACGGGCTCCCGCGGGACCCGTGTTTCTCGGCGTTGCCCTCGGCACGGCAGCTGCCGCCGGTTCCCCCCCGTTAGAAGGCACCGCCGGCCCTTCAGAAACCGTTCCGGCAGCATTTGTCGCAACAGCTTTCCGCTAATCTCTCTTTCATTTGTAATTATTTTATCGCCCGGGCGCTCCGACACCGGAGCCGCCCTCCGGCCCCGCGGCCGCGAGGGACCGTCGGCCGCCTGCGACCCGGCGTGCCGAGATTAAAAAAAAAAAAGGACGCCGGGGGCGGCGAGCGGAGACGGTCTCGCGAGGAAGACGGTGGGCTTCAAACGGCTCGGGGCTCCTCCGGGCTGTCCGCTCGAGGGCCGGGGCGATTGAAGTCGGCCGAGCTATGGAGCCGGCGGCCTTTGAGGCAGGCCGCGCCATCGCGGCCAAGAATAATTGAACAAATAGTTTATCTGGCTCACGGACAGCTGTAGGGAGCGGGCGATTTCCAGAGGATTAGGGCAGAGCTGTGAAAGGGAGCTCCCACGGGAAGTCTAAAACCCTCATCTTGAATTCGACCGGCCAGGAACACATGTTGGAGCCTTTGACTTACTTTTTAAGTAACTTTCCTTTCTTTCCAAACGACTCCATAAACCAAAAATTTTAAGTAGTTGAAGCGCGAGGCGGGAAAACGGGTTCCACGGGAGAGAGCTGGATTATTTAGTGGCAGTTGATTTCTAAATGGGGTTTTCCTCCGGTACTTACGTTAATTTGATCTAATCCTGCTGCTGTTATTTTAACTTTTTCTCCAGCGTTTCCATTTATTGGGTTTTAAGTTTATGGGAGTCACCAGGGCCCAGGGAAGGAGGCAAGGGAGCCGCCTTGTTGCCTTGCTCTTCCCACTTGTCTAGTGAAGCTCAGCCACGGCACGCAATTGGGACGTGCTTTCCGTTGCCGCCACCAAAAGCCTCCTTCCTCATAAAATTAACACCCAAAACAAACACTCTACACCCAGTTGCTGTTTTGCCTGGCGTAACGTCAGAGCAGATACAATCCCAAACCCCTCTACCTCTGATTGCGTGTGAGTAGATGCAGTGAGAGATGAAGATAAGACACCTCAGTGCTGGGTTACAGTTCAGCTACGGAAACTTCTTCTGCGTCATGTCCCACGGAGCGCTCCAACCTCTGCCTGAAGGATCATGTCTGGAGGAGCTAATCCAGATACCATCCGCGCCTCCACTCCACACCGGCGGACTCTATGCTGAGCCTGGCTCGGCCCCTCCGGGTTTCTCCTAAAACCTTTTCACAAAGCCATCAGATCTCCCCTTGGAGAGGGGATGAGCCTAAGGCTGCGAGCACAGATTATAGGTTTTTTGGGCGTAGTTTAAGGTCAGGAGTCTTCAGTAGACAGTGCTCAAGTTACTCAGAAATTTAGCTCACGTGGAGGTGGAGATGCTCAGGCACCCTAAAGCCTCCACCACCCTCCGTACCCCCTCTCCCTACAGCCTCAGAGCAAAAACTGTCTCAGTCCACCTGCAGACACACACAGAGAAGCAAAACGCAGTGAGCATCACTGGAAGTAACTCACCCGGTTTCGGGAGAGGTTTCTAGGAGAGCTGGGACCAGCTTCCAGCTTGAGCTCCCTGTCTCTCTCCCTTTGCTACACAGTCCAGATCACCAGGTTTGACCAGACATCTCATTTTCTAACAGCTACAATTACATGAGATGAACCTCCCTTTCCCAGCCAGAGGTT
This sequence comes from Struthio camelus, assembly GCF_040807025.1. Lineage (NCBI taxonomy): Eukaryota > Metazoa > Chordata > Aves > Struthioniformes > Struthionidae > Struthio > Struthio camelus. The sequence goes on from NC_090963.1 coordinate 7,150,474, forward strand.
GACTCCAGTCATCCCGGGTGGCCGCATTCGGCAGAGCCTGCAGGAGCACAGCCAACGCCATATCACCATGGTCACACCAACAACCGTGTTCACACCACCACAGCCTCAGCTTGAGGGTCTTCCCCTTTCCCCTAGCGTGAAAGGGTCCTTAAGACTGAGATCAGGGGTGTCAATGCCCTGGCCACCATGGGCTTCCCCCAGCTTTGCTCCACTGGAGACAAGAGGGCAGAACCGGTGGAAACCAAGTCCAATGCCATCTGCTTCCGTACTTCGCACCACCTCAGACTTGCATTTGGATCAGCAGAGAGACAGAGTTAACAATCTAATCACTATTTTTAGAAAACCAGTCCCCCTGCTGAGCATGTATTTGGCAATCGCTACAGCTGCATCACCAGCAGTAAAACCTTTGGGGATGGGTTTTGCCTAACTCCAGTCACTCATCAAGAAAATAAACATTTAAGCCCTTCCCTTGCTGGTACAAAATCATTCTTTATTGCCTTTTCATCACAGTATTATCCAAGCTAGTCTTAAATTCATTGGGGTGACAGGTCCCAGTGAAATCACGTGATTTTCTAATTCTTGCTATTGTAAAATGAAAAAAATGTGACACTTACTGGAGGAGAGATTCCCTGGGGGTTATTAAGCACACTGGTCTGGAGGCAGCCTTTGGCTCAGGGACTCCATAAACCACTGACTGCTGAAAGCTGCAATATTTACTAGAAAAAAAGATTTCTCTGTGCCATAGTTCTCAAGGATAGTCAGCTCAAAATTGTCTTTTTCTTGCTCTCCTTCCCTTGAATCTGGTAAAGCTATGGTTTCTGCTTGGTCCCAACATTTAGGTAGAAGGGGTGAGACTGGACAGGGCTGATTGATTGCCTCTGGGTGGAGGAGCTGCGGATACTCAATTTTTGGGCCAGTCATTCGGCATCTACGATCAGTGTCAACTTCTCGATTCGTGGCGGGGAGTAATTACTAGAGGAAGCTGAGATAAGGCAGTTCTAGCAGACTGCAATACATAAGCTACAGTTCAACTGGAAAAAAATGGAAAGAAAATCCAGCTTTTTTTTCTTTTTTAAATACCATTCAATCATTCCACTCACTGGAGAGACCTTAAATCGAATGTCAGCCCTAGAAAATGCATTACTTACTGCTGAATTGATGTCACTGCCAAAGAATTTTCTCTCGGCTTAAGCTGTCTGCTGCAACACGCCAGTGGCACGTTTGAGACATTTCCGTATTTGTGGAGCAAAATTCCTTGCGTTGGTTCTTCACTCTTCCCCTTTCCCCCCCATTTTTATTTAGTTCCTTTTCAAAGGCTGGGAGAGCTGGGCCCGCAGAGCAACAGGGCAGTTGACAGCAGGTTTCTGCAGTCAATGGGAAACACTCACACAGCCCACTTGGACTTTGCCCACCGAGCCGTGGAAGACCCAAGAGATTCCACCAAACCACTGAGATTCACCTCCAGACGCACGTTGGGCACCATGCCCTTGCTACCTCTCCCCGTTCATCTAGCACAGACGGCAGGAGCTGGAACCGGACAGGCGTTAATCGCAATTAAGAGGCAACATCTTCCACTGGGGGTTTGGTCAGGCACCTCTGCAGCCCGGGACCTGTTTGCCTCTTGAGTTTCGAGGCAGGTGTATCGATGACGCACAGGTCACGGAGGCTGTCACTGCAGCTGGCATGAAGGCTTGCACCTTGCTCGCGTTCCCAGACAATAGTTCCCAGGACGCGACGGCCGTGGGATGCAATCATCACGCTCCTGTGTGATGGCAGCGAGCGGCTCTCGGTGACTGCTCAGGCAAGCCGGCGAGAGGCCGTGCGTTGTAACACGCTCGTCTGCAGTGTGTTACGGGGCCATTAGATGTCTCCGCATGCTGCACTTGGACCTGGTGACGAGCACCGTGGGACTGCGGCTGAGCAGAGGTGTCGGCTGGCTGCATCTGAGACTGCTTTTTGGCTCAGGAGGACATAACGTCACTTAACATAGTGCCACTGAAGCTTTACGGGGGCGGACAACAAACCTGCAGTACATTAACACATCGAGCATCTAACACATCGAGCTGAGACAAATATTCTTTAAAAGTCTCGGCTTACAACCTGCACCATGTCCTCAGTTGTGCTTGGGCTTCAGTAGGAGTTAAGCATGCTCGTTATTTGGCAGGCCCAGATATTAACATTTGTTTGCTCCTCATCTCAGTTTCTTTCTTGCCATCCCGTTCTGGTACCCAAACCACAGCAGTGTCCCTCGCTTTTTCCTTCTCCCTTCATTCTCTCTCAGAAGGAAGGCAGAAACGCAGCCAGGATACTCCCAGGCTTTCCGCAGCCCTTGAGATTTGCTCCCTGCTCTTCCTCTCAGCAGAGCCTTCAAATCTTGACTTATTTTCAGATGGGTTATTTGTTTCTGTAGCCGTAAGGGCTTTGCTCCCCTTTTTGCACAGAACAAGCAGAGAACTCCTTTTACTGTATGATTCAATAGCACCTAGAGATCTCTTGGACATGCCTTTCATCCAGCACCAGTTGTACTAAGAAAATAAAAATCAGCAGGTGCTTGTTTGGAATTTTATATTGCCAATTTGGAAAATTGTCACAACCTCCATAGGCTGCCTCCTAGGGCTGACTGACCTCATAAGCTGACCCCAAGAGACCCAGCAAGACCTGCAGGCGAGGAGCAGGCCCCAAGCAGTAATGCAGGGCACTATCCACTTCAATGCAATGCACTTCAGTTTGGCACTAGTGTGCTAAAAGAGCGTCCCCACAAAGTGCTTCAAAGCCTCTGGATTAAGTTTACAAGTACTTTCAGCTTGCTGAGATCTGCAAAGCGCAGAGCTGCATGCGGCCCTTGCAAGCACAGGGCTGGAGGCGTTGCACCTGCAAACTGGCACCAGTCAGGGACCAAACCACCCTCAGATTTACCAGCCAGGGTAGAAGGGAAAACATAAAGCCACATGCTGCAGATGTTAAATATTTAAAAAGTGGCAAAGAAACTGGTAGCATCAGTCCTACATAGTAGTGCCATTACTGGAAGAAATTCAGCAAGCATCCTACAGCATCAGGAAACCCACTGACATAAAAAAGAAACCAGAGGGGTGGTGGGGTGTTATTAGGGAAGCTGTTTAAACACAAGCGAGAGGAAGGCCAGCCCAGTCCTCTCAAAGGAGGACGTGAGCTGGGTCCCCCGCCAGTCCCTTGTTCCCCAAAGGTTTTCTCCACCACCAGACAGGGCAGTTGTCACCCAGGGCAGGGGCATGACCAGGTGCCTACCAGGCTTCACCCACTCTGAGCTCCATGATTCAGCTTGCCCTGGCACCAGGGCCAACCCTCTTGGGACGAAACAGGGGCCCTGGCTGACTCACATTTTATTAGCTGCTGTCCTGGATGGGTTTCACCTGGAAACACTTGGAAACACCTAGGTCCAGTGGCCACAGTTGTGTAATTTCCCCTGTGAATGCTTTCCTGCCCTGTAGGCAAACATGCTTTGGAGTGAAATCCAAGCACCCCAAAAGCTGAAGCCATGCCGCTAGCACTGGAGGGATGATCTGAGAGCCCTTGGAGAAGTGACAGCTTAATAACGAGTCAGGTGCTTTTCAGGCAGAGACTGTAACCTACAGCAAGTGAAAATGTCAGGCTACCAGAAACGCCAACAACCGCGTATCAATCCTCGCCTTACCCCGGCAATTTCCCCTTGCAGCTTGATGCACTTTGGCTCAGCCCCTGATGGAAACATCTGGATTCTCTGCACTAGTGCAAAAAAACCCCAAAAGCCAAAAAATAAAAAAACCCCAAACCAACCCTCCCCCCCCGCCAAGATGCGATAGTTAAAACCATCCATAAGGCCTGCTTTGGGACATTTCCCTTGTCTTGCTGGGCAATGCTGCTGCTAGGTGACTTACCCATCTGGAGCTTCATCTACCTTGCAATGAGCCCGAAAGGGCTGGTAAGTTTAGGAGTAGTGGCCAGTCTGTGATCTGAGGGGAGGCTTTTTTGAGTCTCAAGAAGCAAACAGGGAAGATTGAACAATTAAGGCTGCTAAGTGCCCCAAAAATCTGCCTGAGTTAAATTTGTCCCTGGCCTCGCTCCGGTGGCCACCGTGGTGGCGAGGGTGGCTGCTCCCTGTGCCATGCTTGATGCCCCCAGCAGTCCTGAAAGCCCAGACTGGAGCTCAGGGCTCCTTGCCCCGGCAGTGCTTCTCCTGTTCCTTCTAAGAGGGGACACTGCCCGGCTGAGGGAAAACACCTGAGATGTGCTAAAATTGCTCTTACTCTGGGATTATTCTCATACATATTCTCCAGCCTGACAGGAGACAAAGAGCTCACTTGTAATGCTGTCTGGTTTTTATAACCCCCACTCAGCCACCCGCTTGACCTATCTTTAACAGGAGTCATCAGATCTGTCCTCACTCAGGTCATTTTTCCAAATCTCCCTAGCCCCAAAGCCCTGTCCTCCACGGCTGTTAAACAGGCTCTGCATGGTGGTACCCTCACCGAGTGCCAAGGGTCTCTCAGAAAAGGTCTTAAGAGTAGATACGCAAAAACATGCAGGAACCTACATCCCAGTGAAATCAGTAGGATTTAGGATCCCACCAGCATGTATGTACCTGGTGTCTAGTGCTCAGCACACATTTTAAGTATCGCTGAATATAGGAGGTGGGCTGAAGCTTTGCCATAGTGCCCTGGATTCATTTTACGAGTTCACCACCCGAAGCCAGACCACTAAGACAGTGCAGTCAAGGGGCCCTCAGCCTGCCTGTGGGAAAGCTGCATGACATAGGCCCGTGGCTTTTGAAACATTTCTTCCCAACTTTAAGGAGGACAAATGCAGCTAGCCAGCATTTTTGCCAACCCTTTCACTCCCATCTTATTTCACAACGCCTCTGCCTCCCTCCTATCGTCCTCCCTCCCTGCACGTACAGTTGCTGATGTCTTCCCAACCCAATGCACACCTGCAGGAAAAGTTGGCATCTTCTCTTTCCAAGCTGTCACAGAGTCAAATAGTTGATGAGTCTATTGATGACAGATAAATTAATTGCAGAAAATATGAATGACTTAATATTTTGTGTGCTAATATCTCTCCCCCTCCCCCTTTTAAATCCACGTCATGGTATAAGATATATCTCAGGCTGTTTGGGTTGTGTTCAGATTCCCATGTCTTGTCACCTGCTTAAGGTGGTAGACGATACCCTGTGGTTTGTGAGCTCCTGGATTCGATGTTTTAAGCGTGCAACATAGCTGTTATGGAAAAGCACTTAATGGACTCAACACAGAATGGACTAAGGCTGGAAGTGGCAGGGACTTGTGGTTTTGGAGGAGACTTTGACTGGGTGCCAAAGCATGCTCAGATCCCACTGCAATCTCTGGTACCCAGATTCATCCCACCTCAGTTAACCACAGGGCATAGGCTTCCTCTGCAGCCGCCGAACAGAGCTCAGCCCTGCCATTCAGCCTGCCCTGGTCATCTTTGGGAACGGCCACTTCTCTTTGGGGACTGTAGAGAGAACCTGGGCTCTCAGCAGAGGTGCTTACTAAAATTGGGGATAAGAAGGGAGGGGAGGTGCTGCACTTACCTTCCCCAGGCTGGGACCTGGGAAGATCTGGAGTCTCTTCCTGGCCTTGCCACGGGGTGACTTCATGAAACCACAGTCACTAGTGACAAAAACAGTGAAAGCTCCAGTGTGACTTCTGAGCATGCTCCTGCGGGAGTCCACGCCAGTGTCCTGGGACCTGTTGTTCATCTATATCTGAACGAATGAAAATAAGGGCCCAGACCCAGACAGAGGGGAATAAAGCTTTTTGATGTCCTGCGGAGGGAGGGGGGGCTGTGCCTTTTATTAAATACGGGACAATCCACTGTGTTTGTGACTGCTTCTCCCTCTCTCACAGGGCGCTGTGAAGGTCTCCTACAGCAGACGACACGAGTATGCAATTGGCTCTGAGACTGGGTCTCTAGTTCAAGCCACAGAGAGTCATGAGAATTCACTTGGTTTTTTTTCAACCCCCATCACTGGGCAAGGTGGTGCTTGCAGACTGATAATGAGCCCAAATTACATGTGTAGATGACCTGGATGTGAATGTTGTCAGCCCAAGCTGAATCTGGCCACAAGCGATTATCCTGATATTTATGCACGTATCGATGACTAACCCATCACTAGTCAGATAGATATGTATAGCCAATGCATTAGATCATCGCCTGATATTGATCCAACAAGTTTTAATTACCTACTTAGATTTAAAAGAATTTCAATTTGTAGATTGAGGATAATCATCTCTCTGTTTTAGGCAACACAATATGCAGCAGGATTGATTAGCAGTCTAGAAAATATGGCATCTGAGCAAAGACTGAATAAGACAGGGTTGCTCAGTCGAGAAAAGGGAAGTCGGAGAGGGATGCATGATTACAGCCACGCAAGATACCAGAGAGAGGCAGTGAAGTAGCCTCTTTTCCTGTTCGCCCTCAACAGGGTGAGTAATGAACGACCTGGGAGTGGAGCAAGGAGGTTCAGGCTGACCTTTAGGAGACATATAAAGATAATGAAAAAAACAGAACTAATTGCTTAAGAAAAAGGGAATTTGGGTCATCAAGGGAAGGTTCTTGAGGGCAGGATAGACAAATGTGTCAAATGGATTAGAAGGAGCTGACTCTGCCTTTGCATCTTGAGGTGGCAGGTAGATTAGATGATGTTTCAAGGTAGCTCTCCAATTCTGCTTTCTATCGTTGTTATCAAACACTAGAGCACAATACAGTCAATACTGGGGCTGAAGTGGATGTTTATAGCTAGACGTGTACCAAACCAGCCTGCAGATCCTGCACCAGTAAAGTCAATGGCAGATACTATAAGAGCAACTCTCCACTTTCTTTCACTCAGTCATTAAAGTAGGATAACTCAGTAGGAGTGAAAACCAGGATTAAGAGCTAAGCTGTACCTGGGTCTACTTACATTGACTCTGCCTCCAGATTGTTATTTGACTTAAGGAGAAAGGAAACGACCTAAACAACAGACATACAGCAATGTGTTTTGCCTGTAAGCTTCGTCCCTCATTAGTGCCAAATGAGGTCAGCCTGACATTTTCGTGGCACCCATTATGGACAGGATGCTTTATGAGCAGCAAGCAGATGAGATTGCTGCTCAAAATTGCTCCCACGCACCAAGACAAGATCACAGCATCTGTGATGCCACCCCAGGGCGAACCTTAGTGCCTGGGACATAGGCTGCCCTGTTGCCTGGACTAGGGACACTTGAAAGGTTCTCCCCCAAAAGTCATCACTGATTCCCATGGCCCTTGTGAAGCCACTTCACTTCTCTCACTTTCCAGATGAGAGGTATGTTATAATGCACAGTGAGGCTACTTCCTGGGCCAGACAGTATCAGCCTGGGGTACCTGGGCTCAAATTAGTGTCATTGCTCTGGATGTGCCACAGATTTTTGCTCAGGCTGATATTGCACCGTGGGTGAGTTCCACAGCCACGCACCTTACACCCCAATGGTTGGTTGCAACGACTGTTAACCAGGCCCTTGCTTTTCTGGGGGAACAATTATTTAAATGAGAAGGAGGAGGTGCCTCCCCACCTGCTATTTAGTCTGCAGGACGTCAACAGAAAACAAGTCACAAGTGGCCGAGGCCACATGATAGACCAAGCAAACGCAGTAAGGCCTCTGCCCTGCTTGCAGGGAGAACAGCTTGTTTTGGTAGAAACTACTGACTTTAGAGGTGTCCCTTTTGGTTTATACTGGGGTGATCTGGAGGCGAATCTTAGTTCCTGCCTCTCAAACAATTCCACCTTAATGCAAAATACAGAAAGAAAGAAAAACTTTGAAATCAGAGAAGAAGTAAGCCAATGGCAGAGAATCCAGAGAGCTGTGCTGGAGAAGACACCCTCTCTATAAAAAGCGACTTTTGATAATTGCTGGAAAAGTGCCAGAGTGTATTTTGGGAGAGAGGAAAAAAATTAATCTATGACCTAATGTTTCTGGAACCTATCCACTAACCTGGGTGCCCTGTGGCTGTTTAATTTTTTTATCTGCCTTTTTAAAATGCATTTCACAATCTGGGTTGTTTTGTGTGTAAGGCAGAAAGAGAGAGGCTGTGCACCCTCCTTTTAAGGGCTCTCTCTGGTCTCTTCCTTGAATGGCTCTTATTCAGGTGAAAAGTAGATAACACCTCTAAAGCCAATTCATCATCAACTGTAACAACCTGAAGACCTAGTTAGAATGGAGCCATGAAGAAAGGCGATAATTAAATTGCGATGTAATCAGAGGGATGCTCTGTAGTATTACTGCTACTACTATAACTACCATTGCTGCTGTTGTAAAACAGTAATAAAAGAAGAAAATTCCAAAGGCAAAGTATGAGTAATGAGCAAACGCAGTTATTCATACTAGCATATGCCACTTTTGCTACATATTAACATATAAATATATCCAGGACAACTCTATGAAGTCTGCGGCTCAGGGAAATTTCCTAGACCTGCTTTCCCATGGGGAATGATGCGATGATCTCTCAGCTTCTACCAGGAAACGCTGCCATTTCTGTGTGTTGAAAGAGTGCAGGATCGTGATCTTAGTCTCTTGAGGACACAAAATGAAGCAGGATTAGCAGTAAAAGGTCAGTGTTAAGAAATAATAACCACTGGATCAAGAACTGATGAAGTGCAAGGCATTTTCATTATTTTTCCAGACAAAACTTCTTCTCACAAGTGGTATTACAAATGAAAACAAAGTTATTGGCTTGATGTAGGAATTATTACTTTTTTTTTTCCTGGATCGGGCTTAGCAGGCAGTGATGGCAGATGATCGTTATGTCTGCTTCGGACCGTAACGTCAGTGACTCTGTTAACTGATGACCACACCCTGGATTACAGTGCCATATGCAGTCACCGGGGTTTTGATGCACTTAGGGGGAAAAAAAATCAAAATACACTTTTGCTTTCAAAACTTTAAGCTTATGTGACTTCTGTTGGCCAAGAAATACCTACACTGCTTATAATTTACTGGTTCAAACGCCTGCCTCGGGACAAACTGTCCCCCCTTAGCAGATTTCTGATACAGGATGAAGACCGTGCCTGAGCCCATCCTATAATAGGTGTTTCTAGCATTGCATACGTCCTCTGCCCCTGCCTCAGCCCCTCCTGATGTAGCACGGCAGAGATCCCTCAAGGGGAAAGGCAGCTTTAGGGTCAGGAGTGCAGCAAGGCTCCTGCTTGAACGAAGCATCTGCAATGCCCAGCGCCTCGGATGCACTGGTCTCCACTTCCAATGGGGATACGGTCTTTGTGTGTGTGGTAGCTGGGTCCTGCTTGGGCACACCTTGCAGTAGACAATCCCGTGCACAGGTAGCATGGCGGTGGGCCAGGAATAAGCACTTGCGTAGCCTGCCTGGGAAAGTCGCTCACTGGGGGTCCCCTGGACCATACGGCTGGATTTGTGCGATGCATCTGACAAGCCACTCCAGTGTGCTGGGCTCGGGGGACCTGATCTCCTTCTCCTAGACATCTGCGAGAGCTTGGTCCAGACATGTGTGGAGGTGATTTACAGCATGAATCTTTACCTTCTAACCTCCCGGTTTCCCCTGTCACACCCCTTCAGCTCAAACTCTAGCTGTGCCATGTGAGCCCACATTTTCCATTTGATTTTACAGCCTGTGGGGCTGTTTGTACAAGATTGGCCGGTAGGGATGTTAGCAGATTACAAATCAAAGGGAAGGAATTTGCTCCAGAAAATGCAATGGCAGTGATGGCTCCCACTGAAGCCTTCATCAGATGTAATTAAACAAAGCTTCATATTAGGAAAATGCTTGTACTTGCTAGCTCCCCTAGGCTGAACTGGCTCTCGCTTCCCCATCACTTAACTCTTTCAGGTACCCTGCGCGCAGGAACAATCCTTGGATGGCTCCCAGGCAGCAGAGCACGTTGCTGTCATGAGCGCATCCGGGGTGCTGGGCCACAACCTCGCTCTCCCAGTCTCCCGCGGGAGACAGGGGCAGCAGCCTGACGATTAATGCTAAGACCACAGGAGCCTGAAGTCTTGGCTTCTGCGTTCAGCTCTGCCACTTTTGAAGCTCTGTGACTCTGGTGAAGCAACAGCAGCGATGGCCATTTTAGCCCATGCCGATGGCTAATGCACAGGAGACACCAGATCCAAAAGCACAGATCACTGCAGCGCACAGAAAACAGCTAGGACGCCAACCAGTGACGTACAAAAGTTGCGTTTTCCAGCTCACGGGTAGTTATAACTTCTCTCTGCGGTTATACTCCTTTCCCTGGTGAGCGCGGGCAGTAGTTCCTTGCTCCGTGAGGCTGTCCTCTGCCAGACCGGCCACCCACGCGCTCCTAGGAAGGCAGGAGCTTGAAGCAAAGCACTGCTGTTGGGAGAGAAGCAGGAGGGCTTTGGGGTGATTTAGGGATGCTGTGTGCCCTCTTGGTGAACAGGATGTTTAGCATCTGCACGTATCTGAGCAGCTTCACAGAAGAAAAATAAGCCAGGGAGAAAAATAATGTCTCAAAGTAAGCCACCCCTCAGCAAACACTTGAGGGTTGCTAGAGATAACGTCCAGAAGCTGTAAGGGCTTTGCTCTTTCCCTAGCCAACCCGTGAAACTAGTCTGGGCCAAAAGGGCAAAAATCTGAGGATACAGAAGAACAAAAGGATGGTAATATTTACAAAGGAACAGCAGAGAACCGAGCCGCTTCAGGGAACCACACGGAGACTTTGGTAGCCCCAGAGTGTCAAAAGAAGTCAACAGGTCAAGCCATCAGCAGTGAGAGCAAGACTTTTCCCCTCCTGGAAAATATTTTTTTCTCTAAACATTTCTCTTAAAGGTTCCCATTGTTAAGTACCTCACACGTTCCTGCCACGCTTGCTCGCTGGTGACACCTTCAACAGGCAGGGACGTGGACGCCTGCGCCCCATCAGACAAGCCGGGTAAACACACAGAGCTGCTGTCATACAGGACCTAGAGGAAGAGGGGGAGAATTAAGCTGCAAATGTGGAGCACAAAGAGGCCCCAGGCTCAGGCTGGGGCTTGTGAAGGGGAGCAGATTATGTGGCAAGAGTGGACAGGCCTTGATAGCGCTCGGTATAGGATCTCCAAATTGTTTCATGTTGTCCCACTCCATGACTCAGCCAGGGTTTGCTAAGCTGGTGGTGGGACAGGATTTTCATTCTAAGAAGAGTTTTGTCTTTTGCCCGAGTCTGCACGTGACATTTCCAAGGAAAGCTATTTCTGTTACTGCCTTGCCGTCGCCTTTGTCACCGGATTTTGAGCAGGTGCTGAGAGGTGGCAGCAGCAGACAGGCAACCTTCCCTCCGCGCCAGTGCCACCGCCTTACTGTGTGGTCTCGGGCGAACCACGCAACTTCTGGGTGACTCTGTTTACCAGGGCTGCACACCAAGGAGCGCAGCCTTTGCCTCATCATGGGCTCAGAGGCTTAATTATTCCCAGACGGATGGATGCTGTAGAAGCACAAAGTGTTATGATGACTAAATCTTCCTGGAGGTGCCTCTAATATCTCTGATTAGTTTGTTTATCCCCCAGATTCTGTACCATGGGCATGACAAAGATTACAAGGAGCGTGTTTAAGCAGGGGCAAGAGCACTGCGCCAGATACCTCCGGGTTAGAGCGAAGTAGATGATGGAAAACCAATTAATTTTTTACAGCAGGAGAAATAGCTACAGGATTAAGAAACATTAATTATTTATTGAACTGTTGCCTTTGCAAAAAGAGTTTAGACGCAGATATATAAAATAATCACTCATTGTACACAATGGGATAATAGCTTTGGTAACCTGAGCTCCTGTTTTCCTACTGCTCCTTTCTCAGGGGTGAATGAAAATAATAGGAGAACGGGGCAAAAACACTCAGGAAGAGCAAACCCGTCACTGTAACGTCAGCAGTGTGGGTTATCGAAAGTTCGGCACATGGCGCGTGGAGGCCTGCTTCTGGTCTGCCTGGTATGAATTCCTGCACTTCTCTGCACCTAAGTGAGTCAAGTGAACTGATTTAGCTGAAGATCTGCCCTGAAACGCAGGGGAACACTGCAGCTGGGCTACGGTGATGAGCTCGAGAGCCCTTGGGCTGCCCCAGCTCAGCAAGTCACCGTCGGCCAGTGGCACTGCAGTAACCTACCACGGGCACCTCTCTAACCCAGGCCAATTTCAGGATAAAACACATTTACCGAAGCCACCTTCCCGCGGGTAACGTGTTAAACCTTGGGAATTCGGCAGTGTGGTACCCCGACAGCCGGTTGGTCCATGCCTGGATCTGCAGCCTGGATGGAGGTGCCTTGAGATACTGCTGCTGTCCTCACCGGACCCATGCCGAGGACCTGGTACCGGAGTAACTCTTCGCTGGACAAGAAAGAGCGTTTTTTAGTGGGCTCTGATTGTGGGAAACTTTTCTTTGGCTTCGATACCGTTGAGATGCACCCCATGTCCCTCACCTGTGTGCATATAGACACGCATTTCACTGCAGAGTCTGGCATTCAAAACAAGGAACTCGGGAGAAACCTCAGACAAAACAATCGTTTCCTGTTTTGCCTGGAAATCAGCAAAAAAATAAACAACCTAGAACAACTAGAGAGGCTGGGGACTGAGTGCTTTAACTGAATGAGTCTTCAGCTGTGATTTCGGGATCCAGATTCATATTGGAAACCCGGCTGGGAAGGAGCGCATGAATGGGAATTACCTGCTCAGCTCTCCCATCGAGATGGAGCCTCTTGAGAAAGCCTCTTGAGAAAGCTGTCCCTCGCTTTGGCACATGGGCTTTCGCATTTTTTCCTAATATCTAGCCAGCATTGTTGGACACCTGGCTGTCCCAGGCCTTTTCGGGAACTTCAGTTAATGCTATGTAAGGACAGTCACGGGAATCATCGCTTTTAAAAACTGTGGACGAGGAGCTAGACTTTTCAGCCTTGACCAAGCTCTGCTGGGGTACAGCTCCTGGGGTTGCCCATGGCCAGTGGTGCCTTCCTCCTCCTCCTTGACGTGAATTCGTGGCAAACTTCCCACACGGATGCAGAGACGGTGCCCTGCAAAGAGCACCCCTGTGACCGGCCAGCATAGCCAGCCTTCCAGCCTGGCAGTGGCTGTAACAGCAGCGACTGGGAAAAAGATAGATATGAGCAGCATGCCCGTGCAGGCCTCCCATGAGCTCACCCAAGGAGGTTTCCACTGCGGAGGGGCCCTCACCCGTTATGGCCTTTCAGCGTATGTGGCTTGGTAAATTTGGAGGCTCTTTGCCACTGTAGATTTTCCTGTGGTGCTGACAAGGAGGAAAGGGAAGGAGAGAATGAGCTATGTCCCTTAAAGGTGAGCCTGAGCCAAACCCTTGGATTTAAGCAGCGACCGAACTTCTGGGAAGTGAAAGGGGATGTCTTGCAACATTTGCAGCCGGGGAGATTGATTGGCAATGGAATTTCGCAGCTGGCTCCATCCTCAGCTGAACTAGATTCCTAAGTCCCAACACCCTTCATCTTCACCCTGTACAGCTCTGGCTTTTACCCCCCAGCCCTCAGGCAAGAATTTATTATTTCTTGCTGCAAGTTCCTCCTTGGATTAGGAGCTTTTTGGAGTGCAGCCTGATCTTGAATGTTTGCTGAGCTCTAGTGCCTTGCGTATGCAGCCTCCAAGAGCCACACTCACGTTCTCTCTTTGGCCCAAACAGCGAGGCAACGCGTGGGACTTTGCACGATCGCGTCTGATGGGAGAAAGTTATATGACCTGCATTCGATGTTCAGGGCAGACCTGTTAATGTACGAAGTCATAAAAAGCTGTTTTTGCTAACGCAAGGCAGGAAAAATTGCAGCAGGAGATTTCCTTATTCGGGCACCCCACGGTGCCACTCCAGCAAGCCCCATGCCTGAAAGAGCTCAGGTCTCTGTGGCGTCAGAAGAGACATTTGCTACATTTTCAAGCCAAGATCCCAGCCTCTGCATCCACCCTTGCTTATCAACCTTGCCATCTTCAACCTGCCCACATACCCAGTGCCATGGGCAGGAGCCTTCTCTGTCTGCTGCTGCTTTACTCTCCGAAAGGGCTTTAACTGATCCTCCCATTGAGCCTGATTATTTTTGGCAGGCTAGTTGTCTCAGTAGGGTTGTTGAATACAAGAGCAAAGCAACTGTTCATGCAGTCATGATGGTAGTTATCAATACAGAATAGTAATAATTATAATCTAGGAAGAATAATTATGCACTTTCCCCTTGTGATGTTCAAACTGCCTTTGCTTTGTAGAGCTGAAGCACAAAACATCTCCAGCTGTTGAAGGTAAGAAGAAGGTTTGGTAATTTAAGCAAAACTGTAAACTGTCAGGCAAACTCAGGATCGGACTTGACTCCCAGATTTTATTCCTGGTTCTACCACTTGCTTTGGAAATCAGGCCCACATTTTGGCGTGGTATCTTTGGCCACCGGAGTTTGGGGGTCCTTTCCCGGCCAGTCAGGATGTGCGAGGGCCAGGGAAATGCCCTGAAACAGTGAATCTGGTTCCTTGGAGGCTCAGTTTGATTTGAGTTTGGTTCATGTCTGCGGCAAAGTTGCCACGAGGGGTGGAAAGGGGAATGAAAGATAAAACAGGAGGAATTTCCTATGGCTGTTCTCCATATGCCTTCCTATCTCTGTCTTCATTTCCCTAACAATTACACAGCAATAGGGTTTTTCATCTGAGGTTTTTAATCCCTACAGGCCTCAGCCATTGCCAGCAGCAGGGCTGAACGCACAGCTAGTCCGTGAAACCGCCCGCACACATGTGACTGACTCTCCACCCCTTCCTGGTGCCTGCTGTCACTCCCTTGTTGCATCCCGTCTCGCAATCCATAGCATAAAGTCTTCAGGCGAGGGATGACCTGACCAAGGCTTTTTCAGATGTGGTCACTAAGAGGCAGGGAGCTCCCCCCGGCTCCAAACTGAGCCACATCTTCTGCTAAGGAGGTCCTGCAGGGAGGTCAGCTGGTCAAAGCCCCCCGTGCGGTTGGCTTAGCCCAAAGGCAACACAGGGCAGTCAAAAGACTCCCATTGAACTTGGGTGGAAGAAGAAAGGAGAGAGACGGGGAGGAGACCGTCCCACAAGAGCAAGCAGATCAACGTCAAACCTCTTCTTTTTCCTGCCGAGAGGGAGCTGATTTCCCAGCTTGCCCCTGCAGGGACATGCGAGTCTGTCAGAGCAGCCCCGCTCTCGATGCAGTAGCCCAGTTCCGGGGCTTCCAAGGAAGGAGGCAGAGACAAAAGTTTGATTCATAAAAGCTTTGGAGGGGGGCGGGAAGAGATGATAATAATAATAATAATAAAAATGCCTGCGGGTGATTTCATAACATTAATAGGTAATGTAGTCAATTATGTAGGCTTATTTTATTTCAGCAAAGTGCAGGTGGTGAGCTACATCTCATCGCAGGTGCTTTTCCAATTAGCTCGACGTATTCTAGGTGAATAAATGGCCGAGCGCCAAACCTCTGTGCCACTAGCAACAGACTAATCCAAACTAATCCGGAGGACTCATCTTGCTTCATGCTAAAGCAACCAGAGCCTATTTTATTTATTATCTCTTGAAAGATCTCTTCTCGTCTTGGAAAAATAAGGAGGAATATTTCACATTAGAGGCCATAAATGCACTTCACTCCGAATTCGGCAGGGGCTGGAGGACTCTTGCTGCTTGAATGGCAATTGCTTATTACCCTTATGTAATAGCAGATGAATATCCTGTTCTGCATTTGCTAAATGTTTTCTTTTAATAATCGACGCATAGCCACATAATGGGCAGGGTTATGCAATAGCCTGCCTTATGAGCTCTTAAGGGAGACATCTGTTTTTCAGCATTGTTAATTACTAGCATCTGATCGCTAAAATGTATTTATTTACCTTTGTTATTACAATGGGGCAAGCCCTATTGCTTATGAAAGTGGCAGGCTGATAAGACTGCCTAGTGTAGGCACGGCGTAGGCAGGAATTATACAAGAGAGCCCTCCACACATACCTGCGTTTAACAGGCATTTAAGTTTTAATGTGAAGCCTTTTAGTGCCTTTTTAGTTCCAGCTGAGTTAAAGCTAAGGCCTCAGCTCCGAAGTCTGGTGCTCGGCACCGGTCAGCCCTCCGGCGCAGAATTGGTGGGACGCCATCACCAGTCTCGTGTCCTTTGGCCAGGGGACTTGGGGATCAGAGCTTGGGTGTCGGCACAGATGCAGGATGACGTGGAGGGCTCCCACATCTCTCTGGGAGTTTGGTCTGAATAAAGGGCATAAGGTGCTCGATTTTTGACCCAGGGCAGGGAAACTTATAGTCCCTCCACATCTTTGCATAGTCTTTTCCAGGACTATGAATAAGCAAGATCTTTGGGGAGAGGAAGTTTTTGGTCCTGGTTTCCCGAAGAGACTTACCCTATGATGAAGGAGGCTGCTTCCCAGAGCTTTCCAGAGGTCTTCAGGTCCCTCATTCCCATTTGTTTCGCCAACAGTTCCTTACAGTGGGGCTGAAAACCTCTCCGCGTGTGCAACGTTATGTGCAACGTTACTCACCAAAATCCCTGAAATCCGCCCTCCCTGCAGGGTTTCCCAGAGCGCCAGCACCAGGTAAGTGGATGATACCCACCGACCATGCACTGAAGCAGCTTCAGCCACTCATGAGTGGTCCCATTACCTGCCTCTTCTCCTCTCGGGGAGCTTTGAAAGCTCCTAGCCTCTTCAGGCATCCCCAAAGATCACGCAAGGAGCTAGCTGAGGTTCGGGCAAGAGGAGTGCTTTGCCGGGACGAG
This sequence comes from Struthio camelus, assembly GCF_040807025.1. Classification (NCBI taxonomy): domain Eukaryota; kingdom Metazoa; phylum Chordata; class Aves; order Struthioniformes; family Struthionidae; genus Struthio; species Struthio camelus. The sequence continues at coordinate 7,167,207 of NC_090963.1, forward strand.
CTGCCTGACATCAGCCGGCTCCGGTCCAGGAGCCTCAGACACCTGCTCAGCCTCGCGGGGCAGCTCCACGGCAGCTGCTGCCTGAACCCACCAGCGCGCAAGCGGCAACATGAGCCGTTTGGATCGCTCGCCTCCAACATTGTTCTTCCGACTGTTTGGAAAAGGCCTAATGAAAAGTGACTCAGAGAAAGAGCTGACAAGTGCCAGCCTCACCTTCTTATTGTTTCATCAAAACGGGAAAGACAGTGAGGGAGAAGAGTCAACCTTCTCCGTGATAGCTGCTGTCCTGACTTGTCTGCAGCTCGCAGGCTGAGTGAAATGTTGACACAGAGTTGACATCTCGGCCTGATTTATGGAAAGCTTGAACGGAGGAAAAAATTAAACATTATAAATCAATGAGTAACATCCATAACCCTGAAGTGCTTGTTGTAAACAATACAAAACACCGGCCTAATTTTTATACGTGTAATTTACGACGAGCAATTCTTTCCAAATGAGAAAATTTAAAAGGAAAAAACCATCACTTGTTAGAATATCATTAATTCAATCAGATGAGAACGGAGCCAGCCATTGTTCTTAATGGTGGAAAGTTTCATGGGAGCTAATTGCTTCTGTGTGGTTGTTTTTAGCGGGTTTCTATTCAGAGGAGTGAAGATCAGTTAGTGCTGGAGAAGTAGCACCTCGAGAGGTCAGAGTGGGTACCTGGCAAGTCTGCCACTCGGCTTGGGGTGGGTCACCGACCCTCTGCGCTGCAAACTCTTCCGTGCAGCCCTCAAGACCATCCAGCCCAGGCTGGAAACACTGCCATATTTCCAGGCATGAGGCTAGCTTTATCCCAGCTTGCCTTCCAGACCATGCTGCTCTCCAGGGACTTATTTAGCTGTGCCTGGAGCAGGCAGATTTGACCAGCTAGTAGCTCAACACGTGAAGTCAACTCTCAGTCTGATCAGTGGACAGCAAAGGTCTAACGGCAAAACCAGGGAAGGTCAGATGCCTCCCAGGGTAACTGAGCTACTGCGGGTGGTGAGTAGAGCAAAACACCTTCCCAAAGTCATTGCGATATCTTCTCACACTTTGACAGTCAAAGGTCATTTTGTACGTGGAGGTGCCACCAACTGTGCAGTTCACAGTCAAACCCTGCTCCTGCCTGCTGAATGGTTATTAAAAGTCTCATGGCAAGAAGATGGTCTAAACTTGACCCACAGATCCTACTATTTGGATCATTACCTCTTGCCATCCAAAAATTTGCCTTGAAGCATTCCTCATGCCCCGTGTTAAAAGCATGTATATTATGTTTATAAATGGCAGCATGATGAAACAAAACAAAACCAATGTTCCCTGTTATACATGCACAGGATTAGAAATGGCCCTTTCCCAAGATCTTATAGTCTAAATGGACAAGCTAGAGATGGTGGGAGAAAAGAGGTGTTACTACACTGACAACCATGCCAGGGCTAGGCGGATGAGTCCTTGCAGAACTACTAGGAGCAACTCAAGCAGTTACCGCTCCCTTTGGCTTTGCCAGCCAGTGTTTTAAATTAATCTGCTTTAATTTGCACTGAAGCAGATGAGGAGCGATCACAACGCAGGCCCCAGCACCTCAGCTAGGCGAGGACGCGGAGGATGGGACAGAGCATCTTTGCCCCCTTCACCTAGCTCTGGAAGGACATTTCTGCTTATGCTGCAGCCAGAGCAAAGCGACCTGATCTGCAGAAGTGTGTGACCGAGGCAGGAATCACATCCAGACGCAAGTCCCAATCCCGAGTGGTACCCACAAGACCCTCTTTGTGTTTAGCCCCAGCCCTGAAGGTGGCTGCATTTTAGCAGCGTCTCTCCTGCCTCTCTGGGCACAGGGGAACACTCTTTGCCTTTAGGTGATTAACAGATTCCAAAGCGCTTTGGGATGGAAAGTTCTTCATAAATAAATAAATGGATCTAACAGCGATGTAATGAGACTGTAATTAATTAATGTTTGCAGAACACCGTGAGAGGCGCAATGAAACGTGCTAGCAAAATGCAAGGTATTACTAAAGAAAATGTATTATTGTTGGCACATCGGCGAACATTAGCGAAGACCTTTGCTTGCTATCTGCTTACCTACCGAGCTCTTTCACAATTGTTATTCCTCCCAAAGGGAAGCAGGGTGCTTAACCAGACAATTTGCATGCCAGCAAACGCTCCTCCAGCTCACAGCTCTTTCATTAAGGGAGGTAATGACGGAGCTCTGAGAAAGTACAGAGCAGGGAGGGCGTTGCTGGCGCGGAAGTTTGGAGACCGTGCTGGGTGCACAAAGCTTGCCCTGCATGGAGAGCGGCAGCACGCGCGAGACGGAGAACCACGAGCTCAGCCGTGCAGTGATATCTGGGCTCAACTGCAGAATAAACATGCCCAGGAGAGCAAGAAATACATCTCTTCTTTGAGGCGTTGGGCTCACTGGGGCCCTTGAAAGCAGCCAGGAGCGCTTGCGCCTCACTGCTCTTTGCTAGAGGTGGCTTCATCCGCAGATTTGGCCACTGGTCTTGATTCTAGTAATAAGCAGCAAATGCAGAAATAAATATTAGGGTTTTGGCCCTTTGATCCCTGAATTCCTGTTTAGTGCTTGCACGCATTTAAAATGTGGCTATTATGCAAATTTCCGTAGTTTTGACTGCCCCACAGTCAGGCATGATGTCCGATGACTCCTAAATGTAAAGCAGAAGACTGTATGTACTGGGGGTTATCTAAGCTGCTCCCATACGCTTCCTTCTTGAAAGTCAATGTGCAAAGAATGAGGGTTAAGCTAATGATGACTGAATATCTAGGTGGGGGAAAAAAAAATTGCTCTCCAGGTTGACGTTCAGTTGGAGTAAATAAGCCTAGCCCGGTCGACTTCACTGAGGATCTACTCCTTCACACTGCCAGAGCATCTGTCTTTGTGCAATTAATATGTGCACATATATTGCAAAGTTAAGATTAAGGGTTTCCTATGAGCAACTATGACTAAATAGTTCTTTCACCAGGAACACTTGGACAGTGGCTGCAAGAACCCCCAGCAGTTACAGAGCCAAGGCACAGGCTATCGCTTTACACACATACACAAATGCACGCATCTACATCAACACCAAGGAGAGGGTCGCTGTAACCTTCACAGAGTGTGAAAAGCGAAATAAATCTGTTCCCACTTTATCTCGAGGGAAAGAACTGAGACAGCAAGTTGCCTATAGACACTTCACAGATTGAGCAATGACATTTGTTTTTCTGGTAAGCTCTTAAACGCTTTGAAAGAGGTGAAACACGATCCATCCACAACATAAGCTTACACTCGTTGACTCAAAGCCGTCCTCTCAATTACACTTACAAACAGCTCTTTCCTGTGCAGAATTAGGAAGAATCCCGCTAATCCCTTGCCCATTGTAATGCAGCAAGGATACGCGGTGCAGCCAGGCAGGGCTGGGGACCGCGCGGACCAGGGACGCTTCGGGGCAAAAAGCACGATGCCACCAGAAATACGGCAGCGAGACCTGCCCGAGGAGCGTTCGCTCCGCTGGCCGGACCGATTCTGCCTGCTGGCATTCGTTCCCACTGCGGAAAGTACGCCAGTATTTGGGAATCATAAACATGAAGGCTTGCTGTATCCAGCCATCCTGTCTGCTAAGCCAATGCGGCGACCCCCTGGGTCTACATCCGAACCAAATTCACCGGGATCTTAACGGTCACATACATCTTTTACCCACAAACGCTCTTTTATACACGTCTCCCCAGCAGGCAGCTTCTCACGCTGATCTCGTGTCTCACCTCCCCAAACAAGCCTGCTTTTTGGCAGAATAACCCAGGAAGGAGAGTGGAAGACAGCTTGATTGCCAATATCTAATCATAATTGGAGAGCCAGAAAACTACTTATCTTAGGAATTGCTTAATAATGCACTGAGTGTGTGACGGATTATCATTGCATATAATTAAATACACAGAGTTACACGGAGGGAGATAAAGATCCTGTGCAAACGGACAAGAAGGAAGGTAACTGCAATTTAAGCTTCGGCTCTGCCAGCTTTTCACCTAGATCATTGCGAACTGTCTCAACATGCGTGCCTGGAGAGAGGAGGGTTTGGAAAGTGGGACGGGAACGGGGAAACACAGCAATGAGCCCGTCACTCACTGCCGCCACATTTGTCCCTGCTCTATTTCCAGCAGCGGCGCCCGCAAAAGCCGCAGGAAGCCCTGGAGCGCAACCGGGGAATCATGGCAATGGCACGATCAAGCCCCGGGGAGTAAATTCATTTGCTCCGTGCAGGAACAATTAAGCGCTGTGAGCGTTTGCGTCCGGCTCGATAGCAGAGCAAGTCGGGAGGCGCAGCCGAGGCGCGACGCCGGCGCCCGGGGCAGGTCGAGCTCCCTGCCAGGGCAATATCGAACATTCGCCGCTGGTTTGCGCGGGAGGTTGTCGCCAATACGTGTTGCCGAGCGTTTCGGGCAAGGGCTGGAAAGCGTTAGCCGATGGCACGCGCACCCCTGCCCGAGCGCAGCGGCAAAGCCGAGCTGCCAGGCTGCAGCAGCTTCAGTTTTTGCCGCGTTTCAGCTTTGCGGAGGAACGCCAGCCGGACGCTCTGCAGCTCTGCCGGCCCAGGGGCATGGAGCAAACGAGAGGAAAAAAGGCAGGGAAAAGAGCAGGGAAAGGCAGGCGAAGACAAACGAGAGCAGAGGGCTCAGCAGGACGTTCCTCGGAAGCGGTGCTGCCAGCGCTCGCGCTGGCGCCGCTCAAGCTCATCACAGTAAGGGGTTTTCTTCACGCCCTGCTTCCTGGAGTTGCGTGAGCATGAGCAGCACGATTATTTGTTACGGTTATTGTGGAACCCGTAGAGCCTCGCTCACGAACGCTGAATAAAGCCAAATCCAAGCGAGCAAGCCTTCCTTCGGGGAGCTCGCAGCCTTAGCAAAAAGAGGTTGCAAACAGACAGGTAAAAGGCAGAACGGCAGCTATTGCACCCAATTATTTTCCACTTTTTTTTGTGCCTGCGAATAAAGGTTAGGAAACGTGTCTGGCACGGCACAGGGACCAGCAGGAATCCAGGAAACAACCTGAAACTCAGACTCTCAGAGCTTATATTCGTTTTTAACTAGCTTCAGGATTTGGGGAAGGGTCTTGCTGCGGTAACAGTGAGGTCGCGGAGCGCCGCACGCCTCGAGCAGGGCCCCTCGGCACCTCCCGGCTCCCAAACCGCCCGTCCGATCGCGCCGCCAGACGCCGGCGCCATAAATCAAGGTGGGCAGCGAGCACAAGGGAAAAGCTGCGCGGCGCTAGAAGAAGATGCTCTTGGCCAGCCTCCCGCGAGCCATCTCCAAAGCCGGAGGAATGTTCACCTTTCCCTCACCCGGCAGCCGGGGACGCTACGAGAATAAAGCATATCAAAATAAATACGAGGGAAGGTTAAGTGGTTGCGAGAGAATGGTTAAAGTCCCCTTGGCAAGGCAAGCACCAGGCTTTGTACTAACCAACATATTAAGAAACAAAACAAAGGCGTAACAGATGGGGGAGAAAATATATTTATTTGCTTTTTTTTTTTTTCCCCCTCCTCGAGCTGTTTTCCCTTGCAGCCAAATAATATTTATCCCATGGGGCTTTGACAGGCATCTAGAAACCACACAAAGCCTATTTGTTCCCATTTGCCTCCAAGGCAAGAGGACTGGTGGAGTGAGGGTGGAAGGAAAAAAAAACAAACAAAAAAAAACCAACCCAGCCCCAATTCCCCTATTTAAAAGGGAGAACGGCAAATATATCGATGCTCTTATTCACGCAGCTTAATCCGTGCCTGATGTCTAAACAAACCCTGCTGAGGTTAGACCGCAATAGCACTGCTGACAAAATAGCTCGTTGATTAAAAAAACAAATAAAAAAAATTAAAAAAAATAAAGTACTCTTCCTCTCCCACCTCTGCAGCGGCTTACAGACAGCGCAGCGCTGCCATTTCCAAAAACGATCATAAAAAAGATCACCCCCCCCGGCCCGGTCCCGCTCTCGGGGTCCCGCGCTCCGGCAGCGCCCGCTCGGCTCCGCGTGGCGCCCGGACGGGGCGACCCGGCAAGGAGCCATCCTGCCGTTGGGCCGCGAGCTGGCGTTCGCCTCCACGTCGCTTCGCCCCCCAAGTCGGCGTCATACCCCGTTCCCGCGCCGCCAGCCCCAAAACCACCTGCCCTGCACGCAAAACCGGAGTATAGTTTGGCTACCGGCATCGCCGGGACAGGGTTTCCCTCGCCACGCCAAACGCCAGGGTTATTTTTTTTAACACCTTAAGCCCTGTTGAACTCCAAAAAACCGCAAGGAAACTTGATGGATGGTGTTGGCTCCTCGGTGTCTTGCTGTGGCATTTAGGGCACGATAAATTCGATCTGAAAATAAAGCTTCCTCCTACTGGGAGCTCTGCTAGCCAAAAACATTTTGAGGCTAAATTCACCGTGGTGTAATAGATATGGGACTGAGGAGGTGTTTTTTAGGTAAGCCTTAATCCTTAATAAATTACGGATAATTCATACTTAAGTGGCTTGTGATGAGTGTCTGGATACATTTAATAACTACGTGGCGCAGAAGAGAGCAGAGAGGAGGGAACTCATAAGCCAAAGGACCAATTAGTTATAAATTTAGCGACAAGACGAGCTCAGCAGCCCATAGAAAGGCTCAAACGTTTTATTTTGGGAAATGCTGGTCTGCTGGAATCGAACTACTCCGTGGGAAGAGGAGCGCTTTTTAAAGCACGGGAGAGTTTGGAGGTGGACAGGAGGAAATGAGGAAGCAGCTTGGGGTTGGTGGAGAAGCTTTTTTTCCTTTCGTGGGGGAAAAAAGGTCGTGTTGTGAAAAGCGATCATTCTGAAGCGCTCCAGGCGGACCCTTTTTCAGAGGGGTTCTCTGTCCGTTCTCAGTGGCTCTAAAATTTGGCTAGATTTTTTTTTTTTAAATCAATAGAACTCTGATTTATCAATACTGATTTGCTTTAAAAAATGATTTTTTTGTGCACGTGAAAAAAAAAAAAAAGGGCCGTTAACTTTGATGCATTGAGCATTTCTGCTTTGAGAAGGAAACTTTTCCAGTGAGGCTGGTCAATGTTTTTCAGATGCAACGTGTCCCAGCTCCCAAACCGCCCGTATCAGTGCGCGAAGCCTCAAGCACGGCCCTTTCTCCCTGCTCCGGCACCAGGCCGCGGCGGGCACGTAGCTGTGGGCTCTCTGCCTCAACGAACACCCGCATATCAAGGCAAAGTTTTTCCCCTTGCTAATCCACCTCGGCACCGGGTCCGAAACTGCAGCCCGGCGCTGTCCCCAGGAGCTCCCTGGCTGCACGGGTCACCCCTGCAAGCCCCACAAAATTGGGATTTCTCAAAAGTACCAAAATTGCCCTTTCTTTTTTTGGAAAATTGCATTAAGCGCCTTCAACGTTTTAAAATCTGACCTTTTCCTTACGTCTTCTGAAACTCTCTCCCTATTGCGCTGCCCCTCCTGCCACGGCCAAGGGTGCAAGCAGAACTGGGGGAAGCCCCCAGCCACCACGAATGCCCCACGGCAGGGCAGGATCAGGTCCTCCCCCCTGCCCTGAGTCTAGCCTTGCCCTACCCACCGCTGCATTTTAGCGGGTGACAAACCTGGGGGAGATAAGGCTGCTTGCCGGTTAATTAAGCCGACATTACCAAGAGCAACGAGAACCTAACGATGGGCCTTAATCCCCCTGCAATAACACCGTATACCGCGTTTCAAAGCGGACCACCAGTTGGTGCGCCACCAAGGCATCCACATCACGGTGGCTACCAGCGATTAGCGCCGTATCCACTGTTGGTATTTTATTGGCCATGATTCGATACGTTATCTGCCTCGGACACTCGATCTAAGTCTGAAATATTGTTTTACAGCATTAATTAAAAAGCATTGACACCGCATGCTTGGTTCACTCGCTCCGGTGTGATTTATGGGAGGTGTTTAATTGCCTGACAATCTTGATTTACCACATCTACCTGGTAGGTACCATGTGTATTTAAATCAATTAACACTTGGTGGCCTTAGCATACATTACCTGGGAAGGAGAGAGAGCTTCTCATGAACAATTAAACCCCAGACAAAGATAAATAAATAAATAAACAAACAACAAATATTTCAGGCATCTGAACTGCGAACAAGATAATGTGACCTGGGTAGAGTCAAACAACAGCTGTTGGTAGAGCATTGCTTTATTAAGGATCCTAGTGACTTTTCGTGGAAGGTTTAACTAATTAGTTGGGTAGGCCCTCAATAAACTAGACACTAAGTTATGTTTAGCTTTAATTACACAGTAGTCCTGTTGACTGGTTCAGTTGCTGGAAGTTAGGCATGTGCTTAAGTGCTTGGCTGAATTAGAGTCAATATAAATACACATCTCTTGCAAGCATTTAGGAAGCTGCGCTGATACTGAATTAATGAACTCAGTGGTTCAGAGAGACTTGCAACGGGAAGGAAAAAACCCAGAAGAATAATGAGTGCAATAAAAGGAGGAAAGAAAACAGCTGGTGGCTACGCACAGGCCATGGTGCACATTTGCGCTCAGGGCAACTTGCCCTGCCTGAGCCCAAGCTGGGCCACCCCTTGCCATCCCTATCCCTCTCCACTTGTGCCCCCCGGCGCATCTCCCCTCATCGCACTGCTCCCATGCACTAGGCTCCTCTTTGCTAACTTCCTCCAACACGAAATCCTCAAGCCCCCACATTTCTTCTCCATATGTGGTTTTTTTTTTTTTTTCTCCAGACCCAAATCTCCCCGCTGTGCATCCTCCAGCAGAGAAGCTTCTCAGCAGCTCCTCTGCCCTTCCCTTTACCGCCATCCTTGGCTGCTGCCAGACTCATCTTCACCTTCTCTCCTTGGTTTCCCTAATTATTTCCCCAACCAGTGGGCACGTGCCCTAATTTATACCGCTTACCCTTCTCAGCTACCGCCCGTTCCTGCTTGCTCCTCGTCACCAAACTCATTTCATACACTTTGGGCCGTTGCCACCCTGAGCTCCTCTCCTCCCTTCCCTGTGCAGTTTGTCTTCTCCTGCTCGACCACTTTACATGGAGCCTTTCAGTCCCATCAAATCAGCATGGCCCAACATAAAAAGGGCCAGATTTCAGGTGGAAAATTCTGTGTTTGCAGGTGTCTTGCAAAACTGAATGTCCTTTACTCTTGAGATGAACGTGCATGACCGGATTGAATTGTTCCCCAGTGACTCTGTTTATGTAGCCTTGAAGTTATTTTGCACAATGCTTTGGTTTTGACAACTTAAGATTTGTTACGAATTAATATTTTTACAGCAAAATAACTCAGAGGTAGAGGAGATTGTTAGAGATCTCCCAGATAATCTGTGCAGGGAGCAACACCACGAAGCAAAATATATATTTTTTTAGTTTTTCCTGGCTTGTCTTCAACCCATGAGATGTCTGAGTAAAGTAAACCCACTCCCTTTGCAATTTGATGGTCTTTAGGAAGTCAAAAATATACACATGCATACACGCGTATTGTCTTTCTACCTGGCATTTCTACGTGAATAAAGGGCTTCGAGCCAAAATCAACCAGATAAAATCATTCAGGAATTTTACAATGTCACATACTCGTGCAAATCGCCCGTGTGTTTATAGCAACAGGCACCACAACAGACCTCGAGGCTTTCAGTGAGGCCCGGGGAGCCAGGCGCATCGAGTTGTCTTCTCCTTGCGTTAGTGTGCGTGTGTGTGTGCGCGCGCTTGCACGGGTCGGCACGCGTGCCGTTGCACCACCGAGGCGTCTAGCTGCTCTGGAGGAGCGGGGAAATCACTTTTCTTGGCCCAACATGCTGCCGGCAGATCACTAACAGACCCCGGGCACGTCTGCAGGACCCAGCTGGTCCGCGCGAGGGGAGGGAGCTCGGCACAGTGGTGGCCGAGACACAGCGATTTCGGGTCCTTTCCCAGCTTGTGGCAAGGCCTCAAGTCACTTTGCCACTTTCTGCCCATCTAAAAGAAGGTGATTAACCAACACTTAAAGATCGCTTCGAAGGAGCCGTGAACTGTCGAAGACCTGGAAATCCTGGAGCGTAAGAACCAGTGCAAGAAGGAAGTGTTATTACGCATGAATGTGTGTAGCCATCTTGGTAGGAAGTTGCTTAACTCTGGACATGGAGAAATTAGCTTCCAAAACAGATTAAGGTAAGCTGGAGAAAGAGTTTCTTAGTGTGGAATGCAAATGCTCCTACCAAAATGATTACTCCAGAATAGCCTTTTTTTTTTTTTTGAAAAATAGCCAAAAGCAGACAACTTCTGCCTACAGAAAGGAGGGAGTAAATTCTTCTGGATCATGATTTCAAGGAACTATTTCTAGGGATGCTGCTGGCGAGTGATAAACTGGCTGTTTTGCTATTTTCCAGACCATGCCTAAAACAAAGGGCGGCCTCCACCTGCCTGGGCCAGGTACAAAGATAAAAAATATTGGTCAGGACAAGACAGAAGTGAATAATGTGAGTTCTCATTTGCAGAAAAGATGGGCTGGCAGGAAAAGGTGAAAACATCTCTAAGCAAAAAAAAAAAAAAACCTTCCTACCAAAACTGGGATTTTTACCAAACGAGTGGATTGATTAAATGAGTTGTCTCATTTAATGTTGCCGGTCCCCAAAGGAAACGTTATTAGTGAATGTATTTACTTCAACGGAGAAATCCTCTCCCCTTGGCACCGCTCTGCGAGAAGGGGCATGCCCGTGCGGCCCCCCCCTCCACGCACGCGGGTGGCTGCAGCGCCGACGTCCGAGCTGGAGATGGTCACCTTCGGCTCCCTTTAGGGTCAAGGGAGGAAGCCCTGGGCCAAGTTACAGCCGACGTTTCAGACAGCTGAGCTGAACGGCGCCTTAACATCTCCTCTTTATCCCCAGCGAGGGCGGAGGGAGCTGGTGGGGCGGCTCCTGCCGATGCAGATGTCCGCACTGCCGTTGTCCCACGACAACTCCCGTTGTCCTTCCTCCGTAGCGTGGGAGAAAGTCTCGAAGCTGCACTTTCACAGGGGAAGGGAAAGCGGCCGGGGCTGCCGCCCAGGGCAGCCTGGGAAACACGAGCGTGATTTAGCGGGGGTCCGCGCAGCGAGACACGTCACCCCCAACGCGGCGCGCTCCCGGTCCCCGGGGATTTCGGGTGAGCCATCAAAGAGGTGAAAAGGGGAGCGCCACCCCAGCCGGTGTTTCGCAGGGGATGAAGCGCTTTGCCAAGCGCCGGCGAAACAAGCCCCAGGCGCAGCCAGCAGCCGTAGGGTGCCTGCGTAGCTGGGAGTTTTGTTTAATTACTACATTACGGGTTTATATATCTCGCTAGCAATCACTGCGCTAACTGCACCCACCGGGGCCGAGAAGACGCTCCCGGCCGAGAGCGAACGCGAGAAAAGCATTGAGCCCGCAAACCTCGCTCTTGCTGAAAAGCCCCGTGCAAATATCGGCTTGTTAAGCTAATTTTTGCGGGGCTATTTTGAAGAGGGGGGAGGTTAAACAATGAAGCGGGGACAGGCTGCGCACATGCGGTGCAGCCCGAGCTGACATGCAAAAGGAGAAGAGATGATTCACGCCATCAACCTTGGAAGTGACAATATCTCCCGGAGGAGGAGAGGAGAAAGCACCAAGCGCCCACTCTCCAAACCCCGCTCGCCTTACTCAGACGAAATTTTTATATTGCCACCCACACACACGCAGAAAACCGTGACTCATCGCTTCGGCTAGTGAGATCAGCTCCAAAGTTTGGAGATTTTTTTTTTGCATACAATAAAGGTTGCCTCCTAATTTCTTCATTTGCAGAAGACAGTTGGTTTTTTTTTTCCAGCTTTTCCCAGCTTCGACCGCAAGCGGCAAGGACCTCATTTTTTCCTGTTTCTACCTCCTCCGGGAACAGGGGCTCCCGCGGATCCCATGACTCCCGCAGCCAGGGCTTTCTCAGAAACGCCACCCAGCCTATGACCTCCAGCACAAAATCGCGGGAGCTGGCCAGGCCCTGGCGGTTGGTGGGCGCGCTGCCCGAGTGAGAAGCGAGAGCCTTGGCCCGTGCCCAGCTCCGCTGCGAGCTCTTTCCCTCCTTCCTGGATCTCCTCCCAGCGCTCCGTTCCCAGCTTGCGGAAGGGACCCGACCGGCCTTCAACATCTCACGCGCGAGGCTGCGTGTGCCCCGTCGCCGTTGCAGGGCAGGGTTGGGCTAGGAATCGCGGACCCCGCTCTGGAGTTTGGACAGGAAAAGCAACAAGCTCCCAGAGGGATCCTAACTCTCAGCTTCAAAGTTAGGGTCTCTCACCCACCGTAATTTTTTTTTTTTAAACATTTTTTTTCCTACATTAGCCCTTTGGGCTCAGTTTTCTAATTACTCCTTTCCATGCCTCTTTTCTCTAACAATTCGGAAATATTTGAGTGACAGATCGTTTATTAAAATACCATTATCATAAAGCATCCATGAGTGGGCAGGGTGAGCGCGCCACTCAGGCTTTCCGTGCCTCAGGCAGAGCAGCCGCTCTTCCTGGCTCTCGCCGGGCCTCCTGCTCGTCGGGGAGCGGGGAACGCAGGGCTCGAGAAGGCAGACGGGAGAAATGATTCACCCAGCGGGGTGGCAGGAAAACGCATTTCTATCAGACCTGAGGGGAAAGCAAGGAGGCAAAGGACAGCCTAGTCATCAAATTCAGGAGCCCCTTCCCATGCTGCTCCTCGTGCAAGGTCAAGAAGGACATGGCATGGGGGCAGCTGGTGGCTTTACTTGTGCCATTCCTTGTCTGTTGGTTATCACCTTCCTAGCAAGAAGAGCTGAGCAGGGGCTGCGTCCACCCCCTTGCTCCAACAGCTTCAGTTAGGTCCTTCCCTTGGAGCACAGCTTTGGAGGAGTCATTCTCTCTTCCTTCACCTTCACTTTTCTCATGAGTTTCTCTGGCTCTTGCCCGTTGAGGCTGCAAGCTCCTGGGGACCAGAAGCTTGTAACGATCCACCACTCGCTGGTACAAAACCTCATGCCATGATCGCAGCCTTCTGACAAGTCTATGGATTATATGCTGTGGGAGGTCAAACTAATTACGCATGGTTTTGATGGAAAATAAGGTTTTATCCATCTGGCCTTTTATTCCCCACAGAGTGTATTTTTTTTCCATCGTTCTTTAAAAGATGTTCTAAAATAAGACTTTGAGTATCTGGCCTGGAACCTGAAGTAGTTCGGTGTGAAAGTGCTCTGCAGTGGCTGACCAGGGATTGCTACCGGCTTGCTTTGTGTCTCTTCAAAGCCCTCAGATCTTCCATGGCACTTTCCAGCCACAATGTCCTGAAAATGTGTCCCTCTGCCCACCAACGGGAACATTTTCTGGGGTGTTAAACCAAAGCAGAAAGCACCTTTAGGGGGGTACACTAATCCTACCCTGGTCCCTCCAGGGAACTGGGCAAGAACAGTTCAGCCGCTGTCCCCAGCTCAGCTTGTTTAGGACCTTTTTGCTTCCCGCCGCCCTCTGGAAGGCAGTAGCAAGTGCCAGCCGCTCACTGCTCTTTGCCGGAGTGCACACTCGACACGCCATGGCTTTCCAGTCCCATCAGGCTTACGTGCTTTGTGCCCAGCTAAGTCACCATCACACCCAATGCTCGTGGGGAAAAAAAAAAACCCAAAAACCAAAAATCAACTTGCTCATTCTGTTTCCTATCCAGGCAGCGATTCCAGTATAACGGAGCCATATGTATATGTATTTGCATGTGCATATGTATAATGCTCCCACCGGCCGTGGCATCGCCGGCATCGAGGGCCCTTTCCCACTGGGTCCGAAAAGGGGACCGAACGATGACCGCCTCGAATGTTTAATACTTCAGCTCCTCCAAGCTCGTTACAGTCCTTGCTCCCATCAAAACAAACGGATGTTGGGTAGGTTTGCTTGAGGCCTGGGCCTAAATCTCTTTCCTAGAGGCCGCCTATCTTCCAGAAGACGAGGTACTTTTGGGAAGCCCATACGTGTCTTTGCTGATGAAAGACATGAGAAGAAAAATCGCACCGGACATGCAGGGACGGACCTCTCCGGTGTCGTGCCGGGAGGTGCCAGCGCGGCTCTGCGTCCCTCGCGTGCTCCCGAGCGGTTCTTCCCAAATCCTTCGCCCAAAACACAGAGATTATCAGTGCTTTTGCCTGCTCCGGTTCTCTTGGCCTCCTCACCCTTGTTTGCTGCCTGTTGCAATGCTCTCCGCTTTTCGGGGAGGTGCGCGAGGGGGAGCAGGGTCTCACCCCGCTGGCTGCCCGGCTCCCGGCGCTGCCACCCGAGCCCGTGGGAAACCTGCAGCCCAGACTTGGGTTTTGCCAGCGGACGTGGCTTTCAGCGCAGCCCAAATACTCACAGAAAGAGACTGCTGCCTTTTCCTTATTATTACTCTATACTAAAAATACCCAGCAACAAACACACTAGCGTTTCGGTTGTTTAGCTTTGCTTTGTTTCCCCAACAGAAAGCATCGATTTTTTTTTTTTAATTTTTTTTTTTCCCCCCCAGAGGGAAACAGGAACTAAAGACGCAACGGGGCTGAAACGCCATAAAACTTTCAGAGCGGTGGGGGAAAAAAGCTGGATGCGTAAGGAGCCCGGGGAAAAATACAGCCGGAGAGGGGCAGGGGCCTCCCTCCACCCCTGCTCGCCCTAAAAACCAGCGGAGCGAAGCGCCCGTCCGCCAGCGCGCGGGGCTACGTGTGCTGCCTGCGCACTCTTCCATCACCTTTATGGATTCCCACCTTCGGCCATAGCTAAACAGCCTCGCGTATCGACCATCACCAGACTAACCGCCGTGCCATAAATCCTGACCCTAAGCTGTCGTTGTTCACGGGAGAAAATGGATGGTTTGCTCCGCGCCCGGAGAAGCGGCCGAGCGAGGAGCCCCCCGCTCAGGCTGGTCCTCCTGGCTGCCTGCCTTTCCTGCCCGCTCCGGCTTGCCGGCGGGACGCGCGCCGCCTGCGGATTCAGCCGTCCGGGAGCAGCCAATAAACCTGTGCGTTACCTGTTTCTGGCAATTGATATTATCTCGATGTTATCCATTTCTTTAAGGACGACTCAAGTTGGAAAACGTTGCCACCCGCCCCGTCTCGGCCAGGTCTCCGTTCCTCGCCTGCAAAATGGAGACACGAGCTGTTGCTCGCTCACCCGGCTCGGACTAAACATATTATAATAGACCATCGGGGTGCCAGAAATGATAGTAATTGGGGCTAAAGCTCATCGAGACAGCAGGCTGGACCTGTGTGTGTGCAGCAGCTGCAAAAAAAAAAAAAAGTCCCTTGCGAGTGACCCAGCGTAGGTTCGGGGCGCGCAAACCCGGCGGGGCTCGAGCCAGCCCCTCGCGCTGGCTTTGGGGCAGCTGCCACGGGAGGCGATTCCTCCCCTCTCAGCGCTCCTTCCTTAGCCCGGGCGCCTTGGAGCCCTGAGGGAGGGCAGGGGCTGAGGGCAAACATCCGTTTCGTAACAAATTCTTGTGTCACCTTCTTGACAGCACCTTTAAGCGCTGCGTGACGCTCAGGAATGATACGGCCTCCGCGCAGAGTTCAAGCACGGGAGCGTTTCCCCTGCCGAAGAGCAGCAGTAATCGCCGGAGAAGAAATCCGGTCCAGCCCTCGCCGCTGGCGGCCGCCGCGCTCCTCTAGCATGGGACACGTCGGCCGGGCAGCGCGGTGCCCTCTCCCTCCACGCGAGCGGGAACGGCTGGCTGCTGTTGCATTGTGGAAGAGCGTTAGGCTAGCTGCAAGCAACCGAGCTAACACACCGTGCAGCATTACCACCGGCCGGCAGGGACGGCGTGCCCGACCTTATACGCTCTCCTCATCTACCGCAAACGCAAAATGAAACAGGTCGAGCTGAGCTGGAGCGAAGGTGAACGCAGCCGTGGCTGGTCCGGCAGCGTTGGCTCTGCCGCGGGACGCAGGGCCGGCGTGAAGAGCGGCTGCCCTGCCGCGCTGGCCTGGTGGCTGAGGGTTTGACCGCCGAGGCTCCCCCGCGGCGCTCCTTCCCACAATCGTTAGCCCGAGCCCAATAAAAAGCCGCGGTGCTAAATCCCACGGATTAAAGGTTTGACTTGGCCAAGAAGCAGCAGCTTGGAGAGCATTAATTAATGTTTGCATGTGGTTTTTACCTTCCCCTTCCTTTTCCTTCGCCCTTTTGCGCAGCTCAGAAGATAACAGGTGGCAACAGTTTTCTCTGCCGATGCCAGGTTTCACTGGCTAAGATCCTCCTTTCTCCTCTCCAAAATTTATGTAACTGTTTAACACATTGGCTAACGATCTGTACAGCCTTCCCCGTATCTAGCTACGACTGAAGGCTCCCCCCATCCCCCAGCAGTGGCTTTTTTTTGCAAGTAGAGTAGCTAACGTGTGTAATTGTGACCTTTCTTTATAACTTCTTTGGGTCACAGATATTCCTTGTTCATGAGATGATCCTCTGGCAGGGAGGACAGAGGACCAAATACCGAATCCCTAGCCAAAATACTTAGCGGGTACAAATGGCTCCCTGCTGATTTATGCCAGCTGAGAGTATGACCCTACTACCTCTCTAGGTTTCTATATAGCACTAAAGTTTCTGGGCTGCGCTTGAACGCAGTAATTTTAGCTAAGAAAAAATTTCAAGCTTCTGCAACAGCTGAAAACCATGAGAGGCTGCTTTCTTCTCCTTCATCAACAAAATACATATTGCCATCTTCTTTTAAAAAAGGCAGGAAGATACCCTCATCAGCTACCTGACGAAGCTCCTGAAGCTGTTAAAACCGCATCCCTTTATGGCTTGCCGCTATTTTTCACGCTCAGCCAGCAGTGAGGACGCAGAGCAGCAGCAATGCTGTCTGCAGGCGAGAGCAGGATGGCGCTGGGCACAGCGTCCCCGCAGTTCGTCACCCGGAGGTGCCTTTGCACTGAAAAGAGGAGAGGCTGAGGTGCGGATACAACGTTCAGGTTTGCACACAGAAGCCACACAAAAAAAAACGGTACTTCAGCTGCAAAGTCGAGGCCTCCAAAAGTGGGAATGCTGGAAATTAGGCGTTGCGAGAAATCTCCCCTAAATTCAGCATCTAGTAGGCTAGTCATCCTAAGTTCGTTTTCGGATCAGTGGGAGATATAGGCATTTCCAGGGAAAATAAATATGTTTGGCATCTCAGTGATGGTTTCTCTACAGCCAAGCGAGAGCTTGGTAGAAGTAGACTGGATGAAATACAAAAACCTTACGCAATACCAGATGCCCTCTTTTCTGCATTTTCTATCATTCCAGCCTGTTTTACAGAGCTAAAGCAGCCTATCCCTCCCCTCCTTTCCTGCTGTCACTCATCTGCTTCCCCGAGCCCACTGTGCAAAGTCTGGCAGGGACAGGGGAGAGGAAAGGGCTAAAGCCTGGAGGAGAAAGCCTGGTGCCGGGCCTCTCGCACGGCAGAGCCGGCAGTTCAGCGTCATCCGTTCCCCATTCACCGTAAATTCATGTATGATGACAACAGCGCTGGGCTCAGACGTAATATAACACAGCCGGCGCGGACCAGTGCAGAGCCCCATTTTCACTTCCCCTATAACACAGGGACAGGACTTCTCTGGCTTAATTTTAATTAGAGGAAGTTTCTTCGGAAGAGAAATTTAGTCTGGCTATCAATGTTTCCAGTAATGGAAAATCCACCATAACCCAGGCACGCTCTTCCATGGTTAATTAGCCTCACGTTGAAATGTTGTCCCTGCAATCTCCGCCATCCATTCTGTCCATTAGGGAAAATCCACTAGATTTAAACAACGAGATGCTTGTCCTTTCAACTTCTATATTCTAAATCATTTTTTCATACATAATTATAGTGTTAATTAAAAAAAAAAAAGCATCCCAAAAGACACTTAGACAGTGTTTTTCCAGCAGCTGCAATTACAGTTCTGACTCCAGAGCTATCAAACTCTTTCATAATCTACCTAGAATGCAAGTAAAAGGATTTTGGCACAGCAAGAAACTGTGCCCTATAAATAGAAGTTTTCATTCTAACAAAGCCATGTTAACTCTATCTCCATTCAAAAACATTGCATTCGTGCATGGGGGAATATTTCTATGTTTGCCAGATGGAATAACCATAAGAGTGAGTTATTATTACTCCATTAAGCAAACACAGATATTTCTCTCCTCTTCCCCTAAGTTCAAAAACCGAACAGAACATAACATGACTATTCACAGTCTGTTTAGCAACATCTTCTATTTTTAATACGCCGCCCATTATTATGCCAAACTACCCATAGCTCTGTAGAAAAAAAAAGGGAGGATAAAAATAGAATTAATTATAATCACCAGCAATTGTAGCAACCCTGGGCCCGATTCTGCTTGCGCTGACGGATACCGCGCAGGTACAAGATGACATGAGGGAGGGAGGAGGACGGAGGTTGGCGCAGCCGCAGCACGGACGGGCACATCTGAGAGCTTAACGAGGCTGCAGAGCTCGCCTCCGCATGGTGCCCATGAAACCCAAGAGCGCCGCAGGATCCAGAGCGTAATTTATGGGGATAATAATATCCAGGGTCGTTATGGCCAGTGGTAAGAAACATTTGGAAGGCGTATACGGTGTCAGGTACCAGGGTCGAGCCAGCTGTTAGAGGTTAGGAAAAGGGCCGTCGTGGCAGATCGCGCTGCATCTGCCTCCTGCTCTTCCTCACACTTTCCTCTGAGCCAGCTGGGACCAAACGCCGACACAGGCCAGACCAACTCAAGTCTACTCTGTTTGGACACCTCCTTTTCTAAATTACACAGTATGCCCCATTTCCACTTGACGTTGCAGGTAGCATTTAGCTGAGCAGAACAAAGTGGAGACAGTCCCAGCCAAGCTCCAAGGACATCTGCTTTTGCTGAATGTGCCGGGATTATTCATCCTCATGAAAATCAGGGTCTAGTGGCTTCATCTCAACTACGGCAATCAACTTGGCCTCAATCTACAGTCAGAGACATCTCCAGAGAGCAATTCCTCTCATTTCAGGGAGGCAGGACCAATAACCCTCAGGACTGCCTCTTTCTCTCCACTGGCTGTAAATGGAAAGGAGACAGTCAGCTCAGACTAAACAATAAACTTCTGGATGGTGAAAGGTAGATGAGAGGCATCCCACCCAAAGGAAGGGCTGTTGTAAGCCGCTGTTGTGCAGCGCTGCCTGATGGATAACACCTCCTCAAGCCCTGCCCCAGCCAAACTCTTTAGTTATAAGCTCTGAGAAGGCATACTAGGCCCACAGTCACAATGAGAATAAAAATGTCTGCCTTAATTATAAAAAAATGGCAGTACGAAGGTCAAAACCCTTCTCTATTCACTTCTCACATTAAAATTGTCAGTCCTGGAAGGCCTCATTTTCTGCATATCATAAAAGCAACACAAATTTGATAAAGTGATCCAGCTACCAACCAAAACCAGAGGAGGTTGTTGGAGATGGAGCCGGCAAAAGAGTGTTAATCATAGCCACTTCCACTGAGAAATCATGACGGCGTTTCTACTAAATCCTGGTCAAATTCATTGGTATTAACTCATTAGACTTAAGAGCATGAATGAATATGGCAATCTGGATATGGGAATCTTTCCTTAATCTCTGTCATTTCTTCTCCAGACATGAAAGCGCAAGCGGAGATAGATCAGGGACTCCTTCACACGCGCAGTCTCCTGTGGCAGCCTGGAGCGAGCCACGTCAGCTCAGCCCCAGCCCGTGAGTTTAAAAGCAGCTGAACAGTGAATATGAAAGGTGCTAGTGACTCCAGTGAACTTCAGACCATGCTTAAATCTGCATAAACCTACAAAACAGTAATATGAGCTGAGATATCTGAAGCCAGATGATGGCTTGGAGCACCAACTGGACAGTAAAGTTGATGGTGGCTTCCCTGGAGATGGGGCTGAAGACCCAGTTTTGGACATTAAGCCTGGTGGCTTCATCCCAAATCTCTCTCCAAAGCTGAGGTACAGCCCCGCAGGAAGCATTGTTAAAAGCATGTAAGCGATTTGGAGGCTGAGTCTATGGACTGGCAGCTCTGGAGGCCTTCGCAAACTCACCCTTAACCTCAGGACATGACGGGTGACACAGGACAGCGAGCTCCACCACAATGGTGGGCTTTCGTAATCCAGAGCCAGACCTGAATTTTACAGCTTGCTCCCGTCTCTGACTTTCACATCCTTCAGCACCTGCTGACTTCGGCTGGAATTGCAGGTGATTAAAATACTACCAGAAAGCTTGCTGTAATAGTTCCACATGCATCAAAAGCATAGGATTTCAGGAAAATTCATGTGAAACTCTGGCAAGATTTCCAGTCCAGTTCACAAGCCAAAGCCTTTCAAAGGAATTAAAATAAATTTCATATAGGCAGCTGAACTCATGTTTGTGGTCCTACTGCTATCAGACAGGATTCCCGGGTTTTGCACTCTTTCCAGCTCTTTCAGTGTCTTTCTCTGTCATTTTGAGACACGTGCTTCACCTCTCTGTGCCTTTAGTTTCCATATCTGTAAAAAGGGCACTTCACTTAATTTAGAAGTTTTGCACTACATCTTAATCAAGTAACGTCAGAAAAGCACTTAAAAATATGATCATGGTTCTTGTTTTCTTGATTTCACACTGTAAGAAGAGTAAAATTAAAGCTGATTGCTACAGAAAAGAAGCCTTTGTGTCTCATCTTCCTCCATCAGATTATGTTTCTAAGGTATGTTAAGAAATGAGACCCCATGGGGGTTAGTGGTGTCCATTTAAATCTCTCAAATACCTACACGCAAATATACCAAGCACACAAGGATTAACTCTAAATCTGACTGGATTAGTCAAGAAGCTTTGCACAGTGATGTGGAATTGCTGGAAAAAACTATATAAAATTGTCGTTTTTGTCAACTTTACAATACAACTTGATCCCCCGTGTATAATGAGCTGTAAGCCTGGCAATATCCCAGGATCAGGTGAAGAAAAAACTTTCACTTGGGAAAAAGCAGTGGAATTCACAGGGTCAGAGCATCAGAGACATGAGAGATGGGAAACCTGAGGCCACCTAGCTCACTCACTCAACACCAGACAGTCCCGACTGGCTGTGCTCCTGTGGCTTGTCCAGTCCTTCTTCAAATATATATTCACACACCTATCTATATTTTTAAATATACATATATATATATATATATATATTTATATATTTATACACCTCTGAGTAATTAAAGACAACTACAAAAGACTAGCAATGGTACCTTCAGGAAGAATGTAAAGGACATGATTATACATACAAAATAATATGAGCCAAGAGATGATCTTGGCCTGTCTTCTGAAGGCCATCTACTTTACAATACAAGAAAGAGGGGGACAATCCCCTTACAAGAAGTGGGGAGAATATTTAAGATGAAGAAAGCACTGTTTCATACAGGTCTGCCCTGGCCTGTGAGATGTTTCAGCTAAAGGTGAGGAGAGATGACCACTTGCGTTAACCTTGCTGGTCTATGCGCTGAACCACCAAAGCTGCCTCCATAGCCACGTGCGATGGAGAAGGGAGGGAATAACATAACCTCCGAGAGCGATCAAGGGAGAAGCCCAACTCTGACACCTGGAAAGTTTGTAACTCTGTGAACCTCCTGGTAGAAGAAAGGAAGCGCTGCTCTGCCCTTCTGCTAAGTATGGGGCAGAAATATAAAAAGACAGCTGTATTTTTTCGAGGTTAATCAGGGAGAAAGGTCAAAACTGCAGCCAGCTTCCCCGAACCAGGCTTGTATTCCATCCACAAAACTCTCCTCACTTTTTTTCTAAAAATGTCACTGCCTGGAACTGGTTGCCAGTGGCTGCATGACTGGCCATAGATTATTCATAGCCTTAATTAGCAGGTGTGTGACTGCCTGTTTAGCCACATTTTTAGATCTCTGGGCTTTTGCAAGCTGTCAAAAAGAAAGGCATTCTTTTAGGTAAAATACCACTGCAAAACAGAGTGACATTCAATTTGACGTGCGAGGATAAATTAAGGATGAGGAGACATTAAAGAAAACTGAGCGCCTTCATCACATGCCTACTTTCAAGGAGAAATGCAGCTGAGTTTCAGTTGATCTTGGCTTCTTCGCTGACCTGTAGCAGTAAATTTCCCCTCCTTTTAGTGTTCAAATAGTTTGTCAGTGAATGATCCCATTCATAAAGCGCTGGCAATGACAGTTCTGCAAAGCTAAATGGTACTTAACTGTACATCTAATAAATCTGCAACAAAAACAAACAGAGAGGAAGAGAAAAAACGACTAACAATGCCAAAGAACTAAACAAAAAAAAAAAACCTGGCAGGTATGAAAGGATATTGTCGTTAAAACTGATTGAAATGGTATTGTGCAGAATTGCTCACATTTCCTGCCCCCGTTTGGCTGACCTTTGAGTTCTCAGAGGGAAACGGGCTTGGCCGATCGCTGGAGCTCTGCAGTCAGGTACGGACATCGACTGTGAACGAGGCACATCCATCTCTGAGTCTCGATGCAGGTGCCCCTTGCTGTAACTGAGGATGTTCTGTAACGCTTATAAAATGTCTGATCCCATTGATGCTCCTAAATCTTTGGCTCCCACAAGACTTTCTAGCCACAAGCTCCATTTTACTGTTTTAGGAGTTGCTAGGCAAACATTTGGAGGACTTGGGAAAGGACCTCTCTGCTCGTGTGGGAGGCAAAACTTGCATTTATGAACCAGGAACCCTGATTCCACAGGGCAAGGTGAAGGTAAATACTCAAGACTGTGAAAGCAGGAATCAGATTTTGGGGGGAATTGGGGCAGAAAAGCTGGAATTACCACAATTCAGTAAGAAAACTCTCAAAGAGCTTAGAGTTCTTGCACGGCAAACAAGATGGTTATCTCCCTGGGTTTGTCACAGCCACCAACTCCAAGAGCACAAGTTTCAGTAAGTCAGTCTAGCCCGAGGTGGCACTGCTGAAATGTCATGCTTACATTGAAGAATAGGAAAGAAAATGTGATATAGAGACAAAGACTGAAAACTGACTTTAACAGCTGGCAAAATTTAAAAAAAAACCCTAAAACAAAAAACTTAAGGAGATAGAGGGAAATGGGACAGTGTGGAGAGATGTCTAGCAAAAGTTTGGTATGCCTAATCTCTCTCTTCGATAAGCTAATGGATTTTCTAGACAAAGGAAATGCAGTACACAGTACAGACTGTATTTGATATAATTCTTTATGAGGAAGTAAAAAGGTAGCTGACAAAAATGGGGTTTTTGTATGAGAGGGTACAGAAATGGCTAGAGATCAAATGAGAGCATCTGTATTCAAAGGGAGACAAATGGGCTCAAGGGAGTTTATCAACACAGTTGTTTAGGACTCAGAGTGAGATGAATTTTACCTAAGATTTTAATTAAAACCCTGGGCAGAAAGAGCAGGATTGAGCCATCAAAGTTTGCTGATGACAAAGAGCTGAGTCAGACTGTCATTACAAAAAAGGATTGTATATCCTGCAGGAAAACCGGGAGATCGCAGACTGGAGCGCTGGCAGTAGACACGGGAGGAACAAACCACGGGTGTGGTAATCAATAACTGAGCAATCCAGGTTATTCACTGCTAATGTGAACATAAAAAGTGCAACTGCAATTCCAAGGTGAGCCAGACAAGGTATTCCTGTTCAGGACAGCACTGCGGTGAGACCTTCTTGGGAATGGTGCATGCAATTTTCATCACCTAGCTCCAGGAAAGATAAATTCAGCCTGGGAAGGGGACAGCAAAAGGACATCAGCGTGCAGAGGGCAAAGGAGTTTATCTATCTCATGGGACAAGCCTCCCAGAGCCTAGCAGAATAAAAGCTATGGTGAGACATGATCCCTCTCTATAAATACCTGGGGACATAAGCAGCAGAGAGCGAGAAGAACTGTACGAGCTGGTGGACAAGACCACTCTAAGAAAAAAATTACAGCTAAGTGGGACCTAAATAAATATAGAGAACGTATTGAAAGCCTATCAGAGGAGTTAGATGCTGAAATAGCTTTCCAGCAGAGACATACAAAAGCTTTCGATTTGTTTTGAAATGGAGACTGAAATACTTATAAAAGGGATTGTATGACCTAACTGCTATTGCAACAACCTGGTCTTCCCAACCCCAAAAGCCCCTTCTTGTCCAAGCTTTTATCTTCTGCCATCGTAAGGGATCACATCTTGAGAAAGCCCCCAGCAATAACAGTGGAGAATCTCGTTGCATGGGACGGAAAAGGGACTATTTGTATCGTGTTTCACAAGCATCCATTTCCCAGTCTGTTTTTACTGTAACTACATGGAGTTTAATCAAACGAAGCTGTTAGGAAGAACAAGCAGGAAATGAAACCGACAGAGATAGGATCCTCCTAAGAGAACAGCGAGGCTCTCAGAAACACTTGGCGAAGACAACAGATTTGGCAACGCTCACCTATTTAGCTGGTCCAGATTTGTTTTCCAAGGCTAGAGCTTCGTATCAAAGGGGACATTACACACGAACCATCAGACACGAAGGAGGGCTGAGGCAGGGAGTGAGCAATAATGTAAGGTGAGACTGAGAGAGACAGAAGAAAGAAGCAGGCAGAAAGTTTCTTTGCTGGCAGCAGAACTTTAAAAAGAAAACCGTGGAAATGTAGAAAGTTTTCCTTTCCTGAAAGAAGAAGATCCTGTCTTTGCAAGTCCAACTGCTAGATTTACAGTGAAGAACTTGCAGCTTTGGAGAACCACCACTACGGGAGACCGCATGCGACACCCTCAGAGGAGCCTCATCTTCACAGGTGGGATCATCTGCTCCTTGAGAACCAGGGTCTCTCTTGGGTGTCTCAGATGTGAAAGCGAGGCACCCCCAAATCATTTCTGGCCATCTTGGCCCTCACTCCCAGGCCCGTGTCCCACACAAAACGCACACTGTGCTGTGCATATCAGGCTAAAAATCCCACTCAGCTACCTCAGGCTCTCCACAAATTGCTACTTGAACAGATGGACTTGATACTGCATCCAAAAGGTTGGCAAATTTGGCCTAATTCGGCCCAGGGCTGGGAGCCAGGGAGCAGGGCATTTCTAAGGAAAGGGTTCACAGAGACTCCTCCATCAGTTTTAAAACTGCTTTTATGAAAATGAGGATCGAGTTCATGGGCCTTTGCTTATCCCGAGGTGGAAACGTGGCACAAGGATAGAGGCAGGTCCTCAGGAAGGGAAATAATCAGCCACAGAGAGTTCAGATTTAGTGGGGAAAATGTTCGGCTGCCACTTCACAAATGAGTTCTCCCATCTCTCCTGGCAAGGGTTTACAACAAACGTCAAACCATCCTCGGCTCTTTGACATCTTTATATCACTGCTCATTATGGGTTACTTCTCACTGCACAAATGGATCTAATTATTACCTCGGGGGTAAATATTCACTCAGGCATACAAAGAATAAGGCAGGTAACTCCCCGTCTGGGCTTCTAATCCCATTATCAGACACCTCCTCAGCATCATTATCCTAAATAACATAAAATGAAACACCAGGGAAAAGAATACCATTGTATTTCCAGTAATGAGAGGCATGGATAGAAGAGGGAATAATTTCTCTGAGTCATGGTGCCCGCCCAAATTATAGCAATATCTCCATGCGGAGAGGCATATGATGTTACGGATTGACTGGGCTTGATTTTCACCCTGAAAAAATTCCTACTTGTAAATCCCAGCGCAAAAAGCCAACTCGGGTGGCCATGACGCCAGTTATTTTCTCTCCTGGAGGTTCGCAGAGAGGCGATGCTGCACGTCACTTTTCTGCAAGGGATGGGTCCCTTCAGCCTGGGAAATCTCCAGACTCGTGCTCCTCTGCTTATCCCACATCTAGCCAGGGATGGGCACAGCCCCAGAACAAGAGCTGCAACGTGGCAGCTCGTGGTTTGGGAGCCGAGGTGGGCACGTGAGCATTTAAGGCCTGGGAGCACGAGCGGATCGCGGTCCAGAGCTCCAACAATCCTGGAAGGTGCGATCCCCCGCTGCTGCGAGCGAGAGGCCCGTGGAGAACGGGGCAGACGCGGTGAGGCTCAAAAGCAGAGCAGGAATTACAAGTAACCAGAGCTGCCAGAAAAAGAAGGGAAATTCCCATTGCTCCTGGCAGGACCTTAAATGCCCAGAGCGCCAACACTCGTACCTGCATATGGTACAAACCAGGGTAGATGAAACAAAACTAGACTTGGGAAAAATTTACCTGTTTTCACTCAGCTTGGGCTATACTCTCCGAGAAGAACAGCTGTGAGCAAGAACCGCCCCCCCCCAACCCCAGCAAGTGACCTGTTTGTGCATTTCTTGCTTTAATGCACCACTTTCAGCTTGTTTGCTTCTCATTTAGCTACCAGACATCTAGGAGAGCCTATATGCTCCAGAGGTACCCAAAAAGCTCCACAGAGAGCAGCCGTGCATTTTGGCTTTAAAGAAGAACATCCTCTCTGAACATCAGCCTGCTACAAAGTATCTGAGAACCAGAAAAATCTGTGATGGGAAAGGAGGCTGCTGAAAACGTTCTCCTACTGGATCAGTTCTTGCATGACTCCTAGGAAGTAATGGACTTAAGTACATGCTGGAGCAGCTCTCAAACCTGCTTTAAGTTAATTCACTTGCTGCAATAGCCTCTCTGAGACTTTTCAGGGGGGCAGGGTCTCTTGCGTATAGGTCTGCCCTAGCCAACCCCACCGGCTTGCTGCAGGTCTGCAAGGTGCATGGAAACAGAATTGATCCACTGGGTCATCACAGCCCTGGTGTTACTAATGCCGGTTTTGCTTTAGCTCAACTTTTATGGCCCTCAGATGGGAAGCATAAAAGGCTTGAAACATTTTACTGATGTTTCATTGACAACGGTTTGGTTCCTCTGGGTTTATGCAAACATTAGAAGCACTTGCCCAAGGGCTGCCACAGCTTCCTCAGCTTTCGTTAGTGCTCTGGCACGCTGCTCGGCAGCCTTCGTCCCCAGGAAATTTTGGCTTCTGAAATTTATTTTTGAAAAGTTTGTTTCTCATTAATCCCTGCGGCGGGGGGGGGGGGGGGGAAGGGGGGACACCCTCCCAATTGCACGCATGCAGGAAGGTAGGCTGCCCAGGACCAGGCTGATTTCAGGCGCCTGTCTCCGTGAGTAACTCTATGAGTCTCAATTGTCTGACAGAACAAGAGCTCCGGTGTTTCCAGCAGGTAACGGACATGTCGGAACAGCCTGGAGGGGTTAACTCTCTCCACTGGCAATAACCGAGTAGTACACCTCTTCCCTTTTGGCACCTCTGGGTCCCAACAGCTATAAGAGGCCTCCATCCTAGCATGTACTACTGTGCTAAGGTATCATTTTTCCAGGGATTTGGGACAGCGTGTTCAAGGAGATGAACAACGTGGCGAGGAGGAAACAGAATTCATCTTCTTCTGCTAGGGAAAAGTGTCTTCAGATTTCCAAAGGGTTCAAATCCCTGCACTGAAAATCATCCTCGTGAACTTTAACTCTAGGACTTACGAGCCTAAAGCCAGTATTTAGTTACAGTTTCCCAGAGCAGAAGACAAGCAACAATTTTTTTTCAGTCATTTTAACCAAATCTCACTAGTTTGGGAGATCTGAATTGCAACAACTGTATGTTTGAGATGCGTCATTCTCGTCAACAGGAAGGCTGCTGTGCTTCAAGTCAGAGTCGTGCCCCCAAACCAGCTATTCTTCAGTCTTCTGTCTTTCAGAAAAACCCAGAGGATCCTGCCTGACGGTATCATACCTTGGGAAGAAAGCAGAGTGAGTTTCTTGCAAGATGCTCACCCCACCACCTGAGATTCCCAGAGATCTAGGCTTGACCAAATCTGTGGCTTTGTCAAGATAGAAATTTGCGCCCAAACCTTGAATCCTAGCCTAAATCTTCTCCATCTTTTCTTTACTCAGCTATGTTTTAATTTATAGAGTCTGAGAGGAAATTTGTGAAAAATCGTTCACTGTCCTTGCAGGTGCAGTTAAACCCCAGAAAAATCTCCCTCTCTACACAACCAGAGCTTGCTTTCTTTTTATCTTTCGTAATTAAAAAAAAAATTGTTGACTGTTCAGCAAAATAATTTTTCCCCCCACTGGTTCTTATTCTTCATGTAGTTTGCTACAGTTAAGTTCTTCTGCTTTAGCTTTTTTCCCCATCTCTTCCTTCTCCCCTCTTTTTTCACTCATTCCTTTCTTTCCGCCCTTTTCCATTTTGCTTCTGAAGAAGATGATGACGAAGGGAAAGGGGAACTGAAACCCACCCGAATACCAGATACCAGATTCCTTTTCATTTGCCTGGAGTTAAATGATTTTTTTTTTTTTTTTGGGAAAACAGGACGAAAGCCCATTCATCCTTGCTGGGACCTGGGGGGAACTTACCATTTTGCAGGATGAGCTCAGTGCTTTGCAAAATTATCTAAACAGTGGGTACAATAAAAGGTGGGTGCCAGCCAGAACTCCGGATATGAGCACTTTCTATCCCTGTAGGGGAGTTGGGATTTCAACATCAGGGCTTGTTTCTTGCTGTTAGAACTGGAAGTTGAACACCCCCGAACACCAGCGAGGCCCAAGCCCAAGGGCACATCTCTTACCAGGCTCCTCCGGTATGTGACAAGCAGTGCTAGGACAGGGGATTTTGGTGCCTGGCAGACAGAACTGTCACTAGCCTTCTATAAATATAATTGTCTTCAGGACCAGCACAAAGGCACTTGGAAAGCCCTTTGCTGCGACGCTCCTGATTAAGGTGAAGCCTGTTTGTGCGGACATGCTGAAAGCCTTCCCATCATTAAGGTCTGGCTCTTTCCAGGACTAATTCATACCCCAGGGTCAAGACTATCTTGGCCTCAATGGATTTGCAGATATTGGCACTCCGGAGCATGACCCAAGCACTGCTAGTGGGGACAGAAGAATTAACCAAGCACCAATGTGGCTTGAGACAAATGCCTGACTTGCACTTCCGCTGAACCTCTATCTCCTGAAAAAACAATGCTGAGGCCTTGCCAAAAGGTGCCATTTCAGTACTGGGGAGAACTGATCAAATACCATTTCTAAAGTGGGAAACGAGGCCAGGGGAAATCCTGCAGGGGGGGATTGCAGAGCTGCAGTTTTGTCTGCTCACTGGGAAATAACGTACATGTCCAAACTGACGAGAAGAGCCCAAGCAGCTCAAGACTAAAGGTGGTGCAGAAGTAACCACAGATCGGTACAAAACTCAGACACACAAGGTTTTGGCACAAAGACGTCCACAAGCTCCAGAAAAAGTCCCAGGTGACATGACAGAGCTCAATACTTCATACTGTCTGCAGTTACCTGGCGTCTTTGGACAGCTCTTCTGACAGGGGGGACTTAAGGGACACCTGCAGTGCCACCTTCCATCCACTTTGGGTCTCAGCAGCGTGGAGCAAATACAGCTTGTGGCCGCAAGAGCTGGGCATTGCTGTGGGACCAGCGCTGCCCTTAAAAGCGCAACTCTAAGAGTCTAGAAAAACCAGGTCTCTCCACTCCCACCTTGGAGCCTTCCCCAGCTCAGGCCAAAGCAGAGGCGTTCTTCAGCTCGCTGCGTTTCAGCAACGAGAAGAAAAAATAAGCGCAATGGAAAGAAGTCTTATAATGAGGAACTCGATCAGCTGCCTAACCAACAACGGCTGGGCTCAGTGTGGCCAAGTCTATCAGAATTTGTAGATATTTTCCTCCAGCTGCAGATGTAACACAGAGCAGATAAGTTTAGAAAGATTAAGCCAACAAAATAAATGAATAGTTTTTATCATTTATCCTCTGCTGTTCTCTTTCCATCCAGACATAGGTGTTGTGAATGTGCTTTCTATGAACATGCAGGAAGTTATCAGGAAAGTCAGTGAAAGTAATTCAGCATAAGCAAGTAGCAGAGAACATTTAAGAGAGCGCTAATTTTGCGTTTTAACAATTGCACTGAAAGAACAAGATACAAAGATTGCTACTCATCCGGAGGAGCAACAAAACTATCCTGAATGTCTCATGGACTCATTAAAAACTAGCCCAGACACCCAGGATATTGCATTTTTACCCAGATTGACTCATAAGTGATTAGAATGGGATTAAAAAAAAAATCATTGGAACTTTTCCCATTGTAAAGTGAGGTTGAGTCAGAAACAATTATTTTCATCTAGGACACAGGAAACATCATTTTGTAAAATCTTCTTTTATTCTTTGCTGCAAAGTGGCTAACTTCGCTTGCAATTTAAAACTTTTCTTCAATTTCTGAAGCTTTGTATTTTCATATTTCTCCTTTTCACTGGATATCACAGAAACATCACACACCATTTCCTTTTTGGGGCTGGAAGGTTTTTTTTTTTTTTAATTTTTTTAATGTAGAACTGTCCGAGTTCCTCAAATTAGACAAAGCTACTGGCTGTCAAAGGCCAGTAGAACAAATTTTGGCTGAAAGAAAGCCTATATAGTGGAATTACAAAAATTTCCAAAATGCTATGTTTAAAACATATTTCCAAAAAGTTTTGGTAAAATTCACTGGAAAATACTTCCACTTTGAACTTGGAGAAGTTAAAACATCTTTGATGCCTTTCCTGAAGGTCAGTTTTTTTATGGTTTTTGGAATGATCTGCACACAAAATTTGATTCAACGCACTACTCTGCATTCCAAATAAACCTCTTGCAGACGTTTTTCTAAACAAAGTCGTGAAAACTCATTAGATAAATTATTTCCAGTAAATTGCTCCCTTCAGCCTCGCTGAGTACCACTCCATTTAAGTTTTGAGATAACAGTGCTACTATCCAAGAACAATACAGGACAATTATGGATTTCATAGACCACCTAATCTAATTCCTGTATAAACAGGCCATAGGCCTTTTTTAAATTAAGCCCCATTGCAAATCCAACAGATATGGTTGAACTAAAGCGCAGCCTTAGGAAAAAAAAAGAGACATCCACAGATAAAGAATTTGCAACAACATTTTGTATTGTAACTCTGGCCAAGTGGACAAGTGCCAAATTCCTGTCCTTTGCCCCTTGCCTCTCCCTGTGCCTGTCATGAGTATGTCAGGGCTCTGTGGAAGGAACAACGGTTCAGAGATGGCCCCATTTCAATGCATTTTACCAGTAGAGGAAAGACCGTGTTGAAAAGGGAGGCTCTCAGCTACAGCAGGCAAGAGGGAAATCTGTTATCCCATTTCACCTTTCCGGGGCACATAGAAGAGCTAAATGTCATAAAATGCCTGGCATCCTCAAACCTGGTGAAATTTAGATTCAGCTTGCCCGAATCTGGTGGCATTTGTTTAGATAGCTGTATATGCCCTTGCCGGTTGGTTACTGCGTATTAAGGACTTTGCGATACGCGGTGAGCGGGGCAATGTACCATCCCAGCTTCACTGAAGTCAGCTGGAGTTTCGCCACAGAAGCATTACCTGACACAGAGGCATTACCTGACACAGAGGCACGTGCTGCTCCAGTTAAGAGCTGTGCGGAGGTGGACTTCAAGTCTTCCAAACATGGTTGAGCAAGAAAATGGGGAGGAAAAAAGAAATCCTTTCCCCTACACCTACCACCCCTTGGATAAGTTGACCCTCAGTGCTTTACTCGTTACCCCCAAAAAAGGAATACTAAAGTCATCTTCACAAGGTCACGCAGACCCATTTATTAGCTGTCCAGATATACCAGCAAGAGGAGAGGTGACAGAAAACAGCAGCACCACCAGTGCTCTAATCCTGCCACGTTCATCTGCACCCACCGACACGGCAGCGTTAACACTCCTCACCTACCTGCGCAAGGTGCTAGGAAGGAAGTTTACACAGTGCTTCCAGCACAGAAGCGTTACGGAAAGTTTGATGAACTCCCATTTTCTGCAGGGTTTGATAGAACGGAAAAAAACCTAGCCCAGAAAAGTCTCCTGTCTAGCATTCTGAAAGAGAAACAACAACTGTTGTATTTATATATTTCATTTTTAATTAAAAAATAAAGGTTATCTTAATACATCTTTTGCAGCCTTTGGGCAAAATACACCCTTAACAAGACTTTATGAAACATGATGCACATCTATTCTTGGCACACATCTTAAAAACAAATGCGAACTTTCTTCGGCAACTTCTTAAATCCATCGTTCTCCCAAACCCTGAAAACATTTAAATGCTCTTTAAAAAAAAAAAAAAAAAAAAAACCACCTACAAAAATTAGACACGGGCCCAAAGCAAAAATCCCAGATCCAAGCATCCCAAAGCTTTTGGAGCAGACTCAAATCCAAACCCTCATCTCATTCGAAATTTTATCCTGGGTCACTGCAAATTCACTGACACAGCACCCAACAACCAAGAGATACGAAATCTGAACACCACCCCGGGGTACGAATCTCGCTTTGGAGGCTTTGATCTTTACACTGGGCCAAAGCCAACCCATGGGTCTGGGCTCTTTCCTAAAAATGTTTAAGTTGGGCCCATCCCTAACAGAAATAAGTGCTGGTTAAATGAGGAAAAGGTGCTGTCCGAGCTCCTCATTTCTTAGCAGTCCCGGATCTGAGACCGGACTAGGTACTCTGTCCATTTGCACTACTTTAAAAGGCAAGGATAAAATCAAGCGAACACACTGAACCCTCCAACACAGTCATAGCACTACACGTTGCCTCCTGCAGCATGGAAGGAGCCCTGGCCTTCTCCTTTATTTGCCAGGGTCCGTCTCAGGTTTCTAGACGCAGTTTGCTCTGGAAACACGTCAAGGCCTCCATCACTCTCCATGGGAAAGGCTTACACACACCGCCGGGGGGAACAGGTCCTCACCGCTCACACGGGATGTCTTGGTTCCACCGTAGCATGGCTGATTCCCAAAGGCACAACGTGACCAAGCTTTCGACTCATACACAAGGTCTACATATATATATGTGTGTGTGTGTGTGTGTGTATTTATATATATATGTACACACACACAATTACATACATATTTAAATACACACACACACACATATATATATATTTGGTTTGCATTTTTCTCTTTTCTCTTTTTCACTTTTCTTTCTTCTTTTTCCCTTTTCTTCCCCTTTTAACTTAATGGTGTAGTCTCCTCTGAGGAGGGCTCTGGTATATGGTCTGGAGTCTTCTCTGTCTCCAAAGAGACTCCTGGCTTCTCCTCTGTTGATGTAGGCTCCTCAGGGGCTTGAGACCCCTCCAGCTCCTGATTCTGAACCTGGCTGTTCATTTTCTCTTCTGCTTCAATTTCCTCCGAGGTGGGAATGGAGTTTTTCTTTGGACGGCCTTTGGGCTTTGTGGGAGCTTCCTGCCCACCTTTCAGCACCTGGAGCAAAAAGATTTGCGGACAAGATCAATCTGAACTCCACTGCTGTGAGACATCCTTTAGGTAACAGGATTAGGACCAGCCTGGACCTCAGAGTCCAGGCATGAATTGGGCACCATTTCAGCCTGATAGAAATGCCCTGCATCCATGGAGTGAGTTCACCCATGATTTCATATAAACCATACGAAATACAAACCCCATCAGGAAGGACACTCCAAATTCTGGAGGTCTCTAAGTCAGTTCCTGCAGCAGGCCCAAAAGCAGTCCAGGTATACAGTCCTCAAGACTATAAACAGAGAAGGTTTTTATGCAAAATTCAGCTCCTTTCCTAAGGAGTTGTTCTAGTCAAAGCCCAAGTAACAACAGTCATAAACCTCAGCCGGGATTTCCTCTTTCTACCTGTTCTGCTAGCTCCTCTTTGGCTTCTGAAAAAGCCTTAACCTTCTCCCCCCCCAATAACACCTGCATTAAAAGATGTGAGACCCATCTGATCTGTGTAGAAGAGAGAGTCTGTCTTTACATCTAATTCCCTCTCCCTTCACACCATCACTACAGCACCAGGACACTTCCATCCAGAAGTCTTGCCCGAAGCCACGCTCAGATTTGTTTTAAGAGGTGCTAACTTCTGCAGCTCTGACGTATATTGAGAAATGCAGTTCTGATGCAGTCCAAAACTGCATCTCTTCTCTCAGGTAGGAATCCATAAATATTTCTATGTCATAGCAACGTGGTTCCCAACAGGCCTTACTGGACAGTTGTCCTTTCCAGAAACATTTTAACTAGAAAAGGCCCATAAAGCTCTGACTATCTGAAAGAGACGAAAGGAAATACGAAAAGTAAGGATTAATGACATTAGCTCTCCAAACTGCATTGGTTTCTGTGGAGCAATATCATCCTTTTGGTCTATACATGTAACAAATTCTGTAAGCATTAAGGTCACAGGAATGCCAGATATGCAGCAGGAGACTTTTTGGTTCTTCCCCCGTTCTGTTTCACCTTCTTTCGCTCCTTTGCTTTGTATTCCTCCTACTGCCTATGGTTCCTCCAGTCCACCACATATTCTGCAGCGTAAGCTTTTTTTTCCCTCATAGAGGGGAAAAAAAGTATGTTTCTCAGCAAAGTGAGCAAGAATAAAACAAAATTCTTGTGTAAATGGACACAGGTCATTTACACTACACTCAGTTTCAAAATCTGTCCCTTTGAAAATAGTTTTTAAGGACCACAGACAAGTGGTAATGAACCACTTACCATTTTCTTCCACTTCATCCTACGGTTCTGATACCACGTCTTCACCTGGAGCTGAGTCAGCCCCAACGATTGAGCTAAGTCCAGCCTAGGAGACAAGACAAACACTGAAATAAGTTGACCGAAGACAAAAAGAGCCCAGATGTCAGCTTTGAAACTATAAGCACATACAACAGCAGAATTGCCAGAAAATATGGTTATTTCCTTCTCCAATCTGTTGTTTTCAGTTCAGAGAGAAGTGGTAAACCACTGTGAATTTAGGATGCAAAGACGAATGCTCTTATGGAAGAAGAAAGAATATTCTGATGTTCGTCGCACTCACGTGGGAAATAGGTTACCCCATCGGTCCTTGCTTCTCCTCTGTGACCACTGGAGAAAAGGAGCAAGACCAAAAGTTTCAAAAGTTTGTCTGCCCTGTTTGAAACGCAAGACCATGGTACTCTGCTGACACTCCGCATTTGTATTTGAAGCAGAGAACTACCAGCACACAACATCCCTGAAAAACAGGTCTACGGTGTCTGAAGCAAACACGTGAGAACCAAGACACCCAGCATCAGTCTGCCTTTGAAACTGTTGATCTTTGTCTCATACTTCATCTTCTCTATCTAGAGAATGAGGATTATGATACTTTTTCACTTCTCAGGAAATTATGGTACATGTAAATCTATTAATTTTGAATGCATTCTGCTATCACACGCAATTCAGAAATGCTTAAAAACTATTTGCACGTTCAGCTTAAGGGTATATGTGGCAAACAGCCCATAAACCTGATTCATCCTCCACAAATCCCCAAACTGTGGAAGTTCACCTGTAACCGTTCATTATTTCTATTTAGAAGCCAGGATGTGAACCAAATTCAGCCCAGAGTAATCCTTTATCTTACCCCACAGGTGACAGCACTATGCATCTGATGGTGTTGTAATGGAGTTGCACAATGGCTGGAGTTGGAAGTTCTCAGCAAAGCTGAGCAAGTGCTGTGCCCCACTGCGTCACGCAAGACCTGCAGGTGGGACAGCTCAAACGCAGAGTCACATTCCAAGGTGTTCTGGATTGCGTGAACTTTCTGGCAAATATTTCTCAGCCCTTAGATGAGGAAATAAATTTGTCAAGGCCAAGTTTTTCATAATAAAACTTTTGTTTCAGCTGGGCTTCTCAGGTAGTCAGATAGACTCATATTTACAAACACCTTCGTACCCCACACCAGCCCTCGCTCCTCACTCGCTCATGGATTCATGCGTTTTCCTGCTTTGGACTCACTCTACAGGCTTGGTTTGCCTGCTGCCTATGCCATTGCGCAATGCCTGTGACACAGTCCCATTGAGTTAAAGATGCTATGTGCAAAGCACAATCTATCCCACACATCACCCCATTGTACTGCACTCCTTTGGTGCCAATAAGCCAGGTGCTTCAGCTGCCCTCCAAGCAGTACAATCTTGTGTCCAGGCCAAATAACAACCCATTGCTTCACCACCACATTTCCAGTCATGAGTTCACACAGAGAAACACTGCTTGACTAAATCTTCCCTCAGTGCCCGTGTCTTATCACACTTTGATTACCTGCCATCAGTTACAATCTCTTGCCACACACATTAGCACAATCAGCATTGCCTAGGAACCAGGGGAAACAAACAGAACGAAAGGGGAAGTGGTGCCCAGACAGGAATTGCTCATCAGCCTCAAAAACGAACAAAGCCAAGGAACAGTCATACCTCTAAATTAATTTAACAGCCCTGAGTGCTTCATCAACTGTGTCATCCACGCAGCTTTGTGAAGCTGTGAGGAGGAAGCACAGGAGCATTAGCAGCTCTGAAATTGCACGAGACCAAGAATCTGGTTTTGCCCGTGAAATTGGGCCTAGACTGGTGAAGGACCTTGGCTTTGGTGATGGAGAGCTTGAGCAGAGAGTGTTGATCCTCAAAACAAATACAAATATTGCGCCAGTGGCATCTGTGCAGTACCAGGTCTGGTGAAGTTCTTAAATGCTCTGTGTTTGCAAACTTGGCAGGAATTGGCCAATTTTTTTCTTGTAACTCCAAATTGCAGCGTGATTCAAATCCCTGAAAACAAAACCTCTCCTTTTTTGCTTTGTCCATTTGGCATCAAGTAGTCCTGAGAACTGGCCTATCCTTTCACAGATAGATCAAATACCTTTTGGCAAAGAGCAGTAACAGGGCCTTGCAGTCCCCCAAAATGACACCGAGCTGCAGAGAAGTGAAGTGACCCCAAGGGAACAGCTGAGCAAGGCTGGAGCAGCCCTTGTGCTCTCACTCCTTTTTCTAGCGTAAGAAACTTTTCTCCCACTTCTTTGCGAGCAGTATTTATAGCCAACCAAAGCCAGTTTCTCCGAGGCCTGGGTGTCCCCGGGTTTGAAAGGGACAAAAGGGCGCTTCAGAAGAGCACAAGGCGTGGTGGGACTATCCCGCATATCAATCAGGTGGTGTTTCCAAACTGTAGAAAGGGAACTAACACTCAAAGCTGACAGTGAGGATTCAAAGGGCCTGCTAAGGTAATGGCAGGAGAACAGAATGCTTCCTGGAGGAAGTCAAGTATATCCTGCAAGGCAAAAATGACTCCAGGAGGGGTGGAGAGCAGAGAATCAGCTCTGTGACGGACAGCTTTTATCTCCCTCCCCAGCCCAGCAAACCCCTACCTGTCCGGAGTAGAAAGATACTTCTGCTTCTGGAATTTCTTCTCTAAGCCCATCAGCTGAAGCTCCGTGAAGATGGTCCTACTCCGGCGTGGCTTTTTCAACCGAGGCGTGGGCTGTTCTGCCTCTGACTCGCTGCTGGCATGGGTCTCACTGGCTGGTGTCTCTGAGCTGGCAGTCCCTGAGGAGACCTGGGCTGGCAGCACTCGGGAGCTGGTGGCTGCTGGGACGAGGTGAGGGACCACAGAAGGCTGCCTGGTGATGACGGAGATGAGAGGATATGCCCTCAGAGAAGGGGACCCTGGCAGGGAAGGAAACAGAGGTGGATAAAGGCCAGTTCAGTGGCAACATGGTAAGTAATGGGAGCTCTGGAGCGGGAGCAGGGAATACCTTCCCAGCTTTGCCATTCACCTGTTACATGACCACAGGCAAGTAAATTCCTGTCTCTGGACCTGTCTTCTCTCCCAGACTGTGTGTGTGTGTTTAATCTTCTTGGGCAGAGACTCTCCTAGTATGCATTTCCCTAGCACAGGGAAAGGAAGGCCTGCTTCCACCTGCGTTTCCATAGCCGCCCTTAGGAGCTGTTATAACACACACCACTGCAGTCACCCATCTAATTACCACAAGAGATTAACTTGGAGCAGACAAGATGAAATCTGTCCCCGTTCGTGCAACTCTGCTTCTCTACGGACACCAGGACAGGGTTCACTTGAGATTCTTCCCTAGTCCCCCTTTGTAGGCAACAGACTATGAAGTTCAAAGCACTCTTCATCTCATCCTCCAGGAGCTATCTCGTAGAGGCACTTTTATCCTTTACTGTCTGTACTGACTCCAGTGACCGTACAGGTAGATGACGATGAGTAGATCGGAAGTAGATTTTTTTTTCACCGATTCGTAACGCTACATCTTATACCAACCATTTGACACCAGCCCTAAAAACACACCAGAAGTTCTGCTCCAATCCTTTCAGGTCAAGGCCAGTCTGGAGTGACAAATCTAAACTTTTCCAAACACTAGAGGAAGATCTGATTCACATCAGACCATCTAAATTCACAGCTACAGACAGGTTTCTGATCAGTCTTAGTCCTAGGAAATGAAATATCCATTTAAACCTCTACAATGAAATAGGACCATGTATGGGAAACGCGCACTCATTGCAAGATTGCCCTCTACACAACCTGGCAACCAACTTGCACAGTCTTGGGCAAGTTGCTTTCTTGCTCTGTACCTCAGTTTACCTCATTTGCAATATGGAAACAACCCTTACACACTTCGCTGGTGGTAAAACATGAATTAAAGCTTACTGTGCATGCATTTATATAAAGTATTTTGAGATCTTCAGATAAATGGTGCTGTGGAAAGGAACATATTACACCAGCAGGCCAGATTGGGAAACTCTTAATGTGAGATCACCGCTAATGAAAATAATGGTCTACAGACCTCACTGTGTCTATTTTGGTGAGTAACTCATCACCAGTAGAAGAAAGGTGTTGCCACTTTGGCCTGCTGATGACCTATATTCCTTACCCTGTTCCCCAGAGCGAAGGGATGGGGGGGGGGGGGGGGGGATCATAAGTTAGGTCCCCGGGAAGCAACAGTGCACAGGGTACATCAAAGAATCATGCAGCTTGGTGACTATCCCTGCTCCCACAACCACTGCAGCTACGTGCAAAATCCAGAGATTTATAAAGCAAGCTTGGAAAACTGTTGCCAATACGCTCTACATCTCAGCATGCTGGGTACTACTTCAGCCTTGTTTTCTCCTCGTTTGTAACGCCACAAATCAAAATATTTCCATTAAACTATTCCATTTAAACCACCCAGGAATTACATGAGAGATGAGATCAGAACAGCTTAGCCAAACCCTGGCTTGTGTAAAATGTATCTGTATTTTCTCTCTGTGGATTTTTTTTTTCAGCCGATTACTGTGCTGATCTACAGTGTCAGCAAGTAACCTGGGCCAAATTCTGCCTTGATTTACAACCTCAGTGACAGCTCAAAGAGCATAAATCAGGGCAGAGAGCTGCCATTTGCTTTACTCTTCCTCTAATTCTGCCCTCACTGAGAGCAGCCAGGTACACACAAGGTACTAAATGATCCTGCTTCCTTAATCTATATCCTCTTGGCAGGTACTCGCTGCAATTAAAGTCTCTGCCACTGTGGGATGGGAAAGGCAAAGCAGGCCCACCACTGGAGCAAATCTCTTCACTCCGTTTCACCCAACGTGGCCTGAAAGAGCCAAAGTCCCCCTTCTCTTCTCGGGGATCACCCCCAGAGCAGGAGCCTGCTGCAGGAAGCCTCAAGTCACCTCCACCATAAGGGACGTTCCTGGACGAAAGACTAGCTGCATTCATGGTCCGTGTCCGGCAGCAGTCTTAAGATCTAACCCTTCTGCATTATTGCTCCACGGAAGCTATTGCAGATAGGCTGCAAGAGAACAGGCTTCCAGGATCCCCCTCCCAACCAGCTCTCAATAAGGAGACTGAAAATTGATGCCCCTGCCCATATGCCATTAAGGAGTGGGTCTAGCCTTACTACACCCTTACCCTGCTGTTAGAGGGTTCGGTTCGAACCCTCCTGTCCGCTGAACACAGCCCCTGCTCCCTGCAGGGTTCATTCTCCAAGCCCTGTCTCAGAGCCTGAAAGCCCACTCCTGCCCTTGCACATGGGTGGCTTTTGGACCAGTTTGCTGGTTAACTGATACTTTTACCCTTGTACCCCTGCGTGTTTCCAGCAGGGCTGTCCAGAAACCACAAGACTGCTAAGGAGTAATAAATCACCGGAGCTCAGAAAACCCTGCAAGGCTCCGAGTGACTGAAACCTCTGGAGAAAAGCATTTTACAAGGGATTCTCTTCAAGGGAGGTCAGCAAAGGGTATTTGATAGCAGAGTAATCAAGGATATTTGCTTTCCTGCACGGCATGGTAACAGCATGTGGGACTGCTCAGCGGGGGGAAGGGGAGCCACAGTGATCCCAGAGCTTGAGGTCTGCCTCCATCCGAGAGAGGAAAGTCTCTTCAGGCTGCTCCTCTAATAATGAGAGAGGACCAGCAGTGAGGGAATCGCTTCCCTCCTTCCAGAAACAGCAGCTCGAACTTGGCTTTACTTGCAGAGTAAAGTGGCGGTTAGTTATTAGAGAAGCAACGACACCAAGGGTTGCTTGGGCCCAGATTTTCAAGTGCTGAGCATCTGAATGAGGTATACTTTTTCCAAAGCGTTCAGCAGCCAACAGCTGTGACCTGGCCAAGTGCTCAGAAAAGCTCAGCATGTGCTTATTTTTGGTGCCCACGTCAGGACACTTACTTACTTACAGCACTTCTATGCAAGCAGTGGTTTGCAACTGTTGAGCTGCTTTGAGCTCCAGGTAGTGAATAGATTTGTGAGGCTCTTGACACCGAATGTCTTACATTTGTTTATCATTTGTGATCATTAAGAAAAGGCTTTGCTTATAGCTTGACCCCCAACAGTTGCAACGGTGCTTTTAGAAATGATCATAAATAATGAAAGCATCAGCTGATGTTCAGCCCAGCAGACTTCTCAGCTTTCTGCCCTCAGCCTGACAAGGACATAGGATGGGTAGGAGAGAGTAAGGAGAGCATTCAGAGAAAAGACCTGGGGTTCAAAGCAGCAGATGTCATCCCGGGGAGAGCTGTGGGTCAGAAAGGGGGTAACGCTTTAGCAGCCGAATCTCCCCTCAGTTAGATTTGTAAACCAGACATAGCTCAACCCGGCAGCCTGAAAAGCAAGCTGAAATTTTCAAAGGAGTTTAAGGCAAGGAGGTATCAAATCTTTTAGAAACTCTAGGCTTGCAAAAAAAAAAAAAAAGAAAGAAAGGAGGAAAAAAGAAAAAACCTCACAAATAAGAGAATAAGGCCCCGAGGGTTGGCCCATGTGACTAAGTAAAGGTGCAGCAACTGGACTTCACTAACTAGCTTCTAGTTTGTAAAGAAAAAAGCTGAAGCACAGGGTCCTGGTCTAGATCTAGTTACCCCAAAGTTCAAAGGCACTTGAAGTTGAGCCAGCCCGTTGTGTCTAGGTATGCTATTAATATGACTCCCCTTAAACCAGCTGCACAGTTCTGACCCTGCTGTAGCCCTGGATTCCAAGCGCCACAAGATCTGAGGCTAGATCTAAATTTCACATCCCCCAGAGTTCAAAGGTATTTCTAGACTGACACGGTATGGTGAGAATGGGACAACTTTTTAATCTTCAGCAAATTAAATGCTGGCAAACGGCTCGTGCCTGCTCAGCGCTGTTTTGACACGCTCCGTCTCCCAAAACGGCGAGGAACGGCAACGAAGCGTTCTTCCGCTCCGTACCTGCCTTTCAGAAGGGCTTCAGCTGAACACGTACTTTCACATCATTGTCCGAGTGCCTTTTCTTATGCTGACCCACTGTCCTTTTGCCCTCGGAAACCAAAAAGAAGTTCACATAAGCTAAAAGATGAAGAATTAATTCGCTACCCTGGCAACCCACTTTACAAGTGATTAAAGGTTCCCTGCTCCAAACAACTGAGAGGCAGCACAGCCCAATGGTTAAGGCACTGGTTTAAGATTCAGCAGGTCTCGATGCTCTTCCTAAGGCACGTGGTCTCTTACCATGCGTTTTATAAAGAAAAGTCTTGATTTTCTCTCTTAGAATATTCTTAATTGCCCTGTTCTGAAATTTAAGGTAATCCCAGGCTAGCTTTGCTGTCAAATAACTTGGGAAGTATTAGTACTAGAATCCGTATTTCATACCATGCCCAACTGAGGAAGCAACGTTTAAGCAACAGAAGTTATCCTGTTAATACTTTTTTAAGCATTAAAAAAATCTCAATTTCAAGCAGCAGAAAAGCTCTTAATTCTGTCCAGCTCTACTAGCAAACAAACGGCCAGATGTTAGCCTTAAATCTCCCAAGAGCTAAAAATAAAAAGGACACTGAATCTGCGGAGTATTTTCTAAGGATCTGAAAATGTTTTGTTTTGCTATTTAAACCAGGCCATGTTGGCAGTCTCTAAACAACAAGTAAGAGGCCTGCCCCTTGCGCAAGGCACGGACCACGTCACCTGGAAATAAACTGCCGTGCTCAAAGCCACGTGCGCCTAGAAGAACCCCGGCCTCCCGTTTCCCAAATATAAAATATTCCCAAACACAAAATATTTGTCCCAAAATGTAATGTGATCTAAAGTACCCAGAGAGATTTTCTCTCATTTGTTTCATTTTTCAGCCCTGGCACCATGAAGAGGGACGGAGCTTTTCTCTCATTTTCTCCAGGAGGTTTCAGCCAGGAACGTGAATTCTTACTAGCCAAAGCCAGCCCGTGTCCCAAGCAGAAATCTGCGGCGTGTCAGCCTTTTACACCCACTTTCTACACGGGCAAAGAGAAGGGGCAAAGACTCACACCTCCCCGCACCGGCTCCGGCTTCACCTGCAGGAATCGAGAACGCTTGATTTTCATCCGACCGGCCTGAAGTCAGCTCCACTCAGCTGCTGGCAGGTTTTGATTAAACTTCTTCTGACCACTGGGTATGATGCAATAGGTACACCATCACCGTACCGGATCACATTGCAAAAGTTTTAATTAAAAGAAAGTACTTCAAACACATCTTTTGTCCTGCTTTTTCCCCTTCCCCCTCCTTTTTGGCTTATTCTTAGCCTGGGCAGACAGAGACTAGAGGGAAGAGAAAAGGGAAAGCACTAATTAATTGCACTGTTTGACTGCGGGCAACGGCAGAAGAGTTTTCCTCCCAGGCAAATTCAGCTAATTCTGTTTTGGAAAGAAAGAAAAAGGAAGGAAAGATTTACGGATCAGCTCCTCTTGGCAGGTCAGCCCTGCTCGGAGGCAGAATGAAACCTCGCTCAGGATGGGCTGCAGTGAAAGGTAAATAAAAGAAGCAAATGAACTTACGACTCAGGAAGGCCTATAAATCTGCCGTCTCCTGAGCATCAAAACAAAAGGGAACCAAGAAGGAGTTGAGTTCATTTACCAAAGAGCTTCATTTTCTGCTGCAGCAGCAGGCAGCCTACCGAAAGGAAGCGGCAAGCCCCAAAGCAAAGCAACGCTCAGAATAAGTTGGCCCATGAACCCTTTGCCTAGGGGGGAGGGCATTCAATCTACTTTGCCACCACAGACCTCCCCAAAAGCTGAAGCGTGCCAGCCATGCCGTTCCCACGGACCTCGGCTGGGCTTTACCACCAGCTCCCGCGGGAGCAGAGACAGGCCAGAGCGGAGCGTCGATTTAGTCCGGGCTCTGGTGCGAAGCGGCACAGCCCAGCAGTAAACCAGCTAACGATAGCCGCGTACCTGCTGGGCAAGCCTGGCTGCGGGATGCGTGCTCGGCGTGGGCTCCTTCGCCCTGCCGCTGCCTGGAAGCGGGCGAGGAACGTACCCCGGCTCTCACGCAGGGGCTGGCTCCGGCCGCTCGGCTTCCTCCGCCAACGTGCGCCCCGCGGGCTGCACCATCGCTCTCGTCCATCAGAAACCCAGCTCAAAGCGGTTCTCGCTCCCAGGTTAGGTCCCCTACCGGCTATTTTTGCAGAAGATCTGGCATCCCCAGGCTCCCCTGCCTCGCTTTCCCGGAAGCCCGTTCCAGCTCACCTGGCAGGACTCACGCCTGGGTACGTCGCGTGCTACAGAGCCATGCTGCCGGCGCGAACCTGCCCCAAAAGCAATCGGGCGGACCGCTAGCCCAGCGCCCCTCCCGATTCCTTTGCCGTTCTTCCTTGCGCGTACGTTGTGTTCCCACGGGCACCACTGCACCAAAATGCCCCGCTAACTTGCGATCAGATTACATTTCCCAATAACACGCAGAAAACTTAAGCCACTGCTTAAGTAAGCAAACACTCATCTACTCCTGAGGCTTTCCTTAGGCTCTGCTTTATGATGATTATCTAACCGAAAGCAGAACACATCAGGTTCTTCCCGAGATCAACACCGAGCTCCACCCAAGGCCTGAGAAGGACTTAAAGACAAAAGGAAAGAAATAAAGACAAGAACAGCGCCAGGCTGCGTAGATTCATTTCCCCACAGAAACAAGTGCTTAGGAGAGGGCTGATGGTAAACCATCGCCTCTCCCAGCCTCCTTGCAAATACG
The DNA here is from genome assembly GCF_040807025.1 of Struthio camelus. Classification (NCBI taxonomy): domain Eukaryota; kingdom Metazoa; phylum Chordata; class Aves; order Struthioniformes; family Struthionidae; genus Struthio; species Struthio camelus. The sequence goes on from NC_090963.1 coordinate 7,211,314, forward strand.
CCAACATCCAATCCTCTCCTCCGAGGCCTCCCCACTGGATGCGGTCATTAGCGCACACCGGCATCCTAAGAAACGCTCCGGATGACGCCTGGGCTATGCAGCGCGCTGCTGTGCACAGACCCCCTCGGCTATCTCCACAATGGGAAGCAGCCCAGCCACGCCAGGGTACGATTGCACCTGAGCGAATTATGGCCTGGAGAGAGGTAGGCTAATTAGCTCGCAAACACCGTGTTGACAGCTTGACAGTTTCCAAGACATAAGCTGGCGTATTAGCCTGATGTGGCCCTTGCATCATGTTGACGCAGGTGGTCACTCAGAGCTAGCTGTCCCTTTTCTACCTTGTCCTTATGAGCTGGAAGTCAAGACATAGCCCCAAAGTCCTCCTGAAGTTGCTCCCTGCAGTTTCAGGAACTGCCCTATGTCGTCCTACAAGCCAACTGAGCCTCAAGCCTGTAAACGGTACCTAAATACAGATACAAATGTTTCCTGCATCCCTGTCAAACAAAGCTTGGACAGCAAAGTGCCGATAGATAACTTGCCAGGAAGCCTTTGCAACAACCAGTTAAGACATTGATTCTCTTCTCACTCTTTCCAGTCTTACTGTAAGGCAACCGCGTGGTGGACAGATATTAAAACCGCTGTCACAGGAGGATGGAGCCTTCACCGTCTTTTGCTGTGGTTGCTGTAGGGATGAATTTTATTTACAGCACATCACATCCCTGGGTGTTGTAAGCTTTCACCTTTGGACACGTTTCTCCACTAAGGAGAAACTCGCTTATAAAACGACTATTTTAAAGGTTCCCTTCAAAATTGCATTTTCTTTCCCTGTGTTTATGACAAAATACTCCCATATCGTGGGAGGAGGTATGTGGGCCAAAGCGAGGCAGAAGCTGAAGCTTTTGAATAATGGTAGCAGGCTACAATTCTAACAAACCAGAGGCAAAACTTGATGCTCCAGTTTTTCTGGAAGTAGGTCACCATCATCCATCAGTCTGCACTGGGAAATTACAGCGACTGAAGACACAAGACCACTTCTCACCTAGTATAAATCAGGGGAGAGCCACGGAAGTCGCTAGGCCTGTGCCAGTTTACGCCAGCTAAGAATCTGTCCCAGAGAAATAAAAGGCACCTTGTTGCAGTTGTTTGAGCTCCACGGTTTCTGCTAGGGACAATAAAATGCCCATGTTACAGCTGCAGAGAATAAATGGGTGTTTATACTTGCACTTTATAAGCTTAGATGAAATTTTCTTTTTTTTAAAGATACTAGAGCTTCTCCAAACACTGCCAGCGCTACCGCTTCCGATGGTGGAGCAGCTCCTGTGGGGCATTAAAGATGCAAACTGAGCTTGGGCTGTGCAGACATACAGGTGAGGCCCACAGAGAGCAACCTGCTGGGTGCACACTCAGCTGCTTTTGGCAGCCACTGCTGCAACAGTCTTTACCAGGAAGAGGTGAGCCTGGATTACCGTAGAGAGGCTCAGATGCTGATCTAGGCATGCCCGAGTCCAGCCTCCTCCCCAGAGGGGCACAGCCGTTACCCGAATGCTGAAGCTGCACATGGATTGGCAGATGTACACGGCACGTTGGGAGGCGGAAAGCAAGGATCCAGGGGACACGGTCCTTGCTCCGTCCCCTCCACTTCAGGAAATCTGTGAATACCACTTTTTGAATATTGAAACAGCCAGAAACTCTGAACCCGAGTCCTCAGACCTGAGCTTTAAAAGGCCCATATCACAACTCCACAATCAGATCTTTCTACGGCTATTACGTATCAAATAGGAATTCTGGAACTAGAACACCTGATAGCGCTCTTGATTTGTTATTCCTCTTCTCCAGCATCTCAAAGCACAGTCACCTAACAGAGAGTGCTGCTTTTGGGAGGGGAGCTTTTTGGGTGGTGGTGGTGGTGGTTTTTTTCCTACTAGGTCTCTTTTTCTTTGGTTACATGTGGAAACCAGTTGTAGCTTAGCGGGAGCCAAACCCTGTGCATACGAGCAGAGGTGAAGGACACTTTCTGGGACGTTTTAAAAGCTTCCAAAAATAGTCCTAAGATTCAGCCCAAGTGCACAGAGTCAAAATTTCCATCGGAATCATCAGTGTCATGGAGGCCACAGGAAAACACGGAGCAGTCAGCCCTGAGATCTAAGCGCAGGGCTGGAGCACTAAGAGACACTCGTGGTGCTCCAGGACAGCATCCAGAGACCCTCCTTGGGGCAAAGTCCAGCTGCTCCTCACCAGAGGCTGCAGGTACAGCTCACACTGTATTCTAGTTCCACTTCAATTCAATGAACTTTACTCACCTGACAAGGACCATAAGCCCTGCCAAAATTAAATGCAACCCAGCCACACGCAGAAAGTCTGCTCGGGAACAAATGGTTTCTCTCCGAAAGGGAGGAATTCAGCCCCAACTGAGGTCAATGGCAAAACGCCCATCAAGTTTGGTGGCGTCAGGACTGCACCTGCACGTGTCCACAGGAGGAAAACAGAAAGGAAGCGAAAAATCGGTGCTGTTTGACTAAAGCGATCCTTTGCATGACGGTCTGACTAAAGGCCAATTCTTCATGAGTCTATAGTTTCTTTGATGGCTGGAGCTGAAGAGGAAGAAAGTGGTATCTTATCAAATTGGTAACTTTTGACAACAGGGGCGACAGGAGCTTGATACAGACACGAGCTGGCATTCCCCATGTTCTGGGGCACGTAGAGCTGTGCTTTAGCCCAGTTTGAAAGCCACAAGTGAAATTTCCTCAGCTCTCGGGGCTGTGCAATCCAGGCTTTTTTTTATTTTTTTTTCCCCAAGCCTGGCTCCAAGAGCAATTTATCAGCATAATGTTCCAGTGTAACTTTTACATAATAACAGTAATTAATAAGTTTGAATGCATCTGAGGCACGCATGCCGGAGGCTTTCACAAAAACTATCCAGAAAGATAATTAATACTTACTTAATAATGACATTTGATATTTATATTGTGCTTTTTACATCTTCAAGGCACTGCGCACGCAGTAGCTGGCCTAGAATAAATGACGAGCCTGAGAACCGCCCCGAACGAGAGCACGTCTCGCTTCCTGCCGCCAAGGGCGGCCGTGTAACACCCAGCCTTTGACAGAAGGGGACGGAGGGGGGGTTATCGATCTTAACACAATCCAAAATCCACCTACGGCACCGAGGGCTCCAGGGATGCCAGATGCCCGAAGGATGACACCACGGTTCTTCTGGCAGGGACAGCGATAACCTTTTAACAACATGGCTTCGTTACCGGACCGCGCTGGCACGGGAAGGGATAGCAACACACGATGAACCCAGGCCTCCAAAGACTCAGCCCCGTGGCTATCCTGAGGCAAGCGACTCCGTCATGGTTTCCTGGCATCGTAGGAAAATAACACTTAGCTGCTGAGTTTTTCCTTAAGCGCAGGATAGACGGAAGAAAGCACCACCTGGGTGCTACAGGTTGTTCTCCTCGTACCCAGCAGCCTTTCTTCCAGGCTGCCTGTCAAGCAGGGGAGCGTGCCAGGACCTTGTTAGATCCTCACCGAAGAAGAACATTTTTACATAAAGACGGTTTTGCTTTTCTGAAGGAGCATTTAAAGAATCCATTTGGCCGACGCTCACAAAATCCTTCGTAGAAAACGTTAACAGCGCTCTGGCTTAATTTGTGGAGAATGAATCAGAAAAAACACACACTACTTTTCTACTTCAAATTATTTGGCCTCACGTATTGAAAGTACAACAACCTGCCTTTTGGAAGAAAACCTCCCTCTACTCAAATCCAGCCTCTTCAAGCAAACTGAGCACGGCTCAGAAAGGTACTACTCTTCGTTTGAGGCTACAAGAAAGCGAGTCTTTCTGGGATTCTTCATCTCTAGCAGACGATCCCTTTAAATTCTACCCAGTGGGAAAGGAGGAGCTCTGAATCCAAGCAGGATCAGGCCTGATATTTCCTCCTAAAACGTATGGGCCTGACGCCATCCAAACTGGAAACAGCTCCAAATGGAGGGTGGGTTTGGATATAAACTTCTTTTCCAGGCCCTTAGTGCTGGGACTCTGAGGGAGTTTTAAGACCAGGCCACATTAGTCCCAGGGAAACAAGCACGAGTATGTCTTCATAAATCCCAACACTCAGACGACGCAGGAAAGTTACTGGGATACAAGCCACCAGTTCGTTTACTGTATCTGTATCAAGAGACGTTTCGGCTCCGTTAAGCCAACTTCCCTTTGAAGACCTTCCTTTTGAACTAAGTCATGTTAAACGCTTCAGCCAAGTGTTTCCTCCACTACCGAGAATAAGACTCAACTCTAGAGCTCATCACTCGTTGGAACCAGAGTTAGTAAGCAAAATAGCCAACAAAAGATTACAGAATCAAATAGCTAGAAGAAATGGATTTACAGGCAGTCTCTGGTCTCGTCTGTTGGGGGTGGAGGAGAAACACTGCATCAAGACGACAACTCTCAGGGTGCCTAAGTTTAAATTGCAACAACTTTCTGTCTTTGCAGACGACTAGACGTCTCAGGACACTGAGGAGAAGTGCAGGTAGCCAAATCTAGCCCCTGTCCTACTGCAGCCTTTCCAGATGGTCTCACTGGTCATGGAACAACACTTAGTATTAGATCTAGAAACATGTTATCAGCGCTGAGAGGGTGCAGATCAATGGAAGAATAAGTCTGATGATCTGTTCGTACTGCTCCCTATGTATCTCTTACTGGCTGCCAGCCAAGATACTAGTCTATACGGACTTTGGTCTGACATATTATGGCCATTCTTATATTTGTACACATTTGATAAACAGAACTGCCTTCTCTAAGGATTTCACAGTTTTTGTCCAAGTGCAAATGCATAATACCATGCATGCACAAATCAATCAGTCCTTTACTTCCTGCTCTGTTAATTATTATCACAACATCCATAAGCAAACACTAGCTTTGGACAGCTGAGGAGCAGCACACACAAAAGCACTCTTCAGGTTTCACAAGCCCACCCTCGTGCGAGCCCCAGCAAAAAGCCTGCCATAAATAGCGCTACCTCTTCCTGCTCCGAGCGTATGAAACGCACTGGTGGGTGAAACACGGGAAGCAAGAGAGTTCAATTGTTTCTAAACATCAGACTGCTTAAATTGGCCTGACGGACCTTGTGGAAAACGCCTCTCTCTTCTTGGGAGAACAGCAGTTCTGCCTTTAAAAGGCACAGACACCCCGTCTTCTCTTCTGCACTGAAATGAAAGAGGGACTTCAGCAAGCACCGGGGCCAACCCAAAAGAGATGCCACGTCTTGGCAAAGCCTTTACCTCTTAAAATTATGGCTTAGCATCTCAAGGGTTGCTCTATTAATAATCTTGCCCCCATTAGGACACATTTAGCAGAGAGATCTCTCTCCGAGCTGCTTGTACGATTCTTTGATCTTGCATCTGCCCCAACAGAGAGAGAACTCATCTCTGTTTCCTCTATGGACAAAAATAGACTCAGAGGACGATTTGGCTGAGCAGCTGCACAAACAATGCAATTTAGAAGGATGCAAATGACACAAGAGCGAGTTTTGTCCAACCTGCCCATCCTTTGTGTTTGCCAGTTAGGTCTCAGAGACAAACCTCTTGTGGCTGGTTACAAAGCAGAAACATATAGAAGGAATAAAGCTAAGCATAATACTCATCACAACATTATTCCAAGAAGCCTGAAACACCATTGTCAGAATCAAGAGCCCCTTGAAATAAGGATTCATCTTACAGCTTCATCGCTGTCCTTACCTGCAGCCATGACTATCTAGTATGGACACTGGGAGATGTTCACATTAGCTACACCCCCGTCTCCAAAACGATATTCCACTCATTTCAACATCGGCACTTAACTAGCCTGCCCTGTGGCCCAGGAGGACAAGGAAAGCTGCATTCACTACCACAGATATCATGGAAAGAGCATGCCAGACTTCAGTACTACACGTGTATTTTCACCCCAGAGCAGCCAGTGGATGAAGGCACAGGGAGAGCAGACAAGGCAGCAATGGACTTGATCCGCAGCAGGGAAACGGGGATTAAACAACAAGCAAAATAGCTAGCTATTTGGTGGAGAACGCTGTGCCCAAGAACGATACGAAATCTCTGCTACTGGTAGCAGCAGAGAGAAGTGCCATGCCACGTTGCAGCCAGACAGCCTACGTGACCTGCTGGAGGTGGCCTTGCCAACTCGGAGGACAACTCCAAACAACAGCTCAATCCACCCCGTGCTGGGGTGTACTGTCTGCACTAGACATAGGCCTGGGGCAGATGGAAACAGCCGCCAATGTCAGAGCCAATCTGATTTATAGCAGCTGAGCTCTGACCCGTTCATTTCAAGTCTGTTTGTTTGTTTTTCCAGCTGAAGCACAAAACAGATTTAGTTCCTATTGCAGCTCATCTAACCTCAAAAAAGCACGCTGAAAAATGTCTCAAGGATGGCTAATCTCAAAATGGACGCACCTAGAATTAAAAAAAAAAAAAAAAAAGTGCATCCAAAAAATGTCAGCCTTGAAATTGCAAAGCACTTTGGAGGAGACATGCAACCATTCATGTGTCAGAAAAGCGACGACAAGCTCTCCTCGCAGCCACCACGCTGCTCCACCAAGCTCTGCTAGAAGAAGCCAGAAATTCCAGTTGGTGAGCTCCAGAAAGTCCGGATCTTCAGGGAACAAGAACCCTCGCTCATGGCAGACATCAACACGTTGGTTTTTTCCCCCCGTTCTGATAGGAAGTCAGCCAAGGAGACGCTGTTTTTGTATCTCCAGTCAAATATATATTAGACTTAGGGCAGGGACCGGCTCTAATTAATCACAAGGGTTTGAACTTAGGCTTTTACAGCGCTCAAAGCCTGCTAGCTTTAATCGCAAACTAACGCCATCACGGACGGAAACCTTACACAGGCACCTGTTTCGGGTACACCCAACCCCAAACGACAAAGCCCCTAATAACGCTGTATCTGATCAGGGCTCCAGATGGAAGACCCTCCCTCACCTTGAGGTTCGGAGGGGTTTCATTCAAAGCTTGAGTTATCGCCCATCTCGGCTTGTCATCAGCACGGTTGTTTATCTCCGCTTTTCCTAGGGCACCCGTCACTGTGGAATGCAGAGCTGCCGAGCTCCTCAGGTACATCTGCGACTCCCTAAGCACATTTAAATACCAATGATAAAAGCCAAGATGCAAAAAGCCCTCCAGTCTCTTCTTCCCCTCCACAAGTGTGTGGGTGTATAATCCCCAGTAAAACTAAGATCCACTCCAGGCTAATGGGAATCTCGTCTCATTCCCACACACTTCATTTGCACTTGCCTGCCCCGTAAGGGACCAAAAGGACTTCGTTTTGTTCGCCTAGAGGTAGATTTTGGGGACACGGACATCTCACGCAGTAGTTGCAGCTCTGCCACAACCTTAGCGGGCAACGTGAACCAAATCCCTGCATCTCACCTGACTTCTGTTTTCCCCACGTGCAAAACGAGAACGATAGTATCTACCACAGGAGGTTGCTCTATGGTCTGGGAAGTGCTCCAGCGGAAGCCGCGAAGGGAGGCAGAGGTGTTATCTCGCAGCTTGCTAAACCCATTTCCCATTAATAGATTGCATGAGCGCTGCATTGGGAACTCTCTTTTGTGTCATACAATTATTACATTCCTTAATGTGCCATTAATATATGTGTTAAGAGTGAAGCAACGCACATATCCTGCTGGTGCGCAACTGTTTCCACAGGAACTCCTCCAACAACAGGCACATACGCAGTACGTGGCTATTCAAATCAAAATTTTAAAAAAAGGCAGAAAAATGTTAAGTTTTTTTTTAAAGCAAAGAAAGATATTCTGCCAAAGATCAGCCACGGCTGCCAATTTTTACACGGTGATGGTCTAGAGAAATAAATCTGCAGAGAATATTTTTCATGTTTCTCAAGTAGCATCATTGCCAGACCCCTTTATCTGGTACTGCTGGGAGGAAACTCATCTTAGATCTTGCATTTCCATGCTCTCCCTGCAGACAGCATAAGGGACTTGCTTCACACTGCCAGGTTTTTCATTTAGCTTTGATATGGGGGCCGTATCCCAGCTATAATTGTTAGCTAATTTGGCCAGAGAACACAGACAGTCCTTGGGGTTTACTGCTATATTATAAAAAGCAACCAATATCATCAAGTCATCACACTGAATTATTTTGCCTTTCCCAGCAGTGGCACAATAGTTGCAAGGGGTCTTTTAATTTGAGAGCTAAACAAGCCTTTCATATATGTTTGGTGAACCATATATCAAAGGTATTCAATTATAACACTGTTTTTTTAAATCCTGCTGGTCTTTTTTCCCCTCTCTTAAAACATTGACAATGCCATGCCTACAGGTCTCTCGGCTTTCATCCTGGAGGATCTGTTGGGGAACTCAGATCCAAGGCATCTTGGTTTATGAAGAGCTTTAGAAACATTGCTTAGACACTAAAAGTAATTTCACGGATCTCCAAATGCATTTTCTCCAATCAAGTCAAGTGCCCTTTTAGTAAGCCTGTTTCCTCCTTTCTTTAAGATCACCCTATAGGAAAAAAAACCTTTAAGTGAAACGGATACAATGCTACACAGACACAGAGACAGATATATGGTTGGTTTAATAAAAGGTCCTTTCTCTTCTGCGTCTAGCCTATGTATTCAGACCATTGCAAATAGTCCTCCACCACCACCTTTACAAACACACACACACACACACAGGAATGAACCTCGGGCTGGACAGGAAACTCGCTGTTGACTTCTGTGAGGTCGGGACTTCATTCAGGCACCTGAACCGCTCACAGCTTTTCATAAAGAAGCATAAGGAGAGAAAACAATTCTTAAATTCAAACCTTTTGCCATAGACTCCTTAAAGTTTATTAAGTCCCATTCTGAAAGAAAATTTCAGTTCAAGACTGTTATCACACGCGGTTATGGCGATACAGATGTCTAAGCTGATACATTTCTCCGAAATTAAGAAGGACCTTTCTCGATTTAAGTAAACAGGAAAAAAAAGTAAAACTAAAACTAAAGCAAAATCAGAAACTTTTAATCTGATATAAGACTTGGCTCAAAATAACTGAATATCTCAATTTATTTTGGTTTCAGCCCTTATTAAAATGGGGTTAATAAACTCAAAGTCTCATTTCGTTTTAAGAGATTTGAACAGCTTGACCCATCTCAATTCATGCAGCTTCAAATGTATAGCACATTCCCACTGCTTCCCAACCTGGAGGGTAGGAAACAAGGATCCCTAGTGAAAGAGTAAAATCCTATATTAAAGCAAAACAAAAACAAAAACGTGCAAGTCGCCTTTGCGCGCATTACAGAGAGGCGAAAGAGGCATCATTTTCATTACTTCTTCTCCGCTTTGCGGGTCACTTTTCATTCAGTCGTTGAGAAGAAACTACACTCCCATCAAGTTGTTAACTTCTCTTTTCCAGTACTGCTTTGGTAAGACGACCAAATAAAAATAAATGGCTTCTACAATAATAAGACATATCATCCATCGTCAGCGTGTAAAACGCAGTCATTAATCATAGAAGCAACCTACTTATTATGGGTATTCAAGCACTGGCAATACAAATGCTTATAAAACAGGGGCTCCTTTCATAATTCCCTGCCCTTGTCTCTCAATAGCTCAGAGGATTAACCCTTTTACAACGAGGGTTGGGCAAACTGGTTTTGCCTAATTCCAAACCAACTTGACGTCATGGGTTCGAAAGTTCGACCTGAACTCAAACAGGAGCAGATTCAGCTTGTGCCGAGGGGAGACAGCAAGACAGAGCTTAAAGAGAGAAAAAAGAGGGGAGACGGTGAAAGAGCGTATCGGAAAACACAGCAGGACAGGATCAGAACGAGTTAAAAAAAAAAAAAAAAAAAAGTCTTGTGAAGGGTCAAAAGATGGATAAAATCTGCTAAGGAATAAGCCAAATCCCCTACAAAGCAACAAAAACAGGCTGCACTTTGCTGTGCACTGCATACCTTAACACGATTTGTGTGGAAACATCTTCCTTCCTACAGACTTCTCTTGGGGTAGAGAAAGAAAGAAAAAAAAGAAAAAAAAAGACTTTTTTTTTTTTTTTAAATCGCCCCCATGAAAAGCAGTTACACGCATGCAAGTCAATGTTGCAATCCCCACTGACAATACTGCTTTGTACTTCTCTTGCATTTCTTAGCGAAGGATTTTACAATGCTCCAAGCGTGCAGCGAGCCACTGCGCTCATGTAGCTAATGGGAAAAGTGAGGCACAGGGCAGGTACGTAACTGGCTGCGCATCACAAAATGAGTCAGGGACGAAGATGAGCGAAGATCGCTGAACCATCAGGCTTCCCCTGCGACTGCTCGGCAGGAGACGTTCATAGATTTGCAGCCTTCCCCCCCCCCCCCCCCCCCACGTGGCGAGAGGGGGGATAGAGAGGTGCTGAGAAAAGCAATTTTTGGACATCATCTGCAGCATGCAAAGTGTTAAATTAGAGTTTAAAATATGTTTATGGTAAGCCTCCTTATTTATGCAATGTTGTAGAAAGTGAGGCTTTCAGAGGAAGAAAAATCCTTGCGGAGAGAAACTAGATTAGGCGTATATTTAAAATTTCTTCTCATGTGTAAAGAGGCCCCAGCAAGAACCAGAGCAAGAACTTTTCAAGCACTTAAATTAACTTGGTCATCAACTGGACAAACACCTCCAGTTTTTGCATCAATTGCTCCAGGCAAACGACCTATGACTGCCTTTGAGGAATCAAACATTTTTGAGAAGACAAATCAAAAGAAGCCACTACATTTTAAAGCCCCACTAGAGTTACGTGCCCGGTACTGAGAACGAACACTCGGTTTCTTCGGGCTGCGTTTTTCAGTTAATTAATGAAATAGCAATAGCCAATAGCAGCGAGTCCATAACTTTCCTCATCCGCAAGAAATGTTGGGGGACTACCTTGTACGCGTGAGTGGTTTCGGAGTAACCAGCCTACGTCCCGGTAGACGGTCAGCGAGGAGCGCGAGTCATTGCTGAGGCGCTCAGGAATTCAGCGCCAGCTCCGCTTCCCCAAAATTAGCGGGGGGTTCCCCAAGATACTTCCCCTAAAGGAGACGTTCTCCTTCAGCCGGAGGTGCCATCAAGACACTGCGATGAATGAAAGGTTTTTCAGTACCCACCACTGTCCGAAAGGATTTCCTCTCCTGTAGCAAAGTACCATTTCATCCCGTGGGCCTATACGCAGAGGGAGAGAGATGCGACCGGCAGGTAAACGCATTATCGTCATTTTTGTTTTTTTGAAAGATAATATCAAAAGTTAAGATCACCGGTGAGTTACTGTGAGTCACAAACGACTCACGCCCAGGGTGTACTCAGCAATCAATATCTGTGGACGCATAACAGTAACGCTCAGGTTTTAAATAGCTGTCAACCAATTTTAATGTGGGTTTTTTTTTTTTGTTTTTTTTTTTTTTTTACAAGTTGCAACAGGTCCAATCGCGCAGGTACTAAGAAGGGACAAATAAGGCAGGGATCACATAGAAACCGGTGAGAGTCACGAGGAGAATCACAGCCTCTTTTCAAAGAGGTTAAAGCCACAGCTATTTGACTCTAGTTACCCAGCTGTCTGCAGTGCCGTAACGGTAGCGTCTTCTCCTTTAAGGGCTAGGAAAGAAAATTGGCAGTATTTTTCTAAGTAAAGCACGTGCTATAAAGTTCCCGTATTAATAGGTGGTTTCATCCTTCTTTCCTGATTAACGCTGCCGGGCGGGTATTATTTTTTCCCTCTCTGAAGGATCGAGGTTTCAATATCACCGTCACTGAGCACTTCCGAAACGCTACCGGTAGCTAGTAGGCAATCCGGCTATTCACGGAAAAAAACCAAAAAAAAGGTGGAACAACCACGAAAACCGTGTGATGGCACGACTGAAAAGGAAGCATAATCGCCAAACTGAGTTTGCCGGGCTAAACCAAAGCCAATCTACCCAGCTGAACAGCTCTGAAGACGTTAAGGCACCCCGGGCTGACTGCGCACGCAGTCCAACCCACCTTCTCCACTTCCACCCCGTGTTTCGGTGGAAAAGCTTTGTTAGAAAACCCATCCCCAACCGTACGAAAAGGTGGTGCTCAACGAACCAGGGTCCGTTCCTACGGACGGGAACGGCGGCCCCGTCTTTCATTTTCACCGCAGCTGCTTGCCGGGGGTGAAAACGAGACGGACCGACTTCAAACCCGGCAGAACTCCTTTCGGCGCCTGGCACCGACCAGACGGCCTATCCGCGGGGACACGTTTAGTTCAGAGAGACAGCGGCCACCCCAGTGCACCGCTAACTCCCCCTCGCAATGTCCAAAGCTGGTGATAGATCCGCAGGGACGGCTCTTCGGATGAGCTGCGAAAGCCTCCCGCGCCGTCAGGGCGAGCCGGGACGCCCTCGCCCTGCCCCTTCCCCGTCCCTCCAAGCAGCGGGAGATGCCTGCGGCCGGCTGGGAGAGGACCGGACGAGGGGGACTTCTCAGGACAGAGCAAGGAAGGATCGCTGTTGAATATATAGAAACACCCTCCTCCTAAAGCAGGCTGGAGAGTCACAATGTAAAGATTAAATCTCCCTGACTTCTGAAAACAACGCCATACGTTGTTACACTTGAAAAGGATTTATAAAGCCATTTTTATCATATGCTTTATTACCCTTTTAGAAAAAAAAATTGTGCATGCTGTACTGTGTTCAGCTGAGATGGAGCTAAAGCTCCACAATTATTACAATTTTGGGACTAGACCATGCAAACATTTTGGCACTGCATCACCCACTACTCACACAAGAGAGCTCTCTTTAAATCCAGCCTATTAGATTTAAAAAAAAAAAAACAAACAAAAAAAAAACCAATCCTGCACGTTTGCACCGCTGGGACCTCTGCGGTCTCTTGTCGTGCAAGCGCCAGCCGGCTGGTCTTTGACGGACAGAAATATATCTGTAACATCAACTGCCACGACATCTCTTCGCAATAGACAGGTGCTGCAGTGTCTGGGCACCGCTCTGAAAGGTCTCTACCTCTCAGCAGCAAGAAAATGGGTTTCATTAAGCCGTACAAATTAAAAAAAGAAGAAAAAAACCCCACCAGCCTGGGGTTTCACGAACACTTTTGTTTTAACATAACTTAAGTGCTAAACTACCTTTATAATAATGTGCTTTTAAGTGTTTACAGTTCTGGCATAATGGAATTGACTCATTTCGGCCCTGATCCAACTGCAATTTAATTGACTTCAGTGGGAGGCGGATTGGGCTCCAAGTCATTTTAACTCAAATAATCCATCAGTTGCTCCTCACGCACTCCAACCTCCTTCCCATCACTTGCGATCGCTCCACAGCTTATTGCAACAAGGCAAAAAAAAAAAAAAAAAAAAAGAAAGAAAAAAAAGAAAAAAGAAAAAAATCAGCCCTTCGAGCCTCTGACGCGGTCTCCCGTCGGTCGGCCGAGAACTTCGCTCCAATCGAGCGACGCAAGACAAATCCGCTCGGGGCGACCACTGGACGGCAGAGATCCCCGCTCCCTGCCGTTACGGAGCGTTTCCAGTATCGGCTCCTCGCTCTTCAGTGAGCCGACAGCATCGCTGTCGGGAGAGAGTTTTGAGCAAAAGCAAAGGGTGAAGCCAAAGGCATTGACAAAGTCCCACAAAGGCTTTGTGGCCGAAAAGGAAGGAGAGGGAAAAAAAAAAAAAAAAAAAAAAAAAAAGCATTTGCCTCAGGCTTTTCACCATTATATTGTATCAGTTATTTCATTACTAATTTCCTATTTTTGGGGGGGGTAGTCCATATTTTTCTCTGTGAGCCACATAAATAAAAGCAAGCCCACGCGCTAAACCTTCCTAAAATGTATTTTGATAATTATACGTACTGCATCTAACTAGGTGCTCGCCCCGAGAAAACATCACCGCTGCTGATTTGGCCCCAAAGTTGACAGATTAACATCACGGAAGACCCTGTTTAAGTAACCACAAGCATGTCACATGTTTCTCTGTCTTGTAAAAAAGACGGAGATGCCTTTACTAAGGCATCATGCGTGCTTACACAATAGTATTTTATTTTTTAATATACATACGTAGGCAGCTGCATACCAGATGCAATGCACACTTGAAGCAGCAGGGTCCTGTTCTTGCTTCTACATTAACTCTGAGGACGTCTATTAAAACTCAGTTCAGACAAAATCCGACTTCCACAGGTGAAGTTCCAGTAAAACCAGTGGATTTACTGCAGCAGGCAAACTGGCCATCAATTATCCTGTAACTTGCAATAGAGTTGTTAGCGCTAACCGTCTCACGAATATATGGGTCCCTAAAATGAAATAATTATCCAAAGCCAAACGAGGAGCCAAACGTTTAAGGATGACTTACAGTGAAAACACTCTCTTATTCTGCAGAAAGGCCATAAAACGAGTAGCAAGATGATCTGAGTTAGGGGGCAAATACAAAAGCTGACAGTTCCAGTCCTTCCTTGCATGAGCAGTCCTGCTGAAACCAGCAGCTAACGGCACGAACAAGAGCCACTGGCATGCTTAAGAACGTGCAAGACAAGACCTGAACGCACACATCCGAGCATATTTTAAGGTCACTGAAAAGTTGTTTCTCCAAACCTCACAAATAAAGTGACACACATATTCGCAAATTTTCTGTCATCACATTTTTAAAGGTGATTTTCGTTTTGTTACAGGGGATGTTTTCGAAAAACTTCTTCCTCCTTCGCTCCAAAAGCGGGGGTGGGGAAAAAAAAAAAATTAAAAAAGCGCGAGCTTTCCCAGAGGAACGAAAAACCAAAACAGAGTTTGTCTGGGACGCGCCGACTGAGGGTGGTATTCTTCGAGGGTTTTTTTTTTGTTTTTTTAAAAAAAGAGAGAGACATCAAAAATTTCCAGAAGTAACTACTGACGAAAACATAGCAGTATCAAAAGTCTTGTATGGGGGAGAAGACAGTCTTTCCCCGCTGCACTCTCCTCCTACGTCAGGATGTCCTTCTGGAAAAAGTCCTGTTTCTACCGAAAGTCGCTTCCTCTTACCGAGCTGCACGCACTAACGCGGCACACAAAACGCCAGCTATAAGAGGTACGCACAAACTAAATACCATTCAGGAAGGAAATCGGCTGGCATGCTTCTTTGAGGAAGAGATGCCAGGCTGCCTTTTCACGCAGCACGTTTCGGAGAGAGACGGAGAGGGAGGTTTAGGCAGACAATTAGTAACGCCAAGGGCCTGAGCTCGATTGTGCTCCCGCTTCCATTAATCCTCATCCCATAGGCGAGAGAAAAAAA
Organism: Struthio camelus; assembly: GCF_040807025.1. Lineage (NCBI taxonomy): Eukaryota > Metazoa > Chordata > Aves > Struthioniformes > Struthionidae > Struthio > Struthio camelus. The sequence goes on from NC_090963.1 coordinate 7,226,548, forward strand.
TATATATATATAAAAGAAAAATAAAAAAGAAAAATAAAAATCAAACCTCAAGCATCCTCCTGGCACACGTCCTACGAGCATCTCCCACAGCGCTTGTCCCCACAGGGGACGGGACGGGCTCGGACGATACGCGAGAGGCAGCAAGTATTTAACTTCCATCTGCAACGGGGGGAGGCATCAGCTGAAGAGCTTCAAGCCCCAGCGCTGGAGTCCACCATAGGAAGGAAGGCGGGGGGGAATATTTTGGGAAAGGCTACTCTCCACCCTGCCCTTTAGTGGGTCTCATCGCCGAGCGGCACAACACCTGTCGGGAATATTCGCAATCGGGAACTCGGTGTTCGTCGGGGCTGCGCGCTGGCTAAGAGAAATGAGGGGGAAAAAGGTGCCAAGAATCAGTCAAAATGAAGTTAAATGAGAGGAAAATGGAAAACATTAAGCATTTGCTGTGTAAGCCAGATCCTAACACCAAATTTATACTTTTTTTTTTTTTTTTTTAAAAAGATGTCATTAAAACGTAGCTTTGGGGATTTCACATCACTCAACAAGGGGTGGAAGCTTCTCAGCTGGACTCTCCGAGAGTGCTAAAAACACCAGAAATAACAGATATCCCAGGGTGAGAAATCCATCTCCAACATTTCCCTGGACGGTAATACTTACATGACCTCACCATTTATTGCAGCTAAGCCCGCTCAGAAACTCACATTCTTCTCACCCCGCGCAGTCCACATGGGAGCGAGCAGACACACCATTGCACGGAAACTTTCCCTAGCAGGGCTGGAAACAAGAGCCATGCAGACAGAGGACACGCTCCTGTACGGCTCAGTGGAGGGGACACCGCTGTGACCATCAGTGGGAGACCAGGCTTGGTCTCACCCACCGGAGCACTGCAACGGTGGGCTCCACTCGCTGCAGAGCCAACGGGTACACGGGACACGACTGCTCACCTCCCATTAGCTTGTTCTTGGGACCAAACGCGTTTATGGACGTGGCCCTGACCTACACAAATACAGCACAGATCACAAACCAGGTCCTAAACCTTCTGAGGAGCTACCCTGTCCTAGCAGATGATCTAGCTCACATGGATACGAAGCTCATGTTAATGTGCTCTGGCTTCTATGTTTTCAATCCCTTTTATTCCAGATGAAATATTTTGCCTGGGGGGGAGGGAAGGGTATTTTTGTTTGTTTGCTTGTTTTTTAAACTTTTACCTTGCCAAAATGAATTTTTAAAAATTTTTGTTTCATTCTGACCTACAAAGGACAAGCAACTCTCTTTTCTATCTGCCCACGAACCAAAACATCTATTATTGTGGCTACCCCAAGTATTTTCACTGCGACGTGAAGAAATTGCGTGCGTGGTCTGCAGCTGCAGAGCCCGAACTTCCAACTCCCCCGAGCAGAGCTGCGTAGCTGCCTCTAGCTGGACAGGGGAGCGCAGCAACCGGCGCATGAAAGAGCTCACCAGAAGCAAGAAATCGAGATCATGAGAGCAACGGCGAGCAAAAGTTCGTCTCTAACCTAGTAAACGGATCGAGCAAGTTGTTTGCAGAGTGCAGTTACTGGTGTGAAGACGACTTCCAGCCAACGAGCCCCACCATCGATCGCGTACGGCTGCGGGCGACTCTCCCTCACCCCCAGGTTTGCGCCAACGGCAGGGAAGCGACTGAAAGAAAAGCAGAGATTTCTTCCAACCATCCAAGCTCGCTTCCTCTGCCCATACTGGCATCAACTCCTTTCTGAAGGCAGATCGACACTCCGGTCGGCGCTCTGCCTAGGTAATGATACTGTGAGTCGCCCTTCACCACACTCTTCCCCAAAAGATAAATGTAATAATCACCTCAGGTGAACAGAAAAAAAAAAAATGTTAGTCCTAAGCCTTCATACAGTTTTACTTATTCCTCGTTTCCTCCAGGAAGGTTCCTGCCCTTGTTCACACCGGGCTGGTACTGAAGGCAGCAATGCTGCAGGGGGGTCATTTATTCTACTAGATGGATCATCTTTTTCCTGCATTTGACAGCAGCAAGTTGAGCAAGAGAGTCATAAAAATAAAAATCACAATAATTGGAGAGCCGTGCACTGGGGCCCTATCCGCGGTCTCCAAGAACAGCGTCCGAAACTGCGATCGGTGGGCTCTGTACAAAGCTACAGCTTTTAATCCCCAAGCAGCGTACGGGTGGACTCAGACCGCGCTCAGTCCGAGCTTTCCAAAATAAGGTGCAGGAGTCAGTTTTCCCCGGGGAACCCCACAGTCATGAGCGTCTTGTATTATAGCAGCCCTCTGCAACGCTTATTCCCGGTTAACCACAACGCTGATTCCTCCCCAGTGCCGTTTTCATTGGAACCACCGCGGTGTGACTGCTTTGTTCTATGTAGTTTTGCCGTTCATTAATTTGTTTTATTCATTATTAATCGCACCGAGACACGGGTAGCAAAATTCAGTCTTGAATCTGGATTTTGAAGTATCTCAGCATTTGAACTTATTTACAGCCAGAGTTCCCTGCTCAGTCTAAGAAACTCGTTTGCAAATTCAAACTGATCTGGCTTTGCTTCTGAAATACCACCTCTAATATTGGATATAATCTGATGTAGAAGATTGGCAGACTCGTCTCTAAATATACAGTTATTATTAGTCAGCTCATTATTATTCTTCATATGTCACTTTTCTGGCATTTCTAAACTATGTTTTCTGCTGAAGACCTCAGAATATATAAAGCCAAGGCTGACATGTTGAAAAATGCCAAGCTCTTAAATTAAATTTTGTGCCCAAGCTTCAGCTGTTACGGATGAATCCACGTTCAAAGCCCATAGCGTTTGGTCAGTCCACCTCAGCATAAGCTGATCTTCAGCACGACTGACACGCGAGGACCTTCTCGCAGGGCTAAAACGGAGGGGAAGTTATCTGGCTGGGAAGTTTGACAAAACTCAAACTTCCCTTAAGTTGCATCTGCATAAATCTTACTAGGGGAGTAGGGAGAGGGTCCCGACGGGACTGCGATGTCAAATTCTGACTTCGCTGGGTTTTCAGAAGAGCGCTCTGAAATGCCAGCACAAACACCACTATCTTCTAGGATCTGCATGCAAAAATGCAGCCTCTGAATTATCTTACTATTAATCAGGAATACACGATAGCTTCCTTAATGCTGGAACAGATTCATCTAGAAGACATCTAGAGAAGGAATACTTCCTGTTTTTCAGGATTAATATATTTCCTTTTTGACTTTGCCTTTCGCTTTGGCCATTAAGCTGTGGAATTTTGCTGATCTTTGTTAAGCTGAAGCCAATAAACATACGGAGTTAAAAAATTTTTTTTCCCTTCATGTATTTGCACAAACAATCAGAAAAAAAAAAAAAAAGAAACCCAACCACCTAACAGTACTGCAGCAATGTCCATTTCCACACGCAGATACTCATGGATTTGCGGTTTAAGTTGGCGCCCATCACTTTTTGCTGCCGGGTAAACAAGCACATTCCTTTTGGCCTGCTTCCTCCCTTTAGGGACGCAGGTCTTTGAGGGACCTCCCGAATCAGGAGGTCCCAGTTCCTGCCGTCGCAGGCACCCACGTAAGACATCCAGCGCAGAAAGCCCTCCGCGAGACGCACAACTCTCGCTAACAGTTAGCTCACAACGAACCGGAGACTACGAGCGGAAATACCATGGCAAAACCTGAGGTTCGCCGGGTCCTTCGGGGAGGATTCGATCCCCGCTGGAGACGCGCGGCTGGCGGGAGGTTCGGCACGCTCAGGTGTAAATCAGCCTGGCAGAAGGTATTCCCCACAACTTTGCATTTGTTTTATTTAAGTGGATTAACCCAGCTGTTGTGTTTCAGATAATAGGCTTTGAGCGGAGGGCATCTCGTTTTTCTCCACACTCGGATACGCAGGCCATATCCATTCCCGGCTCCTTTCCCACAGTTCCCTGCTCTCCCCCAGGAACTCCGTAACAGGATCCGTTCCATTGAAAGGGAAAAGGTTCGGCAAAGTATTTGAGCAAAAGAAACGGTCTTCCACCCCCACAATGTTGTCCCAGAGCAAATTCAAAGCTTGCCCGTTTTAAACCTTTTTGAACAAAATCAGACCGAATCGCATTTTTTGTGAGGGCGCTTATATAAAGACTGAGCTGTTTTAAGACACAATAAATCCTTCTCACCATGTTTTCCTAAAAAAGTCGACAAGTCTGATGGAAGATCAGGAATATCAAAGCTCACGGTTTACTGCACGAGCAAGGGTCCCAGCGTTTACACATATCACTTGGATTAATCCAGAGAGCAAAAATCCAAATACCTCAGGAAAACGGCAGCTCAAAAACAAACCACCAACTTTGGGACAATCAGTTCCCAGCTTCATCCTAAGACAGAACAGCAGAAGACAGACAAGAGAAGTGCAAAAGAACAATTCAAGTTTCGACCAAGTTATACATATCTCAAAAACCTCAACCGTACAAATATCGAACAAGGTCCTATTCTCACAAAACGAAACAAAGCAAACGCCAAAAAACCCCCGAAATGATGATTTCAAGGAAACAAAAAAAATTACTACAGTCTTACTTCAATACAACCAGCCCCACAGACTAAGTAGAGCCGTTAATTTTCGAAAAGATGTAAGTGAGCTGGGAAATTAAGCCTGTATCCGCTTACAGACGTTGTTGCACTTCAATTATTTAATGTGTGTAGAGCAGTACGAGTCTCATTAACACAAATCCACTTGCACAAGTGTAAATACGCTTTTAGCAAAGTAGCTAAATCTCAGAGAGGACAAAAAGCCCCACACTGATTTAGGGCATCTTTATACTTGTAAAACTATGTTCATGCAAGGTGTCTTTCTACTGTAACTCTTCCAGCAGAGGAAAAAGAAAGCAGCTCACTCCTACCTGAGATACACGTAGCAGTAAAAAGCCGTGGCATAGAACGGATCTAAATTACACTGATGCTCGCTGGGATTTAAGTTATAAACCACTAAGACACTTTCAGAATTTGCATTTTCTGATGTGCTCCAGAACGGGTCTCGGTAGAAACGAATACACAGCATAAACAACAATAATTTTCACTACCAACTGTGCTAAAATAAACCGAAGACTCATAACAAGCTCCCCCCTAAAAGAGGCAACGCAGTTCTTCTTAATCCAGTCATCTCAAATTATTTGGACAGTGTAGGAAGGGTATTCAAGACCAATACTGCTCGTTAGTAGTACTTAATGTTACCAGGGATAGCCTATAATGTTTTTTCCAGGGCATGACTGTCCTGGCTTTTATTTTGCAAGAAATTTTAGTTACATCTTTAGTCGGACCTCAAAACTCCATACACTGACAGCGTCCAAATCCTTTGATTATTTCTCATGCCTGGAACCACAAACACAGCAATTGGATTTTGAACATAATGCTCAAACTAAGAGTAAAAGAAAAAAACACACACACAAAAATAGGTATCAAATCAGAATAATTATAGACTCACTTACGTGTAGTTTTTTAAATGTAAAATTAAAGAATTGTACAAAGAGTCAGAAAAATGATTCCTACTGGACTCCACTCAGTTGAAAACCGAGTTCAAGGTTTCTCAAACCTTCAAATGTCTCTATAACAAACCAAGAACTGCACACGTTGACACTCTAATGAATGCTTATACAAGTTAATTAGATACCACATAATATGAAAAGCCCATTAAACAATTAAATATAATGAAAGTAAATAAATAAACAATATGTTATCATTGCCTAAGTCATCACAATCCAAAAAGCCATAATCAAAAAGGTGTTAGCAGCCATTTCACAATATTTGCGTCTAAATAGATAATTATCTATTTTTTGGTCATAATGGCTCTGAACCCGGGTGAGCGCTGTGTAGTAGATTCTGCTCAAGTACAACCTTCTTGGTCGTTTGGCTCAAGAAACGCCCAAAATGCATGTTTACATATCAAATCGTAAGCCACCGATGGGTCTCTTTTGGGTGGAAACACAGATTTCTTTCCAAAGAAAAATTTTGGCTGGGGCTTGTTCCAAGCTCACGCAACGGGAATCTTTCCGAGGAGCTTGGTGAGCTTTGGGCCAGACCGTCTGAACGCCCCTTACAACCAAACTGCCAATTTCGGGCTTCGCGATGCGCTGGACGAGTTTCCAACGCTCTTTCTGCCCCCACCCCACTCGATGGGGCGATTTCCTTTCCTGACAACCCAGCTGCACGTGTTTAAGTATTTAATGCCTGGCCACAGCCAAAAGATATATTTTCCTTTTGGTTACTAACGTTTTTCACTTAACAAAAAAAGGATGTTGTTAAATACGCAGGCTGCACAACTGTAACATCTTATATCTTTCAGCTTCAAATAAATTATACAGGCGTATCAGATGGCTTCTCCGACTCCATCCAAGATAAAAGGACTATTAATTCTTTAGTCCGTCAAAACACTCCCAAAAAAAAAAAATCTGCCTCCTGACTCAGGAAAAAGCCATGCTGATGAACAGAAGTTTAGCTGAAGTAACTAATCACTTGCAACCGTTTCAAATGCACCAAGTCCAGCTATTACTATAGAGCAAGGCAAATTTCTCTGCTTTAGACTAAGCTTCCTCTGCGTTAGCCCGCAAAGGGGCCAGGTGCTCGCTCCTGTCCTCACCCACTGCAAAGAGACTAGGGAAACCCAGGCAGGAGGTTACATGCTGTTGCAGTGTATTTCTTCAGTCTTTTTAGTCTCAGAGTGTGTGAGTGTGAGTTTTTTTTTTTTTTTTTTTAAAAACGCAATTGCATTGGGTACTTTTAAATTTTTTCATATTGAGTTATCCGTTTGTGCCCTACTTCATTTCTTAGACAATGACAGAATTTCCTCGCTTTTATAATAATAAAAAATCCCATTACCTAATGCACATAGGGCTTTAATCGTAACTACAGACTTTGAAGGCTTCCAGTTTGGAAGCGTGGACTTTTTGTAGCCTTTTCTTTTACGGTTTTATTCCCACAAGCAAGTCTCTCTCTGTATTTCACTTCTCAACCAGTGCGACTCCATAAAGCATATCCCAGTAGGAGCAGGAATTTGCAATCCAGCCCGACCCCGGGACAGGCCAGAGCTTGGCCTTGGAAACACAGTCTTGAGGGTAGATTCGTTAAAGTTCCCAAACACAAAGAGCAACAACGTTGTAACTGAACACTACCCACCAGAGTCGTGCCAGCATCTCTCAGAATCATCTGCTGAATCACTTCAGGATTGTTAATGATTATTTAATGACTATATCTCAGTCTTGCAAAACCAGTGTTTTCTACACATGACACAGAACCACATAATTAAAAAGAAAAAAATTAGTTTCCTCCCCACCATGGGGATGGTGAGCTTCAAGCAGCTCCTGGGGAGCACCCCACCCAGCAAAAACATTAAGGATCTCTTAACTTAAGGTGATACACAAATCATGGGTTTTTTTGCTGTCGAGTTAGTCGTATACGCTTCTGGGAGGCGGTAAATACTTGGGTTTATATTCCTTTGGGGGACTTAAAGGAGCTTTCTCTTCTAATGCTTCCTCTGTAATGTACAGCATGCCCCTCCGACCAGAAGGAGATGAAGATCTCCCTCCTGTACCCGGTGGATCGAGGTTTATGGACGTTCTGCCACTGACACCGACGGGTGCAGAACCGGGCCCTCCACGGCCTCCCGCAGGCTGCAGTACCCCGACACCAGCCGAGACGTCCGTGCCCGTTTTGGCCGAGCACAGAGCTTGGCGGTCTGCACAGTAGCGAGAGACCAGCTCTGACAAACGCCCTTGTCAGCAAAATCTTGATTAACAACTAGGCCTTCCCGTGTCAAAAATATGCCAGTGATTAGGCAGAGAAGGCAAGGAAGGTCACGCACAAATCAATAGGAAGAAATTAATTTCAAGTAAGGATCACACTACACATACGATCCCTTTCCAAAAGCAGGTCACCCTGGGTCATAATTGCGATCTGGCCTCTTAATCACTTGCAAATCTTTAATGAGCAATATTTGCAAAGTAAATATAGAGGCTGGAGCAAGAGCCACGCTTTGACCAAGGAATTACTCTACCGCTCTAACTCTCACGTAGCCTACGTTACGTTTTATATTAGCCTGGCTCTACCAATACCAGAAAAGTTCCTTCTTGTTTATACTCAGCTAGGCATAGAAAAATAAATAAGTAAATAAAGAAGGAGCAAAAACATAGGCCTTGAATTCTTAAGCACAACTTAATACGAGCGCCAAACGAACCGTTCTCCGTAAGAGGAAAAAAGGCATTTTGTGACATTGAAATATGTACCATTTTACCAGGAATTAGTCCTTTTGGAACAGTTCTCTGAAGAAGGTATTTTTAACTTTCGGTTTCATCGGTAGATTCTCCGAAGACATTAAGCGCCACCATCGAACTGCAGCGTTAGAGGAAGAACATAAACCCGGAGAACTATCTACTTCACCAGAAAAGTAGGTTTTCTATAAGGTCTAGAACGTATCATAAGAATGATTTATTTTCTTTTTAACACGCAGTGCTAAAAGCCCACATTAGGCTGATCTGCTTGTGAAATTTAACTAGGCGCACAGCCGAGCCGCCCCTGGCCGATTAAAATCGGCAGCATCTGCACAGGACGGGGACCCAGCCGTACATACCTGCTTGTGGGGTCTGCAAAACCTACAGAAGTGTTTCACATCCTCCCCGTTAGCCTAACCGCTTCCAAAAGAAGCGTGAACTTAGGGCAGAAGTGCCTCCCACGAGCAGTTTTCTGGGGATTACCAGTACTGCTAGATTTGTCCTACGCCTCCCGAGAGCGGCGGAAAAACCATCAGCGGTCCCAAGGAGCGCAAGGGCAAGGTAAAGGACATCGCGCGCTCCCGGCAGCTCGCCGCCGACTGCGAGGGGGACGCATTCGGGCCCATCCCAAGGGAGCCCAAGGCTGGGGGGCCAGCTCTGCGCAGGGGGCTGCGGGGGAGAGCGTCTTCCTGGCGACCCCCTCCCCACCACCAGGGAGCCAGGCGGTGGGGGAGCAAGGGCTGGGGCTCAGGGTCCTGGGGGGGGTCCCTAGAGCTCCTTCCTCTGCTCCTACACATCGCGCACACCCCGGCAGCTGGCTGGACCCCCGGGGGGGGGGGACGGGGCTTGCTGGCGGCCCCCCCCGGCGCCGCGCAGGGGCAGCGAGCAGTCTTACCGGCGCAGGAGTGCAGCGGTTTGGGCCGCACCAGCAGGGCCGGGCAGACGGAGCAGAGGGAAAGTTTCTCGAAGTAGTCGCAGGTCTCCTTGGAGAGGATCTCGTCGATCATGAAGGTCTTGTAGCGCCGCCTGCCTGCCTTGGCGCGGCCGGGCGCGGCGAGCCGCGGCTGGGGCTGGCAGTGCATGGCCGGGCCGCCCGCCCGCCGGCCCCGGGGCTGCGCGGCGCTGCGCGGGGCTGCGAGCGCCGCGGGCGGCAGCGCATGAGCACCCGCACCGCACCGCACCGCACCGCACCGCACCGCACCGCACCGCACCGCACCGCACCGCCGAGCTCCGCGCTGCCCAACCCGGGCGCGGCGGCGCAGGGCGCAGCGCGGCCCCGCTATATAAACCTGCCGATAAGCATCTCCGCGCGGCCTTTTTTAGGCCGCTCCGGCTGTCAATCAGGGGCCGCCGCTGCGCCCCGGCCAGCACCAGCGCTACCCTGCGCCGGGCGGGGAGGATCCCGCCGCTCCTTTCCCCTCCCCGCTCTCTATTTTAAGATCGCGGGGTGTGTGGTAGCGGCGGCTTTTTTTTCCCCCCCCCTTCCTTTTTTTCGGTGTGTGTGTGTGGTGGTTTTCTTTTTTCGTGAGTTTTTTTGTTTGGTTGCTTCTTCGCTGCGAAAACTGGAAAGTGCCCAGCTTGGGCTTCTCGGCTTCTCCCCCCCCCCCGCAATTACTTAGAGAAATTAAAAGCGCGGCGGCGGCGCGGCATCAAAACCCCTCCCCAGCCGCCAAGCGCTGGAGAAGGAGGAAAAAAAACCCACAAAACCTCAAAGTATTAAAATAAAAAGGCTATTTGCAAGCGCCTTGCCGGAGCGTTGCCCCTTCAGCCCGCGGCCGCTCCGGAGCGCCGGGCGCGGAGGCTTCGCGCAGCGCCGGAGCCGGAGCCGCTTCCTCCCGCTCCGGACTGAGCGATGGTTTCCCCAAAGCGCTGCCGGCTCGTACTCCGTTGGGGGCTGCAAACTTGACACGGGGAAAGAGAGGCTCGCTAGGGAGATGCGGCCCCCTCCCTCCCCCCCCCCCCGGCCATATACACGCTAAAAATTATTTGTAGGCATCGCCCATAGATTTAAATGTTCCCCCGCTGCCCTTTTCTTTCCATGCTTTGATCCGTGCGGCAGTAAATTCGCATAGAGCGATTAGAAAATTGAGGCCGTTTTTGCGGAGGGAGACGGCCGTCGCGCACTCTGCTGTACCAACCGGTGGCTTAACTTTTTTTTTTTTTTGGTTAACCCCTATTTTCAAAACCGTCGTGTAATGAACAAATCTATAAACTGTCTTCAGTCTCCTCTGTTTAAGCACTATTTTTTTTTCCGATTACAAGCACCATTTGGTTGTAAACCTTACAGATATATTTGTCCCGTTTGGAGAGCCCTAGGAACAAAAAAAAAACAGAATTTGCGTTCTGGCTGAACACAGTCAAAGCTGGAAGAGGGACACAAGGAAATACAATACTTCTGATGTATCCTTTGTACTTTTTTCTTTAAAAAAGTCATTATGTGGTTTTTTAATACAATTCGCTGCTACACATTATTAATACAAAAAAGAAACAAAACATGTTGCTCATTAAAAGCCGTCAGAAGGGCAATCTCATCTAAAATAAACTGTATTTGTTTGGAAAATTTTATTTCTTTTTACTTTGATAAACTAAGGTGATTTTACAAACAGGAATTTAATTAAAATAATAACTAAGGAGTTCAAGGACTCTCTGCCCCAATCATATAATTATTTTAAAATTACTTAAGCTATTATTTTAATTCCTAAACAAACTACAAATATTTAAGGAGATTTGCCGACTTCATTATTCTAGTATAGCTTTAGGAATACTCATTTATTAATTCAAACAGAAAACAGATTTTTAGGAACGCCTTTTCTTTGCCTCGTTTTCAGACATAACAGTTCTTTTTTGAGGAAATAATTACCCATAAGCCAAACATTAACTTAAACAATCACTGCTTGCTGAAAATTATTGCAAAGCGTATTTCTGAACCACTGTCCTGAGCAAGCTACTGACCGAACCCTGCAAGAGCAGAAAACATAGCAGGCAAAAAATGGCATTTTGCTCCCCTGGGTTTGGTTAGGATCTACAGGCAGTAGCTGCAGCCTCCCTACCCCCACCCCAAATTCATTTTGCAGTTTCTGGCTTCACAAAAACCTGACGAGACCCAGCGGAGGAACGTTTCCTAAACGGAGAGCGCGATACCATCACCGGGAATCAGCCTTCCACCAGCCCGACAAGAGCCGGACCAGACACCAAGAGGGGAAGAGACCGTCGGCTCACCCTAATCGCTTACGCGCAACCAACTGAAAGACCAGAGTCTCTGCTCGTCTTTAAAAATTCATTTCTTTGTCCCGTCAGAAGGGCTGGACGCCCAGAGACGCGGGGCTGGCATCGCCGCGCTGCAGGAACAACGATGGCCTCGCCGGAACCCGAGGAGACGAGCCGGCAGGTGGAATTAGGGCACCCAGACACATCTCAAGCAACTTTCTTCTTCTTATTAATGAGATTTTTTTTTTTTTTTTTTTTTAAAGTGGCCAGGGCTATACCATGGTTTCTATTCTATGAAACACACACTGGCTGTCAATCAAAAAGGGGCTGCTTTGGTCAGGAATAATCAGGGGTTTTGTTTCCAACATTAATGAAGTGGCTGGAATAGCAAACATCTGCCAAGGAGACTCAAACCCCGAGCAGCTGTTGGAGCCCCCAGTACTCTTCCCATGTAGGACAGCCTTGCTGATAAGTACTGCTCCCTAAGGCTTCTCTAACGGTTATAAATGGGGCCGTATCAGAGGGCAGAAAGCAAAAGGCATGTCAGGAAAGGTTCGGCAGACCAAAGAGGCTCAAGGCAGTTGACGGACACGATCCTGCAATTCACCATCTGAAGCGCAAATTCTGTTTGTGGAAAGCCAGTATTGGAATCGGGGTGGAAATTAGCACCGCTCTAAGCTTGTCAGTCAGCAACAGGTTGTTAATGATTAAGAGCAGGGAGTTCAGCCCTCCTTCCGAGGGGGGAAAGTCGATCCTCCAGGAGGGCAATCACATCCCGTCGCTTGGAGAAGCGGTCAGAAAAGATACAGCAGGAGGCCTTCCGAACAAATTTTAATCCCAGCCCTGGTACTACCAGGCAACACTTTGCATGCAGTTCTGAACCGCTCTGGTGCGGTGCACCAGGGACTGTGACTAAGCACCACTGAGTGGACTTGTTTTGTCCCAGCACAAGCAGTACCATAAGGTGGTGATTAAGGGCCCAGGAACTAAGCCACTGCAGTATCACTGGCTGTTCTTATTTAGGTAGTACCCAAATCTCTGGCTGTGCTCTGGGCAGGGTTAGCTGGCTGCGACTTCTTTCTGCATTTGTACAGCGCCTGGCACGCTGGGATCGGCGGCTTAAGGAGATGAATTCTGTCTGGAGGATTTTCAGGTCACCACAGGACTGACATTCAAGAAGAATTAAAAATGCAGCCCCCTCCCTTTTCTTTAACATCTGCCCATTGTGTCAAAAAATTGCCTAAGCCTTAAAATACATTGGGTCTTGTTATGAATTCCTTCTTCCTGATCCAAAGGGCAGAGGTATCTTTCTCAAGCCCCTGATGTTGCCACATTTCGTCACTGGAAAACTCTTTTCAAATGAAATCCAACCCGCTTTGAAAACATAGATACATACAGACATAACCAATCCCTTTAAACACCAGCAGTCTGATCTTAAGCATATGCCTTTTTCAGCATGATACTGGGCTTGATACCTGATCTAAAATGAAGGGGGAAAAAAAAGCGTAGCTAGAAAGAGGGAGGCAGGTTTTGCTCAAGGGAGCAAGTGCATCTAGAGGCTATGTCCTCCCAGCATTAAGGGTCTCAAAGCATGAACGTCTGAGTAAAAGATCTCAGCATCCATCTCGCACGAGAGGGTTTTTACCGTCTGCCCAATGCCAGAGCAAATGGCCAATGCCCAGGAGGCTCTTTTTAAAACCAGGAGGGTGTAAAATCTCCCCCATGCACACACACAATTAGGTAAACCCAGTGAGCCCCTTAGTCCTCTGCATTCCCCTGAAAGAAACACAGAGAGACAGTCAGAGACACCTCTGAGCAGGGTCTCTCTCCTCCACCTCCTGGAAGGAGTCTGTAAAAGCAGGATCCCGCCACAGGAGGGAAGAGAAATTGAATTATTTGTTGACTCTGAACTTCACCTTGGCCCCTTTGCAGGGGGGCAAGATGATACTGCTGGGCACTGGAGTGGGCTATGTAATCGAAATTGCAAAGCAGAGAGGTAGTTGCATGTGCTCATGCGCTCCGTTGCCTTCAGAGAGGCTGGTGCTTCCAGCTTATCTTTACAAGCAAATTTCACTCCATGCCTAAGCGACTGCAGAATGGGATTGCTCCAAGTCCAGCTGTTTCACTGGATTTTTTCCCCCAGCTCCCAAGCTAGGCAGCCTGTCCTGAACTCCCACAATTACATTACTTCTCCTGTCACCTTTAAATCTGCCTGCAGCCTGAGTGTCAGACCTCACTCCGAGCCAGACCAATTCTCCTCCTCCTCCCCCTGCCTCACTGCAGAGCTGCCACATTAGTGCGGTCCACACCAGCCTGGCTCACTAGCAGGTTGAGCTGCTGAAGGCAACGTGGGGGTAGGAGGCAGCAGGACAGCACCTGTCCATTCGATAGACCTGGGTTTATGGCAGAAATGCTACAAAGAGGCCCTTTATATGGTCAGCAGAAACTGAGGCTTCACTTACTTTCTTCACTACAATTAATGAGTTAAACCATGAATCGGGACTACTTTGCTTCATTTTTTGCTCTGCCACAGGCCCCAGGTTTAATCTTCCTTGCTCAGAGCCAATTTAATCTAGGAGTCGAGCATAACAGTACTTACCTCAAGTGAGATAAGTTATAATGCTCTGTTTTAAAGTACTAAAGTTGATTTTTATTTTTATTTTTTTAATCAGTGCTGGTAGCAGCCTCAGAATGCACAAGCTGGAAAGAATTCATCACATCCCAATTTTCAAGTGCCTTACAAAACTGGATATGGTCCCCATTCTACATGCAGGGAAATGGCAGCAGGAACTGCCTCTGCTAACTCTCAGGATGGGAGAAAGACCTTCTCCCTCAACGCCATGCACTCTCCAGGTAGAGAGCACAATCTAAACCCCAGTATTTTCCTCCCATGATCTCGGGGCTGCAAGACAGAGCCTACTGCTATTTTCCCTGGTCACCTCTTTGCAGGGGCACACAACACCTGAACAGCTTCTCCTTCCCTAGGCCCTGCTGCTACCAAAACCAAACCAGGTTGTGCCATTAGTGGTGGCAGAGGTGGCTGGAGTGGTTTGCCTGAGCTCACTGTGGGCGTTGCCTTGCCACTGTTCAGGGCACCAAAGAACATGCCCAACTGGATAGAATAAATCATTATGAATCCTGAGACAGACTCACCAGCAGAACTAAAGGCGTTTAGAGAGACATTTATGGGGTGGCTCTGGTTTTCTGGGTGTTTTATAGATACCATGTACACCTGACTTTATGCCAAGAAACATATGCCATCTTTCAGCAAGTGGGGATTTGTTTTTTCTTGCTATAGCTAAGAGCCTAGAATCCAACTTGTAAATTAGGGCTAAGGAGTTTGGGAGCGGCAACCAGGAATGCAAAGGAGCATTGTCATCCTGAGCAGTAAAACACACCAACGGGACTCGCTGTGGAGCGGCTTTAGGACAAGCCCACCGCTGAGGAAGCAAAAAAAAAATGCTGGAGAATATCACAGAAAGCAACTGTTCCTGCTACTGTCCCAAGCACAGCATCTGAGGGTCTGGTTTGGACAAGAGATGTGCCCAGTCCCTAGTACTCATCCCAGATATTAATGGGATAATGAGTAGTGTTTTCCCCATGCATTCATTCCTACTAGGAATCCAACCTGAATATTTTTCTCTTCCTCATTGTTTTACCTCCATCACTGTCCTCTCTAGGATTCCAGTGAAAACTGAGACCTATATTAACACGGCCAAGGCAATGAAAATCTCATTTAATTCGCCTTTCCAGATGGGGTCGGAGCCAACAGTAAGGGGAAGCATCTGATCTCATGACAGCGACAGTGTTTGGGATTGGAAGATCTTAAAAAAGCTCCCCTGATTTTTGGCGTGGAAGGCTTACCAAATCTAACACAGCTTCACCCTTTAATCCATGCTCTAGCCTAATTTAGATGGGGATCCACATCTGAATGCAGACTGCTTCATCCAGCTCTGCCTAAGGCCTATTATTTTTTGCACAAGGCTTGCTAGATCTCTGCCAAGCTGGGTGGTAGGGTGTTAAAAAAAGAAAAATCAAGATACTTCAACTCCCTCTACAGAAAGGATCAGGATGTTTTGGTGTTCCGCGACTGATGCTTAATCCATTATTCACAAGGATTATATCTGTTTGTTCGCTTTTTTCTTTTCTCCTACAAGATGATTTACCTGAAAGCAGAGAAGAAAAAAGATCCCAAACCAATAGAGCAGAAGTATGTCTCCAGTCTCCATAGAGACACCAGAAAAACACTATGATCATGTGGGTTGTACACAAGGAGCCTATTCATAGTGGAATGGGTGGTGTTCCAGGACATTAAGTAATTTTGACAATCTGCCACTATCTCAGCCTGCAAGAAGCCCGGAGGGAGTTATTGATGCCATCAAGCGCTGATCTCTGTAACTGGCTTTTAGAGAGGCTTCTTCGTTCTGGGCTCCACAGGACCCCAAATCCAAACCTGCCGATGGATCTCAGCACAGCCATGCCAAAGAAATCAAGTCCACCATCCCTGGAGAAAGCCCAGGCGCTGCAAGCCCTGCACTGACAGCACAGGCTTCCCCTCCTGGGCAGCTGCACACACAGAGGAATTATCTGCAAGGAGCCCAGCTATGGCAGTGCAGTAGAAAAGCCCAGGTCTCACTCCGCACTTACCCAGGTGCCTTGCTGCTGCAATCCACTGGCATAGACAGAATCGCACCAAATTTATACAAGGGCAAAGAAGGAGAGACAGGAGCTCTGGGATAAATAACAAAGCACACCAGAATTTACTGCTGGGTCCTTAGGGTTCACAGGTAAGGCTGAGACTTTTGTTGCCTAATGCTAAGGGAAAGGTGGAGATTTCCAGCAGGAGGAACTTGATTATATCTATAAATAGAGTTGTTTCTTCTAAACAAAAAGAGTAAAACCTCAGTTAAAGTGAAAAACCCCTTTCAGAGGTCTTGGCCAAATTTATAGTGCAGCACTTCTCCTCCTGAGGTAGCCTGCTCACAGTCAAAGGGCTTGCTGTATGCATGGAAGCCAGCCAAGGCAGGGGCTGGTTGCCTCAGACACAGAGGAGGGCCTCCTGCCTATTAAAAGGCCCTAATCCAGCTATCTATGATTTCCAGTGCCCTTTTTAGACCAGCCAGAAAGTCTGCTTAAGGTCCCTACCTGGGGAACAGCTCAAGAATCCGTTTCCTGGCCAGAGCTGAAGGACAACGCCCTTCCCAATGAGATTCGGTGTCTGAGTTGCAGGCAACCGGGTATTTTAACACCAGCTAGGAAATGGCACTCAGCTGAGGTTCAGGAGCACTCTAGTGGGTAACTCAGACCAAATAGCTTGAGCTACCTGCAGTACACTCAAATTCATCAGCCCCAGCTCAGTCAAAACCTCTTACAACACTGAATCCTTCAGTGGCCTCCTTCAGAGTGGCCTCGGACTAAGTGACTTGGCCCTGAAGAGCGACCTGCCTGCACCAATGCAATTCTGGAAGAAGCAAATCTGTCACACACAGAATTGCTTAACAACAGCCAAGACACTCACAGCAGGCTGCAATCAATCAGGTTCTACCACCACTCACCTCTACCGTAACTGGCTCTGCCTCGTTTCCCTTGTTTGCTGCAACATGTTTCCAGACAGAGCTTTTTGTATTATCCCTGCTCTGTGTGGGCACAAGCCCTGTCCCCCACCAAAGGTTCAGACACAACAGCTCGTATCCATGAGGAACAGTGAGAAATCAGACGTAACTCAATTGCCATTCAGTATAACTAGGATATTAAAATGCACATAGCTGTTAAGACCCTGGTGCCATTGGGTAAGCCACAGAGCTTTTGCAGTGTTATCAATGTAAGTGGGGGAGTAATACATCAAACAACTGGTACATAGTTCCAAGCCCCTCGCATTTAAGGAATATCAAGAACCTTGACTCAGATGTCCTATTTTGCTCCCCGGCCACAACCTCAACTTTATGCTTAACCCTGAGCTGTTCTGCCTATCCTCATTACCTCTGCCTATGGCCAGCTCTCTCAGAAATACTCTCAACAGCCCTTTTCTCCATAGTATTCTGATAGGCTTTAGCATCTTCATGCTGTGCCTACTGCTAGGGACTTTTCCACTTCTAGAAGCCTCAGGCCTGGTATTAACTGCCACCTGATCACAGGGCAGTATCATTCATTCAAGTCTTAGCTCACACAGCACAGATCTCAACTAATCCTGTTTGCAAGCAAGGACTGCTCACAAGCAATGACCTATTGGCACCTACTTCAAAGATTTCCTAAGGTAGTTAAATTTCGCCAGCTTGCTATAGACAGTAGCAGTTGAAGAGTATTTTTAATCACAGAAGAGAAGACTCTCTAGACTATGTGGAAGCTCACTTGTGTCACCTGCCTTCCCATTGCTTACCCCTTTACTACCAACCTGTTGTTAATGTTTCTTCTTACTCCATAGGCATTCCTGCTCCTTACACCAATGCTTTGCTTTAGAAACACTTCATAGCTGACTCCTAACTTCCCATTATTTTCTTTTTATTACCTTGCTACAGTTGGGGCAGCACCTTTTTTCCCCTCAGTAAGACCTTCCCATTCAGTGTTTGCTCTCAGCTATTCCTTGTTTTGTCTTGCTACTTACCTGCAAAAGCTAAAAACCTCCCCCTCAGCCACAAAGAAGGCGAAGGAAAAAGAGTACTCTTTCAGGCACCCTGAAGAAAAAAAAAAAAGAAAAAAAAAACACAGGCTGCCTCTTCCCACTTATAAAAAAAGGAAGGGTGTCTACCCCCCCCCCCCATCCCATTCCCACCTGCAAGCACTAATCAGGGATCATTGTGCTAAGTGCTTTCTGTGATATAAAAAGGGGACAAGGCAGCCCCCCCCCCCCAAGGGACTTGTAATAGTTATGATCTTTGGTTGTTCTGCAATAACTCAGTATTAATCTCCTACTTTATTGAAAAAAATCTAGCTACTAAAATAAGTAAGGTTAATGCAAAAAGAGTCAATCTAGACTATGATTGCCTAATGCTAGATGTGAAAAGTGCTGGAAAGAACATCGGAGATCTTATAGCTGGCAAGGGCATACTATTGTAGCTCTCTTTAGTATATAGAGCTCCTTGTTATTCTGGACTTCAAAGAAATTTTATGTCTTCTAAAGTTTTGGAGATACTGCTAACTCATAAAGACTTACTTCCATCAGCTATAGATCCCTCTTGTAGGTAACAGTGTCTTTTCTTAACTAAGAAAAGAGTCTGGGACCCTTGTGCCTGAGACCTCTTAGGGTCTTCACTTCCCTCTATATCCTATTTGGTGCTTTTCCCTCTAAAGAAATTGGTTACTTGCTGCAGTTACAGCCCTAAAGCCTAGGAAGGAGTAACAAAAGTCCAGGAAAAGAGAAATAAGTATGTTGGTGTATGAAAGAAGTGTCAAGTTTTATAAAAGCCTTTTCTATTAAGGGAACAGGAAGAAGTGTTTCAGCTGCAACTAGAGAACAGGCTGTGACACCAGAACTTCTCACACTAAAGCAGGCTTCTCTAATGCATTATTATCACTTCATGGCCTGTTAATGATATTTAGGGAAACAGCTTCTTTCAAACTGTCTTTTATAGTAAGAGACATCCTGCTCCTAAAAGGACAGGTAGGCTGTCTTCCCCCTATATAGTACAATAGACTAGGAGATAACGTGAAACAAAAGCATACAGCACCTCTATTGTGATAGTTGCAGAAAAGGTGCAGGGCTGGATGTGGATGGGAGCTAGGGCAGAAGGATGGGGTGGAATGATGAGAGCATCACTAGGTATTTACTAGCCAGAAGGCTTGATGCTAAACTAGCAGACACTTCTGTCTTGGTGTAATGCCCTCACCAATGCATCTGATGTGCGGCCAATTCCAAAACTCTAGGGCATATTTTAAGGTACTAACAAGCATAGCAAACTTTGGCTGTGGAGTGCAGTTGAGGTGTGGAAGTTATGAGGAACAGTTTTGCTATTTTCCTTGAGGTCTCACTTGTAGAGTAAAATGTGGCTTTGGGGGTAACTGTCCACTCCTTGGAGGAGAGGTCTTGGCACATACTTATGTACCTATGCTGTCTCTGGCTTGGCTGATACTGACACAGTTACAGTACTAACAATGGGAACTGGCCTGTGCCATGTTCTTGTGTTGCTTCTGTGCCCTGTATTGGCCAGTCGAAGCTCTCTCTGGCATGCTACCAGCACACTTTCTCTCCACTACAAAGGTGGACTATTTTCCATTTGCTAATTGCAGTTAGCAAGACATCTGGCTGCTATGTGTCTGCAGGTATGAGTGGGAAAACTCCCATGGTCTTCCAGATCACAATTGTGAACAGGATTCAGTGTAACAATGATTAATCCTGTTTAATTGTCTGCAATGGGACTAAACTGATACTAGATAAAGATCTGTCTTGTGATCCAGATGAGGCAAAGCTTGAGAATAATTACAGCTAATTAGATTTGCAGGGTCCAACTGTTCTCTTGGTTGAACCAGGATAAATAATAGGTTAACAGTAAGGGCCTGCTCTGGGCTTAGAGCAGTATCCACGTGAAAAGCTGATCCTCTAAAGTTCTGATGTGATTTTTTTATATACAGCAACAGCATGACAATGAGACTCCCAGGTCAGGTAGAAGGATAGGGACTTGTTGATGATGTGTTGGTAAGCTTCCTATGGTTGTTGGTGAAGGTGAAGAACAGGTTAAAGGGTTTTCTGTGCCTGACTGTAAGCAGAACTGGTATGGCCACATTGCTACACGATGCTCCTGTGTTTGAGTACAAACATCTCCATGTTCCAAAGAGCTCACTTGATATGAGGCATTACTTCAAGCAGAGAGGGGTTTTGTTCATCTAGTGTCCAGCTGTCACACTTTGCACACAAAGTAACAGTAGAAATGCAGCCCAGATCATGGGCTGGTATAAATCAGGCTGGTTCTGCTAGCTTCTGCAGGGCTTAGCCAACTTGCACTAGGAGAAATAGGTCTCTTGGGCAAAGAGGCATGTTGTCAGCTGCTGCTTTGTCTCCTGCACAGTGGACTCCTGAGGACTTGGTTACTAGCAGCTAGGCCATCTGCAGAGCTGGTAAAGATGAAGTGTTCCTGGGCTGGTGGTATTTGCGGACATGACCTTACTGTGCTTTACAAACCGAAAGAAATGGTCTCAGCCTTAAAATTTTTACTTATAACTGTTCTAAACATGTAAATAGAGGAGGATGACAACTATGTTATCAAAGGACAGACTGTGTTTTATCAGGAGTCCTGGACTCTGACCTTTTCACGCTGCACTGCAAACTTGAAGAGCAGCTCGCAGGCCAGAATAATAGCAATCTGTCCTCAGTGGCAGGCCTCCGTGAGATCTCCATATCCTTGCTTCCCCTTGAACATGGAGCCACAGCATTAGGAGAGGTAGGTCAGCACAGCTTTACTGATTTTTTTCAGTAGAGGTGTCAATATCCAGCAGCTGAGAATCCCGCCTTTGCACATCCCACTGCTGAAGCTTGCTGGTGTTGTGGCTGGTGCTGGCAGCCTGTCGGAGGTGCTAATGAACTACTCATTAAAATGCTAAGTTTGAGAAGAGCCTGTTTACCAAACACAGGGTGGTGTGTGTGTGGTTGGAATAGATAGCACCATAGAAACCCAGATGCTGGCTAAAGAGGCAAGGAAACAAATCTCCCCTTGGTCTGCTTCAGCCTCGGATGCCATCCAGCCCATGGTCAAACATTCAGACAGGGCTGCTGTGTTTTTGTAACCAATTGACTCTCCCTTCTGCAAGTGTTTGGTCACAGACTGGCGGGCTATTCATGTTAAAAGACAGGCAACAAAGCTCTTCCATAAAAGTCCAACAGACAGACACATTAACCCTTGTAATCCCTTCCTGTGGTATAGATGACGCCACCTAGATTTATTAATTAAACCCTGTTATCCGGTGGCCACTGTCAATTAAGCGTTTCCTTGTAACGCATATAAGGAGGGCTCATTCATTAACAAATGTTTCCATTACATTTAAGGCTGTGAGTCTCTGAAGATTTCTCTTTCCCCAACAAAGAGATGCAGAATCTGTTGTGGCTTGAGATCCTAGGTGGAGAGATGGGAGGGAGAAGTAGAAATGGAGAGATACAGATAATGGATCTGCTGCTAAATTGAACAATTAATAAGTAATCACTGCTGAACCCTGGGAAGGCACGGTGCCATCTGCAAACAACTCTCCATTTCAGGAGACAGATGCAGTTCCTGGCTCTTCCACCTATCTGCTCTGTGGCCCCAGGAAAGTTGCATCACACCCCTGCCTTTTTCCGTACTTGCTGCTCTCTGCTTAGGCAGCTCTTCGGAGCACTGTATGTACAGCTGAATAGAAGCAACCTTGCATGCGGGGCCTGCATCTTGGTCCCTGCCACCAAAATGTGGCAATGGTGAGATTGCCTGCTGGGGCTGGAATAGAGAAAATGTATGGAAAGGCTGTTACCAAAGCCCTCTTCCTGTGCAATGGAGGCAAACGCTCAGAACAGTGGGGCCTCTGGAAATGCTGAAACACAAACTGTCCAGCTTGCTTAGCTTGTTTGAACTGGAGCTCCCAAAGCATTGCATAAGTCATTTCCCAGTTCATGCAATTCTTTCCTTTGCCTGAGGAGTCTGTGCCCATGGATTTGCACTGTTTCTGGCCCTTCATGCTCAGCTACGCAGTTCTTCCCAGCCCTGCGCTGGCTGGTATCTTCTCTTGATCTTAATTCTAGGCTTTGCCAGCTTCGCTTCCTTGCCCCTGACCCCAGACCTCTGCTATCGCAAGATCAGGGAGATCCTCTTTGCTCCTGTGGGCTGTTACACTTACCCACTTCCTTCACTGTTAACCTACTGTATATACTAATTTGATGCAGGACTTAGCAAATGAAACTTGAGGGAAGCCAGCAAATGAAACTTAAGGGAAGCCTTGAGGGAGGAAGTAGAAGCAATAGGATTTCTAACTGTGCAGGGGTGTTTTCAGAACAGGACTATCTGAAGAAGCCCTCTAGAGAACCTCACCCAATAGTTTCTCCAGGTGGCCAAACACATCTGAGGTCTCAAGTGCTCTAATAATTCATTGCAAGACTAGCAATGTTGGTGGTGTTCTTGAAGTGCCAGTTTCTGGAGTCATGCTGTTAGAAATATAACTGCATTTTTGTTGGTTAACTCTAACCTGGCTGCTGAGAAACTAAAACACAAAAGACTTATTAAAAAGGCACAACATTCTTCCTTCAAACAGCATCGATAATAAAAACTTCATGAATTTAAATGAGTGTTAAAGTGCTTTTAGACCTGATATGACTTAGATGGTTGGGTTTTGGCAAAACGGATCTAATAGAATATTTAATCCCTTTGAAATCTTACAGAAGGTTCTTCCCAGCAGCTGCCTCGGGAGAAAGAGGTGAAGGACTGACTTAATCCAAAGCTTTTAATAAGTATGTATCTGCCAGTTGTGCTTGAGCAGCTGTTGGGAGATGGAGCTACAGTTCCCTCTTCTGGCAAAATGTTCAGTTGCAAGTCCTGTTTTAAAGTAGGTTGGGATATTCAATTAGTCAAAGGCTAGACTAGTGACCCGTGTGAATAAAGCTCACAGCTAAGTATGTCAGGCAAACCACAAAATTTGCATGCTGGGGCAGGGGCGGAGGAAGCCTATCTGCAAATAACTTTCAAATAGCCAAGGGAAATAAATTCAACCAGTACCTTGCTGTCTAACCTAACCCTAGCAATGACATTGGCACTGCAGAGGTGTTACGTCTCTTTGTACACTGATCTCAAAACTTTTATCACTACCCCGGGAAGAGCAAGTGAAGACTCTTGTAGAGATTCTTTAGAAAGAAAAGCCTTGCCAGGGGCTGGGGCAGAGCCTAGGAATAGAGGGGAGTGGAAAATTGGGTATGAGGCTGAAAAGTTACTAGGAGGTGCTTACCCCGGGGTGGGTGCTGTTGCGTGCCAGTGTTGGAGAATGGCAGCAAACGCTGCCAGAATCCCACAGCAGAGAGTCAAGTCAGATGTTCCCCTCTCCCAGCTCCTCTGCAGCCAGACTTGAGTGAATGAGCTGTTACTATTGAGCACATGGAAAAGATGACCTTATCGAATCAAAAGTACTGGGAAAAAAAGACAATAACATCTGGCCACTTCTGAGAGAGCTAGAGACCATGCTGCCACTATCTGAGGCAGACCGTACACTCCTTCCCCACGCATTCCTGGGACATTTCTAATCATAACTGTGAATGGCCTCCCGCAGTGCCTTTCGGGGATCAGGTTCCCCTCTGCAAATGCCCAGTCCTGGGTTTGGAGGTAGCAGAGTGCCAATTCAAGTCAGCCTGACTTGTAGTCAGCCTGTAACGTAGCCTGACTTAGTACTGTCAGACCTGATATTTCATGCAGGGCCCATTAATAACAAGGTTTCATTAGAATCTAATTTAGACTTTCAGAGCATTGTTGTACCCTTTCAAAGTTGCCTTAATTTTTTTAAAGGAAGCCAGCAAAAGTTGAGTGAGGATAGAATGACACATTCCTCATCCTTTCTTCTCTGATTCTTTTTGCAGTGATGTAGGTATAGAATCAATTATGAAGAGCAAAAAAAAAAAAAAAAAAAGGATTCTTTGATTCTTTTAAGGAGACCACTTTACTTTTTTCCCTTTTTAGTGTTAGCATGTTCATACAACTCAAAATGGATTGAAGTGATAACGAGTAACTCGGCACATGGCCTTGTCTGCTCATTTTATTATCATGCATTCCTATCTGACTATCTAATCTAAGATGCTTTTAAAGGACCCATCATCAAAATATCTTAAGTGCTGCCACAGGATCTAATTACTAATCTTCAGGAAGAAACACAGGTTTTGCTGGGAAGTTGGAATTAAAAAAAAAAACCTAAATCTTTATGAAGCAAAAGGGCAGAAGGCTGCAAAGCATACATGTACAAAACATAAAACTGTCTGTCTTGTGCTTATGTCTGTGAGCCCTAGATGCATGATGCAATACAAAGCTATTGTTCTATCAGAAACTATGGTATTGTTTTACACTGCATGAGACCATGAGTCATTAAAACTGTGCTGTACCACTTCCAAGAAATGGTTTATATTGGCCTGTACTATTCATCACTTTGTTTACTGGTTGGCTTTTCTTTGAGCATATCACTGTAGAATCTGGGCGCGCTACGAGTTGCCACTGGCTTCGCTGTCACAGACCGCACAACAGTATCATTCTCCCCATTTTTACATGAGGGGGGAAAAGGAGGCAACGATGAGCAATGAGACTTATCTAGGGAAAAAGTGATTTTTCAGGACAACACTCCAAATACAAATAGATGTCTTGTGTTGTAGTCCAGGACCTTCACTGCAGGATCTCCACTCATCTAAACAGAGCTTCTCCCCCTCTTCCTTTGACAAGCCAAGGGCAGGTTCACAAGCTGGACCAAATAAAATTAGAAGCAATGTCCACATCCCTTTGCTCAAAGAAGTTATTAAAGCACATATGGTGCAGCAGGCTTATAGTAGCATGGTGTTAGATACAGACTTTGTTGCTTGCCATATAAAATGAGGGAAAAAGAGAATGGGAAATGAGTCTAGGATGAGTCTTTCATGACTGTTATAGAAAGTATCTTGTCTAATTCCCGTTCTCTCCTTTCTTTTGTCCCTAAGTCACTACGAGTCTTTTATTTGTTTCCTTGCATATCAAAGGCTTGTTCTCATCATATACTTTCCAAGGATAGGTCTTAATCACAGACAGTAATGGGCTCATGAATCACCTCCACGTGTCCCAGAAAGAGAACCTAGAAGACTTTGCTCCATCTCAGTCCACGCACAGTTCCTCTGCTTCAAGTCAAAATGTGATTGTTAAATTAGTTTCCCATAACCATGGTAAAACGGTGGATGGGCACAGTCTGATTTACACTTTGTGTGGACCATGTCCATTTGTAGCAGTGCATTTGCAGCAAAAAATTACACCTTCATAGCCAACTTTATCATCGTAGAAATTGAACTCTCGTATTGCACCAATATAATTATGTTTCAACTCCAATGTACATAGACAGGGCTATCCTGTCTCATATAATTACACTCCACTTTGTCCCAGGGACAGAAGTACAACCCAGCTATTCTGACCCCCAGCCCAACCTTCTCTTCTCACTGCTAGAGTTGCCCTCCCTACCAAGCGATAGCTACACGTTCACAGAATCAAAGCACGTACTGTAAAGTCATCCTGATGGCTCAAGCCAGATGTCCTTGAACTGCTCTGGTTTGTAATTTGGGGGTGCAACAGCATCTTCAGAAAAACATCTGCACAGTCTTGATTTGATGGCATCAGGGAACAGAGAATTCACCCATCTCCTGAGATGTGGCACTACAAAAGAAAAGCTTTATTTCTCATTTGAATGTATTCAGCTTTAGTTTCTAAGTGTTGATTTAATGAGACTGCTTGGCATTTGATTTCTACTGTTACAGCTTTTACTAATTATTTTGCTTTTGAGATACTTCATTTCCTGTGCATTTCTTAGAGTGTTTAAAAAAATAAGTTGTCATTTTGCAAATTCTTACATGTGCACACACACACAGAGCAAGGATTAATCAGCTCTAAAAAGCACACTCATCACGGAAAAGCCACTCTAAAACATCCAGCTTCCCTTCCCAGCCTGGCTGGCCTGGAGTTAGCAAAGGCGCTTCTGCCCCGCCAGTGCGTGCCCCAGAGCGAACACGGATCGGGCCATGTGCACAGGTAAAGCGAGTGTTGCCAAGTGCCCCTTCGTCCCTTGCTGTAGCTGCGGCTTTCCAACAGAAGACCACCAGATGGCAACCCTTCAGAGCGGAGCCTCAGAGCCAGCAAACAAGCGAAACCTCTTAGTGCTGCAACGTGAGTCAAGAGCGTTATTCAAAGCCAAGGAAACCTAAGAAAATAAAAGAGCAAGATGTCCCTGAGTTTGTCTGAAGGATTCAGGCTGAACACCTGTACTAGAATAGGCAAAATCATCACTGCGTGGCCTCTTCTATCTCTCACTTGTCTATCTTTTCTATCCTCCTGTTATTACTATTACAGCTACTTTTATTTTGGGAAACAACAGTTAATTTACTAGGATGGCACCCAGCTGGGATCAGAGAGATACTTGTGCTAGATACTGAATAACCATGTAATAAAAACAGTCCCTTTCACCAAGATTTTACAGTTTGATTTTATTCTGTTTCTGTGGGGGCATCCCCCCCACAGGGTAACACCTTTCCTACCCCAGCTGCTCCTGTGCCCCCTGCGAGTGTCAGAGGCAATGCTCTTAGCCTCCACGCGCCTAGTAAAACTGTCTGCCCGTTTCATACAAGATGGTTTGGAGAGTGCACAGAAGGGGCCTGAATGAACACAATTAACACTACGTTCTTCTCCTGTTAGTTTTCTTCCTTCCCCTTTTCTCCTGTAATTGTATGATTATGTTTTTTACTTCAAAAACACTAAAATAAAAACCGATCTCAACCTAGAAGTGTCTATGCTGGGAAGGAAAAAAAAGGCCTTTAATAACATTGGGATTGAGTGCAGTAACTAATATCTTAAAAAATCAAACATGCAGAGTTTGGCACATCAGTCTCTTAAAACCCAGCCCTGGGAGGTAGTTGGCAAGGTGCTAGTATCTTAAAGACGGGCAAACTGAGAGCAGCGCCTGCAGTCAGCACTAGAAAGGCCTTCTGGCTCCCGAGTTGTGGGTTCCCAGAGCTGAACCCCTCTGTCTTTTGAGTGCCCTCCCCACACCGAAAAGCTCACATGGGACAACAAGCCCACCATCTCCATTAAAAGTCATTCTCCTGTTCGACAATATTCGTGAGTCTCATTGCTCAGGTGGGATGGCTAAACCACCGTCCCACCTCCAGCATCCTTCTCCGCTCTGTCAACAGTTGCGTCGTGCAAGGGAGCGAGCTTAGCTCCGGAGCCCTAAAACGTTCAGCAGGTGTCAACGGGAGCTGCGACGGCAGGACTGAGGCCCAGTGTCAGGCAGGCTGGGAACAGCAGGGGGAAGTATCAGGCCGTACCTAAGAATCACCAAGAGAAACTCCCTGCCCAGGGCTGTATAGAGGAGATAATTGCAAAGGTGTCTTTAGGCTTGTGTGTCTCCCGCTGCCATCTCCCACTCTGGGAGACAGTGGGCTCTGACAGTAATTGCGCATAAGGAAGAAAACGGTTTTCCAGGCAATATACAGAGAACACTTTGTGCCCTGGTCAGCTGCACAGCAGCGCACATCTGTGAGCTCTGGAAAGGACATGCTCACTGGAGGGACATGTAGAAGTCTTTGCCATTTGGGTACACTTCTGAATGATGCTGACATGATATGATCCCCACCACCTAAATGCATGGGAAATCAGAGGGAGATGTTTTGTTACATGCATCCCTGTAATGGGACGTAGCTCTTGCCTCGCCAATGCCTGGGCGCTCGCAGCCAACAAGTTTGAAGGAACGCAGCAGGAATCATTTACAGCAGCATCTGGAAGCTGTCATGAGCAGCAGCAAGACACAGTTGCTTAATTATTCGGGGCCCATATCCTTTGCCACTGTGAAGCTGTCAGTGGCCATTCAACCTCATGGACACAGATCCCAGCACACCGTCCCTGCATGCTAATGGTCACATATAACTCTTGTGAGGGTCCACAAAGCATCGGCTTCACCTGAAGCACTGCCCTGTTGGTGTCCAGCACAAGCAAACGACGATGGGAAATTCACTGTTAAAGCAAGACGAACGAAATAAAAAGGAAGAGGTCTGAATTACTCAAAGAGCCTAGAACAATAGCCCCCTAATATTCCCCATTTATCTCCCCACCAGACACAAGTGCAGATTTCATTCCAATAGCATCAATTCATTCTTTGCAGGGAAGTCCATCAATAAATTTTGCAGCAGCTGCATGGTTAACATTAACTTCTAACATATCCTGGAAGAGGAGAGGAGTATGAATGGACCCAGGACAGATTTCTACTTTGCTGCTACATTCTTGGTACCTCATGCCCCCTTATAAATACAGAACAGGTGGGCTTTTCATGCAAAATGCTCCTTTTCGTTTCCCTATTACCAGCATCCTCGCTAGCTGCTGGAAGTGAAGGAGTTAAGCAGACTGTAGCGTGCATTTTCCTCGTAGCGCAAAGGGAGAGAGGCTAAGGAGTCTCGCTCGTTATCCCCAGCGCTGAACTTCAAGGCTGAACTTCCTCTGGAATCGTTTGCATCTTCCCTTTCCGCCTCCAGCAATGCCTCTGAGGTCAGTGCCTTGACCCAGGAGGGATGGGATTAGAGCAGGAGGGAGGCTGATGCCTATGCTCAGCCAACTGTTTCAGAGTGGGGCGGATAGTTTTGGTGCTCCCTGTGCTAACAGGAAGCAGTGAAACATGAGAAAAATGGAATAAAAATACTAGAAACCAAACAGGAACGTTGAGAAGTTTTGGGGAGGGGAGGGAACACGAAAGTACAGGGGATACACGAGGACAGAGTGCACTGATGCAAGAGCTGCTCAAAGGGAGCAAATCAGACATATAGAAAAATGCAAAGAAGGGACAGAGAAATCTGAAAACCAGGACCAGATTCCAAAGGATACATCTAAGAGTTCAGCTCACGCTGCAATAAACAGCCAGATGGCTGCATATCCCAGAGAGACGCCGCTGGGAAAGGAAGTGGAGAGGGAAAGAGGGGGAGTGCAGGGTCACTTACACATGACTCTTCCATTCCCAGTGAAAGAGGAAAAGGAAATGCAGATTAAGAGAGGTCTTCACGGCCTCAGCACTGGCTGAGCCAGCACAGGCACAGGAGGCCAAAGGAGGAGAGGAATGTCTTTGAACCTCTCACACTCGCATATTTTTCTTGCCCTCTTCCCTTGTTATCCTCTCCCACCATTTCAGCCCACTCCTTTCTTACTTGCACGCCTGCCTTCTCTCCATTTCTGACAGTCTCTCTCCCCTTTTCCAGAGCCCCAGAGCAGGGGCTGGTTTATAGCACTCTAAGCCATGTGTCACGGTCTCACGTCCTCTCTGCTCGTGGTGCTCCAGAGCAGAGGCCCTCACAGGTCCTGGCCAAACACATGGGAAGCAGTGAAATAAGCTTCTGTCCTTACGAAAAGTGCTCCCTGGTATTCCCAGAGATCCACAGGATCTCCCTGAGAGAGATTCATCTTCCTTGTGAAAAAGCTCCTATGTAGAAAATGATCAAATATTTTTTGGCATTTTCTCCTCCCATCTTCCCTTGCTAGTCTTCTCCCTCTAAAAAATGGATTGCAACAAAACATGCAGGTGATTAAGTCTCTGCCCATGCACAAAAATATCTAAGGGAAATCAGTCTGGATGTACCTGGCACCCGTGAGGGTCAGATAGCCATGGCATAGCACACGTGACAGTGTTGAGAGAGAGCTGAGTCCTCTAATGAGACTAGGAACACGAAGCAGTTAAACTACGTTTCCTAGCAGGCACCATACAGCTTACACAGGCCAAGATTAATTTTGAATTAAGCAAAGCATTTCATTTCAGTAGGAATCATTTAAATGAAATATTTTCCTTCTCTCTTTTTTTTACTCTCTGTTCTGCTTAAGTGGCTAATAATTTCAATTGCTCTGCCCAAGTCAGGATAAAAATAAATATGGAGTTATAAGGGTTTTCCATAAAACAGAGACTAATAGGTGCTATTTTGTGCACCAGCTCCTAAGTCAAACACCCTGCTAATAAAGTCAAACAGACTGGACTTCCCATACCGGGACAAGCAGTTATGGGAAATACTGTGAATTTAGGATTGCATCAATTGGCTCAAAATCAGGACATCTTGTTGTTCTTCTTGATCCTCACAGCTCTCATTACGTGATCTTGAATAAGTCATTTACTCTTTCTGTGTCTCAGCTTCCTCAGTTGTGAAATGGAGGGAATGCTGCCTTAGCTTTGTTTAGGACCCCCAAGATCGTGTGTTGAAAACCTGAAGCCTGTTTAAAGAAACAGGATTAGATCAATCAGATTTAGTAGTGTCTTTTCTAACTAGATCTGTAGAAGCTTCAGCCCTCCAAGCAGCCAGGAAAGTAAGAAACAACACTGAATTCCAAAGCAGGAGTTGTTGGGTTTTTTTTCCTAGGGCTTATTCTGGCTTGACCTGTAGGTGCTATGTGCTGAATATGGATTCTTTTATCCTATTTAGCTAGGATACACCAAAGGCAAGTTCACATCCAAGTCAAGAGAGACGAGGAAGTCCTCTTCACACATCAGTTGGCCATTCACAGACAGCCGCGACCTTGCAGAGTGAAAGGCAGCAGAAGCAAAGGCAAAATCAGAAAAACTTGATGCCTCAACCAGTCGTGAAACAAAAGCAACCCCCTCCCCCCCAAACCCACATCACTGTTTTGTTTTTCTTTGATATGCTCCCCTCCACTGGAGAGTATTCTATTACTTGTACAAACGACCTGAGTCCTCAATTAAAATTAAATGACTACGGGAAATGGGGGAACTGTTACGGGAAAGAAGGAAAGTGGCAGTCTAAAAACGCACAAGAAGTTTGGAGATTAAATTGACATTAACTGGGTCCTTTTACCTTCTCTGTAGCGAGCAAGATTCTCATGAGGAACAAATCAACGGAGCTTAATTCATTTCAGTACCCCATGTCTGGCTACAGACACTAAACCAGCCCGGGAAGCCAGTTCCCAGGCGTGCAGCATTAGTCCTCTCCGCAGCCCGAGACACTGCGATAGCTCCTAGCGTGGTGGAAGCATCACAGCACAGCCCGGGGCATCGAGGAGAGGAAGGGCCGCTCTGAGCCCTTTAATCTGCATGTTCATGACCATATAGCCTCCTCCTGTCAGGTCCTGCAGAGGGTATTCCCTACTGCAAATGCAGAAGATGAGAGGGACAAAAGTCTAGCAGCCTTTTTTTGTTCCTTTCGGCTAGGATGCAAGACAGGGAGGGCGTCTGTGCTATTTTTGTAGACGTCTCCCGAGCACCTCTGCTGACCTGAAATTATTCTGCCAGACTGCACAGGGCTCAGTCAAAGGGGACTGGAAAAGCTAACAGAAAGTAAAATAATAGGAGCTGTATGGTATTATCACAGGGAAAGCCAAGGGGATTCCTGGAGAAAATGGTACCAGAAGCCATTACTTGCAGCATATTCTCAGCTGGCTGTAACTGGGCTGACAAAACTGTCTCTATCCAGGGGCACAAAACTAAGAGATATTAACCTAGGGGCAAAGGGAGAAAGCTCTCGGAAGGAGACACAATGAGCAAGTGGCAGGTTACATTCCCCTCCCAAAAGGTTAATACGCTAGGCTGACTTAGCAAAGCTTTTAAGAAAATATTATATTCAGGGAAGGGAAAGAAAAACCTCTGTCGTTGCTTTTTGCCTCTTTGTTCTGTATGCTGACTATGTTAGGGTCAATAAGGTATCCTTTCGTCTCAGCTTTTTATTTTTAGCACTGATGCTTGTAAATTATTTTCCCTTTTACATGTGTCTGTCTTGAGAAGGAGATTAAAGTCTGCTACTAGGAAGATGCTGGTTGTGCCTCTGTCCCTGGGTGCTTGAATGATGGGGTGAAGTATTTTGAGAACTCAGCATTTTTAGGGCTGTTTGCTTTCATCCTTGCTTTGAATCTCAGTTGTAGATGCTGCTGACTAAGCAGAGAAAAGAAAGAGACAGGAAGGGGGAGGACTGGGCAGGAGGAAGGCAATGGGCTACGGCAACACCTTGTAAACAGGACCTCTCTCATACTGAGACTGCCAGCAGAGCTGCAGGTGGTTTTACCATCACTTCAATCCAGTGAGCAGGAGCCAATACTAGGAAAAAAATAACAGTTTTAAGGGTGAGATACTAAACCAGATACTGTAATTTTATATATGATCTTTTGTAAGTCACTATGTCATAACTCATCTGTAGAATAATAATTCACTTTTCTGTCATGCCCTTTGCAGATATGTGCTCTTTTGGTGTCTCACAGGACCCACAGAGCATCTTGCCCAATGGGATTGTTATCTTAGCCGTCTTTCTGAACGGCATGTCAGTGGGAAAATTAATAATGTGGGCTGAAGCCTGGAACACAAAACTTGGCCATAATTGTATCATTTCCACTCAGCAGACAGGCAGAGCACTTCTGGCACCTCTGAGAGCAGGAGGCCTGTTTTACTGACTGGCTTAGATTCCAGATCCCCTGGAGCAACAGAAATTGAAACATACTGTCCAGAAAGATTTAATGAAATAGTCTTTCACGCGCAAAGATCGGCACCCAGCCACTCTCCCTGTGCCTCTGCTTAGCAGGTTACCTCGGCTGACAGGGGATCAGAGCCCAAGAAAGCTGGAGCACAGAAAGGAGAATACTTCTTTTGAGTAAAAACAATTGCAGCACAGGAAATGTTTGCATTTCTGGGCTGTAGCAACAACCAAGACAAACGTACTTCTCTCTCTCTCTGCTGTAACATTTGTGATGTTTCACACTGCAGAACAGTTTAAGGTATACAGGCTTTTCAATGCGATTTGCCCTGATTTCCTCCCCAGTCCTGCATTTGAAGCCAGAACTCCCTACCTGCTTGCCAATAATTATTACAGAACCAGGCTGTATCATCGGAATACAGAAAGTTATAACAAGACCCTTGTTTGAGTCTCCCTTGACTTGCTTAATGAGGTGTGGGGTATTTTTATCATGATTGTCTGTTTTGCAGAAACGTCTAGGATGCCCCAGTCATACACCGTATCCCTGTAGTGCCAGCTGCTGTACACACACACACACACACACACACACACAAAACAGCAACAGACTTTCCCCAAGGAAGTTATCTGATGCGACTTGCTCAAAAATGATTCAAAAATGAGTTTCAAAAATGATTTGACAGCTTCAAAAATGATTTGTGCTGTTAAGTATCCAACTTTAGGGTTCTTCGTTCTCTGGAAACAAACAAAACATACCCTCAAGCCAGTTCTCACAAAATTAAGCTCCCTCAAATCGTTGTTCTGGAAAGTAGACGCAGATCTTTTTCCCATGTGACTAGCAAAAAGTTTGGCTGACTATTGGCAAAAACTTCTCAGAGGATAAAGCCGGTTGATTGAGGGGAACCTTCAGAAACATTTCCATGCTTCTTAAACTTTGTGATATTTGGTTATTCTTCCTGCTACACTTCAGTCCCAAACCAGGCACTGTGCAGCATAGGGCTATGATGCAAAAAGGGTGGGAAAAAAAAAGTAGCTTGCAAAATTCCATGCTTTTATGCAGCGCTCTCAGATATACGGCATTTCCTAGCCAGGATCTTTTCTCCCTTCCAGAAAATTTTATCTGAGCAGAACGGATGAACATATGCACTTTTCAAGGGTTTCTGGATGTCCAGCAGCAGCTTTCACTAGGCAGCTCTGTGTCCAAAAGCCCTGAACATGCCCTTTGGGTATGCAAAGATCATCTCTACAGCAGCTGCAGAGCAAGGACACTTCGCTCAGAGCGAAGCAGCTCCTGAGCAAGCAGCTCACGGACAATCTGCATATGCAGAGCGAAGCCCTGGCGTTCAGGCTGTACTACACGCAATGCCTGAACAGAAACATGCAGCCCTACGCTTTTCCAGCCAGCCAGGCACCATCACTGTGAGAGGGAATTCGATAACAGCCTATACAGGTAGAAACAAAGTGTGGTATCTGCACGACAGCTAGCAGCCGTGTTATTCTAGGGCTGGGATCCTCCAGCTGTCTCTGTAGCGAGGCTTATTGCTCTATGCTAGGACAGACCGCAGCGATTGCATGGGTTCCAGTCCATCCTCTGGCAGCTGCTTTGGTTCCCTCCTTGAGCCAATGGCCCTCAGTTTTAGCAGCCGCCTCAGTGCAAGCTGGCAGGAGCTGGTGGCACTCAACACCTTGCCGAATGGCACTGTCCTGCCCCTGCCAGTCCCGCTGCCCGGCTACTCCGCTTCAGGGGAGGTTTTACAGCAGCTCTAATCATACCTTGTTTCTGTAGAGGTGCCCAATTCCCACCTTTGTGATGGGTCAAAACGCTGAAGAGCTGCTACAGTTATCCATTTTAATAACTACTTTCTAGAGATAGAAAGGGTTGGTCCTTCCAGCTGATTTTAGGAGTGTTAGTCATCTTTGGCTTGTCACAGGGTTCAGACAGCAGAGACACTTCAGCTGTCTTTGAGTTTCACTCCTTCCACTTGTAGGAATTGCAGAGCATTCACACAGACTCCCATGGTAAGTCTGCTGGGATGGAGACAAATACTGAACATCCACATCCGGAACAAAGCCTTACGAGGACTTTTGTTTTTTTTTCTTAGGAAGCAACAACAGGACGAAAGTCTTTCTCCTCCTCCCCTCCCATCACTAAATACTCTCCTTTAATAATACAAGAAAGAATAAGCGCAAGGAACAAAAGCACAGGGAACAGAGGTCTCTGAAATGAGTAAAGAAGTTCCAGTAATTGAACAACTTACATTTGACACACTGAGTTATTAAGTTTCGAGAAGTGATGAAAATATCTAGACATAGCCCTGCCTCCTGAGTGCCAGGATAAATACCAGAGCTTAGGCAGCCCGGTTTTCAGCACAGAAACATTGTCCATGCCCACAGGCAAGGCTGTAGCTGCTGCTGATGCAGAAAATGTTTAGGAAAAAGCCCAAGAAGAAAGCTCTGCAGGGAATGGAACCACAATGGCTACACACATCGAGACAGACACCATTTGGTGACCATGGCTTAAAATCAGCAAACTAGAGCTTACATCTCAACAGTGCTGTGAACACATCCATCTCCCACTAGTTGTACTCGGAGCTGAGGAACCTCCTCCCATGCCATCCCCACTCTGTAACCTGCTGCATTTCTAGTTATTTTTTGTTCCAGTGGAGACTGATAGGACTGCTCCCACAGGCCACCTTTGGCCGAGTATGCATCACTACCTAAGGATACACTTGGAGTTTGGCTTGCAACCTGAAATACACCATGGATCCAACTAGACTGCAAATGTATTATTTCACAGTGAAACTACATCATTTCTACCCTGCAAGTAGCTGGAAGCATTGCTGTTAATAACTAATAATCATCCTCTGCACATATGTAGCACCCTTCATTCATGAGTCTCAAAACTCTTAATAAGCAACAATTAATTGACCCCGTAATATCTCACTGCTGTAATTAAGGCATCTATATAAGGAATAATTGCACCACAAGTGATTCTGGTTCCAGTAATACCATCACAATGCAGCAGATAGGTCATAGCAATTTGTAGTGCAATGCAACAATTAGCAGCAGCCTTAGAAGGGCCCAGAAAAGTTCTTTATTAGGCTCTGAAGAGGAATTTAGGAAAACAGAATGCAAATAAGCAAATTGTAAACATTACAGGATTTCTGGACAATGCACTTTGTTGCCTCTCTCTTATGGGTGTCTTAATCACCAGCATAATTTCATTCATCATATACACATTTACTTAAAAGTACCCTGTAGAATTTCCATAGAAACACTGATCTACAGTTCCACAGAAACACTCTAGTCTAGCAAATCCTTAGTTTGCAACTTCAGGGCACAAAGTTTCCGGATCAGTTCAGCAAGACTGTCAACAAGAAAACAAATGATTTTGGGTGTCCCACTGATGCCTTTAAACAGCTTTGAGAATCTCTGGTTAAAAAAGGAAACAGCATCCATGAGCACATAAAGTGCTATCAACTCAGACTCCCGGGTATTACATTTGCATGCCAGAGCACAGGGCATTAAGCAGACATCCCCCATCGTCAGTCAGGCAGTCATAAAGGCCCCTTAACGTCAAAGTGTTTATTAGACTCTCTCAACAGCCTGGTTTGGGTGGTACTTCATGTCTCATTATCAGTTTGGATGAATGCCGTCTCCAATGTCGTCTTTTCCTAGTGCTGCATTAGCTTTTTGCCTACCCTTTTATACCTCCTTTTCAGTAATAGCTGTCCTATCTTCCCATGCAATTATGACATTTTATTCCAAGACCAAGGAAAGAAGAATTTGTTCCTTTAGAGAGCTTTCATCTGCACACAGTGCTTTAAGGCAGCTGCCTAGATTTATATAATCTGACATCTTAAAGGTGGAATGATAATATTAATGGCAAGACTTGCCACTTATTCAGCAATTCTCAAAGCATTGTCGTGTTCTTCATCAATGTTAATTAAGTCTTAAACCATTGCCAGTGTTTTTGTAAATGGGGAATCTTAAGCATACAGAGGGTAAAGGGACTTGCAGGAAGTCACAAGAGTCAGTAACACATTTAGGAACAGAGATCAGACGTCCAGCCAATTAGGTTAAGCCCTAATTTTGCTCTAGCCCTTTCCATTATGCAGTTAAAGTGTGTTTGTAGCTGCTGGTCTGGTTTATAAGAAGAGGCTGTACTTTTGTTCACCGTGGCTGCTTTCTCCCTTGCCGAGCCCACATTCAGATACCATCCGACTGGCTCAATACCCAGCACTGCAAGGATACTCTAAAGCAGTGCTTGAAATGCTAAAATTTGCAATACCACCCCAGGATTTTCACAGGGCTCTGAACTACAGCAACAGAAGACTGTTGATATTGAGATATTCTGTATCGCTAAGCAACAAATGCATAGCACTAGGAGATCAATATCTTTCCAGGTATATCATTTGACATGGTTTTACTGAACCCAGTGACTCTATACCAATTTAAACCAGTTGAAGCTGCGGTAGCAAGAAGGAAGCAGAAAGGAAGTATTTAGCATAAAAACACCAAGACCCGGAATTTAATCAAAACAGAGAGATAAGTATCTTGCTTTAACATTTAAGCCAACCCTTGGAAGAGATCCAAACAAGACTGGGGGTGAGATTTTCCCCACACGCCCACCCCTATTGCCTGAACAAAGCCGAGCCAGGTTATTTCCATCAAAGCTCTGCCTTGTGCTGTACAAAGAGCAGAGCCGGTCCTGGCAGTGCTTGGAGGACCTGAAAGGCAACAACGTGAGAGTGACAACAGCTACAGCCGGTCAATAATAAAAAAAGTTAACCCAAGTCTGGGTTTGTATTGTCCTGGACCTTTGCAAAGGCAGCGGAACAGAATCGTGGTTTCTTGGCTTTGAAGGCTGAGAACGCACCAGCTCTAACTTCAGCCGCAAGGGCAACCACTGCTTTAAAGTTTTAAGAGTGCTTCATACTCTGGTTCCTCCCGAGTGGGAAACCAGTGAGTGGCAGAAAATGTGCTGTTAATTTAAGTTTCCAAAACGCCAAACCTTCTACATGCCTCACCTCAGTCAGCCCTTCAGCAGGGCTTGGTTTAGGGTGCAAACCAGTCTGCAGCCTCTGGCAGCAGTGTTCAGCTATTCAGAGAGACGTTCAGCCAGCATTTAACCCACTATTAAGAGATATCCACATGTCTTGTTTAAATGTATCAGACAGCTTGCGCCTGCTAAGAAACATTAGACATGGCAGTACCCTGTAAAACACCTCAGAGATCGTCTTCTCTGTCTAGAGGACCCAAACGAACATTAAAAACATACAAGGGGCAAGCTAGCTTGGTGTGATGTCAAAGGAAATGCAGCTCATCTACCTGCAGGCATTCAAAGACGTCTGCAGTACCGTGCAGACACAGGCCCAAACTTCTGAGGGCACAAGAAAATTCATACAGTACAGTCTGTCTAACTAAAGCAGGTGAGTTTCTTGCTGTACAGTAGAGCTCTTGCAAACCAGGAAGCATTGCCTACCTTTACCACTGAGGCCCACTGCTCAGTACGTCAATAAGAGCTCGCAGGAGGAGGACAACGCTGTTCTATTTGAGGGTGCTAAAGCTGAGACTTCAGGATTCATTTTTGCCCTGATGCAAAGGAAGCAAGCAAAACCCCTCTAAATCAAAACACACCGCCTTGCTGTTAGGGCACTTGGGACACAGAAGCCAGGTCAAAACTAGAGAGAAGAAGGAGAAAAAAAGGAGAAAGTCAGAGCAATCAGTAGAGCAGTCATCCATGCGTTCACCTACCGAGATGAAGAGCAGAAATTCCATCTCGGATCGGATAATCTCCCTTGATAAAGTTTATTTAAAATTTCTTCTTTAACTGAAAGCAAGATCTGTAGCAGAAACTTTCTGACTAGAAAGGATTCCTGATCAGCTCTCCTAAGAAGCCAGATGGAAAAATGTACTGGTCAAAGACATTAGCCATAGCAGAGTATTTCAGGACAGAAGGCTGAAAAAGTTTCAGTCTCAGATATGCTCATTATGCAACCTTAAGCATAACTTGATTTACCTTAAGAACTGAGGCTACTGTGAACCTCGAAGTTGGGGTATACATTTAATCTCCTAAACTTTTATCTGAATAATAATAAATACAATCAACAGGACTTACCTGTCATTGCATTTCTTAATGTCGTCAGATAAATTAACACCACACTTATAAACTGCCTGTTACGGGAAACCTTTGGGATAAGAATCTCTTTTTTTTGTGTCAAGCACCTAATGCATTGAAGAAGTAATTGATTGACTGCTGTCAGCAAATGCCACTATTACAATAGGTTCATTCTTCACCTAGAGACCCAACTAGACAACTACAGCTTTAGAAAACAAAAATCTAAAAGAAAGAGCTCCACTAAGGAAGGGTGGGTAACAGTTTCTGCAGTGTTAGTTCTGCATGACAATTAAAAGAAAGTTTCTTCAGGGGTTCAAGGATTCATATACAACAGACTAGATGCTAAAATAAATAGGCAACATGGGATATTCTCCTCTCAGTTTGCTCCAAATTGGTGTATGGCGCAGAGAACCCGCTTTGTAAAGGCTCTGGTTTAAATGGCTTGATAAATTGGATTCCTTTGATGCTGTTTGCTCTTGCCTTCCTTAATCTCTCTTAATCATAATAATGATTTTTTTTTTAGTCTGCAATGCATCTGACCTACTTCCACATTCCCCCTATCCTGCTGCTGTTTTCAGTCTGTATTCCCTGTGAAATATCTGTATTTTTCCTCCTCTTTTTCCTTTAAAAAATAATCAATAAAAACGTGTTAAAAAAAAAAAGGAAGATGATCCTCAGGCAAACCAGGAGGTGTTTTGATTCTCACCACCCAGTGAATGCTGGAAACCTCATGCTAGGATTCCTCCCTTGCAACCAGCTCAGGCATCAACCTTAATCAGACCCAAGATACTGCTTGTCTACATGGAACTGGCTGAAGTATTTGAACCAGAAGGCTCTGACAGAGATGTACAAATTGCAAGCACTAGTGTTCTATTTTTGAATTTTTATCACCCCAGCAAAAAAAGAATCGCAGGACTGGAGGGAAGAAAAAAAGGAAAAAAAAAGCGACTTTGATATAGGGACAGAAAGAAAATAATTAGTTTTAAGTAGTGGCAGATGCATCACTTCAGACAAATTACACACCATCCATCCTGAACTCTGTCTGAAGCAGAAGGATAGTCCAGGGATTAGGGTTTTAATAAAGAATTTAGCATCACGGATTACAGTCCCTGCCCCACCACAGCCTGTCTGTGCAGCCTTGTCCACTTATAAAACAGGGCTAACATTTCTTCCCTCTCTCAGCAATATTGTAAAAGCAGCAACACCGAATTGTCAGGCAGTTTAGGCTAGATATAATTTAGAACAAGTAATTGTTGAATGGGATCTCGGGCACCTAACGTGGGAGCTTCGTGGGCATTTACACTGAAATCCACAGTCCCTCTCCTCTGCCCGCTGCCCGCTGCCTATCTATTTCTGCAAGCATGCTAACTCTCCCCAGACTCCGTACTCGACCTAAAAATACCCTGCGTCGCTATAGTTTCGCACAGGCCTCAACAGGCCCTGATCTGAGCAGGGAAATGCTTCAACTCACGCGTAAACTCTAGTGTAATCCAGAAGGGAGGAGCAGCGCCTTTTTACATCTCAGGTAAGCTCCACAGTCACCCTAGTTTCTATTTTAGCCACCTCTTTTTTGTTTTTTTAATCTGGATCTTCAATGCTACCGCAACTGGTACCATAAAAACAAAGCAAAAGCAGCTGGTTGCAGGCAAACCGCTTCCACACAGATGTAGGTGCTGGTGTGGAGCACGGAGAGCCACAGTGCAGAGGAACTGAGAGCGGCAGCACAGGGAGGGTTGGCTAGATCTGTTTCTGAGGCTGTAGCTCTTGATGCAGCATGTATCAAAAAGATGGGAGAGGGGTTGAGTTTGAGTTCTGGGGACAGTTACTATTTCCGCTCAATCCTTAATTTTTTTCCATTTTTGGGCAACTCCACTCTTCCTTGGAGATCAGGAGGAGAAACAGAAAAGTAGCATTTGCATCAAGACAGTTATTTGTTCCTTAGTTTCTGGCATAGTCAGCTAGGAAAACAGTAGCCTGCAGATTCTCATTTGAGGGGTCAGCACTCCTGCAGGCTTTGTACCTTTCTGAATCAGAGACGCTCCAGTCTTTACCTGCTGTTTGGAGTGGTCTTGTGACCAAGCCAGTTTGCTATCCGTCCCAAGAATATGACTGTCTAGACGAGCCAGGCTTTGGAGATATCTATCCAGCTGAGTTAGGCAGCAGTCAAGCAGCTGTATGCACAAACTCCTTTGGCAGAGTAGCACGTGCTGTGATTACAAAGCAGTAAAGGAGAATCATGTAACCGGGGTGGGGATTATCATAGCGCGAAGCATAGTAACTTCATCTTGGAACTGGTCCACATATTGGAACTAATACTAAAAGATTTGGAAAGAGCAGTACAGCATCCTGGGCAAGACTTGGGGGAAAAAAAAAATCAACAATCCTAATTGCCCTTGTGTATGTCAATGCTCACTGACTAATCACTGCAGAAGCAGCGTTCCTGATTTGCTGCAGCATGACAGGGGGAAAAGGAGAACCAGGGCCCGCGTTCAGGGAACAAAATGTTCAGAGCCAAATAAGCAAGGACAAAAGGACAACGGGAATCAAAGGGTGTTGTATTTGATCCAAATACACAAGAACACAAGGCAGTTAGAAAAATAGTCTCAGAAGTAAATTGCAATAAATGGCAGGTGCCATAGTTGCTAGAGAGCTAATAAACAAAGATATTTCCTGTAAAATAAACCAAGGAGCATGACATAAAAGGAGAAGCTCGTTTAAAGGGAAAACCATCCTCACTCCGGGCTTTGCATTGTTTTTAATGCTTCAGTGTCCAACCAACAAGGTACCCTAATATTGTAGCATCCAAGGGAGTCTCACTTTTATCATAAAATACGTGAGGCTACTTTACAGATGCCAAGCCAAGGTACAATGAGGGTAAGTGACCACTATGTCTGTGGAGAGTATAGTTTGTCTACGGTAAAGCAAGAGCTGAATCTCGCTCTCCCGCAGTTCAGGCCAACGCCTTCACTGCCAGACTCCCTTTCAAAGCCCCCACCCCTTACGTACCTACAAGAAGGCACAGGAAAGCGAACTCAAGTCAACTTTATGCTGTTTACTGGAAACCCAGTAAATCAGCTCTTGATAAGACAGTGCAGGATCATGTGTATGCCACTGTTCAGTTCAGAATTCAGAGGATCGCTGCCCAAAGGACATGACTTTCTCCCCCTGCCCTCAATACCTTACATGAGATGGATTTGCTGCGTGCCATCCCTAGCATCAACACTGCAAAAATCACCATCTTAACTAACAGTGTTTGCAGTCTCGTCATACCTCGTAGCAACCGAAGAGCTTCATCCCAGAGCCATTCGCCTTGCAATGTGCATTTGGCGGATTAAGGATCTCATTCCCACTGGCTATCTTGCACTTGTCAGAACAACTGTGCAGAACTTCCCTATAAATGAGAAAAGAAAGACTCTTAGAATAAGCAGGCTTAAAAAAAAAAGAAAGAAAAAAAAGCTGCTCTTCTTTACTGGAGTATATGTCTAATAGCTAATTATGATGCTAAGTCATGGAACCTGATGAAAAAAAAATTACCTATCCCCAGAAGACACACAATCTAATAAATATTCACTGCGAATCTAGCTCCTAAATCTGCTGCCCGCTAAGATAATGAAGAATGATTCAGTCTGAGCCAAATACCTTTTTATTGTCAGATACAAAACTGCTCAGCGTTGTACGAGGCTGCTACCAACAGCAGCAAGGTAACTGTGGGGGACAGTCACACACAGAGCAAAACAGGCTGATACGGCGCAGGCTGCCAGACAGCAGGAGCTCACTGTCCCCTTCCCCGAGGGCTGGAAGATGAGGAAGAAAATAGGGTTGTAATGAAGGCATGAGGGCAACAAACGCTAGTAGGATTCCCAGTGTAATTTGTGGTTTGGGATCGCTGTAGAGATACGTGCGTGTTTCTGCTCAGCCCTTCTATGGGATACACACAGATTTCACTCCAAATATTTATGCTCCTTGTTCTTCTTCTTCTTCTTCCAGCACGCATAAAAATACCTGCGGGGGAAACAGATTATTTATTAACGCTGCTGAAGATGAGACCTGTACCTGTCCCTTGGGTAGCAATACCTGGTAACGCTCCTTAATCCCTGCGCTGAGAACAAAGCTATTATTAGATTGCCTTCAAAAAATGGTCAGTGATCTAACGTCAGACAAGGAAACTCTCATCTATTACATTGGGATATGCCTTCTGTTTTCTGACCTACATATTTAATTAATTTGTGTTTTCAAGGGGCTGATACCACATGGCTCTGCTCCAAGGACAGCCTGAGAGCTGCCATATCCGAAGCGCTCCACAGAGTGCCACAGCTGATGAGGCAGCACCTTTCTATGCATTTCCAGGTGCAGGGAGGTACGCTTCCTGGCAGAGCAGCTTTTGAACTGGCACGCAAAGCACGTAGCAGGGAGCTGCCCTTGCAAGGGACGTTTTGTATGCCTTACGCCAGAACAACATCTGGGCCAGGCGTTTTGGCCTTTATCTGCCCCAGGGCCAAAACGCAGGCATTTTGCACGCAGGGAAAATGCACGTCTGGCCCAGGCGTCCTTGTAGGATGCTCAGAGGGAGAGCAATCATGCACAAGCTTTGAGGACTTGACCTGAAGCCCAGTTCTCCCCAGTGGGAGCTCCCTCAGTCACCATAGGAGCCTTTTAGCCAGATTCCCCAGGTCACTTCTCACACCTTCTCTTTCCTACCCGTTGCCCAAAGCCATCCCTATCCTTTCGCTCCCCTCCAGTCTTTTTCTGCCTCCAGCTCGTCCCTACTCCCACAGCCTCATAAGCTACTCTTCACAGCTGTCTGACTCTCTGCAACGCTACCTGCCCTGATCTGGGATTCTCATTCAACGTCCCAAGGGGCAGGGCAGCCACTGCTGGCTGCAGAGCAAGTCTGAAACAACCACACTAATCTGTCGGCTTACAGTGCGAGCCCAGCACCAATTCAAGTCCCTGCAGACACCTTCTACCAAGCCTAGCAGGCAGATGAGAACTTTACTCATCTCTTTATTATAGTGCCCGGGAGGAAGAAAAACTGGAACAATATCTCACGTATGCTGTTCAACTCACCACGGCTCTAGTGCACAGGTCTTACTGCCCTTTCTACTAACTTGCACGTGATTTAAGCTGGTTTGGTGCCAAGAAGTTCCTCCACTAAGGAGTGATCTCTCACCTGTCCAGATCTTTGGGGAAGCTAATGCTGACATGTGCCAGCAATAATCACCTTTCACTTCCAGTTGCGGCTGGTACCGTAGCCCAAGAGCCTGCACAGCTTTGCAACTAGATAGCAACCCCGACCTGCTGCACCTGCTTTCTCGAGAGCTGTTAAGTCCAGTGTTTATAACTTGAGCTTTCTTCCTAGCTACTGTCTTGATTTATGTTAAGATTTCCAGTTTTAACCTTTGTGTCTTATTTCTATCTCCAGCCTTCAGCTTTTTATTCAGTACTTTAAGTGAAATAATATCTATACAGGCTTTAAAAGAAAAAATGCACCAAAGACCAGCCCCCTTAAAAATTACTGCGATTTCTGCCGTTCACTGCAGGAACATTAGAAATTGACCCTCAGCGCAGGAAAAGTCAGCATGACGTTTTAAATGGTTATAAAATAGTTTAGTAAGCTTTTAACGTAAGTTCTGGTAAGGTAAGTACTGAGCTTTGAGCTTTCCCACAGTCTTCAGCTTTATAGTTCTGTAGTCCATGTTAATCTTTGTATGGCTCAAAAGTTTGCCACAGACTACCTGCGAGGGCTTAAAGTAGGTGATACTCACTTTAAAGGACTTCTCTATTTATAGGATCATTATATTTCTATAGAACCGTTTATTCCTTAAAGAGAAT
Organism: Struthio camelus; assembly: GCF_040807025.1. Taxonomy (NCBI): domain Eukaryota; kingdom Metazoa; phylum Chordata; class Aves; order Struthioniformes; family Struthionidae; genus Struthio; species Struthio camelus. Next base: position 7,271,016 of record NC_090963.1, read on the forward strand.
ACCATACAGTATCTTAGATTAGCAAAAGACTGCAGGCTGTTTTTTATTCTAAATCAAAGTTTTGCTTAAAATTATGCAAAGAAAATGTCCACCGGTTGAGACTAAAATTCATCTAGTTAGTTATTTTCTTGCTAAAGAATCTGCCCTAAAATATAAAAAGCCTTCCAGAGGGTTTTTTTTTTTCCTTTGTCATTTTATAGTGCAAGGCGTCCATGATAAGGCCAGGTTGCCACACACACACTTTTGAAATAGAACAAACTTTTTCACAGGTACTTCTGCAAAAGACCATCAGATGAACAGCTGACCTTGACGGAGCGCAAAATGTACGATGAAAACCTATGAAGTAACTTACTCACAAGAGGTGGTTTCTCCTACTTCCATCAGTTTGTATCTGGGACACCCAAACGCTAGAAGATTTAAATACCCTTTCGAAAAATAACTGAATATATTTATAGATATTGTCATTCTCCACGTAAAATACGCAACACTAATTCCTGTTTTGTGCTGAGCAACAGTATCCTCTGGCAGCAACCTCTGCTGATTGCAATTACATAGCTCTCAGAAGTCAGGATCAGCTGGGGGTTCTCCCAGCTCTGAGATGGGTGTATGAAAAAGAACAATTCTGCTCTCACGTAGAAGTCCACGAAGACAGAGGAGCTTTGAGCTTGCGTATTTGATGTCAACAACCGCCCTGACTTTCTGGAGGGTTCAAAGCCAAATTAAAGAACATGGTTCAGCCTTGGCTTTTGGTATAGCCAGCTGCTGAGAAGTTTTACCCACCCCTGAATTTCATAGTCCATTTGTTAAAAAGGAAGACATTTCACAGAAATTTTATTCAACAAAAGCTTGAAAATAAACTGCACTCTATTCTTAGATTCGCTCTATTCTTACTCAAGTTCCTGGAACAATAGAACAGTAAAAAAGCTGCCTCAGCCCTCAAGTTTTAAGGTGGATGAAGATGTCACCAAAAATGTTGCTGATTCTCCCCCTGCTAACTAACCCAACCAAAACACAGCAGAGTCAGCAACGCAGGGGGTGAACCCCAGACGTGTTGGAATCTCACAGCTACCAGATGAAGTCCTCCTACTCCACAGAAAGGAATAAATGGAAAACTAACAGGGGGCATAGCCAAATAACAAGGTCCTGCTCCATTCTGTGTGCTGACTGCTCTTGTGGCCTCCGGACAGTGCAGCCCGGGTTTCACATGCCACTGTCAGCCTTTATGTATTTTACTAGTACATCCCCAAAAACACAACTAACTTTCTTGTGTTACTCTGGAGTGTGTGTGGGAAATGTCCCCAAGTTTCCATCAGCCACCGCCTGCCAAGTGTCCACACTGAGCCTGATGCGCTAACATTTGACAGCTCTGTCGTGCTCTCCTGGAAGCCCGCTGAAATGCCATGCGACCACCCCAGCTGCAGAAAGCAGCCCTGCGTCTGCTGGCAGGTACCAGAGGCCATTCGTAGCTCCTGCATTACGCCATCCCTCATTTTCTCTCCTTTCGCTTGCTCCTCTTGCAGGACTGCAATTCAGTGGGTGTGACTGCAAAGACAAAGGGAGTTTGGGGCTCATTCTGGTATGGGGTTTTCCCAATTTCCACCCCGACAGCCATTCACCTTATCTTTAGGCTCTCTGCAGCTTCTCTGCAGACAGTTTCCATGACAGTAAGCCTTCTCCAACCTTGCTCTCCCAGTGACATTCCTTTTCGCACAGGCTGTTCAAAGCATCTCAGCTCATCTCTCCCCCTCCAGTGCTTTTGGGCACCCATCTAGCAGTGACCCCTTGACTTCTTATCCCTCCTCCAAGCTGAAGAGCTTCCAGACTCTCATTCCACCAGCTCTATGCAAATCCATGTCCGACATTTGGATATTAAGAACTGCCACAGTTGGCACCATTACAAAACTGGAAGAATGTTGCATCTCCTGCATCACAGCTTAAGCCACTCTCTATTAGAGATGGAGAAAATCTAAAAGTCACGAAAATGCAGGATACTGTGCACTTCTTGCAGGATACTTGTCCAGCTTGACTCATTACCCCTCAGGCCTGATCCAAGCTGATATGTTCACTCACTTCAGAGAGTGACAACAGAGAGACATGAATAGAAACAGGCAGCTCTGGCCACGTACAGTTAGTCATAAATATGCAAATTATTACACAACCTAATTTGCATTAAAGATGACAGGGAGCAACACTAAATCGCTAGCTATGAAAACAACGCAGGATCTGGTCTGCTCCGCGTGCCTCACCTCCATCACCCAGCGCTGCAGGCACTCTCCCCCGGTTAAGGAACTGTTCAACCAGGACACTGGGCTCAGTTCAACCACGGCCACCACAGGCAAGTGCCAGACACGTGGCAGCGCTGGGTTCCAGGATGTTGGCAGGCTTCCCCGAGCCCAAAGATTTCCTACACTCAATGGTGCGCTACAATGTTTTAGGTCTACGTCCTCCCCAACTCCTACAGTGGATGGATATAATGCTAGCATGTCCTAATTCACATAGACTTCCAAAATCTCAGACCGTTTCTCCATAGGAAAAATATCCAAGTGTCAGTGATAAAACACAGATCTCTAACATTTGCTTAGTAAGTCACAAAAACGCACAGGAAGGGCTTAGTTTCCTCAGCCTCGCAGAGCCCCTGCTCCCATGCTGTACTGGCTCGCCTCGCTCTTTGGTCTCTGCAGTTCTCCACCCACGCTGGCGCTGGTAACTACTTGGATAACTGTTGGTGCAATGCCTGTCTGACAGCTAGGGCATCTGTCTCACACTGTATCGACAGAATTGCAAGCCTGCAATCTTAACTAAAATTGTGAACAAGGAGGAAGGAGGGCAAGAGGAAGAGAGACAACCTCGCTCCCCTCCTCCTTGAGGCCACAGCAGCTGGAACACGCTTGCCTGAAGTTTCCCTTGGCAGCTAAACGTCCACATGATTGACCCAGGGAGCCACCTGATTTCACAAATGCTCCGTGGCAGTATAGCTCCAGGAGCAGTTATGAGACTATAAAGGGGGGGTTAAAAAGCAAGCAGTCAAAGGAGGAGTTTTAGTCTCTCCCAAGCACAGCATCATATTTGCATGCAATGAGAAATAAGCCTGGCTCCTGGAAGATATCCATTCTGCGAGCTCTTCTGGGGGCTGCGAGCTCTGCGAGGGCTGTGAGCTCTTCTGGGCAGATTTAACCAAAGAGACAGGCTGAAACAGAAGGCCATATTCTGCTCTGCTTGTGTGTTTACATACTTGACCCTTACATATGCCTAGTCCCATGAACTATTCATGAACACTAAGAATATCTCGCAAACATTAAGAGGTTCAGGGCCTTAAAAATCGATTTACTTAGTTATGGTCCTTATCTTACTCAATGACTCCTATAACCAAATGCAGTACTCTTCCCAGTGGGGGACAGAATAGCAATAATTTTAAAGAGGTGAAAGAGCGTCCAGTTCTTTGGGCAAAGGCTACAGAATATCATAAACTCACTGTTGTTTGCAAGCGTTTGGAGTATTCAGCGACTATTTCAGTCAAATCATTTCTGACGATGGAATTTTTTTTGCTAAATAGTCTAAACGAGTGGTTCGTTAAAAGCCTGATTTCAGTTATTTTGCATATGTATCTTGGTAAGCCTAAGAGAACTCAGTTGCATGCATGCGTACAGAAAAGCACCCAACTAAAGGATCCCCATCAACTATAAGGTGGTATTCAGGAGTGGGCCTTACCCTGCGGAAAGTGGGGTCAATACCCACCAGAACTTTATTACCCTCAGAGCTACTTGTTATTAGTAAGACGGATAGCGAAAATGAACATTGCTGTCTTGCCTTGCTCTCAACCATTTCTCCGTAAAACGTAAAGTAGGTTTCACACTCCCAAGTGCTCACGGAGCTGTACCCAACCCTCTCACATCTAAATTCATGTAAAGGGATGCAGAACTGCTCAGCGAGGGCTGCAGACTGCAGATCGCCTACCCAACGCGCCCATTCGTTTCGTATTTCAAAGGCCTTTGTAGTTCCCCTGGGAGAAAATACAAGGCGCTTTAAAGAAAAATTAGCTAGACATGTTGAAGACTGACAAGTGCCCTAACTTTAAAAACACTAAAGTGCAGAGAAGTGACCTGCCTGGCTCCCGCAACCCTCTGCTGGAAAGGGCTCGCCTTCTCTCTGAATTACAGATCTCCAAGAGATTTTTCTTCTCTAAGCCGTGGCAGAAATTGCCTCACTCATCTCTCAAATCTAGCATGAGGCATGACTAATGTCTGTGACATGCCCTGAAATACTGGGAGGAAAGGTGCTATAGAAATGCAAAGCAGCTTGCAGGGACAGAAACACAGTCTGTCTCTCTCGCACTCTTCCTTCTCGGCTTTGTTTTTCCACACCTCTTTGTTGTGGTCCCCGCTTATTTTGTAAACAGAGTCTGGTACTGCTTGGCAATGGCATCACCAGCTTCTCCAAATAAATAAATAAAGCGCAGAAGAAATCTCCGAACGCAACGGATGATTTTCCTCAAATATTTCACTCCAATATTTCATTTCACTCCATGAAAAATCACTGAAAGAAGCAGGAGATGAAGGAAAGGAAGGAAAGATATGGAGCTGCCTGGCATGAGCCACTTGGGAAAGCATCACGAGGCCAGCTTACATGAAGGAAACCAAACTTGGCGAGCTAGCCAGCAACACAGCAACTCCCTTCTGCCTCCGCCAGGGGTAGACGTATCTTTTTTCATTACATTACCCATCAAAAAAGCCCTCTAAACCCAAGCCAGGTAAACTCCCCTTCTTCAGTTTCCCCAATCTCATTCCTCAGCGGAAAAAGAGTTTGTGAAAAAACCAGGCATACGTACCAAGCTGTGGAGCGCTCAAAAAGAGCCTCGCGCTAGGTGGAAAAAATTTCTTACTCCTGATTATTAATAAACACGCATCTGTTTTCTGAAGCCAAAACTGAAGGTTGAGCTCGGTCAGGGATTGACGCTGGGCCGCGCTCCTGCCTCTCATCCTCGGGGTTCGGGAAAGCTCTGGCTACGGCGGAAGCGAAGGGGGTGAGGGACCTTGGGATCCTGCCTGCAAAGGGCAGACGAGCCCTCCAGACACACGGCAGCAACCTCGGACCGGGGCCCAAGCGATTCACATCAGCTCCGTCCCGCCTGGTGAAGTCGACACAAGAGCTCTGACCTTTTCTGCTCGTTCAGGTCAAAGCATTTCCTGGCATCATCGAGAGCCGTTAAAATTTCCAGAAAATTAGCAAGACGACGGACTGAGCGCATGAGAAACAAAGAGGACGTTTTACATGGGAGGACGTTCTGCCTTTCTCTATTTTTTTTCTTTTTTAAGCAAAGATGTTGAGGCAAAATAAAATAAAATAAAATAAAGGCAGTGAGCTGCAAAGCACAAGCCACAAGCTTGGTGGGAGGCAGCGAGAGGGGAGACGCAGCTGGACTCTTCCGCGGAGAGTCAAGCCCTTGCTTTGATCTCCGGTTTTCTCAGGCCGCGCTCCTGCGCGCGGCCCGCCATGTGGTTTTGCTTAGACAGACATAAGGGAAAAAGCTCTGCCTGGGAAGGGCGACAAAGGAGCCCGACCAAAAATCACCAAGCGACAGCCCGTCAAAACGAGGAAGAACTTCCAAAACCGCTAAAGAGGCGACAGCATCTAATACGGAGGGAAGGGCCCCGGTGCGCCGGGACGCTCGGGGTCTCTTCCTCCCAAGGGGTTTCCGAGTCGCGCGAAGCGGCAACGCGGACGCAGGGATCGCCCAGCGTGCTGCTAAAACGGCGATCTGCCGGCGTCCCGAGCTGCGTCGGCAGCCGGCCACGCGGGCACGGTCCTGCCTCGCCTCGATTAGCCCGTCAGGTTTGACGGGACCGGGCACAAGCACCAGCCCAATAAATCACGGGATTTTGCCTCGTCGTCACCTGACCGTATGCATTTGCAACATCGGCTTTTCTTAGTCCACGTGGCTGCGCTCTGCCCCGCGCTGGGAAGCGCCGCTCGACGCCTCTGCGATGTGCTGGCTCCTCACGCAGGGAGCCCTGAACCCACCCGCGGCGGTGGCTAAAACTTTGCGTGTTGGCATCTGGCACGGCACATCCTGCCGTGAAGCAGTTCGCGTGTCTCAGAGCTGTTGTTCCAGGCTCTGCACATCGATAACTATCGTCGGTTACTCGTGAGCGGCTTTGGAAATTTTCTTCACAACTCTAGCAACTAACATTTCAAAAATATTTTACATTGAAGTTCAAGAGTCAAAACTGCTGCATGCTTACAGCTCAATTTGCCCTACTCGCCCAATACTTTGGCAAACAGCAATATCATTTATGCAAATGCTCTGGATAACTGGTATCACCAGAATCGTCTTATATTTACAGCGCTTCACAGGTGCAAGAGAAAAACCAAAAGCATCAAATCCAGCCGGCAGAATATTCGCAGCGACCCCTCTCTTACCTTTTTAAGTATTTCGGAGAGCACCGGTGGGCCACTGCATGTTTGCTTTCGCAATGCAAATGCAGCCTGCATAACCCTGCGGTTAATGCAAAGCACATACGGCGGCTCTCCGGAGAACTGCCAGGTGCGCGGCACTGCGTGTTACCCCAACGCAACCGCGTGTCTCTCGCAGCACAGCCCTGCCTCCGGGCCCCTGCCTCCAAAACCAAGGCAGCTGCTTCTGGAAACGCTAACCATTTAACCAAGCGTCTGCAAAGCAGCCCAACATTACAGAGAGCCTGGGGTCGGCTACCGCAGCAGCAGCACAGGTCTCGCCTCTGCTCAGCACCGCTGGCTCCTGCATCTGGCTCGTCTGGAGCAAAGAGATGGTGGCGAACAATTCAGATTTTTACACGAGGTTTAAGTGAACCTCTTCTGCTGGAACAGCACCGTTTTGCCTTAGGATGAGATGTCATACGCTTCAGGCTTCACCGGGCGGGAAGGCTTCGTGTTGCGAACGGGCTGTGCAAGTCGTCAACCCGCAGGCAAGCGGGCCCTGCGCCGGGGCAGGCAGCTGCCGAAGGAGAACCTCTCCCCGTCTCGCATGAGGGCAGCTCTGGTCCCTCCGTGCACCCCCCGCCGCCAAGCCTCATTGCGCCCCCCCCATCCCCTGCAACCCTCACCACCCAGCCCCACTGCAGCCAGCGGGCTCCCTTGCAACCCTCCACCATGCCATGGCACTGCAGCCCCCCTGCTTCCAGGCACCTACGGGCTGCAGCCACCCTGGCTCCCATGCGCTGCTCCCAGGTGCTGGACCCTGCCACGGCCCCCTTGCTCCTGTGTACCCTGCGGCCCCCCCTGCCACCTCACTGCAGCCATGCGGCCCTGCTGCAGCCCCCCTGCGTGGTGCAATCCCTGTCACCCCATTGCAGTCTCCAGCAGCCCCCTGCCCTGCGGGCTCCCCAGCCCCGCTGCACCCTCCTGCCCCCCATGCTCCCCAGCCCCACTGCACCCTCCTGCCCCGCTGCAGCCCCTGCCCCGCGCGCTCCCCAGCCCCGCTGCAGCCCCCGCCCTGCGCGCTCCCCAGCCCCGCTGCAGCCCCCAACCCCACTGCACCCTCCTGCCCCGCTGCAGCCCCTGCCCTGTGCACTCCCCAGCCCCGCTGCAGCCCCCAAACCCACTGCACCCTCCTGCCCCGCTGCAGCCCCCGCCCTGTGCACTCCCCAGCCCCGCTGCAGCCCCCTGCCCCGCTGCAGCCCCCTGCCCTGCACACTCCCCTGCCCCGCTGCAGCCCCTGCCCCGCACACTCCCAGCCCCGCTGCAGCCTCCTGCCCCGCGTGCTCCCCTCATCCCCATCCCCGTTGCAGTCCCCCACTCCCGTGCACCTCCCGTCCCCGTTGCAGCCCCCCAGTCCCGTGCACCCCCGGTGCCCGTTGCACCCCCCGTCCCCGTTGCACTCCCCAGTCCCGTGCACCCCCGGTGCCCGTTGCACCCCCCGTCCCCGTTGCACTCCCCAGTCCCGTGCACCCCCGGTGCCCGTTGCACCTCCCGTCCCCGTTGCACTCCCCAGTCCCGTGCACCCCCGGTGCCCGTTGCACCCCCCGTCCCCGTTGCACTCCCCAGTCCCGTGCACCCCCGGTGCCCGTTGCACCTCCCGTCCCCGTTGCACTCCCCAGTCCCGTGCACCCCCGGTGCCCGTTGCACCCCCCGTCCCCGTTGCAGCCCCCCAGTCCCGTGCACCCCCCCGTCCCCGTTGCACCCCCCACTCCCGTGCACCCCCGGCCTCGCGCGCCCTTCCCGCGCAACCGCTCCGCGCGCGCTCGCCCCCCCCCCCCCGGCTCCCTCGCCCACTCGCCCGCCCTCCCCGGCGGCGGGGCGGAGCCGGCGGGCGGCGGCAATGCGCATGGGCCCCGGTGCGCGCCGGAGCCTTTCTCTGCGGCGCGGAGCGTGTGGAGGGGGGCGTGTGCTGGACGCGGTTCCCTCTCACCGAGCAGCAGCGGCGGCGGGGCTCTTCCTCGCGGCTCCTTCCCCGCCGTGTCCTCACCGGCGGCGGCCATGTTAGCGGCGGCGGGACGCGGCTGGTAGGCGGCGGTTGGGGCGCCCGGGCTCGGTCCCTGCTGTGGTGGAGCGAGGTGAGTTGGGGGGGGGGGCGTTGAGGGGGGAGAGGAGGGCTGTGGGGGGAGCGGTGGTGGTGGGGGGGGGGGGGCCGCGCGTATCGCGATAGCGCCGCGTCTGTCGCGAAAGCGGCGCTGAGGGGAGGGAGGGAGGGAGTGGGGGCGGGGGCGGGGAGGGGGCGCGCGGGAGCTTTTGTCAGCGCTTCCAGCCGTTACCGCCAACGGACGCGGCTGGTCACGCGCGGCTGCTGCCTCAGGGGCTCGCTCCCTCCCCGTGGCGGAGAAATAAATGCATAAATAAACTCGTGGCTGTTTCTCGTTTTTTTTTCCTTTTTTTTTTTAATTTTGTTTTTTAAATTCCTCCTCCCCCCCCCCCCCACCCTCTCAATTCTCTGTTATAATCACGTTTAGTCACTGTCCCGTGTCGCTGAGCCGGCAGCAGGAAGGGTGAGGGATGTCACAAGGTGGAGGGAGCTGTGAGGTGGAATAGTTTGATAACGCCCCCTGAAGATCACATGTTAAGAGAGGAGGGAATAATTGGGATTTCAGTCTGTGTATTCCATTATAAGTGCTTTTCAGATGCTGGAAAAACAGCTTTGTGCTCTTTGGCGGGCGTGCAGCTGCCGTCTAGCTTTGTACTTGGCTCTTTTTCCATTGTGTAAAGTGTCCTTTGTGGTATTTTTGATGGGGTCCTTTTAATGCCTTGTTAGACCTTTTCAGGTGTAGTGAAAATCCACAGACTTGCTTGGATCAGTAAGGGTGCTCTGCAGAAAACATCTGTGGGCTACCAAAGCATATGAAATGGCAGCGTACTAATGTTTTAATGTCAGTAGACATTTCATTGTTGAGTGTGTGTGTGTGCGTGTGCCTGGAGATGATTTTATCTGGAAAACCTTCTTGGCTAGTTTTTACACCCAATTGAAATGGGCAAGTGAGAAAAGGATAGAAAAATAGCATCTGGTAAGGATAGATCCCCAGCGCTTTTGGACTCTGAGTCATGCTGAACAGTCACTTCAACTGGAGGAAAAAGGTAATTTGGCTTTTGAAACATTACTTACAAGCAAATACCCATATGCCTTATGGCAATCTTGCAGTGCCATCTCTTTCTCCTTTGAGAAGGTGTCTCATGTTGCAGTCTGTTGCTCCAAACTGAATTCTGATGGCTTTTGAATTCTAAGAAGGTGATGGGAACACGTAACTTTTGTTACACCACTACGCTTTCCACATGAGATACTGCCGAAAACAGCACTTTGGACAGAGACTCAGACAGCTTTTGCTGGGGATGGAAGTCCAGTTTGTTGTACTGGCTGATATGGTCATCGGTAAGAATGCGATTTTGAGGAACAGGTGAGAAGACGAGGAGGTAAAGGCTTGAAATAAGGTATTTCACCTCAAGTAAGAGCTATAACCCTAACATGTATTACCCCAAAGTGACCACTCTTCCTTGATACGGAGCAGGATGATTAAACTTCCAAGACTGTTATAAGAATACCTGCTTGAAGAGTTTGAGAGTTGAGTAGGGAATCAATACCTTTTTCACCGAATAGGGACAAAAGTCCTAACATGTTTGTTTAGTACCGTGCCATTTCTTTCCCACTGCACAGATTTCTCCTCATTCCAGTTTTGCAAAATTATGTTAGCCTCAGGTGAGCAACTTATTTTGATTGGCAAGTAAAATATTTTCTTCAAAATAAAGAGCAAGTAAGTAGTTCTTGTGCTTGGGCTGTTTTGCTTTCATGAAAGTTATCGAAGGCTGCTTTGTGCTGTGCCACAGTGTGTACCCTTGTATATCTGAGGGTTTTGTAGTGTCTTAACATAACGGGAGTCATCGGGAAGAATCAAAACTTTGTTCCTTTGAGGATATATATAGGGATTGAGAAATAAAAGGAAAAAAGTAAGGTGAGAGTCTGGCAATAAGTGTTTTGTAAAACCTATTATTTGGGGAAACAACACAACTGAAAGTTTTACATGATATAAATACTGTATATAGCATACAGAAATACTAGCTAATTGCCAGAAGCAAATTGTTGTTCAGTATTTCAGCTTGCAGTCTTAGTCTGGGATTTGCGGGTTTAAAATAAAAATGTCAAATTTTGAAGAAGCCAAGAGGATCAGAGACAGGTCAGTAGAACTGCCATTAGGGAGTTGTGTTACTTTCTGGCTCTTATGTATGTTTTTAGCTGGATATGGCAATTTTACGTGCTGCTTGTTGATGGATTAAGAAATATCAGTCTCTCGCTTCTTAACTCTCTGTTTTTCTGTAACATAAAGTGAGAGGAATACAATGGTGTCCTTGACTATAAGGGAAAGGATTGTAGTGGTTACTTCTTAGCTGGGGAGAGCATCCCTAAGGGAATGGAAGAAATCTAACGAGTAAAAGGGGGAACAGTACTGCTTTAGCAATTTTCCCCTGGGCTTTGGTTTCTTTTGAAACTTTCTTTTGAACTTCTGAAAAGGAAATGTTGTTTTGCTATTTGAATGTGGTGTTTTGTTTCAAGTGTCAGACCGTATTAGGGGGGATGAGTCCAGTGAACTTCCCCCGTTTCCAAACAAACACGTCAAACGTTTATACAAACATTCAGTGTGTTTTTCAGGAGCCGAATACACACATTTCCAGAAAAAAGTGAGGTTTTTAGTATTTTATTACGGCTAGAAGAGTGTGTATACAAGAGAAAAGTTAGAATAGATTCCCTTGGCCTTTGCTTGCTTCTCTCCCCAAGTAAGAGGAAGATATAGCCTCCTCATGAACTGGGGAATTATTTTCATTGGCACTTCCTGTCAAAGTATTCTTATCTGTGTAACAGTTCCTATCTGATTTTAGTGTCTGGGAGCGTGGCAGGAGCTATTGTCTCATGATCGTTGGCTTGAGATCCTTCTGGGTGATTTCAGGGTAAGGGCTTAAAGGGAAGAAGATGGAAAGACATGTAGATAAGTTTTCAAGTTTTGCTTGCAAAGACACGGACTAATTGCTCTCTTGGGACTGGAAGCATGTGTGGCTTCTGTCAGGTGTAGTGTGAGCGCGTGCTGGGCCAGCTTCCTCACGCAGCTGTGTTCTTGAACTGCTGCCCCGGTGTCCAGTTTTGGCCTCTAGTGTACTGCAGCAGCATCTTGCACCAGAGCCTGCCAGCTTGCTGATGGGGTGATTTTATGATGAATGTAAATGGTAGGTGGGGGCTGAGAGGGGTCCCGACAGACTCGTTCTCCTCTGTTACCCTTGCAAAGGAACTTGAACTTAAAGGTGAGGATGTTTGATGTCTTGATTGTTTGTGCCTATGGTACTGAAAGTTGATAGTGTTTCACTGTTCGGCTCTGGTAGCTGCCCTAAGGATGCCTAATCCATATTTTGAAAATAAGCACTTTAATTTATTTCTGACTTTTAAAATCAACAACTGATTTCATTTAAAAAAAAAAAAAAAAAGGCCATTTCGTATGTGGGGTGAAGCAGGTCAACGAGTGTGGCCAGTCAGAGCGGGTGTGGTTTTTCACAGTGATTTCTGTTCTTATGCTAATCCCTTGAACTGGCTGATTGCTCACGCTTAGCCAATGTGAATGAAGGGATGTGTACTGAGGACATGTGAATAGAAGCCATTTTGTAATTATTAAGTAGACCAGGTCTTCCAGCCAACCAGAGTCTGGAGAATAGCATAACCTGAGGAAATAATGGTCCAGCTGCAGGTCAGCAGTTATTTAGTAATTATGAGCCTGTTTGGCTGAAACTGTTTGTTTTCAGTATTAGAGTTTTTTTATCTATGTTGTAGCAGAAGAAAATTACTGTCTTCAGTGCTGAACAGTTGAAATAGGAAAGCTTAAAGTTACCATCAATTTTTAGTTACTGTGTTGAGTAAAAAGTGTAGGAAGGTAAAGAAGCTGTCATTCTCCATTGATACAGCTGGACACTGGTCACTTGAATTCTGCTTCTGTTGGTGATTCGCTGTGTTTCTCCCACACCGTTTTTTTTCTGCGTTACCTCAGTTTCTCCTATGTGGAACACTTTGGATCTACAGATGATGCAGTGCTCTGTGTGTGTGTACTTGTAGATGTGTGTTTGCCAGTTAAAAAACAGGTAAAATATGCAAAAGCTACTCAGAATCTATGTTTGTTTCCTGGAGATTGTTTTAGAATAGGGAGTAATGGAAAAGTCTGCAAGAGATGTTCCAAGTTAGAATTTTGTTGCATATTATTCGTGCTGCAACTGTATGGTTGCACACAAGGTGGTTTCCTACCTGTAAAGATCCTTACTGACTTCTGTTGGGGCTTCTGCAATACAAGTTACTAGACAGAGGCCCTTCTTAAGCATGTTAAGAAGCCTTTGTGTATTTTATTTAAGTGGCTTTTTCTGTTGCTGGAATCTCTATATACCCAACTAGACCAGCTTACCATATTCCTGTGTATATAGTGTTAGATCTTCTGGAAATGTGTGAAGTAATTAAAAACTGCCCTTTAAACTATTTAATACATTGGATTTACTTTACCAGCAATGGACGGGAAGTTAATCATGTTTAAGCTGACGTTGACTTTTCCAATCTGATTTTCACTAGGAAGAAACTTTATTACCTAGCTGTGAAATGCCCAGCTAATTAGCTGCTGCTTGTTTAAGCTGATAAACCCATGCTACCAGGTTTACTGTAATCAGTTTGGTAAATGTGCCATGTCTATGCTTCCTGATGTTGCTGTCTTGCTTTGTGATGAAGCGCAGTGTTAACTGTCATAACACTAATGATCTGACTATAATTTGATAGTATTTTCAAGTGATGATTATTTCTTGTAACTGTTATTTCTCCGTGGATGTTCTTTTGCATTGTGGCCAGATTCTGTGCTTGGGTAGGCATGTGTAAGTCCCAAGTGTAAAGGGTTGCTTATGAACATTATAACAGATGAGAACCTGGCTCAGCAGTTCCTTCCTTTTAACTTGTAGTTTAAAAAAACAAAATGCCTCCAGTTCTCCCCCTCTTGAAATCATTATTTTAGGAACCTGTGTTTTATTTCAGTCTTACTCATGTGACTAAGTTGCAACATTTCGAGCAAGTCTTGTTGTTGCGACTTGAAGACACTAGCCGAAGTAAAAAAAGAACTACTGAGTAATGAATCGTTCATCCTCTTGTCCTCTTAAGAGCTTTCTCTGATGCAGAATAAAAAATTAATCGATTTTTGGATGGAAATGTGCCTGCATTGTACTAAGGTAAGAAGTTGAGACCTGGGTGGTGGGACTTTCTGTGTTAGAGGTTTCTTTAGGCTGAGGTCACTGCCTGCTCCCCCTTTCATGTCCCCTTGCCATTGCGACTTTGGTTTCACGAGGTCCTTCCCTCCAGCTGTGATTGTTGCCTCCTTGTTCCCTTCCCTGTGTGCCCATTGCTCTGGCCGTTCCCATCCCAACCTTTAACGTTTGTAGATGGAAAGCATTGATATAGTGTTTGCATTGTAACTCTCAAGAGTCAAAAACTAGTGTTTCTTCCATTTCCCCTGTTAATTCCTTAAACCAGGACCACAAGAAGCTTGGAGTCTGACTTCCTGTGGATTTCAGGGTAAAATTAAGTGCTTAAATATCTCTGAGGCTTTTTTAACCTCAGAGTTATTATTTGTTGGAGGGTGAGATGCTTGCCACAGCCTGAGTTATGACCTTAGAGCTCCTGATAGGGGAGCCATAACATCGTGGTCACGTGTTCCTGCATAAACTTACTGTGATGATTCAAATTTGAACTTGTGTGAATATGCTTTTAAAGCAGGCTCTATGCTAGATGAGCGAATTGTGTTAATTTTAATTCTGTCTTGCACCAGCTCTTGTGTTTTACAGCAGGCATAAAGACATGAAGCAGGTGAAAACTTTTTACAACAAAAGTTTGCTTGCGTGATATCACATGCTCTGAATCAAAATTCTGTCACTAGGTAATTCAGTAATGCACAGACATAGTAGTGGTCGTACAGCTGTGGCCTCAGAATCCGACTGAGGAGAAGGATGACTGTGACTTAATACTACTACCAAATTGCTTTTAAGATAACAGAGATGAAGGGTAGTATTCGAATAGCTTTGTCATCAGTTACTGGCATATTGAGATAATCAATTTTACTAAAAATGACTTGTATGGCAAGGTGTTAGGTTCTTAGAAGTGGCTTTAAGATTCTGGCTACTTAAGGCAAACCATAACCGGCTACACAGATTAACCGTTATCTGAGGTATATTGATCACCAACTAAAGAAGAGTCTATTGAAGTGTTAATTTTTTTTTTATTTTGGTAACAATGTTTCCTGGCAATTGAGATGAGCTTTTTGGTCGGAATACTTGGTATGCTCAAGATGCATGTAAGTGTACTGAGGGAAGGAAAAGATATGGTGCTTGGTGACTTGAAACCAGTTTGATGTTGTTTGGCGCCAGTATAAAAACAAATGCGGCAGCAAGATTTGCAGAGCTGAGGAACTGGCTTGATTTTCTGGCTGCTAGAGAAAGCAGTCACGTTGCAGTGTGACCCTCACGCGAGGGTAGGAAGGGAAGAAAGCAAAAGAATCCTGTGCAGGTAGGAATAGAAGGAACAGGGTGAGTGGAAGAGTTTGGAAGGCAGATTTCTGGTGAGAATGGAAGAGAGACGGTTTTTAAGAAGCTTGCAGGAAAGAGTCTTCAGGTGGCTGAAGGACAACAAAGTGGCAACAAAGGAGTAAGATAGAGGTATGCGATCTTTACAGCTAGGCATCAGGTTGCTTTTGAAAATGTGGGATGCCTCTGTGTACATCTTTAGGCTCCTTTATAGCTTTACTTATATGTATATATCTCTTTTCAGAGAAGGTGAGCTAAGAGATTTTTATAATGCATGAAGTTGATATTGAAGAAGTAATATTTTAGGCCAGGAAATGCTAATAGAGAACTTTGCCAATGTATTGGTTCATGGAGGCTTTTGCTATAATCACTCACGCCAGAAAGTTATACTTTGCCAATATAGCCATGACATGACTAAATCCTGTAACGTGCATCTGGATCAGGATGTAAGTTTTGATCTTAGAATTTGAATGTGTTCTTACTGACTTCATTGGCAGCAGGAATGTAGTTGTTAGGAGGAAAAGCGTACCTGGCCATCCCCTCTTTGAGCACGGCTTTACTTGTTGCAAGAGCCTTTGAATATTTGCTGGGACTTACCCTTTGATTCATTGTTATGAATTTTGAATGCCTTCATTAGATTTCATGATAGCCAGCCTATGTGTTCTAGCTTGAAGGCATGATTTTATTTAACAAAAAAATGCTTTGATATCATTTATGTTGTGCATTTTACAAGAAGCATCTCTAGAGAGCCAACTCACACCTGCTAGGAGCAATCAGTCTTTTAAAAGGTTAATTTGAATATAATTTGAATACATACACACACACACACACACACACACACACACACATATATATATATATAGATTCGAAAAGCCATTTCTCCTACTCCATAACACAGCTTGCTTTTGTTTTTTTTTTTTTTTTTGCCCATATGGTCGTCATCTCCCCCCTTTATACTCTGGCTGGGATATAAATTATATAAATCGCTGCATTGGGGTGTTATTGTTTGTTTTCATTGTGTGTACACACATACAGTTATGTATATGCACAGTATCTCTATACTTGTGTGCATACCCTTTTCCTTCGATGAATTTATTTTGAATGCTTCATTTTTAAATTGGCTGCATTTTCTGTTATGTTACAGACGTGTTATTTTAAAATTGCTGCGACAAACACATCACTTTCTTGCACTAAAATGTAAGATGTGTGGAATCTATTACATAAAATTGACAGATGAGTGAGCAATAGTTATACATATTATGTTCAGATAAAACAAAAGAATTCTTTGAAACAAGGTGTAAACCAAAATGTGTGGATCCTCCTTCACTTCTGTGTGTATGCAGAAGTGTTATATGTTTGCTGGCAGTTGACTGTGTAAACAATGGGTGGTTTTATTTCACAGAAAGTTCTGATAATTCATTCCTGAAGTGTAAACGAGGTTCCATAGTCCATTAGTTGAATGATGCGCAAGGCAAGCTTCAGATGTAAAGTTCAATCATTGGTAACTGCTGCAGCCTATTTCATTGAAGAAACAGGAACAAAAGTTTGTTTGTAACAACGCTGGAACTGAGAACAAAGGCTCTGGGGACCTTTGAACCTTTGTGGCTGTGCAGCTGAAGGAGGAGTTGTTCAAGAATGGGAAAAACTGCCAGAAGACCAGAGATCTGCTTTCCCCTACATCTTTCTACGGCAATGTTTAACAATAGCATTTAAAGCAAAAAAGCTAGTTAATTGGAAGACTTTCTTGCATGTTCTTTCAGGAATGGTTATTTTTTATGGTTTTTTTTTTCTTTTTGGCAAGCTTTAAACAAATGATTGCTTTTTTCTCTTTCTTTTTGAAAGAAATTTCAGTTATTGATTGCATCCTTAAACGTTCCCTTCTCTTTCTAATGTTCAGGGCAAATCTTGGTCCAGGAAGCATTTTTCTCTTCCCTGCTTATTGGTGGTGTTCTAACTTCACAATTATTTTTCAGAGGCTGTCTCCTCAGAACCAACAAGGGAGACAGGAAGGAATGATAAATCTTCTAAAGAAGTTGCTACCTCTCTGCAAAAAGGGCTGACTGGCACATTGAGGTTTGCAGTCTCTAGTGGACTGTCCAGCGTACAAGTTCTGCTTCAGGCAGTGCCGTTTTGCCGTATCCTTCACCTTCATGAATTTTTCAAGGCTTCGTGGTAGGGTGGGCTGTACTAAAAGAACGTGTTTCCTAAAATGCTTCATGCAGAGAGGGAGAAACCACAGCATTCAGTGTTTATTCATTTTCTTTGAGTAGCAAACATAAAAATATACCAGCCGGAGAAGACACTGTCGTTCACTTGTAATTCTCAGCCCGCACGTGTAGCGCATCATATACGCACGCATGAGCGTACGTATAATGTTTCATATCTGTCCCTCTCTCTTGCTGAAGAAATACTGTGTTGCTCTGTAATTATTCAGACAGAAGGGAATGGCTGAGATTGGTAGTCTCAGAATTGGGTCTGCCCTGCAACCTGTGACTCTTGAGAAAGCTGGCAGGTCAATACCATCTGAATGGAGGCTCTGTATGAGTTCTGGCATCTGGTGTTCCCCTTCTGCCTGGCTTCACTCTCTCACCATTGAGAGGCTGCTCTCCAATTTGCAGGAGATAGATGTTCAGGTGACTCCAACCAGCCAGACCTATGACAGTATCACTTGGGATGTTCCCTGGATCTCTCAGTCCCAGAAAGAGCATAGAAAAAACTGGAAAAGCTCTAGATACCCGAGAGGAGTAGCAAGGAGATGTGATTTAGTTAACAAATAAGCATTTCAAGCAGTGTTTCTTCTCACTGCTGAAGTGGAAAGAATTCCATTCATTTTATGGGGTGTTAAGTTGTTAGGAGTCTTCAGTCCTCACCTTGTTTTGTGCTAAGGTGTATGCGCCCTATTGGGTGGCAGTTGGTGGAGTTTGTATAGACTTTTATGTTGTATGTTCGCCCTTTCTTCTTAGCTATCCCAAATGACAGGGTGTCTCGGATGTTTTCTGTTGCTTCTTAAAACTGGTCATCCTCTTTCCAGCCTATGGGTGTAGATTCTACTGCGTGAGTGCTAAAATTAGGCTGTGATATAGGGAAATACACCTTTCTCTCTTTCAAGCAGTACCTAAAGCCTGGCTTCCAGGAAGATGGGAAAACTCTGTGGTGACTGTCCTCATATTTTTGAAGTTCTTTATGTCATTACAGTTGGCTGTCACTGTGCTTTTTGCTTCATCCTCTGTCAGATGTACAGCAGCTTGAAATACTCAAGTAATTGATCATTTCCTGAAAGGTTTCAGTATAGGAAATACTGAAATGTTGGTCTTTCCCTGATACTTGGTTCATCAGCCATACACGGAGCAATTGCAAATTGCGTAAGGAAGCCCTTAGACCACTAGGTATTTAGTTGCATAGACACAGGGGTATTAGTTTAGGAGGTGAGCTAGCATACAACTTAGCTTTCTGAACGCTTTCACTTAGGTTGCAAAAAAAACTTTTTCTTGATTGCGTCATTCACCTCAGGTACCTCTTGCATTTCCTGTTTGTGAAATGCCAAGTTTAAAAAGTAAACTACAGTTAACGTCTAAGATTAAAACTGGAAATGAAAACGTATAGATCAGTGTTTTAGAAAACCTGATTTGTCAGTTCTTATCGCTAGAAAACATGTGTGTGGAGGAGGGCTGCCATATGGCTGCTAAATATAACTCAACTTTCTCCTGAAAGCAATCTAAAAAGTACACAAGTTCACAATCTGGTATCTGTGTTTTAAAACCTACAGCACGTTCTTATTAGAGTCTTATGAGTGCAAACTAAGGTGATAGGAGTAGAGCCAAAAGGTAATCCAATAAAACTTGAGTATTTCCTGTTAATGGTTGTCTGAGATATTGAAGAGGTGGTCAGCATCTTGCAGGTATTGCGCCCTTTGTTAGCAATTTGTGTCAAGTGTAAGGGCGGTAGTTGCTGTCCAGGGTGTCAGTTGTCAGCATTCCCTGCCCTGGAGGTCTGAGAGCTTGTATGGTTTTCTTTAAGTTTTTGCATTGTTAAATCTCAGTGCTAAGCTGCTGGAGAGCTTGATCTCTTGCTGTAGCTGGGTGAATAGGATCAGGAAAACATAGCTACGGTGGGAAAATTTGAGAGTAGTTATTGTGGATTTTTAAAAATTTTGTGCCAACGCTATTCACCTTTCATGTTTTTGTGGAGGTGCTGCCAAAACAGAGATGATTCCATACTTTAAGAGTACAAATGTAATTGAAAAATGGTAGCACTTCTAGTAACTTCTTTAAACTTTGTACGTATTAGCTCCTTATGAAGGAAACGAAAAGTAGTACTACACATTGTGCAGCGTAGTATTTATACTTGAATTCCACTAGTGGACAGTTTTGACACATACTTTGCCGAAGAGATCAGCCATGTTCTGATGGGAGAGTCTGCGAGGAAAATGTAGAGCCCCACAATACTGTGACTTTTTTTTTCCCTGCTCTGCTTACACGTTATGTCCTCTCTTCTGAAGCTTTATGCAACTCACTGTTGCTTCTTGTAACTAAAATGTGTGTAGTCTAATAACTAAAGACAACCTATTCTGAACAGGCTCTAATAGTTAAAGTTTTAGTAAGTTTTGAATGTTTGCATTCAAAAGAGGTGTTGAATTTCTGATTTAACAAAGGACTTTACAATACACCTAATCCTAGCCTGTGAGTTATCCTTGGGCTGCAGATAGGATAAAAGGCATTGCTGAATTAAGGCAGTAATATCTGATAGGAAAAGCTTATCTTGGAAAAGAATCGGAAGAGAAACTATATTGGATATATTCCTTAAGGCCTTTAAAATATTTCAAAGGGATGAGTGTAGATATACTGATGGGGTTTTGGTAACTAAAAATGCAGTTATGCAAATCACAGCTTGCTGGGGCAATAAGAACTAATTTTTGCCCTCCAGCACGTGTGCTCTTTCACTGCTTTTTTTTCTATGAAGCTGAATTATAGACAACAAAAATGCACTTTGTTGTTCTTTAATAATAAATGGCAGCATAGCAGTTTTGATCTTCAAAGCACTGCTCATAGCTTAATTAGTTTTCACAATAGTCCTTTGAGAGAATTAAAAATGCTCCCTACCTTTTGGACAAGGAACTCCTTAACATGGAGATGTTATAGGATTTGCCAAGGGCCGCATTACGAGCGAGTGCTGGGATAGTTGCTCAGAAATTCCTGATAACTAGCCGCTCTGGCTAGTTCTCGAGGCTATGTTGCTTCTCTTATTTACGTGTTACAGTTTTCAAAAATTTGAATATGTGAAGAAAAGTAGCTCTAAATTCTTTATGTAGTTTTGGATTTCCATCTGAGTATTAACACTTATGCATATGCATGTTAGAAATTCCCTTTTGAGTATTCCTGTAGGGATAAAGTGCTAAAGCTTTGCGTATGTGCTGTTGAGAGCAGAGAGTGACAGCAGGTATGCAAAACTGCACTTCAGGAAAACCTGGGTGACAGGTTTCATGTTACAGGAGTCGCAAATAAAAGAGCGTACAGCCTTGGCATCTGTAGGATGCATAATGTTTAAGATATAGCTGGAAAGCGTCTCTCAATCTCCCTTCGCTAATCTTCTTAGTTTTTTATCAGGTTTAAAATAAGGAGGAGAATGTGGATGCACCATTTTCAAGGTTGTCCCCAGGTAATTGTTTTTAACTTGCATTAGAAAACACACTTAAAGAGTGTGTTCCTGTCTGAAAGCCTATAGCCTACATCTGGAGAAAAAAATAGGAATAGCGAAATAAAAACAAGACTGTTCAATCCGTCTGGAGAAATGATTCATCAGGAATGTCATTTAAAGGTGATGCTCTCTGAATAATCCTGTGCCACCGGAGTCTGGAAGAGAACAGCGTAGCTCCGTTAAACATACATATTTCTCACAAACAGTAGGAGGGAGTACTCATTAATAAATATGACTGGATGAGCTTCTTACTACTGAAAATAAAGAGCTGAAAATGCTCACTGGCACGAGAAATACACAGATATATGTTACAGCAGTATTCGTGTCTATATTAGATCTTGACATAGCAGACCCATGGTCAAAATCTTCAGTGCTCTTTTAAAAACTCAAACTAGGTTTGCATGCATTGGGCTGCTTCAAAATAATGAGTAGCTCCTGACTGGTGTTTTTATAATGAACTCCAGCTTTGGCATGAGGAATTGTAGTTTCTGCTGGAGGTGGCACCAATTTACGGGAGGAATGAATGTGGAACTGGCTTGCAAAGTAGAAAGTTGACAACTCGTTAAACAGGTTTTAAGACTTCTTAAGTATGAATACCTAAGTCAGCAGAACCCTGTAACTAATGCCAGAAAACCTTTTGTACTTAACTGGGTGACCCTGTCATCTTGGAAGAACTCACTGACAGAATGAGGCTTCCAGCTTTGTTCTGGTGAAGGTCCCTTCAGCATTCCCTGCTGTTGTTTAAGAGCTCCTAATTATTTGGTACTTGGTACGGGCATTCTAAGGAGGGGTCTGTGAAGTGATTTATTTTGTTGTTGTTGTTTTTGTTATAAGTGCGGTGACTTAGGCTGACTCGAGGATAAATGTGAATACTGTGGTTTGTTTTGAATGCAAAATGCAAATAAAACTTCCATATGGGAAAGCTGTTGAAAGTTTTCAGAGTTCTAAACTCTGAAACTAATCTGCTCTTGCCTTGTTTTGTAAGTAATGTTGAGATTTTCATTAGCAAAAAAATTTTGCAAATAACACATCCTATGTTGGGTTTCTATGGAGCTGTGTTCTCTGGCATTGTGAATAAAAGAAAGCTCAATATGTACAGGGAGAAAACATTTTAAAAATTGTTTTATTTATTGCTAGAGCAAACTAGTATTCATTATTTCCTCATGAAGAGTTTAACAGGTTTTCTAATGCTACATTTGAAATGACCACCGTGATTTATTTATGGTTAGATCCTGATTTGGTGCAGGTTTTCTGTGCAAGTTAATCCTCGCCCCAAGTGATCCCATTGATGTAATGGGACTGCTTGTGGGGCAAAAGTTGAGGCAGTCAAAGTTTTTGTCTGTTTTTTAAGGATGGGCAAAAGTACTCATAAGAGTTTCTAGTTCAGCAAATCTTGCTCTCGTAGAACACAGACAGCTTAAGTTAGGAAACTGTAGTTTCATGATCTGTAAAGTGCAGGATATATAAAACCTCCTGTGTGTCTTCTACAAAATGTGGTAGTAGGTTTCTGGAAGATACTCAAATGTTCAGACTGATAAAGTGGGTATCAACAAAAAAGTCAGAAAATGTATACTTTACTGAGGCAATTAAAAAAAGGTATTGGTAAATGAATAACCGTGTGGTTTTGGACCATCAGTGGCTACTAATATATTGGTACCTGATGTGTTGAATCTGATGGCATAAGCTTTCAGACAGGCAGAAATCTGGATGTCTTTTCTGAAGAATACATTGAAGAAAATGCTCCTGGTTTAAAAATAACATTTGGAGGTGTGAATTGAATACCTTTCACAAGCTGTCTAAGCTGTTTCTTCAAATATAGCACCTTCAGTGAGATGATAGTAACACACAGGGTTTTTGTGTGTTTGTGCGCCTGGAATCTGTTTCTGGACCTAAACGTATGCATGTATGCATAGTATTCCCCCATGCTCTAGACAAGAGTCTTTTTTTTCTCTTCCGGAATGCATTCTTGGTGCTGCCTCATAGAAAATATCTTAAATGGTGAAGACTGGCGAATATCTCCTTAAAATGAAATAAAATCTACAACTTATTCCTTATTAGCATTGGGAACAGTACTGATAGTTCACCTACCCACAATGACTGTGAGAAATTAAGATGGAGGTATTTGACACGTTAATGCATGCATGTGTATAGATGAAATAAACAAAGCATTAGCTCTTAAAGCTTCCAATTCTTGTTTGAAATTTGCTTGCAAGTTGCTAGATTATGTAATTTATGAGTGGCTAGACAGTAACTGTGTACGAAGGTAATGTTTGAAGGATCTTATTGTTATGTTTAATGTTTCAAAATATCATCAGTCAACTTATTCTTATTCCTTGACTGTTGCATTTTCTAGATCCGTTTAGTTTATGTGCTTTTCAGAAGCTAACGCTTCCTCTTGGGACAGCAGAGCTTTTAAAAACACATGAGATGCATGGATTTTTTTTTTTTTTAGTTGCTTCAGGAGATCTGAATTCACCGAGTCTAACAAATCCACGCAACTCCTAAGCGATCAGTTCTCACTGAACTCAGTTTGCTCATGCGGCAAAAAAAAATCTGCGTTCTTAAACGAGGGCAGCATGTGGGTTCAGAAACTGTGTGGTCATACCTGTGTAAGTGTCAAGGGCACCAATTTCATTGCACAATACGCTGATACGTTCTAGTAACTGGACCTGTGCCTTGTGGACTAATTTGCCTGATGTTTGGAAGGACTGTCAGTTGAACACTGTGAATCTTCATGCTTCGCTGCTTAAAGAAAGATGGTCTCTTTATGTGGAGAAATTGGGATAACGAGTAGTTTTAGAGAATGCGTTTTGAAAGATGATTTCTGAGGTTTGTTTGCTGACTGGCATATGCTATGTGCTATTTACCACCTCAGTGTCTGAACTTGCAGGGAAGGAAAGACTACTTTTATTTTTAAACTTTATTAAACAAGTATTAAATAGACACATATTGCAACAGTATCTAGACCACATCAACTTACATGTTCCTATTCTTCTTTGTCCCATCTGCTTGTGATTGTTTATTTTTTGTTTTCTTTTTTCTTATGTTGTAAATGGATGTTAGTGTTTGAAGGACAGAGGCTATCAGTTAAAAATCTTTCTTAATTTTACCTGCATTCTTTAAGGTGTTAGGTTTGTTGTACCCCTCTGAGATGGAAATGTGTGCTAGGCCATCTAACAAGCTTGAAAGACTGCACTCTAAAGGCCAGCGTGTCATTCTTTCAAAATCTTACTAGCTCTCCCCAGGAGTAACAAACTTCTGGGACGTGATAATCAATGAGAAAGAAGAAATGGTGTCAGAGATGGTGGTATTTTGTTGAAAACCCGGTCTGTGGTGGAAGAAGGAAAAAATAGAACAAAGTATAATCTTAAAGGAAATCGGGGCAAAAGCAGCGTTAGACACTGGAGGTTCTGGAAGAATACATCACACACCTTTCAGCACTGGTGGAAGAGAGTGAAATGGAATGACTTTGGGGAGAGCAAAACATCTCTGAACTCTCCCAGACGTGACTCCTGATACTGTAGAAGTTCCTGTCAGGTGTGCTGCCTTCCAGCTGGACTCATGTAGGCGTTGTAATTGTGGCAGTGTGTGTTTGTTTTTGTTACTTGACTTTTTCAAAAAATATTTGAGTAATCCCCTTAAGCATATGTGTAAACTGCAGGTTTTAAAAACATGAGAAAAATGAAACTAATACTCCCCTGTATGTTAATGTAAAACATGAAAAAAGGATGGGAAATCTACTGGAGGTATGTGTGTTTGTGTGTAGAGGGGGACTGAAGAAGGGCTGTTGTTTTCTAAAGCTTGCCTCTTTCTTTCCCAACTTACATCAGATAGCCTAATGAAGAATATAATCTCTCTATAATGTTAAATTAGTACAGAGCAAAGGGATCCCTTTGGAGGGGACTAGAACGCTCCTTTGACTTTGCTGTAGACGTTTGTAGAAGAAGTCAGCGCTTTCTTGTGTCCTCCAGTCCCATGCTGGGCTAAAGTACGTAGAATTGCATCTTGACAATTCCTTGGATTAGGTTCCCAAGACCACGGGGACTTTATATTATAGACTACAGCTTGGAGCCGACATAGGCTGTGATGGATGGGGAATAGTCTTGGGAAGTGCTGGTCTGGAAGGAGAAAGCTAGCGTTAGGCATAAACCACAGTTATCTTCTCAAAGCCAGAACCAACACCTAGAACGGGGAGTTGACTTTTGCATCTTCTCGCCCCCTTCAGTGTGTAAGACATCTGACTGTCTCATTTCTCTAATGGATACTGCAGTCTTACAGAAAGAAAAGCGTGAAAGTACAGAACGGTCTGAGAAATTGTCTTCTGCCCTGATTCTACTTTTTACCTGCTCTGTCCTAAACTGGGAACCACCTGATTGAAATGCAGGTATATACAATTCCATTAAAATCATTAGTGCAGCAGAACTTCTGTCTGTCTGTCTGTCCTACCTCTCCTTGAGCAGTCGGTCACCTTGTGAATGTTCATGTTCAGAGACATGTCAAAAGCTTTTCCTCATCACCCCCTACCACCCCTTTTTGGGGGTGGGTGGGAAGGGATGGGGTCATTGAGGAGGTGATGGTAATAGGTTTTAAGCAATAAACTTGCTTAAGCCACTACATTTGCTGCTTAAATGTGGATATAGTGGTAGATACATCTGAAATGAATGGGTGAGCATCCAGCCTCCACCAGTTCAGCATGTTTCTGCTCTCTTGCAATGTATGGTCGCAGAGCCTCATTCCAAGATACTAAATATTGGTACTTTTAGTGTGTTTAATGCAAATAGTAAGAAGCATATTAAGGAAAGGGTTTATTTCTTGTCCTTTACTTGTTCTTCACGGTGTTGGGCTCTGTGGCACAAGAGAGAAAAATACTGTCTACTTATATGAAGCTTTATGAAGACTGAGATTCAAGACTGAAAAATCTGCAGTTGTTTTTCATATTTTTCATTTTTTTTTAAAACAATTTTTGAAACATGGAAATATGGGTGGGTAAGTATGTCAAAACAAAAGGATGATGTGAGATAAAGAAGCAATCCAGGTGTTACAGTATCTAAGGAAATTCAAGCAAAATATTAGAACCAGATTTTTTCCTGGCACTGAAAAAGACAATTAGGAAATTCATTAGCCCCAATTTAAATAAACACTTTCATCCATGGGTGGAAGTGGGACTCTAGCAGAGTCCCACTTTAGAGAGGTTGTTACTTTAAAGAAATTTAACAAGAAAATATGTGAGCGAGTGGGTGTAACATTCCGGTCCTCCCTTGGGCCAGGCGCTGTCATTGTTGGTAAAGTATAGGGAAATTAAGAGTGATGGAGGAAGAGCTTTGAGACAGAAGCAGGTCATGACGGGGTGCTTAGGGTTGAAGGGGCTCTAAGATTAGTACGTTATCCTACTGTATCACTTTTTGATCCCCTTTCTAGGCGTTTCTCTGTTTTCTCAACTGCAGCACTTTATTGATGGCACGTGGTGTACAACAGTGATAATAAATAAAAATACTGAGGCTGTTGTGTATTGGCTGTCAGGCGGTTCTTGCTCGAGTGCTGCTGTCTTGAAAAAGCATGTTATGTTAGTTGTGACTGAGCAGTTACTTGAGTGCATGTCCAGGTGAAGTTTCTCTGCTGTAAATTTGGGTTATCTGGCATACTGTTCTCAGTCGGGGTGGGCGGAAGGGGTCTCTTGATTTTGAACTAGTGTTTCTGAAGTGAGAGATTACTGTATGTTCTACTGTAAATACTCAAAGAAACCCTCTAAAAATTTCTGTTCAAACTACTGGAAGATGTAATTTCAAAACTCCCTAGGTGGATGCTTAAATCATAAAGCAAGCCTTGAAGAAGGGGCATTCCTCGCTACATGAAACCTCCTTGCAAGAGTGTTTGAATGAGGGCTAATGTCTGGTTTTGCAGGCAGAGGCCATGTATTCAAATAGGCCTTGTGTGTTGCTTTGTCTCTCCTATATGTTTGTCTCCTCTCCCACTAGAACTTTGTGCTGTCCTAGGTTTGCCACGTGACGTTTCTTTGATCATATTCAGAAGAATTGTTAATGTTGTGAAGTATCGGAATAAGTTTTCCTTGTATGTAACCACGCACACTGCATATTACCTGATGTAAAAGCCTGGTGCAATGGTAAAATAAACTGTGTCAATTTTCAGGGTGTTCACTACCTGGAGGACACGATTACAAAATTGTCAGTCTGCTAGTCTGCTCCATTCCTGTATGTGGTAGGATAAAAAGATGTTCTTTACAGGATCTTAGAATTTAGTGGAGGTGGAGAACTGCACTCCAAGGTGGAGAGAGACTTGATGTAAATGTCTTGTGATCACTGATATCCCATTTTAAGAGGGATAGCACAGGAGGTGAAATGTAACCATTTGCCAGCAACTTGAGTAAGACCTGTGTGAATTCTGCTGAAAGTCTAAATCACACGGCTTCTGTGTGATTTAAACGTTAGTTGGGCTCTGCTAAACCTCTGCCTTGAATTCCACCCACAGGATGCTTTCTCCTGAGGTCAGTAACGTAGTCATTAAAACGCACAGGCCCAAATCTGCCAAAAGGAAGTGCCTAAAATCCCGTGGCTTTCCATAGGGAGTGTATGCTCGTAAAGAGGAGCTGATTATATCAAAGCTCTGGCTCTCTTCTTCAAACAAACGGGACGTGCCCATTTAAGGTGTCGCTGTCATAAAGCAGAAGAGTCAGCAGCATGAAAGTGTATTTGAGCTTCATCTGATCCAGTTCCATTTGGTGTTGTCTTGCATACCCTCATTTACCTGAGGTTTTAGGCTAATGTGCTGAACTGTGAACTGGTGCAGCTGAGGTACAGGTGCTCCTCTGATTCTGCGGTCTCTGTTGTCGAGTGTTATCTGCCTACCAGTGGGACAGTTGCATCCCAACTTCTTGCAGTGAGACTTGATATTGCAGCCCTGAATATCTCTCTTGCATGACCTTGGCTTTTGTTCACTGCTCTTCTATTTTTATAGAAGCGTTTATCAGATCTGTGCGTATTAGTAAAGTGTGGCGGAGGTGTTTCATTAATTTCATTCAAGATTAATGTCAAAGTGCAAAATCTAAAGGTTGCATTTTAATTTCTGTGTTGGTTCTACTGCAGTGAAAATAATCTTAAAAAAAAAAAAACTAGTTGTAATTTTTTTTTTAAGATTAATTCATTTATATAGTTCATGTTATTAGAAGCTCCTTAGGTTACTTTTTTTTCTACCTTAATGTAGAAGCAGAAAATGAAATTGTCAGATTCTGGAAATGGAGATAAGTCTCTCTGAAGTGGCCTTAATAAACCTTGCTTCATTTTTTGATGTCCATCCTTGGGAGGAAGTGTTGACAGAGCAATTGAAGGTTTCACCTCCTTTGATGTATGAGGGTTTGAGATCTCTTCAAAATCACTATTGCTTTAAATAGCCCCAAATATTACTTTGAAACAAGATGAGCAGGAAAAGCGAATGAATGACAAGACAAATTGGCTTGGGAATTTCCCATTTAGCCAAAAGTTAAAGCTACTTTTCCTCCAGCGTTCCTATTTTATAGTAAGACTGACCAACAGAAGACCCACATAAATGTTTTTGTATGCGTGCCCCAAATCAGTTTCTGATCTGTGAACTAAATAACATGCCTGTGGTTATTTGTGTGTGTGTGTGTGTTTGGTTTTTTTTTTTTTTAGTTATAGATGGAAACTTAAAAAAAAAAATCTTTGAAATAACTTTATTTTAAAACAATTAAAAATAAATATGGCTATGACTAGTAAGCTTTTTTTGGCTTAGTAAGCCTTTTTTGGTTAACAGCCATTGAGTAGTCTTGTTGCTGCATCCCTTGGAGAACTGGCTGGTGTATTTTCATAGGTGATTGAAATATGAGTATAGGATGTAGAATATGTGTACTTTGGGAGCAAAAGTCTTGTACCGTGCCTGGCACACTTGTGTTCTGGTTTGTGGCAAGCCATCTGTCTGACACAGAATCTGGTGTTTGAAGTACCTTTTATCTTGCAGAAAGATGTTAGTGCATCTTTTTTAGGAGAATTATTTAGGAGGTGGTGTTACTCTATGGATGATGGTTACAGCCATAGGTTATATTTTTGTCTTTGTTCCCCTTCCAGGTTTTCTACCTTTATTGTTCACTGATTTTTTGTTTTTTGATTTTTGTTTGTTTTTTCCCCTTGTGAAAGTCCCCAATTGTAACACTTTGCTAATGTTTTTTTTTTTTTTTTATTGCTTTGTATAATGGCAATAAACATCAGTCAGTCCAACACTGGTCAGAACTATACCAGTGATTTCATGTAGGGTGAAGGCAGGTTAAAATTCTGTAGCTACCAAAAGAGTTTCTTTTCCTGAGTGGTCACATACTAAAGTGAATGCTATTTAATTTTAAATGTGATTGGCCAATAGAGGGCATCTATAATATTAACTTTGTCAACAGTAGATTATGTTACTGAATTTTAGAGGATTGATTCTTTGACCAAGTTATTTTCATCTGTGCTGTCTCTGACAGTTGAAAAGTTATTGACCAAAAACATTTGTCTTTTTTTTTTTCCCAGCAAGAGTCTCCTCTAAGAGTTACCGTCTGTTTTATTTCTTCTGTACGTGTGGAAACTTTTTTGAGTAGATTTATTTTTGAAATCTGTAGTACACGATTAATAGTAAAGAGGAAAAAAACTGTTGTCACTTTATTGCATAATATAATCTTTAAGAGGGATCACACTGTTACAATCCTACAAGGTGCAATTTAAAAGTAGTTTATGAGCTCTTCCCTTTCACTTTGATCAGTTTTAACAGACACATTGAGCATTTGGCTCGTGTAACTTCCATTTCTGGCAGAGGAGAAATTTAAATACTCCCTCTAGTAGGTTCAATGCAGTATCTGGTTATAACTATACAGTGGCATAGCTGATACCTATCTTTGTCATGTAACAAAGCCCTCCTCTGTCATAGTGTTTAGTTCTTACTAAGCCATGATCCATCAGGCTAGTTCAGTTGCAACTGAGCTGCAGTAAGGGATTATTGTCTTCTCACTGCTTCTTGCTATCCCCTTGAGTCTTCTGCTCCCTTTGCACACGTTGTCACTCCTTAAGCCAGTTCTTGAGCCGGTGCTCCCGGTTAGAAATGCAGTAGTAATGAAGCTGTTGAGGGTAGCTAGACCATTCTGAGAAGGCTAGGGAAGGCATTCTACCTGCTACTGCTGTAACATTAGGAACTGGACCAGCAGTAAAATTGTGCTGACTTCAGGGAAGACTGCATTTTAATTTTTTGGGTGTATCTGCCTGAAGCAGTAGTAGTTTTGCTCCTGCTGGCTTAAAATGGATTTGAAATTGCTCAGCATTTAGCAAAAAGCAGGAGTCATCTTGCAGAACCAAGATTTAAGTCGGCAACTGTGTGGTAGTTAGAGGTTTCCCAAGTGCTACAGTAGAGGTCAACGAGGGAAAGTTGTTAGAGTGAATTCCATCTCCCATTAGTCTCTGCGGAAAAAAAAACTGCCCTTATAAATAGAGATTTGGAAACAGCTAAAAATTATTTTATTATGTTAACCAAGATACTGTAAATAGGAGATTTTTTTTTTTCTCCCTCCCAGCAGTTTATAGTTATGTACTTCTGGAGATCGTTCTTTAAGTTGTTGTTTGGGAGGATGAGTGAAGTTAATGTGCTTTGATGATAGTTTGAATTTCCTTTTAGAACAGGTAAAGCACACTCATCAACTGCTCTTAAGTATTTCTTCATTTATTTGAGAAAAAAGATTTCATCTTACTGTTCATGATGTGAGGTTTGGGGAATTTAGTGGATTGAATATGGCAGGGTTTGATAGAGTGGAAAAAATCCCTGGCTCAGTGAAGTTTTTAAAACAGTCTTTGCTGTACTAGGGACTACTGTTAATGTGGTGCTTTGGAAGGGTAGTCTTGGCTGGTTTTTGTTATTTTTGCTCTTTTGATTGCTTTAAGGAACTATCAGTTAACCCGTGGCCTTAGAAAAGCAGCAACTTTGAGTCAAAATGATCTTTTGAAGAAAGATCTTTTTCTATTAAAATGTAAGATCAGGCAGTTTTCACTACTGGGCTTTGTTTTTAGTCATTGAATGGGTCGTTCTTGCAGCTCCTGTGTAGGTAAGTAACAGGTGACAGAAGGTTTCTGCTACATGTAGAAGAAGGTTATTTGAGATGGTGAATCTGAATCAATGAAGAATTCCTTAGTGCA
This sequence comes from Struthio camelus, assembly GCF_040807025.1. NCBI lineage: Eukaryota > Metazoa > Chordata > Aves > Struthioniformes > Struthionidae > Struthio > Struthio camelus. Next base: position 7,301,927 of record NC_090963.1, read on the forward strand.
CTGGCTGAATGAACCATTTCACGACTGTGAGGATGTCCGAGTACTGGGTAGCCTCGACTGTGAGGATGTCCGAGTACTGGGAAGCCTCTTAAAATCACCATGTGTACTTACTGCGAAGCAGTTTGTGATTAACTCGCATTTCATGACAGTTTGGTTATAATTTCCTCCAGCCTTCATTAACCTTCCTTGTGAGTCCTTTAAACTAGCTTTTTCATGTAGTTTGCATGTTCATTGACTTTAAAATGCATTTCTGGGGAGGAACAACCTATATTTAACAGCTCTTCACAAAAAAAGAATATAATCCCTGTGAATGTTCCATATGAGTCCAGCAGCACACCAAGGTAACTGTTACTGAGGGCCAGTCTTCTGAAACAGTTTTCTTTTGCCAAGCAGATGTACTTTGGGAGAATGACTGTCACAGAATCACAGAATCGTTTAGGTTGGAAGGGACCTCTGGAGATCATCTAGTCCAACCTCCCTGTTCAAGCAGGGTCACCTAGAGCATATTGCCCAGGATCACATCCAGACGGCTTTTGAACATCTCCAGGAAGGAGACTCCACGACCTCTCTGGGCAACCTGTTCCAATGCTCTGTCACCCTCACAGTGAAGAAGTTTTTTCTCAGGTTCAGATGGAACTTCCTGTGGTTCAGTTTCTGCCCGTTGCCTCTTGTCCTGTTGCTGGGCACCACGGAGAAGAGGCTGGCCTCATCCTCTCGACACCCCCCCCTTCAGATACTTGTACACGTTGATGAGATCGCCTCTGAGTCTTCTCTTCTCCAGGTTGAACAGGCCCAGCTCTTGCAGCCTTCCTTCATAGGAGAGATGCTCCAGTCCCCTCATCATCTTGGTAGCCCTCCGCTGGACTCTCTCCAGGAGTGCCATGTCTCTCTGTCTAATTTCTTTGTCCAGGATGGAATGTTGTCTAGGTCTCCCTAATTATACTGGGGAAAAAAGCAGGTCTATCTATGTCTTAAAGTCTGTGACAAATGATTATGATATTCACAGCTCCCTAAAGTAAAGCTCTCAAACTTGTGAAAATTGTTTTTTTTTCCTGCTTAAAACAGTTGAAATCTTTGCCTGTAGGACCTATTTTTTTTTTTCCCTCTTTTCATCTATTTCACTTGGTTGAAATTTGAACATAATTGGTTGTTCTGATTCTAGCAACATTTTACTCTGATGTAAATGACCAGAAGGTGTGCTGGAAAAGAAACTTGAGTTTGTTTACTTTAAAAAAAAAAAAAAAAAAAAAGGCATGTGAAGTGTAACGCCGGACATAGGTCAGTTGTTTCCTATGCAACATGAGTGATTTTTTTTTTTTTTTGTTGTGCTTCAGGTTTCAAACTTTTTGCAAGTGCTTTAGTGAATGCTCTGAGCAACAAAACGGTTCTTTCACGGTAAGACAGTTTCCTCGTGTTTTAAAGTAGGCTGCTGAAATGCTTTATTAAAAGCGTTTTCTAATCTGCTTGAATGAGCAATTCTTTATCTTCCAGAAAAGTGTGCTAATTGTTACCTTTATGTAGAGGCAGTTTCTATAAGGGAGGGTGGGGTAGGGGGAAAAATTGGTTACTACTGAACATGTTTCCATTCATACTAAAACAATGAAAGACCGGACTGAAAGTTGCTGATATTTTAAAAAAAAAAAGACACAGGGATGGAGGAGGTGGGACAGGTACATTTCAAGTACCCTTTCCTCACCAAATTGTAATAATTGAATGTTCTCTTCAAGATTATTATTAACTGCAATTGTGCAGTTGCAGAAGAGCAGAAATAGAAACTTAAATCAGTGGGATCCGTTTTGACAAGTGTCTGTCTTGGCTCCTGAGCCTTTTGATCAGTAGTAGTCTTGACATCGTTGTGTTTAACCAGTTTTTATTTTGTTTGTACCTTGTGTTTTCTTTCCTTTGATAATAAATCAGTTTGCTGTGTTTTAGTCAAATTATTTGAACATCTTGTTTTTAAAATAAAATTTTAATCCTCTGCATAGTGTAACCATGCTAGAAGAGAAGCTAACCAGCCACGGTGTGTGCTCGCAGGCTCAGCGTTGTAGTTGCCAGATGTAAGTGAAGATGGATTCTGTTGAGCTATAGCCATTACTTGGGAAAGTAGCCACTCTAAAAGGTAGTAGGCTTTGCTTCAGTTATATTTACAAGCGTTCATACTTCTGAAGATGCAGAAAACCAAACACTTCAACAACAGTTTGACTTCGTGAATGCTATTCATTGAGGTCACAGATGTGTGCTTGATTTAGGACAGTGTTCTAACAGTTGCCGAACCTTCAACAAAGGCAGCTCCGCTGATGTCAGGGGAACTAAGGTGTTTAACCTAAAGCATGTGCTGAGCTGAAATAAGATGCAATTCGGAATATTGTTGGAGTGTGTGAGTTCTAAGCTGTTCTTGTGGAATTCTGGGAGTAAAAGGGCTCTGTCTTTATGCTTGTTTTGCAGCTTGGTTATACCTTTTTTGACAGCCTTGTATGATTGAGATTTTTTTCTTCAAAAATAAATGAACAAACAAACCTGGCAATTCCTCTCCATCTCTGTGTTTGAACTACATAGAAATGACTTTATCAACCGGGATGAACACATGAGAAAAACTAGCATTTATATTTGTCTGGGAAATAAGCAGAGCAGGCAAGACTGATCTCTCCGAAGGGCATCCCTCCTTAAAATACTAAGTTAACAGACAATTTAGGTTTAAAAAAATGCCATCTTTCAGTGACTCCACTGAGCTGACCTTTTGTTGTTTTCTGAGACCCCTGCTCTTTGCCTGCAAACTGAAAATGGCTTCTTCCTCCTGTCTTTTGTGATATTGGGAGGTTTCCGCCAGGCAGTCAAGGCTTTCAGTCCTCGCCACCTACAAACTTTGCCATTCCGAATCAGGTCAAAGCTTGCGGTTTCCTCCCCAGAGAAGCTGTGATCTGTATTGTTTCATGATATAACTCCTGTAGCGAACAGTGCTTGAATCTGGTATACTGGTGCTCACACATGAATTGTGAAGCTCTTTGCAACGGTGGTGAATATTATTAATGCCATTTTACAGAATGGCAAAATGAACTCTCAAAAATCTAAACCAATGTTAGATCTGGGGAAATACCTTGGATCTGAGACCTTATTCCATTTGTTCAAGAACACGTCTGGTAGGCAACGGGCAGGTCATATGGCCACTGCCCTGATAGTGGCTGAGGCAGCATCATGAATGTAAGCACGTTCAGTAGGTGCTGGAATGTTGTTTGGGTTTCTGTTTTGACTGAGCTTTATTTGTTGGTCTGTCCTTGTTCTTCAGTTGTACTGAAGTCTTGGCCATGGCACTAGTTCCATTTCTTTCTTTTTTTTCTTTTATGCGAACAAAATTTTGAAGCTTATGTTGCCTGGCCTTGCCTCTTTAAATGCAGATTATCTCATCTGACAAACCCTGGGTTTTGGCTGCACCTTCTCTTCAGCAACTTGTGTCTTTAAGAAGAGGTCACCACTTGAGCGTGGGAAAAAGTGGTTTATTGAATTGCAAAAGAGCATACTTGTCTCTTTGAATTCCTTTGAGAACAGGCGTACGTTATGTGTAGCGGTGTTTTGAATCGGCCCCATGCGTTTGGCAAGCAGAAATGAAAGTGGGTGCTAGAAATGGAATATCGCACTTGCTCTTCATAGTGCAAGATCCTGAAAGGTTGGTGCATCTTTAGGTTTTGTTGAAGTTAGTATTGTTTTTCATATTATTAAAACAGCCGTGTGTGTGTGTGTGTGTGTGTGTGTTGGAAGTGGCTTTTAATAGTCCATTTTTAGTATATTTTAGTGGTTCGGAGTTTTTTCACCTCATATTCACACTGAATAAATCCTGACAGTAAAATGTTTATGGTAAGGTGGAGTCGTCTATATCCTAAAGCAAATACATTAGAAATATAAACGTTTTACTCTCATTGGAGACCTACTTCTGTTGTTTAGCACTTTAATTGTCTTTGTATCCCATAACCGTTGCTGGATGTAGGGATGCTGGAGCAAAACACAACAGCGGCAGTTTATTGTATGCTGATATGAGGTAGCTGCCTCGCTTGCAGAAAAATTTGGAAGAGAAGTATATATTGAGAGGAAAATTCTCAATATTGTTATAAAATTTGGCATTGGTTTCTGCTTCCGTTGAAAGTTTTAGCCAAACTTTGTTTAATTTAAAATTAAAAAGCACTGGGCACACAAAGCTAATAGAAAATAAGTTCAAATTATTGTTTGGAAATCTATATATTTCCTTTCTTTCCTGGCTCTCCTCCAGCCGCTGTTTATGACAGTAAAATAAACTCTGCTTTTTGGGCGGAGAAGGGGCTAGGAGTTTGGTCATATTGCTTGTTCCTATATGCTGCAACTATTCTATTTATTTGTTTGGGGATTTGCAGTCTTTTGTTTGTTTGTTTATTGCAGGACATTCCTTTTCTTTCATTGATCTCCAACACTCCCCATAAATGAGGTCTTCACACCTTCTACTGTTGCGCTCTCCTTTTTCTTGTGTGCACATGCACACACATGCACATGCATGTGTATGGAAGCCCATCTCTTCTTTTGATCAAATCCTTAATACTTTGAAATACACAGACTCTCACCCACTCATAAAAGTAAATGTATCTTAGGAAAAGGGGCCTGGAGGCTTAGAAATAAAATGTTTCTGAGCCTTAGCTCAAATATAAAATCTGAACAGCTCAGCTTTTATGATTTCTGTGTGACACAGTTTCTGTCTTTAAAAGCTACAACAAATAGGACAGCGTTGTCATTATTGGCAAACGAATCATGCCAAATTTATTTGGCCTATTGCTTAGCCCGAAGATATATAATGGGAAATAATAAAACCCATTCTCTTCGAGGAGTACTTTTAATTCATATGTTGTATATTTGATATTCAGGATTTAAAAATGGGGAGAACAGTAACTGCAGACTGTTCCAAAGGGAATCATAAACAAAGGATAGGTATTTCCTCTCTGAAAAATAAATTCATGGATTGGCAAATCAGTCCTCTTCTTATTCTCAGATTGATATTTAAAATCTATTCAACTCTGCAGCATCATCCTTGTTTTGAGGCATTGACTACTAAGTGCTGTGCAGGAGTTAACTTATCTTGGCGTTGGCTTTTAGCTGAAACATGGATGTTTAATTGAGGTCATGTACTTGAAATTATATAGACCTATTTCCGTGAAATTTTGCCATAGGAAGGTTAGAGAATCGCTCCCCAGCATAATATGCTGGTTGATCTCTTTCTCAGGTTCTTCTTTGGTTTAAGTACTAGTCTTCCATACCTACAGAGAAGAAATAGTGTGCTCAGTACTCCACTGTCAGAGAGTATGGACAATGCGTTTGCACACAAGAGTGGAAGTAAAGAATTGAGAAGCTCAAAAAACGAAGTATGGATGTGATCTGTATAGCTCATTATTCATACATTTATGTAAACCCTGAACTTGAAATCATAAATGGACATATTCATATGCATATTCCAACTTGCAAGGTTACTACATTTGCAACTCACTTCTATTAGTGTCAGCCTGTTTCTCTGTGATAACATTTGGTGTTTGGAAAGGCACTTCTCAGACTGATTGCTAGGAATAAATATTGTAGCTCTTTGGAATACGCTTATTCATGTTGAGTGCAATGATGAAAATGATTTGGACCTCAGCGTTTTCTGCAGAGAAGTGTTTGAAACTGTTTTGAGTTTCATTGCGTTCATTAATGCTAATTCGGTTCAGCGCACTGATGCGTACTGTAACTACATGAGTGATTGTGCTCAAAGCAAGGAGACTGAAGTATGACACTTGAAAATAACATGTGATGTCTGATCTTTCTTGGCTGTTGTCTCCAACACAAAGTTACGCACTGATAGGTACTGTTACTCAAAGGTCTCGGAGATACTGGCTAAAATGTTCCAGTTGGTTGCTCGTGTTTGGTGTCTTTTGCGTATCGGACCATTTTCACCAACTTACTGAGTTGCTTTACGATTTTGGGCAACTCTTTTATGAGTTGGTATTTTCGTATGTAAAATGGGTAAGGTGATGGGGGGAGGGGACTGGCAAAAAACTGCAGGAAGGAGGGGAAAGGAATGGTAAGGCTCAGTTGTGCAATGTCTGTAAAGACTTGAAAGATCCTTAGGTGGAAATAGGATGCTCAGATTCCAAAAATTGAGCGCTGTTGATATTTTTAAATGACTTTCCCGTGCGTTTCTGAGCCCTGCATGTAATTTGTAGTTGCTAACCAGTGCTGAGTACACTGGTAAAAAGATTGTGGCAGTGGTGTGCAAGGGCTTTCCACAGTTTGATGTTTTGCTGCTTGCTTATTTCAGATGAAGTTTCCTTACATTTTCTTACTCTTCTGTCATTATCTATGGTTTTGGGAAGCAGTGTAATTACACAATAGGAAGTATGTAGATTGCATTGAGAATAATCAGCACCATGTTTCAAGAAATACTACACGTGTGGAATGTTGATGTAGTTTGTTCACAGCTTTGTGGCAGCTGTGTTCGCTTGAGGTACTCTATGAAGTCAGGTAGGTTGCAGGCACACGGATATATTTCATAAAGATACAGGTATTACTCACCGGGAAGCAATAAGGGAAGAAAAATGAAGATAACCATGCTTATTTACAGAAGAAACAGATAACCTGGATTCTAGATAAAGAAAATATGCTTTAGTAAGTCCATCTTTGCACCAAAGAGAAGCGTAGTGATTGTGGGATGTGATTAAAAGGAGGCGATGGTGGTGGTGTCAGGATTTAGCTGGTCCTGGTCCTATCTCATTTTCCTTGGTTTGCATTGAATAACAGCAGAGTAGAAAGGATGCTTGAAGGAAATGGATGCTCCTAAATCATAGCATTGTGAATCTGTACTTCCTAGTCCCTGCACTGGAAGCACCGTGACTATCTCTGCTGATGCATCAGCCCACAAAGCTTATTTAGCTTTTGATTTAATAATAATATAATGTGTGTGTGAAAGTCCAGTCCTCCTCCCAGTCTGTAGAGATGCTTGAACCAGTGAATTTCATGGGCCAGTCAGCTTAAATCATCACATCTTTATGGATGTGGTGGAGCTGAAACCAGCTGAGGATTTAAACCTCTGAATTTCTGCAAGAGATGTTATGATAGCATAGGGCTAGTGCCTGTTTATGAGTAGTGATTTGAAAAGAACCACAAACCGTACATGGTGAATATATTTATGTTAACCATTCTTAAATTTTCTGCTCTGATTTCTATAGTGTAGATGAATTTATAAACTGTTAATACATCAAGAGTTGTAAAAACGACTGAATTCAAGGCAACAGAAGATCTTTTTACTTAGTGGAATCTTCATGTGAATGAAAATTTTGTCTTAAATGCTAGAATTTCTTATTTCAACGTTAAATTCTAAGGAATTTCAGATCACTTCAGTGACCTGTTGGACAACTCTTCTAAGTGTTCCTTTCAAATTTTGAGATACCCACTAAAACACAGGAGAAGTCAGTGATGCTGGTTGGGGAAATAATGCAAATGTTTTAAAAAGCCATTTGCGAGATGATGTGTATTTTAGATATAGGAGGCAAAGAACAGGAAGTAATCTGGAATATATGTTGACTGGAACTCTGTTCCAAACTGCATATAGTTCAACGTGGCTGCGGCAAGATGAGGAGAACTGCTTTGAGGCCGAAGGCTTAGGGGAAAATACGTACCTGTCTTTGCAAAGCACTATGAGATAGATGAAAGTTGTTTTTTAAGTGCTAAATATACTGAGCTGAACCGAACCTGTTTGTTAAATAAAAGCAAGTAGGAAGAAAAGGAAAACAGCAGCAGGCTTATTTTACTCATGCAGGTTTTACTGAAATTCAACAGTTTAACAGTGGAATTCAATTTGTGTTTGTAACCAGCTGATCAGCGTTGGGTACTTTTTAGCTTCCAGAAGGCCTTGCTTTTTAAGAATCCTTCTCTAGTTAGCTAACTTTCCCTTTTTCTGAGTTTTATTTATTAAATTTAAATGCTTGAAATTAGTTTTTTTCCTAAGTTCAGGCTCTTACTGTTCTGCTGGTTCTGTTGACTAAAATATGACTTCATTTAACCTGCAGGGAATGAATAATCCTCCAAACAGGAGTGTGGAATTGTGTACATCTTGCTTTTTTACCTGATGGCATCCTACTGAACAGGGTTTGCCAAAGAATGATTTCTTTGGTTTGGTTTGTTGTGCCTGCGCTTCATGTTTGTATCTTCCGGCCCTCCTTCTTGTTCCCAATATTTTAGACATTGACTTTTTTCATTCCACAATTAAGGAAATTCTGTTTTTGTACAGGATTGTTTTTTGCAGAATTGACACCATTTTTTGGAAGATGTGCAAGGGAGCTAGGAAAGAAAATTAAAAGTGGTCAGGAGTAATTTGCTCCAGATGGAGGGAGGGAATTAGTTAGAAATAAGAGTTTTTCAAGAGCTGCTATTCTAATGTGATTAGCATAGCTTTTTCAAAGGTGAAAAGCTTTCTGGAGAGTGATATTCAGGCAGTATATGCATTAATATACTGTGCCCCCCCCCAGCTTTAACTCAAAATCAGCATCCTATCCAGATCTGCTACTGCATCTTGTCAATCGTAAGAAGCTGGGAATTTTTTTTCCCTCTGAAAGATTTGTAATTATTTTTGGTAGTACATGCCTGAAAAAATAATGGAAAAACAAACAAAATTCCTGTGAAGTCATTGCTATTGCCGTCTCTCAGGGGGTAACTTATATAAAACTTATATAACTTATATAAAAGATAATTATTATTATTATTTTTATATATTAACATTACGTTCTGTTACTTTGTGGCCTCTATGGTAACATGAGAGAGAGACAGCGCTCTCATGATAAAGCTAATGGCAAAGCAGCAGAACAGTGATAAATTTAGTGGGAGGAGAAGGGAAGGGAGCACAAATCCCTCAGCAATACTGTGAAATGAGTCACCAGTTAAGTCACACTTGGGGAAGGGTTTCCATACTTCTTTACAAGTGATTTAAATCAGATTTTGTTGATTATGTTTAGAGCAGGAAGAGGGACAGAGTGGAACCTTGGGGAGCAGTAAATTAGATTGCTTCCTTTGCAGGTGTTGTAGGGTCCCCCTTCTCCCTGATTTATCTCCTTTGTGTAGTTTGTAAAGGTGCTATTGCTGTAGTGATGTATTCTTAAGTGAAATCTTGAATGACTTTCCTCACTCTGGACCTCACCAAGAAAAAAGTCAGCGAGCATTTTTTTTGCAAGACTTAGGTTTGTAGAGGTGCATTGTCCTATTTCTTTCTGTTAGGCTGAAAATGAAGGGTTTTAACCCTTCTCTTTTTTTTTTTTAAGAGGATAAGTGGTGACTGTTTTGGCTTTGCTTTTTTCTTTTATCCTTTATGAGTATAAAGCTTCTCTTGCACACTTCAAAGCTTTACTGGAATAGCAGGCCGTGTTGTAAATCAGGATTGAGCTCTGAAGGGAGGGAAAGCCTGCAGAGTGTCATCTTGTACCATGTTTGGCTTTAGGTAATACTTTGAACTTGATAAATGCAGAGAGGCTAATTCTCTGCTCAGTCGGTCAGTGGGCGCTATGTTTTTTTTAAACTCCAAAACTTTAAAACTTTTGTAGGGTGTGTTTTCACCTTATTCTGGCATAATTTCTAGTATGATGAATTAGAGAGTGATTTCTTTGAACGTTTGGGGAAAGTACTTGTCATCTCAAGTTCTTCTTGGTGAAACATCAAGAGAGAATTGTAATTACTGCTTCAGTAGGAGGTTTTATATTAGGTGGCAAGCTCCAGAGCACAGAATCTTCTCTGCAAAAACTTCACCTGAAGCGATAGAACTGTGCATAACATGCAATGCAAATAGTTCAAGAAGTTAGTAAACAGCCTATTTACTGTCAGCAAACAGTGCCAGACAGTAAACTAAACAGCTATGAAGTTCTTAACAGTTTAGGGGTTTTCGGAGGTGCTTGGGGGATGGAATAGGATGTGGTAGAAAAGGCAAAGGGGAGGGGTTTTCAAAAACAAATGAAATGTGGGATACGAAGCTGAAGGGGAAACTGGTTGGAGTAGCGGATGCTTAGAAGGCTGTCACAGGAAGAAACAGAGGAGTGACAATAGGAAAAGATTTTTATGAAGAGATGAGAACACTGGATGGAAGAAGACTTTTTGGCTAGAAAAGTTGGAGGTGATAATGACGCTTGCTGAGGAGAATGTAGTCAGATTTGAAGTGAAATACGGAGGGCTAGATGGAGGATCTTGTGTGAAGAGCAGCTTGACTAGATTAGAGGAGAAAAATGAGTAGCGCACACAAGCTGGGGCAGTAAGAGGCGGAAATCACTGATACTGTGAGTAGCGCTTCCCTCTTTAAAACTCAAGCCATAGAGGAAGAAATGAACAAGTCACTACTTTGCCTTGTTTACTGCAGGACAGCTTGTACAGAAGAAGTGACTTTGCGCACCCTTCCAGGGTGCGCTGTTACTAAATGCTTTTGGAGATGGGGTCAGCACTTTTAAAAGCTTGCAACTATATTATCTTTTTTTTTTTAAACTGATTTTGATTTCTGTAATTAAGAATATAGAACATGTGGTGCTCTGTCAAAGCTAGATATGGGTTTTTCCGCTTTATTTTCTATTTTGGTATTACTCTTGCTGCCTGTAATTGGGAACGCAACATCTGAGGTTGCTTCATGAGGGTAGAAATGGATGCAGGTTGGAATGGGATTGCAGAAGAGAGTCGACTGCTGTAAGAACAGATTTTTATACATTCTCCAAAGCTAAAAAGGGTTTTAAACACTGGGAAGTTAAATTTGGGCCTCCGATATTGTGGTGTAATCAGTACTTTCAGTCACTGCTGTTAAGGGAATATGTCCTTGCCAGCCTCTGGAGTTTGTGGAAGAAGTCTGCTTTTACGTAGCCAGAGGCTTTCTGGGGTCTCCTCTGTCTTAGTCAATTATCGCTCTCTCTGGGGAAGAGATGGAGTGGTTCTATAAAGGACTGTTGATTACCACTTTAGGACAGGCCCTACAGTAGGATGTGAGAGGAAAATACTCTTGGGTCCTTTACAGCCTAATTCCAGTTGAGGCAGTAGCCTTACTCTGCAAGCTTTAGTGGTTTGGGATGTGCCCTGGAGGATAAGGCTGAAAGACTTCATTGTAAGATTAGTCCTGCCCGAGCTGAGGAAAGCAAGCCATCGTGTCTACGACATCTTTGTTAGTCTTGGAAATAAATTTTGTCGTTGTTCAAAGGGCTGTCCTATTAAAGGCTGTATTTCAAACCATGTGGCTATATCAGTGATTAGTAGTAACACCCTAGATTATGACAACGTACTGTTTCCTTTCTGAATTTCACTGGTACGAGGTATATTTCATTCCCAGACATCTTTTATTTTCTGCTTCACAAACCAGCATAATGCTGAATAGTGATTTGAGCAAGAAGCACCTTGTTAAAGGTGATGGTAAACTGAAGGTGAAGTCAGGGTAATTTCCTTGCCTCTGATAAAATGGTCCCTTTTCTTGACATCATTGCACCTCCTGCTTAGGCTGGCTTTTTCCCCTAAGACTACTAAAGGAAAACTGTTTCTGAAGAGTTGAGATTTTTGCCTCAAAAATGATTTAAACTGAACCAAACTGTAGGTAGGGATGTAAGAATGAAAACTTTTTTTTCTACACCCATTTTGTTTTCAGTTGTAGAAGACAACTATTCAGCCTTTGTGCGCTATTGGGTGTGGGGTACTCTAAATTCTTGTTGTTCTCTTGGGGGAGTAGGCTTTTAGCTTTTCTTCTTTCCAGCGTTCCAGTTTTTAGTGTTTTCTGGAAAGAAAAAGCTGAACCTCTGAGTTCTTCACGGTTGGTCCCTTACTGTTTGTGAGGAAATTGATCTCCTTGCCTGGTTGCGCAGGCTCTCGTAAGAGTCTTCAGTGGTGTTATGGGAGGATGCTCTGAAGCAATAAAATGCCCCTTCATGGTATATTGTTGCCAGTGGTAGAAGTAGCAAGACCAAAAGGACTTTACTGTGGCTATTCTTCTTGTAGTGCGTTCTGTGTGTGTTTTTTCTCCTATCCAGCGTTTTCTTACAGGTAGCAAAAATGACCGCGTGTGCGTTCATCTAGCAGAAGGTTAAAACACTTCCCACTGACAACACTGATTGGTCTGCTACATGCAATTTTAACACCGCTATTTGTGCAGTGGACACACGTGCTACCTAGCTTTCTGCAGGAGCAGTTGGTCAGCCTTACTTAGTGTCAGCTTCATTACTTCTTTAAACTTCTTGGGCAGAGCACTTGATCTGTATGCTGAATCTGAACTAGTGCTTTGTTGTTAATTTGAATGGAACCAGGATTTTGACATTTGAAAAAACAAAAAAAAAAAAAACAAAAAAAAACAAAAAAACCCACACACACACCTTTGGCATATTGTTATCAATGTTGTTCTTAAAACTCAGCCAATCATAATAGTAACTTGTACAAGACCTAAAGAAGGAGCAGTAATTTCTTTACTGAGACAGCTGCCAGTCGTCTTTACTGCTTTAAAAGAATGTTAAGCAGTGTTGTTTTTCTTGGTATCTAGTGGAAAAACTAAAGATTCAATGCAACTTTATTCCCACTTTATTTTTCCCATTTTATTTTCACCCAGAACAGAGCTTTGAAAATAGTCTCTCGGATGTCAGATTATGCATTCGTATTGTTATTTGTATGTTATCATGCATGTACATGGTGTTTTTTAAACACAGTCGACATTCTATGCTCTTGAAATCTTAGTGTTCAAGGCTTTCATGCATTTGTTCATATGAGTGAAGTTACACATGTGTGAGTTGTATTACATCAGTGAGCAAAATCACATCGTTATTTGTACACATCGTTATTTATATGGTCAGGGCCTAAGTAATTCTGGCGTTAATCAGACTGACAGTACTTGTCCCTTGTGACTTTTTTTGAACCTATTTTTCAGTTTCAACAGAAGCATGATATATCATGATAAGGTCAGACAAGCTTACTTAATGGCCTCTTTGGATAGTAGAGTCAAATCTAGAAATTTTATGCAACCTAACAGTAACTACCTAACCAGGCAGTCTGACTGTTGAATACAGCTTTAAGGTAGTGCAAATAGAACTTGAGAACTTGAGTCTTCTTGGGGGGGGCGTGACCGTCCGAACAGTCTGATCCTTTTGAGGAAGGAGTGGATACTCATTTACTTTACGGTGCATTGAAAGATTCTTGCTGTCTAGGACTGTTGTAGTAGTGTTAAATGAAGCCTGGTAACTCTCTCGCTAATGCAATTCAACTGTTAGGAAAAATCATCATAGGTAAATTTGACCTTGCTAACTCTTCAGCTGTTCTCTTAATGTCTGGAAAGAAACCTGTTAAAGCCTTTTGGAAATGGTTCAGGTTCTTTGGTTTGTTTTGATCCTAAAATGTGACTGAAAATGGAAAGAACTGTGTTTTAACGGAAATGCTAAAATTTCCCTTTCTGCTGAAGACCATTGTGGCAAATTCCTGAATCCTCTTGAACAATTCAGTAAGGAAAGATAGATGAAGAAGGAGCCCCTTTATCTAAAGTTAATGATGATGTATAATTTATTGAAAAGTGAAGGCCGACCTGTATCCACAAACATATAGGACAGCCAACTCTGTATTATGCAGAGGTTAGGATAATTCACAGAATCACAGAATGGTTTAGGTTGGAAGGGACCTCTGGAGATCATCTAGTCCAACCTCCCTGCTCAGGCAGGGTCCTCTAGAGCATATTTCCCAGGATCACATCCAGACGGGTTTTGAACATCTCCAGGGAAGGAGACTCCACGACCTCTCTGGGCAACCTCTTCCAATGCTCTGTCACCCTCACAGTGAAGAAGTTTTTTCTCAGGTTCAGATGGAACTTCCTGTGGTTCAGTTTCTGCCCGTTGCCTCTTGTCCTGTTGCTGGGCACCACGGAGAAGAGGCTGGCCTCATCCTCTTGACACTCCCCCTTCAGATACTTGTACACGTTGATGAGATCCCCTCTGAGTCTTCTCTTCTCCAGGCTGAACAGGCCCAGCTCTCGCAGCCTTCCTTCCTAGGAGAGGTGCTCCAGGCCTCTAATCATCTTTGTAGCCCTCCGCTGGACTCTCTCCAGTAGCGCCGTAGTTGTGTCATAAAACTTGTATCTGTCACTTCCAGTTTGTCAGACGTTTCAGGATGCTTAATTTCATATGTTGACCTACATCTGAGACCTAACCCTAGAAACCCCATTTTATGCCATTGATGTCATTGCAGTGCTTTTACGATTCTCTGTGCTTCTATAGCAAAAATAAAGTATATGGCTCTGTTGATGAGCAGCTCTGTACCACTTTTGCAGCACTGAGATTCTTCTGGCTTTCCCATGCTTTGCTCTCTTCATCTCATCTTGGCCTGGAGGCCTTATATTGCAGTTGCTGTCTTCCTTCAGGAAGAATTTTTTTTTTTTTTTTCAGCCTGTGAAGCCTGCTTCTTAATTGGCTAGAGAAGCCTCTCAGGGTTGAGAAACGCGCTTTCACACCAGGTGTTAGGAGTACTGCTATTTGTAGTCCCTGTTGCTTATGGGAATGAAAAGGTGCTTTTGTACCAAAACTTATGAAAGACTGGCAAAGGTAAAAATTTGTCATCTCTGCGCATAACTTGTGAGAGGATGGGGAAAAACTCCAAAGCTGTCAGAAAGCTACAACTTAACAGCTCTCCTTTATTTGGCACAGTGTTGAATTTAGTTATCTGTTGTGCTTTCTTGCCCAAGCTGCATAAGTGAAGCACAGTTTTATGCTCCAGGAAGCTTGCGTTTTTGAAGTCTTTATTTTAATATGCAGTGCTATATCTATTGCAGAAATTTGCATTTGTTTCAGTACTTGGGGATAACTGACACTACTCGTACTTTTGGGCATTGTCCTGTATGACAACAGGACAACTTGCTTGTGTTGAACTACCGAAATAAGTATAGAAGGGTCAGCCAGGTGCCTATGTCTGGGATAAAGCATTGGAGCATGGTCGCATACTAGTTCTGAATACCAGGGGAAGGAGTAAAAAAACATGCTTTGAGAGAGTTGAAGTGTTGCAGGAAGATCACACAGTTAGTTATAGTATTTGTATATGCTTTATGCAGTGAACTCCGTTTTATAATTAACGAGCTTCTGATAGTGCTGTGAGATGATAGGGAAGTTGTTTCCATTCCAGAGGTGGAAAAGCAAAAACATGGAGGGCGGGAAAACAGTAAGCTTTTAAAGTCATTGGAGGATAGGTGCTCACTAAACCCTTTTCCTGTGTCAGACAAAAAATGAGTCTACAGCCTGAAATAGATCGGAGGTGCTTGACTTTGGAGACCTATGCTCTGCCTAGGTTATTCTCATTTTCTAGCAAGATCCTTTTGGTGGCATTATCATGTTGGTAATAAAAAGAAATAGAACGTGTTCGTTTTCTGCGTTGCAGTGCTTTCGATTGAACTTTCTCAGTTTTGAGTAGCTATTCCAAGCAAAATGTACTGACTATTCTTAATCTGGCCCTGTTGGGAAGTTCAGATTTTGACACTTGATATAGCACTTCAGGACGGTTTTTTGGATCTGTCTTCCTTCCCCTCGTGATTGAAGAGACTGCGCATTGGAGGCTGTCATGATGGATCACAAAGATTGTTGTTGTTTTTGTTGTTTTGTTGTTTTGCCAGTTAACTCCTGACTCTTCTGCCTAAAAGGAATCTTTAGTGGCCTTAGCTCTGCCTGTAGGATCTGTAGCAGTACCCCTGTTCATTTGATTTTAGCATGACTCAGTTCCCTAGCTAGTATTTCCAGTGGGGCTTACCTCTTTATCAGCTATCTGTTTGGGACTGAAAGGTAGTATGTGCGAGGTGACATCTGAGCAGAACTGAATTGATGGGTGCGGGAAGGGTCAGCCATGAAAGTGGCAAGTGGAATGAGTTAGATGTTGTAAGCCAGAAGCAGTGGGTATGTGGAGGAGAGGCAGGCTTTTTTGTCCTAATGGCTGGGAGGAAATGCAACTCGTAAAGCAAAATGACCCAGTGTATGACAAAAATGGGAAGAGGATTGTCTGCTGGCTCTTACTGGACTGTTAGCTGCATTGTTCACTTCCGAAGGTGCTGAGCCCCTCTGGGCCCCAGGGCATTACTTGGAGTTCTGGGTACTCAGTACTCCTGGACATCTGGCCCCAAAGAGGCAGACAAATGGTGGTTGTTTTCTGACGGTTCCAGAGAGGTTTGAGAAGATGAGCACAGAGTAATATTCTAAATCTTTTTCAAACTGTCTGAAATGTGGGTGGACAGCCCAGTACCTTTAATAACCATTTGTTTTCTACAGAATGGGAACAGAGCTATTTTTGGCTCCTTGCTATCATTGACCTTAAAAACTACAAGAGAAAAGCCATAGGAAAAAACACTTTTGAATGTTGTAGTATAAGCCTTGCTCACTACGTATGAAAGAAAGTTCCCTTTCACCCAGCAATTGCTTAAAATACAGGTATAGCAGCACACCTGGAAGACCTTAAAAACTTAGGCAAGAGGAGACGTGGCAAGCATGATTTTGCCTGAACATGTTTCACGTTCCTTTCTAAAGAGAATCTGTATGTATGTTGCTCTCAAGAAACTGTAGTTTTTTCTGCTGCCTTCTTTAACCCTTCTTTAACAATCTGCATCAGCCTGTGTGTTTTCAGTGCTTAGCTGGGCTTTGCAGGTGCTCAAGAATATTTTATGTTGCCAGTAGGAATGCACCATCTTTATTCCATATAGTTTCAGTGTTAGGCAGACTGTATTTGCCTGCAGGTAGTAAACTCAGGTTGTCATATTGAGGTGCACATGGTATGTGGTATGTTTCTGTATTCCCCCCCCCCCCCCCCCCCCCGAATTCCAGAACGCTAGAGGAGGCATTTTTGACAGTTTTTCAGAATGACTGAATAACTTAGCCTCCTTTTCTTAGAAGGCACTTTAATTGTTTAATGTAAGTTTTATACACATTTGAGAAAACGTATTAAAAACCTATACCTTTTGTATACCTTTAGTGAGGCCCAAATCTGTTTCTCTGCTACAAAACTGAGGCCATAATGCAAAAAGAGATTCTACAGTGGAGTCAGTTGCAACAGAAAAGTGCTTTGCCCAGATGAAAAAGCAAAAAAATCTTTTGAGATTAAGATATTAATTTATAATTAAAAAAAAGAAGTGTGGAGGTTGGTGAGTGATCATGGGTAATGCTGATTTGTACAGCATCGATGAAGCAACTGCTGAGTCCCTTCTAATTAGCATAAATGACAGTGCAACTGTCTAAAAGCAGTTATGTTGTAACTAAATGATCTATGGCCTCTAAGAGGTGTTTATCGTCATAATGAAAATTAATTTCAAAAGCTTTAGGCAAAATGGAAATAATGCTGCTGAATGGTACCTACCACAAAGAGGTGTTCCTTTTCCTGCAATTCCTGGGCCTTATAGCTGAGTTTGTTCTCAAAAAAAAAAAAAAAAAAAAAAAAAAAGACATACTAACAAGTAATTTTGATCTGTTAGCCTTTGTGCTGTCATGTTTTGTTCAATGAGAGGTTAAAAATACCCCAAAGGAGAGAGACAGAAATATTTTTATAAAAACAGCTGTGTACTGCTGTAAGGTGAAACGGCCTGGGAGACTGGCCCCCACGTTCAGACTAGAGGCCCAACCCTGGAACTGCCGTGCGTGGACCATTTGGATGATAAAGGCGTTGATGTATATAACATTAAAACCCAGCTCTGCAAAGCAAACTATGTGAAAGACTTGTTACTCTGCAGGAATTTCTGCTATCAGTAGATCTCTTGATGGTTAAAGCTAGTCTATAATTTGGCAAACGCTTCTTTCGGCAGCAATGAATCTAGACAGCTCTTTCTTCTTGGTACTGTGCTCTCAGTTGTGCTGGTATGATTGCCTCAGGAGTGGAGGGAAGCAGATCAGTGCCCTGACTGGGCTAGAAATAACGAAAAGGAGAGGTTAACGTTACTGGTCATTTCTTTAGACTTAAGTTAGTTTAAACTCCGTTCCTGTCCCATCTCCCCTCTCCCAGCTAGTTTTTCCTTCTCTCTGGCTTCTCTCAGTTATGCCAGCACAACTGTTGGTGGGAATGTGCAATGAACTGATCAGTGGGCAAATCCATGGTAAAAGTAACCACTGGCAGGGGGGAAACCAGGAGGCTTTAATTTTCAACCTGGATTATTTCATTGCCCAAGTAATTTTTGTTGCCAAGATAAATACCCATAGAACTGTAGTTTCTTCTGCAAAGCAGGGATGATGACACATAGCTACCTCACTGGGATAAATGCATCGAAAGGGCTGTGATGCTCCCAAACGGAATGGTGATGTGGGCTAAAGTGGGAATGGTTAGATGTCTGTCTTTCATTCTTGTTCCCATTGACTGTTTACACAGACTTGTGTGGGTTATTTGACTGCCACCATGCTGGGTTCTTAGTGTGCTTATTTTTACTTCTGCTATTGTGGATTTTGAGACAATCAGTTTCCACTGTGGTTATGGGAAACTTAACGCAAGTTGCACTAGATGAGACTGAAGACTTGTGACTAAAGGATGCCATCTCTGCATTTGTGCAAGATTAGCCTAACTTTAACATAGAATATAAATCCTCCAAGATGTAATTGCAAGAGTTAACTGATTCCTTAGCCTACTTGCCATTTGCAAAGAGGTCAAAATTTTTCTGTTAATGTGATTCATCTCAAATGATTGTGGGCCTGACTTAACATTATTGCAGTTAACAGGAGCTCTTCAAACAGGTTTTAAGCAGTTGGAGAGTTGTACTGATCTGGTGTTTGACTGTCTGTATAAGCTCTCTAATAGTAGAGTGAAATTCTCTCTGAAAAGACAAAGCTTTCTGGTTCCCCAAGGGTCTGACTTGATATATCACATCTGGGGATTGAGATGTCCTTCTCGTGATTTTGCAGGGGGCCGTGGAGTGACTATAAATTTCAGTTGTTCGTTGAGTTTGCTTTAGCCCTTATAAAATCAAGGGAGAAATAGTGAATATCAGAATAGGAGCGAGGTTTTACTAGAGTGAGTTTCTCTTATTTTCTTGTGATGCGCAGGATTCTCACCCTGGAAGCCGTTTGAACTGTAGCAAAGATTAGTTGCTGGGTCAGCATGTTATGTGGGCCTACAGTGTATCCTTTCAGAGAGCAGCAAACAGATGTTCAAGCAAAAATAAATAAATATACTAAAAAATGACTTTTCCTCTCTGCATTAGCTGCCGTTAAAGAAGTAGAACTTGGGGGCTGGTTGAGGGGTGGAATGGGGAAGCTTACGTAAATAATATTTTACTACAGAGACAGGCGCTCAGGAAGCTCATAGGTGTCCAGTTGCAGAATTAGCTTCCATGATGGATTGACGGTTCCTATGTTGTCTTTTCAGCAGTTCTTGTATTTTTATCAGAATTTTTTTTGAGACGTGCTTTCCATAAGTGTCATCCTAGACCTCCCTCCCCCGCCCCCTACCCGGATCATTTGTTTATTTTTGAATGAATATCTTTTCTTATAAGACTATGGAGCGCTGAGCTATCAATATTGTCATAGTAACCAGAACTGCAGGACTGGCTTTCAGCCAGAAATTATGGTGAACCATGGCTTGAACATGGGTGTCTGTGGAAATGAAATAAGCTATAATTTTGGGGGAATCAATGAAGTAGTATTTGTGTTTTGCATTTTTTTTTTCTGGAAGGTATATTGAAGATCTTTTTTCACTACAGATCCTTTTTTACTTCTGTCATTTTAAAGGCAGGAAGGTTATTCTCAAATTGCATGTTTCTTGGACATTTGAGTAGTAAGTATGGCTTTTCATGGTGAACGTTTCTCCTGTGTAGGGGGGTGTCTTTTGTTTTTTTTAGCTAAGCTTTAAATTCAAAAAATATGAAACTTGTTTGAAATAGAGCAACTTGATTTAATTACAGGCGCATCTGAGAACAGGCTTGTATGCCGTGTGTGTGAATGCGGTGTCTGTGTAGGACAATAGATTGTGATAATTGCAGATCAGGGTTTTCTAAAACGCAACATCAATTTCTATAAATGCTATTTGTGCCTGCAGTGAATCCCACCTTTTGTTTATATTTATACATAAAAAGAAAGTAATTGCAGAGCACAAGTATATGCACACAAATGTAAATGTGAGTAGTGAGACTGTACCCTAGGCCTACATTCAAATGCTGCTGCTGTTGAGGATGAGTGCTTCATCTTCAAGAGAAGGGTCAGAGGGTGTGTGGTGGATTTCTTTTTTTTTTTTTTTTTTTTTCCTTCCTTCAAGGTGGCAGATTCCCTTATTTTGCTTAGATGATATACTTGAAGAGCCATCTGAAATACCTTTATTGTATCCATTTGCGTAGGAATTGAGCATGAGTTTGCAGTGAGAGACTAAAATCACACTGAAGACCTGTATTTAGTTTGGGGGGAGGGTTGGATTCCTCTGTAAAAGATTTCATTTTCTCTTGGTGGATGCTTTCCCAGTACCTTGGATGGGAACAGGACTGAATTTTGAAGTGCATTAGGTTGGCATTTCAGTCTTTTTGAGCTTTAGACTATGAGTTTGACTAACAGCCCTTTTTGCGGAAGGAAGAGATTGGAAGGGTCTTTGAAAAGTAAAATTTCTAGTCGCAGATTGCTTTTATATTATATTTGTCAGGAATAGAATCTGTTGCTTATCTGAATTATGTTGCTTTCTTTTCTGACCTTCGCGGATTTGTGGAGCGTGTGTATATAAGATGCATTTACTGAAGTGTTAGGGAGAACTTCAGACATGAAAACTTTTCACTGATGGCTTGGAGCTGGAATGTTTTATTAATTAAGGAGGAATCAGTACTGTCAGTTCAAGTTTACTATAAACTTTTAATAAACTTATTTACAAATTTGAATACTGTATAGTCTTGAAGGTGGTATTTCTATTAAAAATCATTTTCTATTATGAGTGGTATACCGGATAACTGTCCTCCACGTCGTTCCATTTTATTTATTTATTTTGCTTCTTTGGCTTTTTGTCAGCAGCTTAACAGCTTTGTGTTTTAGGTATGTGTGTGTGGTTGTGTGTGGCTTGGTTTGGTTTTGTTCTTAAATCACTTTTGTTCTTGCTAGTCTCTGCATATCTCCTTGCTAAGAGCAGAAATCCCATTGAATATATCAGGTCATTGAAAGTTTGCTGTGAACTCCTGTAGAGAAGTCCTATGAAGGCAGTCTGCTTTATTTTACAGTTTAATCTTAGAGATGGGAGAATGACCATTAAAAGAATACTTTTTTTTACAATATTTCATTCTTTCTGTAGGATCTTCTATCAAAGAGCTTTATTAATACCTAATGAATTAGGTATAGCAGTATTTCTGTATTTCAGCTCTCTTGTAAGTGGTATTACATCCTTTTAAAAAGAGGCATAAAGAGATTATGTACTTTGTGGCAGAGGTGAGAAGAGAATCCATCTCTGTGTCACACAGGCACGTTCTTTCATTGCTGGCTTGTTTTATTGCTACAGCTTCTTCATTTGCACCTGTTGCTTGTGTGTTCTACAATTTTAATAAAAATGACAAAAGAAAACCTCGGCTTTCACATTGTCACCTGGTGCAGGTTGTGCTTTGGCCACAACAGCTGATCTAACTGAGAGCCGAATTTTGCCAGTGTTGTCTTATAAATGTGCATCATATTTTTGTGATTAATTTCTCTTAAGTCACTGGGAATGCTTGTACACTCTTACTCCCAGTAGATAAGCACATAATTATTGCAAAGATTGGACAGAATATTGTTCTGTGTCAAGGATCCTGATGCGTCTCACTTATTGTTTTGTTTTCCATCTTCATTTAAAAAAAAAAAAGGGCACAGATTCAGCATATGGAAGAATACAGGTAGCTCATTTGTTTTTGTTTTCTTTAGCTACTTAGCTGTGAATTTACTCTTTTGATTTTATTTTATTTTTTCCCCCCCAGGCTGTCTCAAAGAAATGGCAGGTGTCGTCTTTTGCTTTGCAAAGCGTTTCCTGAGATTCATTCGAAGAGTTGCTTGCAATCTAGTTCTTTTGGAAACCTATAATGAGAATTTAAAAGGTCAGCAGCCTTAGCCCTAAGCTTTTCTAGCTGTGCATTATGGTAGCTTGGAGAGGCAGGCTGATTTGTTGATTTAGCATGTCATATTTGATAAGGTTTTCCAGCTGTCATTTACTTGTGAATAGTAAGAGTAGACCACCTGGCTATATATTGGAGTGTACTTTTATTTGGTTATTCAAACGGCTCTGCAAAATATCTAGAATTTTCTAGATAGCTCTGTCCGTTTCCCTAATGAATAGGGAATGATGAGGCTCGGGTCAGTAATCAGTATGAACCAAAGTGAGGCATGTTTTTCCTTGAATATCTGTATGCAGCCCTCCAGAAATACCTACCCCACGTGGTAAGCTGTTTGGGAAGAGAAAGGGTGTGGCACCCCACAGTATCCATTCCGTGACTGTAGGAGACCTGAAAAGGGAACTCTGAAAAGTGAATTGCTTCTAACCTGAAGGTCTCTGAATGGAATTTGATGCAAGTGCCTTTTGCCTTCTCTTGAAGTAATGCTACTATTTGCTGTAGCAGGTCAGTGCCGTTTGTATACCCGTATCTCTTATGAAATCCTTCGTTGTTAGAGCCCTGGTTTTGCCTGCTGTCAGGAATGTTACAAATTCACATCCATGTTTAACTCTTGGAGCAGTTCTACTGCGTATTTGTCACTCAGAAGGCTTTGATGTCTGGCGTTTTGGGTTTGTTGCTGCTGAGGTGATTTGTCCTGTGGAAGTCTGTAAGAGTGTTTTTCTTTAGTGCTGCTTTGAGTTCCACACCTGTGGTGTAATAGCACTCTTGAGGAAATAATAGTTTTAAGTCTCTTCTCCAGCTGTGTACAGATGGGAGTGTTGACATCACTGGTTCAGCGGGGCAAAAGATGCGGTATGGGTGGATCCGCTACCCAGCTGTGTGGCGGTACTGAGAATGTGTGGAGAAACAAGAAGTTTGTTACACGTTGCAGCAAAAATGTGCTGTTGGAAGGACTCATTGGGACCACCAAATATTGGTTTACTTCCCCTCTCAGAATCTCGGTTACCCCCTCCGCCACTTATATTTAATGAAACAAAAGAACAAATTTGTTCCTCAATGCAATTGTTTCATTATGATGCTGCTGTGTTTACAGCATATGCAACTGAGAGAGATTAGGTGTGGGGGAGAGAGGAAAAGGAAATCTCAGTGGCCCTTGTGTGCTTTCAAAAGCATCTCTCTGCGTTTCTAGGGTGCCCTAAAATGCTTTCTCTCCAATGTGAGTTGGTCTGTATGGGTTTTCCCACTCTCTATTAAGTACATTTCTTTTACTTTTTTTTTTTCCCTCCGTTCTTCACAAAATAACGTGCTGGTGCAGGAGTGAATATCCAATAGTGAGGATTAATACCAACTGCTGAGGTTTTATTTCTGTTTTCTCTCTGACTATGCTGTATCAAAAACCACTTTTCCTTGCTTCCTAGGTTGGCAGAAACTGTTAGGTTCATGGGGTTGGCTAATGGAATCTGAGTGTATTCACGCAGTTACCGTTCTGACTTACCTGGTTCCTGCAGAAGCCAGTAACGGATTTTAGTTGACTTCATTGAGGCTTTGCATGAGCAAAGGCAACTCTGTGAACTGTACTTGCAGGATCCAGAGCTTGTGACATGACTCTGATAGTGTAGAATGTGATTGCTCCCCAGTGAAAGAGCTAAATATCATCCAGCATCTTTCCTCTGTGTGAATGCAGGGCTTGAAGGTTCAGGTGCTTTTGCCAGTTCTAAAATGGATGCAACCCTGGCATAATGTTGTGGAAAGGCCTTGGTGTTCTTAGTGATATGTTGAAAATGAGTAATAGATTCTTTATTGCTGCATGGGGAAAACATGATTGTGGACCATCACATGAAGCAAATAAACTTCTTTATGTGGTTTTATGTTTTCTTGTTGTTTTATTTCTCCCTTGAATAAAGTTTGTTTTTTTTTTTTTTTCTTCCTTTGGTATAACCTGAATTCTGATCAAAGTAAATGTTTGTCAGAAATCTTTTTAGTCCACTAAAGGAGACCAGAAGAATCTTGTGACTGAAATGCAGAATGAGGACTCAAATTTGAACCGCCTCCTGTACTCTATTGTAGGTACTCTTCAACAGGGGGAGAAATTGGAGTGAGTGGTGTTGTCTTGAAAAATATGTGCTAGAGTCGGGAGAGTTCCCTCTGTCTCCCCATTCCTCCTGTGCTGTACATCATATTGGCACTTTCTTTGTCTGTTGAGTTTTATGGATGGTATGGATTTTCCTCATTGTTCCAATTGGGAATGAATGAGGGGGAGGAGAATGAAGTAATGCTTCCTCGAAGACATTTGTGGCTGCTAGTAAATTTAGTGCTGTGCCCTCTCTACCTCATCTGGAGAAACTACTGTCTCTAGCTGCCATGGTAAATATCTAGCTAGCACCAACAGCAAGGGTTTGAATTAGGTATTTTCAGAGTCATCATCAAATGAAGCTATGTTATGGTTTTATTATTTTACCCGAGTTCATAATGGTGTTTGTCCTATCTAGAAGATATTTAAGAAGTCTACACGTAAATAGGTCTTGCAGAGTATCTGACAGCTGCTAGCAGCAATGTTTCTAAAGGACGGTAGCGTATTATTTTGACCCTTGAGGGAAGTGGCAGAGTAGTGAGCATTTGTGCTCTTTTGTTATTTGCCCTGAGGTCAGATGGGAACAAAGCTAACCAATATTTTTAGTATGAAAGTAAATAGCAGGATATAAGGTAAGAAAGAGACAAATTATGGCAGTTACTGTGTTTTTTTTCCCTGCAAACTTTAGAGATACTTGATGAACGTGTCTTGTTTAAACAGAAACAAATTGGTTAAACAGAACACGTCATTGGTTAGGGGAAGAGAGCACTTCGATTTCACAGTTAGTATAAAGGACAGTATTTCAGGGCAAAGAATGAGCTATCATGTCCCTGATAACCCCATTTGACAGCGTAGCAGATGTGCTGGAAATAACTCTGTGTAGACAAGTTCTTCTACAAAACTTTGTTTTTCTTTGTCTCTAAGGCTCTTGTGCTTAGAATCCCCTTGATTCAGCTGTTCAGAGCCTCAACCTGAAGCTTTTTGTTCGTTTTTTTTTTTTTTTTGGAAAAACAAAACCAAAAAACTTTGACATGCAGGTTAGACATGGTTGTGGCCTCATGGTAGTGTTTAAAATGAGGACTACTGGGCTTTTTTGCTCCCCTAAATCTAGATAGAAAGTTGTCACCTTCACTTCAACCAGATCTTTAGAATGAACTTATCTGATCTCTTTTCTTGTACTGAGTCCTGAAGTTCTTACTAGCAATGTTTCAGTCACTGGACCAGCTTAATGGGTTTGTCGTAGAAACATTCTCCTATGGTAGAGTTCATCTGTCCTAACTTGGGCATTTAGAAGTTGGATGGCTGTGTCCGAGCTGCTTATTCTGGGCTTCCTTGCTGTAGCTGATGCAGCTAAATAAGCACCTCCAGAGGGTGATGAGTCTGACCTGTCTTTAATGCTTGCTGTAGGATAAGATTAATTCCCACTGTGCAAAGGTGCCAGTTTTTTTTCCATTGACTATAAAGATAGTCCGGGGTTTATTAGCTTGCACTTGGATTTCTGACACAAATGGCAATGAACGCGCACCTCTTAGAGATGCGTCATCTCTGTATCTCAGAATGTTTTTTGGCAGATGAAATGCAACTTTTTTTTTAAATTCTACACACAGAAAAATTGAGTTTCAGAAAGGCTGCAGGATTTCCTAGCTAGTCAGTGCTTAATTTTCTCCTCTGTCTCCCTGTATCCTTCACCTCATGTTGAGCTGTGAAAGTCTTTCCCCTCTGGGGAAAACTGAATAAGACTACAGGGACTGGGACATGATTGAAACTGTTGGTGTAATTGTCCTCATGTAAGCTGAGGTTGGGTTTACAGTCCCAATTTACATAGGTGAAGTATGGTGACAAAAACAAGATAGCAAGTAGAGACACCGTTTTCATTTCCTTTCAGGTGCTCTTGTGTTATGTACCTGTTAGATAGTCAGCATCTCCGTGCATCCTTTGTCTGACCAGAGAGCTCTGTAAAGGACAGTAGAAGAAGGTGGAAAGTGTAAGTGAATTAGCTTTGTAGTGCATGAGATGATGTGGCAAAGTTGGCTATATCTCATTGAAATGGATAAAAATGCTTTAAAAATGGCTGTTAGCCTGCGCTTGGTTCTTTTCACTTCATTGTAAATTCAAAATACTCATGAGGAAACCATCACAGAAATGTAATGGAGGCATCTCCAAAAATGCTGGGCCTGTTGGGGCAAGAACTTGTGGAGTGGCTCTGTGTTGTCTTGAAACGTAATCCAAAGTTTAGCTAGAGCTGAAGATTAAAGACAGTGTATTATAAGTATTCATTGATTTCTAATATGTATTACTTTATCTGAGGGCTTAAAGTTCAGTGAAGGTGATTTTATAACTATATTGCAATTCAGTGGTTGGTACTGGGCAAATATAACAAAGATTGATTACAGGATAAAGCTTTCCTAGGTGTTAACTTTCCATGCTGGGGTGAGATGTATGTGTCGTGTCAGTGTTGATCTTGAATTTTGGACCTAAATGAAACTGGACTTTTGTGGGAAGGAGATTGTCTTGTTTGCTAGTATTTTAAGCTAGAGTGCTGAATTCTACAGGAAGACCAAAGTGATACAGTTCCTGCCGCTCTTGAGCACTGCATCTCTGCTGTGTTTGTCTGTATTGCTTTTACAATGCCCATTCCAGAATTGGAAAGTCACATGTTTTCCTTTCTTTTTGCGGCATTCACCTTTATTGAAACAGCTTCCTTTATTGAAAGAAGTAGATCAGAAAGCTGCTATTTCATTAGGAAAGCAACTCTTAACTGAAATCTGGAGTTGTTGACAATCAAAACAGCTCTGAAGAGTGCAGTGGTGTTGTTCTATTGTTGTCTAACTCTGTGTAATGGTTGTTTATGTGTTTTCTGTCAGTATATTCGTGTGAGGTGAACGCTTTCCGTTTTCCAGCCACAAGTTCAGTTACGTGGTCAGTGTGGCTTGCATTTTGGTCGGGCAAAATATGAAGCATGATGGTGGTTGAGTGCCATGTGATTAGTTTGAGAGAACATAATATTTTCCTGTAATGTTCAGAAAGGAAGCCTTTTTGGTGACCTACTTTTCTGTTTCAGAATTAGCGGCACCAGCTCTTTTCCATGTTTCTCTTTTCTGATTTCTACAGTGTCTCTGCTGCTGCATGACATGTAAATCTCTATAGAAAAAAACAGCTGAAAATTTGACTTGACTTTAGTGAAAGGACGCTAATGTATGTTTTGGTTAGGAATTCTTAAGGGCTTGCGAGATGAAAATCTTATCTCCGTTGAGAAAAGAAGTGGGTAGCTATAGGCAACACTATTGTGGTAGACAGTCTAAAAGGCAAAACTGTGCATGGTGTGTTAAGTTGTGTGTCTGAATGTTAAGAAAGCTTTTTAATAGGTACTATATTTATTAGGAGTCTTTTATCTTAACGTAGATGCAACTAGAAGGCCAAAGCCCTCAGTCTGTTCTTAATTGTGGTTCTTTTCAATTGTCATTATTCTTTACTAACAGAACCTTGAAAAACTCCTGTGTTGGGTGTGCGTGGACAAAATAGGAGAACAGCAGGAACGAGAGCGATCCTTATGATTTGGTAGCGCCGGTGGTAAGGACTAGCTGCCACCAAAGCAGCGCAAATTGAAAACCAAAGAGGAGTAGTAGAAAATGGTGGTGATAGTCTGATTTCTTCTGCTGCTTCTTCCAGTGCTGGTAAACATCTAGTATTTTTGGATTTGGACAAAGCACAATCAGCAACCTTTTCCCGAAAAGGCATGGTTCTAACCTGTCACCCCTTAGATTCTCTGCTTGCTTTTATAAGCATTTAAAGTACGTTATGATGCACAAAGCGCAAGCTCCAGTTGAAGTAAAAGGCTGAGCTTTGATAGCTGCACTAAAATTCAGCACGTCCATTAGACAGTGATTCTTCCTCTTTTTCCTAAAACACCATAGCTCATGTGAATTACTGCATCATATGAGCTGTTGCTGGATTGTCTGTCTGAAAGATTATCTTTTGAAGAAATTGGTTCTGCTTTTCCCCTTCACTGGAGCTCTGGTTATAGCGGTTTGATGGAAAGAAAATGCAGGCTTGCTTCCTGTGTTAGGGACATAGCTTTACTCCAAGACCAGAAGGAACTGTTGCCATGATCGCATCTGACTTTCTGGTGATGCAGGATGTAGAATCTGTCCTTCTGGAAAGACATCCAATCTTGACTTGAATTCTTTGTTTCCACGATTTTTAAAAACAATCTTTGGTTCTTATCTCTATATTCTTTTTTCTTTTTTCTTCTCTGATACTTTTGTGTTGTTGCAGCTTCTTCTCCTTATTTCCACCTCCTCTTTATTTCTTTGGGATGATGCTTGTGGTAGAAGCTGATGCTTCTCATAGATACTGTTCAGCCAGACCACGTTTACTGTTGTGTCTAAGTGGAGTGACATGAGAGCAAAGAACAGAAGCAGAGCCAGGTGGTGAGCTGCTGCACTAGCTCTCAGCACGGTCGAAAAGATTCATTCTTGCAATCTGCCTGCATTGGAAGTTCCTGCAAGAAGGAGAAGTCCAATAAGAAGTAGGGCACATCTGGGGTCACACAGCTGTTCCTGCCCTGCATTGCTTCTCACCTGCTGCTTCTCTTCTGGCTTGTCTGCACTTGTCTGCTTGTTGGAAGTTAGCTTATTCTATGAAGTAACAGATTTTTTTTTTTGTGCCTTTTTGTACGCATCCACTGGTCTATTAAGGCACGTTATTGGAACTACTTTCGAAGCAGTTTTGCTGGGGTGGAGCACAGCATATGGGAGCCCAAACCTCTTGTTACAGTTTAACAGTGCTCTTCTGGTATCTCAATACTTCACTGAAGGCTGCCGGGATCGTATCTGTTTGCCTGTGTGTTCTCCTTAGCGCCATGATTATTCTGATTGGATGCTTAAAGGCTGGCACGAATTTGAGGCCTGTCTTTTGCACGCCCTACAAACTGGAAGTTGCATGTGCCTTTGTGCTTATTTGCTCACCGCGATGCTTGAACCTCACTTTCCTCTGAACAAGGCTATTTTCCTTAATTAAGACATAACGTTCTTGGAAGCCAAATGCAAGAAAGGGGTGCAACTGAAATTGCAAGGTGGCAAAATGTGCTGATTGGGCTGTGGGAATGAAAGATATGCAGAGAAAATTAATATTTACAGGTACTCCTAACTCTGCTTTTGCATCAGCAACGGCTACTCTTGTGCTGGCAACTTGAAGTTTCTTCATCTGAAGTTTGTTGAGTTAGAACGACGTCTTATTGCTTTTATTGTCTCCTTTGCTTGAGCGTCATCTCATCTTCTACTTACGAATTCTTGTCTCTTTCCTTCCCTTACGTCTTTTTGGTTTGCCAGACAGCACTGCAAAACTTTCAGACCTGATATCCATTTGAAGTCGTTGCAGCTCGGTTCACACCTATGCCTTGCAGTATTATTCAGGAAAACGTTTCGCAGAGGTCTAACACTGAATATTGAAACCGATGTGCTTATCTTCATTGAAGGGATGTGCGGCAAATGAAATCCAGTGGGTATTTTTAAGCAGGCACTGGGAAGTTTAAATAAGGGCACTGGGAAGTTGTTTTTGCTTTCCTCTGTTATGGTAGAAGACTTCATGTGTTTATAGTGCTATGCTCCCCAAACTGTTCTCTCATCCCCTCTATTTCAAAAGTTACCACGGAAATAAAAATTTCAAACATGGAAACATTACAAAGCACTGAACTATCACTGAAAAAACAAATTGGAGGTTGGGGGAAAGATGTATCCATTTGGAACTGTAAGTTCCAATTAAAATCCTTACAGATTTCTCCTCTTTTTCTTTGTCACGTTGACTTCAAAAAGAATTTTGTGATGATTCACCTCCATGGATGGAGAGAGAATTTTGTAGCGTAGATAAGAGTGGCTGAGAGAGAAAAAGGAAGGCTTTAAAAAATGAGTCTGAGGGAATAGCTACATGAATCTCTGAAACAGGACTTTCTTCTCTTTATCTTCACTGCTGGGTTTTGTGTGACACTGGGGTCTGGAAATCCTTTTTGGAGTAAGGAAGTAGGAAGGAAGGGAACTGGAGATTGACATTTAGCATATATTGCCTCAGGGGTGGGTCTCACATATGTGATCCTAAACAAATGTGTGTTGTATGCATTAGCAGAATTCTTGTTTTAATCATGGCAGTGCTTCTCATTCAAAAATTTCCAAGCTAAGTAAGTAAAGCCGGCAAGTCACATTAGCCCTCTCTGTAGACGAGGAAATGGGGAAAAAGGAAAAGAAAGTGACATGCTGAATTTCATATGAGGGTTTAATGGCAGAGTTAGGACTATAGGCAGAATCTTCAGTCTCTGGCCCACGGACAGCTTTGAGCTCTGTGCTCAGTTAATGGTACTTTTTTTGTCTGTAGGGGTCACAGTAACTTGGAATGAGTGGTCATGAGAGCACTGTCGTGCCCAGAATCACTCATTTGGTCCATACGTGACTCCCTGTCCATCACTAAGCAGCCTCTCTCAGGGAAGATTGCTGGGAAAGACCACAAAGTTAGCTGAATAGCCTGGTGAGCCCCATGTCGAATTACAGGCTGCAGGCTGAATGCCTCCTTTCTTTCAATTGTTAGGCTGCAAGGAAGGAGGGATTACAGGAGACCCTGCTTTGAGGGCAAGGAAGGCACATCGATGCCTGGTATTGATGGTACAGGGGCAGAGCGTGTTTGTTATGAGCCACACAGAAGAGATATATTTGCCCTGGTATGAGTGAGACTGAGTCCTGTGTATCGTAGCCTACAGGCTTAAGAACTAGGTAGAGCGACGCTGGAGAACTGGAGACAAACAAAACCTCAGGCATGAGGGACAGGCTGGGCAGAATTTTGTGATCTACTTTAAATGGTTATCGTGAAAGGGAGGTAGTATGCAGAGAGCTTATGGGGATGGTTGGAAAAATGTGAAAAGCCTCCTGGAGTGAGAGAAGCTTAGAGAAGCTGTGAAGTGTGTTGCAGTGTAGGGTTTTGGTAATTGAATGTTTTTTGTTTCTTCTTTATTGTTCTGCTCCTTAGATAACGGAATGCATCTTTTCATGTAATGCTATCTGCAAAAAGGCTAGGAATGCATTACAAAGCAAAAACAAATTCCGAAATATCAATACAGTCCAAGTTCTTGCTAGGAAAACAACTTTTAAACCAAGCATTTTCATTGGAGAGGAAGCGGAAGTTTTTCAGATTGCAAAATTGCATTTTGTCCTTGTGTTAAGGCTTGAGGCAGCATAAAAAGGTGAAGTTTTTACCTCTGATTTCTGTTGGAAAGAGGCTTATTTGACAGAGAATGATACTTAGACCTGATATATGATGTATATTTCTGTCATGTTTTAACTCTCAAAAAAAAACCCTCCAAAAAAACGCCAGAAGCCCATTTTTAAACTTCAGGAATTGCCCTGCTTTCATTTTTTAGCAAGTCAGCTCATGTATTAAATTGAAATCTGTACAAATTACAGTAAATTGTAGTCAAATCAGAGTGAGGCCTAAAATAGGTCACATCGCTTTTGAAGTAAAATACACTGAAAGTTACTGTATTTGCTTGGTTGGGCCTGAAATAGTTTCTGAGGTGTTGCATCCTCCTCTGGCTGCCGTTTTTCCATTTTGTTCCTGAGTGCCGTGATGGGCCTGTTTTCTGGGCAGCAAACTGAAGAGCTCCCCCTTGTGAAGGGGAGGGGGCTGGGGGGGGGGGGGGAAGATGTATTTAACTGCTGACCCTTCTGTTCTTAACACTGCAGGTTGAAAGAGTTTTGCTCCATCTATTTGACACCAACAGAAATTCCTTCTAAAGTTTGTTATATTGTCTGAATATTAAGGGGGGAAGACATGCTGGAGAGAGAAGGGGATCCCTTTTCCCCGAACTGAGACAAGAAGTCCATTATTTGCGTATTGAAGGGTTTTTTAAATTATTATTTAAAAGCAGTGTGAGCAGATACTTTTAGAAATCTCTGCAACAAAAATATATATCACATGGAATCTTCATTAACCTCTCTTTGAATTTGCCTGTTTACTATCATAGAAAACAGCTAACCTAAAACTTACTTCATTGCTTCTTTTTTCCTGGCGTTTGACTAGCTCAATGGTTCTTTGTCCACCCCGGTGCTGACTTTCAAGGGACATATTTTCATCTTACTTGGAGGGGATAATGATTCAGCTACCTTGGTGAGTCAGCAGAATCCAATTAACCCTCTCCCAGCATGATTAACACTGGCTAGCAGTGTATTGTTTTAGGTTATAGCTGAGGGATGGTCCTTGCCCTCTTGTTGTACTTCATAGGAATTACTGTTGTATGCTGACTCTTTAAAATGGTTCTAAATGCTGTTGAGTTAAACCTATTAAAACAACTCCGCCAATGACCTTGAGCAAAAATTATTTCCAGTAACATATCAGCTGTGTTTATGTACTGCCTTAATGCATCCACGTTTCTTCAGATTCAGCTGTTCTCCATCAACTACTGTTTTGTATACCTGCATGTGTGTGCTTTATGGGAGCTACTTATGATTTTATTGGTATGTAAATATACGCATGCGTCTGCATTATTTGGAATACTGTTGCCGAAGGTACTTGAAATCATGACTGCCAATAATACCGGAGCTGAGAAGCTTGACAGCTACCTGCATAGGTACCATGCAGAGGCTTACCTGCAGTTATACTTATGAAGCTGCTTTGAAAGCACTTCTACTTTGGAAATAGCTCTGTGGGTTTCAGTGTTTATTCCATCTGTTTCCAGACCAAATATATCCACAGTGCAAGTAGAAAGGTTTTTTATTTTGCCCCCTCACACAAACCTCAGAGCTCTGTAAACCCAGCTGTCTTTGCACTCTGCTCTCTTCCCACATCAGTAACCCCAAGTTCTGCATAAGTTTTGGTAACAGATATTCGACAGGCTAACCTGCATGTTCGGGTAAGTCTCAGACTTAAAATCTGTCTTCAGGGACTGCTGCAGCCTTCCCATTGCTCCCTGTGGATTAGCTATTGGTAAGTAATTGAAGTAGGCAGGCAGTTCTGTTGACCTCGTTTTGCCCCTGAAGCAAGAGGCATATCAGCTTGCACAGCAGCTTTCAGGGACTACTCCATTGAGTAGAAAGAGGGCTGTTTGTGTTTGTTTATTTTTAAGGATAAAGCTGTTGTTCAAGAACTTTTTTTTTTTTTCTGGGAAGTATGTTTTAATGCAGTTCAAGATTCACATACAGAAACCTGAAGAATCCTGTGTAGTGGTCAGTCTTTAACTTGCAGTTGGCACGACTCTGATATGGTAGATGAGGCCTTGAGCATTCTGACTCTAGAGGGTTGAATTTTCTCTGTTATGATCGCTATAAATATGTTCTTAATGTTTAAATTTGCAGCTATGTAGCTAAATGGAGAACGGTTTCTCATTGGTATCGCAAGTCACAGAGGAGGTTAGGCTGGGAAATAAGGACATAAGGAAAGGTAAAACTTGGGAGCATTGAGCTTGTTTTAATTCATCCTGGTAACATTTTAAAGAAAACTCATCAATACAAAGAGCATTTGTTCTCCCTTACACTGCAAATGGAGAACATGTTACATGAACGGAAAACATTTTATATACTCAACATGACTCTGAAATGGCAGTTCCTAAACTGTGCTGTCTTACCGTTCAGCAACCCCTACTGAGTGGGCTGCTATTGTTCTTTGTCTTGCCTTTCCAGTAGGACTACTATGTTTCTTAATTGATCATAATTTAACAAGCTAAGCGTGGAGAAGAAAGCAAGCTTGGGCAGTTGGAGCCTTCTTGCCATAGAAACCAGTTCATGTAATGAAGTAGTTGTTGATGTCATTCTCTTTAAGCTGCAGCAAAGATTGATAATGATTTCCCATCCTTGAATATGTCTGGGTTTTTTTTTTTTTTGTTTTCAACCTGTGTATTTGGCAGCTGTGATTCAGTAGAGTCTCTAGGGAAACTAAAGCAACATAGAACAATTTAGATTTAAATTAAATTTCCAGCAATGTTAAGTATGGTAAGGTTCTTCCATTCCGACAGGACTGCACAAGCATGGGATCCAGCCTTGCGATGGCTGTTTGCATGTACTTGACTCTAAACTCATGAGCAATTCTCAGTGAAGTTGGTAAGGGGCTGTGTTATGATTACATTTAGCCACATGTCTACATTTGTGCAAGATGAGAGCAAAAAATCATATTCCATGTTTAATTAATGGTAAGTTGTGAGGCCAGCTGTGCAGACCATTTCTCATTGTAGTCACTTCTGAGTGGAAAAGTTTGTGTCCAGGATTTTTCCTCTCTTCAACTTTTTGCTTTCTTATGCTCTTCTTTGAGCTTCTAACTCTGTAGGTTGCAGAGACATATTTTGTGGAGAATATAGTCTTAGGAATGAGCACTTGATGAAACAAGTTGCGCAAGAGGAATGCTGTCTGTGTGCAAAAAAAAAAAAAAAAAAAAAAAAAACGGCTTTTAGCTCTTTAAAAACCCACTTTAACACTCCTGCTGGGTTCCTTTCACTATAAAGTAATGCAGCGGATTAGTCAGCATCATCTAATTAGGCAGGAGCAAAGCAAAAATTTTGTTTAACTGAATTGCAGCAGAGTCAGTTTTCACTCGTAGGACTTGCCTAGTGAAACCAAATGCAATAAGGACATTTTAACAATGGCATTTGAGATCTCAGAACAAGTGTGAGTGAGGTGAGGCATGCTTAAGAATTTTGCACCCGAGGAAGAAACCCAAGGTCATCTTTATCTTTGGCTCTTCAGAGGCTTACATACAGCTCGTGCAATTGTTATACCAGAGCTGTCTTCCTTGTGTTCTCTGTGTGTCTGCAGGTGGCTGGAGCGCCTCCTGGTTTCGTAACAGTTCTGGTAACTTGAGAGCCTCTCTTCCACTCACTCCTTCTGAAACGGATGGAAATAACAGTTCCTGGAGAGCCTTTTTTTCTCGTCCCTATCACTCTGTGTTGCTGTGGTGTCCATATTGGACCGTCCTGTGATTTGATGGTATTGCTAAATGCCCTAAAAAAGTAGTTGCTGGTGATGGTGGGGTTCAAGTTTCTGCCAGACAGTGTTGCTAAGCACGCGGGCCTGAGAAAGGAGAGCATGTCTTGGAATCTTCTAGGCTTGGTTTATGATGGAGTCTCAGGAGTCAAGATAACTGTATTTTTCAGTATAGCATATAGAGACCAGGAAAAGTGACTTTCTATTCAAAAGGGTTTATCTTAACCCCTTACTTCATAAAAGTACTTCAGCACATGCTTAACTTCAAGTAGACTTAGGTGTTACGTGCTTTTTCTGAGCTTGGGTCCTTGCTGAGGAATGCTGACACTTCGGTTCATGCTTGCATATGAAGACAAGCTGGTTTTTACTTCATTCACAGTGGTTTGCACAAGATTACTTACAGCTGAGGAATTTGGGATGAACAAAACAGCCTTTTCTGAATAAAGGTATTCTGTAAAGTTTTGCCAGTTGGGGCACTGGGTCTGGATAAGGGAAGAAACTGATCATTTTATATTGAGCTTTAAAACAAAAAAACAAAACAAACTTTCTCATTAGAACAAGAGGGATTTTTAGGAGCACACACTTGGCACTGTATGTAATTTTAAACAAATGATATTGCTGTAGATGACGTACCATCTGCACTTAACTGAAATAGCTGAGACACCACTGAGGACAGACTAAGATAATTTTCTGCTTTATTCTATCAGAATTGGTTATTGCTTTCTCGTGGGAAGTGATGTTGTTCATAAAGTTAGTCTTATTCCTGACATTGGTCATGAACCAATAAATCATTTGTAAGCCATTCTGGTATTTTAGGACAGCCCGTTTTAGTGTAGGGCTTTGAAACTGAGACCACAGGCAACTTTCTGGGCAAGGAAGGACATGTACCCAAGAAGCATGGATTGTTTTAACTCGAACATCAATTTCAGTGGCTTTGGGTCTGTTTAGCTATTCTGTCTGCGTGCTCCAAAGAGGAGAACAGAGATGAAGTCCCCTCTGTGCTATACAGTTGATAAGAAGCTGTTGTGAGGTGAGAGTTTTTGGGAAGTGAAGACTTTGGTAACCAGGTGGACGCAGTCTTGGAATGATCCTTCAAGGGGATGGTGCACGGTAGAGAAGAAGCATGTGGAGGGATTTCCAGACATAGATGTGAGAGAAGGAAGCAACTAGGAATGTACTAAATAATAAAAAAGTGACATTTGAAGAAGTAAGAGAAACTTGATTAAGTTTTTTAACTTAATTGTAGAAAGACCAAATCTGGAGAGGTGTGAGGTTTTTTAATTGTTTTTGGTTTTGTTCTTTCCTCAGGAATGCTATCTGCAAAATATTCTTTTACTACCTATGGAGTCCCAAAGTAGATTAGAGACTGTATTTCGCAGACTTTAGACAGGAGATCTCTAGGGACATGTCTACCTAATTTTCCAGCCAAGCTTTGTTGTGTTCTTGCTATTTTTTTTAATTTTAAAAGAATGTCT
Organism: Struthio camelus; assembly: GCF_040807025.1. Lineage (NCBI taxonomy): Eukaryota > Metazoa > Chordata > Aves > Struthioniformes > Struthionidae > Struthio > Struthio camelus. The sequence goes on from NC_090963.1 coordinate 7,338,425, forward strand.
TTGCTCTAACAATAAAAAGCAACATAAAAACTCACTTAAGGGACTACAATTAAAAAAAAAAACTGTTTAACTTGTCTGACCATTGAAGATACCTTTGAAATGCTGTAACTGCATGCAGATGAGGTCTTGGATTTTCCTGTTCCCAGATGCTGTTCCGGTACTAGGTATGTTGCAATGTCATGCGGAGTCAGGATGACAGTTTCTGGTCTAGTGGTTCACTTTCCAGTCCCCTAAGTCCCCTAAGTAATTTTTGAGGATTCCGTACCTTGAATATCGCATTGTCTTTACAGTCTTATCAACATTTCGGGGTGAACTGTAAAATGGGATCTATTTCCACACTTTTTTTTTTTTTAAAGCAGAAGTGGAAGATCAACATTGTCTCAGAAGTGGTTCTAAGGTGAGTCACATCTATGTAAATAGAAGTGCTGAGCACATAGGATAAGCTGCACTATGCCGAGGACAGAAAAATATGCTTTGGAGGAAAGAAAGCCCCTTTGTTAAAAGGATCACATAATTGTAAATGCCTGTCCTTTAATACTGCCGCCAAGGGTACTTGGCGCATCCTCTTTTTTCCTCCCCCACCCTCAACTGTGATATTTTAAATTGTAATTAATGCAGTTGTTAGACCACTGAAGTGACCGCGTTGGAGACAACTGCTATGTGGATGCTGCGCGTCTGCTTTCCTATACCATGAGTGAAAGTGTATCCTTTCCCCAGCAGAACTGATGCAGGGGCTATAATGCCATTTATCCCTGGTTCCTCTGCCCGTGAGAAATTTGAGGGTCCATTTTTTATTTTCTGGAGTAGAGAGCCTCTCCTCTTGCAGCGCAGTTTATGACAGCTGCGGGAGCTCAGTCTGAAGCAAATCAGCTCCCCAGAGGCCTCTGTTTGGGCTGTTCCAAAACATATGAAGCCCCTAATAGGTTCTCATTGTGAAACCAAGTTTACCTGAAGAGGAGATGGCTTTACCCATGTAGTTTCTAATGTAATGTAGTTGAGTCCACTATGATATCTAGGCAGGTAAAATCCCATGACGGTGGAATCTGTGTAGATTTCTGATGTAACTCTTAAATGTTTGTGTTCTCTTTTAATTTGTCACTCAGTCTTTATTTCGGGCATCATGAACATACGGTGATCTAAAGCTAGTTCTTAGGAAATACAGTGGAGAAGACTGAGTGTAATGGAAGTATGATGCCAGAGTCAGAGCCATGTAGTTCCTCTGAGAGCATAAATACAGCGTTTACTATTCTTTATCATTCTTTACAAGTACATTTCAGTGCCACATTTTCACAGTGGTAGAATCGGAGATTAGTGTACACTTTAATTCTTCTTTCTGTGACTGTGTAATAATTTAACATCATGGGACAGATACAGGTGAATTCATTAATGCTAAGAATAATGCAGTCCTTTCTAAATAGAAGCTTGCAAGGGGGAAATGGTTTTTGAATACAAGTTCTTTGTGTGTTTGTTTCTAGTTTCCTTGAGCCTATTGTTTCCTAGCTTTGCCTGCTCATAGGCAATAATAAAGGGGTGGTTAGTGGACATCTCTGTTAAGGTCTTTCAGTCATAAACTGTATGGTAGTATCTTGCAGCACTTCACTGTGAGGGACTGAGACTAAAATAAAAAAAAGGGCAAGAAAATGGACTTTCTTGGCCCAGTTTTATACTGTAACTCAGCAAGGCAGAACTTGGGCCATTCCGGATTCTGATATCAAGACAGTAGCTATAAATAGAGCAAAGCACAGAGTAAATTCTGTGTAATTCATAGAACGTGTGTAGTGGCGGGGGGAACTTGAGACTTTTGATGTTTTCAACGTTTTCCATATTTTTGTAAAACAAAAATGATCCAGTGCAGCCTAATCGGTAATTATTTGTGCTGTTTCTCCAGAACCGAAATTTATTAAACAAACATGCTAACGTAGTTCCTAGGGTAGGTTTTGCAGCGATATCCAGGGCATACTGGATGATACACACACGGTTCCTTTTCCCAAAGGCTTTACGTGCTAAAAGCCAGCTCCATCTGTGTGACCTATCAAGGTTTTCTTATCAACCATTTAGCCGTGATCACTAGAAAAATTGATTGATGTGATCTAAGTAACTAAGGGCTTTGAAAAATCCCACTCTTGTCTTGGCAAATTGCTGTTTGTGGACTTCATAAATGAAGCGTGGGAGTCTGACAGCTGCGTGCTTGTTCAGGAAGTCATATGGAAAGAATTTAACTGAGTCCAATGAAACTGAATTGAGGAGGAGTCCAGAAGTTTAGTCAAAAGAAAGGTTCTTGCCACCATCACCTTGGAGTGCCAAACTTCATTATGAGCGTGGCTTGCTGTTACATCAGATCTTCTCTTGCTGCAGGTTGCCTCTTTGTTCCCAAATCCCTTTCCTCCCAGAAGTTATACCGGACGAGATGAGTTGTTGAGCAGCTCCTGAGATTCTGTAAGCCTGTTTGTCCGTCTTTGCCCCAGTCATTTGATCGAGGGAGGACTAGAGATGTTTTCTTCTTTTTACTCATTTTCAAAATGGAGAAGCATGTCTTCACTATGGCTGATTTATTTAGGTAGGCATGCAGTAAAATGAAAGTTAAGATCCTGGAAATTTCTTTTGATTAGCTGCAAGTTTGAAGAAATACGTGCAAAGGAGAAAGTGGGGAACCTATACTACTGAGGATACTGCAAAATACTGAAATAACGTGTCTATATACTCTGATGCCACATAATGCAAGAACTTGCGACTCCAAGGGCATATATGAAAATGAAATAAGTCGGTAATATGCAATGCATTTTTTCTGTGTAGCTCCATTGGAATGTTTTTTTTCCTTGTCTCATAATTAATGAAACTCATGCTCAAAATGCATTTCAAACTTTCTGAAGGCATGTATTGTATTTCTTATTTTCAGCAACTTTTCTGTAAAGAAGTCTTGGGAGAGGAACAATACATTTTCTTTTTTGCACATTCTTGAGGATGATTTGTGAAGCAAGAATGTTCTTCTTTCCCTTTCTTCTTCCCCTATGTTCTTGTTTTATAGGAGTGTTACAATACTCAACAGTGATTTTAAAAAAAAAATGGATTTTTTACTTAAGCTACTTTGAAAAATCTGTATTATTTATTAAAAGTTCTCTGTTGTATGTATTGTGACACACTTAGGAGAAATCTTTAAGGAGATTATAAATTCTACAAGATACTTTTTAAAAAAGAAAAATGGTCTCATTATCAATATGAATGAGTAACTTTGGCATATAAAATTGGCCTCTTTGGTCTTCGTGGTAGCAATAACTTATGTTCCGTTCTAGTTAATAGTTTCCCAGGACTTTTATTCCAACATTGTGCTTTTGTTCATGGTTTATTTTTAACCATGGAAACCTATATGTTCAGAAATTTAGATTTCATCTCAGAGTTACTGTTTCAGTATTTGTAATTTCTCTGAAGAATAAAAATTTTTCTGCGTTAATACTTAGCGCTTTCCAAAATTAACAGACTAAAGCTGGTTTAGACAAATAAAGGCAACGAAATATTTACGTCTCTTGCAGATATCACTGAGTCAGTTAAGGGAAGTGTATATAAAAAATAAGAAATAAGTGAGAATAAGTCAGAAACCTAAAGAAGAAATACCACTGGGTGTGGGACAGAAGCTTGCGGATCTTTTCTTTTCTTTTCTTTTTTTTTTTTCTCTCAAGTTTTTCAAGCTTTCACGGTAGAAATGAATATAGAGGATGTTGAATTTCCCCTATAATAATAGCCCGTAACTGGCTATTCTATCTCCAGCTCATCTTCTAGGTTGGACTTTTCACATCTAGCCCCCTCCAAGGATGCAAAAAGGATGGTAAGGATTAATGCGTAACTGTCAGTCCGGCCTTCCTTGCCTCCGCTATGGCCCACTCACAGGGACTTTTTGACTTTGTTTCAAGTTTGTTCTTGATCTGTGCCTGGTCTGTTGCACATTTCATATTTAAGGAGAAGTCTGCTGTTCTGAGTGATCATGATAGTCTGCCTGTCATAAATGTAATAATGCCGTAAGCTTCCCTAAATCTCCTGTAGAGCTTGAACAACAGAAATATTCATAAAAAGTTAATATATTCTACTTAAGAGATTCTGAGCCCTTTTCGGATACAAAAACAAACGCAAACTGCTAGCTTTGTAATTAAGACCCGCTCTTTTTTTTTTTTCCCTTGCTGTTACTTGTTAGCTTGGATTATATGAATCTCTTTCAAACATGAGACTGCACCTACCCTTCAGTATGAAATATCTTTCCGTTACGAATGGGCATTAGCAATGACTAAATTACTGGGAGAAGAGCATCATTACTGGCTGGTAGGCAGAGATGGAATCTATGAGTATAAGGGACAGAGAATTGTGAGAAGTCACTGCTGCGACCTCGGACGTGTTAATTGCTTTTACCTATACTTTATTTATTCTTTTACCTATAAAATGAGGGTAACAATGCTAGTAGTTCTGCAGCAATGTGGAATTTCAGTTGCTTTTCAAAGACTGAGGGGCACAACATGTGGTGAGAGTGCTCAGATTGTCTAACGTTTAGAAGAGATTCTTGCAAGATGAAAATCTTTAGTGCTTGTGGCTGATGGTATGTTAAAGCCGCTCACGTTCCTAGAGCTAGGAAGGCATAGTGTTCAGAAGAGAACTATCTCTTTAAAATTCACATCTGATGGGAGAAGATGTATGAGCCTTAACCGTTTGCATTAACGCTTATAGATAACTTGATCTTTTGCTGCAAGTGACTGAAGTCTCATTTGAAATCTGCAGCATGGGGGTATGCAAGAGGAGAAGTTAAACCTCAATTATAGTTGATTAGAAGATTCCGACACAAAAGAGATTCTGTGCCCTGACTAAAGATATGCTGGTTCTCCACTGCAAAGCTCTGTAGTAGAAACTTTATGATGGAAAAGTAGTTGTGCATCTCTTCTGTATAGCAGATCTGTCTGGCAGGCTGAAACATGTATTTTAAACCTATATTTGTTACTGTTCTGTTTTTTTAACAGCCATCAATAACTTCCATTTGTAAATGACACCGAGATTACAATCTGGGTGAAATAAAATCTTTCAAAATTTGATACAGTTTGGCATGCAGAAAAAAATAAAAAAAAAAAAAAGAGTTGCTTGTTGTGCTAAGAGCTGCATGTGCTTTTTCAGATTCCACATTTGGAGGTGATGTGTGGTTAAGAATAATTTTCATCACGTTTCTGGTCATAATCAAGTAGACTGACTTCTGGCTTATTAGTTGAGGAGCAAGAATAATTTTTTTTTTCCCCCCATAAACATTCTCCTTAACCTGTACCTAATTAGTACTGATATTCTTTATTTTCTGGCTTCAGTAGGACTCTCTGACATTAGTGTGGTTCAGATAGTACTGTATTCCTTTTTTCAGGCATCTCATAACCCTCTGCTTAGGAAACGCAAGCTTTTACAGTTTGTGGTTATCTCTTTAGTTGAATCTCCTCTATATTTGTTTTTAATCAGTGTTTGTTTCTAGCCAAATTTGGTATTGTTTGATAAGTAGAGTTTATGCTTCTGGAAGATGTGAAAATTAAAGTAGACTTGGCTGGTCTTGTAGATGGGATGGATGCAGCAGAGTGTTGCTGAGTCTCCTGTCGTGCCCCTCCCCCCCAGCTGTAGTTGCTAAGTTAGTGGTGATTAGGTGACAATTCGTGTTTAAATAATAACATTAAAAAAAAAATCGAGCCCTTGTAGTTTAGAGGGGAGCTGGAAAGCATTATCCAGGTATATCGGAGAACTCAAAACTGGAAGATAAATCAAATCCTCTTCCTCGCCCCATTTTCATTTTCAAGACAAACTAATGTTCCTAACTTGTGCCAACCCAAACATTCAAAAATCCCTAGAGCAGGCTTTGCTGGATAACTCCCTCTTAGGTATTTTCTTTTACGTTTTATTTGTGAGTGAATTTCACTCACGCTGGAGGACAAGTATAAGACCTATGCGTTCCCTGTGTCCCACCTATGCTACTCTTCAGCCTAAAGCATGGTCCTTGTGTTGACCTTTCTGCACAGTGGTGCATTTAGGTCTTGTTTATATAGAATACAGATGGCAAAGCCAGCACTAACTCCTGACAATATCTCCTTTATGAGTGGTGCTAAAACACTGGGGTTGCAGTCTCTCTTTAACTGGATACCCAAAATAGTCCACCTTATAGGGACAAGTTAAGTACTAGATCAATTTACAGGAAATCTTCAAATGACTGAAGATCGTTTGAATGATGAAAGATAAAATGAGAACATATCTGCAGCTAAATCGGTGATTATTCTGCGCTCTGTGCATCTAGTCAGAACTTGACAGTAACATCGGGGATAACATTAGCCTCATTCTGCTTTAAAAGTGCAGATGCCAGCTAGTTAAGCTAAGAGAAAAAGTTTCTGACAGTTAGTAGCGTGGGATCTGTAACTTGAATTGAGAAATCGATCTTGTCTAGGTATATCCAGGATCTAACAAGGCTGATGTCTTGTCTTAGCTGGCGAGTATGGTGTTTTGTGCATTTCTTTGTGCCTCTTCCTGAGGAACAGCACTGCCTAGCACAAGTGTAACTGGAAAAGGTTTTCTTGCCACCTTCAAGAATGTGGCACTCTCATTGTGATCTTAAACGTGCTTTTGTGCATTGTTCTAGCAGGCGTATAGTTCAACTTTTATGCTGAAGCCAAAGCTCACATAAGTCTTGGACTGACTTTGAAGTAAAGAAGCTACCTTTCAATGTCTGAAGTTGTGTCAAATTTTTTTGTTCTCCCCTGGAAATGTTTTTGGAGTTGACATCATTATAGACAAGTTATACTACTGAAAGCATCAAGTCCGTCAGGTATGTCTGCAGTGTAGTAAATTAGCTCAGGAATATTTGGAACCATTTTTCTTCACTTGCTGCAGTCCACGATCGTTCTGTTACTCTGAGCAAATTCTATTTGACCTTTGTTTGTTTTAAACATTTCTGTGTTTTATCTGCATTGGGAACAATATATTGGGAAATCATTTAGTATCAGGCACCAGAATTGAGATTACTGGAGAACATAGCTGTTGCTCTTCTGAAACTGCTGCCTAACAGATGATTTGGAAACGATATTTTTGTCCCTTGTTTGCCCTACAGATCTCTTTTTACTGGTTTCAACTTTTAAAAATTATATTTTAAGCATAAAATGCAAGTTCCCTTAGTGCATGATGCTGGCATATTGTTCATTAGAATTAAAATGGTAATACTGGGTCTTGTGCAATGTTGCCGTGCTGCAGCGAAGCAGAGACCTGGTCACCTAGGGATGCTGACATCATTCTTACTGACCTCCTTATTTTTTCCAGGCCCTTTCAGAGTATTTAAGGCCTTATGCAGTTAGAATTACTTGTGAAAAGAAGATTTCTGCCAAAGTGAAGCCTGAAAGCGTCACCATGTTTGTTGCTCTGTTAAATGCAGAGGTACCATTTAAAACTCAGTAGTTTGATAGCTGTAGTAAGAAGTCAGTATATTGGTCCCTGTTGGGAGAGGTAACTTACTACAGAAGCGGTGAGGAAGGAGGAGGAGTTTGGATGTAGAGGCTCCTTAAGTTCTGTGGGTTTTGCACTAAATGAACCTGCCCAGTTGCATTTCTCCGTGTAGGTTACGGTGTTCAGCATGCCCAAACTCCTCTTTCTGAAGAGTCTGTTCCCTGTGTCCAGGCAAGTTTTGTCTTGCATCTCTAATGTCCACGACTCTTCTCCAGTGCTACTTCTCCTAACACCTGGAGAGTTATGTGAGACAGTTGTTTCATAGACCCCATCTGCAGACCTGTCAAAACAGGGTTTCTCCTTAAGACACTAACCATGTTTTGCTCTGTGTGTATGTGAAGGAAAGAACAAGAGACCCAGCAGCTGAGGACACTGCCACTGCATTCAGGTAGAAAGCCACTCTTACTAATATCTTTGTTTTTCGGTGTTTGGCATTTTCCTTTTTGAATATTGTAGGTTACCTTGGCAGAGAGTTGGGGAGTAAAAAGAAAAAATTTGACAGTAACAGACTTTAAATTTTGATTAAAACCCCTTCTAGTAAGAACTGTTAACATCTTAACAAGCGTTTTCACTGAGCAATTGTTGCTTTGAACACTTTCATTTTTCTATTCAGATGATGTCCATTTAGTATCCATTTCATTTTCATAATCTTCATTTAAATGCAGTTTCTTGAACAATACAAGTGATAATTGGATACACAACTTACTAGTTCTCAAATGTTGGGTGTTTGGTGCTAACTGGATTTTAATTAAATAAGAAGTTCCCTTATTTGATCTGTTTAAAAAAAAATCAGCTTTTCTTTACTGGTTTAAGATTATAGGATGGTCTTGATTTAATCTGCGAATATCAGGCCTTCTTGCAGGTAAGCTTGGGTTATATATTTGAAGCAAATCCATAAGCAAGAGCTTATTGTCTGGAGCTCTTGTAGTGAGCTTTGGAAGCCTGAAAACTAGTTTTGTATGTAACCCTGATGCACTGCATCAGTCTTGACCTTTCCATATTACTGGATATCTTGATTTCTAGGAAGAGTTTGTTGCAGAAAATAAAAAAAAAAAAATCTTTTGCGAAAATAATTTGTGAAATTTCCAGTTAGTAAAACATAAGGACCCTAACCTGCAGGTGATCTAGTACAAGTGAGCAATATAAAATTTGCTGAAGAAAACCTGATGCGTTCCCTCTGTGAGCTCCTGTAATAAAATGCCTCTTAGTTTCATATCTAATACCTTGTTTGGAGAGATGCCTTTTTTTCTTTTTAAAGGTGGGAATGCAGACCTTAGACAGTGGTCGAGCAATCTAGTGTCTATTGCAAAAATTATTTTAAAATGCACTATGTCTTATTGGTAATGCTGCAGATTTGAGACCCTTTGCAGAGGCGGCAACTTTGGCACCAGAACTGGTTTACCATCGCGGCCTTTAAAGCATGAAATTGTCAGAGACATCCAAGTTATAAACTTGTGTGCTTGAAATCTATCCAGTGCTTCCCAGATATTCATCTCTTAGGATTTCTTCACCGTGTTTGTTTTCCTGCTGGAAGTATGAACATATTTAGCAGTTGCATAATACATGTTCCAAGCATATTTAAAAACAGGTTTTAAAATGCTTTCTTGATTGAGTGGTCACCTTTTGCTTATAGTGATATTGGCAGCACTGGTTATATTCTAGTGTCGTTTTTGATATTCAACACTGTTTCAGAGGCTGTCGTGTTGGTGCAGCACTTTGCGCAGTGGGAGCTTCCGGCTAGTTCTGTAGTAGCATTGTAAAATAATTGCACTTGGTTCCCTAAGTTTGTTTCCTCAGTTTGTTCAAAGACAAACAGAGCATGTGACTCCTTCACTCTGAGTTCTTGTTGCCCATCCTTTCAGTTTCATATAGTAAATGTCAATCTATACGTTCAGGTTTTAAGATGTATTTGTTTTTGAGGGGAGGGGGGACATTGTTCAACTGGTACTTCTATTTATACTCAAAGAACAGTCTCAAATTCTTTTCACTGTGACCAATGTACAGTCGTCTTAAAAATACTCACCTGTAGATATTGATTATGATAATTCTTTGCACCAAATTACAGCCTACTTATGCCAGGGCAGGATTATGCCTAGCAGTTTTCACCTAGGAGTCTGGCACTCTTGTTTCTTTTTTATAATTTGATTAGAACATAGTGAATTTTTTCTTCAGTTTTTCTTAGGGAAATGGTGAGTATCAAGACATACCAAAGAAGCTGCATGTGGATAACTAAGACTTAAAACTGACTATCTGTGCCTCTGTGAAAAAAATCACACACAGAGGGAGCTCGGGTATCGTGTCTGAATGTTCATCTGTGTGAGTGGACAAATTGGCCCAACGCTTAACTCAAAACTGTAGGTGCCCTTTGCACTCCTCTGGGAGTGCATCTGGGTTTGCGTGTTCATGGCCTTAGCCTATGGTTTATTGTAGAAGGCTGCTAGTTTCTCTGATGGTGCAGAATATGCTGTCCTGCTAGCTTTATTTAAAGTTGTATTTGGTTTGAGTTAGACACTTGCATCCTTTCATGATCTATAAAGAAATTTACTTGTTCCTTGTTTGGTTTATCTTAGTTTTCGGAGGTGCGTTTGGCTAGTTTTGGTTTAACAAAACGTGCATTTGACTGCATTGACATTGGAAAGTCTGCCTCTCTCTCTCTTTGGCGCGCTGCATGATGTTTTTACTGTTCTGTTGGGAGAGAGAAAAATCTGTATTGGTCAACCAGCATGGACTGTGAGGGATGGGGAAACAGAACTGGGAGGCAGGAGATCTGGATTGTAATCCCACAGTAACTGATTGTGTGTGCTCAGAGAAGTCATTTCATTTCCTCTCCCTTTGTTTCTCCTCCTGCTTTGTTTGTGCAAATTCTTCTGTTTAGCAAGTTTCTGCTGGCACCGTGGGATTTGATCTATGTTGGGACTGCTAGACGCTGTTGGAATAAATTTTCTTTGAAAGAGTATTTTGGTTCATTTATTTGTTTTTAAGTGATTTTAAGTGATGATAAGAAGCCAAATACTGGGATCTATTCCTGTATTCACTTGTGATTTACATCTTACGGTTGTAGCACACTGAATTTTTGTACCTGTTGAGCACTTATGTCCATGGAATAGGTGCTGGAAGACAAAAGATCTGTTTAAAACATCTTGCAATGAATGGCTGCAATTCCTGTTCCTGCCACCCCGAAAGATGAGGGTGGAAGCTTTTAGCCAAGGTTAAGCAGGTATAGTGCTTTCTAAGAAAATGTTGCATTTACCAGGTTATGCTCTGTCCCTTCTTTTAATTTGTGGAGACTTTGAAAATGGCTTGATTTATGCCAACAGCAGTTTTCAGGCAATAATGAAAACAAGTCTGTGAACCGAAAGTAAGGTCAGTCTAACCAGTGAGCTGGCTTTAGGGAGAATGCTGCTTTTCCATATGTAGGATGTTAAAAAGGATATAAACAAAAGTGCTATCCTCTTTTGTTCTTTCAGTTGAATTTGTCTGTAGTCTAATTTTTTTTTTATTAGTGGCATCCTTTCAAACTCTGTTCACAAGCCTATGGTATGATTTCAAACAGTGAATGAAGTGTATTTTTTAGAAATGCTGTGCAAGACCACTTTTCATTTTATGCTTGCAAGGCAGGCAACAGAATAGTAGACAACAGTAGAGCAATCTTGCACGTGCTTCATTTTGTAACTGTATGAGGGTCTCGTCTTGAATAGTCGTTTGTGAGCTTTAGCACTAGAGCCTAGCTCTAGTGGTTTAAGAAGTTACCTGTTAAGTCTCTCTGCAATAATAAATATTTTAGGGAGGGGAAAAAAGGAGCGGTAGGAATGGTAATGGCAAACATTACAGCTTTTTCCTATGGGAAGCAAGTGTAGCATATGTTAAAAAGACTGTTAAGCATTGTATGTGTGTAAAATACTGTTTTTACCCTTAACCAAATAATCAATCCCTGTATTGTGTGAATATGTACTCTAAAAGACAGTGCTTAAAGTAAAAACCAGCGCTGCTGCAGAATTTTGAGCATAAAGACAAAAAGCACAACTTCTTGTAGCTATGAAATCCTCATTTGGTTCCAATTGCTGCTAAAAACGCTTTAAATCTTTCTTTTAGTTTGTGTGTTTGTTACCTGTGGATTTGTGGGTGTTTATGGATGGTACCTTATGGAGATAGGAGAGACTCTCTTTGTTTTTAAGTGCTGATTTTACACCTTGTATACTCATTAAGATTGTTGAGATTTAATCAGGAAGCCGCTTTTTGGCAGGGGACTGTTTCCGTTTCATCTGTTTTAATCTTTACTACTGTCTTTTCAGTGATGGCGGCTCAGAGGCCCTGTGACCAGGGGTGTTGAAGCCTCGAGGTGCAAGGGATCACTTACTACAAGTGGCAGAGCTCTCATAACTCTATGGGATCCGTTACCACTGAACCATTTCCAACACACGTTTTGCATTATCAGTGGATTGTAATGAGAAGAAAATTAGTTTTTTTTTTTTCCTCAATTTTTTTCATTAGGGGGAGGGAAAAGGAATTTGTCATCTCCTCTCCATGTTCAAAACAAGAAGCGATGTTAAAATGTTAAAAACCTTTGTTTAAAAAAGATCCCAGAAACTGTGCTTTGAAAAAATTCAAAACGCATTTTTGAACAAAAGACATCTTTGTCCAGTGTTATGCACAAAATTAGTGACTTTCCACAAAGTGGTCATCATAAAAGGTCTGCTGTGTTTTATTTTGTTTATATATGCTTCATGTTTTGCTTTTTATCAGTGGTAAAAATTCCTCGAATTCCTCCTTACCTTTGGGCATGAGAAGATTAGCTACCGCTTGGAACTGCAGGTGGCTTTCCTTGGCCACTTGGCCTCAGAGTAGCAGTAGAGAGTACCATTTCTTGCTTTGCAACACTTGTATTGTGTGATGTATGTATAATACATGTCCATTTATTACCCACTCATTCAGTATTTAAAAAACAAGCAAAAACCTAGGAACAGCACCTAGTTTTTCTCTCACTGGGAGCTCAGTGATTAATAGGCTTGTCTTTCTAGATGTGGAATCAATGCAGTTAGTCTAAGATACTGTCAGCCTATTTCTTTTATTATTACTTTAAGCCACCCAAAACAGAATATTCATGTGTTTATAACGTGGGAACGTAGAAGTTGCAGGTATAGAACTGGGACTGATCAAGTAATCTCCCTAGAGGCAAAGATAAGGCTTTCCCCGTGCAATGAGAAATTTCAGCCTTATTTCGAAACATTACGCATATTCTGTTTCTTTCATGTCATTTGTTTATTTGTGTACTTTCTGCTGAGCAGGCACCTTCTGCAGCACATAGTCTCAAGTATGGCTTCAGCCCTTGTTCATCCAAGAGCCCCGCCTCACAGCCTCTCACGCATGTAGCTTATTTGGAGTGTTCCAGCTAGTTACATGTACAAGTTATTGAGAACTGTCGGTACTGGGAGGGGAGCACAGCCTCTTCAGATGATTGTAAGCACTCCTATTGCAGTATTTTTCCCATCACTTTTCTTAGCTACTTGACTTTTCTTTGTGACTTTAGCCCTTTACAGTCCTATGATAATGATAAAAGTAACATCCTACATATCAGGAGGCTGCTTAGCTGTTCAAAGTCATTCTTGAGCTTCTAGCATACCTCCTTCCTTGCTTTCATCTTTGGAAAGCAGCATGCATGCCTGCCTACAGCACCGAGCAGGTGTGTTTGTTACTGCATTATCTATATAAACCTTAGCTGCCAAAAGCCCTGTTAACGCTAAGCTGGTGGTAGGAGCCTCTAAAAAGGATGGTCCCTGATTTGAGATGTCTGAGATGGCTGGCTTGATGCCAGTTATCCCGTGCCCTTTAAATACAGGTTTATTACCAACAGTCCTGAAGTGTTTCCCCTTCCAGGCCTCAGCCATACTCTGTAGTGCAGGCCTGTCTTGCTTTTGTGTGAGACTTGAAACTGACTCCTGCCTCATGTTCCTTCTGCAGCTAGGCTTATTTCTCACACTGTTACAGCCCAACACCATGCTTTGTCCGCTGTTCAGCGATATCCCAGTTGATGTAACTGGATCACCTCTTAAGCTTACAGACTGGCTGCAGAGCAGGGGAGAAGCTCTGCCCTGTGTTGTGGCTAGAAAAGTGCTGCTTAGTACAGTCATTTTTTCAGAGAAAAAACATGCCTATTATCTGCAGCACAATAAGGTGTCCCCTCTCTGTGTAAATGATCTGACTAAGCTCCTCCCCTGTTGTGTAATCTGACACATAATGTTTGCAGTGTCTTGTGTGTGGTGGATGGGAGTCCCTTGTTATCAGCAGCAGCCCAGTGGGAGATCAAGTTCTGTACTTTTTTCCAGCCTTCTGAAAGGATACTGGAAAAGGAAGGAAGAAAGGCTTGTGTTAAGACTGTTGGATACTTGATTTAACTTGTACTGAAGACTGTTAGCATAGCTTTTGTTCATAAAGCCATTGGCACAAAGTGTTGATTGGGGGGACCAGAAGGACGCTGCTCCTCGAGTTTAAAGATTGCTAGACTCGTGTGAAAAGAAGATACCGATTTGATCGTATCGGTGTAAAGTAGTTTCTTACAAGTGCAGCAGCATTTGGGAAAGGAACAACAAAACATTTCATGATAATAAAGGGATGAAAGAATGGAAAGAAGAGTATAGATGAGGGGTTGGGGTAAGGCTGATATTTTAGGAGAAGGAAATAAGGGATGAATAAAATAACACCAGGACAATGAAAGATATGAGTGGGAAGTATGGGGTAACGAGACTGATAACAGGGAACACGAAAGGGTTAGAACTTGAAGAAGAGAATGCAGCTGAGTAGGAACCTAGTAAAATGAAGCAATGAAAAGAGATGTGACTTCACGGTTTGACTGATTTGATGTGACTGAGAAGAGATTCCCCTTCCCTCCCCCCCCTTTCTTTTAACTATTGGAGAGGGAATTATTTTGAAAATGCCTTTTTGCAGTAGGAGAGCAAGGGAGAGGTCATGAGGAGTTATTTAAAGGTACCTTCATGCTGCAGTTGGGTCTGTGCAGAATCCAGCTTTGGTCAATGAAACCACACAGGCACTAAGGCTCACGTTCTGAGACACGGTGGGCCTGGCTTTGTTATCCTTTTCGGAAGGCTTGATCCTTAATTGCTAATATCCGAATTGGCACGTGTTCTTTTCTGGATAAAGCTGGCATGAGACTGTTAATCCAGGCTCTGGGAGACAGCACACGTGTCTTCGGTGATATTCGAGTAATCGTTTACCCTCTCTCTTTTGCAGCTCCTGCCTTTTCACAATGAGGACATCAGCAATGCACTTTATTAGTGAGGTGCTATGACGTATTTGGATGGTGAGTGTGGAGAAGGGAGGTATAACTTCCTTGAAGTGATAGAAAGAATTGAACTGGGAGTACATACAGATAGGAGCTACCTAAAACATAGCCTCTCCAACCTTTAAATAGGCAGAACTATAGACCTGTTTCATAGAGGGTCAGTCAGAATGAAAGGAAAAATGTGCCTGTGATAAGTACAGGCAGTGACAGAGAAGGAAATTCTCATTCCCCAAGACAGCTGCAGGGAGATTTTAATTGAAAGCTTCCATCCAAAAGGACGCTAAGGCGAGACAGATAGAGGCATAACTGTTACCACTCATCTACCGTGTATTCCTGAGAGTCAAGTATTGGGATTATACTGGCTAATATAGGCTAATATTGCTCGCTTTATGCCTGGGAAAAAGAAAAAACTAAAATCCTTCGTATGACTGCATATTTAGATATTGGGTGCATAATGGCTACATGGTAGGTGCTTAATGGGATTCCTCCCAGAAAGAGGTGGGAAGCTTCCTGGTATGCATTCAACTGACTTAAATCACTCCTGACAGAGGACTGACACTGAGATCCTGTTAGATATTTATACGCAGCCTCTACGTGAACTGGTCAGATGGTTTGGTCTGGCAACAGTGCTAGCAGATGACACGCATTTTTCAGCTAGTGTGAGAAAATCACTGTTACTAGAATGCTCAGGGAGGATCAGTTTGTATGCGAAGAGCAGCTGGTTGAAGAGGGACCTGAGCAAATGTGGAATGATGCTCATAAATGAGAGGGACAAACAGATGGGAGAAGCGTTCAAAATTTTTCAACTACTGTCCAATCTCCTCTGGTTATATATGAATGCCGAAATAACTTTTAGGTTGTGCTGACAGTTTCCTTGTTACTGCTAACCTCTCGCATATGAGAAAGAGTGCTCCCTTAGGTGGCCAAGCAGCTGTCATCTTTGAGGACTTTGACCTGGTTGCAGTGAAATGTGCCTGTGTCAATTGTCATTTGATCTATTTTCCTATTATTCAAACTCTCTCCGATTCCAGACTTGGCCACCTTCCAACCGCCGTTCTCCAACGGTGGTTCTCTTTCACAGGCTAGACTGTACAGTTGCGTCATTAAACTTTCATAAGAAGACAATGTTTTAAAGGTGGCACAGATCTTCAAAGTAGTGTCTTGTCCTTGACCCTTTCTCCGCTTTTGCGCTCTGCTACTGTACCTGCTTCTCTGTTTTCTCTGAGTCCAGGGAAAACCAAAACTTACATGTGGTAACTCCTGTGTTGCCTTTCCTCTCTTGAGTCTTAGTTCCCCATCCCTCAGGACTTTTTCTTGTCCCAGTAGCTAATCTTACATTTCCTCTAGGCTTAGGAGGAGTAGGGTTTCAAGTCCTGATCCAAAGAGAAAGAAGAGAAGAAGCGAGTCCAAGGCACAAAACTACTCCTGAGCAGTTGTGAGGCTGATGATCTGTTTCTACGCAGCTAATTTCTGAAGATTTAAACATTAAGCAAAGCTTGCTATTTCTTTCATAGTGCAGAATTCTCTCTCCCCCCCATCCCCCATCCGAGAGAGATTTGAGGGAAATGAATATCAGGAACATACCCCCATCTCTCCCATGAGTGAGGCCAAAGAACTGTTTTTCATTCCCTAGAGGACAGGTGGCTGAGGTATTTACTAGTGGTGAACAAAAGCAGGTGGATTGCACAGACACTCCTTAAACATAGCATTGCAAAGCACTGTACAAGCATAAACTTGTGCTGAGTGTCAGCTTGTTCAGACTGACTGAGGAAGAAAAGCAATGTGGGAATACTGGAATTAGTCATCTAGTTTAGAGTCTGCTTCATGACGCTGCGCTCCTCTTTATCTATGGAATAAGGCTTAAATAACAATATGCTGCAATGAGAGCCTGTTTCTTCTACTCCTGGCAGGGATTGCATCAGTGAAAATTATGGTCCATGACTTAACACATGCCAAATGTCTCATGCAGGCTAAAAAGCTAGGTAGCTACTTCTTAGCTTCCCTTCCATGTGTTGTTGTTAGTCAAGATAAAGTACAGGCATGATATTTTAAGTTTACACTTGTACTTTTTATAGTACAAGATTCAAATAAGACAGGATTTAAAAGTTTTCAATGTGGATTAGACTCTGGATGTGTTAAAGGCTTTACTGCATTCGTGTTGTGCAGAAGAGTCACAGAACTTGTCATGCCTCCAGAGCGCAGCAGCTGCTGGTCTCTGCACAGGTTCGACACTTGACTGACTAACCAGTCAACCTGACCTCAGGTTTAGGAGGGAGAAGTAGCACACTGTTCGTTCTGCATGCCTGGGTGGGTGGCATCTCTAGCCACAGCTGTACTGATGAACCTTTCTTTAATAGCCTGCTTTGTAACAAAAGAATTGAGTACTTAACACCTTCTAAAAAGCCGATAACATGGAGTTGGTTGAGAGTTGAGGATGTTCTGTTATGCGCCCAGTGGGAAAGGAGGTTTTCCCAACATCTCCTACATCTTAGTCACCCTCTTGCAGTTCTGGTCTGGGGGATTTGCAGGGCTGAGGGGGGTGTGTGTGTGATTTTTTTTTTTTTTTTCCTCCCCCTCCCCCTTCTCTCCATTAAGGTCCTAAATTGTTCATCCTCTTTTTCCCTTGATACTATGTATACTCTTCAGTTTATTTAAAGAGAAATCAGTAATAGATCTTTAGTAGATCAGTTGATCATCAGAGGAACAAGGTCTATACCAAAGAATCTACCACAGCAGTAAATGTCAGGGAGGTGTAATAAAGCATAGCAGTATAAATGGCCTTTGAAGATGATTAATTGTGGAGGTGCACAGAAGTGGCAATAGCCTTATATTTTAAATAGAGCCTTGTATGGGAGAATGCCCAGGAAGGCAGAAGACAGGGACTGAAAGGTGACTGCTGCAGCTTGCTCGGCATTTCTGTTGCCTTCGTGGGGAAGGCATGGCTTAAACCAGCCCTTCAGGGATTCTTTTAACTTCAGCCAAAGAAAAGGAGTGACTAATGTGGTGAGAGGTTGAAAGAGTTTGACATGCATTGTGTCAGTAAGACACTGCAGCCCGTTTTTTCGTTCTGTTGTGGTTCACGGAGGCCTTCCTATATTTTTTTTTTTTAAAGAAATCTTGTACCGCAAAAGATGGAACAGATTGCGAATGACTGTGTGCTGTGTGGCTCAGGGAAGGTGCATGTCCTGTCCTACTTCAGCAGAGTGTAGCCTGTGACCTGTTTTATCAATTAGCAATGGAATAGTCTGTCTTGCGCTAGACCAAGATTTTATTTTAAATTATTTAATTTGTCAGTTACAGCTGGCCATTTGATCCTTGTGTGTGCTCTAGTGCATATTAGGCAATGCCTTGGCTAAAATTGTCATTGTAATATACGGTATGAGTGGTGTTACTTAAAATCATTTATCCAAAAAAAAAAAAATCATTCAAATATTTCCCCATTAAATATAGTTGCTTTTGGAATCAAAAGCAGTCCTACATTATCTTGTCATGCATACATTATTAATTGCAATGCATTTTTAATTTAATGAAAAATTATGGTAAGAGTCTTGAAGCATCCTTGCTCCTCCTTTGCCTAGATAACCTCAAGCAATCATAGAGGTTAAATTTAAAATCTACCCTTGCTCAGAATTCGTATGTTTTAAAATGGAATAGTGTTTAAACTCAAGGAACCTATCAAAGGAGAATTGAATGTATTGGCAGAAATGACAAATGGTGTTGAAGTTGGATAATTCTCTATGTGGAGGACAGGAGCTTTTCTTAGGAGGAGATTGTCTGAAACAGGACCTCTTGGTGCAGTTTCCCAGAGTTTGTTTAGGTAGTAGAAAGCTGAATAATTATGTAAATCAAATTAGCATTTTAGTCAACTGTAGTTCACTTCCAGTTCCCCTGGAAGTTGGTAAATTGGTCATGAATGCAACTGTGTCATGACCAAACTTTCCAGATTGGAGATTTGTTCTCCAATTTGAGTTACCGCAAGGATTAAGGGAGAAAATGTTTCCAAGGCCGTTGTTAATTGAACAGCAAATTGGAGCTTGCAGTTAGTGATATCATTCTGCTCTGTTCCCTTAGTTTAAGAGGAGAAAAAAAAAAAAGACAATTTAGGTCAAAAAGTTTAATTTTGTTTTCTTATTAGGATGATGATGATGAACGTCCCAAATTAGTCTGAAAAGTAGCTGACTGGAGACCAGATCTTGTCTACGCTAGAAAAATTACTGTCAAAACTTGTCTCCAGCAGAAGTAATGGAGTTTACGTATAATATGGCCAAGCTGCGTTAATTTACATCAGACTTTAGCACAGTTTTGAATAGTCTTCCACGGTATTTTTAAAGACCTTTCTAAAATGTGACACTTACAAATGTGTACAACAATGTTTCTTAATAAATAGTAGATTCTTTTCAGCTGTGAAACAATATTTATTGTTATGATTAAACTGTAGAATCTAGAGCCCTGCCCCTTGATAAAGGCTGTACTGTACTAAATAATGTACAAAAAAGCAAAAGATAGTCCCTAGCCTGGTGAATTTACAGTCAAAGTGCAAGACGGGGTAATATATGATGAAGACAAATAAGCGAAGATGAGGGGTTGGAGACGATATCTCTTAGTATGTTTGGCAGTGATAGTGTCATAAAAAACCTGAAAAGTGACAGCACAGTATAATCTTCAACTATATACTGAACACCTGGATGCTGCCCTTAATGGATATGCTAAACTTCTGAGCGCTAGTGATTACATCTTCTGTGTGACAGAAATTGGTTCCAGTTAGTTGGCAGAAATCCTCTGTTGTAGCTGTATAGTGAATATGTTTGCTTAAATTTCTCACCACAGCTACTTCCACTCCACTGTTAAGTACAATAGTAGACCTTAACCTATATTAGATGTGATATGGGCAATATCTGGGGGGGGGGGGGGGAATGTTTTTGTTTTGTGTGTGTGGGCGTTTTTTATGCTTTATTGCTTTATAAAATGACAACTCAATTATTGCTCTGTGTGTGTTACTGTTTCACTCATGTTGAATTGAACACTGTGGTTGCTGTGACTGGCAGCTGCAGGCTTGGGATTTAGCTTCCTTCTGTAACTTATTGGCTATCCTCTAATAAAAAGCTGTTGAGCGGTTACTTTAAAGTGCAGCAGAATACCTTCTAGATTGTAGTGCAGCTGGCTGGCAAATTCTCACGGGTTTTCTCACCCTGTGTTCTCATTGGTACTTCTGTCTGGTACTTTGGGGTCCTAGACCGCTGCGTTCCGTTCCTGGCTCTGTCTCCATCAACTTGGGCAAATGCCTTCACTTTTTAGTGTGCTTCTGTTTTTTTCCTGTCCTGAAGTTTGACTCTAGTTGAATTAATATGTTTCTGCTGAAGTCGCAGAGGACTAATCCACAGGTTGAGGGATACAGCCCCTGAGATGAATCCATCTAGCATACTGCAGCCTCTGAGGGACTGTGACGGGGGAAGTGTTAGGATAGCTCCTGAAGGCCCGTGGCTGTGTTTCTGTTATCCCTGAACAGTTATCCCTGGAGCTGCTCCTGGGCCCACATAAGAGGAAGGTGTAATTGATGCACGGCTCTGGAGCGCGAACAGTTGATGGTGATTCCAAAACTTGAAAGGTGTGGAAAGGATATTTAAGGCTAGCAGTTTCAGTAGAGGAAACCAGAGGGAAACAATGATACAACAGCATTGGTACCCAAGTGGGTTGGGAAATGGAAGGTCAGGACCTTTCTCTCATTGGTATTTAGTTTTGTGAGGTAAGAAAGTTTGCCTGGGAGGAATTAAGATGCCTACCTTGCACCAAAGCTAGGGATTGACTCCCTTCTGTGTATGAGGACTTTGCTGTTCTACTTTCCAACTGTAGGATGTGCCACTTGAGAAGGGCATGCGTTTTACATGTGTGCATGCCTTGCAGAATTTTAGTTTTTATCCTAATGCAGAGTGGGAATGTTTTTTCTAAATGGGAATGTTATTTCCTATTCAGTTCTCCATATCTTTAGATTATCCCATTTGTGCATGCCTGCTTTGGTGGAAAAAAAAAGAAAATTAGCGTTGGGAGAAAGGGACTCCAAAACAGTCACCAGGCTTTTTAGGCACAGAACGGGTATAACCTGTTTTGTTTTGCTTTCCTTACCTTTGCCAGTCTTGTATCTTCCCCTTTTCCTATAACTGCTGAACTAATGGTTAGCATCGCTGTACCCCTAAGCAGTAAGGACCAGCAAGAATACTGTCACTCAGTTGCACAGCATTTAGCAAACAACATTGATCCAACCCTTTAAAAGAAATGACTAGGCAGAATTGCATTGACTGCGTTTTTTTTTGCATAATTTGGGATTGTTTAGCCTCTTCTGCGAAATTTTAAACCAGAAAGTGTTTCTGTTTAGTGAATCTTTTGTCTTTCTAAGCTTTCTATCACACTGATGGAGTCCAAAAAGCATACAATATTTCATACACCTGAAATTTGTATTTGTAGTTGATAACAAAGATTATGATGAGCAATCCCATTGGTGGGAATTATATGCAAAATTAGGTACTTCAGATTATATGTTAAGTTTGCAAGGGGCTATGTCCCTGTGTAATACAGCTTGCATTTTTGAGCTAGAGCTTCAGCAAATAGTAGTTGCAAAAGCAGTTATAAAAATAATACAAGAATTTGCACCATTTTACAAAAATGGGGGTAGCTCTACATTTTGTACCGGTGCAGAAAAATTGAAATGACTTGATCAAGGTCACACAGCAAAATGGTAAAGCCAGGACTGAAAGCCAGTCATCCATCATCCTAGTTTTCTACTGTATTTGCTAGACCTCACTGACTCTTAGGGATATCTAATCATCGAAAACTGCTGCAGTGGTGGTCTGATGAAAGATTTCAGTCTTCTAATAGAATCTAAAAGTTGGGTACTAGTTCTTATTCCCTACTTATGGTTTAATGTAGAAACTGGAAATTGTAATACCATTTTTGCACAGCTCCTTTTAAAACTGACTGCATAAATGCAGGATAAATTAAGCCTTGCCTTCTCCTCTGGGAACCCAGTAAACATTATCACAATTTCAAAAAGGAGACATTAATGTGATCTGTTCAAGGTTGTACAATTGGCAGAGCTTGGGAATAGACTCCTGCTGGCTTTAATGAGCCTCCCTGGTCACTTGCTTCAGAGTTACTAAAGTTTTATTCAGGGATAAAAAAGACCAAATCAGGTAAGAACATCTCTGCGTGGATCTCGGGGACAGAATAGGAAGTACACAGGACACATTCTTTACTGCCTTCCTCCTCCAGCTTGGAAAGGGTTACGGCTGAAATGCCTGTAGCAGCCTCAGGAAAACATGAATCAGTACTGGTGAGGGAAGGCAGAATGGGAACCCAGAATTGCAAGCTCTTTCATGCTTCTCATTTATATATACTTGAGTTTTTTGGGTGGTTTTTGTTATTAACACTCAGTGTTTCAGAAGGTCTTGGCAGAGCTGACATTTGAGTTGCCTTTGATAGGAAGCAGATCGTATTAATGCACTGTATCATTAAAAGGGAAGCTGGGTGCATGTGTGTTGTGGGGTGGGTAAAGATTGGAGGAGGGGGGAACAACCTCAGTTCTCAGCCCTTTCTCCTTGCCTCCTCCTCCATTCCCCTCTGGCAGCCTGTAGCCCGTTGCTCCTGCGGAGTGTGTGTGTGTGCGTGTGTGTGCGCGCGTGTGCACGCAACATGGAGGGAGGGACCGGAGCTGCTGCTGCTGCTTTTACTGATATCTGTACGGCAGCTTTCACTGCAGGGACGATAGGAACTGGAAGCAATCTTGATGAATCTGAAAGGTCAGTACAATCAATAAATCACCCACAGATAAATGTTTCTCAGAGATGCTTTTTTTTTTTTTTTAAAAAACCCTGTTTTCACTTAAATGGAATATTAAAACGATACTGTATCTCCAAGGAGTGCAATTGGTCTTAACCAAAATGTCTAATAAGAATTTAGAGAATGATGTTAAAAAGGCAAGCATGTCACTTTCACTTAGCAAATCCAACTTCATTTTAATTTTTAAAGTATTTTTGAAGCTATGTGGATGACTGTACGTCTTTTAACTGGTTGATTATTTGAATGGAGAAGGGCTAATTACATCCTTCAGTCAGATTACACTGTATAGGTTACACTAGCGTATAGAAAGCAGACAAAGTATAATTCAGCATCCCTTTTCTTCATGAGACAACGTTCTTACACGATTTACTGGAAAATGCCTGAAGAATGTGGATGCTAATATGACTGAAACTTCATTTGTTTGAATAGGATATATTTTATTTTTGATCTGTAGCAGGATAAAAGACATACTGTTTCAGCTATGTGACAACAGCAATAGTCACTGGAGTTCTGTGCTGAGCATATTTTTTTCCGTTTTAATGGGTAACTAAGTGCTGATGATATGGTGTGGGCCAGGTTATCACGTAGTTAAAATTCTTGTGGAATGAGACCGTGATGATTATCTTCAGAGCGAATCATCTCCTTCACCCTAGGCTTGGATTTATACTGCCGTTGATATGAAATAAGCAGACTGCTGTTGCAGTTCAATTGGGATTTTTCTACTTCAGGGCTGAGAATGCATAAATATTTCCTGGTGGAAAAAAAGAGGGAACTGGGGAACCAGTATAATTTAACAGCATGCCCAAGGAGGCAAGTTTTATCAACTGCCTGGTTTACATACAGATCAAGGCTGTTTCCAACAAAGCCAAAAGTTATTTACGAACATAGCTGCCGGAAGCTGAAGACACCAGTTCTCTTGTTTCACTGTTCAATGCATTATCAACAAAGTCTTGATAATTTATGCTAACTCCACCCACTTCAGGTTGCACTGTCAGAAACTGAAGGAGTAGTTCCTGCTAGTATTTGACTATTTCTCTGAATCTGTCTGCGTTTTCTTTATCTTAGAGTATTTTGCCTTGGGAAAGCTGCTTCTCAGTGTTTGAGCTACCCACTGATTGCGATACTGTGAGAAAGCTCCTTAGGTAATTTTGGACCTATCGACGGTTCCTCTTACTTAAAAACAAAACTATCTTTAAAAATTAAAACATTTATATTGTGTGTTGATGGTAGGGTCCATACACTCCCCAACTTCCTTTGTGACAGAAAAAGCACAATACTCTGCATATTCACGTGCATGTGTATGCGCACACACGTTATGGAGGATCCTGTAAGTAGGAATGTTGTAGGATTTTTGTTTGGTGTGAATTCCTCTGGAAATGCACAAGTCTCGGCACACAGATCATTCCGAATGAAACTTCTGGCGTTTATGAGTAGCTAGCAATATCAGTGCATGGCATACTAGCTCCATTACTAAAGAAAGATGAGGTTTAGCAATGATTTGATGGAACCTATGCAGCGTTTATCCAAACAGGTTTTGTATTTCAGGGAAGTCTGCAGATTAAATGTATTTCAATTCCGGTAGTGACAGTCCTCTTCTTCCCCCCCCCTCCCCCCCAAAAAAAAAAAAAAAAAAACCCACAACCTTTATGCAGCTAGTCCAGAGCATGACAAAACTTAGTATTAGCTTACTGTTGACTCTCCTAAGGGGAGACCTCTTACCCATGGTCCCTCAGTGTCTTGCTTCTCAGAGTAGAGATGAAAATTTGCGTTGTCTCTTTTAAGCAAGTTTTGTACTTAATAGGATTATGGAAGTATTTTTAATTCTGTACTTTCAGTCCAGTGCTCCTGACACTGATACTTCGACTGTGGGGAGTTTCTGATTATTGATGTAAAGGTAAATCTAGGTAGGAACTGAACTAATGCATGTTTGTTTTTTCCCAGGGGAAAAAAAATCCTCTTTTGGGTTGTGTATCTGAGGAGTGTGGAATCCTTACCTTACGCGTAGCTGTAGCTTTCTGGCTGGGAGGGGAGAGGGAGCGAAAATAGCAGCTCTCTGAGCTTGTGGAAGAAGCGTCATTCCAAAGGATAGCCAGACCATAGTATACAACAAAGAAATGTACATTACTTTGGATTGATGACATCTTCTTTCAGGCCAGTCTATGGTGATTTATGTTATGGATAGCCAGTTCTGGGTGACTTGGCATCTCATGACGTTGCATCTGCTAGAGCTCTCCAGAGACTGCTAAACTCCCTTTTACTCATGACTTTTGTGCGCCCTCTAGCTCCCCTTACATAGTTTTCCCTATGCTTCCGGGGTGAGGAGGAGCGCATACCGTACCTCAATAAGATTCACTTAGTCTTAGTGACAAGACAAGGAGAGGACAACTTTATTGTACTTCTGGTTCAGTTCTTTCAACAAACTTAGCATTAGTGGGGCAGGAGTACGCGCGCCTTCTCCCCCACCAAGTACTTCTTGCAATGCTAGCATGTCAAATATACTGTCTGTGTTACTGAACTTCTATATACAGCAAGAATACCCCAAAAAACCCCAAAAGTTTAAGCCCCCTCACTAAGCTTTTCAGTTTATTCTTTCTTTGATTTGAACCGTGCTTCTTCTCTTTGGTGTTTTTAGAAGAACATCGTGTCTTGGTATCAGGGAACAGAATATGTTTCAACGTTCTGCTCCTCACTGGGGTCAATAAAGGAAAGTAAATCTGCTCTTTTTTCACCAGTGAAGCTATATCAAAAAAAGGAATGTTCTTCCTAGCCTCTGTTAAGTAATTGGCAGATTTACTAGAACCTAAAAAAATTTTAGTTATTGAAAACGGATGACATTCAGGAGTATTAGAGTTGCTTTTTTCATCTCACTGAATTATTTGTTTCCACTATATCCTGCAGAAGTGAGTTCCCTATGTTAATTATAGTTCTTATAACAACAGCTTTTGCGTTCAGCTGTCCTAAAATAAGTTCACACAGTATCAAATACCCAGTTGTTCCTGCATTAATCCTGAATTAGTCAGGCCTTTCCCATCTGCATGCTCTTAATGCCTTCTAATTCACATAACTCTGATTATTGTGTAATGATTTATAAGACTTCAAAATGTACTGCAAAACCAAGGGATACATATTGCCTGTATGGAAGAACTTAGAATACTGGGCAGGTAACATCCTGTGTGTAAAGGTAGTTCAGGTATGTAGAGGGTCTAGTTTTTTAAAACAGTTTTGGCTTTCAGAACAGAAGGATTTCAGCTGGAAAAGCTGGTTTTACAAAAAAATCTTTCCATGAGCAAAAAGTCCTCGCTTAGTGGAATATCAATTTTTGGAAGGAAACTTTAAATCCCTAAGAATTACCCACATGTTTCTTAGACTCACAGATATTGAAAACATTTCTATTCTGACTGAAAACAATTTGGGAAAGGTAACGCTCAGGAATTTTTAAGAGATTTGTTTTCAAATACTTTTAGCGCTTGAAGGAAAGTTGGAGATGAGGTGACTGATGAAAAATAATCCATCAATATTAAGGACTGAGAGCGAGAAGAGATGTGAGAAGAAAGTGGGAATATGAGTAGATAGATTCAGAATGGATGGTGGAGTAAGAGAAAGGTGATAGTTATGTGGCTTTGGAAAGGCAAGTGTGATGGGCAGAAAGCAGAAGAATTGGGATGGCGCCTGAGCTCTCCCAGTCATGGGGATAATGACCAAAGCAGGAGGAGATTTAGCTGTTGGGTCAGAATAGACAAGGCAAATTTCTTTTTGCATTCATCTAAAAAGGAAAAAGGCAGGTGTGCACTGTGGAATGTGTGTGCTAGTTTGAATTTACTGTACGTAGGAAATAGTAACAGGATGCAGTGGCAAGGGTTAATAACTTAATTAATATCTTAGTTAATATCTGTCTCCTCAGTTATATTTGGTTTCTCAGCATGGCAACATACTGTTTCTCCTTCACCTTTTGTTGTTCCTATTTGTTTGTTTTTGTTTTTTGTTAAGGAGCTGCTTGTGTATTGTTTAGGGAGAAGCATGTTTGAAACAAATATCCAGAAAGTAAATTAAAATATAAACGCCAGCACTTACCGATGTGTACGCACTCCTCACTTGTGCCTGTATTTTGTTCTGACCCGATGGTGATGTTGGGATCAAGGATTAGAGCTCAGTTTAGAACGGGGATGATGGGAGGAAAGGGGGAGGAATTGGTACTTGGCACCTTTGCTTTGAAGCACCGTTTGCCGCCGCCTTGTTTATGCGTTCTGGAACTGCGAATGTGAAATTTGTTACTCCAGCACCTCTGAAGGCACCGCAGAGGTGGCATAACACCTGCTATGTCTGTTGCCTCTTCTTATGCAACTCTTAATCTAATCTGGTTTTGTTCCTCCTTTGCTGTAAAACAGCAGTAGAAGCGCAGTACTTACTAAAAGATCTGTTACAGTTTTCTTTCAAAGCCGATGGCAACCAGTGTGTGATCTGCAGTGGTTTGTGGTGGCAAAGACCACACTCAATTACAAGAAGCGGTGGCTGTAATTGGCAGCACAATGTTCAGCAGAGCCACGCGTGACCTCCATTCAGCTGCTTAGGCCCGGAATAGTGTATATGCGTTGGATCGTCTGTGTTGGATTATTGTCGTGGCCTCCACTTTAATGTATAAAGGGTTGCTTAGCTTTGCATTCCCTTTCAGTAAGTTCCATGGCTGAATAAACTTCTGAAGCATCCAGAAGATGACAGTGCATTACTGCTTGTTGGATTACATAGTTACAAAAATGGTAGGTTCATTTTAGAACTCCTTGGAGGTCTGAAACCTCTGGTTAATCTAACTTGGGGAAGGACTTTTAACCTGACACTTCTCATAATGTTAAAGACTAGAAAGCCCTCGCTGCATTAGCATGCCAAGAGTTTAACATAGCTCTCTGTTTTTTAATTCAGACAGTTCAAGCTAGGGGCATTTTTAGCTGGGTGATCACAAGCATCCTCTTGCTTCTGCTGAAATAAGAAGATGGCTTTGTTGGACATTTGAATGGATACACAGGCAATGGTGGTGGTTTGCTTTTTCTTGGCAAATGCATTTAATACAGTGTGTAGTACTGGTGGGGTTTAACTGCTCTTAGAGGGGCGGTTCTGTTTTTATGACTCTTCACTTGATCTGAGTCTCTGGGTGCAGCTCATTGTTGTAAACCAAATGTGACACACTAATGAACTCCAGCGATGTGTGTTTTCTTCTTTTCATTATGTATTATACAGCCAATTCCCTATTAACAGTGCCATTGAATAGTCAAGGATTTCTCTACGTTTTTTCCCCAGGGTTTATAAATTAGTGCTCTAAACCTTGTTCAGGACTGGAATGTAGCAGATGAGATTTCAGCCCTAAAGGAGTGTTTTAACCGTGCAAAAATGCTTTAAATATCTGGATACATGTCTTCATTTGTGCATTTCAGAAGGTTTTGTCAATTTTAAGTGAAATGTAACAAGGCATTACATAAACTTTTCTCTGAAGCACAAATACATAATATCCAAGGCTTCTGAATCTGTTCTTTGCTGGACACTTTCTCTTGCTGATACTTTAATGGAAGAGCCTATTTACTGTATTAGTTCAATATATTTTCTAAGCATACGTTGTACGTCTCCACAGCTTGTTCAGTGCTGTTATGTTGAATTCGGTTTCAGGAGTGTAAGTGTGCTGGACCAGTGTTTGTCATGCCTTTTTTAATTCTTGACATATCCAGCTATTTTAAGTGCATATGCCTACTGTGACTGTGTGTGTGGAGTTTTTTTGTTCTGTTTTTTGCTTCTTTTTAAATAAAGATGTGTATGTTGGGAGAAAAATCTTGAGAACCATATCAAAATGTACCATGAGATCTCAAGAGTCATAGGGCAAATAAAAAAGATCACTGAATTACTTTATTTTTTCATGATTTCTGAGCAAATCACGTTATTTAGGGTGGTGGGAAGAGGGGACCTGACTCAGTATTTTCATGTTTTTCATTGAGGGTGTTACAGTAAGGCTAGAACTTTGGATGACATTATGAAACATACAAGTCCCTTGCTTCACGTGAAGTAAGAGCAAGTTTCAGCCTTGGGCATGTGGCCTAACACATTTGTTAATGTATTTGAAACTTAGAAGTTCTCCTTTGAAAATAATGCCAGCAAGCCATCCCTGCTTTTGAAGACTATCTTGGGCATACTTTTGAATAAACAAAGCCTGCTTCAAAACCAACTGTTGGTAGTGTTAGTGTAGGGGAACATCCAAAAGTGTAGGAGCAGATCTGAAGAATTTTCTGAGGTTACATTGATCTCATGTGACAAAGGCAGGCATGCTAGATGGAGTACCTTCCTAAAGAGAAACAAAGCTTGGTTGCAAAAGATAGAACAAAGAGGAAACTATAATGATTTCTTAATTTTGCACAGTTTCATCTGATGCACAGTGCTGACAGCTTCCCCTTAAAAAGGGACTTTTCCAGCTTCTTAAAGTACCAAGGGAGAGCTGAATAGGGGCACACATGAAAACACTTAGATTTTCATGAACTGCAAGCCTCCGCTCCCTGTGAACGATCAAGAGAAACAAGGCAAATTTAACATACCAATTTCGGAAGACGGTTGTACTTAAATGCCGGTTTGTGGTTGCAGAGAGCCATTAAATTCATGCCCAGAAGGTTAACCAAAGCTGTGTTGACTTTTTTTTTTTTTTTGTCTACAGACTAATTTGTTTAATACTGCCATGGTTGCTCATAGCTTTTTGCAGGAGCAACATAATGAGATTAACAGACCTCCGATCACTGCCGTATCTGATACTTAAATTCCTGCTGAAAGCTGTGAAAGTGTCAGAGCTCCGTTAGTGCTCTATAAGGGCTGCACTGGCAAAGCCAAGGCTTATTTTTGAGTAAAAAGTTGTAGATTTGGTTGCTGGGAAGATGGAGTAGCTGAGCTTCGTTCTGTGTCCTTGAAGCCAGCATGTTTTAAGAAACAAAAATGATGCTGAGGCTGCCGTGTGGGGGGTTCATGTCTGGAAAGACAAGACAAAGATCTCCTCCCTTCCAGAAATCTGAAGAGAGAGCAAGTTTTTTAGGGAGATAGTTATGCTACTGAAAAAAACTGCTGTGACACCTTGTAGCATCACAATTAGCCTTCTTAGAGAAAAGACCCTGTTAGAGATACCAATTTCTTCCCTTTTTCTACCAGTTAGGTGTGGTGTATATATGATGTTATCCTGAAGCACTAGATGCTTGTCTCCTTGCCTGCTTCAGGCCAATAGGCAGTAAGAGTCTCTACTTCTCAAGTGCCATAGCCATCAATCTGATTTGTGAATACAGATTGACATCTGAATTATATTTTCCTCTGCTTATAAATGCATCCATGAATGACTGCTCATGATTCCAAAATTAGAAGCTGTTTCTTAAAAATAAAAAGCAAAATGAAGGTGAAATGTACATGATGCCAAAAAAAAAAAAAGCCTATCTCAGCCTTGTTGTGTTTGTGTTCATGTGCTTTCTTTACCCAGTGCCTTTAGCATTGTTGAGATATTAACAGTTACAGTATATAGTTTGTAGAAATCTCCTCAGATCTACGTGTATGCATCTCAGTAGCTTCTAGCCTCTTGCATGTAAGGTTCAGGCCTGTTTTTTGACTTGTTTTCCACAATTTCATGGTGGTGTCTCTCCATTCAGCAAAAATGGCTGCTTTCCAATTCTTGAGCAGACGCTGTTAGCTTGGTGAAGATACTGGGTTTTGGCTTGTGTGTAGGACTGTCATTATTTGTAGGAATAGTTCCTTCTTTTCTCCTTGCCTATTAGCAAGCATTGGAGACACTGGAATCCTTCAGAACCCTTTTATCCAACAAGCATCTCTGATCTTGAATATGTCCCCCTTTTAAAGGACTTGCCTACACGTGGGACTTTTCAGGAACAGTTGCTCACAAATAATTCCAAATGTAGACAGACCCTGAATACAATATCATATTCTATGTTGGCCCTTTACATGGTGACCTTATAAAATCTCTTTTACTGGCCTTTATACTCGGGATTACCTCTTTGCTCATTTAAAGTATACATTCCAAATACTTGTATGTATGAATTCTAAGCTTAAAAAGGTGAGACTGGTTTTATTCATCGTTCTGTTCTTTTGTCCAGTTGGGATTGGTGAATGGAATGTGCTCATTCAACAAGAGCTGCAGAACCTGTAGGGTCTGTAGAGCCACTGAGTTAGCAAGTAGTGAATTCTGATCTTTGCTTTGCTGCTTGCTAACTTCAGGAGAGGATTTTAGTGTCCCTGAGAACTAGTTATTCGGTTATATGCTAAAGTCAGAAATGCCAGTATGCTACAGCAGGGGAAAATCTGAACTTCAAGGCCACAGATTTTGTGAAGATAAAGATTTCCCTTCAAGGAATATAAAATTCAGTTTCTTGATTTGGATTACTTCCTTATTTCTCATCTCTTCTTGGTTTTGGTGAAGAAATGTCCCAGCAAAAATAACTGTAAATCCTCTAACTTATTTTCAGATGAGTCAACATGCAGACAGTTGAACAGTGGAGTGTATGCTTGACCGCGTTTACGTGCAAAACGGCCAGAAAAACCACCAAAAAGAGTACTGTTGGAATCACTTGAACCTTTTTGGCTGTTCACAGTCCATGGAAGAACATGTATAGCCATGCCAGCTGGAATGCAGCTGCTATTTAAATCTGGCATCTAATGCTGAGTCCTGTCTAAGTATATAATGTTGTTGCAGAATCCTGATCGGTTTGTTTGCAGTCAGCAAAGTATCAATGAAGACTGGACTTGGAGGGGTGGAAGGAAGCTCTATTATGTCTCCATGTGCAAGTTTTTCTAACTTGGAACTTTGACTATGGAATTTGTGTGAGTTGAAAAAGAACTGATAGATAATCTGAGGCCAAAAATAACGGGAAGTATTCATGTCTAACTTCTAGTGGTTCCACAGATTATCGATGCTTCTACTACCGATCAGGTCTGTGCTCTGTCAGCAATCTGTTGCTCTCGAAAATAACTCGTCCTGTCTGGAGTACAATCCTTGAGAGAATATGATAGCAGTCAGTGATTTTGCTATGCAATTTTTCCTTCGTTCTGTGGACATAGATTTATTGATGTGCGTGTAGTACCAAAAGGTGGTATATAAATGCAGACTTTAGTGTCATTGATAACAATAAGCACGTGGCACTCGTTCGTGGTGGAGAAACCTGCTTCTATATATTTTCAGTACTTTCTGCCTCTTCCAGCAGTAGTAAAGGTGTTTCAAATACTTGATATATTTGGGTGCTAATGTAACATGGCTGTGATGTTTAATTTCTGAGAAACTTTATTAAAAAGTAAAAAAACCAAAAAAAAAACCAAAAAAAACCTGCTGCTGATTAGCAAACTAATTTTCTGTTTTGTGTTTGACTCTTGTCATACCTTGTAAATTATCGTGGCACAAATTCACAACGAAAAGTTTGACTGCATTTTTAGTTATGTGTTTCTTTTTGTGTTCAGTGTATTTGAGCTTCCTGCATCCATAATAGCTTTGGATCTATATATGGTGAGGTTAATAGATTTAGTATCCTGGAAAATAGCACAAGCAAACTTCCATCACAGATTGAATCAGAAGGTGAAAGCTATCTATGATATCATGGGGGTAAATCGTTATGTATTTTTTATATATAATTTTTTGCCTTCCTTCACAAATACTTTATTAGCATGTCTGACTCACTGTTTATAAACAAGTGTTTGATCGATGAATGAGATGTAGTTGTGTGAAAGAGAAGGCAGTCTGTCTTAAAACTGTTATACGGTGGTATTAGGAGTATGCTGTACTTTTGGGAGGTATTAATGTTATTAAGATCATGGGTCTACCCAAAAGAAGTAATATGCACTTGCATATGTTGTAACATTTCCTTCCTGTTCTACTAAGGAAGTGGTAAACAAGCTTATAATGAAAACAGTACAAATACCTTTTTTAGGTGTTTTGCTTGGTGCCCTAATATAGGAGACTGACGTTTTAAGAGTTTGCAATTCATTTTGAAATTCTTTTGATTAAAGCATCTCACTGTTGGCAGACATAGAGGATTTTGACCTTTTTCCCTGTCTATTGATGTTACATTTCTTCTGCTTGTGCTTGAGGCTGACCGAGGCAAGCGATGAACTTAAAGGTAACACCTGTTTCCCTTTTATGAGTGAGAGAAGTGAAGAGTAACGTATGGTCTAGGGCTGACTTATAGTCCTGTGCTTTGAACAGAGTAACACTTCAGCTCTTCAGAGAGATCAGAATAAACTCGTGCCAAACCTCTCAAAACAATTTGTCTGCCTTTTTCATCCTAGACTGTCTGTCTTCCTCCAGCTATTCGTCAGGAAAACGCCTAGGAAGTCAGTTGATGTGCATCTGCACACCTTAGGGTTTCTTTGGTTTTTGTTGTCCTGCAGCATCAGTCGAATGGATGCTAATGTATTTTTAAAGCTCACCTTGCTGTTGAGGATTTCAAGTGAAACTTTAGCTACAGATTCTGGTGGAAGCAGTTAATTCAAAATGACAGTTTTCTAAAGATCCCCTTTGTAACAGTCGTGCATTGGCCGGTTTTGCACAAGTTTTCATAGCATGGCTATGTCAGCTGAGAACATAAACAAAAAAAAATGTGTTGTCTGACTGATGTAGTCGTAAGTACTCAATGTATTAGGGCTGCTAAGATGATGAGGGGACTGGAGCATCTCTCCTATGAAGAAAAGCTGAGAGCGCTGGGCCTGTTCAGCCTGAGGAAGAGAAGACTGAGAGGGGATCTTATCAATGTATACAAATATCTAAAGGGAGGGTGTCAAAGAGAATGGGACCAGACTCTTCTTCCTAGTGGCGCCCAGCGATAGGACGAGAGGTGACGAGGGGAAACGGGCACAAGCTGAACCACAGGAAGTTCCATCTGAACCTGAGGAAAAACTTCTTTCCTGTGAGGGTGACAGAGCACTGGCACAGGTTGCCCAGAGAGGTCGTGGAGTCTCCTTCGCTGGAGATACTCAAAACGTGCCTGGAGGCGATCCTGTGCAATGTGCTCTAGGTGACCCTGCCGGAGTGGGGGGGGGGGGGGGGGGGATTGGACTAGGTGATCTCCAGAGGTCCAGATGGTAACCCTTGGCTCATCGGTGGAGACGAGAACCTGCGCGCATTGTACTTCTGCCCTCCTGCTAAAGATAATGGCTGACTGTATCTCTAGCTTATGTCCTCCAGGAGGAAGACTGTGACCGCGCAAGCAAATAGTGCCTTTGGGGGCGAGATCTGTGCGCCTAGCAGGAGGGCCTGCTGCCATCAGTGTATTGGTATAGCAATAAGGATGAGAGCTCTGTAATGTGCAGAAGACCACTGACAGAAAGGACAAACGTCCTCGGAAATTCCTACCTAAAATAGGCTGCTTATATGCAGCCGCATAGCATAATGAAACACTCATTTTAAGGAAATTCAGGTCTCCCAGCGTTGCTTTTGATCTGGGCTATTACTGACCCCTTAAGCATTTAAAAAGCAGGAGTCAAGTTTCTGAAAAATCACAAGGTTGACTTTAAGAATTATGCCTTTCAAAGTATGCTTTTTTTTTTTGCCTTGCAGTTTTAGTTTTTAAGTGCAAGAATAGTCATGTTATTCAGCTTTCCTCCACAAGATGATTTAATAATTATAGTGAAGGCTGAGAGTATTTCTTAGTTGTGTGACTCCATGAACTTGGGCTTTGAAGATATGAAATGCTGAAAGACTTGCAGTGAAATGCCAAAAAATTCTTACTCTGAGTCTTGCATATTGTATCCTGATGTGTCTGTATTTCAAGGTCAGGTTCAGTCCGAGGGACGTTTATGCAGGACATGGAAGCTCCTAATGGTTGTTCTGCCACAGCAATATTTTCCCATTTCTCCTCAGTTCTGGAAGAACTGTGGGCAAGATGTTTTTTCTGCGTATGCGTGTGTATAAATATGCACACGCTTTTTTGTTCCCTACGAAGGGGATCCTGCATCAGGTTCACATAGAATTGCATTGCACTGTGGCTGCGTCTCCTGGCTCTGTGCTGGTCTGTGTAAATATATTCAGGAGAAGGTAAGCAGCTAGCTTCATCTTTTCTTGTCACTGGGTAATGGTGGAGTTTCAGGTACTAGAGGAGGCACTCAGATAGGGTTGTCTGCTTTGTAGAGTTGTTCTTTCTCACCTCCAGGGAAAAGACAGCGTTATAAATGTTTTTAAACGTTATTTTTGTATGCCACATTTGCAGTACCATGAAATATTCCTTTGACCTCAGAGTATGTGTTTCATAACTCCGACTCCACAGCAACCAGGGGAAGACAAGGTGTTGGTCTCACTAATGCAGTAGACTTTGTAAATGAGATTTCGTATGTGATTACAGCTAACAATGTATTGACACGGGATATGACATTGGTAACAAACACCCATTGAGATGTAAATATGTTTGTTAACACCAGCTGATGCCCGCACAGGCTTTTAAATAAGTACGTGGCTTCTGTTTGAATCAAGATGTTCCTCTGCATAGGGGAAATTTGTGACATTCCCAGTGGCTCATAAAAGAGTAGAAGGTTTTTTTTTTTTTTTTTCCTTTTTCTCACTTGCACGTACAAAAAGTGTTCTTGGTGCCTGCTAAAGAAAACGTATTACCAGGGAGCAAAGATGTATAGGAACCGAAAGACTCATACAAAAGAACTTAAGACTCCTACTCCTTGGAAGAAACTATTTGTGCAGTTACAGATAAAATGCGTTATGTGGCATTACATGGAGTTTTGTGGACAAAAACTCTGGCATCTCTAGCAACTTATCCTGATGTTACTTAATAGGAAAAAGCTGGTTGTTCTTTGACTTTTTAGCTCAGAGAGACAAGAAACATTACATATTCACAGATACTATTGTCTGGGCCTACCTGCATAAAAACACTGGAACCTGTGCAAGACATTAATATGTGTTGAAACAAGCGTGCAGTAAAGCTCCAGGATACATAGTGTTCCAGTACATATTTTTCTGAAATGAGTGAAAAAGTTGAAGAAAACAAGTTAGTTACTAAATAATACTGACACAGAGCTGTAGTGCAGTCGGGGACGCCAGGTTAATGTACCAGGTGTGACTTTGTGAAGAGTAGATTTATTTAGGCCCTGTTAATGAAAGGTGAGAGGTTGCAATAATCCTGTGATTCTCACATGGCTAACTGCGCTAGCGAGGGTAGAGCGCCAAGTGTAGGAGAGGAAAAAGGTACTAACCGGGTCACCGCATTGAAAACTCTGGAATAGTGGGTGAGTGTAATTGATGTGCACCACGTTAGTCATTAGCATAACTGCGAGTTAACGTTACGGGCTTTTGCAGAGTGCTGCTGAACTCTTAGCTGATGTGCCAAACTCTTTGGCTACCAAGTTGTACATAGGAAATCTGAGTCAGCAGAGATTTCTGGCAGTTGAGTGCTCTGAGGACTGTCTTTGTTTAGGGTTTTAAAAATGTTTTCTTATCACTCATCAGATTATGGCAATGCTGATCTATAGGGAGTACAGTCATGTGTGCAGCACAGGTAGCAAACAAGAAATACAGGTTCTGGAAATAACTTCGATCCTCTTCTGTGCTATTTTAACAGGGGAGATACTGAAATGGATACCACCGGTACTTCTTGTTGCTTGTTATATGACCTCTCCTGATAGTGATGCTTTTACCTTCCATAAAAATTTTGATAAAACTATCTTTGGAAAATTAGTTATTAGTAACTCAGTGGAAGCCAATAACCAATGGGACGTTGTCCTTGAATTTAATATATAGAGCACTGGAAGATCTACAAATTTAACTTTGCTGATTCCATTAATATGCCTCCTTCCCCAAACCTGCCCAAACATTCCCCCTTCCCAGTCCTCCTAAAACACTCTTAAAAGTAGCAGCAATACCCATTTATGTTTGATATTCTCTAATGCTATGTACAACCTAAATAGAGCAGGAAAGGAAAAACATGCACATCAAGGAGTATCTTCTGCTACTATAATGAACCTTAGAGCTTAATAAAAATGTTAAGTTTCACTACCTACATAGACATCTTGAGTGGGTTAAAAGAAAGTATTTGAATCTTACCAGGTATGTCTGCAGTAGCAAGCATATGGCAGTGTGCTGGTGGAAAATAAGACATCGGATCTGAGAAAGGGGTTGTTTCCTCATTTTCTAGCTGTCACCATTTTGGAGTATATTGTTTTATGCATAAATGATTGCTGCTAGCTGTTTGCGGCAACTGAAGAAGTGGGAAGTGTTGTCAGAGTGTTTGTGTAGCCTATGCAAAGGTTTCAGCTGGAAACATCTTTTTTGTGGTAGGAAATCTTTGTCTTTTCTAGTGGTGTATTACATTTGTTTGCACACTCTGGGAAAACAAAATTATGTCATTTTTAGAGAACATGTTTAATTACTGCTTCATTTACAATAAAAGCAGAGTATGTTGAAAGCCTTGATTATATAATGGGAATACAAGATGATATCAATGCCTTTCCAAGAAAAGATGAGGTTGTAATTTTTGACAGAATCACAGAATCACAGAATCGTTTAGGTTGGAAGGGACCTCTGGAGATCATCTAGTCCAACCTCCCTGTTCAAGCAGGGTCACCTAGAGCATATTGCCCAGGATCACATCCAGACGGGTTTTGAACATCTCCAGCGAAGGAGACTCCACGACCTCTCTGGGCAACCTGTGCCAGTGCTCTGTCACCCTCACAGGGAAGAAGTTTTTTCTCAGGTTCAGATGGAACTTCCTGTGGTTCAGTTTCTGCCCATTGCCTCTTGTCCTGTTGCTGGGCACCACGGAGAAGAGGCTGGCCTCATCCTCTTGACACTCCCCCTTCAGATGCTTGTACACCTTGATGAGATCCCCTCTCAGTCTTCTCTTCTCCAGGCTGAACAGGCCCAGCTCTTGCAGCCTTCCTTCCTAGGAGAGATGCTCCAGCCCTCTAATCATCTTGGTAGCCCTAAAGGTTGACCAACTCTGCTGTAGGTTTTCCAAAACTTAATGGGAAGCATCAGTGCTGGATGGTATTGCTTATTCATTTACTGCATGAAAAATGAAGCATAACAAACTAGAAGAGGATACTAGTATAGTTTAGAGATCATTTATATTTTGCTTGAAAGACTTTTAAAATTAGCTGTGAAGACCTTAGGAAACGGATGGAAATTAGTGCTGAGTGTTCTTGCAAAATGCATTGCTAAATCTTAAAATAAATGTAAAAATCTTTAGCTAATTACCTGGTTAATTTGATGCCTTTCTGAGATAACAGAATAGCTGGTTCTTCTTTTATGTTCTGTTTGACATAAAGAAGAACTTGCCTAGCTATCTCAAACGCTTTTCCAAATAAACAAAGAATATTTAAAAAAAAAAAAAATTCCAACCAAGTTTGAAAAAAGAATTTCAGAGCGTTCACTTGTCTTTGAGAAGGAAACACCTACAGAGGGAGCAAGGAGCTCTGGCTTGAGTCTTCACGTGGAATAGTGTCATACTCTGTGAACTGCCCGTGAGCATCAGAGCTGGGGACGAAAGCAGAGGTGAGAGAGAGAGGAAGATAGCTGGGTCAGCCCCTTCGGGACACCGCCACCATCCTTGTTCTGTGGGAGAGCAGGGAAAGGAGGCTGGCTTGGGAGTGAACTTTCTCATGAAACAAGTAAGAGATACGCCTCTCGGATCAGATGGAAAGATTTCTAAAGCACAGAAAATTGGTGATAGGA
Source organism: Struthio camelus (assembly GCF_040807025.1). NCBI lineage: Eukaryota > Metazoa > Chordata > Aves > Struthioniformes > Struthionidae > Struthio > Struthio camelus. The sequence goes on from NC_090963.1 coordinate 7,376,713, forward strand.
AATCTGTGTCCATGACCTGCTTAAAAACGTGATGCAGAAGCCGAATTCATTTCAAACTCTTCATCTCTCCATCTCTCCCACCAAATGTATTTTTTCTCTTTGATAATGAGATGTAGTGGTTACAGTCTTTTTATTTTTTTTGTTGAACTAGAGTTCACCCAGTGAAGGAACCTTCTTATCAGAGCGTTACGGTGAAGAGCAGGTGGTGTGAGGAGCGAGTGGTGGACAACTAGCTTTCTGGGAGATTCTGTTGTTTGGCTGCTCTCCATAACAGCAGTCTTTTGGAAGTGCTGGCTGTCAGTCCGCTCTGTTCTCTGGAAGTTGTATTTTATAATTTAATTGCTTTGTTCACTGTGTTTCTTACTTTTTTAAAAATCTATTCTCTCACTGCCTTCCCTTTTTGCTGAGCTGTTCATTATGCACTAAAAAGTCTCTTTTGCATGTGTCAGTTCTGAAATCATCCTGACGCTGATGAGTGAGGGGCAAGCCTGCAGAACACCATTTACTGTTGTTTTCCTGGCCGCTAAAATTAATGTGTACCGGTTTCAACAACAGCTCATTTCTTTAGGAAGGCTAATATAGCCTGGTCAGTTCATTATACTGCCTTTCTCCACAAGTGTCAACATAACAGAAACGCTTTCATTTTCCAGACTACCCTTGGGTGCTCGAGACAAATGTTTTCAAAAGCTGATCCAGGCGTTTTTTTCTGTCAAATTGAAAAAGCTATAAATCCCTTCATCATTTGTCCTGTTAAGTTAACATATTGCACCTTAAATCCTTTTTAATATCTTTAAAATAATCAGTGTGCTTTCAACAGTAGGTACTTTATGAAATAGGTTAAGGCTTTATTTATTTATTTATTTATTTTCCCATGAGGGCATTTTATTACTGACTGCATGAGTCAGGACAATTAAAGTTTGACAATGAAATATCCAGCTTCTGATGTGATGCAGTATGAATTGGAATGGGTTATTACTTTAGTCACAGTGAAAAAACAGTTGAAGCGCTGTGTACTGTGTTACCTGTAAGACAGAAGTCTACTAGTTGTCTCTTTCTGTCTTCCTCCACTGCACTTTGTAGCATGGGGGATGCCTGCTAAGAAGAAATTCTGCGCTTCTGTATTTTAGTGCCAGTTCTGTGCCTGTGGGCAAACAGGTTGTCAGCATGGAGTTGAGTGTGTTGTCCACGGTCACATTTTATGAAGAGGCGGCTATTATGAATGAAGGAAAGCAGCCAGTACTCCTGGGTTTTGTTCCAGGCCTCCCTGGCTCAGCTGGTGAGTATATTGTTCCTATGCATTGTTTACACCGTTTTTTAAAGCTAGAGTAGCACAACTTAGCTTTTTTATAGGGACGCTTTCACTTAATTTAAAGGAGCTGTATGGCCTGAGTATAAAAAATACTTCAGGGCGAAAATCTGTTTTATTCCTGTTGGTCTTCTGTTGGCCTTTTGAAAAAGGATTGAAAGGCTAAAAGATTTAGTGACTGAGGATAATTTTCAGCAGTTGTCCTTGTTTATTAACTTCTCATTCTAACCGCTTGATTTAAGAGAACTCTGGTCAAGGTATTTGGGAGTGATAATGTTGACACAGGTCTAAGTATAATGTTACAGATGCTGTGACTCTTCTCAGTATGACTTTCTGTTTTTGACACGTGTTTCCACGGTCCACAGATACATGTATTTTCATTTGCTAGCCCTAAATTCTTGTCTTTCCTCACCTCAGGACAGTAGCGTTTAATGTTGTTAGCAGTGGGAATGGACAGTGCCATTGTGTCAACATAAAGGCTGAGGATGGTGTGATGGCACAGAAAAGCATTTAGGAAATAGTTTTAGGTATTGTCATGTTATATCTTCAGCTGCCCTGTTCAGATTTGCCTAGCTGATTCCTTTTCTTCCCTCCCCTCTAACTTTACAGTTCCCTGCCATCGTAAAGATAGTTGCCTGTGCAACAGACCTTATCTGTATAAGGTGTTGGCATCCTCTAATCTTCTGTTAACCTCATGTAAAAGCGAATTTTAATTATATGCTGATTAAAATAGTGGCGGAGAGACCGTGCAGAGTTTGTACTGGTGGAGTCATGCCCGGAGAGGTTTTAAAAGTGGAGGAGAAGGCAGTAATAAGGCATGATAATTTTTTGAGTGTTAGGCTTTGTGGGTGAAGAGTGATGGAGAGGAGTTAGGGTTACCTGATATATTTTTTTTTCCCCCTACCCACGCCTTGCAAAGCATATAAGCATCCACTTAAATTTAACTCAACTTTATCACTTTGGTGAAGCTAGGCAACTGCCTGCATGCCTTGCTGTTTCTTATGCAGTTAGAGTCCAAATCAAAAGGATACTAATGCTTCACTGGTAACTCAGGAGGGTGGAGGATTAAATGTTCTTGAGAAGCCATTTACTTATAGGTTTGCAAAGGGAGAGGAGTGCAAAAACGTGTTCAAATGGAGCAGTGAATTCTGCACAGCTCAGCTGGACTATTTGATCTATGTTTAACAGACTAGATTCAATCTTACCGTTTCAAGGAGGTGTGTAAGAGCTGTTGGGCCTCAACAGACATGGGAAAGCTGTGCTGTAAAGTTATGCAAGTGGGAGGGCAGCTTGAATTTCATGCTAGTTTCTCAGGAGAACTACAGAGGAGGTGCAGGAACATCATGTCATCTGTCTGTCCTGACCATGTTCGTTGGCTTAACATGGTGGGGTAGGGGGAGGAGCTACTGTCTCCTGTTTTGCCACAGTCCGGTTCCTTTCTGAGTTTGTGCTAGGTTCTCCGGGCTAGTATTTTCTTTCTGCTGTGTGCTTATCTGACTTCTTTCCCGGCTGTGGCTTCCTATCACGTTGTTCACCAAGAAAAGCGCCCTCATTATCAGCGCGTCTAGGCAGAGGCACGGTGAGCCAAGGGTTAAAGCCAGCTCAGTTTCCTGCTCCTCTGCTTGCTCAGGTGTGCTGAGAAAGGCAATAAAGAATGGCTGATTAGGAGAGAGCGAGAAACAACTTCATGTGCAGAGCTTATGGGACTAGGCAAAATCCCAGAACTCTTCTTGTTTCTCTTCATTTATTTTGCCTTTTTTTGGTGATAATTACCATTTCTTATGGAAAAGACTGGCCTATCTGCTGCTGTTTTTTTTCTTTTTTTCCCTCTGCTGAGTCATTGCACAACTCAACAGTCATTTATGTGGCTTGTTTCCTGGATTCTTGAATCGGTTTGTCACGTACCTTTCTTCTTTCCTCCTGCATTTAATATAACTCTGCACACGTTTCAAGCACTTCTGCGCAGCAGAACCCCTTCCAGATGGTCCTGTGGTATCTCTCTGTGACTGGGGTGAGTGGAGCATTTACTAATGGCAGAATGTGTCATGCACTCAGTAAGTTGTTATTCCGATGATAACGTGAACATTGAAAAATTATTAATTTTCCTTACACAGATGCAGGCTGTGAGTGCTGATGCATTATCTTGTAGCTGAAGAGACAGAAAACCCTGTTTGCTGTTGCTTTTTCTTACGTTCCACAGCTGGCATCTGCTTAGGCAATTGAACAGCTTTCGTATTTTCTCTCTTTTATAATGCTTAGAAGGAGAATCCTTTTATTGTTCATCTTTGAATCTCTCTGCAGTCTTGGATAGTCTATGAACATGCAGTTTACCTTTTTCTCTTTCTTCTCCCTCCCTTCCTCATCACTTTAAAATTAGGTTGCTGATTTTGTTGGTATTTCAGGGACTTTAAAGAGGTTACCTAAAACTGCAATATTGCGAAGCAGTATAGTTATTTTTTGCTTGTTTTAAAAGGGTGAAAATTCTTAGCTGATATTTTTTCACATTATGGTTTGACATGTCCTTGTTTTTAGTCACAGGTTGTTTATGGAATGCTTATATTTTGTTGCTCATAGTTTGTTTTTTAAATGAGAAATAAACAGAAAGCTTGACCTTTTTTCTTTTTTTTTTTTTCTTTTCCAAAAATGTGTTTCAGAGACTTTTTTTTCCGAAGAATATGTTTCAGAGGCTTTTTTTTTTGCAGTTAAATAAAAACAATAACAACCAACAAAACAGGTTTTTTTCCTGAGCTCTGGTAGTCACAAAGGGCTTGGGGTGATGTTGTGTGGTGAAGCATTGCAGCGCCCTTACAACCTCGACCCTTCAGCTCCAGCATTTGTAAAGCCAAGATAAATGGCCAGATTCTATCCACTGAGTGTGGAGAGACACATGTGCGTCAGGATGGTACCTGCAAAAGCACACATGAGGCTTCACAGCACAGAAGGTGTAGTCAAAGTCAGAAGAAGGGGTTTGAGAGGGGTATGTTAAGACCTTGCTCGTCCCCTCTTTGTGAAACTGCATCCCAGTGAAGGAGAACTAAAATGCTGCTGTGGCTGAAAGAGGGCTTCTCCAGAGCAGTGTCTGTAGACAGGCAAGCACTTTTGCTGGCACAGGGAAGATAGGGCAACAAAAAGCTGTGAAGAGATGGGGAGCTTCTCCTTTGGGTAGTAGCAGAGAGGTTTGATTGCTGAGGCTGTTTTGGAAACATCATTGTTGGTTAAAAGTGCTCACTTGAAGCTGTGTTGGATAGGCACTTTGATAATATAGGTATCTGCAGCCCAGTACTTACAGCTTTAGCGGTCCTGCTAAGTCTTTCTGATACTCTCTCTCTCTCCTTTTTATTTTTTTTGAACAAAATTCAGAAAATAATGGGGAGGAAGGAGAGGAAGAGATGTTGCATAAAACCTTAGTGGTTACAGCCCCAGATTGGGAAACAGCAGACTTCAACACTGTCCTGAGCTTGTGCAGTTAATTCCCTGAGAGAGTGCCCTAATTACTTGCCTGTAAGCAGGACTGAGGTAGAGGAAGCTCTTGTTTTGTCCTTCGTGAAGCTAGAATATTATGTGGCAAAGACTGGCAGGTGCATGAGGGTAGAGAGTATGTGATCCTCTGGTCTACAGGGGAGGGTATTTTTCTCTCTGTGTTCTGATTTTTTTTTTTTTTTTTTTCCCCCTTCCAGGACCTGGTAAAGCGTTTTGTACTTAGGAGCCTTTGGATTAAAGCTGTGCCTCTGTGACTGGTCTTTGTAGTTAGGAACTGCTAAACTGAAATTACTTGCTATTGTAGCCCATCTTCCTCTGAAATATTGGACAAGTTACTTGAGCTGTGTGGGCTACTGTGGGTTTTGGAAAACGGAGAGATTCCCTTTGCTCACCTCTGGTGTGCTTTGATGTAGATAGTCCTTGCCTTGACATTTTACAGCCTCCTGGCTTACTCAAGTGCAGCACTTGGCGTAATCGGGGGTCAGTAGGCACTACAACAATAGAACTGATGATCAGAAATCTTTATGATACAGATTGCACATGGTGTTTCAGCTTTGTGTTCCTGTGAGTAGCCTTTAGAGTTAATGTTTTTGTTTTATGAGTACCACCTCTCAGTCTCTCCTCAAAAAAAAAAAAAAAAAAAAAACAAACCTAAATTAGACTTGAAGCACTGGCTAATCGTTCTATTGCTATTCATCTCCGTGGCAGCAGGAAACCTAGCAGCAGGGTTTCCATTCACAGCAGATGTGTGCCAGCTCAAATGCTTTTGTACCAAAACTGCATGTGTGGGTGTTGAAGGTAGAATGATTGGATAGTAGTGGTTGCAGCTGTATCCTTGAGAACGCAAGACAAGGGAGATCAATGGACTCTTTTCTGTGGTTTTTTTTTTTTAAATTATTTATCTCTGGAAAAGATATTTAGCAATTGCAAATCATTCCTAAAGGGCAAGTTGAATTTTTGTCCATTCGCAAAGACTGCATCAACACCGGGACTGTCTGTAGTGCTGGCCTTGGTTCTGCACAAGCTTGGAGTGGAAAACGTACTCTGAACCACAGTGAGACGTTTTGACCCCTATAGCTCCTATGTCTTCTGGTCTGCATCCAGCTCTCAGGTACAGCTTCCGCTTGTCACCACTACACTTATTGCACTGCTGCCACCCGCATTTCCTTATCCTGTGCATCAGAAGTGAGAGTTGCAGATGGGTGGCCCAGGCCACCTACGATAGCAGAATAGGTGGAAGTACTGTCATACACATGAAGCTAAGGCCACTGGCCATTTAAACCATCAGAATGCCAGGACCTGTTCTTTAGTTATTTCTAGTGCTGATCTTTCCTAGCTTTTTTCTGCCAATTAGGCTCCAGTGTCTGGAGTTGCAACCATTCATCCCCTAGTGAGTATTCACTAGCAAGTCTGCTTTACATGTTTTTTTCCCCTGACTTATTTGACGGATTGGGGCATGACCGTGTTGTGCCAACCATATAAACACAATCATTTTTTGCAGTCGGTTGGCTAAAGTAGAAAAGGTAGCTCAAGGTAGGTGATTGACTCCATACAAATGCTTAGGTAGAGGAAGGATTTCCCTGCTAAGCAAGTAGCTGACTGGACAAGTGTAAATGTTGTTTCGTGTTATGAACAGTTTTGTCACTTAACAGCACAGAAGGCTAACTGTGACTGATTAGTTGATCGCACTTAATTATTCCATGTGCTAAAAGCATTTTTTTTTCCAGAGGTTGCTTGTATTAGGGAAGATTAAACTTACCCTGGCTTTGCATTACCACTGAAATACAGACAAAAGAGAGATCAGCACAAATGAGTGCCCTTGGATCTAGATTCAGGTAATACTTCGAAATTTGGGGATGTAATTTTGCTGTGCTGCTTTTGCTGGGCACTGAGGAAGACATGAGATGAAGGCCTTGCCCAGGATAAAGTATAATCTTAACAAAAAGAAAAAAAGATGAGGCGGGGGGATTGCCAAGGAAGTACAGGGAATTTTAGTGCCAGATTTTGACTAAAGAGCTTTTTGAGATGGTACCCATCTTGCTGTCCTTTGGATGAGGAAGGCCAGTAGGAGCAATCTGAGCTCTGTTGTACCAGGGTTGGAGCTAGATCCTCCAGACCTAGCCAGGAGGGTGCGAGAACACAGGGAATGAACCCTGCTGCCACTGGCACACTGGAGTAGTGTTGGCAATGTTTGGACTTTGCAGTGGAACAGGAAGGGCATGAGCAGCTGTCCTTTCCCATCTCTTGTCTGTGCTGAAACTTTAGAGCGGCTGTTGGTGATTTATTAATCATAAATGAGTGGTTAGCACTCTCTTTCCCTAGAGGCAATTTTCTTTAATACATTTGTATTTGTTCCTGAACCAAGCAAAAAAAAGTCAAGCCAGAGCTCAGTGTGTCTGATTGTGCAATGATTTCCTAAGTCCTTTTCTTATACTGGGCAAAAGTGATGAGAGAAACCTATTCTTGAGTTTTTTTTATTGGCTGTGTTCTTTTGAAAGAAAATACTAAGCACCTACCAAAGCAATGTCTTTTAGGTGTTGCCAAATAAATGAGCAGGTTTGTTCAGTAATATATATATGCAAAAGCGTGAAGATTGTGTGATTATTTTTATAAAACTTTTTAATAACTAAGAGCATAGCTTAAAGCATTTAAAAGCTGAATATTCCAAGAACTTACTGTTTTTATAAATTATCTAAAGAAATTCCAGTTATGCAAAAACTGAATGCACATTATTAAAGCCCAGTTCAGCACAGCTTTTAGGTACATGTTCCAATCCCTACTTTATTGATGTACTTTGTTGAAGAGATGGGCGCTACTGAGTTGAGACGTAAAACACAGCCGGATGAGACGGGAAACAGTAAACAAAGCTGCCAAAATTATGGCGGACGAACACAATGAAAAGAAGATGGGTCTGTTGAGCCTCTGTTCATTTTTGCTTTCAGTCTTGGAGATGATTTACATAAGGTGTTCTGGGGTTGATCTTGCAATGTGCCTACAGAACCATATTTTGTTTAGAGAAAAATAACAAATAACGGATTTGGTTTTATAGTATGCTAGTTGTTGGCTTCTCCTCTCCCAGCATCCCTCCTTACCCCTTGATGGGCATGAAAAGCATCCCTTTGGTGGCTAGCTATTTGATAGCTTGGAAGTACTTGCAACTTGAGCAGCGGTGTTCAGGTCCTGCTGGCATCCTGGCTGGCTAAGCTAAGTAGGTCACCTTGATGGCCAGCCCAAGCATGTATGAATGAGAACATACGCAGTGCCCTCAAGCACTAGACTATGGACATGTGGGCCTGTGGGGGCTTTGCTTTTTCCAACTGAGGGTCAGAAGGGGCAGTGTGAAGTAAAGTATGTGTGTATATGCATGTATTGTTTCAGGAATGTTGAGTAAACCGGGGAAAAATGTAAATTAATAAACAATACACACATTTTGAAGTCTGAAGATTCAGTTAAACTCTTGAGCAAAAATAGTTTAACCAGATGACTGTATCAGAGCCGGTATTAAAAGCACGTCCAGAGAGTTAAAATAAGGCAAGGAAACAATATGTTAATTAATCTCTGCAGTACTGCTGGCCTTCTCTCCTCACTGCTGTAGTTATATTAACAGTAGAACTGACATGTCCCCTGTATCACTTTTAAAAATTAATCAGATGCTGCTGCTGATTTTTAAAAAGACTTTTATTTAAAACTTTCTACCTTTTGTTTTAAAAATCCATTGTTTCTAACGTTACATAGTCCTAAATGAAAGGTTAATGCAAAGAAAAAAGAGAGAAAGATTTCTCTTCTGGCAGACTGCTGAGTATCTAATTTAACAGCTGGTGATCCACAAGAAGTGAGAAAGTGATTTTTAAAAAATTTTTTTTATAGGAACAGAAACCCCCAAACTAAAAACATGCTTGAAATTTTGTTTTGTGACCTTGTAAACTGTCTTCTAGACAAGGAGTTGAATACCAGTCCTTAGTATTAGGGGTCATGCCATTCCTTGAACTCTATCATAGTACATTGGTGATCTCCAACTTACTGTTGCATTTGTGAGTATAGGTGTGGTTTTCCAGTCTGAATTTGGAATTTACAAGTAGGAGAAGTTAAAAATTTTGTAATCACAGCCTGTAGCTGTGACGTACATCATTCGTTTTTGAAAAAAAAAATCATGACGTCCTATGAAATTGAATTCTCCTGTGTATGTAATAGTGATGATCCTGCTAAGACTTGTATTCCCATAACTTGGTGATTTCCAGCCTTCTCTGTTTGGGCACATTTACAAATTTTCCTGGGGACATTCCTTGAAAGGTCCACATTTTCCTGAATTGCTGCATAGCATGAGTGAGCACATTTTTCTTGTTCAACTTTTGAGGGCTCGCAGTAATAGCTTTCAGACCTTAACAGGTGCGCAGAGCACAAGTTGAAAACTACTGATCTAAACACGCAAAACTAGTCAATAGGTGCATCCTTATTTGAACAAGTGGAGCTACAGCATAGAACAATTTGCAGAAACTTAGTTTGATTTGTATTCACTAATATTTTAATGATAATGTGGGCTTTTTAATATTCTTTCATTGTAACATAATGTTATTCTATTACTTTTTCTTACCATTGCCTTCCTAAACAATTGGATTTTGCCTTTCCAACTGTATGAGCTTCTGTCAAGAGTAGCAATTATAGCTTTCCACTTTGTAGAGTATGCAATCAATCACAATAAACCATTTTGTTATGCCAGGTTTTCGTTTTGTGGTTGAGGATTAAATGCAATCCATTTACCATTTGTTTATTTATGAGATGTGTTTTAAGCTGACATTGGAGGTCTTTTCCACCTTCACTTTGTGCAATCCTTGAGACAGACTTCAGAAATTTTATTTTATATAATACAAATGGACATAATGTAATCAATAAAGTGTTGACAGTGCTGATTTAAAACATGGGAAATTAAATCCTCTTTCAGGTCAGCACTGTCAGCCTTTAATTCCCATCTCTCGTTTCATTTTTCCTGGGGCTCTTGGGCTATCTCTGCTTTCCATATTGCATGACTATTTTCTTCCTTTCCACTGTATTAGTTTGAGTTTTCTGGACACAGAGTTTATTTGGAAAATTGGGAATTGAGTTGTGAGTAGGGGAGGTGTGTGGATTGTTTTTTTTTTTTTTTTTTGCCTCTTTCTTTTGCTTTTATTTCCAAATGCATAGCTAATAGCTAATGCATAGCTATTCTTGTAGGATAAGTTTGATGTCAGAAATAAAGACACATCAGCATTTTTCACTTTATTCCAACTTCCTCCCCGGTTGTTTATACACGTTGGGTCAGGACTCTCAGTTCTTGTTTCCTAGCTTTTCTAGCTTCCCTCATGGTGATAAGGAGCAATCAATATCATATGAAGAGTCCTCTTAATAATTCTGCTTTAACGTACTCTACGTTAACATAACCTTTTTAAATATATTTCTAATTGTAGAATTGTGACTCCTCATCTTGATCTTTTTTTTTTTTTTTTAAGCCCTCTAAAGCAGAGTTTTCAGGTACCTCTTTATTGATTCACTGTTGGGATATCTTTCCATGCTGGTGATTGAGAGGCATGGGTTTGTAGCCTGAAAACTCTTATTTGCACTGGGGGAGACAGAGGTGCTGCAATCAGGCTGTTATGCTATGCCTTGAAGGGTTAACATGCTCAGCATTAGCTTGAGGTTTCTGCAGCATGGCTTACCTGTAGTGAAGTCCTGAAGCCTAAAGTAAAGGCAAATCTCATTTGTTTACAAAATGTACTGCTAATTCTTGTGGAGGTGCAGAAGCACTGCATAACGCTACTGGCTCTTAAGCTTGCAGCATTGCATCACGTACTTGTATTTCAATCTGCTGGGTCCACTGTTCTCCTCTTTCTTGAGCCGGATCTGTTAACACTGTCAAACTGAGAAGTGCTTATTAAAGACATACGTGGTTGCTAGGAGCGAGGAAACTGAGCCAAGTGGATGTACAGTTCCCTGCAAGCAATGCAACGTTTGTTCCATGCTACGTTTTTAGTGCCCTGATAAAGATTATGTCAAGATTATGTCATTTTGGCCTTCTGTGCAGACATATTTGAGCAGCATCAATACCAAGTTTTATCAGTTTTTGGAAGCACGTTGGTTTTCAGAATAGATTTGTGACGGCGAAGACCTTATTTAAATTTGGCTTCTTGGGTAGAGTTTGTATCTCAGGAAACATCACTATCTGTGGAGTTCTAAATCCTCTTGAATCATAAATTCCGTAGGGCAGAGCTATGCTTTTCCATAGGTTGAGAAAGATGCAGGCACAGCAACAGTGCTGTATGAATAATAAATACACTAATAAATCAGTTATCATCAGCTCTCACCTCCTAAATTGAGGTCAGAAAGAAAATTCATTTGAGGGGGAGGCAGAAGGGAAGCTTGAAATGCCTCATGGTCCCTTGGGGGGAGCAAACCTAAAGATCAGGACTGATATTTACTTTGAAAAATATATAGCCAGCCCAAAATGAATATCTGTCAAGCAGACAATTAACTGTCTGATGTGAGGAGTCTGGCATTCATAACGCTTAATGCTTCCATGCTAGCACATGGCTTTTGAACCATCAAGCACCTCTGAAAGTAATTTGTCAACACCGTCATGCTCTCCTAGAGGAGAGCTATTAATCTGCGTGTCATCAGCGTTCAGATGACACCAAAGTCCATGATAACTGTCTTACTTAAACCACTGTGGTCCGGAGATAGAACATGGTATGTATCAAAGAAACTCAATAAGGAGTACAAAACTTCAGTTAGGAACCCCCCAGTTTTAAAAGTATCTGCCTTGTTTCCTCTTCCTTTAAATTAAGGGGCTTTTTCCACAAAACCAGTTTGTATGATTCCTAATCTCTTGTGCAAACAACTATGTGGAAACGCTTGGTATTTGTGGATGTAGGACCTGATCTAGGAAAAGTTATTTTCTACTAGAAGCTGTATTTAATTTTACAGTATTATATGCATACACTAACTGTAAAGTTTATGGACATCAGTCTGAATATTAATTTTCTGATTTTTTTTAAAGCATCTGGCCTGCCTTATCTGTTCTAGGTGCTTCCTGCCTTGTCACATGGGCATTTTAGTACACTCCTTGAACAGTGTGTGGAGGTAGGACTTAAAGGCTCAGTAATGCAGGACAGCTGGGGAACCCAGTCAGGAAGACAGTAAGGGGCTCTATAACTGAAATATTTTAAATACTCATCAGCAGACACGGAAATGCTGTAATTGATGAGATAAATGAATTAGATTTGAGAACTTTAAAAAGGGCATTAGTTGTTTCCTTGGTAAAAATGTTTATACGAATATGCAAGCTCTGACTTGAAACTCATAAACTTGACCTACTAGAGAAGTTTAAGGAATGGGTGTGAACGCAGGCTGTGTCTTTTGTGAAATGTCCTGTAAACATTTGTTCCAGTACATTTGATTCTCAATTTACAATGAAGGAGGATTCATTCATCTGAAGAGAGATTGCTTAATGGCCTCTATACGGACAGAACTTTCATTAATATAATGGTATCAGATTTCATTTGAAGGGCATTCAGAGCTCCTAAACAGTTGGAGGAGTGACATTTAAATAAAATTGTATTTCTGTTGTTATGGCTAATACTAAATTTTATAGTTAATTTTCAATCATTTATAACTCCCCTGAAAGGGCCAAACCATAGGCCTTACAGAACAGAGCTGGTTCTTTTATTTGTTTGGCTTTTAATGTTTGCAAAATGTCTATGTCAGTGTTTTATACAAACACTAGAGGGACTCCTGTTTTTTCCCCTCCTGTGAAAAGGGATTCATGGCAGAAGCGAGATAATTAGTCTTGTTTCTTGACAGCTTGTCGTGTGTGATGAGTTAGATGCAGGTATGTTGTGCTATTTATTTGTTCTATAAATTGAAATAATGTCAAATATATATATCTAAAAATATTTATAAATGTGCATATATATTTTAGATATATATTCCAAACCCATCTTGCCCATCCTTGGGGCTAGGAAAGATCATAATGTCTGACTGCTAGAAACTTCCTTGCCCCAGCTGTATGGCTCTATGGTTTTTCATGCCCAGAGGACATTTTCTTTGATGTTCTTTGCAGTGACTGCAACCGCAACAGGGCTGTTTCCCAGTTGCATATTCTTTGGTTTCTTATTTTGAGGGTTATAATGGGACTCTCAGCGAAATATAGTTCTGCATCTTTGGAAATTAGTGGCCAAGTTCCTATAGAAAGTCCAGAAGTCCAGCTGATTCGTGAAGAAATAATGCCTAGAAATGTTGTTGCAGATAGATGCCAGTCCTTTCAGTCTATCTGTAGTAGCTTTTCTTGAGATCCCGAGCTATGGTTTCATTCTCCGTGACATCCCTGAGAACGTGGAGTTCCTGCATCTCTTGAAATAGCTTTAACAAAAGGAGTATCTTGAGTAGCTGTGTTTCTTTCCTTTCTTCTTCCTTTCCTGGTCGCCTCCTGCCAATATTTCACAAAGTTTATTTTCTTTCATCCAGATTAGGGTCTGTGAGGAAAAAAGCCGATAGGCTTGAGAATATAAGGGACTACTTAGCATCTTCTGCCTTAGCATCTTCTGCCTTCCTTGCTCTTTTTCTCAGATGGCATGGAATTAAATAGCTACTATTAAGGATTAATAAGGGCTCACAGAATGTTATCAAATGTTTATAATGCTATTAGGGAGAAAACCTTAAGTATCATTTCCAGTATTTTGTGGTACTGTGCCTAGGTATTTAATATCTGTCAGTACTAGAGTATTCTGTTAAACGAGTCTAGCAAATGCCTACTGAATTGGTTGTTTCAATTATACAATGGTACAGGTAGAGCTTTTCTTATTTCCAGTGAAAGTCCGGAACACCTTCAATAGGAAGAATAATAAGAATGCATTTCAGAATCTCAGCGCGAAGGGTTTGGGAAGAGTTTTATCATGGAGTTTTATATGCACAGTAAGTTTACAAATAATGTAAGTGAATAGATCAGACCCTAGCAAGAAGGACTGGGTTCTAGGACATCCATGTTTGTCTGAGACACTATGAAAGTAGAGATCCAGATACCTGAGCCTAATTTCCAAGATTATTTAAAACAGAATGTTTTCTGTGCTGCCTCTTACTGCACGGCCAACCGTAGTATTGAAGTACCTTCCCAAGAGTAGCTGAAGTAGTTTAAGTCTTCATCTCGCTTCACTTTCTCTTACACTAGTGCCAGGGGGCGTAAGGCACAGGAAAATGTTTTATTTTGGCAACGTATTTCTATTTGTTTTTAAATTATTGCATGTTTGTTAGTTAAAAGGAAATTCCAGGAGAGATGCTTTGTGTGTAGAGAGAAATTGGTAAGCATTTGGACACTCGTTTATTTTTTTATTATCCTAAAGAAATGTCCGTTTCTGCTGCAAGAGTGAGTTATGCTTTACCCTAAAGGAATAAAGTCATGTGTAGGACACGTTCTCCTTTTGACATCATGGTCTGAATTCCCAGCAACTTAGTGTACCACGATTAAGCATATAGTGTGTGTAATATGTATCAAGCTTACGTTCATGTATTTTATAGTCTCGATTACAGATTTTCGCCCTCTCCTGGTTTGTGGCTTCTGCGTGATAAACCTTCTATAAAGTAGTGCGTGCCTTACATTGAACCTAAGTGGCCTCTCAGGATTATGTTTCAGTTATTAAAATGGAGGCCTGGAATTCCTGCTCGTCCTTGACATAGGATAGGAAGTGAGTGTCATTCCATCTGAACATTTCCCTCTATCCACCTGAAACTATCCCAGGATAAATTGTTGCTGAAGGCAATCAGCCATCCTTTTGATAACATACCTTTCGTGTCAAAGGTCACTTCAATGCTTCTGCGACTGTTTATTAGCTATGCGCAGTAATGAAAGGGTGAGCGAGTTCCTTACAGCTTGGAGATCCTGAATTTGGGATCTTGTATTGGTGATTCATTTGGCTCATTCAGGCTCTAGATTTTTCTGACTGTTTCTCTGTGAATGAAGGGCAGTAGTTGTGGAGACACCACAGTCAAGTCTTGTGAATGTTACTGTATAGTTGTAGGAGGAATACCATGCTTGGGGGAAAAAAAAAAAAAAAAAAAAAAAGAACTCTTAGGTAAAAATTCCTCTTGAATCCTGTGCATTTGTATATCTAAATTGGTTTCTTCCATCTTCAGTAATTTCTGAAAATCTTGTCAGTTATGAAGGTCAAGTTGTCATTTAAGGAAGTTTGAAGGCAATCAGTGAAGTTCTTGAGTAGAATGCGCCGAACCAGCTGTATTTTGTTTCTGTCCTTGGGCAGCCCCGTGCTACTGGAGATGTTTTAGACATTCAAAAAACGTGCTTGTCAAAAGAAAATAGCATTTTCTTGGGTGGAAAATTCTCTTAGGAAACCAGCTTTCTGATGAGAAACCCGAGAGGAACTGCTGTAACCCTGAGGAGTTGTCTAGTAAATGCTTTTGTAATCCAAAGTGATCATAAAGATGTAAGTTCAGTCTCGTTATTTGCAAATCTGTAATCTGAGATAGCATGCGTTTGATAAGCTATTTGCTTTAAAAGTGATGTAGAAAGGTGGATCTTGATCTTACTCTTCTCTTCCTTTCATCCCATCATGCTATCTGACTGTGTTAAACTAAAACTGTTGTGGGATGATTAGTTTAGATTCTTTTTATACAGTTGCCATATTGCCGAACCCAAGCATTTAGAAATCCTGAGCAAAGCTTTACTGGGGCCTTTTCAAAATCATGAGGTTGACTTAAAAAATATTGAGTTTTAGGTTTATCTGGTTTTTTTTTTTTTTTTTTTTTTTTTTGAGATTCGAGCTCTGGTTTTCAAACCTTTTCTTTGCAACAGGCAGGTTAAAATAAGTAGTAAATTTCTCATGTGGTGAAGCTGGCGCTATGAGAAACGTGTCAAATCTTTTGAGTCTTCATGTGACTGCAGTGAAGGACAGATGAAAGAGCTGCTGCTCTGTGAGCACCGAATTTTCAGATTCCTAAATAACAAATTCTTTAAACATGTATATTGCTAAGGTGTGATTCTCTCATCTTAGCTGGCATTGCACTTCTGTGTTATAAATCATGTCTTTTTCATGCAGGTTTTCCTCAGATATATACTGCTTTCACTATTTAGGCATATTTTGTCTTGCCTCATTAGGAAGGGCCGCCTTCTTAATGGTGATGTTTACAGCGTGAATGGCATGAAACCATTTAGCAGCATTACCCTGAGGCATTAGGACTTTTGGTTTTGAGGCCCATATTTTCTGGGATGTGTTTTTTATTAGAACAGGAATGTGATCATGAAGCTAGGTATAAAATTATACGGGATATGACTTTGTAACTCAGCCATCCTATCATTATGAGTGTTAATTACTTCATTCTTAACCCTTATGCAGAGCACAAAGTAGACTTAAATTCTTTGGCCCAATTACTTATGCTATAGCTGCAAACAGCATATAGGAGTTTCAGGACTTCAGATCTTGATCGGAGGCCTGTGTTTCAGCAGCTGTCTTTTCTGGCATCTTCCCTGGCTCCACTTCTGGTGGCTGTGGTTATGACTTCTTGTTTAGGCTGGTTAGCTAGGCAGCTTTGGAGGGGAATTGCTCACAGGCCATTTCTGAAAGGGAGAGAACATAAGATTCACAGACTGATGCACAGATTTCCACCTATGTTTTAAATGTGTGGTTCGGCTAACTGTCTCCTCTACATTGGTGCAGCAGCTTTGGGGTGGCTGAGATGTTGGTCATGATGGAGGGGAAGTCAGGCTTGGAGTCGGAAAACTACCATGTGATGTGGGTTGGAGAGCAGGTATTTTAACGTTTTTCTTTGTTTGATGCTGTGCTTAATCCAGTGCTAGCCTGAAACCATCACTTCCCTGGTTTAATACGCAGACCACGAGTAAATTGCAGATGTTTCTTAGGTGCGCAAGACAGTTGTTCTCTAGTCTGAACTAGCTTTTGCCATTCATTGCAAAATAAATATCACGGTTCCTTTTTCTAATGTAAATTTGAAATTTGTAGGGTTCATTGTTTGTCAGGTTTATTTTCCATTTCTCTGTATTTTCCTTTCTTGGTCATCTTTTGACCAAGAAAAATGATTTGCAGTCAAATAGTAGTGATGTGATTTATGCCTTCTTGGTCTGGTAAAGATGCACAAGACACTGGAGCAAGCCCATGTACGTTGTGGGCTTTATGCGCTTAAATAAAATATCAATTGGATATTTTAAAGGTAACAAGAAGTAGCTTGCCCTTTTCAGGGCCATAGTGACTTTGCTGTTAAAATACAACTTTTGAATTCTGTTTTTGTTTGTCAGCCTGTTGATTTCAAACACATTTGACCATGTTTATCTTTCCCCTGTGACAGAATTATGTTTAAGTTTTTTGAGTAGTTGATGTATCGGCTTAATTGATCTGCATGGCAAAATTGTTAGCTGTTGAACTCTTTTGGTATTAAATATTCCCATAACATCTTTATCATTTTAAATTTTATTGTGTTAAGCATTAGGGCTTGTGATGCACTGAGAACAAAAGGATGGGAAATAGCTCATGAATCCTGCTTAGTATTTCTACTCTTGTATCTGAATTTTTTTTGTAAAGAACAGGAAAGGGCAAAGCAGATTTCTGAAAAGGCTTTCACCGTATTTTTTTTAGTCAAATTATACGTAAATCAGCATAGTTAATATTTAGCTAAACCAGCAGCCTTTTTTATCAATATATATGCAGTGTTGTTTGTTGAAATGGTTATTCTAAATACATGACAAACTATTAATAAAAGAAAAGGTCTGTGTGCATCTTGTATTTTAACGAAACCAGAGTGCATAAGGCTAGGCTTTGAACAGGCTTTTGGTACTTCTGGCCTGCAACGCAATCCCTGCAAAGGCACATTTATATGGCCTGCAGGTGCAATATTTAATGGCACTCTTGTTGCAACAGCAAGGCTGTCATAAGGATAGGCTGAGAAGCTTTTATGAATAGTTTCTTTGCTTTTAATTTTGAGCCTCTGATCTCTGTGCAGGCTTAAAATATACTTCATGGGGTATTTGAAAGACAGCTCCTTACCTGAAGACATGCTTACCTGGATAGAATGAGACTGACTTGAGCTTATCCCTGCAGAGCTGGGGCAGTTGCAAGCACTCACAGATAGGATCAGTAAGAGCTACGAGAGCTGATGGCTCAGGCCTTGGGACATGAATTGAGGCTAAGATATGAAAGCTGCTGTCTCTGTTTTTGGGCAAAATAATACAGGAACAACCGAGGATCAAATGTGTATAAATGCTCTCTTGGTAAGGTTAATGTTGCTTGCCTGGGCAGTACAGGCAGTTTGTGGAAATGTACAGAAAATTACTCCTCCTTATTTTCCTGTGTTTTAAGACTGGCAAATTGAGCAGCGATGAAACAAAATTATGTGGTTGCTTGGGAAGTGCAGATTTTTCCACCAGTTTATGCTCTTATCCTGCCTGTGTAATGAGGAAGAAAAAGAAACTTAGAAGTCTGCAAGATTTCTGGTTATGGAGTCATTCATATTGTCACGTGAGCCAATTAGCTCAGCACCATGACAGAGCTGTACGTAAGGTTACCTAGAGGTTGTCACTGAGTGCCAAACCTGTCTGTCCTTTTTTCCCAGAATGATGAAGTCCTCTGTACATACAGAAGAAGATGACTTTGTGCCAGAGCTTCAGAGGAGCATCCATCCCCGAGAGAGGCCAGATTGGGAGGAGACTCTCAGCGCTATGGTAAAACACCTTGTTGCATTTTATAGATGTGTTATTTCCAGTTCTGAAGAGCTTTAGAATAATTAGACTACTGTTTCTTTTATTTTCTAGCTAGTCCTTGATTTATATTTCCTGAGTTTCAAATTTTGAAATGGATTAAATACTAGTTTCAAGAATACAGAGATATTTTCTTTCCTCTGGCAATTTGTCAGCGAGAGAGAGAATGAGCACGCATAATGCTTCTGCCCTATTAGTATGTACCCCAAAGCAGGTCTAGTAACCAATTAAAAGGTCCGTAATGTCACAAGGATTTTCAGTTTGCATTAACCTTTTTTCAGCAGCAATCCTAAGCATGAAGGGAACTTGTGAAAACCTGCTCTTTGAACCATGCAGCATTGTGGAAAAAGAAGATTTTAGGAAAACGTTGGCTAAGTCTACAGAAAAAAACATTAGACTGAAAGCTAACCTGCCATCAGACTGAACAGAGTAGCAGAAAAGTAACCACAAAGGTTCTGTTATCGTGCTTAATGGAGACAGTACGTGTGGGCAGTGGGCCACGGACAAGCGTGTGTACTTGATTTGTTTTCTTTTTAAACTAGTGAGCAAAGTGCGTGCAGTCTGCTTTTCCTAACACCCTCTAGCATTTGCTGAGCCTGGAAAGTCAGTTGTTATTTTATTAGCAACCTAAGAAGGCAATCTGATTAGGTGGTTTTGTGAAGTTATCTTACCTTAAAGAAGCTTGTCCTGCCTTGTTTCAGTATAGGAGTGTCTGGAGGCTGCATGCTACTTGTTATTTTCAGGTTTCCTACATTGCCTCATTAGCCTACTAAGCTGAAGGAGAAATTGCCTTCTGTGACAGATCTTAAATAGGGAGGAAGGTCTGAATGTTGCAGGGCAGCGGCGATGCTCTCAAGGGGCATGTCTGACATCTCAGCAGCATGTCGAACGTTGCCTACTGTGATATGGGACTAGGGACAATTTGTTCCTAGCGTTGGATCACGTGGCAGTGGCAGAGCTTCAGCCTGGGAAAGCTATACCTGCTTTGCTTCTGGACTTTTCAGCAGTGCAGCAGCAGCATTGGAGATGGGGTGGATTTAGCTGTACTGCAGAAGTCAGATTCATCTGATGTATGGGGTTGAAGGTGTGCAGAGAAGCCCTGAGGGCTGCATGGGAAATGCAAGGCCCTTGTGGATAAAAGAGGTTTTCACTGTTGCTCGGGAGATATGGTATGTATTTGTTCTTCCTCCCTTGGACTTGCAGAGCTGTTGAAAAAAGTTTCACCACTTTTTGTGCTGTGTTACTGTACATATCCAGCATTTCCATGAGCAGGGCTTTCATGCAGTCCTGTGAGGACTTCCTGCAGCATTCTTCGTATAGTGTATCTTAACCAGTAGCACTTGCATCTTAATAGCAGCACTTAATTTGAACATGCAGGTTATTTTGTAGTGGTTTCACAGATTTCATGGGTTTAACACCAGCAGTGGAAAGAAAGGTGGGATTAAGTAAATGCAGCTTGCTCATCTTGAAATGAAGCAGTAGACAGATTCCTTCTGATTTTCTCACTTCTTTCTGGCACAGCATAAAATCCTTAATAATCCTGTTGAGGATCTGAGTAACAAGTTTTCTTTGTCTAGAAGTTGTGATTTTGTCACACAGGCATCTGTGCTTCACATAGCAACACCTTTCCAAATGACCTTTAAAGGAAGGGTGCAAGATACTCTGTATTTATACTGTGCCCTACTGTGAAGAGAGCATGGATTTCAGCTTCGTTTATGTCCACAAGCTGAATAAGCCTTTCTGAGATACAGTTCAAGTGAAACAGTGCTATTCACGAAGCCAGCAAGCAGGACATTTTTGTGTTCAAACTTCACTGGAACATGAACAGTCTTCGTCCCAATGGATTATTTAAAGTTTAAAATACCATTAATGTCTGGCCAGGTCAGGTGAGACGTCTTTTGGGTGAACTGTTCTTTACACAATGTTCAGAAAATATGTGGGTAGTAAACTCTCCCTACAAGGCAGATCCTTATTTTAAATGTTTAGAGAAGGGAACAAAAATAAGTTCTATGTTTTACTGTTGTCAAAGCATCATCAAAACCTATCAAATACAATGGTAATATTTTGTTCCAAACTTTATTTTCAAGCCAAAAACCAAAACCAGAACTCACCAGCATTCTTGTCTGCTGGCATTTTCTACCCTGGTCCATCTGCTTAACTCCTTGCTTATTCATTGTTAATACTGACTCTTTGCAATGGTTACTTCCTTCATCTATATGTCTTTTTTTTTTTTTTTTTCTTTCCCCTTTTCTCTGCCTTGGCCATCCGTTCACATAGACGTGTTGTTCAGCTAGCAGTGCATGCTCCCATCCTCAGAGCGTGGTTCTTTTTAACATCCTAGAGCCAGGAGTCCTGTGTAAATCACTGTTGACACTGTGTTGTCGGTAACCTCAGGGTGTGTCTCAGGAATGTGGATCTCTAATTCAGTCTCCACCAGTAGCACAAGTTAGCTGGCATACCTCTTTTGTTACTGTTTTTTTTTTTTTTTCCCACTGCTAATTTACAGTGGATGAAAGGTTCACTTGTTCTGGCTTGATATTTTCCCTGTTCTCATCAAGGCTATTGTGCTCATGGATGTTTTTTAGTGTCTAGTTGTATAGGTCAGCCTACATTTATGCATAACATTCAGAAACGACATCTGTGCATGTTGAACGTTGGACTGGTTGCGTGTACTGAGGATGCTGTGCTCCTCCTGAGACCTTCTGCAAGAACCTGAAAGTACTGTCTGCATCAGTTAACAAAGGAGAATGAATGTAGACCTGAATGAAAACAAGTTTACTCTAGTAAGCACTGTGTGGAAATGCACAGCTTTCCAGGAGATGCAGGAATTGTCCTCAGCTCAGTAATGTCCCAGAATCTTCTTTATCTAATTTCTGTACCTAATTCAGGATCGTGAGTCAACAAATATCGTGATACTTTTCTACAAGTATCACATTTGTGATTATTATAGAGTTGGTGGAATTACTCATCATTTATGAAAACAATTATTATAAACATTGCCCTCTTCTAAATGTCTTGGAAATGAGTTCCTGTATTCCCAAGTATGTTTATAATTATCACCAAAATAATTTGTTTGATGTTTCAGAAGTGGGATATGGAAAAATTGTTCATGTCCAAGATTAGTCTCTTTTTTGTGAACGCTCAGTGGTCTGTTATTTCATTGACAGAAAGGTTTCTTCTCCATAACTAAAGGAGTAAAATGTTTAAAAATAAGATTGATAAGTATTTTGCACTTTTGAAAAAAATAAGGTTTAATGACAAAACGTTAAACATTTCTGAACGTTGGTATGAATATTCCAGGGTAGATGCAACTTGTCATCTTATTCACAAAAATGTTTGCTAAGTGCATTCTGTTTGGCCATCTCAAGGTACTGACTTTTGGTAGTAAATTCTAATTAAGAAAGTTTCTGTAAGATTCCTGTCAATTACTGGTATGATGAAGCATAGACCTATGCATAAAGCTACTGAACTTGAATTTGTGATAGCTAGAGTTTGTGCTTGTGGAGGTGTTTTGATCACATGATCTTCTGAATAAGTTGTAGATGGGTTGAAAATCTTCACTTGCTCCATTTCCAGAGTTTATAGCGTTCAGTGGATCAAACTTCCATTTTCAAACCTCTGCATTATAACCAGTCAGAAGGTAAAATTCACAGGATAGTCTCGTGCTAGATGTTTGACACTGTCACTTTCTGTTCTCTGTTTAAACTGTGCATCGGCTTTGTTCTCTCTTTTTCCTGATTATTTTAAGCCTGAGATGTCTTCTCATGCTCTCTTTCTTCATTTTGCATTTTAAGCATCCTCTGATTTAGCCTTTTCCCATAGCATGCTGCTTGCCTGACATGCGAGCTGCTGCTCATAGTTGCATAATAAATTTAATATTTGGTCAGTAGCTGTTTAAGTTGCAGACTTTAGTTTTTGCTCTTGCTTGTTATATTAGCCTCTGGGTAAGGGAGGCTGGACATACCTGTGTTGTTTTCTACTCTTCATTGCTTCCCGTGGTAGACAGCTGGTGGCCCAATTGGGTTCAAAGCTTTGTCGCTTTAAATTAATTTCATGTTTTGTCAGGTGAATAAATGCTGAGACTAGCAACAATATAGAGGGCTTGGAGAATTCTGACACAATAGGTGGATCTGAGACGCTAACTCATTTGTCTGTTGAACTTTGCGTTTGTACATGTTTTTGTAGTTTGGGACAAGGGGATTTGTGTCTTCACAGTTAGGGGAACATACTAGTTGTCCCCGTTCCCTGTTTTATCTGCAGCATATATAGAAGTGCTTACTGTTAATTTCTTTAAGTCCTTGATGTTTACAAAGCTTTTTCTTAACAACAAATAAATTAAATTTCTTTGTCTTTCAAATGTGTGGAGATTGAATGTCCTCCTATACAGTGACTATATTAGGCAGGGCAGAAACTATTTTTAATGTTTCTGACGTTAATTCTGGGCACCTGAGTAACTCTCGTCCTTTAGTTGATGCTGTGTTTGTCATATTTACATTCATCGTTTGTACTTTCATCTACTTTTTTAAACTTCTTGTTAGTGTATGATCTAGCAGAAAGCCAGGTCATTTTGTACTGGAGATCTGGTTTGTTTGGGGGTATTTCTGGTGGTTCTTGAAACTTTGCAGTATTTATGAAATCCTGTGCAGTAAGTTTGGAGAACTAGATTGAAGGAGATGCAACACTAGATGGACAGGCTTTATAGGAGTTGGATAATAGGACAGCTGCCTGACCAGTCCTCGAGGACTGGTACATTTTATACCTCTCCCTACTTATGTTCTGTATTTTTAGAATTTGGTCCTATTAGATATATTATTTTTCACACTATCTCAGCCTCCTATTCCCACTGCACAACTGGCCTGCTGGGTAACCTTCAAACATGCCATTTTTTCTTCCCCTGCTCCAGTTTGGAAAATTGCATTGATGATACTGACTTTCTTTGTAAAATACTTTTGACTTCTAGAGATGAAAAGCTGTGTTTGAGCTAAGTAATTTTGCAGTGTATGGATTTTCTAAAGTTTCTCTGAGATAGTATATTTTAAAGGAAAAAAGGAACATCTTTTCCCTGTAGGGAGGAACTGAGGCGTACTCTGTGTCTATGTAATAAGAAAAAGTTGTGAAAGCCTTTTTACAGTAATTTCTTATACAACCCAACAAAACAGCTGTCCTCAACCAGTCATTAACTTTAGCATGAATTGGTATTTTTATGTAATGTTACCTTCTGGTATTGACCATCTGACTTGCTCTCTGCACCTCTTTATAAATAAGTTACAGGATTTTAGAAGCAGTCTGCTAACAGCTTCTACCGCCAGCGTACAGGCACACGTGCACACATACGCTCTCTGTCCCTGCCTCACTGTCTTTCTCCATTGCCTTTTTCTCTCATTTGTCTAATTTTTGTGGAGAAGCAGGATTAAAAGAGTAACTATAAAAGTCTTTATTCATACACCCTTTTAAAATTCTGCTGTCACAGAAAGTTATCACCATTTTGAAGCTGCAGTCAACTGACAGGCAGTCCTGCACTGGAGATAAGGTGAAAATACTGAGTCCAGGGCTAGAAATAGGATTTTCTTTTTTATATTTTTGAAAAAGGTAGCTGCACTGTCTGCCACTTCTTCCAGCTCTGGAAGCTTTCAAAATATGAGTCCCTAAAGCTGTGGCAAGTTTATTTACTGTGAGATTTCTGATGATTTTCCATAGTGTCCTGAGCACAAGAATACAGGTGATCATTCTTACACTTGATCTCATCCAACAGTGAATGACTGATTCACGAGTAGATCACTGCTGGATGTGGGGCCTAGCTTCAGTTGCTTCATCCATCCTTGTTTTAGTTTCATTGATTTTACTTTTCCTGATACACTCAGCTTCATGACTTTGTCCATGAATTCTTCAATTTGAGTAAGTCAGCCTTTCGCACCCCTGGTTCAACTCTAGAGGATAGCTTGGGGATCTAGGGGGATGATTGCCCATAATGAGATTTTGAGATGATGACTGTAGTATCCTCAAGTGTTACTAGTTCATGACCAGGTTGCCAAGGTGTGATGCAGGAACCTCTGAATTGCTGATGGGAAACCATTGTGAGTTCTTGAATTTGGAAGATGAATAAGTGAATCGGAAGACAGACAGTTGGCAGTTGGTATATGTCATTCTTTGTAGCTTATGCTGGTGGAATTTTCTTAGGAAAAATACAAGCCTACAAATGCTGTAATGATACCCAGGCATTAGGACGATATGAAGTCCCTGGAATTTTACTTCTTATATCAGGTCAGATGAATTCTGAGAACTATAGTATTTTCAGCTTTTAGTGCTTGCTAAGGTAACATGCCATGGTTTGTGAAGGTAACGAAGGCTTTTTAATGAGACCTCAATATATCACTCTGTTAAATCTGGGGCAGGAATGAAGAGAGAGCTATTTTAAAATTCAATTTATAAAACCGTGTGGATATTAGTGAGTTGTAAAGGTTTAAAGAAGGCTTTTACTCTCCTGTAGTGCCGGGATAGTTTCTCATTGTTTGTACAGCACTTAGCCCAGCACTGCCCCGGGTTTTGGCTGTGGCTTCTTAAAGAGTGAGTAGAAACAGTAAGCGCAAGAGTACATAGGGGTTTTTTTGTTTTATTTTTATTTGATTTTATTTTTTTAACATTAAAACCACCAGGCATGTTTCTGAGTAGATCAGTTCTGATCCAAGCAAAGAGAAATACTTCTGGGAACTGTGTCAAAAACTGAAGAACAATGTAGTGTGGTAAACCCACTTGCTTGGCCCTGTCAATGGTGGTGATTTCCAGAAAGGTGGTTTACTGAAATGGTCTCGTTTCAGCAACTGAGGTATATAGATACAATATCCGTTAACATGTTTAAAAAAAAAAAAAAAAGACATTTTGGATTTTTTATTCCTGTAGCTTGCAGTTCTTTCAGTTCTTTGTGCTTTGTGTGCATATGAAATAATGCCAGAATTTTACACCTGGATATTTGGTTGTGAGATTTTAAGTAAGCATGCAGGCAGTTTTATCAGGCTGATCCTATTTTCGGATGGATTGAACACCCTAGGCTTCTTAGGAAAAATGGGTGCAGTTGAACTTTGAATGCCTAACCAGTTCTCAAGTGCAGAGGGAAATTTCCATAGATAAGAAGCTGGAATTCAGTTTTGCCTTTTGCTTTGTGAATGACTTAGGTGATTGATGGGGGAATGAGCTTTAGATATTTAGTCACCTGAATGCTTCAGTAGTTGGCTTCTGATGTTTTCAAAATGTGCTGCTCCCATACCTGAATCTTTTAGGTGCCTTAATACAATACTAGCTCGAAGTCTTACTTAGGGTCATTATGTTTCTTAAATGCTACTGAAAATACTACTTTATAAAGTTGGGAGGTTAATTTTATGCTGGTGGAAAAAAGGTCTCGGGCTTTTGACTTGCCTGGCTTACGAAGCCTTCTACCCTGTGGAAACTGTAGTATCTTTTCTACCCGGAGTCCATTAGTCTGCAGCATTTTCATGTGAATCGCTGCAGCTCAGACTGGGTAGCAAATTGGTCACAAGGTGCCATTTGTAACAAAGATAGTGATAGGGTTTTGGATAACGTGGACAGTGTAGGCCTTGATACGAGACAGGTGTTCCATACAGCACACCAAGCAGTCATCAGGCTGCAATAATATTTTGGTCAAAACAGTTCTGGTCTGGCATTGCACCAGTAACCTATATTTCATTTTTTATTCTCATAACTTGTTTTCCTTATTATTGCTGTATGACTCAAATATATTTTTCCCTCATTAAGCTTTTGGCAAGGACCTACGTTGTTGTCTGTGGTTCTTTCCCTCCCTCTCCCCCTTGGTTAGAGAGCCATTTTGATTTCACAGGCTAACTCCCAGTATGGCGCTTGTCCCTGGGAAGCTCGGGACAATCGCTTAGTTGACCCATTGGCTTCCACTTTGGTTTGCCAGTTAAACGAGCTCAATTAAACCAGAATGGATACTCTATTTTTGGAAATAAGTATTAATTTTTAGCAATCATTTAATTTTCATTGGTGATGCTGTAGAAGCAATTGCTCTATTTACTCTTTATCGTGTATGCAGTCTTGCAGAAGAGTGTTTTTCCAGGAGAAAAAACATTTTCTAAGTTTTTGTTTTAAAATCTGCATATATGCAATATTTAGCTAAGAAGGAAAGTTTTAGATTTTGGTAAGACAGGATCAGTAAATAATTTTTGGTTCACTCTGCACAGTTCTAATGCACCCTATTTTTTAAATACCTGTACTCCTTCCGAGCATTCCATTTCTCATATGCTCTTTTTCCAGCCCCAAACTGAGCAATTAAGAAGAAATTTACATTGTGGCTGATACAGATATATTCAGTTGTAATTTATTGTTTGTTTTCCTGCGCTGTAAAGGATTGATAAATTGAAACATACCTCTTGTAGATGTCTTTTTGCACAAAGCACTTCAAAAATTGGGTCGATGGAAGCTTTAATGATGGGTGAATGTGGCAGCTCTTTAAGGTTAATAGTGGGTATTCATTTTCTTCCAGAAGTGCTTATTCCTTTTTCAGAGCTCCCTCTTTCTTTCCCTGCCATTTCTGATATGCTAACTACCTCTGTATTTTTGGGGCTAGATGTAAAACACAGCTGTTTTTATTCCTCTGATGATCCATAAGGCTCCATTGTTTGCCATTACAAACATGCATTTTGCATATCTATCACAGTTCTTTCCAAAGTGAATCCAATGCACATCAAGAAATACAGTGTCTTACTAAGTGAAATGTTTGGGTCATGTATTTACATGTCACCACCAGTATTCCATCTTTTATAGTTGTAGGGAATAAGGGCAATTAAAAAGACAAAGATGTCACTGGGGTGTTAATTTTTTGAATGTTCCCAGTGGCCCTCTGCCAAATTGCCTAAGTACACAAAGGCATCAAAATATGTTACTGTATGTTAGGCCCTTAAGCCTGGGTTCACTAAGGCGTTAAGGAGCCCGAGTGCCTATGTTTATCATACTGTGTGTAGAATACTGTGCTCAGTGGTGTCTGTGGTATCATTAGCAGCTATGTGGCAATGAGGCCAATTTTGCTTAGTCTGTCAGTGACAAATCTAAATTTCCTGGGTTTTAGGTAAGAGAGTTCCATAATTTTAGGTTCAGTTTTGGACAGTTGCACCTTCATGTTCTCTCTTCATCTCCCAGTAAGTTTTATAATTATCACCTATTTCCTGTTGGAGTGGGCTCAGTCAAATTGTCTGCTGGTGACAGTGTGATGATGCTACTGTGACGGCTGGTGTTGGTGATGCTGTTGTAATTAGTCCATTTATTCTCTGTACTCAGTTCTAAGAGGAAGTATGAGATGAGCACTGAAAATCAGATTATGTTGTCCCGACCCTTTTCATTTCTTCCCACCCCGGTCCAACAGTAATCTTTTTTTTTTAAAAGCATGTTTTGTTTTTGCAGTATAAGTGCTGTTTGTTTGAAATGTATTTATTTGTTAGATAAATATTATAGGTTTATTAATCTGTCAGTTTTTCCTAGCCCCCAGCTGCTTGAAGGTAAATGGAAACATGCAGGAATGGAAAGGGATGTCTTTCTTATAAGCATTTTTTTAATCAGCATTCATTGACAGTGATGAAGAGCTGATGCTATTCAGATACTCTCAAGTATAATCCATTCCTGCTGTATGGTAGCCAGACCTACCTAGATCAAAAGTAGTGTGTGTATACATGCCCACATTGCATTCCTAGGCATATCTTCAATGAGATGTTAGTAGTGAAGAACCTGATTTCTTTGCAGTCCTAGTAATGATACACAGTGAGGACACTTCCGTGGATGCCAAGGAGGGAGGACCTCTCTTGTGGTACATGTAACTACTTTAAAGCCCAGCCCTGCCTCTGACTTTTGAAGTAGTCGGTGTCTAGGCAGAAAAGATTGTTTTCCTTAACGTGAAAATGGGCTCGTCTGCTCTGCTACCAGCCTAGTCCCGCTATCAGTATAATGACATTCCTACTGATTTTCATGACTAACTATTTTCCAGAGTCCCAGTCCAGTTCTAAGTTAGCAGTGGAGCTCTTTCTCCTTATGACAATTCTGGTAAAGTCAGAACTGGCTCCAGTATTTAAATAGAACTGCTTAGGGTTGACATTATTTACCCAAGAATGGATTTTGTCCCTCGAAAGGGCAGTCCACTTGCCCTCAGGAATTCCTTCTGCAAACAGGCAAGTCAGGGCATCATGTGTCACTGTAGTCATTGTATTGCATAAACTACTTTAAGAAGCTTCTGTCTTTGATTGTTTCTTCCCACCTCCCATGCTGCGGTGAACTGTCTCAGGACAGTTCTGGTGACACAGTTTCTGGGATGAAGTGCTGGGAAGTGGATCACTGAGCTAATCTCATTTAAAAATAATCCTGCAAAAGAAGTTTAGCTTTCCTTTTTCTTTTTAATCGCTATTGTTTCAGGGACTTGTACTGTAGCCACTGAAACAGTTGCAGCTGCAGTGGGAGGAAGTAGGAGGGAGTAGCCTGGGGCTGAAGGATGGGGGCAGGAATTTTTTAAACTGGCTTTAACTCTTCAAGCCAGAGTATCATGAAACTGTGCCCTCAGGCTAACAGTGTTCTTGTTGCTCGTTCTGTTTCAGAGAGCGTAAAGGAAGGGCAGTTTTAGGGTCTATGTGTTCCTGATTTGCTTTGAGGCCTGTACTGCGAGCAAATATTTTTCTGCTTGAAAGCATCTGCAGTTGCTTTTTGGTATGGCTTGAGAATCAAAAAATTTAACTTACTGGTTCTTGCTTTGTGGCACAACATTTTTCCCTCTATTTATGTGTGGTTAACTGGCTACTGATGGTTTCTTTGTCTGAATAATGTAGTGTATTACAGCTTTATACATATGTAGAAGTGTCATCTTAATTTGGTATGTTTTTTGTCTCTCTGTGTGTGCTTTTTTTTCTTTTTTTAATACCTCAATCTTTGCTTTTTTTCCCCCTTAAGTATTGACCTTTGGGGAGAAAAAAATCCCTTGGTCATATGAGGAAGAGTTAGCTGCTCATCTTCCTGGTTTTGCTGACCAGCAGCATCAAAAGACTTCTGTCCTGTTCTAACCTCACCTGAGTGAGGAGGTTTCATGTCCTTGCTGGAGATCGCTGTCACCTCCGACTTGCTAACATAGTTGCTTGTGTAATCTTCCCTGACTCAGGTGAGACAACTAGCTCATTTTGGCTGAACGAGGTTTTTTTTTTTTTTTTTTTTTTTTGAACAGTCGGTTGGGAAGGCAGAAGATCTAAGGAACCCTGGCATATCCCGCACAGTTATAGTGACCAGCAGTTGGAGGCAATAACTTCTTCAGTGGCTCAGCCAGAGCAGGGTGTGTGATCCCAGGTCAAGCTTTCCTGGGCAGCATTTGAACAGACTTAATGAATTGGCCATTTTGTTTTGTTCAGAAGTTTATGGATAGCTTATGGTATAAATTGCATGTTACAAGTAAGCACGTTTCTCATGTTACTGTACTATTATAAAGGTGCGCAAAATAAGTGCATCGTATGCCAGTTGTGTATTTTATTTCATTATGATCACTTTTTTATAAAGTAAAAGCTGAGTCGAGGTTGACTTCACATGCATAAGTATAAATTCATGTTAACTCCACTGATTCAACCATATATTGGGGTTGGGGGTTGAATGTCAAACTGCTGTTTTTCCTACCTTCCCAATCTTTCTGCCGCTGCAGTGGGAAAAATCTTTGGTTTCTAAACCAATTTATACGTATGACATAACATAACATAGTCATTTGCATAATCACTGAATATAGTCGGGGGACTTACTGAAGTGGTATTTGCTACTTTCAGGCTGAATTAATCTCAGGAGCTTTTATTCGATGAGAAGTTGCATTCCAGCATAATGACCAAAAACTCCACTTGTCCTTTTATAACTAAGCCATGATTAGGTCTCCCTCCTCCCTCCGTGAAACAATAGACTGTAGAAATTGTGCATCAAACAGGATGAGGGTTTTGTGTGTGTATGTGTGTTTGGTGGGGAGGGAGGTTAGCCAAAAGGAACTGGAATCAAAGCGTTCTGCTCATTGGATGTTCTATTTTCTGGGGCTTTTTTCTACAGTTTATTTTGTAAGCCGTACAGAAGAAGGACTCCAACCTTGGCTGCCTTTCCCACGCATATTGTATGTGGGATTTTTGTGCCTAAAGAAAGTACATTCCTTAGCCAGTATACTATTATGTGAGGCTATGTACTGTACCATTGCAGCTCCCTGGGTTGAGATCTTTGTGAATGGTAATAAGGCGATCCCACTTTTGTTTCACTATAGCGATGTCAAATCCAACCTTAAAGCGCTCAGGTCGTTATCATGCTAATGGTGTCCTCAGTGACTAACCGTTCCTTTTTGCTTGGTGCATCCATTTTTGTCTCTAAAGCAAATGGTAGCTATGAAAGAAAATACAAGTGTGGGACCATTTTACTGGAAATAACCACCATCCTTTGGGTGTGTTTGATCCATCTGCAGAGAATCAATGCAAGTCCATGCATCTCTTTAAGCCCCACTTTGGAAATTTTGTCTTGACATAAAATCTACCTACTTTGCAGAGGTGAGTTTTATTTACAGTGGCAATAATGCTGCCCAAGTAGATTCATATTGCTGCCAAGTTGCTTGCTTTTTGTCTCTGACTCCATTTACCAAATTTACTGTTCTCCACATGAGCTGGAGATGGTTTTATCCGCATATCTGTGAACTAGATCTACAAATCCAGCAAACTTCATTTTGAAAATGCTAGATTAGTCCTTATGAATTTGTGCTCTGTTCTGTACAGGCTTATTCTTTAAACTATGGTAAATGGTTGACCTGGACTAACTCTACAGTACTGAAGCCCTGGAATGAGAGGTTTCCCTTAATTTGCCAGCCCATGGCAATGCTTAAAAGTTTTTTCTTTTTCTTATTTTTTCTCCTTTGGAGGAGAAAAGCTGGGAATAGAAAAAAAAAAAAAAAAAAACCATCCTGTGTGGTCTTTTGAAGGAAAAGAATTCACTGTTAACCATGCCATGCAATAAGTGCTGGCTAGAACAATTCAGCATTGACAGGGAACGTGGAAAATGGGATTAAAAGTTCCAAACTCAAAAAATTATACACATTAAAATATCTTCTCTATTGAATGCAGATTTCCTAGTCATGGGATTAAGAATGTTCATAGTCAGTATTCAGAGTTTCACTACGGGAAGCACTTGTCATTCTTCACTGGCTTTCCTCTATCATGTTGGTCATTTATTACAAGATTTTAAAAGACATAGCTGGCTGGGTCACTCCATTTCTCCACGTAACCTTTTTTCCCATACATGTTGAGAAAATTAGCCAGAAATAAACTGACTTTTCTTTACCATTACCATTCCTTTTTTTCATGAGGAATTAAGACCCAAACCCTGTCCTCCTCAATCCCCAAACTGGCAGGTAAATTTAAAAGACTCTTCTACTTCTAATTACTCCAGGAGTTCTGGCCTTGATTTTTGCATATTACCTGGTCCTATGACTGTCCAATGGCACATCAGAAAAGCTTTTTTATTTACCTTTGCAAAAGGGATCAAGAAATTTGCAGTAGGTAAGGAGCTAAGTGATTGCTTTAATTAAAAAAAAAATCATTTAATGAAATTTAAAAGCTTCAGCTCTTTTTCATTCTGAAAAACATCTTTGAGCCTTGCTCAGAGCTGTCTCAAAGCTTTTTCTTTGCACACAGTGGCATGGATAGCTGGAATCGGAGTATGCTAGGCCCCCTGTCTCAGATGTGAAATTTATCTGGTGTCTTGCTCTTTTCTGAGTGAGTGTACATAGCCAGCTTTTGCAAATGTAGGTGGGCATACAGGCCTCTTGGGTATGAAAGCAGAAGAGTGAGTGTCTTTGCTTTGTGGTTTTACATACTTTCTAGGTGGTTATTAAACGTGCCAGTGCTGCGCTCTGCTGATCAGGCTGTGAATAGCATGGGTATTAATTCTTAGATAGATAAATTGGGAAATGCAGGGTTGCTTCTTTTTCCTTCTTCAGTGAAGCAGCTATAGCATAATGGTTAGACGTTTTTGTTTAAGCTGAGATTGTCAGAGCTAGCTACATAACTCTGATATCAATGCTCATTCATTTTAAATATGTTCAAATATCTCAAGCAGTTCTGAAAATTTTAGCTGAAGTCTATTAAAAGCATGCTTCCAGTGACACAAACATCCTGCATGAAAATACTAAGGAAACCATGCATTTGCATTCACTGAATGAATTGGTGGTGAGTAGCAATTTTGCCACTGTACCCCTGGCATTTTTGGATGAATGCTAAATTTCCATCCAGTAGTGTACATCTCTTGCATTCAAAAATAGTGACCCAGTTAAAGCTTTGCTGTGCTCAAGTACAATTTATCCATTTAGGGATGCTGCTTTTGCAGATAAATGCTCCAGAATTGGGACCTTTCAGTTGGAGTTGTTTTTAGTAGCTTAGATATGGTGATTTTCAGTTTAGTGAAAGCGTTTTGTTTTCATTGGTTGATTTGTTTATTGTGGATAACCAGGATAGTTGTTATAACATACGAACTAGGAACAGAAATAACTTTCTCTCCCTGGAGTGTGTTAGTGGCTGCAGAGTATGAAGCTGTGATGAACCGTCTTCCTCCTTGTATTGTGCTTCAGGCTGACTCTGGAATAGTACTTGGTAAAAGCAGGGCGGTGCTAATGGAATTGAGTGATCGAGGGATGTTT
The DNA here is from genome assembly GCF_040807025.1 of Struthio camelus. Lineage (NCBI taxonomy): Eukaryota > Metazoa > Chordata > Aves > Struthioniformes > Struthionidae > Struthio > Struthio camelus. The sequence continues at coordinate 7,409,938 of NC_090963.1, forward strand.
GTAGGACAGGTTTTTTTTTTTTTTTTTTTTTTTTTAAATGATGCTAAGTAAGCTCTGCAAAGAAGTTGGTACCAAGTCAGCCCTGGGCTGTGTAGCTAGTTGATGCCTAAGGTTCTGAATAGCCTTGAGGTCTTTGTGGATAGGCATCCACTTCAGAGATTGAACTGTGTACACTGCCCACTGTAGTTGATCCTCTTGCTAAAGCCAAGTAGACCATCTACTTATCTCCTGATGAGTAATGACTTTTACTAAAACTATTTCTTCTGTTCTCCAGGAAGAAGTAAAAATCTAACAAAACTTGTTTTTTTTTGTTTTTTTCTCCCAAGAAAGTCAAGGGGAAATGAAGATGTAAAGGAAAGACTGTCATGGAAACCAACCAGCATTTTGAATCAGCTCTAATATTTTTAGAAACAAGGCCATGTGCTGAAAGAATCCAGAGCAATCTTTCTCTCCACAAACTAGTTTTGGTAATAGACTGGTGATAGGAAGATGCATAACTATTACTACATATCTAATATTTAGTCTCATGAAATAATTTCCCCTGGATTATCTTACTTTGCGTTAACCTTGAATAAGAGTAAATATCCATCTTGAGAAATCCCACTGCAGTTGAGTAGCCTGGGTTACATGCTGACCTGTCAAGTCTTCCATTGTATCAGCTCCTGCGTTGATACCTCCTCAGGGCAATATATCAAGTATTCAGGAACTGCTAGTAAGCTGGACCCTAGCGCAGGCCCCTAGCTAAAGGATTCCTGCTCCCCAACTGCATCCAGTTTCCCCACTGTACCTCTTAGCGTCCAGGGCCTCAGCCTACCAGGCTCATCTCCTATTATGAGCTCTTCAGTTGAGGAAGAAGGCTTAGACTGGTGTGTTCATTTGCAGGATCTAGGCCTGATGCCGCTAATGCGAATGTTACGCAGAGCTGACAAGGATACAATTACATGTTATTTCATTGTATTTTCCATGGCACACTGCTGGGGGTGGAGAGGAGTTCTTTGAACACAGACGTGACGGAGCGAAAGAGAGAGGCAGGTGGAAGAGAAGGAATTTTGGATAAACGGTTATAGCTGCCAGATCTCCTAGTTCAAGAGAGTTTTATGGTAGCATTAGGGAAAACCAGTTCACCAGTTGTGGGATTCCTGGAGCTCTGTGGGATTCCACCCGTTCCTCTCCTCTTTTGAGTTCCAGTGCAAATCTGTAGTGGTAGGAGGAGGAGAATGGGTTTACTGTGTTCAGTATTCCCCTGTATTGAGGATATACAAAGATAGAGACTTTATCCCATCTTGTTCACTGGACTGTTTTCTTGAATTTTATATATATGTTCAGATTGTGTTCTGTTTCTGGGCATGATGGATGGGCTGACGTGTTTTCTGATAAATGCAATGAGACTTTTTTTTTGAGAAAATCCTTTCATATTATGCTGTGGAGTTGTTAGATTTAAATTATTTCTGACTGAGGTTGTGTGTATTAGAGAGAGCAGTTGTGAGGTTTGCCAAATAACGACTATAAATATAAAGATTGGGAATTTCAAAATTGAATGTTTAAAGCTAGTCACCCTGATTTGTGAAAACTCCCAATTCCCACGTAGTTTTGCAGTAATACTTTAAAATTGCACAAGTGATGCAAGGGCTTCAGGGGTCTGCCTGATATTCAACAAGCAAACAGCTGTAGTGATTTAAAAACAGAAAGACCAACCCTGAGAAGGGTGGGACGGACAGACAGACATTCTTCCAAAACCCCTTAGAGTACTCATTTTAGTAGCACCTGTCTGCCTTACTCTTGGTGTAGGTATCTGTTGTAAAATACTTAAATTTTCACATATTATCCCAACTGTTACTAGTATAGGTGTACTCTTTGAGTGGGCTTGTGGTATGAGAATATTTTAGTCCCGCTTCAACTGGTGGTGTTGCCTAAAAGCCTTCAACTGAAGTGTAAGTGGGCTGGTGATCCTGATGAAGTCAATAGACTGGGTTCTGAATCAAGCCCTAATTTGTTTGCCAACTTTTGGACCAGAGCAGATTGATACAGCAGTGACACTGAGCTGTGAAAATTGGACGAAATACTTTGCATAAACAGATTTGCTATGCAATTGCTGGGTTTCCACAGAACAGTGATGCATAGAAAATAAGGAGCAGAAAGAAGCAACTGACGATGCTAGCTAGCTGATTTTCAGATGTAAATAATTCAGCTGTTTCAAAATGATTTTTAAATTTAAATTACTGTGACATGAAGCACAAAAGATGACAAATCTCATTCTGGATGTTTTGTTTGTATTTTGAGAGAAGGGTAATCTAGGATGACAATTTGCATGCCAGGTTTTGGATCAAAACAGGTACAAACTAATGATGAATAGATGTGCATTTATGCAGCTGTGTATCTTTGTCTAAATGGAAAGCAGCTGCAGTTTATTTTGGAGGAACATTGCTTATAAAATTGCAGTAAGCTTTAGCTTTCTTTTTTTCCCCTATCTGTTAATTGACAACAGCAGCAAAAAATCTGGTGTTAGTTTTGGCTTTTGCAAGATCACCATTCGGCCCATTTTCTCTGGCTGTGAGACTTCTGCGAGATTGTTCTGCAGCTGGGTCCAAAGAGCTCAAATCTGACTGGAAAAGCAACCAGAATTAATTAGTGTATTGCATCTCACTGTAGTCAATTGAAATAGATACATGCTGGTGGAAAGGAGAGAGGTAAAAATCTCTTTCCAGCAAGATTTAGACATAACTCAATTGGGAAGGAGAGAATAATAGGACTTCTTCAGGGAGAGATGCTGGCATTTAAGCCTCTTGGAGGTGTGGGTTTTGCCTACGCTGCTTTGAGTCAGATCAAGGATAGTCTCTACCCACTGCTGCAAATTGGCCTGAAGCCCCACTTTTTCCGTCAGTCTTGTCAGTCTTGTTTACCCATTTTTATATCCCACCGGCTTCTACTGCTCATGAAGATGAAAAATTATTTTTCTTCCTACAAAAATTCTGTTCCTTGGAAAATTAAAGCTGGCACATCCAGATTTGCCTAAAAGCTACTTACAGAAATGACAAATTTTTATGGTAATTAGTTATTTTCTTATATAGAAGACCTACAATGTTTATTAAATCGGTGATCCTCTTAATTCACAGTGAGATGCTCAAGTATCTTACTACATACTAAGTAATTGTATGCTTAATACCAGTCAGTCAGCCAAAGATGGGTTTATTTAGGGATGTAAATATTGTCCATATTTTCTTCAGCAAGTAGGTGTCCATACTCTGTATGTCTGTGGGACAGTGTTAACTCTCTGAGTTAAAACGTTGCATATGTTCAAGGCTGTGACAGGCTGTGAGAGTGAGCGTCCTTGCTTCCAGTGTAATTGATAATATTGAAAGGAGAGAGCGCCTCATTCATATTTGCTGCAACATCCCTTTCCAAGGGCAGTGCTTGAAATAGCTGAACAGGAATTTGTCCCTGTGCAGAGAACTTGTAGTCTACTCAAGTCCTATAGAAACCCGTAGCGATGTTGGTTGGGATGCCTTTGAGTGAGTGCAGATGTCTGCATCTGAGCCTGGGTCATCCTAGGTTCCCTATATCAAGGGAGAAACAAATACTCCTGCAGCACGGTTACTTTTATCCTCACTTTGTTGTCTGAAGTAGGTGAACCTGCCCCGAAGTGCCTGTTTCTCTCTGTGACTATAAAAGTAGCCTGGGGTAGCACCTCAGCTATGCACACTGTACATGTCTGAAGTTAAATGAGATGAATCACTCCCTCTAACCCCATTGCTGTTAGTTAATGAGTAAAGGAACGGTGAATGGTTTTGACTTATTTTCTTTGGCTTTTTATGCTGTGGTGAAGCAGGTGTAAATTTGATCCATGTCAAGCAAAAATGAGAGTTTCAGGGAAGGGGGTAAGAAATACTCTTCCATTGTTCATCCAGTATGTGATACTGTGGCGTTAACAAGCTACCCTAGGAAGCTTTCTGCTTTTATTTGAAGCTACAAGTATCGGCTACAGCTGGAGAGAGCTGTACAGCATAGACCTACTGCCCCATTTGTTAAGACGCTTCCAATGTTATCATGGAGAGCTGTTGTTTTGATACTGAATTTCAGCACCAGTATATTTCAGTGCTGAATGCCTCGGACACAGGAGTAGAGTACTGAAATTTGCAGAAGCTGCCAAGTGGGCTTTTAGATTGAGTTGTAACTGTCTGGCCATAAAGTTTTGGGGGCAAGGACCACGTTGTTTCCATACTTTGAATAGCAGTATGCAATAGTATTCTTTTATACATAACAGCTCTTGGGAACTGTTCCTCTCAGTTCAGAGAACTTTTGGTGGCCTAATGTAGAAACATCAAAATCAATCTGGATCAGAGAAGTGGTGTAGTTACTTCTGTCGTTAGCAAATTAATTTAATTTAATACTTTTTTGTTACTGGACTGTAAAAGAGGGAATACTGAAGTGCCTCTCTTCCTCTTGTTTGAGCACTCATTGTTTTGGACGTGATCCGTGTTCTGTAGTGCATTGTATAAAACAGAAAAAAAACTACTCTGTCCTATGCTCATTCAGCTGGTCTCATCCAGCTCACTATTGAGATATTCCTGGCCAAGATCAAGGCTCATGTTTTTCTCTTTCTACTTCATGAAGCCTGTGCTGAGTTTCTTGGTTTGTCACGACTCCCTTCATAACAACCTCACCTTAGACCCCCCCCTTCCTCTAGAGCTTTGGGCCTGGCACAGGACTGCCAGTGTGTGATACTCAGTATTTGAGTCCTCTTGAGATGGTGAATGCCAACCTGAGCAGAGCTCATGACTTCTGAAAAAGCAGCTGGAGGAGGGGGAGGATGGGAAAGTAAAACAGAACAAACTAAAAAAGAGAGCTTGGACTTCTGGCCTTGTTAAACTAAATGACTACATAGAAATCCAGAGGTTTTCTGAAACCTCATGTTTCTGTCATCAAAACACAAGCAGACAGCTGTGCTGACAGATACTGCAAAAAACAAAATGAGTATTCTGGCTCTGTTTCCTGTGTTCATCGCTAAACTTGCGCGCATCCTCACAGAGAAGTTACTGAATACCAGATATGTGGCTTAAATGATTCCGAGTCTGAGATATTTCAAAGGATCAAAGCTTTAGCACGTAAGATAAAATTCTGCCCCAGGGGGGAATGTCTCTGCACTGAAGTACCATACAGCTGGATCTTGCTGAAATGTAAATTAAACAGAAATCCTGCATATATGTACCTTTTGCTCCATCTAAAGTGTGACACACACTTTTTTGTGGTATTGGAAACCATGTAAATTTGGCAAATCATTAAAAAAAAGCATCCCCATTTACAACTGAGTGTTTGCATATGCATACTGAAGAAGTTCTGGACTCCTTCAGCATAAGATACAAAAATGCATCCAACAAAAGTCATGTAGCAAGATATCAGTAGTTTTTTGTTAAATTATTATGAGAGGGGTGAGAGAATGAAATTATTGTGAGAGGGTTTTTTTTTTTCTTTTTTAGTGAGGTGAACAGAAGAGGACTAAATTGATGCAGGGGCAGTGTGTTCTTATCTTCCTGAGAGAAGCAAAAAAACCGTAAAAAAAATAAATGCTGTCATTACACATGCTGTAAGCTTTTTACACTTTGGAGGAAGAGCATGCCGTTAGGTGATAAAATGGGAAATACTGAGTTCTTTGGTACAGAAGGTGAAGAATGTTAAGCTACATCATGTGTTTGGAACTCACCCTTTCCATGCTCCATGTATGTGACGTTTATTTGGCATTATCTTTTCTCCTGGATCTAATTCTGAACCACAGGAAGTTCCCTGAACCACAGGAAGTTCCATCTGAACCTGAGAAAAAACTTCTTCACTGTGAGGGTGACTGAGCTATTGGAACAGGTTGCCCAGAGAGGTCGTGGAGTCTCCTTCGCTGGAGATGTTCAAAACCCGTCTGGATGTGATCCTGGGCAATATGCTCTAGGTGACCCTGCTTGAGCAGGGAGGTTGGACGAGATGATCTCCAGAGGTCCCTTCCAACCTCAACGATTCTGTGATTCTGTGATTTTAGTGATTCAGAAATTTTAATGTGCTCATGCACTTATACCGATAATCTCAAATATACTTTTTAAAACCTTGCCTCCCACATGAAAGCAGCTGTGTCATTGGAGTGATTTTCCACCATATTGACTACCCAACTTCTTCCAGTGCCTCTGCCTGAATCTGTGTGCACAGCTGTTTTGAAAATCAGGTACTTCACAAGGAGTCTAAATATGGAGTTTAGAAATGCATGTTAGACTCCTGCCTCTGGAAATCTCTTCTTTATAAGCAAAAAGGAGTAATGAATAAGATATTGGATCTCCTAGTGATTACTAAGAATTAGCAGGGCTCTACAACGTGGTTTAAGAAGAGATAATCACATATTAGGTCATAATCCTAAGGTTCAGTTTTACTAGTTAAAAAGGCTGAAGTACAACTTGGAAGTACATGTGAAATTTGAGCTCTGTGTCTGTGTACACACACATGTACACATGCATGCGTGCGCACGCACACAGACACAGACACACACACGCACACAAAAATATAGGCTGTTGCATGGGAGGCAGTAGCCTATGTCATACAATCAGATTTTAAGTTCCTTGCTTTCCTTTTTTGTTGCAGGCAAGAGGTGCAGATATCCCTGACATTCCAGGGGAGTTGCCACTTCGGACTTGTGGCAGCACAGCAAGTATGAAAGTGAAGAATGTGAAAAAGTAAGAACAATGTTGTTTGGTTTTCCTATCTTTGCTGGGCTTCTAGTTCTTATATCCTGGATTTTAGCTATTGTGCTACATTACAGCTAGTGCATTCTGCAATAGTTTTTGATAGTATCTTTGTCAGAGCTAGAAATCCATTCAAAACAATATGTGATATGCTAACATCATCCAAAACTGGGAACAGGAGACATTTTGTTAGCTCCCTTACCCTGTTCCTGCTATAGAAGCAAAGCTTGTTTGAGTTTTGAACCTCTCTGTTGCTGCATTTTTAAACTTCTGTGATTTCCCCCTAGAATGGTTTCACATAAAAATATATATAATTAAAGAGAAGCTCAGGCAACATATAAATTGGATTATTTTCTCCATCTCCCCATACTGAGGAAAGCTAAACAAGGACAAGTGGGTGGCCTACATATATTTTTTATTTGATATTTTTTCTCTGTTCCTTTTTTGCCTCTTCCCTGTACCTGTTCATTGAATGAGTTTTGCACAGTTTTTCTTTTTCAGGGGCGTTTTTTCTTCTCTCATATCCTAATTTTTTTTCTCCTGTGGGCTTATGTTCTTTTGCTCTCTCTTGCACGCTCTCCCACAGAATGTAAATCAACCTACTGTGCTAGTAGTAAAGGTTTCAAACCCCTAACCTGCTAATGAGTTCAAAAGTAATCAAAATTACTTGATTTGTCTTTGCTAACAATGCAGACTTGAGGACTAGAGCTGCCCAGTACTGATCTGTGCATTCAGATCACCTCTCTGTAGCATTCTGATACTGTAAGGGAAATGGCTCTTTGTTGTAGTGCTGAGCAGCCAGATGCTGTATCTCACTTCCCACTTATACTCCCGTGGGAAGAGAGAGCTAGATAACGATAATCTCATTGGCTCACCACCAGAAATATCTATAGGAGTCTATAATAGCTTCAGCAGAAGCGAGAGAGCATGTTGCAGAGCCAGAGGATCTCCCCGTCAGCCATCATTGTAGCTGGAGACACTTGGGAATAATTTTGCCTCACTTCTGAATTTTAAAAAGGCAAAGGATAAATAGCGTTTGTTCTGCACCCTCAGATACATCAACCCGGGACTGATGGGCTGTGATGCCTTTCACAGGTAAAGTTCTACTTTCCTATGTGTCTCGTGTAAGGCTGTTAATTTGCACTGCAAAAATGCATTTGTAAAGGTAGAGCGGCTTGTCCCTGCACCATTCCTTAGAGGCATGGGCCTTGGTGGTGATGAAATGTCACACAATTCCTTAAGGATGCAATGATAAAAGCCACTTTGCAATTTAGTTCTCCTTCTTCACCGAATGCCTTTCTCCACTGTTTTGGTGCATTGTATCAGCAAACCCTTCTGCTCCCTCGGCTTTAGGGTGAGAAAGCCCATGTTATTTAGCTGCATTTTGTAACAGTACTTGATGCTGAGCATTGTTTAAGAGATCTGCATCTTATGGTGTGCTTTTAATGTGCTTCAGGTTATCCTTTACAAAGGGTCATTTCCCGAAGATGGCTGAGTGTGCACATTTCCATTATGAGAATGTGGACTTTGGCAACATACAGGTGAGTTTCAGATTTCTTTTACGTACAAAACAACGTTGTGTTTGTCTGGCTACCAACTAATGTGGGGGAAACGGTGGAGGGAGCTTGACAAAGGTTTCTTGCAAAATGTTTAATAACAGGAAGTTAAAGCAATAGGATCTCTTTATTTGAATTGCTTTGATGTCCTAGGCCGGAATCTGTCCTCAGTTATGTGGCCACCCTTTTGAGACTGGAAGTGGATTTTATTTCCACTGGATATGATGATGTCACTGTTATAAGACTGCATCAAACAGTCATCATTGAGTTGTCTGTGATAACTGCATGTATGTTTTTAGCTTGTGTGTGTGTGCATGTGTGTATCTTTAAATAACTGTGTGTGTGTATTTATGTAAATATAGAATGTTAATTCAAATTTATCCGTTCTCTTCATGTTATCAGCTGTGCACTGTGTATTGCAGCCGCTGGGTCATCAGAATACAACAAGAAATTGCTAGTCAGTCTGAGTTGCTTTTCTAAAAGCGTGCAGGCTTTGTGATCCATCCATCAGAACTATAAGCTGAAGCATTTTTCACTGAGCAGTAGCGGGGGGGAGTTGAGAACCAAGAACCACTGCTATAGAGAGGGCTTATAAAGGGGGCACATCTTGTTCTGCACTTTCAGAATCAGAAATGCCTCCAGCATCTGCCAGCCAGTTAGCCCAAAAGAGGCTACAACCTTTTCACTTGTAAAACATTTCCTGTAATATAGAGTGAATTATTTACAGCCTTTTATGTTTCTGTACTTGACAGTTATACAAACCAGAATCATGCATCCTTTTTTTCCATCTCTGGAAAATTCCTACTGAGAAGATGTGCTCTAGACTTTGGGTCCTATTTGAAACCGAATTCATCCCTGTGGCAGTCCAGCACCATTGACTGGAGAGACAATATGGAGTATCTCTGCTGCAGAATATGAATAAAAGAAACAGTAAAGAAAAATTAAGGATTAATTTCTACTACTACTCACACTTAGTGGCTTTAAGTAGGTCCATTCTACTGAGCGCTATATGTACGTGTAGGTGTCCGCAGACACATACATACACGCACGTGCACACACATGTACAAAGGCACAGCAAGTTGGACAAAATAATAGGTTTAAGAAGAAACCAGTGCAAAGAGCTCGGTTCTTGCTGAAGTTTCTGGAAGATGGGCTGCTGATTTGAACTGGAGCAGTCCTCATATTTCTGAAGCAAAATATGTTTCTCTATTTTCAGTTTCTGTGAACAGGAATAGTGTGACTAATCTACATTGCTATCTTTTGTCTTCTGGTAATTTTTTGAATTGGCACCATTAATCTGTAAGTCATTTCAGAGAGAGGTTTTGTGTTGGAGTAGGTGCTGAACAGGTCTCTTTATACATATAGATGTTTTTGCATTGTGCGATCCTTTGATTTTTCTGCTCTCTTCCATCCTTCAGAGATAATAGAGGCACACAGTGCACTAGCAGACCTCCAGCATAATGTGCGTGCTACACAGATTATAACTTTTGCATGTGATTAGTGCTTAAAACATTTTGAGGACAAGTCATGGAATTCTTTTTGTGGGTTAAGCACTTATTCACATACTTTAAGGACAGCGGGTATAGTTACATGGTTGATACGCTGAGATTTCTGTGTTCCTGAGAGGAAGAAAGCAATTACAGAAGTAAAACCAGGTAATAGATTCTTTGCAGGTTGTCTTGGTGCTGTTCTGCTAACAAACCTGAGACATGTTCTGTTGGGAAGTCTTCAGAAGCAAGAGCTGGTGCAGTCTAGCTCTAATTTTTATAGTGTCATTGCTGGCATCTACAGTTTTCCATGATTCTGCTCAGTTGCTCTCTGTGCTGCCCCCCCCCGGCACAAGCAGAACCTCAACTGCTGTATTCCGGGCAGTGATCTAGCTGGGAAATTCCCCGGGGAAGGATAGCACAGGAAGGAAGAGCAATGTTGACTGTTCAGCCACATCAGGTCCCTGAGCTGTTTTGTGTCACGACGTATGTGTTGTGAGGCAGGGAGGAGAACGGTGGACAACAGCAACGTGAGAGGCGCTATGATGAAGTATGCTATGTGTTTGTGTTGGCGGAGAAGGTCACTTCTCTATTTAGACCGCTGCTACCTCTGAAGAAATGTGCACAGAACCACTGCCTTGCTCAGCCAAGTACACACTTAGCTGATTGTGTACCTAAAGTAAAGCATGCGCTTAAATACGGTGAATTAGGCCCTAAATACCAGCTCTTGTTCCTTCCTTCTTCTAAGCAAGACTTCTAATAGCTTCCCAATGTGTAATGACTTTGTAATGTGGGGGCTTTGGTCCCTACATCCGAAAGGCTAGGGCAGTACAGTATTTCCTTAGTAGGAGAAGACCAATATCAATGGCAAAACAAATGAAAGCTATTACTACAATAGCACTATTAGCTTACAGACTGAAAAATAGGCCCATATAGGGTTTATACGTTTTAATCAAGTGGCATTCATTGGTGGCTCCTTTGTGGTAGCAAAGTAAAGTAGACTAGAGAATAGCAGTAGGCTGAAATGACTTACATGTGAATGACAGCTTGGCACCTAATAGCGAATTACTGACTTGCATCTGTGGGGGTAGTGGGTGTAAACTCCTTTCAAAATCTATTCACTGTTAAAAATTTGCATAGTAGAAATGCAGTATTATCTGGCTCTGTCAGTAATTGTGTAATGCTGTCTATTAACAGCTTGGCCAACTTTCACATTGTTTTGTAATGTTTACGTCACTTATAATGTGGTCTCATAGTGCAATGGGTATTAATATCTTGGCATTTCACCTTATGAGATTGTTTTAAATTAACTTTCTGAGATGTATAAAACTGCATTTATCCTCTTCTTAACCTAGCACTGTGCTAACAAAGCTAGGTGCCTTTTGGCATGCGTTTCTCTTCCGGAGATATTTTGGTGTGCTGCTTTCAACAGCAATGTACTTCTACTTTATCCCTGTCTGGCCAGCAAGACAAATGTTGCCTGAGTAGGAAATTATTGGTTTACCAGGCAAAAGCTATGTTAATGGCAAGGGTAGTTGATGTCAATGCTGTAGTAATAGGGCGTGCATTATGGATCTCAACAGTGCCAGCAATTCACTGGTATTTTGTGGAAATTAATTACATTTATTATTGCATTTATTTCTCAAGTGTACCTCATTGCATTTTTAATTCTACAATGAAAGGCCAGGTTCTGCGTGATACATTTACTTTAGTCTAATGTTGGGTAAATGTTTCTGAGTTTTGATTAGCAGGAACAGAACTGTGGTTCAGCCTTTGTGGCCTGCGTCTCAGACTAGATTGTCTTAGCTAGATTACTCAGCATCGGTTAGGTAGGTTCTGCTGGCTTCCTTCTCTCCTTAGCTCTGCTCCCTTTCCACAGTTCTTGGCTAATGTCGATCTGTGATGCCTCTGCTGTCTCTAAAGCATCAAAATTCAATTTATCAATATACAAAGCAAATATTGCTTTATTGCTATACAGGGCATCTTAAAGTTCAGTTAAGCACCAAGTAGGGAGTCAGAAGTCCTTGGTGTCTCTCCCAGGTCTTCTGTTAACGTTTAATGCATTTAGGCAAAAGAACTAACCATATGTTTAGCCACAGAAGTCCCTTAATCGTACCAGTGGAACTTCAGAGAGTGTGCTTAGCATCACTTTCAAAGGCAGCTTGTTGAATTTAAGCATGATTTCATGGTGTGCTAGCTTTAAAAGCTTAATTCTTAGGAGCTAGGCATGTTCCTGCACCATACATTGCAGTGCAGCTAGCTGAACTAACACCAAAAGACTTGATGTGTACACACTGAGCAATGCAGCATCTTCTGGACACTGGTTGTCAACGCATGAGCATGGTCCTGAGCCCAGGCTAATTTTATTGCATGGTCCAGGCTCTGTGATTTAGCTATGTTCAAGCTAAGTCATTCACAGGTAACTGGAGCCTGCAGTTGTATCACATAGTCTCACTGGCTTTTAGTAAGTTTTAAGGCTTGTTTATATATATGCGTGGAACTATTTTAACAAAACTTCCATATCACTAAGTGATAGGCAAAGCAGAATGATTCCCCACTTAAATTGGGAAAACGTAATGCTATTTATGTTAGTGCACTGTGACATTAATAAACAAGAGAAATAGTGTTTAAGTATATTGTAAGTCTGTTCTTGCTAGAAATAAAGATTCTGTTCTTCTCTTGAAAAAAATTAAGAAATTTTCTTCGGTTGATTGAGTTTTAATAATGGAATATAAACACCTGACCAACTCGGTGGTTTCCAGATAATATTGTTTGCTCCCTCAGAAACCCAGCAGTAGAGGAGAAAAAGGTGCTGTAACGCACATTCATATTGCTTCAGTAGTCTTGTATTTGACACCAATTTCCCCCTTCAAATAGCAAGGGCTCTGTGTATGCGTGTTTGTGTTTATGTAGCCGCATTCTAAAGATAAAACCCAAGAAAAGAATATATGTCAGAATAGGACTGGATTACTGTGTGTGGGAGATGCTCTCCTCCTTATCTGTTAAGCCCTGGCGTTGCAAGTGGTAGGAGCATGTTATCAGTGGTCAAGGAAGTATTTGAACCAGAATCACTTCCGCCTGCGGAGGCATCAGCTGCCAGGAATTCCTGTTCTGAGCTTAGCAGTATTGTTTGCTGTGTGAATGCCTTTGGCAAGCTGCAACTTTCCAGCCAAGGTGACAGGCTGCATTTCAGTGGTGGCTGTGGTTTAAGTCTGTAATAGTACTTTCTGTTGGGTCTTAAGAGTTACAAGTATTGACAAGTTCAGTTCTTGTTGTGCCTTTTGTCAGCAAAGCCTGTTGAGAAGATCTTTTTGAGGGTCGTCGTCTTTTGGTTTGCTTTTTTGGTTTTATTTAATAATGCTCCTGGGAAAGGACTGGGGAGGGGAATGTGCTTGTGAAGGTCTCTCTGTTAATCATAAAATTTCTTACTGTAACAGACTGCAAAGGAAACAAAAACAGTGAATCCTGAGCAGATGTCCTCCTCTGGGTTTAACAGGAGTAGTTTAAGATGTTTCTGCCACAGCTAAAAGTCCTCTACATAGATCTGCTTGAAGCAACAGGAATGAGGGAGTGCTCTCCGATCTGCGTCTGTGTGAAGTTGGACAGTTTAGCTCAAGTCTACTTCCATCAGTGATTTTAAGCTAAGCCTGCTCACTGCCTTTAGTGTAGGAGGGATTGCTCATTCTCTCAGCTCTTCTGTGGGCACGACGGTCTTCAGCAGCTCGGCAGTCAAGAACAGCTGCAGGCTGTAACCTCTTCATTTATTCCATCCATTTGCAATGCGTTTAAAGAGAAAGAAATATTTGTTTATAAAAGCACCAACTTGAAACAACAGCCCTCGACTCATTCGCTTCTGAAAGAGGGAAACGCAGAGTAAAAATCACAAAAACGGGCCTCTGTTTGGCTGCATATTGGTGCCATGGAAGACATAGCTTTGTCTTTAAAAATGTCTGAGTGGTTGCAACATGCATATCCATAGGGTGCATGAAATGGTGCTCCGTTTTAGTCTGTCTTCCATCTCCAGATGGTGTTAACGTCCCCCCAAAATGACTGTCTTACTCTGACAATGGTATGTTCCCCTTCTCAAAACCAGCGCCCTCCTCCCCTCCCCCCCTGCACCCCCCCCCGTCTTTTCCAGATGGTTTCTTTACTATTGCCTTCTAAAGTAGTAGGGGATGGTGTTGCAAGGGCTGCTTCACGGGCATGGGTGTATAAAAACAACTATGTTCATAATGTATGTGGAAACTGCTTCTATTAACTTAATAATTCCAGCCACAACTCCCTGAAAATTGGTGCAGTCACTTGCCAAGATCAACAGAGTTTTAAAATTTGGAGTTTCTAGGCCAAGCTTCTCGATGCCAAAGAAGTTAGGAAAATATTCAAGTAAGTTCACCTCAGTTGTTGGATTCTTATATTTCCCAGTCTTGCTTCCAGCTTGCAGCTAACTCCTCTGAAGAATTCTTCCCTGGAACAAGATCACACCTGTGAAATTCCAGTTTGCTTGACTTTCTTCCAGTGAAACAAGGAGAAATCCATCATGGGTTTTATAGTAGAAAGACAACTTTAAGTATGGAAGAGTTGCTGTCTCTCCATAATACATCACTGTTGGTGCTAGCCTGTTTTCTATTTATTTTGCAATGGTTGCTTGCTGTAGGCAGGACTAACAACCTTGTTAGTGATCCATCTTTAATGGGCAAGATTCACATAAGGTGTCTGTCACTTTATGAAGCCCTCTCAAAAAATGACAGCATATAACTTTCTGGCAGAACCCTGTGTTCATCATTTTGCTCAAGGAGTGGATGATCCTCTGAAGAAAGAGGAGTTATTACTTGTGAGAGGTAGAGGTGTTGTGGTCAGAGGAGACTGTTAGTTAGGGAGAGCTATCCCTCTTGCTCTCTGTCTCAGCGGGGTGTGCACGCTCATGAGTATTTGATGGTGTAATACCGAAATGTATGTGAACAACCAACTTCAGGCTAGTTTGGGCTTTTGCTGATGTCCTCGTGTGTCTAGCTGCTAAACCATTCCTAAAGCATAATATATGCTTTGCTTTCTCCTTCTTCCCCTTACCTGACAGTAACCGGAATCACTAGTATATAAATCTGTTTCTTTCTTTTATAAATTAAAAGTTAATTTACCTACCATTACTCAACTGGGTGGTTACTGAATTGCCTCTCACAGAGGAGAGTTTTTTTTCTGGTCATATTTATTCAATTGGCTCTCTGATTCCATATGTGCCCTTTAATTTAAGCTGCTCATCTCTGTGTATAAATGGAAAGGTAGAATATAATCCACAAATACTTGTTAAAAGCAAATGAGAAATTTTTACCTGTTGATACAGTTGAACCGGTATTTTGGGTCTCGTTTCTGCAAGAGGCTGCAGGTTATTGGCTAAATTTGCCATCTGGACCCAACCTGCAAGAAGCGCAGGGAGGTGCTCCCAAAGACTGAGAGACCTTTATGTCCAGTTTGGATTTGGTTCTAAATATCGGTGTGCTGCAAAGTGTCTGTATAGCCATTTAATGTGGTCTGGGCACTTGCACATCCTACTTGCCGAATATGGCGAACCTTTCTCAACAGATACTTCCTGGAAAACATATTTTGAGTCTTTTTAACTGTGTGAGGCTTCCTACCTCCATTTTCTCCCTTTGCCTTCAGACACTTTCGTAAGTTTATGTAGAACAACTCATTTTTCCTCTAGGAGTGTGTCACAAGAGAAGAATGGAACTCAGTGCATTTTTTCTGCGTCTGGGACAAAATAGCAAATCTTGGATGTTGTGTTTACTGGAGGATTTTGAGTATCCCCCCCACTCTATATCTGCTTCTTCTTTTGCTTATAAGAAAGGTCACTGTGCAAATGTGCTTGAACGTTTTTTTCGGACTTTAATATCTTTAGATAGGTATCTTTTATTCATGTGCCGAGTACTAGCAGGCCAAAATTATTCCAGGGAAGTCTGTGTGTACTTGGCTCTTCTTTGCAAATGAAGACTTCTGGCGCTCAGATTTGAAAAAGTTGACCTCCTGCAGAAATCCAGATTATTTTTACCACCTGCATTTAACGCTGAAGATATAGCAAGATTGTGTGTGCCACTTGGTACATATTGCTGTTGGTGCATAGTGGCTATTTGATGACACAAGTAAATCTTAAAAGTGGCTATAATAAGCCCCACTGTTAACTTTGGCATTGACCTCCTGCTGTTTGCCACTATCATAAATCATCTTTAGCAGTATGTCACAGAAACGTATAAAAATTGTTTTAATTAGTAACTGGAGCAGAGTTGTGTTGGAAAATTTTTCTTCCTTGCAGTTTAATGACCTGAAAAAACAGAAAGATGTATTAGGTGTATAATTAAAATATATTAAAAATGTATAAAAAGAATCCATGTACTCCAGAAAAATAATCCCTATTTCACTAATGTTTCATAGCTGGAGAGAGGATTAAAACTCTTATACTTTTATATATAGTAAGTCGTACTGTTTAACAAGAACAATGTTAAAATACTTCATAATATGTCACTTGTAGTTGTGATTTTAATAACCAGCAAACTTCATGTTGATATGATCCCTGAGATTTATAGAGGTTTTTGTTCTTTGGTGGAGGTTTGACATGGCAGTGGATATATTAGCTGTTAAACCAAGCATCAGTTGGAACATTTACATTTTGTGTTTACTGTACCTGCTTACGAAAGGGTAGTTAGTTTAGTTTGTATTCACGTGCCAGAATTTTGGGGGTTTGATGACAGACTTGGCAACTCGGAGATCGCAAGTTAGACTACAAGTTTCTAATCTACTTGTTCATTTGCTTAACTTTCCGACGGTGTGTGTGTACCTTTGTGCTGTAGTATAAGCGTTTTCACCGAGTTCCAGTTCAGAAGTATGGAGGGATATAGCCTGATCTTGCCACATTTGTATACCTGCGTTTCTTTATTTGCAGATTGCTGCTGGTTAAGGTGTGTCTATGTAAGAGTTGCCAGATACGGTCTGTCTCCCAGAACCTTGGGGAGATTATTTACCAGTGATGGTTGTGTGATCCGGTTTCCAGGTGGTTTTCAGTCCTCGAAAAGCAGCACTGCTTTCCCATCTGCTTCACTCAGTAATATAATCTCACAAGGGCATGTGATGTTGTGAAGTCAAGATTGTTCTCTCATTGTAAAATCGGGGAAGAGTTGTCTCTGAGTGCTCGGGAAGAAGCTTGTCACTGCACTCATGCTTTGATAACCTATCCTGTGAAGCAAGGAAAGGCAGAAGAAAGCACTTGAAGTAATGGCATTTAGATACTACATGTGAAAATGTTTGTTGTACAGTGGCAAGTTTTCTTGTGCAATCTATTTAGCTGCATATGTATCAGCGAGGATGCTTCTAGATCTGTTAATCTGAGACCCGAGTTTTGCTGTATGCTTTAACTTGCAACAGAGCCATACCTGTGCAAAAGTTTTCCTGCAAACCCACACTTTCCCAAGGGTCAGGGTTCGGACAAATGTTTAGTTTTATAAAGGGTGGACATCTACACGCGCGCATATCCTCACCCACACATACTATTAGGATGTCTAGGAGGCATTTAAACAAGTTTATAGACTTTGGTTTTGTTGTTTTTATCCCTTGCTGTGGCATGTGTGGGTAAACATGACGGGCTTCTGTTTCTGTGTCCTGCAGGCAAGGCTCTGACCTTCAGGTGTCTTGGGTGTTCATATGAAGAAGCCATTTGATCTCCATCATGGATTCCAAAGATACCAATTGCTTATTTCCTGTGATTTTTCACTTTTGACTATTGTCCCAACAGATCCTTCAAATTCAAGTTGCTCTTTTTCTGGTAAAGGCAGTATAAAATTGAATACTTTCATTACACATCATCTTGAAGAAGTTTAGCAATGTACTCATGGTTTGGTGGGTATTTGATAAAATATTTGGAGGAAGAAGCATGTGATGCTTGCTGCCTCTTGAAGAATCCCTCTCCTAAAATATAATGTTTTTTAGCTCAAGTGAAACTAGCAGAACAGAATTTGACTCTAGTAAGCAGTTTTTCTTTTCTCCACCCCTCTACTGTGTGAATGAAAGAAACATTAACAAAAACTAAATTACTTGCTATAGTACATATTTTCAATGCACAAGATCTCCCCTGTTACCACCCTAAATTTCATAAGTTTTTTCTTGGGAATAGAACCTTTGAAAGAAGAAAAGCTTGTTTAGGTCTATAGTCTGAAGTAAACCGTATTTGATCAGATTATGCTATCAAACTGATATCAACACTGTTTTCAAAATGTACATGGTTAAAGGCCCATCAAGTGTTATTCTGAATGATCAGGGCTTTGGTTTGTGAGTTGCAGTCAGAGCTGACACCTCTTAACTGCACAGTGAGCCTTTGGCACCAGTCACACTGAGAATTACACCAGTAATAACTTAGAGGGAAGACTGTTGCTTTATAAGTACCAGTAAACCCGGTATTGTAACAAGTTGGAAATAAAAATGTATAGTGCCATGTACTTTATATATATAATGTTTAGAATCTGTGAACCTTCCTTTAAATTAAGTATGTTCTTTTGGAAGATTGATGAAGCTTATAAATACGGTTCTAAAACAAACTGCCTATGAGAACATCTCACTTTTTGGGTAGGCGTTATTGTATGATCCTGGTAATTTATGTTTAGATACTATAAAAGTTCTCTTGAGTTACCTTAATATTCAGTGCAGCTATATAAATGCTCTTTATGGTTCTAGAGTGTCATCTTTATTTACTTCAAATATGACATGTCCAAACAGTCAGGCTTTAAAATGACTGATTATGGACCAAGTTCCCATTTTTCAGCCTGAAGTAGTTCAAAAACACGGAAACAAGATATGTTATTTTTACAATGTGAGTTCAGGATTTTATTTTGAAATGTTGATAAACTAAATAATAATTCCATATGTGCTAAGTCCTGCAATAATTATAGGTGTAGCCTGGAGTGAGCAGGGAACCCACTGGGACCTGGAGCCTTGGTATAAAAAGGATTCACATGAAAGAAAGTGAATCATCGTATGGGAACAAGTGTGCTGGGTTGCCAAGGGGAGGGAGTCTATGGAGTGTTTGAGTATAGTGAGGGTATGAGACTTGAGAAGAATCGGAGCCTGATGCAGCGTCCGCTGCCGTGTTCCTTGTCTTATGGCTGGCTCAAGGTTTGATTTAATGTTGAGTTTTTTCCATTTGTTTAAAGATTGAGTAAAAGCTAGATTTGATTTGGAAACTCTGGAGAAGTGAGCTCTTACGCTAGTGCCGGCATTTTGAATTATTAATGAATTTTAGCACTAACGTTAGGGCTGTGATGTGCACTTTGAATATAGACAGGCTATATTGGTTTTTATTTCCCCTGGTACATGGTCTCTGTGTTTCTTCAAGCTCTTTTAAGCCTCTCTTTATTCCTCGCTTTCTAGCTACTTTAAGCTAGGGAGAATTTAAACCTAAGCAGAAGATCTTCTTTTTAGAGCCTATTGGTGCTGTTGGCACCAATGTGTGGTGTTGGTGTTGGGAAATCAGAGCACATAGTGAAGCTCTTGTCTTTCACTAAGCTGTGGAGACGGCTCTTCTGCCTCTCCTGTCCAAAGGATTCATAGTCTGGTAATAAATATGGAAACACAATTCCGGGATGGGTGGTAGGAAGCGAGGATGCAAATTCAGTAGCTTAGAGCTCTCCAAACAATGCATTAAGTACTAAAGACGCTTATCACCTTGACTGAAGGTACACAGAAGATGAAATATATACCAAGTATCTGCACTGCAAGGAATGACTTGAGAGCCAAACCATCAAGGAGGAAGGCATCTTTTTTAAAAGGTTTAAAGATTACCTGCAAAGCTGAAAAGCACTTTTTTATGTCCTAGATTTGAGATTATGAGCATGGCTTTTTATTTATCTCTTTTTATTTATCTCTTTTATTTATCTATTTTATTCCTCTATTCTATTCTCCTCATAGAACTGCAAGATTATCATAATTTGTATATCTACATATGTGTTTGTATTTATGTTTTGGTTTGCTTGCCCTTGCATTTAGTTTTTCTTTTTGAAATTCGCTTTTCACTCGTGTCATAGGAAAGGAGAACTCTGAGCTCTGCCTCTTTGTGAGAGCGCCTCTGGTCCAGAGGTACCTTGTTGCACCCTTAACGCTACTAACGATTGACAGAGGATCATCTTTGCTATAATTTTTCCTTCTGCTGTCTCCTGCCATGCACCAGTTAAAGGATTGTGCCAGTCATGATTGAGTCTCTCAAGCTTTCCCTAAAGAACAAGTAAGCATTAGGCTATTTTCAGGTTTAAAAAAAAAAAAAAAAAAAAAAAAAGTAAACTCTTTGCTCCATTGGAAAAACACCAGAATTTGTCTCGACCATGTTGTGAAGCAATTTTTCATGGATAATGTAATCAGTAGTGTGGGGTTGTCTTTGTTTGTTTGCGTTTTAAAGACAAAATAGAAGATTTTATTCTGAATAGGTAGCTGTGGGAGAAGACCCAATTTAGTAACTTCTCATCGTGTGTCCAGCTGACATTTTTATTACCTTAAGGGGTTTTTATCTGCTTAATTTCTGCTTTTTTAGAACTGTCCATGGGAAGGCTAGGTCAGACTTGCAGACTTCTCATGAGTAAATTAAGTAGAAACTTTTAAACAGGAATATGTGTTAAATTAAAAAGCAGGTCTTGTGCTACTCCATCCTTTTATAACAAGAAAAAACTACAGCTCTTTCTTGCCTCTAAAATAGTGCTTTGTCCTTCAATGCCTGCTGTGCTGCTGGGAGCGCTCTATAAGAAGTGAAGTATTTTTAAGATTAATTACCCATAATTACTATTCAGTCCCAGAGAGGCCAAAAATAATAGTTGCTTCTAATTGTAACTGGTTTTTTGAAGCCTGCTAATTAGAAGTTTACCTAATTATGTCCAAAACTTTGCCACCTTTGGCTGCAATCTTGTCAAAAGTGAAGTTAAGCAATGTTAGGGTTGGTCAATATTTGAACTGGAAATTTCTTGTTTTGGCTCAGATTTCTCAGTAGTTTCAATAAATGATTATCTTTCCTTTAACTTAATTCATAAGTCGTGCTCCAGAGACATTGTGGCAGTGGGCATGATAGCTGAGGAATTCAAAAGTGACTTATGTCGTGGCATTTCCAGTGTGGGACCCTTAAACATAATAAGATTTTCTCAAAAAAGCTGAGTATCCATCTTCTGAACATTGGTTCCGTTTAAGGTCTTAGACTCTCAAAATCATTGTCTACCTTTGAGGGTCTAACCCAGTTTTTCTACCAAGAAGTGTTCCAGTTAGATGTCAAAGGCATTTCTGATCCTGGGCTTTATTCTCATATGCATTAAGTTTCCTCTGCAATTAAATCTATACCTGCTTTGAGGTTCTTTTGAACTTCTGGAGCTCTCCAAAGAGAGCCATGATTGGATCTAAATCCAAGTTGTGTAACTAAATTTGTGCTTTCTTAGTTCCCTCAGCGTGCTTACTTATTAAATATTCTGCTTCACTCTCCCTCTAAACCATTTTTGCAAGGCTGCCTTTTAAGATTATGTTATGGAGTATTTTGATATGATTTGTTTTGAGTCTCCTTCGATTTGGATGTATTGTAAGAGGTAGATGAAATAATTGTTATAAGCAGTGAAGCCTGAATTATGTTAAAAGAGGTGTTTGTGCTTTTTCTTGATTCCTCCACCCCCAATCTGTTGTATCGTAATTTTCTTAATCCATCTGTCATCTCTTTGGTTGCTCAGGAATAGGTGAAATGTCGAGAGTATTCTGACCTGGTTTTAGCAGATGTTTCACTGGTGCTCTTGAGAGTTTGACTGTAAACTTGTTGTATCCTTTAATTAAAAGCGAGCCTTCAGTGAGGCCATTTTATCTAGCAGATACTTCAGTGATGTTTTGATTTAAAACCAAACCCCCCAAAAGTATTTGTTGTTTTGGCTTTTAGAGTCTGAGTATTGCTTCCTCTCTCAACTGGAGTTAACTTTTATGCATTACTAATTTATAAAGATGAAGAACCTGGGTCCTTCATAGTCTCTTTTAAAAACACCATGGATGATGTTTCAATTTTTTTATAATGATTTTAAGAAAAATTAGGAGAGGCAGCTTAGATATTTAACAACAGAAGAGCCATATACTCTTACAGTTCCTTATTGTGTATCATATTGATCAATTTTTATTTTACCTTTGAGATCAGTTAAGATAGGGAAGATGTAACGTGTTTTCTGTTTTCTGTGTATGTGTCTTGCAAATCGCTATTATCAGATTAAGGATAAAACAGCCACTGTAACATAAGCTATAGCTGCAACAGTAGCAATGATACTTAATCTCATTTTTTACCATACCATGCCTTTGAATTAAAAACGTGTGGACGTTTCAGGCCTTATACTGTAAAGTATGCTGTGTCTGTATACGCCAGCGTGCCCCAGGCTGCCATTCATTCATATGTTCAGGTCTATGCTTGAAGACAGTCTGAGTTACAGACAGGACTGTAGCATTTTACATCTTGTGTTTGTATATGTATGTGTTTGTGTGTGTATTTTCTCTGTCTAAAATTTACATGCTAATCAGAATGGTAGTCATAGTAAGGGTCTTTAAAACATGCAAGATTAGGATTTGGGAGAAGTATGTAAGAGAGTGGCAATGCTATTTCTGATGTTTTCTCTTGCTTTGTTTTCACTGCTAATTTTTTAGTCACTGGACTTGGATTTAAAGATCCATACAACATGGTCCAAAGGCCTTGTGAGTTAACAAAGACAAATTCAGTTCAGTTGGCTTTCTGTCAGTGCTGGAATGGCTTGAGACAAGTAAACAGAAAAGGCTATTTTCCGTAAGCAGATGGAATGACCTTCCTAAGGCAAGAGGAGAATGTGAAAGAGCCCAACAAATCAGGTCGTATACACCTGATACAAATTGATTACATAAAATCCTCCTTTCTTTAATTAATCTGTTTGTTTGTCTGATTACAATATTACTTACTTCTTCCTCCCTTGAGCAAAATCTTATATTAACTGTGGTCATTTAGACAAGTCATTGCATCAGTGCTTTTTGTAGTTGAATATTTATTCTGCGCAGAATTTTTGGTGATCTGTCATTTTCTTTTGGAAACTAAGTGACTAGTACAAAACTTGAAAAAAACAATGTAAGAAAGCAAAATAAGAATTTAAATACTTCATTTATGCATAGTATGGAATTACTTTGGGGCCTGTCTTTTAGAATTGTTCTGCTTTGGGTTCCCTTGCATAAAGTAGTGTTTTCTGGTTTGAGAGCAGCAAAGCTTGAGAGACATGGCACTGCTGGAAAGAGTCCGGTGGAGGGCTACAAAGATGATGAGGGGACTGGAGCATCTCTCCTAGGAAGGAAGGCTGCAAGAGCTGGGCCTGTTCAGCCTGGAGAAGAGAAGACTGAGAGGGGATCTCATCAATGTATACAAATATCTAAAGGGAGGGTGTGGAGAGGATGAGGCCAGTCTCTTCTCTGTGGTGCCCAGCAACAGGACAAGAGGCAATGGGCACAAGCTGAACCACAGGAAGTTCCATCTGAACCTGAGGAAAAACTTCTTCACTGTGAGGGTGACTGAGCATTGGCACAGGTTGCCCAGAGAGGTCGTGGAGTCTCCTTCGCTGGAGATACTCAAAACGTGCCTGGAGGCGATCCTGTGCAATGTGCTCTAGGTGACCCTGCCGGAGTGGGGGGGGGGGGGGGGGGGGGGGATTGGACTAGATGATCTCCAGAGGTCCCTTCCAACCTCTGATTCTGTGTGATTCTATAATTTATCATTGCTACCCCTGATCACTTGTCCAGTGACTTCAGGATTTGGCTGTTGAGCATGTTTTTCATTTCACCTGGCCAGGGAGGCACTGAGTCATATTCCTTGCTGGACAATAGTGTCAATCCAAGGTGTTTTTAGGGATACTATTTCAGATTGGTTTATACTATTACTCTTTTCCTCATTATTGTGTTTTAAAGACTGGTAACATTTGAATTGTAAAGGCACATTTCCATTAAGTCTGCAGAAAGTTTGACTAAGGTATATAGGATTCTGCTCTCCATGGAGAACAAGCGTGACATGTGAACAGGGATCTTATAAGCTTCCAGATAGGATGTTCCACAGTGGCAGCATTATACCAAAAGCTTTTTTCTCCCGAGAGTGCGGTTAGATGCTTAAACTCAAGACTAAGAGCCCAGCTCTGCAATTCCAATGGCAAATGCTCACCAGAGTTTGCCAGATACAGGTCACACTGGAAACAGGTCTGTATGTTGTTTAAAAAAACCCCTCAGAATCAAACTCCTTCCCTGAGCTGTCATCTGAGAAATCTAAAGGTTAAAATATTCTCCTCGTTTCTTTACTGTTTAATCTTCTGCCTCTGGCATCATAGCAGAATTTTCAAGAGTGAAAATCAAAACAGGTTCAGATCTGTCTGTGACCCCTTATGCAGTTTACCTGTATTTGTAACTCTTGAAGTCCTTACTTTTTGGACAACCAGTTAAAGTTGCGATACATGGCTTAGAAAACCAGCACATGGTTTATGAACAGACTATTTCACAAAAATAGAAATAATCCTATTTATTAAGCTTTTTCAGGATAATTTCTTTAATGTTGTGAATTTAAGAGATTTTGCTTTACTGTTTTTTTTGGTGCTCTTCACTGAGTAACATACAGGAGCTGTGTTCTTTTTATCTGCAAAAAGCATTTTTCTTCCTCCCCTGGGATTTTGGAAGTATATATGATATACTGCTTTTGCCCCATGACATAAATAATCTCTGGCAGGCAAGTAATGGGGTAATTCCTGTGTGTACTTGTGTTCTGGAAAATACAGTTTCATGATTTCCAGTTGGCCTTTCTGTGTCTGAGTATGTAATACATTTACATATAACCACTGGAAAAAGACAGTGTTAATGAAGTGCTTATGGTCTCTAGTGACAGAAAACGTCAGAGGTTAGATTTCACACTGCCTTGTGCTTCATGATACAGTCTTTATTTATGCGATCACATGCTGTTTTTCAAATGGTATGGTGTTGTGCAATTGCTCTCCTGCCTACCTGATCCCTGAGGTGCCTTGGCATCACTGGTGGCACCCCTGGGAAACTGGAAGACTGTTTCTCTTATTTTCCTGGCACCTTATTCTCTCCTGCAATCCTTTGCTCAAGTGGATAGTCCATTTGACCTCAATGTCTCGCTGTAAGCAAGCTCTTACTAGGGACTTTGTAGTCAGAACTTAGCAGGAGTGCTTATTTAGCAACTTGTGACTGACAAGGCCAAAAGAAGCTCCTAAAACGTGCGTGCGCACGCACACACACACGCCCCTCGTTCATTTTTTGTTAGCCATGAAGTTGCAATTAATATTTAAGAGGATGCTTCTCAGTGCAATGTTATGAGTTTGATTTTCCAGGACTGTTCCAGGCTTTCTAAAGTAACATCTTCAAAAAAAGGTATTAAACTTGATCATAAAATCAGATTAAAAATTTGGGAAGTTTAAAAATAAGCCTCATTTTTAGTTAGATGCTTTTCTCTGGTAACCTTTAAGTGTGCACGTACCTTCAAGCCTTTCTCAACAATAGTGAAGATCAGAAACATTTTGTTTGTTTAAAGAAACTTGAGTTTTTCACATAATTCCTAAGACTTACGGCTTCATCAGGAATGCTTTTATCGTTTTTCCAACTCATTTACTGTAGAACTGAAAATGAGTGGCAGTAGTGTCAACTATTTCATTTTTACTGGCTGCATTGTACCAGAGTAGTGCCTTTCAGCAGAATTATTCAGGCTAGAACCATACATATCGACCGTTATGCAATTTCAGAATGAGAGTAACAGAAACCTGAGATGAAACATCTGATTTTCAGTCTCTCTTTAGATATTTTCCTCATTGATTTGGTTTAGATAAAGCCAAAAATCCCCACTCAGTTAAGGGCTTCAGGGTGTCCTGGCTGGATTAACAGTATCTATGTATTGGTACCCATATTTGCCCCTGTTGAACACCTCTTTTTTGGCAGAAAAAAAATGCTAAATCTAATGGTAAAGATGTTAATCCTGTTTTCACTGTTCAAATAAGTAGTTACCTCAAGTTTATACGGATCTGGCAGAGGGGAGAAATTGGTCTTGTCTCTCTCCTTTGTCTTTCTAATCTTTAATACTCCCTGCCCCAACTGTTGTGCAGTGTTAACATGATCGCTGTAAATATACTAATGGGCATGAATATAACCATATGTTGTATTCTGGAAAACTTCTTTCATGGGTTGAGGATAATTTCTTCAAATGTTACAGCTACTTTAAATGGCTCTGAATGTTTTTGTCATAAATACAGTCAGGCCTTCCTACACAAGGCCTAATTGTGTCATGTAACTGTATAATTATAGCATAATGTAAAATCTCATATAAAAACATAATATGTGTGTAGGAGGAAGACTTTTACAGTGCTTTGTCTTAATTGTTTTATGCTCATCCTGCAACTAGTATAAATGTTTCTCTTGAATTTGGGCAGTATTTATTTTTCAGAGCCGGGAAGCATTTGTGATCACAGAATAGTTGAGGTTGGAAGGGACCTCTGGAGATCATCTAGTCCAATCCCCCCCCCCGCTCCGGCAGGGTCACCTAGAGCACATTGCACAGGATCGCCTCCAGGCACGTTTTGATTATCTCCAGCGAAGGAGACTCCACGACCTCTCTGGGCAACCTGTGCCAATGCTCAGTCACCCTCACAGTGAAGAAGTTTTTCCTCAGGTTCAGATGGAACTTCCTGTGGTTCAGCTTGTGCCCATTGCCTCTTGTCCTGTTGCTGGGCACCACAGAGAAGAGACTGGCCTCATCCTCTCCACACCCTCCCTTTAGATATTTGTATACATTGATGAGATCCCCTCTCAGTCTTCTCTTCTCCAGGCTGAACAGGCCCAGCTCTTGCAGCCTTCCTTCATAGGAGAGATGCTCCAGTCCCCTCATCATCTTTGTAGCCCTCCACCGGACTCTCTCCAGGAGTGCCATGTCCCTCTTGTCCTGGGGAGCCCAGAACTGGACACAGTACTCCAGGGGAGGCCTCCCCAGGGCTGAGTAGAGGGGCAGGATCACCTCCCTCCATCTGCTGGCAACACTCTGCCTAATGCACCCCAGGAGACCATTGGCCTTCTTGGCCACAAGGGCACACTGCTGGCTCATGTTTAACTTGTTGTCCACCAGCACTCCCAGGTCCTTCTCGGCAGAGCTACTTTCCAGCAGCTCAACCCCCAGCCTGTCCTGGTGCAGGGGGTTCTTCCTCCCCAGGTGTAGGACCCTGCACTTGCCTTTGTTGAACTTCAGGAGGTTCTTCTCTGCCCAGCTCTCCAGCCTGTCCAGGTCCCTCTGAATGGCAGCACAGTCTTCTGGGGTGTTAGCCTCTCCCCCCAGTTTAGTATCATCAGCAAACTTGCTGAGGGTGCACTCTGTGCCTTCCTCCAGGTCACTGATGAATACGTTGAACAAGACTGGACCCAGGACTGGCCCCTGCGGGACACCGTTAGCTACAGGCCTCCAACTAGACTCCGCACCACTGATCACAACCCTCTGAGCTTGGCCATCCAGCCAGTTCTCAATCCACCTCACCGTCCACTCATCTAGCCCACACTTCCTGAGTTTACTTACGAGGATATGATGGGAGACAGTGTCAAAAGCCTTGCTGCAGTCCAGGTAGACAACATCCGCTGATGTATAGTTAAAAATCAGGGGAGTTGCAATAATTAGCGAAGAATGGTAGAGCTAAAGCAAGAATGCTTTGTTTGGTTTTTATAACTGATGCAAACATTTGGTTTCAGCAAGGAAATTCAAATACTTAATCTTTTATTAAAAGAATAGTGTTTCACATTTTAGGTGTTGTTATTTCTGAAACACTGAACAAAATTGTGTTTGAGAACATTATGAATGGGATGGTAGATTGCTACTCGGATCAAAGTTAAGTACCGCGCACGATGCAATTAGATGAAGTCGTAGCCACTAGGTGTGGAAGTCAGGTGAGGTAGGTCGCTGAAGTGTTATGGCCAGATGGTATAGTCACGTAAAGTGATACACAGCATTTTTTTAATCTCTTCCAAATGTGGATTCCTCCAGCTGTTGAATGAAAAGAAGCTCATTAATATCTAGTCATGTTGTACAAAAAATTAAGTTGGCAAAAAATAATTTTTCCTGTAGCAACCCACAGCTATTTTCTACTGAAGTCCTTCATAGTCTTTATATACCAAACTAGTAACGTGTAGTTGTTTACATGCTTTTTATGTACATTTATGTCAAACTTTGCCTATTGATTTTAGGAGTATTTTTCCTGTAGTGTTCTCTTGCACGTGTAATTTAGGAAGGAGCACTTTAAAAACATCAAATCCATAGTGAGAAGCTTGGTCAGCATGAGTCTTTATTATTATTATCCTCCTCCTGTGTTTACCTGTAATATGTTACAAATAGGGAAAGAGGGAACCCTGCTTGGCATGTGAAGCTGAATTTTATTATGGCTTTGTATTGTCCAATAATTTCCTTGGTTGATGGATGGATCTACTGTATCCAAAATCTACTGGCTGAGGGAGGTTGCATTTCTAATAGAAACATCAGGACAGATAGTAATGACCTCATGGTGATGGCCAAAGTAACTGGTTCAAAAGAGAAAGGGTTCCAGAATCTTTATCAAAAAGGTGTATGGACATTTGTTTTCAAATGAGGAAGGAGCTGCGGGAGAAGAATACAAGAAGGTGGTAGAAAAAATAAAATTAAATAGGGAGCTTTCCTAGAAGCCTGCTAAGGTTTTAAGAAGTCTCTCTATTGAGTTCATTAGGTTTTGGAAAGTCCTGAAAGCAGCAGCCTTGGGGGGAAGGAACACAAAATTGGAAAGCCCTTGAAGTCCAGCTCTTTGCTACAGCCTCAGTGTTCATCATCCTGGGAGTCATTTCAGTGCCCACTGAAATGCAGTGGTACCACCTTAGCCACCCTCAGGTATTCCTCTTAGCCTCTGCTGCTGCTCCAGAGGATCTTCTGCATTTTTAGTGTCGTATCTGCTAGCCACATGTGGCTGCCTCGGGGATCCAAGGCCATTTAAACACAGGTCTCTTTTGACGTTTTTAGGTGCCTGAATCACTCTCCTTATCTAATCATTTTTAACATTGGTGATGTCACTTGCTGACATTGGTGACTGACAGGGATGTTTAATTACTGAAGGTAATTTACTTTAGAGAACTTGGTACTTTCCATATATAAACTGCCTTAGACCGTCTAGGACTGTTAAGTACCTCTCAGCTGTATTTTGAATTCTGCACGCTAATCTGAGTTGTACATTGCATAAAGCCTGCAGATACCCTGGGACACCCCTTTCTGCAAAGGAAAAGATGTTGGTGGTACTAGGGAATTGTACAGGCACTTGATGGTGACTCGTGAGTTAGGGAAGACGCGAGCTGGACCTCTGAAAACACAGGGACAGATATGTGTAGCAGCAGACAAGAACTGCGTCTGTACATCTCTGTGCACTTGAAGAACAGGAGAGAGGCAGTAAATATGGATGTTGTGCTACTCTTGGAGTTCCATGTTAAAGCCAGATATTCTTAGTCTGGCTGAGGTTTCTATGCAGCCTCTGGGTAACGTGGGTAGCTTTTGCTTATTTCTCATGGAAAAACTATTTTTATTGTGTTTCTTAAGAAAAGCAGTTAGTCCGTGTATCCTTCCTCTTCATTTTCCAACCTCCCTGTCTCTAGATTGGAGAAGTTGAGGGGAAACGCTTCCATCTAGTCTATTCTGTGCTTTAGCATTTGCTCAAGTTTTTGTATAAAAATGAATGTGGTGATATAAAACATATGGCAGTTGTATACTGTGCCTCTGAACCTAGCTGTGGGACATGGACTTTCATTTTCTATGTTTAACAAAAAAAAACAATTGAGATGTGAAATTGTAGACATTCTTCCTCATGCATGCACACACGTGCGTGCACGCACAGAAACGCACCGCTCAGCTGAAGTTTGGCAAAGTAATCAGCAAGTAGCTGAAGGTCCTTATTTGAAAGCACTTGGACTCTTATAGCTCTGTGCTGTGTCTGTGTTATATTAAAATGCGTTCAGTGGTCAGTTTAGTTATAAAACTAACCTGTATATAAAATTGGGCGATGTAGTGCCAAATGCACTGGGTTTCACACAGCTTGATTTTAAAGATGTGTGGTTGTTGATGTTTCCCACTTCTGGGGTCATGGGAGGAAATAGAGTAAGCTTCCCCTCAGCTTTTATCACTTCCTCCTGCCAGCTAAGAGGAGATTATTTTCCTTCATTTGCTGCTTCTCTTGTCAGCGAGAGAAGTTGGTATTTAGCCACATAATAAATAATACTTTTCCTGGGGAAGGAATTCTCAGACGTGGTTGTAGTAACACTGATTCCACACCCCCCGCCCCCCCTTTCTGTCTTGAGCCTAGCCTGGCAAGTTTTTGCTCAAAAAGATGTGGTTTGTATATGTGCAGTTTGCAAAGCTTGTTTGCTTTTTGCTTACAGTTTCTGAAGCTCTTAAAAGAAGTTTTTGATGGTGGATGCTTCTCTGCTGAAATGGCAACACATTCCATTCATCCTTTTTCATAAGGCTTTTGAAGGCCCTGCAGACCAGGCTTGCCGTGGGAGTATATACATGTGCAAATTGCATTGGCGTTACTTATTCTTATTCTTTTATTCTTAGCCTACCTTATAATTTGCAGAGGTAGGCTTTGCTATCCTGCTAAGCTTTGTTCTCTTCATCCAAGTGTAGGAGGGGGCTCTATACCTGCAGGCGCTAACTTGAAAATCTGTAATTGGTGGCAGAGAAGTGTAAATGGGGAATGTGGAGTGATGGCTCCCTCCATCTCAGTGGATTGTGTCTGACTGTAAATAGAGATGGAATTGGATCAGCCACTGGGTGGTTTAAGAGCAAAGCTTGCCGCTGTTTATGATGAAGATAATGGTGAATTTCTTGTTGTTAGTCCGGTTTCTCTTCTTTTACACGGTATCCAGTACACTGGAGCCTTGGGCCGTGGCCAGGGTGTTACCACAATATAATAATGACTGATTTGAAGTCAAACTTCAGAAACTTATCAGGATAAATTAAAATACTCTGCTGAGCCTATGGAATTCCTGGACAGTTAAGGGTGGGGGAAAGGAGGACGTTAGGTGGAGGTTGTACGTGACCTACTGGTAGCATGGTTTTACAGTTTCATGGATGCCACTTTTGCTGCTTCTAACCGCTTGCTGAGCAAGGGATTCTGCTTTGTGAACGGGGTGGGAGTTGGGCATGAATGCCAATAAACTGCATAAAAGCTAGGAGGTGCAGTTACTAGTGAGATTTCAGATTTATTCAGGTCTTGCTCCTGCAAATATGGTATGACCAGACTAGTGCCCTCAAGGCTCTTCAGAGTATGCTGTTTTTCCCTTGTGTGTATGCTATTTATTAATAAGTTTTCTTTGCTGTTTTTGCTCCTAGAGCTTTGTTTGTTGTTACTGCTGCACCACAAATGCAAAATAAAAGTTACTTAGCACAGCCCAGTGGTGAGAAACTGTGGTTTAAACGTATCAGCTGAGTAAGAAAAAAGTGCTTAGAAACCCTGAAAGTGAGATAGGATCAATGACTAGATTAAGCAAATCTAACCTCTTATTGCCACAGTACCTTTCCTCCCATCAAAATGATTGCTTCTGGGGCCTTTTGTTGCTGTTCTTTCTCCTCCCCTGGAACTCCTCCCTGAAATTTCAGGTATATAAGGTATTTTTTCTAGTGACTTTGATTCTTATATCAGTGTGAAAAAAGTTAATATTGATTTAGTGGGGGAGAAAACAGAAAAAGCAAGTGAGCAAAAGACTAATAGCCTGGAATGACAGCACTGTATCAATTTTCAGTTCTCTCAGAGGAATAATATGCTTATTTCCAGCAAATGGAAAAGTAGACTATGACTAAAACTGTCACTGACCTCCCACAGAATTTAATGGATTCTGGAGCTCAGAGAAGAAAAGGCAGTCATAACTAACTCAGTGATTTTAATGCACTTTCCTTGAAAGTCAGCAATTTTATGAAATGCCGTATGCAGGAAGATAAAAAGTATATATATCTTATGTAGCTGTAAAAAATTTATATTCACTGGCTTACTCTTTGACTATGGATGAATGCATTTCTCAATAAGCTTAAACGATAACATATTATAGGTTCTAGCTGGTTTATATCCTTAACATATGTTGCCAGCATATAAAATGAGCCTTTTAAAAATGATGGACGAAAACTGTAAAGCAAGCTTGTTCCTGGCCCCGTCAAGTGTCTTTTCTGTGCAAGTAGTTTCTGAACGGGCTCGCTATAAAAATGGTCCCCTTTCGTACGACAAAGGGAACGTTGCATTTGTGCACATCGATTGGCGACAGCTAAAGTAAGTACCCCTTTTGGTCCAGTGGCAGGCAGTGAAAGAAAGGACACTTTGTTGTGTGGTAAATCCACTTTTATTTTAAATAAATAAATAAATAAGCTAGCTCCTTTAATTTAAGTGTCTCTTTGTTTTTGCCTGAAACCACCAAGTGGCTGGTTCCTCTCACAGAGCTGTCTCCATTGTTTTGACACTGTAAATATTCACACAGTTGTGCTGAGCCTTCCTTTTGCAAAGGAATGGGACTACATGAGCAGGAAGATAATTTTGCTCAGAAAAGGTTAGCTGTGTTTTCGTGAGGAACCAGAATCATTGCCTATTCCCTACCATAATTTGTAGTGCAATGCCATCTAGCGTGCAAAGGTATGAAGACGTGTCAGTCTTATCAGGCTTCTCGTACTCTGGAGACTGATGACAGCGATTGATCTTCTCCTTGCATCCAGTTATAGATTACTCCAAGTTTTGCATCGTTTGGTGGAGTTGGTTGTAATACAGATTTAGCGTTGTGAACTTCCATTTTTCAAAAAATCTCATCTTTACAATTTAGCAAAGGATTGTTTGGGACTTTTGGGGAGTGAGGATGGGCTGGAGAGTAGAAAGGGGCAGAAGAAACAGTGATAATTTGTCCAGCTCAAGTAAGTACTTTATGTGGCTATGAGCCGATTTTGTATCATTTATATGTTTCGTGAATTATGTTAGGGTTGGATAGCATTTGATGAAGAAGGTGATTTTGAATCTTACAGAGATTTTTGAAAAAATGCTGACAGATACCTTTTTATAGAACTTGTGAAGAGAAATGGCCTGTACCTGTTCTTCCAGCAAGAAGGCAAGAAAGCCAGCATACTCAGTGACTGAGCATATGTTAGTGCTAGCCTAGGATCCAAAATTCATTTCTGGAGTTTAGAGCATGTGCAGTGGTCAGTAGGCCTTTGTATCTTGTGTGCTGTTATTGCACTTTCATGAGGATAAGAGACTGACTCATGAAATACAATCGCAAGTCCATGCTGGAGTTCAAATCCCAAGCAGTACCAAGTTGGAGGCTTTTTGAATCTGATTTTGCTGTTCTTTGGACCGGTTGTTGAGTAGATGTGGAGTAGATGAAACATTACTTCATCAGTCGTGCTGTCTTTCTTCATTTGTATTTTGATCTCTTAGTTGGGTCTTTTCAATTCTGCACATGGAAAGAGGTATTTATTCTTGTCGGTAGAGCAGAAGAGTTGTTACCGCTTTTGTTTTGAAAGTGCTTGTAGACTCTCTTCCTTACCAACACCCATCTTGGTATTGTGGTGTGATATCCAAATTGTTTATGTCTAAATATTGCCAGGAGGGTGTTTTGCACCAAGAGGTGGTGGTTCTTTGTAGATTCCAACAAGAAAGGCAGAAACGCTCTCAAGAAAGATAACTGTTTTATTAACATCCCAGAAAAGGTCATAGTGGGTTAAAAAATTCATGTCTTCCCATGTAATGCCAGCGAGGATTAATTTCTGAATAATCTCATTTTGGTTTCTATTGATTGCAAAATCAAGCATTAATAGAGTGTGAAATGGAAACAGAGAGAGGTAACACTAGATGCTTTATTTACATGTGTTAATCAACACAGACCCTACCCCCTCAACCCCCCAAAAAGTAAACTGAAGCCATTCATACTCTTTAAAATGCTTTGCATTTGGCTATGAACCTTGAAAAAAGTGCTACTTTGCAGATAGGTGGAAGGTCAATAGCATTTAAAAAAAAAAAAAAAAAAAGTACCAAACATGCCAGAATCCTATCAGAACCCTGAAGTTACTGTATTGTAGAAATGCCACATCAGGCTATGGAAACCCATCATTACACTGAATTAGTTTTGCTTTGAACAGTAATGTGGAAAATATTTACTTTTCCCTTTTTGAGCATTGCCTGTGGTGGAACGAATAACACAAGAGCGGGCATGTGTACTTTGTGTATCAAAGTGCCTGTTTCCAAATGTCTGGTATTATATTCACCAGGGTCAATTAACTAGTGACTAAAGGTGGTTTCCTTTGGAGACAGACTGAGTTTTTTTTTTGGCTGCAAGTTCTTAAATGGTAGGCATCACAATTTTATGGGAATTTGTGTCGGAAGCAGAGTTTGGTTTGCAGCCAGAAAGATTTTTTAGTTAACTGTTTAATTCAATTTGAGGGAATGGGGGAGGAGGAAAAGAAAGTACACCTGATTTTGATCGCACTGTAGATAGTAATAAGAGAAGATTTCTGGCAAAACACGTTATGTCATTTCTGGCTAACTCTTTGCGTTGTTTAACAGAGTGATTTGATTTGTGTTCCTGGGAAACTTGTGGATTGTAATGGTGTTTGGGGATTGGCTTTGTTGGAATGAGGAAGGTGATTTCTCTAGGAAAGAGTTGAGGCAGGTTCAAGGAAACTTCTGTATTATTCCTCTAGAGAACTTTATAATGGAGAGATGAACACGATGGATACCACAGTACCTTGATAGCTATATTCACCAGAAAGGAGTTTTACACCTTCCTGGTGCCAGTCGTAGTGCTTCTTCCTGTGATAACAGGGGAAATATTTCACTGCTGGTAGGTGTGCAGTAGGTGGAAAAAAGTAGAGTCCTCAGAAATGTCATTTCTGCCTGCACTAAAACGGGTTTAACACTTCTTTGAAGCATTGCTTGTAAGAACAGGCATGTGAGGCAGACTGCTTGCTTGCAGGAGTAGAAGCAGGAGATTTACCCATTCATTCCATGAATGGTTTCTCGCCTCTCCCAAACTGTTCCAGCTATGGCCACTACTTCTCTCTGATTAATTGTACTCCACTAAAGTCCACGTTCCAAAGGAGTGGAAGGGAAGAGCCGTATCCTGAGAACTAAGTGCAATTGTTATCTGCACTTATTGCTCTCTTAATTTAGGGTCCTTTTTTTTTTTTTTTTTTTAACCTGGTATTATAGCCTGGGAGTGGGAGGGAAGCTGGCTCTGTGTAAGGATGTTGCCATCGTGGTAAGCCTGTGGTGTTGATTCCACATCTTGTCTGGAATTCATTGACAGGCCTTCCCTAGATATTTGGAGATCTTAAGGTTCAATACATTCTTCCTTTGTTTCAGTGTTGTTTTCTTTTTGTAATAGTGTCATCCTTTGCTCATGTATGTAATTTCATGAAGTCCTAAAAATAATCTGATTTCTTTGCAGGGTGGTTCGTTTGTTTGTTTTTAATTTTTCGTGCAGTGCGTTAATAGCGTGTCCTGGATGCTTTCTCAGCATTATGCTCCCTGGTTTTGGTCTGTCTTGTTACAGTGCAGGGCATTTCACACTGTAAAAGAGACTACGATTTGTTGCCGGTGTAGGCTATGCTAAACAAAGGGAAAATCTCAGAGAGGACCGGGTATCAGGGTTTGAACGAGCATAGCTCTCTGTCATCTTCCTACATCACAGACTCTGCTTATTAAAGAAAGAAATATGAAATGTGTGAAAGAAGAGCGTTTGTTTAAAGCGTGTACTCTGCAGGGTTGGACTGAAAACGTGAACCTATGGGAAATTCCTAATGAGTGATGTTAGTGGAACAAGCCACTGTGTTAATGCTGCTAGATGCTTATGTGACAATTTGCTGTCGCTTTCTGTGCCAGCCATCCCATCTCTGAGACTGACTCTAGCGTTCCAAGCAGTGTAGGAACTTCAAACAGGGCACCATCTAGAGTCAAAACAAAACAAAACATATCAAATAATGAAACGTAAGACAGACTTCTGACATATTCAGGGTAACCTCTTAATGCTCTTGAAAGATCACGGAGGCACATGGAGTAACCTAGCAACTTTGGAGAACTGACTCAACCCTTCTTATGTGTTCTACAATTTCACTGAATTAGGCTGCAAAGTTAAAGCAGAATTTGGCCAGGAGGCTCTTTGGGCAAGCGTTGAAATAAAAGGAATGAAGTTGTGTTAAGAAACCCTCAGATGTTCAGGTTTCCGTTTTAATCTGTAAATAAACCGATTGTGTTTCCACTCTTTCATAGAGAAATAGTGCCAGGCAAGGATAGACTGGCTAAGATTAGAACCACTTTACGTGGTCAATAGTTTGCAAAATGTCTCTTTCTGAACAGAAGTGACTAGACCTTGATATTCTGGACTTGCAGAAGTGCTGTGAAATTGCAATAGCAGTATGACATGGTGCGGTGTTCAGTGGAACTAATAGTTCTTTGAATGCTTAAATTACCATACTACTTAAAATTGAAACCAAAGTTGTGGGCCAGGAGAAAGAGGTGATCTCCTCGTTGGTGGTTGTCTGTGCTCAGGTGCCGAATGATAAAATCCTGTCAGTGAATAATGATCTGCAAAATCAAATTTTGCAGACGTGTAAGTATCCCTTGCTCTACGGTCATAGTGGGCTATAGGTCACAGACCTCTTGGACAAGCTAATATGTTTAGGTTGTTAACTGACCAAAGAGGATTTTGACAGCAAACTTTTCATCATCTGAATGCTTATTTTCTTTAGGGACTATGTAGAGTGAACAGAGAACTGTTGTACCGTAGGCATTCGGGCACACATCCTGCATTGATTTGCAGTCTGCACAGCACCAGGGACCTGAGTGGAATTTCACAGAGCTTTAGCTCTGAGCAGTTTGATACCAGTGGAAAAGAAAGAACGATGAGGAATCAGCTTGCCTTAAACTGTGCTGTGTTTCAGGCATGTGATGGCAGTTTGCTGTCACTTTTTTTTTTCTTTTGAGCTGTAGCAGCAGACTTCTCTGCCGAGCCTGAACACAATCCCTGCATGCATTCCCTCGCTCTCTGTTTCTCTTGGCTCTTGTTAAACTCCACGGCTTGTCTTGTGGGACCTTTCCAATGAGAGAGCGAGCGGGAGAGAAAGGAACACCACTGATTTCTCTACAGTGCAAATTGAGCATGAAATGGGCAGTGTGGAAACGGCTAACAGGGCTATGGAGGCAGATCTTAAATGCTATTCATAGGCACGTTCATCTGAAGAAGCAGCGGCACCAGGAAGAAAGGCGAGCGAGTGAACTGAGTGTGGGGAGTTTAATTTGATTTTGCTAGCCTGGAGTTCTGGCATTTTGGAGCTGATGCCTGGAAGGTTTTTTCAACTAGCTGCTGGGAAACTGAGGAGAGACCTGGAACTGTTAGGCCTTGGCTAGGGATCCCATCCATGGAAAGAACAGATCGTTGTAGCAGGGGTAAGTAGTGCACAGCCTTTCAGAGATCCTCTCTACTTGATCAAGGGTTTTTTTTTTTTTTTTTTAACTGGCACAATATTGCAATAATGCTAAAATAAAAACAGCTGGAAGAATGCCTTAAGGGTGGTACAAAACGTTAATGTGACAGTGAAGTAAATGAATCAGATAACAATTTAACAGGCAGTGCTTCCTTTGCAGACTTCTCAGGTGTAGTTTAATTTAAAGGGGGAATTTACTGTATTTTTATGTGGACACGCTTAGTTCAGAAATTCTAAAGCTAGAGTACAATGTGATCAGTGTTCCCCTTCCAGAGATAGACCTGTGGCCTTTCGAAAGACTTTTGTAAGGAGGAAGTCAAGTCTGGAAGCCATGTTGCTGATGTATTAAGGAATTAACTGGGAGTGGGGCTAGGGAACACCCCAGGAGTGCTTTTCTGGCTCAGAAGTAGTAAATGGCTGCACAGATTTTTTTTTTTTTTGTAAACTTGTTGTGAATCTTTTGCTAATTACAGAAATGAGATGCTGCTAACAAAATTTATTGTGTTTTTTACTAGTAGATGTGTTCCAAACTGTTGCTAACAATACTTAGAACATTTCCTTTTTTATGAGGCTAGGTTTACCAAAGGTGTCTTTTTAAGATAACAATATTATCATTTATTTCCTTTTCACTAATCTTTCCTATGTCTATCTTCAAAAATAATCCTTGGAATATAAAGTAGTATTTATTGGTAAAGAAACTACATATTCACACTAAATTTTTATCTGGATGAAGAATTTTGTAAACCTTTATTAATGATTTTCTTTTCAATGCAGATATACATAAAACAGATTTGGATGTATCCTTAGTCAAGCAAGGAATTATCTAATTCCCATCTTAGATGCCATGCTGTAGAAAAATCGGTGATAGACAGATAAGTTGTTACTAGATTACATGCACTTTTTTCATTCCTAGCCAGTAAATAATTAACTTGACATGACTGGCCTTTCCTTTCTAGACTTTCTGGGAGTGACTTTGTCCATGTGCCTACTTGGCAATGAACTTGAAATTCCTGTTACATATACCTTAGGGCTATTCTAAGCTCTAATTAGGTGGTATAAATCGGTGCAGAGTATCCACAAGACCCCTGCGAAATACTTATGAGAATTACCCTTGCCCCTTTTTCGGAAATAGTACATCACTGTAGGCTTTTAGGATGTGTAGTAACTTCTCTCTTGTGCTGGCTCAGTTCTCCTGCCTTTTGTAAAGGAGAGCTGGACTTAAACCACTTCCTGTTTCCTGCCAGTTTTGCTCATTGCTTTTCATATGGCCCAATAAGCCTTTTATTCCTTGCACCCGGATTTGCATATGTGAATAAGGAGAGTCCCTTTGCATGCCTTTACTTTTCTGTGTGGTTACGTCAGGCTGAGTGGCACCTTTCATTTGAGTTTTTGGTTATGGTATGACAAGAGTTACAGGAGCTGGTGATACAGTGCCTGCAGTACTAAAAGATTGGCGCTTAATATTTGCCATAAGTCAGAGAACCTGAGAAAGGTTTTTGTGTGTTTTGTTTACGTGTTTGTATTCGGCAGAGCAGTGAGAGTGGAATAGCTGGGCTTGTTTGGACTAGCTACTCTCAAAATATGGTATTGCATGGCAGTGTTTCTCAAACCCAAAACTCAGTAACTGTGAGATTTGAATTAATAATTTGGAGTCTTTTTGTTTGACTTCTGTTTTTTTTC
Organism: Struthio camelus; assembly: GCF_040807025.1. Taxonomy (NCBI): domain Eukaryota; kingdom Metazoa; phylum Chordata; class Aves; order Struthioniformes; family Struthionidae; genus Struthio; species Struthio camelus. The sequence continues at coordinate 7,448,903 of NC_090963.1, forward strand.
TCATGCTGATTCCTTACAGTGCACTGCTGTGAGTAAGTTTGTTTGTTTGTTTCTTATTTATCTTCCAGATTTTAAAAGCTATGAATTGATAGATAACAACTTGATATGTTCTGGAGCTTTAGGGGACAACCCCCTAGTAAGTACTGTGCTACTAACACTGAAATCTTAGGAGTTAGAAACGTAGAATGAGGACTGTAAAATCCTGTTCCTGCTCCATATATGCTGTGTGCATGATGTACTCTAAAAGGCACTTTCCATGAAGACACTCAAATATATCGTCGTGCTCTTACTACCTCAAAATCAAACCAACCCCCTGTGCTTGGGGCCTGGTTTATTGTACCTGGAGGCATCTGTGCCAGGAATTGCTGCAATGTTCGTAATTATATTTTGTCAGCAGTATGATATTAATGAGAATCTATAGCTGTGATCATTTAACACGTCCTTGCAAATGTTTTTATTAAGGAAATGTTTCATTTATGTGATGCATTGTTTTATGGAAAACGAATTTGAAAGAGATGACTTGTGTACCTCAAGATTATTTTAATTTCCTTTTGGCTGCACTGCGTTATTGCTTTCCTTGATTTCCGTGTGAGCCCTGATGTCGGTACAGCAAGCCACATGGGAGCTATAGGCACTGCAGCGATCGCCGCTTTCCTGTAGGAAGCTTGGCTGGATACCCTTGGACGAGGTGGCGGTGCTTCAAAATGTTTGGTGAAAATACTGTGGCTGTGGAGTAAGACATCACATGCTCCTCCTGTGCCTATCGAAGTGGAATGCTCTGTTTTCTCTGAACAACAAAACAATAGTTTAATCAGCAGCATGCCTTTGTATTTAGTGAAACCACATGCCTCTGGCCTCATGCCTCTGAGGCTGGGTTTACCCTATAAGCTTTCTTTGCAATAGCTGTGTTTACGACTTGTGTCGTAGGTGCCCTAGCAAAACTGTTTTTCCATTATATTTTATTCCACAGTATGTGTATTGGCGGTCAGAAGGAGTAGATGGCGTCGGTAACAGATTCTTCTCGTTTAGCGTCTAGCGCTTAATCCTTGGAGGACCTGTATAAGCAGAAGAGTACATGCATGTTTACCCCTGTGCTTCAGGGTTGCTGTAGCCCTGGAGTCTGGTTAGCGTGGTACTGAGCACGGCCTAATAAGCTCTCTTGAGGATGAGTTCACAGAAGTGACACATGACTGCCTGCACCCGTCCACGTACCAAACTCTCAGATACACTCCTTCAAGGATTCCCCTGGTGCGGCCAGAAATACTGAATGCAGGGACTCTGCGTGTGGCTACTGTGTGTAGCCGCTGCTTAATGTCATGTTTCCTTGTTCTCTTCTGAAACCCCGGGGACTGGAAATAGTTCCCACTACAAGAAGAGGAGAAAACGAGGTAACCAAGGAAGCAAAAAACCAAGTGTACGTGGATAGAAAGAAATCTATCAAGCAAATCTGCTAATAGTTCTGCATTTCTTCGACCTTTTTCCAAATTTTGTTACAGGTGTGAGAGATTTTGCTTCATACCAAGGAGTCAGAAAATCCAGGTTTCAGCTAACTAAGGTGAAAAGCAGTTTTTAGCCTAGTGACCTTAATATGGAAAGTTCTTGTCTCTCTCATAATGAGAATGTTTTGGCCATTATTTCTATAGGCTGGTATGCGTGGAGTGAGGAAGTTTCTTAATGGCTAGATCACATAGGACTTTAAAGATGAAAAACAAAAGCAATAAATTCCAACCAGAAAACCCACAGGTGGCAAATTCAGCGTATGGAGCATTCCTGGATGTTATGTACTCTTTGCCAATGAGTGAGCGCCTGAGGCGCTGCTCTGCATGCAGCCACATGGAGGGGGTTGTTCATTAGTTTGTTTTTATTAACATCAGATATTTTAACTTCATGAAAACATTCTGCTTTCAAACCTTAAGAAGTTGTTTTTGCCTAATGGAGTCCCTAATGGCTGCATCTCAGAAGTTTTTATGAATATTTCATTGCTTATGAAGAGTGACCTTCTTACACATCTAGATGAAATAAATGGATGAGACCATAGCTTGCAACTTAATACAGAAGAATCTGGAAAAAGTATCTCTGATACAACTCTATGAGATTTTATGTCTCGACAAGCTTAGAGATCAAATATACTTGGCTTAAGAATAGAACAAACTCCAGCAGTATGTACATAGGCTGCCTGCATTGTCAGCTCATCCTGGGATAAGGGCTTGGAAGTGAGCTTTTTCCAAGTCAGGCATTGCTGCCTGCGGTAGAGAGTCAAGTTCTGTCTTATGTCACTCCTTATTACTTCTTCAGACAGGTACGAACTAGATCCTGCTTAGATCCTGCTGTGTCTGAGAGCAGCGTTACAGTAGCAGTTTAGCGTGGCCATGCAAGAAACCTAAATTATCATCCTCAGCTAGAGCAATGTAAGGGAAATTAACACTTGTCAGACTGACTCTGATCATTGTGGTCAGAGCTAAAAGCCATAGTTTAATTTCAGTCTTAAATTTAATACTTGCACGTAGGTGCCACGTATTTTTCTGTCCACCATCTATTTGGGATATTTCCCCCGCACCTCTTTTCTACCATTTGGCAGCCACCTGCGAGGGAGTTCAGGTGGGTATGTGTTTATTAGTTGCAACAGCTAATCACCCTACAGGAACTCTGTTTTTCATATGTTCTAGCCAGCCTGGTCAGCCAACGTACTTTCTTATCTTCAAAAATATTGCAGTGGATATCTTTAATTTGGGAAGGAACTGAAGGAATATCCCAGCTGTTCCAGCCTCTCTCAAAAGTACAAATGCACAGTGTGCATGTATGACCTCACTGGAAACTTAGATTAAAGACAAAAAAACCCAAAACAACACCAAAAGAGACCTGATCTTGGGCATAGGAGGCATGTATGGAACTGTTATGGCATCCAGTATGATTAAAGCCCTTCAAGGATCCAGCTGTTGGGGTATTTGCTCTTTTCTCTAGCTGTGCATGTTTATAAACAGTGGTAGGATGTATTAGTCTGGAAGGTGAAGCTTAGCTGAAGAGATGCTGACTGTTGAATAATTGCGTTTCCATAGGAAAAAATTTCTCTTGTAATTTACAAGCTTAAAATAGTTCTGAAAGTAACTACAGGCAAAATGTGCTTCCCACAGTCTTTTAGATTTACTTAGTGCTTGTCCTTGCATAAAATTAGGCCTTCTGAGTACCTCAGCGTTTTGATGTGAACTTGTGTCTGCCAGGAAAAGAATGTAAGGTAACATTTAATTTCACCTGTATCACTAGTATCTTCCTTAAATGTTCCAGTCTTGTGTTCTGTTGTACTATGCTCAAGCCATGAAAAAAAGGGACATCTTCCTGTGAACTTCTTACCTTTTCACTGCAGAGCAGCATTTGAGTTTAATTTCAGCATGCAAATACAAAGCTGAATTATTCAGTCAACCTCAATTCCAATATTAGCAAACTTATGTGGCCAGAATGTGACCTCTGATGCTTTACACAGTTTCATCATATACACTTCACAAAACTGACATGAAAATTCAGCCACCCCGAGAGAGCTTTGCTTGAATGTCTTTTACCCTGTCACTGACTGCAGAGTCACCGCGTAATCTGTGCGGAGTTACAGGAGATGGATTTTTTTTTTACTTGTTCAGCTTTGTTTGATTCCTGACTTTCTTGGATGCCTCTTTTGAGATTTCGAGGGGATGGTTTCAAATAGCAGTAAATAAATGGAGTTTCAGGTATGAAAATATTCTTTAAGCATTTCTTTTTTGTCTTTATTTTCATCATTACCTCAAAACATTTGTGCTTGGATTAAGAAGCCACTCGGTCACAAAATGTTCTTTTCCTGCTCTGAAGCCACAGGCTCATTATGTGGAGGAGAAGGCAGGAGAGGATGGAGAGTTGTGTGGGAGTAAAATTAGTACATTTCCCGAGATAAATTCTGGAGAGGGGAGGGGAAAAAGGCCAGATAAATACATTTGTGTTGTCAGAGTAATTAGTTGGAAAACATTCCCCTGTGCAAAAGGATTTGCCCACCTAAAACTTTGAATGGAATAAAGCACTAACTTCAAAGGTATCAAAAAAACAGATGCCCCATTACAAGAAGGACTGATACAAGTAATGGATTGAGGTAAATGAAGATACAGTGGTGTTTGAATCACCAGGCTAATTTAGGAGATAGTAAAAGTGTTGTCTGTTACTTGAGAGACTAGAGCTGAGAGGGGGGAAATTTTTTCTTACAATGAGTCTGCAAGTCTGAGTTTAACCAGGCATTGTTAAGGCACTTCTTCAGGATTTGTCCCAAGGATATTTGGACCCTAGAATTTTTTTTTAATAAAGCAGAGAAATATTTAACAGGGAAAATTAGCCTCATGTTTCTTGCTCTTAGCCATCAGACATACTTTTCACCCAATACATACATTCCAAAGTGATGCATAAAGGTGGCGTTTGTCCTGTGGTTTTTCACTCGTCTGATTTGCTAAATTGCACAAACATTGTAAATTAATGAGAGGACAGACATCAAGGAGACATTGAAAGTGTGATGTTTTAGAAAGAAAAAAGTTTTTTCAATATTGTCAGAAAAATTATCGGATGTAATAGTGGTTTGTAAACTTAATGAGCTTTTGCTATGGCTGAGCTTGGGCAGCAGCAATCTCAGTTGCGTGTGTCTGGCTGCTTTTGCCAGGGAGTAAACCTTAAATTCCATCTTGGAAAAATGTGGAAAGATTACCAGGTTTCCTTGGAACAATGACATGTTCTTTGCCAGGAAAAGCATCAGCCTTTCCACAGACTTGTAACTCCTGGCAAAAGACAGTTCTTCAGCATTCTTGCCATCTCTTTTCTCCTTGACATTTCTACAGATGTGCACTCTGTTTGAGATCAAGCCTGTTGAGGTTTATGCTTGCCTGTGAGGCTGATTCATTGCTATCTGCCCCATCACATCCTTCCATGCCAGGGAGCTTGAATCTCAGGCGTTCACACTGCTGCGACCTCTTCCTCACTCACGGACCGCGCGTGCTGGCTGCCGCAAGTCGGTTGTGCAGGGTCACAGCTGGGACAGATTATGGCGTCGCGCGGAGTGTAAGGGCTGGGTCTGCTAACCAGGCCTTGCTCATCAGAGCCCAAGAGAGGAAGGGACATATTCTGCGGTGTGGCTGCATATCCTGCAGGTTTATAGAAGTGAAATTACCCCTGTATAAAGTCAGTTTTACAGTATGGCTTAGCCATTCCTTAACACTGCTACTTCCTTCAGTTCTGTTTGCTTGCGTTCTCTTCCTGTGCCTCCTACAGGTGTGCTGAGATGCCCCTTCCATGGCATGTGCGTTTTGCCCTTGAGAGTCTTACCTTGCTTGTACTTTACAACAAGCCTCTAATAAATGTATGTGGGTGTTACAATAAATTTAATTTTACCGAACACTGCAGTTTCTCCCACTTTGTAGAGAACAATTCTATGAATTTTATGTACCTGTTCATTTTCATTGGCCATGAAATGCATTTTTCATGTAATGAGAACATGCATTTTCATTATGTTATGCACAGGTAGGTATAATCTGTGCATTGCTTGTGGATACTCACAGTAGGTTTTATGGCAATAGGGCATGTATCACACTGCATACCTGCAGATGAAAACAAATCAGAGGCTGGACTGTATGTTCAGGAATGTGTCAATAGATGCACCTGCTGTTCAGGGTCAGGGACAGGGTATGTTTCTGTCAGCATCTTCATCGGAGACTCTGGAAATGTGCCTGACAGCTCACGCTTGCTAATGGATATGCGTGGCTGTGCTTAACAGTTTGCTGAAAAAGCTACTAACTGCTCCCTGTGGCCTAATACCGCCTTGAGTATGTATCAATAGTGTCACTAAAACTTCTTGCAGGAGCCAGTCGCCAGGACACAAATATAATAATACATATGCTGTAGGCTTTTTGACTTTTCTGCTGGCTCACAATCAGTGTGTAACTTTTACAGGTATTTAGATGAGAGCTTGAGGAGATTTCCTGTGGAGTGCTGAAGTCAGCTGCCAAAGGTCGTAAGAGATGTCCTAAAGGCTTTGGCTGTTCTCTAGAGTTGTCCTCCTGTTCTGGGTCAGAACCATGTCTCTACCATGAGATGGTTTGCTAGGGGGACTGGTTTACCGAAAGCATGGTGGTGCAGACAGGCTGGGAGTTTGGGAGGAGTGATTCTGCGCCTTCTGCCTGGAAACAGATAGGGAGAAGATCTAGGGGGAGGAGGAACTGAGCGTACTTTGCTAGCCTATAATTTTTCATTCCCAAATTATTCTTATTACTAACTATTTAATGCTGCCAACATGCTTTTTTTTTTTTCCCCATTTCGTTTCTAACCCTAACCCTATGTCTGTGGTTTTTTGTTTTATTTTCAGGTTTTTTTAGTTTCAAGAAAAATTCTAAGCTTTAGATAACAACAGTATGTAAAAAGATTTATGGCATTGGAAGCAAGGCAAGTTTATCAAACACAGGATAGTTTTGCCAAAGCTCTTTGAAACCTTCTCTTTAAATATGTGCTGTTCTGCATGCCGGCTGTCTGCCAACGGCTGTGCATTATTCACTTGCTAAGACACGTGTGTGTGTGTGAGCGAGATCAACAGCAAGTGTTCATGGCTTTATGAAGTAGAATATGAAATAAATAAGTTTCATAGAAGAGTCAAGTCTTTGCTTTCCAAGCTTTGCACAGATTATTCTTTCATCAGGGGAGCTGAATGATAGTCAGCATCATTTGGCCAAGAGGGAAACAAGGAAATTAAAGCCAAAGCTAACTAAATGAGATTGCTTTGACATCTGGGGGTCAGAGGAACAGCTAGGAGGAGCAAACACAGCCCCCTTGGCCTTGTAAACAAAGCCAGATCTCACCTGGTGAGGATTCGGCTCTTTAATTTAGTAGCCAGCAATTCTAATCAACAGATTTATGTAGTGCTTTTCTTTGAAATGATTTTTAAAAATGGATTGGAGTTTATGAGAGGAGCACACGAGAAAGTGGCTCTTTATAAAGCATGAACAGGAGTGTACTGCATGGTTCTCAAAAGTTGTATTTTTATTGCATTTCTGTCCGTGGTCGCCTTGACGAGGGACGTGTGCTCATGAAACAGCCACTTAAAAGCCTCTGTTCTGACTGAAGTCCTCTCCGTAGTCCCTAGCCCTTGCTTTTTGGATCTCAGAGCATGGAATGTGGCAGGTCCCGTGCGCCGTCCAGACAGCGAGCTTCACAGTAGGTTTGTGATTGTGGAGCTCCAGACAAACAAATGAGACTCTCAAACGCCTGCTGTTTTGCTCCAAACACAGACCTGCCAGAGTTTGATGTGTGGATTATTCTTGGCGGGAGAGCAGAAGGGCGCTTCCAAAGCCACTTTGGAGAGGACAAATGAGAGTATTTCTATTTTGTTCTGGTTAACCCCTGTTCTAGAAGATTACACACACTCTAAAAGTATGAGGTTTTTCAATCAGATTTTTGAATTTACTGTGTCATAATGTAGCCTCCTATTTGTTTTGTTGCTGTTTATCTCTGTAAGAGGAATAACAAATAAATTACCCTCTGCAGGGGACTCATAATCACTGTCTTTATCTGCTAGCTTACCAGAGATGAGCTTCTTTTTCTCAGACAGGGAGGAGACCAATTGAACCTGAAGCGTTTTTAAGCTGGTCCTGCCTGTGTATATGATCAATAAAGTCTTGGCTAGCCACCGCTGCTCTTTTTGGCAAAATTATTTATATATGAATGAGGCATATAATCTAGGGTGAAACTATTGCTGTTAAAGTGGAGTGATACACTGAGTTCATGATTGTTTCTTTGGCCAGTCTCCTGCTCTTGGAAATCTTTGCTGCTGTTTGGTCTCTTACAGTGAGACATTGTTCGGCAGATCATTGTATTAGAGACTACAGCTCTTACTACAGTCAGCTGCGCAAGGTGACATAGTGTGAATTTGCAGGTAGAAGAAAAATGACATGCCTCTGCTCCAGGATTTAATACGCTCACCAGTTCTTTGTTGGTATGTGCAGAAAGGCAGAGTGGAGACTCACAAGCTTGGCTTTTGCTGTGTAAAGACCTATTTGAATGATAGCATAACATAAAATGCACAGCTCTGGGAGTTAAGCATACAACTGCTAAAGTGTAATGTGTTGATAAGACCATCTTTAAGGCTTGTTCTTGCAGCATGTTCCTAAAGTTCTGTTGAGGCTTTAGCTCGACCATGGTATCTGAAATTCAGTACACACCAGCTGTATTCTACGGTTCAATCTGCAAAAGTTTTTTGTTGCTGTACCAGCGTAAGCATTTTATCTGCTACTCCTCTACCCTTTCTTTCTTGTGACTACGTAATCTTAGTGTGTCATTGTAAAATGCTACCATTGAAAAGATTAGGATACCACAAACTTGATTTATGAAATCGGCTGTATCTGCTTATGTTAGCTAAGCATACATATTCCAATAATAAATGAACCTAGCATAAACGTACTGCTTCATAGTTGTTTATCTGGTTCAGGAAGTTTGACAACCGTTTTGAAGGTGACAAATGAACGTTCCAGAGAATATATCAAGCCATGTATGTCACGTGTGCTGCTTAACACTTTGGTCAGTTACCCTAAATGCTATTTACAGATTATTTCAGCTACCTCAGATTATACAGATTGAAGCTCTTAGAAGTGGTATCCTTGAGTCCCAGCTGTCTTTGGTCTCTCCTGTAAGAAGATGAAAACAAGTTTCCCAATTTGGAGTCAACCAGATTCTGCCTACTGAGCCATGCTCGAAGTCCAGCAAGCTCAAGAGAGGCCTTTGCTCTGTGTTCCCTGGTTTTTAAGTCAGGCTTAGACACACCTCACCTTTCTAGGATGTTTTATTTATAACAGATATTGCAGGAGGAAAAGCTTTTAAACAGTGAGACATGAATGATTTTTGTAACAATGTTAATGCGTGTCTCTTAATAGAGCAAAATGAAAATTACGGCACATGGGAACAGGGAGCATAAGCAAACATTCATCTTCTAGGGTATGTTGCTGCAAGGATAGTTATGTTTCTTATGTTAAAAGATACAAATAATAGTTTTTCCTGCCTATACAGTTCTACTTTCTCCTTCTATCAATGGGCATGAGATTAGCCACAGGAAGAGGGGCAGTCATTCAGTTAGCTGTTACTGCTTTACTCTAAAGTAGAATAGGATGTGTTTTGGGCAATACAATGGGTTTAGAATACCACTTCTTACTACAGACACAGATTAGAGATAGAAATTGCTAAGGAATGGCCCATCAAGTCACGCTAACATTTAGGAACAAAAATATCATCCTGATTGTTAATACTACACACCTTACTGCAAAACCTGATGTAGGCTTCCCCCCCCCCCCCCCCCCCCCTGTTTTACAGGATATACGTCTCAAAACAAACTCCTGAGCTGTTGTCACATATCCTGGGATGTCATTTAAATGGCTCCAGGGAATGACTTGCTCTCCTTGGAATTCAAATAGCTATGGTTATCAGGCTGTCTCCTGCCCTGTTTCAGAGCATCTGCACAGCAGCTGGGGCCTGTTAGAGGACCTTTCCCACCTTGACAGAAATGTCTGAAGGAACAAGGTCATGTAGTGCAGAAATCTCTGGTGCTACATTGCCCGGGAGGGCCTCTTTACAAGCAGGCCACGAGGAAACTGTGGACTAGTAGGGGACCCTTCTTCTTGGCATTGTGGATCACTGCAGCATGCCACTGCTCTTGGCTCATTCCCTGGTAATTTACTGCTAGGTGTACCAGCACATTCATAGCAGACCAGAAGAGAATTTCAGAAGACTTCTGGCATGCTGATGGGGCCTCTAAATATAGCGCCCCCTCCCCCCAATTCATTTAGCATGTGTAACTTGATGTTACAGGTACCTGTCCAAATGGGAACATTTAGAGGCATTAAAGTGAAAACTAACTACCTGGGTGTAAACTCAGGGAGCGTACATCCGTAGGTTGATCCTCAGGTAAGTGTGTTCTTTCAAATGAAAAATGGCCTTAGTTTGCTGTAGCTGAGTCCCCCTGTGCACATGGACCCGAAGCCTTCAGATGGTTCACTTCCTGTTTCTGGAGAGTTCATGTACAGACATGGTTTGGCATAAGTCCAAGCAGGTGTAAATTACAACTTAAGTAAGAGGACAGGTGATGCAAGTCAACCTTTGTCTTAACCGGACTCGCACCTTTTTCTGCCCTGTATTGTGTTGCACAGGATCAGGCCTTATACGTGTTTGGAGAGCTGATGCATTTACGTGTTGGCACTTTCATTGCCTGGCTGCTAGCTTTTCAGAGAAATAGAGCTTACCAGGGTGAAGTGGAGCCTGTAGTAACGTGCTTTAGCACTGATATTCTTAAAGAAGGGAAAGCCCGAAATTTTGTTGTGGGTTAATAGCGTAGGTGTGTATGTACTCTAAATAAGCACAGGTAAGATTAAAGGATGGAAACGTTTCTCACCCACTTTGAAATGAACTGGAGCACTTTGGCACCTTACAAATATGGAAAATATTTCCAGCCGTGAATTAGCTTTTCTTTAACTGCATGTTTTGTTTCTTTGTTTTTCTTTGACTGTTGTTTAGTTTTTAAACTTAGTAGCTCTTTGAATAGGAAATTTGATAGAAAAGCATCATGATAAAGTGGAGGAGCATGCAAATGCAGAAATAATTGTCATGCTACTTAATCACATTAATGGCAGCAGGCTACGCACGAATACACACACTGTGTAGGGTTCTCTTTTTCTTTTGTAAGAGAGTTTTTTCAAAGACATTTGTTTTTTTGATTTGCTTTGCAGTCAGTTTATGTGGACTTAATTTGCTTATGATCAATTTGTAACTTCTGTTTTCAAGGAAGAACGTTACTTGTGTGGCCAGTTGGGACAGGTGTCCAAGAGATGTTTTGAGGGAAGGTAGCCTGCTGGCCTATGTATTCCTGTCTTGGCCACTAATTCATGCTGTGCCGTGTTTAGCAAATCCGTTGTTTTCTCCTTACTTCACTTTCTCTGTTGTAAAATACTTTTATCAATACTTTTATAAGGTACTCTGAGAAAAGCACAGCGTTTGTGAAGGGCAAAGTGCTTTCAGACAAAACATATATGAAAATATAAGCTCACCGAGGAAAAATGCAAATAATAATGTACAAATTTAATCTGTATATTTCAACAGTATTTGCAGTTTGTCTCATTGACTGTTGATGAAAACCTGGATAATTAAGAGTGTATCTGTCCTAATTTTTCCCGATCACATTCAAATATTTTTACGTAATTCTGTTGCTGTTAGCCTATCTTGGGAGCAGAGGTTCAAGCAGTCAAAAAAGCAATAAAGAGGATCCCCCCTCGCCCCCCCCCCCCAAAAAAAAAAAAAAAGCCCTTTTGGTGAGCTGGGAAGGAGTGGGGAGGTGGGCTTAAAGTCAGATTGATTGAAAATGGAAGAATGCTAAAGGCTGAACATTTGATCTGGCCAGATTCTACTTTGTGCCATCGCAGGGTCACATGGTGATAGACCTCACAAGTGGTTGATTGTAATCCTAATTTGTACTGAACTGTGAAATACTATTTTTGCTAGGAGTTTCCTATTTAAGTTAGAAGGATCTGATATTCTGGACAAGAAGAGTAGGGATTGTGGGAAGATCATGGTACTTGAAAGAACCATAAATTCTGCAGTGGAAATCTTTTTTTTTCTTTTTCAATAAGATTCATAGTAACATTTAAAACTGAAAATCCTGGTTAGGTGTGCAGAATCTGCATGATACCTAGGCAAAGAGGGTGAGTTAAAATCACATGCTTTGTTGGCACGTGAATCCACGTATTTCATGAGGTTAAAGTCAAAACTTTTATCCCAAGGTTTAAAAGTTAAAACAATACAAAAAACAACAAGCACACACCCAGTGTTTTGCTAAGTGGGCTGAACTGGTTGCAGGTATGATGATCTCCTTCTCTTGGTACAGTTGTGTTGACAGAAGCTCAAATCCTTTTTCTAATATACCTCTTTCATTTGAGGAACCATTATAAGCAATATGGTTGTCTTTCCCTCTCTCATCTTTCTTCCCGCAAATATAAACTGTTTGGGAAGTAGGAGATTCTTCTGATCAGTTTTTTTAGTACAGACAAGGCCTGTGATTTAGCTCTTCCCTGACACTCGTTACATGTACGGAAATGACATGCTTAAATCTCTACTCACTGCCCTGAAAAAAGCGCATCCTCCTGTTTAGAGACTCTCTGTATTGGATGAATGGTGCCATAAAGCTCTCTATTGTGGTAAATTGCTTGAGAACGTTGAAACTGGGAGATATGTTTTCTTATCTAATGTCTGCCTGAACTAAAAAAAAAAACAAATAAAATTGGGAGGAAAAATCTCTGTTATCTAATAGGTGAATATTTATGGGGATATTTTCAGTGAACCGTTAATTTTGCAGGCTTCTAAAGCTGGATATTTAATCCCTGACTTGAACAATTTGCCTTCTTGCTATGATCATTTGGTTTCTGAACCATCTTTTATTTTTAAACTCTCAGGTGAGATGCCAAAATCCAGCAGGATTTGAGGAGGTCCCTGTAGACAATGAATGCTGACTCTTTTCTGTTTGACAACTCCAGACAGACAAGCACTTTCCTCATTCCCTGATACTCAGCGTGTCTTGGAGCAAGTTGATGTGAATGTTCATGCGTTATTCCATGCCTGGCTTAGCCCTGCTCACTGACCTGCTCTTTCTCTCTCCCTCTTTTCCCCACCCTCCCTGCTCCCTTGGTGTAGCTTTCGCTCCCGGAGGAACAGAATGAAGTAACAAGAAACGGCTGTGAATCCAAGGAACTGGTCTACCTTGTGCAGATCTCTTGTCAGGTAAATGCCATGGTCCCCCCTACTCTCTTGTTTAGCAGACTGTATTGCGGTATGTTTAGTAACTTGACCTCGTAATATTTTGATATGTCCCTTTACTTTGGTGCGTGCATTTTTTTTCTACTTCTTCACTAGCTCAGGCATCAGAAGGAGGCTGTCTGTGGTACTGTGGCCAGCTAATTTTTAAGGGAAAAAAAGGAGCATCAAGGGGAGAAAAATGAATTTGTTCAGCATATAATCCTGGCTACAGGATTATATGTGCAGAGCTACATGATGATTAGCCTAGAGACACAAACATGCGTGCTCAGACTGTGAGTACGTGTGTGTGCCTGTCAGTTGGGGGGGGGGACTGTACATTGACACGCTGGCGCACAAGCTACATAACGAGGGGAAGGGCATGAGAGAGAATGCAGGCCAGTATGTTTTTGTCGATTAAGGCATGCTGCTGGGAGCCCTAGATCTGTTCCCAGTTATGTCTCTGGACATCTGGTACAAGATTCTTTCCCTGCCTCTGCTACTGTGGTATCAAAATGCTTTGGGCAAGTAAGTTTGCCACTTGGCACCACAGATTTCCTTCTGTTGATAGGGGGAGAATGAATTTGTGAAATGCTTTCCTTACATAACAGGCTATCTTATTTTAACATATTGAATGAAATTACTGTTTGTGGGAGACCTATTGCACTGACAAATTCCAGTCAGAGCTGATGCCTTTGGTCATTTTTCTGGTCTTAGCATAGGAGTTTTATTCTCTCATGTTTCATCAGCACCTCTTGAGCGTTCATCTTATCAAATTATATTGAGCATTAATAAGAATTACTGTGGTCTCTGTCTCTCTCTTTAAAGCTCTGTACATGGTTCTGCTGGCAATTTCTCTGAGGCTAAAAGAAAGTGCATGGAACAGGCATACCCGTGTTGCTCACAGTTGGTCTGAATTGCGTGTGGTAGGGAAGTATTGGTTATGACAGTATGTGAGCGTAGTGGCATTAGTACACACAGAGGCAGGTTGTGAATTTGCAGCGAACTTGCTCCTCTTCAGTGGCTCGATATACAGATGCACGTGGTGTGTTCAAAGGGAGGTGAGGAGCAAAGCATCTTGCTCTGTTTTGAAAGGGGAGCTTGGCACAAGCTGAGCTACAGCACTGCAGTTAGTGTGATGGAAACATGCAGAATAATTCTCTGTTATGTCTTTTAGTGGAAGTATACATGTGCACATATGTGTGTGTATGTGTATATACATATATAAATAGTGCTCTTGGGAGTGGGAAGAGAGGCTGAAAATCAACAAGCACCTCTTAAAATAGTCTGTGTTTGGGCGTTTTGCTGATGTTGTGATGACCCCATTGTAGCCAGTTTCATACTAAATGATAATTAGTATGAATGATAATTTAGTATGACAATTTTTCGGAAAAGCAATCCAAGCCTAACAAGCAGCGCTACAAAACTTAATGGCGGGCACAGCAGCATTACAATGCTTTAGAGTGAGATTTTTGAAGGGATTTAAGGAAATTGGAATTTCTATATCTTTTAGGACCTCACATGTTTAGGGTGACATTCAGAGTGCCTCATAGAGAGATAAACTTTACGTTTTTTCCTGACTGGCTGTTTCAGCTAGGCCTCTAGAAGAGTTTTCCTCTAGTACTGAAGTGTGACTTCCAGTTCTTTTAACCAGAGTTCCCTTACTGACCTTTCTAAAGATTAATGGGACACGCTCAGGTATGATTGTGTCTTTCAGCCCTGCTCTAAGTGCAGGCAAGCCCCGGCAGCAGCAAATAGCCAGGGAATAGCCTGCAGGCCATTGATGGTGTTGTGATCAAAGCGAGTCCGGTTTGTCCAGCAAGTCGTATGGCACTTCCATCGGACTCTTGGCTGCTTCTTAAGGGTGTTTCTGAGGAGCATACACCTCCGAGATCTGATCTGTGTGGGGGACAATGCGGTGAATTCTGCACCGTGGCTTTCCAGCCAGACTTAGCTGAGGTGCTGTCTAATAGATCCGGAGGCTTTGAATCGTGCCTAGCTGCCGAGAGGGGCTCTTACCATCTTCTGTTTCAGTGTTTTACTAAGTTAAACTTAAGGCACGGGGAGTTGGCCTCATCACTTTAAAGGATGGGCATAGATATAATCACCCCTACCCTTTTTTTTTTCAGTAATCCTCGGACTAGCCAGAATTTCTCCCTACTCCACATTTGTGATTGACCTCCCTGGTTTTAGTCTGTGTCCCTGTCTCTCAGATACTTACAAAGCTGAGCAACTTGTGGCATCTGGATTCAATGAAAGGCATGGAAGGAACTGCGCAGCTGAGTATCATTTCTACCGTGGAGATACTTCACCCTTGACATCTCAAGGCCTCTCCTAATGTCCAGGGAAAGATTCCATTCTGTCACGCTTCGGATACCAGCGGTGTCCGAATGGATTTGGCTCCCCGTTAGAACTAACCGGGAGGTGTGAAATAGCTCATGGAACGATAGTGCAGTGGGGAGGGATTTTGGCAGGACAAATCTGTATCAGGCCAGAAATATTGAAGGAGGGAGAAAAAAAAAAACTGTGAAACAAATTTCACTTCGATTACTGTTTGGATATTGGACTAACACGGGCGTTCAGCCTATTGCAGCAGTTTGCAAAAACCTCCTTAATTTCTCAGATGGACTCAAAGAAAACTAATTCTGTTGGTTAAGACTAAATCCATATAAATTTAAAAGCTTGAAGATACTGTCATTATTTGCAAAAACAAATAGTATGGTGAAAAGCAAGGGCAGTTGGCTGTCCTGGCAATTTCAGATTACAGATCAGCTGAGAAAGCTAGCTTTGGGGTTGAATGCAGAATACTGTTGTGCCTTGCCTAGTTTGGACTATGTGCAGATACAATCTGTGTTGTGTGGTCCATAAAAAGATATTTCTTTTGTCATTTCACTCTGTTAACACACAGTGAAACCAAAGCTTTTGAACATTAGACTTTTAAAATGCACAGCTCAATCAGCTGTCTTTGGCAGACTACAGTTAGGCATTTACGATAAGGAAATTCTATCTCACTCTTTCCCATCTGTAAGTGTAATTTTAGTGGTGTAAAGAGAATTACTGTTTGGTGACTGTTTTGCAAAACCTTCCCAGATAAGGCCTGAAAAAAAATTTCTTTGAGATGTGTTTGTGACACATTTCTTCCACAAGTGAGCTTGTGAAATGCAAGTTTTGTTTGAGGTTCAGACGTTTGTTTAAGTCTCCATTCATCTTTTCCTCTACTTAGAGGTCTCAACAAATTAATCCACCTTATTAACTTTGAAGAAGAAATGGGAGTAGATACACAACTGTTTCAAGTGTTTTTGAAAAGTGGAAAGATAGGATGATTCTTTTGATTTCTTTGAACAAACTTAAGCATGAAATATGTAGCAAATGACAACATTGGGTTTTATTTTATTTTAAAGATCTGATTATAGATTTTTTCTTTTTTTAGAGCAAGGAAGGTGAATTTTCCTTTTCCCAAGTAAAATTGCACTATTTAACTTTCACTCATTTCTAGAACGTTGCTTTCACTGGGCATCCACAATTACTGCTGGAGAAAGATTGCTGCTATTAAAATAAATACAAATAAAAGCTCTCTATCATAAAATAAGCATTGGATGGATGGATGGAAAGAAGACTTTTAAACAGTCCACAAATGCTCGAAATCTGAGGAAAGATTTCTGGGAAAAGAAATCCTGTTTTGGGTTTACTGCTTTCCCAAAATGCAGACAGTATACCACATACATTTTTGCTAGGGAGGAAAGTACCTCTAAAGAATGTTAACAGAGATTGTTTTTTATGTAGGAAGCAGAGACACATAAAATCCTGGGACGGGTGGTGTGAGGACTGTACCTGTGAGCCTTCTCAACTGTGCAGACAGTAATTGCAAGCCTTAACAATAACCACAGTCCTTAAAGGACCACGGGGAATGTCTGAGGCCTTTATGAGTTTATGCTATACCTGTGGACTGTGAAGGGCCATTGACAGCGTTTGCAATCCTTTCTAAGTTCCACAGGGATAAGCAAAGAATTTACAAGGTCTGCAACACATTTAAATGGGGTTACTATGTGTGTTAAGAGTAAATCAACAAAAGCAAGAGCCTGAGGAAAGGCTGAAATAGGCTAATCCATCCATCATGCTTTGCTGAGTTGTAAAGCAGGCTGGACATCTATCTTTTTAATGTTTTTGGATTTGTTTGTATGACATTAGAGCAACTTCTAAATTACTAGCATACATATTTAAGTGTTGTAACATAAGAATGGCTAATCTAAGCTTTATTCTGAAAAGTGGAAGAAAAATAAAAAACATGCTCTACTAATTAGAGATTAGATAATATCAATAGCAGTATTTCAACACTATAAATATAATTTTTGTGAAACTTGGAATGGCAAGCAGAGAACAAAAGATGAGTTGTGAAAATATTGCAAGGTCTAAGGAAGACGTTAAACTCTAGATGTCTCTTGTGATTTTTTATTGTTTTCGTTATCACAGGTGGATTGTTGAAACAGGAATGGCAAGCGCTAGAAACCAGAAGTGGTAGATCATGCAAAGATGGGTCTAAAAAAATCTTATGACTGGATCTTATGATAATCCCTTACACACAGATTGACTATTGTGATCTCAGAACAATGCTGCACTGCCTTCTCTGTTTCCTGCATCGCTGCAGGGTGCTTTTCATGGGATAAGGCCAACTTCCCGCAAAAGAAGTCTCTTTTTTTCTGCAGCCTAGGTAGAATTTTAAGCCTGTTCTCAAAGCAGGAAGTTTTCATGGTCCAGGCGTGGGTTTTCTCCATTTGTCCGCTCACGTTTGCAGACCCCACACTGGTAGTAAGTTGAGCACCTGGCTTTGCTGTGTAGGATCCGCAGTACTTTGCCCTGTTCCTGCCCTGATTTGTTCAAGGCAGCCATTGCTCTCTGTGCTGTGTTCATTTTGATTGATAGAATAAGGTCTCCGATGCGCTAGATGAAGGCATTTATGTAAATGCATGCCACCCGTGCCTCCCAGCTCTGCCTTGCAGGAGTATCAGAAGAGACTGATACTTAAGCTCAGTATCTTCTTTCTGAAGAACAGTATTTGCAAAACTCTGACGAGAACCCCATCCGGCGTTCCATGGCTGGAAGGTGGTTGCAGTAATAAGTGCTTCAAGGGCAGTGGAGAGAATGCCAGGAAAAAATGGCATCCGAGTGGGAAGAACAGATAGGACTCCCCATCCTGGGTGGTTTGTGGGGTAGAAGAATGGAATATATTCTCACAGAAGCAAATGTCTGGGCTACTCATGTCGAAAGCATGGTTTGCTGGTTCTGTTTGCCTGTGATAGTCCATACGAAAAACCACAAATTGCTTGCAGTAGGATTTTTGAGTTAAACATTTGAAAATCTTTTGCACAACTGTTTTTTGTCTTAAAGGCCTGTTCTTTGATGTATTAGTAGCTTGGGCAATTGACGTTCAGACACCTAGAGAATAATTATTAAGTACTACATAGACTGCTGTGAAAGGCTACAACTCTTTAAGCAGATGGACTCTAGGGACCAAACATGCACACGTATATTTGCATATAAATATATGTATGCATATATGAAAATTTGTCTAATCTGCATTAATGGAATATGTCTGTGTGGCACATCTGAGCCTGGATTTGTTAACTGTGAAATCCCTGCCCAGTGCAGAATCTGTTCCTCAGAGCGTATGTCGCCTATTTCTCCTTTCTCAATATAGAATTTTCTGCCTTTATGTTTTTAAAGAAAATTTTACTAAACAAAACCGATTACTGTGTCCTTTTATTGCGCAGTTTCACATTATACCTATTCCAGTGTGGCCACACTCTATTGCTGATAGGAGTTTTGCTCCCCCTCTGCCCCTACCCCTGCATTCTCTCCCTCTCTTCCGCATGAGCTTTGGTGACCGTGTAGCTGCTGGATGAGTCTTATCAACGACCAAAACCAAACCCGCTCCAAATATGAGAAGGAATACTTTCAGTGGTGATGCAGCTGGACTGAAGTAGGTGTAAAATGAACTTGCGCTGAAATACAAGCGTATGCTCTGATTTCATAGCACATTAGCTGCTTTATGCAAACTGTGTATAGGGACCCTCAGTATATGCTAATGCTTCATCTGTTGAAGGGGGTTCAGGAAAGTTACTCTAGTTTAAAGTGGATTAAAGAAGCTGCCAGTCAGAAATGAAGTTCCACTGTGCTGGTCAGCCTCATGGCCTTTTCCCCCAGCTTTGTTTTCTGTGCATCTTTTCAGATGCTTCATACCACTTGTCTCAAGATGACAGCAGCAAAATACCTGGAGAAATCTAACTTCCGCTGACAAGTTTGCCTGTGAGAGTGAGGTACCTGACTTGACTTGCACGTATTTGAAAATCCCCCTTGTGATACTGGCTCTGGGCCTTTATTTGCCTCTGTAAGATTCCCAAAACTGTCTAAAACCTAACCATGGGCCTTTATGAATCAAATATTTCTAACCTATCCTTTTAGATGCTCTCAAACGTTGAAATCTCTTTCCTAACTGTTTCCCAGGTGAGATGTGCTATTTTATGTTAGTCAAAACAAAGCTACAGTCTTTGCTTCCGCAATGGTAATTCATCAGATGGTGTTCTGTGCTGGATCTTAGGTCATGTAGTACATGCCTTCTGCTCTCAACAGCAATAAATAAAAATGAAGTGACAATATTAATTTAGGTTAATAAAGAATTTATGAAGCTGGCTAGCAGCCTGAAAAGAGCTATTTGGCTATGTTCAGCGTTAAGATGGTGCCAAAACACTGGCAAGGTAGTGTCTTTGAAAAGTCTGGGTTTGTTCCAGGCCTTTTTGAAAGGAAAATAGCGTCTGTAGGGAAGAGAGGAAACGGTATTGATTTGTATTATAGTTTGTCTGGAGACCTTTAAGAACTGCATAATTAACATCTGTTACTCTGTAGATGTTTTGGTAATACTGAAGGATAACTTCATTCATTAATTAGGATAATGTTCATTAAGGGCAAGGATATAACTGACTTTGTTATATATAATATATATATAATAATATATATATATAACTTCTTTGTTTGGCTGAAACACACTGATTTGGGTAGGACAGGACTCACATCAAACAGGATGCGCACTGTGGTGTGCTGTGTCCTTTTCCCCATTTAAAAACATAGAGTGCCCCTTTCCCTCTCTGTAATCATGGGATTTGTATGCAACTGTGCCATAGTTAATTTACCGTAGTGATCTAGACGAGTATAACAGTGCCAGTAGCAGTTTTGAGGCAAAGAGGACTTTTCTCCCACTGCCTTGTGCTGCCTTTTACTCTGAAGTCCAGAGTCAGGCGTTCAGCAGGATGTCTGCAGGGTGAGCTAGGAGGTGCACTGACAGGAGGAGTTCAGAAGTCAAGCCATTTGCTTGCTTTTGTCATCTCCAGTACGTGTGTGCTCATAGGGACAACGGAGTGGAAATGCGGAAGTTGGCCGTTGTCTTCAGGGGTGCGTCCTAGGGTATAACGAATCCAGTGGCAGCATTGCACTGACCTAGAGCAGGATCTGTGTCATCTGAGCTCTGGGGTTTCACTGTCCATCTGCGGGGGCTTGGCCTTTGCTCCGTTCCCAGCCACAGAGCAGATTCAGTACTCTTGTATATAAATTTAACCACTGATGACAAGAGATGAAAAACTGTTCTGGTTCTTAAACTTTAGTATTTGACTTTTCTAGTCATGGCTTTCTTTGATTGTTTCTCAATTTAAATATAGATTGTGGAGGGAAATGGAGTCAGCATGGTGCTTTTTTGTTCTTGACTCTGCAAGCTTCAAACACAATAATGGGGTTTTAGCTATGCATGGCTTTTAAATGGAATGATTTATTTGTTGAGTAACATTTTAGAGAGAAATACTGCCACGAAACTACTTGTGCCAAGGCAAATTCCTTCATCACGTGCAACCTGCAGATGCATTTCTTAAGTTGTCTCTTCAAAGGTACAGGCTTGCTGCGCTCTGTGTTTGTGGTTTCAGCTGTAAGGTCCAGTAGAGAAACCGTCCGGTGTCTTTATTTGAAGGTCATTGTTCCTGGGGAAGAGATAATCGGAAGATGATCATCATCAGACAGTAACCTCCCAGTTCATCAGGCTCACATCGGGTTAAGCTGCTGTCCAGTTGTTTGTGAAAGGGAACTGATGAGTGATACATGGCAACAACTGCTTTACCGTGCACTTTAGTGTTACTCTGCGGTGGAAACCCACCAGCTGAGGAGAATGTTCAGTGCAGCCCTGGTCTTGAAGGGGAAGGATGAGCGAGAGGGAAAACTGTTTCTCAGAATAAAATGCAAAATCACATGGATATGCTGCCATGAAAGTTTTTTTTTTGAAGCAGTCAAAGCTTTTAAAATTATATGGTAGTTTGGTAATGTCATGTCCTTTGGGCATTTTGCCTTCAGAAAGAAAGCTTTGAATTAGAGAGATCAATCTTCTTGTATCCGAGTGTATTCTATTTAGCTCTGAAGCAAAAGTGAAAATCACTGTTGAAATCTAAGAGGACAGGCTAGCGATTATGGTTTCTTTCTGTGAGTGATGCATTTTGGCAGGGCTTCTGTTAGTCATGTGGTGCTTTGTAGACAAGGCTGGGCCTAGCCACAAATTGAAGAGAACAGTTGGCTATAAGTATTCTGAAGAGACACTGATTTGTGCCCCATAGCTAAGCAAGTGTAAATGCATCGAAGAGGAGCAGTTTATCTGCAATTTTACTTGTTTTACAACTTCTCCAAGAGCTGGGTTTGGTGCAAGTCCAAAGTAAGAGGAGGACTGTGCTGGACGTGCCTGTTTTTCTTAGCTGCCTACGTCTGTTCTTTATAGAAAACTTCAGCGTGCATGCATTTGTGATCGCGATATTGCAGTGCCTGTTTACTTGGAGAAGTTGGTGGCTGTTCAGGTCCATCCGGTATCATCCCCTGCAGACTGCAAAGTTACTTTGATCAACAAGTAATATAGTGAAGTAGGTTGAATGTGTTCGGTTCCCCCTCGTAGTCCCTTTGACTTTGCAAAGGAGTTTTTTGACTCATTGCCTTTGAAAATCAAGAAGGACTGTTTGCCTTAGCAGCCTGGGGTGACAACCAAGAAGCATTTCAGCATTATAAAGAGGAGATGGTATACTTGGCAGCTTGCTCTTTCTTTTTTTTCTGGCTGTCAGGTCAGCAAGAGCCTTTAACAGTGTAACCAGTTTTCTCTCAAGGAAATGTCAATATTTGTACTTTGAGGAAAAGTTTTTCAGCTAGCCTTGAAGCACAGTTACTGTAAAGACTGTCTATACAGTGTAATGAAGAAATTCTCTTTGGATGCCACAGTTTGAATTTGAGACCTTGCAATGAAATTATTACGGTTTTAGCAGCTTTACGAATGCGATCAATCCACGTGTCCTTGAAAAAGGAAAGGGAAGACAACTTTTGTTGTTGTCAGAAATGACCTCCTTAAGAAAGGCGTAGAGAAACTGAGGACATTTGCACACCTTAGGGGTATATAGTTGGACTGCAGTAAATCAGCTGGAAGAGGGAATGTAGAAGCAGCAACGAATCTGCTGTGGGCAAGGAGCAGCCCTTGATCTTTCTTACTGTGTAAATCATTTGGGATGTTTGCAGAGCTGTAAAAGCAGGCCCATTTCAAAATAAGCCCTTTATAAGGTACTGGGCAACCTGCTACTCATGCATGGTGAGACAGGAGAGCTGAGGCCTCTGAGAACTTTGTATTTTGTCATTCGTGAATGGAGTCAGAAACGTTGCATCCTCACTCATAGCTGGTGGCTAAGCAAGCATCATTAAGAAAGACAAGAGGTGCACAGTTATGATGCCGTAAGCCTAAAAGACGTGCGTGTAGATGAACTCCATAGCCTCTTTACACCTCCAAACAACAGATTCATTAGATATAAAATGTGAGATGAGCAGGATAGTAAAAAATAAAGGGGAAAAGCATCCTCAAGTCATAGAAAAAAATAAAGCCATCAAAACATCAAAATAAATTGCATGTGTGTAAAGATGCTTTCCCAGTAAATCAAAGGTGCGTTATTTTCATTGTTTGTAACAAATATTTACCGTCACTGAACAAAAAGGCAAAAATTCTCAGTCTGGAAGGTTTTTGAAAGTTATGTCCTACCTTCAGCAGTTAACGCTGAGTGCGTGTTGTTTAGTTAAATGCTGATGCTGTGAAGAGAGTTTGCAATTCGGTTGTTATGGGACTAAAAACACTCAAGTGTTAAATGCCATTGGCTTCTTCAATAGCTAGAGATGCTCTGTCCAACTTCATTTGTTTTTAATTGACTGTATATTGAATTAAAAATGAATTTAGTTTAAAACAGTTTGTTTTCCCCTTGAATAGAATACAGGCTTTTTAATTGCATCTGTTTCATTCTGGCTTGGTCAAACATCACAAACACTGACAAAAAGCAAATTTACCAGGAAGATAGTAAAGAAAATGTTTATTTTTTGATTGTGATAGGTACTGTGCTATCAAATAACGTATGCGGCTCCTTGCCTGTTAAACCTGTATGTTTCTCATAAGAAACTAAGTTGTCATGGATGCTAAATGGCCTTTGAGGCAGGACTTCTGTCCTGCTTACATCTTCCAAAGTTCTGTACCACAAAATAAATAATTTTTATTGTGAAGAAGACATCTAAAATTGCTTCAGTCCTATCTAGTTTTGCAAGGGAAATCGGTGACAGTTCCCAGGGGCAACGTGATTGAGCTCATTCCTTAAGTCTTTGTATTCATTAGAGGTTTCTCATAGTTACAGTGCTGGTTCGTGCCCCAACTTTATTAAAAACCGTGGGGCGGGTGTAGCATGTCACTGTGTTGTGTAACCCGTAATAAACTGACCTAGTTCAGCAAACATTGAGATCCCAACTCGTTGAGCAAGGTTTACACTTGGAAGTGCGAAACAAGTAAGAATCAGTTCATCTTAGCGTGGCTGTGAATTCCCGAGTTCTCCCCCTCCCTGGCAGGAGCTGAGAGCCTTCCAAACTTTGAAAGCTGTGAACGTGCAGACAGGCTGGGGGGTGTAGACACTAAGCTGAATTGCAAACTAATATGGTTAGATATTGTAGAGTGAGTTTGCAGTCAGGGACTCAGGCTTTGACAGATAAGGAAGAAGGAACTGTTTTGTTTTTTTTTTTAATGATGCATTTTTAACAGATTTGTGCTTTTGAAATTACTGTATTTATTTTAAATTTTGTGATTCACCTTTTAAAAGACCCCATTAAGGATATTAGATGGTAAAGCTTACCTATCTTGAATGTTTCATCTTCTAGGTCTTGGCACCCCTCTTCAATGTTATTTTTTTAAAACTGGTGCCTGCAGCTGCCAAAAAAACAGCTATCTTTCCATTTTGGCTACAGCTCCCCTTCTGTTACAAAACTCCTCTAAAGCTTCTTGTGTTTCTTGTGCTTTCTAAGTAATGCTCCACAGTTCCACCCTCTTTCTTTGAGTTTTGGTTATCTACCTCTTCACAACATCTGCTTGCTGGTGAGGTTTCTGACTTTTTTTTTTCTGACTACTTTGCATTGCAGGTAATGAACTTGGCATTTGTTGTCAAAAGAGACTGTGGAGGCAAGTGGCAGCAAGTTCAAAACAGGACTGTATAATTTCATGAACAAGAAATCCATAAACATACTAAAAGGAATAGGCAGAGAGGTTCCCTTTGTCATCCGCTGATAAAACAGTGGTGGGCGCTGAGGGAATGCAAGGGGAAGGGTCTGCAGGAGTGCCCCCGCTCCCTCCCGAGAGAGCATCTCCTGCTGCCACTGTCGGAGGCAGAACACCCGGCTGCATGGGCCCCTGGCCTGACCCAGCTGGGCGTCTCTTAACATGTTAGCGATTTTTTTTTCAAGTATTTTTAATTTTTTTTTGCTTTATTCTGTGGTGCCAAGATAAATGGGTTTATAATGGAGGCAGTGTTAGCTACACCATGTTTTCAATTATTTCCATGCTTCTAAGTTTTTCATTTTTGTAAATGATGTGATAGATACGTGTGCTGTTGTTGCTTAGCAGCCATAACTGCTTTTTTTTTGCCTCCCCCCCCCCCCCCCCAAGTTTCTTGGATTTGGAGCTATAAAATCTTTTCTCCCTGGCTATTAACTTTAGGAAAAACATGCTTCTGCACTTTGATCACTTAAACAAACAAACAAAAATCTCACCCCCCCCAAAAAAACCTGTTGCTTCAGTGATGTGCCCAGGAAGCGCGGCTCGAGAAAATTGAGTTCTATATCTGTGTAAGCTACTGTCTCTGTAGCTAACCTCAGGCCAGTCATTTTCAAACTTTTGTCCTGTTGTGTTTTACTAACCTCAGGCAAGTCATTTTCAAAGGATTTTTTTGTTTGTTTTGTTTTGTTTTAAAGGATCGTCCTGCTTCCTTACTTTCATGAAACACTGTGTTTTCTCTGTGGCTAAGTGCTGAGTAGATTATAGCACATTTGGGGCACAGACACGGAAAAGACATTATTGTATTTAAATATGTGCAAAGACAATATCTGTGTAGTCTTCTGTAAAATACATATGCATTCATTCATTGCCTTGCTACCTGCAGCTTGGCAGAATTTTAGTTCCTGTTACTTAGCCGCTGGTCTTGTTAGCGGCTTTGAAGTATTTCCTTTGTGGCTGTAAGCTCCTGTCGGGTTATGACTTCAGTTTCGTGAAGTGTAGAAAGCAGTCCCCCGTGCGCGCTGCAGCCCCCTCCCCGCCCAGCCCCTGCGTCTCTCTGTGACCCGTTGCTCTTACCGTATAATTTTACTAAAGAGATGATTGATACTGAATTGTTGAAATTATAACATGTAGGGGGAGAAGGGAATTTCATTCAGATGCTGAGAGATGTATATCCTGTTTCAAGTTCCAAGAGCGTTAGGTCTCAGCCTGGCTGCCGTTTAGAAATAGGCTTGCTTGGGGTGGGAAGAATGGTTGTTAGGATTTCAAACGCTGTATGCGTGGTGTGTTAGGTCCTCTTAGCATGCTCTTATTTCTCTGTACCTGTACAAAAGAATTGCCGCCACCAAAGCCTGCGTCAAATATTTGGCTGCTGTCTGGGTGCTTCTGGCAAAGCTTCTCGTTTTGAGTGATGGAGAAACCACCAGAAGGTCACGGTTCGTTTCGACTTAGCACCCAGAAATCTATGTATATCTGATCGTGGTATGTTCCCAAAATCGGTTACGACACGCAGGAATAACACTGCTGTCATTCAGACCAGGTCTTGGGCAGCCTTTTGTTCTCGCATGTGTTTTTAGTGTATTCCCTTACTGCCTGTAATTGGAATCAGGAAAATGTCATTTTTAGGGGAGAAAAGAGAGACTGCAGTGATTTCCATTAAAATCTTTCTTTTCCTGCTAATTGCAATTAGTTGATAATGAACTGATAATTAATATTAAAAGAGATTAATTTCTTCTGTGGAAAAAGGCTATGAAGGATTCACCTCAGAAATACTCCAAACTTTCTGTGCCTTCAGCCTCTCACAGTCAGGCCATATGCACGTTCCCTTCTTGCCGTGGTTTCGTTCTCTCATGTGGCCGTTTCCTGTGATTCCAGGTGGAGGTCTGAAGTTTTAGTGTTGCCATCATTCTCACCTTATTTAAAGCTCCCTCCTCCACACACATGTATTTTTTTCTTCTCAACATAAGTATGTGCAGCTGCCTGACAGCAGAATGGGAATCAAGCTACAAGCTGTTAACAGTATCTTCTAAGCCAAGTCAACTCCAGGAGTGAGCACACATCTTCCTCTTGGTCTAGCTGCCCTGGCTGTAGATGTTATTGCCTCCAGCACTCATCACTGCCCAGCTCTGCCAGTGAGCTCCACCTGCATTCGTCAGTGCAGTTAAGCTAATGCAAGTTGTCTGCCAGCTTCAGGAAAAACCCTAATGCAAATTGTCCCTACTCTGTGGTATGGGGAAGGAGGGAGTAAGCTCCTGTCGAGGGGCAGTACCGGGAGCGATGAAAGTGAGCATCTGTCCATGCCCTCAAGGTGTGAACTGGAAGAGTGCTAGCCAAAACACCTTGAACTGCTGAGTGAATACTTTCATTCAGAAGTAAAGTAGCCTTATTTTGCCTTAGTGCAAACTCCCTTCAAGTTTTAAAGTTTTATAATTTCCCTAAAGTCGTAATAATGCACCAGAAGGCGTGAAATCATCAGAGACGTTTTGGTAAACAGACTTAAGCCAAGATAAAACCACCTACAGCACCAGCTAAAAACACTTCCTGGGTAAAGTGTGAGTGGTGGATTTTATCAGACCTGTTCTCTGTTTTGACTAAATTTCTAAGCCATTTTCCAGTGTGATTTGCAATAAAAAAGGGCTGACGGGTCGTGCTAGAATAACATGCAGAACCTAAGACCCAGACAGCTGTAAAAGTCACCCACATGGCAGAGTTAAACTCTTCTCATGGATGCTGGCATTTTTCCAGCTATTTAATGCTCAGTGTTTTCTTACTATAGGGTCAAACTGAAGTGACTTTTGCTATATACTTTCATCTCTTTTTCTGGTCTCGATCTCCATGTGGACCGGTAAGGTTCATGAGAGCATCCATCTGATTTCTCTCAGGAACTGAGCTTTTGAACCAGAAACGAAAGGTCTATCCCTGTCTTAAAATAAATAAATCATAGATGCTACAGAGAAAACACGCTCAGACCGTGGGACAGGAAAGTTGTGCGTGATGGAACTCAATAGGACCCTGTCTGCCTCGAAGATGCGTTGATGGACGAAAAAGGAGTCCTGTCTGGGCAGATTCTGACAGATTTAGCTGGAAACATAGCATTTTACTTTTTCTCGCGTAGTGGGGAGAGGAGATTTGTAAATCTTTTTAATACAACTTGAGCCGCCTATCTGCTTTCTTAATTAATCATACTGCAATTACTGATTACAGACGAACCTATTCGCTTCTCTTGTGTTAGCTGGATGCCTCTGTGTAAGCCAGTGACTGTTCACAGTGGGGGAAGCACTGCTTCTTGCCACATCCCAAGTGAAAACAATTAAGTCCTCACAAAAATATTCCTGTATGTAATTGACCTTGAGCTTATGGGAGCCCCTCTTGGAAATGAGTAAGGTTTTTGTAGTGGTCACTTGAGTGGTTTAAGAAATGATGGAGCAGAGGTGCTTTTTTTAACTATGGGAATGAAAATGGAGCGGGTGTTTAAAAAAGCCTTCCTCTTCAATTTGCTTTTCCCAGTCCAACCATAACCAAACGGTGCTGCAATAAGTAACGTCGTTCTGTTAGTAATGAAACAAGCCATCGCTAGACTGCGACTCTCGTGCTGTGTATTCAGGGCTTGGGAAGAGAGGGAACGGGCAGAGAAACTGCTGCTCCGCTGAAGTATCCCTGAGTGAGCTGGCTTTAAGGGAGTAAGCAAACTTCTCCTGGCTGTGCCTGCGTGTCATCCTCCCTAGGCCGTTTGAGCAGCAGAGCTAAAAATACTGGCTGTGGAGCTGTGGTTCTGAGTCTGTCTCCTGTGATGCGCAGCCCGGGTAGCTTTTTATGATCTGTGATCACGATATAATGGTTTTACTAATGGAAAGTTCAAATCTCTGGCTCAGTGCAAATTAAATCATCAGTTCAGTAAGTGCTAATCATTTTTTTAGCATGACATTTCTTCTTGCTCTGATAATGGGAAAGAAATAAGAAGCTCTGTGCAATGTGCTGAAATCTCACCAGTCTTTCATGATATGTTCAGTCCCACGCAGCTGGCTAAAGATGAGATTGTAATAAGAGTGGGAACAAATCCAGATTTTCTGTTTTTTGAGAAATTCCATAACTGCCATGATGCTTGTCATTCTGAACGCTTCTGTGTTCAGAAGTGCTCAGAATTAGTTGTTCAGAATTAGATGTTCAGAATTAGTTTCACTAATGAAATTCCAAAAAATATTTTGGCTTTTGTTTAAGAGGTTTTGCTGTTTTTTATCTTTAATCAGTGATCAATTTTTTTTAAAGACAGTTTAACTCTGTATTGTGACATTATTGGAATCTTCATTTGGGACTTGAATTTTTTATCTATATGAAATTTGTCATTCTCAAGTTTGTAATTGAAGGTCTGAGTTCAGGAAATCGTTTGACCATGTGCTCAACTTCACCTGTGTCTTTATGTACCATTGAAATTAGTGGGACTTTAGCAGGTGCTCGTCTATATCAGGAGCATCAGTTATTAAAGCAAAGAAATATGAGAAAGAAAGCTGGCAATGTGAAAACTAGAGGCTGATCAGAAATTGATATTGAGCTACAATTTGTGGAAATTGTTAACAATGAGAAGAAGGTGTTTTTCTTTTATGGATATTACGTGCATGAGGCAGTCATAATGCTTTGCTATAAAACACATAGTTGCAAACATGAACTTGACAAAATGAGGTTGACTTAGTTGTAACTTTCTTGTTTCTACTATTTTATTAACTCTCCAAAAAAAAAAAAAACACTTAAAAGCTTTCGCAAAACCCTTCTGGCACTTTAGAATTCTACAGGAAATGGGAATAAGATGTACAATTTTTATATCGCTATAGTGAAACAGTGTAATATTTTTGATATTGCATGAGACCACTGTTGTTTATGCTGCTTTTGCTATGCAACTCTAGAAGAGTAGCAGAAAGAAGTTAGAGTTTACTTTGTTGTGATTTGTACTGGAGATTTGAGTGGAGGCACTAAATATCGTCCAGTTCCTTCCTAGACTGCTGCAGTGATTCCTTCTCATCAAGTTAAGTGCATCCCTTGTAAATGTGGCTGTCTTACTTTTTGCTTAAAAATTTATCACTCAGGCTCCAGTTCTGCAAAAACTTTACATAACACTTAAAACAACCAAAAGCATTCCTTTTTATTATTTGTTCCAGACCAGAAACGATAGAGTAAGAGGAGATATTTGCATTTAGAGTGTTGCTAGAACTGCGTATTATTGCTCCTGAAACCGTCTTTGGTATTTACGCGTGAAATGGACCGTTACTCTGAATGAGAGTAAAGAATGGGCAGTCCCGTTTGTACAGGAGTCTTGTGATCCGTTTGTACGAGAGCCTGAAGCTCAGGGCAGTGGTTTCGGGCGCGGGGCTGACTTAACTTGCGAATGGCCAAGAGTGGTTCTGGCCTCCAGGCGTGCACGGCAGCCCTGCTGTGGAGGGTGCTGCCGCTTCTGCCCGGCCGGCTCAGCTGGTTGCTTAGCAGCTGCAGAACTGCTGCAGTTCCAAGGAAAACAAGTGGTGGCTCTGGGTTACGAGGCTTCAACTGCCAGCTCCAGCGCTCGCTGCACGAGTCGGTGTGCAGTGCAGGGAGAACCTCTGGGAGGAGGAGGGGCGAGAACCGCCACTGCTGTTGCGAGGTAAGCTGGCCCCGCTCCTTAATCAAGTTCCTTAGCAACTCTCAGTAGCCTAGTTACTGTGATGGTGTAGGAACGATTTCATCAAAAGCAAGTAAAACGCTATCTAAATAATCTACTCTTTCCACAGCTCATCCTACACACCCTGCCACACAGAACAGGAGTTTGTTGACCCCAGCTATTCCTGTCTTGTAAATTTATCCCTTACTGTCTTAATTTATGATAGAAAGACACCACAAATCCACAACTATCCAGCATGTAAGATCAAGATATCGTGGAAGAATTGTCATTAATGGCAGGGTTATGATGATTTGACAGATAGATTTGTTCTTTGCTCGGGTAGCATATGAGATTGTATTGAAGCGTCCTGTTGAATGCAGTGGGCAGAAGCAAATAAAGGAGTGCAGTGATTTCTCGATCTGTTGTTTCTTACACCGGTGACTAAATCTTGCTCAGCTGAAGGTCACAGTGGCAACTTAACAGGACAGCAAGAGCCACTTAATTGCAAAAGATAAAGAAGCAGGAAAGGCATTTCTCTTTTAGAAGATAAATAGATTGGCACTGTTCTTTTGCTCTTTTTTTTCCCTCCTGCAGACCAAAAATACAATGACATAACTGATGGATATTGCAAAGCATTTGTATCCTAAATGAAGGTAATCCTCTCTCTTTAGGCTTGTGAAACATAGGTGATTTCTTGTGATGTGAGAGCAGTTTATGGGCACAGTACACAGCCTGGAGTTGTCTTAAATTCATTTGTCAGAAAATAGCTAGTACAAGCTTGTAGCTAAGTAGCTAAATACCTAGTAGACTATAGGATTTACATTTACAATTGCCATATAAGCTTTAGATATTAATATAAAAGTGATATTTACAGCCTTCCTGGTAAATAAAGTACAGCAGAATATAGCAGAAGGTGACTGGGAAGTCAGAGCAGGCCGTCCTTTTGTAGCCCGGGTGAAGAGGGCATCAGGTGTAAAGTCCCCCAGCTGTAGTGCTGACAGCTGGTACAGTAGATCCATGAACACGTTTTACAGTTGTTCATTTTTTCCAGTGAAAACTGAAATTATGCTGTGTCGCCTCTTACACCCTGCGTTTCGCTGTTTTCTGCGCTGGCCGCCGCACGTCACTTCTTCGGCTCTAATCCTCGGCCCCACCTTCGAGTTGCTGTGTAACCTGGAGCAATTCAGTGCCTTCGTCTGCCGAGCCTCAGGCCTTGCGTGGCTGTGCTGTAGGAGCACCTGCCGTTGTTCGACATGACTGACGCCTGTCGCGTGCTTTGTTGTTTTTCTCATCATTTCCCTAGGGACAGAACTGTATGTGGAGTGTGAAGCAGAGCGTGTACTGCTGACAGCGATTTTTTTTTTTTCTTAAGTATGGCTGTGCTGCTGTTCTTAGGAAAGAAAGTTTGAAGCAGCACTTTGCACTTGAAATAGAGGGTGGGGAAGCTTTGTGGAGGTCCATGGTCACTGATCCAGTTCCCGCTTCTGTTGAACGTTGCAAGTATCATCTTAGGGACGACATGGGAGTGTTGAGAAGATTAATAATGTTCATCAAGCGCTTTGACCTGTAAACTGCTGCATTGTTAAAACAGCTGTTATTGATCGTAATAGGCCATGAAGCATTTTGAAGTAGTCATTAGATATTAAAGGCTTCAAAATGTAAATTATGCTGTGCTGCCATGGTCTCTTCCTTGTCCCCTGAAGCAGTATGTATCTTGTCAATATTTTTAATTAGGCAAGTGATATGCACTCAGGAGTAAATTTTCAGCTAGTGTTACTCATCATAGGGTGAAGATTTGCCTGGAGTGTCTGATAAAAATACTGCAAGCTCCCATCCTTCCTTCAAATCCTGCCTTGTTTGTGTATTTTTCTGTCTATGTAGAAACTAACTTCAAGCTGTTTATACAACCATTTTATAATTCACATTTGTGCATAGACACCTTGTGAATGAAAATACTACAAAACCCTTGTAAGAGAGGTAGAACTTGAAAGTTTTGGATAGATCTCCTCTTTTAACTGCTGAGCCACAGCTAGACCTAGTGTTACGTAACTGAAGCAGGAGCAATCTCAGCTGGGTTGAACATGAATAGCTGTCTACAGATTAAAACTTGGAAATATTATTGAGGCGCTTTCATCACTCTTGCATGTTTTGCAAAGAAAGATCACCCGATCTGTCTGTTACTTCTGCAAGAATTGTCATTTTCCTCAGCTAACCAGAACTGGTGAAAAGTTTATGAAAATGTGATGCTATTTTCTGTTTATGCAGGGAAGGAGCTGGATTGTGAAGCGGAGTTATGAAGATTTCCGAGTACTTGATAAACATCTTCACCTATGTATTTATGACCGACGCTTCTCCCAGCTGTCAGAGCTACCCCGCTCCGATGCCCTGAAGGACAGTCCGGAGGTAAATTATTAGCTCAATAAACAATTAAAGCACAGAGTCACCAGCAAGTAGATGGAAGATATTTTCCAAGGATGTACAAAGTAGTTTTAATGTGTCCGGGGTTAAATTTGGAAACTGATCAGAAGTAATAAGATCAGTAAGTGTTTTTTGCTCTTAATTTCGGTGGTTTAAACAGAAATGCCTGCCAGGTCATATCAATTAATGTGTTACTGAATTTGTAATGGTTATGGAGAGTATCAAGAAGGAGCTCTGCTGTCAGTACCTTAGATGAGCGTTTTGTTATGTCGTCAGAAGCTTTTCTGATGATGTGGATATTTACTGACTTATTTTTAGCAACTTAACGTTACCAGGAAATCAATATGTACAAGTACTGCAGCACTATTTACCATTTGAAATATTAGATTTGTATTTATAAACCGAAAGTTACTGAAGTTTGTTTGTTTTTGAGAGCATTTGCATTAGTGTAATCTTTAAAAGGTCTTTATAAAGATTAAGGAGTGTTTTTCCTCAAGGAGCAAGAGGTACTTTTCATTTCTTGTCAAACCATCTTCACCTGGAATGTGGTGAGTTAGAAATCTTTGAGCTTCTCCACTGTTGATGATTTGGAGGTCTTGTTCATGTCCAAAATGATCTTCAGGGAAGTAGCAGGTACATCTTCACTGCATCATTTTAGAAGACAGGGAGAGGGAAACAATGTAATGTGTGGCTGCAGAAGGTTATTTGAGCCAGCAGAGCATAAACAGAACAGCCTCTGTTAGACCTCAGTCTGTCTGTGGGAAGAGCATGTATCACAGTGACGGACACTTCATTTCACAGGTCACTTATCTCTAGGCCCTGTAGTTGCGTGTTTGCCCCCTACTATCAAGCGCAAACACAGAAAAATCTTGACGTGCTGTGATGAAAGGCTAACGTTGCTTGCCCACAAGATGTGTAGCTGAAAAGGGGAGATGAGAAAATTGAGGCCCTTCCAAGCATTCAAAGTAGAATCCATCCAGGATCTATAAATCAGGATCTGTGCTCAGTGCCGACTGAGTGAGGATTGATTCCTTTCGAACAACACACGGAGGTTGAAATCAGTGCCCCACTGAAGTCAGAGAGCTTTTGCCATTGGATACAGACAGTCGATAATGCCGTCCCATAGCTCATCAGAGAGTCTGATTTGTTAGTTGTTTTGTGTTCAGTGTGGGTTATTTCTGAGGAGAATTTAAAGTTGTTAGTCATTTAAATTTGACAGAAGAGACAATATTCAGGATAATTAGTTCCTCAGTTCATTTTTTTACATTTTATTTTAGGCATTCCTGCCTCTTAAATCTGCATTTGCACAGCTGATCAAATACATTTAGTATGTATTTTATAGCATAAGGCTGACTATTTGTATTATATCTGTAAGCACAGAAGTTGTAGAGCTCTTAAACATCTCTGCTGCTCTATGGAATATAATTTGGCAGCTATGTGGTGTCTCACATGCTATATTTTTTGTTTTGAATTGACCAAATTTGAACAGATGTTTGAGAAGAGCAGGGTTTCAAACAGTCCTACGGACTCTGAGCTGCAATACTGCTTTGTAATATTGTCAGTGAAGCTTTGGAAAGACCTCAGTAGGTTGCTTTATGTTAAAGCAGATTTACTATTGTAGAAGGGACATTGCTAAGTGTATTTTTAAAACCCTCTTCTGTTGTTTGAAAAATTACTCTTTTGCCAAGGGGCCGGTTTGACTTGCCACATTCTTAAGTGTTTGCGGGCGGATGAAAATGGCAGCCTGTGTTTTATTTCAGTAAATGGTTCTCAGATGTGTTTGATGGTCGTAATATAAATGATTTGTTTGTATGGGAAGTTCGTGATGAGAGGAGGGCTTTAAATTTAAGGTCCCTTGAGAAGTAAAATTACTAAAAATCTGCATATCTTGTAAGAGTGACATTATTACCTTCACAGGGATCTGCTTCTTTACACAGCTTTTTGCCTAATTATTGCAACACTGTGTGCAGTTCGCCCTCCTTTTCCAAAAGACAGATATCCTTGCAAAAGGGAATATATTTCTATAACTATACCGATGGACAATCTGTGGTAGTTTTGAAGAAGAGTCTCCAAACTATGACATGTTGTCAGTGTACTTTCTTTTCTGTTCCAGCTTGTCACCCAGATGCTGATGGCTTACCTGTCACGTCTCTCAGCCATCGCAGGCAACAAGATAAACTGTGGGCCAGCCCTCACATGGATGGAGGTACAGTTTGAAGCTCCGATTGTTCTGTATTTCCTGACCCTTGCCAGCAGAGCAAGGTGAACGCGTGCTCCTCTGCAGAGAGAGGTATAATCCTTCCAGATCTATTGTTGTCACTGAAAATCCCACCCTAAAAGCTTTGTTTCCCTGTTGCAGGTGTGTAGGTAGCCACAAAAGGTACAGAGCAAACAGAATCAGACGCCGTGTTCAGAATATAGGAGCTTTTTTCCCCTCTTGCTTGGATTTTGTCACCAAAAACACGCTGTTCTTCTGACGTTCACGAAGGAAGAGAAGGTGGCAATTCTAGCGAAGCAGTGATTGGCTTGATAGACACATGGACGAATCTAGTCCATGGCTGAGGAAAATGAGGAAATGCCTGCATTACTGTGCTCCTTTTTGGCAGGGGAATATTGTAAGCGTGGCAAGTTTCTAAAAGCATTGGAGCCGAGTCCCTTATGGTGTTTGTCTGCCCTGTTTTTTATTTTTCCTTGTAATAGCTGCATAGAAACAATAAATATTATCTGCTCCTGTTTGCCATTGCTGTTAGTTAAACTGGTTAACAGAGCCTGTGTTGTGCTTGCAATGGTACTATTTGTATATTGTGCATTGCAGCTGTCGCGTTGGTTACTCTATTAACGGTCTTGTACCATCTTCATCACTTAGCCTCATTCTTCCTGTACTCTTTGCCCAATAAGGTCTGTTGTTTAAGTGATGAAGGCCACCTGTCGTCTTTGTCAGCAGTGCAGTTACTGGTTAATCTGGGTATGAATGTATGTGCCTTGCCAATGCCTGAAGACATTGCTGCATTACACCAGGAATAGAAAGAACTCTTATTAGACTGTTGCAAAGCTTCTTTAAATGTTAGTGGTACGGATTGAGTGCATTTTCCTGCCATTTTCTCCGCGGATGTGCTCCCCACCCTAAAATCCTTTGGGGTGAGGCAAATCTTGGAAACCTTCTCAGCAAAAAGGTAGAAAGGAAGTTATAGAGGCAAATGAAACTGCAGACTTTACAGCAACACACTGGAAGTAGAGATTACAGCAAAGCAATTGCACACACCAATGAGATTGCTGCAATGCGATTTGAATTCTCCAGACTAACATTTTTAGATTAACTGAGTATCTTACCAAAATTTCACGTGAGCACAAATATCTAGGAGTTTTGAAAGCAGGCTGATGACTGCAGCAAGGGATAGGAACCGTGTTTTCTTAAAAAAAGAAAACAAATAAAAAGGTGGGAGAAGGGTGAAAGTGATGCTCATTTTCAGTTTGGCATCATCTCCTTGTTACCTCAGTGACTTTCCTTGACCACTAATTCCTCTTTGCAGAGAGGTTTTTTAATAGCCAATTTTATATTGTCGTACTTCAAGTAAAATGATGCAATTCAGTGTTAAAGGGAGATGTAAACATTCACTGTCATGTTACTGTTTGTACACAGAGATGCACAAATACAGCGTTTTTCCTATCAGTTAGGTGGATGGAGACATATGACCTTCAGAAAAACGATTTATGAGCTGTCCTTCCTCTTCATTTCTATATATGCTGTGCCGTACAATGTCTCTCCTTGCTGTTCTCTTCAGGGGGCCCCCAAGCTGTGCTGTCTCTGTGAATCAGTTTGAAATCTCTGCCATGTATGAGCACCAATAAAATGCATCCTCAGAGCCACTTGTCCTCAGCTGCCTCACAATCTCCTATGCTCTTTGTTTCAGATTGATAACAAGGGGAATCACCTGCTAGTCCATGAGGAATCCTCCATTAACGTTCCTGCTATCGCTGCTGCCCACGTTATTAAGAGATATATTGCTCAGGCAGCAGATGAACTGTCCTTTGAGGTAAATAATTAAACAGTCCTTGTTGTCATATATAGAAGAGTGTGGTGTGTGCGTGTGCGCCAGAAATATATTCATACGCTTTCAGAATGCTTTGTGTGATGAAGCTTAGACGATTCAGTTAAATACACTGTTGCTGGGTTGGACAGAGGAGTTCAGTCATCTTTAAAATATAGCTTTAACTGGCATTAGTATCTTCTGATTATACTGATACTGCCAAGTATTCTAGCCTGGTCCCTGAGCAGCAGCAGGGACATCTGTACAGCTAATGTTGTACGGTGTATTAAAAGTATGTTAAATCTGTTCAGGAAGACATTCTACGTATGTGTGTATGTGGACGCATGCCCATGTAATTATTCATTGGCCAGTTTTACACAACCTGTTTTCCTGTAAGCAAGCGCATGTCTAAAACCGTTTTTGAGCACTTCTGCTCACAGAAGGAGAAAAAAACCAGATTATCAAAGAACGTAGTGCTTAAAGGGTAGGTGATGATTCAAAACTGTTCTGAAAATCTTACTTGATACAGAACAGGAGCTGCTGTGAAGCAAAGTCATTGAAGATCAGGCCCTGGAATCACTTGAATATCTGGCGCTCTCGTCTGTCCTTCCCAGAAAGCAACGTGTTATGCTCTGATTGTTTGCTAATGTGCGATGTTAGCATAAATGGAGTATTGATAGTATTATACAAAAAAGTATAAAGGAAAACAGTCCGTGCCCGAAGGAGTTTTTGTGATCCTAGTCTTAGCACGCAGAGAAGGAAGTAAAAATCACAGTGGTAGGCTAATGCTGCCAGGGTTTTGTCCTTATTCAGAGTTGAGGCAATTAGTAGTGTACACCAACGAATGGAGCTAATCAGAAAGACATGTGGACATGTCGTCTTCCAAGTTAAAATGCGCACAGTACGGGATACAGGCTGTTAGTCAGTATCTCAATATTAATAAAAGCACTAAGAAGGCACTTCCCGTTTGTAAATCTCACCACTCTGCACCAGCAGGCCAACTTGGCCTTGCAACAGTCAGGTAGTCAGGCAGGTTGTTATTAGGCAGAGCATGCAAGTGGGGAAAGCAAGGCACATGGTGCTTTCCAAGTTTGTATACTGAGAAAACCTTGGCAGAGTAGAAGTGGAATACCATCAGTTGTTTCACAATATTGTGTTCTATTCCCTAACCCACACTGTCTTTTCATATTTAAGCTATTGTTACTTTCTCGTAAGCAATTGTGAAAGTAGCTGACCGTGGCATTTGCTTCTCAGTACTCGGGAAAAATTCTGGTTTCTCTGCTCAGTGTGGTGACAGCATGGTTTCCTGGATGAAAATTTGCCCCACTATTGGTTTGCTGTTCCCTTGAGCAAAGCATTTCACATACCTGTGTCTCAGTTATCCCTATCTGAAAGATGGGGACGTGTTATCTTCTCTGTAAAGCTCTTTGAGAGCCATTAGTGCAAAAAATCAGGTAAAAGTTAGGCGTTACTGTTAATTTTCACCATACCTAGCTGCAGTATTAGGTTAGGATCTATCCATTCTGCTATGGCTTATCTCGTTTTCCTTTATACAGTCCACACAGATCTTGATTCCCATCAAACCAATTTTAGTATTGAATATGCTGATGTCCTTTTGAACTATTTCAGCGTTATATTTTGATGAGAACGAGTAGAGGTTCAGAAAACCTGCTTTGTCTCCCTTAATACTGGTCTTTTTCCTTCCTGCTGCTGTAACATCACGCGGCCTCTCCACTCTTCATTTTTTAATAAAGAAAAATATGTCGTTGTCAGCTTGTGAACTTTTTGCTCTTAACTTTTTGCCATGAAAGGAAACAAGCAGACATATGTAGATGCATACATATAGATATATATGGCACAAAGTAGAAACTACTTCAGCTACTTGAAAATATCTTCCAGCTATCACTGCTTACTTCTCTCTGCAGTTTAATCAGAACACTTCCGTACCCTTTGGCAGACAGCCTGCTGCTTTTGAGAATCATTTCCCTATGAATAGATATAACAGTTATATCCTGTAGGTTGTGTAATGCAGTAAGTCTTCGGCCTCGCAGTTTCATTCTGCAAAGGCAGATGCCTCAAGATTCGCGTTGATGCAGTTGCTCACGAGCTTTGTAATTTCATGCAGCATGGAAGAATGCATTCATTTGAATTGTGCTTTCCTCCTAGCCACATAGCAAGTTTTTGTGACTGATGTTGCAAATCTTTTTCAGGTGGGAGACATTGTGTCTGTTATTGATATGCCTCCAAAGGAGCTGACCACATGGTGGAGAGGCAAACATGGATTTCAGGTAGGCAAAAGCATCAGACTTGATAGTGCAACTTGAATAAAGGCAGGTAAACTCAGTAATACTGTTCAGAGAACTGCTGTGCCTGCCTGTGCTTACTTGTGAATATAAACAGAGTGTCTCTACATTGGAGTAAGAGGACTTCCACTTTCTCTCTGAACTTGAGCTAGAGCAGACGGGGGGGTCTTCATAGGAAAGCTGTCGCTGTACCTATGCAAGGTAGGAAGAGCCGTAACCCTTTGATCTCGATCAACAGCTGGCCTGATGTTAGTAGAAGCTTAAGTTGCACTGCCTCTGAGATAGCTGACACTGTTATCCAAATCATCGCTTTCCTTCCACTATCTAAAAATTAGGTCAGGCAGAACAAAGAGGATTCAG
Organism: Struthio camelus; assembly: GCF_040807025.1. NCBI lineage: Eukaryota > Metazoa > Chordata > Aves > Struthioniformes > Struthionidae > Struthio > Struthio camelus. The sequence continues at coordinate 7,488,074 of NC_090963.1, forward strand.
AGAAAACCGGTTGATAAGACTCTGCAGTTGACTTGGACGAGCCACCCAATTAATCTGTGCTTTCACATCTACGTTTATTAGCAAGTGTTAATACTACTGGTCTCTGTAAAGATTATAGCAGAGATTTAGACTGAATTTTCAGAAGATCCTTAACGCACCTGAGAATCAGGCACAAAACCTTTTGAGTGGAAATGGCTTTTTCCTTATTGTTGGCTTATTCTCCAGCGTGGATTTGCTCTTTAGGAAATGAAAAACAAGGTCTTTATTTGCAAAAGCAAAAAAGCCAGAAGCTACTCAAAGGTGGGGGAGCTGACTTTCTACCTCTTCGCACTGTGGTGTCTCGCTGTTGCAGTTCATTTCACATAAGAGGGATTTTCATGCGCCGGTCTCTGTGCGACTAGATGGAATTTTGAGTTTGCTCTGGAGCAAACTCAGAGGTGACCTGACATATGTAGGTTTTGGCCTGGGAAGTCTTCTCAAAGCACCTCAGATTTTCCCTGACAGACCTTTCTGTGCCAGACCCAGGTGTGGTTCTGCTCTCATTAATACTAGATGTGTGTGCTGCCAGATCACTGAGCAGTGCAAATCCCATCTGGATTGAGTGTTAGTTATACGATTGCATTTCGGTCTGATTAGCCAGAGCACATGGGATAGTTTTTCTTGGCTTTATAGCAGATGTGGGAGTTCAGATAACGTCTCATTTGATGTAAAATTAGAGTAGCATGGACACATGATACCTGATGTGAAATTAAGTTTATTTGTAGAGTTAACACAGTGGTATTTCTGGAACAAACCTGACTCTTCTTAGGCCAGTTTTGAAGAGTGTTTTGTCTTTGCAAGATTTTTGTTCTGATTTAGAAGCTGTAAAGCTGTATTTGTTGTGCTGTCAAAAATTAGTGAAATGGCTTCATATGATCAGGCTATGTCATGTTTGACTTTTGAGGGAATCAGCAAAATAAAGCAGAACTGCCTTGTAGTCTGTGTATGGGGCGCAGGCACTTCGCACAGAGCTGGTTCACTGTGAGCGTACTGTATCGCCATGTAGGGTGTATGTTGCATTACTCTCCGCAAGCTCCCTGCTTTTCATTAGGCTGGTTGAAGTTGTGACTAGCTGTGAAAAGCATCACTGGTGATTAAGGATACCAAGAAGTGAGGGAACTATTTTGCAGTTGTCACGGCCTTCTTGTCCCTCCAGTCTGATCAGAGTAATCCTGTTTTGCTTTCCCAGTACAAAGACATGTTGATGATCAAACCACTTGAAAAGGGGTTTGTCTGCATCCACGCACAGTCAGTCTACTGACACAACAGATCCCAACAGCTGCAGAAGTAGCGTGCCATGTTTTAGCTTAATGGAAAATCAGGGTTGTAATACTCTTGCATCTTAATTTATAAGCCAGAGCCCTTCACAAAGCGACAACTAGAAATATAGCACCTGTAAAATATGTTTCAGTAGCTCTCAGAATGTGTTTGCGCAAATGCAGAAAATGAAGTTGGTGTATTTTAAGAAGTTACTGCTTGTCAGCTGAGATATGGTAACAGACCATCTGTAGGCTTTCTGCTAGTGCTGACTGCAGCATAAAGCTAGTTAGCTTAGAGGTGGGTTTCAACAGCTGTATCTCAGTTGACAGGCAGTAATTTCATAAGCTATGCTAACTCTGTTATTGCTACATAAACATATCTCTTCACATAAGCATGCATCTGATTTGCAGAGATTCCTTTTTCCTCTGAGTTGACAGTTTTTGTCATTTCTTTGAAATGTACGCGTCAGAGCTTTTCATTTCCTGAAACACCAACTATCAAGAGATGCAAATTCTAGTGTTGTACAAAGGTGGGGGGGAAGAGTTTTTAACCTGTGCTTCAAGTTTAAGGACCATTGCTCTGAGTGTACAGAAAAAGCCCATTTCCAGATTTAATGTGGATTTTTGACAGTACTAACTACTGCATTGAAAAGAAATTCAGGGAAAGAGAGCTTATATCTGCTGCTGATACACCAGACCTACAGGTGTGGTACAGTTCAGTAAAGAAGTGTGGTTGATGAATACTTAAAAAGACAACATAGGTGAAGAACATTGTGATAGTAATACCTGTAAGAACTGATAAAGCCGTGCAGCCTTTACAGCATTTATTACAGGCAAATGCTTCTGCAACCAATCAGTTGACCCTGTCACTGTAACTAATAAAATAAATTAACAAAAGACCATCTTGCCAGGTTGCTGTGTTTCTGAGATCAACTGTCACCATGTCCTTCACTGAGACGTGATCCATCGTACAGCATCTCTCCGATTTGAGTCTTATGTTCTTCCTGTGTGATATTCCTTTCTGTATTAGGTTGTGTATAAGGTTATGTTCTTGTTCTGTTTCCTCTAATTGTGGAAGCTGACGGTATGAACAAGATACCTGCTTTCACTGCACTGTTCAAGTGTTCTTTTTTCATGGACTGTTCTGTCCTTCCCTATAGAATTGTAGAATACGTATATACTTCAATTATAATGCCATCCCTTCTTCTACTACTGATTATTCAGATTAGCACAACATGAGACGTTTAAGCAAACGCGTTAAAAGTGTGTCCAAGGGATCTGGGAGAAAAGAAGATTTGTATTAGGAAGGTCAAAAATATTAAGGAACTGTGGGACTGTCAGAACGACTTAAGTTGGGAAGGGAATCCAGAACTGCAAAATGAGTAGCTGGAGGGAGAAGAGCTCAAATCAGGCGATGGATAGAGAGAGATGTTGAGAAAAAGGAAGTAGAATCAAAGGACATTTTGGAAGAAATTTAGGAAATTGAAAGAAAATTTCTTTTTACACAGCTTGAGCATTCGTGCCTTCCAGCTGCCTCTCTCAGGCCTAGGAATCTGAGGGAAAGCAGCTTGACTTGTATGTGTGAGTTACCTCGCATCCTGTGATAGCGCTCTTCTCTGGAAGTCCTTTTAATGGAAAATCCACGTGTAAAATACAGTCTGTGTACAGATAATGTCTGTAGAGTTACCTCATGTCTAGGAGAAGCACCTACAGTCACAGGAGGAAGAGAATACGAACAAAATCGCAGCTAATGGGAAGTAATTTCAGGAGCACTGGCACTGATTTCAAAGGCTTCCCCTCCCCCAGCGTAGTGTAAGGCCAGTGCCAGTGTCAAGTTTTTATTGCTTCACTTGGGGTGGATAATCCCTCCCTGCTCCTTAATCCTCTCCCAGAAAGTTTAAATGATAGATGCATTTTCATGTTTGACAGGAAATGTCTTGTTTCATTAGTGCCAGACCTTTCCCCAGAACGATGGATTGGTGACTACGTAGAGCATCGTGTAACTCCCAGACAGGAGTTGTAAATTGTTTGTGGAGAAGATTGTCCTGCTGTCGCAGTACACAGCACTGTCTGTGGAGCACAGTTTTATTGAATGGATCACAATTTATACAGCAGATCATGTCGTGATAGGACAAAGAGCAAGGCTTCACCAAACATGGAAGAAAATGACTTCTTGACTTAAAGGAATTTTTCTGTTTTTATGCGTGGGGTATACTTTTTTTTTTTTTTTTAGCATGTATTTCTTCTGACCAAGGGAGATTTGTAAGTTAAAGGTTTTACTTTTTTCAATTTTATTATTTATTTATTTAAACCCACTTCACAGTGAATTTTCCCTTGTTACATTACCAGGAAGTGACTATATATGTATGTGAAGGTAGAGCCTTCGAGCAGAAGTGCATTCATTCTTGCACAAACACCCCGTCTATTAGAAAAAATAAAGGGTTTCTCTATGTTGTGCAAATGAGCAGGAAGCAGTTCTACAAACGTCCAAGAGAAAAGCAAACCTGATAGGTTGCAAATATGTACGATTTGAACTAACTGCAGCTAGGATTCAGTAATTTGTTCTTTGCCAGCCAGAGCTATCCTTCAGGAATGCATCACTTTTTTTGTTAATCTTCAAATGTCTGTGACGAAGTTGCGGATGCCCTTCTCCCATTAGCTGATCTAATGGCTACATTGCAACTCTTAGTCCTGTACAGAACAAAACAACCAATTAGGCTTCTTATCATTTTCACTGATTAGAGTAAAGAGATTTTTAAGACATTGTTGCTTGAGCCTTTAATTTGAATGTCCTTAGTGACTCGCTGCTTTCACTGTCAGATTGTTACCTAAATTTACAGCTACCTCCACGTTAACAGCCTTCCAGCTCTCTTTGTTCCCATCTGCTTTTTCTTCATCCTTTGTCTTTTCAGTATGTAACTGTTTGAGACAACTGAACCACCCGGGACAGGTATTCCCTTTGCCCCTTTTTCAGTGCACAACTCCGTTTTGACATTCTTAGTAACTCTTGTAAGGGCTCTTTAAAAATTTAGGACGCGGGTATAGTTTCATTCATTGCACTAGTGCACAACAAGAAGTTACACAACTGCTAGAGGCAACACAAAACACTACACTGGAACGTGTAACTGGGGGTGGAGGGTGGGACTGGACTTTTGGGCATCAACCAGCGCTTACATCAGCTTGAACAGCTTGTGAAACTGCAAACCCGTCGTTTCCAGTCATGTTCCATACTGGACCTGAACGTGGGATTTAAGACTGGATAGATTTCCCCGAAGGGACACGTTCTGTCTTGGATTGATCAGGAGTAGAAGAGGCTGTTAATTGAGAGCATTTGTTTGTTTGTATTTCTCTCGTGCGTGATTTCAAACAGAAATTCTGTAATCAATAAAGTGGCCTGGGAAGGCAGAGCGTATTTATGTGGCTAATGTCACTTTGGAAACACCAGTTCCTAAAGTAAGACATGTAAAGCCAAAGTTTAAATTCTGGTTCATATGCACTGATTTGGGAACTCAGTGCTACCGGCAGCCTTCTGACTGGAGAGTGGTATCACCTGCAAAACAGACAGCGTGAAAGAGCCCCATGGACATGTCAGCAGTGACGTCATTTCTCAGCCAGATGGCCACTGCCATCTGCAGAATGGTGCCAACTGCAGTAACAGATTGGGCCAAATTATGTCTGACTGGATTTGCCGTGAGAAAGAGTTTCCTAGTCTGCACCCATGCACTCTGCTAGATTGAGCAGGGGGTGCCCTTTTCCTGCAGGCAGGCAGCAAAAGTTTGCTTGGGTGTGGGCACCCCTACATGTGAGGTGGCATTTCCCTTGTCATCTCAAGCCACTGAGCACAGCAGGAGTGGATGCATTTGTCTAGCTGAGCAGCAGAGATTTCTCGCACCCCACTGTAGGAGCGCGTGCGACCTTTGGTGGTAATGTTCGGCATGCAGGTGCCTGGTAGCTCAGCCGCTCTGGGAGGTGTGAACGTTAAAAGAAGACAGCCTTTGACCAGCCTCACCAGTTTCCCGAACTACAGCTGGCACACCAGTCAAGTTCCTCACCTATTTTAGAGGGGCACTGGTTAGAAGAGGAAAAGGATTGTTAGCGTCCTCCTCCCTGTTTGTGTTCACGCAAGGCTGAACCCTGTCTTGCCCAAAGAGCACGCTACATTGATGAGGGACATTTTAGGCTGCATGTCTGAATTTCTCTGCCACTGTCTGAGTTTTCTGCATGGTCAGGTAATGAAAAGTGGAAGTGCTTAGGCTAGTGTGTTAAGAACTATATCCTTATTATCAGAGTTGGGGCAGAAAGTAGAACTGTTATGTACTTGAAGTTATGTTTTCAAAAGATGTTTTGGAAATTTTGGGTAGACATAGGAGATCCTAAACTCTGGTAAAGGAGAGCTGAACATCTTAGCCACGAAACTCTTGTAATTCCTTTCATTCAGAAAGAGAATGTCCATGTGGGATTGTGCATGTAAATTATCCGTTCTTAAGCAAAGCAAAGCAGGTCCAGAAAGAAGCACAGGCTTTTGATATATAGGTCTTGAGATGCAACAAAAGAACTGCAGTTGGTCGTTAGTTCATGGATTTATCGTGGCATTGTTTTTTTCATGAAAATTTGTGCCCGGAATATCATGCTTCATAGGAAGGCTCCTCCTAACTTCTGCTCTAATTCTCCTCTATATCGAAGGCCAGAGCGTTGGAGACTGCTTTTCACTTGCAGCCGTTATCAGTACCGTCAGCATCCTGATCTGTACGAGTGCGAAGGGCTCGCTGTTGTGGTTTGGTGTTGGACACGTGCATGATGGAGGACAACTGCGTTCAGTAAATGATTAGAGTGCTTTTGACACTGCCAGAAAGCAGAGGGGAGAATTAAGTAGATTGTCAGGTCCTGAAGTCTCTGACACAGTGTGAAGGATCCTCCTCCTCTTTCATTCAGGTTCCTGGAAGGAGGGTTCCGATGGATTTATTTGTGGCATAAACGGAAGAAAGGGGTGGGGGGAAACTGTGTTGGGGAAGAGAAGGGGGGAGAGAGAGAAAGAGAGACAGACAGAGCTCATGCTTTCTTGTCTAAGAGCGAGAAATGAATGCAATGCTAACGCGTGCGGATCGGAGTGTGTCGTTTGCCTTCCTTGCCTGTACTAGGGAGGTGCTGCTCTGTTTTCAGTGCCCTGGCTGCTAATACAGTTCCCTGGCAAGCAGCATAGGTGAAAAGCCTGCTCCTGAAAGCCGAACTAGCAATGAAAATGTGATGTTTCAGTGTTAGGATTTGCTAGCCCATCATGGTTTAAAACTGGGAGAGATGAATTCTTTGAATGAAATTTAACCCACACTCTAGCTTGTGTTTAAACCAAAAAGGAATCAAAGTATCTCAAACAAATGATGTTTCCTGTGCCATTTATGTTGCTGCTGCTTTCTCATTTGCTTGAATTCCCTCCTCATGCACGGAAAATGATTACTCTTCTTTTGACTCTTTCCCACAAAGCGTTGTACGTCTTCCAGTTTTCGCAGAGTCTGACATAAGATTAAAACAAAGATAAAATAGTAGCTGTTGCAGAAATGTTTGTCTACAACAGCAGCCTGTGCTTTCCTCCCTTGGTTAAGGTGTGCAGAGATTTTTTTTTAACCTTTAGATGACCTTGTACTTATCTAAATATATATTACACTTGCTATTAATTTTAGTATGTTGCCAAATCCTTTAATCCTGGATCAAGCTCTTAACAGTGCCTTACTACGTCTATTGAGATTAACTCTGAGACTAAACTCTTTTATTTATGTAAAACCATGGAAAACTTTCCATGGAAGGAAAAGCAGCAGCTTTTAAGAGGGTGGGAACAAGGTGCAAGTTATGGGTTATGACCCTGAAGATGAGCTCTTGAGGATCTTGGAAGAAAAGCTAAATCAGTCAGAAAATGTAAGCTAGCAGAACTGTTATCAATAAGTTAATATCAGAGAGCTTGTCAAGACTAGCACAGGTGAAAATTCTCTTTCCTGTAAAAGTCCAATCTAATTAACGATTGTGAACATGGCAAAAAGGATATGTTCAGAGCAGGTACCATGTTTTATGTGGGAAACGTTTTGCGATGCTGAGAAGCACTGACAGAACTGTCATGGGACTTGTTTCATTTTTAGATTCATGGTTAATATCATATATGACATCCAGTAATAGGAGAAACATTATATTAACAGTCAGAGGCAAATGAGTTTTTGATTACCGTATGGGATTTTTGGTTGAATTTAGTTCCACCATTTTTCATTATGATTAATGGAAGGTTGGTATCCAAATACTTCAGACTTCTTTACAGATGTCAGGCATAGACTTTGTGGGTTTTTATCATGCAACTGAGAAGAAAAAAGAAAAAGTAAAAAAAGAGTTCTTCAAGCATTGAAAATGAAAGGAACTAATATGCTTCAGCTACGGAGTGCTCCAGATGTGTCGTTTGTGCAATGGTGCTGAGACTTTAACCGGATGTGTACCTTTTCCTAACTTAAAAATTGTCTCCTGCATCTCTTGCACGGGAAATATCTGAGACTCCTAGCTAGAGTAAAGTATTTAAAAATCACATAATGCGTTAGTTTGAAAACCAGTATTTTTGTGTATGTGCTAGTCGGCCTGTGTCTCAACATCTCCTGGCAAAGCAGCAGCTTTTTGCTGTGAGCCATATGATGAAGGACTTTGTATGCCATGCTAGGATTCATGCTGTTTTTCTTGTGCTAATCAGTATATTTCACAAAAATCACCACTGGGTTTATATATCTCAAGAGTGTCATCTCAGGGGCCCATCTATTGGCTTATTGCCATACGTTGTCGTAGCTCTTGACCGAACTGTGTCTGCATGAAGTGGCTTGATGCTTTCAGCTGTCCACATCGCATGCCTGACACAGGGCAGGAAATCCTGCTTCTGGCTTATACAGGGCGTCTCGGAAGGGAGGTTGTCTTTGAATTACATGCCAGTGAATTACAATACAGCGGCTGTGCTGAGTTGGGTGAGAAGGTAGGATCTAAGAGTAAAAGGTCTGGAAATATGAACCGTGGATGAATGTTTCCGAAGGCTCTGGTCTGGCTTAACTTTCACATGGGACAAGCGTAAGGAGGAGGACGCTGTGCAGTGGAGCTCGTTATCGGAGAGAAGACTGGGATGCCGGGAAGTTTAAAACACCTTTCTGTGCAGGGACTCAGCACAAGAATGAGGTATTGGTCAGATCTTAGTCTGAGTCCTTAAGTAGTGAAAGGGGGATAATTTCACTTCTCCCCAGATGTGGGGACTTTAGAGTGGCATGTGAATTTCTGCAGGTGTGTCCTATCTACAGAGCAAATTAAGATCTGCCACGTGATCTAGTCTTTAACCATTATGCTGATGCTCTCCAGCGTTCCTAACCTAGAGGGGATGCAGGAAAAAATGCAATGTTAATGCAGTCCGGGAATGCTGCAAATTGGCATTTGGAACTAATCACTCGCGGGACTTTGCTGTAGGTTGGGCACTCGCAGATGTCTTCACTGTGGGTGATGCTGACAGCAGAGAAGTGGCGTTCTGTGGTTGTCAAAACTTTTTGCATAGCACTGCTATGTGGTGGCCCAGCGAGGGTCATTGCTTTTGAAGCATCTGTAAATATTGGCTAAGGAGATTCTTGCCTCTGGGATTTGTTTCTGGAACATTCTTACTGTTTTGGCGTGATTAGCAGGTACAAAGATAAATCGTAACATGACAGTTCAACAGCTTGTGCTGTATGTTTGTCAGCTGTTCTTGCAAATTATTTTGTCAGTAACGGGGAAGTGGTGCTCTCCTCCCTTTCCTTTGCTGATAGGGAAGGTGAGTTGCAATGGTTGCTCTGGCTTGTCCATGTTGAGAAGCAGATAGGCGAGCACACACACTAGGAGTCCTGGCTCTCATTAGAGGTTTTTTCACTACATCATGCTCTTTCTTCTAAAAATACCTGTGTTTATTTCTAGTCAAATTACTGGGTCCTTTAGTTAAAAATAAAGGTCTCATTTTATTAAGCCTACTTCTAAGACTGAGTTGAATTCACTTTAACCAAAACCACATTGGACTTTTTTAGCAAGATCTTTACGCATGCTTAATTTGAACGCTTCAGGAGTATCACTGATGACCCATGTTCGTCAGCTCAGGCGCACAGTAAGGCTAGTACACGGTACAGAGCTTCACTCATTCAAAGCATCTCCTCTGCGTATCGTAGGAGAATACACTTTTTTCTGTAATGGGACTATACAAACATGCACATATGTCGACCCACATTTAATTTCACTTTTTTTAAAGGAATAAAATGTTAAAGCGCTTGTTAATTTTTTTTGAATTGTGAGTTATTTTGACAGTAAAAAAAAAAAAAAAAAGCCCACAGTGTTGGTGAAATTTGAGTACGAATAATTGAGATGTTAAGAGCTAAGAAGTCTTGCTGTCTTCATTAAATGTCATGTTATATACATGCAGCCAGGTGCAGGAAACCAAGCTTAAGTCTTTCTGTCTCTTCAGTTTCACATGCGATTTAAGGGTGTCTGGCACACTTGTTCTCTCCCCTCTCCATACACACAGTTGCAAGTTGATATCTCTGTCCTGTGTATCAAGCTTAGAAAACAGGTTTATAACATAGTATTTTACAGAACTAATAATTTGGTATGTCGATTTTTTTTGCCTGCATCATTTTGAAAAATTATTATTCTTATGCTGGGTCATTCTAGGTTGGATAATGTTGTGGGGTATCAGGCGAGCACGGTTAGAGGAAAAGGTTACATGTAGCTTCATAAAGGCTATAATTTTACCCAAACTTAACAATTCTGATGTAAAAACCCGGCATTCAGTATTCTGCCTCTCTTTTTATTGCAGGTTGGATTTTTTCCTAGTGAATGTGTTGAACTAATTAATGACAAAGTTCCTCAGTCTGTGACCAATTCTGTGCCAAAACCAGGTATGTATATTTAGTTTTAAGGGGCAGTGAAATAAAACGGGAGTCGTCTTTTCAGTGTTCCATGTTTAATATCTGCTTTATATATGTCATATTATCCTCTGTATGTGTTGATCATCCTTTATACATATCATGTTATCCTCTATATGTGCTGATCATCCACACGTTACCTGTCTCTGAATGGTTGCCATTATTGGATGTCTTTTATCTGCAGTGTTACATAAGCTAGTATCACTGTTCATCTCCTGCATGCTTTGAAAGATTTTAGGCTGGTAAGAATTTTGAGGTTCCTTCAGCAATCCATAACTAACGATTCTGTGCAGCATCCTCAGTCTTGGTGTCTTGAGTGTGTGTGTGTGTGTGTGTGTGTGCGCGCGCATACACACACACGCACATATATAGATATAAATATATATATATGATATTACCCTAACTGTAGTTTGTATATCAAAAGAAGCATTTTGAAATTGCTGATCTTTCTTAAAATGTTATGCAGCAGGCAAGTTGAGCTGATAGTTGGTTAACTGATGAACTGGTGTTCATCTACTTTCTCTGTTTTAATGCTGTTCCTTATCTTAAGAGAGTGGTGATTTGATATGTCAAGGAAAAAAAGATGCAATTCCAAAGCTTGCTATTTTGCCAAGGGAAGTGCATTTCATCAGATATTATGTTAGGACTCGGAGCTTTTGGCTCAGTAGTAAAAAGTCATGGACACTCAAAGCTCTCAGTGTAGTACAATAATCTGCATGCTTCACAGAGCTGACAATTAAGGAGAATACTTTTCTCAGCCATTGCTATCTTCAGTCTTTGTTATTCCTGGGAACATTCAAATGTATTTGTTAGAATCACTGTCACACAAATCGCTGACAATTCAAGACACTGCAGCAGGTGGTCATTCCATAAATCCAGTATCTGCCTCTTGTTGTTTGAAGTTGATCTCTAAATGCTGTGATAGGTCACTACCCTGTAGTCTATCAGCTAAAGCATGTAGACAAGGGCAGCTTTAAACCTGAATACAGGCTAGGCTGACAGAGACAATCATAAGCAAGTGCTTATTGTTAAATATGGCTCAGGCAATTAAATGTCATGCATTGATAGTGAGTAATTTTCTTGCTATGCTCTAATGAGAGAGAATGAAGCAGCATAGATTAACAGATTCTGTTTGACTTTAATAACACTCTAGAGGGTGGATTTCCTCTTTCGGTCCTAGGACACGTTTCTTATAAAGTAGATATAAAAAGCCCAAGTCATATTAAAAGTAATATATTGAAAAATATTGCCATGTCATGAGGCCCTGACTGTTGACCTTCCCTGATAGTTGTTCCATGCGTACAGTTAAAGCCAAAAAACTGCTCCAGAAGAACCCTGATAAGGTTTCAGATTCCAGTATTGCTAGAACTAATGTTGCAGCTGTTTCTATAATCCTTCCCTGCCCTTCTTTTGCACTCAGAATTTATTATACCGTTTCACTGTAGCATTATGCTTTCTGTTTTTTCCACCTTGGGATGTGGCAGCACTTGTATAGGGGAGGCAGATGTCTGTAAGACTCTTCCTCAGCTACAAAAGTCGTGACATGGAAGAAGTAGGAAGGACTTGGTGGGGAGGTTAAGGCATGGTGGGTGTTATGCTGTAGAACTCAAGGAACTCATCTGTCTGGAGGAAAAAAAGAATGTGCAAAATACAGAAGGAGTGAGAAGATAAGGGAAGAAGTCTCCGTTTCCTGATTGGGGTTTCCACTCAGCTGCACAAGCTGGCTTGCGTTGCCAGCACTATACGAGAACGTGGCACAGGGGCAGAAATGAGCTGCTGGAGCACAGTGAGTGGCTTAAGTAAAGTAGCGCTGCCCTGAAATGTGAAATTGGATCCTTCCAAGTGGTTCCTCCAGAGCCTGGCTAAGAATGACATTGGTGGGCTAATGCAGAAGAGCGTGCGTTTTCCTTACCTGGATTCTGTGCATTCTCACCCACGGCTCAAGCTTCTAAGATGTTTCCCATACACTTTAAAATCCCCATAACATAAGTTCCCCCCTTTACCTAAATTTTAAATGTTAGATTGGCTTTTTGCAAGGAATAGAAAGAGGCTTTTCTGAAAGGAACCACTTGGAGCTTTTTTCCTTGCTGGACATTAGCAGGGTATTTGATCCAGAATGAATGTGGAGTTTTAGATTGGGGCTTGATAAGGCATATTTATCAACGTGCAACCTTTTTCTCTTTAATCAAAACATCGTTTGTAGAGCATCTAGGACATTTTGCAGCATAAAGCCCTTTGCCATGAAGGAATTTACAGACGTAGAACTGCTTGTGTTGTTTAATTGTCCATTGATTTGGCTGGACTGAGTAATCTAATGAAAAGCAGATGGAAAGCAGAGAACTTCCTGCCCTGCATTTTTATTATTATTTCTAATTAGAGGTTTTGATTTGCAGAAGTGATGGGGATAACATTTTAATAGAACCATAAAATATTGTATTGGTTTTAAATGCAGTACAAATAATGACTGAAGTTCAAACGTAAATGAAATGCAGGCAGTCAGGGAGGAGAGGTGGCTTTAAATGCAAACTCTGCTTTTACAAACAATGTTTTTCTTTGACTGTGAAAGTGCATGCTCACACCACTGATAATGCAGCCAGTGTCTGAGGCAAATAGAAGGAACACTGACCTTGCAGGAAAACTGTGTCCATTTTATTCAATTCTGAAAGTTCAAAGTAGTAAGAAAGAAGTTTTCTTTGCCTGGAATCGTCTCTGAAATATATTTGACGGTGAAGTTTGGGTTGATAAAACTATCATCTCCTAAAATACTGCTTCTGATGTTAGCGACATAGTAATGGAGACTGGTAACTCACTTTCAATATGAAGTAGGTATACTTGCAGATGTTTATGTGCGCATCTTCGTGTGGGCACGTGAGTGCACGTATGCACACGCTATGATCTGGTAATTAAAGTAGGTTCCATTATTGCTTAATGAAGTTGTTTAGAGTTTTCCTTTTTCAAACTTGGATGTCATTCACAAATGCTAGATTTAGAGGCGCTGAACTTAATTTCAAGTACATTTCAGAATTTATTCTGTGAACAAGCTACCTCAGTACTTGTGGACTCCATTTGTACACATGAAAAAGGCACACGAGGGAGAGAGAGACAAGGTCCTTAGGATTTCCTGGAAGTTACTTGTCGGGTAGTACTTTCCCTTCATTTTCCTACTACGCTGGTGCCCCGAATTTTCTCATGTTCAACGCTGTTAGAAAATCCTTTTTTTCAGGCGAGATGCAAACTGACCTCCTGACTGTTTCTATTTGCTTAAAAACACTGTACAGATCAAGGAGGGTAGCGTGGGCTCAACAAATCCCAGTTTGTTTGAGTGCTTGTGGTTTTCTCCTTTCTTAATTCTTCCTGAATTCTTACTCAGATAGAGTATTCTAATGTTTACTTCTTGATCTAAATTATTATATTGAATTAGTATCCGATATTTTATAGCTAATGCCATTCACTGACAACTTAGCTGAATTTCAGCGTTACTACAGATAGAGTCAGGTCTTCTAGAAAAAGGTTTTTGAAGAGATATGGGATGAACGATTGCATTTGAATTTCAGATAGTCGTCTTAGTGAGAAGTGAATCTTTTAAATATTCATTGTGCTGCTTAGAAGAAATAAAGAATAGCTCTTTTGTTTGTTCCTTCTAAGCAAGCATTTGGGAAGAGCCTGTAGATTGTGGCTGTGTTTTCTCTTCTTGTTCAGTTGTGTCCATCTCTGGTTGGTCTTTTCCAGGAGCTGTGTGTGTGTGTGTGTGTGTGTGTGTTCGTGTTGTCCCTCCTCACCAGTTTTGCCTAGCTAACGGTCACAGGCAGCGTATCTCGGGTGTCTGTTTCGTTCCATTCTTTCTCATACTTCTGGTTATTTGCTGTGGTAGTTTAACTGTATTTCAAATCTCATATCATGTTTCAGCTCACGTGTGCAATTTGTTTCATGTCTTCTGCTAACAAGCAGTGTGTTGCTGTGCATCTCCCCCCGCCTACGTGTGCTCACCAAACCTTTACTCCAGCGTGCCTCAGCCTGACAACTAATGTGAAGGCTTCTGAACACTGCTGCTTTTGGGGGGGCATTTGGTCACAACGGGGAAGCAAAGAATAAAGTTGCAGTTTGCAGTGTGAGAGCTTGAGCTTTAGTGAAGAAATGGGGAATAAGAAGGTAATGTTTGTTTTTTTCAAAACTGTGAACATTTTAAAGAATCAGGGGTCATTTTCACCAATTCCTCAGTCTTGCTTAGGACAAAAGATTGAATAACCCAGCAGCTCTGCCCAACTTTATGGAGGTTTTTTCAAATTCCTGTCTCATCCATTCATTTAATTTAGATTTATCAGGTAAATGTACTTGTATTGTACGAAATTAATGAACTTTTAAAAGATGCTTGTTAGTATTGCAAGCTGTTGTCATTGAAGAATTTTTTTAAATGTAAATAACGGTTTAATCTTGGTCAACACTCTGAATGCAAATAATCCACTGACTTCAGGAGATTTGAAATTTAGGCCTGGATTAGGCAACAGACCACTAGGGGACCTGTGTGGCTATCTCTTCTGACTTCCTGAAGACTCTGGTACAGTCCTGAATGAATTAATTTTAACTGCAAAAATGCAAATTGAGTTACATTCATTGTTTAAGAGCTGTTGCAATCATGGCAGACTCTTGAGAGGCAGTGCCTGCTTTGAAACAGGCTAGCTCCTAATCCCTTGACAAAAAATTGATATTTTATTTAAAAATCAGGAAGAATAAGGTGCAAATAGAATTTACGTTCTGCAGAAGCCCTGGTCGAACAGCCATTTAACACTGCTGGGTGCACAGAGTCTTAGTTAGTGTTTTTATAAGCAAAATATGGAAAGATAACATGTAAGTAATAAGTGTCATTCTTGCTAATCTCACATAAACAAAGCAGTTGTTGGGTGTTTAACACACAACTGTCTCATGAAATCTAAATTAAATGAAAATTTTATTGTGCCAAGACAGGTATATCGTTTCAGTGTGGAAGCAGACAGGGAGTAAACATACTAACGCGCTCCGAGCTGCCAGATCTCGTTCTTGATAGGGCAGACTGAAGATGTGCTCTCAATATTGACAGACCTAAGGACCAATCCTTCAAGAAATCATGTTCTCTCCGCTCCCACGGAGCTCAGATGGAGATGTGAGTGGACAAAGATTTCAGGCCGAAAGGTCAGCAGCGTGAGCGTGAAAACGTTTTATTTAGGTGACTTGCACGCATCTCCACTGTTCTGAAAGGCTATCATGAGTCAATCTGGTGGTCTGTGTGCTTAAAAGAAGACTTCAGCAGGACGATGTCAGCTTGCTTAAACCCTAGATTTGAACTGATCTGGTCTGTGGAGAAGTTATTTCTGGATTCCTACTGACTTTAAATTTTCTTTAATTTAATTTCTTTTTAAGAAAAAAAAGGCCAACAGTTGGGGCTAAGGCATCAAGGGCAAAGTCTCTGCCTTCTCTGTAATGAGTTAATGGAGAAACCCTGTTGTCAAGAGGAAAATGTGGATCTTTGACAATTTTGCTTTCCTTCTTACACAGAATGGAAAGTAAGATAAAGCAACTGCCTGCTTTAGCACCATTAGAAATGGAGCAAAGCTCCATTTACAATGAACCCAATTACGCAAAATCTAAATTTACAAATTTGGGAATTGTTTTCTTTTTTTAAGTGGTTGGCATTGTCCGTGCATATAAAGAAATCTTCCAGTCCTGTTTCTGACTCAACGAAGTACTTAAACATAGGCTTAACCATAAACACATGCTTAGCAGACATTGAGAGCAGTGCAAACAAATCATATGTTCCACTGTGGTGTTCAGCCGGGATGAGCCTTGTGCTGAAAGTTGAAACATGCTAAATGTTTTTTTCAGAACAAGGACGCGTATTGGGTGGGGAATTCCAGGATCCTAATGAATTCCCGAAAGTTTTAGGGAATGAAGCACCAAACAACTTGAAGGATTGGGTCTGTGGTTGTACGCTGCGCTGTATATAGCCGAGCTTTATATGAGTTTAACCCATTTTGAATGGATGCATGTTGTAACCAACTTTTTTGTTTGTTTTTTCTTTTTTTAATTATACCTTCCCAGTCTCCCCTGCCCATGGAGCCCGTCCAGCATCCTGGAGCTACTTCCCCCCTTGTATGTTTTCATTTATTCCTTTTTTCCTCTTTCTCTTTGTCTCTGTCTCTCTCTCTCTTTTTCTTTTTCTTTTTCTTTTAATTCTGTACATGCAGCTCAGTAGCACTGATGCTTTGAAGCATGTTCAGGGAAGCCAAAGCAAAGCTTTAGTCAAACATGTGCCTTTTTAAAGCTCTTTGGACATAAAACAAAAATAGCAGGGAGTTAAAAAAAAACAGCAATTCTAACTCTTTTCTGCTAGAACTGATATGATGTAATTTTTGTATCATTTTGTATCAATAAAACCATAATAAAAAGAAATTGCCCTTTTAAGTGCTGAGCAAACCAAATGAGAATGTCAGTTTGAAGGAAAGAGAAGTTAAAAATTTGCTGATGGAAAGGAGTTAAATAGGGGACTGGCAATCTGTTATTACTCGAGAATCTTCAGAAGCAAAGATTCCTTTTTAAAAATCAGAAGATGGTATTCGTGTTTAGCATTTCACAACTCCCAAAATGAAACTGTGAAGTTATGTGGGAGCGGCTTGCTTACAGAGTCCTGCTGCATCCTGCCATGATCTTGTTTAGGTCCTGCTGGTGCTGATCTAAACCTCCTAACAATAACCTATTGTCAGTAGAATTGGAGACTCTGCCCTGGGATGCTGTTTGGATTTCATAAATCGGCCTTAAAAAAGGATGTTCAAATATCATAGATACAGGCATATGTATGTATATGCTTCCCCCCCCCCCCCCCCAAACACCCACACTTCCCACCTGTTGGCATAGAGACTGTGCTCTGATACACTTGTAGCGTGGGAAACGGGCATGTGGTTCCTGTTCATGGTACTTACTCCGGCAGAGCAGTGTCATTCCCCAGCAGAGCAGTGTGAAGACGTAACTTACTGACCACCGTGCTGAGCACGTGCCAGAATTAGCAAATGCTCCCAAGCCAGAAAGGTGGAGACTTCTAAGAGGAAGGCATAGCTGAGGAGAACGGGGTTTGTTTCCAACGCGATCACGCTGTGCGTGCGTGTGTGGTGGAGGTGCTTCTACTGCATATATCCAGACCACCCCCAAGAAGAGCCAGGGGATATTTAAACTGAGGTAGAGTTTATAAGAGTGAGGGCCAAATTAATTGCTGTGACTGACTGTATCCAATGGTATATAACATGCTGGAAAGTTTGGGGGCAGTCAGAATAGTGAATGCTGGTAAGATCTCAGGAGTTTCCTTTGGACATATAGTTAGGGAGAAAACATCCATCTTAGTCTCTTCCTCTTGTCTAGTCAAGTTCCTTGAACCTATGAGTCCTTCCAAGACGCCATTTCAGCTAAGGTTCGGCAGCAGTTAACTTGAGATAGTAAGGGCAGGGCTGAGTTTTTTGCCCTTTCTAACGTGAAAACAAAGAATGGCTACGCTACGTTCTCCCCGGTTACTTAACCTAGCCTGAAAGGTGAGCTTTCAGAATCTCGCTCCTTTCCAAGCTGACTGTGTAGAGGGAAGAGTTCAACACTAGAGCGGCTACAATACTGCTGCTCAAAGGTATAAGGCTTATTAGTGGTTTTGCTTGTTTTTCATATGAAATTAATTTCCTTTGGCAGCCATGTCCCTTTGTGAGTCATGTAATTGCAACAGAGATTAGAAACTTGGCTATCGCTCCCCACAGAACATCACTAGAGAGATCACGTGCCGCTTCCCTCCCATGCCTGGGCATTCCTCTGTGGTCTGCACTGGTGGTTCTTGTTTGTAATATTTCTGGACATCAAAGATCAGGGTTGCGTATCTTCTGTTTCTAATAATTCAGGAAGATACTTTAAGTATTTTGAAAGCATGGAAGCTTTTAGGTCCTTTTCAGAGTCGGCTAGGGTTAGGGGGATGTTAGTCTCTGTGCTCATGAAGCAGTTTGTAAACGCTGAAGTTCTTTTTAGGCTCCCGAGTTCCCCAGCTAAAACAACAGGAAGCTGAGACCTAGATAGGGAGGCTAGAGCTGAAATATGTTGTTGAAACTGGGACAGAGTTTCTCTGAAAATGAGCTCTAAATCTTGAGTCTCCCAATGATACCAGAGACCATGCTGATGCAAGTTACAGCTCTGTTTAAACATCGCTGATTCTTCTACTAGCGTTTTCCAAAGTAAATTGGGACCTATTTTGTATAATTTTAAAAAACTGTTTACACTGACAATTCTGTTTACACTGATGTGTATACACAATATGTAAGTGTGCTTGCACACTTGGAATTGAGAATTAGACTTCATGGGCTGCAGGCACGCTTGAGTCTGCTTTAAGCCACTTGTTCCGGTACCAGTAGCATCCCCTTTCATCCTCAGCTGCTCAAGTTTTCTCGGGGTTCAAGGTATTTACTCAGCTTATTTCATGTTATCTCGTCTGTTTTGCTTTTCATCCTGTGAACTTGGCATATCTCCATGCACTTCAGTTAGACTTCTTTTTGCACATAAACATTACTAGTTAAGAATACATGAGGTCTAGAATGTGCCGGAGAAGCAACATCCTAGAACCCGTAACACTGAAATCTAGATTCCTGTAGTGCTGTTTCTCTAATTACTGTCTCTACGAATTATTTGTTAGTCTCCTGCAGTCTGTTTCAGCAGATATTTTAATTTGTTTGTCCTTTCTCTTACCTTCTGTCTGTTCCTCTGCCCTCCTCCCACCTGACCTTAATCACGTGCAGATTTGGAGATGGATAGTGTAAAGCCAGGTTCTGCATATGTTACAAAGACTCTGAACCAGTCCCAGCTGAGCTCAGGTAGAGCCCATTATGTACAATTAGTCTCTCAGTGTCCTAACCACCTCTAACACTGTATGTGATAGCAGTAACTATTTACTAACACCCTAGGTTTGATGACAGAAGCTAGATGTAGTTGCAATAGATTATATTAGTCCTTTTTTAGTATCTGATGGCTAGAAAAGTCAATGCCTGATTCTAGGAAGCCTTCTTACTGCAAGCAGATTTTATGCAAGTGATTTAATTCAAGTCAGTGGGTCCAGATCTTAAGAGTATGGGTTTACAAGACTGGGTCTTGCAGTCTGCATGCTATCTATTCTGTCAGTGGCTAAGTGGCCATTAGTCTGTATGATAAATTAGGGTGCTCTTTTTTTGTGTGTGGCTGCAAAATTTCTAAACATAAAGTGTGCTTTCTTCCCCAGTGCTTTTGATTTGTGCCTCTGAAACATATATCTGAAGAGTGTGCCAGACCCTCTTTGACCATGTTCTGGAGGAAAGAACTTGCTCAAATAAGAGAGAAAAGAATTGTGGTTAAATACTATAGTTTTATGGCAGCATAAACGACCCTAATGTGGAGCCAGTTGCACAGTGATAGCGGAAAACAACTGTGTTGTGTTGTCATTGTCATGACAACATTGCTACAGCTTTTCAGAACTCACATTAGGTAATATTAAAAGTGTTCCAGTGGAGCTGAGGAGCTGAGATATGTCTCTGGTAGATTTTATGTACTTACACAGTTTGATCACCAGTTATAGAGAGATGCTTAGTGATAGAGGTTTTTTTTTTTTTTTTAATTTCAATAAATCATATCTGAGATTATTTTCTCCTGGATCTCCTAAGTGCATCGGAGGAAAGTATAAATGGAATTTTATTAAAGACTGAGTAAGCATGTAACTTTTGGTTTCCAGCAGGCCAGATCATAGCTTTATAGTAACAGCAGGTAATATGTCATATTGCTTGCAAAGTACTGTAGTGTTCAGATAGCATGTTGTCCCCTCAGGTCCCTCTGTTTCATCTAGTTCCTTTGTACTGAGGTTTAAATGAATCTGCATGGCAACTGTACCTTTCATATAGAGTGTCCCAATGTATTCTTTGGGTATAATGAATAGGTTAATGGATATTTGATATTGAAGTGATGCTAGTAAGTATAGCTCATCAGAGCTCACATGGGTCCTGATGTCCACAACACTGGTACTATGTTTTTTTTTCCTTCCAGCATGTGACAGCTTGTTAAGGAGGCCAATGTGTGTGCAATTAGGTGATTTTAAGTGCTTGCTAAGTGCCAGGCATTATTTCTGACTGTGTTTCAACTGATTGCAAATCTTCTTTGTTGCTGCCTATGTGTAAAGCTCACACAGCTGCCTCAGCTCTCCCTATGCTGAAATCCTTGTCTGTACTTCCCGTGTGACATTCTGAAGTCACCAGAGGAGGATTTATTTTTTAACTAGGCTTTAATGCTTTTTTTTCTTTTATGAAAGTGGTTTGTTTGATGCTTGCTTTAAAAAGTATATTTTTAGCAGTATTATTTTGCTGGTAGTTTGCATCTTGGAAATGTTAGGAATGCCAAACTGAGTCTTCCATAATTATGCTGAATTGCTTGCTTTTTCAGTGCAGTGAATTCTGATATAGACTTATTATTCTGATATGACTTATTACTCTGAATCGTTCCAGTGATTACCTGTAATGTTTAGGAGATGGGGATTTATTGCCATAACTACTCAGGACTGTACACAGCTGTGACATACGCTATAGCAATGGTTTGTTTGTCTTTTTAGCTCTTTAAATTCATGTGCAGAATTGAAGTACAGATCAGAGCTGCAGCAATATTTTCTTGTTATTGCTTCATTTCCCAGGAGTCTTCCTTTCTCTTTGCTCTCCCTCCTGTATTTGAAGCGATTCTTTCCCCTTCTTCTTTCCTTCCCATTTTTTGGCAGGAATAGAAAGGGACCAGAACTGTGGGCCGATCTGTGGAAATGTTGCTATATTCAGGATTCATCTGGTCTCCTATGAAAGTTGCCCTGTAAAATCTGTGATTCCACTGGAAAATATGAGTTTGAGAGGACAGCTTCCTAGAGCTTGTATTCTAGGCACAGATATTAAAAGAAAGCCAACTCTGAATTACAGATTCTCTGTTTATTGGAAAACTAAGCATCACTCTGTAGTCCGAATTTGATTTTGGCCTAGAATGACAAACACTTTGATTCAGGACTAGATCGAGCTTTTCAAGCTGTTGTTATAAAATGCATATTTTGTCAGTTTTTCCTTTAGAAGACTACTACAAGGGAGTTAGGTGTCCAAGTTCCATAAAATTTGGGGGTAAGTCTTGTGAAAGTCCTGTCCAGGTTGCTAGCTCATGAAGTCAGAATATACACTTCAGTAACTTCCTTTTGGGGATGGCATTAGGCATAGCTCGAGTAGACAGTTGCTGAATGTGGCAAAGGAGCTACAGAAACAAACATCTGTGGGCTTAATCCAGGGTCTACCAGCCCCAAGTTGCATTTCTGCCTCCCCCCAGCTGGTACAGAAGAGCATCCCAACAACAGCCACATAGCGTCTTGCGCTGGCTACCAAAGAGTCTCTCTTCAGCCCGGTCGGGGGGAATGAATTTCACAGAAGTTGATTTTTGCTCACGCAAGCCGAGAAGCGTCAAGCTGTGTGTTACTTTTGCTTCCTCAGCATTAGTTGCAGAGAAGGAACAGGCAGCCCTGTGCATCTGAGTCCGCTGCTTCAGTGCTCTGGAGTTTCTTTTCTTTTCCCCAGATCCTGCCCTGTGCAAGGAAAAAGAAGGGAGCACAGTAACCCCTGTGGCTTTGCCCAGAGGCAGCCCATTGATGTGCAGGATTTCCAATATAGGTTGTATAGCTGAAGCTAAATGCCCCATTTTCCTTTTGTGGGAGAGCAAGTTTTTAATACGTTTTCCTTTAGAGCTGCATGAAAAGCCACCTGGGGATTACCAAGGTTGCTCCATAATTTATCTTTTAAGGAAGTTGCAGGTATCAAGAGAGCTGGAGGTACCTATGGATTCAGCTATTTGTGAATGCCAATTTGGGCAGTCCGCTGTCCAGCGGTGGATTTTCTTGGGGCTTAAAAAAGACCTTCAAAGTTAAAAAGTATCAAACATATTTTCTGCATGCAGCTATGAACCTGTGACTATGAGAACATATTTCTAGATGGAACTTGGTTTTGAATTTAGTCTTTAGTGGCAGATCTGAAATACTTTTCCTGTCCATGTTAATAAAATCTATAAATCCTGGCTAGCTTATAAGTGAGGGACAAGCAAAAATTTTAAGTGTCTCAGATAAATTCCTAAGACTACACAGCATTGGGAGGTCAGTGTATTTTTTTTCTTCTTTCCTAATCCTTTAATCCTTTAATAGTGCAGATGTTTTCTGGCAGCAGTAGTAAGAAGAAAGCATACATTTTGGCAGTGCTTTTTAAGCACCCATGGTTATTTTTCTTACCCACAGACGCCATGGAGGCTTAGGTAATGTTTGTGATTGATGCAATATTTGTAACCTGAACAAATTGATATTTTTATAGCATTTCCTAGGTGCTATGGAAACATGTTTAGATGGTTATCAGATATTTGTGTGTAAATCGGTTACAGTTTTCTTTAGAAAAGTACACATTTTTGTTTACCAATATGAATATTAACCAAATCCAGCAATGAACGTACTGAAAATGGAAATCTGCTAGTTGCTTTCTGGCCTGTACAAGACTACGTAACCACTTTTAATAGTGTTACTGTATCAAAGTGGTTGTGGAGGATATAGCTCCCATTTTTTACTCTTTGGGATTCATACGCATGCACACTCTTACTTGTTGGTAAGAAGATCTCAGAGCTGCCTATTTCGGTTTAGCCCGAAACCCTTCCCAAATGACTTAAATGAATTTGGAAAGGATGTGTTTATCCCTAAATAAAAAGGTCAACAGAATGAATTATATTGGTATAGCTACTTAAGTTTAAATCGGCTCTGGGACGTTTGGGGGGAGTTTCTGTCTGCACAGCAGAGGAATACAACTGCATCCTCTGTCAGGCCAGGTTTCTCCAGCCTCTCTTTAGAGAGGGCTCCATTTGAATGAAGGGAGTTTTCCCTGTAGCAGAACAGAGATTTGGATATTAGCACTGTGTCTGAACGATCAAGAGAAGTAGGGCCAAAGGCAGAGGAAGCTTGGCCAGGCAGGAAACTTTGTGGTTTGGGGGAAGAGCTGGAGGGAGAGGAGGAGAAGTCTGAGCTAAACCCCAGAGGGTGTCTGAAAGTTCTGGGGACCCGAGATGGAGAGATGGACACAGTTTGTGTTGTTGTCTCATTTAGATCTTTTTTTCTTGTTTTAGCTGAAGTAAAAAGAGAGTTTTCTCATCAGCTGTGAAACCTGCTTGTCTTCTCCCTCCTTTATCCCCAACAAGGGGGGAGCCTTTGTAATTGCAGAAACAAAGGCCATGTGGGCAAAGCGAGCAGCTTAGGGATAAGTTATTTCACATGAGCTTTGCCTCGTACCCTGTGTAATCATTCGCACCCGTGCCGAGTGAGTGAAAAAGGTG
Organism: Struthio camelus; assembly: GCF_040807025.1. Classification (NCBI taxonomy): domain Eukaryota; kingdom Metazoa; phylum Chordata; class Aves; order Struthioniformes; family Struthionidae; genus Struthio; species Struthio camelus. The sequence continues at coordinate 7,511,697 of NC_090963.1, forward strand.
ATTGCTCTAGTGACCTTATGCCTGCTTTGTACAATATCAGTAACAGCACAGGGGCAGGGCATATCAGTGAATGGGGGCTCTGTCTCCAACCTCGGGGCCAGATTTCCACTACTGTTTTTCCTAGCATAGCTGAGTCCTCTCTGAGTATGAAAAAGGTCACACCCAGAGCTGACAGAGCTGATCTGGCAGCAAAACATTTCAAAAACAAAACAAAAAACAAAAACAAACCCCTAAACACTCGGTGCTGGTGTAGGCACAGCTGTCCTGGCAGGAGAGCCCTTTTGTCCAGCTTAGGTTATGTCAAGGAGCTGGTAGTGCTCAGCCAGTTTAAAAAGTCTTCTCTCAACATATGCTGCATCTCCACTGGGAGGCACTAATGGTGTAATTACAGCATGGGAAGTAAACCCTGAGTCTCCTGAAGTTACAGGGAAAGGCATGTAACACAGGTAGAAGGAAGAGCGAGATTCGTTTCTGTATTCCCTTCAGTGCAATTTCTTCCTAGTAGGTGGTCACTCATAGCCTCTGAGGCTTGCTGAAGAAGTTGAACCCATAGACAGCAGCTTCAGGCTTTCCTAAGTTTGACACTGAGTTTTGTGGCAAGTTTTGGCCACGTTTCCTGGAGAATTTGAATTGAGAAAGAAGGCAAGCGTGGCATCTTAGTCTATGCACAAGCTGTATGCATCAGTGCAGAAATAATCATGTAGATCTGTGCGTTCTGCAGGTAAGAAAGAGATATGTTAGTGTTCCTGATACCGAAATATTCATGGGCTGGCATGCTTAAAATTTTTTGAGGGGCTGAATCCACCGGAATAAGATGACTACTTGTGAAATAAAGCGGTAAAACTTGTCTGAATGCAGGAGTGTTGGAGGCACCAGTGTGCTATTAATAAGGCCAGCTTTCTTTTCACATGCTCCGTGCTTGTTTCTCGCTCTGCCTGCTCTCCACTTATTCAGTTTGGGGGGGGGGGGGGGGTTGTTATTTTTAAACTGGATTTTTTTTTTTTTCTTCTCTCACAAGCTCTGTCAAAGTGGGACTTAACTCTATTAATAGATGGCTTGAGCAAAACTCCATGGTTATTAAAAGAGCTTTGAAATCCAGCAAAAAGGTAGTTTGTTCTGTGCTTTTCCTGTTCTTTTTTCTGAATAGTTATGTGCCGCTGCAAATTAGTGTGGGAGCCAAGTTGTCAATCAGAAATGCTTTCAGGGAGCTTTAACCTTAGGTGACAGCAGGTAGCTCTGGTCTCTTCTTGCATTGGCACGTGGGTTTACGAGGGGTCATGCCGGTGCGTACCTCCCATCTCCAGTGAGAACCCGGCCCTGTTAAGTGCCCATGAGCTGAGCAGCTTCGCTGGTGCCTCCCTGTCACCAAAGGAGTGGTGCTTGGGCTCTGGCTGCATCTGGCTCTTAGCTATCAATGGTGTTGCTACATCTGCAAGAAGGTGCCTTCATGTGTGTAAGAATCTATGTAACTATATAAATTAATGCTAAAAGTGAGGGGAGCTGGAAAATACAGACTGGCCAGGCCATGATATGTCTGTTTGGCTTTCTGAGAGGGTACCATTTGGGGCATGGCTATGGGGTATGTTTGGAAAGAATCCTTAAGTGAGCACACAGAGAGGCATACCTTCCACTGCTTGTACGAGATCTATGGGATGTCTGATTATTTCCACCAGAAGTCCTACGCAAGCACCCAAGGCAAGACTGCTCCTCTCGCTCTGTCCCTGTCTCTCCGTGTCTCGCTCTTCTCCGTGCTCCTCTTCTCCTCTCCTCTGGTAGTGAATTGAAACTGCTGCAAAGTGTAGATCATAACATTACTCTGGCTTTTAGGTCTTGCTTCACTAGCTCGTGAATGAGCTTGTCTGTGACTAATTCAGAAGACTTTGCTGATCTGAAGTTTCATTTGCAGGATTTTTTTTAAGAACTTGTCTCAATGCTGTGCTCAATCTTCTTCAGCATTTAATCCTATAACTGCAGTATGTATGAAGCTTGCATCTAATTTTTGACTTGTTCTCATGGGAACTTGCTTTTGCTGAAGGAAAGGCAAATGAAAGGCTTCTGCTATCCACATGGCTATGTATCATTTCTAACTGCTTTTTACCTTTTGATTGAAGTATTTGGAGCATTCATTTCGTGCAAACCTGGACATCCGCAGCAGATCATGGCTCCGTCCACAAAGAAAAACACGCACAAAAAAAGTCACCGTAGTAGTGTCCAGCTGTGACAGGAGACATTTGTGGCAAACCTAGTTCCTGAGAGCTCTGTGAAGGAAAGTTTTGAGGTTATCCCATGCCGGCCTATTGCATGGTGGGCTGCTTTGTTAGGCTTTTTTTAATCCCCCAGTCTACCTTCATCTATCACCTTAGTTTCTCCCAAAATCCTGTAAACAGAGAGGTGGGTTGTTTATTGGAGTGGTGCGTATTTTAGGAGTAGTAGGCTGCAGGGTAAATGTAGCTGAGTAAGAAATGGCACTGAAAAATATTGGCTGCCTAACTTCTAATAACGGCTGAAACTTCCTTCAGTGGTTGAATTTGCAAAACCAGAAAATGGAAAAAGCGACAGAGTATATTAATAACATTTTCTAGGTTTCACTGCCTCCGCAGTACTTCTGTCTAAAGTAACTTTTAGAGAATAGGTTAAACTTTTTCAGAAAACTTTAAGGCTTGAATTTGTGAAAAGTGTGTGGACGGAGCCTTTTTGTCTGTGATTTCAAATCCTTGTTTTCATTAACTGTGTTTAAAAGACATTTATTATCTACCTCTCCCGCTCCATTACAAGTTGATGAATGTGTAAGTAGCGGAGAATGCATCTCTCTCACTTTTTTTTTATTCCTTAAAATGATCCAGCAAAATAAATTAGGAACAGAAAATGAGATCCACATGTGAAGAGTACTTCATTATTATCAATCAAGAGGATGAGAAAAAGAAAGAGGGCATCCCAGTGCTGTTCAGTATGGCCAGCACGGCCCGTAAGCCGCAGAACCAGAGGAAGGAAAGCTGTATCTGTGTGGGGGTGTGAACAAGATCTTTAGCTGTGGTGCTGTGTTGTGCTAAGAGCAGTCTTGTTGCTTCCAGGTGCGGAAGAGCCATATCCAGAACTGCTCGGCTTTCGTTCCTGAAAGACAGACATTTTGTAACAAGCGTTAGGTATTTTTCTTTACATGCAACAACGAACTACAGCCGGGAGAAGAGGTGTACCATCTGGAAGTCATGTGGGGAAAATTAAACCTGCGCATTATCATGTGGCTATTTAAATATTATTATAAAAATATGAAGGGTCAGAGTGGCTGAGTGAGACCTGTAAAAATTAGTCTCTCTGCCAGTATAAACTCTGTTGTAAGAATACTTTCAGCATTGTGTGCAAAATGTATCTAAATTCTTACATTTGATGATATTTCCTCAAACCAGATAGGTCCCCCTTTAAAATACGCGTTGTAGACTGTGTAGTAAAGTATCTCTTTAAGCGCTGCTGATGACCAGAGCAATAATCTCCAAAGGCAATAGCCAAATTTACAGCTGAGAATAGTAGAGGGAACGCTGTATTATTGGTGATGCAGCTGTTACATTCCTGCTCTGATTAGCAAAAACAGAATAGTGGGACCTGTAGTCTTAGTCTGAAACCCCTCTGAGCACCAGCAAACTGTGCAAACTAGAACAGTTTGTCTCCCTACGTGGTTAATCAGCCTTGCGGGATTCTGCCCCCCCCCCCCCCCCCGGCCCTACATAGAGTAAAAAACAAAGGAACAAGCTGATTTAGAGATCATACAACACATTATCCTGACAGTTTTGAGTAGCTGACATTACTACTCCGCAATTCTGGGGTTTTTTTCTGTTTTGAATTGATGTATGTGCGTTTTACATGTGAATTTTTAATAGCATTGTTTCTGCGGCATTCACTCCCCATTTGTGTTGGGATTTTACTAATTGTTATCAGACTGATTTGATGGGGAAAGCATTCCTGGAATGTAAAGTTGGTACCAGGAAGAACATTTTGGATTCAAAATTAGGCACATATAGAGCTGGATTTTAGGAGTCATGCTTGGCTGCTAAGAAAAAAAGTTACATGATACTATGATCGTGGTCTAAGCTAAACAATTCCGGTGATAAATACCAAATATAATAAGTAGCTGGAGAACAAGTATTATTTGGAGATACGATTTGGCAAATAATTCTGGGGGGAGAGAGGGGGAGATTTGCTTGATGAGGAACTGTGAACACCAGAAGAAATGAGTTTTACCTGCCTGATTAACAGGATATCTGCATAAGTAGAAGCAGATTCCTCTTTAATCCTTCTGACCCTGAGGTTGCCCAACTTATCGAGTGATCCTGCATTTAAAAGTGTGTGACAGCAGTTACTGAGACTGATAAACTCCACTGCAGCCTTGTCTGAACTGGAGGGGCTCAGGGTCAGGGTGGTTACACAGAACAGGAATAGTGCTTATTCCTCAGGCATGCAATGAATGCAGGTAACACCACCAGCTTCTCTGGCACTACTCAACACGCGGGAAAAGGCTGTGTCCACCTTGGGAAGATTCAGTTTAACGTTGCGGTGCCCCGTGACCCTCGTGGTTTCTGTCCCCGTTGCTGGGTGCTGGCCTTGGCGTAGCTGAGAAGGGGCGCAATATCTGGAGGTAAAGCCGAGTTTCCATGTTGTGCTCTCTGCTCTGGGCTGTGGTGTGCTGATACAGCTGTTTGTGGAGCTGGGCTGTAAACTAGGTCACTGTGAAATGATCCGTGTCTTTTTGTTTTTAAATAACAAAGCTGGAGAAAACTTTTAATTTAGATTATTTCAGTGATCTGATCAACGTGGCCCCAAACGGTGCTGGTTAACTCCAGAGGTGGGAGAGGGCATAATTTCTTTAGCGTTGTAACGGGATTAACAGAACGTGCACCCTAGGTGCAAAGAGTCTGTGCTGTCCCGAGCTGCGCTCAGGGCGGACAGGGCTCGCCGGGTGCTTGGCCCAACCCCTGTCCAGTTGGCAAGTTTGGGCATGCGTTCACTCAAGCGTTCAGGCGTGCTCAGGAGCTCTCCTTTCCTTTTAGACATGCTGAGACAACCTTTTAGCATGGATTTGAGGATTTGCAGTGTGAATGGTGAGTGAGACCTGCGCTTAACTGTGCAGACTTACTGCTGACCTCTGCAGTCTTTATGCAGTTGGCCTTTGGCCTTTACTGCAGCGTTCCTCTGTGGTCTTTGGGGCATGAAGGTGCGTTTAGTTCTGTGGACAATTTTGAACGTAGCGCTGCTGGCTCGCATTTCAGAAGTGTTTCCTGTTCTTGGGGTGTGTGGGTGTTTTGTTTTTTTCGGAGGTCCTGGAAAGCTAGAAGAGCACGGCTAGCCTGGGTCCGTTCTGGTAACAGAGGTTGGCAGGAGGTCATGGGTGATATTAAGAGAAAGCAGAGACCTGATATTGCCCAGGTGGAGCTGTTTTGCTTTCCCTCCCCTTTCCATCCGGCACCCTTTGTCCACCGATGGACTGAGGGCTGGCCGGGGCTGGAAGAGCCACCAGGGATGGCCGCAGCAGCACCAGCCAGCCGGGCCCCTGTGCCCGGACCCGTTTGGGACGAGCAGAGGCAGCTCGGCCTCTCCGAGAGCCCAGGGGCCAGGCTGCACCGGCAAGGCGGCCCTGCCCCGAGGGCAGCGTGGCGCCTCCGCGCTGCTGCCCGCGGGCCGCGCCGGGGAGGGGGCCGGCGGCGGCGCCGCAGCTGCGCCCCGCGCTGCCTGATTGCCGAGGGCGCCGCGGCCGAGGAGCGGAGCGGAGCGGGGCTGCCCGGCCCCGCGGCCCCCCGCCAGCCGCGGCCCCGGGGGGCTAGGGCCGCCCGTCGGGGCGGGCAGGCGGCTTGCGCCGTGCCCCGCTCGTCGGCTGAGGTGGGGCGGCTGCCCGGGCAGGCGGCTGCGTGTCCCGGGGGTCCCCCCGGAGGCGGGGAAGCGGGGGCGGCCCCCTCTCGGCGCCTGGGAGCAAACCGCAGCGTCCGAGGGGACCCGCGGCGGCGGCCGCCAGGCAGACGCTGCGGGCGGCACCTGCGGGAGGTGGAGCCCGGCCGGCGGGGCCGGTTCTCCCGGGGAGGGGCCTGGCGGGGCGGCGGAGGCGGTGTGCTCGCACCGCGCACCTCCCGGGCTGGCCGGCTGCGCCCGCCGCGGGGCCGCCTCCGCCGCGCCGGCTCCAGCTCGCCCCCTCCGCGCTCGGCCGCAGCCGCCCGGGGCTCCGTGCCGCGGCCTGGGCGCTCGGCCGGACGCTGCCGCGGGAGCGATCTGCTGGCCCCCGACGACGAGAGGAAGGTAGGAGAGGGCTCTTCTCTTCCCCCTTGCTCTAGCGCTTTCCTTATGTAAGACTCGCAGAGTATTTTTAGGTTTCTGCGCCCACTTGTTGCTTAGTAACTTGCCAGCTATTCAGTTTGCTGTTTGGGGAAATTAATGTCTTGGCTTTCTCTTTTCTGGCAAGGTGGCATCAGGAAAGAGGCTGCTTGGCACGTATCTGGAGTTAAAGACCCCCCAACTGGGCACAGCAGCCCTGTCGATGCCAGGCTGTGCTATGAGGTTTCCTGGGCACTGACATGCATGGCACGGGACACTGTGCCAGGAGCGGGACTTGATCTTCTAAAGGGCTAACAAAATCGAGGCTCTCAAGTGACCTCTGCCATGGAGGGGTAGCCTGTCTCACCGTGATCACGTTTTTAGCCAGATGAAAAAATACCTGTTACTCAAAATGCTCATCAACACTTGCTCATCTGACACTGCGACTTCTGGACGTAGACAGACTTTTTCCTGCTATGGGAGGTCCTCAGGGATCTGTGCTCTTGGGCAGGTTGCCTGGTTTTGTGGTTGGCTTCTCCTGCTAGCCAAAAGCTGACTGAAGCATGCATAACTACCCCCCCCCCCCCCCCCCCGGGATTAATTGTTTTACTGCTGTTTCCCTTTCACTAATCTCTGTCTTCAGGTTGAGCCTTTCTGCTTACTAGGTTGATAGTCATAAACTGTTTTATTGTGCATAGACCAGGATCATGGGCGTGTAGCAAACCGGTGGTGTTAAAGGGAGTGTCTTTAATATCTGTGTTAATTTGTGCTGTGTTTTGCCTCCCACCAAAATCAGAGGGGAGAAGGAATTTGAGAAATCGGAGCTCCCAGGCCCCCTCCCGCATGTCCAAGTATGCTGTGCCCGTCCTTTGGGTTGCAGAGATCTGAGATCCCTGCTTCCTGCTCAGATTTATACCTAGCTCCCAAAGAGGCAGCTGACAGATGGGAATGTCTAGAATTTGAATTTCAATAGGTTTTTGCATATTGCTTTATCCTTTTGTTTTCCTTCCCTCCGTAAACTAGGACTCGGAGAACATCGGATGCATTCCTAAGCATTAATATTATTGATGCTATTGTTCAGAAGAAGGGGGCTTCCCATTTGAAAATGCTAGTCCATTGTTTGCTGGAGTCCCAGGGCAGTGAGTGTGCACTCTGAAAAATAAATTCCCATGGAGGCTAGTTACTGTGATCATAGTAGGTACTTTACAAACAGGCATGGCTCGTCTGTTCATATTTGTTCAGAATGCCTCCTAGAAGCTATAGTCCATTTTAAGGACTAAACGCCCTGCAGGATCTTATTATTTATGGCAGGAGACAGGAGGCCGCCTCTTTCCGCTCTTCCCCAGACCTCCTTTGTTTGGGGCACCCACAGGCATGATAAAGAGTCTCATTTAAAATCAAAGCTCTGGACTGGTAAGATAAAGGAAAAGAGTAAAGCATGCATAGCAATACCATATCTGCATTCCTAAGACTTAAAAAGTAGATTTAGCTTACTGCAAATCCCTAAACATACTGTTCCCAATTTTCATTTTCAGTAAAGCTTTTTTACGCTTCTTGGGCAGTGTAAAGATGAAGTATGCGAAGGTGTAATTTTCATCGTCTTTAAAGCTGTTGTATCCTGCCGGTGCTGTGTAATGGCTAAAGTATATACAGTTTAGAAAGTCAGAGCTGTAAATAGAAAAAGCACCAGAACGATGTCAGTGTTGGAACAGTAGGGCACTGCAATTTGAAAGTAGCTGGTCTGGATCGTAAACAACTGCCCTCTGGCTAATGGAAATAGAGATGTGAATCTTTTGAGAAGGAATTGGGAGCGTAGTAATAATGTTACTTGTCATTCTGGGAGTGCCACATACTTCAGAAGAGTTTCTAAGATGAGGATCGAGTTAACGTCTGTGCCGTGTGGTTTAGGGAAAGGGAGGTATTGTGCTTTGACCTCAGTCTCCTCCTTTTTCCAGATGGATTGCTCATATCCCTTCCTGATGGAATAACAGGGTTCTTTTCCCAGTGTCTTCCCAAGGCCTCCCATAAGAGCAAACACCTTTCAGTCCAGGATTGGGCTCCTTTGTACAGCTGCCAACCCCCTAATTAAGCATCTTTTGCTGTTTGTTGATTTGTGTCAGATCTTTGTGTCAGATGAAAATCACTTGCCTCCTCCCACCTCGAAGACTAGAGTGTGCTGCCATGCAAAACTGGAGTAACTTGACTGCAGTCACTCCAGTTATCCTGGTTTAACCGATGTCAGAATTGGGCTGGACCATGATTTTTGTCCAAATGCCTAGTGAAATCTCTGAGCTGTGTGTGAATGTCCGAAGTACTTGATGTTATTCAGGATCGGCTGTGGTTACTGTCAAGTTCTGGGAATCTTCTGCAGCACCACTACCATTTGTATTGGAAGTAGAAATAGTGTGGATGACGCTCAGGCAGCCGTACTGTAACTTCATTTAGACCTGTTCTGAAGCCTTTTTCATCAAGGAATGATGCTGCATGGAACATGTGACTCGTGTTTTACAGGCAGTAAGAGGGAGGGAGGGCAAAGGCAGTTTATGATAAGTCTTCAAATAGGTATGAGGTTGAGAACAGTTGATTCTCTCTTTCTCTGAAGCGATGTCTGCCATAGGCAGTACAATAAGTATTTGGTTTAGACTGTATTAAAAGGAGGCTGAGGTCAGCCATGTAAGGACAGTTAACCACTAAAGTAATTACCTATGGGGAACGTGGCAATTTCATCACTGGAGACTGTCGAGGTGGATAAACTTCTGGCAGAGTTGGCTGAGTGAGTTGAACCTGCATTGGTGTACAGAGATGGCTTAGGTGACATCTTGGCTCTCGACTGTCCCTTCTGACCTGTTTATTTGCAAGTATCTGGTGAGTATTTAATACACAATTATCTGGTCGGTGTTGGTGCTCTCCATAATGCTGCTGCTGCACCACTTGAGATTCAAGGGAAGAAGCTGCTAACTAGCTTCAGGAATACCTTTCATGAGACGTAGGGTATCACCGTAGGACTTGTTCTGAAGAAGGATGTCTTCTCAAACTGTATGAGTTGTGTAAGTATTAGCGATAGACTCAAATTACAGTATCCCATTCTCTCTAGAGCAAATTTAGTGTTACGCTAAGGCTTCAGGACATTTTAATTTCAAGGGCTTACATGTATATGGGTTTAATGTGTGCTTGGGTATGCCCAGTCAAGTGACTGTGATAACTCCAGGTGAACATAGATGAAAGACCAACACTGCCTCCCTGCTGGACAGGTCAGACATTTGGTTATGATGCTAGTAATTTAATTACCTGAGTCAGAACTTACTTTTCAAAAGGATCATTAATCTCCGAGATAAGAGAAATAAGCAAAAGAACTGCATTAAACTCTGCTGCGGCGAGCAGAGGTTTAGCAAAACCTCTGCTGAATGAATGAGAAAGACAGAAACAAGATATTGCAGGTCTCTCTGGGTTTTTTTCCCCCTAGCTCTACATTTTCCAGTTTTCTCCTCTTGTCTCCCACTCCTGCTGTCGGCTTTGTGACCTCTTTCACATCACCCCAGCTGCTGATGCTACTGCCTTGTGTGCTAAATGTCCTCGTCGCTATCATTTTGTATGCATCTCCCAGTCTTGTTCCAGTTTTGACCTTTGATAACTTTTTTCCTTTGAACTGCAGCCCCATCTATTAGTATTTCCTCACCTCCAACTGCAAGCCCTTGAGGATCTTGTGTTACCTCACCGAAGCCTCTCCCTGCTGCAATGTCCCTAAGTTTGTATTAGTCAGCACTGTTTTATTTTCAAATACAGTGCAAACATGTTAATAGAATTCACAGACCGACCTTGTCAGCCCTTGTGCCTCTGAAGTCTCTCACCCTTCTCAGTTAGCCCTCAGCTGTGATTCAGAACGCCTTCCCATGCGCTGTTTCCCTCGGGGCAGGTACGCTCTACTTCAAAGAATTAATTCAGATATGTCCTATGGTCTGCTTGTTCAGGTCAGGTCATTATTTTAATGCTCCCTTCTGTCTTTAGAGTCTATGAAAAGATCAGATGGTTTTTTAGCATGGAAGGTAGTGCAGGTATCTTGGTACCAAACTTCCGTATCTGTATAGGTGAAATACTTCTGCAGCTAGCTATCCTGCTGTAAAACTCAGTCGCTCTGGCAGCCTCATTATAAGCAAAATGCATAGGGAAGAGTTTTTTGTCATTGCTAAGAGCAATGATTATGGTTCTTGTACGCATTTGCTTGTTGAGATAACAGAAGCCTTCTTCAAACAGTTCAAGCTGTAGATGATCCTCGTACATACATCTCATTAGGGATATGTAGCTATGTGTATCATATCCAAGAAAAAATGTTGAAAGCAGTCAATGCTGCGGGTCAGATACAACATTTGCTTTTGAATTTGCAGTCTCCTCTCTCTGATAAAGGACTAATTAGACCCCAGTGCAGCAGAAACTGGCAGAGGTGGTTGTAAAATCTGGGACTGAAAATGCACCAAGTTAGTTGCCAAGCTGGTAGATCTCTGATGCCAGATGTTCCCATACTAACCAAGGTAACAGTCAGGACTCCAGCCTCAGCCAAAGGCTGATGTCAGCAGGCACAAAGAAGAGCTGTAGTTCTGTTGAGATTATAGCTTAGAGATACTGCCTAAAGGATGACTCCAGCAGCTTGGGCAGAAGCAAGAACGGGTGCCTCTTCCCTACTATTAGATATGATAAATAAGAACAGCAACATCACATATCAGTTTTAATGACCTGTTTTACTCTCTATGCGTATGGTGTTCTCATAGTAGCAGGAAATATGTGCTTATTCCGGGCTGGTTCTTATGGTCATAGTTAATGTTTTTTTATCTAATGATACTGAGATTAATCACCTTTAACATACTTTGTGACTTCTTATAGCAGGGAGTCCAGGTTTAACCAGTGTCAGCCTGGCACAGGAAAAATGCTGCAGCAGTGGAAAGCACACAGCATTTTATATTGTTATTTTTACTAAGTAGACATTTATGAAGGTTATTGAGGGTAAAAAGACATTTTTAAGCTCTTCCATCTATGGAATTCTGAAATCTGATTTGGAAAATCATTGTGACAAATGAGGGAGCCCAGTATAGAGATTAGTGCAGCTGTTATTGTGGTGTTGGCTGGTCCTTCTTCAAAACCAGTGGCCTATTAAACGAATAAAGCAGGGTGTTTGGTAGCGCGTGGTTCCAGATTCTAGTTGCGTTTGCAGCTGAACAAGTTAAGTTCCAAAATAAAATCTGTTGTGGCAGGGGGAAAGGAGTCATATTAATAATGAGCGCGGCAGAGAACTGGGAGATGTGACTTAGTTCTTGGCTTTGTATCATTTCCTTTCAATAAGATGTGGGTCCACAGAATGTGGTTTTCTCAGTGTGAACGGATGGATGCTAACGTTAACTGAGGGTCCGAGGGGGCGCCGAGGTAATCGATGCTCTGTGGGGAACTGGGTGAACTTCCTCTGCTCGACAGTGGTCGTGCAGGTAAACCTATGCGTGAGGGTTGGCAGAATCAGGAGCGTAGTAAATACGTGGCAAAACCAAAACCACCTTCTCACCTCCCAATTCCCAGTACTGTCCTGTCTTCAGAAGAGTTTGTTGCTGCTCTTCCTCTTGCTCTTAAACAGTAAAGTTTAGTTTTAGAGGAGAATGGGTCTTTGTGGGCTAATAGCCTTGAAAAATGTCACTTTAGCTTGACTTACTGTAAATCTCTCTTCAGAGAGGAAGGATTTCATTTTTGTTTTGTAGTATCTAGCTGTGATTTTTTTTTTTTTTAAGGACATTCCCGCACCTTTTTCCATCTTTGATTTTGTGACTAGATATTGCAGCTTGTTTATGTATTTTAAACTATGCAGCTGCACACGTTCTTGCTTTTGACCTTAGCACCGCTGTCCTTTCACAGCAGGAGACAGCTGTGTTCTGTAGCGGGTAAAATCACTGTTAGTAACGGGAGCAACACACGCTGGCCAGTCGCTGGGAATGTGGGTCAGCACGCACGCACGCACGCACGAAGATTTTCTGGTGCAATCAGAGTTTGCTAATCCTATATTACAAAACACGCTGCTGCCAGCGGTCCTGTGAAGAGGATTCTGCCTAGGCATGAGTTCAAACCCAAAATGTTGGCGATAGCAAGAGGAGATAAGATGTTTCTTTTTTCCTTCGTTTGTTTCCGCTGGTCTTTGAAAAGAGGGAGCATGTTTAAGATGGGACGTGCCATCCCAGGATGGCAGAAAGTCTGTGCTTATTAAAAGATTTCTCGTCTTTGGTCCCCTTGAATCAAGCCCACGGGGTCAGGGGCCACTGTTCTTTTCCATCCGTTTTCCCTTGTGGCCAACAGTTTGGGCAATTGTAATAATTAAATATTACGTTTTAAAAACGGTGTTAGGAGTTGGTCTCAAGGAGAGTTCTGTGGCCCAGGCATCACGCTCCAGCCGTTTGGGCTGAGATGCTGGGTATCACTGCTCTAACCTCCTTATGGACGCAAATCCGGAGCAATCGCACCCCCGTCAACTCAGTGCTGGCAGAAAGAAAGATCAGAAGTTGGTGCTCGGTGTGCTGGTTGTGCCTCGGTGAATTCAGCACGTCTGCCCGTAAGCTGAGGGTGTAGTTCTGCAGTATGTTGGCTTTGGCAGGGAGGTCAGTTTAAGAAGGTCCAGTTGCCTACGCTTGGGTTTGCCACCCCCTCCGTGGGGCTGCCGCAACTGCTCACGCTCTTCTGCTGTACGAGCATCAGGTTCAGAAGGTTGTTTTCAATCTAGGTCGCTTGGGTGACTTAGCGCATAGGGCAACGCACAGAGGGACACAGCAGGAGAGGCCCAGTGTCCCATGGGGGCTGCAGAGACCTCAGGTGGCTGTGCCTTAGCATATCCGAAGAGTTCCCCAGGAGCTTTGGTTGGTTAGCGAAGGTAACCGAGAAGAGCCTACGGGGCTGCACCACAGCTACGAAACTACTTGGAATCAGCTCATGGCTGACACATTTCTCCAGTAAACAGACTGCACAAAGCGTATCCCAAAGTGCCTTTTTAGTCTGCTGCATTAGGGTGAACAAGCACTGCTTTTAATGAAGTAATTGTTATTTAATAGTTTTTATCAACTTCAGGGGAAATTGAGGCCTCAGTTACGCTACAGAAGCTTAGGGGTAGAGCAACGGTGGCATGGATTGATCGATAAATGTTCCTCGGGGAGGTAGAATGTATGGCAGTTTCCCAAAAACGCAATAAACTGCCTGGCAAAAGTACTCTTTTTTTCTTCCCTCCCTTCCCACCACGTGGAGGCTTTGGCCAGCACAGCTATGTCAGCTAAGGGTGTGATATTTTTTCACGCTCCTAATTGACGTATTCATGCCAGCAAAACTTCTAAAAGCAGTCCAACCTCAGGTTATTATTTTTTCTTTTTCGGTCAGTCTCACTATGCCAGATGGAGAATTTGTCTTTGCTTGTGCAGGCCAGGATACTTAGCCAAACCTGCCTTTCTGAGGAAAATCACTCCTCGCTCCTTCTAGGAAACCCTCAGTTTCTTGGTAAACAATTTGTTGTATAGTGATTGAATCTGAGGTTGAAAGTAATATGGATAAATATGAGGATTTTTGTTTAGTTTTGTTTACCTTTCCCTTTCAGTTGATAATTGAGCAGCATCTCTCTGACTGTAGCGATCATGTAAAATTGGGGGAAAAAACCTGTTGTCTCCTAGGAGTACTACTTTATTGGCTGGATTCCTTTCTGTGACACTTGTCATAGAAGACATTAATTCTGCAGGATTCTTGGTAGCATCCTTGGCATTAGTGTTTAAACAGAACCTGGGACTGCTGTGGTAACTTAATATGAACACCAATAACACACGAAATGAAATCTCGTAAGGTGCATTGCTGCTTCGAGGGTCAAATGATGCCAGAGGACTTGGAAGCAGGGTTGAAATATTTCCCTTTATTGGTATTGACACAAGAAGGCATACCTGACAGCCTCCTGTACTCTGGCGACGGCTAATCATTATCGAACACCTCCGTGGTTTTTATAACCTTTCTCTCAGCAGAGATAGCTGCTTGGGTTTTCTCACTGTTTAGGGTTTTTTTGTTCCACCTAGAGGAAGTCTGACTTGGCTTATCAGTGAATCGTTCTTGCGTATGTATAGAACTCTGAAGCTGGTTTAGCCTGAGAAGCACTCATAGAGGCTAGGCAAGGATTCAGAGGAGACCAGTAAAGGAAACTGTTTAACCAAGGAACCGTGCAGATGTTTCTACAGGCTGTTGAGATGTGAATTTCTGGTTACCTGATCTGCTCAGGCATTGCCCTGACAGGGTCTTGGATTGTCGCACCGTTGCAGAACGGGAGTGTGTTTGTAGGAGTCTACTTAATGATGCAGAAAACAAGACAGTTCCTTTCACCTGTACTGCGTGGCTTAAAAGCAAAAGAAACTTACTCTGATTTGAAAACTCAGGTCTCCTTTCTGGTAACTGATTTAAACGTATAAATACCAAGCAAAGTACATCCTTGGATCATAGAAATGTATCCGTTGGACCTTTTCTTTTTTTAATGCCTGTGGTGAAACCCAGAAGTCACTTGCTGCCCTGGTCAACAGCAGTGGTAGAATTTCTGCAGTGTTGGGTTGGATGCATTTTCTCCAGGTTTAAATCCATTACCTGAAGGGTTTGTTTTTCATTAAGCTTGTCAAGCAAGGTACTTCATGAAGACTTGTATACAGAGTCTGCGAAATGATTCAAACAAACACGTATGTATTAGTAATTGCTTTATTTGTCAGCTTATTGTAAAAGTGTCTGTCAGATGTTCCCAGGTCTATCACCTCCAACTAGGATTATCAAAGGAGCCTAAGGGTGTTACGCCTTTGAAATTCCAGGCAAGTCAGCCTGGGACTGTGCCTCCATTTATTTTTGAGCAGTCCTGACAGGGGATAATAAATGAGCCCTATTGCTTTACTATTATGACGGCTACCACTGAAACCCATCCTAACTTTGCTAAATGTGTCAGCAGTATCTGTTCATTTATTGTGTGTAACTTAAAAAAAAAAAGAAAAAAAAAACCTCTATCAAACCAAAAACATTCCTTTACTTAAAACCCCGTAGTCGCAATTTGTCATGCTCAATGCTTCTGCATTTTGTTAAATGATTCGTTTTTGGTTGTTGAGAATGAAGACATGGGTTTGGTCGGAGATTTTAGGAGGTGAGGTATTCAGATGTATATGGCTGCTGCTGATCAGTTTGGTGCCATGCTGCCAAAAGCATGCAGCACGGTAAATTGGAGGACCCCTTCTTTTGTTTCTTCTGCTGTACTTTGCATCAAAGGTGACCTAGCCTGCAGGTAAAGTTTGCCGTAAGTGAACCAGGAAACAACATGGTGTCGCAAGCTTTCTTGGCTCTCACTGGGAGAAGCCTTAATGCACTCTAGGAAGCAAGACCAGCTATAAGAAGAGCGAGTCAATAAGAGACCCTGCTACAGACTGTGTTTAAACAGCTGCTTCCCCATGCAGCGAACTTGAACTCCAGTTTTAAAAGGCACTGAATTAGTTTGTTATCTCCATTTGTTGTGGTTTCCCAATATCATTTTCCCTGCTGATTATTTTCTGTGCTTGCTGGATGTGTGGGTGTTGGGGGCAGCAAAAAAGTAGTTGAAAAGGGCCCACAGTCTGCTCCCTAATCCCAAAGAGAGATTCCTGCACCTGTGCTGAGTCCCAACAACTTTGCCGGCCAAACAGCGGAATGGGTGGTTCAGACTGTCAGGTGCACCAGCAGAGTGGATTCACCATGCAACTAAACTGACCTCAAGGCTAGCTGACAGTGGGCACGGCTTGGTCCCGCAGCTTTTCTTGAGATTATGATGGTGCTTACCGGAGCTAATGTCTTAAAGGTCACCACACCGAAAAAGAAAGAGTAGTTTTCTGCTAGTTTGACTCCCTGAACTAGGCTCATCGTGGGCTCAGGCAAGCGTTCACACCAAAAAGCACAAGAGAGGCAGAGATGTGTATCCATTGTTGGAAGAGGGAAGAGGTCTTCTCCGTTTAGTGGCAGGTTGCACTTAGATTGTCTTAGCAACATTGTGAAAGCTCTGTCCTCTAAATAACCAACCTGGGAGAAAAGCAAAAAGAGCCACACGGGGGTAGGGAGGGGTGTTATATGTTTCCCTCCAGCTTATGTCGAATATCTGCAGTCATAAGTGGTGTCAGATGACACTAGACTTAGAAATATCAGGCAGATGTATGGTTTCTTTCTTTGGAGACACGTGGTGATACCTAAGAAATACAAAATAAGAAGAAAGAGGGACTTTATCCAAAAGTAGAACTCTACCCACTTCACACAAATGGAAATATTTTGAGGGCTTTGGGATCAGACTTATTATAAATAGAAAGGCTGCATCAGTACCTGGTGGAATAGAGGTATTAAAATATCATGAAGTATCGCTTGATGTAACCTTGTTCTTGGGACAAGGTTTTTCATGTTGTCTAGTTGAAAAATGCCCTGCCTGCCTATATGAAGCATTACTGCATAAATCTCTCTTTTACTGAGTCCCAGGTTCCAAAGCCGCTCACAAAACTTCAAGTTAGTACGTATTACCAGGCAGCAGTGCCACTGAAGAAATGCACCTTTCAGGGGCCTTCTTTGTTTTTGCTGTTTGTTTGAAATAGCGTTACTTTGCCGAAATGTGATTATAGTACTTAGAGTTTTAGTGCAGGTGAAATACTTGGTTGTCTTTCCTCTCCGGTACCTGAGACAGGAGCACAGGCGGACTCATTGCTGGTGTTGCCTCGCAGTGCTGCGGGGACTTTTACAGCTTCCTGGAGCTGTAAAAGCTTCCTCACAAAGCAAGTCCTTTTATACCTAGTGATTTGTTCTTTTTAATAGAGCTCTTCTGTTGAAGCTAAATTGCTTTTAAATCATGTATACAATGGCACTTTTGTTGGGGAAGCCAGAGCTCTTTTGTGTTACCCTGTTGCTTTCAGAGTGGGCCTCAGGAAGAAAAGTTGACATTCAAGGGCATTATTTTGCTTCCTGATTCACAACTATGCCCAGCCTATCTGCCCCATTTGCATGGGATTTATTTGTGTCCCTGGCTTCTCTCCTACAAAGGGGCATTTACCTATGTTAATCTCAATTTCATTGGAGTATGGATTATGCTCCTTAGTGGGATTGGATGGTTTCAACACAGGGACTGACTTTACTAGCGTAACACAGAGATCAAGCAGCGCTGTTTGAAGAGATGGCTCCTGACTTATGTCGTCCTCTCTTTCTAGACTTCTTGTAGTTTTTCTGGAGGGGATAAATTGCATCTCTTCAAATCAGCAGTTTTTTATTAAACAAAAGACAGCAGTTATTTTATCTCGCAGCATCTTGAAAAGCCTCTGGGAACTAATAATGCTCTGGAGTTGACTGTACTGCCACAGCCACAGTGAGGTTGATTAAAATGGCAGTCGTGCTGGAAGGCCAGTCTAGAGCACCTAGAGCGAGCGTAACATCCTCTCACTTTGGTCAGTTCACTAGAGCTGGTAACAAAACATTTATTTCTGCTTATAGACTACGCACATGTTTGTCACTGTGCAAGAGATGAGGATTTTTGTTAGCTTCGCCTTTTTCCTTTTGCCAGAGATGACGATTTGTAGCTTTGAGGTGCTGCCCATCAGCCAACGTACTGTGGCAGTGCTTTCAGTGAACTCCCACCTGAAGCTGCTTTACAGATAAATCCATCTTTGTGTTAAATTCTTCCATTGCAACTGCCCTCTGTTACTTCTGCACTAACCAAAAATTGGAACAAAAGCCAAGTCTCTGTTTAGTATCGGACCTGAACTACTAATGTAGTAGTAGCATTAAATATCACGATAGTCCTTAGGTTTTCTGTAGAATGTGTTATGCTTGGCCTTGCCCATTTGAGCCAAATCTAAAATGAAGTGGTTGCTTTCTTTTGTTGTGCAGTGTCAAAAAAACACGGCAAGCTCATCACCTTCCTTCGTACATTCATGAAGTCGCGCCCAACAAAACAGAAGCTGAAGCAGCGGGGGATCCTGAAGGAAAGGGTGTTTGGATGTGACCTGGGAGAGCATCTTCTCAACTCCGGCCATGACGGTAAGAAACAACCCATGCTTGAGTTCTTCCTCTGTTGGGGATTTTATTTCAGAGTGAGGGCATCTTGTGAGGTGCTTGTTGGTACTAGTGGAGAAATGTGTAACAAGAACTGATGTCTGAAAGATAAACTGAGGGTAATCCTAATTAGAAGCAAGAATTGTGTTTTGAAGTGAGCACACTGAAGAGGGACAGAACTGCCCAAGATGGGTTCTCAACCTCTTGAAGCCTTTGAATAAATAATATTTTTTGGCAGGGGCATAAACTTTACTTGTGATCAGTGTCAATGAGGAAGTAGCTGTTAAGTCCGTGCATTTCTCTCTCACTCACTCTCTTCGTATGATCGTAGTACAATCTGCAGCATAGGTCTTCCGTCTGCCTTTCCCTGGATTTCACAAAATTTACAGGAATTAACTGGGTATTTTGTTTCATTCTTTTTTCTCACTCTGTCACAGTCACTTTTCTGTTGCCCTTCTCTGTCCCTTTCACCTCCCCATCAGCAATTTGGGGAAGCAGTGGAGAAGAGGTGTCCGTTCCAAGAAAAAAAGCTGTTGTTACTTTTCCTGGGATGAACTTTGTTTCATGTGAAATCAGGGAGGTACCTGCATTGCTGAGTAGCCAACAGAGGACTCAAATTCTTTCACAGTTCACTAGCTGTCAGAGGTCATTCCCATAAACGGCCCATGCTGAGGGTTATTTAGGAAAGCAGCATGGAGCAGTCCTGGGCTGTATCCAGTTTACCCAGAGTTAAAGCCATCAAAAAATGAGAGATGGCTATTGCGTTACTGACTGGCTATCTCAGTTTGTTGCTCTGTTTTATATTTTTGCACCTTGCCTAACGCACTAGATTCTGAATCCATAAAAGCAGCAGACCTCATGCGCCAAAGTTCTTCAATCTTACGTCTCCCAGCTTTGGTGCGGAGGCTAAGGAGAGAAGAGTCGGGTAGGAAAGGAATTCCTCTGTTAAATTTGTTTCAAGTGGTGCTTTGGACTCCTTGTTCATATGAGTGCCTTTTGGAAAGGGGATGGTAAAGGGTGGGGAGCAGTGTTTCGTGCACTCTCTCTGACTGATTCAGTTGGTAGCAGCAGTGTGTACTCCCTTGTCTGACATGAAGCAATTGACTACCAGTTGGTGAGTAATACGAGCTTGTTCTTATGGCATCAGCACTGTGGCAAGGCTCGTTGGTTTGTTAATTGGAACCAGTAGAGATGGTTATTGCTGGGGCTTGAAAGGCATCAGAGAGCCAGAAACTGGATGGTTTGGAGGCGGAGGCTGAGACGGTAACCCCCGTAAGAACGAGATCAGGAATAGGTAATTTACACCGCCGGGTAAAGGTGTAGGGCTGGTTTTCTGTTCATCCTGGGGGAGCAATCTTAGAGGGCAGGAGACATGCCAGCAGAGTGAGCTCATTAATGGGAAAGAGAATTCTTTTCCCTTGTCCTGTCCATTTTAGTTAGACCCAGGTCAGCAATAATTAAAGCTTTTCCCTGCTCTGCGTGCTGACTCCTTTCCCTAGCTTTAAGAAGGGAGCATTTTAGTAAGCAATACAGGACAAATCTGAGCTGAACTAAACTGTTCTAACTCTACTGGTGGCTCCTGTATGACAGTGTCTGGTAGTAGCTCACTCCTTGTCCTGGTCATTCCCCATCCCATCATGTGCATCTGAGTGACTATGACTGAGCTGTACTAATGAGGTCTCCTCATCTAAGGAGTTACCAGTTGCTTTCAACCTTGATTTAATAACTCTTTCCTAACTCCCTGGAGTGAAGCAGATCCAATTTGAATGTTGCTAACAGGGGCATGTCTCCATTTCACACAGCAGGATTGTTTTTTTTCTGTGTGATTCAGCTCTCTGACCTGTATTCCAAGTGATGTAATCCCCGGGATTGGTTTTGTGGAGACATTTCTGTGTTCCAGTGAATCAAGCTCTGTGCATGCACAGCATTTTAAGATTCCCTCATTCTGTAGCGTTAAGATTTCTCAGCCTGGGAGCCAACTGTAGTGCCGATCTGTTGAAAGGGGATTGAGATGTCACAGGAGAACCTCAGCTGAATTACACAGAGCAAAGACGCAGTCCTGTTCCTTCACCTCATAACCAGAACATAAAGGTCTTTATAGGAGCACAGAATACTTCAGCTCAAGTCTATGCATGGTCTCTACTGGTAATGCTTTGGGATTACAGCCATAAAACATCTCAGCTCAGGAAGACTAAAAAGTATCCAGTTATATTACGTTTATGGAGCACTTTAGATCAGTGTTGGTTTTGGTGCATTGCTGCTCAGTATGCAAAAGATGTAGCCATGCTGAAGGAGAAAATAACACCATGAAACAACGTGAGCAATCCCAGTCTTGCAGTTGTGAACATCTGCAAACTGCCTTTTATATGTTATGTGACTAGACTTGTGCTAGATAACTGAGATTCGCTTTTATTGTTTCTGCAATAATTGGATCGTGAATGAGTTAGCTATCTAAGCAGTTCCACTGAATTAAGTAAGGTTGTTTAGAATCACAGAACAGTTGAGTTGGAAGGCACCTCTGGAGGTCTCTAGTCCAAACCCCCTGCTCAAGGCAGGGAAAAAGTTGCTCAGGGCCTTGTTCACGGATTTGAATATCACCAAAGATGGACACTCCACAACCCCTCTGGGCACCCTGTTCCAGTGTTTGACCACCCCCACAGTAAAAAGGTGTTTTCTGCTGCTAAGTTGAATTTCCTGAGGAAGCAAGAATAACCGTGCCAGAACTGGACTTTTGTTTTAGATACGGAATGGTGAGAGACAGGAACAGATCAAGAGAATAAAAGGGATAAGGGAGGGCAAACACTGAGGTAGACTTAACATTTTTTAATGAACACTAAATTGAAGCAGCTCACTCAGATGACTTAGCTAGGGGAAGAGCATAGGGTTTATAGCATGTCTGTATACCCACAGGGGAGTTTACAAACAAGAAGTGTTGTACCCAGTGCGATATGCATGCCCTTTTTTTCTGTTTCTCCTGTTGTCTTTCTCCGCATTCTGCATCAGTTGTGCCTTTTTCTAAAGGAGATGTATATTTGCATGACATGTACAGGAGGGAGGTGACATAGAAGTGTGACCTGTCTCATTGCTATGGAGCAAAAGACCAGGTGATACCAACCTGCAAAGCTCCTTATGCAGGCTTCACTTTCAGCGTGTGCTGCGTTCCAATCCAGCAAAGCAATTTATCTTAGTTTACCTCACATTTTGAGATCAGTGAGGATGCTTTTGCTGATGGCCTAACACTGAGGCAGAGTGTTCTCTTTTCTGAAAGATTCCTCTTTGCTTGGCATGGCAGAACTTGCATCTGCTAACCTTCAGGGCATAATAGGTCCGTTTACTTGAGTTTCTCCTTAGGGGAGGGTGTCTAGGTATGATAGGATGAGTGGAGCAAACAGTCCTGTTGCTACTGCCTTTTTATTTTTGATGAGGATGCAATTTGTCATTTTTTTTAATTGTCATGTATGAACCTGAGAAGTAACACTGTAAACAAGCCAGGTGTAGGGAGGGAAGTGTGGCTTTTAACAGATGTTTACAGTAACAGCAGTACGAATGAGTACTGCACCTTAAATTTTTTTGTATGGCTGTGATGATTCACGTTGGGGATTGCAGCGATTATTGGGCCGGCAACTGTGGACAGGTGGTGTCTTGGGGAGGGTGGGAGGGTGGTTCTTTTCTTTCTGGTTTGTAGTAAGCTCGTGCTTTGAGCCCTCGAAACAGTGATAGGGCCCTTTTGTGGGAGGAGTTATACCTCCGTGTGGTATGAAACAGTCCTTTCCCGAAGGTCCTTGTAGACAAGAGAGCAGATGAGAGGAAGGAAGCATCGCAGCACTGTTTTTCAGATGAGGATCTGAGTGACGGGAAGATGTGAAGATAATGTTTTCAGAATTATCTGTATTCTAAGCTGCTTTTGGAAACAGGCATTAGGAGCCACAAGCTCAGTAAATCATGCTGAAAGGTGATGGGATTTAGGTCCTAATTGCTTTGCCAAGAGTCAACCAGGAAGACTCTGCAAGATTAGAGATTAGGACTCCGTCCATCATCTTGGCGCATTGTCTTAGGGGGTGTGATTATTCAGGACAGGCTGGAGATAGCCCAGGTAGCTCAGATACCAGTACCAGTCTAAGTGGAGTTCAGAACAGACCGCTTTGGCTTGAGACCGTTCTTCTGGTTGCTGGGGCTCAGGCAACCCTGGCCTTTTCCGAGTCAGGGAATTAAGCAGTTTGTCTGAGGTTATACAGAGAGCGGACAAAGGATTCAGAGCCGCAATCCAGGCTTACTGCTCACAGCCCTGACTGCTGGGCCAGGCTGTCAGACGCTGGCGTGTTGTTTCCAGGGGAAATGACAGCAGACTGTCCTTTGTGTTTCTTTTTCGTGTCGCATATAAATACTGAATAATGGGCCGATACTTGTAGGAGTAAAATCAATTTTGAGATGAAGGATTTTTGAATCCTGTTTTGGTTCTAAATCTAGTAAAGGTTGTGATGATGTTCCCTTAGAGTATGTCAGTTTGCCCGATACCCACCCAGTCAGCTCCAGTCACCCGAAGGAGCCAATGGAGCCTGCCTCAAGGGGCCTGTCTCCATTTAATTTTAATGTGTTATTCATTTGTTGGCTCCTTCCAGGTTTTGAATGCTTCCCCTGCCAATGAAGCGTTATTTGGAAGCAGACCAAGCTCAGTAGGGAGTATCTGTTTCTTCATCGCTGTGAGAGATATTCCCAGTTGGTTCAGCCTTGCTGACCCTTGCCACGCTAGTTCGTCTTACGGAGCTGCAACACGCAGGAAATTCAGTGTAATTCTTGAGTAGCGACGAGCCCTTGTTCCCTTTGTAGGTAGAGATGGAGAGACTTTTTTTCTCCTGAATTCCTCTCTTAAAGGAAACCAAATTGAACTGAAATTTAGCTTGACCCCAATTAGAAAGAATGGTGTTTGCAGAGGTTGTGTTTGCTTAGTGTGGGAGTTGGTAAATGCTGCATTGCAGCATCTGCGTTATGTCCTCGTTTGTAGCTCCGAATACTTCAAAATGGAGCTCTCCACAACTTGTGAATTAATGGCAAATGTAGGAATCCACTGCGGCATGGTTAGTATAAGCTCTGTGCGTGGATGCACAGAGAGGCCAGCCGATTAGAAAACTGGCTTAGTTCTTGACTGAGACTGACAGAGCACGTGACCCAGGTTACGGCGTTTAGCTCTTTCCCTCAGTTTTCCCAGTTTTGAAATGTATGGATAGAAAGCTTGTGTGTAAACGGCTGATAAAAATCAAGTCAATCAGTCTATTTTTACATGATGATGTTGTAGACTTAGTTGTAGTCCTAAAGCAGAGCAGTTCATCTGGAATCTTTTCATTCAGCGTTCTCTTTTGTGCTGCAGCCTCTCGCACAGGCAAAAGGCGATGGGAAATTTGGGTTGAGGGGGCTCCCAGCGTACAAGTGCTAAATCCACCTTGCTGTGCTGATGCTCTGCCAGCCTCGTACGTTTGTTCAAATGATGGATTGCTTTATGCAAGGGACGGAGGTGGGCTGGATTCAGGTGCCCTGTGAAAAGGGAGGCTACGCAGTTGCAGACTTGTGTTGCAGTTGTGGTGTTGCTGCTTCTCTCGGGCTCCAGGAGCTCGCCGATCGGATGGGGGTGGGTTAGCAGGCCAGTCAGCTGGGTCTGCCACAGGGTCGGCGAGCCAGAGAAAAGTCACATTGCTCTTCTGGGAACATGAGAGTTGTGAGCCGCGGCAGATGAGGGATTACTTCACCATGTACTTTATTTACCAGGGCACAAATGCTGCTGGGGAAAATGTGCTGGAATTGCTTGGACTACAGGGGAATGAGGTATAAAATAGACAGCTCTTTTTCTGTGCTGAAGCTGTTTTTGCTGCCCTTCAGACACCTGGAAAAAATGATCATCTCTCTCTCGGTGATTAGAGGGGAGCGCACACTAACCCTCCCTGGCATACCCTAAAATAGAGTGATCAGGTGCTTCATCTCATGATGTAATCTGTTCGATGAAATCAGCTGTATTGATAGCAGATTTTATGGACTAAATTTGCAGCATATTATACGTTCGTTGTGATCAACTTCCAAAACTGGAGAAAAGGATTTAGAAATAGCACTAAGCTTTAATCCATAAGTTTCCCCTATCAAAGGATGGATAGCTCCTTTTCAGATTAGTCAGAATGCCTTTGGAATATACCAGTGATGTGTAATCAGCAGGAAGAGGAATTGCCCTTTTTGGCTGAAAAATTAAATGCTTGTGAAAGGCGAAAGTTTCCTAACACAACTGATTTTCCGTCTCTGACGTTGCTCTTCATCCCCAGCTCCCCAAATTCATTGCCAGCTATTTTGGACGAGTTGAGTAAGATTCAAGAAAATGTAAAATGAAGGCAGAGTTTCTTCACAACTGCCTAGGAGATCAAATTACAGCACATATATGATCTTGATCCTGCTATACAGCAGGCCCCGGCAACAATCATTCACAAGGGATGGTTTTATTCCTTTATGCTGTTAGTTATGCTCTTCAGATAAGCTTCTTACCAGCACCCTGGGAATCCGAGTGACCCCACAGCATGTTCTGGGTTCTCTGGTGATTACCTTCCCTTCCATTGATCGAGCTGGGTGATTTTAGTTGCTTTTGATGCTAACTTATCACAGATTTGAGTATAGCAAGAATATTGTTACCGGAACAAGTAACACAAGGAATGAGATCTCAGGCAACATCTTGGCAGGGACCTATCTGTAAAAATCTGGTTCCCCTTAGCTCAAGGATAAGCTTTGTAATCTATATGTCATCTCTTTGGTTCCCAGTATTAATTTGAGGAGCCCCTTTTATTAGCTAATAATTTTGATTATAACAAATATCTAACTGGCTAGCTTTGGATCTTTACCATCTGTGAAGGAAACCTTGATCTGGAATTCAGGACAGCAGAGTATTACTTTTTTTTTTTATTCTAGCTTTTCATGATGTTTCAGCTCTTAGAGGGTGAATTAGCACAGTTCCCACTCTCTTTCTCGTTGTTTGAGAATGAAGTTGCAAACAAGAAGTAAAGCAAACTTCACTGAAAAGTACAAAGCTATAAATATTTACAGATAACTGTTACTTTTTTCCCTTCCTCTCTTTAAATTCCATTTTTAAATATAAACACAGACAGCCCCTGAAATCCAAGAACTTCCATTCCAATTGATGCAAGTTTTGAAGGCCCCGGAGGAATCCCCGCTCATGTGTTCCTTCACAGCTCACTGCTTTGACTTTTGCTTCCGAGAGACTTTGTACATTTACAGAGCTTCCATCGGAAACAGATCTTCAAACTTGACCTGGGATCGCTATAATTCAAATAGCAAATAATAATCACATTCAAGCGTAGTAATCCTGGAGTTTAGTTCCCAAAGTATTTGTGGAACTGTTAGGACTTGAACGCTGGCAGCACATCAATAGATTTGTTTAAGCAGTAACTTCTTGTTCTTACACAAAGGTTTATTGAAGTGCTACACAAAAAGGTAGATTGTCTGCGTGTAAAATAGGTAACGTGGATCAGAATTATGAAATTGGACACAGCCATTACAATAGGCTGCAAAGACTATTAGCTATGGACGAGGCTAAAGCTTTACGTTAGATGCGTTCATTCCATGAATGGGCGCTTGGGCGTTGCCATACTTTTAGTAGGTATTTTCTGCGTTATCCAAGCAGAAAAGTTTGAATGTAAACTAGAAATTTCGTTTCAAACTTCCAAATAGGCTCAAATCTGGTATCCTGCCTTTGGTTCTGTCTCCCTCTGAAAGGACGTATATGCCAAAAGGAGCCGGCAATTAGGACGTATTTCTGAAAAGATTTGTTTCCGTTTCCCTTTTCTGTTCAGACACTTATTGTGGTACTTTGGGCCAGTCCCTTATAGTAGGATTCGTCTCCTTTAATCTTAGCTACTTAGCAGTTAGTTGTGCAAGTCTACAGTCAATTGACTTTGCTCTGTAGTCCACTAAAGGAGATTGGTATGTCTGAAGGGCGATTCACCCTGTCTACCCTAAAACAGTGTAAATAACAGCACACCTGAACTTCCCCATTGGCACAGGAGGAGAAATAGCGCATGCTTACTTAACCGATAAATTTTGTAGTGCCCTCAGATATTTGGGGAAAGGGAGCCATAAATAAAACATTTGGCATGTGCAGGATTTCTATACAGGGCTGCAGCTTGCAAACTGGTGAGTTTATTTTGTATTTCCTGATAAGCCTACTTAATGCAGCTATTGGTGATACTGGAAATCCTCTTGTTCTGCCTCCTTCAAGAGTGTTTTTCTGTGTGGTATGGTCCTATTGAGAAAAACAAAACTCATTCTGCAGTAAATGGCTACTTACTTACTGCAAAAGGGCCGATTCTGCACTGGAACGTTTTCTTTACTTAATGTGAAGTTGTAACTGGTCCGTCAGTGCACATCAGTGAGTTCTGAAGGCAGCAGTTTTATAGATAGGGAGGATATGGTTTAACATCAGTAAATCTTTTGGACTACTTGAAACTTTTTAAGTCCATTATATGCTTCATGCCACAGAGAGATATTTCACTTTTTTCCTTCTCCTGAGGTGTTTTGTTTTGTGCCTGAGAAATCATTTGTAAAAGTGAGAATTTGGCATATACCGTTAGTGATTTGCCTTGTGCGTTCCAGCCCATACTTAATCTTATCTCTGTTTCTCATGATCCTTTATCATTTCTTGCTTCCTTTACTGCATGCAGTGAAGAAATATCGTCCCGTCTCAATACTTTGACTTGCACTTGAGTCGATTTTTGCCACAGTTCTGCACAGATAATGTAAACTGGAAAGAAACAGTTGTAAAGTTGCATTACGGGGCAGTAATTCAGTAGGGCTGTTGTGACGTGGCATCCCCTTTGACCTTACAGCTTCTGATGTCAGCCAGGCCCTTCCATTTCTACAGCTGTCCTGCTGCTGGCTATCATTTTATTTAGCTAGCTTCCCCCCCCCCGCCCCGGTGATAGAATATATATTAGAACCTGTTGGTCTCAGACATGCAAAACCAGTTTTGTTTTTCATGATTTGTGTTGTTGTTGTGTTTTTTTTTTTCTAATTGAAATTTATCTGTAAAGGACTTGGACAGGCAAAGAGGTAAGCTCTAGTCAAGGCTCTGGCCGGCTTGCTGGGAGCTGGGCAGTCCTGAGCTCAAACCCCGTCTCTCGCACACCATCGGTGGCCTCAGGGGACTGACTTAACATCTGTGCTTCCATCTCCCGATTTGTAAAATCGGACCAATAGACCATATCTGCCTCCAAGGTGCTACAAGGGTAAATTTCTAATGTTTACAGAGTGCTTGGAAGGTTAAGAGCATAACACAAACATTAGGTAGTAATTATTCAAGTGTTAACACAGGTTGGCATGCTAGATCCAGGGTAGCCTTGTAAATAGTTGATACTGTCTGCAGGAAATCTGTAAATCTGTATGCATCTCCTACCTCAATTTTGTTCCTTAGCTGTGTTCACATAATTTCACAAACCTAAATATGTCAGACATTTGGAAACTAAAAGGTGCTTGATTCACTCGAGCACTTCTGTAAATCATGAAGTCTGTGGGATTTAGGTGCCTTTAACATCAAAGAAGAATCCAGCAATGAGTTTAAAGGCAAAACAGCAATGACTAGCTGACCCCAAGTTCAGATGACTAGAGAATATTCTGCCTTCTGCAGATGAGTTCACTGGTACACAAACTCATGGAAAACATGAGTGGATACTTTAAAAGGCCAACAGTTTTGAGCTACTTTGGGCAAATTTCCAAACTTAACAGGCACTTTTATTGCTTCACCATCTGCCCTCTGAATTGCTGGAACCCGAGATTATTGGGTATGGGTTAGCATTACAAAGAGGTACATGGCGTCCCAGTGGAGAATTACTTGTTTAGGGGGAAGCAGTTGCAGAAAGGGAGAACTGAGAAGCAACGCAAACTCTTGCAGTGAAGAAAAGAGATGATTCCTCTCTCCCCTCCTTTTTACCCTGTCTACAGCTGTGAGAAGAGAAATTCCTTAGGCCTGAGTGACCTGGAGGACGGCAGGGAGTGGATAATTAATTTGCATTTCGAAACACTACAGCTGTAGGAAGAGCAAACACAGGAAGAAATGTTGCAGGCTGCACAAGAATTGCTTGCGCTCTTGCCCCTCGCTCCAGTCTTAGAGGTGGATGTTTTTTCCCCTCTCAAATTATTGTCGTGAGTTTAATGCTCTGAACAGATAACACCAACATACACTCAGTGTATTACTAGCATATTTTTTCCATTCATGGGTATGTTTGTTTTTTTCTTAAAAGGGAAAAAGCAAACTGCAGAGAGCTAGGTGGATACAATCTTGGAGATGGATGTACTATAACATAGTTTGATAGAACTGTAGTAAAAGTAAGCACGGTGTATATATAGCCCTTGCACGACTCAAGTGCTGTAGTGTCCCAGTGCAGACACAGTCAGCAGCATCGAGAATGTCGCTGATGTCACAGGGACTTAAAACATGTAGATGACTACCTTTCTAGCTTGATGCAACACAGTGGGATTTATGTTTCTGAAACGTGGACCTTGCACTTTGTTTTTATACGTTTCCTGGCTAAGCTACCGTAAATAAAAAAGACAGTCCAGTCTTAAAAAGCAGAGTCCGGTGCCGGAGGCCGATTCCATAAATGGGCACTGCATGATATCTATGCTTGTAGTTGACTCATGTTTTATGACCTCCTTTCCTGCTATCTTGAGTTTTACAGTACAAAAGTCACACTTTCAAATAAAAATGTTGCATGCTACCAGGAAATAGTGCAGCTGGCCTGGACTTTACTCCAACTCCTCAACAACATAAATAATTTTAATGCGGGTCATTTCTCGAAAATTGGGAAGAGAGCATCCTGAAGGAAGTTCAGTTTTGCTTGGTGTTGTATATCTCCCTTAATCCTACTTTAGGACATAGAGTTAGGAGTGAGCCTTGGGCAAGAGTCTCTCAGATTTTTCTGAATACGCAGGAGATGGTGGGGGCTGTGTGCTTATAAAACGTCATGTGTAGGCCACTTGCTGTGTGGTGCAGAGGGTGCCCCTTCCCAAATGGGGCAATAAAAAGGAAGTCATTAAACTCTTAAAGTCTCGTACTGATTGACAAGAACTTGTCTGTCTTGTGCTGTAAGGTGGAGGGAGGATTCTCAGAAACGAGTAGCTTGAAATGAGGGAGGCCCAACCAGCTGAGAAGCAGAGATGAGTTAGAAAAGAAAAAAAAAAAAGCCATGGTAATGTGAGATCTGTGTTTGTTTTTTGTAATTTGTGTTTGTTAAGGTTCGTAGAAAAAATTACAGTGTGAAATATTATAGAGGGTTTTTACTGTTTTTAACAAATAATTGTATATTTCTTTGCAAAACTGAGCTAAAAGGAGGAGAAAGAACGATTGGGTTTTAAGAGCTCTAGTATTTCTTCTGATGAAGATGCTCATTGTTCAGTTCTTTTGTAATCACTTGCTAATGCGGTACGGGAAACTGGATTTATTTGGCTAACTTCAGGTTTCTAAAAATTTGGTTTTCAGAGCCTCAGCTAGTCATGGAGGTTGGAGAAACAGGCACCTCCACTGTGCAGTTCACACTGTTTATACTGCGTGTTGTGGGAACACGTTACCCTCTGCATGTACCTGTCTTTCCTCGCCCTTTATAAAGGCAGTCTAGACGATTTAAGAGTGAACTGCCGGGAACTCCCTAGACTTCCTCTTGTGGCTTACTGTGTAAATGTGTATTCTCGTGGCTCAAAACATATCCATTAACCTTCCATTGTAGCACTTCATGTGGTTCTGTATTTTTTCATATTCTTCCTCCTAAGTATCCGCACAACAGCCCGGGTTGCTACCTTTGCTTAGGCGGTTCAGTGTAGCACACAGGGCAGTTTAGTTCATATGCCTTGTTCCTGTTGGACTGGTGCTTTAGCTTTCTGCGTTTGTTTGCTATGTTTGGAATTCAGCTGAGCAGCTGCATTTCAGCGTGATATGGTCCATTAACCAGCCAAAAGGCCTGGCTTACGCGGCAGTTCACCTTATTGCTGTAATATTGTGAAAACGAACTGCTGGAGGGGAGCTTGATGGGAGGCCTCATTCCCCAGGCTGAACAAACAGTTCTGATTCCAGGAACGTATTTAAAAAAATAAAAAATAAAAATAAAAAGCTCCCTGAACGCAGGGTGGGAACATTACAAAAGATTAAAAAGGAAAAAAGTTAAGCCAAGACTATAGGAGAGGAGAAGTGCCTGATTTAAAGACGAATCAAAATGTTCTTCAGAAAGAAAATCATAAAACTTCTGCTTCCTGTTAAAGGGAACGAATTAACCAGTTCATTCAGTGAGCTAAACTCCACAAATGGGCCCTAGGAGATGCAATAAATCTTTCAAACTAGCTGAGAGATGCTCAGGAATGAGCTGGAAAAACTCTTTTAGCTGCTCTGGTGATCGAATACGCGAGGGTTTTCCTTTGTTAGTGCATGCCCCTTGCCAGCCTGTTGCACTTTGATTCCCAGAACTACCTGTTATTTGACACAGTGAAGGGAGGGAAGGAGAGATGGAAAGCATGCGATTGATTTTGGAGTGGGAGATGTGTATAGAGCTCAGATTCTCATCGAGAGGTAGGTGTTTAAACACAGCAACCGTCAGTGGATTTCAGCAGCCTGCACCTGAGTCAGTGACTTCATTGCAGAGAGGTTGTCAGGAATCAGTGGTTCAAGATGATACTGCTCAGAAAAAGAATTTTTTTTTTTTAAAAAAAAGTGCATATTAGTGCGCTATACATTATTTGCCTGGGTACATGGAACTGGAAAGGACGGTGTGATAGGGTTAATAAATACAGAGACGCCAATTCTGGGCAAAGGAAGCTTCCTGAGCAGGGGATAGCTGGGGACTGGAAGAATATTCTCTGCAAGTGTCACTGTGTACTTGTTCTCTTCTTGTGTCTCTTCCAAAGTAGCCTGCTCATGGCCGTTGGTGGAAACGGATCTGAGCTAGGTGCATCTTTGGTCTGATCCTTTATGGTCATTATTACAAACCACATAGGTCACCAGGTCTGGTCCTTACCGTTGCAGGAAACCATAGCAATTGACTAATATTCATAGGACTTTTAGTGTAAATGCTAAAGTGTACGAGAAGACATCACCACTAGTTTCCCACTGAGATGCGGCTGAAATACCTTTCTGATTCAAATTTGGTAACTGGCTTGGATCCAGAAGCCAAAATCAGAGCCTGAACACTGAGAAGTTCACCTATAAGGCAGGAGACAGATTTATGTGATAGACATGGGGACCTCAAAAATTCATGCAGTGACGTCAGAAGCCGCAGCAGGTGGTGGTCTTAGCAGACTTCCCATTAGCAAAAGTAAGTTTTAGCCTATGCTATCATCTTGATGCTAATAGGCACTGTCCCCTCCAAACACACACAAATGCATGCACAGATACGTAGGTAAAGGGCTTGGGATTCAAAGGGGAGAGTGGGATTTAATGCACATGTAATCATCAAGTGTCATGTTTGCTCAAAAATTAGAAAAATCGAGTCATCCTTCCAGCAAAGGGCCTTCAAGTATGATTGTGGCCCTTGTAATTTAGTCATTTCTCCAACCATGCAGAATTCCCCCAAAACATCTGTAGTGCTGAATAATATATTTAGCTTAACGAACAGAAATCCTGGTAGCCAAATTAGAAAATAAAACATGTAGAACAAGCCTGCGAGGATTGTATCAGTATATGTTAATTCTTTTAACTATGCCTGGGATCTTCACCGGCAAATAAGCCAGGGTAGGAAGTGTATTGTTGTTGCTGCATCCCACCCCTTCTCCCTTGACCTGATTCACGTGGTCACAACAGGTTGCTGTTCAGATGAACAGCATTCTTACCATGCTGTTTGTTTACACAGCTAGATAAACCCCAGAAGTGTAAGGCCTTGAAAACGTGCAGAGTTTGTTCCCTGTGGCACAGTCCTTCAATTAGGAAGCACAGGCAGGTGTCCTAGCTGTGCCCATGGTATGCAGGGAAACAGGAGAGCTGGCTGTGTAGGCTCCCCCCGTGCAGTGCGTGCACCACCTTTCTCGGATGCTATCAGCCTCCCCTAGAGGGGACCACAGTAAGAATTAGGCAGGCAGGGAATAACGCGCTATTACGTATTTGCTTTCTTTCAATGGATGCTACTGATTTCAGCATGTCAGCATTAAAACCTTGTCCTTTGTCCTCACTGCAATCGGTGGTGCAGTTCTCACCTCTCTGGTTTGCACTACTGGTGTGCAGTATTGTCCCAGTAAGTTGACAGCATGAATGGAATCGTACAGTATGGCCACCCTCTTATCAAGCTCCTTATCCCGGGACATAAGGTATCGTTTGATGGTGGAAAATATATCCTCTTCACTGAGTTGTTACTAACGCTGCAGTGCAGTGCAACATATTTTAGCCCTTTCTTGGCAATTTCTTGAGTAACGTGTGACTTCTTCCCTGTCTACTTTAAGCCTTAAACTTTCTTCTTTGAGATGTTTTGAATCTTTTGGCATAAAGGAATAAGTGTCGTCCTTCAAGGATGCTCTTTGAAACTATACTGGATTTTAGGAATATCTGTTGCGCTTGCTCTTATGTCTGCTCTGTTCTCAGACATTTAGCTTACAGCGTTGTGGATGACTGATTCGCATTTACCAACATGCTAGAGCTCTCCAAAGGGTGTCAATGTGTAGTCCACTCAGCAGTGAGAAGCAGTTGCTTATCCTGGCTCTGATGCCTAAGCGAGCGTTCTGTCTGGTTGACTCCCAACGCCGACAAGCGTGGTGCTACTCTGAGCTCAGAGTGGATGTTGAGACTTCCTTCTGCAGATGTCTTCCTGGCTGTGTTATATGGAAGTTGAAATTTCCATTGCAGCTATAGAGGAGAGCAGAAGGTAACCAACTCTGCTGTTTTTCTTTCCCAAAAAAGCACTTGGTTTCCAATGCTCCTTCTGTGACATTGCTTAATGTGTAAGGCCCCTGTTTGCTCAGCAGTCTGCACCTTGCTACGGAAAACAGTGGGAAAGAGTGTAAATGCTAGTAGCACACTACTAGAGTCTTAACTGACTGCTTTTTGACTCTCCCTCAGTTTCTTTGGGCATCCTGTATCTCAGGTCCAGGGCCTAATCTATTATTGTGGGACCTACCTGATTGATATGCCAAACAAATTAACAGGTTTGGTTCTGGGCAGTACTCTAGCGCAGAACAGATGTGCCCTCAACCCAGGATGCATCTGCTGATTCCCAGAGAACCATTTAAAATGAGTCTTTTCTCTGGCTCTAGGTAGTGTATTTGACTGTTTGCTGTAAGCCAGGGGAAAAAAAAAAAGCCGTGAAGCGGCTGGGGAAGGGAAACCATAGAGCATCTCAGTTCAGTGGCATTTAGAGGGGCAGACTGGCAGATGGCATTTACTGCTTGATATAAGGGGATTCGCCACGTGACCTATTCAGAATCTGTGTCGCGTGGCAAATTGATAAGACCTGGCATCTAATGCAGTAATAAATCTAGATCATCATAGGAGCTGTGGCAAAAAGGTGGTTTGCAGAGGAATCGACAAAGATGTGAGCTTTTCCATGGAGATGTGGTGACGCTGGGAAGAGCTCAATCCTAATTTTCTTTCCGTGTTCACAGCAGTTTTATCTTCCTATTACAAATAAAATGATTTGCTCCTCCTTAGACCTGTGAGGATGGACAGATAGCTCAGGCAGCGGATGTGCCATGGGGCTGAGAAGTCAACTGTAAGGAATTAGTTGGTGAAGTGGCTTGAATATTAACTTGACACCTAATTATATCCTCCAGGCTTATTTTTTCCATTCTGTTGTACCCTGGTCTTTCTGCAGTTTCTGTGAGCGTGGTATGTTGTGTAGCTATCTAAACCCAGTCATGCTCTAATAGACACTGGGGATCAAATTAGCAGTCAAAAACTCAGCTGACCCTGGGGCAGAAAGCAGCATCTCTTTGACATTTATATTCACTTAAACCAAGCGCTATAGATGAGTCCCGTAGAGATCTGAAACTGAAGGAAGTCGTTTGGCCAAAGAGAGTGTATTTACTCAATTGTACAGCTCGTCTGAATGCTGGATTTAACACCACAGTTCTTGTGGGAGTTGTGATGGAACGTACACTGTCTCTGCTTGATCAGAATTGACTTTTTCTGAACTGACCCACCGTTCTCCATGGCATTTCCTTAAAGCTTGGCATTTCTTTAAAGCAAAGAGCACCTCTGACCAGTTTCACCACCAGCTCCTGCAGTTACGTCTCCTACAAGCTTTCTCCTCTAGGGGGGAACTCAAACAGTAACACAGTTGGGCTTAGTGTAGGGGACCTGGCCAGACTGCAGCCGGGGCTAGGACTTACTAACATGCTCACCTAACTGATGACACTTTTTCTTTAGTTCCCCAGGTCCTCAAGAGCTGCACTGAATTCATTGAGAAACATGGCATTGTGGATGGAATATACCGTCTGTCTGGGATCGCATCCAACATCCAGAAACTACGGTAAGGGCATGCGTTTGAAGAACGCGCTTGTATGGGACGAATGAGACGTGTAGTAGGTTTAAGTGCCGTGCTTTCAGAAGCCGGCACTGTGGCAGTGGTGGGGCAGGCTCTTCCAGCCGCTCTGATGCCTGCGTGCAGTATGTACCTAATGGAAGGTATGTTAGCCGTGTTATTGTTTTCGAGGGCTTTTTTAGAGGAAGACAGACTTGTTCAGTAGACTGTGTTTTGCAGGAAGTTTTCCTTCCGGATAGAGGAACCGAAGGCTCTAGGATTGTGGGGTCTGTGCTGTGAAATTTCATTCTGGTTTTCTCTTGCTCTTGGAGCCCTTCTTTAGTAGCTGATATTTCTCCTTGCTGCTTTGGACTCCTGGCATATTAGGAATTAACTCATAACATGTAAAGAAACAATTGCGTAGTTCTTGGTGGGCGGTGTTGCCAGGCTGCATAGCTGTGCAGGGGAAGGCTAGGTGCGTGTCTTCCCCAGTGAGGAGCTGTTCTCATCAAAACAAATGGTCTCCTTGCTTCTGTGAAGCCGTTCTTCCTCCCATCGTTTTCCTCTCGTGCATTTTTCTGTCATGAAGGGATCAAGCAGGATGTTCCCACAGCCTCACAGAGTCGGCAAAGGGGTATTTTCTGTACAAAGGATAGCCTTCTTGTACCAGGTATTCCCAAGTTAAATTGACAGGTTTGAACCGGTACGGTTACTCTACACACCCTTGCCTGGATGTGCTTATTACCTTTCTCATCCTAGCAAGTAACGTTTTAAATCTGCTCCTAAGGCTCTGAGATGCAGACTCTGGAGACTAATTGTAGCTGCTCAAGAGGCTGCTGCCCACAGCAGACTCTGCAGAATACGACATTAGCCTGTACTTCAGTTACGTTACGTTACTTTACTTCCCCTTTTTGACTTTTGCCAGACTATCCTTTCTATTCTCTCCCCTAGTCCGTTTTTTCCCTGGGTGTTGCGAAGACCATTTTCTCCTTTGATGTTCTCCCAAGGTGCTTTAAAAATGTTTTTCTAAAACTTTCATTGCATAATGCCCAGGTATAGTACGGAGAATGAAGTGACAGCCTATTTTTTAATTTTCTGAGATGCTACGAAGACGCAAGGATCAGTACGTGGTACAAGTTGTAGTCACTCTTTCTGTTGCTCATCTAAATCACTACAGATTTTCATAAGTGTTTGATTAACATAGGGCACATTGCTTTGCTGTAGTTTCCAGCTATATAAACAGATCATTAAGCCTATTTCAAAGCTAGATCTGCCACAGCCTTATAAATCAGCAACTGTTCTTAATTTTCAAATTGGAGAAGAACCGAATCTCCCAGTTTTAAAGGGTTTTTTGGTTGGACACACAGTTATTTATTCCACATGGGAGAACTACTTCGAGACAGAGGTTGGCTCTTCAGTAGCGCAGTAGCTGCCTTTATTTGGCTGTTGGGCAAAACAGAATGAGTGTTGAATTTGGTACGTTTAATCTCGTATTCTAGATCTGGCTTTTCTGGAGATGCTGGGAAGTTGAATTCTGACACTAACAAAATCTTTTGGGAGTCAGAAGAAATAACATGTAGTTCCTAACAACCAGGGTAGATACACAAAGAGAAAAGACGTAGGGCACCCTTTCTTTCCTCCGTAGCCTGCCGCTGCAAGGCGGCTAGCTCTCTAACGTGGCTTGGGGTTTATTTCCAGGAAAAACGTACTGGGGTACCAGGAACAGCAGGGCAGGATATGGCTAGAAAATTTCAGTCAAGGCTCAGTTTATTTGCATGGGGAGGATGATGCCGAAAGTGGGGTTTGGTGTGTTTCCCTGATCTCCCTGGTGTGTTCCCTCTTTTTCTGTGGAGCCAAGTGGAGGATATAAGTTTCTCTTCCAAGTATGAGTAAGTGATGAGTCAGAACATGCCTGTGGGAGCAGTATATACTGAGCCCTGAGGTCTGTGGCTACAGGGAATCCGTCCATTTGGGAAAACAAAAACCTTTATTTCCTTCTTATGTGCTGTCTTTGGGATGAGGAACTGGGACTGTTCACTCCTCTGTCTCCATGTAGAGGTTCTCAGGAGACCTCTTCTGCCTCCTCCTGTCTGGAATGGTATAAACAGTTTCCCTAAGACCGTCACCTTGTCCAGGGGAAGGAGGAGCCCCTATCTGTTCTTGTAAGAAGGGACGTACACTTGACTGCTGAGGTTACAAAGCATGGTTTATCTGTCTTCAGTGTCATAAACTGCCTGGCTTGGACAGGGGAAGAGGGGAGGGATGTTGCCACTAAGCCCCTGATAGTTGTGGTTGTAGTAGACAGGGTGACTCCTTGCGACGACAGTCAGCAGTTTGGTTTACAGCTTAGACTGTTGTAGGGAAACTGAGCTTCGGACAGAGCAGCCATGTTCGCGCAGCTCCCTGTGGCCTGACTCACCATGCTTGCCCCTCAGAGCTTGCCTGTTGATTTGAAACAGCAATTTCCATGTGCATATTCCAGCAGTGAGCCGGCCTTGGCCTTCTAAGCTCAGCTATTATTTCATAAACATTTGTGATTTTGGTTTTTCTCTCTCTTTCTGAAAACCACGGGAACGGCTCAGGGATTTTCTTCATGTGGTTTCATCATGGGGCAGAGGCATGCCTGGCTCACCAGCTTGTACCCAAGGCATTGCGGCGCGCACAGTCGTTTCCACGTGCCACGGCTGCTGATGGGCACTGGTGTTCAGCCAGGCTTTAGCGTTTCAGTGTCCAGGCCTTTGATCCGCAAAGGGGGCGACAGCTTTCATTCAGACCCGTGGGGACTCTTCCTCCAGGCAGTACCCTGGGGAGGTAAACATTCAAATTGGAAAACATTCTCTGAAGACGCTGGAGTGTGTCTGCCTTGTTTCAGGAAGAGTGATTTGCAGACTAGCCAATCAGATGGTAAAACTAACTGGAAAAAGTTAGTTAGTTTTCCCTCCCCTACGACCCCCGAAACCCTCATTTTGGAAAAATGCAAGCTAGCAGCACCACAGACATGGCTCGCGTGGCTTTGGCTACTCAATATTTATTTTCTTCCTGTAAACCAGGCCCTTGCTTTTTCTGACTGTAATTTGTTGTGGTGGGGTGTTTTTTTCTTTCCTCCCTTTCAAATCCCTCTGCCCATTTTCTTGTTCTCATCTCCAGCCACGAGTTTGATTCTGAGCAGATCCCTGACTTAACAAAGGATATTTACATCCAAGATATCCACTGCGTGGGCTCCCTCTGCAAACTGTACTTCCGGGAACTCCCCAACCCTCTGCTTACATATCAACTCTACGAAAAGTTCTCAGTAAGTACAAGGCAATGTCTTTCACTTGCTGCTGCTTCTCTGGGCCGCTCAGCGCGACCTGCGTTGGCGGTACGTGCGCTGGATAGAGATAGACTGAAAAGGATTCAGCAGCTGGCCACACCTGTCCTCCATACACCTTTCTTGGGCTAAATTTTGTTTAAGTTGGGGTGTTTATAGATACCCAAAGTGCAGTTGAACACTAATCCAGCTGATGCTACCTGCATGCCAGATTCCCAACTACTGTTAGCATCCTGCCATTTCAAAAGCAGGAGCTGGGTGCAGCAGTGCCCCAGGGCCTTAGGTTTGCTGACAGCTTGTTCCTTTGTGCCATATTCTACCCTGTACTGATGCCACTTTTGGGACTCCAGTGGAAGGGGCTATTGTCTGTAGGTTAGCTGGGTATTAACAGCGCTTGTGAGAATTTCCCCACCTTTTGCCATTCTCAGTGATGTATCTAACTGGAGCAGGCTTAGAAGTAAATACTGCTCGGCGCTGAATGCCCACTGTAAGGAATTGCTCTGTACACTCAAGCTGCACTGGGCCAGACCTTGATTTACTTGGCTGTTACCACATCAGCTGTGCGCCGGGCTGTCTCCAGAGATATCTCTTGCAAGGTAGAGAGGGCAACAAATCGTCTCAATACTGCAGAGCTGTACATTGGCCCTATAGTTCAATAGGCTGCGGTGGGTTTCTAGCCTTATTTGCATCCAAGTCATTTACTGCATTGTTCCAGGATGCCGTTTCTGCTGCTACGGATGAAGAGCGGTTGGTTAAAATTCACGATGTCATTCAACAGCTACCCCCTCCTCACTACAGGTTAGTGCGAGCTTTAATCTGTTAATAAATAGCACTGTATGCCTATAACGTCAAGCGTGAACTGATGCTGTTCCAGGTTTTCCTCTTCAGATCGCTGGATTTTTGAGACTACAGTGGTCCTATGTTTATAAGACTGGTTTATGGCTGTATAAAGTTGATTCATATTTTAATTAGCTCAGTACCAAGACAAATGCCATATACCTTATGTACATCTTATTTATTTGACTTCCTCTAGAAAGTATGCAAGTACAAGCTCGTTATGTCAGAAGGGGCTCATATCACTCAGAAGGGGCTCATATCACTCAGTAAATATTTTTATTCATATAAGGGGAGGGGGGGGAACAGGTGCAGAACAGTACCCTCTGTAAGAATAGCATTCAAGTGAAAAGGAGCAAAACATTATTTCAGGACTTTGGTTTAAATTGTTTAACTGCATCTTGGCAATAACTCCCCCCTCCCCCCCCCCCCCAAAAAAAAAAAAAAAAAAACATTGTTTTGTTTAACTCTGTATGACAGTACTGAATATGTCAATCAGAAATAGCAGCAGTGGCTTAAGAGCAGGTCTCTTGTCTTAGGTGCGTTAAATACAGGCAGGATAGTTTAGACACTTGACCGGATCATGCTGTATCCTGGGCTCATTGCTTGCAGTACAGAGGTGGCACCATAAAGCTGTATCTGTTATTATTTATAATAGCAATACCAATAAAGAGCTACTGATAATTATCTGTTAAGGCCTAATTAATATTGTATGCTTAATGGCCAATTAATAATAGTTCTGTTGCAGTTAATTAAGGAGGAAGGGACTTGAGGAGCACCTTTTCAGAAATAAACTATCTCCTGCGTCTGATTTTCTCTGGTGCAGTCCATGTTTTTCCTAAAACGGCACTGGGCTGGGATGCGAGGGGCACAGTTTATTTCAGAAAATGTACTCCTCGCGTCCCAGCCCAGAGTCATTATTTTAGGGAAAAGGTGGACTGCACCAGAGACAATCAGACGCAGGAGATAGTTTATTTCTGAAAAGGTGCTCCCGTGTCTAATTTTGCTCTGGTGCAGTCTCCCTTTTCCCTAAAAGGGCTCTTAGCTTCATGGGGGCTTTCAACCTGGTCTAATACTTGTTTAGCTTCTTAAAGATGCTCTTGCTTTTTTGCGTCTCTCTTATTCTTAGAGCAGGGAGAGGGTTTGAAAGATTTGTGGATGCAAATTGGTTTACAGATTTAGGTGGACAGTGATGCTGCAAGCACTCCACCTGCTGCTGCTAAGGCAGGGGTAGTGTCACACTTAGTAAACCTCAGGGATGGTTAAGAGGGCATGCTTTGGAAAGGGAAAGAAACAACCAAAAAACACTTTTATTGTTCTGCTAGTCTTCCATGAGTGTTTCCATGCAGGCAGGTAACTGGTGCTTGACAGTGTAGGAGGCAATAGGGCAAGGGTGGTTTCTGGGAATTCTGTCCGTTTTCCTTCCAAGCAGAAAGAGCTGTGTGCGTTAGCCTTGTTCATCTGTGAAATTTTGAGCCTGCTTGGGTGTAGAAATGCCCACCCCAAAATCCACTCTCTTACCACGAAGGGTGCGCTCAGTGAGACCGAGGCACGAGACACGGCTGCTGCTAAGCACCAGACCGGAGGAGGATGTATCAGCATTTTCATTACTACCTTGTACTGTGGCTAGTCCCCTTGCCTTCGTCCTGATGCTTGTCCTCAGTGTTTTTGTTTTTTTTAATAAATAAGTTTTATTTAAGGTGAACACAAGCCTGTGAAGTTTAGCTTTCTATCTCCTTTCCACGTCTATAATATAGCTGTAGGCAGTTATTTCATAAGCTAGGATTCACAGAGGAATACTGAGCTGATCTTGGTGTTTTCAGATAGGATGGGGTGGTTTTCCAAATTCTGGGGGGCAGAGGAGGGGGTGTATATAAAATATTCTCCATCTTACAATAGGGAAATTCAAAGTCCTTTCCCTCAAACCTGTGGCAAGCATTGCAGCCTGACTGAAACGCCATCAAATTTAGTGCAGTGGTTGTATTTCTCTTGCACAACCATACAGCAAAGCAGCCAAACGATGGTTTTTCCAGGGCTCGCTGCTGTGCTTGCGGCACTTAGATTATTCCTGTCCACCTCAGTAGTCTTTGGAGCCTGTCATTTGACTAAGAGGGTACATAGTTCAACTTTTTTTTTTTTTCCTGTGATTTGTCAAATCAAAAGAAAATAACGACCTGTGGGTTTGTTTTGCAAATTGCAGCATGGCACGCTAACTAGTGCTGAACATTTGCCTCTCTCCTTTTCCAGGACACTGGAGTTCCTAATGAGACACTTAGCTCGTCTAGCCGATTACTGCTCCATCACAAATATGCACACCAAGAACTTAGCAATTGTCTGGGCTCCAAACCTCCTAAGGTATTCCTTTTCGTTTTTTTCCCCTCCCACATTTGAGTAAAAGGCTTCGATAAAATAGGTTTTTATACTTACATAAAGAGATAGTCATACTCTCCAGAAAAAGATAACTTTCAGCCACCTAGGAAAAGAACCTCTTCCTTTTTTCCATCCAGTGTGCTCATCTGTAGAATTTCTAACAAACAGAACGGTTTTCTGAGCTTTGTACAATACCACTGCATTAAACTGCTGGCTTTCAGTGCATCTGGAAAGAAGTTAATACTAAGCTCCCCCACTTTGTGCATGCATACTTACCTCAGTCTGGACCTGCCACACATGCTGCTTTTCCTTCTAGACCCATGTGCTCCTCTTGCCTATTTCAGTAGGAATCCAATCTGAAACCAAAACGTGGCTATAAATCACCACAGTCAGTATAATCTTTGTATAAAGCTTTGATGCGATTTAATCCCTTAACTGCTCCTAACATCGTATCTGCCTGAGCAACCAGGCACAATAGCTCCGCAGATGCTGAATCCTTACCCAAAGTGAGCTCATCTTTCCACATTCTTCTAGCTGTTTGCATTTTATTTAATCTGCCTTTTCTTTAGATCAAAGCAGATAGAGTCTGCCTGCTTCAGTGGAACAGCTGCCTTCATGGAGGTGAGAATCCAGTCGGTAGTTGTGGAATTCATCTTGAATCACGTAGACGTCCTCTTCAGTTCCAAACTCAGCTCAGTCATACGAGATGGAGCAGGTGCGTGTCTTCCTCAGTCAGCTTTACCTTGATCAAAAGCAGTAGCAGACACTTAATGGAAACCTGAGCCTTCCCAGGGACATTTGAGAACGTTTGTAGGAAGAACAAGAGGAAACGTTTCCAGGGTATGATATTACAACCTGGCAAACATGGCCTGGTTTTTGAGATTGCTCTCAGTGCCTTTGTTAGAAGCCAAGGCTGCGCTACAGAAGCGACCACCTTAATATCTGGCTGCTGCTCTTACGTCCTAGCATCGAGAAACAGTAATGAATCACTTAGAAAAGAAAAGGGGGAAGGGAACAGGGGGAATGAAGTTTTTAAACCAGTGTCAACTGATGTTCCTGCATGCTCATCCATCTCAGCTAATCTTACACTACAGCACAATGCATGACCGACCTTTCATTACCAGCATCTCAGAACATAAATAGAAAGGTCTTGGTTCTCAGCAGTGTTGACAATGAAAAATTTAGTCTTGCGCTTAATGGGAAATATTTTGACATCAGCTATGCCACTGTTACACAGCTCAGTCTACACTGGTCTTACAGCTGTTGCCCAACTCCATCCTTGTGCTGCTGATTTGTGGCTTTAGGATGCAAGAAATGAACTGTGACATGTTTGTACCAGGCCCTGCAGCACTTGAAGCATCACTCAGCCCTCAGGCCTGGGACCTAGAAATTCCTTCAAGTAACTGCTAACAGGCTGCACATGCACATGTTCCATTGAAAACAAATGGAGGTGCCCCAGGAAGAAAGTTCATGCCATATGTTGGATCAATAAATGCGCAGTCCGCAAGCAGCATTAGGCGTGCGCCACCTGCTTGGATACCTTTCCCTTCCAAGGGAAGTTGCCCAGTCGGTGCAGTTGCCACTATCTGTGGAGTCCAGACAGTGGTTTTCCAGTACATTTGCCTCTTCCCACTTCTCCACTAGCCCTACCTCCGCTTAGGATAGCGGAGTTGCTATCATTCCAGCTTTTCTTCCTACAAGGAGGCAATTTTTAAGTCAATAGGAGCCAGAGGTTAGCTTGGCTGAACAGTAACAGTTCTTCACAGAAGTGTTCCCAAGCCACCACAAGCAGCTCTTCCTTTTCTAACTGAGCTCTGCCAGGGGAAGATAAACACGCTAAGAACCTGAGCCAAGTCATTATCCAGGCTTAGACTGGACCATGTACATTCAGCTAATTGCTTAATGACTAGGTCATTCGCATTCAGTACGCTTTAGCACAGAACCGAGGGGAGGCGGGTCAAGCTATTTCACAGCACATCAGCTAAGTTCAGGAACGTTGTGCTAGAGCAAGGCAGCATCGGCTGCGGTGCTTCCGGGAGTCTCTCTCGCTCTTTTTGAGCGCAGCTTCTTATCTGTACCAACCTGTAAGAGGGGGGAAATGGCATTCCCAAGCCTACTTTAAGCCATTCCAGGTAAGGCTATTTCAAAGACAGCTGGAGTACTGTATACACAATTCAGCCCAACGTCATCCCTGGTAGTGTTTACAGCTGACAAAACACACAAACACACATGCGACTGCACATTTATGTATGTGGACCTGTGGTGCTACAGGACTAACAGTAGGAATGGAGTCAACCAGGATGTTGGGGGTGGCAAGTACTCCCCTGCCCACTTACTCATGTGACAATAGCCATATAAATATTTGTAAAATAGAAGCCAGCTCTT
Source organism: Struthio camelus (assembly GCF_040807025.1). Taxonomy (NCBI): domain Eukaryota; kingdom Metazoa; phylum Chordata; class Aves; order Struthioniformes; family Struthionidae; genus Struthio; species Struthio camelus. The sequence continues at coordinate 7,555,419 of NC_090963.1, forward strand.
ATCACACACTCCTCATGCTCTTCTGTAGCAAGGCAGCCTGACTTACAGATCCTAGCAGCAGGAGGAGGCAACCTCAGTTATGTTTACAAAACTGAAATGTTTGCCTCCAAAACCACACACAAGCTGTAAAAAGCCCAAGGGCAGGACACACACCTAGGTTCAGTTTACTCGGTCCCGTTGCGAGATTAGTTTGAAGCAACTTAAGTCACACACGGTATTTCCTGTTGCACCGTGAGCTAGAATCTGGGAATAGCTAACACCAGGATTTTTAAGAAACCGGTCAGCTTTCTTTACTGAGGTTTGCATGCAAATGAAGTTTAAATAAAAGCGCATCAGTACCGCTTTCTAATCCACCTGTTCCTCCCGCCCCCCTGTCTTTTTTTCATACAGCGAGGCACTGTCAATTGTGACTATTTTCTTTATCATAAACTAACATACCTCTGGCAAAAGTAATGGTTAAACTGATCATATCAGTCTTTTGCTGGGATATCAAAATCGTTGGGGGGGGGGGGGGGGGGAGGGCAGGGAAACAGTATCTCCCTCCCCTAAACACACAGACTCTGAGCTTTGATTTCTGTGCTGCTGTTCTCTGATTCTGCCTCTTGTCTATGGTTTTCCTTTACAGGGCACAGTTCTTTATCACGGCCCAAGTCTCTGTTGGTGTCCTCTCCTTCCACAAAGCTGCTCACGCTGGAGGAGGCACAGGCACGGACACAAGCCCAGATCAACTCTCCCATCGTGGCAGACAGTAAATACATTGAAGTGGGAGAAGGCCCTGCAGCTTTACAGGGGAAATTCCACACAGTCATAGACTTTCCATCTGAAAGGTAGAGAGGCGTTTCCTTTCCAGCATGTGTTACAACTGGTTTTTCGATTACAGCAATTTGATCCCCAGGGGACTTGCTTGCACTGACTGTAATCATACGTGTGATATTGTAGCCAGTTTTCCACTCCCCTTGGACTCTGTGAGGATTCAGCTTACTTACAGTGTCTGGGGGGCATGGTTTAGCTACATAACTTCTGTGCCATTCCCTCCTTTCTGACTGGGCTACCCTTAAACGTATAGAGCCATGCTCTGTGTGATGCATATTGATGCCTGTACTAACCACGCACGCAGAAACATGAACAAGGTAAAACAGCCAGAACCATTGGGGTCTTTCAGATTTCAGGACCAAATGCCTCTTAACCAATCCTGGTTCTCCTCAAAGTGGAACAGTTGTGCAGACTTGATGACACTAGAAACGAAATATGGCAATGGGAGGAGGCCACGTGGCTTTACAGAATAAGTGAGAGATGCTTTTGAATACCTTTTATGGCACCCACACAGTTCCCGAAGGAACTGATAGATCTGCCAGCTAAATAACAGCCATCCTTTAGAAGCTATACCGTACAGATACGGAGTCTTCGTTCACCAGCACTGCATCTGCTTGCTCAGTGGGACTTACCCAGCAAGACTCTAGGGCTGAGCTATAAGAATGAAAACATCCTCAACTATTTAAATAGACCGAGTTTAAGCTTTTTTCAGCCGAAATCAGGTAGCGCTAAGAGCGAACAGCAAGCAGCAGGAGCTAGATACAGCCTCCCCTCACAATTTGCTCAATTTTCTCGTTCCAGAAAACGACCGCCCAATAAGATGAAGAAATCGCCAGTTGGCAGCTGGCGTTCCTTCTTCAACCTAGGAAAATCATCCTCCGTGTCCAAACGCAAACTACAGCGCAACCCCAGTGAACCCTCAGAAATGAAAGCCATAGCCCTGGCAGGTAAGGGTGCAGTTCCAGCTCTCAAAAAAAGACAAGTTTTTCAGAAATGCAGAATTCACGTTTACAGTGTGCTCTTATCTCCTTCTAGCGTTCAGGCCACGTATAACATCTTCAGTTAACTGCTGCCTTTCCTAAACAGAGCCCCAGTTAATTCGAGCATTAGAGGTTTGTGCTCTAGCAGGTCCAGCTCTTGTCTCAGGGTAGCTTTTGAAAGACAAATATATGGGCACCACTGTAATGAGTCTCAGAATAATTCCTTCTGACACTCTTAGGAAGTAAGAGTGCATTTCTGGCTCCATTTGCTGCTCTCAAGAGACACACATTTAAGGCACACAGGTAAAAAAGGCACTTGCTCCACAAACTTTTTCACACAGGAACTTTTACAGGGAATCAGAGAACTTTTTATAGCTGCATCCAATTGCATGTAGACTCTTCAGCCCCTTCCGTATGTAATTTGCCGTCTCTTTCCAGATTTCAAAACAGCAACAGTATGTTTTTGCAGTAGAACCCAGCACAAATCCCTAACATGGTCCAGTGGGGGCTTTTGTCCCATGTTCTCCCTGGTGCCATTTCCAAGTTACAACCTTCATAGTCTTCAGCATAAGAAACGCATCATATGCCTGTACTTTAAGACCTTGGAGCACTGAAGTTGTACTTGTTCAGTGCTCATTAAAATCAGCTGTGTAAACATTTGTTTCGTCTCCATTTTTAAGGAGTTTTATTTGCTGTTGAGGACACAGTCTTAAACCAATACAACTATCACAGCTATATCCAGACAGAGTCTGTAGTGAGACAACATGGGTAGTTCATTTCCCAACCTGTCACCTGCACAAGTTACCACTTTGATAGATTACTTTGCCCCGCTCTGTAAAGCGGGTACATATTAAAGCAGAAAACCAACAAGAACAAACCAAAAAACAAACATCCCCACCCCACACACAACAACAACACCACCACCACCTCGATGCACTCCTGTGTAATTCCCTCTTGCCCGATAGTACAGAACCACTGGTTGGAAGCGACCGACCTCTGCAAGCCACGTAGTCCTGCCTCCCATGCGAGCCAGGACTACGTCCATCAATATATGGACAGTAAAGCCCATTAACTCTGGTACAGGATAAAGGTTTTCTTTAAGGGCAGAAGTTTTTGCAAAGTCAAAGTTGTTTTCAAGACGATAGCACTGTTGCCAGAAATGCATTTGTTTCTTCTTGCCACCATTACATAGCCAAATATAAATCACTTCTGTAGTTCAGCTTTTCACTTTCTCGGTTGCACTTCCTTAGGTGGAAGAGGAGACAGCGGGACTCTTCGCTCAGCTAAAAGCGAAGAATCGCTTACCTCTCTGCATGCTGTTGATGGTAAGACAAATTTGCACCTGCACTTTCAATGCGTGTGAATTAAAGAAGGCAGTATGACATTACTGACTGCCAGTACTCAACAGAGCAGATCCCTCCCTCCCGCCCCAGTAAAAGTTGGACTTGCTAATTAACAAAGCAGCTTACCCTGCTGTGCACAGAGAAACACTGCAGATCTTTGTTTTCATTCCAAGGGTTTTTGTTTTTTTTGTTTTTTTTTTAAAAAAAAAAAAAACACACACACACCCACACCTAGCTTTTTCCATTTCTGTTCTAAGGTGGAAAATACAGCATCAGGAAGGAAAACACCTTCCAAAACTTAGGGCTGACGCACACTTAAACTAGTTTTGCTTTTACCAACAGCTTGCTTTCAGACTAAGTGAGACCAGACATCCTCTTAAAAAGAGTTTGAGTAAACTTAATTAACAAACAGCTACCGCTAGCTACATTAATTTTGTGTTCAGAGTTCCCCAGGTGAGCATCTTGCAGGTTGCTTTTAAACTACTTGCACAAAAACAACACTGAGCCATTACCTCCTGGACAGTAATACTGTGACAATAACCCTTACGTATCTACTTGTTCCTAGGTGAATCTAAACTGTTTCGACCCCGAAGACCTAGATCCAGCAGTGATGCGTTGTCCGCTTCCTTCAATGGAGAGCTTTTAGGAAACATGAATCGCTGCAATTCTTACGACAACCTTCCCCATGACAATGACAGCGACGGGGATGAAGGGCTAATCCACGTTCCCGCCCTTATTTCTCCTCGATCCGCTGAAGACGTTGACCTGAGCCCACCCGATATTGGAGTCGCTAGCCTGGATTTTGACCCAATGTCTTTTCAGTGCAGCCCACCCCAAGCAGAGTCTGAGTGCCTGGACAGCAGTACCTCCCTGATGGAGTCAGTTGGCATTAATAAGGAGAAGCCGAGCCTAATTAAGAAGGATATAGAATCAGGCAGCCAGTCTCAGACACCAGGCAGTGCCACGAGCTCTGAGCCAGTGTCCCCATTCCAGGAGAAGATGAGTCCCTTCTTCACTCTGGACCTGAGCCCCACTGAAGAGAAGGTCTCCAAATCCCATGCTTTCTCACCCAAGATAGGGCGAAAGCCCATCAAATCTCCACCACTGACTGCATCGGAACCAGTCTCCTTTGCACTGCCCAGCCGCATGTCAGAAGCTCTCGGAGGAGCACCCATCACATCCAGAAACTCCTCGGCTTCCAACTGGAGCAAAGGGATTGGCATCAGTGAAATCACAAACAGGTCCCCAACTCAGATGTCCTTGCCCCTGAAAAGCAGTGAAACAGGAGCAGGGGAAGGAGTCCACCAAGAGCTACAGCATGCCCAGCTAGTGGCTGCTGGCAAACCAGAGTTGCAAGAAGAAGGGGAGAGACCAATGTCAAGCAGTCAGAATAAGACTGTACCCACTGGACACACACAGCCAGGTACAGTGCATTTTCCTCCATTCTTTCTTTAAGTTCCAAAGGGGACCTGCTCTCAAAAAAAAAAAAAAAAAAAAAAAAGAGTCCTTCTCTGCGTGCCTTTTAGGAGAGGGGATTGCCCATCAGTTCTGATCACAAGTGTCTTGCAGGGCTGTGCAGATCAGTAAGGTCTTTAACAGAAACCTCTGCCTTCTCCCTACATCACACAAAGCTCGGATATTTTCCATAGTACTTTGTATACCACTTTCTTTTTTTCATCCCGTCATACATGAAAATCTATAGCATGTCCTTCTAAATCATTTCAGCCGATAGACCATCTAGGACTTTTTAGTTTAAAAAAAAAAAAAAAAAAAAAAAAAAAGTCTGCCAACACTTGAAGAAGGGACCTTTTTTGCCCAGAACCTTATGATCAAAATTGTATAAGGGTACCTCATTCTCTTCTACCTACTTCCTACCTCTCTAGAAATGCAAGAGGAGCCTTTAGACAATCTCTTGTGTTTTTTCCTTTTTGTGATGAACTGCTGTGCTATTGAGCAGCGTTTGCATGTGGGACAGAAGATACAGTATTTCGCATCAGAAGGAATTGCCACTGTGAAAGTGTGGAAAGCATCTATTTTTTATAATGGTCATTAAGGTTAGGTCACTCTCCTTATTGGGTAACATAAAATCACTCTTTCTCTCAATTTTCCCCCCATTAGGAGCAGTTGCCCTCGACTCCCCCCAGGATCCTGTTCCCGTCAGTTCTGTGTCTCTTATCCCTCCTCCTCCTCCGAAAAACGCAGCGCGCATGCTAGCCCTAGCGTTAGCCGAGTCCGCACAGCAAGCATCCGCTCAGTCTCAGAAAAGGCCAGGAGATGCTCATTCCGAAAGCACAAGTTACGGAGAGACTGAAGCTGGTACAGCTCTAGAAAAGCTCCATCTCTGTGCTGGTGCACCAGACAAGCTCCACCTGTATACTGGTCTGCCTGAGAACCGACTTCACTTCCAGACTGGTGCGCCAGTAGAGCACCAGGATTTTCAAGGTAGCAGCACACCTGGGGAGCAGAACCACCTGTCAGGTGCACCTGGAAACCGGGACCCCCCACCTCTCCACACTGGCATGCCTGGGGACATGCCTGGTAGCAGGGATGCAGAGCAGGAGCAATCCAGCTTCCATCCTGGTAAAGTGGGGGACAAAGATCACTTCTCCCCCCATGCTGGGGACTGGAACCACACACATCACCACCCAGGTGCACTGCCTGACTGGGAACCACCCACAACAGACTTGTCTGTAGATAAGCCCCACCTCCGCACGTGCATATCTGTAGACAAGCACCACGTTCCAGTCTGCGCAGCTGAGGACAAGCTTCAGTCTCCTCCCATTGTAACTGCTGGGGAGAAACCTGCCCTGGCTTCAATGCTGTATTTAACAACCATCCAGACAACAGCGACTGAGCCTAACCGCGGGGCAGCGGGTCCACACCCAGCTGGTCCATCCACAACTCAGGCAGATGTCATTGTTACAGCTGCTCCACGCACACTCACAGCCAGCCAGCCAGCACCATCGCAGAGGCAAGATCACCAGGCAGCGACGGGACAAGCGCCAGCCGCCTCTGCAAAAGCGCCGAGTAGTTCCAGTCAGGTAAGCGGATGCGCCCTCCTGCCTTGCGTGCATTTGCAAACGCAGCGTCTGCGTACAGCTAATCTGTAATTCTAGAAGGTTGAGCCCAAGGACAGTTGGTCCACATCCAAATGGGAAGAGGCAGGGAATCCCCTCGTTACTGGAAGTCGCATGTGTACAGGGCAGAGGCACAGACTTATAGGGAAGCATCACAAAGTTTCCTAAGTGAAGACAGGGGAACATCCTGATAAACGTGCTTGCACTGATTTTAAAAAAAAAAAAAAAAGGGGGGGGAGGGGGAGCACTAGGTTGACTGATACAGGGAACGCTAGTTTAGAAGTGCTTGAAAACGGTAAGAACTTTTGCCTCCTCTTTTCACCGAGATAGAGGATCCTGTTCCAACACTCTTTAATAAAGCAGGTCAGCTTGATGGTGTGGGAGTTAGACATGGAAATGTTCTCTCAGCATGCAAACAGCTCCGGCCAAGGAAACATGCACAACTGCCCTAGACACCGTAGCCACCTTTAAGGAAGCGACTTCTGCAGTATTACACTACTTATCTCTGCTTAGCATGGCACACCGAGTTCTAACTCTACGTGCATTTTCTCAGAGACAAGTACATTTATAAGCCAAGGGCCTAACCAGACACTGAGGCCACAGTGTAAAAGTTTTAACCTGTTCACAGAGAGACACAACTGCCCCTTTCCCTTTCCGCAGTTTGACATCTGCGGAAAGAACACAGGCTCCTTGGCTACAGTTTGTGACAGGTCCCAAAAACTCACTCGCAATCTCCCTGAAGCAGCATCTTGCCCTTGCTGTCAAAGGGAACATACACATCCTTTCTTCTATGGTGTGCAGAGCTCGGTCTCCGCAGTAAACTCTTCTGTACCCGCTTTCTGTTTACATTGAATTAGCCTGCACAAGCATCCCTGAGATTGTACTACAGAACGGGAGGAAGATGCTTGCCTCTAACTTGCACTGGTTTCTTCCCTATAGATATGGGGCGCAACGGCGCCTGAAAAGCCACCAGAGCCTGCCCCTGTTTTTGTCTCAGAAAGCAATTCTACCACCTGTGGCTCCTCATCCGTGCCCACGGGCCACCAGAGCCATTTGGAAAAGCCTCGGGAGACTACGAGGGCTCCCCCATTGCACCTGCGGTCCGAGTCAGTCCCCGCTCACTCCTACAGCTTTACACCCCCCGTCCCGCCTGTGAGAACACTGGAGAGCAAGATTGCTGCTGCCATGCACTCGAGCAACACGGACGCCATCAACAACTCCAATTATCACGCCTTCCTGGCTTCCTCCATGCTGGCTTCCTCCGTGGAGGAAGCTTTGCTGCCACCACCACCTCCCCCACCTAAGCATGCTTCCCTGCAGTCCGTGTACGTGCCGCATCCCAAGCCAGAGAGCATCCCCGAGTCCTCCGGGCCAGACAGCTACCTTCACCACAAGCCAGCTTCCACCCATCAGTACAGGCCAGAGAGCGTTCCTCCTCACATCTCCTACCACAGCAAGCCCGACCAGCACCAGTCCTACCCTCCCAGGTCAGACGCGCCCACATCTGTGGCCACTCGCTACAACACCTACACAAGCCAAGGGAAGAGCACTTCAACTCTCCACTCCAAGCCTCGCAGTCGGACAGAGTTTGTATCCTCCGTGAGCCCGACTGGCCTGCGTAACACCGGCTATACGGAGGATGTTCCGCCCTACCCCACCATCCGAAGGGTTCAGTCACTGCACGTGCCCACCCCTGCTGCCTCCGCTATCCGCTCCGTTCCCATTTCACGGACTGAGGTGCCTCCGGACGATGAGCCGGTGTACTGCCCGCGGCCCCTCTATCAGTACAAGCCATATCAGCCCCCTTCCGACTACCACGTAACTCAGCTGCAGCCTTACTTTGAGAACGGGCGGGTACATTACCGCTACAGTCCTTACTCCAGCAATTCTGGTTCCTCCTACTACACCACTGCTGATGGGAGCTTTTACGACTTGGACCCCTACAGTACTGTGCGGGCCAGGCCGTTTCACCCCCTGCCCAGCCGAGACTTTGCCTCCTACGCCTCCCGGCTTCAGAGCAAAGGTCTGTACCGCTATCCTGGCTTGTCTGCCTACCCCCGGGGTGGCCTCATCAGCCACCTGACAGGTAAAGAGCACAGCTTTATCAGCAGAGATGTACCTCCTGCCCCAGACATCAAACATATGTACATGTCATTGGACCTCGAGGACATGGAGAAGTACCGCATGCAGTCTATTCGCCGAGAGAGCCGCACACGCCAGAAAGTGAAAGGGCCCGTGATGTCCCAGTACGATAACGTGGCCCCTCTGCTGCAGGAGGAACTGGGAGGGCTGGATGTCATTCACTTGCGCAGCAAGTCAGATCCTGGGAAAACTGGCCTCCTTACTGTGGCAGAAGGGAAAGAGGGGAGGTACCCGGCAAAAGCGGCTACGCCTGAGGGGGACGAACGTTACTACATGCAGCACACTGAGCCAGAGCTGGACAGAGCCCACTACCACGGGGCCTACGGGAACGGCCAGTCAGAGAAGCCGTCCCTTCCCCAGAAGCAGAGCAGCATCCGCAACAGGAAGCTGCACGAGCCAGGCTGCAACCCAAACGAACACAGGACGCACTCGCAGCAGGAAGCAAGCCATAGGCAGCCTTCCGAATCCAAAAACGGGCCCCCTTATCCCGACTACAGGCCTAAAGGCGGTCCGGAGCCTCCTGAGCCCATCAGTTACCAGCACTCGGGTGGGAAGTACATCCCAGCAAACCAGGAAACCCTGAGACTGAGCCACAAGGAGGTGAGGTTAGCAGAGGACCGGCCAGATTTGGAAAGGCCTCGAGCCAGGCCGACCACTTCCGTGGAGAAACACTCCAGAGACTGCTACAAAGAAGAGGAGCACGCCGCCTCCCCCGTGGCGCCACCGCCCAAGCCCGAACGGAGCCACAGCCTCAGAGTGCAGCACCCCGAAACCATGGAGAGGGACTCGGCCCTCCTCTACCCATACCAAACCCTCGGGAAGCGCCAAAGCACTATGACTGTGGTGTCCCAGTATGATAATTTGGAGGATTACCATACCATGCCTCAGCACCAAAGAGGGGGCTATGTTGGAGGAGGGGGGTTTGTGCCCCCTGGGTTTTCCCATGTGCACAGTAGGACTTATGCCACGGCCCTGGGCCAAGGGGCCTTCCTCCCAACGGAGCTGTGTTTGCAGAGGCCTGAAACGGAGGTCCACGTTGAGTGAGCTGGTGTGGGGGGAAGGAGGGATAGAGTCTAAGCAGCCTCTGCTGGACAGTGGACTGTTTTATTTTTTCAGTGACAGGAAAAAAAAAAAAAAAAAAAAAAACCACACACACACCCCACACACCCTGCCCCGATCAGCAAAGCAAACCCACCTTCAACCCCACCCCTACCAGCCCACCACTCACTGTTTTTATGTAGTAGAGCTATAGCTTTTTCATGTAGCTTGAGACAACTGGAATGATAGGGCAGGCTGTTGGCACACAGAAAGATTGAGAGAGAGAGAGAGAGAGAGTTGCCAGAGAGGCAGGGCAGAGATGAAGGAGATGCTGTTGGGGCAGAGGGGAAGAAAAAGAAGTTTTTCCTTCCCCAGATTTGACATAGGCAGTTACCACTGCTTCCTCACAACGCCTCCATAGTCCTGTGCATGATGGACTGTGCATGCAGCTGTTGTTGTTGTAAATCCCACGTGTAGTAAGTTGCCCTTCCCGCTACTAGCTTCCAAGGAAGGGCCTCAATGACGCACCTTGGAGGAACCACTGTTCTGCCCCCTTTGAGGTTATGCAGCAAGAGTAGGCTAAAAGCTGGGGGGAAAGACTTCCCAAGTATTTTCTCCTAGACAAATGCCGAGGTCCTGCCTCTCCCTGGAAAATTATTGCTTAGGCACAGTGGATCGCTTGAACTGCTCTGAAGTGGGTTGGAGCCTGTTTTGTCTTCACTTGGTGGAATAGGCTTTGAAGCAAGTTTGAAATACAGCGCGCTTCCTAAATTGCTTGCTTAATAAGCTGCTTCCAACTACAAGAAATCAAATTACTTTAAATTTCTGTATTGTAAGTGGAGGCCAGCTATAGAAGCCAAGTAGGGCAGGTCTGCATTTCTCATTCCCAAAGAAAAACCATACACACAGTTGGGAACAGCACACCCATTTCATGCCAATTTCCTCTTTACTGCTAGGCTATCTACAGTCCAGACGACTTAATACCATGTTGTGGCTGGCCAGACGGTATCATCACCTCTCTACAAAAAAAATTCACTATAGCATTATTATGCCCAGCTTGAAAACTGGAGCACAGCTTACCAGCTGGGAATGACTGTGTAAGTGCCGAGTTACCTGCATGACCAGATATTTGCCCTAGGCCAGATCCTGCTGCTCTTAGATCTGGGAACGCTCCTATTGACCTTAAACCGAAGGCTCTACAGGACACAGCTTTCTGTAACCTTTCAGTTCCATGCTGGCAAGGGCATCCCTGTGAAGTTGTGGCACATACAGAGTAGTTACACGCTGTCTGTGCACTGTGAAATAGTATTGCCTCCCTTATTGCAAGCGTAGATCATACCAGTATTCAGTTAGCAGTAGGGACAAAAGGCCAGTGCACTCTTTCTAACACGCTAATAACGTTGTCCTAGGTATTTAAAAGCTTTCCGCGTTGTAAAAGCAGCCAGGCAGCATCTCATCTGCAGCGTCTCAGACTTCCCAGAGCTCACTACAACCCCACCTTATAAAGCACATCCACCTCACTCGACAGGGCTTGCGAGCAATACTTGAGATTTGGGAGTTTTTTTTAAACGCTCACTGATAAATACCAAGGCCATTCCTGTTCTGTTTGGTTGAAGAACTTCTCTACCTGTTTTGAATCTCTGATGTCTTATTAATCTGGAGGTCCTGCAGTTAGCAGACAGCTGTGAAAGCTAAAGGGAACTTGTATCAGAGGCTTTTTTGGAACAAAAATTTCATGGCTATTTTGGGGCTTTTACATCACAAGGAAAAACCCGCTTCTAGTCGCTAACCAGGCTTTAGCTATTTGCTTCTTTTAACCTTGTAGCCTTGTCCGGGGCTGTTTCAGTAACAGTACCTTATGGTCCTACTTTATTGTGCAACGCTATTGTTTTAATTAAGCATTTTGTTTAGAAGAGGTCTTACATGTCGCAGAAATAAAGCTGGCAGTCAGAAAAAACAAAGCACTGCGATCCAGGTTGCCACAATCCCCTTGTGACTAGTTACCAGGTAGAGGGGTTTGTTTCTTTGTGGGGGAATGCTTTTGTCATGTTTTTCTTTTAAGAGAAAAATAATAGAGAGAAAAGGGGCCATTAGGTGAGCCACACTGTGGGCCATCTTGTCTGCATTGCTAGCTAATTCCCTAGTAAAGGCTGAACAATCCACGTTCCTTGGTGCAAGCTAGCCAAGGGAGCCCGGTTTAAGTATGCGCTCTCAAGAGAGGCGTGGGTTTTTTGTTTTTCATTTTTAAAAAGGATTACCACTAGTCCTCCACCACCGTAGCACAGTATCCCCCCATTGCTGCCAGTTACCTGCTAAGGTCTCCAGTTGAGGCAGGGACATGCGTTTGGTTCAGGCTATTTGGGATTCAGGTAATGAGAGTTGTAGGTCAAACCTCTCTCTCCATGAAAGCCTTAACTCCCCACTCCTGCCCCCTCAGCAACTCTCTTCCTCCTTAACCTCCGTTTTGGCCTTATGTTAACCAAGACTATCCTCTTATGGGGGGGGGGGGGGGGCTGAACTCAGCTCCCACCAACTGTAGATGCCTCTCTGGATTTTCCTGCTCAAATCTACTGTCTCCCTTCAGGTATCAAGTGCCATCCCTGGACAGTTTCTGTTCCTTATAGTCTTTTGCTACTACTGCCCGAGCCTGGGCTCTTCAACTCATTGCACTGTACGAAGTGCCAGGTGCTAAGCACCCTCTCACCTTGGAGTCCCCCTCCTCCCACCTCAAGGAAGGCAAAAGCTTTCAGCACCTTTCGGAAATAGCCCCCAGAGGTGCACCTCTATACACCTAGACGGCTGCTACAAACAGTCTTCCCTAGAGGACAAGGTGGTCTCTATTAAAAAAAATAGTAGTACTAAATGATCCAGCTTCCTCCCATCCCTCCGTGCACAGTCACATCAGCACATACTTTGAGGGTTGCAAGCTCTCAAAGAGCGCCCAAACTGACTTCTGTACGCCAGCGTTGGGCCACAAGTACAAAACCCACAAGGTTAAGGCATTAGCTTTTCCTAAATAAAGGATGCGCACCCTTCTCTTGGTGTTGCCACTGCCCGCAGCTTGGGCGCCTACTATGATTCAACCATCATCCCCGCATCCACCCCATAAAAGCCATATAGTGAACTATGCAGTTCTGCTCTTGCACTGTGGTCAGTCTGATGCTCATTAGCAAGACAGTTTTCCCATCCCCATTAATTGATTCAGTCCAAGTCAAAACATCCAGCTGTCTCTTTCCAGACTCTCACGCTGAGGAAAAGTAGGGCATTGTGCATCAAAGCAAGGAGGGGAGGTTACACCAGATGACTAAATAAGGTGGGTGATACAAAGGTAAGTCAGCAGTTCAGCTCTTCGCATCCTAGCGGAGAAACCGGAGAAAGCAGGGGGACAGCAAGGCAAGTAATATTCAACTGCAAGTCTAGTTCTGCGCAGGTTAAGTAATTTATTGCCTAACCTCATCTCCAGCAAGACGTCAAGCAGCTATACTTTTAAATAACTCCCTTATACTTGCCAAAGGCTATCTGCATTTTAAATTGCCGCTTCCTAAGTTTCCAGCTGCCTCTCTCCCTAGCGCATGTAAGGGTTAGGGTCCAACAACATACTCCAGCTCTGGATTTCCACCTCCACCTTGGACCAGAACGTGAGAGACCCGTAGGAGACCTTTGTTGGAGAAGGGGGAGTGCAGATGTTAGGTGAGTAACTAGGACCTAGCCCCTATAAAGTCTTAAAGCATTAATTATTTTAAGAGTCTTAGAAGGTGAAATCTATAGGTGTATTTGACAGAACACCCACAACTTTGTGCCTGTGTCCTTCCAGAGATCCTCATTTTAATGTTCATCACTTGGAGGGGGTCAGTTAGGATTGCACAGTGGCAGTAAGCTGCTACACAAAACCAAAACCATCTTGAAAACATATTGTTCCTCTTTAACCCCAGAAAGGGACAGAACCTCCCGTGTACTCTTTGCCATTCATCAGCACGTCGACAGGGCGTTGGCTGATGTGTTACGTGTTAGGAAACCTGGACGAGATCGTTTTACTTTCTTTAGTTAAAGGCGGCTTAGGCATGCAACTCTTTCTCCAGAACCTCGTGCTACAGAAATCCAATGTGGAAAGGCATGGTCTGGTTTAAACAGACATTCAACAGAATACCTTTGTGTGCAGAGTCTTGCCTTGTCCAGTTTGTTGAAGGGTGGGGGGTGGAGGGTGGGGGAGAAAAGGGTTGTTTTTGCAGTTCATTTTCCTGCTGTAGAAGACTTGATTTTTCTTTCCCTGAGCCGCATGAGAGAAGCGTCCCAGAAAGTCTTGGGTTACCTTCAGAGTTCCCTTCACTTTAATTTATATAGTGTCTTTTTTTTGTGAACTGGTGTAAAATGTATATGCCGACAAGCTCATGTATTTTTATGTAAATATTTTTTGTGGTTTCCCCACTGCCCTTCTCTGTAAATATTTAGAATTCTCATTCTTCTCACCTTGTATGATGCAGATGTGGTTTTGTTTCCGTTTTTTATTTGTACTGTAATGCAACAATCCAGACTGAGGTGTCTTGTGGTATTAAACAAAAGCAACAGTCCCACTGAGCCCACACTCAGATGTACAACTTGACAGCATTAATCAAGCCAGGTTAAAAACTACTCCTTTGTGTTTGTGTGTATTTGTGCCTCTGCCTCATTAATTAATAGTATATTAAAAACTGGAAAAAAAAATACAGCTTAGAGCCATACATTGGAGGGATGGTGAGAGAGAGAGACCCACAGCATATCACGAAGCAAAAACAAGAACTTGTCTTTCCTAGTCTCCCTTTCTTCTCACCTAGAAGGACAGTGCAAGGAGAAATGGTGCGGCACTCCCACGGAAGGCAGGGGGCAGATTAAGTTCGGACTAACAGATGGCGCCGGCCACCTTGGCCTTCTGAGCTGGCCAGGGAGGGGTTCTAGGCACCGCAGGAATGTTGTTCATAGTTAATTAATAGCAGAAGATGATTAAAAGAAATTAATCAGATCTGCTGTTTTTAAACACTGCAAGAAAGACTTTTAGCAGGATATTCACTAGTTGAAAAAACTGCTATCAGCTATATTCCCCAGTTCTAAGACCAGCCTAATAGTCCGGTCCTCGGACAATGGGTTAACTCCTTCAGTTGCCATGTTGAGCCTGTACGTCACGATACAGCAGGGGGTTATTTGTTATCGTGTGTGCCCGTTTAAGAGCAGCAGGCCTGGATAACCTTTCGCGAGAGCACAGAGATGCTATATTTGGTTTTAGGGCTGTACACATAGACGCAGTCTGCTGGATATTTGCAGCATCCTCGTGCTCTTCATTGGGCGCTGCCAGATGTGTGTTCTAACAAATTTTAAGTAACGTTGCGAGTCCAGATATAAACAACACTTATCTCCGTCTCACAGAAAATATCGGGAAGAGGGACGGTACTGCAAAATTGAAGTCTGTTAACCTAAGAAACTGGACCCTCGGGCGGGGGGGAAAGGACGTTACTGACAAAGAGCATGCTTTCCTTGTTTGTTTAAGTTTGTGTCCAATGACATCGGAACCCCTTCTCTGTCTCTTCCATGCCCGGATCCTCACTTTACAATTCAGGTCTACTTATGACCACGCATTCCAGACTCTTTCACTAAACATTAGCGTTCTTGTAGGAAAGCTCCTTTCCTACCACGCGCCTACGTCTGCGGCAAGCTGAGCAACCCAAGCACTTCTCCATTGTTGGATTTCTGCTACGCACAGGGATTCCCTGCTGTGCCACGGCAGCACAGAAGGGATAGGAGGACCTTAGGAAGGTTGCTGTGCAAACCAAGTATCATCCTACATGATCCACACACTTCAGCAAAGGCAGATGCGTTAGCAAACAATCAAAAAAAATCCCAACTCTTCTGAAGTCTATTAGACAAACACATTTCAACTTCAGCCCCTCAGCAGGAAGCTGCTCACTCTGCCAGCTTAAGAAAAGTACTGGAAAACATGGCCCAGACCACAATTGCCTAAGGAAGGAGAGGCATCCACCTCTCTTTCCTGTCAAAGCCTTTTGACATGCAGTGGCTACCCACTCCCAGAGAAAGGGAGAGTTCCCACTTCCCCTTGAATTCCCTCCAGGAATTCACAGCTCGGGGTGCGCAAGTCCCACAGGGACAGCCTCATCCTGGCTTGAGCTACCTCCCCTGCCTGCTCTTTTCTCCCCTCCTGCAAAATCGCCAGCGGACACCCACGTACCTGATGCGATAAGGTGTTTGTGGCAGCACAACAGCTTTTCTGCACAGTACACTCACTGTCAAGACATCAGGCCCACGATTAAGTCAACCCCTAAAGACTTGGGTTTCTGGGTAAGAGAGTAGCAGACATCTGAAACCGCTGCCTCAGGGAGCATCCCAAGAGCTTGCGTACCGTCTCCCTCCCCACCTGGTTTGGCCGAAAGGACTGTCGAACAGGGCCCTGCTTTCCCAGCTACCAAGGGCATTTCCTTTAATAATACTCCCAACATCACACAGCCAGTGTGGAAGGTTGCAGCCAGGGGGTTTTACTATGCATCAAAGAAGGACTCAGTGGGTACAGGCAATGCTAAGAGCAGTTTTCAATTGCATAGCTTCATTTTTCTTCCCAGCATTTTCAGACCAAAAAAAAAAAAAAAAAAAAAGACAACCAAAAAAAAAGACGACACTAGTCTTCTTTCTGACAGCCTTTCCTGAGCTGTACCCTCCTGGTGGAGATTCATTTACAGAATAGAGTAGATTACATTTTAAATTTGTGTGTGTGGTTTTTTTTTTAAAGCGTCTAAGCACCAGTAAACCCATACTTCATAAAACCGATTTGCCTGAAGAACCGTCTCCACCAGGTAGCGCTGTTATACCACATTTGCTGTTAAAAGCCAGCCTTTTAGACCATTTAAAAAGATTATGTTCCATTCTAGTAGCTTCTGTGTTCAGGTCTCCCGTTCCCAATATCTACGGCTGGATTTTTCTTTTGAAGATATATGGAATAGTCAGTGCCCCAGCAAAATGCACGCAGTCTCCTAAGGAGCTCTGTTCTCCTTCACAAAGCTATACCAGCCACAAAGCACCCCGCTGAGAAAGCGGAGTTACCACTATTGCTGAAGCAGCTTTTAGAGCCCGCTTTCCAACTGAAAAGCGGGCTGCCGACCTAAGTTTCTCTGAAAAGCAGCAAAGACCTCCTTATCAACTGTTAAGGACTCCATCCCCACAGGAACACTGCAGTGTGTCTGCTTATCATCAGAGGCAGTGCTAAAAGTGAAATTCAACACGAGAAAAGTCATCCAGAAACAACAATTGAAAAAGCAGGGAAGCAGCAATGCTGCTCAGTCCTTCCCTTTTCTTCCTCCAGCTGGCAAGGACGCCCTGCTAAGATTAATTATCAGCCTACATGCACCTAGAAGACCCCCAGTCACAAGCACCAAGTCACCAAGTCTCTGTCAGAGACAAGTTTGTGCCAATGTAAGAGGCTCTCCAGTCACACAATCGAGCAATGGCAGGGCGCAACTTGTTGAACCTCACTTCCCAGCACAAACCAGATTCAGCTTCTCACCTCCACATGAATCAGAGGCTGAGCATCTGCTCTGGGCAGATCCTCCCCCCAGGCTCCAGCAGAGCAGCAGGACAGCCAATATCCTTCTGCCCCTGCGAAGGGGCCTGCAGGCAGGAAGCACTCCAAACGGGGGCTCCCAGTGCCCCTCATGAGCAGGCCTTGACGCAAGCTTGGCACGGCAGCACGAGAAGGCAAGAGGGATGCAGCGGGGATCACATTCATCCCCTGGGATTTTGCCCTATGGAGCATCCAAACTACACCCCAGCCAACCTCTCAAATCACCAGATCTACAAACTGCAAAGCACAAAAGTGAAGACGCCTCTTGCACAGAGCATCCCTTAAATAAGGCAATTTTAATTTCACTTCATCAAGTCTTCTCCTACTTGTCCACATGCCACAGGACAGCCCGTTCCTTAAGTCTATCATAAGCATCTTGAGCCTCAACAAGATTCAGATCCACGGAGCCCAAGTAAATTATCAGCCTCTAGACAGAGGCCCTTGACTTCAGATGCCAAGCCTGCACCTTTTGGGCCTAATTAGCAGTCAAGAAAGGCTTCTCTTATGGTATCTGCCTCATCACCTGCCTGAAGATCTCCTTCTGCCCAGCGCAGGCCTCCTCTGGGCTCTTGGCAGAGCTTGTGTCCAATCTGTCCCGTCTGTACATCTCCCGCTGTGGCAATCCCTGCCACAGCCCTGCATACGCAAATGCTCATGTCGCCTGTTACACGGCCCACTGCCTCCCGAGGACCAGTGAAGAGACCTGAGCGGACTGATTAACGGGGGACAAGGGGAAGAGAGAGGTGAATCTCCCCAGAAGCAGAGCATTCTGTTACAGCCTGACTGAATTTATTCACCATGGTCAAATATTGTCAGTAAGGTTGCCTTCTTTTTGCACAAAGAAAAGTTCATGTCATACCCTTCTAATTACCAAAGGTAACAGGAAGGAGCAAGATCCTTATACAAAAGGGCTGCTAACCCCAGTAGCAACCCTTGGGGATGAAACAGAGGTCTCCCTCGCGGCTGACCCAAGCTGCCAAGCCGGCTTCCACAGGAACCAGGCACCACCTCAAACAACTGCTACTGTATATTTAGGAAGATGAAAAGTCTGCAGGAAGCACGTGATGTCTTTGAAAGGGGAGCAGGTTGCAGAGGGGGCAAGGGAAGGTTTTCAAGTAAAAATGAATTCATCCATTTTTCAAAGATCTAAGAAGCCAGAGAAGAATATTGGACTCTAGCAAGTGCTGGAGCTTTATGCATTATTCAAACGTCATGAATGCTTGACGACGGGAGACCTGGAAAGCTTCAAGGAGAACAAGTCACCTGGCATGTTTCCAGAGAGGAAGCGTGGGTGATCTATGTCATCCAAACGGAGGCAGCGGCTGGGATGGTTTTTGTAGCACCTATCTATGGTCTGTACCTCGGCACTATACGACAGCCCTATTTTCCTCCTCCTCCTAGACTACATAGAGAGGGAGAACCGCTCCGCAGTGAACTCTGCGCTTATCTAGGGAGAAACTATTCCTGACCCACAGGTGTTAAACACAGCAAAAAGCAAACTAATACACAGAAGCGCAGTAGTGAAGCAGAAGCACAGAAGAACCGAGTGCGACAGCAAAGGTAATACAGCAAGTCCACAATAGCTATGCGATAAAACCCTCGTCTCCTCTTTCTCCAAATCAGCACTCGCCCTCTAGGCCAGACAATCAATAGGAATATTCTAGGAGAATTTTTTTCTGCAGCACTTCAAATTATAAATTCAAACATAAGACTAAAAAAAAAAAAAAAAAAAAAAGCGTGCCAGACAGGGCCAGGATTTCAGACAGGCAGCAGTAGAAATGCTGCTACACAGACCAGGACTTGCTCCTGAGGACTGAAAGACATCTGTCTTGCCACCTCTCCTCTCTGTCACGTGCTTGCCTTTCACAGCTTTTATTTTATTAGCATCTTTTATTTTTCTTCAGACCGTCTTTATTTGCTTATCTCCTGGGGATTTTAACCACCACCTCACTTAGTGTCTTTTGTTTGTTTTGCACCTTTGGTTTCTTTTCTCTGAATCCATTTCACCAACTTCTGCAAACTTTTCTCCCTTTATCTAGCCCCAAAAGGAGGAGGGTTGGAGCATGATCCCTCCTTCTGCAGCAGGAGCGGCATCTTGAAGAGGGAAGCATGCCCAAGAAAATACGTGAGTACCCCTCACCTGAACACACGGATACTAATATGCTAGGTATGAAGGTTTCACCAATATCGACGAAGTAGAAGCTTGTTACTAATAAGTGCCAGTTCTGGCACTTGGGGAGGAGACCGAGGGCTGCATTGCGGCTGACCCCAGCTGCCGAGCCGGCTTCCACGGGAACCGGGCACCACCTCAAACCACCGCTACTTTGCGCAGCTGGCAGAGTGCAACTGCTCAGACGTTTGTTCAGATGCTTTTTCTGGGTGCCCGACAGGAGGCTTCGCAGTCTGGTCTGCAGAAGTTTCAAGCACCTGGAATTGCTACCCAAATCAGCAAGAGCTGCGCGGTGACCACCTGAAGGGCTAACTGAGGCTGTGTACTTTGCTCTGTCAGATCCTTGACGTTTGAAATTTAATTCAACTGAGTAATTTTCACATTAGGCTTTGAGGCACAGCTAGACCATCAGCAGAATGGAGAAATGCCCCTTCTTAAGGGCCAGAGAAGTTAATTACTGTTTATGAGGCATACAGATACCATAGCAATCCACATCATAAGAGCCCAGGAGGAAGTTAACTATTCCATTTTCAGAGCAGGGTCTGAGTAAATATGATATAGGGACAGACACACCACCACAGAAAACAAAATATTGAACAGAGGCCCAGCAAATGAACACCATCCATTCTGCACACCAAGTGAGACAGGATAATGTGGCTGCATTACAGTTAAAGACTATATCACAATGCATATACACAAAGGGGCAAATTAAGGTTGACCAGAAACCTCTTCTCTGGCGACTCCTCCCTTTTCAGTACTTCACTTTGGAACCTTAATAGCGTGCTTTTTTGTGGGTTTATATTATAGATGCAACCTCTGCTCTCTGTTTCTGCACACATTAGCATTCTTCCACAGAGCATGGCTCTGCTCCCACCCTCAAATTTAGCAGCCCAGGCATCCTTCTTCTGGCTTTTATCTCACCTCTTGGAGAAAGAATAATGGAGTAGTGGCAAGGAGAAGAAGGGAGCAGATAAGCCTGTCTGGAGTTTCAGATCAGACTGTTAGAAGCTTAAAATCTGAACTGGCCAAATTAGAAGGAAGCTCTGTTCCTTTGCGTTTACCTGCAATAACACGACTGGGAAAGAGGCCGTGTCAAAGACCAATTTAAAGTCCCCACATGAAGAGGAAGAGAAGAAACAAAGAATTAAAGATTAACATTCGCTTTTCCCTATGGATACTGTGGTTTTCTCGGTGTACCACAGATTCAGATCAGTCTAGAGACAGTCCATGCTCACGAGGGCCCCTCCGGGAGTCATGGGAGGGGACTGCGACCTTTCCTCGTGCCTCACCACAGGTTAAGTACTCATGGGCAGCACAACTTGCACGTTCACAGCATAGACACATAGATCTTAGGGGCTTCAAAAGCAACTGATCTGCTCCATGAGGGAAGGATTTATTGCTTGTGGTCTCAAACTGAATAAACCGATAGTCCCAAATTTCATTAACGTGTATTAAATTAGCTCTCTTGGACTCAACAACTGCTTGATATATTCTTACACTACGCATCATCTGACAGCTGGGCCTCTCGCCTTGAGCTTGTTCCTCAGACTACTCCCCAATAAGGCAATACTGCAAGCCCAACTGAACGTAGGGGGCAGCTGTGTTGCCGAGAAGGTGAACGGTTAACTCAGAGGTTTCCCAGCTTCTGCAGCACCCATCTCTTCCCATGCCCGCACTGCTACCAGCAATGCTTTCATTTGGGCCCCCTGAAGCCAATAGTAATTGGAAGTCAGAAAAAAACCCACCAAGATTAAGTGGAAACAACACAGAACAGAAGTTCTTTAAGGGCTAGTTTCAAGTGAACGGGCAGAGTTTCGGATACAGCTTTTGGACAGCTCAGGATCCAGAGATTTGCTGCTTCTTACAAAGAGCATTTGGCTCCCATCTGGGAGCTCCTGACCAATCTCCCCCTTTAATTACAAGCTCCAGTGAGAATAACGAGCTTGCCTGATTAGAGTACTTTTCTTCCCTTTCCAAGCTTCACTAAGTGCCAATCCAGAGGAGAACCAACATGAAAGCCAGAGACTCTATTCATCTAAATGCACCTCAGCTTCTAGTCAGAGTTAAATTTGCTCTAACCAGGACTAGACTTACCAAATAGTCCCTCCATATAAATGCCCCACTCCCAATAAGGAGAGGAAACATCTGTCCCACACACTGTTCACTGGAGCACTGGTGAAGACCAATTTCAAAGCACTCCCATTTCTCATTAACCAGGCCTCCTTGGAAAACAGGTATTCTCCATTTTGCCAATTAAAAAAACAAAACAAAACCAAACCCACAAAGGCCCAAGCTTTGGACAATTTTCCAGGGGTCAAACGGCAAGCAAGCCAGACATGACACACAACTCCCCAGCTGCTACCCAAGACACCAGCATTTCCCAGGGTAATATGCCAAGATTTCACATTCCTAGTTTCAAACTACCCTCATAACTTCCGACCGACACAAAAATGGGTCGAACTTGCAAAAACCTCCAGAGATTCTACAGTACTCAGCAAGGCCTGATTTTGAGAGCTGACCATTAGCTTAGCTCAGATGGTATCAAAGAACTAAGACAGGATCTTCAGAGGCAATTAAGCACCTAATCAATTTTGAGAAGCTGAGCCTCTAATCACTAGCTGGAAACACTAAGGAGATTTATTTCTTGTTTCTTTAGCAGGCATAAGAATAGGATAGAGAGCCACAGCAGATACCCAACCCTGCCCACCTTGGAGGCCCTGCTTTCCTCCGCCCCCAGGACATGAATACAAAAGCATCCTCAACACAAGCTTTGATAATTTACAATTGCATTAACACTCAAATAGAAATGCCAAAGCCATTCAGTTTGAAGAGTTTCTTGCTCCTTCTAGCCATTAAAATTCTGTAGGACACTTCTCAACTTAGGTTTTTCATCAAGAAGTTTCCAATATAGAAATCTTGACTTTTTCCTCATGAACAAGGGAAGGCGAAAAGGAAGAGCTGAAAGCAAGGAAGCAGAAAGATGGACTGAAGAGCCTCCCCCAAACTGCCAAGTTTTCCATTTCATATTGAAATTCCACCCTTTTTGTAATAGGCAGACTTGTTTCTTCCAGTATTTTCCATTGGAAACATGCTAATTTTATGAAAAAAACACTGGAAAACAGCTGCTGAGATACTCCAGCTTCACCTGCTTGTGCCTTAATTTTGCAAACTGTAAAACAGTGACAGTGGTACAGACCTGCCAAGCACTTCAAACCCTGCTAATGAAAAGGGCTATGCAGGAGCCTATTCAGCAATAAGTTCCACAGGACAGATACGAACTAACTCTTGTACACATACAACATTTTAATGGCTGTTTAAATAGAAAGTGTTTTCTCTGAACCACAATCAACGAATGAGGCAACACTCTTTCCTTTTATAAATGAGCTTCTACCAGGCACCTGGAAACCACCTGCGCTGCTGTACACAGCACAGAGGCACACCTTTCATGTACGACCCGAAACAAGCGGCAAGGAGTCAAAAAGCCCAGATGAGCAAGCAAACAAATACTGAAGAAAGTCATCGGGACTAGGGCCACCAAGAAGTCAGTATCCATGCTGGAAAACAACCCAGGAATATTGACTCTCAGGTCTTCTGCTCTTCCCACTATACCAAGTCATAAATGATTTGCTGGTTCAATTATACAGTCTGCTCTGCTTTTTCAAGGATGAAGTCAGCGACAAACGTTTTCTGCACAGGGAAATCCATTATGGATATTTCCCAGGATACAAGCCGCACAAGCCAGCTCAGTTTCCTTGTGGGGAAAAAAAAAACAGGAGAGAAAAAGTACAAGGAAATAGGCTAGCCTGTTCTTTTTCTAGCCTTTTGAGCTTCCTTTTTCCCAACTGTTCTGGCGATATGAAATCCCACCCAGTCCCCTTGCCATGACTGCTGCGGAACGTGAAACCCTGCAGGTTGCTAGGGCAGGCAAGGGCGTAGCTGTTCCTTTTCTGCTGAGCTGCCAGCCTGACTGTGCTCCCAACTGTCTCATTGCTAATCACAGACAGTCTTCCAAACTGAGTTAGGAAGAAATAAGTGCACTGTATATTAAGAGTGCTGGGAATTATCAATCCACTAAGGAAAGTTCAAGAAAAAAATTAAGAAAAGAATGACACCTCTTCCGAGGCTTTTCTAGCAGCAATAAGCCTTTCAGCTGCATGGGACAGGAGGGCATAGATTAAACTTGCAGCGCATGTCAGCAGACATAGCAAACCCCTCGCTGAATTCAGCCCTGTGAATGTATTGCCGAGGCTCACCGAGAACTGGATGTGAACTGCAAAGGAAAGTCAGCAGGTAACATGTAGAAATGCACGTCCAAGGTCTGCAGATAGCCAGAAAGAAGAGGAACGAGAGGGGAGATCACAGATCTACTCATTCAGCACGTTCGGATATCACTCTAAACCCTGAATAACTACCCTTTCCATGTAATTGTGAGTCACAGGCTTACTGCAGAGGACCAAAAGCTATTGCAGGAGGAGAACAAAAGATGTGGGGGAATGGGAGACAGATAGAGAGATAGAAAGAGAGTGTGAAAAAGGAAGGAAACCAGGCAGAAATAGCAGGGCTCTCTTATAGCAAGTATTTTCCCACTCTGTGATATTGTATGTAATTTAAATAATGAATGATATGCGCTAAACGTTTAATTTTCCCCCTTGCCAGCCATGCTTTCCCCAACTCTCCGCATGATCATCTTGCTGGACACGATCAGTGAGGCACGCAGCCAGCGCGCACTGAGGAAGCCTTCCATGTGCTTGCTTCACCCATGGGTCAAGAGCAGCAGTAGCTCAACAGTACCCGCCTACGTGCAAGTTCCGCTCTTTGCATCTATTTCTGGTTACCCCTATGGGAAAGTAGAAACCTGCACTGAATGTCAAAGAAAAGCTTCAGGGATGACAAAGCAGAAGAGACCTGGTCACCATGTTCATCTGCGAGAGAGAGAGAGAGAGAGAGAGAAAGGGATGCAGAAATACAATCTGGGCTTCAGAAGTGATTGGTAACTTCTGGCTTTGGGGTCCAACCTAAGGTTTAAAAGAAGAAAAAATACTGCTTTTCTTTCAAGGGAATTCTATTCTGCCTCTGTGTCCACAGACTGGGATGACCTGTCACTTGATTCTGTGACTAGGTAGATTCAAGGATTTGCATGTTTTCCCCTTTCCTACTAAGGATGTCTGTGAAAGCTGGAAACCTCCAGCTCCTCACTCGCACCGAAAGCGATTCCTATAGCAGAAAGGACAGATGCCATCTTACTCACTATCTTGGAAGAGCTGCAGCAAGTCAGCTTGTGGCAGGAGGTACAGGCAGGCTGTAAGCAAAAGCCACCTTCTTCAGAAGAAGCACTCATTCAGGGAAAGCTACCCTGTTTCTGCTGCTGTTGTCACCATCTGAAACGCATCAGTCAGTCTGCTGAGAGCATAGGAGTAACCCAGCCTCGACTACCCAATGCTGACAGGATGATCAGGTATCTGACCACCCTGCAGACAGCAGTTATAAAAAAAGAGCTCATTTCTTTAAATAATCTCCAAACCAGGGAGAGGAAGATGGCAGGAGAACAGCGGGAGGCTCAGAGAGGGCAGCAGGACAAGGGGAAGAGCTCTGCTCACTAGTCCACCCTGCCTTCCCACTGCACATCGGGTCAGGTTTCTTCCCCAAACTAAACCATAACAGCTCAGGCACCTCACAGGGGTACGGCATGCCTTCGCGTCTGTATCACTGTAGCTCTTGCCGCTTGGGGCTCACAGAGGCACCATGAAAAGGCTCAACATGATTGCAAATCCATCATTACAGGCAGGATCTCACCCTCCCCTAGCTCTGCTGGCATTTCTCCCAACAGACAAGGCCGTCCGCAGGACGAGAGGACGGCCCCTGCCAGCCCGGGTTGCCTAAGTAACCGAGCATCAGCTCCAGCAGCCAGTGCTTGGACGGGTGGGAACACAACAAGCACCTCATGGAGGACTTAAGCAAGGCCAAGTTCAGGAAACAAAAGCTCGGGAGTCAAGGGAGACAGGCTGGACGCTGCCGCAGACCCTGCTCCAGGTCCTTGCTACTGTGTCCCACAGAACATCCACCTGGTCACCTTCCCTTCTCCCTTTTCATAAAAACATTAGTGGGTTTATAATTTCCTGCAGGAAATTGTTTTTTGTTAGAATTTACATACACAAGGACACTCAAACTTTAAGACTCCTCCACTGGCATTAAAGGAACAGAAAGACTGTCTAGTCCAGCCAGGCTCGTACATGAGTATAAACTTTTCACATCAGCTAAACACACACCATGGAAAGGTCAGGACATGCACAGCGAGGAAGGTAACTTCACTAAAGGAGACAAACTCAGATCAGATTCTTCTTTATACCAGTTGAAGTTTTCAACAAAAAGCCGCATTACAGTGTGCCACTTCCCCAAACACCATTTACCCCGTGGAAACTGTTCTCCAGTCAACAGGGCTTATAGCTCTCAGAGCTACTTAAAAGATACTGTTTAAGCACACGGTTTGCCATAACAGGACAGAAAAGTGATCTTCTCTAGTATCAGCTGGTTAGGAGGCAGTTACCTTAGTCATGCCTGTGCTGCAGCTGCTGCTTTCAGTATCTATATAGACTGCAAAAGATAAGGGTACATTTATACAGTACCAAGAATAACAAGGTCCTCTCTCAGCCAAGACCCCTAAGTACTATCATACCACACACTGATAAACCTAAATGTGTGGAGAGCCACTTCTTTGACCGTAAGCTCCGTAAATGTCTTTTAGCGGGGAGTTCCACAGACTTTGGGATTTAGAAAATATATATATTACTTGGATCCATTTAAAAATATATTTTATTAAGTTCTGTGCCATTCCTCTTTTGCTTTTGTTCGCTTACCATTCTTGCTAGCTCAGGGATGTGACATTTCAGTAATAGACTTGGTTCTGCTGAAACTGAGACAGTTTCCATGCTGTGGCCTTTCAAAAGGTAGGAGTCAGGACTAGCCTTCTTACGTCTCAATATATATATGCCCTCCGGTTTTTCCTAAGACAGCAGCAGAACTGCTGCCAGTTCATGGAGGAACGGGCAAGAGCTCTGGCACGCACATGCCGCTACACTTTTATTATCACAGCTACACTATGCTGCCAAATTGGAGGAATATTTTTAGACTGGAGAAAGAACCCAGGGATTTATTAGAGGCTTATTAACAGGAAAGTAACACTAGTACTAGCAGTGATCCCATGTTTCGCCCCTCCTTATACAAAGTGGGTTTATTTTCTCTCGTGCTCTAGCTCTTCCAGAAATGGAAATTGGTGCTGTCCAGCCACTGCAAGGGCTCAAGCAGGGTATACTGAAACAGGGAGCTGAGCCTTGGTGCAAGTGTAATGTTCCCACACACCAGTGACGATCAGTGAAGATTCCTTATTCCCTGGCGTATCCTGCTCTCCAGAGACTTGTTTACATGTGGATGCTCAGGGCAGTTAATCTGAATAAGATTTGGATAGATAAACTGAATTAAATCCCTGTGTGGACACATTTACCCAGAATTAAAAGCAGGCTTCATTTAATTTGGCTTTGAAGTAAACAATCAAATTAAGGCCACTTTAATTCTAAGTAAGAGCATCCATGCTACAGGCCAGTGCAGTTTAATCCACTTTAAATTCATGCTGTTAGTTAATTTGGATTAATTTTCACCCAAGTGTCCCTGTCTAAACAAGCTCGAAGCAAGACTACAGAACAGCCCTCCTTGAGCTACTTCCACTAGATGATTTGAAGGCAGCCAGTATGGATCCAACTTCAACAAGCAGTGGGATCAGGCAAGCTGGAGGAACAGTTTTAGCTCCTTCTGTGATCAAAATATATAACTTGTTCTGCGCCTTCAAGCTAATTTATATTTGGTGAAAACACAAATGCAAACACATGAAAGTATACAAGACAGATTTTGCCCTTTCCTTTAAAGGTGGAAAATAAAATAAATAAATAAAAGCCCCCCCCCCAAATATTAACAGTTCTTAAGTCTTAAATCCCAGTGCATCTCCCCACCCCCCCCACCCCTCCTTGTTATTATTATAAGAGGTAACTCAACTTTAGACAGAAGGCCAGACAGAAAATTTGGAGGGCATAAATTCTAGGGGCCTGACCCCCAGCTGAATTAGGTCCCTGGGGTCCCTACCCCGATGGAGAAGACCTGTACATTAGCAGGGAGAGTATTTACTCTCAGCTCAAACTGGGTTCAAATTCTTATTTCAGCTGACCTGTGACAGAGGACAGAAGCCCCAAAGATAATTAAGTTCTGACTAAATTAAGGAAATAAGCAACTGGGAAGAAGCCCTAATAGCATCCCTGTTGCATGAAAGCAAATTTTCTCAGGCTTCAGAGAGGCAATGTGGGAACTCTGCTTTGAAGCAGAAAACCACAAGAAACCAGGCTTCACTGCTCCTGCTACTCACAGAAGAGCTTATTTAGAAGCTAGTGTCATACATCATGTGCAAATCCTTATTACACATGCAATCAGTTTATAAACAGTGATTAAGTTTGAGCCTACACTGCAAACTTATAATGAACTAGTTCAACTTTTGGACCGATGTAGCTCAATGATCACTTATTTCCTAGCATAAACAAGGCCACAGGTTAAGCACAGCCATTCCATCAAGTACAAGCTGGAAAAAAAAAAAACCATGCCCATTAGTGTCTGAGCTAAGAGAATAATTAGTTTTACCTTTTTCTGTTCACAAATGGTTTGGAGCAACTTAGAATTTTCTTGAATTTATTTATGATGGAAAATTTGCACAATTATTCCTGCAAATAATTAGTTATTGATCTGTGAGTTTGCTCAGGGAAAAGCACTCATAAGTAAATCAATCCATTATTCAAGAAAGATTTTTGTTGTTTGGGAATTTGTGTCACTGGAACCACATTTTTAAGTCTACTACTGACTAAGCGTAGCTCTTCAAATCAGGTTTCTGGATAAGCTGGGGAAGGAAAGCGTTTGAAGTTCCTTTCACAAAAAGGGGTCAAACCCCCCCCCCCCCCCCCCAAGAATGTTTTTTCCTGTATTTGCTTAAAAGGTTTTGAACATTTCCTGGCAAAAACATAGTCATTTTATGAATATTCATAGGAGTGTTTTCCCGGCATTTGATCGTTTCTAACCAATATAACAGCAGTAAGATAAACCTTCATTTCCTCCCGAACCTGCAGAGCACAGGGACAACTTCAGATGCATATGACTGGGCCCAGATCTCAAAGTTGTACTCACTTTCCCGCTTACCCCCTCATGACAAGCTAAGCTCTGATCACTGGCGACACCCATCCATCACCAGCCATGCCAAGTTGGCCCTTCAAGCCTTACAGTTTTGTTACAAAATAGACACTTCGTGTCCCTCCTATGCTTCCTGCTGCACTTCCCAAATTATACACAATCATGCAATAAAGTCTCTCCCCAATATCATGACCCTGTGTACTACAGGCAGCCAGGATTTCTCACACCAGCACAAGAAAGCACCCCTCAAGCTCAGTAGTTTCACAAGGAAAGTGCTGAGCCCCTCCGCAATCGCTCTTCTACCAGCATCAGGTCCCCTTTTCCCCAGGGATACATACACTAGCACTTTTTCTCCTATCCCCATTTCCAGAAGCATTTTAGCGCCCTCTGATTTGAGTTCAGATTGTATTCAGCCACTCCCAAAAAAGACAACCAGACTTTCAGTCTGCAGTAATTAAAAAAAAGCAAGAACTAAACAAATTAGGTGTCAAACTTCAGAGGCTATGCTCCATGCTTCCCTGGGCTTTGTCCAAAACGAGCTGCCAGGAACCGATATAAGAGCTTTTAGAGGAAAAAAAGGTGCACGTGGGGAGGGGGAAGTAGCCTCCTGATAGACCAACACAGTAATGGTGCTCCACATCCCTGTGCGCATCTGGGAGACCGACAGCGCTCGCACACTGGCCAAGCGCACGCAGGTGAACGGCTGTAAGGCAGTATCCAAGGAAACCGATTGGGACTGACATAATTGCTAACACCAGAGCAGCCTAGAAACATGATGTCCCGCCCTCTGAGCCCCTCAGCATGGCACCAGAACGAAAGCGCAAGCAGCCCAACAAAAAGCCTACCACAAAGATTTCTCCCTAGGATACAACACGGAGATTCCCAGGCAAAATCACAGGTCTCCAAAGACCCACAGCAGAGCTGCTGGGAAAAGGGAGGAAAAAAACCACAGCTCCGTGGGATCACGGTCGCCCTAAGTGTTCAGTATGCTGAAGACTTCCAGTTTGCAGAAGGAGCAGTTCTCCACCTCACTAAGCTTTGCATCAACCAAAGTCTAACAACAGGCAGACTGACCTCTTGCCCCGATCCGTGAAAGTGCAAGAGAAACAGTCTGCCAGGAGACAAGCGCTCTGCTCGTTGCTATTAAAATGTGGCACAGAGCTCTGTATCCAGTGACCTGGAAGTCAGTCTGGAGTCTGCTCCAGAGTCTCTCTCTGCGTGGCCTATGTGATAATGACAACGCATAGATGTCCTTACTGCATATCTAATGTTAAATATTGTCTGGGCACGTGTCCTACAGCAGCAGCGGACGCACTGGTCCAGCTGCATTGCTGGCCCTTCCACAACCTTTAAGTGAATATTGCTTTTAGAGGTTTTTATAAAGCTACCAGGTACAGTTCTCCTCTGCTTGTCTGGGCTCTCATCATTTTAAGTGCTACTTCATGTCCTTCATAGCCTATTTCTCTGCCCATCCCCTATCCACATGGCATATATTTCTTCAAATATATGCAACAAAAACCTCCAGAAGCATTAGTCTTTCCTGCTTCAATCCTGAGAAATATTAGCAAGAAGTGCATTTTTGGAAATTACCCAGTCCAAAACTAGTAGCGTTTGTTAGCACAAACGCCTTCTACAGTCCTTAAGGATCCAACTTCCCTCCTTCCCACAACTGCAATGCCATTCTTAGCGTCAAAGCCAGCTTTACTCCTTATTCCGTTTAACAATTCATGCAAATCAGGATTACCATGCCATGATGGGTTCAAAAGAAATCTGCACTTGCTGGGCAGAGGGAGTAATTTCTCTAGTCTCCCTTTTTAAAAGGTGTGTTGTGAAAAATAAGAAGAGCTGCTTTTGGAGAGGTAAGAGATAAATATGCCTTTAAAAGAAAATATTCCTTTGCAAGTCGAGTAGGAAAAGTATCTTTCAACACATAACGGCCCTCTCTATGAAGCCTGTCCCATACCGTTAGTTAACGCTATTAGCTTCCGTTATCATTACTAACCAGACCGACAGCGTAGATCTGGTCCTCCAACACTGGTCTTCCTTTGCAATAGCAGACACGAGAAGATCTATTTGCACAAGCTGGTCGCCAGTGGGATTCACACTTAGATCAGCCTTAGGGTACTACAGGTCCTAAGCTGTACGTTTGCTGATCAGGAGCCATAACTCAGCCCTATCCTTCCCTGCCTGCTACTCTCACTGCCTACTGGATGCTCTTGGCTGAGTCACCGTATCTCTATGCCTTTGTTTACTATCAGGGGCTAGACCACCACTTAACGAGCATGTTTGTACATATCCCAACCTAGAAAAAGTAGCAACTCTAAACACACAGACTTTGAGAGAAGGTAGCATGAAACTGAAACCTGTACTTTTACAAATCCAAACAGCATTTCACAAACAATTTATCCTCACATTAGGATGATCCCAGAAACCGAACTTCAGAGAACTAGAAATATAGAGCTAGTGTATAAATAGGTACATATGAACTCCTATATAATTAGTATCATCTTACAAGGTGCCTTCATGTAAGTTAAGTAAGTACCATCAGTTCCATCTTACAGGCGGGGAAATTGGGACACAGATGTCCCCAAGGCCTCAAGACGACCTGTAGCAGGGTAAGGTAAGAGCACTCGGGACTCAAGATTCCCAGTGCAACGCCCTACCTGCGAAGCTACATCAGCTCTTATGGGATTAATGCTTTATTTCAGTTATCAATTCATCAAGGAAAACCCACCCTGCACAGAGGAATATGAATTACTCAGTAATTCTCACCACAGCTGCTGCAGAAAAGCCCGGTAACTTTAAAAAAAAAAAAAAAAAAAGAGTCATGATGTCCTCAAGCACCTACAACAACTACCTGTTACGAGGTCCCGTGCTGAGCAAGATAATCATGTGTTTTGTCATAAGCATCTAACAGAGCAGATCACAAGGCCAAACTTACAGATCCAGAGCCCCTTGCGTGGTCAGCCAACAGCAAGAAGTGACTACCACAGCACGCTAGTGCTACGTTTTGCACTTCCCACAGCCCAAAACTCATACCAAGAGGCAGGGAGGGAAAAAAATATCTGTATGCCCTAGAAATATAAAGTCACAGAACCAAGCGTATGAATAAGAGACATCCCAAACCAAATTAAGCAATATCCTGGATGCTCTTATTGTGAGGCGATATTTTATAATCTTTAATACACCTCTAACACACGCGCCACTGGATTCCTGACTAAGTTTAATGGACTCATTGCCTCAACATCCAAGTAGATAGCTAGAACTGCTCCAAAATTGCACTGCTTCTCTGCCCCAGATAAGCTCATCACCAGTGAATTCTTCCACCCTTTTTTCATATTAACACCCTCCATCATAATAAGGATTCCTACCCACTGCCAAAACTCAATTTATACTATTTACTTTAATGACTTCATTTGTCATCTTTGCATGTGTATCTACCTCTGGGACTGTAGCCCCGTCAGCCTGCCAGAAGGTCTCATTTACAGTTTGCTCTTTCGTTATTATTTTTTAAAGATTAAATTGCTTCCATTTCAAGGCAAACAGTCTGTGGGAACTCCCACAGCCCAGAGGATATCAAGAAACACTAATACATTTGATCAATATGTTTTAGTGCTACATACATCTTAACTCCAGCTGACTTCCCCTCCACACCATCCCACTGCATCATCCATCTATTCCCATCACCGTTCACTTTGTTATTCCTTTTCATTTTCGGAAAAGATACACACTGGTTATGACATTTGAATATTGCCATAACATTTCAAGTTGTGGGAGGAATTTTAACTTTGCAATTTTTATTTTATTTTATGAGAAAAGAGCATGGTAATCTCCTTCCCTAGTGCATCACTTCCTTTTTCTGTTCTCAGTCACTTTTTTTTTTTTTTTTTTTTTTTTTTTAAAATCTCACAGCTTGACTACTCCCGAGAGGTGTATTCCTTCCTATTAGATTACATTTCTCTCTTATGGTGCATCTTCAGTCCTGACATGCTCAGTAAAATTCAATGTTAATTCAGTCATTTAAATAGGTTAGGGAAGAGCATAATACTTCATGTTTCATTATACTGCATGTTACGCGGAAATAGCATTACGCAAACTGCAAGAACTGGAACTAGGGGAAAGCTCCAAAACATACAGCCAGCATCAAAACCAGAACAACACAATCTGCCATTTAAAACAAGGAGGCAGGCAGCACTGGGTATTTGAGAAATTGCCTGTGCCTGTCTGCGGTGTCTCAGCAAGCCATTCCTCAGCCTGTTTGCAACGTCTTTAAATGGAGATTTTATAAGCCACTTTCTTGCTTGTCAGTAACCGCTCCATTCATTCGCCTCCTCCTGCCTACGCCTCCATTGGCTGACTGGGACAAAATGCGGTGTACCAATGCACCCCCTGCAACCAGCAGTGGCCAGTCCTCTCCATTTCCACTTTATACATAAAACACTGCAAGGCATTTGCTAGACATCAGTGGCAAATGCCAGTATAAAAGGTAAACCAGAACAGACAGAATAATTGCTAGGAAAGGTGGGAGCAGACAGGCGCCAAATTCAGAATCAACAACGTGATTAACACTCCTTCAATATTTAAAGTGCTCCTTTTCTCAGGCTGACAGTAACCACTCTTTTAACCCAAAAAGGCAAAGTTTGAACTCTAACAGTAGCAATTCCTTAATATAACAAAGCTCTTTCAAAGTTGCTTCTGCATCTCTCTCACTTTTTCAGCCCGTACAACTACAAAACCTGTCGTCTTTCTCATTTTCCTTACACTGCAAGCATTCATCTTAAGTAAGCCCTAATACACACTACAGCAAAAACCTTTACATATCCCATTAGTGAGTCCCACTATACTAATGTTTCTTCAGAAGCGCTTCTTGTGAACAAACAGGTCCCAAACTAATAGTATTTTTTTTTTTATATACAGACATGTCCATGCTTGAGATGTCTTCTAAATAGATTTAAGCAGGAGTTTAAGAAAAATTATCTTCTCCACAAATACTTGAGTCTGATACAAATGCAGGTATTTACTACACGAAAACATGCATCAAATTTCTCATCAATATTTACGTATACGGCTAAAAACACTCTTAATCTGCTCCTAGATCATATATGGTGGTAATAATACAATTTTATAGGTGATGCATGAAAGAATACATTTATTACTCACTGGCAGATGATCAAGTTTCTGGTATGTGGGGAGAAGACGGAAGACATTACAGTGCAGGCTTTGCTTTCTGTTCCGTCAAGTGTTGCTCTGGATGATCACGTGTGGACAAGAACAGCAGCAGGGCTGAGGAAAAACAAGTAACAATTGACAACATTAGACCAACGAGAACATGCCAAGGACTTGCTAGCGTGGTCTAAGATTATTCACTAATTCGTCCTTTTTTACTTTGTCTATGGAGGACTTGTGCCATTAGCATGCTCCGTTTGCTTGAACGCAGAACGGCTGGTGGCTGCGTGGCCGACTCAAGCCTGAGAGCAAAAGGCACAGCATCAAAGCAACAGTAACATAGCTAAATACAATCAGGGGGCACACATGTAAAAGGAGAAATTCTACATTTATATTACTCTTCTGTACAAGCCTAAATACCAAGCTCCCAATTCTGAGATGTGTTCATAACATACAGGTGTTGCTGCTTTCCACTAACAAGACTATACTCTATTTCTGTAGTAACTGCTTTCCAGAGAAACATAGGGGGAATTTTATTAAGAATAATAAATTAGAAAACCCATGGAATTTGTCTGTGAAGCAGGAAAGAGCTCCTACTGACCCTGTTTTACAGGTGGGGAAACTGAGGCATAGATCAGTGAAGTCACTCGAGCAAAGCTCTAAAAGAGCCCGGGGGCTCAGAAAGGACCCAGAACTGTGGTTTTCAAAGGAAAGCCCCTCTCAAGCAACCTAAATTTTCCTCCTTTAAAAATTCAGGATGAAACTTTTGTCTAAGCGGGTATATTTCTGTAACAAGTGTCACGTTTAACAAGCCAGAGTTTTCTGGTGCAGAGGTGCTCTGTGGAAACAGTTCCCTGGTCTCTTTAACAAGGGGGTAAAGTCTCTTTCCGATGGACACGAACCTCTCACACTCAGCAGATTCTGACACCTACTCTAACTGTATAGAGGAATATTTGTAGTCACAGCAGGTAAACGAGCTGCAGACAGGGAACACAACTAATTTAATAGCATGAATTATTTACAGATACATTCAGGAAAGCCATCTTGCTACACAGCAGTCCCAGCAGCAGGGATTATTAATTTATAACTCAACTGCAGCTACATTAAACAGAATGACACTTCCATAAAACCTTAACTGTGGAGGCACACAGAAAACACTGCCTAGCCCATCCAGAGTGTACAACCGGGTTCCCTAACAAAGCTTCAACCATCAACCAAAGATCAATTACTTCTCTCAAGTAATGAAATAACGTCCACTAGCTTCCTCATCCCGCGCCCAGATTTGCCGACTTGTCTGCTGCACCCACACCAAGCAACGCCTCCTAACGTAGGATTCAGCTCTTCATTAACTTCCAAAAGAGCATCAAATTCCTTACTTTAAGAATAGCGATGTCAACAAACCTCTCTCCCCCTGTGAGTAAAACCCTTGAAAAGAGAACAGGGAATCCCCTGCTCCTGCAATCGCCCAGCTGGGCCCTGCTCAGCAGAGATCTGATCAGAAACAGAGGAAAAGAGACACACCTAAGGGAAAACATGGAGAAGCATTTAGTGGCAGAGACAGGCTAGGAATATTTGAGATCTGACGAGGAACCACAGAACATACGGGGAGAGCGAGGGAACTGCAAACAGCTGAGCAGAGAGTCAAGGACAAGGAAATGAGGCACGGAGCACAGCCAGAGAAGGAACCTCAGATGGGAAGTCACTAGTATGGGGAATTCAGGCAGGAGGAGCAAAGGAAACCAGGGAGTTAGACAGCTCTAATGCCCTCTGGAAGAGGAAATGTAGATGTTAAATCTGCTGGGAGAAACTTGGACAGCAACAAGGAGTTTCAAGACTGGAAATAGCTACAGAGCCGGAGGCAAGGTAGAGACAGGACTGAGCACGGAACCGGGAGAGGCTCTCTGTGCTTCACAGCACAACCTCGCAGCTTTAGCCACAGTCTTTTAAAGTTATATATTTACAACGACAGTGACCTGCGTCACGTTGTGCAATCCCAAGCCATAGGTTTAGAGACCTTGTTTCTTAGCTTAGCTCCCGGCCAGAGACTTTGTATTCATAAGTCCCGCTTGTGTGTATTCTACCATCTGCAAAGAAATCCAAGCTGCTACTCTCTATGCAGGCATTTTCCCAGCATGCTATTTATCCTGATAAACATGCTAATAGCCAGAGTGCCTGCATCTTCACATGTCTTACTCGCCCAATAGATGGCTGATGCAGCAAATTAATCTTCATACAGTAGGAACTCGATTCCCGTTAATGACTAGAAACCTTTCATAATGCACTGTGATCAGCCTGGAATAATTTCATAAAGCAAAATCTCATGGCAGAGCTGGCTCTGCTGTTAACCCTTTCCTAAAAAAAAAATCAAAGGACTGGAAAGGGCAGGTTGACCTGGAATTCTCTGACCTTCTCAGCAATTTTGAGGGCAGCTGTTTTCAGAGGAGAGGTGTTTGGTACTTCCTGAATGAACAGAAAGCATCTCCTATTGGGACCAGGAAAGGCACCCAAAGGCACTTCAGCCCTACTGAATAGTGAAGAGAAGGCACATGATCATCCCAGTAAAGCAGCCCTTCTTGTCTTGCACAGATACAGTTCTGGCACTGTCCAGAAACCTGCATTTGACCTACTTCGCAATTACTTTGTGGCACTGTATAAATCACTGGCTAGCGACAGAGCTTGGGTCAATCCTTCTAAACCCCAAGCCCCCCTTGGACTGAAGGAGCATCTCACTATGCCAGCACCCTGCAGCCTCCCCAGCCCTTCTCCTTGCAGCAAAGGCAAGCAGGGAGCCCCTTCACTCCTTGTTCTGAATTAGCACCTATCATGTTTTAACCACATGTGAGTGGAAGGGGAAAGTAGAAGTGGAGAGGAAACATGCACATATTTGGATTTAACCTAATCCCAAGGTTCTGCCTCATGTAGGGGCAGGGCTCCTCCCAGTGTTAAACAAATAGCAACTTCCTTCAGGATCTAAAGTCATTTCCCCTAGCGCACAGAGGAGGATTTATTCTTACTGCTTGGGTCGGGTGTGTAATGAACCAGAGGTGTTTGCATTTTCTAATGCTACCTGTGACTGGAGGCAGGGAACACGCTGCTAACTGCAAATACTGCAAAAGCAGAAAGGTTAATGATCTCAGCAGGCTGTGTCAGGGATTTCAGCAGTACGAAAGAAGCCTCATACTGAATTCAGAAAGGAAAAGAAGAGATGACTGTTTCTGAGTATCTGGAGTAAGACAAGGGGACAGAGAGACACAGGAGACATACTGCAGAGACAGAGCCTTTGAAAGGTGCTGCCCCTTTTGGCACCAGAGAAAAAAACCCTCAAGACACTTTACTGACAATTATGCCAAGACACAAGCAAGGATCTACTCTGTCACTCAGTATCTTCATTAGGAATGATTCACTGCCCAGGGTGAACCACTTACTCCAGGCTCCAGCTCCCTTCCCCCCCCCCCAAAAGGGGCTGGGGCACCAAAAGCAAGCAGGCCAGGTGCACTCAGTAGGGCCAGCTGCAGGTGATACCTCATTAGGCCAGGCATTTATTTGTTTCTGTAGCACCTGAAGAGCCACTTCTAATTAATATTTTTTGTGCTATCACACAAGTGATAGCCTAGTCAGAGGTTGAGAAAGAGGTCAGAGAGCTTAGCAGAAGCATGGGACTCAGAGCAGGAATACCACTATGGGTTCCCCTAGAGAGCTGTTTTGAGGCCTTAATCACATCATCTGACTGCTCTATTCTTCAGTTTCTCCACCTTTAATCCATGTGAAATACTTCAAGACACGCTGAAGAGTAATTAGACATAAGTAATACTATCACTGCATGCTGTGACTGAGGCATACTCCAAGGAATTTATAGTCTACTAGCTAGGGGACAGGGGCAAAAGGGGCTTTGGGGCAAGCAAGTTAGTATCGTTAACAAGTATCATGAGCATGGAGCACAGAGTATAGCTGTTTCAGATTTCCACGTACTGCATGTTTTAATGCAAGGAGCAGGAATCACTTAGCAAACCAAAAAGCACCTATGAACACAGCATGCAGTTTTTTACTCTCTGATGCTAATGCAAAAGTCATTCAGACTAACAGACAGTATAACCAGGCTCTAAAACACAGCAGACAATTCTGAGCAACTACTACAGCTGCATAATCTACTCGTTATCTGCACCACAGTACAGGGCATGGACAAATCCTGCCTCTAGAAGGGCATCATCACTGGGTATCTCAAGAACAAAATAAGCACACCTCAGGAAGAAGCCACTTTTTTTTTTTTTTTCTGTAGACTGCCACAAGCACAGCATACAAACTCCTTCCACATTTCCTTACCTCCTTTTGCATCCGTGGCTGCTGTTCTTTTCCTTGACGAAGCAGGACAGAAGAAGGCACTAAACTCTCCTTCAGAAGTGCACCAAAAACTCAAAGCAGCAAGCTGAGTGGCAGAGAAGTCAAGGAGCAAGAGCACATCACATACAACAGCAGATTTCATTGCCACAGAGCTCCAGCCCAGCTAAAGCTGCTTTCTTCTCATCAGCACAGCCAGGAAAACATACTCAGAAACCCTCTGCTCTCAAATTTGCCATACTTTTCATCAAAGAAAAACAACAAAAAATAACCCAACACTCCCTGTACCTTCTCCTCTAACCCCTATTCCCTCAATAGCAATCAGCAGCCTAAGAGATTCCTGCTGAGTGCTTGAGAGGGGTAACAAGGTCCACCTGCCAACAAAGCCACAGTGCTCCTACTTTCCTCTTACTGGCCTGTCTGTACTGCTGGGGAGTTAGAGCTGAAATCCTTCAGAAATAATTCAGTGGGATTTTTGATAAATTATGAAAATATCAATCTAATTCCTAGCATCTCAAAGAGGGGTGAGCTTTCACATATTCCCTGTTTGTCTACAAAAATATGTGTTGAGAAGTCAACTTTTTCTCTTTTTTTCTCCTAACTTTTTTCCCTCGGCAGAGGGGCAGGGGAGGAAATGAAGCTGTACTACTTTTAAGTTCTTGTTCAAAGTGTAATGAAAACTTGGGAATTTTTTTTTTCACTTAGGAAAAAGGCAATTCTCTTCTCTTTCAGGGAAAAAAATGGTTTCATTAAAAAAAATAAAAAGATAAAAGGGTACTCTTCAGTGAGAAGCTGGATTCTCTTCTTGAATTTTACTGAGTTGCAACCCCAGCCACAAACATATTTTCTCTCTTATTCTCCCCAGAGCCTACACTTCCAACAGAAAAGTTTCCTGATGACACTTTTCAGTCACCAGCAGTACTACAGAAGTACCAACATGTTGTATCGCATGAGGGACTAACTCATTTTTCTCTTTTCCTCTGACATATGTCATCTAATAGTTTACGCACTTAGAGCTGATGCTCTGTTAGGAATAAGAAAAAAAATCTTTCTGGCATATAATCTGCATTTCTGATTTACAGCCACACTTTCAAGACTCAGCCGTGGTCAAAACTCAGCTGTGGTTTCCTGCCTTATTCAGCAAAGGACGCTGAACTGTGATCCTGCCTATTGTGATCCCTGCAGTTTTGCCAAAGAGGAATTTGACTTGGGGAATTAATTTAACATCTTTACTATTCTTACAGTAGCTATGCAGACAGTAACTACTACCTGGAGAAGTAGCTATGCAGAAGGTAGTTATGACCTGGAAAAGTTTGTAGTGTAGACAGATGCCAGGAGAAGTTAAGCAAACCATTCACCATCACGTGACATTAACAGATTATTTACGTCAAGCTCATGCCAATACAACCAAGTCAGATGGTCTCGGGACTACTGGATTTGCATGCGGCAGAATACTTTACTGCATTCATCTGCCCTGGAAACAAAGAGCAGTAGGAGCGTTTATGCAAGACAAGAAAGATGAGAAAGGGCAGGTTCAATACTAGGAAGTGGCTAATGCATCAGTTTCTGAGCTGCAGTGGGTGTGCTGGCTGTTCCTGCTTGTCTCCAGCTGTGAAGTAGCTTAGAATAAATCCCTAAAACTGCATTTCCATGCACACTCTTGCAGTAGTAGCCACAGAGGTAGCATGTGATTGGCAAGAGCAGGGGAGGTAAAGCTGAATGTTAATAAGCGGGACTGGGAAACAATCTCTATCTGCAATCTTCAGATCTAGTTCGTTACATCTTTTGCTTAATGTAAGGTCCTTACTTGACGTGGTTGGGCTCAAAGCCATTTTACAAGAGAGTTCAGTCACTAGCATTGCATGTATAAATATAACATCAACATGCTCCACCCAAGACAGAAACCTCTTTCCATTTTGAGCTGTGCCAGAAGAGAAGGAGAGAGTTCCTGCCCCAAAGCATTTATTTACAATGCGAACAGGTTGCAACTCAGGGAAAAAGGTGTTCTGCAGAGGCTTGCAGTGTGTCAGCACAGGAGTCAGATGGACATAAGAATATTGTCTGCCCGTTCGATTGCTAAGTAGAGTTTGAAGAGTTTGGCAGGGATGTTAATATTACATTGCAGTCTTTGCTCTTTCTAGCTCTCAGAACTGCACGGCTGCAAGGTGAGCCGTCTTTAAAATGGAGAAGGTAACTAAGAACCACCAGCTTCTGGAAGATACAGAGCAGTAGCTCCCACTGACTTGG
Organism: Struthio camelus; assembly: GCF_040807025.1. Taxonomy (NCBI): domain Eukaryota; kingdom Metazoa; phylum Chordata; class Aves; order Struthioniformes; family Struthionidae; genus Struthio; species Struthio camelus. The sequence continues at coordinate 7,595,543 of NC_090963.1, forward strand.
TCAAACTGTAAGAGTTATGTGAGAGCTTAGGGGCCGAGCATCTGACACCATCAAAATCCAAAGCCCGTGGATTTTTGAAATAGTTTGATTTACCTTATTAAAGACAAAGGTCCAAGTTGCATTTCCAAATCCCTTTGGTCTCAGTTTTCCTTACTATGAATTCTTTTGAATATGTCCCTATGCCAGGAGACTTGTGGATGTCAAATTCCAAGTCCATGCTGCACTAATTTTCAGACACCCAATGAATATTTGCTGAAAGGTCCAACAGACCTCCATCCTGGTATATCTGAGGATCCTAAGTACTGGCAAACTGCCCCAGATTTCTGTTTTACTCACTTTGCTGGTGAAACACAAAACGCACCTCTCTTTTGCCACTGAATCACCACACATGCTTAGGTTTAAAAACTAACACAAAAGAGTTTCCGTAAATTTGCAAGTTCAGAACTTCCTTCAGAGCCACGCCCCTGAGCATTAAAGAGTGGGGCACCTGTAACTTTTTTATCAGTAATTTCCTTATCCATTTGGTCTGTGAGTGTGGAGCTGACAGCATGATAGAAATGCTTATCTCCCTCACTAGTGACTGAAGTTCTCCCAGCAGCTCATTACCATCTCTCCCAGTTGTCTGCCTCACATCAAAGGGGTTTCCTGAGGCTTTGACAACAATCCACCTGTTTCCAGGAGAAAGCTGTTACAAGCTTTCTCATATGAAATTATTTAAGGGAGCTGAAATAGGATTTTCTCACAGGTGGAAAAGGCAGAAACTCCAGTTTTGCATCCCACCATGCACAGCAGATGATACCTACAGTCAATGGGAAAGAGAATGCACTGCCCTCCTCCTCCTCCTAAGTCAGGACCAGCGTGAAAAGACTCAAGTCCTTTGACTCCTCCAACTAGCTAGGAGTCTTCTAGATGCATTTTCAGCCCCTCACAAATATAGGTTACATGGAAGACACTTGAGCACAGAGGAAACTTAAGGAACTCATGTACATCTGCGAAGGTGTGCACAAGTTGACACTTTCGGCCTAGAGAACAGGCTCTCAAAAGGTGTTCCAGTGTGTGCATCCGGATGGTGATGGAGACAGACTGTCGACACTTCAGTGAGAGGTGAGACTGCAATGTGTGTAAACATATGGGAGCTCTAATCCTGCTTGTAAAGACACTAGTCTGCTACTGGTGTGAAACTATGGCAGTCCATGCTTTGCTCTGGACTGATCAGACAACTACCTATCCAGGGTCTTGAATGAGCTAGAAATACGTGCTGCTGCAACATCACAACACATCCTGAGAAAGCTGGATATGCCCTCCTCATCTTCACACACAGAAATGGCAATCCCTCCTTTGACTGTAAATTTGACAGAACCTTACAGAACAGCTTAACACAGGGAAGGCTGATTGCCAGACCCAAACTGCTTGCAAAACAGTACAAAGTGGGAACGTGTGCAGACCTGTCTGCACTCTGATGAGTTTTCATCATTGCTATTCATCTTTGTGTCTAATGTGCCCCTTGGAATAGTCACTCTGGTGTACTGGCTATGGAGCAGAGAGAAAACATGTACAAGCATGTGTGCATGACAGAGTGTGTGTGCATGCACAAGCAGATCTGAACGTGTTCGTACCCCAAACAGCATGGCAACAGGAAACTATGCCCTTCACACTGTGTATTAATGGTCATTCCACACAGCATGCTGCTATACAAAACCCAGGGGGGCTGCACATAGCATCTGTCTAACTCCTAGTGAATGTTGCTTCAGGCAGCTGTTCAAGGGAGATAATTAAAGATGGTCTCCAAATCCATAAATCAAAGAGAAAAGGACCTTGAAAAGGGGGACAAAAAGAAGAAAAAAAGGACTTTAAAAATATGCCCTGTGCTGTAATAATACCCAGATAGATCCTTTCCAGACACAACTGTGTTTCGGAAACAGCATGCTAAGACTCTGCAAGTTACCTGGAAATCCAAGTGGGGAGGGAGGCTTTTAATCTCTGGGTGTTTGTGTGGCTTTGAGTGCTTTGCTTTGCTGTTGAATCATAGCCCTTCTTTCCTGCATGGCCTGCCAGGGAAAAAGCAGACGACTGCTCCCCAAGGAAAAGCTGTCGAGCTGAGGGGACGTGACTGGCTATGAAAAAATACCAAGGGAGAGAGCGGCAGGGAGATTTTTTGTCACAGTCCAGATACACAAGGAAAAAGCTTAACCAACAACAATGTTCCGGTAATGCCTACTTTACAAGTATTAGCATTTTATCAGCATCAGTAAAGTCACAGAATAGACTCGAGAGGAAGACAGTGCATTTTACAGCAGAGGAGAAACTGAGGCACAAGATAGTGAAGGTCAATATACGGGGAAGCGTTTGCCCCACAGCGTTCATAAGTGGGTGCTTCCCTGTTAGGAGGCAGCACCGTGTTAGCTCCTAAGTGGCATCTTTCTGGCTGCAGCACAGCTCTGTGGCCTTTCTGCTACTTTACAACCCCATGCACCAACTGCTTGGTGGATCATGGCTCAGACCAATGAACCGCATCAGGCAGCTGACGCCTCAAAGCAAGGGGAGTCCCTGTATTCCCAAGAATCTCAGATTAAATGTGGGTGGCCCAGAGTCCAAGGGGTGCTAGAATTAATCACCTCTAAACAGAGGAGGAATAGATCTGTCTTGCTTTGAGTACTCAGGTATGTCAGGTACCTCAGGCACTTTTGCAAGCTTTAGACCAAATGAGCTCCCAAAGTCAGTCAGAGCTCCTTCGGGCACAGATTTTCAGAATTTCGCTCTCTAGCAGCTGCTCTGGTCACCCCGCAGTGCAAGTGGGGCAAGTGAGAGAAAGGTCCTTGCAGTCCTCAGCAATGGGTATGAGGCTCTGGAGAGCAGTTAGTGAAACTGATTGACCCAGGAGCGTGCTCTACCAGAAGGTTTTGAGAACACTGCTTCTAAGTATGACGTTCTTATTCACATTTTTTTCCCAAGACCTCTTAACCTGCTCTCTCACAGTGCAGAGCTGCGGAGCTTTTTGTTAACTATTTCCTACTCTGTTTTCCCATGGAAAATAGAGAGTTGCATGTTCCAGCTCCCATGAGATCACAGACGTACCTCTGGTCCAACAATCCTACTGGCCCTTAACAAACGAGGCCAGAAAAAAAATGAGCGAGATGCAAAATAGGGATTTCAAGCCCATCTGCTCAAGTTCATTCTGAACAGAAAAGCGACATACAATCTCAGCCAAAAAAAAGATTTTTAGGAAGCATTGGGGGAAAAGATGTTAAGGCTAAAAAAATTCATAGGTGTTTAGATAGGTCCACGCTGAGGTATACTGTAACACAAAAGGGCAAAAACAGGCATTAACACTGTATATTACTGGAATACTTTTGGCAAGTATCATATATTGTGATTTAACGCATTCGATCATCTTTTTCCCTAAGTGCCAGCCCTAGAAAGACAGAGCTCTCCATTTACAGCTAAAGGAGTTAGTCCTTCCTCTCATGAACAAAGATCTTGCCTTTTTTGGTTCTGAAAATAATGGATTCTTTTTGAAGACTGCAGTGTTTCTATGCACTTACCTGTTAAAATCATTGCCCATGGTTTCAAAGGTTTGGGTCAGGGTCTCTGCTGCGACACTAGTACCTGTCCTTTCTAAAGCCTAATCTAGTTTCCCCCGGAAGCTTCTGCTGGATCTCATATAGCATCTGACCCATTAGGAAGACATTTGACAGCATCTGAACTCCTAGAAGCAGGATGCTCAGCGCCTAAAGAAGGGGTGAGGGGGTTCAGAAGCAGGAAGCCTGTTTTGCCTTCTCAGCAAAGCCATTCATTTGAGCATCTTTGCATCTCAGCCTCCCAATCTCTAAAACACATGTGAATGCATCTAACTGCTTGCCCAAAGATGGTGGCAATGGGAAATTCAAACGTAAGTAATGTTTGCAAACTGCTATGTGATTCTTTTTTTTTGCGGATATCTATTCAAGGCTTCATTATTCCGTTTTAGGCTAAAATCAGCTCTCTTTTTAGTAGTTCCAGCCCAACAACATTTGCCCTATGCCCTATAAAGCATAGAGGGTGGCAGAGGTTCATGTTCCAAGAACGAGAACAAAAGCAGAAAAGATGCCAAGTTCTGAGCAGCTGCAGGTTAGATGAGGCCATTTTAAAAATAAAAGATCCTGCTCTACTGTGCATCAGGCAGAGTGGAGCGTGGGCCTTTTCTGGGGATAGATTCTGTGGAGTCTATCTGGAATCAAAGCAGAATTTTTAATGAAACAGAAGTGCAGCACTCTAAATTTAGATGCACTGCTAACGCTTTTAAAATTTAAGTGCATCTATAGCCATGGGGTGTCTGAAATTTCATTCACAGTGCTTGTTCCCAGCAGGCCAAATCTGAATTCCACTGAAGCCCGTGGCAAAACTGCCATTGATTTCAATGGGCCTAGTGCTTGACTCACTTTTTCTTTCCCTCCCCCTCTTTGGTTGCCCATTTACTAGATTGCTATGTAAGCCTACTTGAGATAGTATGCACTTGTTGATACTTGTAATTCCATTTTCTGCTTTAGCCTTTCTGGCAGGAAAGAAGAAAGGTTAGAGCTTGCATAGTAGCTGGGGTAGCTGGTTGAGTGAGACAGCAAAATACACAGCAGGCCAAATAGTGTAAATCCAAAGGAGATCTCCATCTTTTCAATGTCAGAGCTGTTAGTCGAATACTCTTTGTTTGCCTTGCAAGACAGGCTTCTCGATTGCACTCCAGCTACATTTACATCAGATGTGCCATATATCACACCTAATCATAATACAGACTGGAACTGCGATTTGTCTGGTAAACCTCTTTCTGCTTATAATATGCTGAGCTCTGTGGGATGTGAATGAATGAGACCTGTGAATTGAAGGTAGTAGTGCAATCCGTGGCATGGTTATACATGAGGGTTGCTCATATCAAACCCATACAACAATTTACTCCTTATTCAACAAAATACTTGATTTATAGAAGTTTCACCTGAAAAGAACCCTCCCACTCTAAAATCAAGCACATGGACAAGCTTTCCAGTGCCAAAGGATGATCAAAGAGGATTGTCTGAATGGATGCTATGGGATCAAGAGTTGCAACTCCCCCACGATAAGCCTATCAGATTCAAAAGGGAATAAAGCTCACACTTTTTCATGGGATAAATTGTGTTTGGATATCTGTCATTTATTCTCCATTCCAATTAAGCACATAATGTGATAGGCAGGGAACAAAAACTGGTATAGGCTCTTCCATATAGAATCAAGAGAGGTACATTTCTTTCAGTGTTAAGAAACTATGACCGCACCTGTTCTGCCAAAAGCAACTCATGACACTTTTTAAGACTGCAGCAGCTGGACATAGCCAACAGATAACAATGGAGATTAGTCCCCAGATGCAATACAACAGCCCACTTTAAAACAGCATGCATGTGGGGATGAACCCAAACTTTTCCAAAGACCAGCAGTAAGTGGATTCAGTGTTTTTTCTGGGGCTCACCTCTAGCTAAAAGAGAAATATGGCTGCAAGGGACAGCATTAAGTACACCATTAACCAGGAGTTGGTTGATGGTGTACTCTGGGACAGACAGAGTGGCTGAGCTTAGCCCAGGTAAACTCCCTCTCCTTCCTAAGGTCAAGAGACTCACACTCATGCATTAATAAAACATAAACCAAACCCCTGTCAATCACTGCCTGACTTATCTGTTAGAGACGCCTCCTTCTGCCAACAGCCTAGTTCTATTTTTATTGAGCAAATGCTTTCACACCTCAGCTTCCACGTGTATGTGCCCACTTCATGTGTTGTTCACACCTAGTTTACTCTTAGCACCTCTCAAAGACCTTACAGATAGGTGTGAAAGGATTCCTCCTTTGGACAGCCATGTGCTCTGATAGGAAAGGGGAAACAAATGGGAACCAGAGTTGCTGTCAGCACGTATGGCTATGGAGGGGGACGGGAGACGCCCCATTTGTTCTGGCTTGATTTTACAAGCAGCAAGGGAATGTATCTTCACCTCAGTCCTTTGCAATTGCAGTCTAGCTTCTCCCTTCCCCCTTTTGAAATAGTTTGGAGTTAAAGCCATTTAAGAAGGGCATCCTCTCAGCCAGAGGCTGCATCTTTTGTATTTAGTTCATCCAAGCTGTAACTTTCCAGTAATTTTCTGCATTCTACTACAGTGGGAGCACAACCTTCCAGCAAGGGGTCAATGTGGCCAGCCACTAATACGTGAACAACTGTCCTAGGAACTGAGTTTAAGGCTCACAGTCCCAAACTAGCAATTTAATTTCTGAACCATCTTTCCTGCATTGCCAAATGTACTGCAGATTCACTGTGTAAATCACTAGGAGCACAGAGGGCCACACTGGGTCAGGTCATCCTAACGTCTTTAGGCCTCGCAGGACACAACTTGGTATCGCTCCTATCCTGCAACAGTTGCTATGACTTTAGTCAGCTCTGTTCAAAGGGCGGCTACTTACCCAAACGTGGTCTTGGAAATATTCCTAAAGCACCCATCTGAATGACAATTAGGTATGAAATATGAATCCTCTTGATGTCAGTTTAGAGTCTTTCCAGTAACTTCCTCCTTTGTCTTTGGATCACACACTATTTAGAGAGAGAGGATGACATATTTAATTGGGACAGAAATAAATGTCTATGCTAAATATAATCCTGACTTTAAAGAATGATCCTAGTATTTAAAACCTATCAGTTTTCCCCTTCCACCCTGGTTATTAATAGCACAGGTGTAAAATAAATCAGACACTTTTCCTGGGATGAGCCGTGCCAGTGGAGGGGTGGCCAACCTGTACCCTGTATGTTGTGCTCTTGAAGGGTATCTGGATGCCTGCAGATCAGAACGTTGCGTACAAATGTTTTGCTGAGTCCAGTCTGGCTGGGACTTACCACTTCTAAGAATAAACACTTCCTAAAATAAACCTCCACTTTCCTAATTTTCTATTTATCTACTTTCTTTTTTGTGTTTTGTGCAGAATGAATACTCAAAAAGATGACTTCTATTTGGCATTATTAGGCTAGAGGCCACCCAGCACACAAGATTACCTATAGTAAAGTTCACTTACTAAAATTACTTATACAAGAATAAAACATTGCTGAGGTCAGTCTCTGTTTCACAATCACTTTACAAAGTCTGTAACCTGGAAGACGTTAAACGGACTGTTGTTAGATTAGTAAATGGAGAGAAGAATGATTTAGTGAAAAGCAAAGTATGCAGCAAATCCCCTTTGATTCTGAGAAAACAATAGCCTGATATTGTAAAGGAAATACAAATTCATCCTTGTAACAATCAGTAGGCTATACAAGAAACGAGTCACTGAATTGGTTTGGTTTAGGGAGAGGCTGCTTCTGTCAAGTCAGAACTAAACCAGGAAAAATTTAAAACATCTTTTCAGCTAAAAGACAAACAAAAAACCCCCAGCGAGACCACAGAATACTTGCTGGTAGTTGAGGGACAACTGGCAGGTTAAGGTCCTCTTTGCTTTCAGTACTGAAGTTCAACGGGATAAAGTGTTTTCCTCATTGTTTCTTCAAGTTGGACATCTCTGCATCCCTCAATCTTCCTGCAAAGAATAAGAAGATTGGGACAAAAGGCATGAGAAATTGTTAAGACTACTGTTTCCTGAACTCCACTTCCCATTATCCCTAAGGGAATGTTACAAGTAGGGTACCAATCCTCTACCTCATAACAAATAAGGCAATCTTGGCTGCTAATTCTTCTGTCCTCTTCCATGGAGAGCAGGACCAAAATTTGTAGATGTGACTGACTGGTGGTCATTTTGGAAATCCAATCTGACACACCTCAGATGAGCCTGATTTTCATAAGGCTTCAGAGCAGTTCTCTCCTAGTTCACTAGACCACGAATCTCACTCATAGTTATTGAAACCACTTTGCATTCAGATTCTACTCTCCCTCATGCAGAGCAACATCAGCTAAAGTGTTCTCGTCTTATTTTTCCTTTTCCTACAATTCTGTTCTTTCATATTAGCTGTAATGGGTGTGGGGGGAAACCCTCTTTGAAATGTAATATTTCACTGAATGTTTCCAACTAGGCTACATTTTTCATGGTCTTTATTTGGATCAATCATGCTAAAGAGCTGATGTTGCATTATTTAAGCTTTGACAGGCATAGAATTAAGATGCAGGTTTATTCACTTACAGAAAATGTCAGACTAGAATTAGATGATCATTTCAGGGACTGAACCTGCCTACCAAGACAGCTTTTTTTTTTAAAGTAGCAAACGTCAACATTTTTCTGTATTTTTTTCCCTGGGTTCTAATGGCAAGAGAATGGCATTTATTAGAACCTGTAGTGAGTTCCTGGAAAAATCATCCTGTTCTTTTCTCCTGTGCAAACAACCTATAACTGCAAATTCAATACCGAAATGGGCTATATCAGCCTTGGTACTAACATAATAGAAAGCACCCTAGATAGTATATACTCACATATGAATTTAAAGGACTTATGCCTTAGGACAAATCAGGTTGTCGACTGTAGACTACGGCCTTGTCTAGCTTCAGACAGTTCTATAAAGTTATGCTGATTTACAACAGCCTGGACATTTCCTCCTGCAACTTAAATTTTCCACATACAAAGCATGGTGCTGTTAAAGCTCAGTTATCAAAAGACCAGACTTCAATGCCACAGACTCCGACAACAGCATTATTTCATGCTGGGGGTCCAGGCTGCCAATGAAACCTTCCTCCTGTTGGTACACTCACCCTGGGTCAGGGAGTCCAGGGCACATATTGGGCCATATCCTCAAATATAGTTTAAACACCTCAGTAATTAATAAAACAACTACCTCATGGCCCTGCAGTGCACTGAGTCTCCACTTAGCTGGAATAAATACTTGGGTGTTGAAATTTTCATTACTTTATGAGTTGCATATCCGATTCTTAAGGTGGTCAAGAAGGATAAGAGACCTCAGCGAGTAGGTGCTGCAATGGGAAATGATAACAGTTATCCAGGGGTCCCATCACTTCATTCTGAGCTGCTTCTGAGTGATCTGTCACTGCAGGCTCCTAATTACCCACTTCCTCCAAACAACCAGGGATCCGTGTCAACCAGCAGCCCCAGCCTACAGTACGACACGAGGCCCCCTTCGCCAGCCACTGTGCCACACTGCCCAAAGGTAGTGCTGCACACCGGGACATGTAGTCTGATGGGGGAAATGTTGTCTCTATGGGGGAACAGGGTCAAAAGACCACAGTCTAAGCAAGCACTGCTGATGCGTTTTTGAGGCAGTGATTCACTTGCCCAATTTCTTTTCTATTTGCCTCCTCCAAAGCCCTCACCCTTCCCCTCCATGAAGCTTTTGGCAACTTTGGGAGTAAAATTCTCAGTAAAAATTCCATATGAGAAAATTTGCCAGATGAACATGACATTCAAATCTAATATATTCCCACAAAAAGAAAGCTTAGGTCGTACTGAAACCGCCCTTTCCAAATAAAAACTGTTTAATGGAAAAAAGTTCTGCTTTCTCTTCTCCTTAAGATGCCTTTTTAAAGGAGCCATGTGCCCTGGTAAGGAGCGGGTTAATAAGCAGCTGTACAAATTCTTCTCCTCCATAGCTGAGTTATCCCACAATCAAGGCAACAACCTGCTTTTCAGCATGGATTTTATCTTCCTACTCAAGAGGTCACAGATTGGAGCCTTGTTTTAATGAGCTGTGTCCTGTGAATTTCACAGTCACTTCAAGTCTAATAAGGGAACCCACAGGGGTAGTGTTTTCAATTTGAGCCTCTTTCCTGGAGAGTTTGTACCATACATCACATGCAGCAGTTCACAGCTGGTGAAAAAGAAAAGAATTAGCTTGTATTCCCTATATAGGGATTTTATAAGTCAATATTTATGAAGACTGGGGGTCCTTTTCATTTGAAAGGCCAAACAGTTTGTTTTACTATGCATGGGATATATTACATTAATTTAGTGAACAACTGCTTCAAATAACTAATTTGGTGATGGTGTTGAAAAGCCACGAACACCACAGAAAAATTAGGATCAACTAAGAACCCTTAATGCTTTTGCTAACCAAGCCTTGCGCATACAAATTAAACATAATTGCAGTCCCTGTTTTCTCCCCCATCAGGACTAAGGGATACTTTACAACTGAAATGACACCTAAATGTCATATTTTAATTTCAAATTCACTCTATAAAAGCACAGCCTGATTATTTTTCTTCTTTTTAGAGAAGGGTTATGAGAAATGAGCAAATCTAGGCTTTACTTAAATGTGTATAGATGAATACAGCCATTAGCTGAAGATCATTGCAAAGCACTACTCCTTGAACATTCATTAATTCTTCCAAAATTTTGATATTCCCTTGTACATAGAGTAGCAAATACTATTGCTCATCAGATAATAACAGTGTCCCATGAGAAATGGGAAAGAGAAAATTAAATCTCTCTTGACTTCCTGGAAGACTTCAACGGGGAAATGAACTATAAAGAGTGGATCTGCTTTACCGGCATGGCATGCTTTCTAATGGAATTGTTCTTTAATGGAAACAACACCAAGGCAAAAGTTATACACAAAACATGGACCCCAAAAATCACCTCGTCAGGACAACCTACAGCAAGGCAGTTGGAAAGAGAAAGGAACTCCTCTGATTTAACTTGTGTATCGGTGGATTAAGCATGTTTTTTCCTTAAATTTTTCATCTATGTCTCTCAGAAATATTCCTAACTCTGTGTCTGTTCTGGATGTTGTTATGAATAAGTGCCTTTACTTGTATTCCTGCTTAACATAGTATGAGTTAATGCAATTTTTCAGTTAAGTGAGTAACAAGGAGAGATCCCTCATCTAAGGGCGTGGCAAATCTGTTGACCATGGGCTGAGAAACCTCAAACTGTGTCTCTCCAGCACTCCCAAAAGATAACCACGTGCTCCCCTTTTTTGCACAAATCAGAAGGAGCTCTGGCCACACAAGAAGTAGAAGATACAGAAGGCTCTTCCAGTGATCACTGGAAACGTTCTGGTGTGCCACAAGATACTGAGGAACACACTTAGGCCCTGAAGATCAGCAGAGACTGACTCATTTCCATGTACCTACCCTATAACTGCCATCAGCTCAAGGAGACAGTGTTAACCTCAAATTCAGCTTTAATTTTCCATTTCCTACTGTAAAATCTTAAGATTTCAGGGGAAAAAAAAGCTCACGTGTTTCTGGAACGAAAGTTTCTATTGCTTAGAGAGCAGAAGAACACAGTGTGGAAAAGGAAGAGAAACAGCTTTACCTACTCTGCAGTTAATAACAAATAAACGTCAAATGGTACAAGAAAAACTGATGTGGTAACATAGAGGATAGCATCCTTGAGAGACTTAGAGCAATGAAAAGGTTGGGACAGCCATAAATAAAGCCTGAAATAGATAAGAACTAGGGAGGGAGGGAGGAAAGCTCATCAGAAGAGTACAACTGCTCAGGCAGTTTAATCAATATATGTTTTAGGTAAATGAAGCAATTATCATTTTAGGTACAGAAACCATCCTGAACACCCCCCCACCATGTCAACCATCAAAACAAGGCATAAGCCAATCACATTCCTTGCACAGCTTGCACTGTGCAGGGAAGCAGCTCCGTCACGGTGAGAAAGAGCAATTCCCATTTCTGTTGGGCTGCCCAATGGAATCTATTTGGGTTTTCTGGGATTCAGTTGGCAGCCCCTCACCTTTGCCATGGAAGGCGTGCTGGCCTGCAATGCTGAGGGAAAAGGCGGCGTAGGTGCGACTATGGAAATGCTGTCCGAGGTACTGAAACACAGCATCGGCGCGCGGGGCCCACACCACGATAAACACTGCCTCAGGCCCCTCTGACTACCACACGCTGTGCGAAGCGTTAGCTGGTTTTGGCTAGCGGCTCCGGCTGGTGAGAACCAGCAGAGCAAGAGTCACGACTCAAGGCTCACTTCGACTCGATGGGCAATCACTAGCAAATCACTGCATTTGAGTCTTTACAACTGTTAAATAGGCCCTTCTAAATGTTTGCATGATTACATGGTCCGACACAGGCCTGTTCACTGCTTCACTCTCCCCTCTTTGTGTCATTTACAACCTTATAGGGAGCGACATACCTTTGCTAGCAGCTTGGGTACCGAATCCCACCTGCAGCACCTAATCCCCATCTCAGGAAACCAACCAGCTTCAAATTCAGTACATGCACATGGATCTTCCTGAACTGGAGCCTAAACAGATATAACAAAACAAAGCAACTTGTGTAAGCACCACCGATTCTCACAGAATTGTAGAGGGGGTCAGTGGAAATCAGGATTGAAACGCAAATTTTCTGAATCAGAGCCCAGTGCCTTAACCATTAATTATACTGCATTCTTCAATACTGTATATAATGAAGCACAGCATCCTGTTCTAGCTGGCTACTCATTTATACCAGCTAGGACCAGTTATTCATTCAGTCCACTATTATGATTGTCTGTTATGTATACTGCAGGAGTAACTGCAAGACTCAGCCCCACTGCGCTAACCACTCTGCAGACACAACAAAGAGGCAGTCCCTGCACGCAGGAGCTTGCAATCACACTGCAAGAAGGCTGGAAGCAGATGGGTAGAGGAAACAGGCAGGGGAAGCACAGGGCAGTGAGACAACGATGATTCAATAAAATCTCACATTGTGCAATTAAATGTGAAAAAATACTGTTTTCTCTGCTATCGAAAGGTACTTGCAGTGTTGTTCCAACTGGCCCCCCAGAATCTGGGGTTCTTGGCTTTCCAACTGCTGTTTCAACCACATAGTCCGTGTCTTTATTCAGCCTGGCAGCAAAGAGAAGTATCGTTCTGGGAAGGACAAACCCCTCATGGCCTTCCTTCAAAGGTCCATCAGGCAATGACTCTCTCTGCCTGCACCTGGCATCTGTCTCTCCTCTTTCTATTCTGGGAGGAACAGAAACAGCTGAGCTCTGCTACCGTATGCGAGGGAGGCAGATGGGGCGTGAATTCAGTAGTGATTGTACTGCTCATTTGTTTGGCATGAAAATGACGGACACATGATAGAACAACCAGGAACAAACATGAGGGGGGAGAGTAGGAGTACTGAATAGTGTTTACCTTCATAAATCTTCCCGTTTCTGTGACTTTTTCTTCTCATTCAATGACAATTCTGCAAAAAACACGGAAGGTTATGGTTGCAGTCCTGATTCTCAGCAGGTATTTCATCAGACAGGCTGTCCTATTTCTATGATTTTCCGATGGAGGATTTCTTTCACTTTTGGGCAATGGGAATAGATGGGTTCAGTTTCACCGCTTAGTCAGCTGCACACAAGGATTTGTATGCACTACTGGATGTTTGGGTTAAGAAAAGCAGAAAAGGGGTAGCACTTGCTTCCTCTGCTGGATATAAACACAGATTCATGGGGCCTTTAATTAACCTTTGGCTTTCTCTGCATTTCGCTTTGAGAGCTCTAAACCCATGCAGGATTTGAGGGCTGAGGTGCTACTGAAAGAGAACACATTTTAAGATTACGTTTTAGTAACACGAACCCCAAAATGCCTTCACTTCAGCATGATAAGGTCAGTGGTTTCTCAGCCTAGCTCCTAGTGACAGGCTGTACATGCTATGAAAAATAATAATAATAATTCGAGGATTAAAATTCCCATAAGGGAAAACGTATTGAAAGAGCTACGGGTCAAAAATAAGGTACATTTGCACATAGTAAATGCAAGCTAGTGTTACTGAATTTGCACAATGTAACTGTGAAAAGCATGAAATCCCTAAAATATTCCTGCAATGGTCTCATGGTGAATGAGGAGCTTTATAAATATTTCAATTGCAAGATGAAGCTTGAAAAAATAGAAGTGTTTCCATTTTGAATCACCCTTCCTTAAATAACTTGCCCTTTTTGGTATTAAATTAGACTCAGTTACATCCAACAACCACTCTGTGTGCAGCGAGTAATGATGGGTCCTCTTGAGCTAGACCACCTCACTGGCCCTCCTGCTATTGCTTTGAATAGACTAACCACAGCTTCTCTCCGGAGATGCTGAGCTGTTGCCATCTCCTTTGGCAAACAGAACGTATTCAGATGGCTCAGCCAAGGCCATTCCCCTCCCCCTTGCCCACTGTTATTTGCAGTATTTATTAGTATTAATTTAAAGGCTCAGCTTTTTCCTGTGGAGCACTTCACCTGCCCTCACTCCGTATCACAAGCAGTAATAATGGCTCTGTATCAGACATGTGCACAGAGCTAGTCTTGTTCCAGCAGGGTTGAAGAGTTACCTAAATAGTAGCAAATAATACTGTGCTGCACTCATCATCTCATTTCTACTTGCAGCTATAGAAAAGTCTTTAGTTTTCTTTTCTGCCCCTATTTAGAGATGGACTGTGACTCAAGTAACCTGTGAATAAAAGAGCACAGCTGTACAACTTTTTTTTTTTTTTTTTTTAAACCACTTGAAGTCCTGGCTCTGATCTCAGCTAAATCAACCAAAATCCAGCATCAGTTCTGAAGAGTTATGCCTGATTTTACTGGAGTTAAGTAAAACAGGCTAAGTTTTTTTCACTCACACAGCTCATGTCAGAATGTGAATCGTGGACTACAGTGGGATCAGTTAGATTCTGTGCTCCCTGAGGCAGGCATTGCCTTTTTGCGCTATCTGGATCTGGCTTAAACAGGATGTCTAAACACTATTGTAATACAAATAACAAACTTACTTTGGCAAAATTGCAGAACGAGGCTTTACTTTAACAAGAGTGATTCCACCAGCACCAGTTATTCAACATGAGCCACCTTTTTACCCATTTACTTATGTGCAGTAAAGTCTGAAAACACAACCACCCTCTCCGTTCCCTCAAAGCACAACTATTAATGCTTAAGGGTCAAGTTCTGGTCCGCTAAGTGTTGGCAGAGTGGAGGGACGCACTAGGCTCCATTGCAGGGTCTTTCCACTTCCCTCGCATAACTGAGATCAGAATTTGGCCTTAACTTCTTTATATAACAGAGTGCCAACAGCTAGATTCTCCTATTTCTCACACCAGTCGGTCTGGGCATTCCTGGAAATGAAGTCCTGACTAGTGTCAGTGAATATATCAGAATCAGATTTTCAGTAGTTATCGCTGTCTCACTGGCCTTGAAATGGAAACTGCTGCCACTTTTATACTCGGACTGAAAGCTTGTCTAGCATCCCTGTAACTTAATTAAGCATCCTCTCCATCATCTACCAAACTGCTGCTTAATACATTCTGGCAACATGCCTCCCGTGTATCGTAGGAGATATGGCAAGGCAATGCACGGAGCTTATCATGGGCTATTAATTACTTCAGCATAAATAACATTCTCTCTTATCTCAGCTTCATGACCCATTATTTCTGATGGAAATATATTCATAATAACAAACAGAGAGAAAACAACGAGGGGGCAAATCTAAGCCTGAACATGACTGACAGCTCTTGCAATAAGTGGAAGTTAAAGCCAGGCAAACTCAAATGAAAAGTAAAGATGCATTTTTTAACAGCCAGCTTCATTAGCCCCTGCAACCAACTATCAAGAAAAGAGTTGGATTTTTCATCCTTAGATATCTTCAGATCAAAATGGGAAACATAGTTTAGTCGAAACTAATGGACCCAGTAAGCATAAGCATGGAAACTCCTATACAGGAGAAAAAAAGCATAAAAGGCATGCAGGTCAACTTGTCTATATACGAGCACTGGTAACACAGGACAAGAACAGAACTGTTAAAAGAAATGGGTCTGGAAGAAAAACTGATGCAATAAAATGACTTGACTTGCAGGCCTCCCCTCCACCCCAATCTCAAAGCTTTCAAACAAAACCAAGCAGAACAAAAAAGCTTTTACTGTAAGCAGTTCTCCCATCATGCCTCCTCTCACAGCTCATTCTCTCTCCTGCATTAGAAAGGTGTTTCCCAACTATTTTGCCACAAGGAGAAGAATGGAGAAGGAACCAAAAAAATAGAGCTTTTGTTTACTTGAAAACTCTCATTCATGATCCTAGAATGGAAACTGAAACCTGAAATTAAATTACTTTCATGACTGTGCGCTGCTGAAGGTTATGTGATGTGTTTGTGTTACGCGTGCAGGGGTTTGGCTGTTTGGTGGTGGAGCAGTACTTGAATATGTAGGTTTGCCTGTTAGACAATACCCACATTTACGTCTGCATGAAGGCACACATATTCCAGAAGAATAATATGGCTCTCAGGTGGTACTTTAATATGCAGAATTCAGGTATGCAAGTTTGTGTGTAGGTGTGTTTGTGAATAAATGCACACACTTTGTGTAAACACAATATGGATAGCTCCTGAGAGCTACTGCTGTGCGTGTGGCAGGATAGCTGGCTATTTTATGTACACGGACACTTAACACAAGTGTATACTATTGCGGATGGATACTGTTGTTGAATTCTGCTCATCATTGATACATTTGTAAGGCAGATGTAATTACGCAACATTATTGATATGTATGTTTAGCTCGTTTCCTAGGAACATTATATAAACGTGAACAGGTATTTGCACACAATACCTGCACAAGCGTGCTTACAAAGTATAAACGTTTCTTGTGGAGTACTGAATGTACAGAGGTTGATGAGTGTAGAGTATATACTAGGTATTTATGTGGGTGGATATATTTCAACTCACATATGAGCTGCAGACTAGTATTTAAACCTTCATTACAGCAGAGTGGGCCTATTATGTTTTTATTTCCACAGTTTATTGTCCTGCACATGCTTTGGGAGTGGTGGGAAAACGGATGTCATTTTCAGAGACTGTATTTCTGGAAGAGGTTCTCTCTCCGACTTTCAGAAAAGTTCAACATGCTCAATAAATTAAATCGCTCTTTGGGATGCCTTTCAGGAAAAGGGGAACATAAACATTCCTGGGGCCCTTCTGAAATGCTTTGGAAAGGGGAGGACTTGACTGCATCACCAAAAAATAGGTAACTGATTGCCACGCTACCCAACATGAAAATCTGGTTACATATCAAATAGAAGGCTCGTTTGTTACATATCAAATATAAGGCACATTCTGCTGTGGAGATACTCTTCCAGGTCCTCTCAGCTAATTAAAAAAACCACAGGAGAATGTTTTCCCCTATTTTACAGAAGTCAGGGAAGTTCTTTCCTTATTGCTTGCACTGATGCTGTTTAAAGCATCTATTCAACAAGGTACTTAGCTATATGTGCAATTTTCAAACATATAAATAGACCATGGAAGTCAACAGAGTACACAGCTGATTAAGGGCTGTACTAAAGACAGGAGAAATACCCTTCTTGTCTTAACTTCCATGCATTGTAATGGCTTTGCTGCCCTCCTGACCCTCAACCCCACCTCTCACCACACACCATTGAGCAGTTATTGCGCCAGCAATACTTGATGTGCAACAACAAAAATTCATAAAATATAGGATACGTGATTTCACAGAACTGACAGCGTTAGCAAAAAGCAGTTTTGCATAATGAAATTTCCAGGATAGTGAACAGCTGAAATCCCTTTTTGACGATTTGAAGATGGCTAGCTTCACTCTGGAGGGAAAGAGAAAAGTGCAGGTGCAACCTGGCGCCATCTTCCAAGCTCACCATCTCTAGGAAACATAGGGAACCCAGCAAGCCCTCTCTCACCTGCTGAATTGAACTGGGCAAGTCAGCTCTCTGGGCTGAGCTTATATAACCTCTCTCTGAGGGGCTGAAACTGCCTCTGCCTTGCACAGATCGGTTGCAGTTTCCTTTTCCATTACGCTCCCAGACGTCAGCTGCAGAATGAAACATTCTGAAAAACGATTCTGACGTTCTTTTCACCGAGGAAGGGCAAGAAGCGAGGGTCGGAGAAAAAGCACAAACCTTTCTAGGAAGCCTCTCCCACTTTTTCTCCTTGCTTTCTTCCCCCTTTTCTCCCCTGCTCTTCTGAGGCCTAGTATGGAAAAAGTGGAAACTGAGCAGAAAAACTAAAGACAGGCTTTTTTGAAGAATACTGTTTCTCCTCAAGGCTACAAGATGCTTTCTAGAACTGATGAGCGTTTCTAATGAAGTTACTTCATTTCAAAATGTACTGTATAAGGTAATGGTAATCCTTACGTCCTAGAGGTCAAGCTGACTGCGGGTTCTTAATACAGTGTTAAATACAACACAGGCATGTCATATTCACTTCTCCAAACCTCTTTGAAAGAAATATAACTCTCATTTATCTGCATTATAACATTAGGTCTCTAATTAAATGCCATTTCTGATCCATGTAGATACTATTCTTCTCTTTGTTTACATGCCAAAAATATCATTGCTTTCTCTGTTTTATACTTATACCAAGAGATAAAAACACATTCAAGACACTTAGTGTGCAGGTCAGTCCATCTCTACTATAACGAATATTTATTGCACAGATATACCTAATTAGATATACCTATATATTCCTATATAGATATAGGATATTTATACCATAGATATACTTCCAAAATGCAAACTGATTTTCGTACATTATTTATTCTTCTAGGAATTAAGTTCTGTTTTCATTAAGAAGTAATACTGCAGGTATATTGTTTTTTTCTGCCAAATTCTGTGGGGGAAGGAAAGACGTTCTTCCTCCAAAAGGCAAATTGTTCCCCATGCCGTTCAAATTTCTGGAATTTTACGTCTCTAGGGCTAGCTTTCTCCATCCCTTTTCAGCATTTGACAATACTCCCTGGTAGAGCCAAGGTTCTATTCCTGGCTCTTGTAAAGGCCAAAATTATTAACTCCGTTTGGTGCCGTCACAAGAATAGCAATCTTAATTGACCTGCAGGACAAAGCATGCCCAAAACACTTGAAGAAATTACTGCCAGGTTATCATTAAGCCCACAGAGATGTTATTGCCTGCAAGCAACAGAACACGGGAGACAATTCTGTTTTGGACTTGTTTATAGGAAGGAAACAACCTGATACAGCTGCATTGGAGGAGCCGCCTAGAGCAGACACGCTGCATCAGCTCATTTAATGCAGCTTTCAGGACAAAACTTCACTCATGTTAATCCTGTTCTGTGCTATCGTTTCATCCAACTGAACTGAAGTAAATATTGCAGGGCCTTCGTCTTTGCGCTAGTCTGATCAGAAAACTTCAATTAAGTCAACACACACTCCCAATAGCTAATATAGTCCTTGGAACATCAGCATCTAAACCTTTATTTTAAATATGTACTTTATGGAAAAGCAGAGAATTTTGCAAAGTGCTACTTACCCAGTCTACCTACTCCTGGGACTCTGCCTAGAATTCCAGAGCATTTCAAACTCCTGGATGGCTACTTACTTTCTTTTAAATCATGGCTATATATCATTAACTGGAACTGAAACTGGGACATCCAGGAGAGAAGAAAACTTCACTGTTGCAAGATCTAAACTTTTTCCTAATCATGGACATCCTATGAAATTTATCAGCCACAAAAAGAGTACACAGTGATGGCACGCAGCTTGAGAAGAGAGCCTGCCACATTGAAGTATGTGCTAAAGGGGCTTGCAGGATGAAAAAAGACCAAACTCCCTCCACAGGGAAAGTTGTCCTTTTAATGTCAGAGATTTCAGTTTGTAGGAAATAAACCACAATGACCATGATCCTGGAAGTAAACACTAAAATCTATTTGTAAAAATTATGAAGATAAAATACTACACTACACACTGGAGTTTTTTTTTTTCTCTTTTAATTTAGCAGTAACAACATTTACAATATATTGACTCACAGATTAAGTGAAGGTATGAAAACACATTCTTCTTATTGTGATGAGAGAGCCTAGATTTTTACTTTTTAAATAGCCTCTCAAAGGGGGGATAATTTCGACCGTCCAATGAATGTCTTTTGAAAGAAACAGTGGCATAAATTTCAATTTTAACAGTGATGATCGTATTTAGTGAGCCTTGTCCATAGAGATCAAATGCTTTGCAAACAAGTGCAAAGCTCAGAACCTCACTGTATAGATAAAAGAGGAAGGAAACTGAGGCACAGTGACGTACAGTGACTCGCCAAGTCAAGCAGCACACAGTAGAGATGTGGGCATAAATCTCAGGTCCCTCACTCCCCGTCCAATTCCTGACTCACTGGGCCACCGTCTCCCAATAAGCGTATATGGTATCTACCGTCCACCAGAGTTCATATGTTATACAGACACGTCTTCCTTCACGTCTCCTGCTGTCCCATTGGCTCCATTCAACCCTGCCGGCTCCCTCTCTTGTTCCTCTTCCTCCTCTTTTGCTGTCTCTGCTTCTCTGCCTCCGCTCAGGAGGGTGGCACTGGAGAGGTGGCTGAGGAGCTGGCCTTCCCGGCGAGACTCAGCCAGTTCTTTGGCACAGCACACAGGAGTGTTGGTCTCATAAGTGCTATGGAAGCTGTTATAGTCGACTTCATAAAAATCCTTCTCCAGGGTGAGGACAGGAGTGAAGCGATGTCCCCACAGCACCTCGGTATCCATGTAGGAGCTGCGAGCCTGGCAAGTCATCCCTGGGTAGAAACAGAGGGATGTTAAATGCTAAGCTTTGATACGTGCTCACCCCACCACTTCCTTTCACTTAAAAGCACTTTTATGTTATCTCCATACCTGATTGCTCTGAGACACAGAAAAGTTCTTCGCTTAATAAGTCTCACAAAAGCCTCTCATGAAAAAGCTGAGCACTCAAAGGAAAAGGGGTGGACTCATCTCCGCATCTTCAGAGTGTTTCCTGAACCTTGCGCTTATAGGTTTGAGGTCTGGTACCACTAAGCAGCTTCTCTCTGTCCTCATATTTCTCTGTTGAGGCGGTGTTTGCGTGGCTGTTACTGACTAACAGCACTTCTGGTTAATCACGTGCTACGATGACATCCAATCCTGCCAATGCACCTCTAATCCTGACCCACGTGGCCTCTAAATAGACTGAACCCACTGCCCTGCCAAAGCACCTGGCTTCCTGTACTCCCACTTTGTCCAACCCCAGATCCCTCTTCAGTTACAGCAGTACCAGCTACTCCCCTCCTGCACTTGTGCTAGGCACTGAGTCATAGCCTGGAAGGTGGAGAGGACCCCAGCTCCTACTGATTTCTATGGCAAGAAATAATGGCTCATAAATACCTTCGGAGAGTTGGCTCCAACTGTACAGGGTTGGCTGAACCAAAACCCACAACATCACACAGTCCACCTCATAAGCTTATTGAATTCCATGTATTATTTGATCTTGGATTGAACGTGGGGAATATGAAACTGATTTCTGTCAAGCTTCTTTTCAGCCCCAAGGATGAGGTTTTGTTTATTTACTCAGGGAAAGTTTAAAGAGAATCTTTTCACAGCGGAGCAGGGATAAGTATTCAGCGTTGGCATAGCTAAATACGACTCCCTTTGGGATTGCCTGACGTCATCAAGGCTGTCTTCCCTTCCAAATGTTTCTCTTCTGCTTGTCCTCAATATGTTACGCTTTTGAAATTAATTCTGGCGAAATTTGGAAAGCCTGACCTCACCAAGTCCTCCCACAGTTCTCTCTTGGAGCATGAGAGAGAGGTCTGACTGAAATACATTCAAAACATACACTTGATCCAGTTCCCAGTCAATGCTTCCAAATCTGAATCCTGCAGCCCAAAGCACACAAACAGAAATCTAAAGCAATGCAGAGAGGAAAAATACTGGTGTCAGTTGCATTTTTGCTTCAGAGAAGATCATATATTCTCACTAGTTGAGCCCAACTAAGTGAATGAAGTGCCAGCATAACCAGCAAATCTGCACCTTTTTGCAGAGACGAATATTTTGCTCTCCTCACTGCTACAGTCCATTAAAAGACACCCACACTAACAAGATTTCCCGAAGGCTTTACTTCTCTCTTGTGTCTTTGCTTAGTATATAGTTGCTTTTGGTTCTTGAAAGAGGAAAAGGGGGACAATGAGACATATAACACTTTGAGAATTTTCCAGTTCTGTTTTGCAGACTGACAAGCCAATTTTTTCCCCCAAGGAGATCTGCAGAAGTACTTGCTTCTGGGCAGGAACAGCAAGTACAGAGTTAGTCAGAGTGTTCTAGCGTGGCTGCTTCCTCAACTGGCAGGAACTAGGAAGTGCAGAGGCTGCTATGAAAAACAAAATAATGGAAGAGGAAAATTACCCCAACTGTCCTTGCCTTAAGGAGTTGTTCTATCGAGGTACAGCAGTTTTTCAGGCAACTATCAATCAGCTGCGTATGAGCAGAAAACAGTATGGAGACTGCTGCCAACTACATGCTTCAAACGACACCATGATGTACACCATCATCCAGAGAGTACCCTGCCATGGACTCCTCAGTCCTGGAGGATGACTACTACTTAATTTTCCTTCCCTTACACCAGCTGGCAAATAGCAGCTCAACACACAGGCAGCTCCTGGGGTCCTACTAACTTCTGAGTCCTGCTATAGTTTTTCCTCAGGAGACCCGTGTCACTTACACTCATCATACCATTTGAACTCCATTTGCAGAGGCTTTTGTCACTAGCTCTTTTGAGGGTCAGTAAAATAGATTTGCAGGGCTAACGCCAACGTGCTTTCCGTGCATCTCATCACCTGATGCTCCCTCATGCTGGGAGGCGAGTCCTAGACAACCAGCAGCACGTGTGTGTATTACGATAAACAGAGTTAAACAAACTTCCTCCTCTTTGGCAGAGCTGGGTTTGTACCAGAATTCACAAGGGTCTTCATGACTCCCCCAAGCTCTGAGTACTTTCAAAGCCCAGCAAAGACAGCAGGAGAGGAGGTCACTCAGGACCCACAGGATCAGTCTTGTAAATGAACAAGCTGATCTTACCATGGCCTTCCAAGTGCTGCATAGAAGTGTCCTCTAACGGTCCCCAAGACCAAGAAGAGAGCACCCCCGCTAACATTAGAGCCTGAGACACCTTGAAGGGAACCCTTGCCCTGTAATCGGTATCTGAAATAGCTCCTTTACCTAGGGGACAGCGAACCTGAACTCTGCAGACACGATCACAGCTGTCTCCTGTGGTAAGTATTCAATTAAGAAAGGAACAATAGAAGCTTTCATCAACCAAATACCGCAGAAGCTTTCATCAACCAAATACCGCACACTGCCAGCTTCCTGCAGTAGCTGCTTTTTGTAACCCCAGGGGTACCTAGAGCCAGCACAATGAGACAACTTATAATTGCTCCATAATCCCATTCAAATATTCCTTTTTAGCACATGTGCAGTGGTGTTTTAATTGCATGGGGACATACCGCTTGGCAACTCCCACACCACCCAGTAAACAGCAGCACTGTCCCTGCTGCAAATTCCATTAAGTGTCTGCTTTGCAGGCTGCCCTGTGCTCTCCAGCCTGGTTAATTAATGCATCTGTAACGTCCCTGGCTAATTATTGCTTCTGTAACCAAGAAAAGACAACAAAGGAGGTGTGGAAACAATAAGCCTTACTTTTACTAAGAGCATATGGATGCAGCTGCTATCCGCTCGAATACAACAAGCACTCTGCCTTCTGTGCGCTGAACGTCTTAAGTTTCAACTCGCAGTGCAGCTGAGTAATTCAGGAGACTAATATCTTTCATATATGGCTGTGGGCGCTCTGTAAACATCAGTAGTTTCATTTCATAAGCCTTGCTTATACTAGAGACCCAAGCCCAAGGGATCCAAGGGACGTCATGGGTGCAGTGAATCCTTATACAGTATGCTTACATCCATCAAGGACCGCAGCAACTTTGCCACTGCTCTTCTACTTCAACGCAGCAGCACTATCTTGCACACTCCTGCTATAGCTGCCTGAAGCACTGACATCCAGGAGAGTGCAAGAAATTGAGGGAGATTTCAAACCCCCAGAATTTCTTGGAAAAAACACCATAGTGTCATTGGTCCTGATAGAAGCTGTTCATCCTTTTAGTAAAACGGATAAAACCACACATTTTGAGTCTAAAAAAGGTAAATGTTCAGTAATATTAAAGAGGCGGTAAGTGGTATGAAGTAAAAGATGGCATTTGGTGACTTGAGCTTCACTGAAATATGCCTCATTTAAATAAGGAAAAGAATGTCTTGATTTTCCCTTTGGTAAGTCAAAGTAGATATGCTTCCAAACCAATTTGTTTTCAAATAAAAGTTACTGAGTTTATTTTTCAAGTGTATTGATTTTTCCAGATAGTAGGACCACTATAAAATTCTACTTGCTCCTAAAAAGTCTGATTTAAAAAAGAAAAAATATATTCAATGCAAATTTGTACACTGTCAATTTTAACACACATGAAATGTGAAATCTTCAACTTTTCAGTTTTAGTTACAGCCTTCTCATCTCTTAAATCAGCAGTTTAACTTTCAAACAGAAGCGTGAATAACAGAATAAAGTGCACAAAGTTGTAAGCAGATGCATCAGGTTTGCAATAAAGCTGGAACTAGTTCCAGTTTGGTTTTTTTGTTTGTTTGTTTTTTAAGCAAATCTGGAGACCAGAGGACTGTCTCCTGGTTTCAAGTTCTGCAACAAACATTTCGTAGAGTTTTAATGATAATTTCATCATAGCAGAATCCTAAGAAGTGGGTATTTGGTCTGTTGACTAGAGTCACTACATCACAAGATCAATAGCAGAGTTTGTGCATGTTCCTATCTAAGGTAGCAATAGATGCTTGTGTAAACTGCTCATTTCTGGCTTCCAGTAGATGAAAAGATGCAAAATATATTGCTATGTGTATAAACCCAGACGTTTCATTACATTCAGGAACAGGCAGAGTCACTGAGGAAAGACTGGTGCGTAAAATAGGTGTCAGCAAACTATACCAATAAGGCACTTTTCTGTCATCAAAATCAGTCGAGATCAAGCAGCTTACATTTTATCAAAGACAAAGGAATGTTAATGTGCACCGAAGAGAAGCAGTTATTTGATGGCTCACTTGGTAAGGAGCCTATTTTTCTCCAGTGTACTCAATGGGAGTTGCAGATTTCAGAACCTTTCATTGCTTGCAATGCCACTGATTATACAACTGGAACAGACACTTCTGGCTCTGCCACAGCGCTAAGAAAAGGAAAAAAATCTGCAGGAGATTGCTCCTGATTTCCAGGCCTTTCATACCCTTAGGTTACCAGTTAAAAATCAAACTTTGTTATCATAGGCTAAATCTAATTGCATCTTGCAGCTGTTTGGTTATCCAGAGATGATCTGACAGTCTCTCTCCAGCTGTTGGAGGAGGCCTATTTACGTCAAATGTACCACCATAACCAGTACCCTTACTGGCAGTTTTGCAGGAGAGGGCAAGGAAACAGGGGAACACAAAGGATGATCTACCAACCCAAGAAATTGCCACAGGGTTCAATTTGATCACATCAACAGGGTAGTCGAATCTTTCAGTACTGTTACGTGGCCTGGACTTTCTCAGTGGGTAGAGATATCCCAACCCCTGGGGCTGTCAAGACGACGTTTTCATCAGCCTAAAATTAACTCTACTCATTTAAATGCCACAGAGCTCAGCTCTAAATGATTATCTGCTGGCAGAATGTCATGTGGATGCTGACCGTAGGTTTGCTGTATTTGCTAGGCTCTCTCTGCAGTTTAGACACAGATACTGCTGGAAGTGATTTCACTTCTCTGTCCCTGTTTTCACTATGTTATTGTATGCAGGGTGACATTTTCCCTTGTAGTGGATGCACTAAAGCTGCATAATATATATTCTGCTCCTTGAGCTGAATTCCACCTACACTACTAAAGTACAGAGAAAAAACTGATGGACTCAGAGGTATCGTAACAAGACTGATGCAAGTTAGGACAGCAAAGAGTAGTTATAAAAATTTTAAATTCTATCAGTCTAATTAAGTAATACATGTCCTGAGATTAGCATCATCATTTGGATAGTTATAAAATTTATTAGTCCCTTTGCATTAATTAGACCAAGGAACACTCTAACCTCCAGAAAGTTATTGTTCCCCCAACTTCAAAAAGAACGTCAGAAGGTAGGAGCATGGTTCTCCAATTATTTATGCTTGTCTCCTTTAGAGAAAGACATGTCTGGTCCTGATTCACTTTGATTTTTATGTTAGAGGATAGTAATGGGATTTTAATTTTTCTGAATGCTCTCCAGGCATGGGAAAGCTTGTAGGCACTGGAAATGAAAAAATGCAAGGGAATAGTGGAACCGAACACGCAAAAAAGTTTGGCAAGCAAACAGGTTAAAAAGGGCAAGAATGCAAACACATACTCATACCGAGTTCTACTTTGGAATTCTTACTGCCCTAATCTACTATTCCTTATCCTTTTGTGTGTCAGGTGTGTCAACAGTTAGGAAATATTTTATGATTTAAAGATCCTGGATTCACTTGCCATGTCCTCTGCCAGGCAGAACCTGAGGCCCAGACCACGTAACTTCAGGCATCTCATGAAAACATTTATGTGACTACAGAGGAACCTAAGACAACTAGCCTGCCAATGGCCACCTCTGGCGGACAATTCAGATTGTAGTAGAATGACTTAGCCTCTGGAAACATCTATCCTTTCCCCTTTAGCCTGGATGAAAAGTTCCTACTTTCAAGGTCTTGGTTAAGTGCCTAAATAGGAACCAAGTGAGACTCACGGTTTACGCCTACCTTAGTAAGCGGCACAGTGCAATGGGAGCAGACCTACGGGGTGAACCAGTTGGTGCTGAGGACCCAGTGTCCGCACTATACACATTACCCTCAGAATATCTCCACTCTGGTCCCACTGACTGAACTCCTATTAGCGGCCCTTCGAAGCCAAGGCATGGTAAGGGGAAATGACTGCGGGAATTGCTTCAAAACTACACTTGATCCAAACTAAAACACCAACATAAGCTAGTATTCCTTTTCCATCTCTGCTTTATGCCAGCAATATCAGTATTGGCATGGGTATTTAAAAATATCCATGTGTGGCACCTCGTAGTGGTTGTGATGGCCATAAAAGCACCTTAAATAGTTCTGCAAGGTCCTTCCTTTCAGACACCTGTTTTACTCCTTTATCCCCACACCTTTAACGTAGGATACCGAAGATGCTCATAAGCGTCACAACACCTATTTATGATGCACAATAAAATACCAATTTAACTCAAATAATGCTTTAAAAGTGAAAGAAAATTTATTCATATGCAAAATACAAACCAAAGCAACTAGACAACCTAAACCAGATGATGAATGCACCAAAATTTCATGTATTAATTTCACCCTTCCCTTGTTCTCCCATGAATATCATGATTAATTTCAGTACATCTATGCTGTTGACTACTCCTTATTGCCCTGTATTCATAGCCAGGAAATTTTACTGCATCCTCTGCAAAGGTGCAAAATGGCTGCTGTTTGCCTGTGGTCTCACAGGGACCGGATGAGGAACAGAGATGCAGAATCCTGACTCACAGTACATTACTTCTTGTAATTAAACCACTTTCTATGCCACAGAATCTAAGCCAGAAGGATATCTCCTCATCCTCTCCTAAAAGCATATTAAAACTTTCAGTCACTGGACTAATCAGGTGTCAGAATCAGGTGGCTTATTTAATGTCAGCAGGAAAAAGAGGCAATGAAAACCAGTGAGGACCAACAGTGAAGTACCAAGGCATTGATGCCTCTACGCCCAGAAAACAGCAATGCTGGACACTGTAGACATATAATGAGGTTTGCAATAAACCAATATAAATCAATTTTCGATTAACTGTCAGTGAACAGCAGCGGAAGGGTAAAGTGGGAAGGGAAGAGAGCCTCTTCCAGAAAGTCTTCTAGGATATGCAAATGGCTTCATCACAGAGAACAGTGGCTTACAGAAAAAAAATTTACAAATGGGCTCTCTAACGTTCTTTAATTGAATCAGCCAAGCTGTTCATCACATAACCCAGCTGACTCTGCATGCACATGGAAAGGGGGTGTGAATCTCAACTGCTTTTGTAGGTTCTGGCAACCTTGCTCGATATGTTACGTTCAGTTAAGCAACAAGAGGGTAGGGGAAAGTGTGTTTTGGCCAACAACAGCCTAGCCCTATTCTGTCAACTGGATGGCTCTAATTTTTTCTTGCCGCTGTGGGAAGCAGGAAGTCACTGAAAGTAAAAATGTATTCACTTTGCAAATAGATTTTCCACCTTCGCTTCCCTCCCTTTTATTGGGGGTCAAATTTGGGCCAGCTGATCTTGACAAGTGTCCCTTTAAGGTAAGTCAAAAGAGAATTAATTCCCTAAAGTAATCTCTGTGACCAATTCATTAAGTAGATATTGTGAGCGATTCTGCTGTTTTCAAGATGCCCACAAAGAGCACTGGAAGTCAGAACACTTGTCATCTGTATTGATTTTGCCTTTACAGCGGTCATTTCAGTCAGGAATAACCACCGCATGTCTATCCAGAAACTCAGTCTCCCCTTGGTGTTTTTAACCTCTTGATGAGTCACAGTGCCAAAATCATACTAAAATATTGATTGTAAAGACCCCTGTCAGTGGGCCTTCTGCCACAGCTGGCTTTGCGGGTGAGGACATGTAATAGCTGGGGGTCCCTGGAGAGCTGTTGCTAGACTAATGTTTGCTTTTTCAGTAAAATAAGAACACTGCATTTCAGGCTTCCTGGTATGCTTTTTGGTGTGTTATTTACCCTTTTAGAAATTCAAGTCAACTTGAAAACAAAAACGCCATTTTAAACAATAGCACGTTTATCTTTGTTTAAAAAACAAACAAAAAAAAAAACCCCAATGACTTGAAGTCTTTCAACCTTTCAGAATTTCTGGTACGTTTTCATTTGAGACTATTTATCATCTTTTCCTTCAACTGGATCAGAATTAACTTCAATGTCAGAGTTCCTTGTCTGAGAGGTGACAATGCATTGCACTTGAAATACACGTATAATTGATCGAAGTGATTAGAAATAAATATAAATTTGCTGTCCCAAATGCTGTGGTGAAAAATATTCATCCCTTTAATCAGAGACTGGTTGTGCTTATGTTTCTTTAGTCATCTACATGTTGACAATCATCACAGTGTAGTCAGGTCTGACCTGCTTTTACAACATCCTATGAAAAATGTAGCTGTCTTTTTCTCATCAGCGCAGGATGCATTCAGAGTATGATTTGTTGCTGTCTGCAAAGTCTGGGTAAGTTTCCATTAATTTTTATTCCTGCCAACAACTACAGGGCTGAGCCACCTCTGGGAGGGCGAGCAGGACTCACTTCCCTCTTGTGCATCATGAACAGAAGCTATATAAGCCAATCAGTTATTCCTCTGCGCACTGTGATGGTGGTTCCCAGGTTTTCACAGGGGCTTTTAAGGGAACAAATTGCCCGTAGCATTTTGATACTGTCCTGAATCTGATGAGGTTGCAACAGTGTCACGATATAACAGAAGTCACACTTCAAATGAATTATGCCACTCCTGAAAGCAGATGGGGCTCGAACAATCCAAGAGGAAGGAAAGAACCTAAAGAATTTGCTGGGAGCAAAGGCTGAGATGCAGAGGTGGCGATTCATATATCCAAAGTGGCTTATCACTCTTAGGAGGTTAAAGGACAAAGCAGGAAAGCAGAAAACACTGTGCTTCTGCAGACTGCTTTTGTTCTGGCAAAACATCAGCCCCCATCAGCGCCCCCCCCCCCCAATACATCATTCAAAAAATCAGAGTTTCTGAAGCAGATAATGGCATCATCTGAGGTCCGCTCTGCTCTCAGTTCAATGCAAACTGGCTCTGCCAGCTTCATTTTTGGAACTTTACAGCCTGTCTTCCCAGACCTGAGTAATTAATTTCCACAGATGTATACTCCTTAATATCATTACACACTGGCCTGTACAATCCCTCTGGGAGAGGAGCCCATTTATAAAGCAATGACTCCTATGTCATGCTTTTAATTTTAAGGTTGTTATTGATAATGACTTCCTCTCACACATCTCTAAGCAGAGGCTGAGCTTTTGTAAGAGGAAGGCAGTGCAATAGCTGTTCAAACAGAATTCGATAGTGTCGTCTTGTGATAAGGAAAGAGGCTTTGGACATAGAACAAACTGCACTCCATGCTCAGATTAGGAGGTTCTTGTATCTAGTAATTAAGCTACAAATTAAGCTTCCATTACAAATGCTCCCCTTTGATATCTTTGCCACCCACCCCTTCTTCTGCAGTTTAAGGCTGCCCAAGCTGTCTGCCCACAGAAATGGGCTGCTAGAGACGACCTTATTTTCTGCCTCTTCAAATTGAAGTGATTCAGTGGAGTGACTGAGATTTAAATAGATGCGAGTTATGTGGACATTAGGATCTTGTTACTAACAATCTGGGAAGGAAACACCACTATCACACCAGCAATATTTTGGCAACTCCTATAACGGGACATCTTCTTTATAAAGCTTTCTCATCAAACTTTCATCAGATTTACATATGCTCAGCTCCAGATCTGCGTTTCAGCCACATCCCTGCAATAGTCTGCTGGGAAAGAATATTGTCCTAGTAATTCCCATAGTATTTCCAAATTACTTTCACCTGTGCGGTACAGTACTCTAACCTAAGTATAACGGAGTCTACACATAACCACCCATTAGCTCTGGAAAATTCAGCTACTACTATTCATGTAATGACTAAAGGGAAATACTAGGAAACTGAATTAGCTCTCTAGAGAGCTGTCTGTAAGAGCGGAGACCTGGGATGCAGGAATTTGAGAGTTCATTTCCTCTCACGTCTGGCTATTAGGAGACTAACAAGGATAAACCACAACAAAGCAACAATATTAATAGTAAGCAAGAGCTAAACTCTGTAAGAGAGAGTGCTGATACCACTGAGTACTTACATTAAGCAGAAAGGCCTTGCTATTGTTTTAGAGAGAACCCATGCTTCACCAAGATGGAAAAACCACCCCGCTACCAAAGTAACCTTGGGTTCACAGCCTCTCGTAACTAAAATCCTTAACATCCCACAGGGCAAAACTATTTGCAAAAGCTTTTTTGCATCTATGACTCTTTCTAGGTCTCCACATCTCTAGATAGCAATTGTCTCCCCACTGTTGCCAGTAGCCCCATTCCCTTTAAAGGCCCTGAAACAACCAAGGCACGCTGACAGCCCCCCGGCTCAGAAAGCTTGCCTGAGGAGAGCATCGGCATCTCAGGGCACTTAAATACGTTTCCTCTCTAGCCAGACCCAGGGAGACATACTGCATCCACCTGCAGAAATAAGCCTGGAGGCCTTTGTAACTACTCGTTCAATCATCCTGAGGGGCACACTGCCACCTCCCCCTCCCGCACTTCAGGAAGCTGAGGCACAGGACCTTTCCAGATTTACCATATACGGATGCGGGCTTCTTTCATCTCTTGCTATTAACATACCCATGGGAGGAAACAGGGAATCAGCTGAGTATATCTCCTAATCTACCTATTACACAGCATTGTTTTATGTCGTTAAACAGCTACTACATGCCACCAGAGTCACAAGAGCAACTTCTGTATTTTTCCTCTGAGTTTCTTTTGAAACTGTATGTCCCGCATGCAAGTCATTCAGTTTTAGCACATGCTGTTCTATGGGATACAGGAATACTCGGGCACATTCTTCACAGTCTCCATTAAAGAGCAACACCACAGCAATATCTAGAACAGCACAGTTACAGTCGATTTCAAATTGGAGGAGAGGAGAAATGGAAAGTGTTGGACCATGAATTCTGATCAGAGAAAACAGGATGGTAAGAGGCCTCATGAATTCCTTTAGCCCGTTCCTTTTTTCCTGAGGATCAATTCTAAGTGATTACAGACAGATCCTTGTCTAACCCATCTGCCTGAACGCAGGTCATAAAAAAGCATGAAACATTACAACATGAGCTAAAGGACTCACCTCATAATTGCTATCATACCACCGTACTGTCTCGTATCATACCGTACCATCATATATACGAGTGTATCATACCGTAATATCCCACATGAATCAGTCGCCAGAAAAGGACAAACCTCAGCATGTTCTCAGTCCAGGCGACGTAAACTGTGACATCCTAATGCCAAACCGCACTCCATTTTTCTCCTTCCCCCCTCAAGGTTGCGGCTAATTCTGACAAATCCTTACCTGTTGCTTCCACCATTCCTTCCAGGATGACCACGATTTCAAACTCCTCTTTCTCCAGTTGGGTGCGAGACATCTCCCAGAAGGGGCTTTTCTCATTGATTTCATGAGAGATGATAAGAGGCGAGACCAGGAACAGCCTGTCATCTCCAGTGTCAAATCCTACGTTGATGTCTGTCTGGTTCAAGGGGATGAACTCTCCTTCTTTGGTCTGTTTGGACTTAATCAGTTTGGCTCTAATGGAAGCCTCGACGATGTGGGAATTGCGAAGGTCCCCAACCCGGAACATTAGACACAGCTTCTCATCTCTCATCGAAATCACTGCGTTGTTAGAAAACATGAGGGTTTCAGCCCTCTTCTTTGGTTGGCTGATCTTGACAAACATGCATCCCACCATGAACGCATTGACAATGGAGCCCAGAATAGCCTGAATCAGGAGTAATACAATGCCTTCTGGGCACTTCTCTGTTATGACCCTATAGCCATATCCAATTGTTGTCTCAGTCTCGATAGAAAACAGAAACGCAGAAACAAATCCACTGAGATTTTCAACACAAGGGATCCAGTTCTCATCTTCAAGATGGTCCAGGTCTCCCCGGATATAGGCAATGAGCCACCAGATGAACCCAAAAAACAGCCAAGTGACGGTATAGACCATGGTGAAGACAAGAAGATTAAAACGCCATTTGAGGTCCACCAGTGTAGTGAAGAGGTCACTAAGGTATCGGTAGGTTTCTTGAACATTTCCATGGTGTACGTTGCACTTGCCACTTTTCTCCATGTAACGCTGGCGTGGCTTCTTACCTTCTGCTGATATGAGGCGGGTTCGGTCAGTGGCAATGGGGACATCATCCCGAGCCTGTTTGGGAATCTTCTTAGGCTCTCTGGATGCAACTCCAATGTCCATGTCCTGGTTCATGAAGATCCTAGAATCTCCAGCCATGGCTGGGCTAGGGGAAAACAGAGAAATGAAGTCTAAGGCATCAGGAAAAGAGCTGAGATAAAAGCCATTTCATATTACCTGGTGAACCACTACAACAGAGCAGGACCAGAGATACCAATGTTACGCTGAAAGACCTTGACCCATGCTGGTACAGTGCTGCGTATTGGCTCCTCTACACTAGGAAAGCTTTTCACCAGGGCCATTTATTTCCTCCTAGCATTGTCTTGGGAAACACTGAAACACTTCAGTACTTCTCTCACAACATCCACTTGCTAAATACAATACTGCACCTAGCTGGATGTTAAATATTGATTCATAACACGCAGTCTCTTCATACATGAACCTGCTGCTACTCACTTTGCTTAATCCACTACTGGAACATCAGGTAATATGGGGATGGCGCACGGTCTGGGAGTCATGAAATAGGCAGAGCTCACCACTTCCTCCCTCCCCCCCGCAATGGTCCTCTGATTTTTTTCACATTAGAAATTTGCCTGAGATCACAAATGGCAGCAAAGTAAAGACACATGAACATATATTTTCAAATGGGACTGGATCTTTTTGGTGCCTCAATTCTTGGGTGCATACCAAGAGAAACCTTAGAACTTAAGAGAAAATACTGAGCACCACTGCCTACCTAATACCCACATAAATCTAAATTAGCACGAGGGTTTCCCTTACAGTTAGCAGAGAGAGAAAGACGCTTCAGATAATCTGGATAATTCAGATTTCAGATGTGCTGAATCATCTTCTGGAAGTACCCACCCCTCTCCACTAATTATTCAAGGAGCCTGGGCTCCAAATTTGAAACAGGCTTTTCACTTAGCATCTTCAATTACGTGTCTGAAGGTCTGACGAATTCAGGACTACTACTAAGCCGATATATCGGAAACCCTTTACTGCATATGTCATTAGACACTCAAAAACGTTGGACGCTTACAGAAACACAATAGACAGCTATCAAAAAGCCCACTGAATGTCCAAAACTATGCTTAGCAAGTTACAAATAATGTAAGATGATGGCTGCAATGATTTTTGCAGATTATAATTTAACATCCTGTTTGATGAGATAACTAGATACTCCTTAAAAAAAAAAACACACACACATTCTCTATTGAAAAATGAGAGCCTTGACTCTGAATGCAGAGCACAGACAGAATCTGTGTGAAAGACTACCTAAGCAGCCTTAGGGATATCAAAGATAGAGCAGCAGTATTCTCTATGGCATTCAAACTCTGCATCGTCCTCTGCAGATCCTATTAAAACCTAACCACATCTATTATTGCTCCCTCTATCTTTAATCTTCTTATGCATCTGTGAATCAGAAAAGGTGTAGAGATACAATTAACAGTATCTTGGGAAAAACAATTTTAAGATTGAGCAAAGTAGTTTCATCTTTTCAACATTAGAAAGCACAAAGGATGAGTGGGAAGGAAGCAGAAGCAGATGAATAAATGAAGCAACAAATTTCCACTTCCATTCTACCGTAGCCATGTCCAGCTAACAGCAAAGTATTACTCTTAACCCTTGTGTAAGTCACCATCAATCATTACTCCGATGAAGCAGCCAGAGCCTGTTGCTGAAAGCGTACCCGCTGGCTCTGCGCGCTAGGGAGCCCAGTCATCTGTCCACACCACAGTCCTGAAGCTTCTTAGTGCCGGCAAATTTCCATCTGGCCTGAGGAAGGGTTTGGGCCAAGGCCGAACTGGTTCAGCCACAAGAAGGGGGTAAGGAATCGGGATTAACAACTGCAGGATGGAAAGCTAGGGAGAATCAGGAGTGCCACTCCTACTGCCCACGATACTGGACATGGAATAAGTAACCCCATCACTGTGCAGTTCCCTTCCTCAAACAGCATCAAAGATTTTGGCAGCAGGTAAGAATATTTATTCCTACCTTTCTTTGTCTTCTGAAGGCAAAAGGGCTGAGAGCTGGCTGATGGTATATTTAAATAGAATCTTTAACCCTTTTCTACCACTTACTGCAACTTTGACTATCCTGGACCACTGGTCTGGTTCTCTGCTGCCTTATGGTATGCATCTATTTACATCTATGCAAAGTGTCTGCTAAATGTTGCCAAATTATAATGGTACAGACTGACTCTGATTTTACAAAATGTGAAAGCATATGCCAAGTGCAAGTCAGAACAATCACACACTTGTTTTTTTTTTTTCTTTTTAATAAGGAAAGAAGCATCCCATCTATTGACTACAACAGGTTCAGAGAAAACCCTCTTCGTTTCCTTCTTATGAATCTTACTTTTGAGCTTTGTTTACCTTTCTTGATTAATCTAAAATTAATCCATTTGGGCTCAAAAGCTTTTGATCAATCTCTACATGTTTACAGATGTAAAAATAATAAATAGGCAAGTGCATGTTTTCAATTTAGAAGAGTTGCATTAAAGAAAGAATATTGTTATAAAAGTTATATTTGAAGCTGACTTTCACTTACATTGACACTGTATGCGACAGAACAGTGCATTACAAGACATTCACATATGGGTGTAAGGTTCCATGCTTTATATCCACATCAAAGAGACCAAAAGGATCTCGAAACATATTAAAAAGATCAGAATACAAATAATCAAAAAGCCTAAATCCCTAGAAATATCACTCTGGTGAAGCAGGCTAGAGGGACTGCCATTAATGAAAGTCAGGGAAACCTGCTTTAACTAAAACACGCAGGGGACTAGCAACATCACTTTCCTAATGCTACTGATCTTTAGCAATAGGTCAAGTGAAATCTTTCTGGAAACCTTTAGGAATGCTTTACAAGCTGTCCATTAAAGCAGAAAAATTCTTACTGCAAATGAACTTTATTGACAGCTTCACTGGTATTACAACTTCTCTTTATGTTTAATCTTAAAACGTTGCTCCCATCACAGTGGGAACAACCTTAGTATGTGGTTTTTGAAAATAATTAAGCATATGAACCTTTGTATTGGATTCTCAAAAAGGAGTAAAATTGACTAGTAGTTTGAGCACAGGTTTGGATGTCCAAAGGCTAGCCAGTTTGTTCCAAATGCTTTCAGTATTTTTCCTCTAATTCTGAGCAAATCACTACTTTTCCCTCTGCCGAGGGAAGTTCTTCCCAAACTGTAAAATCTGTGATACTGATATTAACAATCTGAAATTCTAAGCACAAGAATCTTCTAAGAAATCTGCTATTACTCCCTTAGTATTTAACTGCTCTAGGACACTTTATCACAGATGACAAGGTACCAAAAGGGAAGCACTGTGCTGATGTAAGGATTTGGTTTACTCCTTTATTGTACAATATACTGCCACCCTTACCAACTCTGCACATCTTTCCCAGATAATGGTAATTATGTGCAAGTATCTCACAGAGGTTTAGACTTCAGTTTGTAAATCACTGCTCTCTCCAGCAAAGAGAGTTGCAAAATGAAATTACCTCTTAGAGTCACACACACCCCCATCCTGTTTCATTGGCATTTACCATCTTTGCTTAAACAAGGCTGGGACAATAAAAATGTTACTTTTGTACAAAACCGCTCTCCTTTTGGATAGGCTATTGCAAAAGGAGACATAAGTCAGTGCGTTATCAGCCTTGCAAAGACGTTTTCTATCAGACTTGCTGCTGCGTAGCTGTTGACCTGATGACAGACTTGGGGGCAGGCTGTGACATTTCAGGCTTTTAGAACTGCTGACGCAGAATCAAACTGGGGTTAGTTAAATATCTTCAGAAGACACTGTGCTGCAGAGCTGTCTACAAGCCCTGCCTGACAGAGTTCATATACCCTCAATAGCTCCAAAATACAAGTTTGCTGAAAACATTGCAAAAGGTGAAACAAGAAAAGTCTGCCAGAGACTTTCCCCCTCCCCCCACCATGCTGGGTTTGTTTTTTTTTGTTTTTTTTTTTTCAAATTAGATACCTGCTGAACTGGCAGGCGACAGGAGTGGAGACACAAATTTCACATTAAGTTTGCCCCTGTAAAAAAATATTTCCTTTTGATTGCTTTAAACTTGATGTCCCTGTAATCTTACATTATGAGAATAAATTAGCAACTGTTCCCTATTAACCCCAAGCCAGGATTTTATACAATTGCCATACCTTTCCCAAGATTAAGAGCTATATACTACTTAAACAAGCTGTCAGTACAGCAATAAATACTAAATAGACCGTCACTGAAAAACCAGACATACATTTTGCAGCCTGTTTGTCCACACCACATAAAATGCAGCCTAGCTCTCCGTCCCCAGATTCCTCTGGGGGAACGTCCTCTCAGGGGTGCTTCTTCTCTTTTGGGTCACGCTACAACAAAGGAATGAAATTTTTGATTGATGAACACTAGCAGTAGGGGAAAATCTGTAGAGTCATGTAACAAATTAAGTAAAGCAGTAGCACCTAAAGAGAATACAAGCACTGATCACTGAACAGTGAGTACCAATGGAGAGATGGAGGAAGAGAAAACATTAGGGAAAGATGGCCTTTGGCAATCTGAAGAGAAATGGCCATTAGATACTGATTGACAGAGGGTGCTTTGATTTCCCTGAGAAAGGTAGCTTTCCGGTTATCCTTTCATTTACTGCCTGCGTATAACTAGGACTAAACAGTCAACAGTGCCAATGTGAGATTACCTTTCAAGGAGTACACATGTATGTGAGAAAAAGACAGACAGAGAGACACTGAGCGTATCATGTCACCCTTCACCTTTCTGACCTATAGAGACAACGATGGCTGCCTCTTTGGAAAGTGCTTGGAAAGCCATAGGTGAAGGGAACGATGCAGGAGAGTTACGCTACTCACAAGCAAGGTAAACCATTTAAGGAAAGTGCACAAGAAGGGAGATCCGTGGCACCTCACTAACAAACGTGGTTCAAAAGCTCCCCTATGCAAATAACTGCTTTTCAAAGTGCAGTCTCACTCAGTAGCAAAGTAGAAAGATTCCTTTTATTTCCTCTCTGAGTATTCGTTAATTGACAGCACCACTTTTCTAACACATCGACAGGCATGATTTTACAATGGAATTCCTCTGGAGCTGAAGGAGACATCCATCAGTGAGTACACAAAAACCGGTGACTGATGGAAGCTACCAAAGGACGCAAGATGACTTTGTTGCTTGTTACAGAGCTGGGCTGATAACTGCCTGTCTGCTTGAAGCTCATTAGGCTCAGAAATATCATACCAGACGCTGTTCAGTTTTTCAAAAAACATTTCTTGTAAGAAAATCTCTCTGGGTAGAAAAAGTCAGTATGACATGGGGAAAGAGAGCTTATGGACAGCTGCACTATACTTTTATCTGCCAATTACCTCCTAACCTATCCTTCCACCGCAGCGATGCTGGATGATCACAACTCTAATACCTGTGAGCCCTTTTGTTCTCAGTTTTGAGGAAGCTGTGTGGTATCCATTCCCAGAGTATCCAAATGTTTCGGTGCTGAACATAGACATCACGCACTTTAAAAAAAAATAAAAGATTTGTGGAATAAGGAAGTGTTCTATTTCTGATTTTTTTTAGATAGGGAAGTGAGTCACAAGGACACTGCTTGCTTCTTCCATGCTCACCCTGGAAGTCTGTGGCAGGGCAGGGAACTGAACCTGGAGTTTCCAAAAAACTAAGCAAGTGCCTGTAATCACTCTCCTTCCCTTTCACCAATCCAACAGCAGTGAATATACTCCCCCTATGCTTGAGGTGAGTCTAAAGATTACTCTGAAAAACTTACACACTATCAGCAGGAATGATTATAATTCCTAGGGAATTTCAAAGTGTTTCACAAACACTGCTGCAGCCCGTGACTGCCATCACAGCAGGCTGTGGTGGGAGCCCTGTCACTGCCCTTCCAGACCAGACTAGATGGTACCTGTGCCAGACTGAGGAATTTCCAATACAAACAGTTCAAAGTGCAACATTAAGAAATGATGTTAACTGGTCTGTACATGCATACTGAAAGGCATCTTTCAGAGCCACAGAATGGCTGGCCTAGGAACAAAGAGCAATTTAGTAGGTTCTCTGAATTACTCTGTACGGGACAACTGCAAGTACTGCATAGAGTCTATAAATAAGAGCTCATTTTCTAGTAAATTCTAGCAATTTCCAGATTAAAATCCATGGAACACTACTAGGTTAGAGGGCTTTTTCAAGGCAACTTTTCTAAGTATTTGTCTTTCGCAATGGTCTCTGCCCAGCTGAACTGCCAAATCTGTAACTAGTGAAAACAGCTCTTATAGCCTTAACTTCAAGGGAATTGCAGCCATACATTTAAACAAAGAAATAATTTGACCTTTTTATTTTCCCATCAAAAAGAAAAGTTTAGCCAGATTATCTCTAATGCCACAAAATAATACTTCTATCTTTACTGAGTTTTTCAAACCCATAATGAGTTGTTAAAAAAAAGGGGGGGGGGGGAGGAAGAGTTTCCTACTTAAAATTTGCTCCTTAGCAGCTACAGGTTTCGAATAGATTTTTTCCCTAGTAGGAATTAAAG
Source organism: Struthio camelus (assembly GCF_040807025.1). NCBI lineage: Eukaryota > Metazoa > Chordata > Aves > Struthioniformes > Struthionidae > Struthio > Struthio camelus. Next base: position 7,634,802 of record NC_090963.1, read on the forward strand.
CATTAAAAAAAACATACATAATAAGTTTGTGGATGCATTAAATATACTGACTTCAAACTAATACAGAGAAGAGTGGGGAACTAACACTTTACCGAGAATAAAGCTGGTTTTGTTTTGTTTTATTTATTTATTTATTTTACAAAAGATAAGGACTAGGAAGTGCCTTATGAGATGCTGTAATTACCCCAATGTACAGGCTGCAACAATTTGTTATAGAACAATGACTAGAGAACACAGTTTCCACAACAGGAGGGATAAATGCTACTTGATACAATGCAGTTCAAATGCATGGGGTGCATAGGAGAATACAATCAATGCAGCTCTTCAGTTAATCACTTTATACTTCAGAAAATTATAAAAGGTGAGCATGAATAAAAAATTCTGTGTACAAAGGATGCACGCCAAACATTATGTTCTCAGGTATTCTTCTGAATCCGTTTCTAATAGTCAAACGATAATGGCTTCCCCAACAAACAAAACATGAAACTAAACCAATTTGATCCCTTCGCTTCCAAGGAAGTGTCTCTGTGCTTTTACCCCAGACTCTATTTTTAGGGAGACCTCTTGGCATCATTGAAAATTTGTCCGTTATCTTTTAGCCAACACAACTGAACAAAGAAAAAGAAACACTCTTGCCCTGATGGTAAGACACTCCCATTTCTCCTGCTACAGATTGTTTTACATGCAGAATACACACAGTGACTACTGGGGTAAGAAGAACAGCAGCCCTAAGAGAAAATCCTGGCCCAAAAGCACTAATATTTCTGCTATCTGTTACTCAGCTATTGCACCATAATAGCCCCAGAGAGTCACTATATAATCCTGCAGCTGGCTTAAAAAATAAAACGGAATCAAAGGATATCAATACCACTTCACACCTCTGCAGCAACTTGCATCCAAATAGCTCAAAGGTGAACTGACCAAGTGCAGGCTGTTTCTGCCCCGTGAAGCGCTACAGTGCTACTGAACTCACTGCGCAGACAAGAGACGATAAGTTACAGAAAGATAAAGTGACCAACGTAAAATCAAACTGCTGGTTAAGTGCCAGTGCTCACCTCAGATGTTCAAGTGGCTCCCCAGACCTCAAACCAAACAGGAAAGGGGTGTCCCTAATGCAAAAGGGCCTAGAGATTTGTATCAGAATATGACTCAAAAACTCTTGCTCCTTTTTTCAGAGCGTGGAAATAACTGCGCAGGAAGCTTCCAGAGATGGAGAACTTTCCCTAATGGGAACCAGAGACGTGATCCTGCTCCTTTATCTCTACCTGAGGAGGAACAATGAGGGAAAGAACTGGACCCCAGAAGTAAAATAACTTCTCCAAAACAAACACAGCTAGGCGTGCTTCCCCCACGACACAGAAGATACTTAGCTTGGATCGGTCAGAGAACTAGCAGGAAAGGCCAGTTTTGTTTTCCTCCAAGCTACTCCGCTATAGGTCTAAGTAGTTGTCTGCTCACAAGTGAAAGGGTATAGCAGGAAGGACCTGCTTGATTTCAGAAATCCAGAAAGTCATACTGTGCGCTCTCTGGGATAGGGATGGTTTCCGTCAGTCCTTGATGGGGTGCACAAAACTCTCAGGTCAAAAATAAATGAGAGACAATGCCATATAAAAGCTAGCATGTTGCTCCCGAGCAGCATGCACTAATAAAACAGAAAGGCTGTGGGTGTGTTTCTAAACCGTTCAGCATGGCACTGGTACAAAGGGGAGTCAGGCTTTTACTTCCAGAGCCATAAACACCCCTAATGATTCCCAATACATGATATTGTCTGTCCTCTACAAGAGCTGAATGTGACAACTCATCATCCGGACACAAAACTGTGAGGACTTCTTGAACCTTAAGCTGAATAGTAAGCATCCTAATTATGAAAGAATTTAATCTTTGACTTCAGGTGAGGATTACAGAGTTACTCCATGGGTTTCAGGACTGCTTACAGATCAGCCTCCCTCTGCCCACAGTATTGCAATGACCCCCAGTAATCAGGTACCTGGGCACTTCATGATTTTTAATTTCTTTTTCCTGCACAACAACTTTACTACATCTGAGAGTGCTCTTGCCCAAGGTCAAGATCTAGCTCCCGGCTTCCCAAAGAGTTCCCAGGCAGCTAGTAAGTTAGACAACAACAGATCTCTCTGGCTGTCACTCTCGCCGGGCTGGGCACGGAAACCTGGTGTTCAGCTGACCTAATAACTCAGCCACTCGTCCTCCTGCCTTCTGGGCTCCTGATCCTTAACAGCCAGAGAAGAAAGCAAGTGAACTGGAAAAACAAACAAACAATAGGGTAACTTACTTGCTAACAGCAGCTGTGCATCAGTCTTGTGCTGTGCCACTTCAGGGATACTGGACGGTGACAGGACTGAGAGGTACGTAAAACAGCTGCTGGAAAAGTGTCCGATCCATGCCATCACCAGAGAGCTGGGGTTGTCTTCTTGTCCCTGGGCTCTCTCTCCCCTTCTTCCCTCTGCCTGTTATTACAAAACATTTATGTGGCACTGTAGATCTAAATGCACACACCCCTGTTCCTAGGTATCCCTGACTTCTCCTGCTCTGTCAGAGCTGACACGGGGTGCTCCAGACCCTCACCCTCCACTGCTGCAATGCTACTTTTGCCTGTCAAACGTCCCTCCCTTTCCTTGCTCCTGCTCTCTCCAGCACAACTGAATTCTTGGTGGTATAAAGCTATTTAAAGGGCTGGGGCAGAGGGGAGGGAGAGGAGAGGACTGCATGTGATGAGAAGCATCATCTGTTCTGAATGAACAGGAACGGGAAAGGTGGCGGGAGTGAAAGCAAGAGGGGAGGGGTTTAAGCTGCAGCTTTGCACAGAAAGGGCTGGCTGGGGAGCGGGGAACAGAGGCGTATTCAGCGCCTTGAGAAAATGTGAAAGATCCTGTGCTCCCCCCTGTCAACCACATGGTCTTTGCCCTCCTCGCCAGCTCCTGAAGCGCTTTATGTTTACTTCTCCTGCCCTTGCAAGCTTCTCACCTCTCCCCTTGCCTGGGTTCTCCTTTGCCAGATTATTGGATAGTCTTTTATAATTTTAGGGGGTAGGGGCTGTATTCTTGTCTCAAATCACACAAACAGAAAGTAGTTCCTAAAAAGGGGGGGTGAGGAGAACACAGGCTGCACATCTAACAGGGAGCACACATGTATGCATTTAGCAGCATTGTGAAAAGTCTCTCTTCCAGGCTGGACCAAGGAATTTGGAAAAGGTGGGGAGGAGGGAGAGCCCAACTCCTCTGGAGCTCTTTTCTGGCGTGTCACCCATCAAACTGCTGAAATGGTGTTTGCTGAGTGAGTTGCATTGTTTGCCTGTGATCCAGCTAGTCCCAGGGAATGTTCTCAAAGCTCCTTAGGGGTTTGCTTTCTTTGTGTATTTGATTTTTTATTCCTTTTTATCGTTGATAATATCACACACTGTCTCCCCAACTTAGTAGAATATTCCTTCTGAAAAGTAAATGTCAGGTCAGCAGAATATATGAGATCAATGTGCCTGGCAACTACAGGATAGCTACAGGCTTAGCTGCCCTGTTCTCTAATTCTGATCCACAGCCCTCCCTAATCTCCTAGTCCAGAGGCAACACGTAATAGAGCACATCAGAAGTTCTTTCACAACAAATTTTCTGGGCAGAAAATGAGAACTTTTCAAAAGCAAAACACTGTACAAGAATGTGTCAGTCATGCTAAAACCTGAAAGCAATTTTTCCATGTTCTGTTTTGAAATTGCTTTTCAGTTTTTTTTTTTTTTTTAAAGTTATGCTATCTCTAACGAAATAAGTCAGAATTGGAATGACATTTTCTTTTACTGTATGGCATTCTGTAACTTTTTATGTGCATTTTTGTTTTGGCATGAGAAAAAAAAAAAACGAGTCTTGGGAATTTCCAGTAAATCAGAAATCTGGTTCCTAACCATCTTGAATCTAGGATACACAACTCCTTATTATGGAAATTAGACTCCACAACCACACAGCTTTACATACTACTTAGTAGTCATATTGCACAGAGCAACTACGTTATGAAAATACATCTCTCTAAGCACACTCCTGTTTACCAGCTACCATGCACTCCGATCTACACATACAGTTTGGATCTAGCCTACCAGAATATTTAATCGGGCCCGATAGGACAGAAAACCAGAACTGGATCAAGGGCTTAGACCATCAAAAATGTATTTTGCAAATGTAATTTTGCTCTTCCACTTGCTGCTAGTTTATACTTTGCACTTCATGCAGTTTGGGCAACGAGATCAAATTAGCCAATTTTGCACGAGACTGGCACAGGTTAAATAAGTAAAGGATCATTTCATCTAGCAACCAAGCCCATCAGAGAAATTAAAATTTACAGAAGAGCTCTCTAGACACAGCTTTTGAGGAGCAGTCCTCTCACCCCTCCCAGTGTACCTTAACTCTGAAGCGAACAGATGGCCTCTAACCGGACAGCGCTCTGCCAAACACACATGTGAGCACACACTCAGCACAGTCCTTTCTGCAATGAGGCCTCCTCCACCTTGACCAGCCAGCTTACTTCGAATTACTACGAAGACAAAAAATTTTTTCCGTCCTCCTGAGATGTCAGGAATATACATGGAGGACATGCCCTGAATGAGACACCATGCAATCTCCATGAAAGAACAGGGAATAGTCTGCATCACGCAAACTTCTAGTAGTAGAGCTCATGCTACCTAATAAGGCATGTTGCAGAAATTAAAGACTCATCTGTAAGCAGGTGCAAATTAACGAAAACAGCAGCCATCTCACCTTGCATGTGGGAAAAGGTCCATCTTACTAAGTCTCTCAAAAGCAGCTCTCTTTAACAAGCTTCTCTCTCTATTTCTAATCCTGTGAGGGCCCTTTTGCTCCACAAGGAAACTGCTGACATCTTTGGAGAATCAGTCCCTACTAGATCATACTGTCAGTTTTCAGAACAGGGTAAGTCCCTGGATGCTGCTTCCACACCATCACTAAAGGACAGTGTCACCTTCACAAAGGCATCAGCTCTGCTTTCTTATTTCATCTCTGCCTAAAAACCCTTTAAAAGATTTAGGAATGAACTGTCCAGCCAGCAGGCCTAGAAGAACAGAAGCTCTGCGAGCCTGCAAAGCTAGTATGACAAGGGCATCGTTAGGAGAAGCCTTCCTTCCCACATCCCATACATGCAGTCCTCCAGTGCTTCTCAACTATGAGCCCAATGGAGAGCCTCTAAGAGGACACGGCTCTCCCAGATGTGCAGAGGAGTGTGGTCACAGTACAGGCATTTCTGTGATGATGGGTTTACCCATCTTGAGCTGGACCTTTGCATTGTTAGCATGCGAGAAGCGGTGTGTAAATAAAAACCCTTTCACATTTTGAGCAGACCCCTATTTCTCCTAAGCAGAGGAAAACGCTGCTAACAAGCACTGCCATCTGCTGGCATCATCTGCTTTTACTACTTTTACTGATTTCCCTACAAATATTGACAACATGGGGCACAGGCAGGGTTTAAAGTGGATTCCAGATTCTTACAGCTCCCACTAATGTACGTGGCTGCAGAAAACCCCGCTTCCCCCACAGCTCACCCATATTATTCAGCTAGGAAAAGAGGTCTCTCCCCTATCCAGATCTGTCAGTTCAGTAGCAGGCACGCTCTTCTCTGCCACTGCCCTGCCAATGCCTTGTGCAATCACGCAGCCACTGTTCTCACTTCTGCCCAGATGTTGGCTCAGAGGAAAGAAAGGGATTGCAACACCAATCTGCAGATATCACCTAGCACACAGTCTAAGTGCGCTTTTGGGCTGTGGCTGCTGTCTGTCACAGGACCTGATGCACCACGCACGTTTCAAAACACAGCAAAGGCCACAGAAGAGCAAGCACTTAGGCAGCATGTACTTCAATTACTAAAAATGTTTGAGGACACCTTTATTAATCTTTGGAGAAGTAGTGCCTTTTGCATATGTCCATATAAGTGCATCCACCTTGGTACAGTTTCTGTCTTGCATACTGTCTTGCCAATGATTTCCCTAGACATCTTCCAATTTGTACTGATCAAAGTCCAGCCAGATCCGAAAATAATTTTTCTGCTAGAAACCTTTAATAAGAGTCAGTGACATCAATGTGCCCTTGCTAAGGTGGTTAAAAAGTTGCTATTGGCCTCATGAGTTTGAAATGCGCTGAAGAACTCTGGCTATGAGCTGGCTGAGGAAGGACAAGATTTAATGCAAAACGGCAGCACAGCTTGGGTCTATTCTCAACCTAGCAAGTAAACAAGGAAACACAGAGGGATTGCTTCTCTAAGTCAACATTAAAGTTTCTTAAGTCTTTGAGATGGGATTCATCTTGGCTAATGGCATTTAGGACATGCTGGCCCACGTCTAAACAGCCATGCAATTTCCTTTCTAACTGATGCAGAGAGACAGGTAGTATCAGAAGGTATCTAAACTAGACCCCTATGTTTAAATGGGATAAATCATCTAATTCCTGGAGTGCATGGATACAATATCACTTCAATGCAACATCTGGATTTTACTGGGGGTGCTCACCAGCTCCAGCAGCTGTGCTTTGCTGTTCAAAGGACCTACGGAGCTATTTACAGGGGTGAAATTATGGCGACTGCAGAATGCTTAGTTCCTAGATTTTACAAACAGAGCAACAGGATGTGGAAGAACAAACTTTAGTCTCATTTTGGTATAACTAAATAGCTCTCTGAGGAAATTAGGTATATAAAAGGCTTCCATAAAGCAAATATTACTTTGCATTTTTGCTGGTTCTTGTAGAATTCAACAGAACAGTCCAATTTTTGAGCTTTCATGAACCAAAAGCAGAGTAAGCTCCATTTCCCTGTGGTTTCACTGCACATAAATGGGCCATCCACCCTGATGAGCACAGACGGGCCCATGACATTTATTACCCAAAGGGACAGTCTTCAATCTCTCTCTTCATGAGCACCAGTGACAGAATCTGTAGGATGCTCTGAAATCAGTGGTGGCTGTCTATGGTTTTACACATGTATCAAGAGGAGAGGGAGCAGCAATACCTTCAGGGAGTATTTTAATTTGCTGTGCAATTTGATCTTTGGAACAAGAAATGTCACTTCCCATTTGTCAACCATTAACCTACCATCCCACTAGAAGAAAAGTGTTGTAAAAACCCAGTGCTGGAAACAGCTTCTAAGATGATCTCATCCACCTCCACTCATCCCCTGTGTGCTCAGCTGAACTGGAGTGGGGCTTTAAAGTAAAGCTCTGAGAATCTAGATGGAAATTAAGTGACAGTTGTTTGCTCTGTCTCCAGTTCCTTTTGTGTTTCGGGGATTATTCAAACCCCAAACTCAAAATGAAACTTGGGAAGCAGGAACAGCGGCAGACAAGGGGAAGAAAAAGTTTCTGCAATAAATGCAACCCCCTCCCCCACCTCTGCTGAGCATGTGTGGAGGAATCTGCTTGCTGTTTCCTTTGATGTGATAACGAGGAGCTAATGCTAACCTAAGGAAAGAGACAGCCCTCCTTACAGCTACATAGGGCTATCACCTAGCGCTAGTTCTAGCCAGCCAACACACATCCCTAGTCGTTGCTGTCTTTTCACTTCTGGATTGCCTGCAAGTGTCTTAGTTCAGTTCCTGTTGTAATCGCCATTATAATTAACACTAATTAATCCTTTGTTTGGCAGGCACAGCAGCAAAATCTAGGGCTGAAGGGGACCCAGAGGCTAAGCTTCTTGCTTAATCCCATGGAAGCTGCAGGGCTAAGAAACATTGGCAAGGGGCACTATGTGCATGAACTTGCACACCTGTGGTGAATCACTTCTATGAATAAACTGTCTGGCTCTTCACCGCCTGTAAGCTCTGAAACAAACAAAAAATGCGGTAGTTTTAATGCACTAATAAGGGCAAATTTACGAAAACAGAATTTCCTTGCTAGACTCCAGTCTTCTAATTACTGGTATAAGTTCCTCTCTTCCTCTTGATGCTATGAATAAAATGCAATGTTTAAATGGATGTCCTATAACGTCTGTCTGTGCAATTCTGCTACTGCGGAGGAAAGCCATCACTAAGACGATGCAGATAATTTCTGCTCTTAAGAGTTAACTACGAGCTAAGCCTAGGATTGAGACAGGACTACAGAAGTAAGAAGTACAGCCACCAACTTTTTCATTTAACTCTGAGGAAACCTAGCAGGACGCTCAGCTGATTCCAGGGGACTGCATAAAAGCCTTGATGCATCAAATGCAATGATGGGACTATAAGAGTAAATTTTGCTTTTGGGCACCACTGAAAGCTCTGCCAAAGACCAGTGTGCACATTCAACGAAATCCTGGATTGTCACCCTCTGTGAAACAAAGATTCACTGAACCTCACAGATTCGGGCAACATAAAACCATCACTTCCAGCACATTTTGTGGTTACTTAACAGGAAGCAAAATCTAGGGTGCAAAAATAATACCCTGAAGACAGATTTTAGGCACATCAGCACGTCTTGTTTAACTGGCTTGTTTTAATACTACTTGCAATTAAAAGCAAGTCAGCATTCGTTTTAGTTGGTCCAGTATGTTGTTGCTCTGAGTTCACTTCAGGTTTCTTTTCAGCTCTATTTTCACTGCAGAAAAAAAGTGACCCCTACTGACTCTAATAAAGTCTTGTTATTACTGTTTAATCTCATGCGTGTATGCCTGGCACCAGAAAAAAAGCAGCAGACTAGAAGCCCTGGGGACAAAAGGCCTCTATTTAGCCACAAAACAGGTACTGTATGGGGCAGAGTTCCCCCAGTGCTGCCCTTTCGCTATATCCCAAATGTATTCGGGTGACAAGACAGAGCAGCTCTGCAGCCAGAAGAGATCTGTTAGAGAGGCTAGACACTGCCATGATGCAAGATAGACAGACTAGCTGGTAATACTGGGGCAATCAACCCTTGAGTCCTCTCTTAGCGTGAGCTGCAATGGAGCTCAGAGCCTTGTCCCTCAGGATCTGACCGAGGTCACTAGGCATTAAAAATTTCAGTCACTGCTAACCTGGGTTAGATTTGAACTAGAGATCTAAGGACAAAAGTCTTCAAACTCCATTTAAACTCAACATATACAGCTCTGAGTTTTAGTTTTAGTAAAACACCAGGCTGTACCTTGCGCTAGGATCCATTTGGTGCGAGAAGGGTAGTGGAATAGTCCAGAGACACAAACATGAATTCCTCCTGCCACATTAGAGCAGTACAGTGGTTGCTGATGGTACGGACTACAGCAGACCTCGTCTGCACACTCCTCCTCTGCAAGGGATGAAAGTGCTCTACCACCAGGGGAGGCTTTGCTTGGTTTAGCTCCTAAGCAAGGCAGTGGAGCTGCTCTGCCAAGAAGTTTTATTCTTTTACACAGAGCAGATTCTCAAGCCAATGTCTAAAATACATGTCTTACTACAATGACTTCTAGGAAGCCTGTAAGAAAAAAAATTGCTTAATTCTTCCCAAAAGTGTCTGTGTCCAGAAAGCAATTTGCATGGACCTGCTAAATTCAAGAATTATGTCTGTTCATTGGAAAATCCCAGTAACATCAGGGACCTTGTAAGCTCTTTGATTTCCACATAACTTGCTAGCATTGGGAAGATATGCAGCATTTTTTCATTCATTCTGGAATTTAAGGGAACTATGTCGAGATTTTCTTTCCAGATCTCGCAGCAACATTCAATGTTTATAAAGGAATTCCCTGCCTTGGTAGCAACAACTGACAGCTAGGAAAAAAAAATATTAATACATTTTACAGTGTGATTAAAGTCTGCCAAATACTGCTAGACGAAGATACTTCCAGCTTTTGCCAGACTGCCTGATATTTAGTTCACACAAATAATTGACAGAAGGAAACATATAGCACAAGGAAAGTGTATGGAAAGCTGCTACAGCTACAGTGAAAGATTTTTCTAGATTGACACAATATATCAGTAGCAGCATCATGAAGAGAACCAAACTCTTCCAGTTTCTACTCCAGCCACTTATTCAGGGAACCACATTGTCTATTATGTGCCCAAACTATTGCTATAGGATTCTGTAGTGCATGAATAAAACACTTCCCAGCCTACATATAAAATTCTGGTATTGTGCTGAACCTAGACTTTTCCACAAAAATGCAAATAACTCATGTTTAATGATGCAGCAGAGAGAGAAGATGAATCTTGATATCACTGTAATAAAATGTCTTTTTATGAACACTCCTGTGTGCTCATTGCCTGACAATACTGGACGTGATCCAGGTCTGTTTACAGTGCCAGCATGTCTGTGTCCCTGACTCCTGGCGCATCTGTACGTTTTGTTCTTGGCGTATTTGTATCTATGGAGCCAGCTGACCTTGAAACTCTCATCAGAGAAAAGAAATCAGCAGCCTGAAAGCCTGCTACCCCCCCCCAATATATTTCAGTTATTATCAGAATATTTTTCCTCTGTTCAGTTTGCACAGGAGATGACATTCAATAACACTGAAAGTGTTCTTACTGTCCCTAGAGAGGTCTGTTCGGAGTAAAACCAAAGGAAATTAAAGACCTATCAAGCAATCCCCCGATACAGGTTCATAAATATAAAATTGCATGCAGTGGCTGGCTAAAACATTAAGGACAGAACGTGCTAACTCTTTGACTTGGGTCGCTCTATTCCTTCCTCCCCCATGTTCCCTACTCTGTGAGAAGATGGGGAAAGAGGTCCCTGATGATGCATGTGCTATGGGATTAACATTACAACAGTGTACTGCTTCTGTGACAGCAGGCTTTGCAGCCATCTACAAAAATATACACCTCTTCCAGATTGCAGCCTACTGCTGCTGCCTGCTACGAGAACTCCTTTCCTTTAGGTAGTGGTTTGGTGTGTAACAGGACATTATAACAGGTGTATAACACATTTAGGCAGCATACTAGGGCACTGAAGGCTGATGATGTTACTGACTGTGGCATCTGAATTCCCCAGAAAAACAAGTAATGCAGACACTTGCTATTCAACCCTGCCAGACCCTGTCCCCTTACACAGTCTCTAAGTGGGCTATTGTGCCTGGAACACAAACTGCACAGTGACTTTTGGGGAAACTGATCTGGAGACCCTCCATTCTCTTAAAGTGTGTTCTCCATCCTCCTGAAGAATCAACCTACATGAGTTTTACTATGACCTGCTTTACAGCTGCATGAAACCCCCATGCAGACCTGTGCCAAGGACCTCTCAGGTGGTCTGCAGAAAAAGACTGTGCCGCTGAAAGACAAATTGGGTCCTCTGCAATCTCCAGACTCAAATTTCTCTAGAACTATGCTGACTTCAATTACATTACCATGCTCACTGGAGCATTCCCTCACACGCTGTAATTTGTGCGGCAACTGCTCGCTAAAGTTGTGATGAAATTGTTGGATTTACCCTGCAGTCATTCAGTGAAGCTTTTCTTTCTGGTTAGATTTCCCTGAAGCTTATTCCTCTAAATTCAGATCTGCCTAGTGCTGAAAAACAAAACCACCAAAAAAACCACACACCCCCCACAAAAAAACTGTTTCACCCAAATGGATGAAATTTACTTTACTTTTCTATTAGTCAAGAAATTCATCCACTATTTTATACATCTCAGCACAAGATTAAGACCACTGAGAGACTCTCAGACCATTATAATACAACCATAGAAATAACTGAAGAAGTCTACAATTCACACTGTTCTTCGGTGTAACTGCAGACATAAGGTATTAGCAACTAGATTTACCCAGCATGTACCAATCTATATGATGCACAACATCAGAATCATAGACACATCAAAAAGAGTAAAAGGAAGCCCTCCTAGAAAAAAATCATACCATATGGACACAGCAAATCCTAAAGCTTTGTTCTGGTGAAGCTTCTTCCAGTTCCCCAGGCTTTTCTACATCTTTAGAAAGCCTTATAAGATGACTGGGTTATATCATCTCAGCTCTCAAGTTGCCTCAGGCTGTGGTGTTTCCACACTAACGACACCATTGAAACGTGCAGATTGAATACTGTCCCATTCATGGAGATTTGATTCATTTGTGCTGACAGCTTGCATACACCTTGTCACCCATTAAAGTTATTGAAACGGAATTGCCAGAAAGGCTATGACCATTGCTTTGAGTGATTTACTGGGGACTTACTCTGCACTCTGAGCCAATGCCAAGAGAATTCCCTCATGTATGTAGACCAGATGTTGTTCTCATCTAACTACTACTACTGATGTGAAACCTGAGGTAAAACTACTGAGGTCAACAGACATGTAGTGCTACTGCCACCCTTGCTTCACCTCAGAACTACCCTCCTCTACGACTCTCCCGTTTCCCCTCCACCAAAAAAATCTGCAGAACCACCTCTTTTGCACAAAGAAACTTCAGCCTTTCTTATTCCACCTGTTTGGCGTGCAAAATCATTGGGCATATAAGAAAAGGTTGACTTTAAATTTTTTTTTTTACTGAAGACGCCGGCCCTAATTTAAAGTGAAAGAAGGAACTTCGTGGTACTCAACTGGATAGGGTGTGGAAATGCTAACTGAAGCACTTTCTGCCAAGAGCTTCACCGAAACGTCTCTCTACTTTTAAGATGTGTTCCCATCACCTACAGAGCAATGTTCCCTCAAGTGGTACCTGCGCAGGCCAGCAGAGGGTGATGGGCAGCTACACTGATTCTTTACTACCCTGACAACTTCAAGGACATCTCTCGAACATCGAGCCTGGCATTCTATTTTGCACGAAAACAGAGACAGTTAGGTATGAACCAGAAGCTTTACTGAAATAAGGTCTTACCCCACCCTTTTTTCATGGGAATGCTATATGCCAATCATAAGTACTTTACCCATATATGAGGACTATATACCAATTTATGGTTTTAGAAGGGACTTAGCAGCCATTGTGTAGGGCAAGCAGCTTTTGGCACAACTGATTATCACTTGCAGAAAGAGCTGTGCATCCCTGAGATGCATCCCTGCCGGGGCGATGGAAACCTATAGGAAATCTTGCTACAAGAGATGAAGAGGTCTCCTTGCATTCATAAATCAAGCTCCTCTTCAGAAAGCACATCACTGCCCTGTGGAGCTAGACACAATAAAAATGCATTGCAATAGGGAAACTTCAGCACAAAGACATTTCAGTCTACGGACACACTGAGCAAGGAGGGGCAGAGGACTGTTTTCAACTACCTAAGTTAGATGTTGAATTTGTTGTAGCATATCAGGTCAAAAGAGATAAGTAGCAAACCTTTTCTGAAGCTGACTAAATCCCTCCTTCTCATTTGGGCGCTAAAGTAGCAGCTCTAAAGCCAGCTGCCTCTTGAAGGCACCTCCTTATCACCCAAAGCAACTTGCCCAAAATCTAGCTAACCAGGAACATGCCAACCAGAACTGTGCCCAGTGTTTCATTCCCTCTCTATGTTTTTTTCCAGCCTGCATATTAAACCTTATACACATGAAGACACATCACTGGCCATTTTCCTTGCTCATGCAAAACTACCAGGTTACAGCTGATACTTCTGCCCACTTTCTATTGCCAAATGTGCTAACACCTCTCTGCTATCAAACCTGTTCTTACTGCCCTCCCCAGTGACTCATTTTGATGGGTTCACTCAGCTGTAAAACAGTCATTCTTTACATGGCTATTTCTAATGTCCTGACCTTCAAAAGCAAGGCCCAGGATTTTTGTGGGATCTTCTACTAAATGTACTTCTTAGAGACAATGCAGAAGTATGTGCCGTTCTCTGCTAGAGGAAAAAAAGTATGCTTCGTATTTTTTCTTTTGCAATGCAAAAGCATTGCAGCCACACACAAAATCAACGCCATCTTTTATACATGCAACGTGAGACTATCAGCTTACTCTGCTGCCCTTGGAAACTATGACAAAGTTACTACCCAGCTTTGTTACTACTCCTAGTAAGATAGTCAGATGTGGATGTACCGGGGGAGGGCAGGGCCTACAGTTCACATTAGCACTACCTACGTGGCTCAGTCATGCTTGCGGCTCTACAAACTGGCCTCCTGTACCCAGCTCTCTCTATATGGAGAGATTGCCTACATTTCACAAGGCCAGGCTGCACAAGACTGCAAGCTAAACTCAGACAATCAATGATAACCTCTTTCCCAGTGAAAGAGCAGAACAAAAAGCCTAAAACAGGTAAAGAAGATATTTTGATTTTTTTTCTTTACCCTAGTAATCTCTAGGCCTATACATCTGTGTTGCCTCTAGGACCAATTTCCACCCTCGGAAAATAACTAAACAAACAATCCACACAACTTTGCTCACTTCCTTACTCTGCCGAATGCTGTGGGCTCCATCCAGCCCATTAGTTGCAGAGGGAATTCAAAAGAGCTTAATTTCTTTCAAGTAAAATGTTCTCAAATTTCTTCATGCCTCCCACAAGAGATCAACGCCCGACTTCAGCAGGCCAGGATATCAGACCAGGCTCTCCACCCTTTGCCTTTCTCTACCTCGGTTATCATCAGTGAAAGGCAGGATGACTGCTCCCTTTATTCCTGCCTTCCATTCCTAAATGGAGTGGGTAAATTTCATGTATTAATGCTCATAGAGTCCACTGAGATCTAGAGATAAAAGACTCAATTTGAACCATTATATAACATTCTATCTTGCAGAAAGCTTATGCTTTACTATTTATTTTCAAACCACCTACTTACACTGCCAGGCAACTGGGATGATGTCCTAAATAAAAACAGTAATAGTAATGAAACAAACAGTCTACAAAACGCAGCTGAGTGCTGTCCAGAAAACAAAGAACGGAATGAATCCCTAAAGCTGGAGTAAAAAGAAGGTCAAAATGGTCAATTGTGGGTTGATGTAAAAAGTAACCCTAGAGATACATACCAAAGGGACACACAACCTCCACACAGGAGGTTCTGCCTCAGAGGACACCAGAGGCATGGCAAAATCTGGGAATTTCTGGTGAGCTGCAAGATCAACTCTTGGATTGTCAAGGGACATTCAAGAATGATGGCACAAAAGACAGTCACTGTTGTGTGAAGTATAACGCACTGTGTTGTATTTACATAGAGATCTTCCTTCCTTCATCTGCCAAGTGCAACGGCAGGAAAAAAAGAGGATAAATCTGTTATTTGTGCCTAAGTTCATATTCTGTTCTCCAGAATATGAGAAAACGAATTTTGCTGATGTCCAACATAGCCCCAGAACGGCAACTGCAAATAAGTACAATATACCCTGACCTGCTTGCCCCTGTTCACATGGCTGCCTGCAGGCAGACTGCAAACAGCCCCCATGCAGGAATGCCTAGCTGTGCACTGTGCCACCCTGCTCCCTTATCAATCAGGTTTGCTCAAACAAGCAGGGTTATCACGTGCTCCAGAGAGTGCCTTCAGCTAGACACATCCGCACTAGCGGAAAACCCAGACTTGAGAGCCTCAGGGGCTCTGACAGGCTAGTGTAGGGCCACCTCCTTGAGATGAACCTTTTAAAAACGTCTCATGCTGTCAATAACAACTTACACTTCTGTAAATACCTTTTTAGAACTTACAGAAGCATGTTTATTTTTCTGGAAAAACAGTAAGAGAAAACATGCAGAGGATGAAACAAACTGTGCTCTCATTTTAAGGATTCATAGCATTTGATCAATCACAGCTCAGTAAGCTTGTTATAGTATAGTGCATACCTGAGACATCAGTACTTCTTGTTCTACTAAATTAATAAGGATTGTCAGAGTTGTAACTAGCTACTGATTTTAATACCTTCATAAATAACAGAGGGATGGGAGCTTTACCATCTACAGCATCTGACATGTGGTTACTACAAGACGTGAACCCTAACAAAAAAATCTAGCAACAAAACTTGAACAGCTGTTAACTGATGTCACCAGTTGTTCAATGATATCAGACAGATACTTCTTTACATATAGTGTTTGAACCCTTTATTTTCCCTAGCATCAGTGAGGAAAAAGGTTTGAGACACTCCCCAAACTAGACCTCTATTTTGTTGTTCAGGGCAATCACTAGGCTTGTGGCATCAGACACTTTCATCCCAGATTGTTTTGCTTAGGAGTACAGAAGCAGCGACAAGGTGACGGGGACTACAGAACTCGCTACTTCCTTTGTATACTTAAACTGTTTTAAAAAGCCATTCAGTAACTAGAAAAAGGGAAATGATACATGTCTTCTACCATCCCTCACTACATTTTACATGGGTTATTATAATCTCTCTACCCAGCTGAAGACTATGTGGAGGCACTGCTAAGTTCACTGATCCGGTTGCACTGCTCCATGTATTGCACTGTGCTGGCCAGCTGGCTGTCCAGCAGCCAAACGTCCTTGTGCTAAACACCCAGCTTACTGCACAGGGGAAGGAAAGAAGTGCCTTTGTTGCAGTCCACCCATGCCCTACATTTTCAGGGGAAGTAAGCAGTTCTCTGGCACCAGCATTCTCTGGCAAGCAACTAAATTTCTCTAAAGTAAATGCAAGTAATGAGCTTTACTCCTTCTGGTGAGAATTTGGCATTATTTCCTCCATGAACAGAACTGCCTTCCCCATGTGGCATCAGCAGCAGCGCTCTTTTATCTTGAGGACCTGCCAGAGGACTGGGGGGGAATCTAGGCCACACTGCCAGGAAATCTTTCTTGCAGTCATGATGTTCTAGCATAAAACTTAAAAGACAGTGCTAAGCTCTTGTCATCAATTCTCTGCTTTTTGAAGTCACAGAAAACTAAGAAAAGTGTGGGAATGTATCTAAAAGACACAAAACATAACTCATGAGCAGGCAGCCAGGTTTCTCCTAGATAGGAGCTTCTACTCTAGCACTCCTTATTGCTAAGATCAGCTTCATAGGAGGTATTCTCCCTTGCTTATAGTCATATCATCCTAGGACTCCAGAGGCTTTCAGGGCACATAGCTAAAAGTTTTCTCAGAGAAACTGCTCACTCCTTTGTCGGTCTCTCACATTAAGACTGTATAAATTCTTTGCAGCACGGTCTCTCAATCTGGACTGTACAAAATGCCTATGGCAATGGCGGCTTTGATCTAGGTCAGAAACCCCAGCAGTTCAGCAATATAATAGCACTAATTTTATACCACAGCTTTCTAACATATTTTGTTAATGGTTAGCTTAGAATTGGTCAGGGTTATGAGGCTTGCTATGGACATATTTCACAATGGCTCTCCAGGTGATTACTGTCCCTTATGCATCTTTCCCCTATTACATTATTAAGTCATGAGTCCTTTTCCCTTCTCTCAAGCCCATCTGCATGGCATAAGGCGGGGGGGGGGGGGGGGGGGAGCCTGTGCTGCTGTTCAACTCCTGACTATAACTTCAAGGAGTTAAACACCACAGGCATCTGCCTTTCTGAACTTCCATGCTCGTTGCTACAGCCAGCTTTGTTCTTGAAGTTAAACAGCCTATGCATTTAAATTTTGCTGTTACAGTTAGAGCGAACCAGGGGCTTTGTCAACAACCTACTGTCTCAGGACACGGAAGGCTAAAGCAATTAGGAGTCTTTTGCTCCCTTTAGTAGCAACGACCAAAGCTGCAGGAAGGGATGAGGGGTACAACCACCTTCATCTGTTATGCTGTTCTACCATTTCAGAAGCACATCACTTGCCCTTCTAGAGAACCACCCATTCTTCAGGCTTATCTGCATGCTAGCATGTGTGGCTATTTAAGGAAGGGTGATAGCAATGCGCTCCTTGCAATGAAAAGCAAGAAGGCCAGTTCTCATTTTTCTCTCAGCTACCACAGCTCTATTTCACAGGAACAAAAGTTTTAGGAATGAAGTACCATTATGCATACATAGTAGTGAATATTCAGCCTCCTGTTACTTCTACATCCACTGCTACACTTTCTAAAAAATGCTCAGCATTTTATAGATGCGAAATGAGACATAAATGCAAGGACAGTCATATCTCTTGGGACTCAGAATAAAATTGCAATGGATTTCAAATCCCTGCCCATGGTAAGCACTAAGTAAATCAGTACTGGGAAGCTGCCAGCCTAGCTACGCTGAGGTTAATGAATAAACAATGGCCTGCAGGACTGACTTCCCTACTATATTTAAAATCTGTATCTTTGATTACATCCTAGGGAAACCTCCTCTTCTACAAAATAATCTGTCCTAAAGATAAAAGCCTTTTCCTTTGACAAAACAGATAGAGATTATCAACACTTTTACATAAAAACTGCTACTAGGCAAACTTAGGTTTTTCAGTGCTTGCTTTCTACAGAAAATGTTAACATTATGTTGAAAAACAGAATGCTGAAGAAGAAAAATTTGGAAATATACCAGGGTACATTTTGAGAATATTAGTTCAGTCACACATTATTTCCTATTTCTTCTTTATGGGACAAGCTCCCAAAGTATACATTTCCAATAAAATAATGAAGTAGTTCAGAAAAGGGGACGCCATGCACAAGGAGAGCTGCTGGAAATGAATGCCCCTGAATACCTAGACCACTTCCAAAAACGGCAGTTGATTCTGTGATCATGGGTGCATTTTTGAAAGCGTTACCCTAGGCCAATAAAACCAGTCTAACACACACAGTAGCCTAAATTTTCAAGAGCATCTCAAGCGATTTAGAAGGTCCAACGTGAGAGACAGTCGAGTCATTTTGCAACACAAGTGCTCAAAACTTTATGGGAGTTACTGTCATTTAAGAGGTCTCAGACAGAGCACCTAGAAGTCATTCGTCACTTCGGAAAAATCTAGGTCATTTACTCCCCTCCTCCTCCTCCTCCTGCTCTGCCTTTTCTGTGCCAAATATAGAAAGAATTTTCTGGCTTCAGACTAAATAAAGTTGCTAATTACACTCTTTCCTAAAAACCTGCAATTGAAATTCACTTGGGGAGTCTCTGAAAGCTGTGGAAACCCATTCATCCTTACAGTATTCTTTTGACATGTCTTAGAGGGAGAAGGAAGAAAGTCCATACGCTTTTAATTCCTCGGTTTTGGGGATAATATTTAACAGAAGTAAATCCCTTTAAGGGCTCAGCCATGCTCTCCGAAGCTAGTGGAAAAAATTACTGTAGAGTTTCATTGCAGGAGAACTAGATCCTTTCTTTGAAAAATTATGTTAAACAAGCCACAATATGTTGTGTGATGCAAGTAAATTAATTTGCGCCATCAGGATGTGAAAATGACAGGATTCTCACACATACTAGGTGGGGCATAAAAAATAACCAGATTAATTATTTCACAACATAACACATCAATTACTTAGCTCCCAGGAAAGGTATCTGGACCAATTCCATCATCATATTTACGGGGTGCAACAAAAGCTTATATGCCGTTAGCAATGCCAATATGTACCTGCCTCACAGGGATTTTAAGAGGTGCAACCAATGGATTAATATGCTTTGAAGATGAGAAGTACTGCATAAGTATTATTGGATTTATTGTCAATGATTGAGCTCGTAGAACAATGGGACGGCTAATAATAGCACTTCATTCCTTATATCAGTGCCTCTTCTCTCAGAACACTGCGGGGCAAACACATCTGTCACTGAATTGAGTAGCAAAGCTCTTCCTGGTTTCAACCATGTGGACGAATCTGGCTCTGACTGTTAAATGACTCTTTTACATATAAAGTCTTCCTAACCTCTAAGATTCAGAGAGACCGAGAAGATCCTGCCTGCAGGATCTCCTTCATCCATGCCTGCTGGCTAGCTAGAACCACCGAGTTCCTACTACCGTATAACTGAGAGAAGGTCAGACTCCAATCTGAGGATATTAACATTGAGGGTGGAACTCATTTACCATTGGTAGGCCTCTAAAAGATAGAGATTTAGAGTGCTCCAGCCACCCAAATACTGTCTCTAGTGATGGAGAAGGACGGGCACCTCTAGAAGGCAACACATCCTTAGATACCTGCCTTACAATGTGAGGAAACACCTTCTGAACTACAGGGGGAACCAGAAGGATCACCTTAGACAACTAATTTCCAGGTGCCTGTAGGTAAAGAGAGATGACTGCAGGCTTAAAGCACTCAATCCCTTATCACCATGATGCAAAGATGTTCTTTTAACCAGCTGACTGAGAAATGCACGAGAGGCATGTTTCTTTAAGCTCTGAGACTACAGCTATACAGAGAGAACGGTAGCAACTTTACAGCAGTGAGTCAACTTCTACAGTCCTCTGCCAAGATTTCTGATGGACTCTGGGTTTCAGCTCAAATCTAGGAAAGAAACTCGGAGAAGGAATTTGAGCAGAGGTTCATTTGTAGACCAAATAAATCAAACTGCAAGGGTTCTGCAGAGTAAGGGCAGCATCAAGAGGCACCTAGTTATTTCCTAAAGCACACTGCCTATATAAATAAAAGCTACTTGATCCTGGCAAACAGTCAAGCCACCTCTGTTGCAGTTATACTGGAGGGACTGGGACAAGAGACGGAGGTGGTGGTGACAGTAATGGTAACACCAGCTTTTTCAGGTAACAGTACTTCACTTAATTAGCTTTAGGAGCTCAACGCTTTGTTACCTATCCAACAGCCGCTCCTCTGCCTTTCACATAGACTATATAAACTGAGTCACAATGTTAATGAGCTATTGCATATAGATGAGCTGGCAGCCAGTCTGAGCTAACACTGCCACACAAAAACCAAAGAGGGCTTTGGGCTCTCTACCTTCAATGCAGAAGCTGTTGGACCAAGGTACTCTGGAAACTACACGGTCTAGGGAACACAGGAAGCTGGGCAGCTTTTCCCCCCCACCACCTCCCTTCTGCAGTCACCGTTACTGCTTAACGCATAAGGTAAGAGGTTCAATACCATACTGTTTTCTTGAAAGCTGTTCGGGACAAATCCACGATACCTCCAGACAGACTATTCCTTCTGCTTCCGAGGCAATGGGATTCAGCCGTGCCAAAGCAGCTGTCCGGCTCAATGTTCTCATCTCTCTGTATGCACAATTGTCACTTAATGACTACAGCAAGGGAACTGGAGAGTCCTTTTCTGGGGTACAGGATATCTGGATTTTAATCTGCTTGCTCACTAACTTACCCTTTTTCCTTGGGCAACCTACTTGACAGCTTCTACTCCAACAAAACAAGGTTACTGAGGTTTAAAAGAGCACTGCCGAACAAAATTTTTGCATCTACTGTAGTCACCTCAGACACAGAAGGCAGAACATAGCAATTCAGGCATTACTCTTACTCTAGGAGAGAAGAATGCTGTTTCTGACTGTGATATGGGGCTGGAAGGGCCTTAAAGCATGGCTATGCCGACAAACTACAGTGGGGTAAGCCAGTACAAGTGTACAGCACACTAGCTTTCAGTGTGTTAACTGCCAGTATTGTTGTTTTAACCTTGCATTAGTACAGGAGAGCCTATCTTCATCTCACAGCTACCAAAAGGGTAAGCACATGTACCTGGATATAGTTAAGTAGTAGCTAATAATCTCTGCAGCTAGACCCTAATTTCAATGAGTCTCAGTTTCACAGCAGTTATGTGTGAATAACAGAAGTTCCCCACCTTCAGGTGTGGGGCAAGATGCTCAGAAGCTACAGTAATGAGTTTCTCAAAATTACTGTTGAAAAGAAAAAAAGAAAAAAAGAAAAAAACCTTAAATCCTCTTCCATTTTGGGCATGACAACATATAGTGCGTGGTTCACTTCCTTAATCTCAGTCAGTTACTTTTTTCAAGCCAAACAAACATCAGTAGGCAAAAAGAAAAATATGCACTAGTGTTAGTAATAAATTTAAAAATCAAGACATACTACTTTAGGCTTGACTTGTCCAAAAATGGTAATTAGAAGTGTTCCAGCCGACAGTGCCCCTTTAACGAATTATTAGTAATGTTCTCCGAGAACATTTGATGAGAGACACTCTACGAGTTCTTTCTTTAAAAAAAACAATTTTCTGCATGATGCAACTTCATCACAGAAGAGAAAAAATCTCCATTACAGAATCAAATTAAGAAAATAACTAATAAACTCTGCTTTGAATGATCAGAAAGTAGCAGGTAGTAGCAGCCCTTTCTGTACTGATTGCCTCTATTTGCTACACCACAATGTTTTCCCGTAAGTGCTTATCTAATAACTGCAACTGTTTTCTTAGATTCTGTTTAAAAAGCCCAATAAGGCGTAAAACTTAACCGTAATAGTGTTCTTGGTCACCCATTTCTAACTGTTAACAAACATTATACATACATACAATAGCAACTGACAAGCACAGTTTTAATGCAACTGCAGCTATGCCCAGAGACTGACTCTTTTTGTCTAACGTTCAATCATGCCAGAGACTTCGGAACAGTGCTACATGCCCCAGCATTACACAAACATCAAAACAGTCTGCTTGTGCTGGGCAGTATCAGCAGCAGCAGCAAACACACACTCCTTGTATGCAGTCTTATAGGTGCTTTTGCCTAAGAGCCTCAGCACGTGCCAATACAGCTGATCTGACATAACTTGCACAACAGTGCACAGCAGCACAGCTCAGGCTTCTGGATCCTGACCCTGCTCTGCTCCTGAATGAGGACGCAGGAGCTGAACGAGGCACAAAGCTCAGGGATGAGGAGGGGTATGCCTCAGATGGATGAGCAGAGGGGGCTGGACTCCTGGGTTGAAAAAGCAGAAGGCAAGCAGCTGGGGGAGTGTCTCAAGGACTTGGAAACACAGCTCTTGTTAGCAGGAGCAACGGGTGGAGTGGGGAAGGTAAAGGGCAAAAAAGTAAGTCTTGAATTATGGATTTGTGTTTGGGTGTGAAGTAGAAGGAGGGGCTAGGGGGGTACATAGGGAATGTGGTAAGGAATGGGGTAGATGAGGGGAAGCGTTGGGTCCTACATATGAACACCAAAGAGAAAGGAAACTTGGTTACCGATATACATAGAAAGGCTTTGTTTGATTACATAAAAGATTTGCAAGACTACTTACATGGGGGCTTATATTCTCTGGCCTGAATTCCTTTTTTTTCCCTCCATACTTGATTTACTACCTAACTAAGCATTCTAGCCCTCCCTGGTTTTCCCAGGAGTCTTTCAGACTCTCTGGGGCAGAGCCTGCAAGCTCCAACACCTGACCTGTCATCTGGCAGTGAGTTCTTTAAAACCTTCCCCCCCCCCCCCCCAAAAAAAACCCTTCCCCTCCCCTCCCAAAAAAAAACCTTCCCCATATAGGCTACCTAGATACGAAGTCATCTGATTTCAACAGAATTAGCCTGCTGTCAAATTGACTTAAAGCTATGAATTAGGAGCAGAGAATCATTTAATTCCTTCCCTTCTCAGTGTTTAGCCTCTTTTCTTTACTGGTGGTAGTGCGTCACTGGTTCTTGTTTCACTAATTTTTCGGCCTTCTTTGAAATACCTGCGATTCAGGTCCTTTTGGCTCAGGTCACTAAAGGAATACTTAATGTTTATCGTAACAAACCAAATCTGCAGCCACTTCTCGCCCAAAACTCCCACTGGAATTGAAACCAGATCCTTTCAGGGGATATGCAAGCTCCCTACTGATTGCTCCCCTCTTCAAAGGGGAGGCAGCCAGTAAAGTTCTTTTCCACCTCCCCATACCTTCTCCACTATGGGGGAAGACAGAGAGGATTTCTTCCTGTACGGAAAATGGCCTTGCCAGACCTTTGCCCATTCCCCTTCTTTGCCAATTGTGCGCTCCGTTTTCAGAAATAGGCAGCTTCTGCCCCATGCCCACCCTGCTGACAGTACCCCATAAGTATGTGAGTTGGCTTAAAGGCAAGTTTCTCCTTGACCTTTCCTGGAAAACACTTCTTGATGCTAGTGTTTTTCTAGATTGCTCTTCATTACCACGTTCCTGCTGATGTCTTATACCCCAGTGATATTTATCTTGGCATCCATTCCCTTTGCTCAGCCACCAGCCCTACTAACAGAGGGCAAATTGCATTGCTACCAACCATAGGCTAACCTTGTTTTCAGAACTCTCACAGAACAAGCAGGTGACCCTCCCTCAGCCACTCCACAAGGTGGGAGGGGGTAAAGGAGACAGCTGGGGGAAAGAGGCTCTCATGCCTCATTTCCTTTCATTGAGTTTCTTGCTAGATTCCAGCTCCATCCAGATCTGTTGTTTGTCCTTGACTGCTTCAGGAGGAATGTAACCACGAGCAACTGCAGAAATTCGCATTTCTTGCCTGAAGTTCTGTGGAGCTATCCCAACAGCTGGTAAGTCACGATCGTCTAGGATAACTGGGCAGTCCTTGGAAGGGGACAGCTGGGGTGAACACACTTCCAGCCATTCCGCACCTAGACACAACTATGGTCTCTTGAGGTTCAAATGTAAACAGCAGCTCATCTCAACATTCCTGTAGCTAAGGTGTATCCTTAAGTCTCTAGACTGTAATGGGAATGAAGGGAGCTTGAAGCAGGGATGTAGCTTTACTCTCCTTTGCATAATCACAAGACAAAGCAAAGGTACTACAGAAAGGCCAAGTGTCTGTTCCCTTGACAGCACAATCCACCAAATAAGGTACCAGCACTATACACCCTGAGGCTCTATTTCTTGTCCCCAAAACAGGTCTGAAGTTCAGCCTGCTAATCAGAGAAGTAGCTTCATAATTAATATTCAGAGCCTTTGATTAGCCCACCCTGAATGCCTTCAAGTCTTTTCTACAGAGCAGGTAACTTGGTCCACACTCAGGCTGTGAGTGGCTGATGAGTTTGTACAGTCCACACTGACTGCTCACAGAGGTAAGATGATTTTGTTTCTTCATTTCACAACTCAGTTTTGACATGTGAACGTGCCGTCTGTGCAATATCCCAGAATAAATACCAAGTGATTTAAGCTGGCTAATACTTGAATAAACTCTCAACTACCTTCTGTGCTGTAAGGGAAAGTGTGCACAGAGAGTAATCATGGACCAGGTAACAAACAACAAAATACTGCTTGTTTGAAGCCCTCAGACTTTCTGTCCCAAAGAAAAAATAAGCAGTACAAGTAATTTTTTGCATCATACAGTTACTGGGATCTGAATGTTTGCTAAGCTCAAGAGATACAACAGGGGAGTTCATCGCACTTCCTTCAGCCATCTAAAATTTGGAGGTCTGTCCAATCTTGTCACCTAAGTTCCCAGTGCAGTCAGTGGTGAGATAAGACGACCTGAGCAGCTCATCCTGTCCTCATATACCCTCTGCCAGCTCTAGCACCTCTTTTAAACTGTCTGGACTTTTCTGATATCTTCAGAAATACAGTGAGGCAAGATGAATCTTTCCCTGGTTTTAAGCCACTTCACTAGGAACTGGGAAATCTCAAATCACATCCTAGGGTCTGCTACATACTGAATTCTGCATGAACTAGAACTGATATAAGATTTTTTTTAACAGCCTATTAATAACTGAGGTAAGTGCTTGGCTTTTGGAAGTGACTTAGCTCCAAGATCAAGATTAAGGACTTAACAGAAGCACTCAGAATAGGAGTCTTGGTACCATGAGCTGCGTCTGTAGCTGGAGAGAGGGATAAGTTCCAGAGGAGGAACTGGATAGAAGCAATTCACATTGCAGTGCCAGTTTCTGACAAAAGCAGAGGAACTGAGACACTTCAGCTCCTCATGCAGGCATTTCGGTAAGTTCCCTCAGGTTGGTTGAACGAATCCCGACCTTAGAAGAGCTTCCCTATGAGACTTAAGGTCCTAAAGAAAGGAGACAGATGCAAAAAGCTAGTGGAGGTTAAACTATATTCCACTGTGAGGCATTAGGTTATTTATAAAGGGTAACTAGGAACACCACATTCTTCTCACTTGTCTGTCCGGTTGTCTGGAATATAAGCACCTCTGGCAGAAAATGCATTAGATGCTAAACACTAAGAGGCAGAATGGGCCACTGAATTTAAATTACAGTATCACCTAAGTGCTCAAAGACTTGCACAGTGTGGGGCACTCACAGTAAATCTAAACTTAAGACTTCCATTTGCAGAAATATCTTCAGATCAACTTAATATCTGTCCAGCTGAAAAAGCCATTGTATATTCCACTTTTTCACTTCTTGCTGTGAATATTAAGATAGTATGCACACAGCAGCTTTTCTTCTCCTTAGATAACATGCAAGTTTGCACTGAGGTGGCAACCAGGCATCTCTTGTCTTGGTATTCTGAAAATCTCAGTTCTATTAAAATTCTAACTACAATAGCCTGATGTCAGGCTGCCAGACCACACCAACACATACTGGGAGGAAGGAGGGGGTGCCAAAGCTTTTTGCAGTTATTGAACTCATCCACACAACACCCTAGTTCTCCTTCCACATTATGAGTAGATAGGGAAACAAACAAGGGGAGAATGCTTGTCCCATAGTACACAAAAATGCAAAGAGCCAGGAACCGAGCTTAAATATTTGGGCTCTCTAGGCAATGTTCTAGCACTCAGGCTCCCCGAGTCCTGCAGTAAGAAGCCTTCTTAAGAGGACAGATTAGCTTTGTTTATGGACTGAGACACAATATGCTGACTAACTTTACTCTCTGCTGTGAAATAGCAGAGAATGAAGTGTACTGAATACTGGTCTGACCTTGATAAGTTGATTTAATTGGGTTTGATTTTTCAAATGTAACATCAAGTCAGCCATGAACTCTGAAATTAGCATATCACATCTCCATGCAGGAGAGATTTTAAAGCAGCAAAAGAAGATCAAGTCCATGCCCAATGAATTTCAAATTACACTGAGGGTGAACTCAGGCATATGCATGTTAAACTAAAATTGTGCAGGATTTGAGCGCATCAAGCAGTAAAATTATTAATGACTCACATTTGCTATTAAGAATGCAAAGTAGCTACTTTGCGCCCAGTTTCTTCATATGTCTCTTCACATCAACGACCCATGCAATGGGTCAATAATTCATTCAGGGCATACTGAAAGCTATAAACATCTTGCAAGTCAATTACTTATGTAAACAGGAACACAAAAGTAAATGAAGGATTGTAACAGAAAAGGCTCTGCTGGTGAAATACTGCATGCTCTAGGGAGAGCGGACAGGGTCCCCGTTTTCAGATTTGCAGCTGGCGTTCCACAACACCTATGAAGGGCACTGTGTACCTCCTGAAAGCAGAAGTTAGCCTTAAAAGGGGCAACACTGAGTTTCAGCAGTTCAGGGAACAGTCAGGTACTCCTGTAACTAAAAGCTTGCTTTCTGCAGGAGTGGTCAAAAGTTGGACAACATTAGGCAAATAGCTGCCTAAGGAGATTTGATTCTCAAGATTTGCTTCTGAATTTGCCTTCATAGCATTCAATTGTAATAAGTCACAGATACATTTTAACCAATCTCTGCACACACAGACTCTGGCTCTCTGACCTAAATGGACAAAACTTGCCTCAGTGAGCCTCATGAAAGAGCACCAAGTGTCTTTAATACTTTTGCCTTCAGCTGAAAATCTCCAAATTCAGGCTTTGTTGCAGTCCACAACTTAGGACCACAAATTGACTTTCAAAGCCATGGCAGGGGCTGCAGACTGTGCCACACCCCTACAGAAGGTACTGGAACACCACACACTGTTACCACCTCATGATGCAGCACCTAAGCAGAGCTCAGGAAAGGAGATTAGACTAATGGGACAAGACGCACCTAGACAGCTTGGCTGAACATGGTAGAAGTCAGGGCTACAGGAACTGGGAGTAGGACAAAATCTGTCAGTTAATGTTTGCAGCGCTGCCAACACTTGTGATTGGAGCGCTAAATTATGAAAGTCTTCCAAACTTCTGGTGTATGATACTCTAATTGTTGAACCTCAACTGATTAAACAACCAGCATAAGCTAGCGAGTGCCACTCTACCTTGCAGCTGCTCTGAGACAGACTTGCAGGCCGGTTGAGCAGCAAAAACAAGCATGGATGATCAATGGGTAGCAGATGTGCTGCAATATAATGAGCTCATGCATGTCTGATGGGCAGATAACCACTATACCACTTTGGTATTAACTTCAGTGTCCTAAGCTTTTCTCGACTGTTCAAGAGGCATGCTCTGGTATATCAAGGGAAAAAACCAAACAGGTATTCCACAGAAGATTTGAGGCCAATAGGGAAATTCTCAAGACTGATGAGACTTTCTATATTATCCAAAAGCGCATGAGAGAAAGTGCATCCGTTCAGAAATGCAGTGAATCCTTTAGTGTTTAATAATTCTACGGTTTCATCATTGATTTCTTTGCTTTAGACCTACTGTAAGAAATAACTAGAGGATACAGTCTCCCTCCTAGAGGACCACATTCCCTATGTTACCAGTTGTAACTTATCCTGAATTTAATTAGGGGGAGTCAGGGTAGTTCTTTGTACCTCTAGGGGGAAAAAGGGCAAGTTCAATGAAATAACCCCAAACTGCCTATTAATGGAGAGCAAGCCTAGAATGATACCCCTTCAACACATCTGCTGGAAAACTTTTGAGTGTCAGACAGGACAGACCTTCAGAGGAACCTAAAAAGCACTCATGGAAGGAATGGTCTGTTGATATTCCTGCCTTATGAGAAACTATAATCCTCAGTACAGAAATGCAAGAAAATGGGACAACCTGACTGCAGAACAATGCCAGATCAAAGCAACTAGCAGAGAACCAGTGAAGAGACAGAAGGGTAAAAATAATAGGAGAAGAGACCTCCACAGAGCACAGGTGGAATTTGCTTATGAGGGTACTAGTCATTAAGAGAAGGGGGAATGAGAGGTGCTGAAGTATTGAGCACCATGCCGCCTTATGCTGTAACATAATATGCCTTTAACCTCTGGCAAGTGAGATGTGCAAAGATGAAAAACTACTTTATATGCAGTAATACAAACTATCCAAGGGGAGAGAAACATGTGCATGTGCCTTGATCTTGAGTGAAGGCCTTCTTCTGTTTATCCTAAGAAAGCCACAGAATAAAGCATGAAAGAGCCACCTTCTATCTGGAAAAAAGAAAAGAAACTATTTGCATGTATAGCACACCATTATTCCTGAAAAGTTCAAAAATACTTTGACAGCTGTATTCAAGGATCATTTCAGTTACTACTGAAGCAACATGCAACTCAATACAGGGCAGTCCAGAAGCTGTTTTGTAATAAGATAACTCTGCATCATGAAAAATCATTACAGACATTAAAACAGCCTCACAGTCACATGTAAAGTAGCAGAAGTATTCTTATTACTTCCTTTGCAGACAGGGAACGTGAGTTAAAAAGCAATGGAAACAGTCCGAGACCACAGTCAGGGCTGCAGCTCAAAAACTGCCTGTTTCCAGACCAATGCATCCAACTTTCTTCTCATGTCCTTAACTGTTTCAGCTGAAACTGCAGCCTAGTGTTGCAGAACACAGCTATCATCTGTCATGTCCCATAGTACATCTAACTGTTTTTTCCTCACAATCCGACTATCTGAGAAATGCTGTTATACTCTGATGGCTAACAAAGTAACTGGATTGGGTTCCCAATGGGAATCTAGCAAAGTAGGGATTTGAATGTCTCATCCAGACCAAGGTGATGGTCTTCTCTTTGCTGCTATGGTTGGCTTATTGAAGGAGTATCATTCTAGGCTTGTTCTCCATTAACAGCACAGTTTTTTTTTTTTTTTTTGCACAAGTTTAGCAATGCTAAAGTCACCTTGATAAACACAAAGATTGGGATGATGAATTTACAGCCTAGCTAAAGGCAAGGACTGCAAAAGGACAGCCGTCTTGAAACTACATGAAAATATTCCATAACCACTCACTTGGACTTGGATAACCACCCACTAAACTGTGTGCATCTGTGCTATAAGCAGATGGAGGACCGCAACACAACAATACTGCTGCTGTGTGCAATTCATACCAGAACAATCATGAGTTGTAAACATTTGGTTGCAGTACCAGACAAGCTACATACAGTCTATATTATAAAAGCACAGTAGCAAAATTCAGGGGAACCCTTCCTACGGCAGCATAACCCAGGTTAGATACTCACTTGTCTTTCCCTCAACTTTCAGTTTCACACAGATGAAATATTACAGACCTCATGAACCATAGACCAAATCCTGTCTCAGCCTGACTGAGCATGCACTGTGTGGTCACACAGCAGGGCCAGCAAGGGTAGCGTTTTCTGTTCAGGGCGTTCTTACTGTGCCTCTACTTTGGGGCTGGAATTGGCTATTCCCTGTAATGGGAACTACTACGAAAAGGCTTTATATTGCAGCAATAATGCTTTCCTGCTTTTGCTCCTTTTTCACCAAGTGTAAACAGAAAAACTTTGTTGTTTCCCTGTGTACAGAGTAAACGTGAGTCGTCTTCCACCCACAGAAAAAAAGCTGTGAGAGCAGTGTTAAGTATTTTCAGCGAGTGATCTTTCCCATACCCAGAGCCAGGTCCTTTTCAGGGTGGTATGAAGACACTATCAGTTTAAACTCGTCAGTACTTTGGGAAGAAAGTTTGTGAATGGAAGCTCTAACACAACAGGATAACGTTGAGTACGGAGATACCTTGAGATTAGACGCTGAAGCAGGGTCAGAACCGCCAGTGTTCAAAGGCGGTTTTGTCTCAGGTAATAGCCATCTTCTAGCTGTGTTGCTGATGCCTAAGCCAGCCACCTCTCTTTGAGGCTTCTGCAGAAAGCCCTTTCGCTGCACCATGCTGGTGACAGACTTGACTTTGCCCAAACTGTAGAAACAAATTGCGAGTTAATGATTCACCCCCTTTAATACTTCAGCAAAGAACAACAAAATGAAAGAGCATGCAAAATCAGCTCACATGACTCTGTCCATTTTCCCCATGACTTTTACGGTTAGTGTTTCAGTGGTATTGCCTTCTCAATTCACATCTTACTGCTATACGGTTCTTTCACTATAGATGGCTTCTACTTTCAGCCATACGGGAGAAAATTTAGTCTTTTCCACACCTTTAGACTGTAATACCTTTTTCTGGTAACAAAGGAGGCAAAGTATATAGACAAGATTTATCATTTCCTTTAGATAATTTCAACAAAAAGCAACATCTTTCATTTCAAGACTTGTTAGTAAATCAGCCTGAATTCTCTTAAAGCGGATTACACAACTAGCAGAACACTTCTGGTAAGTTAAATCCCCATTTTTTCCTCTTGCAACCAGTGACACATCACATAGAAATCCACTGCAAGGAGGAACTTTTGGAGGATCAAAAAAATCCCAAAAGATATAACTTGCTTGAGAAATAACTTCTACCAGAGAGCCATTTTCCACTGAAAGTTTATTTTTCAGTGGAAACACACCTGTCTGAAAATATAAATAGTTCTCCTGGGGAATCCTGCTGCATAGTAAAGACTGCTCAGCTCCCAGTTCTCTGTTCTCTAGAGGCAAGATTCCCCGCATGACTGCAAATCTCATGGTGCACCCTTAGGGTGAAGCGGATCATCTGCTGCATGGGAATTCATCTGCTCCATCAGAGTAGAATGCACCATGAGATACAGTCTAACCACGGAACTCATCTGGCACTGC
This sequence comes from Struthio camelus, assembly GCF_040807025.1. NCBI lineage: Eukaryota > Metazoa > Chordata > Aves > Struthioniformes > Struthionidae > Struthio > Struthio camelus. The sequence goes on from NC_090963.1 coordinate 7,666,049, forward strand.
AAAATAATTAAATAATGAAGCTTTCTTTAGTCCAGTATGAAATGATCACTGGGGAGCGCTAGCAAAGATTTTTGTCTAGACAGAACTATCTTACAAACCTTGGTGTTTGCATGTAGGAGGCATGTCAGACCATTCACTTGGTTTTTGGTTCAAGTCTTTAGATTCTCCTCCCCAATAAATGCAATCATGGATTAATTCCGTCTGCAGCATTAACCACAATAATATTAATTGCTAACAATGACAGCAGTGACTTTACTGATGTAGAGCCTTTATTTATACTCCCGCATGTAAATATTGCGACAGTTGAGGCCCATCAAAAAATCTTAAGTTTTCAGAAAGCGTGATTTGCCTGTCTTGCCATTGCTGTGGTCTCTTCCATTTATTCACTTGCCTGTATTCTCATGAATGATTTATTCCTTCAGGTTAGGCTGCAGTTTCCTCTCACAAAGCCATCTCTTCCAGTAATACACGCCAGGCATAGCGTGAATGACACGTTCCTGGATGTCAGGAGCTATTGCTTGTTACCACTGAAACCTGATCAGATGCATCACTCCAAGGTACACTAAGTTAGGTAACACACTAGGGCCGCTCAGCAGCGGATCACATCAGGGAGTAAGCTAACACACACTAAGCATAAATAATGAGAATGAAGGTCTAACTTTAAGGTAGAGGGTTGGAAACCTGGAGTCCTGTACTCCAGTTTCAAATTGCTATAGGCTGACAAAGCATTACAGTAGTATTACTTAAGGGACTTAGTTCCTTACATAGCCAGTGGGGAGAAGTAGGTGCCTTTTGAAGGCTTCCAAGGGAACTCTCAGCCTTGAGGTATTCAAGGGTACCCACCTCTCTCCACTGGCTACATAGGAAGCTATGCCCGGACTGCAAGGCAGGTGCTTTCCACAGTGTGTTTAACCATCCTGGTCCCTAAGAGATCCAAATCGGAGAGCTGGCCAGTGCATGCTGTGACTCCTGCCCAGTTCATACATCTCAGTCCAGATAGGTTTCCTCACCTTAAAAACCAGAACATGGGGGAAACAAGGGAAGGGAAAGCATATGTGCTGTTGTATCCTGTCACTTTGCCAGGGGGTGGCTGGGACACTCCCAGGTCCCACAGTTCAGAAAGACTGAAAAATGAACCCACCTTCCCCTCTGACTACACAGGGGAGTTAGGCTCTTAAGAGGACACACAGAGCCACCTAGATCATACCTATACATTTACAGTACTCAGATGAAAAGTACCTATTCTAAAGAGAATACTTCATATTCACAGTGGATACTGCACACTAACACACAATCCACAGACAGGCAGGTACTGCTTTGCTTCTCCTGCAGAAACACGGCTATTACTGGAATGGAAACAGGCAGCTCTAACATCTTACCATAATCCTGCCTAGCAGGAGGAGGGGCAAGCCAGGGGATCCTTTGGTGTAGCCACTGCAAATTCCATCAGGAATTTAGGTTAGCAAAACGTAGTCACCTTAAGTGGAACTGTGACTAGACTCAGATCATCATGCTGACCTGGACTGAAGAATCATACTTCCCAGATATAACTGGCATTTCAGTCAGCACTTTGGAGGGACAGCCACTGCACTCAGTGCTCAGATCTGCTGTCAAGAATAAATACTTAATGATGACATTGCTGTCACTGGCAAGCTGACACACAGGCAAGCTTTATTCTTGGACCTGGCAAGTCAGGTCCCATTGCTGAATGTCTGTCATATGGATAAAGCGGGCATGGAGGACTGTAAATCTTTTTTTTAAAACATATCCCCTAGGGCCAACTTTTACTGGTTGCTTTAGGCAAAGTTTTATTCTTGCTACATTTACAAATGATTCAATAGGACCAGCTCTTTTTAGCTGTCCTTGGTGCTTGCAAAGTTTGGATATTTGCAGCAAGAGGGAGAGAGGGGATGTTGCAGCTGTTGTCTTGTCACAGCAGGTAAACTCCTCTACCCAGGGTAGCTAGTCAAGAGCAAATAAGCTATGCTCTCCAAAGGTTTCAGTAGCAAAGCAGCCAGCAGATTATACACAATAAGTCTAAGTGCTATAGCTTGCTTTTCTAATAAAAAGGATTTTGTAAGGTCTTATGAAGTGAGTATTTCAGATAGTTTGCACACAGAAAGTTCAGCAAAAGAATACAAAAGAAATGAACAATCTGTTTTTCAAAGAGACCTGAACAGGACTGAAAAATCCCTTAACCCCATATTCCCCTTCCTTCTGCCTAAGTTTCTTAGAACTTCATCTGAACCCATAAAAGATGCATTTCTAACAAAAGCTGCAGGTTCACTGGGCTGCTTTTCATTTTTGCTGTCTCCCTCTAATGACAAGGTTCTGTTCACTTTGTTCATATATCCATTACTGTGAGGGAAGATACACATTTGAAGCCATGGATATCAACACTGCTCAGTGAAAGCAAAGGTGACAAAACTTTGTTCTTGTCAACCCCCCAAACCTCTAACACCTTCCCCTTCCTTCACTCATGGATCTGCTAAAGCGCTGCACGTGACCGAGATTAAAGCCATTTCCCTGGATTAATGTGCTCCGCACACAGCGTTGTACAAAGGATTTATCCAAAGAACAATTAAAGCGCCTGGTCATTATCCCCTACATTCAAAATTTCTCAAAACAAAACAATTGAAAACAAGAGCAGAGAGGAACACTCAGTTACATTTCTGGGTGAGCAGAGGAACTCCGGCTGGTATGTAGAAACCAGGAACTCTAATGATCATTGCTATCTACTTGCAGGAATGCAGAGAAGGGAAAAGGTAGAAATGCATCTGTAAGAACTCTACTTTCTAGGCTTGTATCAAATATTCTAGAGAGAATGATGGAAGATTAAGACTGATGAGGAATTTGAGAACAGAAATCTAAAAGTTTGTTACTCTAGAGATGAGTGTGAAATAGGAATCAAAGGGAGAAGGAGCCTCCTCGCAGTTTGGTAGCTAACTTCAGCTAAATTTTGATGACTGTCATCTTTATTCATAGAGAGCTTTTATTTCCAAAAGCCCCAAAGTTTAAGAATACAAGCAGTGTAGTGCAGTGCACATTCGATAAACAAGCTATGACTGGGGGCAGCAGCAACTTTGCTGACTCCTGCAACAAGGAATTTCACATGCAAAAAAGACGGCAATACCCTGTTTATTCAAGCCAAGCAGGAAACATACCCTGGTAAATATTAGCTAAGACATAGTTGGGTTACCTTTGCTGATTTAAACTGAAAGGACTTTAAGTGCTGTATTATACAACTTGCTTTATATAATCTCCTCTACACAGTCTGTGACATACTTGCAGCATGTATATTCCACTTATACAGAAGGGAATTTTTCTCCTGGTGAAGCAAATCACACTTCAGTTGTGTGTGGGAGCAAGAAAGATTTGTTGATGGGAGAATTCCCTTTGTCATCCTGCCTGAAAAAGGATATAATTCTTCTGACTTTGATCTACCTGGAGGTAGCTTAAGCAGGGCTTATAAAACAGTCTCTGAAGAGGGCATGTAAGATTTAAGGAGTTAGAAAAAGAACAGTAGAATAAGTCTGGGGGTCTATTTTCAAGGCTGCAGCTTGAAGACCATGCTGATTAGCCCCCTCCCACCAACTCTGTGATCAACAGCTATTGAGTTGCCTGTCCAGATCCTTGGTTAAATGTCCAAAGACTTCTCCAGCAAAGGCTGGATCTGACTCCCTCTGTGCCATGTGGTAGCAAATTACTGTGACCCCTAGCATGAAATGACAGGTAGATTATAAATCAGAATTTGTCTTTGGATTTCTCCTGCCTCACCTCTATTCAGTAGGATGAGGAGCAAAAGCCTGCTGTAGCTCACCTGTGCAAAAGGTATGCGCGTGCCACTTAGGCACAGCATATGGCAATCTGGACATTTTGCGCACTTAGTGCCTCTATTCAGATACCTACAGTCAATGCTCACTACTTCAGAAAGGGAGAAATTACAGAATGCCAATGACAGCTGAAGTTGAACATTTCCGCCTAGTGAAAGAAATACAGGAGGTAAAAACTTAAATATTGGAAACCTTCTGGGAATGGTCTGTTGCACACAAATATTCTTTTTGCTCAAACCATACATTAACACAGACATTTAAAGCGCATCAAGAAAACAGAACTGGAGAATTGCTTAGAAAATGACCTCATTTCCCCTTCCTCAGGTATCTGCTTAAAGTTTAACCTTCGTTAACACCATCCACAGCCAATAAATTCAGCAGCAAAAGTTTAAAACAGTGAAAAGCTGCATTACACAAGTGACCTTCATTTTTTCTTCCCAGTTTTAACTGAGCGCAGAAGAGAAAGGAGGCTTCATTGTAAGAGCAGAAAGAATACAACTGCGAGACATAGAAACTAATCCATTCTCAGGGCTGCTGAGACAGACAAATGAAACATACCGCTGCCTTTACAAAGCATAGTTAATTCATATTTACATTCTTTCATCTTTGATAATTTAGTATTTGCCCTTTGATATGGGTTACCACACAGGGACTAGAGAAGACCTTTAGATAACTACGTCTAACAGAAGGATTTCTCTCTGCTTTAGCCAACTAAAACATTAAGTAGCTTCTCTCAGCTAGTCTATATGGCTGCAGGGTAAGTGAAAGACGTTGCCAAAGAACAGTTCATTCCTCCATAAAAACAAGCATGGTGACAAGCAGAGCCGCAGAGGGTGCACGTCCTTCCTCCACGGACAATTAGTAGGAGGCTGTACAATAACATTCCAATGGCTGAAGTTAAATGAGACAAATTTCACACTTAATGACTCACATCAGCATGTCTAATCCACCACATGCCTATGGATTATCCCCATTCTGCATATATGAAACAGGCTTAAGGGAACTAAGCAACTGTTCCCATAGGTGTTTAAGCACATCATTCTCACCGAAATCAAGTGAGAATTGGGCATTTTTACATTGATTTGAGCCCAAGCATTTCGCTCCTAGCCAAAAAAGGAAGCCTATCACGGGACAGCAACACGATACAGGGTTTCAGGTTAGTGGTGTAGTATCTTTAGCTTGGCAACTGCATTTTAGAGGCTGGATGAATTCATGCCATTTAATGTGCACCAGATCTCTGGAAGAGGTCTCTGGATCACTTACGATTGGCAAAATGCTGTTTTGTGGGGAGGTGGTGTTGAATACTCTTTCTAGTTGCTACCTCCCACTGACCAAAAAACATGAACTTTTTTACCATATACCTATATTTTACACAAGTAGCTATACTGCCATGGAGTTGATATGGAATACAGAAACCTGCTGTAAACACAAGAGGCTCAAATTCCCTTTCAAATCACTGCTACTGAGCTTATACATATACAGTAGCAGAAAAAACACAACAAACCACAAGCTGAAATCTTTCTCACTCCTCCCTAATTCTGCCAGGAGCAAAAGGGAAATTGTTTGTATTTGTGCAGGTGACACTACAGTCAGACTGCCACTCCATGCTCAAGCTTCTGCACCCTCTCCTTTGATATCCTACTTCGTTCCATAATGGAAAGTCTACAGGTTTATCTTTTCATCGGGTTTTTGGGCATAGGCGGTCCCAGTCCATAGTTTGCTAAAACCGAGCTGTATCACTGGGCACAATTTGGACGAGAGAATTACGAATTAAGCAATATAACAGCATTATACATAAGGATTAGGTGTGAGAATCAATTACTTTTCCTTCTGAGCCAGAAGGCTCCTAAAGGGAAAAGCCCGACAACCTGATGCAGCCCTAGCTCTTGTAATTCCCCTACCAGCAATGCACTGCCATCACTAAAGATCTATGCTTTCTCCTCCTAAAGTCTATGATAAAACTTCTGCAGAGTTGAGAACAAGACTGAAGCCTAAAGAGGGAGGCCCTAAATCAAATTTTTGCTACTCCAGAGCTCCAAAGCACCAGCATCGCAGAAAGAAATCATTCCTAAGAACATTTTTGTGTCACCTTCAATTGGGAAGGGCAGCATGCCAGTAAGGGAAAAGCAGTAAACAATTAAAGCCCCCCAGCACCTCCAAATCTGAGATGCAGTAGTCATGTACCAGCTCTTTCGAAAGAGATCATCATCCATAGCAGGTGCAGGTCCCTTGAAACGCATGGGTCTCTGGCTGGGGACACAATGTCCTTATAGATGCAGCAAATTCAGAATAGCCTGTGAGTCACCAGTGAGGCTATTATCCTTCATGTTCTTTATTTGTTTTTAAGCTGAAGCATTCTGCCCCTGAGAAATGTGATTATAGGACACAGCGAAATTTAGCTGCCTGAGAAGTATCTTATTCAACAATGGCTGAATAAATAAGAATACAGTGTACATTTTGGGGGCAAGTTAGTGCTGTGTGCTAATCTAACAAGTCTTCTCTGGCAGTGGAACATATCTTTTGCTTGTAGAGTGACCAACTCTGCCAGCAATCACTTCTTCCTCTAAGAACACTCCTAAGTTCTGGGTCAAAACCTGACCCTAGATCTGCCTGTGAACGTAGCAGGCAATCTTCAGCTCTACAACAGATCAACCTCTCCCTATGCCTGCGTGTCTGAGTACCTCCAAACCTGAGAAATTTCCAAAAGTGGATCTATTCAAATTCCAGTTTTAGCACATCATAGCATCTTCCTCATTAGTGACTCACATTCCTTGGGTCTCTTGTTAGCACTGCCACTCATAAGGGACAAAAAACAGGGACACAGAGCTAGAGTTGGTCCCTTTAAGGAAGGATTCCAAATTCTGACCCTTTTTTAGCATTACCTCTGGAGAGGAGGCATAATTCTCCCATTGAAGTTTAATCTTTTTTTAATTCAGACCTAAGAGTCCTATTCTAAATGCTTTTGGAATTTCAAAGTTTGAAACTCACACCTTCAAGCCCCATCTATGAATATGTTAAAAATAACTGCCTCGCCAGCTTAATGATGGCAAATTTCAAGATGCCTTCTGCATCTCCTCCCATTTCTTCTCAAGTTCACTGCCCACATTGCATCCAGGGTCTCCTAATGCTGATGTACAAACACATACACTTGCTTAGACAGGCACTGCTCCATCTTCTAAAAAGGCAGAAACCTCAAAACCCAACCACTCCCCACCTGCTTCCCTGATGTAGGTCTATGAAGAAATTACCTGCTTCTCTATGCCTCAGCTTATTCAAATGAGTAGGGTACAATATTAACAGCTGACTTATTCAAAGGAAGTTGTAAAGTCTAATAATTTGTTTCCAAAGTTTGCCTAGCAAACAGCAGTGATTATTTTCTGCTGGAATGCTCCTTAGGCAAGAATCTGTTAGTTGCCTCTGATACTGACTAAAACTTTTGCCCACTAGCTGAGGGAAAATATGCAAATGATATAACTTTTTCCTAAACAAGTGTCTTGAGACTTGGGCAGAATTTATTCCTTGCCTGCAGGAACAAATGAAACCTGTGTTACCCTTAATTTTTATTATTTCGCATTCTCCAGAACGCTGTCAGCAGAAGGAATGTTCAACTACCTCCGGAAACGCTTTACCAGCCACATCACAGAACGGAGCCGACGAAGAGCAAGGCTCGTCTCTAAAGATGGAAGGTGTAACATAGAGTTTGGCAACGTAGAAGAACAGTCAAGGTTCGTCTTTTTGATTGATATATGGACAACAATCCTGGATCTCAGATGGAGATACAAAATGACTATCTTCATTTCAGCATTCTTAGGCAGCTGGTTTCTATTTGGTCTCCTCTGGTACGTTGTGGCATACATACACAAAGACCTTCCAGAATTCAACCCTTCCATAAATCACACCCCCTGCGTTGAGAACATCAATGGCCTGACTTCGGCTTTCCTGTTCTCCTTAGAGACCCAAGTAACCATTGGTTATGGTTTCAGATGTGTCACAGAACAGTGCGTCACAGCCATCTTCCTGCTGATTTTCCAGTCTATCTTAGGGGTAATCATCAATTCTTTCATGTGTGGTGCCATCTTGGCCAAGATATCCAGGTCCAAAAAACGGGCTAAGACCATCACCTTCAGCAAGAATGCTGTCATCAGCAAGCGTGGTGGGAAGCTGTGCCTCCTTATTCGGGTGGCAAACCTCAGGAAAAGCCTGCTGATTGGAAGTCACATCTATGGGAAACTGCTGAAGACCACCATCACCCCAGAAGGAGAGACCATCATTTTAGACCAGGTCAACATAGAATTTGTAGTTGACGCTGGCAATGAGAACCTGTTCTTCATTTCCCCACTAACTATTTATCATGTCATAGATAAGAACAGCCCGTTCTTCCACATGGCAGCAGAAACCATTCTGCAGCAAGATTTTGAATTGGTGGTCTTCTTGGATGGCACTGTTGAAGCTACTAGTGCTACTTGTCAAGTAAGGACATCCTACATCCCAGAAGAGGTGCTCTGGGGTTATCGCTTTGCTCCCATTGTGTCCAAGACCAAAGAAGGGAAATACAGAGTAGACTTCCAGAACTTCAGCAAGACAGTGGCTGTGGAGACTCCCCACTGCGCCTTCTGTCTCTATAACGAGAAAGAAACCAAAGCTAAAGAGAAGAAAGGTTATGACAACCCTGGCTTTGTCATGTCAGAAGTTAGTGAAACCAGTGACACAAAAATGTAGTTCTGAATGTTCGCGTGATTTAACTTCCATCATAACGAAATCAATCTTGACAGGATTCATAACTTAGTAAAACAAGAGAAACATGCAGGTTCATTTTAATTCTAAAAGAGCATTTATCCTCTCAAAAGCCTTAAATCAGGATGAGCACAGTGATCTCCAGAATCCTATTTAACTACGCTAGAGATATATATTTCACAGAAGTTTATTTTTATACCTGTGGGTCATTTTATGAAGCTGCTAAGTTGGAACGTCCAACTCACTTAAGCTCCCAGAGGCATACAAGCCTGTTAAAAGGCCTGAAAAGATAGAAAAAAATTTAGGGCATGCTAAAGATACACAGCTGTTGGAATTAAAGAACAAAGGAAACAGAAGGCAAAATTCTCAAAAAACCTAAGAGACTTAAGAGCCAAAACCACAAAAAAGTATGTTTCTAATTGCCCAAGTCCTCTCTAAGAGCAGACTCCGGCTCCAGAACACTTAAGCACTTTTGAACATTTCAAAACTATCCCTTCTTTGAGGCTGGTACATCTACAAAAATGGAGCATTAATGGACGGTATGTGCTTAGAAAGCTAGTAGAGAAGACAGCTTCAGCCATACTGCTGCACCTAGAGTTGGTTAAAACACCTCTTCCGTGAAAGTTTTTGATTCCTTTCATGAAAAGGGAACTAAATGGAAAAGAAAAGTGAAAAAGAACAAGGAAAGGCACAAAGAGACCCACTATGCGAGAAGAGGAATTTTGTAGCTTCTTCCTAATTGTCTCACCTTATGGTGATTCTTTTTGCCATTTCTCCAGGGGCTGGCTACCTGTGAAGTCAGGAAGCATACGAAGAAAGAAGGCAAGCCACAGCAAGGAGATCCAAAATACACTGATTCTACCATGCATGGCAGAAAAATAATCTACTGGGAGGAGAAAGGAGGAAATTCCCTGGATGTATCTTTAGGAAAAAACACAAAGCAAATACAGATTCTCTTTTCTCTTTGAAGCACAGTCGTCTTAAAATAAAAATATTGCAAAGATACACAGATGCTTCCCATCAACAGTAGACTTCAGATTTAGTTCCAAATGGTTTGTCTCATCACAACAAAACGTGCTGTTCTACAGGAAACAAATTCTGCTCAGTGGTGTTAAATCAACTGAGTAGTGGTGAACATTTTCCTAGTTTGATTTTTTTAATGATATTTAAGTTTCAAAAGCGACAAGAAGCTTCAGCATTGAATTTCCACTTCCTAACAGCCTGGTTTTTTTCAATCGCTTCTTTTGCTGAGAGTTCAAATGACACACCATAGAGGGAGTTTTTCTGGGGAACTCTTTCCAGTGATGAATTGACTTCATTATTCTCAACATTATGGTAAAATGGAAGTGTTTAAATGATGCTGGACTGATTGGTTTTAAAAGAAAGGGAGAATTAGGCAGGCCAAACTGTAACAAGACAGTTATTTCGCGAATGAATGGAATGTGCGTGGAAATCAAAATCTTGGACACAGGAGCGCTCAGGTCTCAGTCCCAATCTAGTATCAACTCCATCAATGGGAAACAAATCATTACATTCATCAGATTTGCTATCTGTAAAATGGAATGTAAAGTACTTTGTGCAAAGAACAACGGTAAGAACAATTATGTCTCCAAAGGACTTTAAAAGCCAATTTTCAACTGTATCAATCTTTCCTCTTCTATGCACCGCTGCTGTACCCTTCTTCATTTCCAGATGGAAAGGTCAGCACAAAGTTGTTCTCATCATGCTGTGTCAGAATTACTAAAATGAATGCACTATGGTTGACTGCAGAGAATGCTAGAATTACCAGCTAAGATATTCAAGGTAATTCACAGATGCTGCCCAATAAGTTAAGTGTACTGTTTTTGCTGTCTTGCAAGTAACATTGGTATCTGTAAAGATGCTTTTACAGTCCTAATCACCGCAGCATCTGAGCCTCTCCAACCAGTAGACCATCTCACAGATTATCTGTTCGGAAGGACAGTTTTATTATCCTCGACTTACATATGGTGTACCAAAGCACAGAGTGAACAATTAGTCACCTACAGAAACCTTGGAGTCTGAGTTGTCCCAGGCCTGTCTGAACCAGAAGGCCACACTTCTTCCTCAGTTGCTACTACATGCCCTTTATTAAGCTTCCAGTACAGCCGCTCTGTGAATAACATCCATGGAAAGCAGAACTCAGGTATTCAAGAATTACAAGTTACACTCTTTACCCTTGGAAGAGAAGCACCAAGATGTCTCCTTACTGAAGTCAGGAAGACAGTCTCCCTTGTACAAGGAAAAGTGTAAATCACTAGCAAATCCATTCAAAGGCCCAACCCAGTCCTGCAATGAGGTGAAAGGAAAAAAACCCATTATCTTTAATAAAAGCTGGTTTGGGATGTTAAGGCTAGGAAGATAATCGAATACTACTTAGCACCTGTTCAAGAGCCAATGTACATCCCCCAGCTGAAAGGATCCCTAAACAGTGTGCTTTTAGTCACTGCCCTTGGAAAGCTGGCTCAAAGTCCTGAGCCTGTAAGTGCTTTATGACAGTTTTTCCATCCTTTTGCTCTATGTCACTACAGCACAAGTGTGAGGAGACTTTACTCCATGTCTAAGTCTTAAGCGGAACCGCAATTCAAATAAAAAGACGCTGATCTCATTGCAAGGATGATTTTCTGTTGTTCAGTCTCTTCTGAAGTTACACCTCCTTCAATAGCTATATTGCCTACAATGAGTTGGCACAATACAGGCAGGGCAATTGTATTTTTGCTTGTGTTTTGCTACTACAGAGGTAAGATCAGCTACTGCATGAACAGAGAAGATCAGGGTGACAAATCCCAAGCTGATGGGGCCATGGCTGAGCTATCAAGCTGTTACTTAGAGGGGGATCACATAGCGACCTAAATGGGAATCTAGAAATGAAACGCTCCTCCCACAAGGCTCCTACTGATTGTCACTTCAGGAAATGCTAGCTAGTGGTGCACCAAGCAGCAGATAGAGCACTTTAGTCAGACCCCAGCAGCAGGGGAACAATGAGTGGAATTTCCTCTTTCTGTCCAGAGAGGGCTGTTTGTCACCAGAGAGATAAAGTCCCAGGGCAGGGAAAAAAGGTTATCGGGAGACATGCTGCATACAGTGCCACTCAGGACAGACTCCATAGGAAATCTATTTTGGGGCCTGTCACCCCTACTGCCATTAAAAGAAAGTTCAGTTAAGAGGATGAAAATAAATTTAATCTCGCTGAGCAGAAGTGGCTGGAGAGAACCCACAAACTCGATACTGGAAAACAAAGACTCGTTTCTTTATGCTGCCCATGACAGCATTTCATTTTCACATCACCACAGCATTCTTGAAGCCTTTTGGTTCTCTCCTCCTTCTGTCTGTCCATTCTGCAGCAGCAACAATTAGCCCTTTTCATGGAGTGGAATAGGATGCACAGAAGCTAACAGCCTAGTCAAAACAAAAGACTGCTGTAGAGTTAGACTTCTGCTTGCCCCAAAAGGACTGATGCATGTCCACGCTAGATTACGTCAGTGAAGTTTTTCACACTTGCTACTACTAGTTTGGCTATATTGCTCAACTAGGATACCTTAGAAGACCTGCAGTCTCCACAGTGGTCTAACCACTGGACTTGGACCACTTGAGATCCTGATGACTTCACCACGAAAAGAAATCAGATCACGTACATCTTGAGAGATTAAGGCCTAAAGGCTTTAGCTATGAAAGTGCTAGCCAAGCTGCTAGGCTTGCAAATAACACATCTACACTAAACTTAAATTATCTTCTCATTTCACAAACATGTTTCTTCTACTGTATTTATTTTAAACATTCATTCAAGCTGTGCATAACATTTCAATCATTTTGAAATAGATTTGCCCTCCTGCCAGCAAATGAATAAGGCATCCTGCTGGCTGCTGGAGAAAGGGCCATGAATTAAAGTAACTGCTTTTAGTAAACTGACACATGCTAGTTAGCAGTCTCCACAAATTCTTTGGTAGTAACGGGTGGAAAGAGACTCCTAAACAACACTACTACTACAACCTCTGGCAAACTGTTTAGATACTCATAGTGACTTGCATTGTCAGAATGTGGCAGACCACTGCTAACCAGCACATAGCAACTGAGTAGCTTCTGCATGTACATACTTGTAAACTCAACTACTCACCCATAAACAAGTCAGTAGTGTACAAAGCCCCAACACGAATGGGGGCAGTTGAGGTGTCATATCCTCCTTCCTCTCCCCAGGCAGCAAACTGATGTGGTTATACTCATATGTGAACTCATCTGGGAAGAGCCTTTATTTCCCCCTCCCTTTCATTTTGCCCCCTTTGATTCACCCCCGCCTTGAACTGTCATGGTGCTGGCCCCAATTCATGTTCCCAGCAGAAGCAGAGCAAAACCACAGCACAATGCAAGGAACGTGAAGAGAGTTCCTGCCACAGTAGGGATATGGGGAACAGAGCAAGTTCTTACACCCTCCAGTAAAGCTGTGCCTGCAGGTTATTGCTGCAGCCTGGGGAACCTCTATGACAACACTGCCACGGGCCCTAAATCAAGCACAAACCTGTGACAATTCTGTTGTAATGAGAGCAAGGAAGGCTCAAGCCCTCTCTCCACAGTTGCTAGAATACACAATATGTTTCCTGAGGCCAAGTTGACATTCCTGTGGTGGAAGCATCTGCCTGGGGAAGCTTATGGCTTGAACAAACTCTGCTGCACAAGAAATAAATCCTCCCTGCTCCAGAGAGCTGAACAAGCAAGGGGAGGCTGGAAATCAAAGTCTCACTTCCCACCTCAATCTGCATATCGCATTACTAATCAACTAGCCAGCATGAAGCACAAAGTATTGAAGCCTTTGCTCCCCCGGGTGACTGCATTCCAAGCAAGCTCCGCAGCTCAAAGGCAGTTACTGCACTATTCTGTCACGACAGCCTACCACGAAGGCAGGCTGGGACGCTAGAGACCACGCAGGGGTGCTATCAGTCGGATCGGGAGCTCCACTAGTGTCTTCTGTCTTGCTGCCGCTGGATGGCACCCCTTACCTCCAGATCGACCAAACAGCCAGCTCACATCTCAGGCAACAACCCTAAACTTAACACTGGCAGTGCAGCAAACCTAACAGCGCTAACTATGGCAATCCTGAAAGAGCAAAGCAAGAATTTATTGGGACTGTTCCTTATTTTATTACACGAAGTTTAATGCATTTAGTGACTTATTTTTGGCATGAGCCCTGCTAGCTGGATATATTTAGCCACTTCACAGAAGCGCTGGGAGACTTAATTCACTGCAATGAATTCAAAGGTGATATGTAAGTGGAGGGTTGGGGGCTGTAAACATCATGTCTGTAGTGGCATCTAAAGCACCCTTAATCTAGGTGGAGCTGGAGTAGTAGGTGGAGTGGGTTAGTAGCAGCGAGGCTGGGTCTGGGGAGACCCATATACCATTTGCAACTCTGTTCTGCAACTTCAAGCAAGTTGCATTCCCCATTCAGAGCCTCAGTTTCCCCAGCTGTAAAAAAAACAACCAAACAGGCCACCTTGGGAAAGCTTTGAGTTCTAGCTCTGTGTTAGTTTTGCAATAGTGCCCAAAAGTGCCTTTCAGCTGAAGCCCCCGCTGATTTCCAAGTGTTTCTGGTATGTTGCAGAGCCTACGAAAACTTCACACAAAGGATCTGCTGCCACTGTCGCAATGTTTGCAAATCATTTTATCACTTGTCCAGCAGCTCGAATTATGGCTCTTTGTGCTCCTGTGCTGGGGACTTTACACACACAACCAAGAGAGGCGACCTGAGCCCATTAATCCCTACGGGGTTACTACTCCTCTGCACTGCTGCAGCCGAGAGCAGACCCCAGCCCTGAGCCATGCCAGGTTTCCACCACACTCCCACCCCAAACAGGACCCTCTCAGCCTTACAGCTGCCCTCGGCCACGTCCTTAAAGCACCTGAGAACTGGCACCTAACCCCCAACTCGGCACACCCCACGGGCCACGGGCTAAAACCCGCTTCCGGGGGCAGGCGGAGGCTGCGCAACAGCGACTTACCGGGGGCAGGACCGCGGGGCGGGGGAGGGGGGCGGCGGCGCCTCACGGCGGTTGGCGACCGTTACCTCAGGGGGCGGCCGAGGCGGGGGGAGGGGCGCTCGCGGGCAGCGCCGCGCGCAGGAACCCGCCCAATCGCGTGGCGCCCCTCGTGCGGGACCCCCCCCATCACGTGCCCCCCCCTCGTGCGGGACCCCCTCCCATCACGTGGCGCCCTCCCCCGCGCCGTGCAGCGCCCGCCCGGCGGCGCCCCCCAGCGGCGGCGAGCAGCGCCGGACGCTCCCGCCCGGTTCCCACGGCCCCAGCCCGGCCCAAGGCGCCTCACCGGGCTGCAGGGTGAGGGTTTGGGCTGCTGCCCCCCCCACCCCTTCCCCCCCGTCCCGGGCAAAAGGGTGCTGCCGGGCTGCTTTTAAACCACTCTGAGAGTTTCACATCACCCCCAAGCTGCAGGAGCTAGAGCTTTGCAGAGCACATCAAAGGCTTTGCAGTAGCATTCACCCTGAACAGAAGTGCCTCCGATTTTTAACTTATCACTGTGGTCTGTTAAGCTTGCAGGGCCACCGCAGGCAGGCTGAATCCCAACCAAACCATGCTCCTTCATAGCCTTCACACCCTGACTTGCCTTAGCAGGCACATCCTGCTGCCTCCTGCTCAGACCTCTCCACAGAGCCCCCACCACATCCCTATCTCCCTCCCAGCAGCCCAGGCCCAGGCACACTCCGATAGCTGAGCGCTCGTGGCCATGAGGGTTGCAGAAAGCCCAAGGGCGAGGCTGAGGTTATTTCAAATACCAGCTACCAAGAGTCATAGCACAACCTCCTCCAGCAGCCATATACAGACACTGAAAACAGACCTTGCACTCCACAAGGGCAGAAGATGCAGATCTTTCCCACACACAACTTGCACAGCAGCAGCCAAGGCAGGAGAGGCTTCACTGGCTTGTGGACAAGGCTCTACAGCAGCAGGGAAGGTAAAGCAGATCCAGCATCAGGCTTTACAGCTCCAGGAGACAAAGTTAACAAAAAGCCAAAGCAAATAACAACTTTGCAGCAGTTCCTGGAAAGGGAGAAGCAACTTCTTGTGCTGAAGAGCTGTGCATCAAACAGCCAGAGCCCCTGTACTTCTCTACCTTTAGCAAATATAATTTAAAATAAATACAGCTCTCCACCCCTTTCTGCCTGCTCCTTAGCCACATAGATAATGAGCAGCCAGGCCCACTCACACTACCTACCCCTGCTCACAAGAAACCCTGTTGCCTGCTTGGTGCAAGTATTTATACTGGCTGAAGTGGCTGCTCAGCTGCAAACACACCTGGCCGTCACTGACACACCTGCTTGCACCACATCTGGCTTTGGATGCAGCTCAGGTGCCAGTGCTGGTAAAAGAGGAGTAGTGGTTCAGTGAGAGATGTTGCTGGGGCAGGAAAAATAGCCTCCGAAGACTTCCCCCCCCCCCTTTACTTTTTTTCCCTTTTTAGTGGATTTAGTATTGGGGTCAGTTTGGTAGCCTTGGAGACTGAAAAGCTGAATTTGTCTATGTAGCAAGCGTAAAAAGAAAGCACGTCATGCTAACATCTCTCTCATCTGAGTTAGGAAATATGAAGAATGCGTAGCTCTGACTTCTTGCTATTGCTATTGCAGGATATAGGCATGGTCTAAAACTGTGTGGAGGGTATGGGAGCTCAGGGATCGGGGATCCAACCCTGATTTTTTCTCTTAGGTCTCTGTATGACCTTACGCAAGGATTTCTAACTTTTTTTCTAATGTGATAGAAAAGTCGGAGCTTTATTTGCAAGCATTTCTGCTTCTACAGATGAAAATCATAATACACAAATTACTTCTCTGTCTGACCTTAGGCAAGGATTTCTACCTCTTTTCTAACGTGATAGAAAAGTCTGAGCTTTGCTTCCAAGCAAAGCTTGTACAGATGAAAATCATAACACATAGGTTAAGTTATGCTAGGTACTGTGCAAACATATACAAATAGGGTCTCTGAAGAGAATGTATAAACTACAGTCTGTGCCTCTAGATTACAGCTCTAATTAGCACCAAATGGAGCAACAGTTAGTGTGATGTGGGGGTCTGCTCTGCTCAGAAGCAGGCTGGATTCTAACAAACTAATTTCACAGAGGTCATTAAACATACTATATCAGTATAGCAAAGCAGCTTGTAAAAAAGATCTATTGTAATAAAGTGAACCTAGCCCCTTTACCTAGAATTTGCAGACCAGTGGCTCTTTGCTTCTGACAGTAGGGGTAGGAAATAGCAGCTGGGCTCATCAGTGCTTTTGATATAAAGCTTCAGGCATAGTCATTTACCGTCACTGTGATTAGTAAAAATGCATGTGAAATATTATTATTCACATCATATGTTTGCACCAATAGAAGTTTCATGGCTAATATCCTACCCAGTTAATGTCTCATTAGGGCTGGAATTGTCTGAGATGTTTGCTGGGCATTTATATGATAAATACTCCCTTCTCTTTACTAACAGCAAGATGTCAGAATGGGCAAATACCTCTCCACTGAAATAATATTAAATGCATGTTAGAAATCCACGACTGTTTGGAAATTCAACATCAGGTCTGAAATATATAATTCTTTGATATATAAAATCAGTGAGCAAGTCTCCCAAGAGCTGATAGTGCCAGGTGCTTCTGAGGAAAGGTTGCCACTCATGTATGCGCAGGATGGGTTCTGTGAGCCTTTCTTTTTGGTCACGGCTTGCAGTCTACTTAAGTCCTGGCATATGAGGATTATAGATGGGAGTAATCTTAGATGCTTGACTTAAGAAAGACTTGACATCTCCTAGCATTAGGCATCTAATAAGTGCTTAAGCTAGGAGCTCCATCCTCTAGACTGTAAGGAGTGATTTAGTGGCTTTTTCAAAGTGTAATTGAAAGCAAAAATGTCTTAGGTGCTAAAGTTGATGCCTGTAATTAAGTAGTTAGAATACCTCCTGTTCTCCCTTTCCAAGTTCCTCTCATATGTGGACACAGTGACAAGTACATCTCAAAGGGAAAACTGTCACGAAGATCCCAGCCAAAGGAGCTTGAGTTTCGAGTCTGTAAAGCCATGGTTGCTTCTACTTTATAAGCTGCAGTATCTATGTACAGAAGGTGAAATAAAAAGCTAATTCCAGATTTGCATATTTAAGCTAGATCCTTTACAACGTTTGAACTTGGAATAGAACAGAAATCCTGGGTGAATAGTAGATCTCCAGAAATAAATAGCCAAATTCCCACTGATTTCAATGAGAACAGGGCTTTCCTGGTGAGGTTTGAATTCTGAGCTTCCATGCGGAGCAAAAGATTTTCTGCTGTCCCTGTTGACTCACAGCTCACAATCATGTGATCCCAACCATCTGTTTTATAAACTTTCTGATATAAGTCTGAAATACTTGAATTCAGTCTGACTTGTCCTCCTGGGAAAAGCAAAAAGTACTGTCAAATTCCTTGTTTATTTTCTCTCAGTTTGTCTCAGAAACTTGTGTTTGAGAGGGAGAAGATGCCCTCATCATCATCCCTCGAGCTTTCACCACTGCAAGGTCAGCCTGCTAGCTCGAGGTAGAAATGGGCTGCTTAGAGGTAGATAGGTTGCTTATCACTTGTTCTTAACCTGAGGAATTTAAATTAAGATCTTATGAAAATGCTAAAAAGTGCCTGGAAGGCATCTCACCAGTCTGAGGCTGTCTGGCACACTGGTATAACCTCTCCTTGCTCCAAGTTAGAGTCCGTGGGAACGCAGCCTGTAGTGGGTGGCAAACTCCATCTAAAGCTAAAATACTAGCAGAGATTAAAGTCAGCAAGCACTATGAAGAAAGAGTTCAAAGGAGATTGAAAGGACCTGATGCTGCTGATCACCTTCCATCTTCAAGCCGGCGTCCTTTAGGATCTTTCAAGCTGGACAGCCAGAAACAGATGCTTCTCAGATCGCTGGTTGTTTTCAAGTGTGTTTTCACCAAGGATCCTTCTAGCCAAACTTTGCTGTCAAAAACATCTTTGCACTCTGACAAACTTTATATTCTGCCTTGAGACATTTTTGTGCAAACTCAGTCTTCAAATTGTCCTTCAAATTTGCCTATTACTGGCAGATGGGCAGGCACGCTGTATTAAAAGCAAATACTCAATATTTCTATTGATGAGGCATAGCCAGAATGAATCCAGATCACGCTAAAGTGAAAAACAATATACAGAGATAAGCAACAAAACACACTCTTATGACTAAATTGAGCAGCTATGGTTGAATACACAAAGGGAACAGATCTGTGGTGGTTGAATGTACTATTTAATGTAGCTGCTTTTCAGAGCAAAGGCTTGCTAATCAAGCCTATGACCGCTATTGTACTAGAAACTTAGCAACAAAAGGTTGTGTGTGGAGGAAGGAAATGGTGTACTTGTGCAGTTATGCATTTCTAAGGGTTTATCAAATCTGTAGAAAGATCAAGCTATCTCTCAGGACCACCGTGCGTCTGCAAAAATACAGGAAGTGCCTTTGCCTGACCTTTATACACAATCAGAAGATTCCTTGGCAGGGCTTGTTTATGCAGCCTCTTACTCCGTCTCAGGAATGCTTTGGAGCACTGGCCTTCCCTGGGCTTTGGGGATAGGTGAGAAATATGAGCAGACAGGCAGCCTGGTACTATATGTCGCATTGAATATGCATGCTGTCACTGACTTGTTGAGGACCCTGAAGAGTGAATAATCAGAGAGACATTGGTTAGCTCAGTTGTGGCTGAGGGAGGCTGTGTGTGCTGGCACTCGGCATGGGGCTGTCCCTAGTCGCCGGAGCACTGGGCAAGGCTCTGCTCCCAGCTCGGCCACCATCCTTGTGCAAGACACTCCACCTCCCCGAGGTACAGCTACTCTATCACTTCTTTCTCTCTCTCTCTCTCTCTCCACATGGACAATAGATAGGTTTCCGATTTAGACATTTCAGTTAAGTACCTAAAATAAGCCTGATAAACGCAGGCTCCAGCGACGTAAATTTCCTTCAATAAGAGGTCGACAATGATGATGGTCACTCCTACTACTATGGAGATTCGTTGGTTTCCTTTTAGCTAAATTTAATTTAGAGGCAAAGTTCATGCTTTATCTGCAAGTATGAGAGGGGAGGGAGAGAGTGGGACAATATGATGCCTCAGAGAAGAAAACGACCATTTATTTTGTCACATTTTTTTACATCATACTCCTCATACAACAGCTTAATTGTAACACTTAATACATTTTTTAAAAAACACCAAGATTACTTGCAAAATTATATATATTTTAATATCCAAAAAGTACATTGCATATATATAGTAGCAAAAGCCCCATTTCCATGGGTAATTTCTTCATACTTCTTAAATTTTGCGATTATTGCAGTAATGTTACTTATAAACATCCCAAAAGCACTAAGACCTAAACTGATTAGCTTGATCTTATTTTTCCTTTTTGTTAAATAATGGCATCAGTGCTTCTGTTTAAAGTTATGAGCAGACTATAATGTTCTGGTTTTAGGCTCTCGTCCTGCAACTGGATGCACATAGACCAAATCTTGCACCCACACAGAGTCCCAGAGGTTATGTCTAGACTAGACGTTTGTGATCCTGTTAATTGGTTGCCAATTAATACTAGTTAGCTAATAGGTTGTACATGTAAGTCTACCCCCGCCTCGACATCTGTTCTAAAACGCAAATGCTTGCGGTTTAGCCTTCTGTTTATGGCACCAAACTGCCATTTGCAGCTCATCAAATTAACATCTGCAAAATTAGAAGGCTGAAAACTTTAAAATGTTTAAAATTTAAGTGAAAACACTTAGCAAAAGTTTTCAAAAGATGCACGAGAAATATCTGAGAATTTCTTTAAGTGGTCAAGATATTTCCAGAGTTTAAGATTCAATGAAAAATAATCACAAAATATTGAAAAAGTTGCTTTAAAGTGTTGATGCATGTTTTCAGTCAGCTTTAATACAAACATGTTAGCTAAATGAGGTTAATTGGCAGACAGTTTTGATGGGCTAGTACAAGAAAATGCTCTACTCTAGACAAACCCAGAGAAGTCTGGAAGGTTTCTGGTTAGTTTGGGGGTCATTTAAGGATCCAATTGCAGCACGGAGGCTATCTCCAACATATACATTACTCATGTCTTATTTTTTTAATTTTTTTTTTTAGTAAAAAGTACAAAGCTACAGCCCAAATGTACAGATTGAAAAGATGTACAAATTACATTAAAAAACAAAAACAACCCACAAACAACTGAGCTGATAGTAAAAAACAAACCTGCATTTGTGACCGAGGTCAACTCGTTTTATTTAATCTTTCTTTTAATACTGTGAGATATAGGGAAAAATAACTCTGCATAACTTATACAGTAATTTGCCTTCTGATTTGTTGACCCTTTGCATGACGGTCTGACAAACGCACAGCGTTCGCGAATCGGTAGCATTTAGCGATCCCTAAGACTCTGGCAGAGCTCAAGGGCCTGCTGTCATTTATTTCGCTTTACTCTTGCTTTCAAGGAATGTCTGTGCTTGACATTAGGTTACTTTATTTTGTTCTGGTCTCTGATGTTTCTGGAGTTAATACACAGTCTAATGAAGTTGTATAGTCTAGAAAAGTTCCTTCAATGCCCTTTACTTCTTAAAATATACATGTACATATATATATATATATATATATATATATATATATATATATATATATATGAATATATATATATATATATATATATATATATATATTTAATTTCCAGTTGGGTGAAACTCCTCATTTGCCTTAAAGCTAAGATTCCAGTTGCGGTCCCCTGCAGCCCAAGGTCCTCCTGACTTAATGGTCAAATTGCCTACCCTCTGCAAAGCGAGAAAAAAACCCATGTAGTCATCTTTTCCTATGACCCACTGTTGGATCTATGTCTTCTAAAAAGCCTTTGAATTCTTAAAAATTTCTGTGCTCACAATGCTAATAATCATTCCAGGTTATGGTGAACAATCTTCATAGTCAATTCCTACAGAGGACATAAGCATTAAAACCCAAAGAAAATGCAGAGTACTGGCCCAAAGAAGCATCCATCTCTCAGTTCAAGACACAAGAGGCAAAGTTACAAAAGTAAAAGGTTTGATCCAGGAATAACCAATATCCAGTTTTAATAATCCCCTAGAAAGGCCACAATTATCCATTAAGGGTCCCCCCGCAAAAAAATAAAAAATCCCAGAAGTAAAGAAAGTGTCCAACCAGACTGATAAAGGCCACTTGAAGATAAAAGCATCTAGTAATAGCTGCCCAAGTGTGGTGATACATGGGCGTTGGGATGGCGAGGGACATTGGGGTTTGGATAAATGCTTCCTGTAGGGGAGGTCCAATAAGGTGAGGCTGCTCCAAAGAAACTGGATGATGTGACAGGCATAGAGGAAGGGTGCGGGGGTACAAAGTTCACCTTCTGCTGGTGGGCATGGTAGGAAGGCATATAGGAGAGATCTGATGGATACTTGTATATCGAAGATTCAGTGGGATGAGGCTGAAGAGCCTGAGCAATGCCATGAAAGTCAAATTTGTAGGCATACCTTTTGCCATGCACTTTGGTCATAATGCTCTTATCATAGTAGTATCGGAGGGCTCGGCTCAGCTTGTCATAATTCATGTTGGGCTTGCTTTTGCGTTCTCCCCAGCGCCGTGCCACTTCATCAGGGTCCGTCATCTTGAATTCCCCATTGGTCCCTTCCCACGTGATACAGCTGGCATTGGAACTGTCCGACAGCAACTCGAGGAGGAACTGCCACAGCTGGATCTGCCCGCTCCCTGCAAGGAGCAAGCCAAAGAGGAAAGGAAATGACATTGTGTTTCCTGCTTAAAAGCAAAGACAAAGGCAGGAAACAGAAGGACTATCTCGATCTTTACTGGGAACTACTCCTTCAAGCCTTCGAAACTCTTACGTAGGAATGGATAAACTATTCCCAGCAAACAAGTTAGTCAACCCTTTGTTCTGTTTATGAGTTTGAGGTCAGATTAGATTTCATAATGGTCGCCTTTGGCCTTAAAAATCTTTGGGCTATTCATAAACAGGCTTTTTCTGAGCATACTGTTCTGCACAATTTTTCACTGAATGGCTGACATAGTATATTTTAACTCTTGATTGCTTACTGTTTACCAAGGATATTGTCTTGGATACCTACAGTTTCCTTTCCAGCTGAGCTGAGTTACATAAGATTATGTCTTCCCCAGACTAGGCGACTCCTAGTTTTATTCCATGTGGTTATACTAACAGCAAAGGTAAAGAACCTTATGGGGATGCTTCCTCACAAGCGTTCAGTCCCATTCCAGCAATAAACAGATTTGTCATCAATATCAATACAAAATGCCTACAGTTGTCATCCTCTAATGATGTAGTCCAGTTTTTTGAATCTCCGTGACTGCTCCGGAGCAGTATATTAGCTTGTTTAGTTCAAGTAAGATTTATTCAAAGTTTTTTCACAAAAGTCAGGGTCAGTCATCCTGCTGCGACTTTCAGAGTCGTTTTGTGCCCTCCTTTGCATTAATCCTTAGCTGGTATTGGAGAACTAACCTACCCTGCCAATCTGAGAGACTCAAATTCTAGTCCTGTATAAGGCTGTCCTTAGGGAATGCTAGTTTTGTGTAAGCACATTCAGGAAGGTGATTTCGTTCAGGTAAAGATGTTGCACGGCTTTCCTCACTTTACTGTAAGGATTTTTGTGGAAGCAGTTGTGAGACCACAAGTACTAAAACCAATGGCCCTGACAGCTTACCTAAATAGTGGAGGACAACAGCTACTCATCTAGTAGTCTGGAGCAGTAGATAACAAGAAAGCTAACTCCTCTGATAACAGAGGATTGCCTTCAAAATGGTGGTTTGAGTTTAAAGGTGAACTCACCTGGATTGGCAAGACGGCTACTAGTGGGCCCCAGGATTTGATAGGGATCTAAAATAATAATAATAAAAGAACAAAAGCTATTTTAACACATGTTTTATCAAAAAAGAAACAAAACTTCATTATTACTTATTCTGGAAATGTAAAAAATTTTTCACGTTCTTTCTTTACTTGTACTGCCTTTTTCTAGCATTAGGGGTCTGGAACAGTCCTGAGGTGTTCCTTATTTCTTTTTAAGCAAACAACCACCAATTAAATATGGAATCCAGAATGGCACAGTGGTTCTGGCAGTGGTTTCAGAGTGGCCCATTTTCAACGGTCATAATCTCTTTCGGACATATCCTACACATTTTGTGTGTCAACAAGAATGTTCAGTTGTGTGGAAAAAAAAAAACAGGTGTATGCTAGTATAGCAGTAACAAATCGGAAGTGAATATATTCCTCCTAATAAAAAGAGCTCGACAGCAGATGGGATTTTCAAATTCACTTGTTAACAATTCAGTTTGGTATCCACTGAGGTCAATGAAACACTCACCCAGCTCTCCCTTATTGAAGCAAACAGAGCATTAGACAAATGAGGGTAACAGGAGTTTTATCGCTGGCTCCAATGAGGCTGAGTGTTTCTTGAAAACCTCACAATGCATTTATTAGGAACGAATTCCTTCTCGTTTTGTGGGGCCTCCACAGCCCTAATCTCTACCCTTCTCTTTGCTTCTCTCTGTTTTTTGGTGATTTGGATCTATAGCATTTGCTCGTGGATTGAATTGATGCCAAAAGAACCAACCCCCTAAAAAAAAAAAAAGATAGAAAGCAGCTGTGCAAAGCAGAGAAGGTGGTATTTAGCTTTTCAAAAGCCCCTTGGGAAACTAGCAGGAAACATTACTGCTTGCTGTCCAACAGGGTTTGCTTTTCTTATTTGGACTGCTTTGACACTGGGGAAGCCCTGTTGATTCTAATTGGAGATACTTCCACTGAACATTGTTGCAACAGAGGTTTGGAGGTAAGAAGCAGACACGCCACCACCGCAGCACAAACAACTCCGTGCCCCAAACTGCATCAAGATCTATTACGCTGCATGTTGTGATGCTTCAAAGGAGATGCTAAAGCAACTGATGCTAGGCATTGCGTGTGACTCAGCTGAAACAAGGATGTTTCTTTTGAATGGGGAAGGACAACGCAGTAAAATAGAAACAGTTTGGAACAATTGCTGTCACTACTTGGTCACATTTGACTCATTATTCTGAGACTTCCCTGTAAGGCTCTGCTTTTTGTCCTACGCTCATGATTACTGCTGCTTGACACGTTTATCCTCCCAATCTAGTACAAATATAAATACTTAGCAAATGCAGTGGGGACACAACTAACAGTTACCTGGTTGGGGCCGTTGCTGTTCTGTTGTCTTATTCACATTTTGTGTCCCTGCAACAGGAGGGCCTGTAAAAACAGGAAAAGATCTTATATGTACAGGAACAGAAGAGAAGGAATGAACAGAGAACAAAATACATACAACACATACTGAACAGCAATAATACAGAGATTGCGATGGGAAATGTTTTCTCATCCTAAAAACTGATATATTTGAGATTTCACTGGATAATTATTAAAAATCTCATTATAACATAAAAAGTATGCAGTCTAGACAAGGAAAAATATTATGTAGATGTTTTATTCATTTTCCAGTTTTTGTTATAACTTAATGGATATCCTAATTTACATCCATGTTTTGAACAGAAAATTGGAAAAAAAATTAATGTATAAATTTTGACCCTCTTCCATGTTGGAACTTTTTCCGTATCTTTTAGAAATGGGAAAATTTTTTACATCAACCCTTTTATGCAAAAAGTTGTTTTTATCAATTGAAACACTTAGTTGAAAATATCATGGCCATGATCATGATTTCTATAAATCAGGTCAACGTTGACATCTGCTTCTCCTAGTCATGTAATTGCTGATAGCAGAAAGCTGTAACTCAAAGAATAGTCTTCACATTCAGAGTGCACATACTTCAGAAAGCTGCAAAGCAAATGAAATGTAATCTGACCACCTGGTTCTGCCACATTTATTCAAACCCTGTAGTATCTTGCTGAGAGCCAAACGTGCCCATCTTGCACTGCTGTACAGGGATATGCCCCAGCAGTGGAAGTAGGGGAAGAGTATGGCTTCATACCAGCTGCTTATGTTAACTAAATACAATCTCTAGAGGTAGGGAACCGATATTTCTAAGGAGAAGTCAGCTCATGACCCAGAGTCTACTGTGTACTCAGGGACACAATAATAAGAAAAAAACCTGTTGCATGAGTAGGGGCTCGTTCATTTAATAATCTCAAAGTAACTTAGTTATTAAGGGCCTGCTAGACTTCATATGTAGAATCTTACTTTCTCAAAAGTAGTAAGAAACCTTCAGAATCTGCCCAAGCTGTCTATATTTGTCCCTTAAAAAAAATTGCACCTCACTACAGGCTGGTGGATAACATGGAGTCTACCTTTGTATGGAGCATCCAGTCCTGGCCCCTTAATCAAATCCTGGAAGTGGTTTGTTCCACTGTAACAGCTGCTATCATCTTCAATACATGATTCAATTATAAAATAATCTGTGCTGATTTTTTTTCTTTTCACAATATAATTCTAGCTTTTTTATGTTATGGACTGTCCTCAAGTCTTCCACTGTTCTGCTGCTCATAACACAAGCCAGCCAAGCCCATCTTCTCCCACAGTCTCTCTTTCATTGCAGAATTTGTGATTCCCGTTGGGACAACTTACTTTTGGTGAGGCCAGAATTCATATTACTGCCCCATCCTGTTCTCCTGACTGCATCATAGGAGGGATCTAATGACAAAAGAGAACAGGCACAGAGGGGTTGAAATCAATTCTTCCCAGACAAACTTGCAAGAATCTAGCTTTGTTTCTTGGTCCCCCCAGCTTGGTAGTATACATAAACTATTGGTTTTCCTTCTCCCACATGTCCTATGCTCCCTTGGCCCCCTTACAAAGGCAAGGCCCTGCTGAATAGGCTGCAAACGCAGTGGTTTGGGACTTGTTTCCAGCACGACCCCAATCACACACCTTTGTGGCTAGGCTGGGCTCCCTCAGGCTTTCCTCCTGCTAGAGGTGACCTTGCCAGCCGTGGACCTTGCAGCAAGGGCATGAGGGCGTTTTGGGCAGTGCTCGAGCCTGGCATCTCTTGACCAGTGAAAAACCAGTCGTTACAGTCGATGGAGCTAACAGCACAACTCATCTCTCCCCAAAGCAGCCCCCATCCGCAAGACCTTCCCGGCTGCGCCGCCGGACAGGGGCGGCAGGAGGGCCGCTGCCCGTGGCCGCAGCGCTCCCCACGGAAAGCTCCGCGGGCACTTGCGCATTCCTCCAGCTCTGGGAAAGCCACTTCAGCTTTGAAATTACAGCCTTTCAGTCATCGGCACGGAAAGGAAAACAGAGGGGAGGGGAGGGGAAGAGAGGGAGAGAAAGAGGAGGAGGGAAGAGAGGGGAAAGGGGAAAAAAGAGCTCATTTAATGCGCCTGTTTTTATTTTTATTTTACTTTTTATTTGTGTGTGTGTGTATATATATTTTTTTTTTTTCTAGAAACCGCAAACCCCACTGCAAATAGATCAGACTGAAAAACAAACTGCTACGGTTTCAGCCTGGTACAAAGAGCGCGTCGGGCCATCTCTGCAGAGGGACAGGAGGCTGCAGCGGCGGCCCCGGGCAGGCGGGCCCTGGAAGGGAGCCGGTCGCCGCTCCCGTGGCCGGCCCTGGGAGCCGAGCTGGATGCTGGCTCGCAGCCTAGCGCTGCCGGGGTGCTCTGTGCCCAAGCTCAAGCCTCAGCAGTTGCCATCGTTGTAAATAAGCAAAGCTGTTATTTGCATGTGTGGCATTTTTCCTTGCCGGGAACCCATCGTGCAAACGCTGCCGCATCCGAGCGCACCCAGAGCTTGAGCTGCTGCTGACTGAGATCGGCACCAAACGGACGAGGCCTCAAGCAACCACTGGCTTTTCCCATGTCCCCTTTGCAGCCAGTCTCTGATTTTCATTTCTCCCCTGGGAAATCTTTCAGAAGTATTACAACTAGAGCTATTAGGGAAATGTTTTGGGAAATATTTTAAGGAAAAAAAAAAACAGTTCTGAATTGGGAGAGAAAGACAAAACCTCAGAAATGTCCACAGATCAAGGTGCTGATGTACATTTTGGGCTATCTCAACCAAAAATAGTTTTATCATTATGTAATTTTAAAGCAAAATGTCACTTACATGGTGATCCTTTGTTAAAAGTAGAGGTAGCAATTACTTTTCCAACAGAAGAATTCTTTCAGATTGAGGGGGAAAAATCCTTTCTAAAAAGTGGCAAAATTAACTTTGAAAATTTTCTTTTTTTTCTGATTTTTTTTTGGGGGGGTGTCAGAAAAGAGATCAGAGTTAATCAACTGCTAAAAATGGGTTGGTTGATTCAGACGCATCAGTATGTCTTGAGTAAACAAATAGGCCATCATCTGGATAGATGATCATCCTCCTCTTCCAGATGGAGAAACTTTGGCACAGAAGAGGACTCTGCTTTGCTCGCAGTGTCACAGAAAAAGAGTGTAAAATGCATCTCCTGAGGGTTTTTTTTACTATTAAGTGACACTATTATAATCAGATGTGCTGGCCAGGTGTGTATTGCAGTGCCTGCTTAGGCTTTAAAGGAGCAAGGCTTGGCCCTCCAGATGGATTTGGCTGAGCCTGTCCAAAATTATGTTCAAGTCATGAATCGTTCAGAAGCTCCCTGAATGGGTTCCCTTGTAGCGTACATTTTAGGTCTTAAAATGTCAGCCTAGAAGGATGGTATGCATGTGACTCAGCCCAGATTTAATCCAGATTTAATGCACCTCAGATGATTCCCTTTGCCTCACTTTTCCACATATAGGATGGATTAAAGGTACTTCTCTATCCCACTGGAGTAATGTGTGGGCATATATATGGGCGGCTGCACTTGTCCTGTTATGATGAGGCCTAGCTATGAGTATGACTGCAACGGTGAGAAGGGTTAAACAAGGCATTCAGCAACGCAGGCACTGCTATTGAAACAGTGTGTTCACTCAAACAGTGCAAGTTTCTAACGTTTTTCTCTCTCTCTCTTAAAAAAAAATCAAATTCACTAAGCTATTTTTGTTTTGCTTTCACAAAAATCTGTGCAACGTAAATGAACTACACCAGCCCTCCCGGCTTCCAGGCCCAGACTCTAAAGCTGAACGTGTTTAAAACAAAATGGAAAAGGCAGGGCCAGGGAACCTATCCAGAGACTCGAGTTTCTGCAAAAACAATATCGTTCTCAGGACCTGACGCCCAGTGGCTCGAAGAGATTCTACAGAACTCCAGCCAGACGGTTGGTTACAGGCAGAGTCTTATCTGTCATTAAAACCACTTGGATTTTACACCAAGACTTGCCGAGCTGGGGAAATTCAATTAAAAGATTTAGGCTGAGGTCCTCTTTGGGTGTAAATCAGCAAATAGCTACAGTGAAATTAGGGGCCAATTTATACTAGCTAAGGATCAGGTCCCTAAGTCTGTTTTAGACTTAAAAGGCCCAGTGGAACAACAGTCCTATGACAAATGTGTGTTCAAAACAAAATGGAATTAAAGAGCACAAAATAAATCATAGATGCTTTCAAGAAATGTCATTCTGCAGCTGTCTGGTTTATGTCCAGAAATTCCCCAGAATGAATGCATACTCTATTATGAGTAAGGTAAAGGATATTAATAACGCTTTGCACTTTCACAGCACCTTTCAACTAAGGATCTCACAGCTTTGCAAACTTTCACACTCATAGCACGCCTGGGAAGAAGGTTAAATATCATTTTATTTATTTACATGCATAAATGTACTTTCCTAAGGCTTTAGCTGCTTTTTCCAGATGAAGCGCCTTTCCCAGAAGTCGGACTGTGTGGAACAGAGCATGTAGCATTGGTCTCTGGACCTCCTCTAACCTTTGTCTGTACTTTCTCAGTCCAGGTCTCACCTCAGCTCCTGCCACCCACTATGCCATTTGGACTTTCTCATCCTCTGCTGGGTACCTCCCCTTTCAAAGCCTATTGATTCCCACGGAATCGGATGTAAATGTGAAATAACGCGACTGCTAGGCTATGCAGAAGGCTAGGAAAAGGCTCAGAGCATCTCAAAATCCCTGAGATCCCGACTGGGCCTTAGGCAGGTTGTCCTATAAAGTTCAGGAGATGAGCGTATTATCTGTGTCTCTGGAGTTTCTCCTTGTCAGACTGTCTGGTGCGACAGGGGGCCATAATGTAAGGGGGAAGTTGATGAGTGTGCCCCAGGGATCCCCTTGATGAGTTTGTGGGACATGGAGGAGGAGAAAGGCTGCATATTATACTGCATAAGTGTAGGAGTCACGTCATTGCAGTCAGGAAGATAAGGCAGGCTCTGCTGAACCACAGACCCACCTTTACCGATCCCTCTTCCCCATCTCCTTTTTCTCATCTCACAGCTTGAATATTAGTTTGCTCCTGTTCCCAAAACCTCTGGATCATATTTGGCCTAAATAACTTCATAGGCTCAAATACTGCCGTGGGCTAGGGTCAGATGGACAGTCACCCACAGGCTCATTTTCTAGGAAACCAGGTTTAAAATCCCCACACAGATTTTCACGCCACAATGAAAACCATCCCAGATGTCTTGCAGTCCTTTAAGCTTGAATGCAGTCCCATAAGCAAGACGTTAGTGAAGCTGTGTTTAAGATATGATATATTAGAAAGTAAATCCTCCCTCAAAAGCTTTAAAAAGTTTTTTTTTTTTTTTAATTTAAAAATAGTCTTTTATAAATCTTAAAGCTTAGGGTGGGGAGAGAGATGTGAGGGGGGTTCAGCTGTACAATAGGCTCACAGTGCCTGGCCTTCCTGAGCTGCTCAGTGAGTGCTGACAGCCCTTCATCCTGCTCTCCCCCTAGGAACCTTATTCAGTCAAACCAGATTCAGACACAAGTTTGTGCTACTAGCCCTGATAAGGCTTTCCAGGGGAAGGATGGCCATGGGACCTCTAATGTGTTTCAGGCCTCCTCGCTCTAGGATCGATACAGTGGGGCTGGCTCATGTATGGACTAAACACTTAATAGGCACTAGAGGAAGATCTTATCCAAAATACTATCTCTCTTGGCGTAGCAGCATCTAATTCCCAGTCAGGCTGGGAAGGAAAAACATGGCATATTGCAATCACTAGCAACAGCGGCAGCTCTTCTGCAGCCAAGCACCATCTGCTTTGTGAACGGCTGGAGCTCCCTGTCAAGGTGGGAAGTGACTGGTCTGAACATTGGCTCCCTCTGTCAGACCCCTGAGCAGTATCATGCAGGAGTTAATGCCGTAGCCATGGGACTGCATGTCCGAACTGAACAGGGTCCTGAAATGCCATACTCTCTGTAATACAGCAGTGTCCAGATGCTGAGCTATGCCTGTGCAACTACTATCCCCATCACACTTCCCATGCGAGGAGCCCTGGGAGGTATTAGAGAGGCACCTAAAAAGTGCTAGAAATCATGCTGTCACATATCACAGGCCAAATCCCAATGGGGGACTGCAGGGCTGAGCATGCTTGAAATCTCCCAGGAAGCCTTCGTCCCCCGAGATGGGATTTCTTCCTGGAGACGACTTTTGTAGAAGTTGTCTGGTAATACACGTATGCAGCAAACTCACAGGGGCACCTAGGTTTCCCAGCGTGGTAAGTGCTAAGCGATAGAAAGAACCCACTAATCCCTGCCTAACGGAGCTGATACGTCCAAAGAGATTAGTCAGACAAAAGATGGAGCGGGATAAGAGCTAAGCTGACTTGTCTTAAGTCATAGGGGCAGAGCTAGGAAGAAGATAAATGCAAGTCTCCCAAGTCCCAGCAGATCATCTAACAACTTACTTATGCTGCCTCTGTTTTCTTTTGAGACATACGGGCAGCCTCTGGCCAAGTCTGTCATGCTGTCTCAGCTGAATAATAAAAATGATAATAACTGTAGTCATTTTGTCATCTTCTTTTGGAGTCTTACCATGAGATCTTGGGGTGCTTTACAAAGAAGACCCAGTTTACATTATGAAAAGAACCTGAAATACAGAAGGAACTGCTCCTGAATACCCCATCTTATCTACTCTGAAAGACCATGGGGTCCATAGCTACAGTGGGTTAGGGAATGCAGGCATCTTATTTCCAGACAGGACTTGGCCTTACAGATTTCGGTGATGCAAATCAGGGGAAGGAGAAGGCTGCAAATTTGAAACGGGCAACGGGATCTATGAGATTCTTCATGCAGAACCCATTGTGGTTTTTGCAATGAGTCCTTCTGCTTCAGAAGGAAGAAAGATCCTGGCTTGGTGGCTGGAATTTAAATTAGCTTCTCTAAATAGGGAAAGCAGAACCAGGTGTCCTAGGGGAGCCAGACTTGTGATTAATCTAAGTGGTCACTTGGGGTCTATTTTGCAGCAAGTAGTTTAGAGAGAGAGAAAGGAGGGCATAGGACGTCTTTGCTTTTCCTCCTGAAGTGGGGTTGTGTGTGGTGGCTAGCACTGGCACTATTCGGGTATCTTGGAAAAGTCCCAGCCTAAGCACACGGGAACAAAAAAACACTAGTGCTGCAAACCAAACATGTAAGCGAGGCCTGCCAAACTTCCAAGCATCCAGCCCTCGCACTCCCATCATTTAACCTCCTGGAGTTCACATTGAAGAGGTGGGGTTGTGTTTAAAGCCAGTTGGAGAGAAGAATCCCAGACTGTGGGTTTCTGGAGGGGCAAGGAAGCCAAAGACACCTCCGACTCCTCCTAGAAACATTAGAGGCATTGTTTTAAATGACAGCAGCAAATATAAAGATTATAGACTCTTCCCAGGCCCCCTCTGGCTCAAAGGGTATGTACCAAATGCTCAATCCATACAGAACTGGAGAGCAGAATGGGATGTGAAGAGTCCTATGGCCTAGTTAAAACTGCTGTGAGAGATGGTTCACACCAATCAGTAATTCACTTCTCATAAGATTAGTCCTATGGTATGCCGAGGGAGGAATTATTATGAGTTACGGTTGCCTGAACTGCGTACACCGATGCCCTGGAATCTCACCCACAAAGCTGATTGTCTTGCAATGAATTACTTTTCAAATTACTATTTCTGCTAGTTATAAGAATTTCCAGCATGTAACCCCTATGTCGTGCTGTACGTCATTCACAACAAGTATTACGATGACTGTTCTCATGATTTTGTACGACTTTCCAGTACCTTCGAGCCCCTGCTTCAAGCTCACAATGTCCTGCTCCTCCTGCTAAAGCAAGCTACCACTAACATCAGCAGTACAGGGACCAGATGTAGAACTAAGTAATTCTAAGTCTCTCCAGTAAACACTTTGCACTAGCTGAGTGCCAAAATAATTGTAAACTACATCCACTTCAGCGTATCTGTTTTACTGCCACATTATTATACGATTTGATTACTTCACAATTTTTGAAAAACACATTTATCACCAAACATCTCTACATTGCTATTGATCTGTTTTACAGGTGAGGAACTGGCGCACAGAGATCAAAGTCCAGGCTTGTAACACACACACTGATTTTTTGACTCCAAGTCATCTCGAACAGAGTGAAACTGGCCTAAGTAACTTGTTGCATTTACTTAAGAAATCTGTGGCAGAGCATGGAAGTGAGGAACAGGTTTAACACGCTGACCACTGTGGAGGTAGCTGAGAGCCCTGAATCTGCATTGCTGTGCTTATGGAAAGGCAGAACGTAGCTATCAAACATTTCCAGTTTAACTCCTATTCTAGATCCAGTTTGGGGTTAAATTACCATGGCTCAGGCCCGCTTATAATTTCCAGCATCAGCCAGGGTCTGGAGTTGTGTGCGTGCACAAAGCTAGAATTTGGGATTTTCAGAGGGGATTCATTCAGCTTGCACAGCCTGAGGCATGCTTAGGGCATCTCTGATCCCTTCCGCAGCAGGTCACTCCTGCTTGTGCTCTCTGATCCCTCTCCCTCATCAGATGTCGCCTGGCAGGGTGACACGGAGGAGTTGCTACACACAGCAGTTCCAGAGCCTGCAGTGCTGCTCCCCCGCTCAGAGGAGTGCTCCTGCCTCCAAAACTTGGAGTCACTCCCTATTTGCTTTGGGCCATAGGCGACAGCCCCCAGTTGTGCGAGTGTGGCTAGAAAAACATCCCAGAGCCGTGCAGCGGTGGAACTTCCTGATTCATGTCTGAGTTGCCCTGTGCAAAGCTTACAAAGACACATTATGAAGAAAAGGAGGAAGTACTGAGAATTTTTTTGTTGTTGCTTTTTTTAATATCGGCAGCAGAAGTCCCGATGCACAGGCCATGATGAAGACTGAAGTATGTGCCCTAAGAATCCCTCCCAAAGCCTGCTTTGAAAGGCAAACAGTCACTTTTCAATTAGCACGCGCAGTCACATACACGTTACTGAGACGTACAGTCCTGCGTGCACGAATCGCCACACGTCTGCGCGTGCGTGCATGCAGACAGGCGTGCTCCTGTGCAGAGATGCAGACAAACAACTTGCATATCCTGAAAGGCAAGTTGCTGAACACCCGTTCACACCTGTATACTCGCACTCATCCAAAAGAGAAACATATACCAATAACTGTGTGCGCAAATATGCAAACAGCACCGTGTAGTCCCAGAAACAGGAGAAAACCCAGCACGTTTGCAGCATACGCTTATTGAAAAAGACACAAACACAAATGGAGAAGTAAGGAGAAAGAAAGGCGTATTCATGGAGAAAAAAGCTAGACGCAGCAATACACACATGAGAAAAGGGAAGAGAAGACACACATGCGCACACTTTGCAGCTAGCGTTTTTACAGCGGTTGCCCATTTAACCCATTATCAAGAAACAAATTTACTCTTGTCTTAGGAAACAGCCAAAGTGGTTCCAAGAGCTTTTCAAAGGAGGGACTGCACCCCAGCAAATGTGTAACCCACACACACATGTGCAATAACATTGCTTGCAGTGCACCCTAGGCAAAAAAATAATAGCTCTTTTGCTGGGAGAAAAGGAAGGATAATGGTTACTTAGAAAGTGCTCCAGACAAGCTGTCAGGTTGAATTCAGAGAACTGGAGTCTACTCTGGGACAGCGCTGGCTCAGGGTGATCCCTTGTGAGTTGGGTTTCCTGCCTGCTACAGCTTAAAGACAACGATTCTTTGTTTCCAGTTTTTCTGGTGAAAAAACACACGGCTGCCTCCGAAGAGGGTCAGGGAGAAAGCAGACAAAACACTAACTCTGGAATTTCAAAGGAAAACAATTAAAAAAAAGGAAGAAAAAAGAAAAAACCAAGAGCGCTAGCTACTGTCTCTCCTGAAATCATAAATCCTCGGGTTGGCCACACAGTCGCAATATCAAGAAACACCAAAAAAGCTGCTACAGAGCTAAATATGGATAAGGGATATTTCATCACCAGGCACACAAATATCATCAACAAATGTTGCCGCATGTTCAGGCCAGTCAGAGGGCATGAAGCTGCTTTCTGACATGAATAAGACCAGAGGGCTTATAACCTTTTCTGCGAATGAGGGGCCTTGCCGAAACGCTGGAAAGAGCAGTTTACTAGAAGTGGTCAATCTTTTTCAAATGACAACCTCTTAGAACTGAAAAATGGCCTTTTTAAGAGAGGAGTTTTATGCAGGAATTTGAGGCTGTTTTCCTGTGGGAACCAAGCTTATGCAATCCTGCTGCTCGCGTGTCTGTTTTACCCTCTCTCACCAACCCCCAAAGCTTTTGAACCTGTCACCTGGTTGCCACCAAATCTGACAAGGTGGAGAGGTGGTGGGGGGGAGGTTAGTGAGTTCCTGCCAGTTTAAAGGAAACTGCTGGGGAAAGGGGAGAGAGCTTGCAGCCCCTGACTGGGAGAAAAACAGCAGCCTGATCTCATATTTTATTAGATATCGGAGAATCTGCATGAGGGAGAGCTTATTAATGCTCTAACATCAGGAGAGTCTTTCTTTAGGAGCTCACACCAAACATGGGTTACAAACCAAAGCAAACCAGGCTACTTTTGTTTCAGTGCTCACTGCTTTGTTTATCTTTTAATTTGCCAACTTGGAGCAAAACATGGAAGCAAATACACCTTATACCCAAGCAAACAACCTTATTGTTCACATGAATGCTTTTGTAACGCCTAACAGCTACTAGCTCTCATTACCAAGACTAAATCCTTAAAACTAGTCTCCTACATCTGTATTCATGTATTGACATACAACTCTCTCCCTTCCTTCTCTGAAATCCCAGGTTGTGCATCAGCCTTTCCTGTGTCCTTTTGCAAAGGCAGATAGTTGCTTGTATTTAGGCTGGATTTACGAGGCTTTGGGCTATCTCTGATCTACCACTATTCTAAGCCGATTACATTGCCTTAGGCTGAGACTAAAGTATGAAGGGGACAATGCTGGAGAAGGATGAAGACTCCTGCTGTGTGCAGCATTTTAAACAAGACAATATGTAACCTGCAATCAGCCAAACAGCCAATCGCTCCACTAAATTCTTGCACACAACACATTGCTATGGCTCTTACCAGCCAAGCCTTCCTTCATCCTGTGCTGACAACTCGCTGCTCAAATACCCACCTAACTGTTAATCTACATATATGGCGATGTGTTACATATACAACACCAGATACATACACATGTTTGCTTAGACATATGCAATTTTGCACATCAACATGTAACAATTCTGCCTGTTTGGAAATGGACGGCACTGTCCTGCTAAGAGCTGCTCAGCACTTGGCTTCCGCTCCTTTACACCATTTAGGCTTGTGTATTAAACATGCGAGTTATGCAGACCCAGATATGCTTAAAAATAAGC
Organism: Struthio camelus; assembly: GCF_040807025.1. Taxonomy (NCBI): domain Eukaryota; kingdom Metazoa; phylum Chordata; class Aves; order Struthioniformes; family Struthionidae; genus Struthio; species Struthio camelus. The sequence goes on from NC_090963.1 coordinate 7,702,294, forward strand.
ATGGACTTAAAAAGTGTGTTGGACTGAGGCCAGAATGCTCACAACCATACAGGACACGGCACTTTGGCCTTCAAAATGCTCTTGTATGTGAATAACTTTCCGTTTCCCTGCGGAAACCTTCTTCAATGACACCATTCTGAAGGCGAGCAATTTAAAATCTCCGTGGACTTGTGCAGATAATGTAGTCTCAGATTCTCCTCCTGTGTCTCCAGTACCTACAGTAGGTCAGTCATTTCTCCAAACAGTCATGGAAAATGAAACAGACCATCTCTCCAGTAGAGCCCTGGGAGTGGGACACAAATCTTTCCATTCAGCAATGAGAGCAACCTCATTTCATTTTCCAGAAAATTGTTCTCTAGCCAAAAAATACTGGTGATTTTCATTAGAGCAATTTATTTCTCAAAGGCAGCTGAAGACAATTTGTACCAATGACGCTAAATACCATACTTTTGAGTGTTTATGAGGCTGAGGAGCAAAGCAGCTCAGGCAGCAACGAGAGCGCTTTGAACACCACAGAAGGATTCTACCTGTATGATCTGAGAACAAAACGAATATGTTTTGTGCACCAACTGTCCACATTTACAGTATCTGCTACTGCCACGAAAGCGCTTTAACTCTCCTGAAGTAGTGCGTCAGGTTCTTCTGGCATGTAGAGCTGGCATTGCAGAAGAGAAGTGAGAGGGAGAGAAAATGGAAAGAAAAGGGGGGTAAAGTCTCCAGCTGCAGCTAACCAAGATGGTTCTGCTGTCTCCAGAGCCATGATATGAAACCCTGTCCTGGCTACTACCCTCACCAACTTCCCTCTGGTGCTCTGCACCCGGAGCAGCTACACGGCAGTCTGGGCTAAAGCACAGACTATTGCTCCCGGGTGATGCTGTCACTGCTGCAGCTACAGAACATGCCCTGCTGTGTCACGCAACAGACTGGGGAGAGGGCAGCAGCCACAGGCTGCATCCATCGCAGCCTCCGAAACACGTGCATCTGTCCGTGCTGCAACTGTACCTTTTTTTGCCATGTAGATTGTTTTTTATAGTATGCAGATGGACTATGATTCATAAAGCATAGTGAAACCATATGCAAATAGCATATAGCATTCCCCTGGAATTTGCAAAATTACAACAAACAGGTTATTTGTATTTGTTATGCGATCTTAAGAGAATGTGTAAGAAAAATTACAGTAGGAGTGGAGAAAATAGTATTTTTTTTCCTGTCCCTGACATGTATTATATTGTTCCATCATGCCCTCCTGCTCTCCTTTAGAATCCTCAAGGAGAAGTGGTTAGAAAAATTTGCCTGTTTTCATTTCATAGGGGGAGAAGAAGAAAATAAATTTACACAATTAATAGATTAAAGATGCATTAACATAAAAATCACATTTAATCTTCTGAGGAGCTAAGGAGACAATAAAATATCTTAGGAAAAAATATATGATTTTTAACCTAAAATTCCTCTTTCAAAGGAACACCATCATCTCAGGACCCATGAAAAGACTTAAAAGGAAGCAAGGAAAATCTTGTTGTTTAACAGGCTAGACGAGGCTAAGGAATTCCAAGTCCAGTTTTATGTCCATCAGAAATTTTTTGAGTGATACTGGACAATCACTTAGCTCTGCCCCCCAATTCCTTATCTGCGAGCCTGTGATGTTCACATGTTTTTTTATCCTGCCATCTTATCTCACCAATAATATCTGGAGCATGAATCAGTTTCAGCAGGTTGACATGGGTCACCATATCCTAGAACAGCATGCAAATGCTAAATGAATGCAGAGGTAATTTCTGCATTGTAGGAAAAGATGGAAGAGGACTACATGGGATTTCAACATTTCTCTGCTATTTCTTAATTTTTATTTGTATATCCCATGGGTATGTATAGTCCTTTATTGACAGATGATGAACATACCACATAAACTAAAAATGCCTCGCTGACAGAAATCAAATGCAAGTTTCTATCAGCTGCACTACAGAAACACACTTGAGGGCAGTAAAAGTGGAGGGAAAGGGAAAAACATTTTTTCCCTCAAATTTCTTTCTGCTTGAGTGACTCTAGGCCCAACTTGCAAAGATAACAAGTATAAAAAATTTCAGAGGAGTGCAATTTTACCCAGAGCATTTCTCTTTAATAAAAATCTCAGCTTTCTTCCCTTTTTTTAAGCAAGCACCTGGCCTGAGACAGAAAGAGCACGGTCTTGGATGTGTGCGTATGTTTATGAGGGAAATAGAGGGGCAGCACGTGCATGTATGTCTGCTTTATTCAAATAGGACCTAGCCAAGCTTTTATTAATTTTAAATAGATGACTGTGAGCACAGGAAGAGTCAGTGACAGAAAAGCCTCAATGGCTTTGTCTCTGTAATGTTCTATGTTTTATCAACTAACGCCTGTCTTGGAGAGAGAGAGAGAGAGCAGCATGCTAGGGAACAGACAGCTCAAGTGGATGGTTATAGGTTGGACAAAAGGAGCTGCTGCAAAAAGCAGCACTGATATTGTGTCCAGGGTCCAAAACAGATGCTGGAGATGAAATGCAGCATGGTGCAGCGAGAGAAGTGCTGACTCCGAGAGCACTGCTGGTCAATGAAGCAGCCAGACGCACCATGCAGAAGCTTGTTAGATGTGTGATCGCAGTTTGCTGTAGCCTTTCAGGGAAATAGGGGTTTTGTCCCTCTCTCCAGCTGCTTAAATAGAAGACTTTTTGCCTTCTCCCACTACCCACTGAAATACAAACTTGTGGCTCATCAGTGAAACCATGTTGTCCTAAAAATGTTTACTGCTAGGCAAAAATCCTGTCTCAGAACAAGAGCAGGATGCTTCTAGGTGGATTATCTCATGCATGAGATTTCAAACTTTTCACTAAAGTTTTTCAAATGGAAGAGCTGAACCCTGTTCAGTGAATGAAACCAATGTTCCTGTGGTTACAGTAGGGGAAGGACAACCAAACTCAAGGTTCCTAATCCTAGGCACCGTGAAAGCAAGTTATAGTGCATAGGACAGGATTTCTGATCTTCAACTCGCTAGTTGTTCTTTATCAAGACAACTATCTCTCTGTGACTTACTTATCTAGATAAGGGATGTGCATCATACCCATCACACCAACTCTCATAATTTTATCATGACCGAGAATCCAGGTTTTCATTAAAAACAAGAAAAAAGAAAAAGACTATAGCTGCAGAAGAAAACTTGAAAAAACTGACTGAAGGACATACAAATGCAAATGACTCAAAAGCCTCAAGAAAGTGGGTGACTAACTTTTAAACCTCAAAGTTTTTAATCCCCATCTACATGATCTGTGAATCTTCAGAATTTCTAATGGCAGAAAAACTGCTGTAACTGAATGATATTTTGAAGACAAGGATTAAAGGTTCAGGCCTATATCTTAATCCTTTTGTTCTTTAGTTAGAAACTCATAAATGTTTTATTCCTAAATTTCATTAGTGGCAAAAACAGTTGTAGCAGATGCCAGAGCTGTCAACAGCAGATCTTGTCTCCGCACAGACAAGCGCTACCTGGAAGTGGCTTGAGTACCACTAATTATATACATGGCAAAGAGGAGACATCCCAAAGCAGTGGAGGGAACCTCTCTTCCTCTCCTCCTCCAACACCCCATTTTCTTCTTTCAATAACTGAATCATTGCAGGACCTCTGGAAATAAAAGAACTCAGTGTAGTGAGCACCTTTTTATGGCCCACAGTGCCAGCCAGCAGCCAGGTCTCTGTGTGCCAAAGGGTTATTGACAGGATAAGAGAATACACTTATAAAGGTGCATTCAGCCTACAAGCATGGTATCTCTGTGTACGCTGATGAGGCAAAGAGCAAACACTACATCTGTAGCTTAGAAAAGGCCCTACGTACATTTAAAAAAAAAAAAGAATGTTATGAAAAGAAATTGTAATTAGATTCAAGCTTTTTTACTGATAGCAAGATGTAATTAATAGCCTGCCAGGGAGGCCTGTGTATTTTAAAAGAGCACCTAAGTAACGCAACAAAATAAGATGATACAGGTTAAAATAGTAAAAAAGAGTCCAGCACTGTACCAAGTCTTTCTTAGCTCCCAGTCTGAGTTTTTAGCAGGATACTTGGGCTCATTGAGAAGACTCTGCAAGCCTTTTGTTCAACACAAGCGTATGGAACATATCAAAGCCCTTACTGGATGTTGATACAATTTTGATAAACGAATACTCATACACTAGAGAAACAGAAAAAAGTGGGGGAGGGAATTGCTTTGGGGGAACCAAAAACAAATCACAGAATTTCCATTGGCCAAAAAGAAAAGTCTCAAAAATTTTATTTTGGGTCAACTTAAAGGTTTAAATTATTTTAAAGTCTTAAATAAACATGCTAAATTTGGGAATCAACTGTTATTTGAAAAGAAAAGTCAAAATGTTCCAAAATGAAAGCGTCAAAAAGATATAATTGGCCACCTTCTCTGTTCGTTGAAACTACCTGCCAGATTCATTAATTGTTTTTGAAGACCTAAGTGACTTTTATTCAGTAATGTAATTTATTGTGAGAAAATTTTATCCTGCTTAACTACAAACTCACTTAGAGAGAAATACTGTCTCAGTCCTTCCTATGTGGAATATATGAGATTTAAATTGTTTCACATAAAGAACAAAGCATGCAATCAGTTCATCAACTCAGTAATACATAAGTGTAAAAACGACAAATTTATATCTTGCGCAACAGTATTGGATGGCAAAAGCATATATGTGGATTTCTGCATGAATGGTGCTGCAAATTGTGAATTATTCCATTTTAACCATGCTGTCCATGAATAAGAGATCATGCCATTTTCGTGCCAATGATATTAAAAAAAAAAACCAAACCTTCTTTTAACCCAATCAAAAACATTCTGAGAACAGAGGAAGCCAGCGCATTTGTATACAAAAGACTGACCTTCTTTGGTGGCAAGACGTGAGGAAGCTTCTGTGTGGGATGGAGTATTGTAGACCAGCAATGAGCTACCTGTAATTCAAAGAAAAGGGGTTACTGCAGTTTGAATGTAGTCTGCTAGTGGGGGAACAAAGCATGTAGGCAGAAAATGCTGTCCCTAGGATGTAAATACCAAATTTTTCACGCAGTTGGGCACACAATTTCCATGGTGGACACAAAGTTGTTCTTAAAGTGTGGTAGCCATATGTCACACACGTGCTACTGAGTGTAGACCAATGAAGAAAGTTTTAACCTGCATCAGGTGTCCAAGTAGGAGCTGAATTCTTTAGGAAATCTTACTCTGACTGCGCCTCCTCATGCCCTGGTTATCCTGATTTCTGATCCCTTATGGAAATCTGTTCTTCAGCGAATGCATCATTACATACACCCGGTCAGCAGGGTTTCCTATGCCTTCTAATAACCACTACATGACATGGCTCAGAAGGCTCTGCCATTTCTATATCTAGACTATTGGATGTCTCTCTTTCTCCTTTTGGTTTGCTTGTTGGCACTGTCAGCCCTTTGCAGCATGGACTCTCTCTTTACATAGACAGGAAGAGACCAGAAGACCTGAGTTCTGTTCCTTGCCAGCAGGACTTACTTGGTGACCCTCCCCTCTTTCCGACTATTTCTCCACTTGCAAATCAAAATGAAGACATTTGCTTCCTTCATAGAGTGCTTTGAGGTCCTCTGTTGAAAGCTGCTATAAAAAGGTAAGGTTGTATACTACATTTATGCAGATACAACACCTGTCACACCTGAGTGTCTAGAGATTACTATGGCATAGATTGTATTACAGGATGAGGAAGAAGCTTTCCTCTTTGCTAGCTGTGATAGAGAAATTTCCTGTTTGAGGAACATACAGTAGAAATGCCACAAATTGCATTGTCAGGATCCAAACATTTTTAGTGGCGCATGCTTGGTTTTGGTCTTACAGCTGCACAAATCTGATCAGTATTCCAGCATCTCTCCTGATCTGTGGGGTTTGACAGCAGCTTTCTTGATTCAGGGGGGCCTTTCGAGCCAGCCCCATCTTGAAACAAAAGTATTGCAGAGGAACACCAAGAAGAACCCATTGGAAGGGTTTCTGCTTTGTACTATCTACAGTGGAAATGTTTCTTTCTAAGCATTTCACTTTGATTCCCCTGCAAACTCCTCTGGAAACAGAGGGAGAGGCCCTGTGAGCTCTTGGAAGCCAGCATGTAATACACATTTCATGGTTGTCTAGTTATATGTATTTACCCTACATAATCTTGTGGGCTCACTTTTCACACAGATCTTTGAAAGTTTCCACTGCATGAGGTGGTGACATTTGTAATGAGGCCAAGGGCTTTTTCCAGTAAGGACTGATGATGTAAACTGGAGCAGGGCAGCTATCTTGGCATGGATGGGTATCGATGAGAAGTGCTCTTACAGACACTTTCTGTCGTTCATGCCTACACATCCCTCTGTTCAGGGAGATTCTGTACCGTTTAAGGTACTTCATAAACCTGGTCCTAAGCAAAGCACAGCAAACTGTAGCTTTCTGTGCGTGATGTGCTGCCCCTGAACATCCCCAGACTCTATGGCAGGACTAAGAATACTGCTTTTGCAGGCACTATCATACTAACTGATCAGGATCCTGCGACTAAGCTACACAGTCTCCATATTCCTCTAATTCACATGATCCCAAATAGCACTAACCTCACCTACCCCTCAGTAGTATTCACAGTATGTCTTGCTGTCCTGTGAGAGCTGAGGATTAAGCAGTTGCCTGTCAGAAGTAATAGCTATTGCAGGTGCTGGCTTTAATTAGCCCTGCGTTTGTATGGATTTCTTTTATTTCCCCAACACAAACAAAACCAAAGATGTGCACAAACCAGCTTATACACAAAGGTAGAAGGTGTTGGAAACCAGGACTTTGCTAACTCGGAAAACAAAACCTGCTCACATGAGGTAAGAGGATGGATGCAAACAGATGCTGCAACATAGAGGATGTTCCAAAAGATCAGGATGGATAAGATGGCAAATCAGGAGGGAAAGAGTGCAAAGTGATCCCAAGGACATCTTGGTTGTGAGGGTCACAGATAGCCATAGTGAGTGGTATGAAGATTCAGAGAGATTGGCTGGTCTTTTGCTGCTGCTGGAGGAATGCAACAGTTTTGTAGATGTTTTCTGGCTTTGGTATTTCTTTCTTGAGTATCTGCAGGAAACTCCTGTTCCCTGCTCTCTCTTTTTCAGGTTAATTTGAACTAGATTCTGAATGTGAAGCCCAGCCCAGCTTGCCCCAGCCAGACGGGGAAGTGCTGGGGAATTCAGAAATGCAGCTTTCTATGACTAAATAGGCTGCAAATGCTTGGTTGCCTGACTGGCTGAGAGGTGGGGGTGGGGTGGTGAATAGCACAGAATAAGCTTGTAAGATCAACCTATAGCTACTTTATGCTAAAAAATGCAGCCCAAGCCACTGGAAAGGGATGGCGCCTCCCCCAGTTTAATTGCTAAAAGTTCTCACCTTTGCCCGACAGTCTGAGGTTTCTGGTGGGAACACCACAGAAAAGGAAATGTGTTTCCTATTAAGGGTTTTCAATGAAGAAGGAAAAGGGAGAAAGCCAGAGAGACAGATCAGGACAGAGAGAAGCAGACAGACAGAGGCCAGGCTGCTCCCTCCCTTACTCTGATCATTCTTGGGCAAAACTCTGGCTGTGATGAATTTTCATTTTGTTCTTATTCCCCCTACCCCCACCTGGGGTAGGGGGAATAAAATAAAATCAGCGCTTTCTGGAAACACTGGGATTAGTAATTAAGTGCAAGGCTATTCTCCTGTAATTAATACCAAACACGTTATCTTATGGTTCCCCCCATCTTCTCCTTTCTTCTTATATTTCTTTTGTATTAATTAAAAAGGGAAATGGAAAAAGAATGAAAAACAGACAAGGAGAGTTCTTTCCCCATAAAGCCTTCCCTCTCACAAGGCAGCTCATCCTTTTGAGATGCAGGAATATCTTGGCTTCACAATCTTGAAGCCTATTTAACCTGGCAGTGTTTTTTATCCTGTCCTTATGGAGGCTGTCTGGACTTGCCCCCATAGAACCAGGGTTCCAGTGCTTTTAGCACTGAAGTTTTGCTTGGCATTAATATATGGGTCAAAACCACAAAGCAATTTTCTGCTTCCACCTTTATCCACAATCTATTCTTTCCCCTTCAGCCTCTTTTCTTTTGCACACACTGCATGCAACTGAACCCCCCCATGACTACAGAGGAAAAGGACCGGGGTGGGGGGGGTGTGTGACAGTTCAGGCTTCTTTTGATGTTCATCCCAAACATAGCATGAAAACGTCTAAATCTCCCTTCCCACTGCCCACTGAATGAATGGAGAAGATTCACCAGGCAGACTGCGTCTGAAAAAGATACCAGCACAGCAGTCAGTCAGTCTGGAGTCTGAAGGTACAGAGGAATGAATGAGAAGCAGAAAAGGACAAGGCATGGCTCTAAGTTTGACTTAATCATCACAATTCCAGACGGGAAACTGGAAGAAACCCTTAAAGAAAGATGATCTTTTAGGGAAAAAGAATGGTATATTTCCTGGAAAAACTAGTGGCTGTTTTGGGAGACTCAGACGGATAGCTTGTGCTGCAAAACTGTGTTCTGCAGGTCTGAAATTTCCTAAATATCAGAGTGTTCTGAATTTCTGACTTTAGTTTGATAGATTATGAAAACAGGAAACAACTGCACAATTCTGACCTAGACCTAAGTTTTGTCTGATGACTTTGCTTTAGTCTCATCTATATTAAATAACTCACCTAAGCTTTCTATCTCCAAAATTAAAATTGAGCTTTTGTTGAGGTCTGACAGATGCTACCTGTTTTTTTTTTTTTTCAATCTGGACTCAGATGTGCCACTATAACATATTGCATTGACTCTTTTCAGCATGCTTTCACTCTGGTCAGGAGTGTGAAAATTGAAAACCTTCTGAGGAAGCTCATTTTCAGAGCTCTTTTGCCCGACGAGCAAACAGGTTCGGAAATTTCACATCAGCTTTGTTTCCTTCTTGGTTCACAAACACCAAAGTTTAGGATCCTTTAGATGTCACAAATCCAGCTCAGCACCCTGAGAGGACAAACACCTTACGTGAGAGAGACTGGGTAGAGGTACTCTAGCCTATGGACCTCCAGCTCCTGAAAGGTCTCCTGTGTTTTGTTACCACCACCTCTTCTCCACCCTAAACAGTAATGGAGCTGATATCTCTGAAACAACCAATCTTACAAAAGGGGAAAATTCAAGGAAAAAACCCATCTCCCCATGGCACTGAGCTCAGAGGCTCGGCACTAAACATCCGCTGGAAATCAGTCTGGAAAAACAATAAACTCCTTCTGAAGGCGTTACTCCATGAGGGAGTTAACCAGCACTCCAGAAACCAGACTGCCATTAGGCAGTGCTAGGAACAGCTGTGTGGAAAGGAATGCTCTTCAGAAGGCTGCCCGACCTCCACTCAGACAGGAGCTTGCTTTAATAAGGACAGCACTCGCATGACATGTTAGAACAGCCCAAGGGGCTGAACAGAGGGAAACTTATAATCATAAAAGCTGGGAATGGACTGGGATTGAATTCTCCTTTCATATACATCTATGTAAAATTGGAATGAGTCACTTCTCTGAATCCAGCAAAGTTGCTCAGGTTTTGCACTAGCTTCATAGCATGGAAACCACGGTAGGCATTCCCCTGGCAGAACGTTATATTTTTATGATTATTATTCTACATGCATTGCAGTAGCACGTAAAGTTGCAACCGTGATTAGGGCTCCATTATACTGGGTCCTGAGAGACAGGAGACACAATTCCTGTTACACAGAATTTGCAATCTCAATAGACAAGGCAGATAAAAGGACTGAGAAGGCAGTATTATTAGCTCCATTTTACAGACTGTGAAACTGAGGCACAGAGAAATTCAGGCTGAGGTTCATCCCTCCTTCTTTCAGGCACTGAAACAGGATACCTATGCTAGGGGCCTACTATCCTGAATTTCAGTGTGCCCTTCTGCTCTTCTGCTTCTTTTCTATAGATGGAGACCAATGTGACCAGACTTCTGGTTTAAGAACTTTGGGTGCTTAAACTTAGATTGTATCAATCAGAAAGTTGCTCCTGAATAAACAAAAAGCAGCAGATGGTAGGGGCAGCAATAGAATCCAGTTCTTCAGGCTAATGCCATAAGAGTTAGGATGTTATTTCCTCTAATACTCTCTTTAAATACCCCAAGTGATGAGAAATGTAACGCTTGACACCACCACTGAAGATGCCTTCTGAAGCAATGAAGAATTTAACTCTTCTATCAACCTTTTCAAATTCAGCCTCATTCACTGATTCAAAAAACATATAACTTTCTTCATCTTTCTCTGTGACTTCTCAAGTCTTATCAACAAGACAATTCAAAACTAAGTGTCTCACTTGAGTATTTATCTTGTGGGAATTTAAAAACATTTCCGCTTACAAAGCGCCTGATTTGCCCAGCCGAAGACAGCATGCCTGTCAGAAGCAACACTTGCTTCACAAAACTGCCTTAATAATTTCCCTCAAAAGCGTGTAATTCTCTCAGCTAACCTTAGTTAGAAAGCTGTTTATACCTATGATAATCTTGAAGTGTTCTGTGAACCGAGAGCTCTTTGCTGATGAAACAGGATGAAATTTGCAAATTATTTTGGATAGGAAATTTTTTTATTGTGCAGTCACAAGGGACAAAAACCACTCAAATCCAGCAATTTGTTGTGAATCATTTCCTTGGCTCCACTTCCCTAACAAAATAAAGGTGGGGCTTACAGAGGCACCCATCTGTGATCTAACTCTTCTCCCACTGTAATCTGTAAAAGTCCCACTGATTTTGACAGAGGCAGGGAGAGACTAGTGCTGAATAACTTTTGAAAAACCCATCCTAAATAAATATTGTCTTGTTGCATTATTGCACTGGCCAGATGGAGGCATCTTAAGCTGCTTTTATTTCATGATTTGATTTCCCAGTGGAGACAATATTTTTCTTTCTCTCTCCTACTTTGTTATATGGCACCTTCCCCTGATTTTTCAGTCCTCAAATAATTATACTCCCATAAACACTGTTTCACTTGCAACCTTCACGATTCCAAACCCCGAAGGCATGAAATGAAGGGCAGGCGATTTAACCAAAATTTTGGAGCATGTGGGACTTAGCTCCAGTGCTCTGGATTCAGAAGTTATGAACATGGTCATGGTTGCCCAGGAAGTCTTAGAAAGGTCCAAGTCTAAGACTCCCGGCCTCAAGAGTGTGTGCTGAGCATGAGGTGATCATTCCTGTTTTGGGCTGCTGCAATATCCTTTCCCAGAAGTAGCTCAGAAGACTGCCCACAGCTTCTGTCTTAGGGGCTTAGTAAAGCAAAATGGAGTATTATATTCATCATATACTCTAGTATGGGACAGAGAGAGTGGGAATAAAGGGATTCAGCATAACTTGTCGTTCTTTGAGTACTAGGCTATTTGCACTGTGTCTGCTTCAGTGCAGTTGTATTTGGGGAATCACTCCTGTATTTTTTTTTCTCTTTCCAACAAATCCAGTCCTCAAGGAACATAGAAACTCTTAAACTCTGGCCAGACTCAGGGACAGTCTCTACCAGGAGCCTCAGGGAAAAGTGCACAGCCCTCTAACTGCAAAGCTATGGAATAATTTGCCTGTGACCCATCAGTTAATATTTGGTTTAATCATCACAGCAGATGGATGTATTTTTATCATATAGCCACAGATGTTTTTATTATCTATAAGACTATCTAATCTTCTTAAGAATCCTGCTCGGTTCTTCACCTCCCTGATATCTTGTAGCACCATTAACTCCATCTAAGTTAAAATTAACTTTCCCACACACTTTTTATTCCTTTCTTCTTTGTTTGCTTTCTCTTCTTACTGTCTTTCTCTGTTCTTTTTCCCTTATCCCTGCCTCTGTCTCTCCTCCAAGAAGAGTCCCAGAAGTTCAAACCTCATGGCAGCTTGTCTTACCAGCATGTCACACCAGAGCTGGGTTTAGTCAGGGCAATACTTACTTTCCCTGAGGTAACTGAGGTGAGACAACAGAACTTCTGTGTTGTAGAGGGAGGTGGTTCGGAGGAAGTCGTCCTTGTTCATTTTGCAGAGTTCTTTGCCGTCCATATTCTGGAAGAGGGAGGTGTCAATCTCCATTAATCCATACTCTTTTATAGCCCATTCCAGCCACTGGCGCACATGTTCCTGTGTCCATAGAGTGGGATCTGGCAGAAAAGCACAAAGGATGGTAACACTATACATAAGCCTCAATCCTGTAGCACTCACTGTAGTCCAAGCATAGCATTAACCATTGTTTCCATAGCCAAATGCATTTAATCTACTGATTCCATTGCATTTTGCCAAGATGAGCAAGAAGTGTGTTTTAAAAGGGCAGAAGGCATAGGCTGATCACACTGACCCCCTGGCAGGGTAAGTTTACGTGACTGTCTCCCACCTGCCTGAATCTTATACCTACTGCTTGAGAGCAATCTCAGCACCATTTGACTGTGACTTTTCTCTCTCTGGAAAAAGCTTCCAAAAGCTAACTCATCCCTTCAAAAAGGGTATGTTTGTTACAGCTTCAGTTCTGCAATGCTACATAATTACATCAGTGCTGTGTAAGTCATACCATCCTTTGCAAGTGCATTACAAAGTCCCAACAGATGGCATTTTAAAATTTGAGGATGGCAGTATTTATGGTCAGCAAAGGGACTCTGAAAAAATTACTGCTTAAACAGAACAGCTTGCCATGTATCCCTGAGTCACATTTGTTTGCCCTGCTGACAAGAACACAATTCTACCTCTGCTAGCCTTGTAAAACCAACATAGCTATTGGAGGGCGATGTGGATTTTATACTGTCTCATGCATCATTATCAACTGTCAGCAAAGTTCCAGCTGTGGAATCTTTATTACTGGTGATGACGTAAGAGAGAGATTGAACCCGGCTGGAGTTTCAGACCCCATGGTGATGGTTTGCTGCATCAGTAGTTAAAAAAAGAAATCATCCTTGAGTTTTGAAAAGAGCATTAGATCAGAAAGTCCTAGCAAGAACTTGTGCCGCGATGCCATTTTTACAGAGTCATTTTTCAGAGCATATCTGCATTCTCAGATGTTTCCTGTGCTACTTCTCCCCACGTATTCCATTTGAAAATTTAAGCTGCAAATTCCTGTTCCATTGCGTATGGAGAGAGTTGTGAGGCCAAGCTCATAGCCTAAACTTTGGAGAAGTCTGGATGTGATCTGTCTATCACCACTGGCACATTCCTCTAAGATAAAGCTCAAACACTTCAGATCCCAAAGCAGGTGAGAAAATCAGGTACATGTAGTCATTGCACAGCTGGTAACTTGTGCTTTGGGGAGGGACAAGAAATGCCTGTATCATGCTTATAGAAGCAGGACATAAAATAATGCCTTGGTTCAGAACTGTAAGCTGTGTGTGCTTGGGCTGCAGGGATCCCTTGCACAAAAGGTCCGGTAGTGGCTGTACGTGGTACGTTCCTGGGCAGCTGAGTTCTAGAATAACAGCGTAAAATGAAGGAGTAAGAGCAAGGAATGTTACTTATAACAATGATGTTTCATCACTGATTTTCTAATAAACGTGGGTTGTTAAAGCTGAATTTTAAACATGGAACTTACAATCACATATGTTTGTAAGTCTGCTCTGGGAAAGATCTCCTTTAACGTTCAGCAACAGTCAGTTTAAGTTCTGCTTTCTAAGCACTGGCAAAAAGCTGCAAATTTTACAATGCAAGTATCAAGGGAGGATCCCTTTTTAAATTGGAAGAGTTATTTGTCTTGTTTTCTAAAACCCAACATTTAGGGGCAAAGTGAATTTGTGGTCTCCCTTCAAACAATGATTTTGAATTTCAGATATCCGTTCAGCCTATTTATCACTGCAAAAGATGCTGAACAATCTCTGAAAAACTGCCTTCTTGAAACATTGCATAGAGTTCATTATTATGACTATTGCAAGCCTAATGTGACATTATTTTTGCCTATCTTCACCCTAATGTGCTGTAAATCTTTTCTCTGGATTGTATTACCATTTCCAAATGCCTTTCTTGGATAATTTGGGCCTCATATCCTGCAGCCAGAGATCTGGGATGATGTTCATTATTGTCTTCCAGAGTCTGGTAAATCACTGCTATTTCACAAGTATCTCAGGGTTTTGATTTGAGGGTGCTCATGAGGAGAAAAGTCCCTTTTTCACTTTCCTTCAAAGAGGAGATTTTAAGCCTTCTCTTCCTCTGAGGGCACTAAAAATCATTTCTCCCATTTCAACACGAATGCAAAAAATTTGGCCCACCCTTGGTCTTTTTAAGTATGCATAAATAGTGTGGTGAAGAGCAGGATAAGTGTTCCTTCTTCAATATCTTTACCATCCTTTTTAATGACCAGTTGGTATCACCTAACACCTTTCTAGGCAAGGCTGATGCTGAAAACATATCTGATCCTGTCACCAATTAGGCTAGCCAGCCTCTCTAAGCAGATCCTAACAAAGGCTTAACTTGTACTTTGAGATTCACTGTCAATCTTTTATTGGCTTCCCTTCACTACATGCAGTTCAAGCTTTTCCTTTTCATCCCAAATGGCAAACAAATGCTTGGGAATTGTCATCTGTTCGTGGTCAAGCCACGATCAGAAAACAGAGCTAAATTCCACAAGTACATTTCTTTCTGCCAACAGTTCATCTGCTTGAATCAGCCGCAACCCTCAGCACTTTGGGTGAAAAGCTGGACCCCTGGAAATCAGTGGAAGTTTTGGTACTGAAATTGGGCCAAGACTTGACTCATAATATTTCCTTTGCTGGAAAGTTCCCGGGCTAAACTGCTTATATCCATGGTGTATATAAACTTTGCAGGGGAAAGTCTCTCTCTCTTTCCAGGTTTGGACTTCACAGGTTGCCTGCCACAGCAACTCTCATCCTTGACTATCCAAATACATTTAATGTATCCTACCAACTTCAGATTGCAGATATGAATATCAAATAAAAACCGAGAACTGGACAAGGACGTTCCCTTCTAATAGTTTTTGGAAGGAAAACGCAGGTTCTGCAAAATACAGTTTTTCTGGTTGTCTACTACTAACAAAAAAGATGAAAACAAAATAGCTCATTTTGAATCAATATGACATGAAAGTGCATCTAGATCCTGCAGAGCGTCATGGGAGTTATAGTCTGGGTGCACTTCGTGCCTATTCTTGCTTACAAACTGCGCTCTTTTGTCACATTGTGCTTGTCCCAGGAAGCACTGCGGATTGTCCTCTAACACATTACAGGAACCGCATTTGGTTCAGCACACCAAAACAATACTTCATTCCAGGAAAAAAATGCCAATAATTGACTTCTCATTCTGATTCAAGGTCAAAACATATACTCAGGTACAGGAAATTCCCACTAGCCAGAAACTTGGATTTTTTCCCTCACTTTTTACATGGTTGGTAAGAATTCCTTAGAGAGCAGATAAACAAGCCTTATCTATTCAACTGGATATTTAAGACAGTGCAAGGAAATAAGACACGTAGAGTTTGATGTTGGGGTTACCTGCTGGGACAATGACTCTCCTCTCGTTGGTGGTCATGTTGGGGGGAGGCCCGTTCTTCTCATCCATGTAGGTGCTGTAGCTCATTGGGTTGGACTCTGTCCCTGCTCCGACAAGTTTGCTGCATTTGTTCACGCTACAGTCTACTGGGGACTCCCTGAAATGGGAAAGGAAACAGATGACTTGTCATCATGGTTGCTATTATGCACCTTTTACCTCTGCTGTAGCAGAAAGAGATTTGGGTTACAAAAATGTTAGCAGAGGAAGGGCAAGTGTCCTGGAGGTGGAAAGTTTGGAGGAGTTTCTTTGTATGTGGGAGAGGCTATGCCTGGGCTGCCACATGAATGTCATAAGGTGCTCTATAAACCACAGGTCTCATGAAAGGGATCTCTGATGATGAAATCAGTTGGAGGAAAGAGAGTTGGAGGGGCAAGGAAGAATGACTTCCAGATAAAACCAATCGTAGCTATAAGATCACAATACATCTGAAATATCAAAATTTATGAACCAGACAAAAGCAAGTATGTATAAGTGTCCAACAGTAGGTTTTAGGTCTGCCTATCGGTTACATCCTCCCTGCATCCTGTATTGCTCAGTTCCATTTTAGTGGCCCTTCAGATACAGCCTGATACTCCTAGGAGTCCTTGTTGGACTGTTTCACTCTTGGGCTGGATCATAAACAATTCTGCATGCTGTCTTTTTAATATAGTTAGGTCTGTCTATCAACTGACACAAAGGCCGTGCTTCTCAACTTATAACCTAAGGCATCTCTGCAGTGTAAATCAGATGCACCGTCCCCTACCCCAATTTTATTAACAAAGGATACAAAACACCCATGCAAAAATGATAGGTTAGTCAGAGAAGAGTAATACAATACTAGCATAGTATCTAAAGAGTCTCATTTATACAGGGCTGAATGTAACTGATCTTGTCTTTTCTCAACGGCTAAACAGTCCCAGGCTTGCCTACTACTTGCATGGGACATCCAGAAATCTTAGGTGCCTTAGGCACGAGTCAGGAACTTCAGACCACAGAAACTGCATGTGAAAAAAGACTTTGGCCCCAATTTGACCTCTGAGGTGATGGAGTTATGAGGAGGGGGCCTTTAGCAGCTGAGGTCGCACTGTGCTAAGACCTGGACTACATGCAGAGCCTTGGCAAGCAAGCGCTGTAGTCTTTCTATGTCCTCTTTTGGTAGAATTATAAGCCTACAAACCACAGATAGGGAGCACTGATTTTGTTTTTCTCCAGCTGCCATAACTCATGCTTTTAGCTCTAGAGGTCACTTAAAATACTAGTCCACAGCCTGCTACATGCACCCAGCACACCTCTAACCTGAAGAATTTACCAGAAAGGGGCAGGATTATTACCTTGATCCTTACAAGGGTGTATTAATGGGCAGTCTTACTCTCTGTGCAAAGCAAGCATGTAGCCTGTATCCAGTACAGTTCAGTCCACTGCTTTAATCACACAACCATCCTTCTTCCCTGCCAGAACCAAACTGGCTTGGGAGGAAACTATTCACTGAAGGGTAAGAGCTATGACAGTGCACCAAATCCCACCCTGTGAGTTCAGTTGGCAAGACTTCCAAGTTTGGACACTAAACAAATTTGCTTCTTAATCTGAACAGGGGGGAGAGAGAAATTACTGAAATTCAGTTATCATGGCTAGGAGATAAATGCTCCACCGAGATATTCTAAGGCAGATGGTAATTTTTTCCTCATGTCTTGCTGAGGGAATGTTGCTTGAAAATGGAAATAAGATGTATAACTTACACATGTTCGAATTTAAGGTTTTACTATTTCGCCTACTGTTTTTCCAGGCAGGGAACCAAAACCCGCCTTCAGAGAAGCAAACTGCTGAAGGTTTAATGTCCCCATGGCAGTCAGAGGAGAGTCTGAGCAACTGCAGGGACACCAGGGTTTTCATAGGGAATGTGATCGTTTCTAACTTTCTGTTGAAATTCTCTGTGTCAGGTGTTAAATGCTGCCTGTGCTGGCAGAGAAAAAGTCCTGAAGCAGCACAAAGGATCTTATTCTTTGCTGAGGTACAGGCTGTCCTGAGAAAACTCAGTGAAACAGCAAAAGCATCAGTGCTCAAGGTGCTGGTTTCTGTTCGGGTCAGTCCTGACCGTCTCCAGGAGTGACCAGCCTGCTCACGTGCCCTGGCTGGGGCTGGAGGAGGCTGGGTTCTGACTTTAAATGGTGTGCGCAGCCCAGCTGATGCGGCAGGCCCAAACACACACATCCTCACACAGTGAGGACTTCATGGGATCAAGTTCTTGCTCCTTCAGAATCAACAGTAAAATTTTCTTTGACTTCTCTGCAGTCAGCACATCTCACCTGCTAGGAGTTCCAGCAGCTGCCACTGCTCCCTGCTGCCCAGGGTCCTTCTAATAGGTCCATCTTAACTGCCCTGTAGTTAAATTTCCTTGGAAAATTACCCTCTTAACTGAGATAGGCAATATTTATGATAGTACAGTTACATATATAATTATTTATACAGAACAATGGAATATATTCAGACCCTCAGATAAGTATATCTTCTGAAGAGCTTATCTGCCTAGGAGTATAAATACTTGGTAATGGAATGAAATGACACACATGAAGGACTGCAGGGTCCTTCGCTGTCATTATTCTCCCTGCTAAGTATTGCGCATATTCACATGACCGACACAGCAAAGTAACACAAAAAACAGCAACACTGTAAGATATCCCCACAGCGGGTTTGTGATGATTTTTCACTTTGCAGACACAGTCATCTCCCTTGGCTTGGCAGCTAAGGCCCTGCCTGTCCTCTGTCTCGCTCTGTACATCTCAACAGCCAAAACCAGACAACCAAGTATCCAAGGCTGAGATATGAAAAAAAGTTCAAGGGACTGAGGTGTCCTAACCAACTCCTGATTTTGCCCCAGGAGCATACTGTGGGAAGAGAGACCGTTCCATTAATCATGTGTGATATGTCGAATGCTCTCCAGATACATGACAGAGTTGTGCCCTTGTGGCTGTATAAAGACCTCCCTTCCCCCTGAGAAAGTTTTCAAGACGGCTGGATCCAGAGCTAAACCCAGTGGAAATCTGATAGGAGGAGGAGAAACATTCCTGGGAGTAGGATTACCAATGCTTAATTGGGCAGGAGACCAAACTGTCCTTCTCTTAAGAAAAATACCATGAAATGTTTAATGACAGCAAGCGGGAAGATCCTTACTTCCACATCCTCTATAACCCATAATTTCCTACCAGATCCAAATGGGGCCTTTTACTGGGAAATGAGACAGCACTACCTGATTGAATCAGCTTTGCAGCTCCCGGAGGTCCATTTCTGTACTGCCTCAGCCCAGCCTGTTCTAAGATGGGGAATTTAACACTATCCCAGCAGAAGACAGGTGAGCTGTGGGCAATACAAAGAAGAGTTCAGTACGAGGAACAACTAAAAGATCAAATGGGAGTGGGGAGCTGCATGCCGTGAATAGTGTATTCATTGAATATAGCTCCTTTCTTGGTGTATGCATTACCCACAAGCAGATTTAGATTTCTATAAAAATTTCCTCATTATTTGAAATGGTTTGTGTGAAAGCATTTCAGATGCCAAATTACTCCTTGACTATTAACAGACACCCTCTGCTTTAGACTTTCGAATGGCTGTACATGCTGGAGTTGCTCAGGTTCTGGGCAGAAAATGCTGTAGATCTACTAAAGTAAATGGATATAGGCTGCTTTCACAACATCTCTTAAGTTTTTTTCACTGTGACAGTGGCAGAGTCCAAGGAGTATGAAGCAGTACTCGTTCCCACTGTCTGTCCAAAGACTCTTCATTCCAGCAGCACCAGTAGCAGTCTCTGGGGATGCCAAGAGCTTGGTGTTTTGGGAAAGTTTCTGCTAGACTGGCCAAAATGGACAAGCAGCTAGCCTGGCATTGACTAATAAATCCTCTAAACAGCTTCATCCTGTGCTCCGGATACCTGGAAATAAAGCAATTACTGTCCCAGGGCCTCTGTCTAGGAATTGCTTTCGGCTTTCATTCAAAAGAGCAAAATAAGGGATTACAGCGATTTCGGAACCTGACTCAGCTGTGGTCAGTGGGATATTTCCTCCTTCTTTCTACCCTTTTCTTCTTACCCTTCTATTCCGCCTCTCTTCCCATCATTTTTAAGTATCTATCATCTCACTTATTTGCCTAGGTCCCCATTTGATCGTCTCACTTTCAATCTTTACACTTGAATTTCGATTCACATTGAAAAAAATAACCTGCACTGTTTCTAAGACTGTAGAGAGAAGAGAGAGCTGAAAAAAAGGATGAGAGAAGAGATATGGTTTATAAAATTCAAATTGCATGAGGAAAGCCCAGAGGCTCAGTGAGGTCTAAACCAATCGTGTTTCCCACACACAGGTAACACACAGACGCTAGGTGCTTGCACAGTCTGCTGCTCTGGCTGGTGCCTACAGCAGAGCATAGTGAATCCCACTAGAGGGCTCACATGCTATTTGAAGGAGATTTTTTATTCTCTCATCAGAGCTTATCCCTTTGTTTTATTTTGGGAAAATTGTTATGGCATAAAAATGTTTTGAGATTCCTGAACCTTAACATTATTTTAATATTCTGAAGCAAGAGCATGTTTTCAGAGCATTTTCAAAGCACTGACTTCATTATTTTAGCTAGACAAAATTCTTAATGTCAGTTGGAATTGCACAGCTAAGTTCATCCATGTCCATGCGTGCATCAAGCACACTGAAATATTCTTTCATATTTGAAGATTATATAGATTTTGTGATATCTTTTTAAAGATCAATCTCTGACCTCTGGTACAAATGCAGATCTGCAGTAGATCAGCAAATACAGTCAAAATTTGGAACATCTGTTGTTTGGTTCACTCTCTGCATTTGGGGTTGGTGGAAAATATAAGGAAAAACCTATCTATTATTTGTTAAAACTGACTGTAAATTGCGTTAATTTTTTACCCAGCACTTTTTTCTAAATAACTCTCATCCTTTATTCTTTGAAATTTAACATTTAAAAAAGATATTTGTTTTTAAAAAGACATATATAGGATTGTTTTTACATTACAACAGAACCTAAGGGCCTCAACTGAAATCCAGGCCTAGTATGTTGGGAACTGTACAAGCACATTGTAGAAGACAGATTCTTCCCTTAATGGGTTATAAACTAAATAAACAAAAGACACAAAACCAGCAGAGAAGACGATTGCAAGCAACGCTTTCAGTCCCAGACTGGATGCAAAGAAAGATGAATGGTATACACAGTATCTTTCAGTAAACCCATGGAAAAGCTAGACCTCTATTTTTTGTGCAACAGGTCAGCACTATAAATACTGAACTATTTTCCTTTGCTAATGCTTATGATGGGGTAAGAAGCACAAGAATTTTAAGTTTTCTATGTTGGATTTTAACTGCTTCACGTTTGGACACTAACCACTGTAAAATACAACTGTAGCAGTGGGGTTTTGTCTGCACAAGCAGCTGTCTATAAAGGCAAGGACAGATTTTGGGCCTGTATACTGCATCCCGGGCTGATAATAATCACTTGAAACTTTCACAAAGTGTCTACCTCTGAATCCTGCAGTAATACAGAAGTCCCATTGTCTCACCTACAATACAGATTTCTGTCACTGCCCAAATATCCAGTATACCCAAGGGAGTGTGCTGCTATCGGGGAAATTCTTTCCTATTTGAGAGTAAACCAGGAAAATGTGACATGGGGTAGAAAGCTGGTCAGTGCTGCAATACTGTTTAGCAGTTAGAGGGACAGCCCGGGAGAACAGGTTTGGAGATGTTCTTTCTATGAACCACTCTCTTCAAAGATCCCTGGCTCCCACCCACCTAGGGACCAAACCAACTCATCACACTACCCCTCGCCACTATCAAACCTGCTTCTGCTTGCTAAGAAAAAGAAGAAAAGCTGGACACTGTCCCTTACCGTCATCCAGCTCCCTCCACTGTCAGGTTTCCTATAGCTTTATCACTGCCTAGAGTACACAAACCATTCTCTCGACAGGCAGAAAATGCTAGTGCTTCATGTACAGGTGAAACACAGAATAAAGGCTGCCCTCTCTAATGAGGCAGCTGGAACCGGGTAAGAGGGTGTGCTTGAAAAACAAGAGAGAGAAAGAGAGGGAGAGAGAGAGAGGGAGGGGGAAGAGGTTTTGTTATTCAGCCTGCAGTTCAAGTTAATCTGTATTGAGACTGGCGTTTGCTGCTCAGATGGTGTCAGTTTTGCCAAGCAGCTGATGGGCAGAGGAGCAAGCAATGGAGCAGCCCAACCCATAACAATGGACTGGGATGGACGTGAGGGGAAAGAGCAGATTTTTAGCCATGAATTGGAGGAGAGGATGGCTAAATTAGATGAATGAGAGATCAAAGATCACAATGGAAGGACAGCCCAATATGTCTGATTCCCAGGTGCTTATAATACACATACCAGAAGGATGTTACATAGACTTTTGGACATACAGGTACACATACGCGCAGAATCCATACAGAGCATGTGCTTACAGCATCCGAAAAGCACAAACATGTGCTGTGCTGCCTACGGGAGGATGTGACAGGACTACTTGTTCAGTAGGCCTTCTGACATTTGCTAGAGTGGGACTGACAAGTAGAGCAATGGGAGGAAACACAAAAACATCTAAAGTCTGACCAACCAATGCACTGGTATAAAGGGCTTCCCTGCATGCTTGTGGGAGCGTGTTGCCTGTACCATATGTGAGGGTGATGCTGCCACCTCAGTTCTCATGACTGGTTCACAACTCCATGGGATGGAGAGGTCAGACCTGTGCAGCACCATGCACAAGCCTCTTCTGTTAGAAGGCAGTCCCTTCTGTACTGCCTTCATGAAGACCGTAGACACAGCTTAAGAAGACTAGCCTTGCTTGCCAAAGGCAGTCCTTGCGACTAGCAGAAAACGCCAACCTGCTTGTACTTTCGAGACCCCTCCCCATTGCCTGTGTTCTGTAGGGATGGCATTGTTCAAGAAATAACTATTTTATATAAACATTTTCCTGTGTTTCAGTCCTGATTCTGAGATTAGAATGAGATTAGAATTGTGAAAAAATCCATACAGATCTTCCAAAGTCCAGAAATGATATTAAGGTACAGCCAGGGCAAGATCAAATTCAGTCTGTGAATTATCACCAGCAAAGACCAACTGACGCAAAGACTTTTATCTTACAGTAAAATCAGCATCTACTGTATACTTACGAGGAAAAAGACATGCTGCTGTTTGAAATCTTTAACAGCATCCTCTCTCTAGAGAAATCTAAAAGTGTGAGGCTGCTTTCTGTTTCAAACTAGACTTTGCTAAGTTCTCAGAAACCAAGAAAATAAGTTGTTATGGAAGTCCTAAACTAACAAGAAGAAAAAACTCCCCCAAATGAACCCTTGTAAAGATGCAGGACAAAGGGAAGAAAACCCTACTGCTGAACACTTTTAGCTATGACTGTTATTTACAAAGACTTTGACATAGCCAAACTTGGCATGAGCAATTTATATAATTGTTTAGTCTCTGAAAATTTATGTTGAAAACTTCTCCCTTCTGTTATGCGTGCAAAACAGTTTGATGCTGAGCATGGCTAACAGGAATCTGAGTGAGGCCTTCCGGACAAAATCACAACTTTAGTTTATTCAAATAGTAATAACTGTTGGGTTATTTTGCTTTCAGGGTTTTGGAAATTTTAGGCCATATAAAGGTTAAATTTGTATATTTTTTCATAATCACAAAAGCAAGAAAATCTCACCTTTCATATACCAAGAAAAAGATTCTCCTATGTGTCAGCCATTCCAGCATGTCTTTTTAAGGTTCTAAACAACATAACGTAACATCATGAGGGACTACAAATGTTCATAGACTCTTTCATCCACAATGCAAAGCCGCTATCAAAATGGCCTATCCTTAAGACTGGATTTGCAACTGTTTAAAAATGAAGTAATTTTTCATTATTGTATACATTTAAAACTGAAATAATTTGAAACTTTTATATGTAAATATTTTGTCCAAAATAGAAATGTTAAAAAAAAGACAGTTTGAATTGTGGTAAGAAAATTCAAGTCTTTGAAATTCTTATTGAACAACAAAACTGTCCATCTCCCCCAGCTCTAACTACAAATTCTGGTGGGCAGGCCTCAGGCTTCTATGGCTAAAAGCCATAGAGGGTACATCATAAGCAGTGTCTCTTTGGTGGTTAACATCACTACTCTGATCTACTCCTAGATTCTCTTTCTCACAAACGGCTTTCCAGTGAGGTGATACTTTGCCCACTGGTATGGTATAAGTACTGACTATTACTGCATGGCCAGCTCCATCTTGAGGAGCCCCTTGAACCATTGGCACATTTGTGGGATGCTGAACCCAGTGATGAAATGGGTAATTTACAATAGTGTTTCCAGCGTGAACTCTGTCCTGGCAGTCCCACTTCCCAGTCTGTACAGCGTTCATGGAGACTGGTAGGGATGCATGCTGCAGAACTGCAAGAGCCTGAGGCCATTAAAAAAAATCAGTGAGAAAGGAACCCTTGATTCCAGGGGGAGCAGAATATGGTACTACACAAAGAGGTGATTTGGTGATATGTAGGACAAGAGCACAAACGGATGACACACACTTTGCTTTTATTTAAGATTCAGCACATGGAGAGATGGTCTTTCCTTACCTTGATCCATTCATGTGGTCATACTCCCTTTTAACATTAACCCGGACTGGCTGATTAATCCACTCTTGCTGAGGTGGCAAAGGGTTGATTTTGTGCGGCTGGCCATAGTCAGGGTTCCCTGAGGCTGTCATATCTGCCTTGGGGAGGTGAGTGGCAGCGCCGTATGTGGAGTCAAAGAGGGACTGGTCGTCGCTCACCACCGACAGAGCCTCCTGAGGAGAAAAAAACAAGCGCTCAGAGTCATGACTAAACTAGTAACTTCACTCTCATTCTCTCTTTGAGCTGGTGAGCACCTGCAAGGGCCCCACAGCTGCCCAGCTCTGTCTGAAATTGCCATCTGTCCGGATCGCAGATTGAATCAGATTCTTTGGGGTCCATTAACCCGTATGCAAAACTAGTGGGTTCCTTTGCTGGCTGTTGTGTGTTGCTCTGGGTGGGGCAAGAGTTAAGGTTAATTTGACTTCTGCAAAGCAGTAAAGGTGGCTGCTGGATGCCATACTATTCTCATTGCTTGCTATAAACAGTCTCTGAAAAGTATCTTCATCTGTGAATTTCTGTAGTTGTATGCCCACCTGTCTGCATTTGCTGGTCCAAAAATAACCAAAGAGATATGGAGTATGTAACATTTCTGGAGTGTCATTTGAAGGTGCATATTATTTCTATACATCATCTTTCAAAGGATTTTGTGTGATGTTTATATTTTGAGGTTACTAGTGAAGGAGCAGCAGTCAGTACAGGTCAGAGTTATGGGTGTTAGTGGTGGAGTAAAATATGCATTACTTTACACTTTTTGTTTATTTTGTGGGAAATATAGGGCTGGTGAGTTACCAAACCAGGCATTTCTAGGAACGCTTAAAAACAGGAAATTGTTATCCCATTTTTTCCTGTTGAAACTCAAAATGTTGACAAAAAGTTTTGACTATCAATTTCCTTGTGCTGATGCACTTCGGTTTTCTAAATGAAGCATGCCAGGCTCATAAAGGCTTTGGCACAGTCCTGCCTTATTCCAAGTGCATCTGACAGGGTCTGCGTGTTCTCTGTGGAAGTACACTGAGCACATATAACACAGCTGCCATTATGGCTGGCAAGTCAGAAACTGAACGAGGAACCACCCAAACTAAAAGCGCACGCTACTTTTAAGTGAGTTAATGGACCAGACCTCCAAAACAAAGACAGTAATAGACTCACCTACGCTGTGGACTGAGCAATCAAAAGACCTGTAACATCTGTGTGTATGCAGCGGTGGGTTACTGGTGAACATACAGAGACTGTTTTTACTTTGAAAGCTGGTGGGTTGCTAAATCCTTGGTGCTCAAAATTCACAAGACACAGTCCAAATCATAAGGTCTTAAAAATAATAAATTATTGCTTTCCCCCTTCTCTCCACCCCCCCCCCCCCGCCAAGTTGTTGTTTTAGGAGTTAGACTTTCGACGTTTTTGCACAGCCCAGGAGGAAAAAAGAAATTCTGAAAATGTATAATCTCAGGTAAGCAGGGGATTCCAGCAGCTCCACATTTCTAAGTGAAAATCATATTATCAGGCTCATGATATCATCACAAAAAATGTCAATAGTTACAGTTTACTGGGCAAATATGAGAATTCCTCTCAGCTTGAAATTAACCCACTTAGAAATAATAGTCAAGTCAATGCTCTGAATTTACAAATATCAGTACTTTTCATCTCCGATCTCAGGTCACGTAACAAACAAGCAAACTTGAGCAGCCTAGAATTTAAGTGGGCCTGACTAAGCTGGAATTCAATGGAACCCTCAAACGTGTGCAGAAGTCCTGCTGAGGTCACAGTATTTGCTATAATAATGTTGTGAGCAACCTCTCACACTGATCAGCTGGGATGGCTACAGCCTTTAAACAACAAAAATGAGAGCTCTGGCCCCACACTGCCTAATGCTGCGGGTGGCGAGGCGCTCGGCCTGCACACATCCTTTCCAGCTGCTTCAGCTTGGTGGGTGCGTAACCTTTCAGAAGTGCCTTCTCCTGTTCCTCGGTTTAAGTGCAGTACTCTTGGGAGTGGAAGACATCCCTGGGAGGAGTTTCCTTCCAGTGCCATCATGCATCTCACAGGCTTGGGTCAGAAACTCCTCAAAGAGATTTGAGAATATGTTCAGGCTATTAACTTTGCCTGTGTAGGAAGGCGTAAGAACTCAAGATCTTCAGGTGACAGCTCCTAAAATAAAGAGTATGCGTTTCTATCAATCAGAGACAAGGATATAGTGACTAGCTGCTTCTCCCTTTTGCCAAAGTCTGGATGTGTCAGATGGGGCTTCTGAAATGACACATCTTTCATAAGGCTCCGCTTCCTCTCAGTGCAAAAATTGTGGGGCTCCCCTTACTATGGCATGAGGTGGTGGGTGAAACCCAAATACCTGGGATGCTTTGAAGGAAGGACTTGTGACTCTCTAGACCCAGCCTCAGCTATGCATCTCAGGGCAAAGGTGATCTTTACTGGTCAAAGACAGGGAAACTATGAGTGCCACTGTGAAGTCATGGAAGAAAATGCCCTAAAAAGCTTGGCTGAGATTCCAAAAATGTTTAATTCTGGAGATTTCCAGTTTAAAAAGATAAATGAAGCTTTTTTTTTTTTTCAGGAAGACAAACAATATCTGGGAAAATTCTGATCCTGCCAAAAGTCATTTTTGTTCTGAAGAAAGGTTCTGATGGACAAAATTTGGAAAACAGGGATCTTTCTGGCAAAAAAAAAATAAAAATAAAAATAAAAAAAGGGCAGGCTAAAGAGCAGACCTGGACTAGGATCAGTTGTTAGGCCTGCATCCAAATACAGCTATCTTTACATACATAGAGCTAAGAAAAAGCAAGTACACACTTTTTCTCTGATACACAGAATGTCAGATGGAGAAGTCTGCCTTCTCAGATAAATATCTTCCTTGAAAAACAAAGTGGCTCCTAGGCACTGCCTACAGCAGCGATCAGAGTTAACGAGAATAATGGTAGTCTTACACCCAGACCGCAGGTCTGCTGAGAAGCTATGCCTTTTGCTGCTTGAATGCATCCAGACTGCAAACTCTACCGTCTTTTAAATCCTGTCCCACACAGGAAAAGAAATTCAAATGTGATGGCTGCCATCACGGCAGGCCCAAACAGTTACTGAACCAGGAATCGTTTGAGCTAAAACCCTGAGTTACAGCCACAAACGCTACAGAGTCAGGGCTCTGGGGGAACCGAAGACGCACAGAGCTTCTGCAGATCAGGGAGAGATAGTGGCTTGTAACACCTGCTCCCTCTCGGGCTGCGCATGCAAATAGCAAACAAGTATTGCCGATTGCATGCAAGGGAAGTTAAGTGGCACGCTGCCAGCCCCTGCTGCAGTCAGCTTCTCAGTGTGTACCTCTACATCTTGAGAGAAGAACAAAGGGGCGTCAAGCAACAGGTAGCCTTGAACTTGCAGGGCGTACAGGGACCATGCAGATAACATCCTAGCAGAAAGAACTACCAGGAATCCAATTCATGCTCTTGGAAGAGGACAGGGCTGGGCTGGCTTCACGAGGATTTTGGGCTACAGACCCAGATGGTGAACGTTTAGAAGCGTCTTTGTATTTACTATCAGCGACTCTGCGCGGCTAGATTCAATTTTGAGGGGCCTAATCTGATCAGGAAATGTTTAGCTTCAGTTCTGGCTGACGAAAAGATCAACAGTTAAATCAAATACTGGAGGGGAAAATTTCCATCCTGTTGGGATCTAGAGTTACTGAGTGTTTGGAGATGGGCAATTGGGAAAGCATGGCAAGGCGTTAAAGGTGCTAACATAACCTAGCCAGACAGGCCCACCTCACCGGAGATCCCCCCCGTGCTATCACCTCCTGGGCTGTGTCCTTGAGCTGGCCAGACTGAGTCTAAGACAGGAGTCTTGTGTGTATTACTCTGGCATATACGTTACGTTATATTGCCTCTGGGAATACACTGGCTTCAGCTTTTCCAGTTTTTAATCACATTCCTGGCATAAATGTGGCAAGTCCCATCTACGGCAGCTCCCAGCACAGCAACAGGCTAGCCCAGTTCCCTGCAAAGCACAGCCCCAGCCTCTTCAAGGCAGCCTGCTGGTGGACTGCTGCAAATGAAAGGCTGCTGAAATGACTTGAAACAAAATGTGCTATGACTATTAGCTTTAATAAAAGCTTATAGTTGTAGAAGGTCAAATTTGCAGGGTTTTTTTTTTTAATATATATAGGCAAATCATCTAGACCCATGTCTGGAGAGGTGTTTAGGTTCCTGGCTACTATGTAAGTGCCTAACACCAACTGAAATCAACTCATCTGAATTTAAGTTAAATGCCGAAGTAGCTGTGAGGAGCTGGGCTTTAGTGCCATCAGCTGAAATTTTGCCTGAGGAAGAAACTGGAAACTCGGTGTATTCCTCCATTTCTCCCAGAATTTTCTTCAGGCACCCAGCTTGGGTGGCTATGGACACCGGCCTCAGGTCTAAGTGCTTCAGTAAGGTGAGGTATACCTTGATTCTGTCCCTGCGTGCTGCAAGAAAGCCAATCCGCTCCTCCGGTCACACAAGTAACTCTGTGGGGAGGCCTGACAGACTAACATTTCAAGCAAGTTATCCTGTTCTTTTATTGCATAGTGCAAATGGCACATCAGCTTTAGCAAAAGGTTGCACTTGAGTTAATGAACTGAGCAGGGCACTTTGGGCTCTGTATGAACGGAACGGGCCTGGGAAGTAGCCTCGGATTAAACGTCTGGGTGAACTGTGCAGTGAAGACCTATGATGTGATTCACCTCGCATTGGCAAATGCTGCGAGCAGATCGTTTACCTCGATATTCTTATGGTTGCTGACACAGCCTTTATTAATGACTACATTAATAACAGAGCTAGCCCTAGGATATTCTAATGTCATCTCAAACCTCTGGAGGTTTGCTTTGGATGAGACTCTAACATTAGAGGAGTTTAACCTTATCCAAAGTTCACTGGCAAGGAAAGCTCACTAGAGGTTCCAGATTCCCTGGTTTGGGCTCTTTGAGAAAGGCCATGAAAACAAGAGTTGGTGAGGGGACAGTAACTGGTGTTTTCATCCCAGGTATAATTCACCAGCTACCGTAAGAGCTCTTTCCAGGTGCCTGTAATGCATTTACACTGAATATTGACTTTGAGCTCTCTACATTCACTTTTCTGGCCATAACCACATTTAAAAGGCATTGCTAAAGATCAAAGATTCATCCTCCTCCACAAAGGCTGACTTCATAAGAGAAAAAAATGCTGAGTACTTGAACCATCGTGCCATGCATGGAAAGATTACTTCCTTCTCTTAGAGGGGTGATATTTTTCTTCTTCTTTCTTCTTGTTTTTTTTTCCAGGGGGAAAATCACTCCAGAAATTTTTTTGTAAAGAGAACCTTACCAACTCAAACCCATCCTCTGCCAGAACCCAGTTGTGGGATGCAAAGCACCAAAACATTAGGTACCAACAGCAACTAGCTTACGCATGGCTTGAGGTTAACACAGACAGTCTATTCCTTGAATGTAAATGACTTTGGAACTGCACTTTTACAAGTCAGCACTTCTACTGCCAACATCTCATACAAGTAGAAAGGAGATAACATCAGATTTACAAGAAAATGAGTCAAATATAAAATTTAAAAAGGAACAGAGTTTGTGTTGATCGGCAGCAAATTCTAATGGCTTGAGCACTGAAATAGGAGTCAGGAAGGCAGAGTATTATTCTCATCTCTGCCCTTGATCTTTGGCCTGACTTTCAACAAGGCATTCCCCTATCTGTGCCTTTTTTCTCCCTTCAGTCCCCTGCTGCCCTGCACGCTGTAAGCTCCGTGGGGTGTAAAGCCTAGTCCAGTGATGTTGCGGGAACACAAACAGGAATTTCTGAGATAATTCAAAGCAAGGCCAGGTCTGCAATTCCACACTTTCAGAAATAGATCCCATCTTTACCATATACCTAACCAAAACAAAAAGATACAAAGACCTTTGCAGTTTTTTGAATTCCACATCTTTCCAACATACTTTTATTGAGGTTTGTTCATGCTGTTCCACCTTCCTTAGAGGATATTAAGTGATTGGTGCAGAGACTCCACATAACTCTCCCTGGAAAATTACAATCACAGGCATTTTATTGCTAACAACCACAATCCAATCTTGTGCCCTTCAGAATCGATTCAAGGCCTGCTTCTGTAGCAGAGGATTTGTGGGCTGCAGCTAGCATCAAGAGATCCATCATGATGCTGTAGCAAAAACAGCAGGCTGAGACTGCCGAGCTCCATTGCTCTACACCTCTTCCACCTATTTACAGTGCTGCACAGCGAGTGACAAATCACGCTGTTAACAGTATTTTCCAGTTGAGCTGGTGGCATTTGGGTTGTGGCAACGGCTGCCGTGGGGATGTTGGTAATCCATGCCACAAAGCTGTCCCTGCCCTGAGGAGGAGGGACGGGAGCAGATGCTTTCCCTGCAGCAGCAGCAGGACTACAGATTAAGGAGAGGGCAGCATATCTCTTAAGGTTATGTCAAAGTTTCTGCAAAAAGTTTCTCTCAAGGCTTTCTTCAGATGTAAAGGAGAACTACAACATGCTGTTTTGGCTTTCATTTAATTAATTTTTCAATCAATTATTTTGTAAAATCCCACACTCTAATAATTTTGTTCTTACTCTTCACTGGTGACCTGCTCAAAACTACAAAGCAGGTCAACTACCCAGAAAAAGTGCACTGCAGGCTTTCCTCTGCAGCTCACGCTGCCTTTCTTTCACTTTCCTTCCAGGGTTAACTTTGCGATCTTAGAGTACAGCATCATTTCTTCACAATTCATATACATGTGAAACCGTAACTTAGTAACTCATGCTAGGAGGAAAACAAAGCAGGAAGAAGACAGGCATAAATAGCAAAAATATGCTGAAATTGGGATCCCATAAAACTGACTAAAAATTGGGGTAAGATGATTTTGCAAATTCTCTCAGGAGAAATTACATCTTTTTTCTGAAAGTTTTTAAATTCACTATATTTCAATGAGATTTCAGGTCAAATGGATGAAAGGAAGACTGCTAAAACGTATGGTATATTATTTTGATCTCGAGATCCCCAAAACCTGAGTCAAAAAAGAAAAAATTAAATCATGCTTCTGTCCTTCACTATTCAGAAGAGCATCAGAACAGCTACTCGACTTCACGCACACATTTGTAAGACCTAGACCAACGAACTGTTTCTCAGTCTGTAACTGGGCAAAAGTCAAAATAGACTATAGCCTGATTTATGCTAACAGGCTAAACACCAAGTGGGGATAAGTGGGTCCCAGTACTCTTCCCCAGCAACTTGCCGCATTAGGACTGATGACATGGAGGCTTAGGAGCACCAGCTTCAGGTACATGCGAAATCTCTAGGAGGTGGTTCTGTGCAGTCTGAGCACAGGACAAGGAGAGGAAAAAAAAGTGAAAAAAAAAAGAAACTGTCCCAAATTCCTGCTGTGACCTCTTGACCTTTTAGAAGTAATATGGTGTAATATAAGGCTAGAAAGACTGGACATGTCTGATAGATGATTGCATCTCTTGCCATAAAAGCCTCTAAACCTTGGAAGCATACTGCACCTCTTCCTTTATGCAGAACGGCAGCTGTGCTTTGGAGCAAGTAACCTCTCAGTTAGTGCTCTAGCTGGCCTGGCCTGCCTTCCTGGGTGCACAGATGAGGATTCCCCTAAGGATTCCTAGCTGTGTCTGATGTTTCACACCCTACCTAAATTGACACACACTAGGAGTAGCGGGGGAGGCAGATGAGGTGTCTGCCTGTTAGCAAATGAGGGACAAATCACAGCTTCTGGCTTCTCTTCCCAGTGCTCCGTCCTGGCAACCAAAATACTGGAGATGATTTAGGATGAGTGCTGAACCTTGGGGGTAAAACTTTAAGCCCATTAAAAGTGCTGGAAGCTTTGGCATCGGGATCAGTTAAGCCAGATTTAATTCTTGGCAGCTAATTTCACTATAAAAGGATTCACATCCATGAACTGATCAGCATTAAGACTAGGGTTAGCACTCTTTGAGGTGGGAGGACTATATGATCTCTCAAGATCTATTTCAACCCATATTATGTTTCCAGGCAATCAAGCAGCCTTTAATGCTGTCCTGGGCCAGTTTACCATGCTTATAACACCACTGATCTCTGCCCACAGCTTTTCTGCTCCAAAGTTGCCCATGCTCATTAAAAATACCTTGACCCTGCATGGGCAATTGCCATTCCAGAGCGCAGCACTCAGATCGACCTAGCTTTAGTTCACCTTCCTTTAATTTTTTTTTTTTTATTTAGCCTTGTGAAATAGCTGTCTGACTTGCACTGAGCAGATGCATTTGTAAACAGAGACACATGGATATAACTGTGAACATACACACTTCAGTAAATATTATTGTAGCATTTTTACGGTCTTTTCTGCTGAAGACACATGGGGGAAAACTGCAAGATGGTTTCAGAGTCTGGCTTCCTGACAAACCAAAACTGTATCCTGAAGAATAAGTGCAGTCTATTGCTATGCAGAAACTCTGTGCTGACCTCAGCTTTGTCCCAAAGCACCCGCTGCCTGACTCCTTTCCCTGATTTAGCACCAGAGGTTGCTTTTCAATGGCAAAATTCTGATGGGCAGTTTGTGGACTGACCAAGCACTTTGTTCAGAACAATTGCCGATCCCTAGTCCCCAGACCCCAACCTGACTGGAGAAAGATAAAATCCATCTGGAGAAGCTTGAAACCACTCCTCTAAGATCAAATGGAAACTGTTTCGGAAAACTCGAGCTCACTTTTAATTGTATTTTTTTCTATTGCAGTAGTGCCACCATTTGTATCAACGGAGAGCTTTTTTGGTGGCATATTTACTCATACCAGAAACTGAGACTATATAATGATCCTGCTGTTTTTGTTTTCCACGTGTGAAGAGCAATCAGATCTTTTCAGTACAAATGATTCATCCTAGAAAGGGGCAGGGTGGGGGAGAGAAACCCAAAAGCAGTATGGGGACTTTGTTATGAGCAAGGGTACGTCACCTCTGTATGTCTCCTCTTTAATAGGCTGCATTGGAAAAGGGCATCAAATGGACTCGTAAAAGCATAAACGGGGCCAAACCACAAAATTCTATCTTTTCAGCTTAGGATCCTACTGCCAAAGTACTGGAAACCTTGAAAAGAGTGTTCTCCCAAGATTTCAAGACCTAGGAGGTGGCAGATCAGAGAGACACAAATATTTCAGGTTCCTCCGAGCTCTGACTCACTGCTACACCAATGTCCATTCATTATTTTTTATTTCACTTTGATACCATTGTCCCCATTACATTCACAAACACTGCAATCGTATCCTGTTTTGTTCTCTGACACCATTCCCTTCACAATCGCAGGAAGACCATCAGGAAACATTCATCGGGCGCTGTTATGTTTCCATCCGCAGAGAACAAAACATGCACTTTCAGCCCAAGATGACTTATTCCAGACTAAGGAAAAACAACAGCATGAAAGAATCAAATTAGAGTCTCCAGGAGAGAGCAAAGTATGTACTTCTCGCCTGGAATAGGGGTAGAAGTCCTGAGCACTGCTGAACTCTGCCTACCTAAAGAACACTTAGAGATGGAAAGGTTCAGCCCAAAGGAAATAAGATACACAAACCATCACTGGCCTTTACAGTGCATATTACAAGCCGGACCTTTATATCTGGATGCTATACCAGAGGGGACGAAGACAAGTCCAGTGCGGTTCTAAACCAGATGTGGCTTGAGATTTCAAGTGTTAAGGCTCGAGCCAATTTGCATTCTGGGTTTGGCCCTGGCCCCTGAGCTACCTTTGGATGTCCATGATCAGTTTCTGAGTGCTTGTGACATTCCAAATACAGATTTAGTGCTTCAGCCTGCACCTGGTTGCTTAGGCTTGTTGTCAAGTGTGTATCATGTGAGGTATGGAGATAAGACAAAACAGGGGAGGTGGTTCAGGACTCTTAGGAACCCACCTCTTCCCTTAGCTCTGCCTGCACATTGCACAGCTCAGTGCACATACCAGTCAAAACTCAGTTTATGCATGTGTTCGATAGAGCGTTGTGAAACAGTTACCTGCCTCTTCACCAGAAAAACAGCATTTACTGGGATGAACAAGTCCCAAGGTTGAGGTCTTCAAAAGAGCCTAAATTTCTGCAAATCACATTTGGCAGCAGTTGGGAAGCCAACTTGAATCCCTTTAAAATGTTAAAGTTAGGCTTAAGCCCCATTAGAGACACCAGCCAAAGAGGAGCAGTTAGTAACAGTACCCTGACCAGGTTTTCCCTTTCCAGCCTTTCCCACCGATACTGACTGTCACCAGGGGGGCATGCCAATCCAGGTGTCATTGCTGCCCAGCTGGGGTGTATAAGAGAGCCCTGCATTGATGCCTTCTGCAGAATACCCAGCCTCTGCTGGCTCCTTATCCAGTTCCCAACCAGTCTCCTCCACTTGGCAGTGGAACGGTTGGCTGCCACCCTGCTGGGATGGCATGGATCTATGTTTTCCTTATGCACCAAGCCCAGCCCCTGTGGCTCCAATGACGAGATTGTTTCTGCATACGCCTATAGGAAAAGCAGAGATTTTGTGAACAAGCCTGCTTGCGGCATTCCAAGGAAAACAACTCAGCAGGATTACACCGAGATATTTTGTCAATCTCTATTGAGATATTTGAACAGGAAAACCCAGCTAACATCACTGGAAGTTCCCAGGGGCTTTTCATTTGAGCTCATTTCTTTAGGAAGAAACATTAATGTTTTAATCTCAGCGCATGAGAAAGGTCCTGGAAGGATTCAGGGATACCCAGCATTCTTGCCTCTTGGACAAAAAGTTATGGGTCCAAATCCCATACTGGTACCTGGGCTGAAACTCAAAGTTAACATTACAATACCAAGCATCACAAAGAAAAGACTACCCTACCAACGGTTACGTTTCAGGAAGCAGCAACAGCAAATTAGCTTCTAACATAGACAGCTATAGTGAAGCTACTCCTAAAGACAAATATGTTATTTCATGAATGCACTGACTGAAAACATGCATCTGACTCCATCTCTGACGTCCATCTACTGGAATCACCCAACAAATCCTGCTTCCTGGCTAACGGGAAAAAAGGCTCCTTTTATAGTTGTATTAATGTCTCCGTGTCTTGGTTTCCTGATCGGTATGATGCATGCCCCTGAAAGAGCACAGATTTTGTAGAGCTCTCCAATGTCCTTGGAAGAAGGAGGTCAGAGAAATGGCAAGTGTCCTAGGGCTAGACTGCTAGCCAAAAGCAAAACCTGTTCTGTTGGAAGGCTGAGCAAGAAACTTAAAAAATCTCTTATCAGTAACTATTAACAGAAAGTCTGTTGGTTTTATCAGCCTGGTACTGAGAAGGGCTCTGCGCCTTGCTTAGATAAATGGCATCTCTTGATCCTGCCACCCCCAGAAGTCTGCTCTCACAGCTAGTTTTCCACACCTGTGAGAACTAATGGGTTTTTCTTCCCTGCTCCCCTTGGCCCCCATGAAGTAGACGAGGGAGTCAGAGGCCACAAAGGAGTTCACGGCAGGGAGTTTCAAACCTTTCGCTGCAGTGAAAGTGCACAAGACGCAGAGCACAGGCTCACAGTCTTGTCTGGGAGGCAGGGGGCTGGCAGCCAAGGCTGTTAGCAATCAAATCCCAGCACTGAGACTGATTCAGTGCTGTGGCTTTACGTAGGTCACTTAACTCTACATCCTGGCATCCTCTTCTGCAGAAGGTGATGCTAAAAACCTGTGTACCCAAGGCCCAGTTTTGGGCTGAGCCTAAATAAAAGGCTTCTGTCATCTATAGCACCTTTGCTTAGACCTCCACATGATCCATACAAAATTAGCCCAGCTCTCCATGAGCTTATTTGCAAATCCTCACCTGTAGCAATTAATTTCATGTATTTTTTTTTAATGAAGCTCATTAGCTCTGCCTTGATAACAGGGAAAATACTGAGCTGTCAGAATCCTACTTTCATAACAATGTGCCTAAGAGACAAAGCCAGTATTGCTGCAGTGCCAGGCAGATAGGCATGAGTTTCTTACTTCAGTTTTACAGCATGCAGACCAATGCAAAGCAACCAAATGTTCTGCTCAGAGTCATTTGGTAGAGTGTAACAGGCCAAAAAAAAGGTCTGCCTTTACATGCAACAGCTTGCGATATTTTCTGAGATGACTGCAGCTTGTTTTCCTTTTGCTGAAGAGTTTTTTACACTCAAATCATGCTAACATAAATAAGAAGCAGGCCTCTCGGCACATCTCCATGTTCTTAGCAGAACTGATATGGCTGGCCTTATCTCTTACAGGGCAAGTCCCCTGAGCTGTGTTGAAAAGCCTTTTATCAGATGCAATTTAAGGAGAGCTCTTTCTGAGATGTAATTCTGCAGCTCTGGCAGGAAAGCGGGGCTTCTGGCTAAACCTCCTCTGGTTTTGTTTAGTATTGGGGTGATGGAGTAAGACAAGGTCCTATTTGTGGGGCCAGCAAGACAGGGCTGCTCCCTATGCCTTCCCTGAAACAACGCTCTGCTCCCTCAGTAAGAGGAAAACCCTGTCAAAAATGGCTTAACGATCTTCTAATATTTCCATGCAATTAAAGGCCACATCTGTCTCACAGACCCCGTCCTCCTTTGCTAATGTACAGACATGAACTAAACAGTCTGTCTTGTCGATTCGCAGGGTAACAAAGGGGCCTATTCATAACACAGGCACTTTGGCTATTTTGTGTGTGTGAAATGAAATAGAGTTTGCATTTGGAGAATAACCTGTGCTGGAGCTAGCAAGAGATTTCTGCTCTAATAAATCAATCAGCTTTACCGGCTAATAAACTAGCCCCCCTCCTCATTCTGACTGTGCTAACCAGACAGCCACCCTACAGAGAGGCAACCATGGTTTCTGTGCCTTTGCAAAATTGAGAGCCTATGGTAAGGTACTCTTATAACTCTTACAGGAATAAAAAAAAAGTAGGTATCAGTTTGGCTGGGATTTCTAAAGCAGCTTAAGAAAAGGAGGTACCCTGGGTCCAAGGAATTTAGGTGTCATCTCTGTAGCCTCAGCTGCATCAGTCAGTAGGTACACATTTTACTTTTGCCTTTAGTTGGATAAGAGTCAAATCCAGTACCTTTTGTCTTTGCTCCGTTCTTTCTAAAGAAAATGGGAGCATTACAGGAAAAAAAGAAAACTTTCAAAGACCTATTTCTGATTTGTTAGTGAAATTGAGGGCTTAAAAAAGAAAACATATTGAGGCACACATTGGCATAGTCCCAAACCAATACCAGCATGGTGTCAGCATTTGACCTGTGCAAGTTTCAGGCAAATAAAGGAAGGAACAGAGAAAATTGTTAAATTTTAGTACCGTCACCAATGGGAATCTCTGTTGTGAAACTATGGGGCTCCTACCTGTTTATAGATTTAAAAACAAAACAAAACAAAACAAAAATCTACTGAATCTTGCTATCAGGATGGAACTTGGCTACAGAGTAGTGACATTTTGCGTTGACTCAAATTCTGTTAAATTGTCACATGGATACTAAAAGGATGGGAGTAGTGGCTGTGGACCAGTCAACAATAAAGTGCATTGAGAACACTTCAGCTGACTGTAGTGCTCACGCTTCAGCCCTTCCCTTTGGACCCTGGTGAATCTATGCCTGTCTTTGGTTACTTACTAGCATTGTCTGAGCACCTTGCGATCTGTAGCACATTCATCATCACAACAAATTGTGAAACTGTGAAAGTATTATGCCTATTTTGCAGATGTTAACCTGAAAGCCTGTCCTACCCACTTATGCCCACCCTCACTGCCAGATTCGGATGCCAGGTTGCTATGGGTTGGGAGGTAGCAGGGGTGCAAGTGTTTGCTGCTTTCTGTGCAGGATAAACAATTCATGGGGTGGCCAGTTCTTAAACATCCACTGAGAACGTTGCCAAAGCTGATCTCCTAGCATCCTCTCTTTCCATAGAGCAAGACTTGTGATTAAGCATGGATTTCAAAGCTTCTTCCCCAAGGGCTAGG
Organism: Struthio camelus; assembly: GCF_040807025.1. Taxonomy (NCBI): domain Eukaryota; kingdom Metazoa; phylum Chordata; class Aves; order Struthioniformes; family Struthionidae; genus Struthio; species Struthio camelus. The sequence goes on from NC_090963.1 coordinate 7,740,421, forward strand.
CTTACGCCCACAGACACCAACCTATTCTTCCTACTTCCAATATATACGTGGGCATAGACTGAGTAACAAGAGCGTCTTTTACTATGCTGAATTCACAGAAAAGTTCCCAGGTAGCAGAGCTCCTTGAAGTACTGGCTCTAAGAACCTCTCAGCATCAGACACACCAGTGTTTGCTTTCTTAAAGACTCAGAAAACAGAACAAAACAGGTAAAACAAACTACGTCTGTTAGCATCATCACCTTACTTTTCTCTCTTCCTGGAGTGCCTCAGAGCCCCTAGATGACTTGCTAAGAAAACGCCTCGTTATACTGGCTGGTCCCACTTGACCTTGCACTATCCTATCTGTCTGCATCCACCTATTATTGCTCGTTTGACACTTCGCTTGTAAATGCTTTGGCAGAACAGGCTGGTTTTTTCTGTTCTGAGCCCAGTATATTGGCAGGCTGGTCCATTTTTGGTCATGGTCTCTACCTCTGCCTTCTAAGTGCTTTCACAATACAAACAAATACACTAATAATGTTCACACCTCAACATAGCTCATTTCCTCAGCTTTCAAGTGAGCAGGAAGTGTACAGGAAGCACAGAAAAGATGGTCCTGTGGTTAGAATACTAGAGCGATATTTGGGAGATGTGGGCTCATTTACCAGCTATGCAGCATACTTCCTGTTTGTCCTTGGGCTTTCTGGGTCTCTGGTGCCAACCAGTACAACAGTTTACCACCTCACCAGGATTTTGTGAAGGTAAACACAGTCAGTTATACTCTCTAAGATATGAAAATGAAGATAGAAGCATATGTTCTGTGTTCAGGCTGTAAGCGGTCTCAGCTCTTCAGTGTAAACTAGGGAAAGATTTGCCTTATTTTTTTCGTAAGAGTAAATGCTCATGAAGCTCTCTGAAGCTAGGGACAGTTGCAAGTTCTTACGCCTCGGACAAAATCAAACCTAAGCTCCTTATCTGACAAAACAAAACAAAACAAACACAACTGAAATTAAAAGCAAATCCCAAACAAATTCAAGCAAATGCACTGATGAAATTGCAGTCGATGCACAGATACTCCCTAAGGCTACGTCTGTCAGCTGAACCACTTGGGGCAATTTATTTGTTCAACTCAAGTGAAAGTTCTCCGTGTAAAAAGAGGGGCAAAAGTGGGTGTCTAGGTCACAGGGTAAGACAGAGACAAACACAGAACATGGCAAGAGACTGTCTCCCATTCCAAGAAAATTATGGAGATTGTGAGAAATTTTCTAATTCTGATTTTGAACAAAAGGTCAAAATGATTATCCATAAAAGTCCACATTGAATTAACGGAAATTTTTTCGTTCCAGGTACTCTGAATGTCTCGTTTCAGTTTTAACCTTTTCAGTTTTCTTAAAGCATTGCAATTAGCTTTGATTCTAAATGAAGAGCAGTTTCAAAAACTTGGAAAACATTAGAAAGTACTAAGTAGGGCTTTCAGCAATTTAAATCTTTTTGCTTTTTCAAAATGAGAAAACTGTCAAAAACTAACCTTTCCTGTGAGTAGGTAGGGTTTTGACAAATTTACATCTTTCTGATGAAAAGACATTAAGTTGAAAATGATCAAACCATATCTAATGTGAATCTTCTTATATACATCCCCAACATAAGTGAATACTGTTAAAGGTTTTGGAGAGAGGGCTAAATTAAGTTTTGTAGGCTGGCTCCCAGGCCAGCAAAGCCAGCGGAAATTTTGCTTTTGTCTTTGGGGGTGGTGTTTGGTCAAATCTTCCATGCAGATGGTTGCGTATTTGTGCACTTAAATGTGAATACATGAATGACTCCCACACAAACGCACAAAGTATGCACTATCTATCCTGGCAAAATCTTAACCTCTAAGGAGCTATAGCCGGACTTTTAAAGATTCTTAAAGATTTTACACAGACACCTAAAGAAGCAATTAGGTGCCTGGAGGTATTTTAAGAAAAACTGCATAGTTCTTAGCTCCGACTGATTTCATTTGCATGCCCAGGTACCTCTCCATACCTTTAAGATTTGGCATATTGCTATAATGGTGACTAATAAAACATCCCAGATTCCTACCCTGAAAGGAAGCAGAGGTCTATAAGAGACATAGAGAAGAACCTAAAGAAAAACTGTACCCCACCCTTCCAGGACACCAGTCACAGACTGGGCTGAACACCTCATGCAAGCCTGAGCTGTGCCTGTTGGGTCTGATAAATGAACATCCACGGGAAGAAGCATGTTTTCCTCATGGCAGGTCTAACAGTCACTGCCTTCATCAGCATCCTCTTAAAACAAGTTTTTTGATAGACAGTAATTCAACAGTGTCTCAGCATCTTAGCTGCTGTGTCTGTTCCTGTTAATTATGGAAATTAAGACAATTTCTCTTCACTGGGGATAACCAAGACATTTGAAGCATTGCTTCACATAACATCTATAGGATGGACATTAAGAAAGAAACACAGCTCCTTGCTCTCTTTCAAGTAGACAGTCGACACCACATAAAGGATCGTTACTGTTATTATTGAGACAATACTGCTTTGAGAGGACCTGGGGTCTATTGGGTGTCTTGATAACAATACATGTTACCTTATAGAGCTGCCACAAAACAGGGGTAATAGCGAGAGTGACCTTTTTCGTAAAGCATTTCAAAATTAATGGATGCAAAACACTGTGTGAGAGCTAGGTATGAACAATCCAGAGAGTCCAGGAAGAAAGAGTTCGTATCACCATGCTGTGTACTACTCGCACAGCAACTGCAGTTCTCAGAACAAAGCTATAAGGTGGAGATGGTGGTATTACAATAACACCCTAAGAGATTTTGAAAGAGTTTAGGGCCCTCTTGTGCTCGGAGCTGTACACATTCAACTCTTCCCCAGCTCAAAGAACTTCAAAATTACATGTACATGACAGCTAAAGAAGGGTTCAAGTATTTTATTGCCTATTCAAAGTCCTGTTTGCTTTTTAAATGCATTATTTCAGAGCGTCCAAAATTCAGGATGACAAAATTATGATGTCACATCATAAACAGATTCCCGCTTTCATTCCCTCTGGCTGGGAATGAGACCGTAACAGTGACAAAACAGGCAGAGGTTACCTTGCAATAGTCACTGACTGAAGACAGGGGCATCCACTACCTGGCTACACCGCAAATGCTTACTGAAAAACTTCTGCATCAAAGGTAGCTCTTAATAAATGACAAAAGGCTACATGATTGGAAGTCTGGCATGCAGAGATCAATACAGCTAGTGAGGGATCAGAAATAAATTTTAACGTTGTCAAATCCCTACCTGCGAGTAAATTGGCCTACCTGGAAATATGAGCCATCTCCAAACATGAGCCGGTACGGTGAAACCTAACACGTGGTAATTGCTAGTGATACTGATAAATGCGAGTGTGGGGAAACACAAATCGTGGAACGCCCACTACTCTGAGTTCACAGAAGAGCTGGGTAATATAAATTAGCTTCTAAAGTCTACAGATCAGATCAGACCGGGCCTCTGATTCTAGGGAAACAATGAACTGGAGTGGACACAGATGAGAAAACAAAGGCAGTGACAATACTTTGGTTTTTGCTCTTTGGTTGTCCTTTCCCCAGCGCTTGGTGCCCACTCTGTCTTATTTTCTCTTCTCTCTCCCATACACATAGGGATGCAACGACCCTAAAGTGGTGTGCCCAGAGCATATCCCACAGTTCCCCTGCCACAGACACCTAGGCTGGAAAGGACCTTGGAGATCATCTGGTCCAGGCCCCTGCTGAGAGCCAGTCATCATCTGCACACCCCCACAAAAACAGGACTCCCATTCAGAGGAATAGGGAATTTCTTTGCACAGGAACTCACATGCCTTAGTATACCACTCATATCCATAATGGTTACACGGAAAGATATATTTTATATCTATTACAGTAATATGTATGCTTTACTCTCCCCTGCTACTTCATTTCATGCTAGACTTAACATGTTTAGAGATGCCAGAGGATCTCAGGATTAATCACCAGGAAAGCAACTTTCTTCAGTATCATCAAAGAAAAATGTCAGGCAGTTGTTATTAAATACACTGAAAAAATTGTCTTGCTTTGTCTCACATACTAAAATTCACATGTAGGGGTAGATTTCATGCCATTTTTCTCATCTGTGAAAAACTTCATCTTTTTTTTTTTTTAACATACAGGCAAACAAGGACACAAAGGACCTACATAATTTGCCAAAGGTCAAACAGCACAGCAGTAGTAAAACCAGGCTGAGAGCCCAACTATTTGGATTCTCTCCAAACGCCTCAGATCCTGAGCCATAATGCAACATATAAAATGTTTATTTTAGGGACATCTCCAAATGCATAAATATGAATTAGGCAACCAAAATATATTTTAACTTCCTTTAAAGCTTTTGAAAACTGTTCTCTCTGCCTTAACTCAGTTAACAAGGTAAAAAGGTAAAAAAGCACGAGGGTGAAAACTCTGTACGCAGGAGCAGACACATAGCATTCTGTCTCTGTTTCATTCATCAGGCCTCTTTCCCCCAGTATTTGCCTGTTATTCCCATTTCCTTCCCTGCCTTTCACATGAAACATATCCATTGCACACGCCCACTCCGCCTCATGTGTTCGTAATCACAGGCAAACTGTTTTGCAATGATCTTCTTTTTTTAAGAAAATACTCTGCTCATTTTTCTTTGCTCATGGTCGGCAATGAATAAATTAGCTAGTGGGACCTAGTTCATTTCACAAATGCGGCAGTTTCTGTTCAGTTTGTGCATTTCGTGCGATCTTAATAAAATTCTGTTCTTTAAAAATTTTCCCACATAAACTGAAAGAACTATTTAACTGCTTGTGCAGAATGAAGATGGGATTGCTTCTCTGACTGCATGCTTAAAAGGCAGATCCAAGGAATGACACAAAAATAATCTAACTCTAAAATAGCAGTCCAAAAAAATGATGGCCAGCAATTGCTTACGTAGCTATGGAAGTGACAGACGTTTTGACCTGAAAGATCCCTAGATACTTGCAGTTCTGCCTTGTTAAGAAACTCAGAGATCCCTGCAGCTGGGAAGCTGGACGCCTACCTCCTGCGCAAGCACCTTGGCGATACAGGAGTTGAGCAGAGCAGTGCCTGAAGGGCCTTAGACCCTCGGCATGCTCTGACCATACTGCAGTACTGGGGTAAACAAGGCACAGCAGAGACCACAGGGATCTCTCACTCAGATGTACTGGAGGTGGCAGGAACAGCTGTCTATGGGAAGTCTAATTGCTAATGATATTCATCCAAGGAAGTAGGAGACCTTCTTCTGTGCTGCCTAGACTCAGACTGACATCTCCTTTCCCTAAACGTGCCTCCAGGATGGTGGAGGAGATTTACCAAGTGAGGTAGTATACTTCAAACGTACTTACCGGCTCAAGTATTTGTTAGCATGGCTACCTCTGCATGCTCCGGCTATGCCCTGATTCTCTCTGCAAGCTTAGTAAATCTGGGTTTGTAAATCTAAGTTTGTATTCCACTTTAGCAGCCAAGTTTTTAAAACTTTAGCAGTAGAGTGTCTCCTTTGGAGATGCCCAAGTTCTTTTTTACATCTGGCCCCAAGTTTTTGGCTTACTTTAGATGGAAAGTCTAAGCCATTCAGCAAGTATTCACAATCCAGACTTTTGCTTTGTCCTGTGTAGTAAAAAGCACGTTGCCAACTTTATTTAAATTAATTATCTGTGTAAAGGAAATTGCTAAGTTAAAAGTGATATGGTTACAGGAACTTTTGGTCTAGTCCTCTGAAGACTTAATTCATACATTTAAAAATCAGAGGCCTCCCTCTGAAGTCTAATTAATAGTTTAATTTCTTTGCTTCCTTTACCTCCATTTTATTTACACAATTAACAACCAGAGGTACACGTAAATTTTGTTTCTGTAACTGTTTCACTAAAATAACAAATCTACTTAAATGAAATAGATAGCTCAGTAAATATCAAGCATAAAATACTCAGGAAATAGTTTGAATTTTTCCCCATCTCATTATCATGTTTTAAGGTGTGTTTAATTCATTTTAAGTATGACAATTGAAATTAAGAATATATATGAAGTCTAAATAACCTCGGATTAGAAATGTGTATTACCATGATTACTTGTATTAAACTCAGTTAATCTGTTCATTGGCATATGAGTTCATAGCCTTGGTGCCCTAAATCCTTTACATAAAAAATAAGTGACTACTACTCAATTCATTAGTGATGAATTCCATGCTTTGTGGAATAAACCACAGGTTAACTGCCAAAGAACGCATTTGTCTAGAGTGCAAAAACCATTTTTTATTCAAGACCATGACACGATCAGCAAGAGATGCAGAGAAAAAGGTTAATGTATGTGTTACTATGCGGATTATAGTCACACCCTCACCCAGACACAAACCCTGTGCAAGCTGCAGTAAGAACAACAGGAAATGGCCGGGGGTATTTATAGCATTATTGTGTTTATCCTGAAGTGATGTTCTGCACAGATTATTATGAAGTTTTTCGTGGGAGAGGATACAGCTTGTGTCAGCTGGAGATTTGCATGCACTTCACCCAATATGCTCTCTGCTAAACTTGCATAGCCCCCCCCCTCAACCACCACCACCACCTTTCTTCTCTTTTTAAAGATTTGCTATATATTATGGCTTCTCTGCAGCTGATACGATGGGCCAACCCCCCCACCCCCCCACCGGGCGCCGCAGTGCAAACAGGAACCCTGGTAACCAGTGTGTTTGGCCTATCCCTGATGGCCTCAGCAGATTCACAAGTCTGCCATGAGATGTCATGAAAAAAAACCCTTCATGTCACTGCTCCTGTATTTCTGAAAAATGCAGCCCATGTTACACCAGGTCAAAAATTCTGTGCGTTTTGGATCCTATTAGCAAAGAAAGAGAATCCAGGTTTCTTTCTTCAGGACAAATTTGTCCTCTCCTGGGATTCTCTTTGTTCACATAATCATTTCAATGTCCTTTATTTCCAGGTGGGGTACTGAAATACCTTGCTCAGTGAGTTTGCAGAACCTCTTTCTTCTGGGCATGCATTTAACAAAAAGTAGTAGTTTTCCTGCAAAGATCATCTACGGGTGCCCAGCCTCAATCTTGCAACCTCTCTGCTGATTTGAACATAGTAAAGAAACCCTTTCTAATTCATTCCTATCTTCTAAATTTGGCCTGAAGTTCTATAGAAAAAAAAAAAAAAAGCATGAGAGATGAAATAGATAATGTAACAACTTAATATCTCTGTAGGGTAAAAAACCCTCCACCCACTCATGAAACCCATGCCTGCATATATCCATCTATGCAGACCAGTTTATCTCAGTGAGAGATACAGAATAAGGAACAATAAAATAAGAATGATAAAAAACAGTCTTAACTCAGGAAGCAAAAAACCTGTTATTATTTCATTGTCAGAACAGTTTTTCTTATCTTAGTCAAATCTACTGAGGTTTGTTCAGAGCCGTTCAACAGTTGCTCATTTCTTTGTTTACACCCCATGATTTCTAAAAACCTCGATTAAAAGCAATCAGAAAAATCCATCATATGACACTTGGGCCATTTACAGCCTGTGACTGTTATTAGCAAATGTTAACCTCTCCTTTGAGAGAACAGAAGGAAATCCTGCTTTAATTTAAGCTTTCAACCATCATCCCCTCTCTATCTCTGGAGTAAATCAGAGCATCTCCATGATTCCATTGTTTGCAAATATAATAAGTCCCCTTTTTGTGTGTTTAAAAAACAAACAGCAACAGAAAAGCATCAGGAAGTCCCAATGAATGGGAGCAATGCTGCATTTCTGTATGTACCGCATTAATTAATGCAATTGAGCCAATATCCGAGCAAAGCTTGTTCCTATGAATACTATTCAAATCATTATCAGTTCTATTAGCGCTTCATTATGGTTGCACTGATCAAGACTAGATTTGCGGGGCTAATTTGCATCATATTCTGACAGGTGCTAGTCCAGGTGTCCTATTGTCACTCTGAAGCATGAATTAATAAACGCAGTTCAGCCCCCTCCTCCTTTTATCGTTTGCGTGACAGAAGGAATAATAGAAATGGAATTGGGGTAAGGGGGAAATGGGATGGACTGAATTCATCTCCCAGCAAGGCCTCTCCTGGAGTTTTGTCAGGTTTAATTTAAAAATGACAAGCTCATGCACCGCTTCCTTTTCATCACCCTACTTGCCAGGTTACTTCCATAGCTTCTCCTCATTGGCTTGCATTGCAACCTTAAGGCAGGGCTGCCCATAGGATAAGTCTGCACAGTTTCAATGCTTATTTGTTCATCAGTTCTCCAGTAAACTGCTAGAGGAGAATCCAGCTCCCAGCTATTTCTAATCTGTACAGCCCTGCTCTAAGATACAAGCCAACTTGGGTTTTCTTGTAGCTCTTAAAATCGTTGCTATGCATCCTTTGGCCTTAGGCCCTTGTCAGCACCTACCGATTCTATACCGATTTCCAGACTCTTCTCAGTGGTGCCCAGCAATAGGACGAGAGGTGACGAGAGGGACAACGGGCACAAACTGAAACACAGGAAGTTCTGTCTGAATATGAGGAAAAACTCCTTTACCGTGAAGGTGACAGAGCACTGGCACAGGTTGCCCAGAGAGGTTGTGGAGTCTCCTTCCCTGGAGATGTTCAAAAGCCATCCAGACACAATCCTGGGTAATGTGCTCTAGGTGACCCTGCTTGAGCAGGGGGGTTGGACTAAATGATCTCCAGATCCTCCCTCTCCAGTCCTTTCCAACCTCAACCATTCTGTGATTCTGTGATTCTACCTGTCCCTTTCCTTGCCAGTTCAGTACTCACAGCTCACAGCCTAGAATTAGACCCTTAAAACCAACATGCACTACAGTTTTTTTCTTTTTAAGATGATGATAATTAGGAGAATGGATTCAACAAGCAATGGAGGGTTTTGGTTTTGCAGCCACATGCTTCACAATCGTGCCATCCCAACTTGCCAGCTCAGGTCTGCAAGCAGCACACACCCTGTTCATCCAATTTTCCTGCTTTTAAGTAGACCCAGCACAAGTGTCTCTGCATCATGCTTCACGTTTCATGGTTTTCTGGTTCAGAGCCTGCTGGGGGTGCCCGCGTAGACATGCACCAAAGGCATTTTTACATAATCGTCATTAAAAGTCTAATTGCATTTATATCCAGTTGAAACCTTACAGGACATAACTCCTAGCTCTTCCCTGCTACCATCAGAGATAAACTTGCTTTTCTTAAATAAATGCTAAGATTCTTATTTAATTAAAATGCGATTTAGGCTGTTTCCAGATAAACACCAAATATGACGAGAACTGGCAGCAGTATTGCCAACGTCATCCAACATTTCTTTCAGTCCTTCCACACATGTCAATTAGTCCCACACTCCCTTGTTTCTTGCTTCTCTTTTGCACCTGATTATTTCTCAAAGCCTCTTTGACCATGTGGTATCCAGAACTAAATGCATTCTGACATGTGTACTCATATCATACAGAGTATTTATTATGAGCCCAGCCTGGTGACAGGTGAGTATTAAAGCAGAGGCCACTCAAAACTGCACTGGCCTTGTTTGCTGTTTTCATCTGCCTTTAGTTTCTCTCTTTGGCTGAATTGCTCCTTAAATTTCTCAGACCTTTTCTGACAAAGAGGAAATGAACTTGTGCCTAATCATGGGGCTGCCCTTTTAGCTTCTGGATGGGTGCTGAAGCTTCCCTCTCCTGGGGTTTCTGCAGGTGTATCTCACTTGTTTCTCTGTGTCACTCAAAACATATGCCCCTTGCCTCCTCTTCTGTTTACCCCAGATCTTAGCTATTCATTGCTCATCGAATCTGCAATATAATTGTCCATCTAAAAATAAAGGAGTCAAAGCTTTTATATAGGCATAAACCAGGCTTTCTTCATTATCTTCACTAAAACAGGTTATATCAATTGAAGCTCCAGCTATTTATATTCAGGTATATATCTGAATTTCCCATTGTTTCTGTAAATTCATTCTACCCCAGTAGCTTCCAGCTGGCCTCACTCTTCTGAGGTGCAAGTAGAGAGAGAAAACTCAGACTTTGTGGTACGTTTCTCAGCTCTAGCGCTAAGGTACCGTGTGATCTTAACCAAATAAGATAAGGGGCACTTGTCTAAAACAAGCTAATGCTTGTGCCCAGAAGAGCATATGAAGGATCATCTTATCAGGAGATCAGGCCTTCTCTGCCTCAGTTTACCTCTCTGGCCCACCTTGTGAATCTTTTTATTAGGATGAGTAAAGAACGAGCCTCTTTAAGTGAAATGTTAGCATCTGAGATCAGGGCTTCCACTACTGCAACAAACCTCCAACCACATTCGAGAGTTTCATGAAACAGGGGAAGGCTCTGAGCTTGCTCAAAAGACAAAACACATTTTAACTGCGTTTTCTCCCCCCTTCCCCGCCCCCGCTTTGTTTTTGAAGAATCAGCTTGCAACAAATAGCACTTGCTAAATGACTGTCTAACAAGATGAAATGGTGCAAGTCCCCCTGGCTCCCCCATTGGAAAGCACTTGTCCCTAGCAACCCCAGCGCTGTGCCCCTGCACACAGACACTGTCAGGTGCACGCAGAAAGACGTTCCCATTTCTATAGAGCATTGAGAGACAAGAGCTGTTTCTTGTTGTTGCGGCCTCTAATGAAAATTTGCTTGCCACGTATCCAAGTGTGATCTGGAAGCAGATTTGCACCTGTCTCAGCAGGCCAAAATCAAACAATAACAGCGCTGAGAGAGCAAGTCAGTTAGCAGCAGCAAGGGCAAAGTGAATGGGTGAGGGCTCCCGCCTCTGCTCAGACACTGCCCCTCAGATTCTTTAAATCAGGCCATCAGAGCAAGGATTTTTTTGTGCATGTTGTACACTTTTGTGTGTCGTACACATGTCGTACCTTTCTGCTCTGGAAAAGCAACCTCCAGCCAACGTGACCTTTACATATTTGACTGTCAGGGCTGGAAAGAAAAACGTGTCCGCGAGAGAGTGTAGTACTGAACACACGATCGATGGCTACTGCTCCCCAGTAGGCTTCTAGAAATACAGAGGTGGGGTACAGCTACCAGCCCTCTTGCTCACACTGAGAGGGTGTAACTATACGAGCTCAGTATGATGCATGTGTCATGAGACTTCTGTTAATGTAATTGCTTTAAGTTGTATGGGTTTCAGAGCAAAGACTTTTTTTTTTTCTCTGTGTTTCACAAGCGACTAGAACATTTTAGGTCCTATAAATAGTGTATTTCCTCTCCTAGCTGCAAATACCCCATCTCTTGCATCCAGCTGGTTTGAACTTTATTTCAGAGGGGATTTTCTGTTGATGCTTTAGGCATCTATAGCACTCTTTATCTAGGGTTTACAAAGCTCTCTGTGAGCATTTCTCACTTCTCAGCCTTATCCCAGAAGAGTGCTACCTATTATCATTATTTTACAAATAGGAAAATCAAGGCACAGAACACTATGATGATTTACTCGGGGCCTGAAGGTAAGAAATGACAGAAAGAGGAATAAAGCCAAGGAGATTCTACTTGCAGACTCCTGTTCACTGAACAGTATTTTTCAGAAAGTCTAGCTCGCTCAAAAGGAGGAACATGTGACCGTGATAGTTATCTGCTGAGCAGAATAGATACTAAAAGAGAGATCTTTCCTCTTTATACTAAATAATAGATGACTGATTATGATCTGAGATGCTAAGAAAACTTTGTTACAGATAATTTCAGGTTTCTGAGCATTTTCCTCTTATAGAAGTATTATTTATAGTAATCCATGAAGTTAGCTGTAACTTAGAACAAATAAGCAAATACATACATCCTGGACACAACTGCTGGTGAAATACTCAGCCACCTGCCTCACAGTGAGTAAACCTCAAGCTGCCAATGCACTAGCACTGGGCAAATCCATTCTGGAAGATCCTGCTCTAGAGAGCTCTAGGTATGGCAAGATAGTAAACAGGGAAGTGAGTGATCGGTCCAGCTTGCAGTTCAATAACTTCCTATGGTCATACAGAAAGTCACTGGCAGAACCAGTAAGCGAAATCAAATAACCTGGATCATAATCTCATGTTTTAAGCACCAAACAGCCCTTTCCTAAAACAGTTGTTACTGTTACAGCAAAACTATCTTTCAGCGCTTCTTTGTAGGATTCCCCCAAGCTGTGGCAGCTGGCCATCCTGCCCCCTTTCAGCGCCTTATCTGCTCCAGATGGTATAACCTGCACATAGGCAGGTATGCAGCTGCATGAATCCATATTACTACAATACTGGGTTTAGCAATAGAAAGAAATTCAGACGAACCTGTCCTTCAAAATGACTTTTGAAACATTCTGTATGTGTCACACTGCAGAAATCAACAGCATCTAGACCTGCTCACCTGCTGACCCTCGTGAGAATCCAAGACAATTTTGATGGAGTCAGTGGAACAGCAAGGGTGTAAAGGATATATATATGTGTATGTGTATACATACATATATATATATGAAATGAGCATTGCCTCAAACTGATCCATCTTTCAGCTGTTTGCTAACTCTGCTAGTTTAACTCCCAACATATACTGGAGTAAGAGAACAGCCATAATCCTTATATCCGGTGTAGCTCATGCTACTCAAAAGCACTTTGTTTACTTCATATATTGTACATTCACTGAGTCTCGTGTCAATAAATGCTGCATGTACTGATAACATCTGTACCAAATATTGCTTCATGGACTAAACACTTTTGCAGATAAAGTTTAATATTCAGCTGCAGTCCATTCCCATGTACTACACTGGATCCTAACCTTTTCAGGTACCTTTTATAGCATTAGCCCTAGTCTATCCAACTTTTTCACACTTTAGCAAAGGTTTTCTATAGGCACAGCTGACAGCCATTTGTACCCTGAGAAAGATTAAAGCAGGTACCTAAGTGGCAGTACTGAGTAACATAGCAATAGAGATGGAGGGACTTCAAGAAGCCAGCTAGTCCACCCTGGTCCAGAGTAAAATCAACGCTCTGTATGCCACTGCTGACAGAAATGTTTTTAATCTGTTCTTAAAGACCTTAAAGCTAAGCTCCTTAAAGCTTTTCAACTTGCTACCTGAATTAAAGCTATGGCAGGCCTGCTAGTCTGTAAAAAAAAAACAAACACACTTTCTATTAAAGACCTAAGTTCACAGAAGAAGAGAAGCGATAGTGTCTGTGAGCACTTGTGTATTTGTGCACGTGTGCAAGGTAGAGGAAGGCTTGGGAAGACACATCTCAAAGCAGTAATGTGAATGTTTGTGGGGGAGCCCAAGGGTGGTCCTTTGCGTGTGGAGGTTCAGTCTCAACAAGGCAGGGTTATCTCTGCAGAGCTGAGCCCTCAGGATCTGAAAGTAGCTGGTGCTGTTGGTGTTGTGGTGCTTTACTGAAGCTGTGTTGCTTCCACCAGAGGAGCAATTTGTCCACAGCATGGAGCAGGCAGTATGTGAATAGGCTGGAGGCTGGACATAAGAGCAAAGCCTAGGGTTTAAAAGACATGCGTTCAACCCCTGCTTCACCACAAAGGAAGTCACTGTGCCTCTTGGGGGTCATGTTTTCACCACAGTTAGCTCTGGAACATGGCACTAGTACATTTCAGAGGAGCAAACATAGCTAAGATTATGAGGCACTCAGCTGTAAACCATAGTAGGGGCCATGCCAGGACTTTTAAAAGATGGAATCTGAGCATAGGAGAGAAAATAAACTCAGGGAGAGAGCGGGTTAGGGAAGGGTAGGGGATCTAACCCTTGGATTTCATAGGAAAAAGAGCTGGATCCAGTTCTGGAGCACCTGAAAGCGAAGAAAGACCCAGGCAGCATTTGGGAGGACAGCCTGTCAGGACTCAGGGATTTCTTTCCACAGTCAGGTCTCTTTCTGCTCCTTTGGATCTTGCTACATTGACCTCAGTTACATATACGTTATGACGCTCTGCTGGCATACGCTCACTTTCCACAATACACATCTCCAGTCACATTTGCCTAGCATGTCAGCTAACCCCCTACCCCTCCTTCACCTTTTCCGGGCTGGCACAGAACAGTGCTTGATGAGAAAAGTGCTGCTCACAAGACAGGGTTTCTGTGGTTTAGGGTTATTATAATTAATTAATTGGGGGGGGGGGAGGTCTGCAGCTGCTAGTTTTGAAAGGACGAATCCTAGAGCTGCAAAAGTATGAAAGAGAGGGCAAGAAATTGATGGAAGAAATAGACAATCAGAGTGGGGTTCTGACTGTGTAGTGGCTGCTGTTATTTTAAAACACATAAAAGTTTGGCTTATGTAAGAAACCATCTGGTATTTAGGCCTAGTTGAAATCTTAGCTGTGTGTGTGCTCTGTGTATGAATCCATGGAGCAGCTTCACAGGCACATGCACGTACTCAGCTGGACTCCTTCACCAGGCAGCACAGGGCGCTTGCTGAACCAAACAGATCTGGAAAATCATTTGGACTTCACACCCTTCTTACTCCTTCTGCACAGCTAGCGATGGTCTTTGATCTAAGGGAAAACACGCATACCAGCCACAGCTGCAATGCTACAAACCCGCGCTACAAATGAGTGCATGGCCCAAAAGGTTGCTAGCTTTGCCCATCTCAGAAGGATGTTGAATGTTTATAAAGAGTATACTGGCAAGAACCATTTGGTTTCTTTCTGTTGTAAGATATGCCTACAGTGTCACTGAGATCATTAAAGCTGCTGCCCATGAATAGAAATGAAGTCAGTCTTACCACCTAAGAGCATCTACTCCAAATCAGCTGGACAAGGTTGAGAGAAAAGAAAGTGTTTGCTTACTTGTACAGATGAGAAGCTGAGACAAAGAGAGATGAGACACAGTGATCTGCCTAGACTCATACGGTAAATCTGTGGCAGAAGAACTAACTGAGCCAGGTTGGGCACTGCTGAGGATAAAAATGGAGTGAATTAAGTGTTCACAGATTTTTCTGACTTACCAGGAACAAAAAGAAAAAGAAAAAAGCCTCACAGGCCCAGAATTGCATCAGGGAGGGTTCTTGCAGTATGAAGTAGCAATGCCGGACGCAAGGAACTGTGTGTGCCACTGGTCACTCCTGCTGAGAAGAGACAAATTCAAACTGAAGCAGGTGCAGACTAGGGCTGACAGGATAACCAGGAGAAGGGTCTTATGGAAGAGATTAGAAGATTTTTGTTTATCCTGGGAGAACAAAGGCTGAGAGATGGTATGGCAGTAGGCTATAGCTACACCGGGAGCACATCAGAGAAGAAGTGCCAAGCTAGTAGACAGCGCTGGTATGAGAGAAAATAGGTATAAATCAACTATGTATGCATGTCAGTTCAAAATCAGAAGAAAAGAGTTAAACATCAGAATAAGGATGTTTTATAACATCCTTTTCAATGGGGAGTAGCATTAATGGGAAAAAATTATCTATCCTTTAGAGAAAGCTTGAGGAGTTTGTGAAAGGGATTATAGAGCATGGTCATGTCTGACAGTAGACTGGACTCAGCTCAAGAATTGCTTCCACTCTGGAGTTCAAATTAAGTGCCTTAACTTTTCTTCACTTCTAAGGAATTTAGGAGAAGAATCTCTTGTTACATACAGTGCTTAGCACAACAGAGACCGCTCTGGTCTCAAGGCACTACTATAACACAAATAATTCATAACACTAATGATCAACCATAATTACATCCTTCCTGAAATAGAGATGACATATGAGAATACCAAAAATGAAGAGCAGAGAACTGCAAGCTTATTTCATCCGTTAATGACAGCCCCATATTCTATGAGAGTCAGAAAATGTCTGCTCTTAGATACAGAGGTGTAAATCCAGAGGAATTCAAAAAGATTAATTGCAAGCAAGATTGAACTTCAGTGGCATGTTCTCTCTTTCTAAAGACAGCGAACTCTATCCAGTCGCTAAAACCTTTGCCCACTCCTCCGCAAGTGCTGTGAAGGCAAAGGACTCTCATGACCACAAAGCTGGGTTTGGGGTGCCTTGCAGAAGTCAGCAAAGTGGACAAAGACCAGTCTCATCTTTAATGCTGACATGCAGCAACTCTGTGTCCCAGCATGATTTTGTTGGGGCTCAGAGTTAAGGTGGAGATAGCCTTTTCCTGCCAAAAAAAAAGTTCCACGTGGTGATGCATCTTGGGTACATTTTTTACACAGCCTTCCACAAAACAGTACTCAAAATCCAGAGGACCCAATACCTTCGTCAAGAGGAGGAGAGGAGGGCAGAGCTGCTTTTCAGAAGACAAAAGACCAGAAGGGACACTGGCATGGCAAAGTCCTGTTCCATATCTTCCTCTAAAATGTTTGAGCAAAAAGTAACACTTTTCAGCCTGGATCTCTCTCTGCTTTGTCTTCCTCCTTATTCAATGCAGAGGGAAGCTTACAACACAAAACCAATATACTATAAGATTCTGAACAGACGCTCAATCTGCAGCTAGACTGTTAGGAGCTGGAGTTTGGGCCATGTGCCATTGGAATGGTAGCAGTTCCCTTCGGCTTACGAGAGACATCTCAGATTTCAAGTATAATCTTAGTGTCACAAGGGAGTTCACGATCACTCGGGTAGAATGTCGCACACACATTTCCACACACGTTTGTCTGGTAGAAAAGGCACTAAAATGAGATTCAGAAGAAATAAGTTCAAGTAAAACCACCCCAGATCCTGATAAAACACACTGGTTTTCTCCGTGCGTCAGTTCCTCACTAAACATCCTTTCTCTTCTCAGAGTGGAGCCATTATGGACAATTTTGGTAATATTTGCAGGATGATACTGAAAATCCTTGCCTTGATCTAGCAAATCACTTCAGTGCATGCTTATTTTAAAGTCTGACTGGTTTTAATGAAGTCAAATGTAGTAGTTTATGGCTCTCAGAAATATCACCAAAATATAAATGTTTGTGCTGTTGGAAGATATACATGTATATATTAGATCTAATTAAGGAAGGACATTACCACGCACGTTGCGTGAATTTTGCCAGCAAGTTTGGGTTAGGAGTGTCATCATCAGAAACCTTATCCTTGCAGCAGCACTTCATCTCTCAAGGATCGTGACTTGCACAGACTGTAGTCTAGATTCTCAGTATGCCTCAAAGACACCCACAGCAACTGTGATAACTACCCAATATAGCTTTCAGTCCTTTGGGATCAATTTATAGATGGCAATCGACCTGGCTTTTGAGCTTGTGCATATATCACTGATTTCTGACTCCAGTGACTTTTTTTTGTACCAGTGGTAGAACTTCCCTTTCCCAGCTTGTACAAGGGTGTTTTGGGTCCAAGAATCCCTGAGCAATTCTAATGCTTGAGAATGGCCACCAAGACTCACTTTCTAGCTCTGACTCTGACTTGCTGAGTGACTGGTTTCTTCCTACGTTTCATCTCCTAGCTTTTTTTTTTTCTTTGCCTGTTTGGATTATGGGCTCTTATTCCTTCTGTGTGCCACGCTTCATCTTGGTGGGAGCCTCTAGGGACAGCCACCATAATACAAGGAATTAATCATCCAAGTCACAACTTCTGGTTCTAATCAGGAGTCCACCATCCTAGAGGCTGATCTGCAACATGACCCTCATGGACAAATCCTTAGAATTTAATAAGGATTAAATCAATGGAGTTTTTATAGAAATTGAATTAGACTGTATAGAAACTGTTCCATAAGCAGAACACAGCAGAAAAGGCTAACCTTGCTTGATTTTCCCCTGGATTTTACAGAAGGGATGTAATCTTCTGTTAACTTTCCTGAGGTAATCCAAAATTATTTGATGAAAAATTACACTTTTCAATGTAAAGACGTAAGATTTTGTTAGTACGTGAGAAAACCTCAAATCAGTCCTCTGGACCTGTGAAAAGGCCGTTCTGTAGGAGGGCAATGCTGTTTGTTCTCCTCCGTGCTTAAAGTGACATCGGTCCTCCTCCTCTGCCCTGGCGAGCAGGGCTCCTTGGCAGCATCGCCTTCCTGTTAGCTGGTGTGGTGTAGTAATCCTCTGCTGTTTCAGTCTATTTTAACCACTGCTCATCCCTGGCTACCCTTTCAAGAATATACACCACAAACATTAAGACACACACAGAAAACAGGCCAAGCCCAGATGCCTTTATCCTATTCCATTCCTACCGTTTCTGGTTTGTATAAATGAACTCTGGATCTAAGCCACCTGTTCTGGAGAGGCTGCATTTGCAAACGCAGTTTGCCCCTGTGGGCAGAGGGGCAATGTGCAGTGCAGTTTTCAAATTTCCCACCCTCCTCTTGTTAAGTCTGCTGAACTCTGGTGGTTTGGAACAAGAGGGTCCAAGAGCAGAAGTTCCCTGGCTTTCGGTTTTGAAAATACGGCCTGGTCAGCCTCTTTCTGCCCCTTATGAACAAGCTGCTTTGTGACACTGTAGTTAGCAGCTGCAGCTCCAGTGCGTTTCCTTCCATGTCACTTCTAAATGTCTCTCAGTTAAAAGGCCTGATCCTGATAAACTCCAAACATGAGCAAACTGTACTGATTTCAGTGGAAATTTGCAGATATCCAGTATATGTTTCTCAGAATTAGCCCCATATTGGCACTTATCTCTATGCTACCATATAACTCTATTTCTCCGTAGCTGCCTGTAGTTGCATTCGGTAGCATGTTTATTGGCATCTACTCAGTCTTGATCCGAGGTCACATTCCTCTCTATCTGAACAAGAAGACGAGTGACTAAACAGCGTAACTGTGCATGAGATTGTGTGTCTCTAATAAAACATAAGATTTAAATCACTGTGGACTTGTGATTCGTATAAGGAGTAGAGTATCAGATCAGACATGCCAAGATTATGAAGGCACTCAGTAAAAGAGTACACTTGTCAGCTGGGTGGGGCACAGCAACTGGGAAAAATAACACTTCCCCAAGGGAGAGGCTCCCTACAGCACGGAACGATTTTGATTTTGCATTGATTCTTTCACATACGCTGTATGTTCCTAATGTGATTTGCAGGACTGAGAGAAAACTGCAGCTCCGGAGCAGCTAAGGAAAAAGGAGCTGTGAGAAGAGAGTAAATGGTGTAGTCGTTTGTTCTAAGAATCGCTCCTGTCAGAACGCGAGGGGCTGCCAGTTCCAGTACCGCCTAGGGCAATGGCCGCTCATGCAGTATACGTGTAACCGTTCTGGGGAGCATTCCTGCCAGGAGCCTACGTATTGTAGACGCTAAGTTTCAGTCCCAAGTTCAAATACTGAGTATCTTCACACTTACAAGACTGAAAAAAGCCTGTGCAAATCAATGAGATCTCCACACCTGATTATTTGCTTCCTTTGCCAGAACATTAAAAATCCTGTATCGGTACTAGAACGCAGTCTTTGGCCAAAATATTCCTTCTCTGCTTTATTTGGGTGGTCTAGAGCGTGGCTGCAGCCTACTACTCTAAATGTGATTGCATTTCAACAACACAATTCTTGCCTCTCGGCAGTTGGCGATGCAAAACTCAATTAGAGATGAAGAGGGCACTATCACTCTAGGCAGCCTGACTCAGAGACTAGGCAGAAAAAATAAAAGGCAAATGTTCGATGCTAACATTATATGAAGTCCCAAGGAGATTTGGAACAGGAGCAGCAGAGGAGTTACAGTTTCCTTTGTTCTGTTAAAAGGAAAAAGGAAACACATCAGGAAACCAGACTGTGGAGCACAGGAAGTCTCACTTTGGCTGATAAAAAGGAACTGATGTGAGGTTGGTTCAGATGCAGTTATAAGTCAATCAAGCTTGGAACAACAAGAAGAGCTATTCAGAAGAAACCAGAGAGCCAAACTCTGCTTCTACCTATAAAAATGGTATTTTAACCTTTTTAAATCTCTTGCTTATCCATTTTTTAAAAAGAAAGATACTATAAAAAACATTCACCTAAGAATTTTCTCATCATACAAAAGTCGGTTTCCAGAACTCACCACACCTTCCACTGAGACCACCATACCTTACCCCAGTTTCTTTTTTTCACTCATCAGCTAACTTAAAAAAACGTATTCTTGCTGATTTATCTCCTTCCCTCAGATCAAAACCAGCATTAGTTAAGAATGGCAGTTTTTTGCTGAGTGGGAAATCAGTAGATGACTAATTAAAGGCTCTCCTGCCCGTTATGTTATTTTCACTCCCTCTGCATGATTGACAAGCGTGGGCCAACAGGCTAACGTTCAAGGACTGCAGCTTGGTCAAGTTTGGGGGTTTCCTGCACTTTTTTTTTTATGTCCCTTGTACCTTTACAGCCCTGTTTTTGCTTAAGCTCCAGGTTAATCTATGCTGGAAGAAATGGATCAAGAGGTATGTAAATAAACCAGTAGGCTTAGCTATTTCCATGGTGTTTAATACAGAAGACTGTACTGAGCTGTGTTTCTGAACTGCATTTTAGAAAAAAAAAAAAACGAGAAAAGAAAGAATGCTTGATGCACATGAAGAACCAGGGTCCTTTTCGTTACTGCATCATGCCAATGCTGAAGGGAAGCAAAGGCTGAGATTTTTGAAGGATGGCCGTGGGATTTAGCCTTATTTCTCCCAGTTATTTCCAGTGAGAGTTGTATATTCAGGACCCCTTAGCCAGCTTTGCAAATCTTAATCAACATGTTTATATATAGAATCGAAATACTTAAATAAGCACTAGAAAGTGGCCTGGTTTTCAAAGGGAACAGTTACCTTCAAAAACTAGTAAGAATTACAGGCTGCCAGTACCTTTGCAAATCGAGCTGCTTACTTAGTTACACAAATATGCACTTATATGCCTATTTTTAGGGCTCTGACTTCAAAACATGGAAGCAAATCAGAATTAAATACATTAGTGTGTCTCTGGTATCAAATACTGTGGGTTCCTGCTAGGTCATTTTTTCAAAGTTTTGCCTTTGGTACTATTTGTCACTTGAGAAACAAAAGGCTAATCAGGACATACCTAACTGTCTTCAGCAGTAACATACAGTAACATGCATCCCTTTTGTTTGGATCTCTACCTTACAGCTAAAGAAAAATCTTTTTGGTAGCGGGGGTGGGGGAGGAGGGAGGTAACGTTTGTGGCTTTACTACAAGAGGCAGGTTTCTAGATCAGTGTTACTAGCTGTGTAGATACGCATCAGTAATTATGTGGCCTGGGTAATGAGAGGAAGAAAGAAAATAAGTAGTAGTTGCATTAACATTTTGGAGACTTTGATATTTTGAACTCAGTAGACTAGATTCTGCATATTTCGCTGTTTATACCAGTGCAATTCAGATTGACGATAAATTATATTGATCGCCCTGGTGTGTATGATGGCACAGCATGCATGCAGGTTAGCAAAGACCTGGGCCCATAATCAGGCAAATTATTTCCAGAAGAAGGCAGAAATCCACATTTGCATTGTGATATTTTAGCTTGCATTTTCAAAAACACCTATAAATATGCGCTAACAGCCTTGTAAGAAAATGTTTGTTCACTCAGAAAGTGTTCTTAGGCATCACCCATGGAAATGCAGTAAGACTAATAAATTCTTACAACCTGAGAAATGTGCTCCAAATCAGTTCTTTTTACATGCCAGTGCTATATATATTCATTGTGTGCTCATATTCGCATGTGCCTGAGAGCAACAGACACAGCCACTGGAAATAGATCAGTTGTTCAATTCAGAGCAAACCAGCTAAAGAGAATTTTACATATAGGGGAAAAGTTGGCTTCAAACCAAGTTGTAGAACTAAGCTGCATGTTTTAGGCCCATCTCTTCTAGGCAAGGCTAGCCACACATCCATGCACGCTCTAGTACTAACACCATGCTCCTGGAATGCTGGGTGTCTAGCAAACCCACAAATGTCTGGAAATCTAATGTTAAGGCTCCCTTGGCTCCTTTAATTTTCCTGCTTGTGCATGTTTGCACTGAGATGGGACATAGGGTCTTTCATTAAGTGGTCAAGTAAACTCAAGCAGAATGACAAACTTTCATTTTTCAAGGCAATCTATGTGGCGCTGTAGAAATACTTCGCGTGCTGATGTTTCAAGGAGAGGAAAGAATGAAAGATGCCCCGTATTATAAGGTTCTGTGTTCACATGTTCGTGGCCTAGATCTTTCAAAGACGACATGAACTGAAATCAAGAGGAAAGCCTTCTATAAAGACAGGAAGGAGAAATCCGAAGAGAATAACTTTTCTGGTTTCTGCAAAAATTGCTATAAAGGCCATTCTCACGTTAGGAGCATATCTCACCTTATCAGCATGTCATCTAAGACCTCACTTTGAAGTGTGATCTTACTCTTTGCTTCTCTTGATTTCTGTCCCTTTCTCATAATATTCCAATGAGTAATTCTACTCTTTTACATCAAGACTCCAGCAAAACTTTCCTTAGGGTATAGGCTGCAGGGAGTGATAGAACCTGGACCTTTCCCTCATCTCACAGCAGGAGCATCACAGAATTAAATTAAATAACTAAAACAAAAGCATGAAATCCTCAAGACATGCATGCTACTACTCAAAGTGACCACATCCTGTTAGGGTAAAATCCACAGTGGTGGAGAGAAACTATAAAAGGCTCTCAGCACCTCTTTAAAGCCTCCGAATGAAACTCCAAGTGCCTAAAATCTAAGTAGTTGTGCTGTAAGTTGTGTATTAGGCTTGTTTCAGACCACTTTTCCTTCCTATGCCAGGAAAAATTCTAATACAGAGAGGAAGAGCTACTCAGTTCTTATGTATTCGGAAAAGACTCTTTCCCCATGTTTTATTTGTGTAGCAAACAGGAGCTAGTGCTGACTACCTGGAGTCGACAGCACCCAGCACTAAGGCATGATCGTAAGTCCATACCATGGCAAAAGGCATTCATTTGCATACAGGTCTTTGAGGGAAAATGAAGCAGCAAAATAAGTAGCATTATGAAAATATCCCAATTACAAAATGTTCCTAACAGGTTTGTGCCATTGTATATTAGAAAGCTATTCTCCAACAGCAACAGGTGCAAAACCTAAATATGGACTAAGCTATCAGGGAACAAGGAATTTATATCTTGGAAATTTCAGACAGTTTTGTTCAAAACTGCTTTTGAGGGGCAGCACCTTAGAAATACGCCAGTGAACAAACATCTATGCAATTTTTTCAATTAAGATTCTTGCCCTGCGAGTCAATGCCTTTTCGCCAGGAAAGGACATCTCTAAAGGGCCAAAGCCAGGGCAATTTAAAAATGGCCAAACAGACATTCAAACTTGCTCAAAAAGGAAACATATTCTTAGTTCGAGATCTGGATGGCCAAGTTTCAGGACGAGAGCAAACGCCTACAGTTCACAGATGACAAGAAACAGTGATTGCAATTCAAACCCTCCCCACCCTTTGCTATAGTAACACCAACATACAAGTTGTCTTCTCGTGGAAACTAAAAGAGACGTGCATGGTTGTCATCTACTTGGGTAATGCAGAACTTTCATCATATGTCCTTTAAATGGTCTAACTCTCTCTTATGCCCATACTATAAGGATCAACATATTTTCACAGAACAAAAGCAACAGTCACATCCAATACGCTTTTTTACTAACAGTCAGGTTTTAGCAAGTATATTTACTTTAGCAAGTATATCTTGTCCACATGTAAGGTGGAGCTGAAACAGTTAACAAGTTTGAAGCCACACGGTGTGTTACTGGGAAGAAGTCCATGCATGGGCATCTTGTTGACATTAGAGGTGCCCTGCTTTGATTTAATTTGAGGCAATAAAAACCAAAACCCCCAAAACACAATATGAATTAAGTCAGAGGAGGATGTTAACCCAAATAAGATATGGATTGAAGTATTTGGATGCGCAAAATAGAAGTGTTATAGATTGTTTAAAATTAGTCCAAACAGAAGCCATCCTCAGTTTCATTGGCTCCCAATCATCTTCTGCAAAGGTTGTTCACCGAATATAAACAGAATATGGAAATGAATTAATAAAGAATGAATTAATACTTTTTTCTCCATAAAAAACCTTAAAGCACTATTCTAGAGGTCGCTTTTCAAACCAGCCAATCCAACCCCCAAATTAGGTATTAAATAGATTATTTGAAGAATGCAGCAAAAATTGCTACCCACCACCTCAGTAATTAATTTAAATCCCCTTAAGATAAATAATTATTTGTGAAGGAAAAAAGATGCATTCTAGTCCTGATGCTTTGGCTCAGCAATACTGCATGTGACATAAGTCAGTGCACGATAGCAAAAAATGTCTTCAAGTCCTGTGCTGATCCTGCTGATCCTGTAATAATTCTATATATGCATTCCCTGAGCTCTGTGTTAAAGAACTGTGATGACAACTTCAATTCACACTTGCATGCAATGTCCACAGAGGAAGCAAATGTAGCCCAGGATCATCCTGACCACATCTGCGCTCCGACCACGCTCCCTTTCCCCAGTACTGCAGCAGCACGTGACCGTGAGCCCTTAGGACAGCTCAAGGCTACAGAATTAATTACCCCTTACCTAAGAAGTTACCCTGCATTTAGGCAGGTTTACAGTTAAATTATTCCATGTCAGCAAAGCCAGCCATCAGAGAGTCTGTCATCAGAACTCTTTCTGAATGGCGCAATAAGATAAAGAGGAAGGTACAAGTCCAATATTGGGGACTGCAGGGTGAAGGGAGATATTTTTATAGTAGACTGGACTCCCATTGTACTCTGAATTTTACAGCGTATTTCCCTCCTGCATCAGGCAAGTGTGCAATTAAAATCTTTTACTCAATTAAAACAATTAGTCTGTGGAATAGTTTTGCATAGGACTTGGAAGAACAGTCACTTGTGTTATTTCAATTGCTCAAAAAGACAGAGTAGAAAACAGTTCTGTGTTTCTTCTCAAAGAAGACAGTCACCTGGAAGATGTACCCCTCTCCCACTTCTATTCTGAGCTCCATAGCACTTATCTTCTATAAAGGCAGGTACATTTCTGAGTTTCTGGAGGGAAGCACTGCTTGATCATTAGAGTTATTTTCTCCTTTTTTTTTTTTTTTTTTTGGGGGGGGGGCTCTCCAATCACCTCTGTGTATCTTTCTGCCATATTATTTCCCAATTCAAATGCACGGTTTGAGAGAAAACAACACATACAAACTTCAGGCAAACAGATCCAGGAGTAAGATTGCTTTTAAATTGCTTTCCCCTGGATACAGTACAGGTTTGCTTTAGCATGTCCTAGAATTTAGAAAACCTACCCTAAAGCACAGGTTAAATATAGAGCTCAACACATTAGAAACATTTAAGCATCTCTAGCCACATCCTCTCCCGTTGCCCTTCACCTAAGACAAACCAAGCAAGGTGGCCTAACCTCTTCCTTTTAGTGGTAAACTGCAGCAAATTTATCAACGCATGGGGCTAAGACTCATTGGGAACCCACTCTTTCTCCCTGGTAATAAAATTTGCAAGAAACCTTATATAATCCTGAGCGCACTGCAGGAGAAGCTTTCAACCAGTGATCTAACTGCACATTACAGAAAAGAGTAAGTTATAGAAGGAGGTAAACGAGTCATGGGGACCGGCAGCAGCTTGCTTATGATCCTGGAATTTCTCAGTAAGGAAACCCAAGATGAGACTCTGGGGTGTCTGGATCCTGTGTCTCTTAGCTCAAACAGCCAAATTATTTCTGGATTACAAGAGAAGTGGGAAAATATAACCAAAGGCTGCAAAGCAGTGAGCGGGCAGATCCAGGAGTCAGGGTAGTGACCTGGGATGTGGGTGAGTTCCTCCTTTTGCCACAGCCTGGCCAACGTGACTGTAGGCCCAGTTGCTATGTGTTGCAGTTCCTCATCTCCAAATCGGGGGGGGGGGGGGGGGGCAGGGGGGAACAGCAATAATACTTTGCAACATAGGGTGACTGAGGAGAGGAGGAGCTCCCAGTAGGCACCATGAGCTACGTGGGTCATGTGAATACTCTAGTAGCTTTCTGAGGATGGTGCAGGGGGCTTGTGGCCTGCTCAGAAAAGCAAGTCTGTTTGTGCACTGCAGCAAGTGTACAGATGGGAAATTTCTGCGCTTTTGCGATACAGTATTTAGGGCTCCACAAATCAAAGAGGGTTGTAATGCACTAAGCATATTCTGAATGAGGCCTGGGTTACTTTTGCTACAGAACTGAGGAGGTGGTAGGGGAGACGTGTCTTATTCCTGCCATACCTCCCAAATTTTGTATTTTCAGTGCTCTCGCTTTCTCTCGCCTCCTTTCTGACTTTCCCCTTTTCAATCCCTCTTTCTTTCCTCTTTTCATTTCTTCTTCTTGCCCATCTCCTCCCCCCACCCTCCCCTTTTTGGAGGCCCTTCCAAACAGTGCACTTGTCACAAACAGCAATCTAAGGGAGAAAGTTTCAGTTCCTGCCAGTTTGCAGCTTCTTTCTCCCCAGGTCAGCAAAAAGGGGAAAAAAAGAGAGAGAGAGAGAGAGAGAGAGAGACTTTTAAGAGATCAACACCCCACCCAAGCGATAGGCATCTTTCGAAATCCTCCAACCCAAACACACCCACAGCGTCTCTCGCTTCTAGGCTGGTCTGTTCGAGCTGCTTCTGTGCTAGAGTGCTCCCTCAAGAAGAGCCCATAAGAATTGCACAAGGGTCCCCAAAAGCAGGCAAGCCAAGCCTCTGCTGCCTAGGCTTTGAGAAAAAGCATAAGCCACCTCAAGGGGCTTGGACAAGGCTTACTTTATCCTTGCAAAGCGCAAGTTTGACGGGGGAAAAGGAGGGGGAACCGTTCTCCAAGTCACAGCAGCGTCCCCGCTTGCTCAAGGCCACCAGAGGTTGGTTATGTTCGTGGTTTTTTGCCACACTCTTTGCTTCCCCTTCCCCCCTGCCTCGTCCCAAGCTAGGGTGATGTTTCTCCTCCAAACCGCCCCGTCCCTCGCTCTCCCCCCAAAAACTGCTAGAGGAAACGCACGGGCGACCATCAGCAGCGGCGCTGCGTGTCAGGCGGGGAAATCAGAGCCGGCTGACATCTAAGCGCCGGGGGCACACATCTGGGGCCGGCTCGGAGCCACTCGCGCCCCCCCGGCTCGCCGCCGGCCCGAGCCGGCCCCCCGGCGCGGCGCCGCGGGGCAGGAGCTGTCACTGCCTCCCCGGCGCGGCTCCCCCGGGCCCCCCCGCAGCCGCCTGCGGCCCCTCGCCGGGCCGCAGCCCCCGCAAACGCCCGGCGGGCGCCGAGCACCGGGCAGGGCGAGGGGAGAGGTGCCCCGCCAGGAGGCGGCGGCGGAGGAGGAGGAGAGGGCGGCCGCGCCGGGCCGGAGGGACGGAGCCGGACGACCGGCGCCCCGGGGCCCCCGGGCGCGAGCTGCCGGCCCCTCCTGCCCCGCTTACCTTAATAGTGCCGTCCATCTAGAAAAATTTCCAGCCGCTGCCAGCAATATTCCACACATTGACCCGGTTTAGCCTGCAACCGAAGCCTCCTGAAGTTCTTATCCTTCTCTCTCTTTCACTTTTCTCTCTGTCCTTCCAGTGATTTTACTTTTCTGCCTTTATCCCCTCTCTCTCCCTCCCTCTCTCTCTCTGTCTCTCTTTTTTTAACTTTGGTTGTTGCAGCAGAGCGAAAAAGAGACAGTTAACCGGATGAAACGTTTTTTTCTGCTAATTTTGGGAAGTGAAGTCACTCGAGGAGGAAACTTTCGTCTCTCCACTGGTCCTGCCTTCTTGATCAAAATATATATATATTTTACATACAGGATATTTGCTCCATTTAGATAAGAAGGGGCAGAACAATAGCTACCTCTGTCAGCTCTTGTTTGTCGCTAGCGCAGCCAGTCCAATGGAGACCTTGCCTTGCACCCCAGACTGTATTACCGAGCTCTGTGTGTCATCCCACAGTTTAGTTTAACATGTTTTTTGCAATTTTTTTTTCTTTTGGCTGGAGCAACTTTAGCCTGACTCACTGAATTTCCGTCTCTTCCCACAGATTTTTTTATTAATGCGTTTTCCAGTCACAGGCGAAATGAAGGGGAGAAAACCGTAAATACAATTCAGTCGGAGCACGCAGAGAGAAGGGGGGAAAAAAAAGACTGAGGATTAAAACGTTGCATTTAAAACATACTGCGGCCCCTTTCCTTCACGCCTTTCTCAGGCAGGGCTCCCGGCGAGGAGCGTGAGACTGGAGTCCAGTCCCTGCCAGAAAGGAGCGGTAAGTGTAATAATGCAAGACAGACAAAAAGCCAGCTCAAGTCAAAGATGTCAAGTGCTTTCTTACGCTCGCAGATGCAGTGTTTGCTGACTTTCCTACCAAAGGAACCAGCCGTTCCCCGTCGTTTTCAAAGAAACATCGGGTTTGGGGAGGGCGGGGGGGGGGGGGGCGGGGAGGGAGAAAGCGTTACTTCTTAAATACTCTTATAAGAAAAAAATAAATGTTCAAAGCCTAGCAAGCTCGAGTAGGTGGTGGTTTTAGGAGGGAACAAAAACAAAACAAACGACGCTACCAATTAAACACACGCTGAAAATGGTGCTGCGGGAAAGTGGAGGCGCTTTTCCTTAGGGCCACTTTCATCCCTTTTCCCTTTCCCTCACTCCCAGTCATTTCAAGCCGTGCGATATCGGGGACTGAATCAAAGATACTGAAATCAATGGAAGTCGATCCGTTTCACTTAAGGGGCTAGGAGCACCTTCCCCAGCCTCCCCTCACAACGCAGTTTTCTCGCTAAGCTGTTAAAAACCCCACTGCGCCGCAAAAGGCTTTATAAGTTGAAAAATGACAAAAATTTACAATAATTGTCAGATCAGCTGAAATTTCAGTTCCCGGATGCTGTGTCAGAGTGGGCACTGCAGTAAAACCAAACCAAAACACCAGCCCTTAAATCTCATTTTAGACCTGGCAAGGCACTGACATGAAATTCTCCTCTTTCATTCAAACGAGAGCCATCACCAGAAAAGAAACGCGCTTTCCTTTCCTTTTTTTCTTTTTTCTTTTTTCTTTCCCCCCCCCCCCCCCGGGAAAGAATGAAACTCTCCAAACACCCCAAGGAGACAATACCCGCCTGTCCTGCTAACCCGCTCCACTTCCCCCCCTTGCAAAAATAACAAGCAGCGAGCAGCGGAACACATCATGCAACACTTTGGGCGTCCTTTATTCCCCACTTCTGCAAACTGCTGCAGCCCCAGGAAAATAGCAGAGGTTGTAAGGGAGGGTGAAGCCAAGAAAGAAAGTGTCAAAGTAGGAGGACACTCCTGAACGTCAGATCTCTCTGTGGAGGGGATTACCTTGTCCAGTGCCAGTTGTGTCCAGTCTTTTTGTTTCCCCCCTGTCTTTAGTCCAACCACAGGGGGAAAAAAAAATCAAAATTATATCCAAAGTTACTCTGCACCCGCCCCTTCCAAAAGGGAAATACAATAATGCCACTAGTGTTTCTACTCGGCTGCGGCAGAGATGCCTTATTAATACTTTATTTCTCCAAGACCGAAGCTGGCAGGAGAGAGCTGTAGATCCCCCTTGCCCCTCCCTCCCTCCCTTCCTCCCTCCCCCCTCCTCTGAAATTAGCCTCATCAATTCAGCTACAATTTTTGCGTTCAGATGCAGACACGGGACTGAACGTGACCAGACCTGGAGCTTTGGGCTTGCTGCTTGCCAGCGACGGAGGCCGTCTGCAGGCAGGAGGTGAAGGGGAGGGGGAGCCGAGGGGACAGCCCGGCCGCCTGGCCTCGCCCCCACCCCCGTCCTCTGCCGGCTGCTTTACAATCCAGGGGTCTGCGCCGGGGTCCCCGGAGAGCAGCACATCTGGATGCTGCTAGCGGGGTCAGCTCCCCCCTTTGCCTAGGGCCACAAGAACTGGAGTTCAATTAAAAGAAATCGTGGTTAACCCTTTGCTTTCCTCGCTGCTCTCTTTCATTCTCTTTCTCCCCGCTCTCTTCCCCCGCCCGTCCCCGCTCCCGTCTCCACTCCCCCTTCAGTGTTACCACATGGCAGGCTGCAGCAACCAGAAAAGCAAGAGGTTAGGGGAAGAGTGAAACGCATCCTTTCAAAACCCAAATGGTTTCCTCTCTAGACAACGTGCTCTACCAACCTCCGAACAACAACGGGGGTGGGGGGTGAGGGAAAGGACAGGCTGAGGAGCTAAACCACGAAAGGAAAGGAAAAAAAAAAAAAACTGGAAAGAGCCTCTGTCATCTACGGACCTCACAGAGCATTTCGTTTTAGGCTGCATGATCGACAGGTCTTGGCTGGGCTGGGGAGTGACGAGGAGCTGAGAACGGCAGGGAGAAATCACCTGGGAACGGACCCAGCGGATCGAGGGGAGCCCAACACTTGCAGAGCACCAACTCCCCATCCCGGCAGGAAGAGGCAAGCGAGTCCAGCACTCGCAGTGGGTCCCCAGGGCTCTTAAAGACTGGAAGACGTCAAACAGACGCCCCCCTCCACACACATACACTTAGAGATATTTTAGGAACCTAATTCTACATTTTATTGCCAGATGGGCACCGTGATCAGAAGAGCTTATTTTCTCTGTCTGAGGATGACTCAAAAAGCCTGTTTGGGTTACACTGGACCCGTCACGGATGTTCCGTGCTTTACCTCTGGTCCCTGTGTTTGGTCTAAAATCAGATTTGCGAAAAGTCCAAGAGATAAGGTAATGAGCGAAGTTGTTAAACATTATAGCAGACAAGCTGAACAATCTATTATTTTCCTCCCAAATAATGTAACAATAGAACCTTTACTTCATCTTTTTTTTTCTTCAAAAAAAAATTGAAGTTATCTCAAATTTTTTGGAAAAGGCTGGAATATTCATAAACTTCGTGCGCCAAGTTCTGAATCATCCTAGGTGATTGTTCAGTGTCTTTTACATTTAACTGTTTGGTAGGAAGGGTGCAAAGGCAGGCGGCTCGCGTTCAGAGGAGCGCGAAGCCATCTCAGGGCAGAATGTGCGAGCACAATGCTGATAAATGTGCGCGACTTTTAATCCGATGCTCAATTTTTGGATGCATGTGTATGTACAGTAAAGGCATTATGATCTGTTTAATGTGGTTACCACCGGACATCTGGAAAATCATTTGATCTTGGCAAGCACGGAAGATTTCAAATGCTTACATCGGGACAGGCTGGTAGAAATCAGTTGCTCATCAATTATTATTTTTTTAACTGCACTTATGAATGAAACGAAATTCTCGTCCAGAGTTTTTAATTAGTTCAATACTGATCAAAACACTTGGCATTTCCCCACCTCACCTCTTCTCTTCACCCTTTAGCTGAATGACAGCGAGTGCATCTGCACACACAGAAGGTGAAAACGTCATTTTTGGGGTAATCCAGTTGAAATTAAGGACACATTGGATGGAATTTGGCCCAAGACCATTTCCCATGTAGTATTAAAGGAGTTAACCCCTCAGTGTAGTTCAATGCCAATCTTTCGTGGGAGTACATACTCAAAAGATTTGGGGTTTTTTTGTCTCTAATGCACACGGGATTAGCAGTCACAATTTCATAATTTAAAATGTCAATTTATTCTATAGAAATAAATATAATGAAACATTCTCGGGTCTCAGTTGGAGGTCACAAATATTCTTTTTGGAGGACGGGAAGGAGGATTGGCTTACTCCACTGTATCTCTTATCAGGACAGTGTCAGCTGAACGCTAGTTAATACCCTCGCCTAGGTCTGCCGCTTTGAACTAGCGTGGTAAATACTAGAGTAGCCCCCAAAAAACAGCAGCCCCACCCTGACCTGGTCACTAGAAAGCGGCTCATTTCCCACTATCAACCCATCAACTGTGACAAAGTTTCCTCTTCTTAAACTAGCTCTGTCTCTCTCTATGTGTGTTTTTATTCCCTACGCTAGGTATATTGTGTGTATATATATATATTACTTTGTATATATAATATTCTCTATAAATGTATTTATAATGTTTACCACCGTGCTTTTCCTGGAGCTGTATTTGCAGAAGGCCAGGGTCTATTCTGCTGCAGCCTTTACTAGACAGAAAGTCCCCACCAGCTTCAGTGAATGTTTAAAATTTCCGGGTCTGAGTTTCCTCTGGCATTGACTTCGTTGCAAAATGAAAAACGCAACGTGTTTTGTTTATTTCTAAACCCACTTTCTTACAAGACAAAAAGCCCAAACTACAACCCTGGGACTTGATCCCCAGAAACGAATCCCAATTTAGATTAAACTAATAGGGCAAACCTCTGCTTTTCAGTTACAGTAATAAAGGGGGATCAGTTGAGTTTTCCAAGCGTATAACTGAAGGATCGGGTACCTCCTACCTCACATCTCTTGGTCTACAAGAACAGCTCATGGGATTTGGGAACTAGCAGCCAGAAAGTTATTCACTAATAATCACTATTAAGTAAAATGCGTCTTAGAAGTGGAGAAGATGCAGGTAGCTTTGAAGCTGCAGAGCAATTCTGTGAAGAGTGGGTAAGCAGCGTCCTGGATAGTTTTATTTTGAGCTTCATGTCCCAGTAAAACAGCCCCCGCCCTCCCTTCCTCCCCCATCCCGCAATTATTGAAAAGCTAAGCACAAAAAAACAAAAATACTGAAGGCCAAAAAAACAGGCTGCAGTGCACTAGCTCCAAACGTCTGGCCCCTCGCTTGAGGCCATAATTAATTTGAGATTTATTTTTATTGGAGAACCCAGTCTCGTCTGACCTTAGCCAAACAAGACTTCAGCTAGACCCTTGATGCGCTTGAATGGAACAGAATATTTCTCTCTAACTTCTCTTCAGGCGTCCGTGCCTGCTTTGAATTTGTTCCTCAGACTTCATATATTTGGAGATTTGCAGGAAAGATTTAAAGCATTTTTCCCCCTTAGCATTCACTTTCTTTTCCTTTCCTTTTTGCTCCCCCTTTCCCTCCACACCTCCTCTCTTTCACGGGGCTAGGAGAGCATACGGAAGGCTGACATAGAAAATACATCGGAACTAGCATATTGATGGAGGGACGTTTTTCTGCAAATTGTGAAAGAATAAAGCCATTAGAAGGTCATAGAGTTAGGGAGAGGAGGCTGGTTGCTTGAATTCTGGTTGCTGTAAAGGCAGAAGTCACCGAATGTAAAAGCTTGTCCCTTGCGCCTGAGAGCCTGTTTTATTTTAAAAAGTTTCGACATGCTACATTTCCACCTTCCCAAGTTAAATTCAAATCGCATCTTGAAGGCAAAGCAAGGAAGAAATAATGCCAGTTCTTCGCTGCGCAGTACTTGCATTGAGCACGGGTAAGAGTTGGGCAGGGTTCGCTGGATCCCGGGAAGTGGAAGGGGATTTTAAGAAGCTAAAATAGAAACGTAGGTGCAAACAAGAATGAAATCCTTTAGTACCAAGTTGTCAGAACGCATTAATCAAAGGCTTGCAAGTCTAACGACTTAGCAGCATTTATTCCTCAAGAAATGACTGTTCAAAAAAATGAACGATTTGGTATATACGTATGTGAATCAGTACTAAGTCTGAGCGTGACATAAAAGTTCATGCCAGCGCCCATGCTCCAAGCTTGGGCGTTGCTCACAACTGTCCACTCTACCCCGTCGATAAAACTACTGCAATTCTCAGCTTCCTTAGAGAAACCTGCTCCCATCCTCCCGAAGCTAGGTGGGAGGAACTGAAATTCTGCTGGAAGCCAGTGATTGCGAACAATTCTGCAGAAATGGATAACCCTCTAAAGGATACTCTCAGTAGGAGCAATGCTGCCTGAATTGGAAAAATTCAGTCCATGAAGCCTTTAACTTTCTCCTTGCTGCGAGACTAAGGCTCCCTAGCTGTTCTAAAGAGCGCTTCTGCCTGCTCCACACAACTGCGTTTCCAGCATGCATGTGTCCCTGAACACCTGTAGGATGCGTTCCTCTGTCAGGCTGACCGGTAGACACGTCCCTCAGTTGTGATTTCCCCTCAGATGATTCATTAGGCATGATCTGCATTGCGAGATTTCTGCTGCAAAAAAATAAAAGAATGGAATATTCTTTCCTTGCAACCTGTCCCCGGGGCAGCCTCTGGCTGCTGCTGTAGAGCGGGAATGATAACGTGTCCGTGTTAGGGTTTGTCAGTAGCCTTCATACTTCCCTCTCCAAAGAAAATCTTCCTGTTTTGTTCCTCACCAAAAAAAAAAAAATCTTTCTTTAGGGCTTCTGTGAACTTTCCAGGCAGAGTGAAAGCAAGAACAAACCAAATATTGTTTCCAGCCACCCAGACTATTTTGCCTCCATGAATATGCTTCTTTGTACAGTACCACAAACATTATGGCTGCATGAAATCCATTTTTAAAGCGAGAACTGTGCTTGCGCGGTGGTTCCTTCCTCGCATCTTTTGGAGACCAGAGTAAAGTCCGTCTTCATGCCCGTTCAAAGGTCTGGCCTGGAGACCATTTTCTGCTCAAGCCCGCGAGGGGAATATACCCAGTTGCTTTGCGTCTCTTTCCCCAAACCGGCCAAGGGGTCGGAGTGGGAAGCAAGCAGCCTTGCCTCCCTCAGGAGCGCTGCTCTGCGCAGATGTTACAAAACAAACCAAGGTCGAAGGCGTCCCAACGCGCCTGACCTGAGCTGCTTCTTGCGAACTGGCTAAAATTTGCCTTATCGGGTGACTGTTTAAATACTCTCCTCAGGCGAGAAGGTGGTGAGAAGGGGAAAGCAGAGGTAACTCCCGGATATCAAGCTCCAAATTGACGGGGCTCCCAATTCAGCCACACGCGAGAGTTCAATTATTAGGGATCAAACCAAAAGCGCCAGCCCAGGGGCATCCAGTGTTTTGATCCTTGCCGCGGCAAGAAAGACACCGCCCGTAAGGTTCACCCTTTGCGGGGGGAAGCGCAACGGCCCAGCCCAGCTGGGAAGGAGAGCCTGCAGTGGCGAAGCGCCCTTGCCAATTCGGAAGGTGCGAAGGGAGAGTCCTCCCCACTCCAGCAGCACTTCGCAGATACTAAAGGGCAGACGGGGCCATTACCACCCTCTTGTTGCCCTCCTCTCCGACACAGGCCAAGGAACTTTGCCCAGCGAGGAGGCTTGCCTCCGGCTCGCACGGCTGGTACCGAGGAAGGAGCTCGGGGCAGAGCAGCGCCGCGCCGGGAGGAGGGGGCTCGGCCGCGGGCCGGGGCCGCGCCGCGGGTTGCCAACGCCGCCAGCCGGGAGGCCTGAGCCGCGCTTGCGAGCTGGGGAAGCGAAAGCAGAAGCGGCGACTTTTCTGTGCAAGGAGCGGAGCGATAGAAAAGATGAGCGTGTTTGGATGCTGCTGCTGCAGGGCATGAGAAAAGCACTGGTGAATGACACCCCCCTCCCCAATTATTCTTGTACTGCACTTACACACACACTAAACCACAAACTGCCAGTGCAGGGAGGGGAGTGAAGACTGCTGTGGCAATGGTAATAATTAAAAATTTAGTATTCAGAGGTCATGTTGCTTTGCTTATAAGCCCTAATTCTTTCCATATCCCTACAGTCAGGATTCCAGTGCTGTCTTTTAAAATTTAATTTCCCAATTATATTACATGTTTCATTCTCTAAAGTTAAATACTTATGTTTAGATGAGATTAGCACCCTCTGATAGACTGCAAATTATTAAGTACTTGCAGATCAGTAAGTCCCATTATGGTATAAAAGATACAAATACATTATTAAGTGTGTAAAATAAAACAGTAAGGACCATAATTAATTTGTAATATTTATGATTTCCTACAGCTCTGTTGCGGTAAGGCCAATACAAGAAGTGTGTATGAGAGGAGAATGAGTAGTCCTGTCATGCGGTTATATAGGACCTTTTAACAGACAGATACCGTTACATATGTTCTATCTGATTGTGATGTAAATCAAGGTTACAACACTGAGAAGCTGAACTTTGCCGGTATGACTCAACATAAACTATTCTTGTTAAAACAGACCATTTTAAAATTCAAATCTTCCTCTTCTTCCTCCTTCTCTAACTTCTTAGCCCCGCCCCACCCCTCCCTTTTGCATTTTGAAAGGCATGAGTAGAAAGCCAGTGTGGCCTGAAGATGGTCATAGTCAGGCTCTTTTGTACCCCAGGGGTAGGACAGCAAATTTATTCCTCCTAGGACCGTCCATGAAACACCCCGATAGCAAACTCTTCTCAGATACAACACATAGAGATGGGTAATTTTTCTGCACAATGCAGAGAATAAGCTCTTAACCTAAAGCTTACGTACATGATGCATTTGAGGAAGAGGATTTATAGCAGACGTTGATCTCAGTTTTGCTTTTCTTCTGCATAATAGAGCTACTGTACCAGTACTCAGTCAGGATTCCACCAATTTTATTTTAATGAATAATTAAAATCAAAAATTCCTCCCTCCCACAAGATAGGCAAATACATTTTTGCAGAGAAGGAATAGCATGCTTGGAAAAAAAAAAAAAAAAGACCTGGGAGGAGAGAAGGGATTGGAACTCAGAACCTCCTACTTTTTAATATTCTTGTTCATACTGCTTGGGAAGTCCTCAAAGAACAGTGTGGGGAACAGGAAACAAAAGGTAGGAGCTGTCTAAAACTGAATCATGCATGGTCCTTACAGAGCACTTTCATCCATGCTTTAAAGTTGGAGATACTGAGGCAAGGAGAGTTGAAGTGTCTTGCACAGGAACCCCAAGTCCACCCTGGCAGAGCTTGGATCAGTTTCCAAATTTCCTGACTACCTTCCTAGATCACTAGCATCACCTCTTCTACGTATAAGCCAGTTAACAGCCGGAATCACTCTGTGGGCACTTGGTGCATTGGAGTCAGCAGAAGCTTTGTCACCAAAGTTTGGTCTAACCTGTTTGTTTAAGGCTCTGATATTCATGAATGTAAGCATGTTCTTACTTTCACAAACAACTCCACTAAATTGAATGAACTTCCCAGGTACCTTTTTGCACCACTGGGCCCAAACTGCCTGACTTAAACTTTTTAAAGCCTTTGGGAGATATTTCCTTTGTCTTCAAAGGATTTTGGATCAGTTCCTAAGAGACTTCTGTCAAAATCCTGTTGATTTTTTAAAGCACAGGAACAAGTCATTTCCCCAATGACATTGGTGTGAATGAAGCTTTACAGACAAAATACCAGAAGACAAGGTCCTTGCCCAAAATAATGGCCGTTGAGGATGAAGGGTTGTAATAAAAGGCAGAGAGTTCAGCATCATGCAGCTCTCTTATCTCTCCACCACTGAAACACTGGATATAAGTCTAGCCTTAGAATTTCTTCTTAGTTGATAAAACATAGGTTTATGTAAAGAAAACTTTGTCCAAGCGCTTTGTCTGCAGGATTCTACTTAAAGAGAAGGCTGTTCCGATGCAGTTATGGCTTGACGCATTCAATCCTTTTGTGAATGATGAATTATTTAGGCCTGGGTCTTGCTTACACTTAATTCAAAAGGCATTTTTCTACTAACTGCAATGGCAGCTGGATTTAGCCTCACAACAAAAGGCAATGATACCATAATATAGGATGTCAGAGGGCCTTCATCTTTTCATTCTAAACAGAACACATATAAGATCATTTCCCATATATAAGGACACCAAAGGAAAATTAATGCTAAAGCTGGGCACAGACTGCATAACACATTTCTCTACTTGAACTTCTTGTGAATTCGCTTTCATGATATTTGCGTTTCATTTGGTTTCCACTAAGTTTCTGTTCTTCCAGAATCTGGTTCAAAACTATCTGAATTTAATAAACGAAATCTAATCACCAGCATTCCCTGAAACGCTGAGCTATGAGTATGTTTTGGGGGATATTAACTGAACATGGAATCTTGACAATTTCCAGTAGAATTTACTTGAAAAACTTGGTCCCGAGGACTGCGCTAGTTCACCCAATCAGGGAATACAAGTAAAGCCACATGACCTGGGACTCATCCCACGAAGCTTGCATTTCAAGTACTAATACTCCTGACAAACTGTCTGCAAAATGAGCTGCAGCTTAGGGATTATATACAGGAATCATTCAGTGAATCATTTCCAATAATGTGTATGTAACACGAACATCACAATCGGCTCATGGATCATTGACTGAGGGAAAAAGAGAGAGAGACAAAATTCCTGTAATAAATTATTCATTACAAATTATCCACCCAGCTCTAGTTAACACCCTTCTGTGTTTCTTCAGCCTGGGAGAGAAGAGGCTTGTGTTTTAGATTTTCCCTAAGTGCTGTTGCATGCAGGGTTTGCCTTAAACGTGTAACCCAGATGTCTCAGGCTTGGTTTATTTACATTCTTGGGAACTGTTGTGGAAAAAAAAACTATATGATGTCAAATATAATATAGTACTCAATTGAGCTATAAAGGGACAAGGCTGTGCCAACCCTTCTTTGGAATTTGTTTTAATCTTATGGAAAAAGAAAGAGGCAGAAGTGGCCCATCGAAAGACATTGTAAGATTCATTTTTTGCTTAATAAAAAGAAACACAAGCAACTATTCAGAGTACAAGATATAGTAGTACCTGGCATTAGCCATTACCAGTAAGGTTTTTTAAAGTCAGTTTACCTATTGAGTTGTACGGAAGAATTGTTCAAGGTAAACTGTAAGTAAC
This sequence comes from Struthio camelus, assembly GCF_040807025.1. NCBI lineage: Eukaryota > Metazoa > Chordata > Aves > Struthioniformes > Struthionidae > Struthio > Struthio camelus. The sequence continues at coordinate 7,778,693 of NC_090963.1, forward strand.
ACTGTGAAACAAATCCCAATATTATATACCATAGCCTGATGTGACAAGCAACTGAAAGAGATGTTTTGGTTCAATTCATTACAATTTTTTTTTTTTTGGCGTTAAACCCATTTTGAAATGTACCTGTCAAAAACAGAACTATACACATCATCTTGCATATTGAATCCAGTGGTTGGCTCAGCACAGAAGGAGGGGGATATTAAATGAAATTTAGCTTTGGTTCAAGACTAAACAGTATCTAGGAAATCAGAAAATTGGAAACCAATTTAGGAAACCACTATGATATAATAGTGGTAGCACACCACCACTATCATATTGGTTTCAGCATAATAAACCACTACCATAATATAATTCAGGACACTCACTATAATGCTAGTTACATTATAACCTACCAAACCAAGCATCAATGTATTATAAAAGACAAGACCACTCTAACATACTGTTGGTCCCTAATGATTCAACTTTTGACTCAGCCCAGAACTATACCTGAGATATTTCAGACTCTAACCCAACTCCCCTTGAAGGTAAAGGACATTCTTCTGCTAACTTCAGTGAGAATGGGAACGAGATTTTCAACTAATACACATGACTGTGAATTTTGGAGGATTGAAATTTTTGACATTACCTGTTTAAAGATGCTGTCATGTCTTACCTTGACGTAAGACGAAGTGTCTGGTACAGTCTGAAACATCCTTACTTGTTCAATAGAGATCTTTAAAGGTCCTAAAATTGACCTGAAATTAAAAAAAAATCATATATGTATATACACAAAAGTGAAAAAACAAAGCATTGTTTAAAAAAACAAGGTTAGTGATAAAGCTTAATGAGAAGCGATCAAGCATCTGAGTGTACCCTTTAAAGAAATAACACAGAAAAACGTTCCCCACAATAACTAAATGTCAAGTGATAGACAGGACTTCATAATCAGGGTTTTATTTCTATGTTTTAACAACAGTTTGTTTTTGTTTTTGGGGTCCTCCCCTAGGAAAGAACCTTCTTCACTTTTGACCAGACCAGAGGGAAATGTTTGACATGTGATTAACTGAATTTCTTAGCCAACAATTAAAAGCCAGCAGAAATACTCATGTTTTCATGTCGAGACTAGTTAACCCTATTGACTTTATATCTAAGGGTTTCACTTGGCTGAATGAAGGGCAGTTGCCTTTCGTGACTCATTGAAACCATTCCAAGCCATTAGCCTGCCGGCCTTTATTGATTTAAAGAACCTTTCTCACTAATGATAATTAAACAATAAATTTAAAAAATAGCGAAAGGAAGTATCATTCCAAATAGCAATAAAAAATTCAGAGTTATCAATCTGAGTCCTTTCTGTTTTGGATAGTGCCGTAGCTTTGTCAAACGTAGCTGTGCTTTATCTTAGGCTTGCATCAATGCAGTGCATCTGTTTTCCTGTAGTTATAAGACTCGATGATCTCCCGATGAGCAGGTTTTTTGTGTGCTCCCCCACCCCCGACATGACTGCAAATATTAACAATGGTCGTGAAAAATGTAATGGTGTGTGGGAAAATAAATTTGTAGTCACCACAATATCTGGCACCTTGTTTCTCTATCCGCTTTGCTCAGGATCTTTAGTCCCTCGGAAAGCGCTAACGATTAGCTAACTATAATTACTCCATCGTTAAAACGCGTGAGCCCCCGTCTTAGCATGCAGCTCGTATTTGCAGCTGTTCCGATGCTCCAGTTTTCCCGGGGTAGGAGGGAAGAGTCAGAATTTTATCCAGAACTTGGAGCGGGAAGAAAATGCAATTTAAAAATTATATTACAAAATTAGAAATATGCATAAAGAGTCGCGCACAAGTGGGCAATAGTTGCAATAGTTTTTTGTTCTTTTTTTTTTTTTTTAAAGCTCTTCAGGAAAAGCTGTGGGGTCCTAACCTTGCAGCTAATTCAGTCTATCCATGCATAATACAACACAGACATGCTGGTTAATCATGAAATATCCTCGTTTGGTTAATGAAGAAGTCCAAAGTGCGATGGAGCTGTCTGTCCCCTGCTCTCTCTAGCTGCCACCCCAGCCGCCCTCGCAAGCCCCCGCGGGGAGCACCCTTCCTCGCCCACAGCCTTTCCCAGCGCTCTGCAGCGGCAGGGAAACACCTCTGTGCCTGCAAAGCCAGGGCGACGGGGCTACTCTGAAACATCTGCTGATTTAAAAAAAAAAAATACAGAGAGAGAAAAAGAAAAGAAAGAAAACCCAACAACTCTGGAAAATAAAGTAAGAGTTCTCTATCTGCACGTAACCCCCTTTTATTGATTTTTAAAGCATTTATTACGCGGCCAGCTGGCACAGAAGGGCAACTGATTATAAAATCGACAATGTGTTTCTGATAAGTACAATTCCTTTTTCTGTCGTCCTCCCTCCTAACGCATTCCAGTTTCTTTTGCTTCTGAACTTGCAACGGGGGGTGGGGGTAGACAGAGTTGAGGGACAAGGTAATTTTCCTTAGCCAGTAAATTTTCTGGGGTCAAGGATTCACATATCAATTTCCCCTGCTCCCCTCTTTGCCCCTGATTATCCCCCCTCCACTTACCTCCCCTATATAATTACACATGTCCGTATAAATAAATACATCTGCATATTTGGAGTCAGTCTTAAAAAGTCTGCTGTGGATTATTTATCAATCATATTACCCTGCCAGCATCAGTCCAAACATAAAAGGGCCTCTTAAACTGCTTTTAGATTCACCTCTCGCTTATTCTTGCTATTATTACTATTATTTAAATGACTCACCTTTTACACCCTTTCCCCTCAACCAGTGGAAGACCAGTTTGTAAAGATCCAGATTGAGACCAAAAATAAAATTCCCCACCAGTTCTGGATTACTACCCTGCCGCTGCAGTTTTGCAAAGGAGAGATTAAACTTGTTAGATCCAAAGCAGCGCTGAAGTTAAAATTCCCAGCCCATCCAGACAGGCTGCATCAACCAGGCATTTCCTCAGGGGGCTTCTGTAATGCTCGCAGCTCGAGTACGTGCTTTTCTTTCCCTCTCTTCTATGCTCTCTACTTTTCATTTGATTTCCGTTTTCCCCTTATCAATATTTCGGCTGCGCCCTCAGATTAATCATTATGTGACATCTTCGCTCGAAGAGCCTGCCTTACGCTACTTGCGACTTTAAAGAACAACAACAAAAAAAATTCACAACTTTCTTAAAAAAATATCACTGAGGAGTCAAGCCGAAAAGAGACGCTGAGTGGAGCTCAAGTGCTACTTTAAATCCCCTTTTTAAATAAGGAAGTTTCAAATATCCGTTTTTAAATCATCGTTCCTTACTTTGAGCTTTTTTTTTTTTCTCTGACTCTTACCTTGAAAATAGTTAACCCATTTCCCCCTGAAGCAGATCTGAAAATACTACACACCACACTCACCGAGTTTTGCAGATGCAGACGGCTAGAAAAGCGAGATGAAATAGTCTCAAAACTATTCTCTCTGTTGGACCAAGAATTTAGCCATTCTCTCTGCAAGCCAAAACCTCCAGATCGTTTTAGCTATTTAATAATACCCTACTAGATAGTAACACATTTAGGGAGGGGAAAAAAAAAACATCTTCAATTCAGGGATAATTTCTTCCAACGGGATCACATTTCTGGTGTGTACTGTTATCTCAGAAGGGTTAGCAGATATAATATTTCGCACTAACCTGGGGAAAGAAACGCACAGGGATTTTAGTAAGACATCAATTCTAAATGTAACCCTCATAAGGGTTACCAAAACTATTTGGAAAATGTCCTTCCACTCTCTATTCTGTTTCTCTCTTTCCCGGCTTTGCCCCAAATTCCAACATATTGAAACATTTTTCTCCTTAATAAGAGGAACATATAAAGTGAAGGGGTGAAAGGGCAACTTGGGAGCCGTGCCTAGAGCTCCGAACACAATTTACTCGCTGGTAGACGAGGCGTTTAGCATTCCTCCCAATTTCCAAGGAAAACAGACTCAGACCTGTACCTAGTGACCAGAGACCTCGCCAGAGCCACTTTTTAATATAGAAATTCTTCGGATTCCTTGTTATTATTGTTGTTAAGAGAGAGTTTCCTAGACCAGGTAAGCGTCAGGGTTTTTAAGAGGAAGATCTCAGGAAGATAACTTCCGATGGAAGGAAAATGAGAGTTCAAAGCGACAGGAGGAACTTGCGAGGTGCTCAGGAGAGAAGGCTCTCCCTTTCGGGGATCGAAAATACCGGCTGAAGAAAACCCAGCGTTTTCATTTTTAAAGGGCTTTAAAAAATCGCATGCATCAAAGTTAAAGCTGCTGTTTCCAAGCCTTAATCTCATTATTCTGTGGGGACGTGAATACCTCTTTCTGCACACACACACAACCGAGCTAACTAGCGAATGAATCAGATCACATTTCAAAGTCATTTCTCATTCTTTTCTCACGTTTCCACGTGTGAATTACACAAAACACGTAGCTGAAGAGGAACCCCGAGGGCTTACTATTTTGTTAACAAAACCTTCTCCCTATTATTTTTGTTGAGAGGGTGCTAACAAACATTTGCATCTCTTACCGTACGTTTTCCTGTCAGTTTCCTTTTATTTTTAAGCAAACGTACCCAAAATCGCAGCCTAGTTCCGTCAGAGATATATACAGGGCACTATTGAGCGCACACACCTAATAAGTTGCAATGAAATAAACTTTAAAGGCTGGTGTTAACAAAAAGCTAGGACATAAAGAACTTAGAAGTTCAGGGAAAATACTTCCCCTGAATCCAGAGCTGTGTTCACTACCTCTTGTAATCAAACCCCACAGTTGAGTCGAGAAACCCATGTGGCTAGTTGCAGTCATCTTGGGAGCTTTACTAGCCCAAAAGAAAATTGCTGGCAAATTGGAAACAGCTGCAGCATTGAAGAAGGAGGGGGGAGAACACCCCCCCCCCCAGCCCCTGAGCAGAGAAAGTTACAGAAGTTTTGTTTACACAAATAGCTTCAATGCAGACATGACATTTCAAGTTTTCATCAACAAACTGTAGGTGACTTGAATGTAAGCAACATTTCAACATCCATCATTGGCAGTGATTTTTTAAAGATGCCTATGAAATCTCTCCCTCTCACACATGCACACTTCCAGTTCACTTTTGTGGCAGCTGCTCTCGCCTGTGCCTATGCCCCCTTTAACAGGGTGCTAGCAACACAAACAGTGACTTAAAACCCACAAAGAATTTTATCCAAGGGGGGGAACCTGACAAGTGCTCAATTCTCATAAGCCTGTTGGACAATTGTTAGAACAAATGAAACGGTGGAAAAGCTCAGAGTCCTGCAAAATGTGCTCTTTTCATGTTTTCTATTTATTAGATACGTTAAGAGAAAACAGACTCATATGAGTCCCAAATGTAGGCAGAGTATTAAAAGAGGCATGTGTAGCTCCAGCAATTACAGCTGAATTTGATTAAAAACGTCATGAGGACTGCAAAAGCAGGAGTTACCTGATACACTAACCCTGAGGTTGCTTTAGGATGAATTATAACACAATTCATTTTATTTTAATAGGTCACTATAAGATTAACTGTTTAAGGATGGAGCTATGCTATAAATGTTTACATCAAACCAGAAATAAGCAAGCTTTACTTTCTGGTTGTTTAGAAATAATGTTTATTACATTTTAAAATTCCTCAACATGTTAATTAGAAATAGGGGGAAAGTATGTGAAGTCAAAAGGAGTTCCAGTACTGGACATGTAACCACACACACACTTCTGTGCTTCAGTTTCTCTTTCCTAAGAGGAAAATGTAGTGACTTTTAACTGGCCATCATCCTTTCCACATGCTATGGGAAAACAATGACAACAACTTTTTTTCCTTCTTTCTCTCAAGGTCTCGGTCCAAAATTTGAAGGTACTTAGTAGCCTGGGCCCAAGGCATCAAAAAGATAAGTCCAAGCCTGGGGTGATAATTCTGTCCCAGTAGCACAGTGGAAATCAGTCACCACAACAGCCAAGTTTGTGTGTCCGGGAGGGAGAGAGCTGGAAGACCTATGTGTGATTGCGGGACAAAATCACACAGGCGTGAAGGACTTCAACATACCTTACCACTTTCTGTTCCCAAAGCAGGGACTGTGTCTTTGAACTTGCTAGTACAAACATACCACACAGATAGGTCCAAGAGACTGAATAAAAATAGCCTCATAAACTTCTCCCTCAAAAAAGAAAAGGAGAAACACAGAACTACCATGGAGAGATGTTCATCTGATTTTTCATCTGGTGTACTGCTGGGGAATTTCTGGATAAGACATATATATAACACACACACACATATATATATATGTGTGTGCATGTGTGTGTGTGTGCGCGCGCATGTGTTTATATATGTATATTTTTTTCGGTGCTATCTTTAAGCATCATCTAATATAATATGTACTTGTGCATGACTGGAAATCTAAGAAGCAATTGACTTTAATTATCATTAGTCATAATAGTACCATATTGTTGAAATTAAAATATTAATTCCACAGGAAATTCCTACCTGTTGAAATGTATTTTCATTTGGAACCCAAGAGAAGGGCAACTTTAGAATTTTAGCACAAAAAGAAACCTCTGTAATATTTTCTTTGAGGAAAACTGAGGTGATCATCTCAGAAAGTTTCGTTTAGAGAAATCAGAAAGGCCCATTTCAATGAAGATAGGATGTTTCAATTTCACTAGTCAATATAACTAAAAGCACTTTGAGAAATTCAACTGAAAATCGGCAATATTGATATAGATATTTTTGGTAAAAATGCTTCAGCTTTGTTAAATCGCCATCTGCCAATGAAAAACATCTTTGAAATAAGATATTTTTCACTCAGCTCTAGTATTAATGATGAATATGCTTATTATAGTAAAATAAATGATCATAAATTATTGATAAATAATTATCACAACAGAAGAAAAGTTTTAGTAATGGAGATGAAATGAGGGGATAGGCTAAAAAAGTGAATTGTCATCCCATAATTGCTAGATTCTATACTGTTGTTAAAAAAGGAATGTTAGATGAAAGTTCATATTATCTCCTAGGCAGTAAAGATTCAGCTTAATTGGAACAAGAATCTCTCACTTTTGCTGAACTGTCTGGGTTTGAGGTTGTGGTGCTGTTCACTGCGTTCGTCTTCACTGATGTTCACTGAGAAGTTAGAAAAGGTGTGTTTTTTGTTTTTCCAAGCCATGACCATTTACAAAACACCTCTGCTTTGCCCCCGTTGTTTACAAATATTTCGAGGAAAATATTTTTTCTGTGTGTAGGGCGTTATGTAACTGTCCCGCTCCACCAGTCTTGGGTCTGTGACTGGGCTCGACAAGTTACTCCGGCCAGGCGGACTCTTTTCTCGTTATTTTTACGGCCAGACCTCGGAGATGCTCTCCCGCAGGTTGGGGGAGGCCCAGAACCCCCCTCCGGCGGGGCCTACCTGCGCGCCGCGGCCTGCCGCCGACGGGGCTCTCCGGGGAGGGCGACGCCGCCCGAGTGCGATCCCTAACCGCGCCGACCGGGGGGCCCCTTTCGAGGCAGGGACGTCTCCGGAGCGCCGAGGCGGATGCCTCAGCGACGGGCCAGGGCCTCATTCCCTTTGCGCCCCCCCGAGGGGGCTTCAAGCTTGTGAGGGGCAAGGAGACCCTGCCGGGGGTGGGGACGTGCGGCCGTTGAGGGGAAAGAGGAGAGGAAGCCGTGCTGCAGGCGGCCTTTGAGGGGCAGGGAGAAGAGAGACCGTGCTGTGGGGAGGCCCCTGCGGCCCCTCACAGGCTGGACAAGATGGCGGAGCGGTGGCGAAGGCGACGCTCCTGCCCTGTCAGCCTCACCCCATGGGTGGGGGAGGGGAGCAGCTAATGTGATTGGCTGTCTTCCCCCAGGAGGCGGGGAAAGGGCACAGGCAGCCAATCAGAAGCGAGGAGAAGGGGACTGAGGTGCTTTTCCTCAGAGGCGGCGAAATGGCTGCCCTCCCGCTCCCCTCAGTGCGGCGGGGCTGGCCTGGTCTTCAGTCACCGCCGCCGGCAAGCCAGGCGTGGCACTGGCTTTCCGGGCCTCACTGTGAAGCCGTCCCCTTGTGTTTGTCACCACGGCAAACCCCAGGCTAGGCAGGCCCCGTCGGAGGCAGCGTGGCCCCAGTGCTGAGGCTGGCACCAACCCCGCCTTGGAGCGCTGAGCCCCGAGCCGGGCTCGTCCTCGGCGACGGCTGCAAACCCGCGGAGTGGGAGAATAACACCCCTAACGCCACTACTTCCCTTCCCTCTGCGTTTCCATATTTAAACCCTTCCCCCCCCCCGCAAGCCCCTATGCCCCCACTTTCCTATTTCCAAGCCTCAGTCTTGCTCCCTCTTTTGCCCCGTATGTCTATTGACCACTTTAAATAAATATTCCCAATATTTATTGTCCTAAATAAACCTTTTCCACTGTTTTCTGCTTCCAAGCTTCAGCATAAATGCCTATCTAGCAGCCTGTAACTAAAACAATGGAAGAATAAAGGCTAAAAAATTAAAAACAAGCCTCTTGCTCCAGCAGAGTTTTGACTCTTAGAAAAAAAAGACGTAGCGGTGGCTTCAAGTTCACTGCCTGTTCGCTGCACTGTTACTTTGCTTTTTCGTAATCGATTTTATGTGAGCCGCTTGGTTGCAGCGGTGATGGAGAGCAACACAAAAGCCTGAGAGCGTCAGAGCTGCTATATTAGCCTGAATCGAAGGCATTTTTGAATACATCCCATCTGTTCTTCTAGGAGAAGAGAAATTTCAAATGGACACAATCTTTTCCGAAACATATAAACTCGGTGTGATGCCCGTGTCTCATACACAGCTCCCCTTCCCCGTATAGTCCCGCTTGCCTGGCTGCACAGTTCAATTCACACAGTGCTAATGGGAGCCGCAGCTCCCCAAGAGCCTCCCCAGTCCTTTCTGGCTTGAGTTCCTGGAGAAACCAGGCCGTCTGGGAAGACCTGGACATCTGGAGCTCTGAAGGGCCTCCATCTGCACTGGTGTCTGCAGAAAAACAAACAGACGGAGTGATTTTTTTCCCCCTCAGAACTTAATTTCTTGAAAACATCTCACCTTGTGTTTGAGCCATTGCGGCTGGTAAAGGAAAGGAGGAGGAGGGAAAGGAGAAAGAAGGAGGTCAGCTGCACAAAAAATGCAACATAAACAGCTGAATGCATGAAAAGCAAATGAGGGGAATTTTTTAAAAAAGTAAATGTCTAAAACAGGAGCTTGATGCGAGTCCAAGTTTTTTGACATGGAAGCATGTTTCCCATTCCACTTTTCTGCAGAGAGGGTTTCTCTTCGAATTAGATGAACCATAAAATAAAAAGGAAATTCAGAACAACACTGTAAAATGGTGTTTTACAGCCCTTTCCACAAAAGGCTTTTCCTTGAAGAGTTCTTATACCTCAGGCCTTGTCTTCGCACTATCATCAGACAGCTTGGAATATACCAGTCAAATTAAAGTATTTCAGTGCCCGCTTCTCCTGAGTGAGGCTGCAGTTCTTTTGGTATAAAGGTGCTTTATGCTAGACTAACTATTCCCATATGGAAAGGAGTGATGATTTGGGAAACCTCTCTGGTTAGCATTATGAAGTGCTTGCTATGAGCATTTGCTATGTCAGTGCATATCTCTGTTTGCTGATGAGGCCTCTGGTCCATCCCTACCAGAAGAGAGAGAGAAAGTGCTGGGTTCAGAAAAACATATTTTGACCAGCAGTTTATGGACCAAAGAGATTGCCTGTGACAAGAAGCCAGGGCTTCTGGAGCCCTGGCAAAGTTTTTCTCTTTGTGTCACATCCTATACTTATGCTGGTGACCTGGCACAAACTTCTTGTTTATGCAACTCATCAAAGAGCAAAAGCTATGACTGTCAAACCTGGCCACAGCCACTTTGGAGGGCAGTCATGTTTAGATTTGTTTCCTGTCTCGGGTAGTTAGTGCGAATTAGATGTTGCTGTGTGACAACAGAGGGAGATATTTCCTGAGTGCTCTCCTCCGCTTTACAGAAACATGCAGCTCTTGTTTCTCACCTCAGTAACTAAAATATGAAAGGTTTGTCATAAATTACAGATTTTAAGGTAAAGAAAGACCATCTTTTCTGAAAGACGTGGTTCGCAAAACTTTCCTGGTTTAGAAATAACTCTCAGTGCATGAAGATGTTTTCCAATTGGAGAAGAGTATACAACTTCACTTTTCCATTCCCTGGCCGTACCTAGAGACAATTTTTTGAGCTGCCTAGAACAATGTGAATTACTGTTCTCTGATGTAACTAATCCAGATATTTTTGTCTTTGAAATACATTGCAGATGAAGCCTACACACTTTTCCAGTTACTATCACAAACTTTGCCCACACTAGGATAAATGGTGATTATAAAAATATCCTAGTGACCATGTGAACCGCTACTACCTCGTCCTGTTGGTACTAAGCCACATTGCTCTAGGTGCCATGTGAACAAAGAGCAGATGATGATCCAAGCCCCAGAGAGCTTCTAGATTTACACAACACATTATAAAACTCTGTAGTGTGATAGACTGACCCGTGAGCTGCTGTTGAAACCAGCATGTGCTCTGCAATCCTTGAAAATCAAGCAGTTTATTTTCGGAGCCTGACTATGGATAGAGGAGCTTAAATTTGGGCTCCTAATTGGAAAATATTCCAAGTCTATAAAGAGATCAAGATGTTTCCCTTTTCCATCCCAGACACAAAAGCCCCCTGAACGATTACAAGCGAATCCCCTTTAAGTGCTCCTGTTTGCTGCGGGAACTAAAGTCGTGACACTGAGTCACACATCCTTGGGTCTTTAGAGGTGTCCGGTTGCTCACTCAACTTGTTGACTCTGCTCCAGTCACTAGCCCTATTTCCTGGACTTATCTCACCGACCAGATTTCCCCTCCTCTCTCTCCCTCCTGTGGCTCATAAACACTTGAAATCTACTGTAAACCCAATCTAGGCTCACAGCTTGTTGTGAGTACAAGCAGCAGCAGATAGCAGGAGATAAGGAGCAAGGCCACATTGTCTTTTTCCAGCCTGCACTGAGAATTCACTTTTAAATCTGAAAATTGTTTGCTTAAGGAAGAGGAAACGTGCATGTGTGTGCTGGGGGGCAGCGAGAGAAGGGAGGGAAAAAGAGGAAGAGAGCTGTTTTAGAGACCAAATTGGGTTGTACGAAAGGGAGGATTGATGGAGATTGATGAAGGAAGTTCAGTGACGGTGCCAGTGCAGCAGGCACTTGTAAATCGTGTGCTCCTATTATCCTGCCCGGTTCCTAAACGGTTGACCATTCCCAAAGGGGAGGTGGCGTTTCCGCAGCTGAGCCCTCGGATGACCACCTCTCTCCAGGCATGCTGAGGCCAAATTTGGCCGGAGTGACACCCAGTGGAAAGTCACTCAAGCTGTGGGGAAGGATTCTCAGCTCTGTCCACATGAGAAAAGTTCTGCCGAGCTACCACGTTAGTGGTGTGAGTTAATCGTTAAATTGGTAAAAATCCCAACGTGAAAACACTCATAACCAGTGCTCAAAATGGCACAGCAGAAGTGTGGGTAGGAAGTCTGTATCCCCCATCACTTGCATGCCTGAAAAGTGTGATACATCTAGTGACCTAGTAGTGCTGGGTGGCATCTTGTCACTTGTCCCTATCAGCTCCTGCTCCGAGCAGCAGAACTTATTTCACTTCCTGGATGAAGAGGAGGTCAGGCCTAACTGCAGGCTTTGGTAAGCACAGCTCTGTTGATGTCTGTGAAGCAGCGTGATTCCTGCCTGAGAGCTCTGCTGGCAGAACAGTGCTGGGGTGATTGTAGGGACAAAAATATACTTTTATGGGTGCAGCTTGCTTTGCTCGTGTGGTGGCATTATTGCAGAGCTACAATGCAGAACTGGAGCAGCTCTCTCTGTGTTGGGGGGCAAGCAAGTCTTCCTGTGCTCAGAGTGAAGGAAAATTTGAGCTACGCAGCTGTAAACACTTGTATGCAACTGTTTCTGTACAAGGCAGGGATGATCCCTTTAGCTGTATCACAACAGCCAATGCAGCAAAGCTTTCTAGCATAGATTTTGATCACAGTGACAAAGCTCCCACTGACTTCCATAGGAGCAGATATCCGCTCAAACTAAGCACATCCAACAGCCCCAGAATGCTTCTCTCTCAACTGTGCAAATTTCCTTTTGATCTTTGAGGTATCGAGATATCCCGACATCGATGGATCAGATAATGACTCAGGGCCTGTGGCAGCTGAGGCCTGAAGGGAATGATAAAGAGAGTTGGGATCCGTGCATGGGAAGTGCTATGTAAATTTATGAATTGATCTCCTGATGCTTCTGAGGTCAATAAAACTGCAGTTGACTCCACTCGCGGCAAGATTCAGCCCCTGTTTTGTGATTAAGTCTGGCACATGTTGCTCAACAAGCTAGAATATAGCAGGGATACAATCAACACAGGAAAACTTCTGGGACTGATCCTCCTCTCCATGCACCCCTAAGATCCAGGCAGCTTCAATAAGCATGTGCAGGAAGTACCCACATTTTCACAGCACCCTTCAGACTAGCTGCCTCTTGAGAATTATCTTTGAGAGTAAAGGAGCAGGAAACAAGCAGAAACAAGGAGAAAGGATGGGCTATAAGAAAGAAAGAGATTGGGATGGCCACTGGCACCTTCCTTACCGACGGATCAGGCTGGCCTCATGTGGCAAACTTTGGGCTCATTCCCTGGGGTCAGAGAGTCTCTAATAAAACTCCAGGAGCTGAAAGAGGAGAATGAGCTGCTGGCTCAACTAGTGACCAAGCATTCGGTGCCTCGACTCACAGCGAGCCAGATGCAGAGAGATATTTATTTACCTATAGATGTAGATGGGACCTAGTGGGACTTGCAAAAGCCCCGGCCCCAACAAATGGTGGTGGGAATTAAGTACTAATTTGCCTTGTCACATGCAATTTAAGAGTCTCCGTACTTCTCAGATCTGTCCCTTATTTCTTCTGTGTTTTAGTTCCCCATCTGCAAAACAGAGATAATAGCACGGCTCCATTACACAAAGTCATTGTGGAGATAATATGTTCAGATGCTATGGCAACAAAGGCTGTGTAATACTGAAGATAGCAAGAGATGCTAAGGGCAGAGAGCTGGCTTGTGTCAAGCATGGCTTTTTGCTGGGAAAGGATGGAGCAATCAGCCTCCCTCCATCAGCCCTTTCCCACAGAAGCTGTGTGCAGGTCTTATATGAGGGGAGTGGGTGAAGTATCAGGCGAGTTTATTTTAGGAAGGAAGGAAGTGGACACATCTATTTACTGAGCAATCTCAATCCTCATGGATTCTCTGCTCCATCACGTCCTCTCACCTCGCCACACTACTGTCTCTGACCTTCCTCAGCCAAGTCCTTCATCTTCTTCATGTTTACACAGTGGCATTGAACTAGAAGGATAATGAAAGGAGACAGCAGCCCCAAAACCCCAGCTTTTGGATGAGAACCTCCAGGATGTCTTAAGATGGTTGCCTGTGACCGATGACGATTTCACCTAGTGAGATAGCACTCTGACATCCTACTTCCAGAGAACCGCTGAATGCCCACTTCAGCTGACCACATCTCTTTGAAATGCTCACAGCTACATTTCCAAAGACTTGGAGGTGTCCAGAAGTGCAAGTCTCTGTGCAGTAGGAGGCCACCGTTTGGAAATGGTGGTCTTAAAAATGCAAGGTGGAAATCTGAAGGCCTGGGGAGATGCCAAAATAGCACCTCCGAGTCTTTAGCTGAAGTTACGTAAGGCCTTTTGGGGTTTCCCTTGCCTGCACCCATTGTGGTGAATGGTTTCAGCTCCTGTTCTCTATCCTAGCCCATTTCCTGGCTCCCGCTGCGACACTTTGATTCATAGGGCCCAACCACCCGTAACCACCCAGGGAAATAGAAGCAAAGCCATGCAGCCATGCTCATTCATTTTCCCCTCAGGGGGAGGAAAACAGGCCAAAGATAAGATCGCTTCATTTAAGCCAGAAGCCATTTTTCACTGGCCAGTTCTCACAAGTGTGATCCTACTGGGATAAATGGCGCAGCAGCCACTGTCTTCAGCAGAGCCAAGATCTAGGCTTCAGCACAAAAATGCCTGGAAAAAGATTCTTTTTAGGAAATAGCACATCCATGTGGCTATTGTGTACCCAGTTAGGAGAAGATAGCAAGACTGCTTGTGGCTCTGGCTGGGAAGGCTGCAGAGAGTTGAAAATGTGGAACTAATGCTGCTTTGGGTGCCTGGTAATCTGGGTTCCCCACCGCGCAATGCAGATTTTTCCTGGGAATCAGAACATTCAGCTCTGCCATAGACTTACCGAATGCCCGCATGCCTCAGTCTCCCCATCTCTATTCATCAAGAAATTTGAGATACTGAACTGTCAGGCATCTCCACCTGCATGAAGATCTCTGATGACAGAGTTCATCAGCAGCTTAGCAGGAGAGGGGGATTCAGACACATTTCTCTCTCCTCTTCCCCATCCCATTACCCTCTTCATAAAAATGAACTTTCATCAGGCCTATTTTAAAATGTTTGGGTTTTGTTTGCTACTATAATCATTAGCTAGCCGCCAGATGGCAAGGCAACACAAGGCAGCAAGCTTTCCAAGTTTCTGGTTAAGACAATGACACAATCGAGGACAAATAAACAGAAACAGAAGAGCAGAACGTTAGCGAGCACCAGGACGTGGGAGCAGGAGGAGGCCGGCCCTGGGGAGAGGATCAAAGAGCCACCAGCCCCCATGGAGGAGTCCCACCACGCTGGGCTGCAGCCTGGCCCAGGACCCTGTCGGTGACACTTTTCACTTGCAAGATGTTCTGCGGACAGGAACATGAATAAAGCCTGGTTTCCCATGGACTTGTGCTCCTTGCCCCCTAACTCATCACCTTCCTCCCACCATGGCCTCCATGATGGGCAAAGAGTAGGCCAGAGCCGGGCTGGTGCTGATGAGCTAGCCGCTGTCGAGCAGAACGCTGAACATCTGAGCTAATTTGGGTCTCCGCCCTCAACCCAGCTGCTAGTTTTCACAAAATCTGGATAAATTTACTTATCTTTGGGATGTCTACATTTTAGGAGCGATTTGGTCAGAGTCGGGCAGTGGGGTGGCGAGGAGAGGGGAGTTACGTGCAGATGGGTGGAAGATGAGATTGCTCAAGCTTCCTTTCGTTAGGGAGCTCGGTGAATCCTCCCTGCTGCCAGGAGCCAGCAACATCAAAACATTTCATAAATGCATCCCAAATTCAGACTTTCTCCCGAGCATTTGCAAATTTTATGTGTCCTGTTTCCACAGTTGTCAGATAAGGTGCTTATATCCCATCCTGAGAAACATATAGAGAGTCCTCTTAATTTTATTTCAAATAATACAAAAGCTCAATATTTAGGTGTTTCAGTTCTTTTAAAAATAAATATTTCCATTTTCGTCATCCCTCCTCCCTTTTTTAAACATTTTGAGCTGAAACAGTCAAGGCTTCAATATCACTGATGAATCAGAAAGTGCATTTTTACTCTGCTTTGCGGAATCGCCCGTCCTGGGGGAATCAGCCCTCGCTGTCTGGCTGATATCTGGCCATTTCCTCATCCTACTGTAGCTGGGATTTTGCTATTGACTTCAGTGGGACCAAGATATAACCAGCTATCACAGCAGAGAGGCATTAAAAAACTTAGTCCCTTTTTCCATCTGAATAGCTGAAAGGTGCTTAAACTGCTCCCATAAACAGAATTATTTGCCAAACGGGATGCTCACTCCTATTGCGTCTAAAATATTGCTGCATTTGGCATTTCACAGAATCACAGAATCGTTTAGGTTGGAAGGGACCTCTGGAGATCATCTAGTCCAACCTCCCTGTTCAAGCAGAGTCACCTAGAGCATATTGCCCAGGATCACATCCAGACGGCTTTTGAATATCTCCAGCGAAGGAGACTCCACCACCTCTCTGGGCAACCTGTTCCAGTGCTCTGTCACCCTCACAGGGAAGAAGTTTTTTCTCAGGTTCAGATGGAACTTCCTGTGGTTCAGGTAGGAAGGTTGCTGGTAGGAAGGACGAAGATCCCTGGGCCTGGGAGGCTGAGCACTGCAGGCTGCGGCAGAGCGGAGAGGGCAGCAGTGTGTGTGTATAAGCTTCCTGCCGGGGCTATATCTGCCTGGTAATTATAGAGACGGTCATGATGTCAGACAGGGTGGAGATTTACATTCACCCACACCAATTTTGCAGGAGCAGTTTGCAGAGCACTGCAGCCATCGTCCCTTTCCTCTCTCCCACGTATTAATAGGTCCGTGAAAGGCACTGTCACCCCCTTGCCATCGCCCCGTACCTCTCCTGCAAGCAGAAAGCTGCTGGTTTGCTGCAGGAAAGGGTGACAACGCTGCAGCTTTGCCCCAAGGGTGGAATTCCTTTCATTCCTCTCCAAAGCTGTGCCCCAGATTTTGCCCTGGAATAAAATCAAATTCTCTGAGGATTTACTGTGTTATTTATTAAAGTTTCCAGTGTGCTCTGTGTGCCTCCTAAGCACCTGAGAAAGATGAGCTTTACTCTGCAAAGCTTGCCATCTAAAATATCCCCTTACCAAGGAGAAACTTGGTCTCTGGCCACGTTGCAGGATGAGTAACTGGAGAGGGTGAATTATTCCTCTTACTTAACAGTAGCACTATAGTAATAGCCAGACCGCTTACTCCAGGGCTCCCGTGAGAGTCTGGACATGAGTTGAGTCATGAGCTGGTACCACAACCCAACAAGGGTAGACCACTGGGAAGTGACTTGCATACCGCTAGTATGTGCCCGGGGAGTATCTCTGGACAAAACACAGCCTGCTGTGTTGGGTCTTGGACAAATACACGCAAGAGGGTGAGTGGTACCTCCAGCATCTAGTTACTGGCTGAATCAGAAAGCGATAATCCAGGCCGCTCCACAAGCCTGCGGGGCCTCGACTTCCTTGTTCCCCTTTTGCATCATAAAAATGGCCATGGCTTCCAGCTGAGCTGGCTGACATGATTGCAAAATTTGAAACAGCAAAACTTGGAAAAAAAGTACCCACCCCCAAATCTGGAGCTGTCTGAAATATTTCAAAACCCCAGATTTCCCAGTGTACGTGTATAACTAGTATCACAATTCTTTTTTTTTTTTTTTTTTCATTTCCCACCCACACATGCACTTTAATAAGTGATGATCATCCCAGCTCCAGGGATGATTTTGCCCATACGCAGGAGGCACAGCCAGTTCTTCTAACATTAGTTGCATTTTTCTTCATGTTGAGGACACCTCAAAGGGCAATATGACGACACCCAGAGAAAGCTGCTGCACTTGGTAACATGTGGAAATACTGGCAAATATGTTCTCTGAGGACAGAACCTCACTAATCATCTCTTTAGTCAGAATCCATCTTTTGCTCATGGTAGTTTCACAAGACACAGACAGGTTTCCAGCTTTCAGGGCCCTAGGTTATTCACTGCCTGATGCATACTGAAAATGCCAAGGGAAGATATACATCTTAGTATTTTCCATGTGGCTGGGCAACATGAGATGGACCCAGTTGGAGGCAAGTGACCGGGGCAGACTAGGAGAAGGATGCTAAAGCTTCCCATGCTGGCTGGAGACAGGGCAGCACCACCCAGAGAAAGAAATTTTATTTGTGCAAAAAAACCAGTTTCTGCTCCTGGATCTTATTTTTCTTATGCATTTCACTTAACCCTTTGCTCCAGGGGAATTAAGTGATATAAAGGGTAGAGCTCAAACCTGGGCGGAGGTGGCAAATAAGCTAGGTTGGCTGGTGAGGAGAAATCTCCGTGCATTTCTGCTTTGGGCCTTCTTTAAATGACTGCAGAGGATTGAGCCCAGGCAGACCTCAGAAAGGGTTGTTGAGGGCACCAAATGGAATATCTGTCATTATTTAACTTGGAAGCGACACTGCTATTGCCTTTCTGCTGGTTACTGAGGTCATCGCTGCAGCCCAGCAGAAGGGCCCTTGTACTTGCTGGCTCCCAGCTGCTGGGACGCGCCACCTGAGACCTGCCGCATTCGCTGTCTGGCAGCCAGCCATGTTCAGGTGCTTTTCTTTGCACCACCAGTTCCCAGTCTCACCAGGAGACCTGCTCGCAAGCCAGCGCCTGTCACCAAACCAGAGCCCCTTTTTGGGCCTGTCTGCCCAAATGATTCATTCCTCTTGGCTTTAGTGTTTTATATACATATATACATATATACATATATGTATAACCTACCGCAGCGGCATCTGGGAGATGGAAGTGCCCTTTTGTGGCATGCTCTCCCTTGGCTCTGCTCCCAGGGATCCCCATCCCTGGCCAGGAGGAGCACTTGCTGGGGCATGGCATGGGCTGTCAACTTGAGCAGGGTTGCAGGATTGGGTTCAACTCCGAGCTGTAGTGAGACTCAGACCAAGCAAGACAGAATAGCATGCAGTTTGCCTCCAGCATCACTGCACAATGCACAGACGGGCAGATGTGGGAGCTTAACCATGGTACAGGTGTTACTCAGGATGATCCAGACTCGGTCACAACCTTAGACCTGTGATTACTGGACTTTCTTTAAGCAACCACATGCCCTGACATGATGAATATCATATGGAGGGTTGGACTCATCGTGTGTCCAGTGCAGTTGTGAGCACTTGGAGGGATAGGCCAGACTGGGCATCATGTCCACAGACCAGATATAGACCTGTGAAGTTAGGATGGGAAAAAGATGAATGTCTTCACATGGATTTACACCTGGAGGACCAAAAGTTGGAGTTTAAAGCAACGAAGTCAAAGCAAAGCAGAAGGTGGGGTGCGACATTTGGTGTAAGCTGAGAACAGGCTGACTTCGGTGCGGCTGAGATTAACCTGCGCAGAAAACTAAACAGCACAAACTGCTCTTTGCTGAGATCAGGATGTCCACACACAGGATTGCACCAGCCTACTGACACTGATGTAACCGAATGAGCTTCCGTTTCTGTGGGGACAAGGTGGCCCCCCCTCCAAAATTGGTAAGCTGCTGGAGTTTTCCTTTTTAGGTATGCTTTAGCCAGCAGCAAGAACTAACGCTCTTGGCCTTTCTCTGAATGCAACCAAGTTTCCAGGCAGCTGGTGAGGAGCTGCTCGTAGCCTGAACTGTCTGCAGATGCAAGGAGACCCCATGACATTGGCGTGTGCTCAGACCACCTAGTGAAGATGATCTGAGGAAGGACTTGGGTCTTGGCTTGAGAAACTTGGGTTTCCGTTCTGACTTCTGCATCCACTTCATGGGTGATCTTGGGCAAGGTGCTGGACCGGGAGCCACAAACACACTGAGGTGCCTCGCTCCTCTTGACTTCCGGTGTTCCGTGGATTTTTGGAGACTTGACCACACAATGTTTGCACTTTGGAGATGAGTTTGCAGAAAAGCGATGAGAACACTTCCTTACCACCCAGGGATGCTATAAATACAAGAAAGATTATGTCATGTGCAGATGAAACAGGCCATAAATGTCCAACACAGACACCCATACAGCAGGAGGGCTGGAGATCTGAACGGGGTTGCCTTTGGGAGGCAGGTATCCCAGTCCTACGGCATGTCATGGGCTGGAGCCTGGGGACGGGAGTACTTTTCCCTGGGAGCAGGGATGTTGCTCACACCTGTATTGCCAACGTGCCCTGTGGCTTTTGCGGAGAGTTCCATCCTGTCACGGCAAGAAAGCAAGCCATAACCTGCAAGCTTCATAAATATGCCTCCTTTCTCTTCTTTTCACAGTTGTTTTTTGTTGTTGTTTTTGCTTTATTGGTCTAGCCAGATGTTCTAAACATCTGGTGACGGCATGTTTATTTTTGAGGCTCTTCTGTGTTATGTTAGTGACATAGCAGCGGAGAAGGGAGCAGGAATGTTTCTGTCACATGTTTCGCCACCCGCGCCAGATGTTCCAGCTTCTTTGCTGCTGGCCAGCTGGTGCCCAGTGTCACCCTATGGCCGGAGGGTGGTGGCACTGTGCCATCCCCTGGCTCTGTTCCCATCGCCCCACTGAAACTAGGCAATCTCCGAAATTTCCCAATGATAGGAAACCTAATTTTGAGGTGTGGTACAGAAGGAGAGGAGTAATCAGCGGGGGCAGGTCTGAGGTTTGGCTTTGATACGGCTGCGCTTCCTGCCCTAGGGAAAGTGCCTCTCTAACATGCTTCGAGTGCCAGGTAATAAGTCACGTGACGAGTTCTGGCTGGAAGTTTTCCCTTAGGAAGCGTAATGATAGAAAACTATTTTATTCTCTTAAGTGGAAAGATTTCACAGATTTGCCTCCACTGTAAAAAAAAAAAAAAAAAAAGAAAGATGGTTAGGAAACTCCAGATCAATATGTTTTCATCATTTCATAGAAATAAGAGAACTAATCATTTTTTTACCAAAAAAAAAAAAAAACCAGTATAAAGTGAAACATTTGTTTTTCCACTTTTTAGTTGAGAAGTCCATTTTTATGCATGTGGGGAAAAAAAGCTGTGCCTGCGTTCTGGACAAGCTCCATTTATGAGCATCACCCGTCTGTCGCAAGAGAGCACACACTGTCAGCTCTCCAGCTGTGGTTTTGAACTGCCGGCCTGTGGCGAACAGGAAAGTAATTACTCTCGAGCGTCGTTTTCACAGCTCTCTTTTATGGAGACAGTATTGTCTGGAAGCAGGGTCTGTCTCGCTAAGTATCCACTGATAAAGCTGTGTCTCTCTGCTCCCTAAGTGAGACAGGAAATTTATCCAACACCTCGGTGGAGCTGCAAAAAGCAGAAAGCTGCAAGACTGGGTAGTGTAAAAAATTATTTCAAGATACAGAAGTCACTGGCCTGATCCTTGCTTTGTGAAAATTGAGGTTGATCTACTGACATCAATACAGCTTTGCTCCAGCTAGGCCAGGAATTTCACTGATTGTAAAGGCATATTCCCAGGCAAAATTATACTCCCTTGTGGCCTTAATAATAAAGTCCCCAGTCAGCTGGCTGCCCTGCCGTACCTCAAACCAAAAGGGGTTTTGCCCATCAACATCAGTTATATTTTTTCCCCTCCAGGTGGGAAAGAAGATCAGTACAAAGAGCCACGAAGGAAAGACATACTCTTATAAATGTGTTAATGCTGCCATGTGCCCATCTCCCAGAGGGGCACAGGTTGGAGTCAGGTGCCCTTGTTGATCGGGGTGACGGCTATTGCTCGTTAGCTGCTGGGGAGCTCATTTTGCCCTGCGGTTAGAGAAGCGGGGATGGTGATTCAGGACTGCTGGGTCTTATTCTTAGAGCTGACAGGAGCATCGTGGACCTTGAACCTACTTGTTTCTTCCTAGAAGGAGGTGGTTTCATCAAAGGAGATAAGCCCACCTGAAAGCAAGGAGGCGCAGTGAGGTTACTGCTGCCCTGCTGCGCTTAGCGTCTCCCTGAGGATTCAACTAGCGTGCCGAGGGGGTGCTATTTGCTGCTGTGCCTGGCACTTTTAAGGTGTTTTGGGAGAGATGAGGAATGATCGAGGCTTTCACCTGCAGTGGCAGGTTGCTGCATCCCGTGTCCCAGGTGCCTCAGCCCCTTGCAGAGGGCATGGTCTATGATAGCGCCTATCTGGAAATCAGGATGTATCAAGGCTTAGAGGAACTCTCAGCCTTGCTCTTCCTCCATGGAGAACTTGCAAGGGGTCATCAGCATGACAGAGTAGCTATATTCCTTGTACGTCTTTCCAGGAGAGAAAAGAAACTCGGCTGAGTTAGAAGAGGCTTGGCAACGGTTCTTCTCTGTGGTGCTGTCATCTGGGAGTTGGGGAACACAAAGGGGTGTCCTATCTCCTGGGGCAGCGAGCCTTGAAGGAGGAGCAGGCCTTGGCGGTGCCCGAGAAGGACCTCGTGGAGAGCCCAGGGTGGAGAGAGGACACGAACAGAACTGAAAGAGAGCTGACAGCTCTCCAGGGTGGCTCAGGGTACGTCTCCCCTGGTGCAGTGATAGCTCATACAAGAAAATGGAGAACAGCTTTGTCTCTCTCTCTCTCTCTCTCTGTTTGAGGAAGTGAGAGGGAAATCTCTTGCTGCAAACTGCCTGCAGATGCTGACATTTAGCTGATAAAGAGGTCCAGCAGCTGGCTTTGGATGGCCCTGGGGAAGGATGATGTTTCCTTCGAGCACAAGAAAGAGGCAGCCTTCAGCCCTGCTGGAGGAGCTGCAGTCCTCACAGGGACTGCAGGTCAAGCTGAGCCAGGCTGCCCTTCCTCATGTCAGCAAACATCAGGATGTGTCTCATAGTTGGGCTGCGATGGGCCGAACTCCCCAATGCTGTCCTCAAAGCCCCATGAACCAACCTTTCTCTGTGGCCTGGACAGCAATGGTTTTTAGATCCCCGTGAAGACTCTTTCTTCTGCTGCCTTTGCTCTCTAACAAACATAACCCATGGAGAAACAGAGGGGCTCCATGGCAGTCTGGGCATGGGTGGAGAGGATCTGCTGGAATGGAGGGGATTTCACACCATGCTGCAGGACCTCCGCTTAGGCTGAGCTCCATCATCGCTCTGCAGCTGGCACAATAGCACTCTGAAATGCTGGCACCTTGTGGCAGTTTGGAAATATAACATTTAAACTAAGGACAAACCTGGTCTTTGAATTCCACTGCTATTTAAGAACTGGTTTGATGAGGAGGAAATTTTGATAACCAGAGATAGAAACTAGGTGCATTTGCTTGTTTGGGGAGAAGGTATCAGTCTGCCAAGAGGGGATGTGGAAGTTGTGCTCCACCCACTGTGCTATTTCTGCAGCAGCTCTGTCCCAGCTGCACAAGCCTTTCATTGGATGTGGTCTTTCAAACAACAAACTTCCCAGATGCATTTTGATTGTGATTCTTCCTCCAACTCCATATTTTGCCCTCCTTGCGGTATTTGGGCTGGAAGTCTGTGTCTATCAGCTAAGGAACTGGGACCACACGAGACATTTTCCCTTATCCTGGAGATCTCTCTCATCTGATTTTGGAAGACTTGAGACCTGGGATTTGATGGCTTATCTGTCCCCACTGGCCAGCAGCACTAGATATCTTATGGGGCAAAAAATACTTGTGGGTCTGTCTCAGATTTGGTTCTACTTGACAAGGTATCAGCTGAACTCAGTTGCAATGCTGGGAATCCTCATCCAGCAAAGTAAGGGTTATTTATAACATAGGAACGAATGAATTCCCACAGATGCACTTTAAGGTTGATTCATATAGGTGCTTGGTTCGTGCCAAATCTCTTCACTAAGAGTCTGGACAGCCCTTCCACAGAAACACAAATTTTTGTCTTAGTGCATTAATTTGTCAAGATCCTGTGGAACAACTCCCATCCTTTCCTCCTGCCCCTACGCTGCCCAGCCTCCCAGCGACTCTTTCCCAGGCATGCTCCACGGAAGTGTTCCTAGAGTAGAGATGCTGTCTAGGATGCTCCAGGAGCTCGTATGGTCCTTGCCACTTTACAGCTTTGAAAATATCTTGGGGACCTGGAATCCTTTAATACAACAGGAAACGTCAAATATTATATGCGTATAAGTAACTCAGTTACTAAGCGGGTTACAAGAACATCTGGTTTTGCACACTCTCAGACATGCTGATGGCACTGGGAGAGCAATGTAGAGATAATTCACCATCTTTGTGTACGGCAAACAGGTTCTGGATGTCAGCGGGCCCGAGCCTTGGTTATTAGTTTCTGCTCAAGAGTAAGTCCAAGTATATTCCCTGTCAGGTACGATGGGAATTCAGGCTTAAGGATGAGGCCAAGTGAGGTGACATAATGAGTGGACATCCATCCTACCTCCAAGGCACAGTCATACTTGTCATCAGCTCTCCCAAATACTTCCTCCTGTTTACCAGGGTTGACTGTCCTGTCCGGGTTGAGGCTCAGCCAGCTGGCATGTAGCCAAGGGCTGGCTCACTCTGACGCTCGGAAAGCAAAGAAACTTGACCCCAAAAAACCCGGAAAGAATGACGTAGACTCAGGTGTTCTGATAACCTGGCAGGGCTGCAAGCAACAATCTCCTCCCTGCTCCTCCCTGTGGCTTCATGCCTTAGATAGAGACATGGGGTGGCATCATGGAGGTTGGGGAGCGCATCCACAGAGGTGTTTTTGGCAGAGCAGAGCATCAGCTTGTCTCTGAAGCAGCGGAGGCTGGACAGGTTGGCCAGGAACGGCTAACGCTCCTGGGGAGAACGCTCCATGAAATGTGCTGGGTTGATTTCGTGAAAGACAACCACGTTATAATGAATGTGCAGATCTGCTGTAGCAATGTTTTTATAGCCATGATGGGCTAAGGCAGATGAAGCTTGTAGAGAAAAGCAGTATCTTTTGATAGATCAGCTGCAACAGTGGGAGAGAACAGTGCAAGATCCTTCTTCAGTGACTGCTTTGTGCTTTTATTTTACTGGTGAGACTGCCTGCGAGTGTTTCTTTACCTGAAGAGGATTCTGACATGTTAAGTCTGGCTCTAAATAGCTTTCTCCTTTATTAGAAATAACCATTGGCACAAGCTGCCACGGGAAGTGATGGATTCTCCATCTCTTGAAGTCTTTAAATCAAGACCGGATGCCTTTTTGGAAGAGATGTATAGCCAAACACAAATTATTGGGCTCACTGTAGGAATAATGGGATGGAATCATATGGCCTGCGTTAGGCAGGAAGTCAGGCTGGATAATCTATGGTCCTCGCTGGCTTTAAGTTCTATGAAAGTTCAGATCTGCAGCCAAAGCATGGGACTCTTCACGTGTCTTTAAAATCAAAGCACCCCAGGGTATGGGAAAGCATCTGAACTGCCTGGAATGCTACCAGTACCTACGGATTTATTTTTGCTGGTACCTGAAACAATGCTGTTTTGCAGTAAATTATCTCTTCTCTAGAGCTGAGACGGGAAGAAGCGCCCAGAGGGCCAGCAGGAGACCTTGGAGGCGGTCAGGAAACTCTGTAGGATTCCGGTTCAGCAGGCTGCCCTCCTGCTTGGGCAGAGAGCTGCTGCTGGAGGCATCATCTGCATCTGCTTCACAGAGATGCCTGCGCCAAGAAGCACCCAATTCCTCTCGCTGGTCCAGGTTGCTACGCTCGGCTGCCCAGCTCTGCTGCTGCGGGATAACCGAGCAGGGAGAGAAGGAGGGACAGAAGAGTTTTGCGTGGTCAGCATCCCAAATGTTGACATGTGTCAGACTCAGCTTCTTCGCACTTACTGGCTTGCCACAAAGCAGAAACCCCCCGCGAGGAGCATTCTTCCCCAACAGGAGAACGAGACGTGGGTGTTCAATTTGATGCTGTAAAATAATAAGGAAACCAAAGCTTCATCGATCAGAAAAGTAGGGTAGACAGACAGGCTCGAAGTTCAGGAATGAGTCAGTGCAAGCGAGGTTTCCATAGGCCTGCCCACCACAAGCTGGGTGCACGTATGGGTAAGGCGGCCGGTGTGGCGGCTGCAGCGTGCAGTCGGGTATGTCACCGTGCAGGAGGCTCCGTCTCGCGCAGGATGACCCCTCTCCCCACTGCTTTCGTTGCCCCACACCTGCCTGTTTAGCCCAGGCGGTGGTTGTGGTGGTTTGAGCTGAAAACAGACTGAGAATCTGCCAAGCTTGTTTCATGCTACCCACCAAAAACCATCTTCAGATGTGTCACTGCTTTTTGGCTCCTGGGGATGGATGGGCTTCCAAGCCATGACCGCAAATGCACCTTCTCCACACCTGTCCTCTTTCCAAGTCTTCTACATTTACCCCTTGGAAGCGCCCCTCTTTTACCCTCCCCGTCCTCTCCTCCCAATAACCGCACAATAACTGCAGCAGCTGAAGCTAGTGCAAACATCTTGGCCCCACAAGCTCACTGGCCAAAATTAGGGGAGCTCAGAGAACAGATTTTTGGCTCCACCTCTCCTTTCCAGTGCTTGGGAGGTGAATGCAGAAAGCAGGCCAGAAAATCTGGTAGCGAATGAATCCATTGAGTGAAGAATTAAGATGAGAGGAATGACCCAAATACGTTAACAGCTACGTTACGCTTCAGATCTGACAAAGGTGAACTGAAAAGACTGGAGACCAAAGAACAGTTTGTGAGTTTAAAACCCCCCGTGCGTGTTTTCCAGCTGCATCAGTTGGTCTAATACAAAAAGAACCTGTTGTCCTGGGACTTTCGCCTCCCTGAAGGAGAAAAAGGGGACAGAAAAGGACTCTGTCTTCAGCTACGAGCTTGTCTGCACCTGCCAGATCTTGTGACCTCCGCCAAAGAGGAAGGACGGTTTGTGCTACACTTCGCTGAGGCTCACTCAACTCTAGCCCTTCGCAGCGCGATTTCTGGCTGCAGCCTGGAGCTTGCAGTGCCGGCCGGCCGGCACCAGGCGGCTCCCAATGATGCTTTTCAGGCCGGCGCTTGCTCTGGGTTTAAAACAGTTCGAGAAATGCATAAAAGTCAAGAGCGTCACTTGATAGTGAAGGGAAAATGTAAAGTATATGCATATCTTTAGTCTCACAGACAAGAAAAAAATACATAATGAAAGGTGCCTGGAGACGTGTGCAAGTCTGCCGTGGTGAGAGGTGCCTGGGAGTGCACCACGCTTTCGCTGCTGCTCTCTGTAAACCTGCTCAGATGTTGTTTCATGCAGAGGATATCTTCTTTTAAGTGAAGTCTCCAGATGACAGCTTAGAAACTCTCTTGAAGAGTTCAAATCCGCCTTAACCTTAAAAATAAGCTTCTTTTATACCTCCTCCCGTCCCAAATGCCTGCACATTAGCTACTCTCTCTAATTTAAATGAAAGCATGATAATGTTGCAACCCAAACACTGCAGCCTGGTGCTAATATTTGAGAACTTAGAAGTGGCATCGACTCGCAACCGATAATTAAAGGAAGTGAAACTGATTAAAATGTTTTCTGCCATTGCCCAAGCAGAAAGAAAGAGAGACAGAAAAGCACATTACCATTTGAGACATTTTTTAGTGGCAAGAAGGGAAGCTCTCCATTGCAACACCGGGGAGGGTGTTAGTCCCTCTTCCTTGGACAGGGTGCTTTTAGCACGACTGAAGCATCCGAAATGTGCGTGTGTTTGCTGAAGTCGGGAGTCTCTAGGCATATTGGACCGAGCTGGGGGGAGCCTGTCCCAGGAGCGCAGCACCGGCAGGGCCAAGGGACGGGTGTCCGTCCCCGGTGCCGACCTCCTCCGTGCAGGGGGACAAATCGTTCCCTGGCTTTGCATTCCAGCTTGCCCCGCTGTATAACGAAGACGACCGAATCCTCCATCTCCCCGGGGACCGCTGAAGCCTGCTGAGGACAGGTTTTCCCGGACGAGCCTTATCGAGCGGCGGGGGGCCGCAGCGTGCGGGACCGAAGTCCCTGGGCGGCGAGAGGGGCCGAGGTGACAGCCTGGCCGCTGGGGCTGGGACCTGGCTCAGGGCCACCCTTGGGTGCCGTCCCTTGCCCCAGGGCGCCGGCAGGGCCGGCGAGCCGGACGGCGCGGGCTGCCTTCAGGAGGCGCGCGCGTGTTTTGCGCGGCGCCCGCGGCCCTCCGAGCCGGGCGAAGCGGAGATGAGATCCCACCTGTTTATAGCGAAACGGCTCTTGAAAAACACAGCGCCTTCGCCGCAGGAGAGGCGGCTTTCTGGGAAGCTGCCTGCCTGCCGCAGCGGCGCGAGAAAGAAAGAAAGAGAGAGAGAAAAAAAAAAAGGTGCTTTAAAGGTGAACTACAAAGGTTTGGGGTTTTGAAAAAGCAAAAGCAGCTTCTAGGATGCCAGGTTAGGGGCAGAGCGTAGGTTTGAGCGTTAACAAATATGTGCGCTGGGGAAGGAGCGGAGCGGTCTGGCCTTCGGCGCTGGGAATCGGGCGCTGCCGAGCGGGGCCGGAGGACGAGCCAACGCTAATTCCGAGAAAGACCGAACCGGTCATTTTTGACCTTCATAAACAAAATAGTTGAATTTCCAAAGTCCCGAAGCGCTCGCTGCCTGTGCAAACCCGCCAGGGTCGAATGCTGGTAGACGTTAAACGTTTGTGAGCAGGACTCTCGCGGCCGGCCCTGACTCACCCGGCCCGGGGTGGGGGCTGCTCGCTGCAGCTCCTGCTGAAAGCCGGGGGGGGCGTTTGCATCGATAAGATAGCAGCGAAAGCAGGGCCTCGGCGCGTGTGCCTCCCTGTTATTAAATTGCTTGTAATTCGAGGCAACGTCCCAAGGCTTGCCGAAAGGGCCGTATTCATCATTCGACAAAATAATAGCCATCATAGTGAATAAACGCTAATGGGGAAGCACATAAGCCAGAGCGCAGGTAAGTGGCAAGGGCAGAGGATTCTTTTAATGACTCCAGGACTAAATCATCTGCGCTTGCCTCGTAGACGCCTCACAGCCGAGCGCTCTTCAAATATCTGCCCATCGTTTGCGCAGCCTTGGCTTAGCGCTGTTGCGTTTCTTCTTTACAGTCTTTGCTGTGCTTTGCATGCCTTTCCCAGGCTTTCTCGGCCTTGTGGCCGGTAAAAACCCGCAGCAAAGGGGACAGCCGAAATTTCCAGGAGCGGCTGGTGCCTCTGGGGGCTTATCGCCAGAGTTTGGGATGCTCCGTCTGGGACCTCGCCGGGCACCTGCGCGGCCGCCAGCCCGCTCACCTCCCCGGACGCTGCGCCTCCAAGCTGTGCTTGCGCGGCGAAACGCCGGCTGGGCTGCGAGGCGGGATGAGGCTGGGAAAGCTCCGCTTTGGGAAGCGGTCCTCGCGAGCCGGGCCGGGAGAGGATGGGAGGGCTGGCAGGGAGCAGCGGTGCTTAAAATACATTCATTTTAAGCATTAAGCGGCATTGCAGACGCGCTGGGTAACGCTGGGGCAGCGTCCTCCAGAGAGGAGGGCTGGCCGCCAGCAGAAATCCTCCTGACAACAATTAATGGCATCTAACTACCCTTCCCTTTGTCTTTTATTTAGCAACCGGGCTCAGCCCAGGAAACTCTGACCTCCACTGTCGGACTGTTTTGACTCTGCGATCGCAAACGGGCTCGTTTCTTGGACAAACACGAGCGTTAAGGTCCCCGATCGTCCCCTCCCTACCCCCAAAACACGCACAGCCGGCCGGGCTTGGAGAGCGGCCGGGGGGAAGCGCAGCCTCCGGCCGCGGTGCCCGGGCTCGGCTGCCTCCCGGCGCCCCGGCTCCTCGCCGGCGCAGGGAGCCCCCGGCCTCGGGGCCGGTGAGAAAACGGTGGCGTCGGCCCAAACCGACGGCCCCACGGGTGGCGGCTCGTCCCGGGAGCCGTCCGAGGAGAGGCCCCGCTCCTCCCCTGGCTCCTCTCCGAGCGCCCAGCGCGGGGATTTCCTGAACCAAAAGCGATTTATTTTAATGGCCCTCGACGGCTTTTGTTTCCTTTGCGTTGCTGCAGTTGCTTTCCGACCTGTAAGAGCGGCGGTGGCGGCGGCGGTGGCCCGGCGGCCCGCGACGCCGTCTGTCCCGTTTGCCCTCGCGCGAGCACGCCCGAAGCCGGCACCCGGCGCTGCTGGCCCCCCGGCTAGCGGTGGGCACAGCGGCCGGCCGGTCCCTGGTTACCTCCTGTCCGCTTGCCCGAGCCGGCAATGACCCCCCTGCTTCCGCCGCCGCCAGCCACCTCTGCGGCCCCCCCCGCCCGTCCAGCCCCGCGGATGCTCTTTGCCCCCGCCGCTTTTCTCCCGTTTCCTGGCCGTCCATCCTCGCCCTGACCCGCCGAGGACCGCGTCACGAGGCGGCGCGGGGACGAGCCGCGCGGCGGCCCCGGGCCGGAGGAAGGGGAGAGGAGCGGCGCGGCCGAGCCCCCCGCGCCGGCCGGCCTGCGCCGCAGCTGATAAGAGCCCTCGGCGGGCCGTAATGGGAGCCCTGGCTGCCTGCTTCCTCCCAAAGTCATGACTCAGGGATAATGTTCACATCCTCCGAACGGCGAGGGAGCTAAAAATACAGCCAGGAAAACGCGAATGAGCGAGCCGGCATGAATGAGAGCGTGAGCGAGAAATGCACTGGGGAAAAGAGAGAGGAAGCATGAATGAAAGAGCCTGGGAGAGCGAACGAAAATAGCTGGAGCCTTCCCAGCGCGTGAGCTGCAAAGCCCCGCTGGCGGCCGGCGCGCTGGCGTGCCCGCGAGCCGCCTCTCCCGGACAGCCCGGGACAGCAAGGTTTGATAGCAGAGCAAGGTTGTTTTTTTGTTTTTTTTCCTAGCTGGATGTCACCTAATATCTGCAGCTCCCTTCGTCCTCTGCAGCCCCGCGTGCCTCCGGGACCCCGAGGTCCCCATCGCTGCCCGGACAGCCAGCGTTGGGTGGTCACCGCTCGCCGGGAGAGGGCTGGCAGCGAGCGGGTCTCGCCAGCCGCGTCCCGTCTCCCGGCGCGTGCTGGAGCCTTGTTTCAATTATTTCCTCCGCGGGGCTGGGGCTGATCTGACACAGGCCCTCGCCTGCCACTTCCCCGCTCCTGGTTTTTGTTCCCAGTCGCTCCGGGCCGGCAGGTTCCCTCCGAGGGGTCGGCTGGGGAGAGCTGCCGGGGGGGGGCGAGCTTCGCTTTCCGCCCCTGCGCGGCCCTGCCGAGAGCCCGCGGGCTGCTGGCGGCCACCAGACCTGCGCCAAGCGCCTCAACTACCCGGTGGCAACGGCAGCGGCCTTACGGTAGAGGTCCTCCAGAAGAGACCAGAAGGTGCTGAGCCCCACCAGGCCATCAAGCATACCGAGCGCCTCTGCGGGCTGCAGAGCATCTTGCTTTCAGGTCATATTGCCCCGTAACCGTAGGGGAGAGAAACCTGCATGAACAGGAGGGTCTCCACCGCTGCCTAAAAGAGCAAATTGAGCCCAGCTCGTGCTAAAGCCGGGCAAAAGAGTGTTTCTCGCACCCCCGCCCGGCGGAGCTGCTCAGGAACTGATTCACCCAGGCTTTGGGCTCCAGAAGGGGCTTGGGTTCCTGCGTAGCCAGGCAACTTGCGGGGGGAAACAAATACAGAAGAATTGCAGCTTTCTTAGTCATATCGGCACTCCGCGGTGTCTAACGGCGAGAAGTCGCTCGCCGGCCCCCCCCCCGCCACCACGCGCCGCCGCGGCGGACGGTCCCGTCCAGCCACCCCGCTCGCCCCGACGCCGAGAGGTCGTGGAGGAGCGAGAAAGGCTAAGTCGGAGCCGCGCCACGGGCGGGAAGCGAGATGAGGCTGTTCTCCGCCATCGCTCCCGAGCCGGGCTCTCCGCACGAAGGCCCCCCGGCGTGAGCCGGGCGCTAATCCCACGAGCCAATTTTAGCACGCGCCCCGCGCACAAGCTCCGATTGTTTGCGCTTGTTTTGAAGTCTTCCCGGCCGCGCCGTCATCGCATCCTGTGACTTGGCAGGAAAAGGCTTTGCGGAGGCACCGCTGCCAAGGAGCCCAAGAGGTGCGACGGCCCTGGCCTCAGCGCCGCGATCCCCCACGGCCACCGAGAAGGTGAAAGGCTCGGTGGCCTCCTGGAGGTGGCCCTGGAAAGCGGGCTGCTCTGGAGAGCCGGCGCCTTGTGACCGCCTGCAGGGTGGCAGTCCTGCCGCCCGGACCGCGGTGAGCGGTCCAGCATCTCAGGGCCGCGGACTTGGCCATGGCGCTGGGGTCAACGTCTCCATGGGCTCAGGGGACCGTCTGGACACGCAGCGGGCAGCCACAGCCCATCCAGGGGCTCCGGAGCACCATGGAGAAGCTTGGCCTTAAGATCCCTCAGCCCAAAGGAGCCAGGGATTTTCTTTTGGTCCAAGGGCCCCATGTGGGAAAGCCATCACAATTGCAGAAAATCTCCTCCCCTTCCTTCTCTTTCAAAATAACGTATTTTTTTCCTCCCGGCATGGAAGCAAGCTGCTGGCCCCACGCGCCTTCCTGGATACCACGTACCCCCCCCGCTACCCCGTCACCCCCGGGGCTTTTCCATCCCTCTTCACGCGCGGCCTCCCCGCAGCCCCGAGCCCAATGTCCCGCGCCGACACGGGCGACCCTGCTCCCACCCTGCTCCACACGCCGAATTTCCCTTGGGGCCGTCAGCCGTTCTGCCAGTTCGGCCTTAAAGTGGGAAACGGCCGAGCCAAGGGAGAGATACCTGAACCTGCTCTCCACCCGCTTCTTGTCTGGACTCAAGATGTTTCAAAGCGCTCCCTTTTCTATTTCTATCCTCGTTGTCATCCTGCTTTGAGAGGAAGGTCTATTATTCCCCCCCTCCTTTTCTCCCTACAAAAATGGGACATTGTTTCTTCTTTCTTTGATTTAAAAGCCAAAAACAGTTATAGGAAACTGTTCAGCAGATGTTTTACAGTATGAACCTAGGAAAAAAAGAAAAAAAGAAAAAATAAAAGCTCTCCGATTTTGCTCGAGGATCTATATTTAGCTTAATGCTTCCTCCGATTCAGGGTTTGTGTTGGCATCGACGAGGCGTAGGTTTAAGCACTTTGATTGTAGTATTTATTTTATTTCTCCCATTTGCTGCATCCATTAAAATCTGGAACTGCCGGCATGAGCTCACGAAGCTCGTCCAGGGAGGAGGTAGGCTCAGGTCGCTCGGCGTTTCAGCCGGGTCCCCTTCAGCCCGCAGATGCTCAGGATGGGGTTAGAAAAACGCTTCGCCCGTTCGCATGAGGCTCAAAGCGAGGCGGTGTCAGCGCTGCCCTCGGTGCCCTGCGTTCGTGCCCCGGATGGCAGCGCGCGAGGCCAAAATAAAACAACCCCCCCCCCCCCACCCGGCTGAGTTTTATGAAGTCTCCGAGGGAGATTTATAGACAGCGAAGTGAAGAGAAGCTGTGAGCCTCCGTTCCTCAGGATGTGCTGAAAATTGCATTCGTTCACTTTTGGAAGCAGCTTCAATCAGGACAGCCAAAAATCACCCCGTAAGCCTTATCCAGGCCAAACTCCCGTGGACTTCAAAACCCCGCAGAGTCGGTACCAGCTGCGTAAGACCTTCCGGATAAGGACGAGGGTTAACAACACCAGCAGCGTGTTTTCCTCCCGCGAGCGGAAGGAACAGCCAGAAATCTCGTCCTTGCACGGTGGGATCATCCAAGGCTAGCGGGCACGGGAAATGCAAAAGCCCTCGCGAGCCCCGAGTTACACCGTTTTAGAAACTCATCTGTGGTGCCCAGCACCGCCTGAAGATCTGGGCAAGCCAGCTCTCGGGCAAGGGTGGCATCTAACACCCTGCGAAACCTGGGCCCCACCATGCCGGGTGCTCTGGGTACCCAGAGTCAGGAGCGGTGACGGGCTGAGCGACAGCCCGTCGAAAGCCAGGCTCCGCTCCGCGCCGTTTCTGGGCCGTATCCTGCTGCAGGGCGTCCGGCGCGAGCTGTGCCCCCAGCAGCCGACGGGTCGGCCTGCCGCCGCCGTTAGTCACTGCTGAGCCGGCGCTTTTAAACCCTGCCCTTCGGCGAAACTCCTGGGACGCAGGTTCCCGCAGCCGGCGCGTCGAATACGTGTCCGGGCAGCCGACGCAGTGAGCTCGTTTGCAGAAGCGCAGCGCGCCTGCGGCCGCCTCGCTCGCAGGGGCGTGTATTCGGGTCCCTAATGATGGAAGTAGGAGCAAGCGGCTCAGAAGTGTCTTTAGGAATCAAATTCTTCCCGACTTAAATGCCGAAACCCCATGTCTGTAGAGACTCAAAGATGAAGAGTCGTCAGCAGGAGAAAGCAGGCGTTGCTAAAGGGCCCATTCGGTGCGTGTTAATGAGCGCTTAGGCTGTTTCCTGCCGGCCTTGCAGTGACTAGCAGAGGTCCTCTGACAGCAAAAGGTTTTCAGGCGCGACTGCAGATCGTATCCTAACGCAGAGCCAAATGCTCAGACTCTAGGACCGAAAGCAAAGCCCGCACCCGCGCGCCCCTGGGAGCTTTATCAGGAAAGGCCACACCGAGCTCTCGACGCCGGTGCTCTCCGCGGAGACCAGCAGAGCGGCGAAGGGTCGTTCACCGCGCACGCGGTCCGCTCTGCAGCGAGGTCCCTCGCCACGCGGGGAGCCAGGTGGAAGGGCAGGGAGGAACGAGTCGGCGCCGGGACACGGGCAGGCCTTAAATGCGTCGCTGGGCAGCGCGAGCAGGGATTTGGGATGTGGTTTCAAAGCGGAAATCAAAGCTATGCCTCCAGACATTAATGGCTTGTTTGTTGTCTAAGAGGCAAGCTGGGGATGGTGGAAAACCATAAAAGTCGTAGCCCAAATGACCTGTTTCACTTCCAATAGCGCATTGTTCTTGCCGTTTCTGAGTAGCCTGCGCTAGAAAGACAGAGCAATTAGGAAGGCAAACTCA
Source organism: Struthio camelus (assembly GCF_040807025.1). NCBI lineage: Eukaryota > Metazoa > Chordata > Aves > Struthioniformes > Struthionidae > Struthio > Struthio camelus. The sequence continues at coordinate 7,812,775 of NC_090963.1, forward strand.
CCCAAATTCATGGGCTGCGCTCCGGGATGGTGGAAGGATAAAGGTCTGATTCATAGAAACATCTTTGGCTCCTTTATTTAGGATTTCTGAATATGCAGATGACCGGGAATGTCATTTTTTCCGGACTGCTTTTTGGATAAACTAGGACTGTTTGCTGTTCATCAGCTAGCCCCCGTGTCCCTCCAGCCCCGCCGCCCTTTAAAGCCAACGGGCCCGGGTCTGCGAGCGCAGACTGCGGCCAGCGCGAGGACAGGGGCACGCCAGGGCCACCTTCTCGGAGAGCTGCAGTCAGCACGGGCACGTTAACGCGCCGGCTAGACGAGGTCTCACGACAGCAGCGAGGGCCACCCGAATCCTGCCCGCGCGGCTCTGCCCGGCTGCGTTGGACCATCTCAACCGGGCGATGCATCCCCTCGCAGACCGCCCGGGGGGCTGGTGGCCCGCCCGCGCGGCGGGCTCTGGAGTGCAGATGGGCTCCAGCGGCGCCTGGGAGATGCAAAACGCTCGGTGGCCCCCGGCTGGGTGGAAACCTGCCCGGCCCCGGGCTGATAAAGGAGACGCTGCTGCTTCGCCTCCCACCCACGCGCTTCCACTTTCACTTCACATGTGGGACCCAGCACCACGAGGCTGTAAATAACCCGTCCGTGGCCAGCCAGCCTCGGGGACGGCGCGCCGTAAGCCTTGCTGGTACCAGCCCTACGTTTCTCTTTGCCCGTCCCGGAGCTCGTGGCATCCTTCGGGCCGGGGGAGCAGCTCGCCTCGCGGGCGATGTCACCTGCGTCCTGTCATCCCGCCTCGCCGGCTGAGCTGCCCCGCTAGCGCATGGAGCTTGCGAAAGGGAATTTGTCCGAACGGGCTTGGCGGAGCGCAGGAATTAAACATGAAAAGAGGCAGCTGCTCATAAAGCCTAATCTGTTCCTAGTGTGGCGGACAAACTTGCCTTGACCTGGAACCACGTGGAAAATAAACAGAGAGGTAAAGGACACGTTAATAACTCATTGCCACAAAATCGAGCCTCGCGTTCCTGCTACCGTTTTTAACCCCTACGCGTGCCAAAACCAAAAGGATTTTGGAAAATAGAGACATTTTTACATTGGTTTATGCCGGAAGGCCTGCAGTCAAAGTTTGGCTCCTGGGCCCATCACGTAACTTCCCTGCGCGACGGTTCCTCCAGCATGAACGCAGGATAACAACGTTGTCTTGGCTGAGCCCGTACCCGCCGAGGCACGGCCGGTCTCTGGCCGTAGCGTCGCGCGGCACTGGACGTTGGAGGGCACAGGTTTCAACCGGGGCCTCCAGAGACTACTGTAAAAGCCACCGAAACATTGTTAAACTCTGCTGCGTGTTTGTCAGTTGATGGAGAGCAAAATGCTCTAGTCTGAGAAGTCAAAAGGGCCTCAAGCAAAAGAGAATTTCCCAGCTCTAGCCACTCGCCATGTAACCCAAATGCAATGAAATCTCCCTTAATCCTTACGTCATTCGAGTTTTTTCCTCCTCCTCACCCCACACACGGTGGCATTTCTGATACTGAAAAGATGTGAGCTGTGAAAGGAGGAGCCTAGCAACTTCAAAGGATCTGCTGTGCTGGGCCTGAGGCGAGCGATGAGTCACCAAACAGTGGGGCTGGGAAGCCAACAGCTCCTTTCGCCGGGCCTGGGATCACGCAGCGGGGCCGACCGCTGATTCACGGATGCAGGGGGCACGCCGCGCGCTGCCCTGCTGCTTAGGTGCTCCTCTCTCAGCACTAAGAAAGATCTACCAGGATCTTGAAGACCACCTTGAGGACAAACACATGGAAATCGAATTCTGGTCCGAAAGAGGGGCCAGGCTCTCCCTTCGCAGCCGGGTCTCCAGGCAGCGCCTCGAAGCGATGCTCAGCCCCACTGCCCGTGGTCGGACGTGCCCTAAGGGCAGAGCGGGACCTGTTCGCCGCTCAGCCCATCCTTAGCGTTTTTGGAGGTGCCGCTTGCTGAAGATCTTTCCAGCCCAGGACACTCGTGCCACTGCACCCTGCTCTCCAGGCAAGGCCACGGCCTGTGCGGACCCCAGCACCTTAGAGAGAAGAGTGCCAAGTTTCCCGTCGTACTTGTGCTGAGTGGATCTGTTTGGCCTCTGCCCCCAACCCAAAATCATCCCTGTGCCTCTCATCTGCTCTCGGTCCACCTCGTTAGTTCAATCTAGAGTAGCTTTGAAGGGAAGGGCTGTCAGAGAGAGCAGCTGCCGCAACGGCACCCAGATTTCAGATTTCACCCGGGGTCCTTAGACAACAGCCACAGCAAGAACAACTTATACTTTGGTATCATCATAGTTGAATCATAAAAAGTTGGTTATTTTTTTCAGACTCTGTTTTATGAGACATATTCATTGCAGTATTAATCTGACTTTTTAAGAGTTGATACAAAGGGAAGGAGTTAAGTGATCTCAATTCATTTTCCGTATTTTCGGACTGTCTTGAGAAACAGTCGACTTTTTTAAAATGTCAACATTTTCAGCAGCGTTTTGAATTGCACTAAAGCAAGACGAGGGGATTATTTTAACAGATAAAAGAAAATAAAAAAAAAAACTCTCTCTTTTCACTCCCATGCATGTCAAATAATAAAGAGCAAGTAATTAGCTGGCTGCTGAATTCTTTTGGAAATCTGGCCAGATGTGTTCTAGCAGGAACTGTTAGCTGATAGCATTTTGCAAATCTGATCTTTATTTATACACTTGAGTGGGAAAAGAGCACTTCTGAAATCTGGCTCCATAGTCCCAGATTAAATGATTTTGGACAAGGAGTTTAAATGACAGATTTGAAGAGGATAGGTGGGAAGAAACCCTGTCTGTTTTTTTTCCGAGTATATCAGATGACCTAATAAAAGATATCCCCCTCCACCAACAGGTCTAATTTTTGTTGACACGGTCAAGACCAGTCTTGACGGACTGGTAAACGGTCACTGGTTTTCCAGTTAGCATTTTCATAAATGATAATTGATTTGCCTTTTTATTAGAGCTTTCAGGAGTTCCTACACATCCTTCCACTGTGCGAATGGCGCTGGCACCTGCAGAAAGGAGATTGGAAGGGTAATCTCTATGTCGGCTCTTAGAAAACTAATTATTGTTTGTGCTTGCAAGGCAAGATTTACAAATTTGCATCTTATGGGCTCAGATGGGTAATGTTATGGCTAGAACTTCCTTAGAGATGTTGCTTAACATCATACTTAGAGCTGAGTGGAAATTTCTCACTTCCTCTTCCAGAATGAAAATTTTGACGGGAGTTAGTGCTATTTTTGGTTTTATCATGTATATGTGTATATAAATATAAAAAAATAAATATATATATATATATTTATAATCATATGTAGAGAGGGAGGCTGTATTAAAAATCAGTGCTCAAAGTAGAACGAAGGGATTTTTCCACCCATCCTGTCACACCCGAACCGTTCTCACATCTTCAGACCCCGAGGTTATTTAAAGCCGCTTGCTGCACAGTTCTTGTGCCCCTTAGTGAAGCAAGATAAACCACGTATGAGCAAGTTTATAGCAGTTAACTCAGGCCACATGAAGGAGATTTAACTGTAGCAGCTTCTAACCTAATATAGCCTCACAGCAGTCATGTGTGGACCAGTTTTAGCGTTCAGGATGTCCCCAGAATCGCCTTTCTTTTTAGCTTATATCCTGTGCCCATTGCATGTACCCGAGACTGGGGGTCTGAGCTCCTGCCTGACCCAGGACTGGCAAAACCCCATCCCGTGGCTCTAGGGGACACGTTTCCCCTTGACTCGGACGGGGCTTGTGGCTGTCCTCGGGTCCTGCACCAGGAGGCAACGGGGGTAATTATTAATCAGGTCTCCGTCCCTTTCTCTGCCTGCTGGGCCAGAAGGGGCGAGCTCCGGTGGCGACTCCCGTTTGCTTTCGAGGCTAGCCAGCGACGGAAAGCCTCCGCAGCTGGCGGCCAGATGTGCGCGGCTCTTCATGGGCCACTGCTGAAGCATCTGTGGCACACGCGATGCACCATCGTCTTCATTTTGAGGAGGGTCAGGAGGGAATGCTGCTGCGGCCGGGGTGAACCTGCCGTAACATTTACAAGCATTGGGAGGTTTATTTTTGGACTCTGCTCACTTTCTGGATCCGTTTGCTTCCCATGGCTGCTGATGCGTTGAATCCAGGCAGCAAGGAGGCCAAATTTGCTCACCTTCAATGGTGACCACTTCCACGCGCTCAAATAACGACAGCTTTTTGTACACCTTGATCTGGCTGTATCATCTTTTCACAGTGCAAGTAGCGCCTGGGAATCGCTACAACCCTCCAAGTCAGGTTTCCCCATGCTTTACTCCCTGGCACTGGGGCCACCACGTAGCACCAGCCGAAAGGAGACAGGATCAGGTGCTCATGGTGACTTTACCAGCTCCTGCTCTGTTTTTCCAGTGTCATACGGGAATGATGATACTTACAGGTCCATAAAGTGATGTGGACGCTGTCTTCATTCATCTTATCACCCTCAATGGCTTATAATCTTCAAGGGGATTACCACTCTGAAGGGTCTTTCCCTGGAAAGCAACCTGGGACCTGCAGGGCCTGAACTGTGGCAGATGACAGTCAGTGTAACTCTGGCTGAGGTGGATTTTGCCCGGGTGATCGTTGCCCAGCTCTGCGATACAGACTGTGATCCTCCCCAGTTGTAGCCTTCTTCAGCATGATGCTACTCTCATTCTCCGTCCATCCCTCTACCTGCCAAATGGAGATAAAGACGCCTTAACTCACCGGAAAAGGTGCTGCTTCTGCTAACGTATATGTCCAGCACCTTCCAGGAGGGCCAGGATGTCATTCGAGCTCACTATGTGCCACTGAAATACAAACAGCCAACGAGCGCGCAGCCCGTGAAAACATTCATGACACATTTCAGATTTGGCAGAAACATTAATAACTGCTTTGATTAAGCATTCAGGGATCATTTTATTTTTTTTTTTACAAGTGCAATGAAAACTCAAGCCATCTGGAACTGAAAGTCCTTCTTTCTGCACAACAGTTGCATGACAACTTCCACAAACCACCCTCAATTAAAGCTACGTTTTTGTTGCCAGCTGAGGCAACTGGCTTAGGTGACCGATGTGGCAGCGGCCACCCTGAAATCAGGCGTCCACGTGCAAGCCCTGCCCCAGACGAGCGAGGCGATCCGTGCCCAGCAGACACCGTGCCGTGTCGTCAAGAACAGCCAAACCAGAAGCCTCTCCATTTTGCAGAGGCACGGTCAATTGGACAGCCGTATACAGCGGCTATTAATATATAGGATAGTGCATCTGAAGAACCGTCTGCTCCAGAGCAAACCCTCCAGCCCTGGGAAAGACATCTTGTTTGCAGCTGCCAGCAGGGTTATCCTGCAGCCTTGGGGAAGAGTTGCCCAGATAAAAATTGATTGTTGGATGAATTCTCTTCCTTTGGCTCTCAGACGTGACCGAGCCTTTGTGCCGAAGCCCAGAAGGCTGGAAACCTTCCCGAGAAGATGGAACCCTGCAAATAATTTCCTGAGTTAAAACAGCTACAAGCGGGATCTGCGCCTTATGGCTGCAAGTTCAACAGGTAACGTGTATTCATGCCACCTGTCGCCATGTGTTTCCCAGCTAAGGCAAGGGCTAAAATGGAAATTCGCTTTGCGCTTAGGAGCTTGAGAAAATCCTCAAAGTCCCTGTTAATAGTTTTATGCGCGTAAATACTGGTTCTGTATCTGTCACTATACGCATCTGAGCAATCAGTGTCTCCTGGGCTGGGAGGCGAAGAACTGGAGAGTCCTTTACGCCTGTGAGCGCTACAGTTTTGCATATTTAATTTCTCTAGGAAGCATTTGGCAGCAGTGGATGCACTAGGAGCCGGTGCTGGCAGGAATTATTCACTTAATAGCTTCTGCAAATGCTGTTTTGGTCTGCGCTTTGCAATCGTCTGCTTGGCTGGGAGCGTCCAGCGTTTGGAGCGGGCCAGGAGGTCCCCAGGAGTTACTTCTGCCCCTAGACTGACCAACGCCTCAGCCTGGATTTCCGGTGACAATACGTAGATGTACAGGCTGCATTTTTGTACGGAGAAGATGCTGCAAACTTTCCTGCCAACCGGCCGCTTCTGCGCACGTTCAGGCGAGCAGAGCATCACCGTGTCACTCCGTCTGGGTAAGAAGGGCTGAACCCCGCGGCTGTGTCCCCACTGTCACTGGTGTATTCAAGTTCACTATTAGGGTTTCCAGGGGAAACCAGAGCGGCTGCTCCAAGCCTGCCGTTCTCTCCGTAAGCGGACTTGTTGCCTCGGCGCAGGACGGGGGTGAGCCTCGGTGTTCGGGCTGCCGGCACCGAGGGGACAGCGAGAGCCCGGAGAGAGCCGCTGGGCTCCGTAGGACCGGGCGCATCCGGAGCGGAGCAGGGAGCTGCTCAGCGCTTGCAGCCAACCCGGGGTGGGGGGAAAATCCACCTCCTCGCTTGGGCTTTCTGGGTCTCAGAGCTCACGGCGAAACGCCGGCTGCTGCGTGCCGGCCGGGCGGCGGGTCGTGAGCGGGGCTGGGGCCCCCCGGCGCTTCACCTCTGCTCCCGGGGGCTGCTCCCGGATGCTCAGGCAGCCCCGCCGCTCACGCCGCCGTCGTGACTCGGATCTCCGGCTCGAGCCGGAGCGCATTTTCAGCCTGGAGCCCTCTCCTGGAGGAAAAGGCAGCCTCGCCGGCGGGGAGAGCGAGGGAGGCGAGACGGGCGCTTCCTCCCGTGCCCAGGCTGGGGGGAGCAGCGCTGGGGCTGGAGGCGCCGGCGGCCTTGCCTGGGGCCGGGCAAGGCCGCCGGCGCTGGCAGGGGCGAACCCCAGGCCCTGCTCCCCCAGAGCCCGGTAGCGACTTTACACTGACATCCTCGGCACGCAACCTGCTCCTCCGGCCCCTGTCCCTTTGCCCGCCGGCGGGCCCGGTGGGGACCGCTCTGGCCGTCCGTCTCCGGCACGGCCTCGCCGGAGACCCCCGCCGCCGCCGGCCCCCGCACCAAGGGGGACGCTGTGAGCGGGGACCGGCCGCCGCGGTCAGAGGAGGGGACGGAGCCAGCAGCTCCCAGCGCTCGCTCCGAGATGCTGCCTTTAAGTAAGGGGGCGATCGCCGCAGCCTCCCTGCTTTGGGGAGAAAGCCAGCGGCCACCACGGCTCCCCGACGGCGCGGGGGCGAGGGAGGCACCGAAAAGCCCCCCTGCAGCCAGCAGAGCACGCGAGCGGGACGCTCAGAGGTGCCCAGAGGGCTTTTTAGGAAGAAACCGCGGTTTCTGGGGTCAGGCACCTCCAGGGAGCGGCAGCGGCGGAGCCGGCGTTGAGGCGTCAGGTCGCCGGCTAAACCTCGCCCTGGCTGTGCTCGCCGTGCCTTTTGCCTTTTTTTTCCCCCCCCCCCCTTTTTTTTCTTTTCTTTTCACACTTCCACGGAAAGACTAATTCCCACCTCCCGAGGACTGTGCGGGGCCCAACCGGCTGGCGCTCGCCGTGCGGCAATATCCGCGGCAGGAGCGGGGCCGAGGCCGCTGGCCCAGCTAGCCTCCGGGGAGCGGGGTGGGGGGGCGGGGGTCCCCCCGCCTGGACCGGCAGGGTCCGGCGTGCCATCCGCAGAGGTGGCTTTCGGCGGCGGCGTGGGAGCTCGCCTTTCCCACCGCCCTGCATGCGGGGCTGACCACTCCCCCTGCCTTTGAATAGGCGGCCCTGCCGCGCACGCTATGGCATTCCCATCCTCTCCAGCTCCGGCGCGGAGGACAGCACCAGGTAGTTGGGAAGAGATCGGAGGCAAGTGTGGCCAGCCGTGGTGGAGGACGTAACCTTTCCCCCCCCCCCCGCCTCCTCCCCGGGTCTTTCCGAGAAGTAGTAAGTGACGGCGGGGAGAGGCTCTTTCTGAACTCGCGCGTGGGCTGCAGGTACCTGCGCTCGTTTTTGAGGACACCTCCGATTTGTTTTGCCGATGATTTACTTTTTCCTCTCCCCATGGGGAGCTGCACGCAGCGATCGATTCGCGTGTTTGCTGGCAGCGCGGCGGGATTTTGTAAATAGCTGAGCTGCTGCGTTTCCCCCCCCCCCCACCTCCCCCCCTCCCCGCCCCCCCAAAAAATCCCTTTTGTATATAGAGCATCTGAAGTTTGTGTGCATGCTCAGGGGAACATTATGGTTTTCCTCACCTCGGGCTAGAAGGCTGCTGCTTCTTGGCGTTATCGCCGTCGGTTGAGTTTGCAGTTCATTGTATGTTTTGCGTTGCTGCTTTTGGGATGCTGGCTGGTTCGGCCGGGGGAGAAGCGAGGTGCCCAGGGCCAGATGCTCGCTCCCCGTGCACGGGCTGCCTTTCAGCCCCGGCCGCTGGGGCTGCTTTCTGCCTTTGGCCGACTGCTTGCTGCACCTCCCTTCGTTTTTAAGAGCGACGGTATCCTCCGAAGGGCAGAAAATGCCACGAGCGCCAGCGTTTGCTTTTGGGAGCAGCCGGAGCTGGGAGCCCCGACGGGCGGCAGCCGCAGGGGTTTGCGGATACGCCGCTGCCGCTGCCCGGGAAGGGCACGATCCTGCTTCTCTCACCCAGCCGAAAAAGCCAGGAGGAGCTGTGAGCGCCCGCGAAGCACGGTCAAGGCCTTCCACGTCCCTATTAGTCTCTAAATTATCGCTTTGCATGTGGCCACTCGTTTGGTATTGCAGTTACCATCGACTTCCCATCCAGTGCTGTCAACTGACACCTCTGGGGGCTGTGGGCTGGCTCCAGCGCGGTTTCCTGGTTACAGACCGCTGGCGCTGCCTCTAACTCGGCCGGGTTTTTATCTTGCCCCCGAACGTCACGTAAACAATTTTCCCGCAAGCCGGGATATTTTGGGCTACCCGGACATTTTCACCTGGGGCAGCAGGGAGCGGCGACGCGCGTCCGGCGGCTTGGATTGTGATGGAAGCGCGCTGCGCGTCCAGCGCCTGCGTCCGTCTGCGTGCCCCTGTGCATCGGCGCGCCGGCATCACCTGCCCTGCAGGAAACCTGTAGCGAAACACGAAAGTAAAGCCGGGCCTTGCATCCGCAGGAAAGCCCTGGCTTGCCCTGGGCTGGGTTGTGCTTTACGCGAGAGGGATGCGCGGGCTGCCCTGGGGCAGGGGATCTTTCACCGCCTAGCGAGAAGCGGGTCCGGCTCTTCCCCCCAGCCCCGCTGCTTTGCCCTGCTTGAGGAGCTGGTGCGTGGTGTTGTGTTTTAAGCCTGTGCCTTCACGGAGGGAAATACGTGAGTGAAATAGCAGATGACCTAATTACCCCCTCCCTCCCGTTCACGTCTTCCTGCTATTGCAAATAGCTGTTATGATCCCAGAGAGCGGCGTGATTTAATGGCAACGGCCGCTCTGGTTTAGTGTCTCACCTAAACCTGCGTCCTTGGCATGACCTCCAGGTGTCGGTTTGCTATAGACTTGACGGTGCTGGTGGTGGTGGCATTACTTTAAGCTTAATGATAAAATAGCGATGGCTAGTATTTTTTTTTTTCCCCACCGACTAATGAGTTGGGTAAAGGCAAAGTCTAAGTCGGGTTTACTCCCAAGCTCAGGGATCGAGGGCTTGTGTGTGCATGCACATATCTGCCTGGTCCAAACCTTAACCATCCTGCTGCTGTCTCTCTGGGAAGGTGGAAGGCCCTTAAGGCACCGTCAAATCTGCTTCAGCGCTGGCAGCGGCTGAGAAAAGGGGCACGGCGTTAAAGCGGAAAGCGATGTGCGGACCGGCAGCCCCCTCCCTGCCGCCCCTGGCCACGCCGTCCCCAGAAACGGTGTGGACAACCTCCTCAAAGCACCGCTGATCCAACGGCAGTCGCTGCCGGGTCGTTTAAGATAGCGGCTTAGAGGCTCCGGTACTCGACCTCTCTCCCTCGCTTTCTCTGTGTGACCTTAGCCAAGTCATTTCATCCCTTGGAGTATTTGCGGAGGGTGCAGAAGGGCTCTTGCTGTGTTTGCCATCGCATCATTATTTACCGTTCTTCCTGGCTTCCCTTCGGTAGATTAGGTATTATCTGTGCGCTTGCTGCAAACTTTTGAAATCACACTAAATGTGAATTCCCGTGATGGGAAATGGAGACAGCCGGTGGCCAATCTGTTAAAAAGCATGTGTTGCAAACAGCCTTCGCTGCAGCAAGTGAAGCATGCTCTTTCGTACTGCTCGTATCCCTGCATTAGGGATGCTCCTTTTATTTTAAAGTTGATGCCAGGGTTTGATGAACTGAATGAGTTTTTAATGTACCAGCACATCTACAAACACTGGTTTTTCTCCTGGGAATTATATTGGCAGGCAGCCTGGAAAATGCCAGCACTTCGCGGGTTAAAACCTTGCGGAAGAATGTCATTTCCACGAGCTATTTTCCCCACCCCCTCGAAGATGATAAATTATTACTTGATGCAAAAATAAAATGACTATCACTAAGCAGCTTTGGGCCAGCGAGCTGCCAGCGCGGCAGCCCACGGAGGGTGGTTGCGTTGGAGGTGGACAGTTTTTGAAGGCTTCATCCAGGTTCTCGCAGACAGAACTGTTTCGATGGGGTTGCGAGCGTTGCCCCTTCTTGCCGGCTTGCCCTTGCTTCTTGCCCTTCCCACCTAAGCCTGCGGAAGGGGAACCTCCTTGGTCTGTTGGGATGGAGAAAAGCACCCAGATCCTACTGTGCGGCTGTCCCAAGCCTGGTACCCTCGTGTGACCCTCTAAGTGAGATGCCAGCCTGGGACCGATGGGTATGGGATGGGCAGAGGCTGAGCACGGCCCTGCGACCCAGAAACTGGGGAGCAGTGTAAGCCCCGGGCTTTGAAAAAAAGACAAGAGGGATCAGTGCAGGGTGAAGGGTCTTCATAAATACAGTAGACAAAGTTAGTCTTGTTTTAATATACACTTTGTAAACGCCTTCCTAACGTCCGCAAAGGTGTGGGCGTTAATCATGGGGGGAAAAGAATAACTCTTCCCTTTTTACACCGAAGTTGGTAGTTAATTAAAAACCACCTCTTGTAAAAGAGGAGAGATGAAACGAAGATTTTAATTTAGCTGAGGAGTGACCCAAGAGTCTAATAGCTTTGGCTGGTGTTTGATCAAGCCCTAAAAAAACCCGCTGTTTCTCCCACACATGTTTTCACAATAAGACTGAAATAATAACAGCAAACAATAAGCCCGAAGTCAAGCTGTTCAGTCATTAAGGATTTTACCACATGGTTCTGATCCTGCTTTTATTCATGAGCAGTTCTCCGCAAGCCGCGCTTCTTGATTATCTCCGTGTAAATCTGCACTCGTTCCCCCAATATTGGCCGAGTTACCTGACGCGCCGAACGCGATCGCTGGGACAGACCTTGGTTTGGCTGCAAGCTCCTGAGCGGTCATTAAAGCTCCCTAACGGCCTCCAAGGGGAGGAGAGGAACTATTTAGGCTCATAGTAGAGGAAGCCAAAGCGAAGAAAAATATCGCCTTGAACATCAGGGAAACCTGCTGACAGTGAGAGATGTATCGGGCCGTGAAGTAGTTTCCTATGGGAAGTGGTGGAAGTTGGGTTAAAATTAGCCCGGCCCGAAGCGCTCCAGAGCTCCCTCGCTGAAGTCATCGCGCCTCCCGTTGCTAGCCCTGCTAGTACCTCTCTTCCCCGAGCGTGACTCGGTGCGTGCATGTCTCCGCACACAACCTGCCCACCTGCCCTGCCTTCTTCTAGCGGCGCTGGTCTTCTCGGTCCCTCCCGCAGCCCAGCGCCGGCGTCCCTCTGTCCCGCCGCTGCAGCCTCGTCGCCGGCAAAAGCCGTGTGGGCCTTTGGGAGGAGCTGGTGTCGGTCGGACCTGCCTTGGGCAGCCACAGCTCAGAGAAGCTTCGGTTGCACGGTATCTCCGAGCCCTCTTTGCCCGCTGGATGCTTTCTCGGAGCGCAGCTTGCCAGAGAGGGAGTAGAAATGAGTAGAGAGGCAAACAGCCCTTGCCCTGAACCCCTGGGCTGGAGGCGATAGCTCCCCGTTCCCAGGAATCGCAGAATCACAGGATGGTTGAGGTTGGAAGGGACCTCTGGAGATCATCTAGTCCAACCTCCCTGCTCCAGCAGGGTCCTCTCGAGCATGTTTCCCAGGATCACATCCAGACGGGTTTTGAGTATCTCCAGGGAAGGAGACTCCACGACCTCTCTGGGCAACCTGCTCCAGTGCTCTGTCACCCTCCCAGGAAAGAAGTAAGGAAGATGCTCAGGAAGGGGGTCGCCGGTGCCGCTCGGTGGCAATCTCATCGCTGTTCTTCCTGGCGTGAAGCCTTGTCTTGGGTGTCGGGACGGGTTTAGGGCTTCTGCGGCGAGCAAAGCGCACGCGCGCGCCGCTTTGGGCGCTACCGTGCGGTACTTTGCTGGAAGGTGCAGCTCAGGCAGCCTGTGAAAAATGCAAACGATGGTCGGCGAGGCGTGAAAGCAGCTCGCAAGAAGCGACGCGACTTAGGTGCCTTGGTCAAAAAAAACAACAACAACAAAAAACCCCAACCAACAACAACAACAAAACCCGACTGCTTGTTGCACAAGCTGCAAAGCAGGAAAAAAAAAAAAAAGAGAAAAGGGCTGCTCACGGGTACCGCCGCGCTGAGGCTGTAGCTCTTTGCTCTCGGGCGCGAGGGTGCGGTGCCAAAACAGCCGGGTCAACCCGGTGGTTTCTTTGCCTCCCTTCACCTTGTTGTGGGAGCAAACAGCTCTTTTGCTAGAGCAAGAGTTGGTAGTAATAAGCAGGAAACGATGACGATGATTTCATACGCGTACACAGACAGAGGCGTTTCACGCTTGGCCGGCAGTCACGCAAGACGGTGGGGAGACGCTGTCCGGAGGCTCTGCTGAGACCCTCTCCCCTGGCCGGTGCGCGCTTCCCCGTCCCCGTGGGCCGGGAGGAAGCCGAGGAGGTGGCCCGGAGCGGGTCCGAAAACCTCCGAGAGCTACTCCAGGGCGCGATGCGAAGGAGAAACATCTACCCGGTGGAGAAAAGGGGTGGATTTCGGCTCCTTCGCCTCGGCCGCACGAACAGGCCAGCAGATAACTAAAGATCCCATCTAGTGAGCGGCGCCGGTAGAAAGACTTGCTCCGGGCAGGGCATGCCGCGCCTGGAACGACACGCGCAACGTTGGCCTGCTCCTACGGGCCGAGACGGACGCTTGCCACGCTGCAGATTAGGCGGGAGTAGGAACCGGGGGCTCAAGGGAGGGCTATAGCGGTGGGGACGTAAGCTCATCCAGGGAGCCGACTTCCTCCAGAAGATCGCTCTTGAAAAATGGAGAAGTTTTCTGCCGAAACAAATTGGTTTTGAAGAAACTTTTACAGGAATAGTGCTGATGTCAACAACCTGGCTTTTTTGTTCCCAAAAAAAAAAAAAAAAGGAAATTATTTCTCACCCGTTCTGCAGCAAAGGAAACATGATCTCATCCACGCTCTGAGTGGCTCCGTCAGCTTCCAGTTGATAACGCGGTCACCATCGTCAGGCCCCCATCACAGTCTACGCTGACGGGTTTGCGTTGTTAATACACACGCGCGCTCGGTCACAAAACCGGCTTTTAATGCAGATTTTTTTTTTTTTCCCTCTTACCTTTTCCAGTTTAAAGTAATTAAAAGGTGATAGTCTGGTCCTACCTCTCCATGGCCGTGACAAGGCGTAGGTTTTGCAGGGGGTTTAGCCGAGACTTTTATGTCGCGCCAGGCTTCTGCAGCCGGGCCCCTAACGTCCGTCTCCGTTTCCGCAGGCCCCTCCGAGATGATGAGCTACTATATGGACGCAGCCGTCGGCAGTCCTGCCCCTTACCCTCTGGCTCGCCCTGGAGTGATGGTAAGAAAGGAGATTGGGTTAATTTATTCTGATTATTATTTATTAAGCCGGTGGAGAGCGCGTTCTTCTCTCCGGTTGCTGCGCCATTGCCAGCCCGTTCGTAGCTACCGCTGGGTGTCCGACGCCAAATAGTCCCCAAGGTTTCAGCTGCTTCAGAGCAGCATCCAGATAGCGAGGGTTTACCCAGAGCTTAGCTGAACCCCTTGAGCCTGCCAGCCCGGGCTGGAAGCAGGGTCGCTGCGTGGGGCGTCCTGCGCTCGTCGTCGTCAGCGGAGGATCGTTAGGGTCACGATCGCAGCGCCGCCTCCTCCTCCCGTGCTGGCCTTGCCCGGGGACTGCCCTGAACGGATGCCAACGAAAGGCAGCGTTGGGAAAGGGTCGGTTCGTGAGGCCGGAGGTCTCGGACGTCTTCTGGGCTTCCTCTCCCGAGGCAGCCGGCGGTGGGTAACGTATATGGGAATCTAAGTGCGTGCGTGGCTGGGGGGTCCGGCTGTCTGCAGAAGAGCCGCTCGCGGGCTGCTGCTGGCCGCCCCGGGCACGCCGGGGCAGACGCTGGCAGCGCCGGGGCAGCCTTCCCCGCTCCCGAGCGTCTCAGAGCATCTTGTATTTCTATATGACCCCATACGCAGACAAATCACATGAATGGGCATTTATGCAAAGAAGCGATGGCTGCTGTTTCAGGCCCTAGACGAGGTCGGAGGAAAGCTGCAGCTCCGAGGTGAGACGTTATGGGAGACAGAGGGCTTGCTGCAAAGTGGATTTTTCACCAAATTACGAGTAAAAGTCCACTTGCAGACCAGAAGGATTTCTCGCACGGCTCAATGCCTCTCCTTTAAACAGCGCCAAGCACGGACTCGGCACTTGAAGTGTTAATTGGAAATGAAGAAAAATTATTTTCCCTGGAAAAAAATGCTAGGAATTGAGTGAAAATAATATCCTGAGTTTATGCGTGTGAATACACACACACACACACACACACACACACACACACACACACACACACAAAATATATATATGTGTGTGTGTATGTGAATATATATATATAAAATCATCTAAAATATTTCTTTTTATATAGGTATAGTTTACACTTGCATTTCTCATATACACACACATATAAAATACATAATGTATATATAAATCTATATAACATATTGTGTGTGTGTGTATATGTACATAAAATATGCATATGTGTATTCTTCACATATATAAGAACGTAATGAAACTGATACCCGGGGGTTATTTTTATATATTCTCATGTATTTATGTATAAAAGAATATTTTATATGCGATATAATGTGCGTATATAAACAAATATGCTTATTAGAAAAGCAGCTTGTCATTTCTGGTTATATATAATATATGTATGTGCGTGTGTATAACGTATGCTATGTATGCGTATTATATATAAGCTCTATATGCGTGTATACACACTCCTTCCATTGGCCTCAGAGTCTAGGAAATAATTGCATGGGATAAAAGGAATAGTTGCAACAAAGAGCGTTTTCTCCAGAGCCGCCCCGTTGCGGAGGGATGCGAACGGGCCGGAGAGACGCAGCCAGAGGTTGTTCCCCACGGGAAAGGCGTTGGCGAGAAATTGCCTGTCCCGCTTTCAGGCCTTCCCTTGAAAAAAGGTGGGAGAGGAGCGAAGAAGAGCCGTGAGCCGCTTTCTCCCTCTGCTGGTGCTCGGCGGTCGGGCCGGAGCCGGGCGTCCCGGGGGAGCCGTGATGCCCCCAGCCTTGGCCACAGGCTGACTGCGGCCGGCACAGGGCTTTTTGGCTGGCCGCCGGCAGAGGAGGGCTGTCCTCGGGGATGGGAGCTGACGAGTGATGGGCCAAGCGGAGCCAGGGCGGTGGTTATGATCTGCTGCCGGGTCCAAATTTCTCAGGTCCGCGGAGCTGAGCTTGCTGTTCCCAGAGCCGCCTGCGTTGGGCTGAGGTTTTGTTTCCCTCCGCCTTGTGTTACTTGGCTTGGCTTTTGGAAACCAAAATGCAAACTATCGCTTCTTTTTGTTGTTGTTTTGCATTTGAATGGGGATGAAAATGCACGTTTTGTAATTTTCCGTGAGAAGGGCTGCCTCTGAGACCTGCTGCTGGGGCGGGTGTTTCTGCGTTCGCTTTCCTGCTAACCTGATGTTTTTCTCTCCCCCTTGTGCTCAGAAGCAAGGCGCTGCCAGCTCCTATGAAGATCCCTGGATGACCTGCGGGTTTCAATCCACCTGCTGCCAGCAGAGGACATGCTACCCAGGCTGGGATGAGTCTGCCATTCAGGAAGTGCCCACCGGCTTGGAGCACTACAGCACAGGTAGGACCTCCTTTCTGCAAAAAACAGGGGAGGAGGAGGACTTGAGCTGGTGAGCAGGGAAGGCATCTGCTTTCCCTTGCTGGTGGACTCGGGCGGTGTGTTTAAATGGGAAGATGAGCTCTGGTGCCTTTGAAGCCCTGCTCTGTGGGTGTATCTGCTGAGCGATAAGCGAGATGCTCTTGCTTATTGTACAACACCTGCTCATGTCCTCCTTGTCTCATTTTTCCTACCACGCTCTACATTTACTTTCTTCTCTAGGCCTGACTTAACATAAGGCAGGCGGTAAAGGCTGTGCGTTAGGAGCGTTTCGTCCTCTAGCTTCAGCAGCTGCAGAGAGTCTAACGTAGTATCACCCCTGGAAAGCAGGTCTGTGCCTGTCTCACTGCTCTCCTCTGGCCAACGCTGTGTGAGGGTCTCCCTCAGTGGAGCCGGGGCTACGAAGCAGAATAAGCCTTAACGCTGCTTAGCCTAACTAAAGAGTCTGCTCTGGCCGGAGCGATGGAAGTGATGCGGCGAGTGCTGAAGGGCGGCGGTTTTGTTCCTCCCCCCTGTTGCGTGGGTGCCTGGCTGGGAGAAGGTCTCTCTGCTCTTTCGGGTGGCAACTTCTGCTGGGTGTGATCGCGTGCCATGTCCCTTATGGAATAGGAATTGCAGTCGTGGTTACAGCAAGGCTTCTCCGTGGGTCCTTGACAGACACTGGGTCGCTGAGAGGATAACGTGCGCAGGAGCAAGCCAGATCTGCCCAGCAGCTGGTTGCATCCTCAGCGTTTCCAGCTTTCCTAATAGCATTAGCACAGCCTTTAGCTGGACTGACTTCTTGCAGATTGCTTTTGGAAGGCAGTGTGGCCTCCATGGAGCATGGCGGGGAGCCCGGGACTCCTGAGTTTGAATTCGGCTGTTACAAGAACTTTCTTGGGTCTGCCTTCTGGGTCTGTTGCCCCTGTAGCTCAGCTCTGTTCTCTTGCTCCCAGTGGTGCTAGGGGGGTGTTCAGGCACTGCAGAATAACCTCAGCTGGAGCTCGGTGGAACATGCATGGTTGTAACGTGCTGCACGGTTAGGGCAATTCATTGATTTTGACTAGATGATAACATTCTCAAATGTATTCATAATTTGAAAGTCATTACAAAATCGCCAGTGACTAATTCTTGGCCTGCACGTTGTTCAGCCCGTGAATCTCGAAGCTGAACGTGCAGTTTGGGCTGCTTCTTGTATAACCAACTGACTCAGTGCAGATCTCGGAGTAGGCAGTTGGTACTCATGCTTGCGAGGGGGATGGAGAAGGGTTACTCAGAGATTAGGCTTCAGCTAAGAGCTTTGGACCTTGGGGCAAGCCCTGTTTCCACCACGGAGTGTGTAATATTCACTGACGCTTATGATTTGGAGGCTTCCCCTGTCCGCAGCAAGCAGGTCTGGGCTTGATAGTGGCTTGAGGAAGCTGTGCCTCCAGGGCTCTGTTCCCCCTATGTACCATGGCAAAAGAGAGGGCTGAGGTACACTGTGGCACAGGCCAACTACACAACTGAGTAAAAGAGCTCAAGTTGCATGAATGTGACCTTTGCAAAGGGCCAATATGAAGTTTATGTTTCGCTTAACTCCCACATAAGCCTATCATGAAGCACTTAAATCCCATGTAAGCTTTTGCATGGCATGTGCTGGTCTTCTGTGACTTGTTCCCGGCTCGTTAGTTATGCGCATCGGCCCCTTGGGAGGGGAAAAGCCCTGATGTTTAGAGACTCTTTGCAGCTAAAGAGATCAGCAGAACCAGTGACTATTGTGGTCAAATGTGCAGTTTGAAATCTCTCCTTGGCAAATGTTCAGGCATTTCAGTTTTTTTTCCTTTGGTGAGCACTTGCGTGTTAGCCAGAGATGGACACAGAGAGCTGTGCCTGTGGTTGGAGCAAAACTCTGATGTCTATTCCCAGCCGTTCTTATTTCAGCTATTTGCTCAACTCCTGTGGGTGACCTCTCTCAGCATGATGTCAACTCTGCTCTGATGAAATCTGCCCTTGTAGCATTTGGATTTACTCAAACATTTTGCAAATCTGGGCCTGGAAAGTTCTCTTTGCATTTTTCCCTACCCTCTCCCCTTTTCTGTGAAAGTGCTCTCTCCAGGGACCAACATATCTACAACCCAGATCTTCATTACCCCATACTGGGTCTGCGAAATCTCTTGCTGCAAAGATTGGAGCCTGGTTCAAACCTCAGTAAAGTCAGTGAAAAAGCTGTCTTTGACTTCAACAGGTTTAGATCAAACTTTCAAGACATTGGTGCTGGTAGGATAGGCCTCTAAGCCTCTTTCAGTACCTAAGAATTACTTTTCAGTTCTTCCGGTTGCAAGGCAAGGTACTCTTTCTCTGATTTTCTTCTTTGTGCTGTCGTTTCTTCAGTCTAGAGCATTTTCTAATTTTAAATGAGAGGAAACTCTCATTTGTATATACTGCTAGGAACGTTCTTTCATTTCTCCTTTGTGCTTCGGTGCACATTAGAACCATTCATCTGTCATCTATTCTCCTGATGCACTGGAGGCTATTTTGGTTTTCATGGTCTTGGTGTTGGTGAAAGAAACAAGTCAACAAGGAAAAATGCAAGTGTGAATATATCCTCTCACAATAGAAACCCACAACACTTCTAAAAGTTTTAGAGTTGCTTGCATTTAGAGAAGATACGTTGCCTTTGAAGCTTGGGTGAGTTTATTTACACTGTGCTTGAAGTCAGATAAGATTATTCGGTGCTATGGATAAGGAAAGCCGGACTTGGATCTAGCTTAATCGTACAGACAAGATTTGGTTAGGAAGAGAGATTTCTTTTTTTTGTAATTTTTTTTAAGGTAGAAAATTTGCAAAAGGAATATATTCAGTTTCATTTGTTAGTTTGCTACCACAATCTGCAGCGCATAGCGTTCCTGCCCAGAGAATCAGCCCAGATCGCGTCCGGAGCAAGTAAGGGACGCATCCCAAAGATGTAGGAAAATAACTGCAAGAGCGCAGCTACTGCCCGTTTATGGAAGCTAGCTCCATCTCCTTGGATAGATGGGAATAGGCGCGCAGAGGCCATTGCACATTAATCGAGCTGTCCGGCGGCCCGAAGTTGAGGGTGCTGTGTGTCTGCCGTGAGGTTCGGAGGAAGAGCTACGTGGCGGGGCTGCTGGCGGCTGCGGGACGCCGAAAGTCGCGCCTCGCGCCAGGATGTCGATGTGGGCAGAAGCGCTGAAGGGAGCTTGGGCGCCGCGGGGTTGTTGGATCCCAGGAGAGCAGCTCAGGCCGTTTCTTAGCTAGGAAGCAGGGTTGGCTTTGTCGTGCTGTGGAGGAAGCAGCTGGCTGCCTCCTGTCCTTGCCTATCTGGCTAAATATATTTAATCCCTGGGGTAGCAGTATCCTACTATTACCATCTGGTAATAGCATCTGAGTTCTTCGCTGTGCCTACACTGGCTATCCAGGGCTCGGCGAAAGGGTAACAAGCCTGTTCCTCAGGGAGACGTGGCCGCACGGGCCCGGAAATTGCTACCAGCTACCGGCACAAAGTGGCTCGCTTAAGATAAGAGCTCAGAAACTTGCTGCCCACCCATTCATGGCGAAAACTGAGGCCTTGTGCCGGCCGGTAGCAGAGCAGACTTCTCCCTCCTGCCACCCAGGCGTCTTAGGCAGGTTGGAAGATGCCGTGGGTGCCTCGTTTGTTTGGTATCCGGAAGGTTAGGCACAAAAATGAAGCGGAGGGAAAGATGTGATAGCAATAGTACGATTTTGGCACTGACATAGTGCTTGCTGCACTGCCTTTTTGAGCCAAGGTCATTTTGACAGCCCTTTCCACTACGAATTGATTTGTTTTCTGTAGTGATAGGGGAGATAAAACTGTTTTTAATGGCAAGAGAAGGATGAAATGACTCTAGATGAAGAAGTTTCTACGACTGTTGCTGAGCTGAATTAGTACGTCTGGACTGAAGATGCTCTCAGCCTTTCGGACAGTGCGAGAGCACTTGCGGGAGCGATCCCGCTCTCGCTGAGGAAAATGGGATTGGCTTGGGGATTTGCATAGCAAGACATGACATTGAAGTTCTCTAGAGGAGAAAAGCAGCGCAATGGGTTTGATTCTGCATCCCTGGCTAGTGCCACTGTGAAAGCTGATTTCGGTTAGACTCCCCGCACCAAGACACTGTCACGAATAAAAGGCATCGCCTTGAGCTGACCTGCGACACCCAGTTCAGGCCAGGTGCCGTGGGGGTGCATGGTGCAGAGAGACCTGAGGTACCCGCTGAGGGTCCAGATGCCATCTGGGCACGTTAGCTTGGTGCCACCTCTCAGCCCAGAACGTTTGGGGCTTTTCAGCTCGGGGACGGCATGTCCCTAATGCAGCAAACCCGCATGCAGCCCCGTGGTACTTTGTGGGCGTCTTACCTGGGGTCCCTGGGGGCCGAGCCACAGCAGCGTTGTGCTGGACTTGGCAGAAAAACGAGGCTCTCGTCTGCGGCAAAGCATTGCATGGCACTGCATCGCCCCGTGCCGGTGGCCTTTGCCCCCACCCCGCTAATTTTGGCGCCGATCGGCTCTCCAAGCCCAGCTCTTGGCTCAGGCTGGCCGGCCATCCGAAATCCCACGGGGATGGCCTGCCTGCATCTGCGACGAACCCTCCCTGCTTTTCCCCACGTTGCTGCCTCTTTGGCCGCGCGACCTGCTCTTTCTCCCTGCCTGGTCCCTAGTGGAGTTCCCCGGAGGAAAGTTGTTTCTGTGAGCGTTTTCTGGGCTGTCTTCCAGGCCCACGCTCGGAGACAGGGGGTTTGCGGAGGGGGGGAGAGAGAGGGGGAAGGCGAAAGCCGTCCGGGCTGAGCCCGATGGCTTCTCCAGCTGCAGCACATTTTCCAAGTGAAGCTTAAGGGAAAAAAAAAAAACACACACACACACACACACACACACACACACACACACACACATTAAAAAAAAAAAAACCTTACATTTTTTCATGTCCTTTTATCCTATTTTTAACTGCGGCCTCCTTCCTTTTCTCAGCCTCCTCCAACACTTCCCCCTTCCCCCAGCGCCGCTGCCTCCCCCGCACGCTCTCCGCAGAGATGAATGGGCGTCTTTGCACATCTGCTCGCCGCCGGCCGGGAGACCCAACGTGATGGCTCTCCTGGACCGGCCAGCCTGTCCTCTCCCTCCTTAATAAATGAGGAGCGGGCAAGGGAGGATGTAGAGAAAGGTGAAGGAAAACAGAGCAGGAGGCTGGGTAGGTAGGACACGGAGGGGAAAAGAGCCGCTCCAGAAAAAAAACACAGGCTCCGGCTGCCCCGGCGAGGGACGAGCGAGAGCCGGGCCGGTGGATGCTAACGCGCTCCACGGCGCGACAAGAGCGGCGCGCAAAATCCGCCGCCTCTGCCCAACCTGCTGCGGCCGCGGCGAAGGCGTGAGCCCTTTGTGCCGGGCTCCGCTGTCCCCTGGGGTCTGGCGCCGTTTCCAGCCCGCCCGGAATGGGTTGCTTTGACCCTTTTTCTTCCCGGCAGTCCTTGGGTGCTTCGTTGGCTCCGCTTGCAGTCCGGTCGCACCTACTCGCCACGGGCGCTCGTTTTTCTCCGTTGGGAACGCGAGCCAGCAGCGAAGAGGAAAGGTGCCTCCGCGCCTTGTGGAGGAACTGTGAAACCGTGGGTGGCCTGTGGTGTCCGGGTCCCTTTTGGCCCTTTCGCCGGGGGCCAAGGGTGCCTTCTACAGGATGCTGAGCAGCTACTGGCTTGCCCTTCGTAGCACGGGGAGCTGAGCTCAGCGTCTGATCTGAACGGACCCTAGCTGTCTCAGCAGGTGAAGGCCACCCTGTGAAAGCTGGTTACGCTCCCTCTGCATCCCCCAAAGTAACCTGCACGCCGGCCCTGGAAAGGTTTATCTGCCCCGAAGCAAGAGAATGACAAAAAAAAAAATCCAAGCTTTCACTTTTCTATTAGTTCCCTGCCCGACTCTGGAAAAAAAAAAAATCCCTGTCTCGCCTCTGAAAGGCAAAACCCAAGGGAGATGCCTGCATGTTGGGTCATCACCAGAGAACGAGCGCTGAGCTCCTTTCCCACTTGCGCTGGAGGCAGGAGCTGCGGGCTCGGGTCAGCCGGGGAGCAGGCGCTGCGCGGGGAGGAACCCTGCCGTGAGCAGGCTGCTGGTCCTGCACGAGGCCGGCCGAACACTGCAAGGACGGTGCCTGTTTTTAGGTGATGCCAGAGTCGCTAGGGGCTTCCGGTAGGATAACGAGGGTGGCAGGAGGGAGGGATGAGCTGCAGCACGGGCAGCTGCAGGATGCCACGGGGGCAGGAACAGCTCGAGGCAGAGCCAGGGACGAAAGGGACCGCTCATGCTTCCACAGTGCCCTTAAGGATGGCTGCAGGAGACGCCTCGTTTTGGTCTCGGAGCAGGACCGATCCCTCTAGAGGGATGGAGTGAATCATCCTCTGGATATACCCGTTTCTTTCCTTTTTCTGGAGGAGGAGGCTATCCTGCTCCACCGAACGCCAGCTTCCGACAGGCCACGCAAAGCGCGGATGCTTTCGGGAGCTTTCCCAACCTCCTTTAGCCCCAGACCGGCGCTGGGAGCCAGGAGCGCTCGCTCGTGGGGGCACTGGGGGCTTGGGACGCACGCGGCCGGCATTAGGTAGGCTCTGCGGCTAACGCCGGCCCGGAGCAGGGCGGGCAGCGTTAAGCGAGGCCGACCACCTTCCTTTTCTCTCTGGATGGGAAGAGGTGGCCGGGTGCCGCTTGGAGAGCGGCGTGCATCCGTGCGGGGCAGGCGGAGGGGGGGAGCTGGGACCTTGCAAACAGCCTGTTTCTTTCAGCTCCTGGCAGCGTGGAGCACCTCTCTCTCCCTCCAGATGTTCACTGTGTTTATAGCCGCTGAGGCAAGAGACTGAACTCTCTCATTAATGCGTTTTTCTCTCTCTCTCACGTTGAAGCCAGAAGTCTCGGCTCAGAGCTCGCAGCTGGAAAGGAGCTGGGGGTGAGGGGTGGGAGAGAGAAGGGAGGTGTACGCCGGCCTCCCATCCCATTCAACTCCCCCCCCCCTTTCCACTTTCCTCCCCCCGAATCCTCCCAAAATACACATGCCCCGAAAAAAGAAAAACACTAGCAGATTTTTTATTTCAGAAAGTAAACACTTAGGCCATGGGGGTCTGGAGGTTATGGGAAAAGAGGAAACCATTGGGCTAATCAGGCCGGGACACACTTCCCCTGCTGAAATAAACCAGAAATCATTGCATTACAGGGCGCCTTCGCGGTTAACCCTGGTGCTGCCAACACAGCTGAGCGCCGGGGAGCTGGAGAAAGCGCTTAGCCTGCCCACGCATTTTCCCCTGCTCGCTGGTCGCTAGCCAGAGCGCAGTGCCGATGCAGAAGGGGAGCCAGCTTTCTGCAGCAGCCCTCTGGCATGCCGGCCCTTTGGGAACAAGTCGCTGGGAATTTTTAGTAGGAAATGAAACCTTTTTTTTCTATGGTTTATGAGCGTTCTGATAGATTTGCATCGTTATTCTTGCTTGAGAACGCTGCTTGTTGGTTCCCAACAGCTACAGAAGCAGCAGTCCTTCTCTGCTGGAATCAGGGAGATTTGGGGGAGGTTTCTGCAGGGCTCGGCACAGTTTTGCAGGGAGCTTTCTTCCCCATCCTCTTTAGATGTGCATTAGGGATATGAATTATTAGATTACCGATGATGTGGTTGCAAGCTCTTTGGGAAGGAACTCTTCCTGCTTTCTCTTCCCCTGTGTTTGTAGAGCAGCCAGCAGACGGGATCTGGCTGTAAGAGGGGGGACCACTGATGCTCCTGCAGGACAAAGAATAGCTTTAGCGCTGTTGCAAGTGAGGTAACAGGCTCTTTGTACCAACTGTGCAAGGAGATGTCAATTTACTGTCTCTAAGCCTGGCTTTGGACCTCTCCTGGCTCCTTTCGCAGTCTTTGAGTTGCATACTATAAATGGATACTCAGTAGGACTCCCACATTTTAAGACCACTGTGGCTATCTGTGTTTCTGGAAGGCTGGCTCTCTAAGCATTGCGTGTTTATTACTGTAAATGAATATTAGAAATTGTCTGTTATTGCAAACCTGGCTCTATTTCATCAGAGCTCCTTCGTACAATTAATGCGCTGCTAGCTTCCTTTACGTCCCGCCAGGCTGAGACTTTCAGAGAAGCCCAGATGGGTTTGGTGCCCAGCTCCTCGTTGCATCCAGGCATGCGGGCTGCTTTGGAAACCCTCATCCTAGCGCGATGGCCGCGATGACGGTCTGTGACCGAGTTCACAGCTGCACGCTTTTGCACCCTAACCCGGCGCTTTTGCTGCAAGCCTTCCATCGCTAGCAGTCACTGGGAGAGAAGACAGCCGTAAGGGAGGTCCAGCATGAAGCCCTTAGTAGCCAAGGGAAAGTGATCTTTCCAATGACACTGTCGAAGGAGGTTTTTTTAAACTCATCTGTTATAGTGTAAGCGTTTGTGGTGAAAGGTGCCGTCACCGGTTCCTTGAGCCATCAGCCAGGCTCTTGCAAATCCCACCAGAAGGCAAATCCCCAGATAGTATGTGATAGGCGAGAGCTGCAGACCTGCCGTGTCCCACCTCGCTATCTCAAGAATGCATTTGAACAGGAGCTGTTACTGCAGCTTCTGGAGGTTGAAGTCTCAGATGGAAATCAAGTTCCATGGAGATAGTCCCACAGGGCGAATCGCAGAAATTTTGGAGTTGGTGTTCAGCTCAGATAAGCCCTTGAGAACTCAGATACTTTATCTGTACCTTATCTCAGCTATTTGCATCACTTGAGGCTGAGAAACCATGCTGGAAAACGTTTGGGGCGAGGGGCAAGCGTTCTTAGGATGGTCTGGTTTTCTGTTGTTACTGCTAATGCTCAGACACCTCCAGGAGGATGGGACTGTCTTTGTGCCACGTGCAGCTCAGAGAGTTTATTTTCTTCGCCAACCAGATGAAAAGCAGGAAGGAGAAATAGCATGCTCAGAGTCGCACAGTAGCAGGGACAGAGTTAGCCCCTGTGCCCCCTGAAAGTGCTCTACGGGGGTTGACTCCCTCCGCTCTGTTGCTAAAACTGAATGGAAGTAGGGCTGATCTGCCCACGTGAGCGGGAACGCTTCCTCCTTTTCAGAGGAGAGCTGGATCTGAGCTTTCTCGAACGGGATGTGCTTTCCGTGCCTTGTTTCCTAGACCCTGTTTTGCGCACATGAAGCCTCTCACCTTGTCCAGAGCTCCCAGGGGGAGACCTGGGGTCTGTGCTCTCTCCCTGCTCCCGTAGCACCTCTCCAGCCTGTGGATGAGCGGCTCCTCTTCTTTCCTGCTCTGCAGCAAATCTCACCATCGGATTTGGAAGGGCCCTAGAGCTCTTGGTCGCTATTATGCCACATCCTCCTTCCTTGCCGGAGCGCGGGGCAGCTTCGTGCACCTGAGCTCTCGGGCCGGGAAGGTGTTCTCCAGCATCTGTGATCTTTTTACGGAGGAAGGATTCTCAGGGATAAGAACAGAGGATTTAGGCGACCTGGCTGAGATTACGGGGTCTAACAGCTGGGATTTGAAAGACCTTGGCTACATCACTTAAAGCTACTTCAGCAGAAAGTCTTTAGGCCCCTAAACCCCATTGATTTCCATTGCAGTTAGATGCCTAAATCGTTCAAAAGGCTGTCCCTGAGCCACTGAGTAGCAGTTTCTCACGTTGAAGATGCAGATGATTAATTCATTACACATTTTATTGCAATGCTTAATTCATTGAGGTCAGCCTAGTGGCTGGAAGTCTCCGGAGAACAGGGTTTTTACAAGAGCTCAATATTTAGAAAAAAAGAGAGAGAAATCTTAAGCGATACCCAGCCGCTAGCGTGGCTGTTCCCTTGAAGCTAAGTATAGTCCGCTCAACACGTGCTCACGTTTACACAGCCCACCGGACGGGCCTTCCCCTGTGGGGTTTTGTATCAATAGGCTTTGAAAAATTGCAGCGGGTCAATTGTTGGCGATTTCACAATGGATTAAATACAGTTGCTCTCTTTGCAGCTGGGTCACGGGAAGGGAGGCTGCCGCTCTGGCAGCCGGCTGGGCTAATGAGCTCGCGCGTGTACGTCGGGAAGATGGTTTCCCTATCCGAGAGCAAGCCGAGGAGCCACGGGAGAGCTGCAGCGGGAGATTCGTTGGCCTGCGAATGACTCGCGTGGGGTGCGGGAAAAGCTCGGGATGCAGGCTGGAGGTGGCACGTGAGGGGCCAGCGCGGGGCAGCGGGCCCGCGCGCCCCGACAGGCGAGATAATATAAAATCAGGAGTTCACGGCAGGACTTCCCTTCCCGGAAAGGGAAGCGAGCCCGCTGACATGGCACACGCTGCGTGCGCGGCGGGGCGCAGCACAGCCGAAACTCTCGGCGGTATTCCTGTTTTCGGCAGTGCAAGTGGAAAGCGGCAAAATAAACTGCTCCCTCGAAGGGGAGGTTTGATCTGAAGAAGAACTGACCCCGACGACTTCTCCCTAAATCAGCAACTGTTTATCTGGGGCCAGGAATTGAGATAATGCTTTTCATGATTCGCTCTCCACATCCTAAGTTCAAGGGGGCCAGAGGGCACTCGCTCTTGCCAGACTTATGTCAGCGTTGAGGTGGAATAGGAAAAAAAAGGATGAAACGCCCCAAGGGAGACCGTTCATGGAAAATTTCTGACTTGGTCCGTTCCAGACGTCTCGCAGAAGAGCCTGCACTCGGGAGCTTTCAACCTCAGGAGGCTGAATAATTACGGAAGGGAGTGATGGAAATCAACCTGGCATCTTAGCCCTGGACCAGCTCTTCCCCGTGCTGCAACCTGGGGGTATCTCTACCCGCTGTGAAACGTCTCTGGAGATAATTGAGCCTCCTCTTTCCCTGCTTTGCATCTAGTTACGAGCTAACCCTCTGAGACCAGATGCTTCCTTTGTCTGGCAGCTTTTGTTGTCTTTCTGTCCAGGCTAACGGCTACTACGTGCAAGTAGTAACAGTTTCCCGTGCTGTACGGTAATCATAACGACAAGGTAACGAGGCAGCGCGGTAGCCTGCCTTGCTTTGCACTTGGTGCTGAGCTCCAGGCTGGCCGTCAGCTTGGTCCCCGTTTTTGACAAAATGCTGCTCTTTGGCTTTTTTTTTTTTTTTTTTGATGCTGCCAAAAGTGACTGATCGCTCTGCAGAAACCAGTATTTTGTCAAAACAAAATCCAAACATTTCCAGCCAAAACTCAGCATTTTCTGGTGTGGGCTATGCTGATGCGAAAGCAAATCTCCGTGGGAAGTGCCAACGTGAGAAGAAAAGGGAGAAATACATTGGAACAATCTGCAGAACAATATCTGTGAAATTCAGACGTGTACCTAGGCGGCTGCAAGGCAGAGAGCAGTTGAAGCCCCGGGTTTAATCTGGGTCACTCTTTGTGGTTATTTAGACCAGGTCAGTTTAAGCAGACAGACGCTCCCCTAGAAAGAGCTGAGCAGCTCCCTGTGACCTGCCGGCACCACGAGGAGCCCTGCTCTGTGCAATTTGTGCCATGAGCACGCATGGATAGTAAGTAGCGATATTCACTCCCTGTTTTCCAACTGTCGGGACGTGACGCTTCATTTGAGCTAAAGCTTCACGCAAAGGGAGCCGATTTTTAAGCTTTGGTAAATCCGCTCTTGTCTTGACGCTTCTTGTCCTACCTTCCCTCCCGCTGCTTTTGCACCTAGTCAGGCAGCCCGTCCGTCTCTCGGTTACTTCCATAACGATCGGTCTGTCCTGAAATCCCTGCCCCGTGGCCTTCCAGCGCTTTAGGGAGCGAGGTAGGGTGGCAGGGTGTCACGGCGGGAGGACTTTCCGCTCCACGCCCACCTGAAACCAAGCGGTTTTATCAGGGCTCTCCCACGCCTGCCAAGTGCATCTCGACGCTCCCCTCCCCGTCGCTGCTGCTCCTCACTTCATTAGCACTGGAGATGTTTATAAATGGAAGAGATAATATTTTTCGTTTCCAGTTTGGGTTTCCAGGGCAGCCACTTTCTAAAGCACTTAGGAAGTTTAGAGAAGAGGAGGTTATATAAACGATTTTTCCCCCCTGGGCTCTTATTAATCAAGTGGCTTGTGGAGCCATTCCCATCGCTTCGGGATAAAGGGCACTAGCTGGGTGAGGGGGGGCAGTCAGCTAATACAAGACATCTTTTTTTTTTGGCTCTTGCCTTTTTTTGTCCGTTGAGATGAATGAAGCAGCCAGACCTGGCTGTTTGGGTCTGAAAGCGGTCAAGGAGCTGAGCTCTTTGGTTATATTCAAACTGTGATGTGGGCTCGACTCTTGTACTAGCCCCTTGTAGGCCTTCGGGCAAGTCATGTGGCATCTGTTAATGATATTTTTACCTGGCCCTGGTCGATACTCCCCTATAATTTGATGTAAAAGTCTGCGTTGCCTGAGCCTAGAGGACGTACGATGTCAATAGCGATGGGCAGCGACTTATTCCTTGTGCTTTTACTATAAAGCCCTATGCACAGGCATACATGCACACTAATTAATGTATTTCCTGGCAAGCTCCGACGCATTTCTAAAGCTTCGCAGCATTTTCCCACCCAGGCTCCAACTGCAGCTGCTGCCCAGGATGGCTGTGAGCAGCGAGGGAGACTCATGGGTTTGCAAAACAGGAGCAAGCTTCAGGTCCGCTTCCCCCTGTTCCCATCAGCACATAACCAAGCTCTGCCTCCTCCTCCGGGTCCTTCCTTCCGTGGTCTCCCCACGATGAGAGCCGAGGACTGGGGTCTTCCTGCTTTCCCTGGGTGGAAGGAGCACTGGCTGTAGCGGCAGGTCCAGCTGTTTCAGGGCTGGAACGGCAGGTCCACAGGAAATCAGCTCGTTAGTCTGTTGACCCACCTTCCAGGTTTCCAGCCATGCTCTCTTTGTGTGAAAATAATGATTTAAATGGCCAAGGGTGGAAAATAATGATTTAAAGGGGGCAAAAGGGATATTCGCAACTATTACTGACTGTAGACTTGGCAGAAGGAAACTGTATTTCTTCCGGGTCTGGGGAGCGTGTGAGATGTGGTGGGGGAAAGGTGTTGAACATCTGGAGTGATTTAGCAGGCTTGCGCTGTTGTGCGAGGCCGTTCGCTTACCGCGGTGGCCAGGCTTTGGCTCGCGTACAAACGTAACTCGCCCCGGAGAGTCGCGATGGGTTGATGGAGAGCAAAGCCACTCGCTTCTTTTGGCTGGAGCAGGTGCAGGTTGGGCTTAGCAAAGCATCCGCATCGACCCCCTCCGGGGAGAGACGGCGGGTCGCACTGGGGCATGCCCCCGGCCTCACCAGAACATCGCTCCGGCCGTTTCACCCAGCTCCCCCGGTGTTTGGTCCATCATCTGAATGAATTTTCTTGACTTGCCAGAAATAATTTTCGACTTGGAAGGAACCTTCAAGTACCACGTTAAAATGCAGAGAGGCGTATTTTGTTTCATCTCACTTTTGGTGCTAGAACATGAGGTAGGCGTCCCAGCTAAAACTGCAGGTTCGTTTTAGCGCGTCTGCCTCCAAGGGCCACCCCTCCCACCCAAAACTTCCTTGAAAAACTGAGCAAACTGGGTGAAAAGTGGGTTTGTTAAAGGATTATGTTTAATGGACTTTTTTTTTTTTTTTCCGTTTTGAAATTTCCTTCCATTTGAAAAGTGGGAAAATGGAAAGTTTTAGCTCAGGTTGAATGACACACGATTCTCATTGTTTTTATTTTCTTTTCGCTGTTTTAGCCCACTGAGAAGAGTGTGAAAAAAGCCTGGTTTGCATCAACCCGGAACACATTTAGAAAAAATATTTACATATACTCTTTTCTTCTGACTACTAGCAAAGCAAAAAAAAAAAAAAAAGGCAGCTATTTTCACAACTCTTGCTGTAGGCGGTCGGGAAGTGGACGGGGAAGCAAAGCAGTTTGTGTGCTGAACCCCTTGTATCTCTAGATCTCCATTCAACAGCTTTCAGAAGATAATTAAAAAAAAAAAAAAAGAAGAAATAACTGGTGATGATGATAGCTATATAATGGGTGACGATATTTCCACTGGAGTCGGAGGCCCCTACCGACCAGCTGTCTCTTGGCCATTTACACCAGCAAGGATTTAGGACTGAGGCAAACTAATCAGGAGACCCTCATGGGGAGAGAGGCGTGTTATTTAATTAGCTTTACAATGGACTGACTGGGAGGCACGTGGTGGCTCTAATAGAAGGAGATAGATGTCCTTTTAGCTGGGCTAATTGTTAGGAAATAGCAGAGGCTTTGTTCAGCCTCAGCATGTGGCCTGTGATCTCTTGGAGCCCAGGGGCTGCCCGCTTATAATTTTAGACAGATCTATTCAAGCCTGCTCTGTAGTGCAGGGCTGAACAAGACGGGTATTGTTGGAGAGCCAGGATCGCTGTCCAAGAAAACCACCCCGAAAAACCCAAACACGTGTAGAGCGGAATATTTCTCTGTCGTTTATTCACTATCAGGCAAGGCTGCCAAGTGGAGACAATTGGAAGTGAGGAGGTTTCCAGCGCCGGGCGAGGGTTTTTCTCTTTGAAACGCATGCATAGACGAATCCTTCTTCGTACGGGTGGTGCGAGCGTGCCGAAGGAGCGTCCCTGCCAGCGGAGCGTATCCGGGGCCGGCGGTTTTAGGGCTTTCGTTGGCAGGGCGGCCCCCATCCTGCAGTCCTCGCGCTACGCCGTTGGCCTGCTCTGGGCATGGTGTACATGGGCTAACGGCGCCCTTCTCCGAATTACAGGTTGTCTCTCGTGATCTGCGTGGCTGGGGGGTACCTCAGGCCGGAGGGGTCTTGGCCATCGTGGACAGGGTGTCCGTGTTTGCCCGGGTGCTGCGTGATGAGTGATGGGAATCCCAGTTCCCTCTTTTCTGAGCTGTCCCCTCAAAGTCTCCCTCCAGCTGGACACCCACAGGTCCCCGTTGCTTGTAGGCCAGGCTTTTCCTTAGGGACCGCTGAGCTGACGCTCCTGACCCTCTGGTGAAGCAAGAAAATGTCATTCCGTTACAGATGTAGGATTGTTGCACAGAGGTTTGTAAGAGGCCCTGTGGAAATATTGACCCGGAATTAAACTTCCATCTCTTGAGCCTCTCTGTCCTAGCCACGGAGCTAACCTTGGGGCCATTGCGCCCAAGCGTTTCGTTTCCCTGCGCTGACCACTTCCAACTGGCTGTGTGCAGCAGTGCTTTTCTGCTGGCTGCCATTTCTTAGGCTGTGAATTTGCGTACTAGAGATGGACATTGGATTCAGCTTCCCTGGAAGGTGCTTGTCTGGTTCCCGGCGCCTTCAGAAAAATGAAGTGTGGCTGTTAGAGGGTACCTCTTGACGTGATTTTTCGTTTTTCAGGATTGAAAAAGTAGGGAAGGGCTGTTGAATAGCACCTAGCTGTCGAGGAGATCTGCTTTATCGGGGAACTAGCCATGATCCCATTGCACGTGGTAGCGTTGCTATATTTGAGACTATAACCCCCCCCCCCCCCCACACACACACACACTTTTTCCCGGGGAAGAAGAGACCTGCAGGGTGGGATGAAGGAAGAGGCTGTGAATAACACAGACTCTCCTTCGTGATCCCTCACCTGTTTCCAGGGGAGGGGATCTCAGGGTCATCGTAAACCAGTTCAGTAACCTCTGTCACCAGAGATCGGTGAATGCCGAGGGTGAAGACACAAGCCGAGATGCGTTGCTCAGGTCTGAGCTGACTCTGTTTGTTTCTGTTGTGAGGGAGGCTGCCCGATAGACCTGGCCAAAGGGGAGAGGTCCGACAGATAAGGTTTGCTGTGTACCGGTCCCGCGGGAGGAGAAGTGGCCGCGTGCGCGCCGAGTAATTCTGAATGTCGAGAGTTAAATAGCAGAAGTCCTCTGGTTGTGTTTACCAAGAATTCAGTGCTGTTACTCGAGGAGGAGAGGGAAAATGTACTGAGAGCAAACAGTGCCGCAGAACAGCTTACAAACATTTTCCATCCAGGCAGTTCTTCCAGCAGGGTAACGAGTGAGTGACAGCACCCCCCGCCAACGAAATTCAAGGCAGAATTACATTGCTCGAGCCCAGATTAGCTAATCAGGTTAGGAATCAGCAGGGGATCCCTGGGAAACCAATCGCCGGAGACGCTTGAAGATGCTGAAGTGGCTTGGGAGGCTGCTGATTGAGGTCCCCACGGCGTGCCGAGCGGAGCTGTCACTCCGTCACAGCCACGCGGTGATCTGCGTGCGCTGGATTTCCTAACGCCTAGCTGGCCACAAAGATGCTTTTGTGAGCCATCTCTGCTGGGAAGCTAATGAGAGCAGGAGGCTCGGAGGCTCGGAGGCGGCTTCCTCTGCTCTCGCCTGGAGGGCAATCAGAGGACTTTATTGTGGCAGCGCTGCCTTGGCTGCTCGGGGCTGAACTGGGGCCCGCAGTCTGCGGCTCCGCGGCGTGAACAGAAGAGGCTCGCTCCGAAGGCAGACAGCGCGGCAGACGGGGGACCCTCCGTGACTCCGGCCCGAGTCCCCTGCCGCAGGAAGGGCGTCCCGGAGGCCACAGCAATCTGGGTGATGGAGAGGCCACCGCTTTCATGATGGTCACCAGCTCCTGGCCACGAGCCCTTAGACCTGAGAGCAGCCCGTATCAAAGCTCTGGGAACAGAGTGCCTTCCCCGCGGACAAAACGGGGGCACCCTCAGGCCGTGCTGTCTAATGGGCTCTATTTGCATGCCTGCCCCTTATCCAGAAAGGGGAGGCTGTAGTCAGCAGGGTTAGTAACCTAGCCTCCTCTGACCAGCGTAAAACAGCTCCCTCCACTACTTCCCAGCTATTACGGCGCTTGAAAGAATTTCTCATATAATTTTAAATTCCAGGAAAGGTATCTCCCTGGGGAACGGTCATGGCAGCTGCTTGCTCTTTCCTCTCATTGCAGCCGGCCACCTCCACACCCAGAGCCACCTCCCTGCTCTTTCCTTTCTTGGAGCGGTGGCTGCTGCTCTTTCCAACAATGACCCCCCTTACGATAAATCCTTTCATGTCTCCGTTTCTCCCTGGAATTGCACGACGCTTTTCTTTCCCCTTTGCTCCTGATTTTTGTCTCATGCCCTCTGGATATTGTTTACTTGACAAAACATCAAACTGAAGCCCTTGGCCACTCGCGGTCATTAAAAAATCCCATGGCGGTTTTGGGGAAGGCTCCAATTTGGCTAATTACGTTCTGCCATAAATATCCCCCTGCAGTTTTAATTGGCTATGGTGTTCTTCATTTCCTGCCCATAGCAGCTGGGTGGTGTCGCTCCGCGTTATTACGTCGCCGTTGTGTTTCACCCCGAGAGGTGGCCGCGTTTTGGTGGCAGCGGCGCTAGGCAAGGGCTGTCTTCGGCCTACCAGCAATACCTGATTCTGAGACTGCTCTTACGTCTGCATGGAAAGGAGGGGGACTGGAGGGCGAGGAGGAGCTGCGACAGCTATATAACATCTGGAGGAGAGCCAGCGGCTGCCAGCTCGCAAAAGGGCTGTCCCGGGTCTGCGCTTGGCCCCGGCGCACTGAAAGGGCCGGCCCCAGCGAGCAGAGAGGGCACAGAAAAGCAGCGCTGGCGACGCAGAGAGCTCAGAAATCACGGCGAGGGCTCCGGTCTCTGCCTACCTTTCCTCAATGGGACATTAATAATTCTTCTTCCTCGTTTAAACCAAACCCAGGGTTAGGCAGCGGCCCTGGGAACAATGTGGCATTATTGCCTGTCCTTTCTTTGTTCCAAACTGTCGGAAAACAGTCAGGCTGCATTGTGGAGGGAGGGCAGATGGTTATCTCCCATCAGCAGCCCAATCTTTTGACTATATTAATGGCAGGAGGGCCGTTCTCCGCAACTCGGCATCCTCCCACCACAGGGGAGAGCCTTACGAGATATTAACGTTGAATAATGGCAGAGGGAGCGAGGGAATGGAAAAAGGAGGGTGAGACTTGGATGTTCGAGAGGAAAGATTTTTTTTTTCTAAAGACTGTGAGCGGCAAATAGGAACCAGTTGCTGAGGCGAACTCATGTTTGGCAGGTCTTGGACTCCAAATGGTCACATCCCAGCTGAAGAAACTAATCAATGGATTCCTTCCATGCCTTCTGCGAACACTGAGCCATTGAGCGGCTCAGCTGGAGTTCAGCGCCAGGGCTTTCATGTTGCAGGCTCTGAAGCGAACACAAATTAAGGCAGCAGCTAGCACTGAGGGCAGTTTGAAGCAGAGATTCAGCTGTCCTGGGAGGAACTTTCTGCCTGCAGGCTCTCAGTCCTTTCCCCCCTCCCTTCCTCCACTTTGCGGGGTTTGCCTCAATGCTACTTTTGGAAGCGCGTCTAGTTTTCCTGCAGGAAGGGGCTGCATGAGCAAGCTGAAACAGAAGTTTAGGGGGGCCGAGGGGGGCATGGGAAGAACGGAGGAGCCCGAAGCCTCGCCGCAGCCACGCTGCACCAAGCTGTGACTTAATGTCATCAGCTTTGCAGGAACAGGACTGAGCTGGGATGCCAAGAGTGTGTAGCTCTTTCCTAATAAAAAACATGCAAGCTGCTAGAAACATCTTTATTAGAGTCTTTGCACTAGTCCAGAAGAGAAGGAGCCTCATTACAGGTGCACTGGACTTTAGCCAGTCCTTAAGACTGTAACACTAGCAGGAGAGTCCAAGCCAAGTGCATCGGCCCACGAGAGCAAAGGCAAAGCCTCCTCTGGTGTCGCTTTCTAGTCCTGTCCCTCACTGACGGTCTCCGGGTCCCGCCGGCTGCTCCTCTGCTCCAGCCTGGACCATCTCCGCTCGCGAGAACGTTCTCCTGCGAGAGGTCACCAGCTCGGCCCCGTCAGCGCCCGCTCGGGCAAGACGTCGCGGCCTCGGTGCGTGCCTCGTCTGCTCTTTCAGCCTCGGGCTTGTGGTTTGCTGCAGGAGGCAGCGCTCGTTCTGAGCGGGGCGGATTATCGAGCAGCGCCGCGTCGGGGGAACGGTCGGGTCATTTCAATACGGTTGGGACCGCAGGTGCGTTCTGACGGCTTCAGCCTCGCAGCCAAAAGTCTGCAGCCAGCTGTGCGACGGGTCCCCCCCTGCCGCAGCGCGCGCACGCACGCACACACTCTCCCGCGGACGCCCCCGATCGCAGCGTGGACGCTCGCCCGCGCGGAGACCCGGAGTTTGCAGCCCTCCAAGCGGAGCGTAGGAAGGGAAAGATTGTCAGGCTGGGATAGCTGCATCGCGTTTCTCTTCCCGAGCCGCCTCTGGAAGGAACCGCGCAGAAAGGCAGCTGTTTCTTCTGAATCCGCTTTTGATTTTGACCTGGAAATGTTCTGCGAAAACCTCTCTCTAGAGTCCCTTCTTTCAGTCACTGCTGCCCATCACGCACTTGATTGCAAAGAGGGGAAGAAACAAAACTGAAGGACAGGTGCAAGCCCGTTACCTTGTACAGGGAGAGGCAACGGGAACCGAGTTTTCTCCTTACAACCATTCTTTCTTTTCACTTTCAGATTTCCAGGTTGGTTCATACGCTAGGTTTTAAACAAGGATGTGTAGCCCTTGTGCCCTGCCTTTCACACTGAGCGCAGCTCAGCGTGCTTTTCGATGCACACGGGAATTAGTGGAGCACTAAAGGTGGAGAGAGGTCGAGAGGCTTCCCTTTGGTCAATCACGCAGTCAATCATGCATCCTACTCTTTTGCTGGAGGACCAGGTTTTCCACAGGAGTGTGGTCCTGAACTTGCAAAAGGATGGCAAATGGGAAACACAATTGCATATAAATGGGTGAGACACCTGAAAGACAAACTTTCGGTTGGAGCTAACTGCCGACCCTGCTTTGACAGCTTTCGAACTTCCTCCTGTCTGCGTCTTGAGCTATCAGACTTTGTACAACTGGCCTTTCGTGTGAGAATCAGACTCTTCATTTCTAGCCCCTGAACTCCACAGCTTCTTTTAGCTGCATGAACATTTCTTCTAAAAATATGCTTTAGGCGAATGAGCAAAGCACCACTGAAGCAAGCTAGAAATAATTCTGAGCTGCAGAGTTTGCATGTGCAGCTGATCTTTAAGCAGGGTTAGAGGGTTTCTACCATATCTGCAAGCGGGACCCTGCTTCATCCTATCGGTTAGCAGGCAACCTTGAACGGCGGAGGGTGACTCACCCTGCTGCTGTATTCCCTCCGCTTACAGCTGGGACGTTCATTTGAGTCCATCTTTGATCAGAACAGCCCGGGCTCTGCCAGCGTGTCAGAGACTGTTAGACTTTCTGAGCGAGAACCACAAAAGCTGGTTGCTAATGACTTTTTTTTTTTTTTTTTTACACTCGTACCGGTAAATTGC
Organism: Struthio camelus; assembly: GCF_040807025.1. NCBI lineage: Eukaryota > Metazoa > Chordata > Aves > Struthioniformes > Struthionidae > Struthio > Struthio camelus. The sequence goes on from NC_090963.1 coordinate 7,849,089, forward strand.
CATCTGTGAGTCATAATCTCCTTTCTGTTCTGCCGTTTGTGGTCTCAAGTTTTTTGCTACCTAAATATAATAAAACATATTTTATGTGAAAACCGATATTCTTCTGTTCAGTTAAGTTCGTGCCTCGCTGGCACGATACCGATCTCGCATCTTTCAAACGCCTCTCAGCCAGTCACATCCCAAACCTTTTTCCCGCCCGCCTGCCACTCGCCCCACGCCCGGGCACACCCTGAGCCACCCGCGCTGCCGGTCGCGCGAGTGGGCAGCCCTGCCCCGGCCGGCCCAAACTCCCCAGCGCGCTGGCAGGGGGCTGAGCGCGCCGGTGAGCCGCAGGGGGCTGCCGCGGGCGCGGAGGCTGAGCGCCGCCGCCGGGAGCGGCCGTGCGCGGCCGCGTGGGAACCGCGCGGGGCGCAAAGCGCAACCGCCTGCGCCGGCGGGCTGCTGCGCTGCGCGGCTCGGCGCTGGCCGGGGCCGGGGCCGCCCCGGGGCGGGGGCAGCCGGGTCCCTCCCCTCGCTGCGCGGGGCCGGGCGAGGCGGAGCGGGGGAGCGCGGAAGAGAGGAGGGAGCGCGGAAGGCGGGGAGGGGAGAGGAGTGGGGGGTGGAGGAGGAGGAGAGGCAGGAGCGAGGGAGCGCGGAAGGAGGAGAGGAGGCGAGAGGCAGGAGCGCGCAAGGCGGAGAGGAGGGAGCGAGGGAGCGAGCGCGGAAGGAGGGAGCGCGCAAGGCGGCGGCGGCGAGGAGGGAGGGAGGAAGGGAGGGAGGGAGGCGCCCGGGCGCCCCGCTCCGCGCACGGCGGGGCGCAGCCAGCCGGCCCCGACGCCCCGCGCCCGGCCGCAGCCATGAAGGCGGCGGTGGACCTCAAGCCCACCCTGACCATCATCAAGACGGAGAAGGTGGACATCGAGCTCTTCCCCTCCCCCGGTAAGCGCCTCGGGGGGGGGCTTCCCTCTCCCCGTCCTGGGGAGAAGCCGCCTGAATCCCTTCTCCCCCCCCCCCCCCAACCCCGGCCCCGTCTTTTTCCAGCTGTGTTGCAAGGCGGTGTGTGTGTGGGGGGGGGGGAGCACGACAACTATTTGCTCGGGTGTTTCTTTTTTGTTTGGTTGGTTGTTTTTTCCCTTTGGAAAAGCAGAGGAAAAACGGAGCGCAGCGGCCGGACCTCGCAAGTCGCGGCTTAGGGCGGCCGGGGCAGGAGGCAAACTTGCTTTCGGGGGCAGTTTGAAGACTTTTTTCTTCCCCCCCCCCCTTCCCTCTGCTCTTAACTAACCGTCGCGCACCCCGGCCGCCCTGCCCCGGTGCCTCTGGCCTGCTTAGCGGGGACGGAGGCAAGTGCCGCGGGCGGGCAGCGGTGCGCGCCGCGGGGTCCGCGAGCCGCGCTCCTTGCAGGGCCGCCCGTGCTGCCCCGTCCCCCTCTCCGCCGGGCGTGTTCCCTGCCTTGGGGTGGCCCAAGCAGTGCGGCAAACAAAACCGGAGTGGTACCTCCTGGGCACGCTACGAACTTACCCGCGTTTAAACCAGAGAAGCCCGCTGCTGCTGTGATTTTTTTTTTTTTTTTTTTTCGGCCGCTCAAGGGCTGGAGAAATTGCTGGAGGAAAGGTGCTGAAGTTACCACGGGAGATGTTTTACTGAAACGAGGCGTGTTTTTTCTTTTTCTTTTTTCTTTTTTTTTTTCTTTGCTGTGATAGCGATAAGTTTAGCTCCTGCCGTCTGTGGTTAACGCTAATAGCTGAGCCTTTACCATAAGAAGGGCTGTTGTTTGCATCCTAATGTTGTCCGGCTGCCTGTTGACCCCGAGCACTAAACTCGCTTCTGCCCAGCTCCTGCTGAGGCAGAGGATGGTCCCTCCATCACAGGGGGGCCTGCAGGGAAAAACTTTTTTCGCCCGGAGGAACGAGGGAGGGTTCAGTGCAGCCCCGTTGCTTCCCCGCGCCCTGCGGTAATTCCCGCTGAGTTGAAGGGGGTTGTTCTTGGGTTTTGCACAGTGAGATTGCAGTGGATTAAAGAAAGAAAGTTGCAGTCGTGCACTACTTTGCCAGTTACCGAGTTTCTAGGAAAGCCCGAAGGGGGGCTGTTCCCCTGCCTGTTGATAGGATTTCAAGCTGCATGTGGGAAATAAAATGACAGCTGAGTGCCGGAGTGCAAGAGGGGGGCCGGAGCAGCGCGGTGGGTAGCGCTCGGAGCTCAGAGAGCAGCTTGCGGAGGACCGGCTTGTGTGCGGGGAGCTCCAGCGTGTCAGCACACGCGTGGGTTAGCGGGGATGGGGGGGGGGTCTGCCCCCAAACGGCTGCAGCGGTTCCAGTGCGTGGATGGCGAGCGTCTTCCCCGGGGTCCGTCTCCCTGCCTGCAGAGACGTAGCCTGAGCACTTGGTTTTAGCTGTTTCAGGAGGAAGCTGCGGGTGCTCTGTCCATCTGACAGCTAAGCTGGTCCCGACTTTCAGGTGTGGGCTCTGAAGGGCCAGCGCTGGAAACGCGATGCCTAACGGTGCACAGGGATGCGGAGAATAACTCTCAAAAGCACCTATGCGGGTTAAAGGAAAGCGTCCCGCTGACTCCAGCGGAGTTAAGGACCTATTTACTGCGACTTTGGTTAAAAGAACATTTACTGGAGACTTAATCCTGTGCTTCAGGTCGTGACTGCTGTCTTTTTGCTCGCCTGGGAAGTAAACGCGATAGGGAGAAACACCTGGTTCATTGGGGGCAGGGTTGGGAGGATGTGGGGTTTGTTTGTTTCTCAATTCGGACCAGAATATCTGTTTAATTTTAAACATCTCCTGGTGCGGGTTGAGGGCATGCTACTGAGGCGTCTTTGTTGTTTAGGGGTGCAGAGCTCACCCGGGCAGGAGCACTGGATAACGTAATTGCCTTTCGCCTAAAGTGAGGGCAGGACTCTGCGTCCTGCTCTGCCTTAAGCTCATTTGCTTCTCTCTCTGATAGCCCTTCTTTTGCAGCTTGTGTCAGCAAGCAATTTTTAGAGTTGACCCAAGGTTTAAACTTTGGCAGGAAGAGCGTCGAAAAACAAAACCAGAAAGGTAAAAAAAGAGCTGACTCCCTATCGACTTGAGTTGCAGTTGCTTCTGTTTTGGTGGTTGTACTAACACTGCGAGCCAAAAAGGTCAATGTTGTCAATTAGCTGGCTTAACCTCATTTCCCCCGTAACTTTCTGAGAGAATGCTGAAGCTTTCTTGCTGGGCTGGATGTAATGTTGAGCGAGGCAGTATAGATGCTCGCTTAGGATGCCCTGCGACCTGAGTGTGCCTCCCTACTTGTGCCTGCTTAGGGCTGTGGCTAGGGCTTACCCATCCCTTGGTCTCTTTGCTGAATCTGCCACCGAACGTGCCCATTTTTTTCTTCTTTTTGAAGAGGGTCGCAGCCTCGCTGAGGACACTCGGGGTCCAGCTGCTCGTTTATTTACATGGCAGCAAGCAGTCATCTGGTGCCGGGTTTGGCCACGGTTAGTCAGGTTTGCGTACGAGCCCAGAAGAAAGTCGGCAATTCCATCCTTCCTTACTAATCCTGACCTGTTGCATCTTCTTGCTTCCAGCCGCTGGGCTGGATTTGCTTGCGGTGCCCTTACAGTATCCACGGGGTTAACCTCACGCAGGGAGGAGTGTCACGTAGGTTTTCAATTGTGCAAAACCTTTAATGTGCCCGGTGCCTTATGCCCTGTAAAACTGCAGAGATGCTTTGGCTGCACCGTAACATCGCCCGCTCTCTTCTGAAATAAAAGCCTGCTCCCACCCACGGGTGCAGGCGGCTTCCAGGCGGAAAAGTTAGATGGGATTTGTAGTGTGTCCAAAGGGTTTAAAAATAACCTGAAAGGGATGTGAAGTCACGCGAAGCTTCCAAAGTCAAATCCCCCCACTGTTGCCAACCAGAAGGTGTGAGTGAGGTGAGCAGTTCAGGAGCCAGGATACCACGGTGGTGGGCGTCTCCTGTGATACGCAAGTCGTGTTTGAGTGGGTTTTCAGTGTAATGGCCTGACAGTATATGATAACGTCGGCTTTGATTCCAGATGTATGACTGATTCAGCAGTGGGTTGGTGGGAGTTAGCTTGCCAGCGTTTTTGTTGCAAACGGGCAAAAGTTTATCCGTTGAAGTAAAAACCTCAAACAATGTGAAAATCCACCCTGAAAATCCACCCTAACAAGAACTTAATGTTGCCTCTGGTAAATGCTGCCCTCTGCAAATCAATTTGTTTCCTTGGGTTCTGCAAGGATCTGTTTGTTCTCTGTGGTCAGGGTTAAAAGCAGCTCCGCAGCCCTTGCTGGAAGCTGGCAGCCTGTAATTGGCACTCTGAAGTGCTGAGAGATAACTACATTTCTTGCTAATGAAGCCGCTGACTTGCTGCCCCGGGGCTTCCCACAAGGTACCGTAAAATGGCTCGAAAGGCAGGTCCTGATGCGGAGGCAGGTCCTGATGCGGAGGCAGCGATGCCGGGCTCCGCGCGTCCCCTCGCATCCGCTCCCGCTCTGCTTCCCTCCGCCGTCGGCGCGCCCCCGGGGCCGGCCTTGCTTCTGCCTGGCGTGAAAAGAGGAATTGGTCCGGGTAGACGCGGCGTAGAAATGCCGGCTGCTGGGAGGCGGAAGGGCTCTTGCGTTGCAGTGTTTCCCGCGTGCATCCTACGGCCAGCTGGGAGACAGGCGCGCTCTTTCCCCTGGCCTGCGCGTGGGAGGCGTCCCAGGGGTGTAGTTTTATCCGGCAGAGCCCTTGCCCCTGTGTACGGCTTGGGACAACGTGGGTTCGGGGCTGAAGCAAGATTTCTCCTGCTGTGCTTGCTGCAGGGTCGGGGGAAGTGAACGGCCAGGGCGCAGCGCGGTATTCGGCTGTAGGACCTGCCTGCATCATGTGGCTTCCCCTTTCCACAGCCAGGTCGCTTGTCTCTTTGCCCTTTGCTACAGGGAAGCGGGCAAGGTGCTTTACGGGTCTGGATGCGTCCTCAAAACAGTCTTTGGATGGGATTTTCAAGTTCGGCATGGGAGGCAGAGAAGAGAGGAACAGCTCGTGCAATGAGGGCCCAGGAGCTTTGAGACTGGACTGGCGACGTCGGGCTGCCAGGTCTCCCCAGCATCCTTCCCTCTGTCTCGTCTAGGGAGCATAAGTTTCCAAACATACCTTCAGTCCCAGGTTTTGGTACGCGTACGCAGCATAGGGTCACGGTAGGAGCATCCCATTCTGGGGGAGTCAAGTAAATAGCTCCCGGTTGCTCTTTGGGCCCTGGGAGTATTTATTCTTTCTCTCCTTTCACATCCCACTTCCTAGGGGGGGAGGAAAAATTAAAAAAAACCAAACCAAAACAGGTGAACCACCAGAGCACTGGTGATTTGCAGTGAATCCTGGCTCTCACCCAGAATCATAAATGCCGCGTGCTGGGGTCTCACCTTTCAGTGCAGAAAGGCAACGCGTCAGGGCTGAGCGTAGGGCCCCTACCAGAAGCAAGAGCATCCCTGGGAAAGGGGTTGTTCTCTGAGCTGGTTGGGGCCGCGGGAGTACTGCGCCGTAACTCGGATCAGCTCCTCTTCTGCAGAGGTAGGTCTGATCCTGTGTGACCCTTGCACAGCCGTCGGACTCCGGGCTGCTCCCTATAGCTGTGCCAGCTGCTGTTTCTAGGTGACTCAGTTTCCCTAGTGCTTTTAGGAGGTTAGTCTTGGTGGCTTGTGTTTTCACGTGGGTACGGGCGGTACACATGCAAAACGCAGGAGTATTTGCTTGGAAATTTTTGCAGTTTGGGCAAGGGAGCCAGTCCTGAAAGGTGAAGCCGTTTCAGGGCAGTGGATTTCGGGCCAGGCTGCATCTGGCTTCTTTCTGAGCGCAGAGAGAAAGCTTTCGCTCCTACCTTAACAGGAAGGGTGAGAGCCCTTCTGTGGTTGTGGATACTTGTGTGCAGGGATGAATCATCGACCAACAGGAGGGGGAATCTAATAAATTGAGGGCTTCGGGCTCCTGTGGCATTTTTGATGCTGATTGCCTGTGGAGGAGGTGAGAATTTGAACTGAAAAAGAGCAATTACCTTTCTATCCACTTACAAAATGCCCATCACTGTGGTATCCACCTGGGATGGGGGAATGATCATTCCCCGGGGAGGGAGGGGGCTGCCTGCCCCTGGTTTTCGTGAACTCCACCTTTTTTTAGCGGCAGCTTCTGGCTGCTCAAGGGGCAAAGCTGTGAAAAGCGCTGGGAAGAGGGCAAGCGATGCAAACTGGTAAATGCAAACTTAGCTAGAGGTGGTGGTTGTTGTTACTCTGTATGTCCTTCTTCCACGTGCTCCTACAGGGATACGCTGACTAACTGGGGTCTTTTTAACTTGGGTGCGGAGAGCAGACGGGTATTTCCAAGAAAAAGGAGCAAAGGCCCCGTTCCTTCTCCTTGTTTTCATCATAAACTCCCCAAACCATGTAACAGCTGTGTAATTACAGCGTAGTTACATGACGTGGCCTCTAATTTGCCATGTAATTACGGCGTGCTATGCTTTGATAGGCCTTATAAAACGAAGGGATGTCGCGCTCTCGTGCTGGAACGCCGCGCTTGAGCTCTGCAAAGGGACTCGGCGGGCAAGTTGCATGGCATCCCGCCGTCCCAAATCCACAGCGGATCGCTGGCAGGCAGGCGGCACGTCGCCGGGGCACGCGCGCGCGCGCGCTCGCCGGCGGGACCGCGCCAGGCTGAGGCTTAGCAGGGAGTCAGCTTTCGAGCGCGCTGCTGTGAGGGTGCAACGGTGGCTGTCGTCAGGGTTTTGGGAAGGGGCCGCGCGTCGCCAAGGTGCCGCTTTCTGCGCGGAGTTAAAGGCCCGGGTGGTAGCCCCCCGGCTGGGCGAGCGAGCCGAGAAGCGAGCGCCTTTAATCGGAGCGGGAGGAGAAGGTGCAGATCTGTCCTTAGTTTGCAGTGACCCACGTGCTGCCCTGGTGGCTCAGGAGGGCTCAGCCCGCCTGTGCCCGGGGCCGACCCGCTGTGACTACGGCTGCTCTGGGTCACGGAGCTCCACCTGCTTCTGCTGGTGGTGGCCCGGCCCAGAGCCTCTGGGCTTTGCAAGCTATGACGGGCTCAGGCAGCCAAAGTGAGCACCCGTTTATCTGCAGTGATTCAAGTCTTGCTGTTAGACCTCGAGATGCCAGTGTGATGCTGGAGGCAGAATCGAAGGTGACTTGCTGTCCTCCAGCGGTTACTGTTTTGATGAGAGTAGGCACGACTCAGGCACTTGGGGAAGAGGTCGGTGTGAGTAAGACCAGCCTTTTGTCTGAAAATTGCTCAGTGATGTCACTTTGTGGATCCGTCATCCGCAATGGCTGTTTTCAGTTGTGCGGTATGAGCTAGGATTTTTGGAAGGGAAGAGAAGAACAAACCCAGGTGCGTTTGTCCCACACCAGGAAAGAGGGTCTTTTCCTTCTTGCACCACCAGCTGGTACTTGCGTTGACCCATGAACTGCCGCAGGTGAGCGAATTGCATGACTTCAGGAAAGCAGGTGCCGTTGCTATCCCTGGAGTGGGTCCAAGGGATGGAGCAGCCGGCATCGTACAGGCTGCAAGCTTTGCTCTGGGAAGAAGGATGAGATGGTCTGCTTGACTTGAGCAGCGAAGCGCCCCTGGAGCCAGGTACTGCCTACTCATTGCACCGTGGAGTGTGGGGGTCCCCAAGGAAACCGGGGTCTTGCTTCCGGATGCAAGGCTGTGCCGCCTTAGGTCAAGCCCTGACTTCCCAAGTTTGCAGTGGCGAGTTACGGGCCGGTTTGCAGCTTGTGTGAATCGGCCTTGCTCTGCCGAAGCCCGGGATGTACGCTCTGATCCGGCGTAAAGCCTCATCGCTGCAGGAGCCAGTGGGACAAATCTTCAGCTGATATAAACTGTGCGGTTGTCCCGCGGCCAAAAGCTGGGCCTGCATCCCTTTTCTTTTACCCGCCACATAGTTATGCATCTCAGCTCTTTTGTTCCTCTTCCGTGACTAAGCTGCTCACTGCCTTGTGTTGCCTTTCTTGTTGTTTTTTTTTCCCCCCTCTTCACTGTGCAGTTTATAATCTTCCAACTAGATACAGAAAAAAATTTGTTTGCAGTGCTGGCCAAGAAGGCTCTGGTTTCCCTGGCATCAGGCCATGCTTACATCTCCAGTCAAAATACTGCTGGTTAAACAATAAATATTTATTGATTCTCTTGCAAGCTCCTACATTTTTCCCAGGTGCAGTGGAATTCGGGGGGCCGCTTGAGTCCCTAAAGAGGCTTTATTTTAGCTTGAAACGGCTGCGCTGGCTTCGTGTGGAGTTCGCTTTTGCCGCTAGCGGTCGTAAAAGCGTGAGATGGCTCCGGACCCAGCAGCTCTCCGGTTGTGCCGCCCGCTAAGGTGACCCTCGGCAAGCCGGCGTCCGGGGCTGCCGTCGGTCCCCTCGCGTTGAGCCGGGCCGGCGACGCTGAGCCGAGGTCCGTACCACCGCTCGCCGTCCGCCTGCCGAAACGTGACCGTCTCTGCAAGGCTGGCCGCGTGTAGGCGAGGGCGCAGCTACGTGGCCGCTCGCGTCCGGAAGCGACCCGGGCTCTTCCGTTCGCTCGCCGAGCGGCTCGGAGCGAGGAGTGACTTTGGGCTTGCTTAGCGCCGGGCAGGAAGCAAACCCGGCGCGCTTGGCCGCCGCGCGCCTCTTTCTCAACCGGGAGGTGAAACTGCACCTTTTTTCTTTTTTTTTTTCCTTTTTTTCCTTTTTTTTTTTTTTTTTCCCCTCCTCCCCTTGCTCAACCGGCGAAAATTTGACGCCTGGCCCTAGAGAGAGCTTAAGAGCAGAGGTCAGCGCGAGCCCTGGGCTGGCGGCGGCGGGCTGGGACCGGCCGGGTGTTGGCGCTCCGTCCGGCTGTGAGCCCAGCCCCGAGCCGCTCGCGGCCAACGCTTGCCGTCACGCCTGGGGTCTCCCGGTCACCTCCGGTCTCTGGAGACCTCCCGCGCGGACGTGGCCGCGGCTGTGATTTCGAGCGGGGACGGCCGCGGGCAACGTGACGGGAACGGCCGTCGCGGCTCAGCCCCGGCTCTGGCCGCGTCACGTCTCCTCTGACGCCGGAAGAGGCAGAGATCTCCACCTCGGGCGCCTGCTGCCCGGAAAACGTTGTTGTTCGGAGTGCAGCAGGTGCCTCTGTGGTGGGTTGAGCCCTGCTCGCTCATCCCTCTCCACCGCCCCAGCGTCCCGGCTGGGTTTGCGTGGGGAACTGCTTGTTGGCGCTCTCCTGTAGGACACCGGAGACCTTTCCTGAAGGTCTCCCGGAGGTCCGCGAAGGCCGTGTTGCTGGGAGGGCTGCGGAGCTGCAAGCCGGCTCGCCAAGCTCAGCTCGGCGTTCGTAGCTCGTTGGTGAACGAACCGCGTTTTCGGACGTGGAGGGGATTTTAAATTGGCTCCACATGGACTATGGATGTTGTCGCGCTTTCCCGGAGGGTGATGGCACGGTTGGGAATGTGGGTTTGATGAACGAAGCCAGACTCTGAGTCAAAAGCTGAGCAACTCCCCCCGCCGCCGCCGCCGCGCTCCCCCCCCCCCCCCCCCCCCAAAAAAAAAATCTCTTAAAATATTGGATGTAGATCCAGGCTTTCTCCGAAGGGCTGGTGGGGTCGCGTGTCCCCTCCTGCTGGGTTTCGCCGGGTCCCGGGGAAGGGGAGCCATGGATGGTGGGGTTGGTGGGGGGGAAAGGAGCCAGCGGGGACTGCTCGGTGGCCGCCGACAGCATCCCGTGCTCAGCCTCAAGACGTCCGGGGAGCCGCGGGGACGGCAAAGGAGGGCCCGAAGCGGCCGTGGGTCCGCACCAATCGCTTCACCTCTCCGTGCCCGCGGCGCGGAGGCAGCGACGCTGGCGGCCGGGGGACGCGCCGGGAGGTCTCCTGCGGCCGCCGGGCCCCAGAAACTGCAGCAGGCCCTGGGAAGCGCTTAGGAGGTTGTTGGTTTCTTTTTTATTTCTTTCAATTATTATTATTTTTTTCCTTCCTGTCAGCTCCATCTATCACAATAATCAAAATGTGGCTTTTCGACCCACTTGAAAGCCGTTCCCCCCCCCCCCCCCCCCCCCCGGTATGTGTGTGCATGTGTTTGTGCAAAACCGCTTCGTTTTGGTCAATGTTCTGCGAGTTGAAAAGCAGCAAGTGGTTGTGTGTTTCTTTTCTTTTTTTTTTTTTTAAAAAAAATCACCTTTCAGGTTTCAGAAATTGTTTACCGAAACCTGAAGCATCGTAAGGAGCAACTTTTGCAAAGCAGAGCGCTTCTGGCTTTTTCCACTGAAAAGTTAAGAAAAAAAAAAAAAGGTGGAGTGCAAAACGTGAAGTTTGGTGCCTTTATTTTATTTAAAAAGAAAAAAAAAATCAAAGCGTTCGAAGCCAACTCCGAAGCTTTTCGACCCAGCCGGGTGTCACCCCCCCCCCCCACCGCTTTCGGCTGTATGGAGGATTTTGGGAGGGGGGGGACGATCCAGCAGCCGAAGTGGCTCCCGGGGGGGCACAACGGGGTTGGAGCATCCCTCCGGGCGCCGGTCCGAGCCGCTTGGCATCGTCGGGCTCCCTCTTTCCCCGGCGTCCTCGCGAGCTCGCTGGCTGCCGGTCGCCCGGGCTAACCGAAAGCTAGAGCCGGGTCGCTGGATAGCTTAGAAATAATTAATTAATTAATTAATTAAAGGGTTGGGGGGGGGGAGGGAGAGGGAAGAAAAGCAGAGGGGAAGGATAGCATGCCTTGGAGCAGCTGCGCGCCAGCCAGCCCGTCCAGCTCAGCGCGCCGCCTAATCGGCTGACTAATTGGGCGCGCGGCTCCTCCGCCGGGCGAGGAAGGAGGCGCTGCCCGCGGCCCTTGGGTTACTCATCGGCGGGGCGCAGCCGGCCCGGCCCTCTCTGCGCCCGCGGGGACCGATTCCGGGCGGCCGACGCGTCTCGGGGAAACCGTCGCTCCGAGGACGGTCCGCCTGGCGTTTGCCCCGCGCTATCCAGCCGAGCTCCTGCTGAAGCTTCCCGGGCTTCCTCCGGGCTCCCGAATAAGCTGCCGCCGACCCCCCCCCCCCCTTTTTCCCCCGTGCGCGGCTCCTCTTGGGCCGAGCAGCCGAATTCAATCAGCCCCTTTCACCATCTGCTCCCAGGCGCTTCTGCTGGGGAAGGCTCGGGGCCAGAGAGCCTGTAATTCCTTAATAGCTTCCGGCTGCCGCGCGCGGGACGCGAGGGCTGCGAGCCCCCCGCCGCCTCCGAGCACCCCCAGCCGCTCCGCTCCGCCGCCGCTCCGGGCTGAGGCCAATAGGTGACATAATCCCCATCCCGGACGACCCGGCGCGCGATGCCCTTGGCTGGTCGGCCGGGATGACGGAGGCTGCTGGGACGGCTCAGCCCGGCCCTGGCTGCCTTCCCCAGCTCGTTCCCACCTTCCTCCTCCTCTTCCTCCTCCCGCGGTTTCGGTTTTGTCCTTCGCCCGTGGGAAGTTTCCTAGATAGCCGGAGCTGAAGAGCGGGGGGGGACGGGAGCTAAGACCCTTCCCACGCTGCCCGACGTCGGCGGGGGGGGTCGTCGCTGGGGGCGCGGCGAGCCGGAGGGTGCGTGGCGGAGCCCCGGAGCCGGCGAGCGCGGCCTCGCCTCCGCGCGGGCTTTCGGGGGGCACTCGCGCTTCTCGCCGAGCTGCTGTCTGAAACGCGGCGCGGGAGAGGGACCGAGGAGGCTTCGCGTCAGGGCGTTTTGCACTTGGGAAAATCCCCTTGGTCCTTGCCTTTGTTTCCTCGTCTGCTTAAAAATAGTAATACCAGAAAGAGAATAATTCATGGGATGTTGTGAAACAGAGCTGGTTTGGCACCAGCGTTTCTTAGGCGCTTGGTGCAGCGTGGGCTGCAGATTATTGGTTCCCAGATTCCTCTGAGGGCCTTCTCTGGCCTCCAGCGCTGGAGGAGCAGAGCAGCTTGTTGCTTTACTGTCCGCTTGCTGTGCTCTTACGCCCGTTGTACAGATGGGGAAACTGAGGCACGGAGCAAGTGGGGCCGGATTCATGCTTCCTGTGTTAACCTGAGGGGATTTATTGTGCCCTTGGTTGCTCTTGTGGCTGATAGTGAGGGAAGGTCACCTCCAGAAGATGGCAGCTCTCTGAGGAGCATCAAGGAGCAGCCACGTGAGGAAACGTGGCCTTGTTCCTCGCCCTCTCCCCGCCTGGAGGCCGATGCAAAGCTGACCCTTGGGCGCCAACAGTACGTTCCTTTGCATGGCTTTCATGCCAGCTAAAAAATTCCCCCGTTCGTAGCTGCTGGGAATCATCTGTTGCCGTATCAAGCAGGCCTGCGTCAGGCCTGGCCAGTGGAAATGTTTAATGTGCCGGGAGTGGGCGTCGCGCTCGTGCAGCATCTCTTGGCCTGGGGGATGGCACAGGAGAGCGGGGTGCTTGCTGTGATTGTGGGCTGCTGGTGCTCATCGGTGAGGCTCACCCAGGTGGCATCCGGGGCTCAGGACCAGCCCCGTCACAGGCGATGGGGTGGCTTTAGTGGAGTCGCCACCCAGACGGGTGCCCGGTGCTCCTGGTGCAGGACCTGAGGCGTTCAGGAGAAGGGGCTCGCTCAGGCACGAAGGAGGCAACCTTGCTTTGACCGTCCGTAGACTCTCCTCAGGTCTGGCTGGCTGGTTCTCCTGCCCTGTTGGGGATGTTGCACTGAGAGGTGCAGCTAGCATAGGGAAGACACCTTGGCGTGAGCAGCGAGTACCGTGAGCTGCTCTGGTTTTGATTTAAGCTGCAGGGAGCTACCGTGTGAATTTGTGAGCCACTGCGAGGGAGGAAAGATGCCTTCAGAGAGGCGAGGTCAGGATACTTGCAAGTGCAAATCTTCGTCGGCCGTAAATCCGGTGATGCAAAGGAGTAAATGCACGGATAGTGCAGGGGAATTAAAGGTATGCGGATCGTTACTCTACCTGCGATCCCTTGGCAGCAGCTCGCAGAGTTGACTATTTGTTCTAAAGAGTTATAAATAATTCTGTTGATTAAAGCGATTGATTATCCTTGGTCTAATAGTATTTAGTCAGAGCAAACAGCGCTGAGATTTACCAGCCGCACTCTGACCTTCCAACCCTGATCTGTTTGCAAAAGCCTGTGCAATTATTTGTTTGATTTCAAACCTAAATATACTAATCTCTTCTCCTTCTGGAATTGCAAAGAAAGCTGGGCAGCTCGACCTGATAAGGCAGGGCAGTGGACGGGGGCGCTCCCGCTGTCGCGTGCGTGGGAGTCCTCCTCCCACGCCGTGGCAGGTCGCTGGGCAGAAGGGAAGGGGTGACGCAGTCGGGATCCCTGTGCGATCCACGGGGGATGTGATACGCTGCAACTTGCACTGTCCCATTGAGCAACCGTTTATCGCACTCTTGGCTGTGCATCTCGCTGGCGTTGCCCTGAAGCAAAGGGTTGGCCGCGGAGGTTGCGGAGGTGGGGAGCGGCAGGAATCTGCAGCTGCAGCGCGATGTGGCAAGCTTCGCCCCCGTACCTTCCAGCCCCGGGGGCAGCGTGCGTGCTCGGGAGGTGACCCTGCGCTGCCGAGCCTCCCTTCCTGGCCACCGGTGAGCTCGGTCGCTTCTACGTCGCTGGCTTTGTGCTTTCTGCGTCCCACGGAGATGTCCTGGGCTTGAGCACGGGGTGCTCGGCGTTGTCCACTCATGACCTTTAGGCACTTACTGTATGGACACGACCAAGGTGCTCTCCCTAGCAGGTCTAGCCCTTCCCGCTTTAGCAAACCTTCTGGGTTTATGGAGAAGAGAGCTGGCAGGAGGAGCTGGGAGTGGAGTTGAGTGGCTTTGATGCAGCGGGAGATAGTTTGGGGTTAAACATCCTCCTGGCTTGAGGGCACTTCAGGCTGTGTGCTGCCATGTGGTACCCACGTGTCTGGCATGACGTGGCATTGATTCAGCCGGGGGGCCAGTGCTAATGCCAAGACACAGAAAGATCAGTTTGCGAAGGACTTGGGCTGAAAATCAAGTGAAGACTGGGGAATTCCAGGCTGGGCTTGGGGTGGACGCACTGGAGAGGAGAGGAAAAGGAGGGATTTGGCTCGGCCTCTGCATCTCTAATCCCCGCCTGATGCAAAGAGAATTAAGGCTGCTTTCTGGGACCAGTCTGGTAATGGACTCCCAGGAGCAGGGAACATCTTATCCACATAAGAAGCGTGTCATGTCGTGGTGATGGACGCTGCAAATGACTGATCCGGTGTTCAGTTTGGGTACAGAGTCATTTCATGGGACCACGGGTATGCAGTGAAACCATCTCGAGTTGTAAAGTCGTGTATGGCTACTTAAAAAATGTGCTGGCATGGTATGTTCTTCAGATATGTTTGAGCAGACTTAGGGAGGCTGCAATCCATTTCTAGGGTGATGAAAGAGCTAAACATGACTGAACAGTCCTTGGCCCTTATCCCCACTGCTGGGAGACTGCTCTGCCAAGAGATCTCGGCCTTTCCTTTTCACACTTCCAAACCTGACAGCATCTTTCTCACACAATGTACTGCCGATTAACCTTATCCCTGACTTGCAAAATCTCTGCCCTCCCTCTTTTGGGAGGCTATCATGTGCTGCTTGGCAGCGCTTCGGCCTCCCTGGAGCAGAGAGAGGGGCAGCAGTTGGAGGCGATGGAGCCAAATCCCCATTGCACATGTTTGTCCTTATCTTTGGCGGGTGGAGGGGATGGAGATTAATATCTGGAGGAGAGACCTGAGCTGCTCGGGTGTGATTACAGTAGTTCAGATTTACCTCGATAGCATCCTATGCGCACTTTGGCAGTCCAGCGTAAGAATGGGTCGTCATACCGGGGCGCATCTTCCTCCAGGGACAAGTCCTCTGCTTGCATCACTTGTTCACCGAAGACGTTAGGGATGACGCTGCCAGCCAGAGATCTGAGGCGAGAACAACTGAATTCCTGTTTTTAACCTGGCTGGAAAGAAATGTTGCTGTTGCAAGTGGTGGGAAGACAGGAGTGGGGCAGGGTTGCGGGTGCCTGCCGGCTCCCCCTCGCAGTGGGGACTGGCTGCGGTGGGAAGTGCCTGGGGTGGAAGATGTGGACCTCTGTCTCCTCCTTGGAGTAGTACCAGAGCCCAGCGATGGGTTTGCCTTGGAAGGGCTCAAGCCGTGCTCTTGTGGCTACGTAAACCTCAAGGGCCATTAAGGCAGGACGGTTGGTCTTACAGGGTTTGCAGCCTCACCAGAAGAGAGCGAGGAATTTCAAGAGGCTTCTGGGTGCAGGCGTGAGCCGTTCGAATACCTCGGGCGCCGTTCCAGGAAGCAAATGAATATCTGGTTGTTTGTTCAGTCGGAATCGCTGGATTTTTGGAGGTTTTTTTTCTCATCGCTCTTGAGCAATTTGAGCTGTGCTGCTGGGGCTCGGGGTGTGAGAAGCTGGGTTTTAGCCGCTTGTTTGTGGAGGAGCATCTCGCGGAGCTGGAGCGCTGATGCGGGGCAGCTGACACAAGCATGACCCGTACTTGCTATTTACACTTGACCTCCTTTCAGTCGGGGCTGGGTGTCCATTACAGGCTTTGCTGGGCCCACCTCGCGCTCCCATTAGCGAGCGTGTGTGTGTGCGCGCGCGCGCGCGCCTGTGCATGGGGATTAGAGCTATTTAGCAAAGTGGTTAGTGGGGATTAGAGCGAATTATCGCAGGGGAAGCACGTCGCGGAGGAGAGCGTTAGGTTCGCGAGAGGCGGGGAGCGTCCTTCCATCGCGGCGAAGGCGGGATTGGAAGCAAACAAGCCGGAAAGTGAGATGCTAATCCTATCTTCAGAGGGGACGCCCTGGCTCATGTGATGTTTGCCTGGGCAAACAGGAGGGTGAAGGGCGATAAGGACCTGACCGCTGAAATCAGAGGCTTCGACTCCCAGGCGGGAGTGGTTTGGGCATGCGGAGATTATTCATCGCTGTCTCTGTGTTGGCTCCAGCCTCCTAGCAACCTCCTGATCTGGCTACCTCCAGAGTGCTGACCTGTAAGTCTAGCCTACACGCCAACACGCGCAGGGTTTGCACCCGTTTAACTAGACCCGTACCGTGCGGTCGGGTTAGACTAGGGCTTGCACGAGTTTTTAATTGCGATGCTGCGGAATCTGAATCAGCAGAAGCCGTTTCTGAGCCAATTTGGGAGCGCTTGCCTTTGCAGGGGGCTTGTATTGGGTTAACAGAACTGCTGTAACTAAACCGCTGAAACGCGCCTGCCTGGTAGGCATGGCCTAACCTCTGCCGTTGCTTCATCTCGATGGAAAAAAGTCTTTTTGCTGCCTCCCCTGGCTGCTTTGCATAGTTTTGATGAACGTCGTCAAACCGTGGCCGCGTTCCCCAGCCCCAGAGGAGCCTGCATCTCCTCCGTGCCTGCGTTTCTCCGTCTGGGCTCCTTGCAGCAGCCGAGATAGGAAGTACTGATCGCCCGTCTCCGCCGAGGGAAGCCTCGCTCCAAACCGCTGCGAGACGGGGCTCAGCGTTCAGCCCCGTGCGTCTGGTCCTGCCGCTTTGCTCTTCTGCCTGGCTTTTCTCAGCGCTCTTGGTGGGAGTGTCTTAGCTCCCGGCAACCTCTTTCAAAATATGGGGGTTTCCCTGGGCTGCAGAGTGAAGATGAGGGTGAGGGAGGAGTAGCCAACTCGCCAGAGGTTGCTAGTGGATCTTGTCGTGTCCAAAATGCTCACTTTTCCCCCCAAAATGCGCTCTTTGTTTCCATGGAGTCTGGAAGCTCAGCTCATGCAGGATCCCTCCTGGGCTCGTGCTGGGTGGCATCTCTTGGCCCCCCCCCCCCCCCAGCAGAGGTGAAGCTGCGGCAGTCAAACTGCAGGGCCGGTCGCCAGCCCCTGCGGAGCTGGCGAAGCTTTCCCACAACTGCAGCAAACGTTGCCTTAAGCCCTGTGGTTTTGCTTAGCTGTGACCCAGGGGTTTCGTTAGCCCGCCTGTCTTACTCGCCCCCACAAAAGCCGAGGAGGATCGAGGGAGCTGACCACCGGGCTGCTGTTCCCCTGCAAACTCCTGTGACTAAAAGGGATGCTGTTTTCCCAGGATCCGAGTCCAACACCCACGCTATAAAGCCAGAAGAGAGAAAGAGGATGGAAAGAAGCCTGGACGAACCCAGCAAGCCGGCTCGGGTGGAGAAGCAGGGCCCGCCTGGGTGTGCGGTGGCATGTGGGTGGTGGGTGAAGCATCCTTTCGCCTGCCCGTGCTGCTGCCTGCTCCTGTGCCAGCTTGCAGACCGCACCGGGCCGATCAAGGGCTGCCTGCAAAAAACCCGGAGCCAAATCAAAGCTAGACGCCCCCTCCCTCGCCTTTTGGTGGCTCTAGGTCCCCTTCGATATAAGGACCCTTGAGAATAACCCCCCGCGCCGGTGTTACGGCATGGGAGGAGACGGGCCCAGGGGAAGCGACTCTGCAAGTAGGAGGGCCGCCTGCACCCACGCAAGAGGGTCTCCGTTTTACAGAGGGCTAAAGCAGTTTATCCCAAAGCCCGAGGCCGAGCAGCGGGAGCATCCTAACCGCTGAATCCCTCCCTCGTCTTAACCTTTCCCGTTCCTCACTCGCTGTGATGCTGTAAGCGCAGAGGGTCCGCGCTTGGACGAAATCCTTTTATCTGCAGTTAGGGAAGAGAGTTTTCAGGCCCTTTCTTTGGTGGCAGGACTCTGCCCCCATGACACGCCGCATCTCCATAAGAAAGCTGCTGAATGCCGGAAGAAAGCCGGCTTTGTTGTGCTTTCTGCAGCGCTAAGCAGTGTGGGCTTTCGGTTTCCTCTCTTGTTTTTCTCTTGAAGCCCAGCTTTCATCTCTGAGTATTTATTTTTCACTGCTTGAAGGAAAAAAGAAAGAGTTATTTTTCTTTTCTTTTTCTTTTCTTTCTTTTTTTTTTTTTCCCAAGAAGGGAAGAAACATATTTATTTTAAATGAGAAGAGCAAACGTCTGTCCCTTTCGTGCCGCTCCTGGGAGAGAGAGAAGCAGGGAGGGTTCCTGAAGGCTTCTTGCAGGAAGGGGTAGCAAAGCTCTCCTCCCTACCTGCCCTGCGGTCTCCGCCGCGGCCGTACGCCTCTCCCTGCGCTCTTCCTTTCTCCGCGCCCGCCCTTGCATCCCAGTTTTTTCCCTGATGCCTTTTTCCAGCCTTCTGCCCCGCTTTCCCTTTCCTCCCCCATGAGTTTCCCTGCCCTTTCAGTCCGAGGAGCCCTAATTGGAACAGGCCGGCTCCTCTCCGGCTTCCTGCGTGGGAGTGAGAGGCTAGGCTTGTGAAAACAGTTCAAAAGTGCAGACAAATTTTTGCCTAATCCTGCCTAAATAACTGGGGCTCAGCTGGGTTTATCTGCCCGGGCGTTGCTGCCCTTGTGCGGCGCAGGGCACCTGGGAAAGGCAAGGCTGCCCTGGGATGAGCGGAGGTGCCTCGGGGGCCAGCGCGCGATGGTGCCTCCGAGGTGCCCGGGCTGAGGCTGCTCCGTCGGGGAGCGTGGGAAGGGTCTTAGCTGCCGTCCCCCCGCTCTGCAGCCTGCCCTTTTCATGAGAAAGGTTTCTCGGCGTCTGAACCCTGCCAGCTGGGGGGCTTGGAAAATCCTCCGTGTTTCATCCTGGCCCCGTCACTAACTCTGCCCTGGTTTGGCTCCTGGTGAACGCTGGGGCAGAGGAGCCTCGGCGCGAGGTGGGGACGAGCTCGGGCAGCATCAGGCTCGACACCAGCTGGGCTGGGGAGACAAGTGTCTGTTTTGCTCCTCCGCTGCTTGGTGGTCGCGGGCTCTTTGGAGGCACGTGAGAAGAGGGTAGGACAGCAAGTCCTTGCCTCAGCGCGGAGGCGATTCCCTTCTTGCGGACCCTCTGAGATCCGTCTCCCGCCATCGCAGACGTGCCGCGGTGAGGAGTCTGAGCTCCTGCCCGAGACCGTGGACACCTCGAGTTGGACTGCACAAGTTCGTGCAGTCTTCCCCCTTGGGCGCGCGGTCCTCCTAGAGAGATTGTTTCCTTGGCTGTCTGCAAATGGTCTGGTTTGAAGCCAACATGCATCTTCTCCCGAGCGTGTCTCTGTCCTTCAAGCCACCGGGTCCTTGACCTCCCCATGATATCAACCCCCCAGCAGCCTGTGGGTTTAGTCTCAGCCTTGGAAGGGGAGGAAGAGGAGGCTGGGCAGGGAGCATGCTTTTACCTGAGACAACAGCGTGCTGGGTTCCTGACCTTGGTAGCCATCCATCAGAGCAAGGGCATGAGGGGGTTGTGGGGTCAGCTGGCTCCACTCTGACCTGCCGGACATCCATTTACACGCAGGCTTCTGTGCAAAATAGCGGGGACCGGACAAGGACACACTGGGGCTTTTGATGGGAAACAAAGTGAGTGACTAAGGCGAGCTTTAACGGGGCATTGACTTTGAGTGGAAACTTGGGAGAAAAATGACTTTGCTCCTATCCTCCCGCTCAGAGCGTCCTTTTTTTATTTTTTTTAATGTCATTTGTTTTGCTTATGCAGTCAGATGCTAATGTTTTGGCGTGCGGTGGAGTCCTTTGCATTTTAAGGTCAAAATCCCTAAAGTTTGTAAATCGCAGTCCTTTAAAAATATCAAATGCGTAGAAATAGTTTATAAACGCGAAGCCTGGCGAGAGCAGCGTGCGAGCGGGGCTGCGAGATGAACTCGGTGATCTTGGCCTCTCTGGCCATTTGCCTGCCGGTTCTCCCAGGCTCCGTGGCCGCTTGTTTGTACAATGCCTAGCGCAACTGCGAGAGCGGATTTTGGGTAGGACCCACTCTGTGGAAGCACCGCAAGGCACGAAGCGATGGCCCGTGACATTGGCCGGATCGTTCTCCTTTTGTCCTTCTGAAGTCTGGTCTCCAGGGATCTAAGAGAACTGGAGGAAAAACAGGGTTTCGAGAAGCCTGGTCTCTGGGTGAGATGTCTCAAACCGAGCCCCCAAATCCCCCATTGCTTTGGAAAGCTACAGCCAGCTGAACAGAGGTCCTTCTCCACCTTCCCGCTGCGTAAGGCGAATCTCTGCTCTACAGATGCTGGAGACGATGGTGGAGACATAATTTTCCAGAGCGACTGCGACTCCTGTTAGCGTTCAAAAATCAAACCAGAAGACCCTGCCTGGTCTCCCCGGGGGGAACATCGAATGCAGTTCCCTGTCGGTGCGACGGCAGCGACTGTAGGCACGGCATCTCGGCGAAAGCCTGCACGTGGAAGCTGCGTCGATGAGGTTTTAATGGGCGTCGTAAAAACTATACAGCCAGCCAAGCCTGGGATCCCCATCGGCGGTCCCGGCGGCCCTCGCTGCTGCGCTTGCTTTTCGGCTTCAAACCTGAAATTTCCGAACGAAGCTTAGGTGTAGCAGCTGGTTTTGGTCCGGGTTAACGCGCTTTCCCATGCATTCCTTCCAAGGCGTTGTGTGTGTGTGTGTGTGTGTGTGTGTGTGCGGGTGTGCGTGTGGGTGTGCTTTGGGGACAGCAGGAGGTACGCAAAAGGGGGGACATTTTATTTGCGCAAGATTTGATTAAAATCTTGGAAACGGGTTTCAGATGACAGTGAAAGCTGAAACCGGGGAAGCTGAGCCTGGTCTGCTTTTGTTACTGCAGCTCTGCTCGGCTCTGACCTCTGGGCACCCCAAACTGCAGGCAAGCGATTTGTCGGCAGGCGAGGGAGGGCGGCACTAGGGCTCCGTCCTCCTGCTGGGTACCCGGCAGGAGACTCCCCTGACCCCAGCAAAGTCACGTCGCGCAGAGCGGGATAAGGCCCCACATGCTCCCCGGGCCGGCGGGGATTGACAAAAAATAATAATAATAAAAAAAAGGTGTTTAGGTAGCTTTGGTATCTCGAAACCGGAGGAGGCAGAACTGAGAGATAAACCGTTTCTCCCCCCCCGCTCCCCAAAATCTCCTCCAGATCACTCAGCTAGGACTTGTCCACAAACACGTAGGCAGAGCTTTATAAACGCATTTAATTGTACACGTGTGACCTCGTATATAGATGTGGGACACTGCTGACTAAAATTAGGCTTCTGCAAGCGTTTGCAGGCTTGGGGCTTTTCGCCGTGTTTCGTTCTAAAGAAATTTGAACTAGTAGCTGCTGGTCTAACAAGAAAAGTGTCGCCGATGCTTCGGTTCTAAGTTTGCCGAGTGCAAACTATTTGGAATGGGAAGTCCTGAAATGCAGGTTTTGCTGCGTTTTGGCGTTAAACAACAACAAGAAGCAACCACCCTCCTTTAGCACTTTGCAAATGCATTTTTTTTTCCTTTTTTTTTTGGATCCGAAGACAGACCGTTTTCTTCTCTAGTGACCTCTGCCTGGGAATCGCTTTTAAGGATTCCGTGTTTTGACGTTTTGTTTGCGCAGAGCTCAGCGTTCACCTTGCTAAACGGAAACCCTATCCCCTGCTACTGCAAAACTCATGTGCTGGGTTATGTGCAAGCCCAGCCGCCGGGGGCTTGCAGGGCGGAATAGGAGTGATTGGTGATAGATACTCCCTTTCTTGTCCTGCAAAGATTTAAAAAAATAAATAAATAAATAAACAAATACACTTTTGCACGGCCAGGCACCTCGCCTCCCCCTGGGTCTCTTGGTGGCTTGCCGAAGGAAGTCATCTTCGCAGAGGTTTTCGTGAGTGATTCAATGTAAAACAGGGGTAGAAGCGTTTTCTTAGGCTGCCTCTGACTCATCTTCCCATAGCGACGGGGAGCAGTGAACTGCCGTTTAACCAGCCGGCGGAGGGGAGTGATTCCTGGGTGGTCCCTGTAACCACAGAGCGCAGAAAAGCAAAGCATTAAAATGTAACATGAGGATGAAGGGAAAGGGGCACTGAACCACTTTCTCCCAGCGTTATCTCCGAGCGGCAGATGGAGAACAGAGATATCTAGGGTGCCTGCTCATTTTTCCATGCCCTCTCCGGCCAAATCCAGTAAATAATGAAGTGTAATTTGCCAAATAGCCCTTGACTGTGTTCTTTGCTTTTGATGGTCCAGATACTTCCACTGCAGCAGGCAATTCCCTGATTTATGTGGCGGTTAGGGAGAGGAATCAGGCCCCGAGAGGCCTGGAGTCGGGGAGAGAGCTGTGCAGCGTGACTGGTGCTACCTGAGCAAAGAATCGTGCAAATCGTCACCTGAGTGGCTTGGTGACTGATGGAAAGGGAGCTGAAAATAGAGAGATTCGGCGTATCTGTTACCCCAGCGCAATAGCTGGAAGGCGCCAAGATGGAGGCAGAAAAGAGGCTTTTTTAGTTTGGAGATGGAATTGCGCTGGGGTCAGCCGCTGGCCTGGGGTTGCTTTGCAGAGGGCTCGTCCTTGCCCTGCGCGGCAGGACTCAACGTGGGCTCCTGGGAGCGTTCCTGTGCTCTGCGGGCTCAGAAGTAGCCCTTCAGCCTGCCTCTGCGACAGCGTCTGCTCACCCGGCCCCTGGATGTGCACCCCATTGCGCCCTTTGGGCTTGAGTTTGGCTGAGGAGGAGCTGGGTGGACCGTGAAGTCCGGGCAGGCGCGGACAACCTCTACTCAGTGCCTGCAGAGCTGTCCCCAGCCCTGGGCCACCGGGGCAGTAGCTCTTCTCGAAGTAGGCCCTGGCCAACGTTTTGCAGGTATAATGGGTTATTAAATCAGAGCCTATATTCACATCTGTGACGTAGAGTTACGGCAAGCAAAGGTGGCTAGGATTCCCACCAAAAAAATAAAATAAAAAGGGAATTATTTGCGTTTTGATGCCCACATCCAGACAGTCATGAGAACACCAAAAAAAGAGGATTCTTTGCATTTCGATGCCCACATCCAGACAAGTCATGCAAACACCAAAAAAAGAGGATTCTTTGCATTTCGGTGCCCACATCCAGACAGTCATGCAAACACCAAAAAAAGAGGATTCTTTGCATTTCGGTGCCCACATCCAGACAGTCATGAAAACACCGAAAAAGCACGTGCAAGTTGTCTTGTTTTCCACTGAGAACAGTTTTCATTGAAAAATGTCCAACAGGCTATAGTCACGCCAGCTCCTACGCTCAGGTGGAAGCACTTTGAGCTTTACAGTGAGACTGACAAAGTTCAGTCATTTGAGATGGTGATTTTAGGAGGGGCCTTCTCCACAAAAGACGTTTTTCAGGAATGCTTAAAATACATGAAAAAGAGCCAAACCTTTGTTCAGATTGAGGGGAATTTTTTTTTTTTAAGCGGTTTACGAAACTCTTAGGCTGCAAATGTCTACTCCCTTCCAAATAATAATTGGGGGAAAAAAAAGAAAAAAAAAGTAAAAAAAGAAAGAAAGGGAGCAAGACCTTTGCTTCTCGCCAGGCCTTGCTCCAAGGCCCCGGCGCTCGGCCTGGCCCGCGGCTCTCCCATGGGGGCGGCTGAGCGTTGTGCGGTGACTCACACCAAATCGCGGCGCTCCGCTCTGCTGGCCGCCCGTTATGTAACTCTGGGCTAGTGTGGGATTTTCCAGCTCTTTGTTTTGCCTCCCTCCTCGGATGGATTTTCTGCCCGTTCTTCATCATGCCTCATCCTGCCGTGAACTTACTTTTTCCAGGATTGCCTGGGATCCTTTTAAAATTATGTTCTCCCCTTGCTTTGGCATGGCCACCCCGGAGCGAGGGCGGTAATTCAGAGATGCTGGGCGTATGGGGCTGAGCAGGTCGATGACTGTGGTGGTCTCTGATATGACTGTCAAGTTTCCAGTAGCGTGGCCATGGTTGGCTTGGAGGGAGACCGTGCGCATCATGTAACTGGGCTCACCAGGCAAGGCCTGTCTATGTCCTCCAGCCCCAGCGTGGTGAAACACTTCAGCCCAGGCTTATTGTAAGCATATGGTCCTTTCCCCTGTGCTTAAGAAGTCTGCTCATGGGCTTGCAATTAATAGCAGGTTTAGGGCAAGAGACTCTGGGTGGGAAACTTTCAAGAGAAAAAAAAAAAGGATTGTTCTTTTTTTCCGGCAGTTAAATGGACAACGTAGTTAAGGAGTACTTCTGATGCTTGAGGAGTCGTGTTGTCTTTCCCAGGCCCGTGTCCTTATGGCCGTTTTTCTTTCCTGCTTCTTTCAGACATGGAATGTGCAGACGTGCCTTTGTTAACCCCCAGCAGCAAAGAAATGATGTCTCAGGCATTGAAGGCCACCTTCAGTGGCTTTGCAAAAGAGCAGCAGCGGCTGGGAATCCCCAAAGGTAAGGCACAGCGCCCCACTGAGCAGCCGTGGCAGATACAGAGAACGTTTCCCCCTGCCAGGATCCCCGTCTCCAAATCTGCCGCCTCTTTCATTGATTCTCCTCATGTAGTACTGCCTTGTTTCCCGGCAGCTTCAGCTGGAAAAGTCTGGACATACAGGCACAATCTTTCAGATGGTGCCTGGCTGAGATAACCTCTGCTGCATGACCGCTCTTGTCATTTTGGTGAGCTGCTCCTTTGGAGACAGCTCGGGGACCTCTATCTGAAAGGACCTCGTCATGTCCACGATACGGAGAAGCAGCTGGGATGCTTTACAAGAGGCTGATAACAGGGAGAAACCATGCAAGATGAAGAAGCGGGTGGGAGAAGGGGGTCAGAGAACGAGTGGGATTTTAAAAGCTCCGAAGCAAATCCAAAGCTCGTTCCTCATATTAAACATGTCTGCAGATAGGGCTGTTACAAGTTGTCCAAAGGCAGGGACAAAGAGAACTGGCAAAGGGGAAGGTACAGTGTTTCCCCACTTTATCCCACGCTTACTCCAAAGGACTGTCCGTCTTTAAGGGATGAAGCTGTGCAGGTGGCTTATCCACCGGTATAGCTGTAGGCTTGTTTGCGTCCTGTTTTCCTGGGAGGATGTCTTGTGGTTACTCATCAGTGGGTCTCTTCCGCAACCCCTTGGTGCAGATCCCCAGCAGTGGACGGAGACGCACGTGCGGGACTGGGTGATGTGGGCGATGAACGAGTTTAGCCTCAAGGGTGTGGATTTCCAGAAGTTCTGCATGAACGGAGCGGCCCTCTGCGCCCTGGGCAAGGAGTGCTTCCTGGAGCTAGCGCCTGACTTTGTGGGAGAGATCCTCTGGGAACACTTGGAGATCCTGCAGAAAGGTGAGTCCTGCTGTCTCCGGGGTGAATTGCTCCTGTGGTTTTGGCTAGTCTGGTTGTGGGCCTTTCCAAAGAGCTTGGCTCACAGTGCGGCTCTGCAATGAGGTGTTCGCTTTGGGCCGTGATAGCAGCAAGGGCAGCTTTGAGAGTCTCTGTCTTCCCAGTAGGACTTCAAACGGGCATCCCAACCAGTGGTGGCTAACGCAAATCCTGGCACTCCTTGAAAGAGGAAGGGTGTTTATGCTGGTCTCTGGCAGGAATACACAGCGGGCAGGGACATTTTGCCTGCCTGGAAACTCATGGTGGGATTTTCCGAAGCGTTCTTTGTCGGTTCATTCAGCTCCCGTTGTGAATTTTACTACTTCCTCCAGCGGGACAGCATCAACAAAATCCCACCCAGTTGCGATTGAAAGCTGCTTTTCTGTGGTTTCTGTCCCAAAAGGTGTAATAGCATTTAGTGAAGGGTGGCTGTGTCCCCCACAGGGAGCTGCAGTCTCTGCCAGTCCCTGCCTGCTAGCATTTGAGGGCATTCACTTTCGTTGATCTTGGGGGATGTTGATTTTAGGTGTTGATTTTTATAGTGTCTGGCTGAAGGATGCCCACGCACCGCTTGCAACCTGGGAAGGTTTCTAAAGAGCAGCTGAAAAATCTGAGACCTTTAACTGAGTCACGCACAGGAGTGGCAGCAAATCTGGGCTCCCTCTCTGGCTTGGTTTTGTGCGGAGCTCTTTGCTTTCCGGGAACATCCCTTGCACTGCATAGTGACCGTGTGTGCCTGTCACTTGGCCTGCCTTGGTGGCAGGAAGGGGAGGGGGAGCAAAGTTATACCTTCCAGGAAACCATTGACAAATGGATGTTAAATTACCGATTACTAATTTTACTGGTACCTGTGGTTTGCAGAAGGTAAACATGGTTCTTCCCAGGGCCTGTGACGGGCTGTTTTTCTGCTCCTTGTTGGAGTCTGTATCATCTGTTTGGTTCTTCTCTTTTTGCATTATTTTTATTGAGCGCTTATATCAACAGCAAAGCAAGCAGTGTAATGAAAGCAAGATGACGTGGGTCAATTTGATTTCTCCTTGCTATATGCCACGGCTTGTAACACAGCTCTGCCTGCCCGTTACTCTTCTTGTGCTCGTGCCGTAACCTGCTGGAGCGGGGTGCCTTGTGCTGCAGGCGCTTGCCAAGGCATCAGAGATCTGGGTTTGCTCCCGTTTCTGTAGTTCCCAGCCACGTTCTGCAGATCCCCCAAGACATGGAAATGAACTTGGTGCTGCTGTAAAGTTGCAAGCTGAACTTGCTAGCTGTAAAGTAAGGATCGTATTTCCTTATGTTATAGCACCCACTGACGCATGTGGGTGTTGAGATGCTGCAGTCACGTATGTGTAAGCTCTTTGACAGATAGGAGCTTTTACAAAAGAAGGTGGAAACCTTTGTGCCTGTCAGGCTCTGGACTCAAAAGTTGCAACTTTTATCTCAAAAGAGTGAAGAAGAATAAAACGGAATTTCTTTGTCTCAGCACGGTTGACCCAGCCCGGGGAACCAAGAAATCTGCGTTCTGTATCCAGTGTTACTAGTGACTTTTGTCACTTCTTGCATAAGCTACCTGAGATCTAGCTTCCATGGTGGCTGCTTAACACGTTTCACAGAGGTGCAATTTCTGTGAAGCGTTTGGAGATTAACTGAAAAGAGCTTCCAAGAAATAACAGCTTCACCCCTAGAACTAATTCCTGTCCTCTCTAAGTCATGAGACTCGTCTTGCTGGTATTACATCTCAAATCCCCAGACGAGGTCTGGGTTCTGTTGTGCTGGGTGCTGCACAAGCATAACGTGTCAAACAGTCCCTGCCACGTCTCTCGATGCACAGGATGGTCCTGTCCACTTTGCAGTCGGGGGCGCGACGCATAAAGAGATGAAGGTTTCCTCAGGCTCACGGATAAGGGTGAGGGTCCAACTCGTCACTCCCCATCTCTTCCATCCTTGCCAGCTGCCCACCAGCATCACTTGGTGTCGTGGAGGCTGGGAGTAGCTGTTAACCCCGATGTCTGGCTGTTAACCAAGAGGTTGGCTTTACCTATAGCTGTCCCACCGCTGGCGTCAGGTCATGCTGGGACAGGCTGTGACCTCAGTGTCCCTCCTATTAACATGCCTCCCTTGTGAGCTCTTTCCGAGAGAGTGACTCATGCACCACAGGCTGCTCAGGGTTTAAAAACGGCAGGAGACGGGCAACTTTTCCCTGCATGGATTTGGGTATTTTCAGGCATATTTTTTTCCAAATTTCTTCCTAAAATAGCCTCCTCAGTTACCAGCAGTCAGCAGTGCCCTCCACTTGACTGTAAGCATAGCTGAAGGTTGCTCTCTTTCTCTGTGGTCACCCACCCTGCCCCTCGGCAGACTCCGTGGGGAGAGGAAAAGCGCATTTCTCATTAGGTCTCTCTGTTTGCACAAACCCTCCTTTTGTTAGAGCATATTTTCCACCCTGCAATCCCCAGGAGAGAAGGCCAAAATTAGGCTCCTTGCGAGCGAACGTGCGTTATCTTTGGTTAGTGTCTCTTAAGCCTCAGCAGAAATAAACAGACCCCGGCGTTGTCTGGGTTTGTTTATTTATTTATTTATTTATTTATTTTTGCTACCCTCTGCAAAGAAAATAAAATCTCCCATGCCGGTATCTCTGCCCGCCTGCCGTGCGGGAACTGGAGCCCGAATGAGTAAGGTGCTAATGGAAAAAGCGGCCAGGGGAGCGACAGTGGGGCTACTAAATGGGAAGGCAAACTCAGCGCCAAGCGCCGGAGTGCCAAGGTGCGGGGAAAACGCCGTGGAAAGCGGAAAATCTGTGCTTTGATGTGCTGCTTACTCGCTCTTAGTGAATCACGCCTGTCTAGAGCTGCGTGTATACGCGTGCAGCGTTGAGTCCGTGTCAGGAGTTGGTCAATGGGCAGCGCAGCAAAGCTTGTCTGGGCGTAGGATCCTCTGCCCTCACCAGGTGTCAGGTAAAAAGCCTAAAAATAGGGGCTTTTTCAGGAAAACAACTGTCCCTGCGCGCTGGGGTTTTTCATGAGCTCATACGAGTAACCTTGATAAACAATCATCAAAAGAATGAAAGACAACAAAAGTTAAAGGAAGCAAGGAAATTATGTAACTAATATTTCAAAACCACCTGGAGCCTCTGATTGAGAAAGGGCTTGAGGGGTTTTTTGTTGTTGTTGTTTTATGCGTTTTTGTTTGTTTGCTTGGTTTTTTTTGGTTTGGTTTGCCATGTTTTGTTTGTTTGGCCAGGCCTGAAACGAGAATTCCCAAAGGAGGCCAAGTGCGTTGGGCGCTTGCTTCAGTGGGATTTCGGCACTCAACTCATTTCTCTTCCTTTGGAAGTCCCAGTTTAAACTGGAGAGGAGAATTGTAGGAAGTTCAGACCTCTCTGCGTTACTGAAAGTTTTGCGAAGCGCCCAGTGCCTACGGACATGTGACATTTGCTTCCTTTTCTCTTTGCAGAAGAGGTGAAACCATACGCAGCAAATGGAGTGAATGCAGCATATCCAGAATCCCGCTATACTTCAGACTACTTCATTAGTAAGTCCCAGTGCTTCAGGACGGCAAAGTGTCACCTAGCATAGGTTTGTCTGCATCAAGTGAGGACCGCACCACGCAGTTGTCGCCCTGTCGTGGCAGAGCTTGCAAAGCATGTGACTTGGTCTTTCCTCCTCTGTCTTCTGCTCTTCGTAGTGAAACGATCCTGGTAGCATTTATCAATGAGTTTCAGAGTTAACCTCCAGTGACAGTAAGTGTGTGTGGTACGTGCTTAGAGGGGTTGATTCAGGATATCTGCAAACTCAGAGCAAATGTCACTTTTGTCTGGTATTTTGGGCCGACGTTTTTAGAAGCCGTCCTTATGTTTCGGTGGCTGCCCTGAGAAGTCGTTACCTGACTTTGCAAGCAGTGTTTGTTTGAAGCTGTAGCTCAGCAGGTCTGGAAAGAAACCTGCTCAGCACCCCAGAATGGTGGGAAAGTTTTCAATTTGGGAACTTATTAAAAAAAATAAAAAGAGGGGGCAAAGGGAAAGGGAATCATTCTGGATTGCTAGGTGGGAACTTGGCAAGGAAAGAGATGGATGATCAGTCTGGACCCCATTGCCATTGGTTTGGAGATTTTCTGTAGGAGAGATGCATCTGAGAGCTCAGTGTGCTGTGGGAGACTTGAAGGGGAGTGAGCAACACTATGACTTTCTTCGAGCCGGCCTCGTTCGGGCTGCGTCCTGACGTTCCCGCTCTGCCGGCAGGTTATGGCATCGAGCACGCGCAGTGCGTGCCTCCCTCAGAGTTCTCCGAGCCCAGCTTCATCACCGAGTCCTACCAGACGCTCCATCCCATCAGCTCCGAAGAGCTCCTGTCCCTCAAGTACGAGAACGACTATCCCTCGGTCATCCTGCGGGACCCCGTGCAGACGGACTCCCTGCAGACGGACTACTTCACGATCAAGCAAGAAGTGGTAACGCCAGATAACATGTGCATGGGACGTGCCAGTCGAGGTAAAGTCAGGCTTCTCCCGGGGTGCTGCTTGGGTTCTTGCTGTCTCTACCCATATCAGCGTGTACAGGCGCTGCATTTCCCTCTGCAGGAGATGGTCCCTCGCGGGGACTGAGCCCAGCGGGGAGCCGCGCTACGGCACGGCTGTTTCCCAGTGTTTGTATCCCGTGGGGTTGAACCTCCCAGATAGATTCCTTGATGGCTTTGAGCCCTCCCTGCCTTTTTCTCGGGGGGAAAACATTAAGAGGGTATTTCTCTCCTCTGCTCGGCTGCCTGTTTTTACAACATCTGCAAAAATGTAACATTTCTGGCTCTCTACTTTGATGTTGAACTTGAGTGAAGTTGAAGTAGGCTCAGAAGTTACTAGGGAGGACAGGCTGCTGTGTGGTTGTATAAATCTCATTTTCCTAGGAGACCAGGCAAAAACCCACAAATCCTTCCCAAGTTCTCGTCAGGAATTATTGCCCAAGGCTCTGAAAGCTTTTACACATGATGATCTGAAGTCTTTATCCATTATCTCCATTGATTTGGATGGCTGTTTCCTTGACCTGATCATCTCTTCCATTGAACTCAAGCCCTATGCTTTGTTAGGAGACGCAGGTGTTGGGTCAGTGACAGAGCCGAATAACCCCCTGAATTCTTGGGCTACGATCCTACATCTCGAAAGAATGATAGATACATAATTCCTGTTTGAGCTGGTGGGAGTTAAACACCTAAACACTTTGGAGGATCTGAGCCCAAATGCCTTTTCAATTAATATTATTGAATTCTGAACACATGGGGCCCAGATGCCCAACTACATGGTAATTGCATTGCTTAAAGCGAGGCTGAGGATCTGACTCACGGTATCTATTCAAAGCAAAAAGTTTTAATTCGTAGCACTCAAAGCCACATCCAAAGGGGTATCATTATCTCCAGATTCCAGGTAGGGGACCCGAGGCACAGGGAGGAGATCTGACGGGCCTGCCATCGGGCCCTGAATAGAATCCAGGTGCCCTCGTTCCTAAAATTCATTATAGGAGCGTGTTGCTGTGAGCCAGGTTTGATGTTGAATGTTTAAACCCATTCATACAGCACCGAGAGCGGAGGCTGCGTTGGTTCCCCGTGCAAGCCGGAGCCCCTTTGCCGGCCTGCATCGCACGTGCAGCGCTCGGTGGAGCTCATTTTAAGCTTCTCATTCTTTTTTCCGAGCTGGGAGAGCTAATGACAGGAAAGTTGTTATTTGTATGATTCCCCCGGCTTCTGCTAGCTGAGCGTTAATATGAGAGAGGTGACGATACGGCGAGCCAAAAGGGCAGCTGTGTTATAATTTTAGGTAAGCTCCTTCTTCTGGGGTTGTTTTTCTGGCTATCTTTCATTTGTGTCCTTCCCTTTTCTTGACCTTTTCTTTCATGTAGGTGATTTCATAATAATTCTCATTGAAATGCAATGATTCAGGCCTGCTTTTGCAATTGTACCTTGAGCCTGTTCTCTCTGGCAAGCCTAAAAAGGCTCGAGGAGAGAGAAGTAAGAGACCTTAACTTTGCACTGGGGACCCAGGGCCACGAGTGTTAGCAAACACTTTAGCGCTGGTTGTGATTTAAGAAATGCAACAGGCTACGGTCTTGCTTACACGAACACTCATTTTAGCAATGTGGAAGGGCCTTTGGGTGGTATAAATCCTCCCAGAGTGATATAAAGGAGCCTTAATATAAACCAGAGTCCAGCTTATTTATATTTACATGCATTTTTACCTTCCACACCAAGTAACTGTATTAAAAGATTAATCAGCCGCAAAGTCAAACACTTCAGAAGCAGGAAGGTCAGGCTGCAGGTTTTGCAGGCAGTCCCGTTCTGCCTTTCTTTGTGCAGGCGTTAGGAGTTAGTTCTGTGGTTCCTTGGGAGTTTTTTCCCCCCTCTGCCTTATCAGCGAAGGCGTCTCTTTGGAAAACGTAGCTGCCAAACTCTTACCAAGTTTCTACTTAGGAGGTGCAAGGCGGGATTTTCAAAGGCTCACAGCTAGGTCAAGTTTAGGTGAGTTTTCAGTGAGATGACAAAAGTTGCGTCTCTTGACGCCGAGGCTGTTCCTCTGGGAGATTTTCCATTCCTTTTCTAGAGGAACTTGCGCCCCAGGACGTCTCGGGGAAGCGGTTAAGTCAGTTAAGGTGCACAAAGCAGTGTATTTTCTCGTTGCAGGATTTGGGAAGTAATTGAACTGTATTTTGTGCAATTCTCAAATAACTAAGAGAGAAAAAAAAAAAGAGTTAGAAGCACGGATATTATCGGTAGAAACATTTGAAGTTGGAACCCGTTATGAGTAAGCCAGAAAGCTTTTGAGGGGAAACGTCGGGCGCTGGACCGCGTTAAGCCTCGTGGCATCATTTTAAGGGGAATTTGGGCATCCCAGATTTGAAAGAAGTCAGTGCTGGCTCGTGCGAGCAGTTCACGTGCGTCGTCTTCGGAGGGACAGGGAGATGCCTGTAGCTCAGGCCAGGAATCGGGAGAGAGCCGGCTTCGGCCCCGCTCTGCACCCACAGTAGTTAAAGTCATTTTGCAGCAAGTGCTCTTCAAACTACAACACAACAACTATTTGGGGGAGCGTGCCAGCGTTGTTCCACGTTCCCGTTCCCCCGTGATTTACTAGCTGGGCCCAAGCCGCGGGTAGCTCTGCCAATGGAAATTTCTCCAGGAGTTCTTGCACAATCCCAGCAGCTGTTTTTAGCCCGGTTTGGGAAATTAGTGAACTTGAATGATCCTGTTACGCTCTTCGTTTGTCAGTAAAGATGTTGAGCAATCGGCAGCGTAAAGGGAGATCAGAGAGCGCAATTTCAGTTTGTTCTTGGGATCCTTTTTTAGCTCTCTGGTCATTTAAGTACAGTGGGTATGTTACGCTGTCTCTAGCGGGTGTAAATCACCATAGCACTGGTGAGGATCTGGCCTTTTGTATTCTAGTCTTTACTAAAAATACCCCAGAGAGTAGCCTTGATACAACCCAGCTGTGCTCACCTTACCAGAACTGGAAAAATAGCTGTTTGAGCTCTCAGCCTTTGGCTCTCCTCCTCCATCAAGTCAGCTGCTGTTTGGGGATTTGGGGGGGGGGGGGAAGCTGGTTGTAACATATGGCAATAAAAGGCTGTTGTATAGTTTTGTAGGAAACAGGAAAAGTGAAGGCGCTGGGTGTCCGATGGCCCTGAGTATGCCTGAGCAGCATTTACGTAGGGTTGGCAGAGGCAACTCATGGGAGACCCGTGTCTTTCTGCGGCAGGTGCTAGAGGCCAAATGGGCTGCCCTAGAGCGCACTAGAGGCCCGTGTTAAGGCACCTGAACTGAGCCATGGCTATCTGGCTAAAATGGATTATGTCTCGAAGCAGAGGACAGTTTCCAGTCAGCCTCAGGCAGCTGTCTTGGGTGGACAGTCAGGACTCCTGGCTTTTTCTCCTGGCTCTATCTGCCTTGCTCTGCAACGGTGACTTCTCCAGGGCTCGGCTAGCCCTGCTCTAAATTATGAAGGCAGTCCAAGTATCCCAGCTTTAGGACTTAATTTTGAGTTTGCGCGGAGGTGAAGCGTAGCGGGACGGCAACGTTTGCCTGGCTGCGGGCCGCCTGCGTGGCGGGCGGGCGAAGCGTCCTTCTCATGGCCGCGCCGCGTTGCAGCGTCCCCCTGCCGGCGCCAGGCGCGTCTCACGTGCCCCTTCCTTCTCGCCAGGTAAACTGGGCGGCCAGGACTCCTTTGAGAGCATAGAGAGCTACGACAGCTGCGACCGCCTGACGCAGTCCTGGAGCAGCCAGTCCTCCTTCCAGAGCCTTCAGCGCGTCCCCTCCTACGACAGCTTTGACTCGGAGGACTACCCCGCCGCCTTGCCCAACCACAAGCCCAAGGGCACCTTCAAGGACTATGTTCGAGATCGGACCGATATGAACAAAGACAAGCCTGTCATTCCTGCTGCTGCCCTTGCTGGCTACACAGGTAGGGTCACGCTCCGCATGAAACAGCTTCTCTGCTGAGCGTCTTGGGTGGTGCCGGCAGCCCTTGAGGGCTGTAAGCTCCTGGGGAGGTGCGGTGAGGGTAGCATCCATGTTCACACCTCCTTCTGCAGAGCCTCCACGGTCTCTGGGTTGCCCCGGGTTGGCATCGCCAGTCCAAAAGTCAACGAGTGAGGGCTTTTGGGGTGCTCCTGGCCCTGGGATGAGCCACGGGCATATGGGTCTAGCGCAGGCACGCCTGTGAGCGCTCAGCTGTGTGTTTTCTTCAAGCGTGGGCACCCCGAAACTCGTGGAGGATCTAGGATCTGGCAGAGTGCAGGATTTTAGGCTCATCTCGTCAGCCACTTATATGAGATCTCCAGCTGATCTGGTGCCTTTTGCTGATGGCTCTCCCCTGTTGCTAATGCCTTGCGTTTTCACTTATACCTGGATGCCTCCCAGTTGAGCCTCGTAGGGACTGACGTCTGCTTTGTGTTGCTGAGAGCGCAAGGTACTGGAGAGCCCTCACTTCCCTCTCCACTACTTTTATGCAACTTTGCTGGCCGCTTGCTTGCGGTCTCTGATCTCAGGCGGGAGCAGCTGCATTTCCAGCATTGCTGCGTGTGATGCAAAATGATCTCATCCCCTTTTGGCTCGGAGGAAGCACCTTGTTTTGCTCTTTGCAGTTGTGTGAGGCAAGGGTGGGACAGTGCCAAAGCTGACCCGAACATTTTCCATCGCCTGCAACGGGGAGAGATGAGAAGGTGTGAGGCCGTGGAGACTCCAGCTCTTTATATGACAGCTCTCAGCCCTTCAGCAAGCTGGCTGTCTCCTGTCTCCCCGGAGAGAGACCTGGTGCAGCGGAGCTTCAAGCTAGTGCTGGGAGGATGCTTTCCCGTTCCTCTGTGCCCGTGTCTGTTCCCCGCACTATAGGTAAAATTTGCAGGGCAGCCTCCTGCCAGTCCCCCTTCTCTTGTAAATGCTGATCCCTCCTGACCTGCTTGGTAGCAGGGTTGTGGCCCGGAGGAGCCAAGTGGTGGAAATAGTTTGTGCAGATAAAGATCATCAAAAGGTTCAGAGCAGATCCTGAGGTGTGACTGTCCCTGAAATCTCCTCCCACGCTCGGCTCATCTTCGGGCTGATAACTGTTTTTTTTTTTTTTTTTTTTTTGTCAGGGGGAGATGCAGAGGGGAGGAGAGGTGGAGAGATAATTTTAGGAGCTACGTGTAAAAAAGGAAGTGGTTTGTTACTATAGCTGTAGTTAGAAAGACGGCTCAGCCGGGCCTGCTGAATGAGACTGTTTCAACTAGGCCTATGCAAAATAAAAGAGTGCTCTGCCATTCCGGGATGGTTCTTGGCCGGAGGATGTGGCAAAGAGAGGCATGAGCGGTAGGAGGGGCTGTGCCCCGGGACACACCGTTGCTCCACCGTTTGACGGAAGTTGATGTTCCTAAGAAAAGAGACCCGCGAGCACTAGTTACACTTTTTCTTCCTCTTTTCTCCTGATAACGCCTTTCACTGAGGCCTGCGAAAGTGTTTTGGGTACCCGGCGCCTGGGCAGGAGCGTTGCTCGCCTTTTAGCGGGTAGGGGAACTGAGGCACGGAGGCACCGGCAAAACTGGGGGCTTTATTTTCAGAGCTGGGTCGCTGGACGATGCGCTCCGCTTTTGCTCCACCTCATTAAAAAGAACAGCCCCCCTATGGAGAGGCAGCGTTCCCGGCTGCCTCCGCGAGCGCGGAGCCGAAGTCAGTGGCTGGACCCTGGGGCTTTGCCAAGGAGCATTATCACCCCAAAGAGTGTCCTTGGACTCCTGCCACCAGGAAAGTGAGACTTCAGTTAATGCCGTGCCAGAGCACAGCTCCAAGCGCTTTGCGCTGCATAACATTTTCCCTTGCCTCATTGCAAGCCCCATTTGGAGCTGGGAAGATATCCCTTGGCCCAAGTATTTCTGAGTGATCAATATTTGGGAGCGCCTTATTTTTTTCATTGGAGGCTTCCAGAATCACCGACCACTGGGAAATCCTTGGGCTGGAGTGACGCTTGCTCGCTCGGTACTGAAACAGCCACAGCCTGCGCTGACCTTTGGGAAAGATCTTTGAACAGATGAGCTCTGCAGACGTTTGACTCCAGAGATGTCATCTGCCCGTTTTTAAAGCCTACTGGCTGGTCAGCACCTTGTATTTTCTGCTGCTACCCCTGCCTGTGCCAAGGGAGCGCAGGACGGGAGCAAAGTGAAGCCAGGTTGCTGTGAAAACAGGTAACAGTGAGAGCGAGGGATAACACGATAGAAACCATAGGAGAACTGGGCCCCCTCAGCACGGCTTTGGATTAGGGTCGTTCTGCAAAAGATATCCAGAATGGCTGGGGGAGAAGTGCTGGACCTCTCTCTCGGTGCAGCTGAGCGAGGGGCGTGAGGACTCTCGGGCAGAGCTCCTTGGTTCTTCACTTTGCTTTTACTTTGCTCAGGGGAGGAAGTGCTGTCTACTGGCTAGAGCAGAGGAACTACAAGTCTAGTCTGTGTTTCCAGCTCTGGTGAGGAGGTGGAGCCTAGTGAGTAGACCAGGGGATTACCAGCACTGGGTCCCAAAGCAGCCAGGACCCCTGGTTTCCATTCTTCACCCAGGTGAGGGCATGTCCAACCCCAGGCATCTGGTCACCAACCGGTGGAGCACCCAACAGATAACCCGAGGTGCCTCAGTGTGCCATTTTAGGATGTGCAGAGCAGAGGTGGAAGAGCGAAGCCTTGGACGGTCACGG
Organism: Struthio camelus; assembly: GCF_040807025.1. NCBI lineage: Eukaryota > Metazoa > Chordata > Aves > Struthioniformes > Struthionidae > Struthio > Struthio camelus. Next base: position 7,885,235 of record NC_090963.1, read on the forward strand.
CATCCTTTTTCTCCAGGGCTCTCTGTGTTGGCTTTAGGAGCTTGACAACATTGTTCAGGTTTTGTTACCGAGGGCCTGTTTTGCTGGTGGCCCTGGGAGGTGGCACTGTGCTTTATCACAGCCGTGGCAGAGCTCTGATGGTATCTGCCCTAGGAGGCGCATGCTTTGGTGAGAAGGTGCATTTTGGCGGAAGCTCCAGTTGTGTTTGATGTGTTCTTCACCCAGCTCGCGAGCAGCTTTTCAAAGCTGCGTTATCTGCCCCCACATCTTGACCTAATTTAACAAGTTGCCATGGTTGCTCAGATAGAGGTTGATGCAATTTTCTTATCTATTTTGAAGGAGAAATGTAACTGCTCAGGAGTTGGTGAACTTCAGTTTCCATAGCCGCGGGGACCCGCAGGAAGGGCGGTCTCTGGACACCTCTGGTTTTGGGACCAGTTTGAATCTTACGTTAAGCAAGATTTTGCAGTTTTGAAGTGACCTAGGGAACGGAGACAGAGCGCATCTATTAAAATTAGGCAAGTGGTACGTTGGGATGCGTCTGCTCTGCAGGCAGATGTGCTAAAGCTCACGCTGGCTTACTTGAGCTAGTTTCAAACTCCCTTGTTCATGCAGCAGTGTGGTGTTTGGTGTGGGCGGGTGGCTGGTGCTAGGTGCCATGCTGTCACAGACACCTAACACGCAGACCCAGATACCTCAGCCCTGGAGCCCAGCTGGCTTAAACAGCTCAGCGTTGCCTCTGTGCCACCTGCAGTCCTGCCTTTGACTGTGTCAGAGCTGGATCCTGCAAGCTGCTGGCTCCTACAGGTGCCCCAACCACCCGCATCCTTTGTGATACTCCACGTTGCGCAGATAAACGCTGACAGCCTGGGGCAGAGAAGTGTCCTGCCCGTAGAGAGGGCAGGTCGACCGCACTGCTCTTTGTCCTTTCTGCCCTATTTTTATTTTTCCACCGCTCTGACCTACTTCTGCTGCTGTCCTCCTAGTCATGCAGGTCCAGAGGAGGTTCAAATCCTCCCTCTGGCCCTGTGGTTGTTTGCAGTTGCCACGCTGGGCTGAATTGTTTTCAGCTTTTCTTGAGCACCCCGAGGCACTTGCGTGGGTTTATAGGCGAGCTGTGGTGTTTGTTTGCTCTGCGGCGTGTAGGACCTCAACATCTTCTGTGCAGGCTGGGGCTTTCCATCTCGCAGCGTTATCTGCATCGCCGCAATACCTAGAACCCCGGCGGCGGGGCTGGTGTGCCGAGCTGCTGCTCTAAAGAGCTGAATAGACGGAGCAGAGCAGAGGTAAGAGGGACAAGAGAGACAAAGTGGCTTGCAAGCGGATCTGCCACCGCTCGGGGAACCGAACCGTGACCTCCTCTCTGCAGGGCCGATATTGCAGTTGGAGTGCTGTCCTTTGGTCTGGGCCTGGTTAAAAAGTTACTGATGCCTTTATAGGCGAGCCCGGCACCTAAAGGGTTAATGCCCCCCCCCCCAGCTAGTGTCACACATGACCTGAATGTCTCTCTTAGCGACAGATTGATGTTATCTTCATTATCATGCTGCCCTTAAAGAAGACAGAAAGTAGCACAGGGAATAGCTGACCTCTCCGAGCATCTCGCCTGAGCACCCAAAAGTGTTTCAGCGTAGCAAAGGGTTTTGCCCAAGCCAGGTCCAGCCCTGAGCCTTGCTACCAACCTCCCCGGTACCATGCAGATGACTCCCAAATGCGCCTGATGAGCCCGTTGCCCCCCACCAGATCGTCCCAGCCTACGGTGCACCCCTTTGACGAGCCCCTGTTTCTGCGCGATGCTTATCTGTGGCACAAAAGTGAAAGCGTGCAGCTGCCGTTTCGCAAGAAAGTAAAGTCAGCGCCAAAGAAAGGGTCTCTTGAGAGAGCTCGTGTGCTTCTTCCCCTCTTCTCGTTGCCTACGCTGCTGGCCTGAAGCTTCCAGGCAGCGAGCTCCCCAGGTGTGCTGTGGGGAAGGAAGCGCGCTGTCTGTCACCGGCACCCGAAAGCCTGCTAGCAGCAGTGTTCCCAGCTCCTCTCCTGTCACGCTCTGGAGGCTCGGGGGTCCTTGACCTCCAGAACCTGTGCAGTTGCTTTCCTAGAAACATCAGGCCTGCGCCCTGCTCTCCGAGGTGGAGAAGCTTGCCGGAGGTGACTCTGAGCTGCCTGGCGTATGGGCGTCCGCAGGCTCTTGTGTCTTGGTCAGGGGAATTCAGAGATGCAGTCAGCTGCCCCAACGGTGCGAAGAAACATAGCAGCACCTCCAGAACGTGTGACATGCAGGTGATGGTGTCAGCTCACTGGTTCGGGGTCATAAGCTTTACCTGCCCTTGCAGGGTGACTACTCAGCGGTTTCCCCTGCCCGCTTTCTGCCTCCAGTGCTGAGAGCCCCTCGGCTCTACAAGCGAAGCGGCGCTTTTCTTATCGCAAGGTGGGAGGCTCGAGGGTGGGGCTCAGGGCTGCTTCAGTGGCTCACGGTCCACCTGCCAGACATGTGCAAATGACAGTGAAATCAGCCCCACGCAACGCTGCCCAACCGTGACTGCAGCTCAGCTCTTACAAGAGCTGCTGCAGCCGCCGGAGCAGGTTCTCTGCAGCCCGGCGTTGCTGCCGAAGCGGCAAGTGCTGCTTGGTCCTTCTTCGAGCGATGAATCAGACCCTCGCGTGGCAGCTCCCGTGAGCCTTGCTGTGCTGGGGCTGAACTGTGCCTGCAGGATCACCTTCATGAAGGAGGTGGAAAGTTCCCAAGGACCCTTTTGCTCTACCAGATGCCACATGAACGAGAGCAGTCTTCCCAGCACATCCTTGCAACAGGGGAGATGTGTAAGAAAAGCTAAACTGGCACAGAGTGGCCCATCTGGCTGCCATCCTGTCTGTAACCATGGCCAAAAGCAGGTGGCACGCTAAGGAAGGGTGCTTTCTGGGTCCTTTGAGGACACTTTCTTCATGTCTGCTCTTCAAAGACACTTTGATCCAAGCTTCACTGCTGTCCTCCCTACCCGTGCAACCTGGCACCTCTCTACAGCGTGACTAACTCAGCCAGTCTCAGCAAGAGATGAGGAGAAGGCAAGAGGGGTTGGTGTGACAAAGAAGCGATGAAGTTGAGCTACACCTTCCCTGTTCCCCGTGCTCGCCCGGTGTGGCCAAGGCTCCTGCTGAACCTCCACCGCTGCAGTGCTGTCGAAGGGGGGCTTGGGCACGTGACAGAGGCAGAGGCTGTTTTGGAGATGTTGCTATGCCCAATTGTTTTGTTTGGTTGGAACCACAAACCACATAGTGAAAAGACTAGGTGCGCCACGCTCGGGTTTTTTGTAGTTTTTTTTTCTGTTTTTCTTCTTTCAAACGGAGGCCGTTGGGAGGGGTGGGGGTGTCAAGCCAGCTCAAGGGGGGGTGGGGGGGGATGACGTGTTTGGTGCCGGGCCTTCCCAAGCACAATGCAGGCGCCTATCTGCACATGCTGGGTGGTACCAACGTCACTGCTAGTGAAAGTGGCCAGCGTGGGTGTGTTGCACCAGGGTGAAAAAGGGCTTGAAGGAGGGCCAGGTAGCGTGGTGTGGTGCCCTGTGGCAGCCCCCCTTGCTGCAAGGTGTCTCTGCTCGGGGACCGGTGGCAGGCAAACAAATGCAAGGCTGCATTTTCTTCCAGCTCAGACCTACCTGACCTGCCCTACCTATTTTGTCCTCTTGGTCTCATTTGTTCCCTGCCCGCTCCCCGCCAACCCTTTAGGACACCAGAAGTTCCTCCTTATTAGTGAGGCTCCTATAAAGCCTTATAAAAATGAGGCGCCGCCCCGAATCGCGGCAGCGCATCCCGTCGTGGCCAACGCTTCTGTGTCACCGGGGTTTTGGAGTCACTTCTGACGGGGCTGACAGCGGGTGGGCAAGGTGCTTCTCCAGGCCTGAATTTTAAGCTGGAGAGTCACAAACGCCACATTCATTTGACTCCGTGGGGAACGTTTAGCTTGGCAGAGCTGACTTGCCCAGCCTCGGTTTCGGTTTAAAAGCTGAGGCTTGCAAAGCACTTCTTGCAAAGAGGCCGGAGGAATTTTGCAGAGTGTGTAGTTTGGTTTCCAGTCCCTCCGCAGCCCGGGGCGGGGTAAGGAGGTGGTACAGCATCTCCTAGGGCGGTATAGTGCCTTAGATTGTGGCCAGGCGCTTCTCCGGGAGGACTGAGCAGGTTCCGTAAGGGAGGACTAGGTGAGCATGGGGTGGTTTGCGCCAAACTCGGTGGCCTGCAGAAACCCCTGGTGCAATGCCCGCCGAGGAGCGTGCAGGCTCGCTCCCGCGCGGCGGCTTCGCTCGGACAGGGTTCCCACTGTGGCCCGCCTAGCCGTAATCAGGCTTAAGAGGCATATTTTCCCCGTGACGCCGGAGCATTCCTGCAGGGTGACGCTGCCCAGCGGGCCCCGCTGAAGGACCCTCTTCAGTGGCTCCGAGGCGAGACAGGGACCCCTTTGTGAGGCCCGTTTCGCCGGCCGGCCCCTCCGGCGGGCGCTATTCTTAGCAGCCTCCCGCGCTGTGCCGGAGGTCGCGGCGGGGCGGCCGGCCGCCTTCTCAGTCCTCGCCTTGTCTCCTGCGAGCGCGCGGGGACAGGGCCGGCGGGGGCTGCCGCCCGGCCCGGCCCGGGCTCTGGGAAGCCCCTGGATACATAAGTTGGGACCGGCGCCATAAAGGGCGGCTTGTGCCCTTGCTCCCGACGCCGGCGGCTGCAAATGCCGATACCCAGGCGTGGTGGGGTGGCCCGAGAGGGTCACGCTGCAGCCCGGGAGGGTGCGGGGAGAGGCTTTCCGTGGGCTCCCGTTCGCTTCCGTCCGCTGAGGACCTGGTGGGGATTGTAGGAAGAAACGGAAGGGAGAGCCGGCGTCTCGTTTCGAAGGCAGCTACCGACACCAGGAAGGAAGCCTTTTCCAGATGAGGTTGGAGTTAACCCCGTTGGTAAAGAAAACGCTGGCGGCCGTTGTTTCTGAAGGTAGCAAAGACAGGAGATCGTGGGCTGACCTACAGCAGCCTGGCTACGCTGACTTTGGTGGAGCTGGTGGGACTGCGCGTGTTTACACCGAGATGTGATGTGGACCAGGCGCCTCGGTGGGGAATTCCAGCCTCGGTCCGGGGATGAGTGGAAGGGATGAGACAGAAGTGGTGGAAAAACAGGCTCAGCTCCCAGGTGGCAGTTCAGAGCCCACAGACGGGCCCAGAAACGTTGTGGTTGCCCCCACAGCTTCGGAGATGCGATGTGAACGCTGAGGACCACTAGGTGGGTGGACTCCTCTGTGCGAGCAGAGGGCTTGGGTGGCAGAGAAACGCTCTTTTAAGCAATGCAAAAGAAACTCGTGGCTGAAGATATCTCTCCCAGCACTGATCACAGCTGTGCTGGCCAGACTAGACCAAGCATGGATCCCCTCCGCTTGCCCCCAGTGCCCCTGCCCCAACCATTTGGGCTTCTTTCAACCGCCGGAGAGGTGGAGCGGCTCCTGTGGTCTCCGCAGAGGTGCTCTCAGGCGCGCAGGCTCGGGCATGTGCAGGGGTTGGTTCCTGCCATCTTGTGCAGCGCCTGTCTCGCTGACGTTTCGGAGTCATGCCCCAGCAGCAGCCCATCTGCAGGGCCTCCGCTGCCTTCCCCGCTAGCAGGGTGTGTGTTTATAGGAGCCGAAACATGCTCATGAGCTCTGCAGTAAACACATTCTTGACATAATTACTTGTCCAACGCGGAGGAATTTGGGGTTTTACGCGAGGCCCACAGGCGGCTAGGAATAGACCTCGGGAATCCCTGTTCCAAGGCACAAGCCACCGAATGACACTGCTTCCTCCCAAGTCCTGAAACACCCGGCCGAACGGCGCTCCGCGCAGTGGCAGCAGCCTGCCACCTTTTCAAAGAGAGGGTGATAAATTGCTGGGTTTCCCGACACCTCTCCATGCCAGCTGGCAGCCAAGCACGCGAGCACAAAGCGTTGAACTGCCCCGGCCACTTGGCTCGGGGTGAAGGACGCTTTTCTCAGCAAGCCTTTGAAACCCTGCAAGCCTCCAGCAAAGCTGGGGTGGCCTGGGGATGTTCTGAGGGCCAAACCTGGCTCCCAGACCATAAATTTCCATCCGTTTGACTTTGGGGAGGGAGTAGGAAAAAAAAAAATCCTTGTTCTTTTGGCTAGGAAGGAGGGAAATCAATGAGAGGTGACAATTGTGGTCTTGCTTCAATCTTGTGGCCTAGAGCTGTTTCTCTGTTAGCCTGACTTGGGCGCTGGCCGCTCTGCTGCCCATAGGGGATGGGTGTAAAGCCGGACGGGACGGGGAGAAATCGGTGCCCTGTGTAAACGCACCCGCGACCCCTTTTTGGAGGCCTCAGGAGGCTGAAGGAGCCTTTTACCTCCGGCACCCGCAAGGTTTCCCTGCATTTAAAGCTCCTCGCTATTGCGATGAATAGGTCTAAACTTTGCCGGCGGCGCGGTGGCGTTGCGGGTCAGGGGTTGGGGTTCTGCCGTGCCGAACGCGATGCGGACGCGGGCGCGAGAGGCCGGCGGACCGACAGGGATCGCTTGCGTCCCGTGGCTTGGCCGAGGACCCCGGGCCCAAGATGCTCTGGAGCGGTTCCTCGGGGGTAGCCGGCGTTAGGCTGCTCGGGGAGGGCTGGACGGGGCGCAGGGGTTCCCGGGGCCGGCACGGCTCTGCCTGAGCCAGCGCTCTCATTTCCAGCTTCCCTGCAGCTTGCCCAGCGTGGACTTCTTCTAAACAGTGGGGGAAAGAGGGAACACCCCTCTCTTCCCTCCGTGGGCTGTCCCTCAGCCACGGATCTGGCAGCCTTCCTTGTCATTTATGGAAATACGCTGTTCTCCATCCCTTTTCCTGCGTCAATAACTCTTTTCCCTACTTGACGCTCGTACTCATCGCTGTCAGCAGGCGGCTTTGCCCCTGCTGTCTAATCCAGGCTGTACAGTTCTTGTCATGGGAAATCATTTCCTCTGACCTCTGGCTCTGATTATTATTATTTTTATTGTTGTTGTTGCATTTGTTATTACCGATATTTTCTAAGCTCCATTTAAATATGTCAAAACCTTTCCCGAAAGCTGTTGCCCAGAGCTGAGCACAATGTTTCGGGCGCGGCCACATTTGAAAGTTGCTCATCAAAGAGGTTTTGGCTTGAGGGCTTCTCTTTTAGCTTTGATTGGGACACCAGTGCAAGGAAGCGATAAGTATTTTGAAATCGCTCAGTGTAGAGCGTTAACCTAGCCAAAACCAGGCTGCAAAGCCACAGTCCCTCAAGGTAGTGCTCCGGGTACCGTGCATGAGCCGTGCTTAAATGTGCAGGGCTCCGGACCTCGAGGCAAGACACAAAGTCAATGGAGTTGTGTTTTGAAATTACCTCTTCAGCTGGTGGTTTTGATGCTAGAGCCTGGCTCCTATGGCTCTGAATGACCCTGGGTTGTGTTGGGTGGGGTTAGGGCAATCAGTGTCCTTGGGAGGCTTTGGACCGCAGCACATTTGGAGGTGTTTCTTAGCACGCTTGACAAATTGCTGTTGGCCAAAATGTTGACCCGTGTGAAATATGGAGGCCACAGCATTGTAAAGAGAGGCTGGTCATGACTTGAATGTACGTGGCAAGGGAGGCTTCACACCGGCTCTTGGCTCTCTGGCTGGATTCAGAGAACCAGCAGCCGCAGGGAATTTGCTTATGGCCCGCTAAGGACTGGTTGGCCTGTGCCAGCTCTTCTGTCATGCAAAAGCGCGCTTAGGGTGGAGGAACTGCTCTACCGGAGAGCTGGGGCTTGCTGGATTCCCCAGCCAGAAGGTGCGTTTAAAGAGAGTGATGGAAAGGTCTGCCAGTCCTGAGCTAGGAGACCTCCCTCCCGCCCAGCACGCGAGGCTGTCAGCCTGCCAAACTAGCCAGCCCCTGCCTTGCTGCACTCCGGCAACCCGCTGATCCCGGTGAGCTGATGTAGTCCGTTCCTGCAGCAACATGCCCTGGAAAGCGGCCAAATAATTTTCATACCTGGGTCCCCTTTATCTCAGTAAACAGTCACGGAGCAAAGAGTCAAGGTCGGGAAGCAGGAGTGTGCTGGAGTTCATGCGATGGCCAGGAGCTTTTTGGCACGTAGGAAATGGTGGTGCTCCTGTGCCAAAACAATGACTCCTCACTGTTTGGATGCCAGAAAAATAATCCTATTTATGTAACTCTGAGCGAAGCATTCCAGTGCATGAATATTCAGCTCTTACTGCAAATAGGAAGCTCTTTTACCTGCAGGATTTAACTCTCAAGCTGTCATCTCAGCCCAGATCTTGCCCTTTGGCCGCTGATGATTTTTTTGATAGTGGAAGGGCTTTTATTTTTGTCTTGTTTTCAGTGAGCACCATTTGTTCTTATAAAGACTGACTGATGGAGCCCCTTGGGTTAGCCACGGAGGAAATCTGAAACCCCAGGTTTCCAGCGCAAGGCAGATGAAAGGGTGGCAGACCTTCTTGCACCAGGGACGTGGCAGAGCTGCCGGCAAAACTCAGCGTTAATGAATGCATGTCTTTTTTGCGTATGAATTTTTTCCCCTGCGAGAGCCTGGGTTGGGCCAGAGGGGGCCATTCCTTTCCTGGCGTTAATGTCTTCTGTCTCCTTTGCATTTCTAGGCAGCGGACCCATCCAACTGTGGCAATTCCTGCTGGAACTGCTCACCGACAAGTCTTGTCAATCCTTCATCAGCTGGACGGGCGATGGCTGGGAATTCAAGCTTTCCGACCCGGATGAGGTAGAGTGCCCTAGCATTAAACGCGCAGCCCAAACGCTGCTGAGATACTTGTGTGGCCAACCCTCCTGCCCTCCCTTCGTGGCTGCGATTTGGCCAGTCACATCATTGTTGTCCTGTCTACGTGTAGAGGAAAACAATGATTTAGAGCCTAACTGAGCTCTCGTTAAAGAGCAGCTATTAATTGGGCTGCAGTGATACCTAGGAGGCATGATCCAGGCGCAAAGTCGAAGGGGAGCAGATGAAATAGCGTAAGAGGCGGCGTCGTGCCAGCGCTCTTCGCAGAGGCGCAAGATGTTTGCAGACAAGAGGTGGGGCTTCCCACGCATGTCCCATCCGCTCCCTTCCCTGCCCTCCACATCCTCGCGGAGGAGTCCTCCCCGCTCTTCCCGAGGGCAGGTCCTGCCGCTGAGCGGAGGTTAGACGTGCTAAGCTTTAGCGCTCGCGGCCCGAATCCATCCGGAGGACGAATGCTTTCCCGGCGCGCGCGGCCTCGCTTGACTCTTCCCCACCCCTCTCGCAGGTGGCCAGGCGGTGGGGCAAGAGGAAAAACAAGCCCAAGATGAACTACGAGAAGCTGAGCCGCGGCCTGCGCTACTACTACGACAAGAACATCATCCACAAGACGGCCGGCAAGCGCTACGTCTACCGTTTCGTCTGCGACCTGCAGAGCCTGCTGGGCTACACGCCCGAGGAGCTCCACGCCATGCTGGACGTCAAGCCGGACGCCGACGAGTGAAGCCGGCCGGCCGTCGCCTTGCGTCCTTCTGCAGAGTCGACGGGACACTTTTTTTTTTTTTTTTTTTAAAAACCTGTTTTTTTGTTTGTTTGTTTGTTCATTTTTGTTATTATTTTTTTAAAGAGCAACTCAGATTCGATGCTTTGAGGATGTTGGCAGAGAGGGTGGCGGAAGAGTCAAAACCTTTTTTGCCTGAAACCAAAAAAAAATTTGGTTCGGAGAGAGTTTTTTTTTTTTTTTTTTCTGGAAAGCTCCAAGACAGGCTTTTTTTGGGATGAAATTCTGAGCTTTAAGGAAGCCAGAAAAACATAGCTCACTTTAAAAAACAAACCAACCAAACCCCCAAACCCTCCCCATCCCTTGCTGTTTAGAACAAGCGTTAACCAACGGATCCCTTCGGTTACTGTGTTCGTAGCACAACAGACAGTTCAGGAAGTGACAATATTCCTAGGGATTTGAGGAGTTTAAACTTTTTTGGGGAGGGGGGCGGGATAGGGAAAACAAAAGTGGGTGAAACTTCCTGTTTTGGGGAGGGACAATAGAGAAGAAGAAGAAGAACCGTTTGTGGTTCTTGTTACGTTGCCTTTCTGTCTGTGCTCGTCTTTTCTACAGGAGACAGATTTTTTGCTAGGAGGGATCAAGACTTCTTTTTTTTCTTAAAAAAAAAAAAAAGTTAAAATTTTATTTTATTGAATTTTGTGCCAGTATTTTTTTTGTTTTTTTTTTTTTAAATAGTCTTAAGCTCTAAGATGGTCTCAGTATTGCAATATTGTGCGTGTTCGTTTCTGTTATGCCGGCAGAGAGTTTTATCGCAGTGAGGGGGAAAGGAAAAAAAAAAAAAAATCGGTTTATATAGACCCCACTGGAGAAGTGTCGCGCTGTGACTCATGATCTCCGAATCGTATGTGAAGGAAAATTTAATTCCTAACCGGCTACTAGTGCTGCTGGCTGGGTGTGCCGCCCTCGCTTGGAGTCCCGGATGCTTTGCTCTGTCATTTGCTGATAAAGCTGGTTGAAATTTCTGAAAGTGCTTTTTTTTGTTGTTGTTGTTGTTAAAAATAGGTCCTTTTTTTTTTTCTTCCTTTTTTTTTTGGGGGGGGGGAGGTGGACAGCTGCGTTTTGTGCCCGAAACGCCTTTCCCGAAACGCGTCAGCGCGCGCGCGCTGCAAACGTCCTTCGCGTTTTCCAAATAGGATTTTTTTTTTCTCCCCCCGCCCCCCGAGGAGCGTTTTGGTGCTTGGAAGAACTTTTTTTTGGGGGGGTGGAGGGGGGGAAGGAAGGGGGAGAAAAAAGGGAGAAATTTCCCTATTTTCAACCCGGTAAATGCAAAATAAGTCGATTGCAGGGGGGAGAAAAAAAAAAAATCAGGAAAACCATTGAAAAGCTGCAAGTAAGCCGAGAAGCGTTCGGGGAAACGCTTTTTCCTCCCCGTTTTGAGCAGCTCAGTCTTCACCGCCGTACGCCCGAAGCAGCCGGGGGGGGACGGGACGGGGCGCTCAGCGAGCAGGAGGATCGGGCGGTTAAATACCCGGGTTAAAAACCCCAAGGCGTGGGAGCGCGAGGCGGGGGGGGGCGAAGCGGTGGGAGCCGACGGCGCTTGTAGCTCGGGGCAGCTGGGCTGCTCGCTGCCGGGGCTGGGGGGCTTGCACGTAACGCCGCCGGGTTTAGGAGGCGGCGGGCAGGGAAAGGCCAGGACGGTGGAAGGAAGCGGCGGGTGCCGTGTCGCCCGGGCCCGGCCAGCGCTGGCGCCCTGGTACCCCGGCTGGCGGACGGGAGAAGCCACGGGCAGAGGAGGGGTAGCGTGGCGATTTCGGGTAGCATCACGGTTTGCCCCGTTCCTCGCCCGAGTGCCATCCCCGACGGCGGCGGGGAGCGGGGGGGGGGGGCCGCGCGCTCTTTATACACTGGAGATTCGCCGCCGTGCTTTGCTCGTGCTTTCGCCGCTTGCTTTTTTTTGGGGGGGGGTGGGGGGGGCTTTTTCCACCTTTTTTTTTCCCACGGCGCCCGTTGACTTCGGCACCCCAACGCCGCCAGCGGCCGCCCGCACCGGCTGTCGCGTGGCCCGCGAGCGCCGACGGGCGCCCGTGGGCGCCGGCTGCCTTCTCGGCGCGGGCTGCGGCGTCGCCCTCGGCGGATGCTGGCGGGCGCCGGGGACGGGGACGGGGGGGCGAGTTTTGGCGTGAGCGGCGCCGTAGGGGCCCGGTGGCTCTCGCAGGAGGGAGGACCGCGGCGCCTTCCCAGGCGCTCGGCAGCCACCGGCGGCGAGGGCGGCACTCGGCAGAAGCAGCAAAGCAGGGCCAAAAAAACCAAAAAAAAAAACCCCAACCCCCCCCCCCCCCCCAAAAAAAAAACGCTTAAAACTCTCTGCAGATTTCGCTTTCTCATCTATTCCCCAGGCCGCATCCGCTCCGAGAACGGGTCCCGGCGGGCGCCTCCGAGTTTGGATGCCGCGGGAAACCCGTCGGCCGTCGGTCCCGCGCGCCTGCCCACGGGGTTCGGTGGGGTCTGTGTTTAAACGTCGGTCGAGCCGTCGGCTACGTTTCCAAAGAGGTTTAAAGAAATGATAAATCTATGTATACGTATACGTTATAACAGAATATCTCCAGGAATTAACTGCCTCAGTTTAAAAAAAAAAAAAAAAAGGGGGGGGAAAAAAAAAAGAATTGAATGACATGTCTTTTTGTTCTGTTGTGTTTTTACACATGGGGTTCCTTTCTTTTCTTTTTTTTTTTCCAAAAAAAAAAAAAAGCTGATAAACCTAGTAGAAGAAGAAGGAAAAAAAAAGAGATTGTTATATTGTGCTGTTCGACTATTTTCCAACTTGTATTTTCATATAATTTATATTTTTTAAAAGTGGAAAAAAAATTTAAAAGCAAGATTTAAAAAAAAAAAATGGAAAAAGCAGGTGCTTTTTAAAAAAAAAAAACTGAGCTGAGGTAGCTTAGAGATGTAGCGATGTGTGTGTGTGTCCGTGTGTTGTGTATTTTTTTTGTTTTTTTTTGTTTTTTTAAAGGATACAAAAACAACAAAGTCCCTCCTACGTCGAATTCTTAAAGGAGGAGGGGATTGGTTTTGTTTTAATTGCTGATGCTGGCACATCATTTTGCTGGAGAGTTTTTTATATACTGTAGCCTTATTTCATATCGTATTTTAAACCATGTGAAATTAAAAGAAGAATAATTCCTAGCGCTCGGTGTCGGCGTGCTTCTTTGTCGCTGCGGGCTGAGGCGCGCTGGGCGATGCCGTTCCCGTAACGCCGTGTAAGGAGGTTGGCAGCGTTTGCTCAAAAAGTGCGGAAACTTTCCGAAACGGGAAGGAAGGAGGGGACGTTACCCGGGGTCGGGGGGGGTGTGGGGGGGAGACCCTTTCGTTTTTCCCGCTGCCTCCCCGCGGAGCGGCGCCGCTCAGCGGCTTTGTCCCCGTTTCGAAGCGTCGTTTCATCCCGGATCGCAACTGAAAGCTTTTCCCGTGTGATTTTTTTTTTTCCTTTTTTAAAATTTCTATCTATTTATTTATTTACTTACTTATTTATTTATTTTGCAAACTGCCGGCTCTGCAAACGGCCGGCACCTCTCCCGCTTGGCGGGGTGAAGATGCCAGCGGGGATTCCCATTGCCGTTGCAACTTCCCGCTGGAGACCTCGGGCCGCGACGTGTCGCGAGAACAAATCTGGGCTCCTAATAAGCCATCAAATCAGATCCATACAGCGCTTCAGATCTTTATATGCATATATAGAGAGAGATTATATATGTGTGTAGATATAGATAGGCGTATAGATATAGATACCAATTTTTTTTTTCGTTCCTTCTTCGGCCTTATCTTTTTCCCAGTGGGTTTTACACCGCCTCGAGCATCGTTCCCGGGCCCTAAGGCTCGCGCCCGGTTTTGCACGGAAGATATACCCCGGAGCAGGGTCTTTTTCAGGCTGCCCTCCGATTTTAGGGTGAAAAGCAAGCATTTCATAGAGGGAAGGGTATTAGGGAGATGATACGCAGCGGGCACCAGCTGGGGTCGAGACCTCGTCTAGGATGCTCAAATCCCCCCCAGCCAGGTGCCCTCAAGCCTTTCCTTGGCAGGGGGGGACCGGGGCCGCCGGGGAAGAGGAGGCCATCAGCATCGCCGCCGTTTTGGGGCGATAAAAGCAGACCTGGGGGCGCTCTCTGACCTTCGTGACGCGCAAAAGCGAAATCCGGCCGCCGCGGCGGAGCGCCCGTCGGCCCCTCCGACATCTGTTTCCAATCCGCCCGCCAGCTCACGCTCCTCTTCCCCCCTCTGCCTCCGTCCTCCCCCCTGCCACCCCCGGCAAACGCCTTCGCCGCCGCCCGGCCCGGGCGAGTGGAAAGACCTCGATGGAGCCGAGCCCTCCGTAAATCACCGGGAACGCCGCGGCGCTCGTTTTCCGTGGGGAAAAGCCAAAAAAAAAAAAGAAGGCAAAGCGGAGGGCAGCGCGGGAAGGGCTGGGAGAGCGGCCGGCTCGAGCCCGCCTGGCACGGCGCCTTTCCACCTGGCCGCGAGAAACAGCGCCTGGCCTGCCTGGGTGTGTGTATATATATATGTATATATGTATATGTGTATATATATATATATATTTTTAATTTTTTTTCCCCTCGGAGGGGTTGCTTGCTGCATTATATATTGATACGTGGGCCGTTCGCCGTGCTAGTCGCCGTCCTGGCCCCCGCGGGTCATGCAAAGCAACGGTTTATGTCAAGGGGCTTTGCAGAGTCTTTACCAAGACCCTATAGGGATCCGAAGACTTGGTTCTCGCTCGCGAGGAGCAGCCGGCGACGTGGCTCCTACAACAGAGATCTCTTTGGCCCTGTCTGAGGGTATAAGCGTAAACCCCACAGCCCGTTTCCCAGTCCAATGTGGAAATCGCGGTCACCGCTGACCTATTTAGAGCCGGCGCCAAGCTCTTCGCTGGGCAGCGCCAAGAGATTTAGATCCCACGGTGTCAAATCTGCTCGAATTCATCCCGGCTGCCAACAGCTTCCCGAGCGATTTCAGCAGGCTGCCACCTGCCAAAGCCACCCCGGGGCCCCACGGCGCGGGGACACCCAGCCCTGGCTGCACCCAAGGGACCTCTTTGCCCAGCATAATGCAAAATAGCTTCCACCTGCGAAGCACCTGCAGCTGCAAAAAGGGCTCAGGACACCGTGGCACAACCCGCGGGGCAACATACTGCTCCAAAACCCCAGGTCCCCGCTCCGCGAGAAAACTCATCGCGCTCTTAGAAAACCCCATCGCGTGCCAGGAAAGTTCTTGCCATCCTTGAATTTTGACTCGCTTGAATCTTGGAGATTTTTAAAAACGCGCAAGCAAGGCGCCAGCAGTGGCTGCAGCCCCTCCGGCAATGCGGGGCTCTCCTCTCCACCCTGGGCTTCCCAGGAGGTCCAAGGAGGGTGGAGAGCAGCGCCGTGCCCCTCTGCCAGCAATGCTCTGTTGCAGCGTTTCCATGGATTACTTCATCTCCGTTAGTCGCCAGCTTGTATATTTTGGGTACCTGCCCCCAAATATTAATTGCCACGCAATAAAGATTTCAGCAGCTCGGAGGCTCTCAGGGCTCCGCTCTGCATGCGCTGCCCTTGCCAGGAGAGAAATACGTCCACCTTTTTGATAATATTTACTGAAGAAATGGGCAACAAAAATACAGAAGCATTGGGGAGGGCGGATTTTTTTTTTCTTGATCTTTGGTTTTCCAAAGTGAGCTTGGATTGCTTTGAGAGACACAGGGAGCGCCATGAAGGCTGCGAGCCAAAAGACAGCACCACGGCTTTGTACTGTGGACACCACACTGAGGGACCAGGAATAGCACGCCGGTGCCCTAAAATATACTCTTACACGGTGTGGCCACCCTGTTGCCTCTTTTTCTGCCCCACCTTTCATGACTGCTACCAAAGCGTGCTGCTGGACAAGGTGTCCATGAACCTGAGATCCTTTCCATCTCCAAGGGGCAACGTTCTCCTGGGCTTGCCGTGATGAGGGAGCTGTGACAACACATATCCAGTCCTAAAATGCGGTGCCTCACGTGGGCTGCAGGCTCCCAGGTCTGTCCAATGGGGCCTTAGGGGTGGGAAGTTCACAACCGCCTGAGTCCACCACCAGCACCTTCCTCTTCCCTTGCTCTGTGCCCTGATTACTGCAAAAAACAGCCAGAGAGCAGCCAACAGCTGGAGAGCTGGAGGTCTACAGCAGTCAACCCTGCGCCTAGGGAGAAGCACGCGGCCGCCGGCGGTGCGCTAGCTCTCCCTGAGCCACCACGTGGGAAGTGGTGCGTGTGAAAAGAAGCAGCCGAATGCCTGATTTTGTCTTAAGGGGCCATATTTGTGATGTGTCATCCGTACCGAAGATGGATTTGTGGCTCGGTGGGGGGTTCTCGTACCGCCTCTAGGCGAGGGTGTGAAAGCAACCTGCGAATCTTAAGCAGGTCCACGAGGGCTTTTGATGGCCTTGAACACTGCCGACATGGGTAAGCAGGTGAAGCTTCTTCCTCAGCTTTGGGGTTTCAGTGACAACTGCTTTTCTTGGCCCGTGTAAACGTTTTCCCCCAAATCACTAAAAAATTGTTTTCCCATAGTTAAAACCATATGGGTTGCTAAATTATAAATGAAGCTCCAACTTCATTTATGAATGAAGTTTAATGCAAGTGTTACCCCCCAGATGTGTTAGTAGCAGACAAGCTTTTGCCTTAGTCGGTAAAACTTGACCTTATCAGCAGGCTCTTGGGATGGCATGTACTCGCCCAGAGACTGAATGAAAATCCCCTAAGAGGGCAATATTGCTGACTGATGGGTCGATGTAGTTGTGAGCAGGTATTTGGCGGAGCCCAGGCGCGAAATCCGAATGAAACGGCCCCGACTCTTAATGGGCTCCAAACCGGCCAGCCGACAGGTCCTGAACGTCGCTGGAAACGGTTCCTAGTGGAGCTTTGCTCCGGGCATCCCATTTTTATCCAGGCTGCGGCGGGGCTTGCAGCGTTTTGGTAAGCGGGTGAGATCAGTCGTCTTTTCCCAGTAAGCCCAGTAAGCAGAGGTCGGCTTTCAGCGCCGGCAAGGAAAAGCATCTGACTAGGAGTGTCCGCTCTGGCACTGCCAAGAAAATTAATCAATCAGCTCCGTGGGTGAATAAACAGGGGAATATTAACCGGGAGCGGAGAGTCACATCACGGTGTTGGCTGGCAGCACCATGATGGCTTTTGGCCTCCAGGAGTCCCGGTATTTACAGCCGGAGCGGGGGAGCTGCAAAATTGGACGCGATTCAGAGCCGAGCTAGGAAAACGCTTGGAATGAGCCTCCGAAAACTTTGTCTATCTCCCTCCGTAAGGAACGAAAATGGCTTGTCTGGCTCGCGGGCCGAGTGCCTCCGCGGGGAAGGGGAATTTGGCTGGGGAGGAACGCGCGGCTCCGCGGCGAGCCGGCAGCAGAAACACGCGGCCAGGCTCAGCGGCGACTGAAACCGGAAAGGAGGAACTCGAGTTTCCCGGCGACGTTCGATAACCGCTGGAGGGATACGCTCCGGAGGGCGGCCGCATCTTCGCCACTGCAAAAAACTAAATCGAGCCAGCGCGGGCTTTCGTTTTGCTTTTTCCCCGAATAGTTGCTCTAGTTGCAACAAATGAACCGGGAAGCCCGGGTAAAGTCTCGTCCGGTATTAATCCCAACACGTATTGCATTGCCTTTTCCCTCTCTACTGTGCTGGGTGTGCAAAGATAGAGCCAAGGCGGTCTCTGTCCCGGAGCGATTGCCGTAGTAGCATTCCCGAACGCGGCCGGGGGAGCCGTGCAATCGCTCGCCGTTAAAATTAGCAGCGAAGACTGTGCAATCCCTAACAGGTCGCTTATGGAAATGATAAACAGAAACAGAACAAATAAAGTTTTGCGTCCGCGTTTAGAAATCTCGGCAGCTGGCGCATTCAATTCCCCCGTCGTGAGCATCCGGCTTTGTCGAGGGGAGGGGGAAAAACCATAACCCCCCCCCCGGCCGCTTCCAGAAGTTGCACGTTTTAGCCAAATTAGTTTAATAAACAGTTTGGGTTTGTGATTGCAGCACGCCTAACCGCACAAGCAAAACTTGCTCCGAGTCAGCAGCCAGCTGGTCCGCGTGCACTGGCTTGCACGAATCCCAAAGGCAGCGTCGGCTCCGGGGCCGGCGGCAGCCCCCCGCGCGCCCGTGGCGGACGAGGGCTGCCGCTGGCTCGCCGCCTCCTCTCGTTGTCGCCGGAGCCTTTCCGAGCTCTGGGCAGGCGTTAGAGGCTACATTAGTTTCCGTACGGCGAAGCCGCTTTGCCCTCGGTTTCCGGCCGAAACGTGGTGCTTTTTGCACGGCCGTGGTATTCCCCGCTTTGCCGACGACGTTCTCCGGCAGTCCTTTCCAGCCGCAGCCCGCTTCCTTTTGCGTTTCTATAACTACAGAAATAAACAGAGGAAATTTCTGCTCTTGGGGAAAGGAAAAAAAAGAGTTGTAGTTTCTGACCAACCAACTTCCAGGCGCTGAGCTAGCTCCGAGGGGGATGGCTTTGCCGGGGACGCTGGCTGCGAAAAGCAGGGCTGGTCAAGGGAATTCAAAGCGGGAGCCCCAAATTTAGGGCCCCGCGGCAAAGACTCCTATTTCAAAAACCGACGTGCCCAGCTCGTCCCTTGCTTTGGGCCTGGACGGTGACGTTTTCCCTCCCTGTTTTCTTCCGTTGATGTGACGAGTGCTGGGGCGGGGGGGGTCTGAGCCAGAGAGAGGCACAGATTTTCCTACCACGGCGAACCAGGGGGCGAGAGCGCAGTCGTCTCTCCTCTCGGTTTATCGCCTGCCTTCTTGCTCTTTCCACGGGGAGTTTTAATATCCTCACTGCCCCTCTGACAGAGCTGATCGCTGGAGCTTTGGGCGATTAGGGGAGTTATCCGGCTGGAGACGCTGGCTCGGTGGCTCTAGGCCGGGCTGGTCTATCAGCGCTGGTGAAAGCTGCTGCACACTGGAGATGCAACTGGGAAAAGTGCCGGAGGTCTTCTCATGTGCGCTTTTTACAAGCCATGAAGACAATCTGCAAGGGCTTTTGGTTCAAAAAGCACCACTCGTGCATGTTCCAAGTAGAAGTGCTGGCAAATGGGAATTCAGGTCTTGCCTTCCCTATTTTCTCCCTAAAATGCTGAGAGTCCCTGGAGAAACAGTAAGACGGAGATGTTGATTCACTTTTCTCTTTGGGCTTGGGTGGCACAGAGAGGCCCGAGCTGTGCGTGTCCTCCTTTTCCACCAGCCAAAGCTGCTCCCTAAGATTCATCTCCCCCCGCTGCAGCCACCGAAACGCCCTTGGCCGTTGATCCCTGACGCTGTCCTGAAGCCCCAATATGGGAATGCAGCTGGGATAGGAAACCACGGGGACAGTCATGGGCTCTCCTGGATGCTGGATCAGTGGCTTCAAAGGAGCAGGATCCACTGAGGCAAAAGACGCACTATCTATGGGCAAAAGATGCATCGTTTTGGAGCAAAGATGCAGAATTGCAGGGATCTAGCATCCTGCATCTCCAGGTGCCAAACCCCACAGCGTTCTCCAGCGGATGAGCTCTCGGCCACCAGCAGACGAGGTTTTAGGAACACCCCTTGGAAAATGAAACAGGGAGGAGGGAGGCCGATCTCCTCCTTTGGGAAAAGCAGGGCACAGAGCAGAACAGCCAGCGGGAAGTGAATGAAAGTCCCGCAAACAGGCTGGGAGCTGTGAAGATCTCAACCCGCCAGCCAGTGGGGCTTTCTAAACTAAACCAGATCACTGTAGGAAATAACTCTAGGACATTTCCACCACAAACTATGCATTGCTGCTGCTTGGAGAAGTCCATACGCCGTCATCTGAGGCTATTTTTTCCTCCTTTTCCCCTTCCAAGCATTGTTCCATGCCTGAAGATATTGCCTCAGCCAGCTGGGCTCCCTGGGAAATAACTTTCCCATCACTTTCTCTCTCTCCATGAGGGCCGTGGCGGGAAGTAGACGAGAGGTCTCGCCGAAGTCAGCGGGAACCATGTGTTTGCATGTGTTATTATGCAGGAATATCGGCTGCGAGGCTTGGCCAAAGTCACTGCTTGCACCCACCGCCAGTGAAGGCAAGAGTCATCTCCTCCCTTTCCTAACTGGGACAAAGCTCCAGGTTAATTCCTAAGTGCGGCTCACGAGAGCCGCGCGGGTCACATGGGAAGCGGGGAGAAAGCCGAGCTCAAAATCAGGAAGGAGAAGAGAGTATTCGGTTGCTTTCCAGGGACAGAGGTGGAGAAAGGACGAGCGCGAGGGACCGTGACCTTGAACAGAGTCAAGGAGGCCACCGCGGTGCCAACTTCCCCTCCGCTCCCGCTCCGGATGCTTGCAGCCCCGGGATGCATCCAACCCACAGCCCGGAGGGGGTTCTCGAGGCTCTGCCAACTTTCAGGTCTTTTGAATCAGTGAATGAAAGCGAAGGCTGGAAAAGGCGCAATTTGCATTCCTGGAGATCTTCCCTCAACGCAGCGTCGCAGGCAAAAACGGGATGGCTGGCAGCTTCCCCGGCACGGCACAGGGCCGCTTTCTTCCCTCCTTTTGCAGCTCTGCTAGCCCCTGTTTGGGGCGAAAGGCATATATTTGTTACTCGGATGGGGTTTTAGCTTTAAAAATTTGCACCAATCTCTCAATATGGAAAATGTATAAGAGTTTCCAGCTGCACGTGTGCTTGCTCCCAGGTCTCATCTCCGGGCAGCTCTCAGCCCATCGCCTTTGGCCAGCTTGACCCAAGTCCCAGGAAAGGATTTATATCGTCAAGAGTGAAAGGATCAGCTACACCTCTGAATCGCTGACAGCTAAAGCTACCTGGAAGAGGGGGCATTATTTTTTTTAACGCGCCGCAACTTAAACATCTGTTTTTGAAGGTATTTGGGGAACACGGCTGTTTCCTCACCACGCTAATCCGATTAACCCAACTCCGAGCTGCTCCAGCAGAAAGCTTCACCCAGCTGGGCTCTCCGTGGCGCTTGGACCCGCCGGTCCCTTTGGGATGCGGGTGATGTCTCCAGGAACCGGCGGCGGGCGAGGGAGAATAAGGGTGGGTTTTCCCACCGGGAAAAGGCAAAGCTGGCCCCTCTGCCATGCATTTCATTAACCGCTGATTAACGGCAGGTGCTGCCAGGCCTGGAAAACCGGCACTGAGCCGTGGGCTGCCCAGGGGAAAGCTTAGACACAGCTGGAAGAGGAAGATGCTTTTTGTGCCCCTCGGGGTTAATGCCGCGGGACACCTCTCGCAGCCCGTCCCAGGAGAGCGCCAACGGCGTTATCCTCATTTCGTACATGGCTGGATGGAGACACGGAGGGGGGGATTAAGGATGAAAATATGGATTTCCAGCACTTAAGTCCGCTGTGAGCAGACCTGCGGGGTCAGGAGGATGCTTGCACAGAGGCTTACTTCGCAGCCTTCCCCGTCGGAAGGGGGGACGTCGGAGGACTTAGCGGAGGAGAGCCGAGGAAAGCGTCGGGGCAGGAGGAACGCGTCTCGCTCGACCTGTTTCGTCTCACGACGGCCGGTTCCAAGCTCTCGCCGCCGCGCGCCGGCGCCTTTCCCACGAAGGAGAGCAGGAGCCTGCTCCCGAGCGCAAAGCAGTCGCCGGCAAAGCCCCATAAAAGCGGAGAGCCTTGGCAGCCGCCGGGAACTGGAGCGGTCCCCGGCGCGGCTCCCGCCGTGACGGCCCGCGCGCCGCTCGCTCCCACCCTCCCGGGGAGCCGACTTCAAAACGCCGGCCGGTAACGTGAACCCGGCTGCCCCTCTTGCAGCCGCCCGTTAGGAATCAAGGATTTTTATCAGGGCTGGTACCCAAATTCCCTCGGTCCCTAGCCGGCGCGTAAGCTCTGGGAGTCTGAACATGTTCCCTGGCATTAATCACTGGTAATAGAAACCAGAGCTGGCTCTTGTCCCCGCTGAGTCAATGCAACCCTTGAAAACGCGTTGGGAAACACACACACGCAGGCTGAGAACAGGGCATGAAAGAAATTCCAGGCAGGGCTTTTTTGCTTTTTTTTGGTTTGGGTTTTTTTTTTTTTTCAGTGGAATTTCGAAATTGGAAAAACATAAAGGGAGTAAAAATAGAAACAACAACAACAGAAACCTCAGGCCTCCGAAGAGCTGCTGGCCCCAAACCTCCCTCCTCTACCTCCCTGGCTGCCTCGTCCCGCCCCCGGCGAGTGACTCCAAGACCAAAGGTTGCACTTTTTTGCAGGGGGGAGGAATAAGGCAGGATCCGGTGACAGAGAAACGACTGCTATAGCGTGGTTGACAAGCTCATGAGAGAAGTAGCTTGCAAGTGATTTCGGTGGGGTAGATGGGGCCGGTGGTACCCCGGAGCAGAGGGTGTCGAGACGACGTTACGGTTGCACCATCCTGAGGACCTCACGAGTGCCCCGGCTAGTTGAGGTGCTACTTGCTTGAAATGCAAATTTGTCTTCCCAATCGTTTCGTCAACCGAAATGCCGTGAGAAGAAGAGAGGTGGCCCAGCGAGGAGGGTTTAAATCCTCCCCTCTCCGCCCTCGGGCATGTTGCGTACCTCCATGGAGAGGTGCTCTCCAGCCCCACGGTGGGAACAGGGATCCATCCCTGTTTTGCAGCTGTGTTGTGCAGATGACCTCAGAAAAAGCTTGCGGAGAGACTAATTGCGGTCCCAGAGACTCTACGAGCACTTAAGAGAGATGGACACGCTAAACCCTTAATGAGGCTCCACTGAAATGGCAGCTAAATGGTCTCCTTTCTCCAGTATTTAGGAAGCGATCAATGGAGGGTCATGATGGGGAGATAAATCTCTCCCCAGTTTTACCGGATGGTGCCAAAAAGCGAAACGATTGCTCGCTAATAAGTATCTGTAAGCAGCTGGAGTCACCGGAGCCTTTCGAAAGAAGCATCAGGGATCTTCATCCATATGAAGCAAATTGCAATTGGGAAGGAAAAAAAACCCGGTCGCCTAAACAACCCGCCTTCTCTTGCTGCAGGTTTTCCCACCAGAAGAAAACTTGGATATTGTATAGAAATGGGAAAAATGCAATGACGATCCCAGTCCTCATCCCAGCCTCGTGCTGGTCCCTGGAGGGACGTTTCACTTGCAGGCTTCTCCAAAACCACCCCAGCTCCTCATCTCCTGGGAAATATCCCTTTAGCAGAGGTCCCGGTGTGCAGCAGGAGCGGTACGGCGCAGTTTCCTTTTTTTCTTTAAATTCCTGCTCAGCTGAAGCTAGTCTGGTGGCAGGAACATCATGCGCCATGCTAGAGATGGCATCCAGAGCGGAAACGCCGCTTTTAGGAAGCTCGCCTAGACCTGAAGTTTTGGCATCTCCCTAAGACAAGCAGGGAAACTGAGGCACGCACGGGGCCATGCCGGGACGGTGCCGAGCGAGGAATCAGCAGCCGGAGCCCGTTTCCCGCGGCAGGAGCCGAAAGCTGAGGTTTGCTCGTGCTCCTCGTGTTAAGACCCCGTGGTGGCCTCGAGGAGTTCCCTCCGCTTGCGGATTTGCTAATAACCCCGCGGTCCGGCCTTCTGCGAGGATCATCTCTGAACTTTGGCCGCCGGCCGGGTGGGCTTCGGGCCCATCCAGAACAGCTGGCCCAGGTGTTTTCTTGGGGCATCACCCCGGCTTGCGCCAAGCGCCCCAAGCCTTTCACAGCAGCCCGAGCCACCGCGTGGTCCCAGGGGCCGAGGGAGGATGTGGGGAGGCAGGCGATGGGTGCACGGCGGTGCATCTCGGCCTGGCATCGGTCGGCCACTAAAATGGGACTGCAACTCCCCCCCCCCCATCCGTGCCTCAGTTTCCCCAGTCAAAACCAGTATCAGAAGGCGCTTCTCTATGGTTTTTCGACAAAAGCAGGAGCCGAAGGTGGGGCTGAAGTTCCTGGTGGCCCTGGCAGGAGAAGGGGGGGATTGCAAGGACGAGCGGAGCCAGTTTTTCCGCCTCCTGGTATTTTTAGCAGCTGCCGCCCTCGCTCAGCTCGTCCTACTCAGTGAGCTGCCATCGGGCGTTAAGACATCGCGGTGACAACGCATCTTACTCGGGGGGTCATTTCCTCGGGGCCAGGCTCCCGCCGGCCACAGCAAGGCCGCGAGCTTCCGTCGAACATCTGGCACCTCCCGCTTGGATGGTTTCTGGTGCTTTCCCCGCGAAGCTCAGATTATGGCGTTATCCCTCCGACGAGCTCGTAGGGTCAAAACCCAAAATGAGTTTGCGTGCCTAAAATTCCTTTTTTGGTTCTTTGTGTAGCTTTGTTTTGCCTTTTTTTTGAGGGGGGGGGCATTTAAGCGGTTTCTCTTCTTTTTGCTAAAACAAACAAACAAACAAACAGCAACAACTGGGTTTGATCTGCCGTTTTCCTGGAAGGGGTCGTTCGAGATTTCCTTTTAGCAGAAACATTCAATTTGAAAACGAAAAGGCGAACCGAGCTCAGAAACGGCAGCCTGGTGAAACCAAAAGGACCAGCCCCAAACCCAGAGGTGCCAGACACGTGCAACCGTCTTCCGCGTCCTAAAAAGGGATGAAAACGATTTATGATTTCTACTCTTTTTTTTTTTCCCCCCCTCCTATTTTGCCTGAATTTCTGTTAAGCGCGCCTTGCAAAGCTTTCATCCCAGGAACCAGCCTCCCTGCGATGGTGGAAGGATAACGCGCATCACGCCCAAGGCGATAAGCGATGCGAATTACCACGAAAGGGGAAAACAGGCTTTTAATTCCAAGAAGCGAGGGCGTCTAAGGACGCTTTCTAGAGAGGAAATAGCAGCGGGTCGGAAACGCGCGACGCTCGGCTTCCACATCGCCCTCCCTAACCCTTCTGGCCGGAGCTCCCCGGCTGAAGCGATGCTGGGCTGCAGCCTGCGCGGCTGGGCTCGGCTTGGCCGGGCTGGACCTCTATTCGTGGCGCTGTCAGGCCCGCGAGCGAACCGATGAGAGCCGCTTTCCAGCGCTGGGCGATTCAAACCGGCTTCTGCTTCCACTTAGCAACGTCCCTTGTTTTGCAGCCTCCCTCGCCGACTCCAGCGCGGCCCCTCCTGCTCGGAAGCTGCAAGCGGAAGAGCCGAGCTCTTCGCTGAGCAGCGTTGCTCAAGACACATTTGGACCGCGTTCCCAGGTAACACAACCCCGCTAACGTCAGCGGGAACCGACACAGAGGCTGGAAAATCGCCGTCAACCGAATTGCAAAACGACCTTCGGCTGGCTCCTCGGGCTCTTAAAGCGAAACGGCGACCTGCCTTCAGCGTAGATGTTTTGCAGGACGGACGCTGTCCCTTTGGGCTGACCGTGCCCACCGCGACGGGTGCCCCAGGCCGCCTGGGGCGTCTTTGCAGCTCCGCGGTAAAAGCAATAGCTGCAGCCGGTTGCGACACCCACCCGTCCGCGGGGTCTCACCTTCTCCCGCCGGCCTCGGTGGTCGAGGGCAAATATTATTCTGCGTGATTCATTATGTTACCAGTTTTTATTCCGTTTATTCCTTTTTATTGCGCTGCCTGCAGCTACTTGGCCCTCGCTGTGCTGCCTTGCTCCAGCCTTCCCGGACTGTATGGACAGCAGAGGAAGGCAGGCATGGCCCAGAAAAATGCCTACGGGGTTCATTTCTCGGAGCCGCTGTAGGACCCAAGGAATTTCCAGTTCCCTGGGAAATCAGGCACATTTGGGGCTGCTGTCTGACCTGCAGTGAAATCACGCTTCTAGAAACAGAACGGTCCCCACGTACCAAACCCGCTGTTTTTCGGCCAGGTGGTTTGGAGATCGCACTAGGCTGCAAATAAAACCGCCCTTTCCTATTTTGGATTCGTTACTCTCTAAGCAAGCGCGTGACTGGGAAGCTTGCGACGCGTCCTTTGGGGCTTAGCAAAGCAGCCGCGAGGACCTAAGGATGCCGGCCGCAGTGAACGAGCACTGATTTACCCTGGCGGGGCAGTCGGCGTTATGGCTTCAAGCCGGGAAGCAGGGGGAGAAGCAGGTCTGGCCCCGCAAAGGTGAGCAAGGAAAAAGCTCAACTCCTTTTTCCGGCCCTCCCACAGCTGCAGTTGTCTCTGCACCAAGTCTGTGCGATGTATTAACCATCTCCAAGAAGGATTTAATTTAGTTTTAATAAGACAGTTTGGGAGATGTTAATTAAATTGAGCTATTAAAAACACATGCGCTGGAGTTAGCTAATACATCTCCTTTTTTATTAAGACCATTAAAAAACAAGGAAAGATGGACAAAGAAGAAGAAAAAAAGCTGTCTTTAGATGCAGAAGGCTGCCTTTACTTCGTTCAGTTAAACACGGCTCAAGCGTACCCAGAGGCGAAGAAACAAACAGGAAAAAACCCGCGGGGTGAGCTTGAGCCCTCCCGGGCACGGCAAAGCACGGGTAAAAAAAAAATCACGCCCAAAGTGGCGAATCCCCTTGCACCCAAGCGTTTCGGTGCACGGCAAAAGCCCGCATCTCCTCGCCGTCCGGTCCTCGCGGCCGCGCTCCGCCGCGTTACGGACGGCAGCGGGGCTGGGGCGCAGGCGCAGGCACGTAGCGCTCCCGCAAAATTGCCCAGCCGCACCTTTCTGTCATCTTGCCTAATCCGATTTTTCCTACCGCTGGCAACAACGCTGCTGGGAATCTCTTCGGGAGCCCGTCAGGGTGATTCGGTTAAGCTGAAGAAAAACTCCCGCATGCCTTTAACATGACAAATATTTTATTAGGTGGAAGTGCAACCAGATGTAATTAGATTAGCAGCCCCGAGTTAATATATTTATAAGCTTTTAAGGATACAATGCACTGGTGAGATGATCAAAGCGACCTGCATAGGAAACTACGGTTTCCAAACCAACCTATAATATCTCTCTGGGTTATACATATCCCACTTCTAGAAAAGGACTTAATCCTGCCAAAAAGGCTTCGAGGGACGGGGAAACCACCAAGGTTTTATTCCAGCTCGGCCACCGACCTGCAGGCGAGCGGTGGCCGTACGTGGTCCCACGCTGCTCTTTATTTTCCCCGTATATTTGGGTGTGAGAAAGCCTTTCCTGCGGGAAAGTGTTTCGAGCTGCGCAAACAGCCCCGGCTTGTGGTAAGCGCGACGGAAAGCCGGGGTGAAATCAGAGTTTGGCTCGTTTTGGGGTCAAGTTTGGAAAAAAAAAAAAAGGGGGATGGAATAGCTCGGCATAAAGAAAGGGCGAAAAAAAAGCAAAAAGTTATTAATGTTGTTAATAACACGCCGATAAAGGATGCCTTTTTGGATCAGCACGTGGGTGGGAAGGGCGCCTTGTCCTCCGGATTAGCAACTGCAGAAAAGGCGGCTGTAAAACGGTTTTCTATCCACGCAACGTGCTGGAAGACAAAACGAAACGGCCCTCTCTTCTGCCGCCCTGCCCGCAGGGGCCGTCTGACGGCGGAGCACGGCGAAAAGCGCCCGTCCTTCCCCCCGCAAAGAGTCTCCTAATGGATTTATAATGGCTCTCGGTGCGGCCGCGATTCCCATCTGCCGGAAAGCAACGCCTGGCTCCGCTGCTACCAAGACCAGGATGTTAAATGCCGGAAAATGCATTAAAAAATAATATTTATTATGCACATCCATTGTGTAAAGGGAGAAGGCGGCGGGGAGAGGGTAGGGATCGGTGTTTTGATGGCTTTGCTGGGAGGGCTGTTACGGTCAGAAACGTTGCCTTTTGTGTTACCTGTTAAATGTAGGCTGCGAAGGGACTTTTATTTTTCCTGAGGTGGGGAGCGGGACGGTTCAGCAAAACGCCACGCAAGAGGCTGGGGTGAATTTGAGGAGGGGCCGGGGTCTGCTTTTCAGTACAATCTCATCGGTTCCCAAGGGACCGCTTTCTGCCCCCACCAAAACCAACGGTGAATGAAAGAAAACAATTAAAGGAGGTATTTAGTTTGGGGCCAAAGAACGCACATTTGCCCTAAAAAGCCCACCGTTGCCCCCAGTGCCCAAGCGCCCGCCCTTGGCGATGCCGCTTCGCGCAGGTCTGCGAGACACCGCCGGGTCTCACTGCCCGCCCCAAATTTCCCCCTGGCCCTGTACCTCGGACGGTATCTTGAAGGTCCTGTTAGCAACACAGCTATATCATGCACGGCTTTAAAATACGTATGTGTTCGTATACCTAGCAGTAAAGGGGCCCTGCACGGCGAGGCGCGCGCTCTGGGCGACGCTGCTGCGGGGAGCTCGGCGGTGGCAACGAGAGCGGAGCGCGGTTAGGCACGAGCCAGGCGGCCCTGCGCTCTGAGAAAAAACCATCCAGATCGTCTCCCGCGAGAGCCGCCGGCCTGGGACAGATATGCAGAATTAAGGCTGCTTTCTTTAAAAAAAAAAAAAACAAGCCAAAAAGGTGACGAGGGAAGAAATGTTGCCCTCCGGCACCGCTCTCTGCCTTGCCTCAGTTTTCCCAGCTGCACAATGGGATGATGTGATCACCAGCCCGGGGAAAAAACTCTTTGGGGGAAGAGAATCAGGCCTGGGTGCTGGTGGTGGGTCTCACCGATGGCTTTTGGGTCTCACGCACTCGCTTTCCTCCTGCTCCGCGCGCACAACCCAGCGGCTTGTGCGCTTCAGGGCAGCTGAGGCCCCGCTTCTAATAAAAACTGCTGCATTCACAAGCGACGGTTGCTGGCAGCGTGGCTGCGAAGTGCCGGTTTCCTGAGTCATAGCAATAAACCCGGCCTCGGAGGAGCGCGCGTGGGAGGGCGCGACACGGTTTCGGGCGGTTGCTGCGTTGGGATGGGCAGCACGGCAGGCCGGCGAGATTAATTTACCTCCCCTGCATCCCAGGGCTTTGGGTAGCCGTAGAGCGGATAGCGGGAATCGGGCTCCTGTAGAGGCTTTCCCGGGAGATTTGCTCCCAGCGAGCCCAAACCCCCGCGGCGAGGATGCGGCACGCGGGAGGATCTCCCCTAAGACGGATTCAACCCAAACGCTTGACGTGGGTGTAGCACGGCCGCGGGATTCGTCGCGGGCTTGTAGCGTCTCCTTTGGAAACGCGGGGAGGTTGCAGGTCGGATAACAAGCGTGCGGGGTGGGCCGGCACGGAGGCTTGTGGCGGCCGTCCCCCCGGCCGCTGACGCTCACCGGGAGGAGGCCAACGCTAGTCGCTTCTGCAACCTCGGCGGTGGCAAAGCACCCAGATAGTTTCATGGCTCAAATCTAATGGTGTCCCAGGTCTCCAGGGGATTAGGTCTAAGGAGACATCTAATTTTTAGGGGGCAGACGTCAAGCGAGACAAGCCCCACCCTTAGCAAGTGAGCACACAGCTCTCAGAGCTGGTGTTTCTCTATCAGCTCATCTAGATGCCCACAAGATAAAAAAATACAGCTCTGGGTGTTTCGTCTGAGTGGCCTGAATTCAAATAAAGGGAAATCTCACTTCCTGCAGCTATGGCTTTGTTGCCTCCACTAACCCCACAGCAACGGGTAGTAAAAGAAGGGCCTTGGCCTATCACTTTGTCTCAGGTCTTGTGCAGATGCTTAGCATGAACCCAGCTGAGCTTGATGGCCCGTGGGGCCTGAAGGCCTCCAGAAGTCTCCTTTGGACTCGGACAGGCTTGTTTTTCGGTTATATCCCTAAGGCATGACACTTCTCCATGCTTCTCCTTATTTACTAGAGATGAGGTTCAAGTCCCCTGACTCTAAGGTTCAGATCTAGGTATGAACTCTGCTTTCTCCAAATCAAGGGGAGAGCAGAAAGTGGCAGAGCATTGGCACAGGGGACCCAGCCAGGCACGGTCAGAGGGAGAATTAACCCTGTAAGAAAATCCTTGTCATAAACCTGTCACAGGAGTCTCCCACCTCTTTCTGAAGCCACCATCTGAGATGAAATATAGGGGCAGCTGGATCTTGACTGCAGCCACATCAACTTTACTGTAGTTTCCCTGCTTCACACGACATGTGCCATGGACACCTGCCTTTCATTTTGTCCTGAAAAAGCACATATTTACCTGCCATAAGCTCCCGTAAGCGCTAACTCTACGTTCCTTGAGAAAAGGGTATCAACCCACGCAGTTTCTTCCACCAAGAAATGATGCCTAGCTGCGAGAAAGCTTGCGAGAAATAGCTTTCCTTCTGCATTTTTTTAATTCCAAACATGGAACAGTTAAGAAAAATGGCGCGAGAAACATTTTTTTCTATCTTGCTTCACTTAAGCATCACCTTAGTCTTAGCCTGATCTCGGTGGAACTGTTTATTTCAAGAGCGCCTAACATCGGAAATTTGCCCTCTGCTGAAAATTCGGCCAAGTCACATTTCCTCTTCACTTAGAAGCCAGCCAAAACCCCAAGAGACCTGCTCTGCGCAACACCCCCCAGAACGCTTCTTGCAGATGGCAAGGCTCCGTTTCATTAAAGCTGCCCCATTTGCAGGCACCTACAACGTTTTGCTTTAGAATTAAAACGAAATTCGAAATGAAAGCTACTTTTGAAGGGCGAGCAGAAACCCTTTTGTGCCAGTAAAGGCAACCTGGGATGTCTGGACGTTGTCAAAAGTCTATTTTTTATCTTCCTCCTGAGATCCGGTTTCGCCAAAAGCAGCAGGCTCCAACGTCAGCCAGTCTCTGGCTTCCCAAATCTCCGTGAAACACGGGGCCGAGCGGGAAGACCAGGTGCAATTTTGAGGCTTGCTCGCCGTCGTGGTGCGGTCCGCAGCCGAGGGATTGGGGTTGGCGTGCAAAGGCCAGCTCCGATGGGGTGCCGCCATCCGGACGTGGTGGCACTTCTCCCATCAACAACGGAGGACTAGCGACCTTCACCACCCGCCTCTGCCCTGCCCTCGTGATGCAACGCCCGAGTTACCTTTTCGAGCCCGATTCCCTGCCGCCGCGTTTCTGAGCCGGCCCCGCACGGGCTACGGAGGGAGGTGGCGGCGGAGGAAACCGGTCGCGATGACCGCCCCAAAAAACCCCCTGCAAACCAGCCTGATAAAGTAAGGAAGCGCGGGAGATTTTTGTTTTGCTACTCAGTCTTGATTAAGGGGAGCTTCACGCGAAAAATAGATACGCATGGGTTTTTTCTGTTTTTTTTTTTTTTTTTGCTTTGCTTCTCTCTTTTGGCCAAACTTGCGTTCCTGGGCAGCACCTCCCTTCCCAACGGACGGCCCAGGGGCCACCCCGGCCGTGATGCAGCCCCCGGGCCTCCCGCGAGCGCAAATCCCCGCTAACCTTGGGCCTGGCTCCGGGTAGGAAACATCTGGAGATCTACAGGCCTGGCCTGTCACAGCGAGATAAAGGATAAGTG
This sequence comes from Struthio camelus, assembly GCF_040807025.1. NCBI lineage: Eukaryota > Metazoa > Chordata > Aves > Struthioniformes > Struthionidae > Struthio > Struthio camelus. The sequence goes on from NC_090963.1 coordinate 7,915,888, forward strand.
TTAAGTGACGGCCGCCGGGGCCGCGGGGCTGGCGCATCGGGGGCTCCAGGTGGAGTTGGTTGGGGATCCTGCCCAACCGGCGAGTTGGAAAGGGAGAAAAAAGACCAAGCGCTGAGTTTTGGGACCCACTGGCCGCCCCAGCTGGCGGGCGGCTGACGCAAGGCTATTGTTCGCCCCGCTGCCGTTTGCACGTCCGAAGCGGGGCGGGGGGGGAAAAAACCTCTTCCCGCGGCCCCGCGGCGATGACTGGGCATTGGGCTCGGTGGCCCCACCTGGACCACGGGGTTGCTGAGCGGGGAAGCTGCGTCCAGCTGCAAAGATAATTATTTATCCAGCGCTTGACTAATGAATGACGTTGGACGGGGGCTTCCTGGCGGGCTGGCTCCACCCGGCTTTTGCAGGGCAGAGATTAACGCCGGGGAGGTTTTTGTTTTGCTTCGTTCAATTCCCGCTGCCGGGACTTTACGGCGGGCTTTCGCGCGCCGCGAGGCGCCGCGGGCGCGTTTTTGCAGCCTGACTTGCGCCTGCCCTTGCCCTGCTTCAGCTGCCTACCTGCGGCTGAGTCAGCCGTTCCCCAAAAACCACCTACTTGTCTCCACTCCAGGGGTGTGAGCGGCTCGGCTCGTAGGCGCTCCCGTGGCGGCTCGGCGGCTGCCTGCGCCCTCCCTCGAGCTGCCCCGGGCAGCGCGGTGGCAACGGCCGGCGAAGTCTCGCCTCCGCTGAGCAAATTTCCTGGTGTTTTTTTTTTTTTTTTCTGTAGGAAATTGCAATTTAGGGGTCGGGAATTTATTTTTCGGGCGCGCCTTTTCTTACGAAACGTCGATTTTTTTCCCCCGGCTGAAAGCAAGGCGAAGAGGGCAGCTCCGGCCGTGGCAGCCCGCAGCGGGCGCTGCCGCCGCCGCCGCTGCTGGGCAGAGCAGGGCAGCAGATTTTGGGGATGGGCCCGGTGCAAACGTCGCAGTTCCCGGGGTTTTGGGGGTTGGGGGGGGGGACACGGCTGGCAGAGGCCTCCGAGGAGTGGCCGCGGGGCCGGCTCCTCCCGAGCGCCGTAAACAGGAAGGCGAGGAAGCGCGGAGTCGAGCCCCGGCTCATCCCGGAGCCGGCGGCGGGCAGGAAGCGGGGCGCGCGCCGCGTCTGCCCGGCGCACAATACCCGCGGCGGAAAGCGGGGGGTTTATAAATACACGGGGTCAGGGCCGGGCCCCGGCAAACAATAGGCGAAAGGTTGGGGGGTGGCGGGGGGCGGAAAAAACCGGCAAGGCCGAGTGCAGGGGACGGAGAGCGGCCAAGGCCGCCGGCGGGCGGCTCCGACGCTCCCACCTCCGGCTGCTGCTGCCTTTGGAGATGCTACGTCGGGGCTTTGCGGTGGCTCTTGCGCCGCGGGACCCTGCGTCTCGCCGCGGTCCCAAACCAACGCAACTGTGAATACCCATCACGGAGCTATGGGGTTGCAAGGGAGTGGGCGGCCAGGCGCCCCGCAGCCCGGCTCCGCTCAACCGAGGGTTGAAGGTCCACGGCCGCCGTTTGCCGCCGCCGCCGGCCGACCGCGCGGTCCTCGCTCCGTGGCGAAAGCAAGGTCAGGGCGCTGGCCGGCGCGGGAAGAATGGCAGGAAGCGTCTTCGCCGCTCGTGACCGCCGGAGGAGCATCGCTGGAAGGCGACGTTGGCCTCTTCCTGCGCGGGGCCTGTCTGCTCTTAAGACAAATGGGTGTCGTGGTCCTCAGACGCCCTTGCAGGCGCTGCCAAGCCCGAAGCGGGAGAGGCGAGAGGAGACGCAGGCAGCGCCGACCGCTGTCGTCAGCCTCGTCACACCCAGGACCCGTCCGGCACGTCAGCAGCGGGGACGCTCGGAAAGCCGCTTGGCTGGGAGCCGTCTTCACCCTCAAAGGTGCTCCTAGACATCCATGCGCCATTCTGGCCTTTCAAAGAGGGGCGGCACTACGTGGGACGGGTCGGGGGAATAGTGGGGCATCCACATGTCCACCGGGGCTTCTGCAAGGCCGTGCCACCTCACGGCAAAGTGCCCGAGCACCACTGCTGGGAGCAGGAGGAAGTTGACTGTGCAAGCCCCCTTCTTCAGATGAGAAGATGCGCCGGGACTCTCGTTCTGCTCTGCGGGCCTTGGGCCATGAAATTGGACTTTCTGACTAACCCACCCCAAGCCTGAAGTGCAGATAAGAGCGGCGTGACCCGGCCAAAACGCAACGCGAAGCTCGGTGCTGAGCTCTCACGCAAAAGCATCCTCAAAGTCAGCGGGCCTCACGCTGCGCGCTGCCTCTTTTGGTGAGGGACCCAAGCGATGGGTTGTCCTCCTGGGGCCGCAATGACGGAAGGAGGAGAGTGTGATATTAGGCAGGTTTCTGAAAACGTCGGCTGAAAACGTGGCATTTCTGATGGGATTTAGGGCAGCTTTGAGGTTGATCCCCAGACTATTCCAAGGTTCAAAACCATTCGGAGAAGGGGGCCATGCGCCGTTGCCCATGCCCACAGCTCCCTAGGGCCTGAACGTTTCTGAGCGTGCGGAGGGCGCCTTCTCCAAGCTATCTAAAGCTCTTTCTGCTGCCACTCTCCTCCAGCTCGCCCCTCATCACCACCCCTATTAAAGACTGCTTTTCCCATCTCCTCTCCCTTAATGGTGTCCCCGAGGAGCAGCCGCTCGCCGTTAATGCCTCTCGCCCGCTCAGGATTAGCCGAATGACGGGGTTAATTTCGGATGGGGCCGAGGAGACAGGAGGTGGGGAGAGACCAGGGCGCTGAGAGAGATCTCAATTAGCTGTGACAGCTCGGGAGCGACCAGTCCGGGCTGGGAATAGCAGCATCATTTCTTGGGGCCGTGCGGAGGCGGGCGCACGCTCGGGAGCCTCCGCGGTGCGATGCCGTGCTGCTGCGTTGGCACCCCTAACCGGGACAAGCTTTCTCTTCCATGGAGGAAAAGTGACTTTCTGCTATATTTTCAGCTGAAATTTTTTTTGTATGTGTTTTTTTTTTTTTTTAACCAGATTCAGGAGCCAAATATTGCAAGGAAATAGTTCCGTAAAAAAATACTCCATTTTTCACTCTCCCCCCCACTTTTTTTTTTTTTTAATGAAAAGCCAAAGCAGTTCACGGAGGGAATCGAGAAAAGCAATTGAAAGCACCCGTGAGTGACAATTCTCGGTTCTCAGCTGCAGCCGATCGGAGGCAACGAGGCCTTGTCCCGAAGGCGTCCCGCTATTTCACCGTGGCGCAAGGGGGAATGGCAGTTACAGCCTGAACAGCTGAATTTGTGCCTTGGAGAAAGGGAGAGCAGGTTGCACAGATGCAAAACAGCTTTATGCAGATGCAAATACAGCCAAATTGCAGATTTGCATTTGCAAGAATTAGCAACTCGCAATTGCAACCGTGGTATAAAACCTCTAAGTGCGTTGCAGATGGGGCAAGGTTATAAACTTGAAGGAGTTGCTGCATCCTTCCCGATGACCACCGGTACCTCTTATATTTTTCTCCTTTTCTTCTTAATATTTACTTAGCTAGTAAAATGATATTTTTGGTGTTTTTTGGAGAGGGGTGGGGGGGACACCCCAACAGCACTGCCATTTCTAAGGCAGCGGTCATGGAAGCGGCGCGTGGGAAGGCGCGAGTACCCGTTCACGCTGGGTTTGGGCCCTCTAGTGGTTTGTGCTGTGCTGGATTTGGTTGGAAAAAAGGTGGCTTTGTTCCGAGAAAAGCAGAAGAGGGAAAAAAAAAAAGGGGGGGGGGGAAAAGATTTCAGTAGCTTGACTATGCTTTTGCCCCAAATCAGGATAAAAAAACCCCAATTTCCCCCCCACACCCCCTTTTTTTTGGTTGTTCTTTTTGGGGAACACACGTATGGAAAGAGCGTTGCTTCCGGCTGCTGGAGACGTTCGTTCTGCGCCTTCTGAAGCAGCGAAGGGCGCCCGGCCGCTCATTTCAGAACCGAAAAGCCATTTCAAAAGCCGGAGGCGGCCGCCCGGGCCACCAGCCTCTCGGCCCAACCTGCTTTTCCTTCCCAACCCCAACCCTGACCTTTTTTTCCATGCTTAAAGGAAAGGATGCTACCATCCGAGTCTGAACTCCCAAAAGTTTGAAAGGAGTTGTAGGGAACGCGGACGGGAAAGGCGGCTGCCGAAGCCCAGACGCCAGGGTGATGGGCTCGCAGCAGGGGGAGGGAGCGCCCGTTGGGCTAGGGCTTGTCGCCCAGCGGCTTTCTCTTCCCCCGAGCTGTGCTTCTACCATACGCCGGTGTTTATTTGGGTTGCCGGGGCAAAATATTGCATTTCCTGGCTGCGCTGGCAACCGCAAGCCTTCTAACAGAGGTGAGAAGCGGGGGGGGGGAAGTGACTTAAACCCCCTCCCCGCTTACGTTGGGTTTTTTTTTTGTTTGTTTATGAAACAAGCCGTATATAATGAAATCATCCCCGTGTGTCACATCCTGCCTGGTTTTTCACAGGAGACGCTCACGTTTTGTTCTGACCCTCCACCACTCACTCCACACACCCCACTATACAGATATATACATATATATGTGTGGATATATAATGTTGCTGCAACTTTCTCACTTGCGGGGGGTGGGGGGGAGTGATTTGGGGCCAGAAATAGCAATTTCTCACGGGCGCAGCCAGCGCAGGCGGACGCACCTTTTCGTGCTGCGCCCGTCCCTGTCGAGCCTGGGTCCTGTTCCCGCGCCCGGGACCCTCCCCGGGTCCCCCCTCCCGGTTAGGACCAGCAGGGCTGCAGCAAGGGGCTGTTTTCGATCCCCTTCCTTGCCCCAAATGGGGCCGTGGTGCAAAACCAGCACCGAGTACGCAGGCGTGCCGAAGGCAAAACGCTGCTAAGGCGAGCAAGAGCTTTTCTCTTCTTTTTCCGGCAGAAAAGCGCAGGGAGTTTTTGCCTTTACGGCAGCAGATCTCACCGCTCATCGGGCTGAACGGGGCTGGGAGAGGAGAAATTGTTGGTGCCTCCAAGGCGGCCAGCAAAGGGCACACGGGAGGGCCGAGGAAGCCCGGACCCAAGCGATGCAAAAGGCTCTTCGGTGGCCAAGTTTAAGAAATTCCCCTCCTGGCTTCACTTTTCCTTAAGTGAGAGTTTCTTTAGCCCAGCTCACTGGGGGAACAGCGGCTTTGGGATAACCAAGGATCCTTATATACACACACCCACACACACACACACACCCCTCTAATATATATATATATATTTATATTTATATATATATTTATATATATATATAGGTATAAAAAGATGGGGGTGATGATATTCCCTCCACCTCACCCTCGGGGAGGGCGGTGGGACCTTCAGCGCTGTTATTTTTGGATTGCGTTACACATCTGCCCGTAAGGAAAGCTTCGCTCCCCGGCAGGGCAATAAAACAGGCAAAAAAAAAAAAAAGAAAAAAGGTCCTGACCTCATCAGTAAAACCGTAACTGCATTTCTCAGGGAGAAATCCTTTTACGGGGTGCAAGTTTAGGGCTGGAGGAGGGAAGTAAAAATCGGGGCTCGGACCCGCTAACCCTGTGCTTGCGGGATCGGTGGGGATAGGGTGGCACGGGGCAGGGATGCAATTACACCGGAGCTTCGTTAAAACACTGCCGCTTAACGTGCGGAGCAGCCAAGACGATACCTGTGTTTTGTTTAGCCCGGATAGCGCCTTCCTTCAGAGGCCTTTGAAATAGCTTCCCGGCACCGAAAAACCTTGTGGCTGAGCGGGAAAAAAAAATTTCAGTGGGAAATTGCTCTCTAGTAAATGCAAATTATCACCGAGACCTGCCACGAGCCGTGTTTTCGAGCGCTCCCCTCCGAGCAGGACCTAAGGCTCATGGACTAGGACCAGTGAGGACCTCAGACTCCTCATGGGCTTAGGCTATAGTGCGCCGGATACAAAATTTGCTGAGAAGGCCAGTTTGGATTCTGTGCAAAACCCAGATTGTTTCGCCAAATCCCCATCCCAGCTGCTGACGTTCGGAAACCCAAACGGCGTCCTCGCTGCCGGGACCGTCCCTGCTTGCCCGATAGGGGTTGTCACATCTGGCAACCCTCGCAAAGTGCTTTTTTTGCCTCCCAAGATGCTGAAGAAACCCTTGCAGAGTGCCTTTTTTTTGGCTCCGATGATGCTGAAGACCGATTCCTGCAGCTTTCTAGCCGCAGGGACGGTTGGGCACCGGCCAGCGCAGGATGCAACCGGCCCCACCATGCCCGGGGCGAGGGTGCTGCAAGTGGCCGCTCTCTCTTCTCTCGTCTTCTCCCATTTTCTTTTCTGGCACCTGGCAGCGATTTATTTTTTCACCCTCCCTATGACCCTCGTGCGAAAAATAATGCCGTTGAAGGCTTCACTCTGCAGGTGGATTCAGACTTGCCTACAGAAAGCTTATTGCAGCCTCTGGGCCGCGGGCGGCTGCATGTTCAGCTTTGAGCTCCTCTTTGGCTTTTTTGTGTGTCTGCGTGGCGAGGTTTAGGCTCTGAGCTCAAGAGGACCAGAGCAATCTCTCTGCTGCATCTGCAGCATCTGATGTGCGGAGAGGTGAAACGTTAAGAGATCAGATTTAAAAAAACAAAAAAAAAAACAAAAAAAAAAACCAAAAAACCCCGAAGCGCCTGGGGGCACGGCAAGGCTTCCCGCTTCTGCAGCTTTTGCAACTTGGCTTCGCCTCCGGGCCGAGCGGAGCGTCCCCGACGCTGCGGCGCGGCCCGAGCGACCTCCCTGCAGCCGAGCCTTCTCCCCGCTGCAACCCCAACCCCGCTTCGTGCCTCTTCTTTTGTCACCCTTTTTTTTCCTGCCAGCAAATCACCTGCAAGGCGGTGTCTGAGCTGCCGAAGGCGCGTGTGCCAGGCAGACCTCTTTCAACGCCTGGGCTGCCGGCTCCGGGGCGCGGGGTTTGCAGCGGCGATCAATGCGAGTCGCTCGGGCTTGGGCGACCGACTGCCGCTCGCGCCTCCGACGTCCTCCCGGGGCAACTTCGGGAGGGATTTTTTTTTTTTTTTTAAAAAAAGACCCGTGTGGACCTGGGAGCACATTTTTGGTGGGACGCAAGCCCTTAAATCGTTCGGCGACCTCGCGCCTTTGAAAGGCAGAGTCTCTGTGCGTACCTCTGATTTATTGCAGGGTTTTATTGCAGGGTTTTATTTCCGTTCCTGGAGTGACCCGCTGATTTACCTGCTCGGACTTCATAAAAAGACTCTTCTGGGCAATTCCTGAATCAATCGCGTTTCTGCCTGACCGGATGGGACGGGGAGAATAAAAAGAGCCGCCCGGCGTTTCGGTGGCGGCAAGCACGGCCACGGAGGGAGGTGCCGAGCTGAGGGCGAACCTGTGATGCTGAGCCCAGCGCATCAAACCATCGCAGCCTTTTCGGTGAGGCCGGAAACGAGGCACAATAATTATCTGGTTTCGGAAGGTTTTGAGCTCATTAAGAAAGAAAACGGTCCGAACGCGAGAATTTTTAAGGCTGCGATTCGCTGCTGCTTGGGAAGCGCCTCCTCTTTTATTGAAACACAACGAAGGGAATTAATGTTGCTGAGCCCTGTGATTGCCCTTTCTCACGGCTTTCCTAGCCCGCCCATTGCCTGCGCCTGCAAACGGAGCGAAGACGCCCTGGAGGCGGCAGCGAACCCCAAAGAGCTTGCGCTCCGGCAAGGCGGGCGCGGGAAAGCGCGGGTTCTCCGGCGGTTCTCCGAGCCTGGTGCCGCTTCCACGGCTCCTGGCTCTGTCCCCGACTCCGATGCCACCGTGTCGCCGGAGCTTGGGTGCCGGCGCAACGTTTTCCTCCTCCATCCTGCCCTGCGGTTATTTCCCAGGCACTGTGACCCCAAGCGGTGAGAGGGCTGAAGATGCTGGAGGAGCCTCCTCCAGCCGGTATTGCTCACAGATTCGCAGGATGGTTGAGGTTGGAAGGGACCTCTGGAGATCATCTAGTCCAACCTCCCTGCTCAAGCAGGGTCACCTAGAGCATATTGCCCAGGATCACATCCAGACGGCTTTTGAATATCTCCAGGGAAGGAGACTCCACAACCTCTCTGGGCAACCTGTGCCAGTGCTCTGTCACCCTCACAGTGAAGAAGTTTTTTCTCAGGTTCAGATGGAACTTCCTGTGGTTCAGTTTCTGCCCGTTGCCTCTTGTCCTGTTGCTGGGCACCACGGAGAAGAGACTGGCCTCATCCTCTCGACACTCCCCCTTCACATACTTGTACACGTTGATGAGATCGCCTCTCAGTCTTCTCTTCTCCAGGCTGAACAGGCCCAGCTCTCGCAGCCTTCCTTCCTAGGAGAGGTGCTCCAGCCCTCTAATCATCTCGGTAGCCCTCCGCTGGACTCTCTCCAGGAGTGCCATGTCCCTCTTGTCCTGGGGAGCCCAGAACTGGACACAGTCCTCCAGGTGAGGCCTCCCCAGGGCTGAGGAGAGGGGCAGGATCACCTCCCTCGACCTGCTGGCAACACTCTGCCTAATGCACCCCAGGAGACCATTGGCCTTCTTGGCCACAAGGGCACACTGCTGGCTCATGCTTAACTTGTTGTCCACCAGCACTCCCAGGTCCTTCTCGGCAGAGCTACTTTCCAACACGTCAACCCCCAGCCTGTCCTGCTGCAGGGGATTATTCCTTCCTAGGTGCAGGACCTTGCACTTGCCTTTGTTGAACTTCAGGAGGTTCTTCTCTGCCCACCTCTCCAGCCTGTCCAGGTCCCTCTGAATGGCAGCACAGCCTTCTGGTGTGTTAGCCTCTCCCCCCAGTTTAGTATCATCAGCAAACTTGCTGAGAGCACGCTCTGTGCCTTCCTCCAGGTCATTAATGAACACATTGAACAAGACTCCTCCAGCCTTTTCCCACCCTGCCTGGCAAAACAAGGCATTCCACAAGGAATAGCTCCCCGGGTGAATATGAGCATGAGCCTTGAGTTTCCACCCGCACCTGATGTTATTCTAGGGCACCTTAGGGCCCCGGCGGGTGCTACGCGCCTACGAACGGCCGCCGAGGGTGTTATCTCCTGGAAAACAATACTTCTTGGCTGAGGGCGAACGCGAGGCAACAATAGCGGCCAAACGCCTGAACTTAATTGGGGAGGGGGAAAAAAATGACGATTCCTGCTTCTGCCTATTTTTAAAAGCCACCTCTCTGCAAGGGGGTTCGTTGCAGCTGGAGCGGCAGGCAGCTGTGAGTGCTGCCAACTGCCCCGCTGCTGCCACCTCTTTCCAAGGTGCTTCGCGGGCCCTGGCGTGCTGGAAAGGCCGAATATGAATATTTGCTCTCACCTAAACTGAGCAGTTCCTGCCCGCTGCCCAAGTGTTGCGTGAGCCCCCCAAGCCGGGGCCGTGCTCGGTGGCTGGGCCAGCACGACCACGTCGAAACCTCAGCCCTCCATCCTCTGTCTCCTTCGTCTTCCTCGCTGAAGGTCCCTGCTGCCCGGCCGACGTGGCGGTCGGCCGCATCGCTCCAGGAGGAGCTCGCGTTGCCCTGGAGCGGGGCGTTAATAAAGCCAAGAGTATCTCGGGCTGCCGACCCGCCGGTGAAGGGTGCGCGTGGCGCCGGAGCGGCTGGGATAAAGGGGCAGGAGAGCAGCAGGGCCGTGCAGGGACAACGGCGAATAACTCTGGTCCGGGAGGGCAGCGCCCCGGGCCTGCGGGAATTTGGGGAAAGGCAACGTGGCGCAGGAAAAGCGACGCTCTCGCTTATTAATAGAGGGATTTTTTTCCCCCCACCCCAGCACGGAAAAAAAACCAGGGTGAGAAGGCACCAAACTGAATTCAGCAGTTCTCCGTCCTGCGCGAATCAGCGATATTTGGCTTTCGAAGTCGCCTCGCCACTTGGGGGAAACAGGCCGGAAATACCGCGGCGCGTTTGGGCAACGCGGCCACGCGCCGGCTCCCCTAGCGAGCGGGATCTGATAGTTTCTTCCTTGGAACCGAGCCTGGCAGCATCCCAAATTAAAGGGAAAAAAAAAAAGAAAAAGCAAGCGGCTGTCCATGCTCAGTGACCGGATTCCAGGAATTGAGACTTTTGGGAGGAATACTGAGTCGCGTGAGACGCTCATACCAAACTGTGCAACGTGGCATAGGCGGGCAAATCCAGCCAGCTGCCAGATACGGAGAAATTTCGCTCCGCTTTTACCTCTTTACGCCCTCCGAGCTTTTACCCTCGGTCTCCAAGTCGTTAATCCGCCGTGACGTGCAATAGGAGGCTGCTTTCTTGAGTGGGATTTTTGGCTGGTGAGGCACTTCTGCGGCGTTTAGCCTTCGACTGCGAGCGGGAGCAGGGTTGCCGTCAAGAAACGACCCTCGAAGACAGAGAGATACGCTGAGGGAAAGCCGGGAATTGGATTCAGCGTAGGAGCAGCTTGGAGGCTACTCTGGCACTGATGAATTAGGGAGAAACTGGAAGAGCAGGGGAGCTTCAAGGGATCGTCCGTGTTTTGCCGTCGCTCCGCTGAGGCTGAGATTTCCCGGGATGCTGCAACCGGCCCCCAGCAGCGGCCGCGGCCGGGGCTGAGCTCCTGCGGCGCCGTGCGGGGATGCCCGGAGGTTGCCCGGAGCGGGATTTTGGGTGGTGTGGGTAGTACCCCTCGTCCTCCTCACCCTGGTGCACGCACGCTCTTTCTCTTGGCACCATCTAGTGGCTGTAGGGACGGAGAGCCTTGGTCTGCTTCGGGGCCAAGGTGCCCTCGAAACCGGGGTTAAACTTGGGCATGCAAAAGAAGAAGAAAAGAAAAAGAGCAAAACCTCATCCGGGCTTGTAGCAAACCTCACCGCCTTGGGGCTTTGCATCTCCGCACCCTGCTGCCCGGCGGGACTGGTGGCTTCTCCTCCTCGCCACGGCACCTCGGATCACCTCCGCACCTCTTGAGGACCGCGTTTCCATCCAAACCCTTGTGGACCAAATTTAGGGCATCCTAGCTCCCTCCATCCAGTAGCCCAAATTGAGCCCCCTCCACAGGCTCCCTTTGATTTTCCTTGCTAGGAAGCCCTGTTTTTACCAAAAAGAAGTGTTACATGGTGGAGATGGGATGCTGAGGGTCGCATCTCCCTGCCTCTCCAGGGGAGGTGATTTGGGCTGAAGGTGCCCAACCGAGGGCTGGTAAGGTCCAAATTAGCCCCAAAATGCCCACACAAAATGCCACCTTCCTGCTCCGGGGCAGCAAAGGATGGCATTTGGGAACGTTGTAAGTTTTAAAGCCCATCTCCAAAGTGGAAGCAAAAAAAAGAGCCCACCTCCTCAGAAAAATGTATTTCCAGCATTTAGTGCTTGTGCCTGGTGCTGCATTAGCAGCCTTAGGAACAAGGCTGCAGCTTTCAGAAGATTTTGTAGGAGTTAATCGCCAGGAAAATGGAAAAATGCTGCTTGTTGTCCATGTGGGATTCTTTTTCTTTTTTTTTTTTAATGGATCATTTAAAAATATCCAGCAAAAAAGCTTTCCTTAAAAACACGGAACTGAGGAGATTAATTGCTATTTGTCAAACCGTGGGTGTGGATTGCTGCGTAGGAAATGTCAGATGGAGGAACGTATTTCATCCGGGGAGAGAAGGCCAAATAGAAAGAAGGAGAAAAAGGGCTGCTAGAAAATTTTCACCCAGCTGGTGGGTTTTGAATCCTTATCTCTCCCACTTCTTATAATCCCAGCCAAGAGCTTCCACTTCTTCCCGAAACATAAGCAAGGCAGAAGAGGCCTGGGAATGCATTTCCAGTTGACGTGACATCCTCCAGACACGGAGCAACCGGGGGCTCGGTGCTTTTTTGCCTCTTACTCTCGATGCAGACAGTAGCTCTGCAGCTCCAAAAATCCCCAGATGAACTAGGAAACAGTAATGCATGGTGGGAACGTTTGCGAAGGAAGGCTTTGTTGTAACAGAAAATGCCATTTCTGCAGAATCCAAAATGCCTAAAAGACAAATATTTCAATGTCCTGGAAAATTTCAGAGGGGAAAGGATGGGTAACGGCGCTCCCGTGTCACCTGCTGCCTGCTCTGAGACCTTGCATAGCGCTGGTGAAGGGGTTGCTGCTTGCGTGTGACCTCTGTCCCGTGTTACACCCATGCTACAGCTGGGTAAACTGAGGCGCTCTCCCCAGGGGACTCCGAGCTGTGTTTTCTGGACTGTGCTGCCTTACACCAGCTCTCAGGAGGCAAAACCCAAGGAAGCGACACTAGCATTTCAAAGGGGGATGCTGTGCAACACGTCAACTCCTTGGACCCCCTTGCGTTTCATGGTGGCGTTACCATCGGCCATCCGCCTTGCGGAAGCACCCAGACCTCTCCCTGGGCTCCCAAGCAGCGTGGTGGCCCCTGGGTACCAACCAGACGGTGCCTGTCCCCAAACTCTCCCCTGGCAGCCCGCTTTGGGGATGTTGCATGAAGCTGGCTCCCTGGGGCCGTGTCTGGCCGCCCCAGCAGAAGTCCTGACTGAGCCCTTGTGGGTGCTGGGACCCCCAGGAGAAACCCGGACTCTGCTGGCTCCAGCGAAGGCAGCTGGCTGGGGGCCTGGAGGAGGCAGCAAAGGATTTAGCCGTGTGTCTGCAACCCGTCAGGGGGATGCTGTGAGCAGAGAGGACTCCCGTAAGTGATGGATCATCCGCAGAGGCTAGATCCAGCGTGATATATGGCTGTGGCCAAGGGCGTCTGCTTGCAGGCTGCGAAAGCTTCGTGATGCTCTCCTGTTTCAATCACCGCCCTGCACTCTGCATAACCCAAAAGAGAGGTCCCGTATGCTCTCCGGAGAGGGAGATCCAGGCAGGAGGGATAAGGGAGATCCCTAGAAGAGGGGAGAAGGCACCACATTACCTACCGTTAACATGAACTAGCATATCTGGACCTTCTTGGGCCGCCTGTGGTGTCTTTGGCCAGCCCCAGTGGTAGGGGAGAGGTCCGTCTTCCCATCCCATCTCTGGTATTTTAATCGGTTGCTAAAGTGTGGCAGAAAACCCCAGTTCCAGCGCTTCCTATTATTCAAAAATAAAAAACAAATGTTGGACTGCGCATCCCGGAGTTCAGATCAGGGGAAAAGCCACAAATCTCCCGGCCGTCTGGGATCTTTTGTTTATCGCTGCGGTTAATCCCGTTTTTGGGTCTCCCGGGCTCAGCCTCGGAGGAAAGATGAATGAGGTGCGTCAGACGCTCACCTGATTAGCTTGGCTAATTCAATGATTTTGTGCTTTTCTGAGGCCGCTTTGGCAAGGGAGGCCGGGCAATTTCTGCGAGCAGAGAGTCGAGTCACCAGCTCGCCAAGGGGAACAAGCCGGGCTCTCCTTGTGCAGGGAGCACGTCAGCAGAAAAAAAGGCCAAGGCAGGTATTGGGGGAAAAAAAGCCTCTCTGCCACCACTTCGTGGGCCTCAACGTCCAGTTGGCCCCAGGCAAGAGTCTAGCAATGCAAAAACCTTCCTTTTACCTTTTTTTCCCACTGGGGTGTCCCTGAGCCAGGGCTGGGCTTTGCCACTGGCTTCTGTACGGCCCGGGTCATGTCACTTTCCCTTTCGGTAGCACAGAAAATAAGGAGATAGTCTTCTATAAGGTGCTTTTTGACCTATTGCTAGGTAAGGATTGGATTTTCATTGCACGTCAGATTAAAGGACGCCTTTGAACTAGGGGGTCCCAGGATGAAGTTCCCGCAGAGCCAGCGCGGCAGGCAGCGCGCCGTATCCCCCCGAACCAGCCTACCAGAAACATTGCAAATACTGCAAAAATAGCAGCTTCTCCTGCTGGCAGGTGGGTGCCCATGAAATGGGCGGTGTCGATCAGAGATCAGCCACTGCAGTGACACAGCGGCGCGCGCTGTGTTTCCTTTTTGCTGCACAAAAAGGCGAAAAGAGGAAACTTCACCACGCTGTTTCGGGGGCTTTTGCTGTAAGAGGAGCCGAGAACCTGGCATCCTATGCAGCAAGATGTCACTTCTGCCAACCCGACAAGTGTCCCAGCGGCGTGCAAACGGAGCCAGGAGACTTTGGCATCTCAGCAACGCCACAACCTTGGTGCCGTGGAGCCCCGCGGAGGCAGGATGGGCCCGGGGAAGCTGCTCGGGGCCGCTGGCCTAGTAGGGAGGCGCGGGAAAAAAACGCAAACTCAGACCTGGGTACTGTCAAGTCTCCGATAAGTCGGGTTTTTGGAAACAAGAGTGGATTAACTGTGGTTCCCAGGGTGGAAAAAGCCCCGGAGTTATTACCGTCCAGACGCTGGCCCGTACCAGCCCTCCTCCCCCGCAGCCGACGGCTTGGCATGTCCCAGCTGCAGACAAAAGCCCTTCTGAAAAGGAGCAGGAGGCGCGCGCTGACTCCAGCCGGCGTGATTTATCGGAGCTGCTGGCATCCCGCGAGCCGGCCGGCGGCTGCTGCAGACGGAGGGCCTGATGCAGCACCTCCCCGCGGCGCCCACCGCCCTCGGGGAAGCGGGTGCTCAGCTCCGGCGGCGCGCATCCCTCCGAGGATGTCCTTCCCCACCTTTTCTTCCCCTCCCGGGGCGCCTCTCCTCTCTTTCTGCAGCCCGTCTATTTTAAGAGCCCCGCGCGCGTGCGTGCGTGCGCCCGCTCCTTCTCCCCCGCTCTCGCTCCCTGCCCGAAAAACAGCCGTCGCCTCCCATCTGGTCCGGGTTAGGAGCTCGTTCGCGGCGCGCACGGCCGGTGGGGCGCAGGGGAGGGGGGAACGGGACGCCGGGTGCAGACCCCCCTCGGGTGATGAGAGCGCGGGGCTGCTGCCGCTCGCCCCGGCCCCTGCCGCTCGCAGCCCCTCGCCGTGCCCCGCTGGCCCCCGCGCAACGCGGCGCCGCCGCCGACATCTGCTTCCAATTGCCGCTGCGTTGGAGCCGCGCTGGGAAAAGGGACGCTTTCGCCGCGCTTCGAGGTCTTAAAGGCACCGCGGGCGGACTAAACCCGACGCCTTCGTTGGCTCCCAACCCTGCGCTAAAAGATATCGTGCTGCCGGGGGATTACCGGCAGGTTTTGCCCTCGTTTAACACCAAAGTGGGGGGTTCTTCTTCTCTCTGTCCTGGGAAATCAGTACAGAACTGCTTCGGCTCTTTGAAAAATTCCATTTTTTTCCAGTCGGATCCTTGGGCCCAGCAGCAGACAAGCGATGCACGTGCCTGCGGGCTCGCAGGAGCCGTGCCTGTGCACTTCTTCGTGAACAGCATCGCAAAGCCACGGAGAAGACGGGTCTTTGGTCTAATCCAACACCAGCAGGCAGAGCGTAGGTTTGCTCTTAGGGGAGGGAGGTAAGGAAGAAAACAAACGCGTTTGAAAACAGAATATGTTTAATCCAAACCATAGTCCACAAAGATACCAGGCCTAAGCGTGCATTCGCAGCCAACGGGAATCGATAGAAAGGCGGGCTTGTAGTTAACACTTGTCGCGTTCGGTGCGTCGTGTACAGCCATCACTTGCCTTTCATTCGAGTCCTTTCTGCACTCTTCCCTCATGCATTAATGCTCTTAAAGGAAAAACTGTAGCAATTTCATCACAACACTTCCTTGGCGCAGAGTGAAGAGTGAGAGCTGAGACCTTGCGTGCCAGGAGCAGCCTCCTTCCAGCCAGGCACTGGCTGAAGCCTTTCCAGACCCGTCACAAGAGGGAGACAAAAAGCCAACAGCGGCAAGACATTTGGCCTTGAAACATTGATTTACAACATAAAATGGAAACGTTTCATTTCCAAAATGAGAAGCAGAGTGTTTCAGCTCTTCCTGTGTTGGGGGTTGCATAGGAAAATGGCATGGGCTGAAAGTCTCCCTCCAGTTCGAAATGCATTTTCCACAAAATGCAATTTCTGCATTGTTCCAGACTCTGTTTCCTGGTTAGTAAAATACTTTATCTGGAAGACCTGTGAGCCTGACTAAAGGAAAATTGTGCAACTATCAGCGAGAGCTGCAAGGAAGAAGACTGAGGTCTTTTACATGCCCAGAAGATACTTCCGTGCTCCGGACCTCTGTCACGGTGGATTTATGCAGCTCCACAAGAAGGAAGCAGACATGTCAAGCTCACACTTCCTTCAACTTGATCTTCTCCCGCACCCACTGACATTAAGCAGCATCCTTTGCCCGCTGCTGATACCACACAGTCTGCTGACATCCTCCCACTCCAGCCCGTGAAGGTCATCACCACCTAGCGTCAGCCAAATTAGCCACGTGTGCAGCCAGCACATCAGCCCCGGGCCAAAAGGCCTCATTAGGAGCTGTTTATCTTCATCCTCACGACAGATAACCTCGACAAAACGAGCATCTAGGGTCACACGCTCTATACACTCCTGCAGGAAAGCCCTCCCTGGGCGGGCGCCTTTTGGGCCGAGAAAGTTCAAGAATGGGGCAGGCGAAGGGAGCTGCCATGCCAGGAAGACTGGAGCCACTAGACCAATGTGGACCCTATGAGGTGGCAAGGGACTGTGCTGCAGCCCCCCCCCCAGGTCCACCGCAGAGCATATACAGCGGTGACATGTTGCTCGGCACAGCCCTTTGGTGTTCAGGCCACCAGTCGCTTTTAAGGAAAGGACCCTACAGCTACATTTGTGCATTAGAAACTGGAGGGAGTATAAAAGAGCTGTCTTTAAAACACTCAAGATGTACTCAAAGCTCAACTGAAATGAGCTGTGAAATCTTAGGGTGGTGCCAGGATTGGGAAAGAGCAAGAGGAAAATCTGTTCCAGAGGTTCAGAGGGCTTAAAACTTGCATTTTGTTGAAAAAAGGACCACATTAGACTTCTTCCTCCTTCTCCCCCACCCACATGAGCTCAAGCACTGGAGGAACCTTGTGGTGGGACCAGTGGAAAGTGGTTTCTAAAATTAGGCTGGACAAAGCTTTGAATAGCTGAGCGAAAGTGTCTACGTTGACAGAAGTGGGAAGGCTCAGCTAAAAATGGTCAGAAAAGGAGCTTTATCTGCCTGTCTTACAGCACGGGCTGTGCAGGTGCTCATGCCGCCTCAGCTCAACCAGTTTTGCATGATGCTGGGAGCCAAGATGTGCTACAGACCCTCTTCCTGGGTCTGCATATTCAGAGTACGTGAGAGCCTCATGACTCGCAGTGCTGAGGTGAGCAGGATGAACGGACTCCCGTTTCTGGAGGATGCTGGAATTGCTCCACGGTTTCCTTCTCCCCGCGCGCTCAGCGTTTTGCTTTATTTTCCTAGAAACCGAAATGCCAGGAGACGGCCCATCGTACCAGCCGTCTGCCTTGCCGATCCAGCAGAGAGAATTACCGCTAATATTAATAGCTGCCCTTTATTTCAACTTGCTGACACCGTGAAGATGGTTTTAATTAAAACTCGTTAGCGGCAACCTGTTACTGAAAATGAGCGTGGCTAACCCAATTATGGAGCTGACTCCATAACAATCCTGCTCTTCCCAGAAACCTGTCCTGAGCGCCCACCTACCTCGCCGCCCTCCTCCGCAGGGACCCTGTTCCCAAGGATAAGGGGGTCTGATATCCCAGACAGGTGGAAAGCTGGGCCTTTGGGTGCTGCAGAGATTTCCCAGAGGCGGCCGGGGCCTTGGACGCGGTCAGAGAGGAGGGCAGGGAGGGACCGAGACACCTGTGGTTGTGCCAGCCGCTGCGGCCACGTTTGGCAAGGAAGGAGAAGGCAGACGGATGGACAAGACACGGTGTGGAGGGTAGGCAGACCCTACAACCCCCACCCGCTTTTGCAGGCGGTCCTCCCTGTGGGCCCAATTCCCCCAGTTTGTCCTAGTTTGTGCAGAGCAGTGATTTGAGCTATGGAGCAAGGTTTGGGCACAGAGGGCCTCAGCCAAAGTACCCCAAAACTTCAGGTTTATCCCCAGAGCGTGACCTTGAGTCTGCAAAATGCAGACCTGGCTCTAGCACAGCATTTTCCCCAGCTTTCGGCTGTAGTTCAGGAAATTTTACCTGCTCAGGGTAAAAGGGGAAACCAACGGGGCATCTTTCCCAGCAGAAACGGCACGCGGCGCCTGCTCGCTGGCCGGCTGGGCAGGCTGCAAAATTCAGCTCCCGGGGGCCTGAGCATCCCTGCTGCGGGGCCTTTCGGACGTGCCTCCTCCGGCTCCCACCGAAGCCTCGTGCAAAGAGCAAAAATTATGAATGGCTCCTTCCCCCCGCTGGCCCCTTTCACTCATGCTTCGCTATCCCCCGCCGGCAGCTGGTTCCCATTAGCTTAAGAGCTGACAAGGTGCAGGGCTGGAGCGGAGCCTCCCCTGGCAGGTAATTTTGACGAGATGCAGAGGGTCCGGGCCGGGTGTCTCTGATGGGTTTCCGGTGCTGTTATCAGCTCTGCCCGGCTCCCCCCTCGCCAGACGTCTGCCCTTTGGCGGAGATGCGGGGGGAGTACCTGCGTCTGCCCAGCATTCGTTTCCTTGGGGCTGGATCACTTAATTTTTTCCGCTTACGCGGCAATTTGGAAAGGGGATGGGAGGAGGGAAGGTGCGGCGCGCTCCCCGGGGTGTCCACCCCGAGCCGGGGAGCTCGGCGGTGCAGCCGGCCGTGGAGCACCGCGGTCTCCGTCCGGAGATCGCCCGCAGCGCCAGCCCCACGGTGTATACGCACACGCCGCCGCGTCTCACCCGTCTGCGGGAACTCTCTCTCTGGCACACCTGGCTGAGACGCGTTTACAGCCGTTTCTGTCCCCGCAGCAGGAATAACTCAGGCACGCGTTGCGGAGGGATGACCCAGCCTTGACGTCTTCCCAGGCCGCGGACGAGCCATCGCAGCATCCTCACCCGCATGGAAGGATGCGTGAGGCCGGGTACCGCTGGGGTCGGATGCGCTGCCCAGCTCGGCCAGAAGCAGGGCTGGCCGCCTGGGGTGAGATGTCCTAGACCAGGGTTCGGGTGGCAGGAGATCACCGAAAGGGCAAACAGAGATACTGAAAAGGCAAAGGAGGCTCTCGAAAGGCATCGGAGTCTGAAGGCAGCGAAAGCTTTTTGCAAACCTTCGCACTTCCAGAGGGGTTTTCCCCAGCTTTGCATGCAGCGATGAGCTTGTAAAACCTCAGCGCAGCCTTTGGGTCCCCACCCTGTGAAGGCACCAGGAAGATCTCCCACCAGGCATGGTGCCCTTTCCGGGTAGCTCCCTGTGGCCGGCCAGCTGCGGCTCCTCCTGCAAATTGGGGCCGCGCATTTAGTCATCAAACACTGCTTCGGCTCTCAGGCTTTTCCTGAACAGGCTCACTATTCATCCAGGAGGTTAGCTTAGGCTGTGAGGCCAGTCAAGGCTTAGCGATTACGTGTATTGATTTAAAAAATAGAAAAAAAATAAATAGGTGGCTCTTCTTCCAGGCACCTGTGGATTCGCTGCCACAAGCCGGGATGAAAAGCGCACCGCTGGGCTGCGGCGCAAACAGTGCCGCTGTGCCCCTGGATGAACTAACAACCTTCCTCTGAGCGGGACACCTCCAACATTATTTTGTAGTTCTGGAGCAGGACTTAGAGCCACGCGAGCTTGGACGCACCACTGGAGTTACGGGAGCTGGAGTACTGATTGCACGGCAGGGGAAAAGGATTTGCTGTTGGGGCGTGTGGGGAGGAAACGCAGTTTGGCATCTCCCTCTTTAGTGTAGGCCATAGTGAGATGTGCTACCTTGCATTAACTGTGAATTAAGGGTGTGTGAGCGGGTACCTGCAGAGCTACGGTGGTTCGCCTAAACAGGGGTTACTTGTCAGATAACCCTGTATTTCAGCCCAGATGTCTAAAGCCGCTTCCCAGCTTTCTCCCAGCCCTGGAGTTTTTCAGCCAAAAATGTGTATTTCGAAATGCAAAGTGGAACCACTCATACAGAGCTCCCATCCCCGCGGGCCAGGTGTTTGCGGAGGATGCAGGCTCGCACCGCTGCGAGGGGCGGTGGGGTATCTCGAGTTGAGACCCAGGAGAGCGGGGAAACCTGGGCGTCGCGTAGGCGGCAGCCTTGGGATGCTCGTGCAGACGGGAAAACAGGACGCGGGGCAGATCTAGCTTGGGGAAACATCTGCAAGACGGCTCACAGCTGAGGATACCGAGTCCAAAAAGGCAGCTTGCTTTCTAAGTTAGCGTGTCAGGTGGCTAGTGAACTCCCGGTCGGGCTGAATGAGATCACGACAATTTTGTCTCCCTAGAAACTCCACGGCCGGCCTCATTTGCCTTCCCGAGCAGGGCTTATCCATTTCCATTGTACTTCATTAGCTGATAATCGGATAATTGCCTTCCCTTTATCTTCGGCATGGGCCGGGCAGGCAGCTCGCAAGCCTTCTTGCACCCACTGCATATTCCACATCGCCAATCCGATTAGCGGCGAGCCGTCATCCTTCTCTGCCAAACTTTGCGGCAACGGCTCTTCAGCCCGGCTGAACCCTCTCCCAGCGCCCGCTCAGCCCGTATTGCGCCGCCTTGCAAGCTGCCTGCCCCAAAATCAGGGCCCGGCAGGGGCTGCGGCCAATTTTCAGGGTTGCCGCGGGGCTAAAGAGGCATCGAACAGCTCAGCAGCTCCCTGAGCCAAAAGCTATCCCCACGTGGCTGTTTGCAAGGTCCTGCTGCACCCGGAGCTGTCTTCTCCCAGCCTACATCCCGCGGGAAATCCCTCTCGGCAGCCCGGTGCTGAAAGAGTGAACGCTTTGGGGCCGATCGCCTCTTGGTGGCGGTTTTCAGGAAAACAGAAGATGAAAGTCTGCCCGAGCTGGAAGGATTGAGTTCCAAGCGCAACATGTGAACGGAGCCTTTCGCACTGAGCGCTCTTTGTGCGACTGCCGTGACCTGCCCGTGAGCTGGAGGATTTTCATAAGGGAGCGATACGGGCGTTTGCCGAGCGTCAGATTTAATTATGGGGAAAGGGAGCGTTTCATCGCCCACATCTAAGGTGTTATCTGCTTCTTGATAAACAGTGTAACAGGAAGAGCTCAACTTTGCAAAAATGCCTTGTGTGGGGGGTGAGGTTCTTCATCTCGTCTGAAGGAAGGTAGAAAGAGGAGCTTAAATGCTTGGGGTCCGGCCAAGGACACGTCACCATAGCCCTGAGCTTCAGGCGCCGGGGGCCAGATGCAGGTTTTGCAAATGCCATTCGCTGCAGCCCAAAGCCCGGCGGTGCCGGGGATGCTCAGCCCCAGCAAGCCTGGCGGCGGTGCCCTTGCGGGTTTTAAAGGGCAGAGCATGCAAAGCCGTTATGAGGCCGCTGATACCACCCGCAGAGCTGCTACCCTGTTCGCTTTAAGGGGCATTTGGGCAAATGCATGCGCTGGACCGGCAGTTTAATTCTGCATTTCAGCCAGGCGAGGGCCCCTCTCTGGGACCCTCTGCTGGAGTCCGCAGTCCTTTCTCAGTGGCACAAGCAGGGACTTCTCCTCCACGAGGCCGCTTGTGGGAAAGCGTGGTGCGAACGCATCCTCGGCTGCTTACTCAGAGCGGTCAAAGGCCTCACGGGGATGACGGCAGGTTTGCAAGCTCCGGGAGGATGTTTAGGTTTACAAGGTGTCACTCATGCAGCCGAGGAGCAGGAACAGCACCACGTCACGGAGCGAGCTAATCGAGTGACTAACGGGCCAAATATTCACGCAGACGGACAAAAAGAGGCAAACAAAACCGGAGGCTGATCTGACGGCACATAAACAAGTGGGAGCTCTCCTGGGGGCAGACAGCTCTGCGGGGAGCCGGGCTGCCCTGTCTCCCCCTCCTAAAGGCACCGCGCTGCTTGAGAAAACAGGAGACGGGCACCGATCCTGCCCTCCTCTCCATATGCAGGCTGCCCCCCGCCATCAAAACCCACTCGCCTCGGACCACAGCCCCCGGCCCTAAATCCTTGCAAGGGTTGTCCCAAAGCAGGACTTTTGTTAGCGAGGTCCCAGCCCCATTGCAGCCGGGATGCAACATCCCAGCTACATCCTCGCTGCCGGGCAAGGCAAGGATGTTTCCCCTCCTAAGCTGCTGCTTAGGGGAAGCGTGCACGCTCCAAGCGTATTGCTGCACTGCTGAACGTGCTGAGATTTCACTTATTCGTATGGGGACGGAGGGTGCTCAGCACCGCGCACGAACCTCCCAGAACTTGGCCCACTTCTTAAAGAAGACCCAGGCTCTCCCAGACGAGGCCGGACTCCAGCGGTGGTCTTTGGTTTGTCAAGCACTTCAGGATGAAAGGCGCGCGGGAAGTGTCAAATATTATGCTAAATAGCTGCGCGAGAACTCCTGGATGTTTTAGGAGGGCTGCCAGGCGGCGAGCTGAGAAAAGCCCGACTCTCCCAGCATATTTATTTTCCAAAGCTTAGAGGTATTTAAACAGTAAGGTCGCAGCAGATAACCGGGCTGAGCGCACAGGTGCCCAGTTCGCTTCCTCCGTATGCGGGGTGGCGTGGAGATCCTGCGCACGAAGCAGTGCAAAACCGGCGCGGGTGACCCCCCGAAAAAGCAGGATGGCTGGAGAAAAGTTGAGGTCTGTCCAAGCCATCAGCGTGTTATTTGTGGCGGTTTGCTATCTGATATAATAAATGCGGGAGCGATCCAAACTAGCCATCTATTACTAATCATGGGGATTACAGCTTTAATCGCTGCCGGGAATGGATCTGCTCAAGGGCATTGCTGTTCTGGGACAGTAAACAGGATCTCTGGAAAGGATCCCACGCTCTATGGGTGGCCCAGGAGCCCCAAACCTGGCCGTGACATCTTGGGCTGCTTCCTCTCCTGGTACTCGCTTAAGGAGATGCAACCGGGGCTGCGTCAGGGCACCCAGAGGACGCGGCAGCAGCCAATGGAGCCGCTGAGCAGGGCCGAGGTCGGGCTTGCAAAACTCCCTGCTGTCATTTACTGATGCTAATCAGGCGGCAATAAAACCTGTGATTGCCCATCTCATAAGCTAGATCACAGGGAGAACAGGAAATGAGCTAAGTTAATCAAATTAGATGAAAGACAAGGAAAAAGGAGGCTGAAAATCCCATATGGGGAACAATTTTATTAGTGCTTTGCACTCCTGTGGAACGTTTTGACGGGAAGAGTTCAGGCATTAATTTGTCCGTTCAGTGCACTTAGCAATAGCACTGCCCGAGGTAAATGCATGGAGATGAGCACCGTTTCCACTTTGGGAATGGACAAGGCAGCTCGTTAGGATGGGAAGAAGGGTCCTAAAAAAGCTTTGAGATCTCACCATGACAGGTGAGGACCAGGCTGCCGCTTATGGCTGCAGCGTGCATCTGCCTAGCAGGGCACATGTAGCCCATGAAGACATATCTCTTGCTGCAATGCTCTCTTTTGCTAAAATGCAAATAAGCCCACACTTCTCTTCCTCTTAGATTAAGAAGGGATTTCTCGTCTCTCCCATCAGAGCCCGCATCCTGCTTATGCTATTTAAGACCTTGCTTAGGATGCAAGGTCTTCAGTGTGATGGTGAAGATGTAGACTTCTCCGTGCCCTGCTCTCCTGCTCTGGGTTACAGAAATGCGAATGTAAAGAGCGGGACACATCCTCCTGTCTTGATCTCACATTTGGTTCCTTCTTTCTGCTTTTTTCTGAATTTCCTTAACAGAAGGAATGAATATTTCATTACATTCTTTCTGACAATGAATTCTCTTGCAAGTCACCACAAAAGCCTGGCAAAAATATAGAAGACAAATACAAAATATTGTGCATGCATCACATTAAACCCATAACTTTCAGACCACCCAATAATACAGACTTGATATCGAATGATGGTTTAACCTTTCCATTTCTTATTAGTTTGGGGGTCATGCTGCTGCTTGTTGGCTTATTGTGGTCCCAAGGACAAGGGGTGACACTGAAGCTTGACAGAGCTAGGATCTCCTGGTGTCCTGTGGCCACGCAGATGCAAAGTTCAAGCCACATTTAGCAGCAGTCTCTGGTCTGTCCTGGGTAGCGTTGCTTCCTCCGGGGGGGACACCTCAAGGAGCATCGGCTCCTCCTCAGTCGAGGTTTTCCACATTGGAAAAGCTAGGTGTTCTTCCTCTTGAAGACCAGATACAAGCTGAGCAAGGCGGTGATGGTTTGAAACCAGGCCAGATTTGTTGATCCCATTTCTAAGCAAATAAAGGAATAATAGCCCCGAATATTGCTTTCCTTTACCCAGAAGATTTGGCAAAGACGTGTGACCAGGCCATGCTATCCCTTTGCCAGACTGCTGCACCCTAAGGGCAGGGCACGCCTTGCTGGCGTCAGGTGACTTGTCGCACTGGGGCAAGCAGGGGTAGCATTCACCCTCCACCACAAAGAGCCAGCATACAGATGCTCCGCACCTCAACTCTCACGTGAGCTCTTGCTCCGGTCCTTCATAGCGCCTGCATTTCACCTGACAGACAAAAGCCCTGGACAAGCCCTCACCCGAACACTGCCTGGGGGTACTGCTGTCCTGGAGATGTCCTGGCTCCACCAACAGCCGGCTCCCGTGACCCAGGCTAGGAAAGGAGGAGAACTCTTTGGAAAGGGATCCCATCTGCAGCTGGGTTAATGAATCCCACATGCAGGCCAGCTGAGAGTTATCCATTGGGAGGTTAAAGGGCTGTAACAGATACTACACAAACACAGCCTTTTTCAGCATCGCCACAAAGCAGATGCTCCTGCGCGCAGCAGGTTGGGATGGCTTCTCCTCCAGCTCCGGGGCCAAATATGCCACGGGCTAAATCTCTTAAGCTGCCAGGGCAGATTCATTGAGATCTATCTGAGAGATGCTCCAAAAGATCATCTGGGCGCGCGTGTCGGGGACAGCTCAAGGTCTTTGCAGTTACCTGGCCCCCAGGTTCTCGGTGGAAAGGTCAGACATGGAGGATGCGGTTGCAGGAGCACTGATTCAGATCTTTTTTTTTGGCTGGCATTTTTTAAAAAATGGTCAGAAAGTGCTACTTCATCAAAACTGAAGCAGCCCAAGGCCTGAACATCACCTTGGCTCTCAAAACAATCTGTGAATTGTGTACCAGGAGACTGGATGCAAGGGCATTCAAGGAAGTGACATGTTCCAACATCACAGTTAGCAGTAAAATAAGCAATAAGAGCAAGGGTGAAATGAAGCATTGGCCATCTTCCTGCCCTGTGCAAGAGGTCCTATGTTTTAGTCTACCAGGAAACCCCCCAATTATTCTTTTAGCCCCTTTGACCTGCCTTCAACACATTTCCCTCTGTGTGCAAAGAGGGAAAGAATTTGACTTGCAAATACTGTTTCAGTTCCTCATTGAGAAAGCAGCCTTTTGAGTAGCGAGGTGTTGCACTAGAATTGCTCCGCTGTCCACCACTGCCCCTCCTGCAGTCCCTGGTCCCCCCACCGCCTATGCAGCTGGAGCAAGGTCTTTCATATGGACCAAAGTGGGGTGAAGAAAGTGGATGAGTGAAAAGAAGCCTGTGCACAGCAGGCTGGAGAAAGGGATTTGATCTCCTCTCTTCAGAGCAGCTTCATTTTGAGTTGCTCCATACCAAGAAACAGTGCTTCAGGTGCACCAACACAACTGTGAGGCTCTATGCCCAGCGCAGGACAGCTGGCCAGGTTACATGTCCAATGCTTCGTGTAGTGCACGTCAGGCTCAGAGCTCAGGAATCTCCAACGCAACTACTCCCAGAGGTCCCCACTGCCAGAAGAGTTTGGGTTGGTGTGTTGGCCCAGCAGCCCCAGACGTTCATCTTCCTTCAGGTGGAAGTTTAGGCTATCTGCCCCAACCTGGTGGTGCTGTGGAAAACATCTGGGCTGCAATAGGTGTCATGCCCTACTTTCCAGCCACTTCACTCACTCGTCCGGACCTTGTCTCCATCCCCCCATGTCAACCACCTCCTATTCCGTGGGCACTTTAGCCTGGCCAGGGCCTTCGTTAAGTGGCCACCAGAACGTGCCGGGCACAGTGTACGGATCCCACCTTCAGTGCAGAGCTGCCTGGTGGAGGTTTTTTTTTTTTTGGGGGGGGGGGGGTGGCATTTACAAAAAAAAAGTCAGAAAGCACTAGTTTTGTCAAAACTGAAACTGTTCACAGAAAAGGGCTTTTGAACAAGTTTCCTGTTTCAAAAAAAAAAAAGAAAAGAAAAGAGAAAAAAAAAGCTTTTAGAATGCCTTGAAATTGTCAAGAACATCCTGTTTTTGACATTTAAAGAAAATTTGACTTTTGGTAGGCAATGAGTTTGTTAAAAAATAATAATTTTCTGGACAAATGGAGGGGAAAAGAAACCCAACCAACCCCCAAACTCAGATCTGCTTCAAAGCAATAGATTTTAGTGAGTCCCATATTCAAAGTTTGGGACTTTTGATTTATGAAAGGTAAAATTGAGACTGCCTGCTTTAGGAAGCGACAAGGTGTTCGATGTCTCAAAAGACGGTGTTGCACTGGAAAAAAAATCCCACTGAACTCAGATCACATGCAGAGCTGACTCATCTGATACTGTTTGAATCCAGGTTTGTGCAGGAAAAATCCGTTAATAACAGCATCTGTTACCTGCAGGCCCTGGTTAGCAACGCGATCCTGCTTTATCCTCCAAAATGAACACAACTCTGCTTTTTAGGAAATATGGGAGATTTGGGAAGACTAGACTTTAGGACCACTTGTACCTAGTGCTGCAGAGCTTTTAGCCCTGGAAGCACTCAGGGATGCCCAGGAGGAAGAGTCCTTAGGATCAGCGTGGCTTTCATACCCCCTTCAAACCTGGGTGCTTACAATTCCCATTTTTGGAGCATGAGGACCGGAGATGTAAGGGGAAAAAAAAAATACAAACACCGTTTCAGAAAACGGTAAGACAGAGAGCGGATTGTTTAGATGATTTTGCCAAATTTGGTCAGAACTAAGTTCAATCTGAAATTGTGACGTTTCCTTCCTCCACCCCACCAGCCTCCGCAAAAACCTGCCACTTCTTACCAAATTTGAGCACCTTACAGGCCACACAATACCCCCCCGGTGGGTTTTATATGCTTGCATGGCATTTTGAGTTTTTTGGTGGCAAAGTGAAATACTAACAGCTAATGAATTTAATGATTTATAAGCCATGGCACACTAAATTAATTAAGAAACAGAGGACAAAATGCAAATATAGGAATAGTGAATTAGACCCTGTTACTAACCAGATTTCAGATGATTAATATCTAAGCTCATATGTGATGAAAAAGCAAAGCTATGAGAGGTGTCTGCAGTCACAAAACAAAGTCTATTAAGCCTACTTGCTCTGGATAGTATTGAACAAAGCTCCGGAGAAAAAATGGGATAAAATAAATGCTTTTGATTCTCTAATGTGTTTTGAGCCAAGGCCAAGGACTCAGATGGTTTTCCTAAGAATTACACTCGGTTGTTTGCAGGGAAATAGCTCTTTACATTCGAACAATCTTTGGGGCTGGTGAAATGCTTCCCAGCTGTTGCCTGTCGAATTCAGATGACGCTTTGGGCTTAGAAAAGCCTTCCCCAGTCGCAGATGCAAACGGGCTTATTTGTCAGAGCGCTTAGTATTAAGCAACAGCCCTTAAAAGAAGGGTTAGGTGGTATACAGATCCAGAAGAGAAACATCTCTGAAGCAGAAATTTTGCAATAAATGGCCTGCTCTGGACAAGGTGTGAGTCTACTCGTGCTGCACAAGGGGTCGGGGAGGATGCTGCTGGCCACGGCGGCACAAAGCAGCCCCGAGGCAGCGACGCTTGGAAAATGGGATAAATTTCATGTTCCTCCCAAAGCAAAACTCTCCATTGGAGTCCGTGTTTCTCATCCTACCTGGGGACCCTCCCTGGCAGAAGAGGAGGGTTCGGACCTGCCAAGAGGAGGGACATGGCAGGGAGCTGGGCAAGGTGGACCTCTCACCGCCAGCAAGGACCAGCCTGGTTTGGTGGCCTGGGGGACTTGAGCTCGGCTAGCTAGGCCTTTCAGGCTGCCATGTTTCACCCCTGAGGATATCAACCCCCCCCCCCCAGCAGCCCCCAGATGTGTCTCTTGCATGTTCTCCTTTTGAAGGACAGAGCTTCGCTTCTCCTTCCCCTGTTTCTTCTTTTTTTTTTTTTTACCTCCCACCCTCTGGTCCAACCCTTTTGCCAACATATTTCCTGCTTGCAAATGAGAGCACATAGGAGGTTTTAGGGGAGAGAAGCGATCATCTGGACATTTCTGGGCCTCTGATAAAGGGATGGGGGCTGCTGGCAGCCCCGTCAAGCGGCGGCTGATGGTTTTGTGATGTGGGCTGTGCAACATCGCATCTGGGAGAGAGCCGAGTCCAAGCTCACCCACTCACATATTTTCCAGAGATGTGTGACGGCACATATGTTCGGAGGACAGGAGAAACCGGGCGAGAAGATAACCCTGCGGCACCACAGCGCCTGCCTTCCCTCTCGGCGGTCTGCTCCTCTCATGGGAGCCGTATGCTGTTTCCCGAAGGAGCTGCGCGATGTCTCGGCCCTGCAGCAGCCTCCAGACGGGAAAAGCCAAGGGAAAGCGTTTGCCAGCTACTGGCTTATGTTAACGCTGTGTTAAACCATGAAGATGCTCAAGGGAGAGCAGGGGCTTGGAGCAAGGCTCTGCCCTGGGTGCAGCAAAGCTGCGAGGAGGTTCCCCGCACGCTTGTGCAAACCACAGGAGGATGGGAAAGAAGAAATATAAATTAGTGAAGGGCTCATGGCAAAGCACCACCTGCCTTTTACATAGGGGAAAACAGCCGAAACGGTCCGTCACTGGAGTCAGCCAAAAGTAATGAGGCTAACTGCAGGCGGGATAATGAGCAGGCTATTTATTATCCGTTGGAGTAGCATCTCTGAGCTCTGGACTAAAATCTCATTGCGCTCAATGCTGTCCAAGCACAGCAAGAAACAACACGGATTCCCCAGAAGGCTTGGGAAAGTCCTCCGTTTTCTTGACGGCCTCGGCTGAGATTTCCAAACCGCCGTTTGCAGATGACGTTGACCCCAAACCCTGAGGCGCCCTGTGCCCTCCAGACCGCAGCGCCCTGACACATCCTGCATCAGCCTCCCAAATACCCCGTGCAAGGGAGAAAGCTGTGCTGAATGCAGAGGGGGTCACCGTCACGCCAAGGGGAACCAAACCTGGAGGAACCGCAAGAGGAGAAAAGTCGAGTCTGACACATCTCAGGTTAGTGGGCAGAAGAGCTGCGTCTGCAGCCATGGACCTTTGCCTCCTTGCACCCATGTGCACACAAAGGCTGTAGCATACACGGGTCTACGTGCTCTTCTGCAGTCACTTGATGCCCCAGTCTCCTTCTGGCATATGTTTTCAGAGAAGTTCAGAGCTAAAACTTTCAGTCTTGCGGGGGGATGCAAGGGCTTGCTGCTGGAGAGCCCAGATGGAGCTGGAAAACGAGGGTTTGGCAAGCGATTTTATCACCTCTACTCATCTCAGGGGCCGGCTGCCAGACTGCTCAAAGGTCAGGGAATTAGAGATGGATGTGAGAGGAGTATCGTTTGCATCTCTCTTTCTGTTATTATGGAAAAATGTTCTTGTTCATCCATTTCATTTTACACCAGGGTATAGCCTGGCTAGCCTGAAGTTGGCGGTGACCTGTTCTGCAAGCGCCAAGGCTCTTTTACACACATGCAATAAAATAAATCACTTGAGCTCGTTGCATTTCGGCTTATTCTCTCCCCCGTCTTCGGACCAGGAGGCCAGAGCCCAGAGCCATCCCCGGGGGCTGCACAACCTGCGAGCTGGCCTTTGCCCCTCGCACCGGCCGTGCGCAGAGCAGCGTGCATGCGGGTGCTTGGCAGGTTTCTCGGCCTCCTAGGCTAGCGATTTTATAGTCGTTTCACTACAAACCATTATAAGGCCCCCTGTGCTCTTTCCTTGCCCTTAAGCTAAGTTAAACCATTCGGAGTTGATCTTTGCAGGCAGAGAATCTCTACGAGGGGCAGGTGATGCAAAAACATCGAGGGCACTTAAGCAGACAAGAGACTTGGATGATACAGGTAGGTGCTAAGCTCCAAGCCACCAACTTTAGGGCCGTATTTGCTCCCTCAAGCAAAGAGCTGCATTAGACCCAAATTTGCTGGAAAAGTAGCTGGCTTGGCACACAACGTTGCCGAGGGGCCGTGACCACGGGCTGGCGGAGGGCGCTCGTCTCCCGCTGACTCCGTAAGGCGCTTTGGGGTCCAGGTGGAGCAGCGGCAGCCGCTTGGCACGCGCAGCCCTGCTCCGGGAGCCAGCACGATCCTGGGCGGATAAAGGAGGGCTGGCTGCGGGAACGCGCCCGCGTGCCTTTGCAGCCCGAGCTGTAAAAGCCTCCGGCTGTCGACTTGCTGGGCTGCGCAGCTGCGCTCTGCCAAGCGACCCGGGCGCCGGCGGCTTGGAGAGGCAGCCGGTAGGCGTTTCGCGAGGGCTCCCTCGCACCGGCCACCGTCGGCTCCCTGGCCGGCGTTATTCATCCTAGACAAGGAAAAGGCAGACGGGTCGGGGCAGAGGCACCCGGCCAGGACAGCCGGTCCTTTCCAGATTTATTCTGGATCGCAGAGGTGCATGCACACACTTTTATTGCGTGCTGGGTTGGAAGCAGCGGCCGCAGAGGTTTTGCCGGCCGTTTCCTCGCTGAGAGCTCCCACCTTGCCGCCTTTCTACCGACCACGGCCGGGCGCTTCGATGCCCTGTGTTAGGGAAAATGCTGACATCGTACGGCTGCAATTCACACCTAGTTTTCCTGAAATCCTTCCTTCTGACCATTATAGTCTCAAGGGTGCAGTAATATAGGACAGGAGGTGCCTTGCTGGGTCACTGTTTCTGGTCCCCAGCTATTGCAGGCAAATGCACTAAATAATAAATTTCTCACGCTCCACACTAGGCTTTTCTATACAGCCAGTGCTTAAAGCTCATGACTTTCCATATCAGGGCCAGATACTTACCCAGTTTTCCACAAGAACACTTTTGACCTGCTGTGGGAATAGCTTTCCCTTCGCATACCATTCGTAAGCTCCTTGACCCAGCCCTGAATTAACCCGTCTCATCAGGAGCTTAGCGCTAACCCAGCCACCTTTGCACTAGCATCCTAAGGTCCAAATCTCAAATAACTTATTGGCTGGCTCTGAAAACCCATAATTCCTTGTTTTGTTGAGCACTGTTCCAAGTATCTAACCTTAGATATTTCTGGCTTGCTGGAAAAGGAGCAACAGCGCCCATTAATAAAATGATTTCAGTGCTTTTTCAACAGCATCAGTGAGAGTTAGTAGAACGTTTTCACATCTTGTGCTGCAGAGAGCAGTGCCTTTCTGCCTAGGAAGGCAGCGTCCTTGGGTGTGCAGATGTGCTGGGGCTTTCTGCTTGCTAATAGTGCATGAAAGCAGCTTATTAGCATGCAGTGGGTAACTGCAAATCTGGGATTTGTTCACTTAGCTCTCTCTTAATACACAGATTTCTGGTTTCTGAATTCGCATTAGGCATTCTTTGCATGCATAGCGAATATGTGCAGAAATGTGCTCATGCAGACTTTGATGTCTGCAGTCTTTAACATCATCTGTTTTCCGATAAACTCATCTTCTGAGCTCGAGGTTTCATTCCGGGATGCTTCTGCACGATGCCTACATTTCTTACAACTTTGGGCAACATCTGGGGAGTTTAACACACGCTCGGGAGGGCAGCACGCTATTAATTGGACATTAAGTGGCGGGCCGTGTCTGAGGCTATTGCACATTGTATTAATTACCGAGTGGCTAATAACAACCTTCTGCCCCTGGTATTTATAGAATAATAAAATCTATCCATGACACTGGCCTCACATCTGGTGAAACTGGCAAACACATTTTCATTTACCTCCCTTTCTCGAGCGTGCTAATAGCTTTCAGATTGCCAGGGGGACAACTGGAGATCTTAGTGTATTACGGACACATTGCTAATGGCTCCGGAGTGAAGGGTGAGCTGAGATTTGCACTTCAAAAGGGACCAGAGCCCCCATTCCTGCCCGCGCTGAGCATGCCAAAGGTGGCAGGCAAAGAGCCGAGATGCTGGCATGCTTCACCGAGCAAACTGTTTACAAACACGGCAGGCGAAAACACTCCGGGTTTGACACTCTGCCCGTATCGCCGGGGGGGATGCTGAGGGTCACACCGAGCCCTTCGTTCCCGCGGACAACCCCAGCTCGGGGCGGCTTTGCTGGCAGCTGCTGCTGCAGGGCACGGACCTGCTGGGCGAGCTGGGAAGGGGAAGGGGCCAGCTGGTGCGGACTGCCCCGTCTCCTCCGAGGTGTGGGAATGGGAGGGCCCGGGGCTGTATAAGGTAGGTGTTGCCCTTTCCCTGGGAGAGGGATGGTTGGGGGGAGGGCTGTTTTTGGGAGGGCTGGAGGGAAAGCTATGCTATTTAGGAGTGTGATTCTAGCTTCAGCAGATGCTGTACCAGGGCATAGCTTATGAGGGACCTCTGATCTAGTCTGAGGACCAGAATTAGGGACAGCAGCAATTAATTGCCAGGCTGATGTTGCTCTCTCTGCTTTTTGGGGCTGGCTCTTAGGCAGGGTGTACAGGATGTTGCTCTGCAAGTGCAGAGCTGAGGGGGAGCTAGGCATCTTGTCCTATCCAAAATAGTGACATTGCAGGAAGGCCTTTGGTGAGGAAGCTCAATCTACCCTCTTTTCCTCTTGAAATTAGCTCAGATGTGTGTGGTCTCCCAGAAGAAAGAGGCTTACTCCTGACTTGAGCAACTTCTATCCCTTGGGGGAAAAAAAAAATAGCCTTTCATCTTGCAATGTTCTCTTGCCTCAGGTGGCTGCTGAGGAGTGAAGGTAGGGTCTTGCTGGGGCAGGCAGTGTGTTAATCTACTGTGTGTGGGGCTGCAATGACCAAGATGCCCTGCAGGACCAGGGCATCAGTGAGGCAGGCTCCAACAGGGAATGCCTCCTCAAAGAGGCTGTGATTGCACATCTCTGCCCATGGCCAGCATGCTGCTTTGCTCTGCTTTGGCTTTCAAAGGCTCTTGCTGGCTGTTAACAGGCCAGATCTGAGGTGCTGCTAGCTGATTGCCCTGGAGAAGTGGGCATTTCTGGGTGGCCTGGCAGGGATGCCCAGCTGGGCTCAAGCTGTGGGCTTTGAGAGAGCAGCAGCACCTGGAAACATTGGTCTAAGCTGCCTAGTCCCTGGCAGTATCAGGGAAGGGAAGGAGAGCAGGAGCTGCAAATGACCACAGATAATTTGGCAGAAGTGTGTCTGCAAGGAAACCAGAAAAGCTCTGCAAGGCTCTGGGGTGCATAAACTCGGTTTGTGGCTGGCCAGAGGAGCAGCTTGTTCAGGGACACCTGAAAGCAATCAAAATCTCAGTGAGAGTAAAGTGCTTCTCTTGCTAGGACTGAAATCCACCCTAGCCCATGTCTAGGACTAAGGCCCAGGCCAGCCCACTGCTGTGGGTCCCTGCTTGTCTGCAAGGAAATCTTTATGGCCAGGAGACAGGACCTTAGTCTGGGTACGCAGAGCAGAAGGTTGCAGAGGCTAAAATAGCTGGGATAAAACTGGCTTGAGTACTGAATACACCCCCCCACCACCACCAAGCGCTCCAGAACTGGTGAGGGCACTGCTGGTAGCAGATGCGTCTCCCCTGGAAAACATTGCTCTGCATCTTTCTTGGTAAGTGAAATGACAGAGCTCGCTCTCTCCGTCTCTGCCTCCTGGTTCACAATGATGAGAACAGTGCCACGCAGCCCAATAAATGCCCTATGAGCTTTAGCATACCTCAGCCGGGGCTTAGTTAGCCATATGGGTGTGCGCGCTGCTTGCCCCTCTCTAAAGCTCTCGGGGGGTGGGGGGAAGCACCATGCAATTTGTGCTTGCATTCACAGCAGCGCAGCGCCTTGTTTTCCAGGAGATCGATCATAATGTCCCGTCTGTCCAGCCTGCTTCGTAAGCATGGCTGGGAGGATGCTCGCTCCCTCCTTCTCCTTTCTCCTCCTGCGAACAATCGCTGCTCTCAGAGATAGGGTCCCAGTTTGTCTCTGTTTCAGCCTCGCATGAGCCTCTCTCGGTGGAGGAAGTTATATCACTCTCCAGGAATTGCTTGGCAAATGTAAGTAGATTAAGGTATGTCCCACTTGTAATCATCTTTGGCAGCGGGCCAGAGTCCCCCACGCTATCAAAGGCTCTCTGTCATGGTCTTTGCCTCTTGCCTTATCACAAGGCTAGAGGGCATGATGTAATTCAGACACCAAAGCAGGAGCCACAGAGAAAGCAAGTATTTCAATAATCCCCTCGTCTCTCAGTCAAAAATCTGGCAGTTTCTAGCAAAGAGCTTCTCACAGACACTCAGATGGCCTGTTTGTTGGACAAGCTGCCAGAAATAGCCTCCCACAGGCCATCAGTCCTCCCAAGCATGAAGGCCACCACTGTGTCACCTCAAAATTGGGTGGGCAGGCGAAGCCTGGTCCCAGTTCATGGCTTGGGAATGGAAAAGGCTGCTAACAACAGCCTGAAGCCCTGGGTTTCCCTGCCATGGTATGTGCTGTGGGCATTTGTGAGTTTTGCTGGAGAGCTCAAGTGGTGGCCTTGAGACAGTAGGTATGGGCATGCACCTAGGATGGAAGCTACCACCTTCTCAGCTGAGGTCCTTGCAAATGGACGTGAAATAAGGTGATAGAAAACCACCTCTAAAAGACAGTCAGGCTGTCCTCCTAGTGGTCTCAATTCTCTCTTTCATCCTCTGTGGAGGAACCTGCTCAGAAAGGACTACCGAGGTTGCCTTCACCTCTGCTTGTCCACTGGAAGTGAAGCACTCAACAGGGAAAGAGTTCTCATCTGTGACAATTTGAACCAGTTTTAGAGTTCTGGCACAAGTTTAATTTCTGAAAACTAGGGGATAAAAGGCAATAAAGTTTTGCCAGCCTGCCTTTCCTAATGATTTCTTTCCCTCTTTCTTGTCTTCACCCTCCTCCTTAGCAGCAGCTATAGTGTGAGTAGGTCTGGTCTTAGGTTTAAGTGCGTGCACATTGATCTTTTAGCGGTATAAATGCTACTGATTTTGATGGAGAGCCCTGATTTACAGAATTGAGTGGTATCAAGCTAAAATCTATACATTTGCACAGTTATGATCCTAAAATATCAATTTACTAGAACAAAAGAGACCTGCCTTTGAAACTTGCAGGTTTGCAATAATTAAGGGAGATTTCAGGATCAATTTTTTATTTTCAAGAAGAGGAGGAAGGAGAATGACAGTGCCTTCTATTTTTAGTTTTCAAAATTCAGAAAACATGTCTGATTCTGCGTGGATTCAAATGAAAATGAGCAGATGCAGCAAACTTACCTTTGTTTTCTTTATATTTCTTCTGTCCTATTCTTTGTCTTTAAATTGGAGGTCTGGTATGGGCGTTTTGGAGCGGGGAAAGCCTATGACCACTCCATGGGGTGTTCTCCCTGTGGCTTTCATTTCCGATCAGCTAAATTAGACTATACTGTGTTTTTTCACTCATTTCCCTGAGTTTGCTTCCTCGCATCCATGGGAAGCTGCCTAGTTTTCAACTCTTTCGCAGTCATTTGATGACCCATAGTAAAAAAAATAAATAAATAAAATAAAAGCTTTAAATTACTTAGTTTGGTAGTTTCCGTTGTAAAAAGCCATTTTTAGCAACGAATGGCATCTGGCTGCGCCAGAGGGCTGCATAATGTCTCTTGTCCCTCATGCCTCTGCTTCATAAGAGCCTCCTGTTGGCTTCGAGAGCAGATGGGCTCAACGCTCTCTGAGGAAGACCGCAAAGAAGAGGTGGCCCAGCTTCTTCCTGACTGGGGAAGGATGGCTGAGGCATCAGGCCGTGCTTGGGAAGACAAACATCTTCTGGCCACCTTGGAGCACCTCCAGTATTCCCATCCCAGGCCCCGGGGAGCACGCAGGGTGCTGAGGCTCTCTGTATGGTAACAAGGAGCACTTGACTAAAGCAGAGAGTTGGTCCTTTGAGGCGTCCTGTCTAACATCCCCTTTCATCTCTTCCCCTCCCCAAACGCCTTTCCCCCCTGCACACACGCTTGTCACTACTTCTTCTCCAAGCTCTCCAGACATCTGCTCTGCCCACGGCCTATAGAAATGCCGAGGGGAGGGATCGCTCACTGGGAGAAATGTCATAGTTCTCACTGCCTTTAAACAAAAACTTCTGAAAACATCTGAAACGGACATAGTTCTCCTTTTCAAGAGCCCTATCTGAACAGCTCCCCAAATGCTTGGCTCTGGCTTCAAAGTTGGCGTTTCGCTATAAATAAATAACATTTCATTTAAAAAAAAAAAAGGAGCAAAATTAGCCAAATAAACTCATACAAGCAGAAGCTTAACCAATGCCAGATAATGGGGCAATATGGATTTTTTTATTTTTATCCATATGGATAAAAATGCTCTTTATCTCCCACTGTAATTTATCCTGATAAATTAGGTTCGTGGCATTAAAATAACATTATAAATTTACCTACCGCAGAGACAGGCAGTGAGTGAAGTTTCATCAAGTGCTTTGAGATCCTTAGATGGAAGGGACAATGACCTTGACCGCATAGCCCATTGCTTCTAGTTGAATGCACACGAGCACCGTGTTGAGTAGGAAAGATGTGTTTAAAGATGAAACTTAATTGGCCCTGACGTTGGAGCACAAGAACATTAGCAGATGCATATCTATCTAGCTCAGAACCTTATCTTGGGCAGATGCTTTAGGGAAATTAGTTAGATGGTGTAGGGTGAAGGGAGCTTGTTGTTACTGCTCACATCTTTCCTGAAGCTGACGTTTTGTTCTCCTTTCCACAATAAGCATATGGTCAATGGTAGCCTCTGGTGGTGTGGTCTGCTTTCTCTCTGCAGACCCTGCCGAGGTGTCATGTCTACCTGCTCCCTGCCTATTGAGGTGCCTCAAAGCTTATTCCAACCCCAGGCCCTCACCAGGTAAGGGTGGTACGAAGTGTACTAATATCTCTGCACCTTCTCTTGCCTTGCCTGTTATGCCTGAAACGCTCTTTCCAAAATGGCCTTGTAACCATCTTTCGATCCATCAAATCCTCCTGCCAGAGCTCTCTTTGCCACTTAGAAAGTTCTCCTGCTAGAGGCAGCCACACTCAAAGGCACAGAGAAAATTAAATAATCTGCAGTTCCCCACACCTTCACTTGCTTTCTGTCACTGTGTCTCCTGATGCAAAGCAGCCCTTCTAATCTTGATCCCTCAGAAAGTGTCTGGAACCAGACTCTGAAATGATGTTGTAGTGCAACTGGGTCTTCTCAAGCTGGCCCTTCACATGTGGGTGTCCAGCACCAAGTTCAACAGAGCTCTGAATCCAATTAGGCCTTTGGACAATCTAAATACTTGAAAGAAATCACCTGTGTTTACATCTTTATCCAATCTGTCTTAACGCAATAAAAACCTCCTCTTTCTTGACCTTTCCAAACTCTTGTGAGAAACTTGACTTATTCAGGTTTCTTTTGGTCTCTGTGAAGAACAGGGAGAGAAAAATAAAAGGTTCCTCTGAGGTGCCACAGCTTTGAGCCGAAGCCACCGAACATCGTGTTGAGGTAGGGCTGCCACAGCAATTCCTTTGAAGGAGCTGAAGAAGAGCTCCCCCTCACTCCTGCTCAGCTTCATATATACCTCACGTCCCATGACAAGCATAGGGGACAACGAACCTCCTCGGTGGTGCGAGCAGCTTGGACGTCTCTCTAGCTGCCATAAACCTCCCCTCACCCCAGTGTCCTCCCTCCTTCCTCGGGTTATCAATCACACCCATCCCAAACCTGCTGCTGGAAACCCGAGACGTCTCGCAGCCTGTTATTTATGGGCCTGACGACTCGCAGGTCAATCCACAGACCGTCTGCAACAAGTTCTCTAAGTTGTGGCATGCTGCTGAGGATTTAAGGTGAGGATGCCCATGAAGCGGGACCCGCGAGTAGCCTGCATGCTTTGCAGAGGCAACTGTGGTGGCCAGATGGAGAAGGTGGAACCAAGGTGATGAACTGCAATAGAGGCCTGGTGTCCTCCGGGGAGGGAAACCAAATTTCCCTTCAATACCAGCCAACGGAGAGAGAAAGGCTCTAATTTTGAGAAGTTGGGCACCTGCTATTCCTGCTGCTTGAGTGCTCGAATCCAGGGGCAAAATTATTGCCCGGCTCTGCCAAGGAAAGGTACCTGTGTATGAAACGGCATGCTCCATCTGGGGCTAGATTTCCCTCATAGTCAAGGGCTTGTTGTTTTTTTGGCTCATTACTGGTTTGTGTGGATGTGGCACCTGTAAGATTTGATTTTTCTGCCAGGTCGTATGTCACTGTATGCAGAACATGAATTTTGCTGCTTTTTTATCAATGCCCAAATTTTCTCTAGCCTTGATATTCCCCAAGGCCTTTGACACAAAGGAACACTTGTTTCTGGCTATTTTTCCCACAGACATATCAGTTTGGGATTTTCCCTTCTCAATCTTATTTATGATGCCTTTGTCCAAAATGTGCATACATTTAAAAATCAATCCAAGCCTTTGACTCCTTCACATTTACCCATCAAAAATGAGAATTCAGACTCAGATTAAAATAGATGCATTTCACTGACCGGTTTA
This sequence comes from Struthio camelus, assembly GCF_040807025.1. Taxonomy (NCBI): domain Eukaryota; kingdom Metazoa; phylum Chordata; class Aves; order Struthioniformes; family Struthionidae; genus Struthio; species Struthio camelus. The sequence continues at coordinate 7,954,187 of NC_090963.1, forward strand.
GACTGCCTGCTAGTCAACCCTACTGATTTCAGGGATTTTGCTCTAAATCACGGCATCCTGGTGTTGCAGCTGTGCTCCTCCACGACGCTGCAGCACCTACGTAGGCAGGAGACCCCCAACTTCGCCCCTTGCAGCGGTCGGCCCTGCTCATCTGGAGATAGGCTGCCTATTTCAGCGCAGGATTTCTTGGGAAATCCTGAGAATTTTAACCCTGTCCAGATGCCAGCATGAAACGTATCCACCACTTTCTCCCATGCTGGTTCCCGAAGAAAGATATAAGGAGTTTCTAACTGCGAACATAGCTCAGGCCATTAATAGCTGAACTGCAGAGATACGAGAGGGAGCTGGGCTCTCTGCAAACCTGCCCATCGGTAGCACACGCGTTTTTCTGCCCCAGATAGGTACTCTCTGTGTCTTTCCTCTTATTTCCCAAAAATTGAGTGTGCTGGAAAGACTGAGCATGGACTCTGTGGTATCGCACTCAAAATCACATCATTGGTCGCTAAGTGGTGTTTTGAAGAAGAGCCCCAGAGGAAGAGCATCACTAGACAGTGGGGATTTCCAGTGACTCATATCTAGTACCAGAAACGCTTTAAGATGTTGAGGAAAAGTGAGCTGAAGCAAACGGGACTGGCTTTTACCTGCAGTCGCCTGCTTATCACACTTGCCTTGCAACCCGGAGTAAATTTTGGGTTTTTCTCTGAAAACGCGCTCAGGAAGGTTTCTTAGAGTGCACCGCAAACACGTCTGCGAAACTGCCGGGAGTCGATTAACGCACCCGGCCCGCGACGGCTGCGTGTGAGTCTGGGCAGCCCAGGCTCGCTCACAGCCTGAAGTGTCCCAAGCTGAGCCCAGGAGACGTGAGATTATTAGGGATGAAACCAGCAAAAAACAGGAGCAGATGACTTCCTATGTCTTAGCAACGCCTCAGGTGTGCCTACAGCTAGAGCAACAACAAATCTTGCCTGTGTCATGATGAATGAAAGCACCTGAGCTCAGGGGCACCAGGTTTCCACTCCTCCAATCTGTGCCCAACACGTTTTACCAGCGTGTCTTTTTTCTGCTGGGCAGCTGAGGGCTCCGACCGCTAAAAGTGGCACGTTTTGTCCGCCCCAAACTGCCCTGGAGGCTGATTTCCGTTAGCACGGTCTCCAGGAGCTCAGCTCCAGGCACCCAGCATGGGAAGGAGCCCGTATCCAGCTCCGGCCGTGCAGGTAACAGCGGGAGCTACTTTGCCCGTCCATCAGTCCACCCTTTCCTTTAGGTGGACGACTTCCAAGCGGAGAAATACCCCGCGTTCCCACCTGTGTGCAGCGAGCGTTTTTCATCCCCGCTCAAAACCCCTGAGTTGCAGCAAAGTAACCGTGCTTTCTTTAGCAGGAAAAAGCCAGTTCCCTCCATTTAACTTAATGAGAACCGCCTCTATCCGGGACCTTCTGACCTGAAAGCCCCCCTGGCCCGGTAGCTCCTGGGACCTTTGGGGACGGTGCGACGAGCGCGGGAAAGTGCCGCATCCACCCGCCGAGAAGGGCTAAAAACGCCCCGGCGCTGAGCACCCGCCTCCGCGGCGGCCCGATAATAATTTGGATTTTTCTGCCGGACGGTGGGCTGTCAGCGCCATCTCTCGGTGCCCGGGCGGGCGGCCGCGCTCGCTCCGGCGCGCTTGCATCGCCTCGCCGCGCTCTCCCTGGAGGGTTCAGCCTTGGGGTATGATAATATCCCCGCGGCCTGCAAAGCATTACGGCGAGGATCGAGGCAGATATACGATCTCAGCGTGGAAACGGGCCAGACGCATTTGTTACCGGGAGAGAAACTACTTCTTGCCCTGACCCGCTTCTGGCTCGCTTTGGGCTTTGTTGTTATCTATCAGCACCTTCCCCGCTGGTGCGGGATCGTTTGCTTAATCCCTTCCCTTGACCTTCTCCCCCTTCCTGTCCTCAAGAGCTGCTGTAGGGCCTGGCGTGCCAGGGGGAGACGGAGATTTTTCTCAAAAGAGGCTCGTGCTGCTCCAGCTCGACGTCTGCTGAGCAGGACAGCGCAAGGAAAAAGCAGTTATTTCTAGGTTTTTTTTTTTTTGTCTCATTTTCAGTGGTGAAGATTTTGGCAAAAGCTGAAGATCTCCCTGGTTTTTGCTTTGTCCTCGCCTCGTCGTCCGCAGCTGCGTGCTGCAGTGATGCCCGAAGGTGGGAGGAAGGATGCAAAGTCCGTTGAATAAGAGTTTCCTGCCTGAAAAATAATGTAAAAGCAAAAACACTAAATAAATAGGGCAAGGCATGCTGAGGGAAACCCAGGCACTTCTCAGTTTAGCTCCACTGCGCAGAGCAAGAAACCTTCCCGGGTCTGTGTGCCTTAACTGATGGAAAACAAGTACCCTTTTACCCAGCAAAAACAAGGCAATACAGTCAGTTATTCAGCAGACATCAGCAAGGGATCAGGGATATAAAAATATTGTGAAGATGGCTATGGGAATGGATTAGCTGCTTAGCTTTTAGAAGTCACCTCTGGCTTTTCTGTGATTTCATGTCTTCCTTATGCTCTTCCCTCCCGCCCTCCCTCCCTCCCTTCCACGTTTTACTTTTCTGATTTTAACATGAGCAGGGCGAGAGGGGAGGAAAAGGGCAAAGGGCAAAAAGCTCATGGTGGAGCATTTTGTAATGAGTCTGGCTAAGGGGAAAGATGGGGGGAAAGGGTCTTTTCTTGGCGCATCCCAGCACGGCGGAGGTCGCCGGCATTGCGCAGGCAAGGGAAGAAGACATAATCCGGATAACGGCCTGGTTACAAAAGCGACCAAGCTCTCATATCAGGTTTTCGGTTACTTAAGTCCCATTGGGGTTCAAGACGGTGCCGACTCCGCAGACAGCGCTGGAGGAAAGGTGTGCGGGAGCGGAGGCCAGCGCAAGAGGCGAGCAGAGCCTGGTGGCGTCTCCTGAGCGGCGCCCGCGCTGGTGGCCGAGGTGCCGCAGCAAGGGTTGGGGTAGGCAGGGCGAGCGTCCCCCTCTTCAGTGCAGACTAGCAACAAAATTGTGGCTTAAATAACCGGCAGATTTTTTAAAAAAGGCCGTTCCGAACCCGCGGGAGACCTAGTCCCTTGCGTTACAGAGTCAGCGCTTTCTGCCAGACTTGTCTCCTGGGCTATTTGGAGTTTGAGATGGCATCTCCAAGGCTTCGATTTTTGCCGGGCGCGAAGCCAACGCGCACATGCAGGGTTCAAGGGGTCGGAGTAAGAGACTGTGAAAGAAGAAAAGGCAGGGAGAGCCGAGGACCTCCAGAAACCTCGTTCAGCAGGGAGCAAGAGCAAGTCCCTCACCCTTCCTCTACTCGTTCAGACCAAGCCTAGGTGCATCCCGGGGGGGGGTATTTGCATCCGTGTTTTTGCAATCGTGACACAAAAGGAGGCGCAAGCGCAGACGGATGGGAAAAATCATCAATTAATTAACACCGGCTTTTGGAGTATAGACTTTATACGTGGCTATAGTATTTTCGCTGCTCCTCGGGGCTCGGAAACAAGCAGGTCAGACCAGTCTCGGCGCGAAGGGCCGCAGACAGCGCTCGTCTTAGCGCTCGGAGTTATCGCGCCGGCGGTCAGAGATCACATCCTGCTGTCTTTTTGCAAAGATAACTCCAGCCCCCTCGCTGTTTCCCCCGCTCCCTTGTAAACGTGGCTCGCCGCGCGAGCCGGAGGAGCGGGAATACCCAGCGCAACATCTTGGATGAGTTACGAGCTCTTCAGGCGAGCGCCGACTCCTATTTCATACCGCTCCGCCGGGCTGCAGAGTCGCGTTTGTCACATTTACTGAAGGCGAAAGTCCAAACATGTTGCATTCATTAGCCGGCCTCGTCTCGGCCAGGAGCACCTGCAAAACATTTCGGAGCGAGCCCGCCTCGGCGAGGCTTCGTTAGGCACGACACTTTCTCCCCGGCTCGGAGGAGGAAGCTACGTTTTATCCCTGAACTTCTCGGCTGTAAAACGGCTCTGAGATCATCACCTTGTAAGAGCGCAGCCTCCCAAAGACCTCTTGACTCAGCCGGGACGAAACCGGGGGCGGGGGGGGGAAAAAACCGGATGGAGGTGATGAGGCAGCCGTGAGCATCGCGGCGTGAGGCCGGGCTTCGGCGGTTAGTTTTGAGTTCGTTTATCCGTGCAACCTCCGAAAGGGAGCAGGGTCCCGCTTTGGCGAGAGAGCGACGTGACCAGTCACGCAGGCGATGCGCAAGCTATTTTGAGCAGAGGCACTCTGTTATTATTTCTTAAACCACCGTTCATCACAGGGGGACCCTGAGTTTTTGTCTTAATCCTAGGCCGCCGTCTATCAGAAAAAAAAAAAAAACCCTTGAGGACAGCCAGGGCCGTGCGGGGAAGACAATCCCATCCCGGGGTTGCCAGCCTGGTTCGTCCTTCCCGGCGTTGCAGCAGCCCTCCTTGCTGGCGGGGGCGCGTGCGCTTTTTAAATTTAATTCTTTTCTTTTTTTTTTTTTTTTTTGAGTTATTTTTGGACAAGGGGCGCGCGAGGCAGCGCTTCCGCTCCGCTTCTTGCGACAGAGGCAGCAAGACTGGCACCGCGACGCGTTTCACGCTGCGGGGCGCCTCGCTCCCTCCGCAAACGCACAGGTTTTTCCCGCCCGCGTCTCCCCGCTTTCGTTTCCCGAGTCTCTCGTTGCCTTTTTTTTTTTTTCCCCGGGCCTTCCCTCTCTCCTCGCTTCCTCTGGCACGGGCAATAAAAACGCCGGTACAATATGCAGGAGGAAACCCCGAGCGAGGATACGCGGGATGTGGCGGATGAGATGGATGCAGCCGGGTCATTCAAAGATACCGCCAACGGGCCATGATACCGCGACAAGCGAACGCTCCATTGAGTCGACTGATTCGATTGATTCGATTGATTCGATTGATTCGATGCTCAGTAAGGGTGCCGAGGCCGCTGGCAGCGTGCTCGCTGCAAGCCGGACGGCCCGCGCGCGGGTGGAGGCTGCTCGGAAGAGCCGTCGTCTTCGCCGCGCTGAGCCCAGCGAAGAGGGCGAGAGGGCTGAGAATATCGGCGAGCCCCTTTTTTTCCTTTCTTTTCCCGTTTTGGTTGGTTGGTTTGTTTTTTTCCTCCCCCCTCCCACTTTAAATACTTTGGCTTTTCGACAGAGCGTTTTCTCCGGTAAAAGCACGGGGTAAGATCGCGCGAACTGCCCGAGGCCCCTAGCCGGGACGCCCCTTTCAGCTGTATCTCGAGTTAAGCCGGAGAGCTCACAAACGCATTTCACAAAACCTTCCATTTTTTTTTTAATTCAGACTATTTGACCTACCTCTGATTTTGCGATAGGGTGCAACAACCATTGAGAGCCTCTGCTCTGGTTTTGCGAAGCCCCCAGCACGATGCCTGGAGCCCTCAGGCTGCGAAACTAATGCAACGACAACGCGGAAAACCCAATGCTAATGTGGAAAACCCAATGCTAACGCAGAAAACCCAATGCTAACGCAGAAAACCCAATGCTAACGTGGAAAAACCAATACCAACGCTGAAAAACCAATGCTAACGCTGAAAAAGGCTTGCTACAGCCTTCCAAGCCCAACAGGCGCTGAGCGCGGCGGCGTTGCAGGACCAGCTCAACACGCGGCTTTTTGACCTGCCCCGGCGTAGCATTTAACTCGCTGCAAATAGGTAAGTTTTCGTGCCTGGCGGCAGGCTAGCAAGGAGAAACATCCTCTTTTGTTGTTGGTGGGTTTTTTTTCCCTCCTCCTTTCTCATTGTGCGGCTCAGGATGGTGTTTTGCCAGGCTAAATATCGGTCCGGCAGCCCGGCCTCTGATTAGCAGCGTCCCCGGGGGCATCACAAAGTTTTGCCTTTAACCCCTCTTTGCTCCCTGCCCTTCCCGCCGCATCCCCCGGCGCGGCCTCCCTGCCCTTTCCTGTTATTGTCCTGCCTGCCTCTGATAAGATTAAATACGTGCCCTGCAAAAAAAAAAAAAAAAAAAAGAGGAAAAAAAAAAAACCTTTTTTCGCCCCGGTACCTTATTATTCTTCAAAGAGATGGGGAAGACAAGATCCTGCTCCTAACTCCCGCTAAGAAAAGATCTCCCAGGCTGAATAAACAAGCCGGAGCTCCCGCGGGGAGCGAGGCCGGCGCTCGCCTCAGGACCTGAAACGCGTGAATGGGGAGACCTTGCTCCTTGCTCCCCTCGTTCAATCCCACGGCGGTTAGGGGCTTTTTTTAATCCCCTTTTTCCCCCCGCTACGAAAAGTGAATTAACGGTCCACAGGCAGCCTCGCTGGTTCGGCCCGCGAAGCCCTTTGACTCTGACGATGCCGAAGGTTTGTGCCGACCCAGGGGAGGTTATATATTTATATCTGCGTGCATATATATATATACATATATAAATATATTTATATGTGTGTGCGTGATGCGTTTGCTGGAAGCAAAGCAGGCCCACCTCTGCAAAACACATCCCTGCTGGCGAGTTGAGGACATTCTCTGCGTTTTCGGTAAAACATCCCCGACAGGGGCAGCTGGCAGAGCAGGAGCTCAAACGAGCTGTGCTCAAACGAGGCACAAGCTATATATATTATATATATATATATATATCTATGTCTCAGGTTTGCACCCCTAAATGCTAAAAGGAGGAGGCAGGTGCAGGTCGGGGCTGGCACGTGTTATGTTCCCGGCTCTGCGGCCGAGGAGCCCAAAGCGCGGCGAAGTCCTTGCCGGCGCCGAGCGAGGATGTCGTTTCCCATCCCGTGAGCCCTTTTGCCGCTGGGCTAACGGCAGCCGCGTCCTTCCGAGCCTTTCCCTGGGGCTAAGCACGCAAACCGGACACCATCTCTAAACGGTTTTTCCAAAACCGGACCAGCCTCCGGGGTGGGGAGGGAAAAAAAAGCCGGCGGGAAGAAGAGGAACGAGAGAGAAACGTTCCGGAGCGACCGCCGGGTTTGCCGATGCCCCTCCGCTCTTCTTCCCCACGGATCAGGTTTGGGAGCGTTTCTTCTCTTGGCTTCGCTGCGCAAACAGGGAGCGCTGGCGGAAAATTGTTGACCAGCTCCCTTCCCACGGCTTGGAGCCGGCATGCGGCGCGGGGTGGGGGAAAAAAAACAAATGTCCCAACGCCAAATTATTCGGCATGCCCCAGCCCGGATCGTCCGACGGGGCCGACGGGCGCAGTTTTAGCCGCGTCCCCGCTCCGGCGCTCGCCCTCGGCGAGAAACCTCCGAGAAAATGAGCAAACTTCCCTCGCCCCAAAAGTCACCAAGATTTGGACGGGGTGGTTTGCTTCCTAACGCAACCCAAGAGCGCGGTCGCCACTTCTCACCCCCGCGTTAAAATACCCAGCTTCCCACTTAAGCCATCTCTCCCCCACCCCGCGGGTTAAAAAAAAAAGATTACGGCATAGCCAACATATAATACTCCCCAGAGCATGTTCAGGACTTGACAGCCTTCAATAGGTTAATTTTTCAAAGTGGTAAGCTGATATTTCTGCATAAAATGCACATCTGCAGGGTAAATGCTATTAAGTGTCGGTGAATTATGGTCCCAGAGTACAGATCACTTGAGCCCTAATGCTACAAGCACCTTAACGTTTTTTTGAATGAAGTTTCTGCTAATTGCTTCCATATGATTTCTTTTTCTTTTCTTTTTTTTTTTTAACTCCCGTAGTTTTTGCCCCGCCGCGCACAACACTGCAAATAACGAGCAAGGAAGTTGCACCTTCAAGGATGATGCGCTCCTGGGCAGGGTTTTGCCCGTGCCCGGAGGTGCTGAGCTCCGGCCCTGCAATATTTCCTCTCTCGCCTTCTGGACCAGCCCGTTTGCTGCATCGATTTGGAGGAAAAAGCTGGGCCAAGGTGCTGGAAGTTCGACCCAGTCGGCATAGCCCGTGCTGCAAAGCCAGGGCGGGGGGAAACGCCTGCGCTGCCCCGCTGCCTTCGTGAGAGCTGCCTGGGAAACGGGGACGCCGCGGTGCAAAAAAGTCTTTTACGGAAATGCCGAACCTTTTTTTTTTTTCCTTCTCTCTTTTCTCCCTCAGCCAAAGTCAGCCTGAAAAACTCGATCCACCGCCCGGCAAAGCCTGAATAGCGCCCGCCGGCATTATAGGCAAGAGACAGAAACCCATTTTCCTTCTCGCCGTTTCCCAGTCACCGTCCTGAACTGGTCAGTGGCTTCGGGCCGAGGAGCTGGGAAAAAAACACAGACGTCCACGCATCTGAAATCCTCGTCCGAGCATCGCCGTCCATCGCCTCGCCGGGGCTGGAGCGGTCCGAGTTCAGCCGTCGGGGAAGGCAAAGACTCCTCCAGGCGGAGGGCAGCGCGGCGCAGAGCCGCGCTTTGAAATAAAGCAGGGGCGGAGGAGAGCGGCGCAGACCGGCTCTGGTGCCGGCTCATGGGACCTTTGGTTTACAGGCTGTATTTTTATTGCCAGGGCTCGGGGGATTACAGATATGATATAATAGCACAGCCCCGAAGCAGCCAACTGAATGAGTGCCATTTGGACCGTAATGAAAGGCCCACCGGCTGCTGGAGGCTGCTGCTATGCACAACCCCTTCGTTAAAGCCTAAAGCCCTCGTTCTGGTCCTGCATAGGTGCACCTCCGTCGCCTTTAATACAATTCATTTAATTACTCTTCGGCATCAGTGTGACAGAGGACAGAACCCGGCCCAAAGGAGCCGATAAGATTTTTAGCTATTCCCGAAGTTCAGCTCGGGTCACCCTGCTGGTGCTGCTTGCCCTGAGGATATTATTTAACTCACTTCCAGCCGTAAAAGCATTCAGCCCGTGGGCACGGAAGGGATGCCCTGGCGTTTGCTCCGAGCATCCACGTGTCCTCAGTCCCTCCTATGCGACCGGCAAAGGGGAGAGGCTGCTCCCAAACCTCCTCCCCCCGAGCGGGAACATAATTGCGGGACCCACGGAAACGGGTTTCCCGCACGCGGCGGAAATCAAGAGCGTCGTGCAAATAGCGGCTGAAGCAAGCACGAGCGACCCGGATTGCACGGCGTTTCTGCTGGAGTAATCCAAAACAACCCCAGTCATCCGTGAAACGTGTTTCTGCCAGGACTAGTTTTTCATCCACCTGTGTCCATGTCCCTTCAAAACGCAACTGTCTCCCTGAGGGCGGCTCTGGGCTCAGCGTCTCAAGGCAGCACGCGCCGGTTCCCATAATACACGCACATACACGCACACACCCATATATATATGTATACATTTCTGTTTCACTCAATAGCTACGCAAAACACTTTAAAAGCTTCATCCTGAGCTCTACGACTCCACGCAGGAGAGGGAAGAGAGCATCCCACGCGTCGGCACCGAAACCCACCTCTCCTCCGTGCAACCTGCCAGCCAACCTGATGTCACCAGACGCAGCCCAAATCCCTCCCAGTTTTGCTAGGAATGAAGTCTGCCGTCCCAGCTGGGAGCATCTGCTGCGAGCTACAGCCCTCATGGCAGGTGCTGGCTATGTGCAAAATTGCACCAATGTAGCAAAAAGTGAGATTTAAGGCCGGTTTGACTTAAAACGGAAGAAAAGCACGTATGAAGGGTTAAGTCTTTGCTATATAGGGAACTTAATTTGGATTAATTGGAAGCAGCATTGCTATTCCTGATGAACTCCCTGTGCGGATGTTCCCCGTCTGAACTAGGAGCGTCTGATTCTGGGGAAAAAGCTGATTCACGCTGAAAGTGGATTAAGGTTGTTTGCAATACCGTGTTCATCGTAACTCCCACGGAGGCGTCCTTATTCTAGGAGAACGTGCTGCTCTGACAAGAACTAAACTTAGGTTTAAACCCAGCTGCTTTGCGTTCGTGTGGCAATTCAGAACAGGTTTACTTTCAACCAGAGTAAACACATCCGTGTAGAAGGCTGCGTCACATAAATTGTTTGAGTACAGTGGTTAGCTAGAAGGAGGTTGAACCCAACCAGCAAACGTTAGCAGACCAGGAATTCATTACAGATCTGTTTTGCCAAGCACAGAGCTGACTTTGCAAGTCAACAAAGATTTTACTTTTTAATTGTATTTTCTTTAGCTTTTTTGCCAGGAAAAAATTCTTGCGTGTCATTCACAAGGGCTCTGGCCGGCAGCGCACGACAGAGACGGGCGCTCCACTTCCCCGTAGCTCGCTTCTTGGCAGCAGCAGAAATCCTTCTCTCTTGTCTTTTAATTCAGAAGATTTATTGACTCGCACACGATACAACGACTTTCAAAGCATGGCGTAGGGAGCTGGAGATTGATGCTTCACACTGTCGACCCTGCCGGGGTTTCACAAAGAACGGGAGGGCTCTCAGCTTTGAAGGAGGAGGATGGAAAGTGCTGCCTCAGGGACCTTTTTTGCCTTTCTCCTTTTTTTTATTTTTTTTGGCATGATTTTTTAATCCCTTTCTGCTTATGGGCTAACACAAGTGAGTGAGGTCTCTGGCCAGGCAAAGCTGGTGGCTCTTTCCTCCCATTGCTGGTAGCTCGCCCGTGCATCAACAGACCCTCACGTGCTGGTTTCCAGCTGCTAGACTCCTAAAATGAGTGAAGTCAAGCAAACAACAACCTCTGGGCGGGGGAAAGGCCCCCATCATCATCCTCGCAGCGAGGAAGGGGAGATGATGGCGAGGCATCATGCAGGCCTTTTCAGGAGGACCTCACCGTCTGCGCTCTCAGACTGTCCTGAAGCACGGAGTGTGCAGTGAGAGAAGAGAGAAATTGAGGCAAACTGTGATGGCTCTACAGCCTTAGCATTTCGGCAGGGCACCGAATCCAATCTCCCAGGAGGCTAACGGGAAAGGCCCACGCATGCAGCCAGCAGCATGTTTTGGGTTTGCTCCTTTTAGTCATCATGTTGGGCCTGACCTCAGTGGAGGGGGCTATTTCCCACCACCTCTCCACCTCTTTGGAAAAGCGCTAGGGTGCAATAAATAATACGTCCCTGGACAGGAGGTCGAGCCGGGTCGCTGTGCTGGGCCTTTATTGACTCACTCCCACCGGCAGGCAAAGGCTGGAGCTGAGCCAAAGGTAACAGCGGGCTCACATACCGCCCTTGGTGCGAGGTTTCTGCAGGGACAGGCGATCGGGGAACGCACGCACACGATTCGTGAGGGAATTTCCCCCCCTGTGCCCTCCATCTCCCCAGCCCGCACCACACTCCCACCGCTTCCATGCTCTCCTGCGTCCTGGAGGTGCGGGAGATGGGAATGCAGGGCTGCGTTGAGCAACAGCACCGTAAATCAGGCATGCCCTTGACCAAGACAACCCAGCTGGCCGCCATCCATGCCACGCAGTATTTGCTAAAACGTCAGGATGAATTCATCTTGGCACACAAAGGCCTGATAGATGCATAACCCTATAGGCATTGCAGGGGCTGAGGATTTGCGAATGTCCGTGGATGCCAGCAGGTCTTCACCTTCATAAAATGAGACCACCCCAGTGGTCTTACGCATGTGGGGCCCGAAAGAGTACTGGGACGTTGGCACCAGCTACCTGTTGTTCATCCAGAAGATGACTGCTGGATTCAACAGCATATTTCTTCCTGGGGCTGGGTTTCTCCTTTGGGTTACAAACCTCTCATTTGGGAATCGTGGCTCTCCTCTGCCAGCGTCGTGTTAGAATGAGTCAAATGTTTTTGCAAGGGCCTTAAATCCCAAGTCCAGGAGATTTCTCCCTTAACACCTGCCACAGGGAAACCATGATGCTTTGCATGTGGAAGCACATGGCTCTGCCCCAGGATCTGCTCGAAGCTGAGTAACATCGCATTTACATGTTTCATAGGATGAGTTTTAGGACTGTCCTTGTGTTGGGTGGCCAGGAACAGCTTCACCAAAAATTGGTTATGCTTCTCTACTCATCTAACACCCTCTTTATATCTAAAGATGACTGACGTAGTATTGATAAGGGAAAATCTGTGAATCTCTCCAGAGATGTTTGGATTAGGCAGTTTGAGGAGAAGGAGCTTAATGGGTTTTTATGCTAGAGATCATTAAATATACGATTGGGATCACATAATAATTGCCCAAAAGCTTCCCTGCACTGATGGCTCTTGTATTCTTGGGGATTAATCCAGTGTGTTGCAACTGCAACCTCAGATGCTGTTTCTCACGTGAGAGAGACCTCCTCCGAGCCCTCGCAACGCACCCAGTTAGCAGGTCCTGAAGTCCAGAAAAAAATATTCAGAAAATAAGCTATAGGTAGAGAAACTACCTGAAACAAGCTACAGATAGGCATGTCAGTGGAAATGGCAGAGAGCTCCTCTTGCAGCCCACCAGCCCACGTCCCCAGAAGGCCAAATTTCCATTCCCTTTGACTCAGCCCCTCCGATCCTTTACCCCAGACCTCGCCTCCCTCTGCGCGGATCCCGGGGCTTAGCACTATATTTCTCCGCAGCTAATAGCCAGACTATGAAATCACCCATCCAACAGCTCCCGAGCCGTTTGCCCAAATCGTGACGAATTTCTGTCATGTTTTGAACCTTGGAAATGGGCCAGGGAATAGCCAGCTGGCTATTTTTCTCCTTTTCCCCCTCCATCCCAAAGGGAATGGGCCGAGCTGGATCTACCTGCCAGTTCAAGCCATGCTGGACTGATTAGGGGGCAGGAAAGAAAAATAAAAAAAGGAAAAATATCTGACATCCTGACACCTTACGCCCTGCCCATATCCTGCCTCGCAGACGAGGAGGATAAAGATATTGCTTTTTTAGTGGCCTTGATTATTTTATACCTGGTAATGGTATAAATGGGGGGGGGATTAAAAAAGGGGGGGCCGGGAAGGCGAGCTCCTTGGAAAGCATCTCTGCGGCCGGGGAAAGACGAAGGGGGACCGAGAAGGGGCGGTGGGGGGGGGGGGGGGGAACAAACCAGGAGTTATCCGAGGAAGGAAACGTATTTATTTCCCTAAAGCCGAACAAATTCCCTCCTTCCCCTTGCTGATGTGAGGGGAAACGGCGTTCCTGGAGAGAAAGGCGGCTGAATGTTCGCACTTTGTCATATTTTCGCACGGGGTAGGAAAAGGGGTTATGCAAAGTGTCATTCCTCGAAAGGAGACGGAGACGGACCGTAGCGGGGAGCGCGAGGGCTCCCTTGCCTCAAACTGGGCCTCTCTCACAGTGTAAAACAATCCGAAACCTATCCGGCCAGCAGCAAAAAAGGCAACTTCTGACTTCTTTTTTTTTTTAACCCTTTTCCCAGCCTCCTTTTCCCCCAGACTTTAAGAAAAAAGCATGCATTGGTGCACAGAGCAAGTCTTCCCACCCCTAAGGCGATGGGGTTGCAGAGAAGACAGCTTAACTCTCTCCGAAGCAGCCCCAAATGGGGTGGTTTTTTAATGGTGGTGTGATGTTAGCTCTTATCCCTTCCTCGGTTGGTTTTAGCAGGGTTTTTTTTTTTCATAATAGAGCGGGAAACTGGGATCTTTCCATTACAATTGTGCCTGGTTGCACCACCGAGGAGCTAGTCCGATGGGACTAACCAAGGATAAGCGTGCGCATAAATAAAGCCCTGGACTAGCAACCCTCCAAAAAGTGCGAACGACCCCAGAAGCACATTGGTCCAGAGACCCCGAAATCCAAAGGGGTGGAAGCAGTGAATTTTAAAAAAAGATGAGGTGGAAGAATACGCCCTTATCTGACCCTGGGGCCTTGGCAAACGTGACGGACTTGGAGTTTGTCCACTTTGCCAGGGAATCACGTATGTAACGTGGATATTAGGGAAAGCCTTGGATGTCTTCATTCCTTCCGTGAGCCCACTCCAGTGCTTCGGGGCGGTCCAAGGGGGATTGGGAAGGGAGGGCTCAGACGTGCTTTTGAAGGCTGGAAACTCAGTGAAAATGAAGCTTTGCCCCGGGGAAACGAAAAGAGCTAGAATCCATTAAAAAAAAATAATCTTGGCCAAATTGCTACATAGGATTTAAAAATTATTGTATTAAATCACTCCATGAGCATAGCTGTGTTGTACAAGACTCGAAAAGTCATTCTTGGGTTTTAATGGTTTTTTTCTCCCTCTTCCAAGGCAATACGTACAGACAGTTTGCTCCCTTAGTTCAGATGGCTTCGTCCGACTTCACCGAGGTTGCGTAAAGGGCAGCGACCAGAGGTTTTAGGATCCTCCTTCACCAAAACACGTACGCACATGATCCACTTTGAGGCCTGGCTTCACTCCCCGTGGCTTTGCATTTGCTTGACACGATATTTCGTGCTCGTGCTCTTTCGCGTGCTGAGCCTTCGGCCTCGCACGCCCGGAGCACGAATCAGCTCTGCCAACCTCAACGCTTAATAGTTAAATGCGTAATGCATGCGGCTTGTCTAGAGACACATTGCGGGCAAGAAGAGGGAAAAAAGGAAGTTCCAGGGGGCATTTCATCCCCAGTATTTTAGAGAAAGGGATTTCAGGTGACGTTAACCACCCCCTGAAAACGTTTTGTCCGTTGCCCATGAAGGGAGCACGGACGCAGCCCGGGTGGCTGCTCCTCCTGCCAAAATACAGTTGATGTGAGGGTGGGCGAAGAGGAACGGGTGAAAACCTCACGCGATGCTCCTGAGCTGCGGAGACTAGAGCTATCTGGGTGCCGAGGGTCAGTGAAGGGCTTCCCGGCCGTTTTCTAGGGGAAATAGAGAATAATGACGCAGACCGGGAGGAAACCACTGACATTTTGGAAGAAGTTACACCACGGTGAAACGCCGACGGGCGAAGCCACCTGGGTTCAGACCTCCCCCCGCCCCCGGGAGGACCGCAAAGCAGGTGGCTCCTAGAGGATGAAGATGCTTGGGGGGGACCTCAGCGGGGCCTGCCAAAAGGCACCTTTCCTGCCCACGCATCTCCGGGGCCACCCTGGGCATGCGGCACCCCCGGTGCACGGAGGAACGAGGAGGTCGGGAGGGGAAGAAGTGAACAGGGAGGTCTGATCTTGGCCCATCGCTTACGCAGAGAGTGCAAACGAGACCCAGAGGGCCAAAAAGGCTCGTTTCAGTCGACGTGACCTAGAAGTAGAAGCTCCAAGCCCTGGCTCTGTTTCCAGCGTTTTAAGCACTCAATGAGATTAGCTCTTAGAGGGGGAAATGGCTCCGGTGCAGGCTGCAGAAACCCTCTGCAAGCTGCCAGCGAGGCCAGGGCTCCTTCGGGCTCTGGAGGCTGCACAAAAGGAGTGATTTTCCTGGCTCTCCTCAGGGCCTGGCAGCTCCCGGCTTGCCAAAATGAGGAAAAGAGGCAAGAGAGAGTCTTTCTGCCGCGTCCTGAGTTAGCGACGCGGGAAACTCTGTGCTTACATGCCTGCAAGCAAGCAGCTGCTGACGTGATTTGCTGTGCTGGGCCCTAAACAGTGGATTAAATTGCAGCAAGCTGAGCTGCAAGAGTTACAATTTCCTTGCCGGATTTGGTCTTTCCTCCTAGCAGGGTTGTGACTAGACAGGGTTCAGCTCGTCCTCCCAAATATCTCCGTCGTTCGGGGGCGTTGAGAAGTCAACCTTTTCCTTTTGGGAGCCACAAGAGGTGGAAAACAAAAGGTTGCGGGGGGGGGGGGGGGGAAAGAAGTCTTTGGCAGTCAGCCCCCGCTCCTGGCTGGGCGGAGGAGAGGGTCTTGGGAGGAGATGGCGCATTTGAAGGGCTGCACTGCCATCTCCAGGTCTGTCCGCACAGCCGGAGATGCGTCTTTGGGAGCCGGCATCGTCCTGCTTTCATTCTGCAGCGGGTGTATTAAGCCAGGCGTTAAAATCTTTCTCTTGCGCCAATTTTTAGCTAAAGCCCCCCCCCCCTTTCTTTTTTCCATAAGAATGAAAAAAGTCAACGTGGGCATTTCACCCCAGCCTGCACAACGTGTTAACGCTTTCAGCAGCAGCCCGGCGGGATGCCGTGATGACACCGCTCTGGCCTGGCACCGCAGGAATTATTCCTTGGGGAATGATTTGGCCTTTCCCTTTTCTGCACCCTGTTTTCGCTTGATAGGAATCTTCCTCGTGAGCAAGCGGGGTGCAGGGGAAGTGCCAGACCGAAAGCCTAGGGGAAAATCAATTTCCTTGGAAAATTCTGGGCTTTATGGTTTTCCCAAAAAGCTGGGATGTTTTCTCAGCTCAGAAGGTCCTGGTGTGGCTGTCTGGTCCTCCTCCTTTACCCGTACATCCCTCAAATTGAGGAGGTCATGGGAGAGGGGGCACTTTCTGAGGACCACGGGAGCTTTGCTAGGTGGAGGTGACGCATGTCCCCGTGCCTACCACTGCTTAGGGGGGGCAGCAATAAATGCGAAGGGCTCTCCTGCAGGGACGCCGGGTGTCGGGGTCCTCGGCAAGTGCCGTTGGCGCCATCCAGGAGCAGGCGGGACCGTCGCTGGGCTCTGCGCTGGGGGAGGCCGGCAGCGTGGTGCTGCAGGGTGCCCAAGTGTCCGCAGGAGGCCGGGGTGCGTTTTGTGCTGCGCGCCCCGCGCCGTTGCACACACACACACGCACACACACGCACATGTGCGCTTGTCCTTGCTCCGCACAGGCGTATCCTTCTGCAAGAGCGCCTGGATCCGGCCTGGCCGCATCCGTGCCGGGCGCAGAGCTGCAGCAGCGTGGCGCACCCGTGAGATGGCACTGGAGCCGCAGCTTTGGCACCCTCCAGCCGCCGCTGGCCCGGTGCAGCTGGCTCCTCTCTGCCGCTCGCACCAGCAAACCCGGCGCGGCGGCTGCATCCCCGAAGATTTCTCAGGGCTTGCACGATGGGAGCCGCGCGGGGCGTCTTCTCCCCACGGACACCCGCGGCACGGCAAGGACGTCGGAAAGCAAAGGAAGGGACCCACGGGGCGGGCACCGAAAGCAAGCCGGCCAGCTCTCTGCTAGCCCCCAGCCCTCGCTCAGGTTTTTGAGCTTGTTTCCCGTTCACATAGGGTCACGTTTGCTCCAAGCGCTCCTAAATAGATGTGCCAGTGCCCCAAACCCTCCTTTCATCCCTGCGTTTGTAGACGGGGTGCCCCTGCCTCCCGAATCCTGGGGGGGGGTGGTGATTTCGTTCACCTCCTGATACCATTAAATATCCGTTTTGGGATTCCTTCCCCCCACGCAGCAACTCGCACGGTTTTTCTGCACGTCCTTGCATGTGGGACATATCCGTTGCATTTTTCCCTTCTTCAAAGTGCATAGATATACAAATATATATATATATACATACACACACACATATATATATATACACTTACACACACTCACAAATCTATTCAACTAGTGTGCTCTTCAAATGGAAAATTAGCAAGCTATATCTTGGCAGAGAAGTATTTTTATTATTATTATTGTTTATGAGGCTCCGGAAAAAAACAATTAAAACTTCCCTTTAGAAAAACCGCACGAAATCAGAGCCCGCATTTAATCTGCAGTCTTCAAAAGTTTCTTGGAAAGCTTAATTAAATGGTAATTCATCTGCGCATTGGCTCTGTCTTGTAAAGCCTGATAATGCCGGAGTCTTAATTAAAAAAAAAACGAGTGCGGCTTTTAGTTTTTATTCTGCCAGTTCAAGGGGAAAAATCACCAGCCGGCGCTGTCAGTAGAGCTGAGAGATGCCTCAGCATCACATTGATTTTATTCTGTTTGCCCGATGCTTGTGGTTTTTCCCTTCCTCTGCTCCCCATCTCCTCCCGCTCGGGCTAGAAATCCCCCCAAGAGTTTCCCCCTCGCACAAAACCATGCAGGAGGGCGTACACGTATTTACCCTTTCTTTGCATTTCCACCACCAATCAATATTTTTTTCCCCCCCCAAACCTGAAAAAGCGGAGCAGCCCGGCGGGGCTTTCCCGCGGTGCTGCGCGGGAAACTCTCCCTGCCTTTGCCGCTGCAGTCGCTCCCCTTGCAGCCGCAGACGGTGATGGAAGCGCCTCTTGCGTGCTAATTACTGCGATGGCACAATGCATTAATACTGTATTAGGCAAAGCTGTTAATTATACTCAAATAAAACAAAACAAAAAAAAAAGCGATCAAAGCAGGGAGAAGCGACAAGTGACGCTTGGCTTCCCCCTCGCCATCCTCCGCAAACAGCCCATGCCGGGTTAGCTGAAGGGGGGAATCAGCCTCGGGAATATTTTCTTGGCCTTTCTCAGGGCGGGAGGTTTAATTCGGAAGGAGGAGGAGGTCTCCCCTTCCCTTTAAATCCTACCGACGGGCGCCTCTTTGGGGTTTCGCTTTCCGGGATGCCGGGAGGCTTGCTTCCCGTCCAGCGCAGCTAGGGCGCCCTTCTTCTGCGGCTATTTCTCCCCAAAGGCCCCTTAGCTGCCGCAGCACCCCTCCCCACAGCACCTCGGCGAGCTCTATCACCGCCTTTTCAGCTCCAAATCTCCTTTTTTTTTAAAAAAAAGTCTTGCTGAAGTCATGCATAAGGGCCTCCACAGGTGCAGAAGGGGTGCGAGATGCTGCCGGGATACGGCGCTTTATCGGCGAGACAGGCCGTATAAATGATGCACGAATGGAAAGCGGCGGCTGCTCGGCACAAGCGACGGCAGCGGGGCCAAGTCGCTCGGAGGGGCCCGAAACGGGGTGAGCGGGGCGTCTGCCCACCCCCTGCCCGAGTTTCCGAGGCTTTGCCTGCACCCCAGCTGGGCTCTGAAGCGCAGCAGACCTGGGCAGGGATTGCAGACGGCACCTCGCCCCAAGGTTTCGGGGGGGGAGGGGGGGGGAAAGGGCTGAAACGGAGCAGAGAGCAAAGCCAGGCGGTGCATTTTTCTGTGCCTCAGTTTCCCCATCCTACCACCATTGATACCCTCCCATGAAATGCTTTTTGCATGATTTGCTGATTTGCAATGCACCTATTTATAAGACCTCAGCAATGAGCCGAAGACGATAACCTGGTCCTTGCACAGCTTGTTAGTAACCTTTCTTTCTGGCCTCTTTTCCACTCCCCTGAAAACCCCAAAAGGTTAAAAAGCGTGCTTGCCAAATTGGAATTAAACGGTGCTAATGTGGGATAAGTGACTGTTCAGGGTAATAGCAGGAGAGAAAAATTACATGGCACGTTATTTATAAATAATAAAGTATAATTTATTAATAATCCTGAATTGAACAAAGAGTCTATAAAGCTTAATTAATTATTACTTGCAAAGTGCTTTGGAGATTATTGGATAAAAAGCTGCTATAGAAGCAAAAAGGTGTTGCAAGAAACAGGCACCGACCTTGGCATCTCCTACGGCAGAGGTGCCTCGGCAGGCCGGCGCGCCGCTCAGGGCCGAATCCTGCGGCCGGCAGGGCAAGAGATGCAGGTCTGTCATCCCTTTTTGGCCTGAAAGCCAGTCTGAAACTGTGACCATTAGGAAAATTCACCATTTTCAGTGGAAACCCTGTTTTGAAATGAGGCAAAATTGAAAAACTAGCAGTTCCCAGCACCTTGCTCTCCGCCTCCCTGGTTTTTCCCCCCATCTCCTTTTCTTGGCAAAACGAAAGAAAAAAGAGGGGTAGAAAAGCCGTTTAAAGGGGCTTTAAGGGGCCTCTGGCGAGGGAGGTAATGAGCAGTTTCCACCTTTCTCTCTGCAAAACAACACACGAAGAGATGGCCAGACCCCCCTTTCCTCCCATCACGGCGCTACCTCCTGTTGCAAAGCAGCTCCGGCAGCATCAAAATTTTGCCCTGCTCCAATTAGCTCATTCTTATGGCTCTAATTTGCGTCGTCCCCGGTAGAAAACACAACCCCGGACAATTAAAAACGCATTAAGCCCAGTTCATCAGGCATCGAGCGAGTTCATCTCATCAGACACCCCTGGCGAAGAAGCTGCTTCGTCTCCCGTATAATATCCAGCCCTGAGTATAATATCCAGCCCATCGCTGAATAATCTGCAAGCAGCAGTCACTAGCTGGGGTGCAACTTTTAAAGTATATATAGCTTCAAAAGGGGAGGCTTTGTGGAGCTGAGACGGGAGGGCGGGAGCTCGCTCGCCGGGCGAAGCTTCGATTCGGGCCAGCGAAGGTTCCTCTAAGCTTTTCGGAGGAGACGGAGCGGCGGCACAAGCCGCTCTGACGCTGGAGCCCGTCTCGCTGCAAAGCCCCCTCTGGGTTTTTGCATGGACACGATCCCTCCCGCTTCCCGGGGCCTCGACCGAAGCCCAGGGTTTTTACCCCGGTTGGGTGAGCGCAGCGACTGCCGCAGCCGAAGGCGGCTTGGGTTTGGGTTGCCGTAGCTGATTTAATGCCGGTATTAATTCGAGCATGAGATAGCCAGGTTAGAATATGCCTGACTTTAAAATCTGCTTCTTAAAACTCACGCGTCTTCCTTCGATTTCCATGACCCATCATCATCTGGCCTTGAGTCATTCCTAACGCCCGTGCAACGCCGTTCAACGGCTCTGTGACTCCGTTTTCTGCTTTGAACCGTCCCAAAACTAGGTCTTTCCACACTGTCGAGCAGCACCGTGGTCTTTGGCTCTCTGGACTTTTTTTTTAACTGCTTTTTCAAGTGCCGGTGTGTTCTTTTGGAGTCATATTAACCGTGCAATAAATTTGCATAATGTGGAGCCATAATGTTTAATCAAAGCCTCTCTGGAAAGCCGTTAGTGTCCGTGAGCTCTCATAAATTCTCACTATCGCCTCCGTGCTAAACGCTAGAGCTACTCGGGGTGTATCGTGCACTAATCGCCCCCACCACCGCGTTGAGGAGGAATGATGCTTCGCCCTCAGACAGAGCGGCGGGTACGATTTTTTTCCCCTGGATCTGCACCAAAACCGCACTCTTTGTCCCCAAACAGATCCGTCCTCGTGAGCATAGGCACCGTTCAAAGAGGGCCCCAAATAATAGCAGCTCAAGGGAGGTGACATCTCCAGGCCTCTTAGGAGGCCAGTTCTACCACAACGTTAACTCAACGTAACGCTTCCCTGAATGGAGATGGGGGCTAATGCGGGTTTTTCCGAGTTAGGCGACTTATTCTTGCCGATCTTAATTTAAAGCAGCGTCTAGGCTGGGAAGGCATCGCGTTGGCGGCTCCGATATGCGGACGGAGGGATGAGGCCTGCGGCTCCATGGGGACCTGAGTTGAGCTTTCCTTCTGGGCGCATTTACCCGAAACGTGGACCGACCCCTTTTAATGTTGCAATTAAAGGAAAATAATTGCTCAGATTAGTGCTCATTTCCGGAGAAAGGATAGCTGATGCGTTCAACTAGTTTTAGATCTGAAGCTTAGGCTTAGGAAGAAAAGTTTATTTTGGTGCTTTCCTGGGGGGGGGAAAAATATCCCTTTTTGGCACTCTCTCCCCTGTTGCTGCCGGGTTTAGCTCATCCCGACGGTCACTTCCCAGGCGTTAGGCTCAGACCCAGGCTGATCCTTCGCTAAATGATTTTATGTGCTCAGCCCCTGGCGAGCAGCGGACGCCTCCAGGGCCGAAACACAACCGGTGAAGAAAACTTCCTCCGGGCACAAAAAAACAGGCTGATTTCGGTGAACCTGCTACGCTCCGAAATTTGGGAGAAAATAGAGAGGAGCAGATGTTTCTCTTCTTGCAGCGTGGATTTTCTTTTTGGTTTTTTTTTTTTTCATGGGAAAAAAAAGGGGGTGACAGTATCATCCACAAGAGACATAAAAAACTGCTGGAGGATGAACTTTAGGTCCTCACGATCTCCCGGTCTCCTCTCGTGTTCGGTGCTGCGCAAAGGCAGCCTGAAAGCCCGCTGCCCTCCCCCAGCAGCCGCTGAGCCGTGTGCGGTTGCTGCCTTGCTTTTCCCTCCCGTTGCATGGGCCGAAAGTCCGGGAGCAGGACGGGAAAGAAAAATACTCCGTTTAATAACAGCTGATTTTTATTGCAACCCCAACAAGGAGAACTGCCAGCCGGCGGCGGGGTTCGGCGGCGTGCGAGCACGTGAGCCTCCTGCCAGCCAGAGCATCCTTGCCCAGGCCATCGGGGACCAGCGAGGGCGACGGGAAGGCACGCGTCCCAATGGGTGCACGTGCGGCCCAAGGCCTGAGCTTCGCCTTCTCCGCTCGCCTAGACCCAGCTTGGCGCCTGCCCGCCTCTAAACTGCGGGAAATCCTACCTGGGGACACCTATTTACGGCTAAACTGCCCGAACATGGGCTCTCTCTCCCTTCCTGTCTGCAGCGGGGCAGGATTTCCCGTCCCCCTGTCCCCGCGGCATCGTGGATCCGTTTTGGTGGCTACCTGAATTAGGACGGATGAGTGGACTTGGATGAAGAGACCCCTTTTCATCTGGAGCATAAGCAATTGGATATTGCTGGAGGCGAGACTTTCCGGGCTTGATGGATCTAGTTGGATCTGGTAGAGCGAATCCCAGGAGCCTAAAGGTTGAAATGCCTTAAAAGTTTAAATATTAAAAAAGCACAGATTTATTACACGGAGTGACCTTTAAAACTTGTCTCATTAAACTACATCTCCTGGCCCTTCTGGGCCTCGGTGCCTCTGAAGATGAGGTGGGGAAGTTCAAAGCAATGAGCCAAAATGGTTAAAAATGTCACGGCTTTTTATACTTTCTGTGTAAAAAAAAAAAAAAAGAAAAAGAAACCTGCACAAGGGAAAAAAAAAGTGTTAATTTTCCTTTGGGCCTTCTCCATCATCTATAATAATATTTCCTGTCTCTAATGATAATAACGATAATATTTGCTGTTGCTGTTACTGTCTTCTTTTTCTTCGGAGGCGTTGAGGGCGACTCGTGCTGCAAGAGGAGGAAACGTTTGCTCCCCGCGCGTGGCACGGAGAGCGGCCCGCCGCCCGCCTCCCCGCAGCAGGCAAGGATTTGCCTATTTGGGCGAAGCCTTTTGGGAATATTTTTTTTTGGTGGTGGGGGTGAATTTCCAATTTCACTCCTCCTTGTTGCGATTCGGAGCCAAACGCCCGTTCGGGGCGGCTGGAAATCTCAGCGCTGCGGACGGTCTTACTTACGTCTCGTTTTAAATCACCGTTTGCAACTCAGATTAAGCCGGGATAGGGAGGGGGGGGGCTGTTTACTCGTGATTTTGTCTGCGGCCCGGGTACGGCTGAGGCTGGGAATAGTTAACCAAAGAGAAAAAAAAGGGAAAAATAAAAAGAGTTGCCCTCGGGTCGGCCGAGCGCACCGTCGCCTTTGTTTCTCACCTGCGCCGAAAAGCCAGGAGCGCGAGAAAAGAGCATGGTCGCTCTCCCAGACGCAATTTGCTGCTCTTCCCCGCTCGTGCGGCGTGAGCGTGATGCCTTTGGAAGAGGAGCTAGAGGGGGATTCAAAACAACGAGCCCAAAAACCACCGCGCCGCAAAGCTGAAGTTGCCCATTGATCAAGGAAACGAAGTCAACGCTCGCCAAACGCTACTCGTTTGAGCTGCCCGGCCGCCGGCGGGGAGAAGGGAGCTGCAAGCCCCGGAGCAAATCCCTGCGGCCTCCGACCCGACGCCCGACCCTTTCCCCTGGGTTTTGCCGGGGATGCGGGGAGGGGGAAACTAAATATTGCTGCTCCTCCGGCCATGGGTCAACTCGGCGTTTGCAACAGGCACCGGGTAGCCCCAAGAAAGTCAAGCCCAAGTTACAACTGTATGTATTCATCATACAGATATAATTATAAGGCTGGCAGCCGCCTTCCCTTGAGGTACCAGTCTCTTCCCACCAGCTGCGGCGGACGGTGAGATGTGGGCGTCCGCCTTCGGGATGTGAGCGTTTCGGGAAGATGATGCCCACGGTCTGGCTCGGGCCACCCGGGAGGGAGAGGATGGAGCAAGGTGAGAGGAGTAACGCGGCGCGGGGGGCATAAGGGCCGTAAATCTTTTCAGAGACCGCCGTTGACGTTCATTGGTGTGTGCCAGGCGCACGGATCGTTTCGGGGCTGGTTTGTACTATTTGACGTGCTGCAAACTAATTGCCGATTGCCGGAGCTCAGCCAAGGGGGTGGATGCTACATGTATCACCGGGCCGGATGCACGAACCCGCGCGATGCAAAAGCCGCATCGAGCTGGGCAAATATGGGACGCAGGTGCCAAAATTTGTCCTGAACGCGCTCTGCCCGGCCTGACCGAGCAGCTGGCAAATTTGGCTGCGGCAGGAAGCACAGCCCCAGCTTGCCGAAGCGGGTCGGCACCCGATGCAAATCCCCCGCTGCCAGCGAGACTTAAGCTAAACATGATTCCCGGTGCTTCCTGGAGGTGCAGCGCGGGCAGTTTCGGGACGGACCCGGAGGGCGGTTTTGGGGCGCCTGCAGGACGCAGCTGCCGCTTTGCAGGCGACGTTCACCCCCCTGGCAAATATTTTCAACAGGTTCAGCCGGAGAGAGGCTCGAGGCACCTGTAGGAAATGATTTCGGGCTTCAGCCAGCTCCCTGGTGCAGCATTAAAATTAGAACGAGCTGGCTAAATTCCAGATGAGCTTTTTTTTTTTTTTCGCGGATTTGTCAAAAAAACCTTGGACCAAAAAAAAGAAAAAAGGAAAAAAAAAGTTTCGCGGGAGCGAGGCCGGCTATTAAAAGTTGCCTGGCTGCCCGCCAGCGCCCGCATCTGCCTCGCAGGCTGTGCGCCCGCCGGCCCCGCTTTGCATCCCGGCGCCGCTGGGCCCCCGCGGGCGCCCGCTGCCCTTTCGGGATGGATCCCCCAAAAAAATGGTGCAGCTTTTTCTGCAAAGAAAATAAAAAGCGCTCGTGAAATCCTGCCTGCGCCCCGGCCTCCGCTGGACCGCGGCAGAGGCGCCCGGGCTTGGGTTTGATTTGAGCTTCCCTTGGGACTTGGCTAAGCAAACGGCCGGCAGCATCGCGGCGGCGGCAGGGAAAGGGAGAAGCAATTAGTTGGGTAGCGTGGCGGCCTGCAAGGACACAACCGCTGTCGCTTACCTGCTCCGAAGAAGACCTTGACACCGCTGAAACAGGGTGATTTATGAACCCTATGAAACCATCACTGCATGTAATAAACCCTAGAGAAGCCCGCCTTGAACTCTGGCTGTATTTTAGCAACTCGCTGGCGTTCAGAGCAGTAGAGAGAGTCTAATTCGCTGGATAAGATGCCTTGGGATCCGGTTCTTCATGTTCCCTCCCTTTCTAGAGACGGATAACCCAGACCGGGACATCTTCCTCCAGGATTTCTGGAGAGCCCAAGCTGGACCCAGCGCCTAGGTCCCAGGAGGACGTACCAAGGTCAGAGATCTCCTGCGGAGGGAACGTCCCACCCCAGTGGCCTCCGTAGCCTTTCCAGTCCCCGTTCCCCTAGGCCGAGCCATGCCGTTCCCGGCGAGGGGAAAACTTTCCAGCGTGAGCCAGTTGCCTCAACGTTTTCCCCCACCGGCTCCGGGGAACGAGTCCTCCCCGGTGCCAAGGCTGCTGCCGTCGGAGTCCAGCATCCCTCCGGCGCGCGCAGAGGTCCTGGAGCGCCCGGCGTGCTGCCATCTCCGCTACCCCGGCGAGCGCTCCTGCTTAGGCTGGCGTTGCCCAAAAGATCTGCCCAACCTTTAGCTCCTGCCTCCCGTCTTCCCCCGGCCTCACCTCCACCAGCCACTCCAGCCTGCAGCTGCTTGCTTGAGTTTTAATTATTCTTCATTAGGTTTAAGGCGATGTTGAAAAGAAGGAGGGGGGGGGAGAAAAAGTTTATGGCAATTTACTCTGCTTTGTAATTAGAGCCAGTGATTAGAGAATCTTTCGCTTGGTGACGGAGTTTTCCTTTAAGGGGGGAGAGGGGGGAATAAATCAAAAAGGAGGAATGAAAAAGGGCCGCCAAAAGAGCTCAAAGACTAGAATTAAACAGATTATATCTCATTACTTCCAAATGGAAAGGAAAGTTACAGCTTATTAGAGCAGTTGCATCTGCAGCTGAGCAGGAAGGGAAGCGAATTCCCGACACGTTAGCAGGCTCCCGCGTGACCGCGGTGTGCAGAGCGGCGTCGGTCCTCAGCCTCGGCCGTGCTGGGCTCAGCAGTTCGCCGGCCCTAAAACCGCTCGAGAACAGGCGAAAAGGCGTTTATGCGCCCGCCGCAGGGGGGAAAGGGCGCGTGGAGAGTGGGAGCGAGGGACGGTGCTTCCCGCCTCTTCCCACGTCGTCTGGCTGGGAAAAATCAGATCGTGTCACTCGCCCGGCCAGAGCTTTAATCAGGCGCGCCGTGGCCAGCTCATTAGAGGAAAGGCTAAAGCCGAGCAAGCGGCATCGCTCTTCGGATGCCTTTAAAAACAATAGCATATTGATTTCGGCTTAGTGACATCCCCAAATGGCAACGTTAACATTTCTGCACTGTTTTGCCCCAAAATGAACAGGTGGGGCGGGAAAGGAGAACTGCAAAGAATTGGCTTGGGTGGGCTGGTTGGCTGATATTTTTCCAAGCCGTCTATTCCTGATTGGAAATAGATGACTTTTTTTATCCTTTTACGTCCCTTTTATGTGGCCGTGCCGACTCCAGAGATAAATGCCATTTTCCTTTCGGCCCATTTAAAGGCCAAAGCTAATTCAATGATGGCTCCTACAGCCTCCGTGTTGCCTCCTCCCCTCTCCGGTGTCATTCCTGGGAGACGGAGCGGGTGGCCCAGGAAGCGAGAGCGGGAAGGATGTCAGCTGGGCATCCGAAAACGAGTTGGGAAACAACCCAGGTTTTGCAGGAAGCTGCGAAACTGGGGAAACGCGGCCCCAACTGCCCTGCGGGAGGAAGGCCAGGCAGAGGCCGGGCGAGGAGGCTGCGTTCGCAGATGCGGTTCGGGAGACGGGTGGGTGCTGAGGGAGGGCTGGGACACCTGATGGGTCGCAGGTGCCCATCGCCTTTGCCCTGATGCAAAACGGGCATGGAGCTAATAAATAGAGGAAGGAGAAGTGAAAAAAACCCGGCTGCAAGCTGTCTGGGGCCCGATGGGAGGAATGCCCTGGAGGCTCCTAGCCAAGGTAAGGGATTTGGAGCGCGGCGGAGGCTTTTCCTGCTGACTAGCCCACAACTAGGGGAAATTAGTGAAATATTAAGGATGCGCTCTGGGGGAGAGTAGGGAAGGACGTTGGGGTAGGAGGCTGTGTTCCCCAAGGGGTGCACGAACCTCGGTAGGGACCGTAACGCCGAAGGCAGCCAGGAGCTGGGATTTTTCTCGGGGCGATCTCTGCCTTTCTCAAAATTAGCAGACAGCAAGGCAGAGAGACCGCACTTGAACCTGCAGGTGGGTTTCCCGGGATGACTTTGGGCCAGAGAAGAGCTGCTCTGGCTGGAGCAGTTGCCTCTCCGCCTGCTGATGGGGGAGGTTTGGGGCCGTGCCTGCGGGAACGGTGCCGGGCAGCGGGAAAAACACCTCTGACTTGGGAGCCGCGTGCCTACCGGGCTTCTGCGAATGCGTCTCGGGCGGGAGCCGTGCCTTGCTTTTCTAAAAGCATCTCCGCCACCGTGATTTCTGTCTGCGAGCCCTTGCTCTTTCCTAACCCTCATGTTAATATGATACAAAATCCCAACGCTCTTGGATTAAAAGAAGTACGCAGACCCCTAGTCCGGATATGTGTCCAGGCATGCTGCAGGCATAGATGTTGGTTTTAGACCGCTGGTTTGTGTTCAGCCCTCTGTACGGGCCCTGCCGTGCCCTCCGGAGTTCGTCTAGGTGGCTCTATGCAGCAGAGACCCCTCACAATCATTGCACACGTGGGCTTCTGCTGCTGACCTTAGCGGAAGCCGTCGGCGCTGGAGCCGGCTGTAGGCAGGCAACTCTCCACCCGTGAATTGGAGCTCAGGATCACTATCGATGATGCTTCCCTGGGGGTTTTTTCCCTACTCCTAAAGAATTTTTTTCATTAGCGAGTAACAAAAATTATTCAGGCGCTCGACGTATCCGGAGCGCTAGTGCATTTGCAACGTGCATTAGCTCACAAGCTTACCCAGCCCCTTAATAGGCTTGAAGAGGGATGGATGTGTTTCGGCGAAAGCAGGCAAGCCGATCGCTACCTAAATAATAATGCATCTTCATAGCAGACAGCCGTCAAAGGGCAGGAAAAAGGAGCAACGGCCAAGGTCGGCGCCTCGGGCCGCCTGGGAAAGGCTTCGACGAGATGCGAGCGCTCCGCTCCTGCCGGCGCGGCAGGTGGGCCGGTGAACGAAGCTGCGAGAGGATCGAAACGGGTCAGGGCGAAAAGGCTTTTCAATAGCCCTTAATGCCGTCGGGGATCCGTACGGTACCCCGGCTGCCCGCATGGCTCGGGCTAGTGAGCTCCTCCGGAAGGAGGTCAAGGATTTGGCTGGTTAAAACCTCTTCTATAAAGGGGAAACCCACGCTGTAGAGAGGCAGGAGCATGTCCTCTCCGGGCGGGAAGTTTTCCAGCCCCACCGTTAAACAAGCAATAAGCGCCGGTTGTCACTGTAACAGCTTCCCGCGGCTTGTGCCGCGTCGTGATTGAAGATCCCATTAACTTGCATTTCCCTTATTTATTATAACTTTTTTTTCCTTGAAGCCTCGCTAGCCTTAATTTGATTTTTTCCCCCTTTCCTTAAGCTCTGTCGCCGCCGCTCTTGTTTAATAAGTAGTTAATCAAGTCTACAGAGTCGCTGCAGCCCCGCTGCTCCCAGCCATGCTAAAATGGGATGCTCTGATTAATTTTTTTTCTCCCCCCTGTTTGTTTGGCAGCAATTCGTTCTGATGACTCGCCCTGCGGGGGCTCGGACGGCTGGACGCGTCCCTGTGTGCGAAAAGGGAAACCCGGAGCGTTGTCTACAAGCGCAAAGTTCTCCCCTTGCCTTTCTGTCTTCTGAAGGCAATACCATGTCCGGCTCTCCTGAGCTGCAGAAGTTAATCATGAAAGGCTAATAGGCTCGGAGGCAGGTCCCCAAGCGAAGAAAAGTTAGATGAGGGGGAAAAAAATTCTGCCTCCCTCCTTTGGAGAGACTTTCCAAGGGGTAAAACATGCAGTCGGTCAACTGAGTTGCAATCTGTTACTTAGGATAACCTGGAACGATTTGCAATTTTTCTTTTTCTCCGGGAAATCACTTCTGCATAGCACTTGAGTAGTTAATTTTCTACGAAGGCCTGGAGAACCTACTTTCAAAAGATAATAAAGCGTGATCAGTTCACCTGGGTTTCATTTTTAATTCACTCTGAACAAGTACTTAAGCCTCCCTCCCTGTTTGTGAATACACCTATTATACATGCTCTTAGCACTTTGGATAATAGAACTAAGACTTATAACTCGGTGATAAAAATAATGCACAGATAATGGAATAATTATGCAGTGCTTCCTTTGTGAATGCAAATCTGGATTCTCTCCGTTTGCTGTTTTTCCCCCACGTACAGATTTGTACCGCCGTGCTTTTGACCGAGCCGAAACGGAGCATGAAAACGGAACAAAGCAATTAACGGGCTTTGATAACGGCACCTCTCCGGTTAAACTGTTTTCTAAGAACAAGCAGTCTGAGGTAGCCCCACGGCACGTAGCGGGCTCTTCCCTGTAAATAAGAGGTATAAGTTTTTTTTGAGACGGAAACAGGCGGAAATGGTCAGTGTGGGCATACTGAGTCTACCACTAAGCCTGCACTAAATCTTTTGCTAAAATAGCAAGTCTCGATGAGCTGGGACCAAGGCGACTGCCAGCAAGGTGCTGGTGGCTAGGGTGTCTTTTGGGGAGGATTTTCACGTTTTCAGGGCACCCAGAGGTATTGCTAAAAGTGTGGTGGTTCGCATTTTTCTGGATGGTTTTTAACTATTGGGGACCCCCTGGGAATGCATCTCTATTTTAAAGGATAATGCTCTTTATATTAAGAGTGCTGTTTAGGGGTTGTGAGTATACTGCACAGAAGTGTTGTTGCAGTCATTTTAATAAGATCTTTACTCCAACAGGAGCAGCCCTTATGAACCTTAAATGACCCCACAGAGCTGGTGGGAAAAGGGGCAGGTTCTCTGGCAATTATTTTGCCTCAGAAATACTTCAAAGATAAAATCGGCCCATTCAACTCAGGAGAAAGACAAGCTTTCTGTTTTGCTACAAAAATACCTCTGGAGTTGGTCCTAGAGAAGCTCTCATAACTTAAAGAGTAAAGCTGAAGGTGAATGTATTAAGCCTCCATGTGCGGACAATAAAATGATCCCCTCTGTCTTGATTTACAGACCACAGGACGGAGGTTTCCCCACGTGCCTGGAGCATCTTGCTCTACGGGTGCATCCCTTCCTCGGTGGGAGTCTCGGATAAAATTGGTGCTCTCCACATGGCGAGCAGCGCATGAGGCTTTTGACATGCATTAAGTTCTGCTTAATGTGTTTTGTTCCTTATGTTTACATGTTTGCACTTAGTCTCTCTTGTAAAATACGCTGAATCTGGAATTTACTGAGCACAATCAGTCTGTAGGACTCCCTGCTGCTGGGTAATAGTGCAATCAAGGAATTGGCGGAATTCAAAAAAAAAAAACAATGAAAAACTTTTTAAATGGAAGATCAGATGGATGTAAGGGATAAAGCCTTCATTCAGCAGATGTTAAATGCTGGGGGAGGGAGGGCAGGATAAAATCTGTATGTGCACGGGTTTGCTTTGCCAGGGTGGCGTGCCGTCAGGGAGCGCGATGGAGCTTTTTGCATTTCCTCTGAAGCGCGCGAGGATGCTCTTTGCATGGGGTGCTTCTCAGATCTGGCCTGGAAATGCCGTTGTGCCTTCTGCAGTGATTGTAGTTTCCACAAAAAGCGCCTTTCTGGGAAAGACATAGGTGTTGATTTTGCTAAGCATTCAGCTCTCGCAAGGGAAGAAAAGCAACCTCTCTGCTCTCCTCCAGCGCGCCTGCGTCTGCGGACTTTTCTCCTGGGTGAGCTGTGGCAGAGCCATCACGGGGGCAGAAATGAAGCATGGCACTTGTTAGGACGCCTCGAAGGCTCCAGGACTGCTATTTCAGGAGAGCAAGATTTATGACCGCCCTTAATGAATGCTAATCGTTCTGCTGTCGGGCTGCAGCTGCGCAAACACTCCTGCACCACGCGAGGTTAAAGCGAGCCTTCAAAGTAGCTCGAAACAAGTGGAAGGTGGGAGATTAGCTCTTGGCACGTGCGGGTGACGGCAGGGACAAAAGGGCTTTCGTCTTGCCTGGTTAAAACAGCTGGGACCGAAGGGGTTTTTCAGGCTTGTGCTAGGTCTCTCTTGGAGCTAGCCTGCCTATAAATAACTTATTCACATTCTCCTCGCTCTCTGGAGGCTCCTCCTTATCCATTCCTGTTGGCTTCAGGTGTAATTAAAGACAATCTGGAAAGCAAAGATTTTTTTTTTAAAGCGGTTCCTGGGGACTTAAATGTCTTCTCAAGAAGAAGCTCCTGTAAGAGAGGAAGCAATAATTATCCCTGCTCTAAAAAGGGGCAGAGCATCCCCAGTCCTGCCTCCTCCCAAGTCCCCCAGGCTGCTCAGTACTCCCAGGACCAGCTCTGAACCAGTTTGGCCTCATGGGAGCCCAGTTTGTGTTGAAGGGGAGCTCAGCGTCTTGGCCGCTCATCTGCTTTTAATTTCAAGAAAGAACTTTTAATGAAAGGGGAGGACCTGAGGCAGCACAGGACCTGAATCTTTTATATCTCCTAAAGGAGCTTTTGCTGAGGGTCAGCCCATGTTTTGATGACGCTCCCCATTCTTAATGGCTTTATTCTACTATGTGCTGCAGCACGGATAACTGATTCCCACCAAAAACCTCTTTATTCTTCAAATGGGGCTTGTTTCCTGCTCCCTTTTCGGACTCGAAGGGTGTGGAAAGCAAATAAGCGCTGTGAACCATGTGTCCAAGCTAAGAACCATGATTTTCCTTTTGTCCTGCCAGCATCGGTATTTTCACACCAGCGGTTTATTTTAAGTGCGGCTCTCTTGACGTGAAAAGCCGGTGTTGACACTTGAGGTAGATAGAGAGGTGCAGTCAGGGCTGGTTAATGGTTCTGGGAAAGCGAGTAGCTGCGGTCATGCAGGAGGCATCCCACTCTCAGTCACTGAGCCTCTACCATGGGACCATTGGTCTTAAAGCCCGGATTAGGGGAGCGCTTCACCTCTGAATTGCAGTAAACACAGTTCAGACAGTCTTCATAATACCTAGCTCGTTTTGTTGGTCAAAGTTTGGCTTGTGAAGACCCACTGTGTCTTCAGCACACACTTCTGGCTGCAAAACAGTGTAAAAATGCCAGTGACGATGCTTCCTGATAGATACGTTTCTCTGACTTTGAAAAGATGGATGGAGGTCATGGCTTTTTTCATTGCTGTCTGGATTTGCGTCTGAACACCAAGGAGGACAGCAGAATTGGACAGTGAGTGGCAGGTACAACTTACCCAGCACTCAAAAACAAGCCGGTCGTGTCGTGCAGGTCACCAGACAGCCAAATGGATCACGCCTTGGAGCGCGGATGATCTCATTTCTGTAAAGATAATCTTCTGCATCTTTATCCATCGCTTCCCCCTGGGGTGGAGAGTGAAACTCCTTGACCTCCATCGCCTCTCTGAAGCATCTCAGCCTCTTAGGCTTGCAATTAAAGTGTCAATATTTTGAGGCCTGTTTGGTAACACTCTCAAGGTCTCTATTCCACCGGGGCTGGAGCAACACCTGCCAATTCTGCGCTGCCTGGGTGAGGGGAAAGGGTGTCAACCTGGCTGCGATGCACAAAGACGCTGCAATGATAATAAATTGGCTTGTCAAAGAGGAGGGCAGATTCGCTATTAATGGAAATAATAGTAGATTACATGGGCTTTTGTCACACAATATAATCAAAGGCAGGATCAAAGGGAGGGAATATAGCAAATGGTTAGCAGGGAAGATATGCTAATGAGATAAAAACGCTAGCCTCGCCACCTCTCAGAGCTTCAATCGAAGGATAATTGATACTAAATAATGTAATTTTGAGCTGTGGTGAAATGCACTTAAAACCAGTAGACAGGGCTGTGAAAATGTTTTAGTTTTTCTGTTACTTTGCTGTCATTTCCATCATTTTTTTTTCCACGTGGCAGCTGCTTGCGTGTGTGGGAGCTGCTGGAGGAAGACAGAATAAGCTCAAAAAAAAGAAAAAAAAACCCTAGTTTGGCACCGTGTTGGTGTACTTGCACGGCTTTAACTTGGTGCTGCCAGGTCCATGGGTCTGCGTCAGAGGTGGGGATTCCTCAGCTTCTCCGCGTTTGAGTTCCTGCAGCGGGACCAACCGTGCTCCATGCAGAGGCACCAGGGGTGGCCCTGCAGGGCTCCCCGAGCTCACGGCTTGCCCAAACGCTGGCTGCTGCTTCGACCTGCCCCTTTCAAGGTGATTTAATTAATTCTCTAGCCATGAGGCAGTGAAGTGCCAAAGTTGTGCCTGGTATGATGGCCAAGGGATGTTATTTTATTCCCTGAAGCCCTCTAGCCGTCGTGGTCAAAGCTCCACTGCGTTTCAATCATCTGTTTATAGCCTGAGGAATGAATGATGCTCTAAAATATTTTCCTCTGGAAAAACTCCTGTATCGCCTGCTTTCTGGAAGAAAAACAAACAAAAAGCTGGGCTCAGACGTATCTTAAACAGCTCCTAGACTATATGGTGCTTTCACGTGGTCCTTCCTTTGTATTTTGGGGCAACTCTGATTTCAGCCCAGAGTTTGTGCTAACAGTGCTCCAGAGATAGAGCTCCCTTCCACCCCTATAACACACATCCCTTTTTTTTTTTTATTTCGTTGCCTAACATCGTATATTAAAGCTACATCCATTATAACTGCAAGTACCAGCTCAGAGTGCTCTTTAATCACCACCCAACAAACCCAGCTGTCAGGACAAGCTTGCCAGAGTATCTGGAGCATGTTAGCAGGTGGGAGGGACATTGCAAAGCAGTTCCCCGAGATCTGCGGGCCGCGCGGGAAGCTGGATACTGCCTGGGGACAGCACAAGAACAAGCCCCTCGTGGAGCAGAGCTGGCCCAAGGATATGTTTGTACTGAGTCCAGCAGATCCCACATATGGCAGTACTTGCTCAGGAATCGCAAGCTTCAAAGAATGACACCAAGATTCGAGCATCCCAGGAGGGAACAGCTGTAAATTAAAAAATAGAGAGCTGTCATAGTCCAAAGAACATCACTTTGGAACTGGAGGGAGAAATGTTCATTCCTCAGGGTGGGAACAGTGGGAATATTAAAGAGCGTGGTTAATGGCGAACAGCAATAGCCTAGCACCATCAGCATGGGGTGTTTTTCATCATGGTGGATGCCTTCTTCAGCTTATTGCCTGTCCTAGATGCTGGCTGCTGGCCATCGGTTCCCACTGGGCTTTGCGGAGGCAGCCTACTTGAGTACATCCATATTTTGAACATGTTCAAATTGCACTGAGGGTCTGGGATTAAGAAGATATGCGAGTGCTGTGCTGTGTGTGGATGACAGA
This sequence comes from Struthio camelus, assembly GCF_040807025.1. Classification (NCBI taxonomy): domain Eukaryota; kingdom Metazoa; phylum Chordata; class Aves; order Struthioniformes; family Struthionidae; genus Struthio; species Struthio camelus. The sequence continues at coordinate 7,988,302 of NC_090963.1, forward strand.
GAATTTTTTGGGGGTCCTGTAATAGCTGCTCAGGATCTCAGTGGTGCAGCTAATCCATGCAGAGGTGTCCACTGGTTCAAAGTCAGTAAGAGGCCTGTGATAAATGCAGTGAATGACAAGCTAAAAATAAAAATTATTGTGACTGCAAGTTTTTTGCTTTTTTTACTTCCTTGTGGCAAAATTAATCAAATCAGAACATTCCCCAGAAACTTCTTGTTGTTTGTTTATTGCAATGAGTTCAAATGAGCAGCCTCCTAGCAGAAAGACGACTGTTCTGTGTTGCAGAAAATAAATAATGAAAAATAAAGGATCTCTTCTCTTGCGTTTCCAACCCCTATTTGCTGACTGATGCCAAAGACAATTACCAAGGATAAATTAAGACTAATTTTGCCAGATCTCCTCTGAAGAGACTTGGAAGCACTTCTTCACCTAAGGCTGCCCTGAGGGGTTGGAGAACACAGGAGAACATGAGAGATCCAGGTTCGTGCTACTGTACAACGTGTAGCTTACGTACTGACTCAAAGGTACATCAGTCTGAGGAGAAGGAGGGATAACAGATGGATTCCTGCTAGGTTAGATGCCCAGAAAGACTAGCAAAGTCTGAATTTCAGAGCAGGTGCGACAGAGTAGAAGCCAAGACTGGCTTTACAGATGCTGAAACAGTTTACTGGAATTTAATGAAGCCAGACCTCAGGCCAGGCTGTCAGACAAGCTGTTTTCATATAGGAATCATTTCAATAGCTTATGCATCACCTCAGTCCACCTATGAGTAAAGGCATAGAGAAAAGTGAGGTTTGAGATGGGGTGAAGTTCTGCTTGACCTCGGGACAGCCGGCGTTAAGGCAAGTTGGTGTCAGGAACGCCTCATTTCTGGATAGCACGACTGTATTTGCAGGACTTCTTTCTACAGATGTCTTCGTTTCCTTTAATCAGGCGAAAGGGAAGGTAAAATGATCCTGTAAGCTTCTTGTGCACCGTTTAGACAATTGCTACAGATTTTAAGTGTCAGCGCACATATGCTTAGAGAGCATGTGAACATCAGCATCTTTTCACTTGAGATGCTGTGGTCAAGGTTTTGCATACGCTCAAGTGTCTACATTTCCCCAACCAGAAGGATTAATTTCCTGGACATGTGATTAAATAGTTCTGGTTGTTATGGGGATGATGAAGGTAAATGAATTATGACAATATAAGCAGAGAAAGGCTCTGAGCAGCCTATGCCATTTCTAGCTGTGCGTGTGTGTAACGTGTACCTTGAAGATGCATCTCACGAAATACAGGTGTGAACTACCAGGAGCCACATTTTGAGTGGAGTTTCTCAGCAGTCCTTTTTGAAAGGATCTGATAACGGTGCAATGGGCTGTCACCCAGCCCCATCAGCTTTGCCTCTGGAGGCAGCTGAGGATAGAGCCTTACCAAGGACATGGGAATGATGGAGTTGGAGACCATTTCCTGAGAGAGGGGAGAAAAAAAAAAGAAGAGTCAAAAAAGGTTTAACTCTAGCCAGAACAGAGAGATGCTGTCTCTTTCTGAATTGTCAATTGATTTAGGGTGCAAGGTGTGAGTCTCTTTTAAAATTCTTCCACTGCTCCTTCTCCCATCCCGTTATTAGTCCACTCGGAAGCAAAATAACAGCACTGCAACTCAAAAAGCCAGAAGTCGCGTTTCAGTGGCGTAAAAATAATGCATTGGTGGCCTATGTCTTCCTTGCATTGTTCTTGTCTATAAGGCTTTGATGGCGCCTTGCATTCAGAATGACCTTTTTTTTTCCTTTGACAGAGTATTTCCTTGTAAATTTACTACTATCTGAAAGAAAAAACGCCCAGGTCTCACTTTCAATGTTTTTTATTTGCTTTATGAGTAAAGCCAAGAGCTGGAGGACAATAGGCACCGCCTGAGCACAGGCAGAGAAACCGAGGTGAGAACATTATATAACTTGCCCGTGGTCACACAAGAGATATATTGCCAGGCCAAGGCTATGGGAGGTATATTTAGACATGAGCTAAATAGAGCGTTGAGCCACCTGGGAGGGGAGCAATGGCTCCAGGTCTGCTTGAAACCACACACATGAGTTCAAAGTGGCCACCTGCTCCCAAGAACCATGCGGAAGTCCTTTGGGTAGACACGAGAGTAAAAAGGTATGGAGTTACCTGTGCTCCATGGTTGTTCTATGGGTCCTGAGGGAGGTTTCCAGGTGCCACATCCAATGTCATGCTCAGATGGAGTAAACCGTGACTGGTGGTGAGAGCGAAGCTGTGAGATGGGAGCCAGCTCCAGGACTCACCATCCAAACCCAACACATGGGGTGCAACTCTGTTTCTGAGAATCAGGATTGCACTTTGTTGAATAAAGTGCATCGTAACAAATATTTTCAAGCTGTAGGGGTCCAAAAAGAGATTAAACGTAGAAGAAAGAGAAACTGCTGTGTCTCAGCCATGTGGTGTCTGCACTCTGTCCGTGTCTAATGAGGTGATTTGTGTGAAGCCTCCCTGGAGAGGCGGTGTTTCTTGCTGCCTTTCCAACCCAACCCCTGACTCAATGATTTTAAATATCTGCTTTGTTTTAAGGCCACATGTGTACACCTTTGACACGAGTCAACAGTGCAACTTTGAGAAGTGGGGTCTGTCGCAGGAGACTTCAAAATTTCAGGGCAGACCCATCTTCCCGGGCTGAGGTCACTGCCTTGTCTGCAGTCCAGGCTCCTCTGCCCGAGCCACAGGGCTGCGGTTTGGGGTGAGCAAGGGAACTAGACTGAGCCATTCCCGGAAGAGCTGGGATACAAATTTTGGTTTTTTTCCCCCTCTTTCTTGTCCTAGCCTCTTTCAACCTACTGTAGCCGGCAACAGCACCCAGCAGAGCTGAAAAGTCCCCCTTTCTTCTCCCTCTGCGGATCCATTTCTGCTCGGAGCCTCTCGTTTGGAGCAAGGTGGTCTGTAAGCTACAGCTTGTGCATCGTTCTCCAGGGCCTGGCTTGCCTGCTCGTTTCCCTTTTTTAGCATATGTTTTACAGGTCGCTGTGCGAGCTTGTATTTTATTGATCAGCTTATTGCGAACTCCTTTTCTCCAGCCCTTCATTAAAGCTGGGATCGCACTTTCTGAAGGTCTCCCTCAAGACTTGTTGCTTGTGGAAACCATACGATTATTGCTAAGGCCTGAGACCATGTTCTCTACTTCCCCTTTGTTTATTGCAGAGATGCTCTATTTACCATGGATTTTCTTTTCACACTTGTTTTCCTCTGGCCTTCAGAAACGTAGAGAAAGAGCACTTGAATTTTCTTTCTTGGCTTCATTGATTAGTGGATTTTTGGTTTCATTTCATTTTGTAAAAAGCAAACGCAGAGGAGTTGGGATCTTCTGGGTTTTTCCTTCCAGTCGAAAAGGTCATGTTAATTAACCGTCCTCATTATGACAGGCAGTGCTAAAGACCGAGTAAAGAATTGTTATATTCCCACCTCTGTGTGGGAGTTGGTGTGATAAGGATACTCCAATATGCATAATACAGTAATTGTAATGGCTCACACAGGGCTTTGGCTATTCAAGCTGTTATGTAAACCGAATAATATGTCACTTCTTCCCTTTTCACTGGTGGACTATTATATCAGCTGGGCTTGGAAAGGGGACGCTGACGATTAACTCTTTGAATACTGGACTCTGGGCAAAAAAAGCTTTTCAGGAGAAGGCTCCTAAGAGTTCCTCTTTCTCCTCTAAAACCTAAACCTAAAATTCTAAACAAAGTCCTGAAACAAAGAGTCATCCCACAATTTCAGTTGGAAAAAGCCAGAGCTTCCTTTCCCTTTTTGTTTTCTTTTTTCTTTTTTTCCTTTTAGATGAAACCTTTTTGCTCTGATCATTTTGGAGAGGCACCTCTTTTGCAGAAGGCCTGCACTCATTTAAACAGAAACGAGTCAAGGTAATAAATTGTATCCCCCCCCCCCACCATTCGTTGAGCTGAGAACACTATTTTTCCCCCCCTCCCAGCTGTTGTAAAATAGACCAAAAGAGGGCTATTTTAGATCAATAATCTTTTCTTTTTCCCTCTCCCTTGGTGTTCCAGGTCAGCTGGCAAATGGAAAATTATTCTATACACAGCTTTAAAAAGCTCATGTTATCACCCTTATGAGACGTCCACTGGCTCCAGATAAGGGAAACCATTCCTGAGTGAATGGGTAATAAAGCAAATTGCATTTCCAATGAGCAGGCATCAGTTTTGTCCTTGACAGTGCCTAGTTTCTCATTGTCTCCTGGATGCGCGCTTGGAAATGGAGGTGCGGGAATTAGCGGACCTCGGTCCTTCCTGCCTCCCTTTATTCCCGTTCTTCTGCTCCCTTTCAGCCCAAGTTTTTTGTGGAACGGCAGTCCTAAGCCTCTCCGTGTCAGAAATTCATTAACTAACTTTGCATTTTGATGTTGTATGTGGAAATGCCATCTGCTACCCAACGGCTGCGCTCTCTAATCTACCTAAATCCTGCCGAATCCCGCCAATGTCGCTGAGATTGGTTGATCCGCCACTCGCTTTCCTGTTATTAGCAAATTAAGATACACTTCCTGCTGTTGATTTCCTCATCTAAAAACTGCAGCAGGAACAGAAATAACCCTATTACTGGGCCAGGGTATAATTTAGCCATAACGCTAATCTTTGGTCTGAAACGGGCTGTATTTCTGCATCTGTTGTCATTCTGCAAACCCCGTATTCCTAAAGCTTGGGAAACCTGTGTCCTTATTAAACAGCTTCTCTTAAGTCTAATTAGATAGAGGCCCACAGGTGGATCAATCTAGTATCTCAAGTCAAAATTTAATTGTGCATACTTCCACATTAAACGGGGGCCAGGCAGCCATCCTCGTGCTGATAGGGAATACCTCCTGCCACGAGGAGCAGTGCTGAAGTCACGACAGGCTTCGTGCCACGGGAGATACAGCTCCACGTAACAGTATCAGCAGCCGCCTCGTGGTAGAGATCCAAGATTTGGATCATCACAGAGATACAGGAGAAAAGTGCAAAAATCTAGAGTGAGATTTTGCTGATTTTGGCAGGGATTTGAAGGGCTCTCATTGCTCTCTCAAGGCACAAGAGGTTGGTAACATAAGAGTGGCATAGTCTCCGAAAGAATGGGTTTTGCTTGCCTGTACTTCAGAGTCGAAAACTCAGTCACCCGCTTGCTGTAAGCACTCTCTACAGTCAGCAGAGAGAGATAAGGCGATTCATCTCATCCTTGGAGAGGTCAGCGAGCTGCCCTTGGGGCTTACAGCTCAGAACTGGATATCTATTTTTTTGGTGCCTTGAGGAGGGGATTTATCCGAGTAACAGCAGGACAACGCAACTTCTACGCAGGGCTTGGAAGGAGATGCCCCTGACATGATACTGCTCCCTCCTTGGTTCTGGAAATAACCCGGATGAGCATATTGCGCTTGGACAATCCACTCTTAGACACCTAACGTTGGGTACGAGGAAGCACTTGGTAAAGTCAAGCGCTAGCTACCCTTCCAGTGACGTTCCCCACTTTTCATGAGCTGGACCATCTTCACCTGTGCAATCCCTTTCCATCGCTCCAGTGCTTTCCAGCACAGAGAACATGCAAGGTATTAACGCAGACATACTGTGCCGGGGTTAGAAAGGTAAGCGGAGCTTGTAATTACCTCATTTGCATTCTTTCCCTTCCCGAAAGGGAATTGCTAATGACTACACGTGATGGCGGTGTGATTAGCAGGAGCTGAGCTGGCAGATGCCAGCTGGGAACGTCACCCGAGCCGGTGGCTTTCCAGCAGGCAGACAGAGGGAATAGAATACGTCGCTCTCCCAGCAGACGCGGCGGTGTGGATGACGTGGGCCGAGCGGGCGAGTCTCACTTGCCTCTTTACTCTTGTAAAACTCGTAGGGAGCAATTCACGTAAACAAGTTGGGACCCCCCCATGTGAAGACAAATCATGTCCTCCCCTCTGTTGCTTACCTTGACTTACAGGGTCACTATCCCTCTAAAGGTGGTGTTAACATCCACTCTGTTTTAGCTGGACAAATCCCACCTGAATGAACTGAGATCATGCAGGAGTCTGCTGGGAGCAAACAGATCAAGCCGTAGTGCCGATGCACAGCTCCTTTACAGGCCAGACCAAGTTGAAGCGCCAGGGCCTTAATTTGACCCAGGATTTCAATCAGCCAGATAGTTGGCAAGCGGGATTTCATCTCGTGGAAACCCGTGCGTCTCTGAGCAGATCCCGGAGCGTCGCAGGGACAGAGCGATGCGGTCCTCGGGCTGCGCGCCCATGCGGTTCTTGGCAGCAGGCACCACCATCCCGTCAGTATAATTAGACAAGGCAGAGAGAGGAAAGGCTGATTATGAGAAATGCTCAAGAAGGAGAGTCAAGTTTTGTAAAAACATGCAACTCCTCTGTTCAGCCCATGAACGTTGTCACCGAGCCCAGCTCTGCCAGGGCTTCCGGGTTCAGCGCAAATGCATTCACGGCTTTCATCTGAGTATCTCTTTTTTCTAATTTTTGACCTAGAAAGTCCACCCGGGTTGTGGGAATTTTGCTGTTGGAATCCGTTCGCGTCTGTGCCTTCAGCCTCAAAGCAGCAGCAATTTTGAGTGTTCCTGAGCACATATAGGAAGCGTGAATATTTCTGCTGGAAGGGTATGGGGTTTTTTAATTCACTTTGATTACTTAGCTGAAGAGAAAGGGCTAAAAGTGGCCAAACGCAGCTCGTGGAGGCTGGCTGTGGCAGAGGCAGGATTTGCCCTTGGAGGCACAGCTGAGGTCCAAGCAGCCTTTCCCCCCTCCCCAGCCCGAACTGAACTAGCAAAAGACAAGAGGAGAATGAAACGCTTGAGAGTGCCCAGAAAGCCGACCCCGCTCCTGGCATCATGGCATGGGTTATCGGCGGCGTAACGCAGGTCCCTTGCGGTGGGCGCAAGTGTGCCAGCTTGCATCAGTCAGGAGCCAGGCTCTTCCACTGATGACGACTTCCATTCGACTTAATTCCTTTTTTTCACCCGGCTAATGCTCGCAGAGCCTCCTTGGGGGCTTCAACTGAGCTGTGAATTAACGGGACGCTCGCAGGTATTCCCAGTGCTCGATGCAGCTGGTTTGCAGCTCCGGCGCCCTGCAGCAGCGAGACCCGTGAGACGCGAGTTCGACCGTTCAGATGCTCTCGGCAGGGCAGCCAGGGCTCCCGGGCCAGTGAATCCCTTGCAAAGAGGGGCCCCGAGGTCAGCTGTGCCCCTGGGCACCCATCCGCCGCAGGGGGCCGAACCGCGTGCTGGGCACCGCCTGGTTCCCGCGGGACACAGCTCGTTCGGGGGCTCGGTGATGACTGCTGCTTGCAAAGCACCGCACTCCCCAAAATGCGCCGCGGGAAAAGCCCTGGGAGAGCGGGCGCATCGGCGCTTAAATCCCAACCGCGATGCCGGCCCCGTCCCTCGCGGCCGGGGAGAGGCAGCCGCCTGCCGCCGGCGCTCCCGCCTGCCTCCGTGCCTTTCGCTGCTACCGATCCGGGGCTTCTCCGGCGATAATTCACCCGGGTCGCGGGGTCAAGCGAAGCAATTTAGAGCAAATTGCGGTCGCTTCAGACTTTTGCATTGAACTCTGAACCTTGGGAGCTTGGCTGCACTGAAACCGTTGGCGGTGCGCCCTCGAGGGATTGGTATTTATTTCCATCCAGAGCGCTCTTTACTGCGTGACCTGCGGAGGCTACGGAGATTGGGGTGGGGGGGTAAGGAACATGTATGCTTTTGGCCTTTCTTTCCTTTTTTAAAACCCAAAGACAACCGTGAGTTTAGCGGCCCCCGCTCGCTCAGAAGGCGGCCAGGACACGGTCAAAATTCAGCAAGAAGATCTGGAAACAGAGGTAAAGGGGATCTTTAACCGTCACGGTTTAGTTGCTTCTTTTTTCAGCCCGCTGACAACACCGGGAATACCTCGGGTCAGCTTTGCTGAAATCCAAAATCGTCAGGCAGATTCATTCCCAGCTGCAGGAAGCCACCTGCTGGGATTTTTTTGGAAAACTCCAAATACTCCGAATTTGGTGTATCCGTGGCTCACGTTCCTCCCTGACTTTGCAGACCTGTAGATATGCCTTTTCTTGCCTCGTTTTCCCAGCTCGTGTCTCTTAGCACAGATGGAAAGTTTACCTCTCCCAATCCAGCGCTCTCGCTGCATGTAAATGAAGAAATTCAAGCCTAAAGCCTCAAGCCAGCACCTTCCACCAGGATTAAATTGACTTTGAAAGTGTACGCTTTAAAAAAAAAAAAAAAGAAACAAACAGGCTAAAATCCTAAAAGGGAAAGAATTAATAACCACGCTGTTTTCTAATATGCACACGAGACAACTCCTTAAATCTAAATGAAATCTATATTGCTCTCGTTTCCTATTTCTGAGCCGAGACGGGACGCGTTTGGATCCACGCTCATCCAAATTTCATGCTTCGCCTTTGAACCCGGCTTATCGGCCGTGTTCGCTTTCTGCTCTTCTCCCCCGTCGCCTTACGGTGGGGTGCAGAAACTTGAATCAAAGCGGCAGCCTGCGCGCCGGGGAGATGAAAACGCCCATCCTGCGCCCCTGCCCCTGCGCGCGCGGGCTGGGGCACGGCGGATCCGTCCCCGCCGGATTGCGTCGGCCCGGCTCGCTCTCGGGGAGAATTGTTACTTTGGGAGGCTTTGAAGGATGTTATCAGGCGAGGGTAATCTGACAGTCACAACGATGCTGCAAGCCTCCTTCTTGAGGATTTATGCCCGCAGCGTGCGAAATTTGCATCCGCGACAACACGTTTTTCCGTGAATTTAGTGTATATAATCTGCCTTCCACGCTGGGCTCGATACCGCATCCCCTAATGATAAGGTGCCCGCATCACTTTTCTTCTAATGAACATATATATTTTTTTTTCCTTCTTTCATTGTTAAAAAAAAAAACCACACACATAGTTCCCATTCGAAATGACTTTCATTCCCTCCTTAGGCAATGCAGAGAAACAGTATGGATCTTCCTACAGTATTTATACACTCAGACCATTCTTCATGTAACCTTGTTCATTTTGTCATGGGGAAGATTAGGAAGATTTCTCTCGCTCTTCTAGATTCTTGCTGTGGCATCCTTATCTAGAGCTACCACCTCGCAGCACCCAGATAAACCCAACCGAGGCGGTTTTCCCAGCTTTTATTCTTCCCTTTAGCTTGCTTCAATGAAATGCAGAATTTTGCATCGGAGAAGTGGACCCGTGTCCCAGAAGGGCAGCAAAATTTCATCCTGCTCTGCTCAGTAGTCCTATTTCACGATGGTGGCTCAACCGTTCAGTGCTTTACCCTGATTTCCCCCATCATTTTGACTGAAAAGAGAAAAAAAAAAAAGAAAATGAAAACAGAGTCGAATGAGGAACCGATGAAGCTGGTTTTCCAGGCACGCATGAGCCCCTCCTTGGAGCGGAGGCTGTCCAGCAAAACCAGGATTCCCACAGCCACACATGGCACCTTTGAGGCTCTCACCGGATTTTATTCGCAATAGGCCAAAAGGGTTGCGGAGCTAGTAGGGAGGAAGCCGGCGGATGTCCTGCACGCACGTGCACTTGGACGCGCTCTTGCAAGCCACGTACCCTTAGGAAGCAGGACCGAGCGGAAAAAACCTGCAAGAACCCTGGACCGGAGAAAGAAACCATGGAGGAGTCAACTTTTATTTAAATTATTTGTGGCTGGGGGGGGGGGGGGGCACGAGCTGAGCTTGCGTCCTGAAGATGCAATTAAAAATACAAGCCTGAGCAAAGGAGCAGATGGGCAGCAGTTGCTCTGCTCTCCGGCTGCACCTGCCAAATGAGCTCGCTTCTCCGAGCCGCGGCGGTGTCCGAGGGCTCTTGAAAGCAGGAGGAGTTTGCAAGCTGGCTGGCTCCCTCCGCGCGCCGCGCAAGGGGGCTTGGGGACGTGCCGGCCTCGCCAGATGGAGACGAGGCAAATCCCCCTGCAGTCTTTGAGTCCCTTTCGTTTACCCCAGGGAAAATTTGGCAGGTAGGAGGCTGCGTAGGCACCTTGGTGCCTTCCAGCAGGCTGTCATCTGCCTAGCTTATACCCAGGCATCTTGGCTTTTGCTACTGTAAGAAAGCAGGATTATTCTGCAGACGTTTTGATGCAAAGCCTGGCCCTGCCGAAGTCAGGTTTCTTATCAGCTTAATAGGGCCAAGGCTTCAATTCATCCTCGCAATAAAATAGAGAAATGTTGTTGGCGGCGCGTTTTCTGATCAAATAAGATTTGCTGGTGGAAGAGGCGGCTCGCTCGCCCTGCAAGAGCTGCCCTGCCTCGGCGTGTGGATTACAGATACCGCCAGCTGCAATTAACTGCACAAGCCTTTGCGTCGGTAGCTGCAGAAGAGATTTACATCTCAAAATTAGAAGTACTACGCCCCACAACAAGACTTCGCCCGGGGCTCAGGCCAAATCTGGGTCCTCTGAGGAAGTAAATAAGGCCACGGACATTAATTGCCGTCACTGGCATCTTAGCAGTGACCAAACCAGAGGGACCAAGTTCCTCTCTTGCCCTTGAAGTGCTCCCGGCCTGCCAAGGTCAAGCTGTTTTGGCAAGTTATCGGGGAATATTTGCAGCCTTTTCTCGCTCATGCACCCTGACTCTCTCAAGGAAATAAATCCAGTATCAACTCTCGGCGCTAAACGTGCTTTAAAATATCAGCCTCTTGCTTTTGCATGCTGGCCGGATAATAAGCCACAAACTGGATTTTCACAGGTTAATTCCAGTGCGCTTCATTTAGGTGCTGCTTTCTGCCCGGCAGCCTTCTCTCTCAAGGTACTTAGGGACAGCCAAGGGCAGGACATCGCTAGAAGCCTCTGCTTCTGGGTCGAGCAGCACACCGCCTCTTTCACCGTGCCCCAAAGGCTCGAGACGTTATCTGCCGGGCTTGCGCCCCGACAGCGCTGCATACAACTCGGCCTGGATGTCCACTGGGTGTTTTTAAAGGAGAAGTGGATTTTCTACTTTTTGCTGCGTAGGTGTACCCAGGACCCCAATTCTTGGGGTGCCTCCCTGCAAGATATACAGGTAACAAACAAAAAGAAGATGCTTTACCCAAACCGTTTAGTTGTGGGCAAGGAGAAGACTTTAGAAGTCTTTTAAGCCAAAGAGTAGGCAGTGCCTTGTTCACGTATTTTGACCCAGTGCGTTGCACACCAGTGATGCTTCAGGATGGGAATTAAGGGGGACTTCCCAAACCTGGGGGCTGGAACGAACACGGCTGCGGTCTAACTCACCAGCTGGGCTTTTTTTCAAATGCAAAGCCAGTCCAAAAAGCCAATCCAGACAATAAAAAGGCACCAGCTCAGTTAGGTTGCGGCTTTCCCATAGCATTAAAACCCGGTGCTCGGTCTCCAAGAAAAGCACAAGCTCAACTTTACGTGGCAGCCTTTGAAACGGCTGGAGAAGTCGTGTCATTCAAACTCTTGTCCCCAGGCCATTAACTCTGCCTAAACTATTCGTGACAGCTGCTTGTCTAAACTATTCTTAAACCTTCTGTGACGGTGAGTCGACGGGCTCCCTGGGTAACCGTTTCCTCATCAAAGCAGAATTTGCTAGTACTCTCCTCCTAACGTGCCCTGGAGGAAATCAGGAGACATCACTAAAACTTTGTATGCATTTAATCTTCATTACGTGGGAGCCGCGCGCTCCCGGATGGGCAGCCCCGTCTCAAGCCGGCTGTGCAAGGAGAGAGATGCTCACCTGGCACTGCCGCACAGCGCCGACAGCTTTGCTGCGAGTCCCACAAGGTTTAGCCTGCTCCGGAAAGCCCCTGATCCCAAAGGTACGTCATTAGGGCAAAATCTCAGTTTTCGTTAAGCAAGCAATACATTTTTAGGTCTGGTGATGGCAGGGGAAGGCCTGGGATCTACTCCTAAAACCTCTGAAGGCAAATTAACTGAATCTCGCAATCCTTGACTTAGCATCGTAAGATTTATTGCAATCGCCCAAACAACCCTCCTGCTCCCTAGCTAGCCCCGCGCGCGATCCCAGTCGCAGGATTTTCCTTGCAATCCCTCAGGAAGGAGCTGAGCACCGCGTTATTCACAGGCAAAATGCAACTGGGCCATCTGACACCCGGAGTTAGAGCACTCGCCAGATTTTCTGGCCGTAGCAATAAATAACGAGCCTGGTCAAGCGTCTGTTTGTCATTCAAAAGGAAGCCCCCATGAATTAGAAACAGGGACAATTAGGACATTTAGGAGTCCCAGAGTCACCCGGGTGGATGTGGAGAGGCCACCGAGCTCTGAAGCAAATGGCCTATCAAAAAAGAAAAAATCACCCTGTTGTTTGCTCGTAGCTAGTCAGGTTTGTTCAGTTTTGCAGGATCGTGGCATTTTTGCCCCTGAATCAAAAGCAATGTCTCTTGGGAGGCTGGAAGGACTCCAGAAAAGAGCTCTTGCTGTGAGAAAAGCTCTGTAAGCTGACCCATGTTGGACGAGGCTAAGGGAAGGGAGCAGGGACAGCCCTGGGCAGGCGATGGCTCATTTCTGCTCTGGGCTGCGACTATAAATAAAGCCCGGGCTCTCAGAAAAAGGGATGGGTGACTTGGTTCATCCTCCCTCCTCAATGATAGCTGAACGAGAGAGGACAGCCTTTAAGGGACGTGAGAGCCAAACATAACGCAACAAGCACGGTTTCCTAGAAATTAAGGGCGAGCTAAAATCAGAGCTGCCAGCTCACGCGCCTAATGACAGGGGGCAATGTGGGGGTCTGCAGGAACTTGCTTTTACGTCTGAGCCCTTCAACTCAGCTCAGCAGGCGTAAAATGGAGAGCAAAGCACTTTCTGCCCAGCTGGGCTCTCTTCTGCCCACCTCCAGGGTACAGACGTAATGTGGAGATGCAAAGAAAGACCACGATGTACCAGGGACATGACGGAGGGTCAGATGCAGCCCCGGCCGCGTCGGTCTCAGGCAGCTTTAATGAGCCGTTGCTGAATTCAGGGGCCGAGCTGCCTGCTGCCGTGCAAGCATTAATCAGATGAAATGGGAAGATATTAAGGCGAGGGCTTTTTAGTGCCACGTTTTGTTAGAGCCCGGGAGCTGACAGCTGCCCTGGAGCTCTCCTCTCGCTTCTCAACTGGCATTAGAAAGGCCGAACGGGTTTCACCGTGAAGACATCTGCTATTAGACCTCGCACGCCCCCTCAGTCTCCCAGGTGTTAAAATGATTTCTTAGGAACGTCTGAGGGTTTCTTTGCAACCCCGGAGGTAGCAAGATGGCCAGCTGATGGGCTATTTATCTTTCATATCATACAAGGGCATCACCACCAGCTTTGTCCTTCCCTCGCGTTGTATTTCTTTGGGCATGCCCACGACTCGGGGCTCTCTCCTCTCCTCCAGTCCTCGTCCGCTTGCCTCGTCGGGCCGTGCCGCCGTTCCTACAGTGATCCCGTCATGCCAGCATACATTTGCCAGCTGTCTACGACCCTCTCTCTCTGCTGCTAATGCCATTACAGATCTCGGTGAAGCCTCAGGCAGACTCCAAACAACCTTCATCAGCCTCAAAAAAACCTCTTCGTTTGCTGCCACATCTGTCACCACAGATGCTGGCAGAGAAGGTCTCAGCAGGGCGGTGGGGACCACGGTGATGGGGGGAACCTGAAAGGACGCTAGTCCTCAAGTGCCCCGTGTACGTCCTTGAAGGTCAGAAACGGGGGCTGGTGGAGGAGAGCACGCCTATGTGCACGTGGATGGGACTGGTGGATGTTCAGTCACCCATATCGAGCCAGCACCAGCAAAGAGCAAAGGATGGAGCCCAGTTTTGCCCCAGGCAGTGTTTCCCAGCCGAGAGATAGCAACAGATCTCACCTTGCAGAGGAACCTGATATCCCATCCTTGGTCCTGCTTTATGAACAAGAGAAGTGAAAGAAGCAGCCAAGATTATCCTTTTCTTTTCTCCTGCTCGTTCCAGAGTGGCTGACATTTGAGCATTTTGCTTCAAAAACCCCCGCAAGCATGCTTGGACCCTGCTCTTCTCATTCATGGGGCTCCTGTGTTTTGTAGGATCTTTGAACATTTTGCTTATAAATTTGTATACTTTTCCTGGGAAGAGGTGAGGTTTTTCTTTCCTTTTCTAATTACAAGCTGAAGGTTTTCCTTCTGTAGTAGAAGCTGAAGGCCTCTCATGTTTTGTTGCATTAACTGGACTATAGGGACACGAGAAGGTGCACTTAATGTTACGGGTAGATGTCCAAGAGGAATCAAAAGGATCCAATAAAAGGAAACTCAGACAGCTCAGCTTACCTCTTTGCACTGTAAGGCAATTAGGTTCATAAAAGGCAAAGCAACTTATTTTGTTCCTTTTTTTTAAACAATCATCTCGAGTGAAGTAAAGCTACTGCAAGAATCCCCAATCAGCAGCTGGCCGCCTCAAAGTGAGGGCCTACTGTGAGGATTGGGGGTAATGAATGCAGATCTACAGCGTGGGGCATTGCCACAGGGGAAAAACAAATGTCTTGGGGGGCAGATGCCCTGTATCCTCCTCTCGGGTTAGCTAGCATGGCTTGGTTCATTTTTGGGCGAGATGGGCCCATTTACAACTGCTGATGAGCTGGTTCCGGCTTTGCAATTGCTGTTGGTGAGGGCAACCAGCTTTGCTAAAAGCCTGGGTGTCCCTTCTCTAGCCAGAGTGCGGGACACCAAAGGGATTTTAAAGAGTCAGAGCTTCAACAGGGAAGAGGTGGTGCCTAGGAGAGGCGTTAGGCCAGTCCTAGGGGGAAATGTCAGCCCTCTGCAAGAAGCTAGCGTGAAGCATGTGGGTTTCCTGTGTCTCCGTGGGTCCCTGAGCTGGCACCTAGTCACGGCTCCGTCTGCTCTTTAAAGAGGAGGCTGCCACACCTGCATGCCGTATCCATGTGTCATCATCTATTTTTTCCAGCACAGACTCCTCTTCCAGCTCGTTACTCACCTCTCTACATGTTTTTACATTCTCCCTGGGGTTTTTGGAAAAGGTAAGCAAGCAGATGCAGGAAGGAAATCAGCAAGTAGACTTCTCGTTGCATTCCCAAGAGTGGTGTTTCAAGGCGGAGGTGCTAAAGAGACTCTGGGGATGTGCCAAAGGTGCCTTTACTCTCATATTGTTAGACCCTCATATTGGCTATAGCGCTTTCCTGGTAAAGTGTGCCGTAACCTTTGAGGCCAAGTTACGCGTGCTGGTCTGGGTAGGGCTCTGGTCTCCTGCCCCTTGGCACAGGACAAGTGGTACAAGCTCTCACCATGCTCTTGCCTCTAGTCCATGCCTGGCTTTCCCCATTAAGGGAGCCCAGAGTAGAGCCCAAGTGGAAACAGGTTTATCCATAGCTTGGACATTCAGAGCACTAGGACCCAGAATAAAACATAACCTTATAGATGCTACATGATTCACGTAGCTTCCATGGACCTTGAACTTATCTGCTGCTCCAAGAGTGATTTGTCCCGGACTGGAACCCAACGGGACAGCCCAGTAGGACTGGCCTAGGAGGTTGTCTAGTGCTACATGTATTTAGAGGATGTATCTGTGCCTGGGGAATGTGTGGCTTAGTTACATCCAGTGTCTCAGCAAAAGGTCCTTTCCCTTCCCTGCTGACGAAGGACTATGGGGAATCTAAAGACTTTCTCCCTGCTGGGTTTCTCACTTTGAGATTAGATAAAATATTCTGGATCTAATAGACGACATAGTCTCTCCTGCATAGGCAGACAGATAGATAAGGCGTCACTGGCAGGCAGACTGAGAGTTGCGTTAGGGATGCCTAGGCAGGCTTTCCTCTTCTTTCAGCAGCCCCGCTCTTCCCATATCCGCTTACAAAGCACAATGGAAATCGTTTTGCAACATATTAGGGCCCATGAATAATGCACTCGCAAAAATGCCCTGGTGCAACCGAGCATGTTTCATCCCATCAATATGATAAATGCAGGTACAGTTGTTTTAATTGTTGTGATCATGTTATGGGGGAAACACATCTGTGCTTAGCCTGGGGGAACGTTACTGTTGCCCTGATCCTGACAGACCTGTTCATTTGAATACAGTTGGTGTGCTGCCTTCCTTGCCAGCAAGGTCTTCCCATTTCCGCGGTTAGCTGCAGAGCCAGGAGCAACCATGGTGCCTTGGCTCCAGGAAAGGATGAAGGAACCTATGAGTTAGGCACTGATCTTTCAGCCAAATGCCTCCAAAGTAGATAATAAAATTGAAAGTTGGGCACCTCTGTGTCCCCTGACCTGGCCAGGAGGTTTATGGATGAGCCCAAAGGCCAGAGAGATGCTTGGAGCTGGCAGGAGCTGTTTGCCTTGGCCAAGCTCCTTCTCTTTGGACTGCAAAATACCTGAAACATGTGATACCCAAACGAGCCTGTGCCAGCCCCGTGCTCCCCCTTGACAGGCCGAGACGCAGGACTGACAGCAGGGCTCGTTCACAAGACGGGTCATTTTGGTCTAACAACTTACAGTGGACTACATGGGGCACTGGCCAGAAGCAGGAGTAAAATATCTCTGTAATAAACTGAAACATTTGGCACTTTGAGCCCATGCCAGCTTTTATAACAATTTCCATCTTAAGCTGGCTCAATACATATTTAATGAAATCTTCTATAAAACCTTTAACAGCCCTCAATTCATTTCAAGTGGTAAATGAGTCAGCAGTTTGAGATGATGAGCAGGATTCAGACTCCACGGTCGTTACTTAAGGAGAAAAAGCGATTCTTTTTTAATGCTTTTTCCTCTAAATAACATTTCGCTCTTCTCTCTTCTCTTCTCTTCTCTTCTCTTCTCTTCTCTTCTCTTCTCTTCTCTCTTCTCTCTTCTCTCTTCTTTCTTCTTGTTGCTGGTGTGATGCTGCTTGATCATAGATGCAAGTCCGCATCTCACACGAATCACCTCACACCTTCCTGACTGTCCTTGTGAGTAGACCTTTTCATCTGGAAGCCAGACTGACCTATCTGACTGTCCCTTATCAGATCTCCTGATAGAGCCAGCTCCGAAGACGGGTTCATCGCTCCCTGCCTCAGTTTCCCTATGGAGTTAGTGATGCCGACCTCCTGTAAGGCATTTCTGCAGGGAGAGCACAGCCATGAGTGCCTGGAGCAGCTTGAATATTAGTAGTGTGGGACATGAAAGAAGTGGGTATGGGGATATCACTCCTGGCCTCTTTCTCCCTGACCGTAGCCCCAAGGAGCTGTCGTGTGGCCTGTACGTCCCCTTCCCCTGGGTATCAGACAGCAACATCTCCTAAAGGGTTCAAGCGGCAGAGAAAGCCAGCTACCAGCCGGGTAATCACCACTATATGGTACCTGCTCATTTGAATAATGAGATGGCACCTTTATTAAAGGCAGGGAGACTTCCAAGTTGTCTTGTTCCCCAGCTCACCTATAAAAGCCAGGCAAGCTCTGCAAAACATTTCAATTCTCCTGATCACTGTAATTACTGGACAGGTTCCAGCGCTGCTCTCCGGCTTTCGCGTGCCAGCAGGTTAGACGGCGGGGGGTGGGCACAAGCTGTAGAATAAAGTGAATCATTCTTCCCTTTTTTCCAGCAGCCTTTGTCTTGCATTATATCGATTTTCCTTCATTGCAGCAGGTCGCTGCAATGCAAAACAGCCTCCTGCCGAGGTGGGGATGCGCCGAGTCATTTCTGGTGAGCAAAAGGGTGAGGGGCAGTTGCTGAATGTGGGTGTGCATCACAGGTCCCGGTATAACACGGAGCCCGGGGTCGCTGCAGGGACAGAAGTACCCTTGCATATTGCTAGTGGGTGAAGGTGGCACGCAGCCTAACGCGGTCCCCGAGACATCTGGATTCAGTCCCTGGCTCTGCGACAGACTGCGTGGCCTGGGTCAACTTACCTGGAGCAATTTGGTGGCAGGTTTTCCAGCACACCCACAGCTACAGTCATTCAACGTTTTCAATTAACTTTTGCATTTAAATGGCTTGCATTCTGCTGAACTAGTATTAGATGCACAACAGGTGACCGGCCCTAGCAGTTTTATTCTTGCTACGTGGAGAAATGACAGCCCTGGTAGCAGCGTTTGGGGCACGTTTGTGCAAGATCTGTGCTGAAAGCTTTGCAGCTGCGGACATGGGTTTACAGAGTCACAGTAGCAGATTAAGCACAGCTCAAGGAAGCTGACCTGAGCTGAGAAAACAGTTCGGACCACAGTATCCACTTACCCTAAATGCCAAGTGAAGTATGAATTTGTCTTGTGGGCCTAGCTCCTCTCCTTCAACCCTAGCCATCTAACAGGGATATTGTCTTTTTTAGCCGTCCAGGGACTGGTATATGTAAAACAATATTCATCCCCCCTTCCTTAAAGGAAAGGAGTCACCCTCAAAGCTGCTCATCTTTCCCCATTGGTGGGGGTGCTCAGCCCTTAGCTCGGATGAAGCCTCTGAGTTTTGGATGGCCGAAGTGAGGTCAGATGGACTCCAGCCGAGATGCTGGGCATGGTTTTTGAGAGGTTAGAAACAGAGAGAAACCAGGCTACCCTGCATAGTAGACACCAGATTTGTCCTGTCTCAGCCAAGCAGAAAGCTAGACCCAGCCCTGGATTTGTCACGACTTTCTTAATTTGGGCTGTAGGGCAGGGAGCTGGCGCAGCTCTGGTTGCAAAAAGGCTTGCAGTTTCTCAAGCCTGCTAATCTTCTGAGTGCTGCCATGACTTTCAAGCGCTGTGATTGCATCAGCTCCTCATGCCTGGTGTGCAGTTCAAGTCTTCAAGCAGCCATGATGTAGTATGGCCAGTTAAAAAAAAAAATCCACATGCTGCCCTTCAGTGCTTGAAGTGCTTACTTCAACGTATACCTTGAATGGAAGGTATTTCTAGCCAAGATGGGGAGGTATTTCTGTTACTCTGCTAGCACCAGGTGAGATTGCCTCTGAAACACACTATATGATTTTAATCACCACTATTGAAAAAGGCTGAACTGCACCTGGAAGAACTGCTAAAAAGAGCAACTGCATTGTCCTCAGAAATGGAGAGCAATCTCAGGAGAGGAAAGTACAAGAGCCAGACTCCTTTAGCCCAGCTAAGCAGAGACACAAGGAAGTTCTTTATAAATATGTCCGAGAAGAAAACACCAGGGGAGGAAAAAATAATGGCTTAAGTTCAAGGCCATCATCGAACAATGGTTAAATTTAGGCTGGGAGATAGAGGAAAGTTCCTAACTGGCGAAGCAATTTGGCTCAGAACAAACCGAACTGCTTGGAAGATTAAACCTGATTAGTGGATGAAAGGGATGACGGGATGAGAGACCCAACAACACAGCCAGGCTGATGGTGGCTGCAGATGGAGTTTGATCAAGGGCAGTCACAGAGGTACGACCAAGCGTCCTGCGAGAGGCATGGGAAATCTTTAGATCCACACTGTGATCTTCTTAAACTTAAACTTTCAGCAGACTTTTCATGAGCAGGGCCACGCAGCTAATGAGAGCCCCATGTGCCAAATGGAGGAGACCTCTGTTTTAAACTCTTAATCCTGCTTCAAACCCATCAGCAAGGAGTGCATCTGCCGAAACCCACCAACTCCATCTATCTTTCACGCAATTCCCGTGCAGCCTTGGTGGCCACCAGGCTGGGATGGGACCTGTCACTTCCCCTCAGCCCGGGGGAGAGCTGGGGAGGAGTCTGTTAAACAAAACCCATCGCAAGCTGTTATCTTCTACACGCATCACCCAGATTAAATGGCACTTAATGGAATAATGAACCACAGGGAGAAGCATACAAGGAAACTTCATTAAATCTTGTTAAAAATGAATAAAATTCTGAATCAATTCCCATTAGTGGATGCACTGATATTTCACATATCTTTAGGAGTTTTATTATGCATTCATGCATAATCTGATATAATGATGGCTATTTTCTCCCAAACTCCTTTCTTCCTAATAAAAATGAGCGGGATGAAGGACCCAGTTACTTTACTCTCTCACGCTTTTTTTTTTTAAGCATTATATGAAATATTTAAGCAATGTCTTTTGCTTCTCATGGCCATGCCCTTATTGTGTCAAGTCCAATTAGTTGAGTATACAAATGAGAGTAAACAAAGGTGACAGATAAGTGAAACACATGGTTACCAAAGTGTCAGAGGCCCCCTATGTACAATCCGGCCATAGGTCACTTGATGGGCTGCTCATACGCAACCATGTGAGAAGTTGAGAGGAAGAAGATGAAAGCTTCCAACAAACTACTTTCTTACAGGACCAGATGTGCTTGCCTCCCTCCCCCTTCTTTTCCTCCCTCTTTGCCTTGCACACTTTTAGGTCTCATGTAAGCACTAAGCGTATATTAAGCAGAGCCAAGCAAACAGTCGAAAAGAACTTCCTTGGAACATTCATAATTAATAATATTTGGAAAACGCCAGAAGTTCCAGCAAGGTTTAGGCCTCATGCTAAGTGCTGGAGAAGCGCATTGCAGACACAGTCCGTGCTCAGCATGTCTTCAGGGTCTCCCAGGCAAGCTGCAAAAGCTGGATAAGATAAACCAGCGGAGCCTGTGTGGTAAATGCTTTGGTCTGAGGACGAGATAGATGTGTGTTTTCCCAGCACCCAGCTCTTGGCACTGCAAACTTAGCAAAGATCTTTGGTGACTGCCTTAAATCCAACATCTGCAAGACGTATTAGTGGCTATTTTTTCCCTGCTTGTTGTCGTAGCCAAGGAACACGACTGCCTTCTGCTAAGTATTGCAGGAGCTCCGAACAAAAAATGCCCAAGACGAAAACCCAATAGGTGGACAAAGACAGACAGATGAAAGAGGAAAAAGTAGCAATGAGGCAGTATTGGTCAGCATGTTGAACAGGAGTC
This sequence comes from Struthio camelus, assembly GCF_040807025.1. Lineage (NCBI taxonomy): Eukaryota > Metazoa > Chordata > Aves > Struthioniformes > Struthionidae > Struthio > Struthio camelus. The sequence goes on from NC_090963.1 coordinate 8,009,062, forward strand.
AAGGCATGATAGACAGCAAGGCACCAGCTGCCTAACTGTTGTCAGGATTTTAATAATAATAACAGGCTTGTTTTGCATAAACTAGCGGTGTGCATAGTTCATAGGCGTAATAAGCTGATCATTAGGAGAAGTCTCAACTCACCTCCTAGCTGCGTGTGGTCAGACCGAGGTATTCAGTATGTATCGCGGCAAAGGAGCACCATTACGGAAGCATACAAAAGAAGATAATTTATTTTAATTCAAAAGACAGCTTCAGCTTGACCCTTTTGTGGTCACTCACCTTGAACAGCCGTCCTAGCTTTGCTAGCGTGAACACTCCCGGGAAGCAAACTTTTCCCTCAAATGGTCCCTGCAGTTGGGATTTCAGAGCTTCTCATTGCTTGCAAAATTCAGTTTTCAGGCCGTGCGGGTTAGTTTGAGAAGACCTGTCCTATCACTTTGGATGCAGCCTCAGCTGGTTTTTAACTGCTGCAGCCCAAACTGCAAACGAAGGCTCCGGCTCCGCAAACTCGAAGGGCTGCCCTCGAAACTGTGCACGAGGCGGCGGAGACGCTTGTGGGTTTATCGGCATCCGCCCCAGGAGAAGCCTCTGAGAGCCAAGGGATCTTTAGCAAAGGCATAACAGGAGCTGAATGTAAATGGCCAGCTACAAAATAAACAGCAAGGGTAATTAAGCCCTGGCTCAGCTAACTAAAGAAGGTGGTAAATTCTTCACTACTTAAAGGTGCTGAATCGAGACACAGAGGTTTTCTTAAAGTTGCTGCTCTGAGCAGGTTATTGGGCACGGCACTCGCTGGAGGAAAATCTTTAGGAAGGCAAACTAGATGATTTTGTTTCCTTCTGGCCTTAAAACTGTGACTTTCTGACTTCTTTGTTGAATATTTATGTGGTAGCAACATCAAAAGGCCACGGCTAGGTCAGGAGGAATTGTGCGAATGTGAATTGTAGATTCCGTAATCGCATTTTCAACTTGAATTGATCCTCAGACCGTGAAGAAATTTGCAAATATTTTCAAACGAGGAATATGGTGGAGACTTTTTCAATCTGTTTGCAGGCAATTTGCAAACGAAGCCTTGGCAACATTGGTTGAATACGTAATTAATTCCGTGATTTATGTGACCGGCTGTAATTTCTTCCAGCCTTCCAACACCGTGCTAAACAATTCGGGAAAGGAGCGACTTGTTTTCTTCCTGTTTCATTTTGCTGGTACTGCTCACTCTATTCCAACGGTCTGAGATACCCGTATATTGAAAAGACATCTTTTTTTCCAGGGGGAAAAATAAAGGGAAGACAGTTTGCTTTCCTGATGGCTATGTGCAGAGAAGATAACTTGTTTTCCTAATGGAGAAGCTTTATCTTTATATTCCCCCTCTTCCCTGCCACAGACAGGGAAACTCGGGATAAATTCGATCATTGCCTTCGAGTGGCAGCAGTTGCAAATCGATGAGAGTGTGATATGGAGTAGGTAATTCTAAGAAGAGTCCAAGATATAGCAGCATTTGCATTGTAGATGAGCTTCCTAGCTAAAATCTCCTTTAGTACTTCTGTATCTCCCCGAAACCCTGGAGAAACAGCTAGATTCAGGTCATGGAAACCCCAAACCCCTTCTCCTACCTTTTGGTTTCAGGTGTGGAAGATAGATCCTTGGTCTGGTTCAGTACAACCAGCTGGTAAAAGCGGTCTCCAGCAAGGTCCTTCCCCTTGGAAGGACCGAGGTCCTTGCCGGAAAAACTACCAACCTAGCTGGCCTGGCTGGTGGCTCGTCCTCCCCTTGTTACCTGATTGCATTATCTGCTGAGATTGAGCCGACACACTTGTCCAGGCGCCTTTTTTTTGCCCCAATTTTTGAATTGTCCAAGCTCAGTGCTCCCAGGCTACAGACTTCCTACCACTTGCTCCCATAACTTCTGGCCAAAGCTGCTTGAAGAAAAGTGAGCTCTTCTCTTTTTTTTTGCAGTGAAAAAGACACACTTTGGAAGAAAGGGAAGGAAGGAGAAAGGTCTGTTTTTTTCCAGCCACTTCTTCTTTCTGGCTGAGCTAGAGTATGATTGATAGAAAGAGATCCCATTGTGATATTAAGATATAAAGTAATGGAGAGTCTACCACATCACCTGATAAGGTTTTACTTAGCTGCTCATTTAATGTATGTGTATCCATTCTTCTTCTTCTTTAAAATGGGGACAATTAGAGTTCCTATTTCTTGCAGACTTGTTGTGAGCCTGAAGTTATTAAGGTCTGTAAAGCATCTGAGCGCCATTATAGTATTTTGCTTTTCTACCACCGGAAATGATACAGCTCGCTACAGTACTTTGCTATAGTATAGCAAATGGTGTTGTCTCCAAAAGCATCCATTGTATTTAGGTGAAAACAGATAAGATGTCCAGCGGCAGAGGAGTTGCATGGAAAGCCTGAGTGGGCACCCAGAGCAGCCGGCACAGCTGAGCCAATTTCCCCCAACTGGTCTGGCACATTTTTACATAATATTCTATAAACTCTTCATTTTCCACGGGCCTTTTCATGAGCGAATCCCCAAATGCTTTCCTAATGAGCTGGCAAATTGCTTAATTCATGAATTCGCGGAGGGAAGGACGGCCTCTCTGCTCTGCCCTTGCACAGAGCAGTGCTCAGCAGGGTCCCGTTCTCGGAGGTCACCTATGCCATCTTTGCTTTAAACGGGCCACCTGAGGTGCCAAGTCATTACCAGCTTCATTTTACAGCCTGGGAAGCCGAGAAGGGGAGGTGTGAGTGCTCGCTTGTGCCGTTGCCCCCGAGCAGAAGCCCTATAAAAAGGTCGACCTTCAAATCTCATAAACAAACTGGAGTCAAAGCAGATGAAGATCCAGGCCACCAGTCTGGCCCACTTCCCTCCTCTTCCTCGAACAAACTGTGCTCTTCTGGAAAGAGTTGCCGCTCTGTAGTTGGTATTTACATCCCCATTACATCTCCATCTTCATTGGCAGCGTAACTAAAATAAGCAAATCTGGGGAACGTAAATCCCTGTGATGAATCAAAAAATATCAGGCAGACCCAAAATGCTGCATCTCCGCCAAAATAAAACTATTTGATAGCTAAATAAATCCCGCGGGGCATGTTAGCAGCTCTGGGGAAATCCTGGGATGATGTGATTTGTCTGTCAAATGAGAGTGACAGGAAATAAATATCCTGAGGATGAAAACTATTTTCCTTTCAGACAGTCACTCCAGCCCTGTGATTTACTCAGCTGCTAGTTTCTGGGTGCTGAGCCCCGCTGGAAGGGAGGTGGCGCACGGGAGCGGATAATCCAGAAAAATATCTTTAGAAAAGACCCCAGGAAGCACCATCTCCACCTGAGAGTTATCGCTCCAAAATTGTCAGATGTCAGCAAGCTTTTACGAGTAACATTTGCTCTTCCCCAGCTGAAGCCATTCATAAAAACAGATATAAAGAAGGTGAAATATCCCTTCCCCTGCCAGGCTGCATCTGACACCAGGGCTGATCTGACCGGTTATTGCTACACTGGATCCAAGGTGTGCGGGACATCGGCTTGCTGAAGACGATGCAATGCTCGTTGGCTAGGTTGCAGGCATCTGATTGACATCAGTGGCCCTGGAAGCATTGCCTTAGTCCTCTCTGCCTCGTTTTCCCTCGTTGAAAATGCAGATCTGCACGCTAAAAAAATTCCCTGCAGACCAAATCAGGCATCTCTCACCTAAATACCCAAGATGTCCCGAAAGGGCTGTTGATGAACAGAGAAATGAAGGCCCACATTTGGAAAGACATCGAACCCGAAAATCCAGGGGTGTTAGGAGCATGCGTGGTCCAAAGTGGCTCTCCTGGGTTGCATGCGAAGCCTGAAAGTGAAGTGCAAAGTGAATTGAAGCTTCCTGCCCCAGCCCAGCATGTTGAGCCCAAGGCTTGAAGCCATGGCCATGTATCAGGCTCTGCCTTTTCTTTAGGACCTTTTTAGATCCTCTTTGTAGTGAACATGGAGAAGCGGAAAACAGCCCGGTCAGTGGCACTGGCAGGATGCTGCACCTTGTGCTCCCAGCGAGTACCAGGGCTCGGGGCTGGTGGCAAGCCTGCTGCGTTCACTGCCCTAACAGCTCGCTGCAGATTCACTGTCTGTTCAATTATACATCATTTCCTGTTCTCGTTAGAGGCCTTCAAAGAGCCTTGAAAATATCCTCGTTCAGGGCTAATTTTGCCCACGTTAAATTTTTATCTCTGGTAGAGGACGGAGACGCTGGCATCAAACCCTGTGGGCAAAAGCCCACAGATGAGCGGCAGGAGAGATTGCATCAGCCAGGCCTCTTGCTCCCCATCCCGACCCTGCACATACCCCTCCAAATCCTTTAGAAAAAGCCTTTAGAAACCTTCCTGCAGGCAGTACCTGTCTTTTTCCCTTTTGACACCATGGAGGCGTCTTTCACCCCTCTGTCGCCTGCCCAGCTGATGGCTTTTGCTGAGCACAGACAGGGGGAATCTCTTGAAAGAAAGGGCAAAATTGGGAGCTTTTTGGAAAAGCTTCGTTACCGAGGTGTCTTTAGCCCCCTCATCCCTGCTTAAAATCCTCCCTCTGGTAAGAGGCGAGCTGGGAGGACCTGGCCCTAATAAGTTTGCCAGCGATCGCCCTGCAAAACCGAAGGCCAGAAGCAGTCGCCCGTCATTGAGAAGCACCCTACTCTCCTCCCGAAAAAAAGGGAAGATCGAGGTCTCCAGCGCGGCTGAGCGAAGGCTCCTTATGGCTAAATTCATAACCGTTTGCCTGCAATTTCCCCCAAGGGAAGGTTATTAGCAGCAGCTTAGCACCTGATGGGTGGTGGCACTTCTGAGGGTCTGGTTTGCATCGGGGCTGCTGAAGATACATCACTCAGCTTCACGTGGGCAGACGTCTATTAAACGAATGCCAAGAAAACCATTTATTGCAGCGGGGAAATTGGACTGCCTCTTTGTACTTTTGCATATTTATAGCAGTTTAATAATCAATTATGCCATCGGCAGCCGATACGGGCCTTATTAAATCTTTGCAGGAAGTAGACGCAAGAATTTTTGTTCTTTTATTGCAGTTATTTCAATTCTCTTCTGTAATTGTGCTTTTGCTCCTCCATCAGCAGCCCGGGAGCCCATGTACGACACGCCGCAGATGGACTGTGGCAAGGAGGCTTGCGGTCGTGCGTTAATGGAGACGGGAATTGATTTTTATTTTGGGTCTTTATTCACTTTTTTTTTTTTTCCTTCCCCTAACTTTTTTCCCTCACACAAGGGATAATTTATTTCACGAGCGCAAATAGATCATTGTAAACTCAGCATAATGGAGCAGTAATTACCTAAGAAGTGATGGATTCGGGTGGATTTTGTAGGCGAAATGAGCCGAAATGTACTGTACGAAGCAGGGGGAACGATTCTAAAGCTCATCAGTGAAATGACGGGAGTTCTTGGCTTATTCTTCTTCGAATGGGCTGCTATTTCAACCTTTCTGGGGACTGTACCTTCCACAGATCTCCCTCATGGTGCTATTAATAAGGATGCTGCTTACGGAGCATTAACGGGGCAAAGCTGCAGGACGAGCCAAGGCTGTGAACAGATCTTGTTCTCGGTTGTGCTCGAGGAGAAAGCGAGGTCTTATTAGGGACTCTAATAATGCTGCAGCTTATCCTCTGGGTACAGCGCCAGTCTGCAGGATTAGCAAAACAACCGCAAGAATGACTCTTCTCCCAGATGAAAATTTTGTAAGAGCATCCCAAAAGGAACAGAAATGTTATACCGATCAGCTGCTGAAACTCGCTCCGGGTCCCGTTTTCCAGGGGAAATTTATGGCTGTGTTGGGCACAAATCCCCAAGCAGAGAGACCTGGGGGAGACCCCAACCTATCACAACTGGCAGTAGAAACATGGGGTACTCTCAGCCCCAAAATCCTGGGGGGAAACCCATGCTGGCAAATGCCTCTTGCTTTTTAAACAATATTTATTTTATTAATACAGCATTAAATAAACGCTTCTACTTTCCCTATCAGGAGAAGAAGGCTGTATCCATGTTACGGCAGCCCTAAGGGGCTCCAGGTATGAACCACATCAATTCATGGACCACACTGGTGGAAAACATCAAAGGAAAAGAGGGTCTCTACCCAGAAAGTCAACAAGCGATTGCTTTCCAGAGTCCCACACCATGGCGCACGGGCACGTTGCTCTGAAACAGGGGGCGAAGTGAGGTCCTGGAGCCAACCTGAGAGGCCTGCTGGGATGAAGCAGCGCCGGCTGTCCCCGAAAGGTTAATTGCCATGAAGCAAGCTGAGCAGGGAGGACCCTTGGGCAGAGACTTTGCTCCGCATCCTAGTAGCTCTTAGGATCTGTTAATGTCCAGGAAGGAAAAAAAAAGCATGGGTAATTCATTAACGGCTATAATCTACTGCGTGCCAGGTTCAGTCAGACACCGCGGTACGTATCTTACGCCTCGAAAGCAAGGAAATGAGAGGTTAACGCATTTCCTTGGTTTTGTGCACTGCCTACAGACCGCGTGCTTATCTTAATTGATACAGCATCATCCTGTCTGTGCCTGGATCTGACAACCAACCCAGCTCTTTGTCCTCTCGAGCTATTAAAGACGCCCTTCTAGACGGCAAAAATAACAGATAGGCCTTCTGAGGAAGCAGCTATGCTGGGGCCAAGTCCAAAACCTCCTTTTTGCCAGCTTCTCAGCTGCCAGGAGGTCTTTTAATCTCCATCCCATGTTTGAAGTCTTGCAGTGCTCTCGGACAGAGGCAACCCGTGAGAAGACGACTGTGCCTCTGCAACCTTCTGCAACCTTGAAGGCAGTCATGCTCTTATAGAATACTTCTAATTTAATAAAGGGGTTATTGAAGGGATAATGCAACATGGATGCGGAAAACAGGTTGCTGTCATAAGCTAGGGGGATCCATCTCTTCAGCAGTCGATGACTCTCCAAACAACGCGTGCCTTTGGCTGCTGACCAAAGTGGCTTCAGCGAGTTATTCAGGGTTTGCAGCTCTCAGCCCCGCTGCAGAGGGTAGGATCCATCTGCATCCCTGGCCCATGTGTCAAGATGCAAGTCATCGAATCAAGCTGTTGTAGCTCCTGTATGGGAACACGTCTTGAAAGTCTGGAAGCAGGAAGGAGGCAGGTGTCTGTGGGCACATAGCATATGAAGGTCACAAAAGGTTTGCACGAAACATCTTGATTTCAGCATATTTCTTCTTTCCTTGAGGGGGGAAAAAAAAAAAGCTGGATTGCTAGAATATTCCCAACTAGTTCTAGCTCAAATCCTGCTGAGGGCTGGTACTGCCTCACACATCTGGATTTGGAGGAGGGGGAACAGGGAATGGTAACTTTGATTTGAAGCCTCCACCATGATGATAAAGGACCTTACTCATTTATATTTGTTCTTTAGATACTGCCATGGGTGGCAAGGATTTGGGGCCCAAATTCACTCTGTAAGGTGGCACCAATTTTCTTAGTTGCTTTTCGGCACGGAGCAGCGCTTTCTAGCCTCTTGATTGACAGCAGTGACGGTACCGGACAAATAAGAATACATGTAGGAACAAAAACAGAGCAGAGGGACTGCAAAAAATAAGTCTGAGGATTAAAAAAAAAAAAAGGAGGATTTCTATTAGCTGTGAGCCAAGCTCTCAGATGTTACCAGGGTCATTCCAGCATGGTTAAAACCTGCCCCTGCCTGGGGACCGCATTAGTAGCATTGACCGGGACTACACGCTGAAACGCTCTCATTGCTTCCCGGATACGCAGCGTCAGCAGCCGGCGGTGCAAACAGTCCGCGCCGCCGTCTTCCGACTTCAGCAGAGCCGTGATGGGAAACAAGTCGTGCGAGACTCCCCGGCGGCGGAGCCAGCGCGATCTGCATTTGCCCTCTCAAGCGAGCAGGCCTTCAGCCCCGAATTTGACAAAATACCGGCGGAGTAACTCTGCGAGCGGCGCGCGTCTCGCCGGCGGCGGACAAGATTGACAGCTGTCAGCGGGGCTTCCCGAGCCAGCGCGCCTGTCTGGAGGTTATATTGCCTGGCTGCGCAACACCCAGCCGAGAACTAACTTCGGTGCCACCCGCCGCCTCGCCGCGCGGGAGAGCATCCTGCGTCGGCTCGCTCCCCAGTTTCTGTTGCCTGCCTGCTTCATTAGTGCAGTAACTCGGAGTGGGTTTCACGTGCTTCTCTGGCCGCCGAACGACTAGCGCTCGCCCAACGAGAGAGGCTGTCAAGCGCCGCGCATCGCATAGGGCTGCCGAGAGGGTTTGCTTCGGCGTTAAAAGACCAGTCATTCAAGGCCGGTGCCGGGGGTTGTCCAAGCTGTCGGCGACATCAGGCACGACCCACGAGCTGGCTTCTCGGCGCTGACTTAAAAAGTCCTCAGCCAGATAAATACACCTGAATAATTTGGAGGATGCTTTTATTCACCTTCTCCTCCCGGACGCCTTTCTGGTTTCTGTTTCCAAGCTGATTCCTGCCACCGACCCTGCTTTTTAACAAAAGCTGGGATTCCCACACGACTCTAGGATCAAGGGATTTAAGAAGGAAAAAAAGTGCCAATTTTCACGTTCTTTAGACCACAAGAACCAGCAGTGCTTCAGCTCGGAGCTTTTCCCGCCTGAAGCTGATTAAAGCAGAAACTCGAGAGCTTGAAACGAGCTGTGAGAAACGCCGGCACGAACCTAGAGCGGCGGTGAGAGGCAAAGAAATGCCATAATGCACATCATGCGGTCCCTGCAAGTGCTGCCCAGCGCGGTCGTGCATTCGTACACCGTCATCGAGGAGTCCGTTTTCACACGCCTACGGACAGGCGCGTGGATATAGGGGCCGCTACGTGGTCTCAGCTGGAGAAGAGTGAGCCTATGGCTTTGTGTAGCTACCGGTCGCTATTTGTTCTTTGACCGTGTGCACCTTTCCGGGGCAGCAGTGATTTTGGATGGCAGTGCGAACGGTGCGGCCATGCTCTTAGCTTTGCACCTCCCGCCAAGTCACTCCAAAAAAAAAAAAGCCCATCAAACCACCGAGCCCAGCTTTTGTCTTGCCTCCCTTCCCCTTAACGCTTGCAGCTCTGGGGCAGTTTCTGGCCTCAGGGCGTCTTCTGCCGGGGCGGGTTTTTTTTTTTTCTTTTCCGCTGCTTCCTTCGGGCGGTTTCCTCCGGCTGCAGCCCGCGATGCCCCGCGCCGGGCACAGCAGCGCCGGCAGCCTGGGAGGGCCGAAGCGAACGTTCGCGGCGCGGCCGTTCGCTTCTTCTATCGGAGCAAGAGTTTTCCGCAGGGAAAAAAAAAACACAATTTCATTCCAGCCAGCGGTCAGCATCGTTCCTTCTCTTAAATCAAAACGAAATTCTTGCAACCGCAAAGCCCGCTTGTGCAAAAGAGCGTTTTGTGTTGGAGACCCAAGCAGCCTCACATGCCGTTTAGGATAAAACTAGGATACAGCGACAGCCGTAAGGGGAGACGGAGCGGCTTCGCGCACCCCTCTCCCATACCTCCGCGGTGCCTGGAGTCCTCTCTGCCCCTTTCGGTTAAGGCACGGGATGGTTAATTGAGTCATCCAAGCTCTTGTCCCCTCTCGGCCGGGGCGGCCCTTCTGCAGCGGTGCTGAGCCGCAGCAAACTGCCTCTGTGCCCAGTTAGCGCTGCCGGCGGCCGAGCGCTGCGGCAAGTGAGGTACGAACATCTGCACAGCCGCGCAGCTCCCTGGTCGCCCCGGATGTCTTCCCTGAAGGATCCCTGCTTGTATCGTTGAATAAGACAACCAAACCGGCTCTCCGATTGCCTTGCCCGCATGAAAAATTCCTGGCCGCAGCTTCCCGTTCGGCGTCGATTCGCCTCGCGCCTGCCACCGGCCGTAAGAGGAACTCCTTTGGGCGCCCGGCGGGATGCCAGCAGCCGCGGTCCCTCGCGTCACGGAGCGAGCGCATCGTCTTGGAGCAGCATCTCGGGCACCGCAAGGCCCGTATGCAAAAGGGGAAACCGAGGCACCGAAACGGGAAGCGACTGGCGGGTTTGGGGCTAGGAAGGGAGAAAGTGGGGACGGGGGCATCCCTCTGCCTCCGCGTCCCCTGCAAGCGGTGGTGGGGTTGGGGGGGGGGGTCCGGCGGGGTGGTTGGTTTCTGAGCTCCTCGGCCGCCCGAAAGCAAACACGGGCCGCAGCTACGGGATAGACGTGCCGACGCGAAACCGTCCCTTACGCCTCCGCCGGCGCGTTCGCCGCCGACTAGTCGCTCCTTTCTGCCGGCGCCAAGGAGAGAAGGACAAGCGGCGCTGGGTTCGCTGCCCGGCGAGGGGGGGAAACTGAGGCACGGGAAAGGCTTTGCCCAAGGTTCCCACAGCAAGTTTGCACGGGGGCGGGGGGGTGGTTTCCGCTAGCCGGCTCAGATACCTGATTTGGGGCAGGAAAAGGAGGAAGGTGGTGGCCCTTCGCCCCATCCCTGGCGGGTGCAGAGACAGGAAGTCCCGCGGTTTGGGGTCCGCTTCGCCGGGCGGGCGGGCGAAGCCGCGCAGGCAGCTGGCGCGTTGGGAGGACAGCAGCGTTTAATGATAATTAGAGACGTGAATAATTGAGCAGCCGAGGAAGCGGGGGCGCGGGGAGATTAAAGCTGAGCTCCGCCGAAGGGCGCTGGATGCGCCAGGCCAATTAAGGCGGACGAGACGGATGCCGCTAAATTGGGGCTGAGTTCCCAAAACCCCTGAAGTCTCAGCCCCAGCAGTGGTTGTAGGGGAAAACCGGGCGTTTAATTTCGAAATAAACCCCTTGGATTTTTTTTTTTTTTTTCCCCTGCCAGCCCCTGCCAAAGTGGTTGCAATGATAATAATTCATCAGAAAGAAAGCTCGCGCTTTGGGACGGGGCCGTGTTAACGACGCTTGGCGCCTTGTATGGCGCTGCACAGGCGCTGGCTAACTCATCCGCGCCGCCCTTCGCTCGTGGTCGCGCGGGAAAATAACGGGGCTTTTTTACCCTGCTTTCCTGGGCGAATCACGACCAAAGACGGACGAGGGGATAAAACCCTTCCTTCCTCGCCCAGAAAGGGCCAGTTTGGCTTTGGGGGCTGTGGGCGATGCTCTTGCATCCCGGGCGGGGGCTAGCAGAGCCTCGTGCTGTGGGTCCCACGGGCACCCTCCCCGCCACGGCGCTGCTGCCCCTTTAAGGATTAACAGCTAATTCCAGTTTTTTTACTCTTCTCTCTAATTTGCTTCTTTTCTTTCCCCCCCCCCCCCCCTTTCAGCTAGAACAATGGGAGGGTTTTTGAAGCCGGAGCTGTAATAATGCCAGAGTCTTCAGTTTCCCGTTACCATCCTCATTATAAACTTATTTCCCCATGATTTGAAATATAAATGACGCCTTTGATGTCTGCTTTTTTTTTTTTTCTAAACTGCTCTTTTCAATTTTCGCCTTTTAATTTTCCCCAGCAAGAACCTCCCCGCCGCCGCCACCGCCGCTACCCCGCACCGGTTAGCTCAACCCCACCGCTCCGGCGCGGCGTTGTAAACACGGCTTGGGCAGAATAAATAAAATGCCTCGAATTGCAAGATTTCGCTTTGAACAAATGGGATAATTGGGGCAGCTGGAAAAAAAAAGAAACCGCCTCGAACGCAAATTTTATTTTTTTTGCGGGGGGGGGGGGGAGAAATAAAACCCGGCCCCCCCTCCCTTTTGGTCCTGCTTTACCGAAGAAGAGCCAGCGAGCCCAGCACCGCTCTCGCTCCCCCGCTTTCCCCTCCGTGCCCAAACGCTTTCGCGTGGGCCAGCGCTGCAGGTGCCTTCCCGCGCCAGCGCCCAAAATACTGCAAAACGCGGCGGTTTAACGGGGCAGCGAAGGCGAACAGCTGCCAGAAATGCCTTAAAACGAAGCAGGGAAAAATCCAGGTCCAGGGTGATGTTGCCCTGCCGGCGTTCAGGACCTCTCCCTCCTGGTTATAGTGGTTATCCATATATATATATGGATATGGATATATATGGATATGGATATATATGGATATGCATATGGGTATATATGGATATGGGTAGATATGGATATGGATACGGAGATATATGGATATGGAGATACATATATATATATATAAAAATATAGATGACAGCCAGTGGGTCCCGTGCCATAAGGAGGGGCCAGGGCCAAGCGCCGTCCTCCCGGCAGCATCAAACGAGCAGAGGCTGCAAATCCGATCGCCGCCTCTCAACGCGCTTTTAATTTGATCGGAGGCAATCACACGATCGTTAATTCCTCGGCCGTCCGCATCCGCGGCGACAGAATTACGTCGTGCGGAGGCGACGGATCTCCCGGATAACTTTTTCCTGCTCCGCGGCACGTGGCTGCTTTGAAACGAGGTGAAGAGCGTGCCTGAGATTATATATAAGACACCTATTCGATGTGTTTTTCTGCCCCCCAAGGTGGGCAGATTATTATTTTGTAAAAATAGGGAGTTAAAATAGAGCAACTAAATAAAAAACCGCACCTGCAACCGCAATTTCAGTTTGCATCGTGTAACGACGGCCGGCCAACGGCTTCCTGCTTGAAAAGGACAAACCTCAAATTAACGTGATAGGCAGCTGACGAAAGCCCCCCACTTAAAAATATATATTTCTCACCCATGTTATTAATAACGTGCTCGATTAATATTTTAAACAGAATGAATTTTAAAGTGCCATTTGCACGCCAGACGGAGAGCTTTTTGCTGAGGCCGTAACGTCGTGGCGAGGGCCCATCTCTTCACGCCTTGCAAGGGCACTATGTATATTTTATAGCCGCGAAATATAAATATCACTGTCCCTCACCCTCCTCATCCTCGCCGTAGTTCCCCGCGTCTGTTTTCGCCCTTTGCTCCTCTCCGAGGCTCTTGGCGGTCCAGCCTGGCCGTGCAAAGCCCCTCCGGCTCCGCGGGGCTGAGGTCGGCGCCCCAAATCCTCCGCTCGGCCGGCAGGAACCTGCGACAAAATCCTTGTCGGTGCTGGCAAATATTCGGCTGGGTTTTTTTCCTCCCCCCTGCAAGGCTGGGCTCAGCCCGGGGGGGAAGGAGCAGAGTTTTGCTAAGGCCAAGGTGCCCCGAGCGGCACGGGAAAGAAAAGGGGGGGGGGGGAGAGCTGACGACGTGCCGCCGGCTTTGGCGGTATTTCCACCCAATTCGCCTACCTGCTCGGCTCCACGAGGTCGAGGTGTTGGTGCAATCCCCCTGCGGAGGGGAAAAAAAAAAAAAAAGAGAAGAAGAGGAGGAGAGGAAAAAAAAGCCGGGGGAACGGGAGCGTTGATGCACCTAGGCCCCAACGCGGAAAGAGGAGGCTCTCTGGAAGCGACGCACAGGCTTGGAAGTGGGGGCTGCTTAAATAATTCAGGCGGAGGAATAGATTCAAAGAAAAAAAAAATGATAGAAAATTAAGAAGGAAGACAGGCGGAGGGGAGCGGCGAAGGCATCAGTAGGTGGCACTCAAGAACTGCTCCTTTTCCCCCCCGGTGCAAATTCGGGCGCCGGGGAGCCCAAAGCGCCTGGGGCGCCTTGGCCTTGGCTTTTCCTGGCTTCCCGCGGGCAGAGCCGGGCGCTCGAGCCTCTCCGACGGGCCGAGGGACGGGCGATCCCCATCACGTCTCGGCCCAGCTTCCAAATGGGACGATAAGACAGCGAAAGAAAGAAAACATGGAGAGAAAGACAGGGGAAAATGGGAAAAAAAAAAAACCCAAAAACCTAACCTCCTGCACCAAATTGCTTTTGCTTAACCGTTTAGGTCAGCTTCAAGTAGGTCACAAGGATATGTGTATCTTCAGAATAAAGTCTTTAATCGGCTGATGGATATGAAAAAATAAATTACAGTGGCAAAATGTAATAAACGTTATAAGGGAAAATGATGAGGGTAATATAACTACATTGATTTAACTAGGATGATATAGAGGAATTGTCTGGTTTATGGGTCTTTAGATGTCTATTAGCGGCTCTGTATTAAGGAAGAGGGCTGCTCTCTTGATATACTTAAGGGCTGTCAGTAATTCCTATTTCACAGTCGGCTGCTTCCATTCGGCGAGTGCGCCGCAGCCCCAGCGACCCCATCCCGGGCTCGCTCGAGGGTGACCGCCGCCGCCGCCGCCGGGGCAAGCAGCTCGAGGATGCAAAATCACGGCGCCCTTAGCAGGAGCTCCCAGCCGTCGCAATAGCTCCCGGCCGGGTCCGAAGGAAACCTTGGCTCGCAGAAGTGCACAACACCTCTTTTTTTTAACCAGGCTGAAGCCTGATTCGGGAAGGATTTCCATGAGACTGAAGCTATCTCTTTACTGCTGGCTCTCTCCCCGTTCCTCCAAAATTGCAATGGAAGTGGCCGGAAAAGCGCGTCGGAGGCTCGGCCAGGTGCCGTCGCGGCACGCCGGCTCCTCAGAAAACACCGGCCCAGGCCTGATGCAGAGCTCAAAGCCCAAACGCCAATGAAAGACTGAATAAATGAGGGGCAGGATGGGCTTCGATCCTAAAATGTCTTTTTTTTTGTTTTTTTTTTCTTTCTAGCAAGAAAAGAACGTTTCAAAAAGTATTAGAAACATGCCAGAAATGGTGCTTTTCTTGATATTTCATAACGTTTTCACCTGAGGCGTTTTGCACCTTTTTTTTTTTGTTGAGTAAAAGGTTTTTATGAAAAACGTGCTTTCCAGGAGCAAAAAAAAAAATCAATGAAGTTCAAGCCTTTGTTAAAAAAAAAAAGCTATGATGAGATCCCCTCGTGCAAGAGAACACCTAAACGCCTCATGTGGATTAAACACCGAATTTCTGAATGTCCATTGACGTGAGGCAAATCCCAGGCTTGGGGCAGAGTTTTGCATTCCAGCCAGTTTGCAAAGAGCATGGCGCCACGGCGAGCAAGTCGTGAACGAGCAAGAAAGGGCGAAATCCATTGAAGAACCGGTTTGCGATGATTGATTCGGCCAATTCCAGCCATAACTGAATTCCTGCGGCTCCGATAACCTTGTTAGCATTGTCGGATGGCGCTCCGCACCCCACGTGTTGCTCCTTTTCCTTCCCTTCCTTCATTCGTCTCGAACGAACCCAAAATAACAACGTAGCGCGATGGGTCTGGCACTTGTCTGGGCTTCCTTCCACCGCGAGGTGTCGGTGGGTGGCACTGAGGAAGAGCGCTGAGTTGCGACTCTGGGGGTTTTCATCTCTCCTCCCCATTGCAGGCTTTCACTGAGGGTTAGGTGCTCCCGGTCGGTGTTTCTCCATTTTTTTAGCCGGAAATACTTCAGAAGACCCAAGACATGCTTGATGTTGCTCCTACAGAAGCAAAGAGTTAAATGTGCACCAAGCATGTTTTAACCCCCTGCTTCTTCTGCGAGCAGCCTGGAGTCCAGACTTCTTGCCTGCGTTCCAGCCACGCGACGTGGCCCCGTCCTGAAAGCCTCTCGGAGCGGAGGAAGAAGGCTGGTGCAATCAGTAAAGCAGCAGTGCACACCTCTGGAGAGGGGCCAAGCCTTTGCTCCAGCACAGCTTTCCTGTAAGACCTTCAGAAGGTCAGGAGGACTTGGAGCTGAACTTCTCTGAGGAGCCGGCGAGCTTGCCTCTCACCTCTGGGGCTTGCATCTCATTCCTGGTGCTTTCATCTCACTCCTGGTGCTTGCATCTTGCTCTCGGCACTTTCGTCTCACTCCTGGTGCTTGCATCTCGATCCTGGTGCTTGCAGCTTGCTGCTGGTGCTTTCATATCTCTCTTAGTGCTTTCATCTTGCTCCTGGTGCTTGCCTCTCACTCTTGGCACTTGCATGTCACCCCTGGCACTTGCACCTTGTTCATGGCCCTTGCATCTTGCTCTTGGTGCTTGCGTCTTGCTGCTGGTGCTTGCATCGTGTTCATGGCATTTGCATCTCGCCCCTGACATCCGCATTTCACACCTAATGTGGTGGGCACAGCCAGGCGCAGCAGGCGGAGAGCTGCCCCCAAGTCCTCGAGCTCACACCCCACCATCCATCAGGTGGAGACCAAAAGGGGTCAGCAGCCTACCTGTAGGCAGGACGTATCTGCGCGAAAAAGGTTTGGTTTTATTCTTCCACGTGCTCCCATGACCCACAAGAGCTTCCCCAAGGCCTGCACACTGATAGCTGAATGGGGACCCACCAGGCAAGGCCCAGCAGGAGCGGAGCAAAGCGGTAGGATCTGGCCCCGGCTCCCGGTGCAAGTGAAGAGGCCGGTGGTCAGCTCTGAACGGGGGGGGCGCTGGCTGAGGGACGTCATCCAGCTTGGAGCTTGGACGGCTTTTGGTGAGCATCCAGCGGTCCAAAAATGCTTCTGTTTTATTAAAGCTCTCGCTGCCTGTTAACGTGTAACATGGATCAAACCCGCCCAGCAGTCCTGTCCTTCGGCTGCGAAACCCTCTCCGCGTCGGCAGGCTTCACGGGGAAAAGCCGCCCCAGCAGGCACCCTCAGCCACCGCTCTCCGCGGTCCGGGCTAGGAGCGATGCTCCGTTTCACGTGCACGTTAAAGCAAAAAATAACCCCCAGCTCTCCCAGCGTCTCCGCGTCCTTTTGGCGACTGCTGCCCTTGGATAAATAAAATATCACGCCGAGCGCTGCGGATGGAGCCGGATTGGCAGCCGGAGAGCGGCAGAGCCATCTCCGGGGTCACTCTGCAGCCCTTCCCTTCCTCCGCCGGCTGGGCCGCTTCCCAGATGCTCGCTAATGCATTCGCTATTAGTTAATAACGAGCGACGCTAATTAACAGCGGGGACCGTGTCTTCCGCTGTGTCGGGCCAGATGCGCTGCAAGCGCTCGAGGAATAAATGACGCCGCGGCGAAGTGGCCCAAAGGCAGCTCCTGCCGCGTCCAGGTGGGAAGGGCAGCCCCGTTGCAAGCCCAAACCCTAACCGGCCGCAGGAGACTCCCCGCCGGCTGGAGCTGCCAGCGCCGCGGGCCGAGCATCCTCCAAAGGCCTGGACCACGCTGCCCGCAGGAGCGTTGGCACGTGGAGGTGCGAAAGGACGTGCGGGAGAAGGTCCCCGTCGCCGGCGTGGCTGCTCCCATCCGCACGGCTGCGGTTTTCCTGCGCTCACCGCGCGGCAGCCGGGCTGATGTGGTCCCTCCAGGAGGTCCCCAGGCCCCCCAGGCCGCGGCGGGAGCCTCCCGCCGCTGAGCACCTCGGAAACAGGCCGTCTGAGAGGCGGAAACATGTCCGTGGCCGCTCTCCTCTTGCAGCCGGGGATGACGGCGCGCGGCGCGTCTCGCTGCTGTAATTAAAGGTTAGCGCGGCGGAATAATTAACGCGGGCCGGCCGGCAGCTTGGCCCTTTTTCCCTCGATTTATTCTCCCGGCGTGGCGTTATCTGGGAAGTCGCTCGTGACGGGGTGGATTTGTAGACGGCGGCAAGGCTGCGATTGATAGTTGCGGGATGATAGTCGTCCACTGCGAACCCGGGCAATTTTCTGGGGCAATTGCTCCTATATACGCTGCAGACTAATATTTTTATCTCCGGCCCAGAGGTCTGGGTATAAGTCAGGGAGCTGCGATGTGCGTCTGACAGAGTTACCCAGGGACTGCAATAAAAGCCTGCCAGGGACAAGGCGCTTAACCCATGCTGTGCCTCAGTTTCCCCCTTCACGAGCCAAAACTACTAGCAAACCTACGTGGGAAAGATAAGCTGGGGCCGTCGCACTAGGGACTGTGCAAAATTTGCACGCTTTACTAATTGCAAGCTTTCTGGAGACTCGGACCAAGCCCTAAGCCTGACCGTAGCCCTGACCCGAACACGCCAGCCCAGAGGGAAAAGCCCCCGTTTCAGCCGTGCCTTTCCCGTCCCTTCCCTTTGGCCGCTTTAGCGACAGATTTATTTGCGATGGTCGCCCAGCGCCGTCTCCATCGGCCCGCAAGTAACGGCACCGCTCGGGGTTTTAAATACAGGTGGGCCAATTAGGCAGAGAAATAGGATGGGGAGGGGGGGTTGCGATGAACAATGAGGTTTTTTAATGTCCTTTGTGCGCAAAACGACCGCTATTCAGAGCGAGACAAAAGCGGAGATGGGTCCTTTCGGGGAAAGTAGATCTCTTGTCCCTTTTTTTTTTTTTTCCCCTTGCACAAACCCAGCCAGAAAAATAG
This sequence comes from Struthio camelus, assembly GCF_040807025.1. Classification (NCBI taxonomy): domain Eukaryota; kingdom Metazoa; phylum Chordata; class Aves; order Struthioniformes; family Struthionidae; genus Struthio; species Struthio camelus. Next base: position 8,027,088 of record NC_090963.1, read on the forward strand.
ATTATTCGGATGGAGAGGGGGAACAGATGAAGTATTTGCAGCTGAGGAAGCGTCACGTCCTCACCCAAACCGGCCGAAAGACCAACCCGGGCTACTTCGTTTCAAGATGGGTGAAACCAGATGTTTGGGTTTGGTTTCCCCCCCACCCCGTGATTAAAAGAAGGGTGGCGGGGTGGGGGGGGGGGGAGAAAGCTTTTTGGGAGCTTTTGAAACTATCGCAGCAAAATGTTTTGGCACTTCTGCAGCGAAGCGCTTCACTTCAGAGGTGCTGGAAGGAAATATCTCAGCGCTTTTCGAAGGTTTTCTCCTCTTTTGTTCTTTTTAAACCTGGAATTATTCATCTCGTTGGCACAATCCTGACCGCACACCGTGCTGGTCCTCCTCAAGCACCCTCTCCGACCGATGCATCGGGAGCCCTGGTGTTCACACCTCAGCCCTGATGTTGCCTGCTCTGATTAGCAAATACATTTACGGACGGGCGGCCAGCAATGCGACCCCATGGAGGGATGGATAGGGAGACAGAAAGGACCTGCTGCGGGTGGAAATAGAAAAAGATTGAAACCCCTTGAGTGCAAAATATGCCAAGGAAAGAGTTTGCAGCAGGCTCCGGGCAATTTCCCGGCACGCGTAGCTCCGGCGCAGCCCGCGGCGGCTCTGGACGCCGGCAAAAGCCAGACTAGCCTGAAGCCGTCCCTCCGCCCTGGCCTCGATTTTGCATTCGGTCCTAGGCTGAGCGGCGAAGAAAAACCATCCGCCAAGGCTGCGAAAAGCCCTTCGAGCACCAAGAGAGAGCCGGGTGGCTCGGAAGCGCTGGGACGGGGTCAAGGGCCCCGTTTGCTTTCGGCGGCGAACCGGAGGTGCTGGCGGCTGGCTTTTATCTCCGCGCGAGAGGAAGGATTTCTGTCTCCGGGAGCCTCCAGCCTGAAAGGCTTTGAGTCTGGTCTCTGCCGCTGCCTCGAGGACGGCGCTTAAATGGGATTTCAGCTCCCCCGTCCTTATCGCGGACTGCTGCCAGCTGACCAAAGCCTAAGGCTTATTCTCTCGCACTTTAAAAAATATGTATCTATGTATACGTAGATGTATATATTTAAAAAAATCTCCTTTTTTTCCCAGCTGTTGTAGCAGCTGGTTTATCCTCTGCTGTTTGTGGTTTCTCTTCCCCAGCGCCTCTTCCCATCCTTTGCGCCGCCAATCGGTGCCGCGTCACCGCCAAACCCCGTCGTCTTCCTTCTAAGGCCGCGGGCGCTTCTTGCCGCCTGAGAGACGCTTCTCCGAGCAGGAGGATGCAGCCTAAAACAGGAGCAATTCCTCGCCTGGGCCCGGCAGGAACGTCCCCAAGCGTAAAAGAAACCCCTGTGCTGCCTTTTCCCAAATCAAGCGGGCGCCGGCGGGTCTCGCAGGCCACCCCGGCGAATCCCTCCGGCCCGCTGCAGAGCCCGGCGGCGCTGCCTAGCCCGTCGGGCGGCTGCGTGCGTGCGCGGGGACGCGGAGACGGACGGACGGACGGACGGAGCTCAGCCCGCCCCTCTGTTTGGCCGGATTCGTTTCCAGAAAAAGCCCCTTATCAGTTTCCCCGGGGGAACGGTCTGCCCCCCCATCGCCGCCACCGCCGGGCTGTTCGTGTTTTTTACGGCTCCGGCCAAGCCGGCGCGGCGACACCGGTCTAAGCAAGGCAGAAAGGAAGCCTTAATGAGCCTGTCACCGGCCGGTTATTAACGTTGCAGAGCAAGGGCGTTAAAGGAGAAAATTCGGAGAGGTCAGTTTGTACTTGAGCAGCCGAGCCAGGAAGATAAGGAGGGAAAATGAGTCAGGAAATAAACAAAATAAGGAGGGAGAGCAAAAGCGGCGAGAGCGGAGATGGCCCGGGGAGGCCGCGTGCCGTCCCCCGCCTGCCGTCCCCGCGCGCTCCGGGCGCCCCGCGCCGCCTCCGTCGGCCCCTGCAAAGCCCCGCCGGAGGAAAGCTGCGTGCTAAAATGTGCTTCATCCCTTCCAGCCCCTGATGATAAGCCAGGATTAGTCCTTGCAGCGCGGGATTACATGTTACCCACTCCCTTTGCAATGACACCGGGCCGTCGTCCCCGGAGCCGGCCCCACCAGCCCTTGGGACAGCGGTTTTGCTGGACTCTCGGTTAAAGTCGCCTTGCGGAAGAAACCCGGACGGCTCCACGGCTGGAGCTCCTTCTGCTCGTTGCTGCCCGTTGCAGCGGGAGGGAAGCTGGCTCTGGCGGGTCGGGACTCTGCAAAGGTGCCGGACGCCTGGGTGGCTGGTGCAAGAACGCGCAGGGCAGGGGACGGGCGGCGAAGGCTGCCGGACGCAGCCCGCTCTGAGCCTCGGCGTCCGCCTCCTGCAGCTGCCTTCAGCACCCCCGGCTTTGGCGTACGGGGCCGGTTGCCTGGCCGGGAACATGATTTGAGAGGCCCCAAAGAGCAAAATGAGGTGCCCGAGGCCGAGCAGCAAATCGGTCGCTGCGACGGAAATAATCATCGCCTTATTGCAGCCTTTGGGACAGTAGCCTGGCTGGCCAGCCGCTTGCTCACCCCGTTTATGCTGCTTTTCTGCTTCCCAGGTGGGGTATTGAGGGCCAGGAAGCCCCTCAAAACCCATCAGGAGGTTTTACTCCTTCCCTGGCTGCAGCTCGTGCTGTTTTGCCGTTGCATTTCCCTCCTTTGCTCCTGTTTCCACGTGCCTTATCCCGCAGGATGCCTGGGAAAGACAGGGAAAAAAGGACAAGGATGGATGGAGCTACCTTTGCAGACCTGCCGCCGCTGGTCAAATGTCTGATTTGGTTTTTTTCCCAGCCGGCATCCGTTCTCCCGAGCAGACACCGTAATTATCGCTCGGCCCGTAAGAGCTGACTCAGCACTCCTTAAGGAGCGCAACGTCGGGCGCTGTTCGAAGGAGGGCGCCTAGTTGCGATGGGTTTTCACCGGCGAGACAAATGGATTTTATTATCGCCGTTGCGGCAATTATTAATTATTATTACTGGGCAAATAGGAGAGAGGCTTTTTTCCTGGTCCGAGGGCCCAGGTGCCAGGGCTGGCTCGCAGTGACAGCGCAAGAGCGGCAAATTATAAACCGCTGGTTTTCGTGTCGGCTTGAGCGCGGCGGGTTAGGTTTGCCCGGGGACGGGGCCCCGACGCCTTCGGGCAGGGCGGCAGGCGGAGGCGCCGGCGTTGCCTCTCGGCCGCGGAAGGAGCCAACCCAAGCAGCGACGTGAAGTGTTGCATTTGGCTTCCCTCTGCTCATTAGAGCTGATTACGCTAATTGACATGTTTGTTTGGGGTGGATATATTTTGTTACCCTTCTCCTTGATGGGTTTTTTCTCTTTCTTTCTTTCTTTTTTGGAGCTAGCACCACACGTTTGTTGCCAACTGCTTGCAACAGCGGGCGCATCGGAGAGGACGTCCCCAGCCTCCAAGGACTAGCTGCCCTCTCCTGCAAAGCAGGGCCAAGAGGAGCGTAAACCCACCCTCCTTTTTACATGGCACTGGGAAAAGCACCCCGGCAAGCGAGCTCTACCGCGTCCCTGCACCTCGCCGGCACATTGGTGCTGCTCACGACGTGCCCCGAGCTTATTGCAGAGCACTTAGGCACCTGCTACCGATTTAGCCCCAGTTTCCCATGAGGCGGTTTGCTCGCCTGCCCCAGTTTCCCCCCAGAGAAAGCCCAAATGTTGCTCTCACCCCAGTGCTAGGCTTGGTTAATCTCTATACAAGAGATGCAGGGTGGCCGGAGGCCGGGGAAAAGCCAGGCACGCTAGCCAAGGAGGCTGGAGCACGGGCTGCTTCTCCCATCGCTTGGACGCAGCCTCCTCCGGGGTGGAGCTGGATCCCGAGTACCTGGGAGCTGCCGAGCGGCTCCGGGCAAAGCCGCTGGCGAGATGCGAGTGTTCACACGCTTCAGCCCCTTAAAATTAAAATAGGTTTGTTATTAGCTTGGAACAAATGAGGTCGAGGTTGCGGAGTTCATTTGGAGGTTTATCCCTGCCGGCAGCGTCACGCCGCCCTGGAGTCAGAGCGCGGCGTTGCCTGCTCCATCAGCGTTAAAGCCTGGATCAGCCTGGGTGGTTTCTGAAGATCTCCGTTGAAGGTCAAACGGGTCATTTGCTGCCGAGGTGGAGCAAGGAGACCGCGGCGAAGCGGGCCCTGGTACCGCTGGGGCAGGGACATGGCCCCGCACCGCTGTCTGCTCCACGGACTCCATCCCAGGAGCGATTTTCTGGCGCTGCCTGAGCCGAAAGGCCAAAAGAAGCAAGCAAAACCCTTTAATGTTGAGGCAGCCACAAACTAACACACGATTTTCTCAAGAAAATGAAATCTCGGCAAAAAAAGGGTAAGGCTGAGCAAATGGAGCATTAAGCTGTCCAGAGCAAAAGCCTTCTTCTGTGGCATTTCTTTCCTATTTATTTTATATATATATTTGGGAGGCAATGAGGGAAATATGGCTGATCTGGGGGAAAAAGCCAAAACCCAAAGTTGAAACAATTCAGGAGGAGAGCAGCGGGGCCACAACCCTGCTCCGGCAGGATGCACAACCGGCGTCCGAAACGCAGCCCTGGCTCCGGCTGCCTCCTGCTCCCGCGGCGAGCATCCTCCTCCCGGCCCCGCATCCCCTTCCCTCGAACGGCGGCTGCCAGGCAGCAGCGCCTGCGAGGCGCCCGATAAACCGGGAGCCTCCGCTTCCCCCTAGACGGCACGCGGCCAGCCGCCTGCCAACCTGCCGCCCGGCTCCTCTATCGGCATTAAAAATCACAGCAATTCATTTAGGCATTACTGTTTCTAGCAGGCGAATGTGCGATAACGCACTTGGCCCGTTAACGTTGCAGCTGCACGGCAGATTAGTTATATTGTGCTGCGAGGCACCCGGCGAAAGCATCGGCGAGGCACTCACGGAATTAGGGCCCCGCGCTTAATCGCTTAGCTGGTGGCTGCATGTTATTAAATTCCCCTGAGTTCAGCAACTTTGCACCCAGCTCTTTTTTTCCGCAAGGCTAACGGCAAAGCTCCCAGCGCCCGGGGAGCTTGGGTGATTCGGGGTCAGTAATGGCAACTAAAGAGTGTTCTTTTAATGCCACCGATCTATCTTTATCTCGGTAGTCAAAGCAGATAGATGGCCGGGGCGGATTTATCCGCAAGAGCGAGCCGGTTTCCCCGAGGGGAGTTGATGCCTCAGCCCTGCCGAAACTGGTGGGAACTGGGGGCTTGGGGTGGAAATGCTCTCATCTACCTTCAGAAGGAGGTATCTCCAAAGCGTGGCGCATCTAACCCGTATTAAATTCCCCTCTGGATGAGACGACTTGCCCTGGAGAGATGCCTCCTTCTCCTTATTCCCTGCAGAGGTAACACAGAGTGCCGGCAAGGCGGGTAACTTCTAGTTGAATCCCACCCTCCCTTCTCCACTCGGACCTTCGGGCTCCAGCCGAGCGGCATTTTACAGCAGTGTTTTCTCTAGGAAATATTCAAGGAGAAAGATTGTGTTTGGGGCAAAGCGAGGGTGGCAAAGCTTGTCCTAGATGTGTCACCAGCTGGGCAGGCCAGAGGTGGAACGGGCTGTGAAAAATGATTCCCGCCTCAAGTGTTACTTGATCCGTTTCCAACTAGGAAAGACACAAAACCAAGAAAGCACAGCAACCGCCCCGGGCATTAGGGAAGGGCTTTCATTTGTTTAAATGCTACTTGGCAAAGAAAGGCAGCGTGAGGCAGTGCCGGCACCAACTGCAGCTCCCCCGTGCACCCACACCGCTCTCCAAAGCATTGCATCCTCCAAGCGCGATGCCTTTCTGTGCCATTTCCCGTGATAATCTTACCATCGCCTGAAGATCCACTTTCTTCCCCCCGCTGCTGCGAGGCCCTAACGCAGTGTTTCTCCCGTTTCTTCCCACCGCGGGAATTTGCCGTGCTCCTGCTGCGTGCCAGCCCTGCACTTCAGAGGAAGGCCAGGAGCGGGTAGCTGCATTTAGAAAGCATTCATTTGGAGACAACGCATGAATACAGAGTCCCGGAGAGGAAAACAGAGCAAGATCGCTAACTAGAACAATATTAATATTTAATCACAGCAGGCCAGAGGTTGCCGAGGCAATCGCTGTTAAATGTTATTGAAACAAAGCATTCGTATTCCCAGTGTATCGGTACTTTAGAAGAGCTGTCTTTCTCATCGTTACCCCATTGCTCTGTGCTGGGGATTGGTGCTATAAGTAAAGACTTCCTATTAGGACTTTTCCCGGTGGAGGGAAGGAAAGGGATCCCCAGATAAAAGTGGGTTTCAAAGCTGCTTTCTGCAAGTGCGCTTTCTGGCTACGCAAGGGATGGCTTGGAGGACTTCTCCTGGCACTCCGCTGAAGAGCAACAATTAAGCTGGGGAAAAGCGACAGGTATTTTGCATACCCTGTGGCGCTGCACGTTAGAGGATATACATTTATCATTCACACCCAGCTGTCAAAGTGGCTGCAGATGTATAGAAGCCAAGCATGCAGGCTTCCTCCTGTTTTTCCCCAAATTCATCCTTCCTCCTCCTTTTTGCTTCTTAGTTCAGCTTTGGTTGAACCAAGGCATGCACTCTCCAGCCTGCTCTCCTATCAAATGCTCCCTCCACTGTCTCCCTGCCCTGTTTAAGATCATCTTCAAAAGAAATCGGAGTGGTCCAAAGCGGTCCATGGAGCTGTTTCACTCTCTCTCTGATTCTCATTGACAACCTGCCCCCATCTGCTGGACCAAGAGTCCCGAAAAGTCCTCAGCATGTGTTCTGGAAGGAGCTTCAAGGGGTGGGATCATGTCTCACCCCATGCTGGAGGATCTTTAGAACATGCAAGGAGTTAAACCTTGGGCAGCAGCTACTCACCACCTGGCCTGACATGTCATCAGCAGATTTGATATCTCACTTTTGTCAAAGTGGGATTTCTTCCTTGAGAATTAATTCTAATCTTTCCCTGCACACAAATCATTAGCCTGGCTCTCCAAATGAAGTGCTAACATTTCCTGTCACCTCCTGCTCCTCACTAGCTGCAATTCCTTAAAGCTGCTGCAATCAAGACCATGAAAAGCTAATCAATTAAGCCCCAATGTATCAAGAGCTCACGAGCCACTGTGAAGAACCCAACACATCATTACTGATCTCGAGAAATTTCTGCCTTTCAAGAGCAGATGTGTCGAAAGCAAAAGCATACTTTGGCCCAAGGTCCTTTTTGCTCACAACTACCTTCCTATCAGAGCTCCTGGCTGTGTTAATACAAGCTACCCCCTGCTCCCGGCATAGAAGTTGTGCTTGTGCCGTCTCTAACTTCTCTGTCACTTTATGACCCACAGAAGAACCTTGTCTTCTCTCTGTTGGTGAAAGGAGATGATTAGGTGTAGACTGGGTCTTCCACGTGGATCCAAATTGCAGACACCTTACTTGTTAGACAGTGCTGGCTATGTCCCAGGTGATTTTCTCATCCCGTGGGGTTTTTTTCCTTGGAAAAGCAATTCATAGAAGACAGGAGGGGGTCTTTCCCCCTCTTCAATCAGAATGAAAATTCAACAAATTGAAAACCCAGACTCCTACACACATAACGCACACACCAAAAAATCTGCCCGACAGCTCTATGCCACGTCTCCAGCCCCAGCCTACCCTTCCCCTGGAGTTAAACTCAAGCATCTGCATCAAAATACAACATACAGAGCTTGTCTGCACTCGGATTTTACAGCAGAACAGTTGTCGCCATGGAAACCCACACTTTTGCTCTTTTTCCCTTTTTTTTTTTTTTAAAGTTCAGATGCAGTCACAGTCACCAAACATCTCTCAGGCCTTGTCCACACAAAGAAGGTTAGTGGGCTAGTTCAGCAGCTGAAAATCAGCGTTAGAGCTGCTCAGTCGGTATAAAAGCCAGAAGCACTAGTGGCTGCCCCAGCTGGACACTGCGATGGAGAAAACCAGAGCTCCAAGGTGTGCAGCAACGCAAGGGGCAAGGTGAGAGCGCTGATCTGAGGTACCCGAGTTGCTCCTAGGACGAGGCGGGGCATAGACATCTGGGCAGGCTGGGTTAGAGAGCAGAGCCAGACCCAGGAACCATTTCTGAAAGCAGAGGTATCACCAGATGACACACCGAGCTGCCAAGGGCCACTGGCCAGACCTTATCAACCAAAGATATGGGGCAAACTGTTAGTTGGATACCTGGCTAATCCCTCCCCTTCCCCAGCTATTCAGCTTTATCAGCCCCTTTCTCTCTGAGGAGATCAGTTGGACAAAATCCAGAAGGGATCTGGTGGCCAGCTAAGGTCAGGACAGGTTTCCTATCACTGTCTCAGTCCCACCATGGCTGCCTGCACTAATTTAAGAATTACCGAGCCAGGATTTTAAAACAAATCAGCCATCTCCATGGAAACATGCCACTTCTTAGCCCATCTTCGCGTGGGAGAAGTCACTCCGTGGTGCTAACAGCAGTGTAACAACAGCTGGGCATTACTTGGTCCATATTACAAAGTCATGCAGAAGGGATGCATCTATTTTTTCCGGAGAAGAGCTGTTTGTACAGGGTTTACCTCTATGCATTTTCCAGGTAGAAAGCCCAACTTCAGTGTGGTTAAAGATGAGGTCTTTTCCATAAAATCTCAAAGACAGCACATTGGATCTGGGCTCCCAGGACATGAATCACAGGTGGCCAGTCCTAGGTCGGGCCAGGAGACTGGTGCACTCCAGCACTGTGCCTCCAGACTGACTCAAGTCAGGCTTTTTGCTTGAATTGCCTTAAACAGAGTCCAGCTTCGTTCCCGAGGGGGAACAGCATGTGCCTAATGAATGTTTCTTTGCGCACTCGGAGCTGCTCTTAAGGCAGGGTAGAGGGACTTTGGTAGCTATAAAAAAGAGCATGCCTACGGGAATGAAGAAAAAGAGCGTGCCTACAGGAATGCAGAAAGAGCATGCCTACGGGAATGCCTCTGCATCCCCAAATATTTTCATTTCCACTCCTTCCAGAGGGCAAAATCCACATTCCACATCCAAACAACCCCAAACGTTGTGGTAAGGTGCTGACAAGCTGTGGCTGGTCTTACTCGACACCCTCGAATACCGAGGCCTTTTTTAAAGGTCGTTCACATCGTCTCCAACATCCTGCATCCTCCTTAAAGCATTTGGTGTTGGCCGCTTCCTGGGAAAAGGCTACTGGATTTTAGCCTCCGGCTGATGAAAAGTGAGCTTTTCAGTACCAAATACATACTTGATGAATTAGCCTCTTCAGGCTAAAATTGGAGTTATCACCTCTGCACATCTCCTGGGTCGTCATTAAAGGTGCCGAGTGCCTTGCATCTTTTGAAGGCTTTATCCAGGCTTCTCTGCCAGAAATTTCCATCCAAAGTGCCTGCAGGATGTTTTCTCCGACCCTCAGCCGTCTACGCTTCAGGAAAACCATCTCATCCGCCTAATCCTTTAATACACACACACATACACACATGGCTCGTTTCACAGGATAAAAGCTGCTATGTATTTTTACTGTTATCAAGAGGCCTCAAATATCGCCGGACTTACTAACTATGCCTGACGACAGGATGAGCGACAGAAGGGAAGGTTAAGGCCAACCGCTGAAAAAATTAGCATTGGCTTCTGCCTCTCAAGGGGACAGATGGAAACCGCAAAAAAGGTCTAACGCTTTCACCGCTCAGCCTAACCTTTCTGCGCTGCGCTCGTAGCCGAGGTCCGCAGCTCCGCTCTGGCTTGCACAAAATGTTCTGCAGCGAGACTCCTCAGTCCTCCAGTTTAAGAAGTCTGCCGCGGCCTTTACGGGCAAGTAATATTTACAGGTGAAAACGCAGGGTAATATTTAGAAGTAAGTGGTATTTATAAGTACCTTTGCAGGGAAATGTTTACAAGCAAGGTACTCACGGGTAATTATAGATCAATACTTTGAAGCAGAGCAAATAGGCAGGTAGAAGACCTTTGCTGGAACATTACAAATGGATATTTAGATGCAGCAGATGCACATGTGTTCGCTGTAGGGACAAACAGCCCGGAAGGTCCGGCCATCCTTGAGAAATTCCTGTCCGATTTATCAAGTCAAAAACCGCTGTCGGACGGGAGCTAACCAGGATAAGGCTGCGATCAAGGCCCGAGATTAGGGCAGAGTCAGCGACACAGATTGCTGCCGGGAGCCGGCGCCGGAGGCCGCAAGGCGGCGGGGCGCTGCTCGGAGCTGGAGATAAGAAGCCGCTGTCGGTAAATAAAAACGCTGGGGAACGGCATGTCTGAGCGGCGTCCGGCCCCTGCAGGACTGCCGAAGCCGGCAGCATTATTTCCAGCCTTTTCACCCAGAATACTAAGGGGCGTTTGGAAAGGCGAGAACAAAGCTACAACTTGATTTGCGAGCGAAACAAAAGCAAACAAATATATACCCAGAAGACGGAGCATTGAAAGGAGTGTGACGGACTATTCAGCCACCATCTGAAGCGCTTCTTGGACAGCTTGTGACTGTTAAAAAGTGTCCCCAGGAGCAAATGCTTTTTTTTGCTTTTTTTCACTTTTTTTTACTTTTTTTTTTTTTGCAGGGAGAAAATAAAGCAAAAAGACTGCTGATGCCGTTAGGAGGAAATGAAGACAAATATCCCCTAACCACGAGGGCTGCCAGAACAGTAAAAACACAAGTCCCATCATTTTGGAAAGTGTCTGAGAGAGGCTCTCAGGGTCTGCAGACTTATTTTCATAAGATGGGCACTTGCACCTCAAACCCCGGGGGGACCAGACATGAGCCGCGGCCCTCGGCGGGAGCTCGGCCCCTCGGGCCGGACACCAGAGCTTCTCCGCTGCCAAAACGGCCCCTTGTGCTCAGAGGATGTCAAGAGACTCAGAGTCCCCAGATCCCCCGGGGAATTTGTCCCCGTGGGTTTGCACCCTCCACGTTTTCAAAAAACAGCTATTTCTCGCTTAAATTTGGCCTGCTTCTCCCTTCGCACCGTTCCTTCCCGTTCCACCTTCCCCCCTGGCTTAAAGAGCCCTTTAGCAGCTGATGTTTTCTTCCCGCGAAGGTACTTAGTCATGGTAATCAAGTCACCTCTCCATCTCCTTTCTAATAAATTAAACAGATGGAGCGCTTCAAGGCACTTTTTGCCAGCCTTGAACCTTTTTTTGTGCCTCCTTCTTTCCATCTGCGGTGCTTTGCCGGCAGAGCAGGACGAGGGCACGGCCGCTACCTGTCCGCAGCCCGGCCTCACCGGCGTCGGCTCCCGAAATCCTTCCCTCCGCCGACCCTCTCCTCCCTCCCACCACCTCCCACGTGTCCCTTTGGAGGTCAGGAAAGCTGTCACTAGCATCAGTGGGTTTTTATCGCTCCAAACCTCTAGCCATTCCCATACTTCAGACACCCCAGCTCATTAAGAGGAAAGAAAGACTTTAAATTTACTGCCTCTATCAATGCATAAAGCCTTTGGCTTTCCGAAGGCCTCTGTCCAACTGGCATTATACCATAATAGGCCTTTTCTTTTTTTTTTTTTTTCAAAGTAAGAGATAATAATTAAAGATTGGATTATGAGCCAGCCCGGCATCACAAAAAAGACACAATTTTATCGTATTACACAGCATCAGAATTAATTAGAATCGCGTTAATCTCTAATCTCGGAAAATATTGCGGGATCTCTGGCCTCGGTATAACATCCCCCCGTAACGCCGACTGACAGTTTGCTGCTTTGAAAAATCTCCCGGCATCATCCCTGCAAAGAAACCTTTGCAAAACTCCGTGTAATCAATGTGGCTTTGATTAGCGAGAGCTTCCAGACGCTCCGGCAGACAGCTCCCGCGATGCCGCCTGCCTATTCCCTTTGTACGTGCAGCCCGGCGCTCTGCGAGGGCTGTTTTAACAGCAGGAGCGATTCAGGTCCAGCTCTTGGTCCGCTGGCAAATCATCACTTAAAATGCTCCGGCGTGTTCCCAGAGGTGCCTAACTCGCATCGATTTCTAAATGTCTTTGGGAGCGGGGATTTAGACAGCGCGGGGCTGAGCAGAGTGGAAAGGCAGGTAGGAGAGCGCGGGCTGGTCATCAGATAGACGCGCCTTACTTTTTCCAGAGTTTTGGTCCTTTCGGATCTGCTAAGGCTTAGTAAAGCTTGTGCAGCCTCTTCGGGCCGGGCTGAGCCTTCCTCTGCCCCGACACGGTCAGTCCGTGCCTCCGCTGCGCTTGCCGCTCTGCCGCTTTCCCCAGGGCAAACCAGGTGCTGAGAAATAACCCGAGTCTCTGGCTCGTATGATAAAACCAGCATCTGAAATGGTCTATGGCTTTGCAGGCGAACTGGGAGTTTTGCTGCCGGGAAAGGTGTCATTTTGCTTTTCAGTATTTAAATCCTTTCCAAAACAGCATACTTATTGAAATATTTCAGCTGGGGTGAAGGCAGCCAAAATCCCATTTTAGCCAAAAACTCCCTCCTGCTAGAGCAAACAGCCATCACTAAGGAACGCTATGCCTTTATCTAAACTGAAATCCATGGGAAGAAGCCTTTATTTTCAAAGGCTTCAAGGCTTTATTTCAAGGCCTTCAAAGGCTTTATTTTCAAACAAACCCATCCAGCTGAAATAGTGATGTCCAAAATTCCCCGTGCCTTTGGGCAAGCAGCTCCTCTTCCCACTTCAAGCTTCACTTAAGAAAATGAATTCCCTTTGGGATCATGATCCCAATCCTGCAGGGCCACCTAGTGCCACCCTTAGTTCAGGATCCACCAATCTGTGATTAAATTTCTTGCAGTAACCTGGAAGAAGCAACGAGGAGAAGTCACAGGCCTTTGATGCAAGTAGCGACGCCTTAGAAATGACGGTTGCTGAGCAGATGCTGAGGTGCAAGAAAGGAAGGATCCTTTGGGACAGCAGGGTTTTCTAACCTCATCCAAATATTTTGGTTATTCAAGTCAAAAGGGGCTTGAAAGAAATGCAGAAGGCACCAACCGGCCCGGGGCAACGAGCTGGAAGATGTTACTCAATGAAAGAGAAGTGCAGGATAAGGGGATGAGGGAAGACCACGTAAGCTATTCCCGCGCTGCAGTGGTTTCTGAATTAATTGCAGCCTTGCAGGAACACATCCAGGCACCACGCTGGATAACCTGACGGACGGATCTGCTGCTGGCAGAGTCGTGATTAGAGGGAGAAACAAGCCATTCGGCTGCATTAATACAGGGAGGGACAGTTTTAACGAAACGGCGTTGGTCAGCCGTGCAAATGTGGGGGCCGCGGAGCACCCTGCCCCGAGACGCCTGGAGGACCGTGGACTCAGCGTCACTGGGGATGTGATTGCCCAAGGGTTCAACGCAGGTAGGTCCAGCGCCTTCCGCAAACGAGGAGACATCCGAGACCCTCCAGGCTCGCTGCTGCCTCCGAGACAGATTATATCGTGCAGAGCCGGGCTCCGGCTTGTCAGACTGGCTCCTGCAACTTTATGGAGTTGGCGAACCTTTCCACGAGCCTAGGACAAATATGTTAGATGGAAAAGACTTAAATTTGTGTCTGCAATTTGCTAGCACATTTCTTAAGCTGCAGGGATCAATTTGTTATCTCTCGGTGAGATCAGAGCGAACGCGCACACATAAATACATATGAGAACCCGTGCGTGGACATAGTTCCCTCTCCCGGCTTTAAAGCATCCTGTCAGCCTCCTCCGGATCCTAATTGCTGCCACTCGTTGGGGTTTATATCGCAGGCATAAATATGCACTTATAATCTCAAGGACATTCTCATTGCCGGCTGATAAATTCAAAGATGAGTCGATCACCCTTTGGGTGTCACCTCCTGTCACTTGACCTTTACGAAAGAATAAACTGCAGCCGTTTCTCGGCTTCGCTTTGCATGCACGGACGTTACGCCTTGATAGCACATTTGGTATTTGAGAGCGCGCTGCGTTTTGCCCCGTTTAATGCTGTCTCGGGTGCCGACTGGTGGGCAACCTCTTCCGAAGCCTTGTGGCGTCCCCAGCGCAAAGTGTCCCATCAGATCCCAATTCACTCAGCCTCGCCCTGGAGGCATGTTTTCTTGATTGCTGATGACCCCCAGAACGCAGCACCGACGTTGGAAGGAATCAGCCTAAATCCAACCCGTTTTGTGCTCCTAAGAGTCCGGGGACTTATAACAGGAGAGTCGCAGCATATCTCGTGCCCCGTCCCTCTTCGGTCTTCACACCAAGCTTCACTCCCGGCCAAGGTGGCGGACCGGATCTGGTGTGAATTTAGGTTAGCTCCCCGTGGAGCTTTTCCAGCGTCTGCCAGCTGGAGATTTGGACAGCGCTGGATTTAATGATCTTCTTTGTCTGTAGGACTTTATGACTAATTATTATAAAAGGAAAAAAAAAAACCAGTGCGAGTTATAAAATCCAGCTGAATGGCAGCGGTTTAATCTGCTACTCTTTTCAGCCAGCGTTCACGGCATTTTTAATATCCACTCCTTAGAAGAAAAGCAAATTAAGTTAAAAACCCCGATGCAGGGGGATAAAAGGCAAACAAATAGGTTCTCTCTCCAAGATGACGGCTTCAAAACGGAGCAAAGAGCCACGAGAGCCAGCTGGCAGGTGGCTAGCTCGGCTGCACAGCTCCGTGGCCAGAAAAGAAGGATCTCGGAGAAAAACCATGCGTTATTGGAGCCATCCTGCCTGCCTGCACCACGGGGAGGTGGTGCACCACCTAAATACTGGCTCTCCCCTTGCACAGATGTTTCCTTATCAATCATACCTTGCCTCGTCCTTTGGAGTAAGGGCCTCCAGCGGGAGCAGAGGGGTTTGGGGAGGAAATGGCCTTCTCGCATGGTCAGGGCATGGGGAGGCAATGTATGAACGGGGATTTGCAGGGTTGCTCCCACGGAGGAAAATCCCACGCTCGGGTGATTTCCAGACACGGGTCGAGGCTCCGTTTGACGCAGGGAAGTCACCAGCGCAGAGAGGGTGAGTATTTTCGCAAGGTGTCACTTTGTGCACGCACGTACGCCGTTTACATTTAATTACAGAGGCGCTAATGAGTGCTTTGAGGAGCCCTGGAGTCAGAAAAAATCACTGCAGAAATTCATGAAATGAGCTTGGGCTCAATGCTTTCCCGGGGTGCCAGCGGGGTGGCGAGAGGAGCGGCCAGGGCAGACAACCAGCAGCCCCAGACCGGGGCTTGGCAGAGGCTCGTGGACACTCAAATTCCCCTTCCGGCTGCAGAAGGAGATGAGCTGGATAATCAGGATCGAGACACCCTTCGCAGAGATGATCGACGGAGCGCTAGGCAGGTCGCCAGGCTCATTTCACCGAAGGAAATGAAAAGAAAACTTGGGCGATGCGTCCAAGCTGGCGACCCAACCTTAACCGCTCTGGCTGGCGCCAGGCGAAGGCAGCTTGCCTTGCCCGTTCCCCACTGCTCTGCTCGTGCATCCGCTTTTAACGCCGGCGCCAAAAGGCTCAAGGCATTCCTGGGACTGAAGCAGGAGTCCGACGCTTTCTTTCGCCCCTGTTAAACTGTGGCTTCGTCAAGAAAATAAATCAGAGGAAAAAAAAAAAAACTGCCATTTGCATCCGCTCAGGAGGGATGGGTTTGTCTTTACCGGCTACGTGCCTTGAAGATCCTGCTGGTCTGGCGACGAGGGAAATCCTGAAATGAATGATTGGGAAGCTCGGGTGATGGAAGAGGGCGAGAGACGGGAGCAGGCTTTTTTCTTCTCCCCTGCTGAAGACAGCAGGAATTGGGGAAGGACTGACTTGCCGCTATCCATCAGGAAAAGACTTTCCTTCAAAAAGTGAGCAAGAAAAATAGCACCCCAGAAAAGGGGGGGAAAAAAAAAAGAAGACTGCAAGGACAGCGGCGCTGCTCTGCACCACAGTGTCTTCTCCTCAGCCAGAAGGCCTTCTCGGAGGTCAATCAAGCCCGGATGGTCTTTCCATGAAGGACCCAGCAGTGCAGCAGCGGGATAGGAACATCATTTCAAGGCCATAGCAGCAACACAGGCAAGGCAGGGGTGAGGAAAAAGAGAAATTAAGTGTTATAAATAGAGATGAAACGGGCAAAAGGGGTGGAAGAAAAGAGGACCCCCTGGAGCTCCTCAGGAGCAGATACCTTCTTCATGTGGGAACAAAGGGACGTGAATATGGGTCACTGCGTCAGGAGGGGGCCGGGCGGCGAGCGGGGGGTACGTCTCACTTTGTGGCCCTTTGAAGATTTGCCTGGTTGCTCATGGCTTGAAAAATGATGCTATAGGCTCTGCAGGTCTTTTTTTTCTGTTGTTCCTGGGAACAGCAGTGGGGGGATCATGTTGGAAATTGCCCCGCTGAGTTTTTCTGATTTTGCTGGGAAGCCAGAGAACGCAGTAGGGCTGCTGAGACCCCTGGAAAACGGGGTGTCCTTCCGCGAAATCCCAGCCAGGCGCCCCGGGAAGGAAGGTTTGGGGTGAGGAACGGAGGACTCAGGCTGCAGCACACCAGCAACAGCTGCAAAGAGCAGAAGCAGCTGGATGGAGCAGCAGCAGGGGATGGAGAAGCAGATTTTTCCGGAGATCCCAGAGGAGACTGTGCAGAATTTGTTGCAAGCCAGAAAACCAAAGAAAAGTTGATGGAGTGAGGATAAATCTGAAGGAAAGGATGTGCCCTGCAAGGACAACAAGTTTTGTTGCAAACGCTCTTTTTTCTCCATCCTATTTCATCCTGGGTTTCCTCTATTTCATCCAGCACCACTGTTTCGCCCATGCAGGGTCCTGCCCCATCTCCAAAGAAAACCGAGACGGCATTTGCATCATGTAAATTTGGCATATGCAGATTGCCGCCTCCAGAAATAAATACGCAATCATGCTCTTAACAGCTGCCTCGTCTTTCGCTCCCAGGTAGCCTGAATTCCTGCAGTCCTTAGCTGTGCGCTGCCCAGCTCCGCGACCTCAGCAGCGTTATTTTAGCTCAGGATGTGGCCCGTTCGGAGAACGCTTCGAGGTTTGTGCCAGCCGGGGGAAGGCCGGTCGACCAGTGCACCGAGTGCTGAGGTTGTTTGGGCAGGGTTTTATTTTTCGGTGCCCTTTAAACCAGGGCGCCCCGGGGACGGCGGGCAGCTCGTCGCCGCTCCCCACGCTGCACCTTCGGCCGGCGCGCCTGGACCTCAAAACCTGCCAGCTTCAAAACAAGCGTGCTGAGGCTTTTGCAGGGCTAGGAGCTCACCCACGCCAGGAACGGGCACGCGCCCCGGCCCCGCGGATGGCCCGCTCCCTTTTCCGGGCCTTTGCAGCAATAAGCTCTAAGCCGTGAATGAGCGGCCGCGTCACGGGAAGAAAACGTGCCCGTTGACCCGGGGCTGAACTCCGTCCGCTCGAAGCAAAGCGTTTGGTTTCGTGAAAACGCTCATTTTCAGGAGCTGCAGAACGAAACGTTGAGCTTCTGAATAGCGAATGTCCCCGCTGCCGGCGCGCCGCTCCGGCTCTCACCCTCCAAGGGCCTTTCGTGGGAATTTCCCAGTGCTTTTTTTGCCGATTCGGTCCCGAAACAAAGCCGGGACGAAGCCCCGCAGGGCAGCTGCCCGCCGGGCTGGCGACGGCTTCGCCGTGGGCCGCGCTTTTGGTGGCAGCAGTGAAGGGCTCCGTCAGGCCCAGGGGATGCGCGTTAAAAAAAAAAAAAGATGCTGAAAAACGGGCAGGAGCGCAAAGAAAGGCCCCGAAAAGACCTGGAGGCCAGGGAAAACACCTCAGGGTGAGAGAGTAAGGGGCTTCACCTCTTCATCTTAGCAAAAAAGAAGGATGGGATTGATTTGATTAAGAGCGTGCAAGTGCTTGCTCAGGGAGAAAACAACCGGGCACTGAGAAACCTCTTCAATCCATCAGCGAAAGGTGCAACAAGAAGCCAAAGCTGGAAGCAGAAGCCAGATAAATCCAAATTAGAAACCAGGCCCCTACTTTTTCTTTTTTCTTTCTTTTTATTCAGTGAGAGCAATTAACCGCTGAGACAAGCTACCAGCGAAACGGTGCGGCCTCAGCTCCCGGCCTCTACCCGGACGACGCCGGGCCGTCCGCTTGGGCTGAGCAACTGGCGTTGACCCCGGCGCAGCGTAAAATCGAGGGGGCTGAGCTCCCCGGGAGGTCACACTGAGCCACCCGGCGACCCCTTCCCGCCTGCGAGCATCCTCTAAGCGGTCCGCGCCGCCACGGTCCGCCTCCAGCCTCCGCCGCGGTCCGCCGGCCTCGGGGCCCCCTGCGAGACGGAGGAGCTTGCGGCTCCCTCGGCTCGCTCGCTCAGCGCGGCCCGCAGCTGCATCCGAGCCGCGCTGGAGATAATGATGGAAAATCACAGTGTAATAAGATAATGGGATTTATTTATAGCCTTTGCTTTCCAATCACGCCCCCGTGATATACGTATCCCCACACACACACGCACACACAGAGGCACAGGCACGCGGCGCTTTTTGGGCACCCGCGGGCGGCTTTGGGGAAGGGATGCAGGGATGCTCCGCAGCGCTTGGCTCCCAGGGCCGAGGGTGCTGGCGCACGGCAAGCGGACCCCTCATCAGCATTACAATACCGGCATGTTTCTATGACATTTTTAATCCCAAAGCAAAAAAAAAAAAAAAGAAAGTAGACGGCTTCACAAACCGCAGAGATAGCTGCAGAGGTCGAGGAAGGAGCAGGGGGAAGACGAGAGACCTGGGGAACAAGTTTCCGCCAGCGCCAGGGCTCTCCCCACGCCCCCCCCCACCCAAAAAAACCTGCCAAAAAACAGTGCTGAGTGGCGCCCAATGGTTAATTAGACGGGTTTCCCCAGGGCTCTGAGCTGGGGGGAAGGAAGGAAGGAAGCAATTTAACTCTATTTCCTCGTTATCTGATCGCAGGCATTTTAATTTGGGTTCTCTTTGAGGCTGCTCTTTTTTTTTCTTTTTTCTCCCCGGTTCATCTTCTACTTGCTCAGCTGAGTGACGGACGCCCTTGCAAGAAAAGGGGGGATTTTTCTCGTCCGGCCCGCTAACCGCTGCCAAGGTCGAGCGTGCCGGCAGGCGACGGCGCTCTCAAGGCGAGGCGGGCGGAGGGAGAGGAGCCCTTCGCTTCGCTAAGCTCCGCTTAGCCCTAACAGCGCTCCGGATTTGGCCTCCGGCGCCGGGTTTCGGCGCGTGACCCGCAGGAGCCCTCTGCATCCTGATCCGGAAAGCTTCGGGCGCCGTGCAAACGGCGCGATGGCAGCAGCCGCCGGGCAGGGTGGAAAAAAGCCTTGCCGGCGCTCGGAGAGCGTTGCGGTGCCGATGGAGAAGGCAGCCGAGCCCCGCAGCCCTAATTAAAAGGGCCGCTGTGGTTAACGATCTGCCCGCTGCTAATTAACTTCAAAACTCGGCTGCCGAGCCGGCGTTTCCCCTCTGCTGCTCTGCGCTGCTGCTGTCGCCGTCGGCGGGTGGGAGCGCCTTCTGCGGGGCTCCGCGTTGGGCCGGCGGACGTCTGGGGCCAGAACATCCCCCCCTTTCTCGCGGGCTCCGTGCGCTCCAGCAACGAGCTGGCCCTCGGCTCGCGAGTCCTCCTCGGCCCAGCCCGACGCCGTCTCCTGATGCGCAAGGATTTTCCCGGGCGGTGGATGCCGTTGCGGCCAAACCCGGGATGGGTTTGGTGCTTCCTGGCAGACGGGCGAAAGCAGGACGGGATCCGTGCAGACTCCTCGCACCAAGATCTTCTCCTCGTCCTTTACTTTTCTCCCTCTTTTTTTTTTTTTTTTTCAATTTGACCAATTCTAGTGCTAAGTTTCAGAAATCAGTGACTTATAATAGAAGTGTCTTCTCAGCCATATTTATAGCACCACACCAGCATGACGCTGCCATAAAGTTCAGGTAGCACGGTAATTTAAATTTAGCTTGGAGAAGCAGCTAGGAGACAGCAATGTCCTTCTGGAGCGCGCTTTCCCCACTGTCCCCCTCCTTCCCCCAAGTTAGATGAATCTCTGCAGTAAACCTGCTACGTGTTCCTTTAAAGGATGAGATTTGGAAGCGGGATGGCAGAGATGGGAGATGATCTTTGTGTCCCTGCTTTGCTCTGAAAATCAGGTCTCCAGGCTGCTGTCCTGGGAAGAATCCATCAAGTTCTCGGGCTTTCAGTCGTTGTCCAGACAGCTCAAAATCGTCCTCACCAGCCTCTGTAGACTTCTCTTTTTTTCTGATTTGCTTCCCTCTCACAGGTGAGGGGCCATTGTGCACAGTGCGGTCCGTCCCGGGAAGAGAAAGGAGATTGCCATCCCAAAGAGCTTGCCCGCGGAGTGCTCAGTCCTTTGCTCTGCTGCTCCGATCCCACCCCAGAGCCTCCAGGTCTGAGAAATTCAGCGTTCCCAAAGCATGGCTGGCAGCAAGCCTTTGCCATCTGCTCTGGCCCCTCATTACGGATTCGCAACAAACGTATGTGGCAATTAGATCCGTAAAACCTATCATGTCTAGTGTGTGGTTGAGATCCAGGCGTACGCTCTTCTCGGCGCACGTCTGAGGTGGGTTTGCTCCTGAAGAAGACACCGAAGAAGAGGGATTTGCTGTTCTGCTCACCTACGCTCATGACTCAGAGGGAAGTTTTAGAGCTCTGACAGAGGGCTGGAGGAAAAGAGGAATAAATAAACAGAAAGACCCCTCTGCGTTTCACTGCAGGTTGGCTATCGGAGTGGAGCGGCATGCATCCACCCAAGAGGCTTTAGACTTCTCTTTCTTGGCCGTTGTCTCTCCTGTGAAGCAAATCACACGAGTGAGGATGCTTGGAGGTACCCCTTGGGCTGTACAAAAGCAGCCATTCAACGCCTAACTCCCTCAAGCCAAAAGAAGCACGAACCGAGCTGGATAAGCCGAGAGCCGTGTGGAGGCTCGCTCAGCCGAGCGCCCAGGCAGGCTGAGGTTTGCAGGACTCCGCGTCTCCTTAGTTAAAGAAATACCTCTGTGCCAGCGCCGCTGATTGCATGCGTGACTGATTACGATGATAACGGCTCTCCGGAGCGGTAATTGAATTGCTGCTCAGCCAGACTCTGAAAAGCAGCAGCTCAAAGGGAGACGGGCAGCAATAACAGTCACGACATCCTCCGCAGCCTCCATACGGCTGCTTCGTCTGCGGAGGGCACAAGGAGAACATCAGGCTCCTCCGCTGGAGCTCGGTGTCGCTCTGGATCCCCCACCGCCCACTGGCAATTTCCCACGGACTAGGCAAAATTTGCCTCCGAGGCCAGGCAGCTGCCCAGGGATTGCCCTGCGTGTCTCTTGGGGTTTCTCCAAGCTCCAGCCAACTCATAACCCTTTGGAAGGAGTTGTTCCTTGTCCCCTCTTCTTGCTCTACAAACTCCTCCAACCGCGGGTGCGTGGGCCTGCAGAGCTGCACCGTTCCCTGTCCTTCCTGGCCCCCTGCCAGCCCTACTCCGCCTCTCCCTCTGCAAAATGAAAAAGCTCCCCTTTTCAGCTCTAGCAATTCGCGTGGGAAGAGAGCAAGGCTGGAAGCCTGAGGGCCCGGCCCTTCCGCCCCGGTTTCTGTCGAGCGCTCCACGGTGCAGGCGGCCCTGCCACGGCCAGCCCCTTGCGTCTCAGCAGATCGCCCTCTCACTAGTATCGCCGGGGGCTCTGGTGCGGTGATAAATTGGGAGTGCGGCATCGGCACGTCGGGCACTTTCAAGTGCTTTGATTAAGGAGGTCCCTGATAGCGTTTATACCCCCCCCCCTTTTCCCATCGTTAACTTCTGCCGCGGAAAAGGGATGCGCTGCTCAGTTCCCGTGCGAAAGAAGCAGCGACGCTGCAACTCTGGGAGGGCTCCGTTAGCTAGTTTTTGTTTAAAAGTTGCAATAGTCAGATCCTTGGAAGAAGTTCCTGGGCTGAATCCAGAAGAGAGCCGCTCCGCTTTTGCTGGGGATTTCTGGAAGCCGAAACAACTGTTCCAGCCGGGCTGCCGAAGAGCTGGAAACCCCGAGCACGCGGGTGAACGCGCAGGCACATCGGCCGGCAGCCGCCAGGTAAGAGTTAGCTGGGCTTCCTGGCCGAAATACTGGTGTGCCTAGGCCAATATGACCCTTAAAAACGCATGTCGTAGAGCAAAGGAGCCCAAGTCGCTTTGGAGACGGTGCTTAGGAGCCCGAGAAAATGCAGCAGGCCACGGGGAAAGACAGAAGTCCGCGAGGGAGGCCCGCTTCGTTCCTCGAAAGAAAACCAAGAAGAGACAGCGCAAGCTATTAAATCAGTCGCCCGCGATCTCAGCCTCCTCCCCGTGCTTCAGCAGGCCACCCGAAACAAGGCAGGGTCGAATCCCGGCTCCCCCGGCGCCGCGAGCAGCTTCTGAAGGGTTTCCCAGGAAGCTCCCTTTCGCCGGGAAGGCGAGGAAGGAAGGGAAATCGAGAGGCAAGTTGGATTTTAATGTGATGAGGGTGGGAAGCTGAAGGGTGAAGAAGAAAGGAAAGCCCTAGAAAAAGGCCCCCCCGGGAGCTGGGAGCCAGCGAGGAGCCAGGATCTCGCTGTGACTGGCTGCAGGGGAGGAGCTGGGCATCCCATCCGGAGGGGCGGCGTGGAAGCGGCCCCCGTAGGGAAGCTCAATAACCGGCCAAGGCCGTTCTCGCTCCGACCCCCAGAAAATTCGGGCTCCCCCGAGCTTTTTCTTCTCGACGTTTTGTCTTTGGCAGCTCGATGGGCTGCAAAGAGAGGCGCCGGCCAGCCGGCGCAGCGGGCGACCTCGGCTCGCCTCTGGCCCACCGCAGATTTATCCACATGACAAATTAAGCACATTAGCAAACCGCGTGGCCCAGCGGGCTCCCAGGACGGGAAGAAATATCTATCTGTTCAAAGCCCAAGCCGGCTCCAGGAGGAATAAGGAAAGGGAAGAAATATTTGGAAGGTCCCAGAAGGCGTTTGGGGTCGGAGGATCGCGGCAGCAGGCTGGAGCCGGAGGGCAGTTTTGCACGACGCTGCGAGCTGGGTAGAAAGCGATGCTGCTGGAGAGCGAGGAGGGGTGAAGCACCGCCGTTTCCCGGAGGGAAAGCACAGAGCCGTCTCTTCGCAAAGATTAGGAACTGAACATGGAGATGGTTTTGTTTTCTCCCCGTAACACATTTCCTCCCAGCCCGCTGCGTGCTTGCCAGGAAAAAAGAAAGAAAGAAAGAAAAAAAAAAAAACCTGCCTTTTCTGAAATCGCACCGTACGTCACGTCACGGCGGCCGTCAGGAGGTGCAAGCGCTCGGCGGGAAGCGGCTCCCCGGGCGCCCCCGGGGCCGTAGAGAAGCCGGGATTGCCGGAGGCAAACAGCCCCCCAGGATTAAACCTGCAGCGCGCCGGGGTCCAGCCCGCTGGCAGGGGCCAAGCAATGCACACCAAAATGGGAGCAATTCCCTAAAAACCGCTCTCCCCCCCCCCCAAAAAAAAATCACCCAGCCCCCACCGCTCATCGCCTTCCCCATGCCCTGGTCCTCGGCTGCAGCCTTGGCCCCGGCCCCGTATTAAGCAGAGAAAAGGCTGCGCAGGGAAAAGCGAAGGCGCTGGACTCTAAGACAGATGGTGGGAACAGAGGAGATAAATCCTGCGACGCGGGGAGAAGAAGACAAATACCGAAAGAAATATGAAAAGAAGACAAATTTGGGCTACAGGGAGCAAGCGAGGCGGCGGGGCGGGGGGAAATTGTGCTACAACAGACAAGGTTTCCAGGAGACAAAGGTAAAATTGGGAAAAATGAGATCGAGACCAAAGGGGGATAAATCATGAGGGCAGCGCGTCTGAAAATTATTGGGAATGAAACCTTCCCGGTAAGTGAGACATCCACAGCGAGACAAATCTGCCGCCAGGAACAAGTACAGATGCCACGGCCAGGATACAAGCCAGAGCGGGGAAGACGGATTGGCCGGGTGATGCCGACCTCTCCGCTTGTCCAAAAGGGATTTAATTTAATTTTTTTTTTCTTTTGCCTTCCCGCCCCGGCGTGGTTTGGGCGTTGGGAAAGGCCGGGGAATCCGCAGGGGAAGGAGCAGCCCCGGACGGCGGGCGGCACCGCGGGAACACTTTGCAGCCTGGTGATTCCCGAAAGCTGCCGGCGGCTTTTACCCCTTTGCTCAGGCTCCTCCACAGCTCCCGACCCGCCAAGAGCCCTTTTTAGCAGCTCTCTGTTAATTTTCTCCAACGTTTGCTTAAAAAAAAAAAAATTGGTTCGAAACCCAGAAAGGGGGAGGGGGGGTAGGGGGAGACCCGGACGAAAGCAGCACGTCGGGCCGACGCAGCGGGCAGCGCAGCGGTCTCGAGCGAGGAGGGGAGGTCATCGATCCGGGGGAGAAACCCCCCGTCGCAAGCGCCAGGCAGCGGCGGAGCGACTCGCGGAGATTTCCCGGCTGCTCCGTTGTGCTTTGCTGTGATTTCTGGCCTGAGTAACTCCTCTTCGTCAAGGCCGGGAGACGAAGACAGAGGCAACCGCACCAGTTCCTGCGGGGCGGCCGCAGGAAGCGTCACCAGCAGAGTCCTTCGCCGGGCCCGCGCTCAGGGACAAATCTCCCCCCCCTCCCCGGTCCTCTTTCCATCTCGCTGACTCACGGAGAAAAATCCAAAAAAAAAAAAAAAGCGGAAAAATACAGCATTAACTCCAAAACGCCTAGGACGTTAAGTTAGGCGGCCCTAAAAGCAGCATCGCCTTCGGAGGTACCGTGGCGCCGAAGGAACGAACTCTAACGTGCTCGCTTTGTTCAATCTCCGGCTCCGTGGCCCACGGCCGCCTCCAGGTCTGCGAGCGCCCGCGCGCCTGGGAACGCGTATACCGCGCGGGCGACAAAGGGCCATGGGGAGGGCGAAGGGCCGGCCGGCGGGTCCCGGGTGAGCCAGCCCCGGCGAAGGTCTCCGGGGGAAGCTGCTGGTGCTCGGCCCTCGGGAACGAAGCCAAAAAAGACCCGCGGAGGCCGGACGGCACCGGCGTAGAGGTGGCACCGGCGGGCACGGGCTCTGCAGCAAAGCCCCTGCGGGGATCTGCTGCCCGTCGGGAAAAGTCCGGCGAGCGTCGTGGCCTCTGGACCTTGCTTCGCCGGGGTGAAAACCAGCAGAAGGTGACGCCGGACGAGGCCGCTGAACGGAAGCGGCCAACGGAGGATTTGGAAGTGGCGCGGGGAAGACGAAACGGAAATCGGTCCTCACTTCTGCAAACAAGCTGAGATTTAAGCGTCCCCCGTCCGCCAGCACGAGCAGCGGCGGGCAGGGGCCGCGGTATTGTGCGGGGCGCGACTGAAGCGTGGGGCTCGTTGCCGGAGGGTTTCGTGGAAGCCCTCGTTATCGACGGGCTGAAAGGGAAGGATTAGACGAATCGAAGGAAAAGGATGCTTTGCAGCGCTAACCCGGGGGGCGCGGATACAGTGGCGGCTCGAGGAGCGCCGAGCAGCGAAGGGCGAAAGGGGAAACACCACCGCGGGGCTGCTGCGCTTCTTGCAGCCCCCGCCAGTGGTCAGGACCGGGGCAGGACGTTTCGTCCGGGGTGGACGTTTTCTTAGAGCCGGCGCGTGTCTACCTGCTCGCAAAACGTGTTCGCCCCACCAGCTTGACATGTATCCGCTCGTCATCTGCTCTGCGACGCTTGTGGTCCCTAAGGCCAGAGTCGGGCAGCACGAAGGATCTCAGGGGCCTGAGGAGCCAAACCAAAACCTGATCGGTTTGAGTTAGCATTCAGATGAGCGAACACGAGCCGCATCGTCTGAAATTGCTGAGCACCGCTAGGAGCGTCGTTCTCACCTTTCGCCAAAGGACGCACGGTGCCTTTGAAGCCATTGGGTTAAAAAAGGCAGTTGGCCCCGAGCGCAGCCCGGCGGGGAAAACTGCGGTGCAAATGGGAAAGGGCGACAGGCTGCAATCGGAGCGTATCCGCTCGCGCTCGGCCGGGGGGTTTCTTATGTGTGGTTTTTCCCTCCGGGCAGAGAGGAAGGGCCCAGGGTGATTTAAAGTGCCAAGAAAAGAAGTGACGACTTTTCCGGACTTTCCCTGAAAGGTGGAAGTTGAGCTTGCGTTTCTGAGACGGACTTTGGCCAGCGGGATGCAGGGGAAGGCGGGGAAGGATGGCGGCGCCTGGGGCGATTTTGGCCCCGAGGGATCGTCGGGTCCAGATTCCCTTTGCACCCAGGAGGTTTTATTTCCGGCAGGTTTTTCCCTGGGCGGATGGCGGCGCGCCTGATGAAGCGTTAGCACGCAGCTCGCTTCCGACGGGGCCTCGGGAAAACAGGCTTGGACAGCGATGGCTGGAAGGGAAAGAGTCGTGAATAAATGTCTCGTTGTCACAGTGCCATTAACCTCCTCTCGGGCTAATCCTGTCCTTAATTGACTTTACTGTGATTATATTCCAGATAGGCTAACAGCCCGGCTCGGCCCGGGAAGGTGGGGTAGGAGGCGGCAAGGAGAGGTGCAAGCACCGTCAACCCTTCCCTCGGTGACGGGACATCGCGCGGCCGGGCGGCAATCGGTGCCGGAGCGCAGCCTGCTCCCCCTCCGAGCGCCTCTCCGCGAACCTTCGGCAATCCTCTCCGCGGAAAGGAAGAGTTCCCGCTCGTGCACAGCGATAAATCAGGGATAATAATACCTCTTTCCAAAATAATCCTCGGGCGGAAGCAAAATCCAGCGGAGGAGGCGGCGCGGAGTGGAACGCCGCCCGCGTTTCCCGCGTCTCCGCCGTTGCCGTAATATATTGTTACTGTTAGTGCGCAGCTATAAGGTCTTTCGTGTCTTTATTTTTGTTCTATATTTGTCCATCTATTTTCTTCCCGACTCTTTCTCAGGCCACAGTGGTACTTAGCAGACTAAGCCCTCTTTTGTATTTCCTGATTCATCCCTTGGTACCTTTCTTGGCTCCGATTTTTTTTTTCTTTCCTCCCAAAGACCTATTTGAATGTTTTGAACCAATTCTACTTTGGAGCTGATAGGGTTGATTCACAGCAGTGCAAGGGATGCAGGGAGGGTAACAAGATACCGGAGCAGAGCTGCAGCGCTTGATTTCAGGCCTGGCGGTGGAGCGAATGCGAATGCCGGGAGGAGCATCCGGCCACGGTCGCCCGGAAGAAGAAACCCTGGGAATCGTTTCACTGAAATTGGGATTACAAGTGAGAGGGAAAAAAATCTTGCTGACCATGGCAGACCCGCTGGCAGCTCGCTTTGGCCCAGGTCCTAGGGGCGCTTTCTTGCTCTTCCTCCAACCCGGTCGGTCAAGCAGTTTGGAGAGACCACGTGGAGCTTTGCCGTGAAAACCTGGCCCCCACAAAGCACCCCCACAAATCGCTCCCTTGCTTTTTCGCGGGGGGGGCAGCTCCATGCTCACCCCGCTGGTGCACAGCATGCCGGCACCTTGGGCCGGGGCCGGCTGGGCCGTGCAAGGCAACGGTTGCACAGTGCCCAGAGGAGGACGAGAACATTTTGTAGCCCACAGCAACGGAGCAACCCCCTCCTCGAAAGCACGAGGGATTTAGGAGCAGTCTCCGCAGACACTGTTGTTTTAAGGTCCCGCTCCAGAAGACCAGCTCAGGCAGCAGCTCCGGGCAGGGACACCTCGAGGACCATGCAGGACTCCAGAAGCCATCTTCAACTCCAGAAGAGCCCGAAGCTGATGGAGATGCCTAGATTTGGGTGGACGCACCCTCCCATGTGCGCTACGGCAAAGCAAGGTGCCTTCCCCCAACGGGCAGGCCAAGCCCTGCCTCCGAATGCGTCGGTGCAACCCAGGCGCATCGCCCCTGCTGAGCCTTTTTTTTTCTTTTTGCTGAGTGTGAGATGCTTGAAGAGGCTCCTCTCGGCACTGACTTGGCAGCCGGCGACAGAGGCAGAAGCGCTCGCACCCGGAGGCTCTTACCTCTTGTCTCCTCCACTCAGCCCCTTCTGCGAGAAGGAGCCCTGCTTTGAAACGAGAGCTAAGCGCTGGCGGCGGGAGAGCAGAGCAGGCGCTCTCTGAAATGCAAATGCCTCCCTGAGAGCCGCCTGCTTGGAAAGCACCCATCACGCTCGGGAAGAGGGCAGAGAGCCTGCTCTGGGGCCCTCTCCGCTGCCGCTCTTCCCTTTTCACTGCCGCCGCCGCCGGGTGGCAAACGGCACGCTCGGCATCAGCCGCATCGGGTGGCTCCGGCTCTAGAAATCCCTCTCCCTCCCTTTCTCATTTGCGACGTTCGTTCACGTATTTATTTGTTTCCTCCGTGCCCCTCCTGTTCGCCTCCCGGCTCTGCGTCCTTTCGTCCTGGTTCAGGTTCACCGCGAGGGAGCCCGAACCGGGCTGCGAGCTTGGAGGAGGCAGATAGCCCCGGCTCGCAGGGCCTGCTGCAATTTCCATTTAAAAGCTGATCCTGGCCTGGCCTGCTCTGCAGATTTACATCGTTGAAGGAGCGAGACCCCAGCTTGTGTTTTTACCAAAAAGGAGGAGGACGAGGCCACGGTTTGGGAAGAGAGAGGGAGAGCACGAGACGCAGAAGGCGCCGCTCTGCTGCCGGAAGGGCAACAAGTTTCTAGATTTCCCGGTGCAAAAAGCCTGCAAAGGGCACGAGAAAAATTTCCCCAGCATTTCTGAGTTTCTTTTTGCTTTTAAATCCCAGTTGCTGTTTTGGAGACCTGGCTGTCGCTTTGGCTGCTCGGACCTGGCAGCGCTGCCCTGGAGCATAGACATTTCCTGGGCTAAGGTCTGGATAAGACTGCAGGTTTGTGCCCCAGGTCAGCAAAACACCTGCAAAAGGCCCGGAGAGGGAGGAAACGCCTGTGTCTGCGTGCACGAGTCAGAGAAACTAAAAACGAGCGTGCACGTTCTTGCCCTAACCTGTACAGGGTTGCTCCCATCTATTCGCTCACAACTTTAAATGAGCAAACACCTGCAGGGTGTCTTCGATCCTATGCCAAAGCGTCGCCACGGGGAGCTGACGGGCGGTCGTGCAGAGGTGTCCGAGTCTGGCACCTGCCCGCGGCTGGCATGCCCCCGAGGCCTGGATTAGTGTCATCAGGCGAGCGAGCTGCACCCCAGTCTGGCCCGAATTGGTGCTCCGGGATCCGAGCCGCTTGTACGCCACACACCTGGGATTAAAACTTATAATAACAGCAAGGACAGCAAAAATGAAAATACTGCAGTGAGCAGAGATTTCGAGCTCCAGGGGCATAACAGAAATTTGGACTCTTTGTTAATACGCTTCTATCCGATAACCACCTTTTCCTCCTAATATTTTTCATCCGAAAATGCTGGTGCGCTGCACAAGCAACAGCAGATCAAGACGCACCCTGCTCCTTCTCCCCCTTTTACACGAGGGGAGACGGGAAGGATTTACAGCGCCCAATTTTGTAGAAGTGTTGCCCAAAGTGAACTGCCCAGCCGTGCATGCTCCAGGAAGGCTGTAGCTCTGCTGGAGCTAAGGCTAGGAGTTTATAGGGACCGATAAAAGCTTTTATTAGACCAACTGATCTAGCTGGAAGAAGCTCTGAGAAATCTCCGTGTCGTGGCTTTGGCTGTTTTCCCGCAGAGCCGGCCCCGCGTTGCCCGTGCACGCAAAGATTTCTCCCTCTGGAAAAATAATAAAAGGGTTCATCCCGCTGGTAGTTTATAGCAATCGTAGTAACCTGATAATAATTTCTAGCAATTAAGCACCACACTAATTCACTCATTCACCAAGAACTATCTTTTCGTTATTTATGGGGGCCATGCTGGAGTATATCTTACTCTCCCTGCTGGATAAAGCAAATTTACTAAGTAGCTTTTCTCCCCCCACCAATGTTTATTCATGTTAAGCTATTCTTAGTAATCACGTGTAAACAAGGAGTAATTGCTTAACTTCGGGATGGTAATTAGAAAGTACTAAGTCATTGTTTCCTCTTTGGGAGCGGATGGTTTGCTTAAGTGCACATCTGCTCTCCCCGCATTAATTCAACCCGCCACCCACTCATGCTCCGCGCAAGCCCCCGGGGCGGCATCCCGCTCTCTCCCAAGCCAAAATGAAGCCGGGAGATATTTTTCGGGTCCGGTGGGCTGGATTATCCTCAGGGAGAGAGCCGGGCGCATCGCTGGGGCGCGACCTCATTTCGCAGGTGGTGGGACAGCGAATGGGACAGTGGGGGCCGTGAGCGATGGATGGGAGCCAGGGAGGCAGGAGGACAACCCAAAAGACGGCTGAGAGAGTCTGACCATCTTCGACCTCTTCCTATCGCACCACGGCGGAGCAAAATCAACCCCCGTGCGGCGCCGGCTTTGCAGGAATTTGGGTTTGGAGGAGGAGCGGCGGACTCATGCACCTTCCCAAAATCCTTCTCCTCGCTCCTGCCGCAGCCGGCGCTCGGGGAAGGAGCCAGGGAAGGAGAAAGAGGCCGATTCGGGGCACCGCGATGAATCCCTCCGGGGACCGCAGGCGAAGCGCCTGCTCGCCAGAGATAAAGAGCAAGCTCCGCTCCGCCGAGGCGCAGGCGCTGGCCGCACGCGGAGCTAATCTCTCCGTGCGCCAGGTCCTGTCGCTGCCATGGAGGTGTCACAGAAAGGAAGGACGAGGCTGAGGACAGGGCAGCGACTGGCGTTCATTTTGTAGCGCGCGGTGAGCACCCGGGAAATGGGTGTAATGGTATAATACACCGTGCAGATAGTATAATACACTCTCCGCTAGTAAAAGCAGAATTAAATAGCCAGGCCAAATTAAAGCCCCCACTGAGTTTGCTTTCATCAGAGCAGCCCAATATATACAGAAATACTATATATAATGCTGCCTTAGCAGGGCATCAATCTCTGCGCTTCATTCAACGGCGGGACCTTAACGGGCTTCAGGAGGGGGACGGCGGCACGGCTGGCTCTGCCGGCAGCGAGACGCTCGCAGGCAACTTCATCTGCGGGTGGGAGCACCCTGACCGGGGAGCAGGGGCTCCCTGCCTTGCCCTTGCCGAGCGACCCGTGCTAAAAGCCGGCGAGCAGGAGCGATGCTCTCAGATGGCCATAATCTCTCCCAATTAGGGACTTCGGTGACTGTTGCCTCGCCGAAGAAATGGATACCATTTTTCTAAATGGCTGGGCCAATATAGGAATGTCACTTAGCAAATTTGGGATTTATTTCTCCCCTTCTAGCAAATTTGGGATTTATTTCTCCCCTTCCCGCCCCGGTACTCACAAGCCGTTGGGAGTAAGTGAAGCCGGCAGGTAGGGCCTAACCTGGAAAGATGCCCCCCGCATGTTTGGGGGGGGCAGGGGTATTAAATCTCACTATTTGGGAGCAGAAAGCTCTCCGGGCTCGATGGTTTTTAATGAACGAGTACGTCAGCCTGCAAAGGTGGAAATCAAGCATGTGGGGCAGCGCCCCATCCCAGCGCCCGCATAGGGGGCTCAGTGCAAACCCTTCCCGAGGGCGCGCTTACGGCGTCGGGGACGCGAGCACCGAGTCGATGACAAAAATCACAGCATGAAACCAAAGGGAAAGAGAAACGGAAGCCCTTTGGCAAAAGAAAACCACCGGTTGGGAAGAAGTGGGAAGTCAAGCGTCATCCTTACACCGAGCAAGGTCAGGCAAGGCCGTCGGGGGGCCGAAACGGCGCGCGAGAGAAGGCCAGCGGGGCAGAAGAAATGGATGCGGGGGGAAAGAAAACGGATACATTTTGGATAGGTAGATTTTTTTGTTTGAAATGCTTAAAATGAAACATTTGGAGTTTTCAGACTCAGATGACAGTTTTAGTCCAAACTGAGTCATGCTGATTTTTTAAGTTTGGAAAAAAAAAAAAAAAACCTTAGAAAAACCCCCTCCCCTCCAAAAGCAGACGGAAACATTTCATTTACCTCCGAATGCTTCTTGCCAGGGCTCCGTTTTGATGAGAGGAGCCCCGTTCACTTATTTATTTGCTTGACTTGAAGCAGTTCTTTCCTTTTGCAGCCTCTTAGCTCAGCCACCAGAAAATCAGAAGAAAAAAAAAACCCTAAATCAATGGTTTACCCAGCTCTCCTATCACAAAGCTCGAAAGCAACAGTGACTGATACGGGCCCTGTGGCCTGACTCCTCGCAGACTCTGTAAAGTCATGAAAGTCGTCCTAGAGACACGCGTGGCTCCTTGAAGATTTCACCTGGAAGGTTTTGGAGTTAATTCTGTACTTTTCCACTTTTTTTTTTTTGATTTTTCTCAGTGAGTCAGCAAGACGGGAAAAAAGCCTCTTTTGCACAGACCGAAATGTCTTGCGCGACCCAAAATGAAACACCATGCTAAGACTCGGCGAGGGCAGGTCAGCGCTGTTAAAGCACCTTTTAACCCTTTCCGTGTTACAGCTGGACGCTTTTCTATGGGAAAGCATCGCTTGAAATGAAAATTCAAAACATTGCTTTGGAAAATCACTGGGATGAAACATTTTGCCTCCCAGGTCTTTTTCCTTTCGGCCCAAACTTCTCACCTAATTTGCCTCGGGAATGGTTTCAGCTGGCTTTTTCTACAAAACTTATCTCCACGCGAAAATTCATCCAGCCCGAGAAACGGATTCGCTGGCTAATCCCGACCAGCCGGAGAGGGAGAGGAGGACTGAATAAATCGGAAAAAGGAGATTTTGCCTCCCCAAACTCCATCTCATGAGAAATTCGGCAGAAATAGAGCTGGGACCCCGACGGCCGGGGTCAGAGCAGCCCTGGGACTGCTCCAGGTTCGCAGCGGGAGCCGCTTCGCGCCGTGTCCGCCTCCTTGGCCCAGCTGCGCCCCGGGAGGGCTCCAGCCCCAGGGCACCCGGCAGCCTTTTCCCCTTGCAAAGAGCCTCCGAAGTGGGAGTTTTTGGTCTTCGGCTCAGCGAAAAGGCGGGAGAGGTATTTTGGGACCGGTCTTGTTCTCCTGCCTCCTTTCTTCTTCCTGCCTCCTGCTGCTGCTTCGCTTTTTTGATCTCTCTGCTTTCCCTCTGCTTCCTTCATGGCTCTCCTTTGGAGGCGAGACGTGATAGCCTTTCCTCCCGCGACGTGCCTGTCCCAGTGCCAAAATCCAGCCGGGTGGCCCGATCCGCCCGCGCTTCCCGGAGGGGCTCCGGGTCTCCGAGGGGAAGGAGCGCAGGGCTCCGGAGGTGGATAAATGCCTCCAGGAGACTTCCCTGGGTGCTGTCACATGCTGCATCCCGGGTCCGCAGGGGCGGCCGACCCGAACGACGGGCAAAAGGAGCTGGGCTGCCTATGAGAGCAACTGGGGAAACCGAGGCACAAAGCTGGGAGAGGTTTTACCCCACAGCAGAGCTGGAATAAGGCTCCTTGGCGCCTGTTTGCACTCTCTTGGCCCCTCACTACACACACACCCCCGACCCACTTGCGTTTTGGGCTTTCAAAGAGCCGTTCATGCCGCTCACGCTCCCTGGCTGCCGGCTGCTGCCGCCGGCCCCCGCCAGCACCGAGCTCCCGAGCTGTTTCCCTGTTCAGGGGGCTGGCGGCGAGCTCTTAATATCTCCATGCACATATGGTATCCCGACTCCGCCGAGCACATTTTTAGGGCACACGTCTCAGCCCACTGCTCACTCGACTCAAAATAGAAAGCTGAATTTGGGATGAAATGCACCCGAGTTGGCTGGGGAAACGGCATGCAATTAAAAAGGATGGGCTGCCAGGAATATTTTATCCTGTGCATATGCTGCTTGCGATCCTGTGCAGGCAAAAAATAATGGATTTTTTTTTTTTTTTGAGAGAGAGAGAGAAGAAAAAGTTGTTCATGATCTGAATTGCTAGGACCGTTTTGGAAAAGCCAGGCTGAAATGCTGCTTTCTGCCACTGGATGGAAGATGGGTGCAATGCACCTTTCCAGCTTCAGCTTCTCGCTGCAGCCCGGATGAAAAGCCCAAGCATATGCTCTGCTGGGAGACTTAGGCAGATGGGGAGAGAAGGGAAATCTGGGACAGCAGTGGGTGACATAAAGAGCCGTTATATCCATAGAGGTAAATGGATTGATCCATGCTAAGGCAGCGCTGTGGTTTTATGTTCTTATCTTGTTCAATGTTCAGCCCATCTCCTCTCCAAGACACATTTTCTCCCCAGCTGTTTTCACTCGCCCCCAAACCCCCTGTCATCTGCAACATGCTTGAGGGGACCGTCCCGGCCACCAGCAGCAATGAAATCCTTGGCTTTACATACATGAAAGGTAAGGGTCATTTATTTCCAAAGTCATCTTACTTAAAACTGAGCGTAGACCAGTGTCACTGCCTCATGGGTCACACTCAGCAACCCTCTAACCGGCGTCGCTGTACAAAGAATGGAAATTGCCATTGCGTGGAGGGAAGTCTGCAAAAAACCCAAGAGTTACAGTTGAGCGAAACATTGCATTCCTCCAAACTTGGCTGTTTTAATGCAGTGTAAAGGTTGCGGCAAAGCCCCTTCAACATGAAAGTAAAGACAACAGCAAAAGAGGATGTGGCCAAAGAGCAGCGGGAAGGCACCCGCCCTGGGTCGGGGTCTAGCTGTCACCACAGCTCTTGCAGAGATGTCACCGCAAAGCGAAGGTCCCCCAACCTGCCAGCCCCACGTCGCGGCAGCTCTTCCGGCTCCTGGGACCCTGCACGTGAGGGATCACGCGTCATTAAGGGTTTGTACAGCTCCGAGCACGCGGACGGGCGCAAAGGTGTTCCCAAAATAGGCGTATTAATCCATAACAGCCCCGCCAGGATGCCTGGTGCTGCTTGCTGGTCCCCAGCCTCAGCAAAGCCAGCGTTGTAACCAGAGCTAGGTTGTTCTTTCTTTAGGCTGCAAAGAAAAGAGCTAAGAAAGGGGAAAGAAACGCTCTGAAAAAGCCATTTGTCCCCTCGGCTTTATTCCGACTGCAGAGCCGGAGCAGCTTGTAGCTCCAGAGAACTTTTAATAGAAATCTTCGGAATGAAATGGGCTACAGCTGTTTGCCTTGATAAATATATTTTATGCTACATGCCTCAGCCGCCATCTGTTTGCTGATACGAGCATTTCTCCTCCGCGGCAGCTGAGGAGAAGTCATCAAAGGGACTAGCAGGCGCCGGGGCGCGTCGCAGGTACAGGGGGAGAGGTGAAGTGGCCCATGCAATGGAATTATTCTGCCGGCTTAATGTGGCAAAGCTTTTACAAGAACAACAGGGAAGGCGGCGGGTGGCCAGGGAGCAGGGGGGAGTCTGCATTTCCAAGGGGAGCCGGTTCTTCTTGCACTTCTGTTGTTATTATTAGCGGAAAAACACACCGTGTAATACCACGGGCCAGACTTTCAAAGGTATTTAGACGTTTAGAGATGCAGGGAGAAGCCCAGCAGGAGCTTCAGAAGTTGACAGGCGTCACGTCTATTGAAAAATACCCCGCTTAGCTTCGGGGCGTTGGGAATTCCCCCCAGAGGTGGCTCTATGCACCTAAATAAAACAGGTGACCTGAGTGGGGCCCTTCCTCAGTCTCTCTCCACCCTCACCCAGGAAAATTCCCATTTAGCAAAAGCACTCGAGGCGTCGCGAGTCACCGCCGCAACACGCTGCCTTTGTACAAAGGCGCTCTCCGCCTCGTGCCTCCTGCTGCTTTTCGATGGAGACGGCTAGCTATCTCTCTCCCTGTTTGCGAGGGGCAAACTGAGACCCAGCATGGAAATCGTTCCCGATTGATTTGCAAGTTCGCGGCAACAGAGAATCCACTACCGTCCCTGAGAGGCGGTTTTTGTGCTCACAGCTGAAAACCCCTGCCTTCCCCCTCTTTGCAAAGTAAAGACTTTGTTCGCCGGAGCGAATACCACCGATTTCCACTCACCGGTACTGATTGCGCATTAAAGCGTCCATGCAACCAGCAGGATGCAGGAACCTTTGCCCAAACGTCCTGGGTCTCTGCAGACACTTTCCCACTTGGAAATGTCGCTTCATCGGTCACTGGTTCGTGGAGGTTAAGGTCTGCCGCGTGCGAGCAACGCTATCGGAGAGTCAGGGTTTCTCTTCCCAATGTTGCCTGTTCCCGTGTTAACCCGCAGCCACGGTACTGCTGCATTTCGCCTAGGTGGGTAATAGCTGGTTGTCAGTGGCACTCAGATGCCGAGGTGACAGGTGCCCTAGCCATACCATGGATTATTATGATTATTGCTATCATAGCTATTATTATCCTATTATTTTATATTGCCTCGACACCTCAGTCAAGGTCAGGGCTAGGGGAGGTGTTGTAGAAACGGATAGAAAGGGGAGCTGCGCGTCCAGAAGAACTCGCAATTAGGTGGCTCGATGGACTGGCGGGCCGGCGGAGGTGCGGTGCCCGGCTGGGCAGGAGAAGGGGCTCCCCCGCAGAGTAATAGGTTGAGATTAATTAATGCACCAAATTCTCGCGGCTGTCAGAGGTGGACATTTCCCACAGACAGCCAGGGCTGGGGAGGACTGCAAGGAAACTGCCGCCCGGCTGAACGAGCGTTGTCTGCAAGCAGGGACAGCACGAATGGCTCGGGGATACTGAGAGAGCTTGGCCCAGCTCTTCACGCCGCTGCCGGCTCTCGCTCGGCTGCAGGGCAGTGGTTCGAGAGGCGGAGGTGGATACGCACACACACACACACGCACACGCACACACGCCATCTCCCTGCAGACACACGCACACGCCACCCGCCTTGGTCTGCATGCACGCTCGCAGAGCCCCTTCCACCCACCAGCCCGCGCTCGCAGCGTCCTCCCTCGATATCTGTGCACACCAGACGGCGGCAAATCCACCACGAAGCTGCCCCCTTGCCTTGTGCCTGCACCCCACAGCGGGATGTGGCCCTACACCACCAGAGAGCAACTGGGCTGCAGCTCACTGCACCCCAGGGGTGACACGTAAGGGCCATTCCAGGCTGTTTATTGCATTTATTACCATAAAGTGCTTTCCACTCAGAAAAGGATCCTCGTGGTGCAAAATTCTCCCTCCCTCCTGGGTGCTGGAGATTGCATTGCTCTTCCCTTTCCCCTTGGATTTTGAGGCAAAACCTCCAGAACCGGTATACGATTCCCTCCGTCGTTCGCAGCCAAACCCCCGGGGCTGCGGGGCAGCGGTCCGAGGGTGCACTCCCCGCCGGCAGGCAGCAGCCCGCTCGTGCCCACGCAGCGCACGGGCACCGGGGAGCGAGAGCGGCAGCTGGCCGGTGAGTTTAGCAGCTCCGCAGAGCCGTATTCATCATGCTTGCAGTTGTCAGCTGTCCCCTGTCACCTACTGCTTGCTGCACGGGTGCAAAGCGAACCGTCTTGCTGGGGTCAGGCTCAATTTTCTTGCCACTGATAACTGTCTTGTAAGCCTTGTCGGTCCATCTATCTGCGTGCCCGCCTGTGCCCTCTCTGCGCCGCGGCTCTGCCAATGCGACGCTGCGGCGGAGCCCTCGGCCAAGGCATATCCGCTGCTAGGTCCCCTCTTTTCGGGAGGGCACGGAGACAGGACCTTGGAGCGGCCCGGGACTGCCTGTCCTCAGTAGGGCTCTCCTCCAAGGCTGCAGGAAAAGTCCCCCTGGCATCAGTGGGAGCTGGATCAGGCCCGAGCCAGGGCCAGAGCAATCTGTGCCTGCTCCTCGCCACGACTCTGAAACGCTCCTTTTGTTCTGCATCTCTTTCTCTCTCTCCCCACTCCTCCTATTCTTCCACCCAGAGAGCTTCAAGCTCGGAGAACTTTAAAATTCAGGAGGATTCAATTCAATGCAGGGATTTTCTTTTTCTTTTTCTTTTTTTTTTATTATTTTCCTCCTCCTCCCTCATCTCTGGCATCTTTCATACAAAGCATCTCCAAGCACTTTACAGGAGGAGATAAAGGCTGAGCAGAGCCCTTTTACAGAGCGTAGCATCCCGGCGGTTCAGAAAAACTATACGAAGCAGAAGGAGAGGAAGGCAGCTATTTCAGAGCAGAGGCTCCCAGCAGCTCCCAAGGCGGGAGCAGGTTGCTGGATGGGAGCCGGGGCTGGAAAAGCCTGTGGGATACCATGGGAAATGAACTCTCTTCCCTTTAGCATCACTAAGCACCACGTCCCCTCTCCACCCAGCTTGTCCCAAGCTCCCATCCATCCATCCATTGGTGGGCTCCATCGCGTGGGCCACACCAAGAGCTTAGGCCAAAAGGGAGGATTTGATCATTCTGCACAAAACTTTGTGTTACGCAAACGTAGGGAATGGGCCATGCAATGTGCCCTGCCCTGTGGACCATCCAGCTTGTCAGGACCGTGGTAGCATGCTGCTACCTTGGGATTTTGCTGGACTCATGGTTCACATAGGAGCTTTTGCTGCAGGGAGGTTGTGGATTTAGGTGCTTTTATGTCAGCAAATGCTCCTTGCTGTGAATGATTCCTTTCAGTAAAGTGAAGCACTGAATCATTGGTCTGTGATCCTGTAAAATTAACATGCCCCGCTATAAATAACCACTCTCTAATGGACTGTCATTTGATGGCTTTCAGAAAGGCTCAGCTCATGTGAGCAAAAGTTTTAATGACTGTAATTGAAATTAGATGAAGCCCATCAATGTTGGGCTTTCTATGACCCATGCTAGGACAAAATCTATCATGCATCAGGGAAGAATTACGCCTCCCGGGACATACCAGGCATGAGGAAGCCAGTGTAACTCCATGAATATGCTCTGAAAGTTTAGCCGGGGGAGTTTGCAGTACAGACTACGCTCAGCATTTTCCCCTTCCCATTTATTTCACTGATTGCATCGGGAGGGGTCTGGGACGCCACGCGCACGTGTGTTTTTGTGGGCGGGTTGGCGTCCGTGCCGCAGGGCTGGGGGCATCCTCCGACGGAGGGTTGCGTTCATGAGGTTGGCTCGGGAAAGGCTCCCTCGCTCCGGGGCCAGGAGGCCAGAAAGAGAGGTTGAATTTACAAAGATGTGCGTTTCGGGGGGAGCCCTGAGAAGAGGCAGGGCGGCAGTGCTGGCGTTCGAAGCAGGCCTGCTCAAGGCGCGGATCTGACTCTTTTTGCACACGGCTTGGGATTTTGTTGTCTTCCTTTCTTTTTCCTTCCGTCGCCACCCGAGAGCTCGCCCAAGCAACCGCGCGCCTCCGGGCCGCCAGTGCTTTGCGGGGAAGCTTGCAGCACGTCCCCGAGCAGCCAGCCCCAGCCTCCGGGGAGCAGCCGCCAGCCCGCGGGGACAGGGGACAAGTCCCCCCTTGTATCACGTGTGCCCACCGCGTGTGCAAAACAGCCGCTCTCCCGAGACAGGCGGTGTCGTGTGGCAAATTAAGAGCTATTGCAGCACCCCAGAAGTGCTGATACACCTCGCCGCCGAGCCGCGGTGCGGGCTTGGAGAAGTGCAGGTAATTAGACGGTCCGGGAGGGAGGATTTCTGCATGCTTTGGTTTTGCTCCTGAGGGGCAGAGAGGAGAAGAAGACAGGAAAACAGGCTTTTTTGTTGTTTTTTTCCTAATAGGCCACAGCGATTTACAGACACGCAGAGACATACAGAGAAACACTTTGCTCTCATTACGCCAGGAAAGAGGCTGGAGGCACGGCAGGGGCACACGGGAAGGCGAAGCGGGGGTCCCTCTGAGCAGGGTTCGAGTGATCGCTGTAGTACTTTGCAGCAAAGAGACCTGCTCGGCATCAGCCAAACCTCCCGGCAAGGTGCCCGTTGTGTTTCTGGGGAAACTGAGGCACAGGGCGTTACGGATTATAGCAAAACAGCCTGAGGCAAAGCACAAAACCAAGGTGCCGCGATGCATCTAGCGCTCTCC
Organism: Struthio camelus; assembly: GCF_040807025.1. NCBI lineage: Eukaryota > Metazoa > Chordata > Aves > Struthioniformes > Struthionidae > Struthio > Struthio camelus. The sequence continues at coordinate 8,066,530 of NC_090963.1, forward strand.
CTGCACCGCAATGGCCGTTTCGTGCGGGCAAGCGTGGAGGCAAGCGGACACTCCTGGGGAAAGGGGTGAAACAAAGACGAAACGGCTCAGTGACCAGCTTCAACCCAGAAATTTCGTGTTCTTCTCAACAGTTGCCTCCAATTTAGTCATCGTTTACAAATCTTTCCAGCTTGTGGGAATAAAATGCAAGTTCTTGCTTATTTACTAAGAGAAGAGATCCATGGGTTTTTTTTTTCCTAAGAAACTTTTCCTGGCTAAAAATATACTTTTAATCACAAATATTTTTACTCTGGAAAAGTACACTTGGGTAGTTTTGACTGTTTTTCAACACGCTATTTGATTTTTTTCTCTTCGAAACATTTTCGCTCATTTTAGCATTTGATTTCTTGAAAGTCACAAGAAAATGTGAAACCTCAAAATAGAAATGGAGTGGGTAGGGGCTATCAAAATGATATGTTTGATTGCCCTGCAATGAAATATATTTTGAATTTCACAGTTGCAGAAGATTTTAAAAGGATTGGTTAACATACCCCATCAGAGACAATGTTTTTATTTTAAAATTGCCAGCAAACCTAAAATTTCATTTTCGTCTATCTCTATTTGTAAGTGAATAGTCACTGGGATATTTGATAGCTGTAATTTACTCTTCAAGCTGTGTAATTAGCCACCTCAATCAAATAGCATCATTTCTATCTTTGCTTGAAGAATAGCTATTCCACTGCAAAACAAACGCCTTTACTTAACTTCAGCAAATCTCAGGGATAGGCTGAAATCTCACTTGCTCTCTGCAGCCAGCTCTTTATTTCATTTGATGCTCATACTTGTGATGATTTTTTAAAGCTTTTTTGGAACAAAGATGGGCCTGAAAATTGACTCAGGGCTCTAGCTCTTGCTTCTAACTGCAACTCATCCACCTGTACAAGCAACCAGCTCATGGCGGGGAGGCAGAAATTGCCCATATTTTGGTGAATGTCCTTTCCTCTGTCCTGCAGTTTGGGGAATCCATCCCTTTTGCCTTTCTTTCTCATCCTGTGCCATTCACTCGCGTGGAAGAAGAAGGGGAAGCAGCTGTGTGGACAGGGGCAGAGCCAGCGGATAAGGGGTTACCCGTGGCAAGTTTTTCCTCTTGGCATTTGGAAGCACTGAAAGCGTTACAGGAAAATCATTTTAGTGCAATTACTTGTCTTTTGCAGCGGATGAAATGACCCTTATTTCCAACAAAAAACTAATTTCCCCAGAAGGTCAGAAAGCAGAAATCTCCAGTGGCCCATTTACTTTCCCTGCTCGGGCCTGGAGTTGTCATTCATGCCAAAGTGTAAAACCCTGCTCACAAGGATGTCTCTGCTCATCACATTTTAAATTTTAGGAGGTGGCTAGATCTAGGTATAGGCACTATAATCTAGGCACATTATTTACCAGTAACGCTCATCTGAATCAACTCTCAGGAGATTCACCCATGGCTAGTAACTGTTAGCTAGAGTTACAGCCTCCACACAGCCTCCTGCAGTAAAACAGAGAGACGGAAAAGAGGGAAATTGCCTTGTAAAAACTGCAAGGACTTCTGCTTTCTTCTTTTGCTGGAGCTCTTAAATTCAAGGCTGGCTTTAGAGCCTCCGAATCCTTGTCTTGTTATTGGCAGACGTGAGTGCCGCAACTTTCCTTTCTGTTCTTCTTAGCATAACAATCCCTTGTTAACATAATAAGATTAATCCTTGTGCTGCAATCAGGAAGCCACACGTTCTCCAAGCTCTAAATAATATCACTCTCTTTGCCACAGTTATAAGGCTTTTTTTTTCTTTGCATTGAAAAAAAAAAAATTGAAATCTTGTAATCTTGAGATAAATATACCAGTGTGGAAGCTTCCCATTCTCCTCCGATATGATTGCAGTGGCAGCAAAAGGACATGGGTCTAATTAAAGTGCCAATCAAGCAAAAATGGGACTCATTGTTTTTGTACAAACGTTCCATTTAACCCTCTGAGGCTCGCTCGTCTTCTAGGGATTTAATTCATCCACTGGTTCTTTCCTTGGCTGCAAAGTCCAGGCTAGGTTTCTGAAAGAGCTAGTGTGATGAAGCCCACGCAAAGGATGCTAAAAGCTACATAGCTGACAAAGAGGACAGGGTTTGTCCGTGTCCAGCAGTCTCATCAAATAGTTTTCTTTGCATTTTTCTACAGCCAGATCCTCTCCCTTCTAGACCACAAGAGGAGCTGCTGAGCTCCTTCCTTCCCTCTAGGGTCCTAGTTGATTTGGAAACTTCTATGGGGCCTGAAAAAGTCGAGGTCCGAATTTTGCAGCCCTCAGGGAAGTTTCACAGACCCTGACAACTGTCTGCATCATGGCGAGCGCTCAGAAGTCCAAATGCAGGGGAGGTAATATATGTGCAAACACCTCTGCGTGAATGCTTCTTAAGAAGTTCCCACCTGCGAGCTGAAGTGCAGAGCAAAGGGAGTTCTCATGACTTCAGCAGGGCCTTTATGGTGGTGTAAGTGAAACCTTTTTCTTCTCTGCTGACACTGGAAGTCCACATTTCAGCCGGCAGATGGTAACTTCTTAGGAAGCACTACCCCGGTCCTTGCGTTGACCATGTTCAGACACGCTAGTGAATGACAGCCTCCTCCAAAGCCTGTGTAGTTTTTACAGCGGGCTGAGCCAAACTGCCCAGATGCAAACACCCCAGAGCATCCATGGGAAAGGCAGGGTGAGGTGAAATCTGGTCCCTCATTCTCCTGTAATTCATTTCAGCCCAACAGACAGCTTATTCCCCCTAACATCTGGGCACCCCTGGACAGCAAAACAGGAGTTAGGAACAGGTTGACCTAAAGGCTTTCAGGTGCCCCCTACTTCTGTTCAGGCCAAAGAGTACTCACATGTTGGCAATCATCACTTGACCCTAGGAAATACCTTGCGTAGTTTTACCCCAGGGCTTGGAGGTGGTCTCTACTCTACTCTACTACACACTCTCAGCAGAGTGCCATAAACCCCCTGCTCCCGTAAACAGGTCGAAATGCATTTAGACCATCCATGCAAGAAGTTGCAGTGGTTCATCTCGGCTGTTTTAACCTTGCATTGCAGGGCCCATTGACATAAAAATAGCCAGCCTGCTGAATGCAAAACATGATATTAAAATAACTTAGCATGAAAAAAACCTGCATGAAAGGCTGCATCAAAGCTTTTAGAGGATGGTTTTGAGATTGAACTTGGTTAAACCAGGAGAGCTTAACAAGAAACCAGTTGGTGAGGTGACACAAGGGAGACTGAACCTCAGCAAAGTCTGCACCATGGTTAGGCTTTCAGAGGACACCTGGGTGCTGCGATGAACTATGTTGCACCCCAGGGAAATGCGGCCTGCTCTGGGGAGGACCCATCATGCACTGCACTGCGATGCCACGTGGCTATCAGCACAGGGCACGGTACCTGCATGGAACCACAGGAGGAATCGGGGAAGACGTGCTTGACAAGGACCACGACCCTTGCAAAAGCATTGCAGAGGTGTATTGACCGACCGCCCCGCTGATGCTTCCAGTCTCGGAGGAGTTGCAGCTGTGCATTGCCGAAGAGGCACCTACAGCGCTCCCACTCCTGTCTGCAGTCGGTGCCCAGCTTTGGCAGCACCTCTGCCTTCCGGGGATCCCTCAAGCCCAGCCCAGCCCTGCCCGGCCTCTAAGAAAAGGGGATGACAGCCCGGAGTAGGAAGCTGATCTGCTTTGCTACATCCCCATGAAACAAAATGTCATCAAAGCCTTTTTTTTTCCCCTCTGTCTTTAACCCTCAAAGCCAGAGTGTCTTTCTCCCCCTGTGGCTGTTTCCAAGGCCTGCCTATCTCTCCCCGTATTGTTCCCCGGACCTGCTCTACAAGAGCTTTATCAAGTGCCACAAGCAGAGATTTTTGGCAGCTGTCCATACAGCAGGGAGAGAAAGAACGAGGCAGGGAAAAAGAGCTCCGGCACTCCCCCTTATCTGCTTTCCTGGCCTCTGTCCGGGTTGTTTTCAGAGGCAGTCCACGGGGAGACACGGAAAAGAACTGGCCCTTTTTGGATGGGGTTGCTCTGAAAGCCGAGAGGCAGGGTGCGCGCAGGGCCGGAGCGCTGCAAATTCCCCTCGTGCACGGGGAACGGAGGCGGCCTCGGCGCCGGCTCGGCTGGGAGAGGCGAGAGCACGGGAAAAGCCTGCCCCAGCGCCTCTGCCCGGCGACCTAAGGCAAAGCCTAAGGCCTGTGGTAGAGCGGGGAAAACTTCTGAGGCCCAGTTCAGCGTTTTAACAGCAGGACTGCATGCTGGTAGCGGCTTTCGCTTGTCATACATATTTAAATGGCAAGGAAAAGATTTCATATGCTGCACCAGGGAAATGCTTGATTATGTTCCCCTCTCTTCCAGGTGCTTGGCTTAGCTTTGTGATACGCAGGGATGAAATCTATCTGAGTTGCTGTTGTCCTGCTGTTTAAAACTCCATTTTCTGTCAAAATTGCTTCATTTTTATCAAGTTGCTTACATGTTTTAGATTATTCTTTTTTTTCCCCCCATTTCACTGCAGCGTTGCAGAAGATTTTGTTTCTTGAACTCCTCAGCAAATAGCCTGGAAGTAAGAGAGTCAGAGGCATGGGCGAAGTATTTGCTTTCATTGTTGTGATGTTTCATATCTATTGCACTTGTCAATGTGGAATACCAAAAAAAAAAAAAAAAGAAAGGAAGAAAGAAAAAAGAAAGATGCCTGGTTTATCCCCTTTGACTTTCAGAAGCAAGGGAGAGGCTTATCATCTGCTCTTCCCAGCTTCTAGCCTTGCTCGGGGATGGAGGCAGACACCAATCCCAAGTTACAGTGCGAGGAGGGAAGATGCGCTTAGGACCCCACCAAAGTCAGGGAGAAAACTCTGCCCTGAATCTGCCTGGTGCTTTTTGCTTGTAATACCCAGGTTTCTGGACCTCACATGACCTCGGGGTGGGCGAGGCATTAAGCTGATTTCGCAGTGATTTGGGCTCTTCTCAGCCGGTGGAAGTCCCTTGGCCTCCAGCTTCCCGCTTGGAGCAGCAGTGCAGCCAGGCAACGTCTGCCGCGCTTGTAGCTTCGTGCAGCCTGTGCTCGGACTCTTGGTTGCTCTGTCTGACCGAGACGGGGGTAGCAAGGCAAGAAATTGTGAAAATATAGCGTGTCATGAGACTCGCGGCACCCTGCGGTGCCACAGCCAGGACTGAAAGGGTGACAGGAAAGGGCTCCAGGCGGGCTTTCGAGCTACAAAACACAAATGTTAAGCACCGGCTTCACATTTCTCCCTGAAGGTGAGGTTTCACCCGTCTGCGTTATTTCCTTAGCTTTTTAATTGGAACATTTCATTTTCTTACACAAAGCACGGCAGATCTAAATAAGATATCCAGGAAGAGCGTTTAAATGATCAGACTGCACTCGATTTTGTCTCCTGTGATAACGAGGTCCTGCACGCAAGGAAAGACGGTCTGCAAGATTGTTTAAAGCGGCTTTTAAACGCTCAGACTGGTCACGGCTTCGGGCTGCATGGTGCGAGGTTTCACATTTTCGACTTGGAGTCAGCTGGTATTTTGTTCTCAGCAAGTGAAAAGAAGCTGCAGCAGCCATCTATCTATCTATCTATCTATTTATCTATCTCCATCCATCCATCCATCCGTCCATATATCTTTCTAACCATCCAACTATCCATCTATCTACCCATCCATCCATCCATCCATCTATCTATCAATGGTTGAAGACAGCAGAAACAGTCGCTTCCAGCTTTGGTGCAAGGTCGGGATTCCTTTGACCTCTGAATAATAACGATATAGCTACAAGTATTATTACAGTTCCTTGAGTTTTAAATGAAAAAAAGCCGATTTTTCTCTGGGCAAGAACTGGAAGTTGGGTGACTTGTGTCCCCCTGTGTTTTTATCTAATCTGTGCTGGTCCTTCTATGCTAAAAATACCTAGTAAGTCACTACCGATAAGACCACAACCGACACGGAGCAAGTTCAGAGGTGCGGCCAGAGGCAATCAGCTGTCTTTCAGCTCTGACGATCCGAAGTGATGTTACAAGCCCGGTTTTTACATGCATAGCACAACCGCCTACTCCTCTAAATCAAGTTTGACTACCAATGTACAACAGCAGTGGTAATCAGTTAATAAAACTTTGCACTTACATGCTACTTTCATGCAAGGATTTAAAGCCCTTTGCAAAGGTCACTACTGCAATGATGGGAATTTTCCGGTTGAAAAGTTTTCCCTGCGAAGGAAAAAAAGAAAAACGCTCGCTTTTCCCGCGAGTTGAACAATTCCACTGTTTGTAGCGCGGACGAGGAGTAATACTCTTGGTCCAAAAAGCCCGACGAAACGGCCACAAAAACGTGAACAGAGCTGTGAAGCCACGCGGAAATTTCTCACTCCTCGCTTAAGAGCCCCGACGTGCCGTTAGCGCCCCTACTCTGCAAGCAAACAGCCTTTTTGCAGATTAAACTAAAACACAGCCGGGAAAGTGGCAGAATTATTTAGAAATCTAATTCCCACCGAAATCACAGAATCACAGAAGGGTTGAGGTTGGAAGGGACCTCTGGAGATCATCTAGGCCAACCTCCCCGCTCCAGCAGGGTCCTCTAGAGCATATTGCCCAGGATGGCATCCAGACGGATCCAGGATCACATCCAGGATCACATCAGCCATCGAGCGTTTTAGCCTGCAATTTGACGCGCATTTAAATCAGCACGGCTGCCGCCAAAGGAAAAAAAAAACCAAACACCAAGAAACCACGCCACCTGTAAGCAGTCCCCATCCCTACGGGCCACCTCGGACGTGAATCTCACGGGCGTAAATCCGGGCGGCTCTGCGATGAACTGGACCGGGAGGACCAACGGGTGGAAGAACGCCCGATTTGGCCCGCAGGTTGCTTTTCAGCTCAGAGGAACGAAATGGAAGAGCCCCCAAGCGCCAAGGTGTCCCCTAGGGATGTCCCCTACTTTTCGTGTCTTTCTCTCCCGAATTGGATGACGGGGGTGGGAAAACGGGCCGGCGCAAATATCAACTAAGCTTTGTTTCCTCAGGGGTTCAGGCTAAAAAAGGAAAAGCTCCATTTCCAGGGTGGCTCCCTCTGCCCCCTCCCCGCCGGCAGCGGGCACAGCGTGATGGCGTAGGGCTAAAACGCCTGCGTTTTAGTCAAGAAATCTCCCTTCCCGGTGGCTCCCGAGGCCGTTTTAACCTGCCCCAAATGAACCCAGATTAAAAAAAAACAAAAAAAAAACAAAAAAACCTTTTTTTAAAGCCTTCCCAAAAACTTAAAAAGCCAAAAAAAAAAATTTTGTTAAGGGAAAAATTATTTAAAGTCAAAAAATATTTTACAAGTCCAACAAAAGCCCCCCCCCCCAAAATGAAGAAAGCCAAAAAATAAATGACCCTCCCTAAGTGACCCCCCGTTAAAGAAGTACCTCCCCCCCCCGGGCCTGGCAGCGCCCCCACGCGCGGGGGAGCCGCGTGGGCGCCCCCACCCCTCCCCCCGCCCCCTCGCGGGGCGGGAAACGCCCCTCCCCCCCCGGGGGGCTGCTCGCCTCATGAAGAAAGTGCGTGTGTGGGGGGGGGGGGAAACACTTAATTTCGGGTTTTGGGGTTTTTTTTTTTTTTTTTTTTAGTTTTTCTTCTGCCGCCTTCGCACTCCGCGAGCCGCCCGGAGGCTGGTGAGTTGAAATAAATTGTATTTATATATTTTAAAGGCGGCGGGGGGTGGGGGGGGGGGAAGAGGAGGAGGGACGTCGCCGTCGGGGCGTTTGCCGGCGTGAGGCGGCGGGTGTGAGGGTGCCGCTGCCCCTCCCCCCACCCTAACGGTCGCTGCGCGCGCGCGCCACCTCCCCTCCCGCCGCCGGTGCGCGACCGTTACTCCCCCCCCCCCCCCCCCAAACCACCTTCCATAATCACTTTCCGCCCTCCCTCCGCCCGCCTCAAAAAGCCGGGCTGCGCCGGCGAGGCTCGCTCCGCCAGTCAAGGCAGCGCCTGCCGTGGGAGGAGCTCGGGGGGGCGGCGGCGGTGATGGAGCCGGGCGAGCGGAGCCGGCGGGCGGCCGCGGCGTGAGCTCCCCGCGGCGGCGGCCGTGGCAGCGGGGCAAGCGGGGCGCCGCCGCTGCTGCTGCTGCTTCCCCCCCGCCTCACTCCGGCCCGCGCCCACCCTGAGGAATGAGAGCTTTCCAGGCAGACCTCCTCCTCCTCCTCCTCGGCTGCTTCCTCCTCAGCCACGGTAGGACCGGCGCCGCACTTAGTTTCCAAGTGGGGCTCGGGGTGGGGGGGGGGGGTGGCGGAGTTGGTGCGGGTGCCCCGGCTGTGGCGAGGCTGCTTGCCTTAAAAAAAAAAAAAAAAAGAAATCTTTAGTATGCAAATGAGTTCTTTCCGCTCCAGCTCCGTTAATTAGACCGTGTTTGTGTGTAAACACGGCTCTGCTCAGCACCTTTCTTCCCCCCCCCCCCCCCCCGCCAACCTCGACTCCTTTAGTCAGATCGCCGCTACTAAGGAGGCGACGGTAGTTAATGTTTGTTGGTTTGGTTTTTGGGGGGGGGGGGCGAGGGGCAGGGGATGATAGAAGCCTCTCCGGCTCGGGCTGGCGGCAGAGGCTGGCTGCAGCCCGCCGAGAGAGCCCGCTGCCTGCGCGCAGCCGGCGGGGGCAGAGCCCGGCCGGGCAGCGCTTTGCTCCCGGCGCAGGAGGAGCCAGCCGAGGGTAAAGGATTGGGGGGGGGGGGGGGTTACAGCCCCATCCCGGCTCCCCGGCAGCCAGGCAAGGGGATGGGGAACCGGGAGGAATTCACCCCGCAACTTTGCTGCCTGCGTGCCTGCCCCCCGGAAAACAGGAGGGTTTTCTATTTGTTTGTTTTTCCTTCCTTTTTTTTTTTTTTTTTTTTGGAAGGAGGGGCGGTTTGGGGTGGCTTGGTTTGATATGCTCCTGCATGCCGGTTCCCGGGAGTGTCTGTCACCTGTGGAGGATGCGGAGTTACAGCCAGACTCGAGCTTCTGGTATCTGCAATGCCAGTGTCAAATACCATCTGTGTCACACCGTGATGGTCCCAAAGCCAAGGTTGCTTTTATGAGGGTAGGGTTTGCAGTTGCTTAAAAAAAAAAAAAAACCAAAAAACCACAACCCACGCAGCTCATCCATCTGTTGATTAAATGAAGGATAAAAACTTTTGGAGAGAGTGGTGCTTCTCAGTGGGCAGCTGTTTTTTTGCTCAGCCAGGCGTTATTGCTAAGCATCCCCCCCACCCCCATGCCCTATCTTCCCTCTCTTCTCCGAGCAGAGATGCCTTGTTTAGAGCTGGCTGCTTACTTCTGGCTGTCCTTAACGCTTTTTTTCCTGAGCGGTGGACTCAGATGTGGTGTTGGGTTCCTACTCTGCCCTCCCTTCCCCATTTCTCTTTCCCTCTCTCTGCTTGTACTAATATTCCTTCAGGGAGAAAGCTGTGTTTGCACTCGTCTTTGCTTCTGCACAAAAGAAACCCACTGTGTCTTCCATGTAGATTTCTGCCTGAACAAATCTGAACTCTCCCTGGTACAGCAGGGCAGCAGCAGGTCCAGGGGTATAAGCAATTTGGAAGCTTATCCTGGCCTTTAGTGTCTCTGCTCCCCTGAATTTCTCAACTCCCTGCAGGTCAAATGACAATTTGCCAGTGAAGCTCAAGAAGTTTGTCTCAGATCCAGTGGGGATTTTTTTGTAATTTTTGCCTCCTCCCTTTTGTGGCCCTTATTTTTAATAAGGGCTAATGCACTTTTTAATAGGCTGTTTGTGTTTGAAAGCTGCCTTGGCTCCTTGGTTCTGCTGTGTGTAGCCTGAGCTGAGTTGGTTTGTCTCCCCTGTATGTATCGTGAGGAGTGTGCATCTGGTACCTTGCTTATTCATGCCGGGTTATGTGGTGGAGAGATAGTGTCTTGCAGAGCATTTTAGACTGCTTCCTCCAGTAGGAGAACTGAATGCATTTCTATGGAGTTGCTGCTTGCAGTATGTGACAAAGGGGCTGTCAGTTGCTGTGTAGTTTTTCCCTTTGGGGTGAAATCATGCAAAGGATTCCTAATAGGATTTCATGCAAAGGGTTCCTTAAACCTCGTGGTGATTTGGGGAAGGAATGGCCTGGGTGTAGGAACTGAAACTTATCTTCCGGGATGTGTTGCATTTGTGCCCTTGGAGCAGCTGCTGTGGTTGTTCAGACATGCCCAGATGCTGTGGCATTTGCTCTCCTTGGGCACAGGTGCTCCTAACAACCCGTGTGCTGTGCGGGTGGGTTGTTACTTGTGCATCCAGAGGGCAGTCATGCCTCATTCTGATAGAAGCCAGTGGGCCAAAACTCACTAGCAGGAGTAGTGCCATTAAAATCACTTGGCCCTGCCTGCCAGGAGTTTCGGTGGCTCTGTTTTGCGGGCGAGGAGCAGGGCTGCATTTGCTTTCCTGCAGCAGAAAACTGGTTTGAAGGGACTAGTTTGTCATAATAAGGCAGGCATGACTTATCCTTTCTATGCGCTTGGCTCAGGGGAATTTCACCTCTGCAGAAAACCTTGCTTGGGAATCCAGGGTCTGGACCCTAGGTTAAAAACTCCCTTACGGATAAAGCCTCACAGAAAGGGCATTCTTCCTCACCAGATCTTTCAGCTTATGCCCTTGGGTTTGTACTTCGTGGGCCCTGTGCCTCCTTGTGGCATGCTGGGTTCCTGCCGTTTCTGCGAACGGTACAGACTGAAACTTGGGCTCCTAGCTGAGCTTACAGGAGGGAAGTGCTCGTTGCTCCCTATCAGATGTTGTGCTGCACCTGGGTACCGAGCCCCTTGTGGGATGGGGGAACTCGGGGATTTGATCTCCCTTTTCCTGACCCTTGTAGGATTTGATCTGTGAGATGTAAAATTTTCAGGAGGGGAGCCTCACTAACACATTTCTGCTTTCCTCGCAGATCCTTCCAAAGCCCCAAAGCTGAATAATTTTCAAATGTGTTCTTCAAAGCCAGATCAGAGTACAGCATGTGAATGTCCACCAACTAGTCACCAGTCACATTTCTATCCCACCTGTTCCCTGGCCTGTCCTTATAAAGACATATTGCAAAATTGTCTAGAAGGAGGATCTCTTCTGCAGCTTATTTCTGTGCTTGGGAGGGATTGCATTTTGCCTCTCTGGAGGTAATCCAGGAAGAACAAATTGTTTTCCCCTGACTTTCTGCTTTTTTACTCCCTTGCAAATGGTCCAAAACAGCCCATAGTTTTCTGTTTCTGAAGGTTGATAGGTCAGTGTTTTCTGTATAGGGCAGTTTTTTGTCTGGTATTCCTTGCTCTTCTACTTGTGCCCCTCCCCCCCCCCCCCACCCCTGCGATCCTGAAACCTGTCAAGACCACCACTGTTTCTGGTGGAAGACAGTAAAGTCACAGCATGGTTTACCTCCTGCTGAGACTAGATGTGTGCTATCCCTTGGTGGGAAGAAATTGATGCTGCCATGAAACTAGCTGCTTCTGTTCCTGTCTTGTGAATAGCTTCCCCCTCCCTTCTCTGTCCTCCAAACTGGGTGAGGCTGGAAGCAGCTGGGGGAAAATGCCCACAGTCTGAGACCCGGAGTGGTGGGAAGGAGTACCAGTGATGGTGTACCTGCAACCACATCCTCCTTGTACTGCCCTGCACTGTAATAATCTAGGTGAACTTGGCAAGATCAGAAATTTCCCTTGAATGGGAAGAGCTCTGTCTAGGAATCTCTCCCCATTGTTCTAAGGGAAAGCAAACATGCATTTGACTACTAAGTTCTTGAGTGTTGTGGAGTGTATATGTGTGGGTTTTTTCTTTTTCCTTCACAGTTCACTGGGTTCCTCCCTGGAACTAAATTCTTTACAGTTAAACCAGGATCTTTTGTTAGAGTCCATTATTAGCAGTAGTGGCTTGTCATCAGACCCCAGGTGAGAAGGGTGAAATTGCACTGATGAGAGGAAACCAGGCCAGTTCCACCCACCACCTCCTAGGGCTGGAAGAGTCTGCTGAGGATTTTAGCATCACAGAAAAGGTTAGTGGGTGGTGATGAACAAAATGCAACCCTTCAGAGTGATGCAAGGTGTATATAAAAGGGCTAGCGACTTTTGTCTGCAAACCACTGGGTGCAAGGAGGATTTGCTGATTGCCGCATTCAGCGAGAGTGATCCAGAGTAGTGCCTGCTAATGTGAAGCTCAGAAATCTGCAGTTGTGATTCCTCTTTAAAGTTAATTCCTCCTGTCCTGTGGAGAGCTGGGTAGCCTCACAAGAAGAGAGTGTTAGCATGTTTCCAAAACTCAGCAGATGAATCCCCGCTCTCTCAGGTACTGTTTGGAAAGTGCAAGGAATGCACAGGGTGCTGAAAAGCAAGCAAGCGCTGATGGGCTTTAAGAGCTAAACCAAGGAACAGGGTGTTGTGTGTGTGGTGGTTTTTTTGCTTTGTTTTTGTTTTTTGTAGTAGCTAGCAGCACAGGAAGTAACAATTAAAACTGATTGAGGAAGACAGTAATGGGCAAGAGTGATTTGTACAGACCTGGGAGGTGTTGCTGATGGAAGTGTGCAGCTTCGTCAGTGCCGCAGGAGTTCACAGGTAGCGCGCATGAGAGGCGGACTGAAATAAGCCTCAAATTAGAGCTGGTGTTATCCAGCTTGTGCTGTCCTGAGGGAACCACACAGGACTGCCTCTTCTGACATGTTGTTCAGTCTGGTTTGATGCAATTTAGATTTCTACATGCTTTCCTGTTTTTTCTGTCTGTACCTCCTCTGGTCCCTAGCAAATCTCACTGCAGACTTTTCTCAAGCTGGCTTTTTTGCAGTGTTTGGGTTCTTTGAAAAGAGCAAGAGTGGTGCTGTGGTTGCATTCAGATTTCCTTGCTTTGCCAGGGTGGAGAAAACTGAGGAAGAGCACCTGCCCTGATGCTAATGCTGCATCTGTAACCAGCCTCCCTGGCCCAAGGTTATGTGGAGGTCTTTGGGCAGTTTGTGTGCAGTATGCCTTGCACAGCATAACTCGGGCAGATGTCGATTTACTTTTGTGCTTTCCTGTTGTTTTGAAGGGACACCAGTCAGAGTAGAAATGTACATAGAAGTTCCTGACAGGTTACCAGCACTGTGTGTCACTAGCTGCCAGCCTCTCTGTAGTTGGACTGCATATGTTAGAATAAAAAAAGCTCAATGTTCTTCTTTCTTTTGTAGCCATAAATAAAGGGGAGAGGCTGATGTGCCCCTCAGGTTGTGAATTGGCTGAGGATCAAGGTCTTTGAATAAACTACTTTCTCTTCCTACAAGCAGACTGTGATGGAGAGTGTGGTTCACTTCAAACCTCTGATTTAATGATTGGTTTTGTGAATTTGTGCTGTGCTCCTAGCATTCAGCTTCTCAGCGTGCTACTGTTGAAATGTTGGAGTTCCAGTGCTGGATGGGGGGACTTCATGAAAATTCTTCTAGACAATACTGGCTTTGTATCACTTCCAGGGTGTTTCCAGTAGGGTTTAGCAAGTTTTTCTAAAGACCACCAGCAAATTTGTGACAACTGATGCAAAAATTGTTGAAGGCCCTAAGTCAGCTTCTGTGTCAGGAGCAACATAAGCCCCTCCTTGGGCTTTGGGAGCCTCTGGCCACAGAGAGCTAGTGACTGTGTACAAGCTTATCTTATAAATCAGTAGGTAGTGAAACAAATTGGTTGTAAATCAGTCTCTTATTTGTTTTCTGAGACTTAAGGCAGCTGGTGTAACTGGAAGTCTTTAAGGTAATCTGTTCTGTGTTTGGGGCTTGTCGTAGTGTCGTAGTCCCAGCTTTTGCAGGGGGGTATGAATCCATGGACTAGAGTATTAATTCCAAGCAAGCCAGGAAACGGACAGGGCTTCTTCTTTCCTCTTGGTTGCCTTTCCTCGGTGATAATAGCAGCCTCCCAAGCAGAGCAGAAGGAGCTGTCTGCAGAGCGTATAGGTCACTTGGCTTTTACATGGCTCTTCCTTTTACTGAGTTGTATTAAACAGCTTAAAATATGAATGTGATTTTTAGTATACCTTTTAGCAGTGGGCTTGGGGCTTCCTTCCTCTCTAAATGTCACATGCTGTAAGGAGGAGGTGGAACGTTTGCATCTTAAATTCAGATGCTAACTTCAGGATAAGATTTTTGTCTCAATGTGTTCGTTCAACGCCCCCGCTTGCGAAGAAAGCTATAGCAAGCTTTTGGTCCGTAGCGTTTTGGACTTTTGCTGTGGAACAGAATATAATTGTTTTTTGAGGGCTCAGCGTTAACTGCTGTTCCTTAACCATTAATGCAAGTACTTCAGACTTTCAACTAGGATAATAAACACTTCTGTTTGTTTTCAATTACTTTGTTTGGTGGAGTCACCGCTCAGGCTTGCGTGTGTGGTTGGATGGTGGATAGGAACCTCTAGGTGCTGGTGAACTCAAGTCCTTAGGTCTAGTGTAGCCATTCCCAATATAGCATGTGGCAAACCCATGTCATATATGCCTTGACTGAGATTAATAGAGCTGTGCCCACGGTCTGATTGGATGCTACAGCACCTAAAGAAATCTTAGGTTTTCAGCCTTTTTGGTGAACATCCCTATCTTTGTATGGGAGAGGAAATATTAAAAAAATCCTTCAGTAACTGTTTTTGGCAAGACCGCTGCCTAGCAGTACACGTGCTGCAGGCTAGAGGAGCCTTGATAATTATAGATGAAATATCCACTGATAGTGGAAGGAATGAACTTTCTCAGACCTTCTCTTGGGTGAAGGATCAAAATTCTGTGCTGGGGTCCAATGTTGCTTTTCCTCTCTGAGCAGGGAGTGAGTGAGAGTCAAGGAGAAGCCTGTGGAGTTCAGAGTCCCACCTTGCATTCTGGGTGGATATTCACTCATTAGCTTCATACTGCCTCACTCATTAAAAGATCGAAAATGAGGGGCCTGGATCCTTCTCAGACTTTTTTCCTTCCCCCCTTCCTCCAGTAGCATAAATGAGTATTCAAGCTGTACGCTGCCAGTCAGTAAATGTCAATATTGAATAAGTGTTTCCTTTATATCAGTGCAATTTAGCATAAGCTGCTTGGAAACAAATGTCTTCCATAAGCATGAGGTGTTTCAGTAAGTACACAGTCAACATTACTATGAGGATTAAATAAATGTCAGTCCCACTTGTATGCTCAATAACAAGTTAAGACAGCTGAACTTGCATAATGGCCAGTGTGGTAGTGACAACAGGAGGAATTACATGAGTCTCCATGGAGAAAGTGGGCTGGAGGTATCTGGCTCGCAAGGGGATATGGTATCTTGGGGTGCAGAGCCAGCTTCCAACTGGGGTAGCTGGCCATGTGGAGTACAAAGGGATGCATGAAATATCTTCTCTCCAGGCTAACAGATTGGTCTTGGCGTATAGCTGAGAGAGCAGACCTTGTGTGCAGCTCCCCTTCAGGACTCGAGCCTTTCTGTAGGACTGGCTCATGACCTAAAGCTGAAAACGTGATTCATCCAGCGTCAGCTTGAGGAGGTGGAGTTGTTGGCTCAGGATGAGCATCCTTCTGCAGATATGCCTGGGTCACCAGCACTCACATGGGATCTGCTTCTGCCTTTTCCAGTGCAACCTGGGAGTTGCTTTGTTGAAATTGGTAGTCATATGAAAGTGAGGCGAAGGAGTGAGGCTTGGCCTTTGCCTGACTGGTGGTGAAGAATGTATTGCAATTTGAGAAGCAAGCCCCAAGCTGGCCTCCAGCTCAAGATTTCCCGAAGCTGCTGAGGTGCAGGCCATCACAGAGTGAGGTTAGTCCATGCTGGCAAGGCTTATGCACTTGAAGATAGATGAAGTTGTAACCTTTTGCTGATGTACTTTAAGCTGCATGAGTGAAGTTTTCTTTGCCAAGCAGGCATAGTTGTTGTACAAGGGGGCCTGGCCTCTTAAAAGGGTTCCAAACCCAGCGAGCAAATTGAGATGTTGCTTAATCGTCAGCAGAGGCTTAAATTCCTTCCTCAAGCTGGAAACATCTACTCTTTACCACCCATCGCTTTGCATCTTCACCAGTCACCACAGATGTCACTGATACTGTGTCTTGATCTGTGCATAGCAAGCTTCACCCCCTGTGCAAGCAAGGGAGCAAGATGGAGGATTGAGCTGGATACGTCTCTGTTCTCAGAGATGCAACACTGCTTCTTTACCCCATCTGGCAGGTAGCTTACTACAGCCACTTGTTCCCAGCAGCACAAAAATAGCTGTAGACAAAATTGTTAGCAGTCAGATGAGCCTTATCAGCTTCTCTAATGCCTGTCTCTTTCTCTAGTCCGTGTGGACTTGTTACCCTGCAGAGTGTATATTTTAATGACTGGCTGTTGCTGTGCCAGGTGACTTGAGCAGAGCATCTCAGTTGTGTCCTAGCAGCCCCTGTGAGCAGTTAGACTTTGCAGCTAGTTCATACAGTGGAGTCTAACTGCAGCTCTTACCTTGTTAGGCTGGGCACTTACAATGCCCAGCTGGCAGACATGTGAGGTGTCTTAATTCAGACTACTAGAAGGGAGTGCTGGGGTATGCAGGGGAAGGAATACCCAAGTATTTTGAGTGTCAGACCAGGTCACCTGGCAGAGCTAATGCAGTTTCATCCTCACTTTTTCAGTTCAGCCTGGTGGTGGCAGCAGCAGCGCTTGCATGGAGCAAAGCAGTCTGCTCAAACCTGCCAGTGCTAGGTTCCTTTGGAAAGGTGCAATGAAACTTGTTGGGCTCCAGCTCTGCAGGGAAGGTTGAAAGCACCAGGCCTGTAGCTTGGGGTTAAGCACCAACTCCATTCTCCCCTCCTGTGCTGCAGTGAGGGGAGGGGTGGGATAGAGAGAAGGGTTGAGGGAGATCTAAAGTTCCTGCCTCTTTCCTGAGGAGCACTGGTCACCCAGTTGCACAGTTGGACATATCTCCTGTCTCCTTCTGTGAAATGGGACAGACCTTGAGGTGACCCTGACAGGGAGCACATAGGAGTAGTGCACATGCTATCAGCAGACTTTGCTCAGAAAGCAGAAGGGGTGAGGGGGCGGGGGGAGCATGGTGCTGTTCCTGGCACACTGCTCCTTGGTAACTGGTGATGAATGTGTCAAGTCTTGTGGTGTGGTGGAAGGAGGTGATAAACAGCCTGTGTGCGCTGGAAGGGAGCGTAGTAACCTTCAGCAGCTCCAAGGAATGGATTGTCGTCACTGGTCAGTGGTACCTTGCTGTGCTCTTATTTTACTCTTTTCATGAGCTAATCCCAGAGTGTGATTTAACACTTCTCTGTTCTGCTTCTGGCTGTGTCTTTAATAAGCAGGGAGTGACTAGGCCGGCCCCCCTCTTCCCCCCATGCCAAAGAAACAGAACAAACCAGATGCTAAAATTAGGCACAGCTGTTTGCAGTGTTTTGTCCTCCTGATCTGGAAGTCTGACACTGTCTATGCTTATTCCTTGTTCAGTCCAGAGACTGAAAAGGTTTGATATCAAAGCTTTGAGTGGGTGTAAATTAACTCCTTATGTTTGAGCTGAAGCCTGATTTATTGGTAGACAGTAGCTTTCTTGCAATTTCCTTATTCACACTCTTAATGGAAATTGCCCAGTAACCTCAAGATAGGCTTATTCTTTCTGTACTTGGGAGACTGCAGCGTGGGATATCTCTTGCCCATATGCATCCCACTTTGAGACCAAGGAAAACATCTTCAGCCCTGCTGTCCCTTACCCTTTATGTGCCTAAAGCCAGTTCCAAGAGCAGGTTGGGTAACTGCTGCTGTCCGACTCCTTCTGCAGGTGGCTAAGGGTGCCTCGAGCTGTCCTGATCCAGCACCGCAAACTGGATAGGTGGTCTGCTCTCACTTTGGAGAGGTAGAAGACTTACTGAGCTTTTTTTGATTAGTATGTGGTCTTTGCATTCATAGTTCAGCTGTTGGGGTGGATATTGTCCCATGTCACTGGTCTTTCCCAGGCATCTGGGGTGTGTTTGCTCCTGGCAGTAAGTGAAGGAGGGTGTGTGGGGGTGGGGAGGGGGTTCCCCTCTCTCTTTTCTAAGAGATGCTGGCTACCTCTGTTGTTGATGCCCCTTGAAAAATGCAAGTTCCCCTTCACTTGAGTTGCAGCTGTAGGGACTCTGTGTCAGAGGGGGAAGCTCTATGGGAGCTCAGAAGTGCCTTTTTCTGTCAGGCATAGAACAGTGAAAACGTTGTCGTCTGACAGATCTGTGATGATAGCAGCAACAGTGTTGTTGGGCTGCATGGGAGTCAGGATCTTGCATAATGTTGCAGGTCTGGGGGATATTTGCCTCTTATGTGAATGTCTATACTATACCAGAAAGCTTCTGAAAATTCTTCCCCGGTCATGCTTAAAATGATGATGTTGATTTAAGATAGATGCTTGTGATGAACTGGGAAACATGGTGTCCTTTGAAGTCTTTAAAGCCCCTTTGGTTGAATCTATGGGCTAGAAAGAGGACTGGCAGGGCATTTGGATCTCCATATTTCAGATGCAAAGCTCCTCCTAAAGTTGTCTTTTCTTTAAAGAGCTGACACCTCCCCTTCCTTTCCCCTCTCAGAGGTGCTGACCGCATCAAGGTGGCGTCTGCTACACTTGCTCAACATCTCTGTTCTGCTTCTTGTGTACTATTCTTGATCTCTGAAACATGCCTGGGTTTCTCTTCCTTCTGTGATGGAAGCAAGCCAGAAGAGGGAAGTGCTAATGAGACAAAGAAGACTCTTTCCTGGGAGCGGGTGGAGGTTGGAGGTGAAGGAAGGGAAAAAGTGAAATGCATTCCTTCTCTCAAGAAAGAGAAAGGCCGTGGGTATTTGCCAAATGGTTGGATATCCCTTGATATCTTTACAGTGGTGATTGCAGCAAACTCTTCATCCAGCATACTGATTTTTCTGCGGCCAGCAGATTTTTCTGTATGGTTTGGCTTTCTCCCAAGCATGCACAGAAATCTATATTGTGCTCATAACCTGTAAAAAGTTGACTTCAGTGGATCAAAACTGCTGTCCCAGTGGAAATATCTCCTTAAAAATTAGGAAGGAAAAGTTGACATTTTGAAACTTCTTGTAGAACAGGGAACATCCAAGGAATTCTGGACTGGCAGCTTTGAAATGGACCTGCTGAAATACCATGTTTTGGTGTGATGATGTTGTTGGTTTTTCTCCCTCAGTCTTAACATTGAGCTCCAGAAGGGTTTTCTGTGTGCAGAAGACTGTGAGCACCACTGTCCTCTAGTGGATGAAGTGGAGCTGCGAAGCTGTCATAGAAACTCTGCCTGGCAGCCACTGGTCATTCTTTTCTGGGGTCTGGAAATGGGATGCAGATTTCATCTTGCCATGAGGATGCCATTTTGTCACAATATATTTAAGTCTGAGAGTGTTAAGCTGATCTGTATGTCTATAAAACATTGTGCAGTAGGTTCAATATGATTAGGTTTTATTCATGACACAGTTTTATCCCCTTGGTTTGCTAGCATGCTTTTATCCCCCATTTTCTTGTACGCTGTGACAACATTGTGTGCCTGTATGTGTTGCCTTTTTTCTGAAGACACCCTTAAAATCCACTCATAATTTCTAGAAAATGTGGAGAGATTAAAAAGGTGCCGGTGGTATTTGTCTGGCCCTGGTGCCTTGAGCAGGTAAGGAAAGGACCTAAGAGGCAATTGAGTAGATTGATGGGCAGTAATGGGTATAATAGTAATTTTTGTCCTATGTTTTTAATAAAATGATTGATGACAAATGCAGCTGGAGCCCCCATACGGAGACCAAGAGATGCAGTTAAATTACGGAGGCTTCTTAACTTAATGAGGCCATGTAATAAAAATGAGGCATAACGAGCAAAGTATAATAGTACTACTATGCTTATGACTGCTCTAGCAGAGGGCTGAGCAGGTGCTGCCTGAACATGCTGGGGAACGATCTCTCTGGGAAGGGCGGCTTTCCTGGTTGGAAGGAAGATGGGGAAGCCAGAGCACATCTGGGGGATTTGGAAAATGATTGGCTAGCCATGTAACATACTTACCTGCCCTCTGCTGGAGAGGGGAAGGAAAGTATAGGTAGAGCCCCAGTCTGGGCTCTGCAGGAGTTGATTTCCGCACACGCACCCCTGTCTTTTGTGTAGTTTTGGGCACATCTCTGCTGCTCTGGGTTTTATTCACCTCATGTAACCTTAGGGAAGTCTATGGGGATGAAGGGTCACCTGAAATTGCAAGGGGTTCAGATTTTATGATAGGTGGGTGAAGCAATGTGATTTCATCAGAACCATGGAGGCAGAGGGTGTGGGGAAGTGACAGGTAGGCTCTCAGAGGTTCACCAGGGTTGCAGCAGCTTTAAGGAGAGCCTGTGTGCCAGCACCTTGATTTGGAGAGGTGGTGCTGAGTTTGCCTTGTATACCTTAGCTGGACTGGAGCCTTTTGAGGGGTGGAGGTGGGAGGTGGATTAGTGTCTTCAGAACAGTTATGTCGCTGCTGCTGTTAAATGTAGTTAAACTTGAGCGACTCCTAATCTAATAATGAAAGGAAGGGAAATAAGCGTTCTCAGTGATGCATGCCCCTCACGGTAAGTACTAATTGAAAACAGATATTTACTTTAAAATGAAAATGTAATACGATAAATGATGGGTTGAGAATTTTGCATGTGTAGGAGGGAGAAGTAAGCACACACAGTTTCCCATCTGTTCTGCCCAAGCTTTGTGGGTGACAGGAGCAGGATCTCCCATGCCTTAGGGTCAGCATGCCAGGAAGTCAGGAGGAAGGGCCTGAGGCTCATGTTGGAGCTGAAGCTCAGAACCTTAGTTTGCTAAAATTAGGGTGTGTTTGGGTTCTCTTCATCTGAGCCTGGTCTGCACAGGATCTTCCAACTAGGGCTTTTCTTTCTCCTTCCTGGCCTTGCGGACCTCTCCTAGCCAACAGCTCCTGGAAGGAGAGGTTAAGCCCTGTAAGGCAGGAGAGGGTCATCTCCTTTCCCACTAGGATTGTGGGGCTGAGTAGTGGTGCCAACCCTGTTCGTGACAGTCTCCACCACTTGAGACCCGCCTAGCTGCAGTGAGCTGGCAGTTCTGGCCCTTAGTCCTGGCTCGGCAGGTGAGGTGGCCAATGTTGGAGAGATGCCAGCCATTGCTGCCCTTTGGGGCTGCTGGAGCAGAGTCAGGCATGTCTCTGCTTCCCTCAGGACAATCTGAATGGGCTCTAGCCCACTGGGGAAGACAGTTGGCCAGGAGTGCTGAGGCTGGGACATGGGACATGAGTGAGCAGCCATTGATTCAGTGTCCTTTTTATCTCCTGGCAAAAAAACAAACCCTGGCAGGATCTAGTTTACCCCAGAGTCCGTGTGAGGCTTGCTCAGACCTTGCTGCAACCCCTTGCCTCTTGGCTTTGATTTGCCCACCTTCCTGTCTCCTGCAACCTGTCTCTAATAAGGCATCATTCCAGCCTCAGAAGCCAGAGATTCAGTGCTTTTTAAAGTAGTTTGTAGGCAAAGCTCAATGCTGCATGACGAGTGACCATTAAAGGTTCTGCTGTGGATGCTCTCTGGCAAAAGCCCCTGCGTCGCCCCCTCCTGCCCCAGGTAATCTTTGGAGGAAAGCAGTTTGTCCCTAATCCTTTTGTGCAGAGTTCCTACTTGTTTCTTATGGGTGCATTTGTATAATTTGCATTTTGCACTCTGATCATATGCATAGGATTCAGAATGAAATGGGGGCTTGAATAGATTTGCATGCTAATAAGGCACTGGCTTTATTTATTTGGAGCCTTCTCAGGCAAGCAGCGATGTGCTGAAAAGTAACTCGTGCAACTGTCGGATACAGGGGTCTCTAACAGTATGAGGACCCTTGCTTTTCCTGAGACTCACTTAGCCCCAGTGCGTAAGCTGCTGAAGCTAGTGGTCTCTGCTTCAGCCTTCTTGGTTCAGTCCTTATGAACCCTTATGATGGCAGTTATCTATCAAGATTAAAGGATAGTTTTAGCCTGCCGAAGCTAACCACAGCCACATCTTTAAGAGTATACTGGTGCCAAACTACCTCTGAAATGCACAAAAGATAGGCACTCAAAGTACCTTTGAGATATGTAGGTCTGAGTGGGATATGTGGGCCTAAATATGCGGGTCTGAGTGGAAACAGAGTTGGAGCTGGTTATAGCTAGTACAAGGCACCTGATGCTGAATATAGTTGTCTGTGGGCAAAATAATCAGAGCATGGTCCTTCTCTCTCCTGGACTTAGTTTGCAGTGGTATTCAGGGTGACTTGTGGTACTTGCTGGCCTCCGCTACCTGTGTTCCTCATTGGAGCATGACCCACCTTCATCATGGGGCTGTTACTTCTGGTGTCTTTCAGGAGCTGACCTTGGGGATGTTGCATATGGGCTTTAGCTGTGATGACCATCAATCCTGCTCTGCCTTGGCATGTGGTGCTGCTGTGAGGCCAGGTTCCTTTAGTGCTATTGTGATGCATCCATACTGCTCTCCCCTGACAGGAACCTTTAAGCCTCTTTCAAAGTCAGCAATAGCAAAATAAGTTTAGAAATGTGAAGGCATGGTCAGATAGAGAAGGGGAAGCTGAGGGCTGGGAGAAAACTGGTTCCCAAAACTACATGCTGTTGCTGGGATGAGTGCAGCAAAGCCCAGCCAAATGGGTGAACTGCAGTACCTTGTCCCTTTGTTCCTCCTCCCTGCCCCACATCTATGGCAGAGACACCTGACGTATAACTTAGTGCTTTCCATGCCAGCTCTCCTTACCCGGATGACTTCTGCTGCAGCTGATTCCACTGCTGGCATGCTGAAAAACAGCCAAGTGAGGGCTTCTGCGATGGCAGCAGGAATTGGGTCAAATTGCACTGCCCCAGGAGAGTAAGTTTCTCTCAGATCAGTCTGGCATACTGTTGTTGTTTTACAGGGGATGTTATAGGTTGATAAGGGAGCTGTTCTGCTTTAACTGCCAGTGGGGCTTATTTGGGGCTTATTGTATGCCCCAGTTTATATTTTAATATAGTCAAAGGTGACTTACAACTTGAATATTCAAGTTGTAAAACTGATTGCTTGAGGCTTTTATCAACGTGAAACCGGATTAATCATAGCCTGCCTTGATCCTCCTGGTATCTTTTCTTTCCGTGGCTGGAGACACGTGTGGTCTGTGTTGCACCAACAATAGAAGAGAAGGAAGATGTGTGCGTGGTGATAAATAATTGTCAGTCTGCTTTTCTTCCAGAGAAATTTCTGCTCTACAAGCTTAACAATGGCGTCAGTGGGAGCTCTTGCTTTTGTATGAGGTTCTCTGCCTCACCTTGTGGAGCAGGACTTTAGTGAACAATATCTGGCTTTATGCTTCCCATAGAAACCTCATTTTTGCTGTTCTGTTTCCTCCCTTGTATCGTAGGCTTTCCATAATACAGTTTCTTCCTCCCTGCATTGTGCCATCTGCATTAGAATTTCTTGCACGCTTGCTGTGCTTCTTGCTTCTTGCAAGATGTTTCACGCCTGAGACAACGTTTCCTGTGGGGAGGGATGGCCTTGTGGCAGAGGCAGTGGGGTGGGCCACGGGGAGATGGAGTTAAATTGCTGTCCTTCAAGGAGTCCTTGGGCAGTCGTGCTAGGCTGGAGGATTCAGAAACTGCCAGAGCTTGGAGATGCTTCTGACTTTGGGTGCCTAAATCGGAGTATTTTAAGCCACTGTTAATGCCAGGTATTTGCTTTGAATAAGTGTAATGCTTTTATGAGGACCAAAGTTGGGCACCCAAAACACTAGTTGCTTTTGGCAAAATTCAACATTAACTTTAGGCTACCAGGTTTCCTTTGTAAAAGGAGGCAGGTGTTATCTGACCTTTTCATAGATAAGAAACCCAAATCTTGTGTTAAGTGAATCCACTTGACTTGTCTTGAAGACACTCAGTAGTTAGCTGTGCTGCTATAGGTGCTATGGATCTAAGAGCAGTCTTGCTGGTGCTGCCAATCTGTGTAGCATCAAAGGATGCTTGGTCTTCATAATTGGAAAAAATGGTTTAGAGTCTTGGCTCTAGAGAGCTGTGATCATGAATCTTCATGTTTCTAGCACTGATCAGCCTGTATACCAGTGGCCCTTGTTAAATTTACCCAAAAAGAGTTAATAATGGGCTGGGAGTACTCTCCATACTTCGATGAATGATTGCTAGAATCAAATGCGCTGTGACTTTTAGGTTTTGTTTTGTATGTGAGATAGAATTTTGCTCTTATGGCCCATGTTCTCCAAAGTACCTCCCAAATTCTGCCCTTAGCTTTTCTCATCCCAGCCTTATGAATATGTGCTTTTTCAGAGCTTGTTATGCATGCATAACATGACTTACTGTGTATAAATATGCTGGATTGCTGGGCTGAGGTCTGGGATTTGAACAAGCATTGTGAATCTGACCATGGCAGGTGGGGGAAACTGAGGCACAGAAGCCTGGAGCAGCATTCTATGCCAGTTGGTATCACGACCTGGACGATAAACAGGGGATTTTGCTTGCCAGACCTACCCCATCTCTGTCTTTTCCCCATGTAGCGCTTAAGCCTGGGATGGCAAACCACAGGTATTGTGTGTTGGCTCAGGAGTCAAACAGAAGTGATCTTAAGACAGCGATGAGACTGAAGAGCCATTAAAGGCAAGACTTGACACTGCAAGCAAACTCCAAACAGCAACCACACAAATTCCATTTATTTTACGTTTTGGAGCTTAATGAGACAGAAGTTGCCTGGCAATTGTCATATGTGAAGGCAGAGATTACTAGTTTGCAGTTGACTAAAGCAACAGCTGTATGTGGCACCAGCATTTTGTATGATTTGAAACTAGAGCCGTGACACCTCTGTGCTGCATTGCTTCTCTAATGGAGTATGCTTCTTGTGCAGCTGCCAACAGCTGATTACCCTACAACTTAGTCATATGTGTGTGTAACCCTCTGGAAACTAATATCAGACTGTCTTGCAGTCCTGGAGATTACCAGCCTTGCATCTCCCAGCCTCTGATGTAGCAGAGGATCACACCCTTTTCACACAAAGAATTGAGACGCACAGTGATCAGGCCCAGGAGCCCAGCTTCTGTATGGTTTCGCTAGGATATGGGCGTTAACCTTTGGGATGTCCTCCTGAACATTGTGAAGAACACCTGTCTGGCATAGCTGAATACTGTGGGCCTGGAAGCGGGCTGAAGTGCTGACCTCTGAGCTGTCCTGTATGCCATATGATATCCCTTGTGCCCATTTCAAGTGACTTCCAAACTGCTGCATAGCCCTGTGTTCTGTGAATATTATTCCTAGCAGTTTGGGCTCCTGGAGGAGAGAGGTTACAATGGTACCCTAATAAGACTGCTACAGTACTTCCAGCCACAGGTTCCTCCGCTGGTTGGGAATCCTGGGAGATGATATCATGGTGGGTTTTGCTAAAGCAGTTACTTTTAGCAGGAGTGGTGCTTCTGCCATAGATACTGGCACATGGTAGCCCTGATTTGAAAAATGCTATGTTAAACTAGCTACGCAGGACTGTTAGCATAGGTGTGCACCTTCCCAGAAGCATTTCCACCCCTTAGTGGGTAACTTTCTAATAATATTTTAATATTAAACATAAGCTGCACTTTTTTGACAACTGTTGCAGAGCGGGCTGTGTATAGAGCTCTGAAAGTTGTTTTTCTCTGGTACATCTGAACTGAAAACCTGAAGAAAATGCTGTATTGGGTTAACTGAAAACAAAACTGAACGTTTGTTTTGGGTCAAATAAAATGCTTCCTCTGATATGAAATGCTCTTTGTTCACACTCCAGATTTTTTAAAATTTTCTTTAGAAACATTATCTTGAAACAAACAAAATTCAAATGTTTCATGTAGAGGGGAAAATGTCTAAATGTTTTCACTTTTGACCCTTCTCACCCCTGTTTTCACTCAGAGCAACTGAATGGATTTGATAGGAGTTCATGAATAGCATCAGTTGACCCATATCTATATGTTGGCAGTATTATGCCTAAGATACAGGGGAAGAGTTAATGAGTCATTTTTCTAATGGGTATCTCGGTAGGTGAGAAAAGGACTGAAATTATATAGTTGAAGGAATAATAGGATGCTTGTTAGATGACTAAAGAATCTTATTTTTAATCATCCTGGGGGCGATGAAGAGGGGAAATTGTGAGTTGGATCATCCTGATTTGATAAGTGGTGGGTGAATAGTATTTTATAGCTAGCTTAGAGCTTTGCGGGGGGGAGAGGGGGACAAAAATGGTTGACAACCCTTGCTGCATGCGTTGCAACACATCCACCTGGGTCACTCCTGGAGCTGAACTTGAGTCATGAGGTCTGTGCTCGTTGAGAGGGGCCCCCTAGACTGCATGCTTCTGCATGCTGGGTGGTTGAATCAATTCTCTGCTATTGATCACGTTTTGTCAGTGATTCCTTCAAAATGTTATTAAATGCCACCTAGTCCAGGGGTTACTGTAGCATTGGTTGTTACACTTGGCTTCCTGATGAAGGTTTTTGGTGCTCCTTACTAAAATATCTAAGGCCTTCTCAATGCTGTGAAAATCTCCCTAGGCCCTTTGTTGCTATTGCAGTGTACTCTGGAAAAAGTCCTTCCATGATCTAGTTCCCGTTGCTGTTTTGTCTAAAGGCTGACGTGAGCAAAGGCTGGAAAATAATTGCAGCAGGACTGCTATGCTGGTTCAGGTTATCTTTTGAACAAGTGATGTTTTTTCTACACAAATTTGGATGTGTCTCTTCCAAGTTTGTCTGGAATGCTGGGAAGGGTGCTATCTGTTTGAGTGGAATAATTGAGCAATAGCCTTGTCCTGGACATAGCAACTAATGACTTTTTTTCCCTGTATGATAATGTGTCTTCATTTCTCTAAGAAAATCATTTGCTCCTGTGAAGACAGGCCTCTCATTCCTTTCATTGTGTGGGTTAAGGGGGAAGAGACTAATGGCTTAATTAAAAGGTTTGAGAGAAAAATCTGTCTTAACCCTTTTTTATTTGAAGATCCTGCTGTTAGGAAGCTTACATATGAAGGCACGCTACAGCTCAGCCTA
Organism: Struthio camelus; assembly: GCF_040807025.1. Lineage (NCBI taxonomy): Eukaryota > Metazoa > Chordata > Aves > Struthioniformes > Struthionidae > Struthio > Struthio camelus. The sequence continues at coordinate 8,093,462 of NC_090963.1, forward strand.
ATCTAGTGGAGCTCTTTGGCACCCTTGCATCAAATAAGGGGCACCCATGTCAGGTCTTTGATTTCCGCTTTCACCCGTGTCTCATGTACGAGATCTGCCCACTGGAGTAGCCTGGGGTAGGTGTGCACTATGCTGCTTCATGGAAAAAGCTGAGGCCTTTTCTGTGTGAAAGGGGAACGTTATTTAAATCTGCCAATTTTGCAGGATGTGAAAGCAGCTCTACGTTATCTGCAGCCTTCCTGTCTGCTGGGACTGCTCTATTAACATCTTTCATTTGTTTAGTTGGATGCTTTGCAATTCCTTTTAGTGGTGATAATCCAGCAAAGACGTCTTGTGTTGTTCACACTGTAATATTTATGCATCCAGCCCTCCTTTCAGGTTCCATGCAGGGTTTGACCATATACCAGCAGTGGCTTTAGTCACACAATAGTTCAGCCTTTTTTTGTAGCTGGGATGTAGGGCTTTCCAGTGACTTGTTTGGAGGCCTAGCTGATTGGGTATTCTTTTGAAAATGGAATAGAAAGGTTAGAGTGTGTCTGACAATGATTGTGTTCTCCCTGGCTGCCTCTGAAGGCAGGTGTTAACTGGAAAGTCCTTTGCTGGGAATAGGTAAACTCTAAGCAGAGTCAACAGGACTGATGCTTCAACCATTGGGATTTTCTCAGGATGCAGAAAATGCTCATGTGTGTAATCCTTCATGCAAGCTTTTGAACAAAGGTCTCTGCATAAGGCATCTCCCTGTGGATGAGAAAAGCCATCCAGCAAACGAGAAGCTCCCTGCCTCCTTTACAAGCTGATCTTTTTGGGTGATACATTGGACAGAGAGGGGAAGGGAGCCTTTCTCAGGTGCTCATGCTTGTGAGTGTTTCTGGGCTGGAATGTGGGTGGCAGTAGCTTTCCTATATGTGAGGGCAAGCGGGAGTTACCAGCTTGGTAGTGTCATAGATGTGGTGAAGAGAGACCTTATCCCTTTTGGATTTCACTTTGGACTTTTCCTCTGAATTGGCATGTTTGCATGCCCTGCTGATTGCTACATGTGATTCCTTTCCCTTTGCCTGCTCTGCAGCTAATATCTCCCTCTGTTCTGCTCTCCCCAGCCAGAGGAGAGTACTTTCCCCTGCCAGGGAGGAAAGGAGAAGGGAGTCTGGCAGCAGGAAGTATGATGGACACATCCAAGTGAGTGCTCTGGCGATTGGTACTTTGGCTCATTTAGGTGCTCAGCTTGGCATGAAGGCATTCAGAGCATCTGACACACGTACGTCTCTATCTGCAGTTCTGGTTCCTCAGCTTTTCTCTTTGTTTTGCACAATTAAATACTAAAGCCAGTAAACACTTTAGTTTGTCTGCAGAGCACTGTCCACTGTCTGCCCAATTATCCTCCTGCAGGGATGTTATATTGCACCAACGTTTTCCCTGGTGCTGGCAGCCTGTGGCCTACGTGCCAGTCATTGCTCCAAGGAAAATCCTTGTTCACCAAGCCTCTCCTCCTACCTCTGTCTGCAGCTGTCTTGCTCCTTGGGGTACCCCAGTGTGAGCGATCCTGCTGCAGTATTGGAGCGCCTGGGTCTTTTCCAAGGGTTGTGGAACCAGTAAGAGCTGAGGTGTTCTTCACCACCCTGAGCTGTTTCTCGGTTTTCAAAAAGAGAATGAAGGGAGAACGCGGATGGGACATCACCAGAAACCTGTAAACGTAGGTCAGGCCATTATACTGTTAGGCACAGAAACTGTTCTTTGTTCTCCAAAAGGTACAAGATGGCCCCTCTGCAGCTCTGGTTTGGTAGTTTTGATCTGAGAGGCTGTGGACCAAAGCAGTGTGTTTCTGACCGTCAAAGGAAACTGCTGACTGACGTGCCAGTTGTTCTCTGGGGAATCATCCTGGTTTGATACCATTGCTGGGAAAGAGAGGGTTTGGGCTGATCCTGACAGAATTCAGTGCTTTTGTTTGTCTGCAGTACCATGTAAATCCTTACTGCCTCCCTGAAGCAGTGAGTGTGGTTGAAGGTGGGATTTTGCTGTCTCCAAGATGTTGGAGGTAAGGCATTAGCTTCTCTATCTCTAAAATGGGATGTTGAATCTCTCCTTAGCCCATACCCCAGTACTGGGGACCCCTTTCTGGTAAGTAAACCTCTTTTGGATTTTTTTACGGCTGAAGAGATTTTGCTGACAGCCTCAGTCAAGCAAAGCTCTTCTGGCCTTTCAGGAGCTTGATATTCAGTAGAGGCCATTTCCAAGAGGGGTGGGATGGCAGGATTTTACTGTGCCGTTTTGAAAGACACTTTAAGTACTTGACTCCTGCCATCACTGAGTTATGTGCCTGAATCTGGCCTTAACTGTGCTGATTGAATTTCTTGCTGTGATTTTCAAGGTAGTCTGTATTAGCAGCTTGTCCTTTGCCAGACAGATCAGTGCTAACAGGTAATATGGTTTCTCTTTTCACGCACTCAGCAGAGATGTGCTGTCACAGACCCTGGCATCTGAGATGGTCAGTGTGAATTTCGGCATAATAGTGAAGAATCCCTGACTCACTGCAGGAAAGTGATAATCGGCATGTGCTTGGTTTTGCACCGAGAGCAAAATTCAGATAGGAAATGTTTCTGGCGATTGTTAAAACTTATTATCCATTGGGATTGCTATTGACTAGGCGCTCATGTTAGTAAACACTTCTTTCCTGAATCAATGAATCTTGGTATTGAACTCAAAAGTAAGTTTGTCTTGGAAGTACAGCAATCCCAAGCAGGCAGCTCAGGACTCCGCTGCTGTCTGAGGTACAAATCTCGGCTCTCGGCAGCTTGCCCCTTCCATGGTGAGCTGTAGGGTTTTGTGCCTGTAGTCTCAAACCTAACCTCCCCTTCCAGAGATGGGATTGGAGGTACTTCAGCTAAAATGACAGTCCCTTTACGTGGTTGTATTGTCTCACCCAACTGACATAGGATGCTACCTGCTGGTGTGTGAGCCACTGTTTTGGCAGATTGTGGACTGTTTGGGGCAAAGAAGGGTAGCTGCTCCTTTTGTCTTCCGTAACTTTCTTGTGATACGTTACAAGCTGTACAAACAGCTGCTGGCCTCCCAAGGTCGGAATCTTTTGGAAATGTGAGACCTTCATGCTACCTTCCTATGTGTCTTTCTATAATGCTCCTCTGGCCGTAGCCATCTTCAGTTACTGCTTTTCCTCTCTACATGTGCATGGAGTTGTTCTTCTCCCTGCCTCTGCTGCTTAGAGCTGTTGAATTTACTGCTGGCGCCAGCAGTCATCGTCCCCTTTGTGGGCTTTGCTCCCGAGTGCATGGCTTTTCAGCCCGAAGAGGCCCTCCTGGAAAGCCAGTTATTAATGCATGAATCTGTAGGCTTGATGAACTTGCTGCTGTGGTGGCTTTTGTTCTGTACAAGATCTTTTATAAGAAGCTTTACTATTTTATAGTAGCACCAGATCTTCCAGGCTTAGCTGGCTTGGAAGCAGATGATGCCCCAGGCAAGTTCCCTTACAAAGCCTTTTGGGAGTAGAGAACCACGGATGACACTGTTCTCTGAATCTCTATTGAGCCACTGTTTCTAGAGAGCTACCAGCTGCACAAATGCAAGGTTAGCAATGGAAGAGTGCTTTTGTCGGGGGAGTGAAGTCCACTTGCTAACCTGTTGGCACCATCAAATGTCTGCTTTCCTCCCCCAAAGGCTTCTGTACATGTCTTGGGCAAAAAGTGACTGTTCCTGTTTTCTTCCTTATTTCTTTCAGGTGCTGTGAAGCTTAGTGCAGTTCATGCTTGCAGAGTGCTTCTTGGGTAAAGCGTGCTTGAAAACTGCAAAGTATTTATTATTTGCATAGCAACCCCTGACCTGCTGTGAAGAAGCAGCCTGTTGGCTCTGCTGAGTAAATATGCCTTCATTTAAAAAAAAAAAAAAAAACAACAAAAAGCAAACCTGTGCCTGTACTGCATTGAACCACCGTCTCATGATGTGCTTTTTCATGTGTAAAAGTCTTAGGAGTATTTGACTTTAATGAGTTGGGAGGATGCAAAGCACCTGCTTGGGTCAACACAGTGCGGCATCTTGACCCTGACAGTGCTGGTGCCAGACATGAATCACATCCAGGTGGACTGCTAAGATGCAGTATGCTTAAGGAGTACTTCTCCACCCAGTTTAGAAGTTGTCTTAAGGCTAGAAACCTGCAAGCTTCTGCCCAAGCTGAAGTACCAGTTTGGGATAGAGTGCCATGTGACTTCCAGATCGTCTTGCACGAAAGCTGTGAGGTTTGGGGATGTCATGAAGCTCTGTTGAAACTGCTGCCAACTTTAGCCCCAGTTCTGGGACATCACCCTCGCACTTAAAATCTAGAGCACTAGAGCAAAGCTGTTTGGATTGTAAATGGGGTACCAAGGTCTTAGATGCTCCTGGTGGCCCATAAAATCTTCTTGAGCTTTACATGACACTAAAGCTTGAGTAGTCACTGTATTTAAAGAGGAGTGTTTTTCCAAGTGCTTGAGGTTGGCTTAGTGCTGTTCTTGTTGATGTTGATTTTACTCTAGTTCAAACAAACTTTGTTTAGCACTGAGCACTCTTTCCAGAGGAAGGCAGGCAGATAGCTGTATTAGAAGTGTGTTTGGAAGCTCTGGTCTTGCTTTGTAACACAACAGCTTGGAGCGATTTGCAGTGTGTGACTGCTGGAGCTGTTGAGGATAAAGAATTTTCCGTGATCCTTTAGTGTCCTGGCCTTGACAGATGTGTCAATCACATGCTAGGCAATACTGGGTGTTACAAGGAGGGGTTATTTCTGCTTTGTTTCACTGAGCAAGAGTATAAGTTCAAGTGGGGAAGCTGCTTCATCTTCAGCATCTTGCTCAAAAAAGTTGCGCATCTCAACAGATTTCCTTGATAAATTTCTGGAGCATACCTTCATCCTTCCCTCTTGTCATCTGATAAATGAGTGCTTTTTTTCTGGTGTTTCTTATTGACTTACTGGCTTTTAATGTTCCTGTGCTTCAGAGAGCGAAGAACCCAGGCAGCAGGATTGTCTTGCTTGGTTATAAGACTGGGGTATTGTGTTTTATTAGGAGTGTGGGTGCTTCCTTGCAGTCTTTAAGAGGGTGCTGGTTTTGAAGGAGATCTAGTTTTGCTTGCAGATTAAAAACACAATTGGAAAGAGATGCTTGTGTGCGCTCCTCATCTTGTAAACTGTTGGTGCCTACCTTCTCATCTCTGGACTCTGACTTGCATGTGCATCTGCACCTTTGCTTCCCTCTATGCAAGTGGTTTATAGACATTAAAGCCCAATTGGGACCCTCTGGACTGAGCTCATAGCTTCTCACAGGTGGAGAATCTTGTAAAATTTCATAGTTTAATCTGAAGACGTATGTTAAGAGTAGTACTTGTTTCCCAAGAGCCCCAGGATGTGATATGGGTAGAGAATAAACAATAGGCACTGCAATGCCACTGAATAGAATTGGAAAAGGATAACCCATCCATATATGCAAGACACATTCACTCTGCATCTTGTTTCCTATGCAGCCTGTTGGTCAGCAATAGTGTTGCGGGCTGTGCAGCTATGGGATGTGAGTTCCTGATACTCTTCCCCAAAATGGCATGCCATGAAGGAGTTGTGCTTCTGCTGACTTGCTTGTTAATCCACAAAAGAGAGAATTTGCCAAAATGCTCAAGAACCCAAGTTCAGCTGGGTTGCAATAGGGTTAGAGCTCCTAAAGCGGTGAGGATTTTCAGAAGCCAGTGTTGCTGTTGCCTATGTCTTGGAGTGGGCAGAGAATGGGTGTTTAGTGATTTGGATGCAGGTGCATTTTCTTCCTTCCTGAATGGTGTAGGAAGTAGGCTGATTTTGAGGGGTTTCTTGTCTCTGTTCTTCCCTCTTGCCTTTTTCTGTCTTTTGGTCTCTTGGTGTCTTCCATACTGAACCATCTTTAAGGCAGTATCACTTCATTTGCCACAAATGCAACCAGTGCTTGCATGAAGCACTGCAGCTCTTTCTAGCATGCTGCCACATCTGGTTTACGACAGGTGGAGAATTAAACCCAGAGGGATTATAAGCAGGCAAAATGCAACTGCTCAGGGAGAAATCCCCTAGGATTCTGCTGACTACCATGCCTTAAAGGGACTGCTGGGGCGCTTTAGCAGTCTGAAAGCCGTGATCTGTTAGTACTGTGCCTTGGGAAAGAAGTCATCTTGAGTACACACTGGGGAGGAGTTGCTGGCTTTGAGGTGACATAGGGGTTGTTCTTCATTCAGGCAGGAGGTTCAGACCCCCAAATTTTGCAGGAGTAGATCTGCTCATGATGCAGCCTTCTGTAGCTTTGTATGCCTGGGGAATGTTGTCCCACATGAGTGTGAGTGCTTAACTTGCCTGACTCATGTGCACCTTTGCATGTATGGATTTGACGTGCTAGAGAATTGCATGCTGATTTTTTTTTTCCTTTCCAGAGTAAGGAGGAGATGGGATGTATGTTTGTTCTGACCTATGCTAGTGCTTCTGCGTGTGACTTGTAACAGCTAGAGGCCATGTACGGTCTGACTGCAGAGTATGAGGCTGGAATAGAGGAGGAAAGCAAGATCAGTCTTTCCTATTAGAAATCCTGAAAAGGTGCAGCTTCCTCTGGGAAGCAAGTAGCTATTGTAGGCAAGTCAGATGAAGAATTGCATAGTGTGGTGGACCAACATCCCTTCTCTTACAGCCTCTTTTTCAGATTCTTCCTTCACTGGCAGATCTTTTTTCAGGACCTTTCCCTCAGCCCTAGGACTCTGCCTGCTTGCTAAGAGTATTACTTTTTTTGTCTTCCTCCTTTTCTGAGTGAAGTTCCCTGCTCCCTCCCCCAAGTCCCAGAACCATATGTCATTAAAATGCTTAGACATGTGGAAAAGGCCTTGACAGAGATTCAAGGAGACAGGGGAGATGCGGACAAGCGGAGACTTTGTCAGATGGAATGATTCTGACATTAGAAACGCTAACCCAAAGAGAAAGATATAGCTATAGGAGGGGGATGCATGGGTAGAGAGACATGAATTGACAGAGGCGTGGAGACAGGCATTGTGGGTGAGGGAGATCGAGACAGTGGAGAGGCAGAGGAAAAACAGAAGCAATTTCCAGTAGCAAATGAAGTGAAAAGCAGTGGTGAGAATAGAAGACCTGAGTGGTGTCTTGGTGTCAGGGGCAGCACAGGGGAGCCTGTGATCCTGCCCTCCCTTAAGTTTAGGAACCTTTAGCTCAGAGCAGCAAAGCAGGATTTCCACCTACCCATGGGCATCCCGGGAGGGTTTTGAAAGGCTGTCCAAGAGCCTTCCCTCCTAGCCTGTCCTCCCACTGCCCTTTTCTGCTGTGAATAAAGCTGTTAGTTGCCTCCAGCCTCTACCCGTACCTGTGGGGGAGGGTGGAAAAATAACCCTGTGAACATCTTCAGGAAAGGAGGAGGATGGAGACAGCTTTTCCCATCCTTCTCTTGGATGATGAGTCTGTCTCCCCACCTTATTCCCTTTCTGTCACCTGCTGCAGTGGTAGGGTGCAGGATTCCCCCTGCTCTCTGCTGTTTGTATGGGCCCTTTTTAAAAAGACAAGACAGTACTGTTTTGCTGGTTGTTATCACACTTTGAAGATAATTTTTTGCCTGCAGAGAACACCTCTGAATTGCTTTGTGATCCTGAAGAGAAAACAAATGAAACCAAGCCTACTCTGCTTCCATTGACAGGAGGAATTCAAGCATCCTCATGCATGGGAAGCGAGGGCGTATGGCCTAGTGTATTTGATATTCAGAGCAGGAAGCCGATGGGGAAAACCCAGCAAAGAATTCCTTGCCTCGTTAATGCAAATATGCCCTATAGTTCAGAAAAACCAAAGAAAACAGAACTTAAAAAAAGCAATTCCCAAACTATGTGCAACCTGCAACAGAAACACAGCTTCTATTGTTTAAACAGACTTGGCCAGAAAGTGCCAGGAGAAATACCATGTGCAGTGGGGAAGGGAACAAATGATCTGACTTCAGGTAACATAAGTCATTAGCAAGCCAGGGAAGGCAGCTGTATTGTAGGGGGATGCTTCTGCATATCCTTCCTTGCCACCCCTGTGCTGTATGGTAGGAGAAGCTGTTTTTATTTATTTATGGTTACAGTGTCCTTCACTGGAGTACTTTGTTTTAAAGTAACCTACTTGGCAGATGCGATCATGTCCTCTTGGGTGGCTGAATTGGAGCATGTTGTCAAATGGGGCAATTCCACAGGTGGCCATTCCCAAAGGGCTCCTGTGGTCCCTCTGCCTTATGGGGCCTGAAGCAGTTTCCGTGCCTGTGGGTTTGGTAGGGACAGTCCTGGGACAAGGCACTCCTCCTCTGAGGAAATTGTGCTTACGCCTGGGTTGGTCAGTATTACTGAATCTTGGCGCTCATTTTCCATGAGTTGTGTTTTTGCTTCCTGGCAAGCCCGGGTCTCTGGAGCAGAGGGGCGGGGAGCTCTTTCTGGCTTACCTCTGCCCATAATAGTCTCCTACCTTTGTTTTCTTGAGCTGAGACTTTACTGGGTTTCTTGGGGGATGTGGCGATCCACCTTCAGACGTAAGGACAGATGTTTTCTAGTGGGCAGGAAATGTTTTGATTGAGGCTGGGCAAAGACAGATCTTGCAGCTTCCTCTAATACTCAGACGTTATTACTTCTGTCTTCCAGAACTTCCTAGGGTCGTCTTAACTTCTGGTCTGGTGGCTGTAGCTTTGCAGTGGACTGCAGTAGCGAGGGAAGCTGTTATTCCACCTGCTTTCTGGGTATAATTCTTTCTCCTTGTTTTTCAGCACACTGTACCCCTGACAGTGGTATTTCCTTAGATGAGTCACTCCACAGACAGCCCATTATTTTTCTGAAAGTAGCCTATCTAGAACAAACTTTGTACTCTTAAGTATGAGGAAAAGAGTTCTTAGGGGAGATGAGCTCAATTTGTTTAACAGTGTAATTCACTGTTAGAAATAGCTCTCTTTTGTCACAGACAGAGTCACTAGATGCATCAGCCTTTGATCTCAGCGGCTGATCTTCCGTGTGTAAGAAATTTCAGTAACACTTTAAATTATGTGTCTAAGATACCCATTACCACCATGTTGCGTTTAGATTTAGGAAGACTGTCGAGTAGTAGATAAATACTAGATGAGGTGCTTTTTAAAATAGCTTGTTTTATTATACTAGTATTTTGCCATCTTTGTGAGCTGCTCTTAGGAATTTGGAAACTGCAGTTCCTTTCCTGTCACTTTAAAAAATGCTCCATGAGCATGAGTTTATGGCACTTCAATTGCCTAATTTGACAGAAGTTGATAAATGACTTGCCTTACAACTAGTGGCTCTGGGGCTAGGTGTGCCTGGTGATTGGATTCAGGTTCACTTCTTGTTCTGCAATTAATTCCTAAAGTGCTCTTGCTTCATATCTGCCTCATTTTACCTGTATTAAATAGAAATGAAATCCTTCCATTTAGAGAGCCGAAGTCTAAGTGAAATCTTTGTTAGGAGTTGGGAGGAGTTGACCTGCTTGTGTTCAGTGGGTTGCAAAACAGGGGTGTTCCACCCTCTCGTAGTACGCTGAGGTCTGTGTTAGCTTGGAGTTGAATCCAGCCTGTTGCCCTCATCCATCAGGTCACTGTGCTGGGGAGACTCACCTTGTTGCTTTTATATGGCTTCAGGTCCCCATGCTTCACTTAAAGGTATTGTCTGTCCTAGAGATAGCGTGGGAAAATTTAAAGATGTGCTTCTGATTCCAGCGTTCTCAGTATCGCCTACCTAGGAAAATCTCCAGGAGAAAAATCTCAAAGTGCAGCAAAGAATGCTAAGGTAACATATACCAAGACTTTTTAGATCTTGCCTCTGAAAGCATACACCCAACTACCAGCTATGTCTTAAAACGAACTTTAGATGGAGAGACTTGGAGAACTCCTCTTCTGTGCATGTGTAAGCTGAAAAAAAGGCGGATCACAAAATCCGTTCTTCGGTGCAATTTGTGAAGTAATAGCTATTTGAAGTGTTAAACAACTGTCTCCAGAACTGGAAGAGGTTGTGGCTGGTTTGGTAAGGCATAGTGCTCCAACTCTGAGGACTTGGCTGCTATTTGGGGACTGGCTTCTGACTTGCTGTCAACTCTGCTGCTTTTGGATCTTGGCACTGTATTCTGTCCACGCAGTTGCTAAAGGCTTGTGCTTCAGAGCTGGAGCTTTTGGGTTAGGTTCCTGCTGATGACCCAAGATAGCGAGTCATCAGGCAGTGCTGCTGCAGTAGACTTGTATTTTGAAACCCTTCCTTTGGCATCTGCAGCTCCAGCCCACTGTCCCCTTTCACTTATGTGTGGTGGCTGGAAAGTGAAACTGAACATACTTAATAACCTGCAGGAGTAGAAGTGACTGGTCTCCACTGTGTGGAGATCTGATGGCGTGACAAGAGAAAGCCAACATTTTTCCAAGGGCTGACAGCCTGTAGTCTTGCTAGTAGCATAATTGTCAAGCTGGTGTTCTCTCTTAAAATCCTATGAATGTGGTGTGAATGGAACAGAGGGTCAAATTTGGAGTTTTTAGCTACTTGACCTCTTCCTTTTAGTTTGAATAAACAGTGGTCTTGTCTATTAGTGTAGTTCCTGTCTATTAGTGTAGTGGCCAACTGCAAAGGAGTATGTTACAAGGCAGCACTTGAGTGTGTGTCTGTATCACTGGTATTTCAAATAGACTTGTTGTCAGGGTGGTGGCTGTTCTTAAACAGGTGATTAAGTCATCTCCGAACATACTGAGAATTTAGTGTAATGAAGTAAACTTAAAAGGAAGTTGGTTGTGTTAATGTGAACGTGTGCTCTGAGCATGTTGTATTTTTACTGGAGGAAGTTTTGCATGCTTCTGTAGGCAGAGAGACATGTAGAAAGAAAAGATTTTTTTCCTCCGGTGGGTGTGAGTGAAGATGCCTGTTGTTGGAAGCAGTGATGCCTGGTTGACCACATACCTGCCTAAGGCCTGTGGATTTGGAGCAGTCTTTGCATTCTGCATTGAGCAGGTCCCTTTCCTATAGCATGGGCATGGCATAGCAAAGCTTACTTCCTTCTGAAGTACCCTGAGACCTACAAAAAATGAATTAGGTGCAGAAATCTCTTTGGATTTTTATTTTGAAATGTGTCATTGAGAGATGCAGATCTGACTAAGAGGTGAGAGGTGAGCAGCAGCAGGTTATGGGGTGGCTGCATGGCTGCTCTTTGAAGTTTATTATGGACTTATTGCTGTTCCTTGCAGTTAACATATAGGAATAGCTGCTGGAGCTTGAGATAGATATAGATATATCTGAGATAGAATGAACTTTTTTAGTGCAGCTGCTCTACTATGTCAAGACAGTGCTGCACTATGCAGGTTAGCAGAGGTCCCTGCGAGGCATCGTAATGAAATGCAGAACCTTTCACCCTTAGCCAAAGCCTTTGTAAATTGCAAATGGGGATTAAAATGGTAGCAAAAGCCTAGGCTCTGTACATTGCCGTGCAAAACACGCGGGTGAATTTTGCTCAAGCTGAATTGAAAAGACCCCCTAGGACAAGAAGTGTTATGGGGCAAAGGGGCAAATCTAATGAAACTAACTGTGACTGCTTTCCCCAAATTAAATCCAGAGCAGTCAGTTTGCTGAGAACTTCCTGGCCCGGGTTTCTTTTTACTTATTAAATAAAGCAGTCATGTAGTACCTGAAAGGCTAGAGAACTGCAGAGATCAAGAATTGTTGGGGGGTGGGGGGAAGTGCAGGAGGAAGAGATCAAAATGGGTTTGTCAGTGCAAAAATCACATAGTACGCAGCAAAGAGACAGAGAGAAACGGATCGTACGGGGAAAATGAGACTGAGAAACAGTGAAGGTGTCAGAGCAGGTTTGTTGCTCACAGAGCCAACTGAAAGTGAAAGCGTTATGGAGAACTAGAGGCAGATCGAGACTGTCAGGGCAATTTAATTTGAGGACTGAAAACACTCACAGCCTTGTCGTGATTGGAGTGGACAGCAGGGAGGTAGGTGCCTGCAGATGCTGGAGCTACCCACCCAACCAGAATGGGGAGTGAAGTGATGTGGGGGTAGGAAGGCCACTTCCAGTAGTATTGGAAAAATAGTAAGGAAGATGCAGATTTAGATGGTGTTCAGCCAAGATTTGCCCCTTCCCCCAACCCGTGCCCCTACTGCTACCTACGTGGTACCTGATGAAGCACCCAGCTTGGGAGCCAGAGGATTTAGGTTCTCCTGTGCGACTTTGGGCAAATAGCTTCGCCACTGCGCTGCCAACTGTGATGTCCAAGGGGAGTGTGGCCTCTGTAGGGAAGGGTACCCTTCAGATAGCCAAGGGGTCTTTTGGTAGTGGGAGCTGAGGAATAGAAGTGTGTTCTCATTCCAGCACACAGCATTGTAGCTTGGATTTCTGCCTGTGGAAAAAGTGGCAGCAGGTGGATTTTTGTGCTGATTGGCTCTTGTGGGGGAAGAGAGAGCCTGGGATCTTAGGACATCTGGGTACTGCTTCTGGCTCTGTAAGATCTTTGGGAGTTACTGCGGCATTGCTTTTCACTTTTATGCCTCCCTTGTAAATGAGGTGGGGAGGAATATTTGTCTTCTGACTTATCGAACCTAGCTTGGACACCTGCCTGAAAACAAGACAAAAAGGCATCTGGAAGCATCTGTCTTGATCCATAAACTCTAAACTCACTGGCAAACAGTGGGTCTGACTTCAGGTTAGGTGAACGAATCCTGTTCCGAGCCTGCGCAAACCCATCATAAAGGGGCCTTTGAACTCCAAATGGAGCCTGTTGTGCCTAAATAGCTTTCTCTGGGTTGTATCTCTGACTTCTAGAGGCACCCATGGCTGAATACTTGCTCTGCATCCACAGAGGTTTCCCTTGTGCCAGCAGTGATGTCTGCTTGCAAGTAAAAGGAGGACTGAGGGCCTTAAGGAGCTGTGTGAAGGAGTAAACTCCATTGTTGCTTTTATCAGTGAACTCCCTTTTGGAGTCAAACCTTCCATTAAGCTGCCTAGGAGTTGGGGGGGAAGAAGCTGGTGTGTGAAGGAGTGGTTGCAGCCTCTGCCTGGATTTTTGTCCAGGTGGTGGAAGGAGGGATGTGTTCTCCCCAGCCAGGTTTCCCTCCTCCCTGCATCCACTTGCTGGCAAATTCCCTTTTAAAAGGATCCAAAAAGAATATTAATAAGACAGCCAGGGGATGCTGCTGTGCTTTATTGCCACCATGTTAATGAAAGGCCATTGTAGCTGAGCCTCTTCTTGTGACTTGAAGATGGATTTTTCTCTTAAGATGAGTAAAATGAGCCATCTTCATCCACCATGTAGATAAGAAATGGTGAAAGATAGCTGAAGCTAGAGCATTTTTTGCTGGCTGGCTGCTATTCTTCTGCCTTAGAGTAGTTGCTTAAAATCCCTAAGACGGCCCCTTCTTGTCAAGCTGCGATATGGGTGTTGCAGGTAGGGTAAGACAGCTTCTTTTGGTTCTTTCCCAGTCCAAGGCACTAGGGGCCTCACTAAAGATGAGGAGGAAGAAACCCTCTCCTCTGGGGAGCCAAAGCAAGCCCTCTATGGTTAATGCCACAGCTGTTGAAACCTATGCCTGTGGTTGCATTTACCCTGGACCTAATGCAGTGCTGCTACACCCACACTCAGAGGTGCTGTATTAGATGATTAAACCTTGCAAGCTAAGGAGGGTCAAGCGTAGCAAGCAGTGGGAGGGCAGACTTCTCTTCCGCATGCATTGCAAGGGATGTAAACAGAGCCAAGGAGACACTGATACCAGATGAGTAGCTCAGCATGGTGCTGGGGAGTATTGGGCTGCTGCCATTCACACTGCTGTAAAGCTACAGTTGTGATCACACATGCTAATTAAAATTCTCATGGCTCTTTCCACTGTAGTCCAGGTGCTGGGGCTGTTCCCTGACCAGATACAGTTCACTGAGCTTTCCCAATCTGGTTAAAATGTGGTTGTCTTGTTTTCCAGCTCTGAGATGGGCTCTCCCAGTGTATGCCTGCAGCATACCAGTGGGTACATAACACTCGATTGGGATATCGAGGTACTACTGCAGTAGAAGTTAAAAAAAAAAAACACAAACAAATACTGTAGAGGGGCGTTTCAAAAAGATGGTAGTGTTTCAAGCAAATGAAGTATTTTCCCGGGGGGCTGATTGAGGGAGACTCCAAGTGTTAAGTGTTTCTCCGGTTTCAGTACTGGGTGACAAGTTTGGGGCCAGAGCAGAACTGAATACAGGGCAGAGTCCCTGGAAACAGTTGAAGGGGTATCAAGCTCAGTGGAGCCTTACCTGCTTCTGTCTGCCAAGAGTTTGGCCCCTTACCACTGAATTTGATGCATCCTTTTCATTTTGCACACTTCTACTGCAGAAAAGCTGGGATAAAAAATATGGAGCAGAAAAGTTTCCTATCTGCTTTAAATTAAAATAAATCCAGAGCAGAGAAGGCCTTTTGTAAGGTCTACTGAGTTAATGGATTCATAATGACTTTTAAAGCTTCACTTGGGTAAGAAATACTGTTCATTTCATAATTGCATATAAATATACTCTCTCATAATCCAGGACAGCATAGCAAAAGGAAATCTACTGGCTTAATTATAAATCTTTTTATTAGCTGGAACCCCGCTGGAATAAAAAAGCTACATATTGTCTTTTATCTAAGAGGAAGAGCATGGGGAAAGGGGCGGGGGTTGTCTTGGAACTGAGCTATGAGGGAATTAAATAGGAAACAAAACAACTCGGAGTACCCAGGGCTTATAGGGTAGCAATGCAGGGTGTTTGTGAGCGCTTCTCTCTATATCAGTCTGTGGGTATTCTGCATGCCTACCCTGGGTTCTTTTGAGTATTTTGAGCTAGCACAGATGATCAATTCAATCTCCAGTCAGTGGCTTCTCAGACATGTATTTTTATCACTTTGACCATGACCCAAGCTTGCTGGGCAGCTCTGCAAGCTGAAGCAAATTTGTCTCCTTAATGTGTGTCTGCATTGCTGGCACAGGTGAATTTCTTTTAAACGTGGGTACTGAGGGCTAGAGCAGAAAGCTTGCATGGAGTGTTTGCAAGCCTGTGCTGCATTGTGGGTAGCTGGAGAAGGAAGCCATGTCTCTGCTTGGGTGCTCTGTTTGGAAGTGAGGTGCAATGTGTGTACTACCTAAGGGACATGCAGTCAGCAGAGGGATCGTGGGATGAGTTCCTGTCTCTGGGAAAGAGTGGACATGAAGCCTGAACACTTAGGCAGCTGCCATCAGTGAGCAGCTCTGGCCTCAGAAGCTGTCTCCACAAAGCTGTGGTGCTTTGCCACACAGGATTGCGCTGGCTGTTTGAGGCCGAAGGATTCGGCTGCTGTGCCCACGCAAACAGTCTATCCATCATGCCCTGCTGTTCCTCTTCAAAGGCGTGCAGCACCCAAATATTGCTTTTAAAAACAAAGAGAAACTAATTAAGCAGTTAGAGGTTGAGCAGCCCATTTGTGCCTGATGGAGATGAAGGAGGTTACCTTTTGGTCCTGGAAACCTGGCACTGTTCTCCTGTTCCCAGGTGACTGTGTATAATTAAAAGCTCACTCCAAGCCTCCAGCAGTGCCAGACACCTGCCTGCTGCTGCTTCTCTTCAGAGCCATGGGTCAGGCATGGATGGATGTGCTGTGCCTGGCATTCACCTGCCTGATGAATGTGGCAGCCCAGGCAGTAGTGGTCCCTGGGTATCTCTCTGAATCCTCCCAGCTGTGCTTTGTGCAGCCTTGGCATCCCACTGCTTTCCTCAAGAAGAGCTTCTGCCTGGCCCAGGGGACTTGAAATGGTTGTATTTCATAAGGCTTTTCATAGACTCTGTGCACATCTTTTTTACTGCCTGTTCATGGCCTGGTAAGCATTGGGTTTTCCTCACACATCTCCTGTGCAGGCACATCTCTGGTTTAAAAGACCATGAGCAAATGGCACCAAGTCTTTGGCCTTTTTGAGGTGAGGATTACTCGATGTGCTAGCTCCATTGTAAAAAGAGCAATGAACATATATTCCCTGCTGGGATGCTAAGTTTCGTTTTATCTGGGGGGGGGGGGAAAATCACATACTGGTTGGCCTTTCAGCACCAGCAAAGTGCTCACAGAAACCTAGGTCTTAAAAGCAGTAGCCTAGTCCAGCTAGCAGAGGGGCTCAGGGCTACCTCCTCAGCTGTACCAAAGCCTGGGGTCACATGATTGTAGGAAAATCCACGCAAGCATCTTCAACCTGCAATTCTAGAGTTGCCGTTTTTTCCTCCCAGGCATGTCAAATCCCTTCTTGAACCTATGTGGCCTTGGCAGCCAGTGTGCCATGTCACAAGGTATCTCAGTTCAGTTACGCTTTGTTTCCTCCTGTATCAGCCTTGTTGGGGGGCTGTATGAGGCTTGATTTCATATATATATATTTTTTTTCCTGAAAAATATAAAGTTCCTGTCTTGATTGGCTGACTTGTGATTCCTGACTTTTTTCCTCTCCTCCAAATGCATTTGGGGAGAGTTTGACTGCTTTAATCCTCATAACCAAAGGGAAGCACGTGACCTCCCACTAGTGCTCCTCTCCTGAAACAGGGTGCTGTAGTCTGAGTTGTTTCTGTCTGGTGTGGACATGTAACTGGAAAGTGTGAAATCTGAGGGGCTACAAATAAACTCAGCTGAAAGAATATGTAAACCTTTCCTCCTGTCTGGGTATAACCAGTTCTGAAGGATTTAAAATAGCAAGGAGGCTGGGCAAATAATTTTGCCTGTTGATTTGGCCTTGCATATTGAAAGATCCTATGTTAATTCATTCCCTCTTAGGGGGAACCTAGGAGTATCTAATCCATGCTAAATTGTCAACTATTTTGGCTAGGTCTTCTGAGTCCATTATCTGTTGATGGAGGTGGGAGGGGAAGGGACAGATGCAGCAAAACTAGAGAATTAAAAAAGCAAAGGAGACCAGTGCAGTAATTTGGTTTTAGATTTGCCTTTCTCCCCCCCACCCCCGCTTTCCTTTTGAAAAGGAAGGCGGGGGGCGGGGGGGGGGAGGGAGGAGAGAAATCTTTCCCCTGTCCTTCCCTCCAGACTATGGAATTAAATCTGTAACTATTAAAGAAACATTTCGACCCAGACATCTTTCTTCTCTTTTCTCTGTATTCAAAAGCCTCCAAAGTGTCAGCATGTTTCCATGCAGGCAAGATGTGCATAGCATCTAAACAACATAATGTCAATGTGGTAGAGAAAATTCCCACTGAGGGCCCTGCAGGTCAAAGCAAGCTAATGTATGATGCCCTCCCTTGCACTATTGAGCGTGAGTTGTGCTGATAAGACTCTGTATACTCTGTCTATTAAATCTTGTCTACTGTATAAGCAACACATTCAGAATTATTTATTTTTTCCTGCCTACTTCCCCCTTAAATTGTCATCCTCACCTAGGTGGACCTACTTGGTCATAGGAATTGGTGGTAGCCATTTTTCTTTTTTTAATTATTTTTTAACTCTGACACTGGCAACTTGTGTCTCATCGCTTTGTGCTGTGACTTAGCTCTAGGGCCTGTGTTTGTGTAGCACCAAGCCCATCTTCCATGCTGACAAGGGTTTGAGGTGAGTGCCGAATCGCCATTGGCTCCTTTGGAAAACAGAGCGCTTTGCAATAAGCAGCTGAAATTTTAGCCGTCTGAGGCTTTTGATGTGGAAGGCTTTCAGGAGAGCGCTGCCCTGTTGTGGAGCCCCAGGACAAGGCTGGCCCATGTTGCTGCCTGTTAGCCCTGTCTTTTCCAGTTTAGCAAGGTCTGTCCTGTCCTGACCCTGCAGCGCAGGATACCTACCTGGCTTCTCCTTTTCCTGTTGCTGTGCTCTGTCCAGGCATTTTGGTGCTGTTTCTCCCTTCTGTGCCTTTTGTTGTTCCAGTCCTGGAACTATCTGAGCTTCTCATGATTGTAACAGCAATGGTCTCACTTCCATTTTGAACCCAGTTGCCAAAAGGCTCCCATTAACTATTTGTACTGCTTGGCTCAGCCCAGCTCCAGCAAGGGGAGGGAGAGGTCAAACTGCAGAAGCCACTAATGTTGGCCTTGAATTAAGAAACTATTTGCTGAAGTCCCTTAGAAAATGAGTCCCCAAGGCCTCTTATCTGCTGCAGGTGCTACAGGGAGTGAATTGGCCATAGATCTACTTTTGAATGTAAACAGACAAAGTTCACACCTCATCATGGGTCTTGGCATGCCTGCTGCAACTCACCCTGGTCCTGGGGTGCTCTGAAAGCAGGAAGATGGGCTGCCCTGGAGTGCTTGTGGTTTTGGGTTGGGAAAAGTACAGGAAGGAGGTCTTTTTCCTTTCTTTTTCTGCTTTTATCTAAGGACCTCCTGTTCCTTGGACAAAGAGCAGGATGGCTGAGCAGCCTGTGTAGGCTACGAAGGGGAAGATTTGCCACCGAGCCTGGCAATGGAAATGTTTACACCATGGGGATAAGGGCAGGTCTCAGTAGAGTGCTGGAGGGTGTCTGTGTCAGAGAAATGCAGCTACATAGTCACCTTCACCCTCTTTCACATTAACTGATTTTTTTTTTTTTTTTTTTGCGTGCTGCTGTGGATTTGGGGAATGCAGCTGGCTCCTGTACAGCCAGGCTGGCAAATGAAAAAAGGATGATGGGAGATCACTGATGTTGAGAGTGGATAATGTTTGTGGAAGCGAGCATTGGGGTGAGGAGGAGCAGCATGAGGGAAATCACCGACATCTGCTCTCACATTCAGTCTTCACACTGATCCCTCCTCAAATCTGACAATCTGCTCCCCCTAATCCTTAAATCCCACCAATCTGCTGCATCCACACACCCTAAAACTTCATCTCTATGTAGTCTGCCTGCCTACCCGAGCTCTGCTGGCTAATGGGTTGGCTCTCTGCAGTAAGGCAAGAGAGGCAGCTGCTTTGCATGATACAGCCCAAATGAGACTGTGGCCTTGTTGTCAAATGCTGATGACTCTCCTCACCCAGCTGACACAAGCACAGACATGGATTAATCAAACAGGCATCAGATGCTGAGAGGAACTGTAAGGAGTAACTTTCAATTAATGCCTGAAAGACAGTGGGGTTCATCTGGGCCATAGGGTGGTAAATAGTGAGTCTGTAATGCAGCCTTTTGACTGGGTTTCTGTAGTTTGGCCACTGCAAAACATATTACTCAAAATACAGGGAAGCTTTCTTCTTTCTGTGTGGTGGTGGCGTGGGGCTGGAGGGAGGTCTCTCTCAAACCTTTTGTAACTACTGGAAACATGTTCCTGTGCCAAAGACAGACAGCTGAGTTGTCTTTGGCAGTGAAACTAATGTCTGTTTCCATTAGTCGTAGACAAGTTTACGGTGCTTTAGGTTAGCAGCAATTTTGCTTTTGGGGAAGTACGTAGATGTAGCCTGTCTTGTCCCCTATAAAGCTGTGAATCTGGTACCAGTGGAAACCTTTCTGTGCTTTGGGAGTTATGTTGGGCCTGCCCAGTGGAGCGAGCAAAGTGCTTCTGAATTGTGTTGACTTGCCAGATCTTCTTGCACAAAGAACAACTTGCTTATCTTGGGGGCCACCTACTTTGTGTTCACCGCTCGTCTCTTGCGTCTGTGGTATGATTTATTGCTGCAGCAAGGGCTGGGAAAAGCACATCCCCAGAGCTGGTGGTCATTAACTCAGGACATCCTGCACCACAGGTGTTCTGTAGATCTACTGCCCTCCTTGGCTAGGGGGCTGACATCTAGGGATGTGTTGCTAATTACTCTAATTACTATTACCCAGGACTGCCAAGGTCATCTCTCAGTTGTAGTTCCAGGCTTTGCTGTACTGACGCAGCTCTGCCAGTTTTAGCAGGAGTGATCTAAATGACACTCAAAGACTGCAGGCAGTAAAACGTGATGGGGAGGGAGAGAGAGAATGTTGTCCCTACTTTGCAGACCCGTGCCACAGCATTGCCAAAATATGGCACTTGCACTTTGGATGCTTCTTTGGTCTCTAGCAGCTACTTCAGGAAGGAATGGAGGAACTAAGAGACTTTAGAGCATGAGCTAAGATTGACCACGTTCACACTTGCTGTCTGGGTGGCTGTGCCACGTCCTCCCCCTGCCCCAGCCCGCAGAGAGCAGGGCCATCAGAGCCAGAAATAACTCTCTTCCTGCTTGGGCTCTCTTAGCAAGAATACTGGCTGGCTTCCTGGTCTTTGAATCAAAGGAGAGGTATCCCAGAGGTCCATAGCAGGAGCTTGGGGACAAAGATTGTGTTAAGTGCCTGTGATGGAAGCTTACCTTTGCAACTTCATATCTTGTCCACTCAAAACATTGAGACCAAAACTGCAGCACTGAAGTCTAGATTGCCAGGTTCAGCTTGCAGATGGGAAGGTGGTTAGTGACTAGTTCTGCTCAGCCTGAGCTAGTTGGCTGGGAACACCTGTATGGCATGCTACCCTTTGCTTGTTACTTAAAGGTGACTGAAGGATGACTCCTGTAGTTTTTTGGAGGGGGAGGGGAAGATTCACTGACACCAGAATTTTTCCTAAATTTGTCTGTCTCTTTTAAATCATCTTAAAAAAAAAAAAAAAACAAAACACCCCAATGATGAAGAACCCTCAGAAACCGTATGTGTATTTCTTTGCTCAGCTTTGTGTAGCAATGAGGCCTAGGTTGTTGCCAAGTTGGGGCAATTTGAGCAGGTTTTGGCTCAGAGGAGTTCTGTGGAGCAGAGTTATCTTATCTCTGCCAATGTTTTTCATCCCCCTGAAAGGGGGAAAAGAAAATCACTCCTGAGTGGTGGCTTTTCCTCTTTCCTCCTTGCCGACAAAAATTACGAAGCTCCTTCTGCTCTGTTATGGCTGAATTAGTTTAAGCCTCCTTTCTTGTTTGGGTAACCCTAGCTTGTTTTAAATATATACCCAGCAAGTAGGATTCATTACTTATTAATTTACAAAGTGGTAAATTTCAAAGCTGTCATAATTCAGAAGTCATGTTCACTTTAGTTATTCTGCATAATTAATTATAAAGTAATAATTTGTACATCATGATATTTTCATTCCGACATGAAAGTGAAAGACTTGGAGCCGTAACAGCCTCAGGCATGAAAGAGAGAAGACGGCGGCTTACAGATGTGCCTGCACTGAGTGGAGTCCCAATTCAGCTTTGTCGGCCACAGCGTTGCGCACAGGAGAAGCGTTTGGGGGAGGCTGTCCTTGTCAGAGGTGCTAATTTTCATCAGAAGAGCTGTGCCTCATCTGCAAATCAATCACTGAGTCCCTTAGATCATGGCAAGTTCACGATGCGCGGTGCCGGATGTTGTCTGCTCATCTAGAGGGCAAGCTACAGTCTGTAAAATCACATGGGATCCTCGTGTGCCCACTTGGAGTGTGGGAGGAATGTCACGAGTACAATGTGACAGAGAAGTCATTAGGGTTTGCTGGCTGGGGAGAAGGTGCTCTGTGCAGGAGGGAAGCTGTAGGAAGGGGCTGTCAGCCTGTTCCCTGCAGCTCTTTATGCTTAATGGGGAGAAAATCTCAAACGGCAGTTACAGAGTAGTAGTTGCATGTGTAATGTACAGACCTTTCCCTTGCTCCAGGTCTGGCTCTCTTCTCTGCAGCACACAAACTCAATTTAGTGGAAGGAGTCGCTTGGGCTGCCTAAAGCACTGGTACTGGTGGGAAATTTGGGAGGACACTGCTACAGGCTGTAGCTAGGCAACAGGAACGTGAATGTAGCTCTGCCTTTTTGGGTTCGGGAGCACTGGGCTCTGTTTGGATATAGTAGCAGAGAGTCTCCCCCTCATATGGCTCTTGCTGAGTCCTTTTATCTGCAAGGCAGAGCTGTGTGATAACTATAGCACCAGGCTAGAGACTCCCGTTCTCGAGTGACAGCCTTCTCCATGCTCTCTTCCTTACCTGTGGATGGAGGTAGCTCTCTGAGAAGGTCAGCATTACTGTGGACAGAAAGAGTGAAGGTCAGTGTTTGTCAAACCCTCATGCTTTCTCTTGCACCTTAGCTGGTTTGTACAACCTGCTGTTTAGCCTGGTGCCGAGACTACTTGCGGAGCTTTGCAGAGTGCTTTTTTGGTACTATCTTTGGGACCCACAGAAAAGGGCTGGTGGTCTACTGAATCACCAAGCAGAAGCAAGAGTTTCTTGAATCACCGAGTGTGTCTGGGTCCTACTAGCAGAGAACAAGGTAGACAGACACTTCTGTCTCCTTTGCTGTGCCTAGCCTATGAAAGTTGCCCATGTGAATCTGCCCTCTGGGAATCTTAGGAGGGGAGCTTATGTAGTTGAACCTGCTTAGACGCTGTCCCGGCACCTGTGATAACCCAGCCAGCACTGCTGCGATCCAAACTGGCCTGCCACAGCCCATACCTCTGGGATCCATTATCCCATGGGCTCTGGAGACTGTGCTACTGGCTGGCAAAGGAGAGTAGGACGAGCAGCAGGGAGGAGACTCTGGCTGTGGTGGGGAAAGGGTATCGCAGAGGCACCTCTGGTTAATCCAGGATGCTGAAAAACAGAGGTTGACTTGGTGGGAAGAATAGCTATGCCTGTGGAGCTCCACAGGGAACAGAAACCGTAGTTTTATTGACTTGGTTTATTCTTTTGATGCTCTTTTTATAAACAAAAGGAGCAATAGCTAGTGTCTGAAACTGCTAAGGATCTGAGCCCTAAACATGCTGAATGCCTGTATATAAACAGTGCTCCGGGGATGGAGCAAGAGCTCTTTTCTCTAATGTACGGAGGGTACAAAACCACACCCCCACTGAGGTTTATAGGCAATGCTTCTGTTGGCCCATACCTTGGGTGCTTTAAGTTTTCTCTTTCTGCTGTTCCTGCTTTGGAGGGAGTTAAGCACGCTTCCAAGCTTTTCAGTCATGAGAATTAAAAACTCTTACACATGACAGCTGAGAGTGCTGGACTCGCCTGACCTGTGGAGCAGGGGCTTTTGGTGAAACTTGAAGAGAACCTAGCGAAACTCCCAGTAAGCTCAGTGGGGTTGGTTTCAGTGCAGATGTAATGAGCCTTAGCAGCTCTGTCAGTTGCAGATCTTTGATCGCCATTTTACTGTTAGTTTCCCTCTCTCTCCAAAAAACTCTTAACTTATGATTTCCTGTCAGTTCGTTCCCCTAATGTTTAGGTGTTCTTGAAGCAAGCATATTGCTTTCTGAAGTGTATGTTTGTATCTCTCCCGCTCCTCGAGCAGACTTGTTATTTGCCCCCAATCCAGTTCTTCCTTTGCAGACTTGGATGTTTTCATGCCTTCCTATTTTAATGTGGTTGGTCTGTGAGGTCCTGGAGATGAAGCCATTTTAGCAGCTTGGCCCATGCAGAGGTCTGGAAAACCCTACAGGCAAGGGAGAATGTGCAAAGGAGACCTTGTGCAACATATGCTGTTAAGATACCATAATCCTGGGTACACACCTCTGGCAAATTCAAATATACAGCTGTACAAAGCACCATGTATGCTCAAGGGTATCTGTGCTTGCATTTAATTGCCTGAGAAGCAATGATAAATTGATCAATTTGAACTTGATTTTTCACATGGGGAGCTGCCTTCAGTCCGGTGTCACTGACTCAACTGGACAGCTCTTCAGTGGAAGATAGGTCGCTATTGTGTTTTATTGCGTCTCTGCCACCTGCGTGATGAAACCCTCCGCTGCGGTGAAGCAGCACAGGAAGCAAAGCCCCTGAAGGAAAGGGTAAGATCACAGATCTGAGTTGAATTAATTCTGTACTTTGGAATTTGCTGTATCAGGAGCATCACTTTCCAGTCCTGTAGTTGAAAGAAACCCTCCTTCTGACAAGTCTTGATATATTAATTGCGGATGATGATGCCACTTGCAATTGCAACAGCAAATGGCAAAGGGAACATTAACAGTAAATGTTGCAGGGATATCTCGAGCAGCGTGTGCGTCGTGTCCTTCAACGTATCCAGTTCTGACATCCCATTAGCAGTGAATTGCATTCCTACTGATACAGTAAAGGCTTTTCGACCCTCTGGAAACAGGACTGTAATTTTTGTGAAGTCTGTCTATATTTATTTGAGAAAACAAAAACAAGATATTGAGGGCACAACAGCTTTCAAAAATGAATGGTATTACAGTAAACTTGTAATTTGCGAATGGTTGTTATACTTACTATTGCAAAGATCAATCTGTGGCTTTTGTGAACTGGTTATTTTGCCCAGTCTGTACAACTTATTTTAATCACTGGAAGCTAATCTCATTTCTAAGCCTGAAAATGGTCCCAAACATTGAAATTATATGTTAATGTACAGAGATTGACAAAAGGAAGCTGGTCGTATTGATTTGGAATTAATGAAGCAATTCAGCAACGAACAATAATGCTGGCAGGAGGTGTTAAGGAGAATTGTTGCAGTTGTTAAATTTTTGGCACCGAGAGGCCTCATTGCTCTGAGGAGACAGTCTGATCACAGCGCAGTGGAAAATTACCTAGGAACTTTGGAGATACGTAGCCGATGCTAGTCATTTCACAAAGAGTATGTGAGGAAATAGGAAAATGCTGGTGGAGCGACTCCTATTTGCTGAGAGTGGTTTCCTACGTTGGGAGAGGAGTCCTGCCTGTGCTTGAGACAGACGTAACATGTTACTCATTTGGGTTGGACTGTACCCCTGCTGCAGGCGGTGATTATTAGCTAAATCTTACTCCCAGTTACGGAAAAGATTGAACTTCAAGCAGAATGGTCCTGGTAGCTAGTTATAGTTTGCAGCTATGAAGCTGCACGTCTTGAGATGAAGTGCTTGCAAAGCAAAAGTGTCTCTTTATCAGCCTGTTGCAGGTCAGGAGTGTAACCCTGCACAGGTGGCAGCAGGACCCTGTACAGTTCTGCAAGGGTAGCTGAAAATTTTGTATTTGCTGCAGATTTTGCTCTTCTGTGGGATGCGCTTTAGCCTTATCCGATTTGGGGCTTCCTGAACGCAGTACACAGACTATTTTCTAGTTTTGCCTTGGAAACAATGTTTTGTTTTGGCTGCTGGCAACTGGAAAGCATTTCTCCTACCCTAGGATCAAACTTGTAAAGAGCTCTGTGATGCTTGGTGGTCAGCCACGTGAGGGCTTGGAAGCAGCTGAACCAGGCTTTGATTTCTTTGACCAGTGATCAAGATCAACGAAGAGATGCAAAGCATGAGGGTTTATGTCAGTAGAAAAGGAAAACTTGTTCAGAAATAGTTTCTGTTCTTTGGAATAAAATTCTCAAGTAAGACTGTACAGAAAGATGCCAAGATGTGTTGCTGCTGTTAACATCTCAAGTCTTTGAACTCGTACATACAATACTTGAGAGACCAATTTGAAGAAACTGAATTCAAGGCACAGCAAAAATGCTTTAGAAGCCGCTTTCTGACAGCGATAAACATGGGAAACAGTGAAGTAGTTGCCCAACGGATTTGGAAGGAGCTGCTAGTGAAACTGTTCCTTCAAGGAAGCCACAGTTGAAAGTTGAAACGTATTTACCAATTATTGACTTGTTGAGTGATGGTTTAGTAAAAGGAATGAGATGTGAAAACATCAACACCGGTTTCTTTACAGAAGAGGGAGATTCCGTACACCACTGGAAAAATGGAGCAGGACCATCAAGGGGAGACGCTTTCCTCTCTTTCTTAGCAGTGCCTAGAAAAAGCAGATCTTGTTTATGGATGTATGATCATCTTAAGCATCTCGGGAACAGAAGAATCTGTGTCCGTGTCCAGACTTTGCTCGTCAGTCTTTGCCTTTTGAATGGAATTTCACGTTCCCTGATGTTAATGCATGCCTCAAGGGTTTTCTTGGCTGTGGCAGTAGCAAACTGTGTGCGCTACTTACGTGCATGTTTAGACTTGCAATGCTGTTTCGGGTATGCAAATGACTCTGTGGGAAAGAAAAATATTTTCCTTTACAGCGGGAAGGCGAGAACGCTTTCTTTATCCCAGCGGTAGTTCTTTTTTCCTGGAGCACCAAGTCTTACTGATAGACCATTTCAGGATATTGAGGATGAGGGTAAAACATAGAGCTCTTTGAGTTGCATCTTTTTTTGTTTTGGTAGTGGGATGAGGGCTCCAGGGAGGGGGAGAATTTCTTCTGGACAGATATCAAGTGTAGGGGATTTATTTTCACCAAAGCAAAGTGGGTTTCTTGTTGATCTGTCTGCTTGCATACTACAAGCAAGATACTTATTCTTTTTTTAAACCATAAAGTAACCCAAAAACATGGATTTCTTTTCTTGGAATAAAAGGTGAAAATATTGAATGCTGAATATCAAAAATATTTTCATTTCATAAGCTGAAGGCATTCCTCAAATGTAACTCAGATTTGCAAATTACTTCAGGTCGTCTGTCGGCCTTTCTTCTTATTCGCAAAAATCCTCAAAAACCTGAGCTCTATGAAAATGTCAGTTTGGAGCAGCAGTGCTTTGAATTTTAGGCTCAAATGAATTCAGAATCTCCATGTGAAAGTCTCCATCAAGATCCTGATATCCTCCTTTATCACTGTTATGTGTGTGACTCTCACAGACGTCTTTGCATCGCTTTGAAATATAAGGTAGCGTTATCCCTTTTTTTTTAATGATGCAAAATGGAAAATACTTTGGTCATGGAGTGAATCTGTGACTAAGGCAGGACTTCAGATCATCTGTGTTTTTAGCCCTAGGTTTTAACTGTAAGACTATTCTTCTGCCCTAAGAATTAAGCACACTTGGGACTAGAGACATAGTGTGGGTTTAAGCCCTTCTGTAAGGTGTGTTACTTCTTGGCATAAGGTTTGAGTTGGCATTGAAACTGCCAACCAGGACTTGTTCCCAAGTGCTAGTATGCATTCTGAGTGCTGCAGGGTCTCTAGGCCAGGAGCAGCTTCTCTGCTTCTGAAAAATTGATGTTCTGTACTTTGTTTGCTTTGGTATCTGAAAACTTGGCAGGCAAGAGAGCTTGGTGTCACCAAGATAAAATACAGCGTTAAATGCCGATCCATGCCACTGTAGATGTTCTACACGGTGCAGATATGCAGCTTGTGAGATGGATGGCTTGCATTGTTTTATTACAATAACGAGCATTCCTGGTCCTAACAGGCTGTCCGTTCAGAGGTTATGGCAATGCCCTGTGAAAGGCAAGCTGTTAATTAGTTAAAGCTATACCAGCACATAGGGGGGCAGCCCTGTAAAGGAAAAAATGTTTCTTACAGCAGACCTGAATCTTTGGGCGCACAGAAACAGGCCCACAGCTTGCTGGCACTGGGAGCAGCCATCCAAAAATTGCTTACTGTGTGTGCCACTGAAGCTGGTGCCCCTAGGACACCATGCAAGATGGATCTGTTATAATGGATTTCTGTTTACTCAACCGTTTTGCAAGTGGCAACCAGTGGCAAAGGGCCCAGGCTCGCTGGCTGCCTGGAATTAAATTTTGTCCTCCTTAGTTCCTTGGGTGGGCTTGCCAGTCTCCTAGTTCAGACCTTCTCAGTGGCAAGGCTGTATGCAACAGAAGGTGTGATAGAGTCCCAGGTAAGGGGCGAAGTTGTTGAAACTGGATGTTTTCATTTGCAATGCCTGAAATCTGAGACTGATGAAGTGAGGAAAGAGGAAATGCATTGTTTGTTTTTCTTTTCCATGGAAGTTTGCATGTTTGATAATAGTGAGGCACTGAAATACTTTAGGCAAAACCCCGAGTGTTAATGTGCTCAGAGTATGTCCACGTGGTTTTGGAACTGCATGTCTTCCCTACAGCTTGTATTGTACCTGTAGGGAGGGGTTGTGTGGTTTTTGAGTGTAGACCGGTTGCATAGCAGTCTCTCTTTTTGGGTCGGATTTTGTGATGGCCTGCAAAAGCTCCTTTGCAGTCCAGTGTGCTTCCTCGTAAGTAAGTAGCCCCAGGATTTTGCTGTCTTTGGTAGAAGGAAGTCCAGCTTGTCACTGTTTTCATTCTGACTATTGGGGGGAGGGGGCAGAAAAATCTGCCTCTTGTGAAAAGTATGCTTTTCAGTCAAAGACCAGATTTTAGTGGAAAACTGAAGAAAATTGATCAACCCTGTTGAACACCTGCCCTTGCAGCTTTCTGTCACCTTGTCGCAAGCATGTGCAAAGCAACAGTTGCCCTTCTTTACTCCCTCAACGGCTCTGGTGAGACGTTGTGCGCTCCAAGCAGAAACGGCATTAGCCATGCGCAGTGTCTATGCCTTTGCAACAAAGGATAATAAATCCCCCCAATCTCCAGCCATAATGACTTTGGGTATTGCTTGGACTGATCTTCTGTTGTCAGAAAGGGGAACAGGGATTGTTGTGGGTGGGTTGAGGAGATCTAGTTATCTCTCAGATGAGACTCCATCCCTCTCTACTTACTGCTTAGTTAGGCTGCCCAGAATCGGGGATTAAAGACTTGACTTTATTGGCTGAATTAAAATAAAGACTGTGTGTGACATGACTTCATCAAGCAACCTTCAACAGCATCCCTTTTATTGCCCCCCATCCTGTGTGTGTTTTGAACCCCTGGCCCTGAAGCATGGCAGTGAGTTAGTGCTTAGAGCTTCCTCCTGGACATTTATTCTGAGTGTTCAAGTTGATGGCCGTGAACCTGACTACTGGAGATGCTTTTACTGTGCCTGGCTATTCAGTTTGATGGACGGTCCATCATTTTTATTTTTATTTTGGAGAAAGGACTGACTTATTTTTATTTATTTTTAGTTTGTTGCATGAACTCTGTGGGGTGGTATGTGCAGTGGCACAAAAGCATCTGACTTGAACTTGCAGGCTTGCAACAGACTAAAATAAACCATGGGATTTAGTAGGTGAGATTAGAATGAAGCAAAGCAAAGAGGGTGAGGCATTTTTCCCCACGTGTTCAGTATGGGTCAAGCTAGACAGGAAATGTGGTCTGTACTTGGGTTTTTCTGGAGAAGCATTCCATAGGAAAATGCAAAGACTTAATGATTTGTAGTCCCAAGAGCTGAACCTTGGCTGGTTACGCCATTTTGGGTGAAGCCGAGCTTTGTGCATGGGCAAACAATCCTCGACTGCAAAAATTTCTGGCAGTTATGAGCTGGGGGTGGCATTCGGGGGTGCATATGCCAAATTTATTTTGCTGTAAGGAAGTTCAGCGAGACATTATGCAAACAGCAGCCATTAACGACTTTTATTGTGAATGTCAACTTTTGGGAGGAGGAGGGGAGCTGGTTTTTATATATATTGGATCTTTAGAACAAGATATTATAAATGGTTAAGTTAGAGTGGGGTGAACTGGTGGTGGTCTTTCTCATAGTGATTTGTAGACTACAATCAGGGCAAGAGGAGAAAACCTCTTCTGTAGCATAATAAATAGGATGTAAGTGTCTAGAGATGTTCAGCGTGTTATTGTACTTCTTAAGATACATATGTCTTGAAGCCCGCCAGGCATTTTGTTCTACAAAGCATATGGTTTAACAGATAAAATGATTTCTGACCTGGAGACCTGAACTGACAACACTGGAGACAAACAAAAACCAGGATGGCTCCATCTGTCAGGCCTGTTACATCTCTATGCTGCTTACTGACATTTACGTGTTTGCATTAGGAAACTGTCTCAGGGCCCTCTCCCTCCTTCCCTTCCCTCAGAAGCCGGTCATCACCCGTACTCGTGTGCCTTGGCTTGGTGCACGTGTTCAACCCCAGGCTCCTGGCTGTGACCTCTTCTTTGAAAGGCTCTGCCATCTCTGCAGCTTGCTGCTTTAGCAGTTGCTGGCCGGGGGAATGGGCCGGTTTCTGGATCAGTCTGAAGCATTAAGCAGTATCTTTTCTCACCCTCTCTGGAGGTCAGGAGCTTGCCGCAAGTATTTGCAAGTTGGATTAGTTTGATCTGTCTTCTCACTAGGCAAATGATAATTCGTAGATGTCACGCTAGTGGCATATTCTTTTGCATGACAAAAGCTCCGGGTGCTGGCCCTTGTCCTCTGCTTCCATTCCAGTTTATCATGTATTTTTCTCTAAATTCAAGATCCCTTGTCAATTTTCTGGCAGCGTTTTGTTTGACTAGGTTATCTGACTGTGCATCCGTTGACTGTGTATATCCTGGCAAGTTCCTGTACCACCTCCCATCTCATGCAGGAGTCAAGTATCCCTTGCAGAGGTGATTGCTGGAGTAATTCCTTATATCAGTGTTGTCATTTGGACTCCAAATTCAGTCTAGAAAGCCCACCATCACCTCTCTTGCAGACAACAGTCTTTCATTGACCTCTGTGCAGTCACTGCATTAAGGTTTTGATTGCAGCAGGGCGTGGTAATGCCCCAGATGGCTTATCTGCCTCCATTCTCTTTAGAGAGTGATGCTCTCTAGGGCCATGCTTCTGGACAGCTTCACAGCTGAGTTAGCATAATGCATCTGCACCAGCTCAGGTCATAGTAATGACTTTACCTCTGGAGAAGGAGGCTGGAAGATAAGGAGAAGGGATCGGAGAGGTCCCAGCCTGCATGAAATATGCTGCCTCTGTCAACAAGGCTGGGATAACAGCATCCACCTAGGCTGAGATGAAGTGCTGCCGTTGGCTTCCTACCCTCAGCGCCAATGGCTCAGACAGCCGATGGCACTTGGACTTGCCAAAGCTGTGTCGAGTCCATGAGGCCCTTCTCTGGCAAAACCCCCGGTGTTTTTCCTCCCTTTTCCCAGGATAGTGGTGCAGCCAGGTGGGGACGTAGCTGGGGATGGATCACAAGGGATGGGTGTTGCCAGCTGTACGAAACTTTGGGTGATGAGCTTTTCCCATGTTGCTTTCTAGAATAAACTTTGACTTCTCCCTCCTGCTTGTCTCATTCTTTCAGTCCCCCCAATCTCCCTGTGCATGTTCAGTGGTAGAACAGATGACTGCTTAGGAGAGGGGGATTATTTGTTTTTCCCAGCAAATATATACCCATGTAGTTATTTAAAGCTGAAACTAAAAAGCCGGTAGCGTCTGAGAACAGAAGCTCTGCTAAGAAGTTTCAAGCAAATGTTATTAGATATGACCTCTTGTTTATGAGAGACTTTGCAAACGGAAGTCTGTTACCCTGTTATTGCCTTAGCGAAAGACCTTTTTTCCCAGCCATAATATCCCTGCCAGCAATCAGTCTGATTAGAGTTTAGGATGATGCAGTAAATATATGAAAGCTCAATTTAACCAACTGCACAGAAGCAAATAATAAGTTGGGGCCTTTGGCCATAAAAATGCGGACGTTTACCTTGGATGTTGACTTAAACCATTTCAATTTTGTGCCAAATGAGGCTTGAAATGTATCATCCGAAGTACAGTGTCCAACCAATAAAAATTGTCTTAAATATTTTACCTTCCTGCTGGCAGCATGCCATGAAAGTTGAACCTCTGTGTTGGTGGAGCTCCCTGGGCATGATGCAGTAACTGATGTGCTCCTTGTTTTGGGATCTCAAAGCATGGGTGTTCATGGATGCCGTGGAGGCTTTCTGTCTTCGCCTAGACTGTATGGCAGAGTAAAATTCTGGTGGTGTTCTGCTCCAACAGAGCTGAGCTTGCAATTTTGGAGTGAAGAAGCAGGATGTGACGACAGAGGGGGCAACAACAGATAAAGCAAAGCTGCAGGATCTTCATCTCTTTGCTTTGAGCTTCCTGATTCATAAGCAGGCCTGATTATTCAGTTCCTTAGCTTTAATCTCTAATTAAACACCACTACAGACAGTGTATTTGTGCCAAGCTGAGCATAAGTGGCCTCTTCTTAACAAATGTATAACTATGATGTCCGTACTGTTAACCAAAAAATTGCAAGAGCCTAAAGTTCTTAGGGAGTAGTAATTGCCAAAGAGACTTGGTTTTCCCCTTAAATGCACAGTAGATGACCGTTGGGCTTTCAATGTCTTTTAAATGGTAATTACTTGAATCAAAAGGTTATTTAAAAGAAGGGAGGAGAATGGCCTTTGTATATGACTCTCAACCATCCTGCTGGTAATTAATCTCTCTGGAGAAGAGTCCAGGAGCTGGGAGTGCTGCATTTTGTTTTCAGCTCTCAGGACAGCTCTGTGTTTCCTGTGAGGTAGGAAGGATGCTTGAGCATGGCAGGTGCTCATTCCTGGCACTGAAATGCCTTTTTTTTGTCTTGAGAGTGGGTTAAAGATGTTCAGTGATGTGTAAATTTCTGTTTTTGGTTCAAGCCTGTGTTAGGATGGTCCATGTGAAAAAATTATTTGGGAAGAGGTGAAGGGTGCATGTTTAGAGTGGAGTAAATATTACAAGACATGGGTATAACTTGGTGCTATGCAGCAAAATTTGGTTTGTCCCTTTGCTTCTCCTAAGAACTGCTAGTTTAGAAGTGACTTGCTTGGAAATGGCGTAGACATGATCACGCCATCTCTGGAAGGGTGGTAACATCTAAACTGCTTAAGCTTACCTCCAAAAACATAGCTGATTGCACTGCGCTCTTTCATATGCAAGCATTTTCTTTGACCTCTTCTAGCGTGTTGCCTAAAATTAGAGCAACTTCTTTGCAGAAGGCCAGAAAGCACTGAGGTAATAAAGGCTTGCAGCTGGCACGCAGACACTTATACGTGGTTGTGGTGTCGTCTTCCTTGGAGATGCTCAAAAGCCATCTGAACACGATCCTAGGCAATGTGCTGTAGGTGATCTTGCTTGAGCAGGGGGGTTGGACTAGATGATCTCCAGAGGTCCCTTCCAACCTCAACCATTCTGTGATTCTGTTCAGGACTGTAGCGGTGTTGCATTTTAGTTTACGAAATCTGGGATTGGCTAGAAAGTTTTTGGCCAAAACTTTCAGGCCTGTGGGTTAGAGAGGATGAGGGATGTGGTTGCAGATGCATGCATGACTCAAGATCGCACGTGCATGAAAGCTCCACAGTGTGTGGAGTGGTGGTTGCGATGCACGAAGGGGCTATGTGCCTGCCCTACGCATTTGAACTGTTTTCCCTCATGTTCTTTAGCTCTGCCTCTTAAATACCTGCTTCCTTTCCCTTTTGGTAGTCTGCATAGTTGGGCTCCTTGGGAGTAGGAGCAGATCCCCTGAGATCCTCAGGGTGAGCTGCTGGCATCTGGGTGGAGAAGGGGGACTGCCTCCACAGAGCAGACAGGCATGTTTTACCTCTATGCTGGGAACCTGCCTCTTTAAAGTCACAGGGGGCTGCTCTGTCTCCACTTCCTAGGGCTGTGATTCAGCTGCGGAGGCAGCAGCAGATGGATAGGCTGCCCCCATCGCTAGAGGCTTTTCTATAAATTCCTCGTGCCCTCAGAGGTCAACGCCATGCAGAGCTCTTCTGGCGCTCTGCTGGAAAGGCTCGCTGGGCTCCAGGTCTGGCATTTTGCATCCTCCGCTGCACTTGTGCACAGCCTGCCTGGCAGGGTGCCAGCCTGCCCTGCCCCGCTGCAGGGGCAGGGAGCACCCAGGCACCCCGCGTGCCCCTGCGCTGGCAGGGCTGGGCCTGATTCTAATCGACACTGGGGACCCTTTGCGCTCGGCTTCCGCCTAGACCTGCGAGGGAATTGGAGAAGCAAATGTGTTGGGTGTTCTAATGGGTGCAGCGGTAGGTGTAGGCAGGCAGGGACGCAGGTTAACTGTAGTGTGGCAGAGGGGCTGTTAATGCTGCTGTTTCTCCGTGGACGTCACTGTTCAGCCTTCCCTGCCTGCTGGAGAGGGCTGTTTCTTGGGCCGCCTCTGTTACCCCTGTGCAATTCCCTGGCGCAGCCATTGCCCTGGCTGTGGTACGTAATGAGTGTGCAAGGTCCCAGTACGGCCAAATGGGAGTTGGAGGGAGAAGCCACCAGACTGGAAGAAACATAGTGCTGGCTTTTGGTGTTGATGTTCTTTATCAGGAGAAATTGTGCCTATTTTCAAAGAAGGGCTGCAGTACAGCAGTTCTTACTCTACTCCCCTGCGTGGAAACCGGGGCATTGGGGAAGACAACCTGCCCAGCGTTGCTCAGTGGCCCTGGGCAGGGAGAGCACTGGCCTATTTTTTTTAGCTGGATGGCAATGTAGTTCTGTGGTAGCTATGCAAAACTGGCAGCTGGCCCTTCAAAGGGGACGGGGTGACGCTGTGATGTTGCACCCAATTCCCAGATGTACTGTATAGAAGTGCTGTTATCCACCTGTTGAGTACAGAGAGCTTAAGGAACGATCTGAGCCTGTACTCCCAAATTCAGACGACTTACTGCTCCACCCCTGCTGCCTGTTTGGCCACAGTATGATACCTCAACTGTCAGGTGTTGGGTTTCGTGAGAGGTGTTCCTTTTTTAAGGAGGAATTGCACACACACTCCCCCCATTTTTCAAGCAGCTGTGAAGATTATGCTTTTGTCAGCCTTCCTGTTGCTCAGAAGAGGGAAGAATTTGAAGAGAATATTAAATTACCTTCAGTAAGGGTGCACAGAAAGGATGGGGGCAAGTTTTCCTGTAACTCGGAGCCGCATGTCCCACATTCCACTCCTTGAGGCGTATCCTTTGCCTTGATTTCTCTTCTATACCTTTTTTCTTTTCTTCTGTCACGACTCCTGGAATAATTAGTTACTAGCAGCTCTGTGTGTGTGTGTGGTTTTAAAGGTATCTTTTAAATCTGCAGCATGAGTTCCCTTTGCCACAGCTCTCTGCAGTGGCTCATCCCCTTGAAGATATGCAATCAATACTTCTCCTGAACCCACTGATATACTTGGCCATCACTTAAATATCATTACAGGAAAGATTTCAACAAGATCACTGCACATTATACTTTAAAGTTTGACTTTAAAAGAATGCCTGGGCTTTGCTAAAAGGCATTAGTAATGGGATTCTCTCTCTTTGAGCTTAATTTATTCTGAAGAGAATAAGGCCATTATCTTAAATCTTTTTTCCCCTTTTCCTCCTGTTAGAAAAAAGAAAAAAGGGAAAAAGCAGGCCTCTGAAGTCCAGCACTTATGGCAAAATCATTGTTTAATTACTTACTCTTTTAACCCTCTGGAGGAAGTTGAGGTTAGGGAATGTGGAAGCCAACTGCATCCTGGTGTCATGTCTCCCGTTGCTCTGCAGGCAGTGCTGCTGTTCGTACGCTTTCCAACTTCTCTTGACCCACTTTGCTCCGGAGAGAATTCCTCACAAACTCCCGCAGGCCAAGGCCCAAACAATTAACAAGTTGTGGGCTTATCTTTGGTAAGGAAACTAGGGCTGGGTCCCCCGTTAATGCTACACAGTGTCTTGGTTTGCTGGGGCTGTGTGCCGACTACATCAGAATGTTGAGTAGCACAGTCCTGGGGTTTGTCACTGCTGGCCAACAAGTATAGGATGGAAACCTCTGTTTGTAAGCCTTCCTTTTGACAGTCAAATCCTGCTTTACAGAGTTCTTATGAACTTCATGCCAAAAATGAGACCAAAGGTGAATACTTGTTTTTGGATGTATTTTGTGTATAGAGGCTGTGCGAGCAGGTGCTGACTTCTTGAGGGTTATATTTGCATCAGTATCACTAGAGCAGAGAGCTTCTTAATGAGCATTACTCAGCCAACCTTGAATTTTTTTTGATGCATCCCCAAAGCCTGGATTGCCTTTAATGCCTATGCTTCAAAATCGAGCTAAAAGCAGGCTATCCACTCTAGGATAGGTCATGCCTTGGATTAAAGCATGCAGAATTCCTTGGGTTAGGCCAGAAACATAATCCAAACTCTACTTTGAGCAGAGGAAACTTTTTTTGCAAAAGTGAGGAGCAGAACCAAGGAAAGCTTTTCAACTTGGAGCAAAACGTGGTTCTCCAGAGCGCTGGGGTGTGAGTCTTCATTTACATTAGTGCACTTATCTGCAAAATCTGAGGGGCACTGGAGCAGAGGAGAGCAGAGGCTTTGCCCTAGGGCTGTAGGAAGTGTATTGAATCCAGATGTCCTGCATCCTGGAACTGGGGCTTTCCCATTTCACTTGATTTGGTGTCTTCTCTCTGGGGCCCTTCTTAGGTAGAGGCAAGATTCTGTATCCCTTAGAGCTATAGCTGCTGGTGCCTGAGTTACCGTATGAGCTAAGGATCAATTATACATTAGAGACCTGGTAATGATAAGAATTAAATGAGATTTTGCTGAAGTGTGATGTGCTTCTGTTTCCCTTCAAATAGAAACCATTCCAAAGACCACCAACATCTGCACGAATCATCTGTCTTCTGGAAAGCACACTGATCTCCTGTTTACGTACGGTGGGAGTGTTCTCCTGTTGTCTCTCCTGGGGCAATGAACTCTGCATGCAAGAATGCAAAATATTATTTCCATTATTTTCCTTTCCACAGGACCCTGCCTAGTGTAGGCACATTACCTTTAGCTCCCACTGACAAGGAGCATGGAGGCAGCAGGGTCTGGTGCCTGGGGCTCAGCCTGGTTTTAGACTTTCAAGGCTTGGCCGTGTAGCAGCGTCGAGCATCTGTCTGGATGCATATGGATGCTCCAGCTGTTCCAGCTGCTCCTTCCTAGATCTGTGGAGAGCTGCCAGTTGTTACCAAAGGTGCAAAACTGGTGTTTCTCCTAAACCACAGCTCAAACCTGCCTCCCGAGAGTAGTGCTGCCACTCTTCAGTAGGTGCTCTTTGAGCACCTTTTGTTTTGACATTCCTTCATTGCACCTCCTCTCTGTCTCCAACCCAGAGCTTGTGCTTGGTTGCAGTTTAGTGTGGTTCTTGTCCAGGCTGTCACTTGTCCTAGGCCTGGATGATTATACACAGGGCCTTAACTTTGGGCCTCCACCCAAGGGTGTGTTGAGTCATTCAAGGTTTCTGAATTTTTGGATACTTTCTCATGGTTTTGGCCCTAAACAGGTCTTCCGACTTAAAGCAGTGTCACAGAGCATTAATCTGTAGCATAACCTTTAATTTGTGCAACTTACAGGGTTGTATTGATTACTATTGGAGTCTTCATGACAATCCTGTTTAGTGGTTAAAGCAGCACTAGGCGCTTTTCTATTTGAATCCCTTTGACTCAGTTTCTCCCTCTGGTAAAACTGTATTAATGATGCTTACCTATTTCAATGCAGTTCTGAAGGTTAATTTATTTTTTCCAAAGCACTTAGCAAGCATTAAATGTTACATAAATCTGAAGTATTATTATCTGCAAGACTCATTGATTTGCAGAGTGTGGTCATATTGTCTGAATTTCTTTTTTCCTATAAAAATTTCAATCCACTTTTTTAAAAAAAAAAAAGAAGCTCTTGCACTAGACCAAATAATTGCATAAACAAACAGCACAAAATGCCTAATCAATGACAAGGCAAATGGGGCCAGTTGCGTACCAACTCCCCTCTCCGTTTATGGTTCACGTGGACCACACTGGAGAGTCGGGACTTGCTGGGGTTGATGTTACTGTGCTCAAGTGCAGGGACAAGTTTGCAGCCCCAGCACTGCATGATAGCTCACCAGATACTCACTGTGGTTATCGTGTTTTCCCACTTTGTTATTGCCGTGCTCTGTATGACAGTCTGTGCTGCCTCCAGTTACTCAGTTGTTAAAGGGAGCAGCTCGTACACCCTTGGGAAAGTCAAATTATTCCTCCAGCAGAAAGCAGTATTATTTACACACCAATACTCCTATTATCTCTCTCAGGACACTGCGATACAGACTGGGACTGGCATTTGGGGGGGGGGGGGGTCCTGGATGTAACCACAAGGAATAAATCATCAGAGAGCAGAGTTGCTTCGTACAGCTCTTCAATAATGCTGTAATTTACCCTATCAGGAACAGCAGGACATAGAGATAACTGAATGTTTTCTATTAGGGTGGGAGAAATAACAGAAAAGGCTCTGGGTGGGGGGTGGGTGTTTCACTCAGTAAATGGCAGACATTGTGTTTTTCTCCCATTTTATTTGGTAAGCCAAAATGAAGTAAGCAGAGGCTATCTGTTTTTAGCCTCTTCAGAGCTATGACCTCTCCCCAGCTCCAAATCAATCATAATTCTCTTAGACTCATTGATTTACAGACAGCATGAAGCCATCTGCTCCCTGTATCTTCAGGTTATTTTTTTTTTTTGCTAGAAATCCTGGATTTTGCATTAGTGCAAGTTGCAAGAGGCGGGACTGTTGTAACTGGAGACTGAGCTGAGCAAGCTGCTCCTACCTGGAGCTAGAGCCCAGCTCCAGCATTCCTAGCGTCCTCGCTTTCACGGTGGCAAGTGATTGGACATGCGTTCCCAAAACCCAAATGTCACAGCTGTTGTTGTCTGGACTGAGACCAAATTAATTAGTTTCATATAAGCATGTAAGATCATGAGCTTTTGAGTGAGATGGGAGTTGATCCGGGGGAACCAGCTCTTGCTGGTGGCCCCTAGGCTGCTGCTTGGCGATTCAGGTAGGACTCCTTTCTTTGGACAGAGTCAGGCCAGCTCCTGCTTCCTGCCTGTCACTACTTGATTCAGCTGGAGAAAGGAGAGATGTATAGTGTTTGCACCAGGCTCTCGGGCTTCTTTGCCTCCACTTTTCTGTGTCGTCTTCTGTGTAGTGGCCCCTTGAATTTGTCATGGTGCTTCAGTTTCAGAGACATGGAAAAGTGATGAAGTTATTGCTTTTCAGCATACCAAGAAGCATGGCATTGTTGGTGGTTTTGTTTGCTTCTGGATGGGATTCGTGTTTGCAGAAGTGCTTTGACATTCTGGGCAGATGGACTTGACAGAATTGCAGAGCACTGTTTTCATCTGATGATTAGACATGAAGATGTAACAAACTTCCTGTGAATCTGAAGTGGGCTGTGGGTTTCAAAGCTGATCCATTCAGTGCCTCTGCTCTTCAGAAGAGTGGCCCTTCTGAGTCAGTAGATTACAGCAGCAAGTGTAAACTACTGAATAGGATATCTCTCCTGCAGTACATGCTTTCATTGTCCCATCCACATTTTGGTATTTGCCATAAGCCATGCGCTGTTATGAAAAACCATTTGCAAGATAAGTAAAGGAAAATGTAATCCCTGAGTGGAATGAAGGGTGCTTTGAAATGAATGGGGGATAATCCTTTTGTTGTCTGTTACAAATGCACTTTATTTCTGTATTATCTGAGCATGAGAATAGACTATTCGCTCAGCCAACAAATCCATTGCAGCACCCTCTCCCCAATGCGTCAAACTCAAGTGGCAGGCGGCAGAGCAGCCTCTGAACTTTCTTTGGTTGGTGGCTTGCAAAAAGGGTTTTTTGAATTTCAAAATCCTGCTGGCATGATTATTTTGCACAGCGTGCAGTGTTGGCTTAAGTCATGCTAAAAGATGTAGGTTGAGATTCTCAGAGTGGTCTGAAGGATTCAACTGTCTACCTGTCCTTGATTTCCTGTCAAGATAGGTAGGGACATCTGTCTGAATTGCTTTGAAAATCAGAAACCCCGACCCCTGCCCTAGGAGCTTCTAGTCAGGGAGGTGGTAGGTAGAGAAAAATTTCATCCTCTTGCGTTCTGTGTGTTTCCCCGCTTCCCCCCGCTTCTCTTGCTGGCAAATTCCTCAGAGCAAGTTTAAGCCAGTTGACTTATGCAAGGAAATACCTCCAGCTACTGCAGAGCATGGACTTTCTGAGCACTATGGCCAGCAGCCAGGTGTGATCCATGCACCCACATTGGCAGAAAATAAAGCTCAGACCTTAAAGCCTAAACGCTATCTTACCTTGAACTGTAGCAACTATTTTCAGCTAATACTAATGTCCTTTAGTTATTGCAGGCATTGATTCTTAGAGCCTGCAAAATGAATCACAGCATGCCTTCACCCTGGTTTTTAGAGACTAACCCAAGTTCAGAAGATATTTCATGAAATGCATTTGTTCACTCTGATTTGAATGATTGCTATAACCAGCCTTCAGCCAGCAATTCCAGACTTCCTTTGGCTAGCATTGCCTTGCTTATACTCGTCCTCCCTCCCAGTTGCATGCAGTCTCCAGTCGCATTTCCACGGTGTGTCAAACACAGGAAGCAGAGTTTTTTTGTTTGAGGACAGGTCCCTCCTGGATTGAATGGTGTCGCATAGCTTGCAACCTGGGCAGCCTCAGCAGCTGCTGCAGAGAGTGATGCTGCCTGCAGCAGGGATGTCCCGAGTGCCCTATGTAGGACTCTGTCTTTATACATCGAAATGGACTTTTCCTGGGTAAATTCCCAGCAATGCTGGATACTCCAAAGTGTGAGGGTATAAATGGGATTTCTGTGCAGTCAGAGCCCAACTGTACTGGGAACACTGTAATTTTCCCCAGTCAGAGGGTCTAGGTGTGCAGCTCCAATCTGTGGGCTCCCCAGCAATCCCCTGTTACATCCATGCCCTTCACCATGGATGGTATCAGTCTTGGAATAATCTAGTTGCCTGTAGTAGAACAATTATGACTGGCAGAATCTCTCTGTGCCTGCGTAGTAATTAGGGGTGAGTAGGAAATTAATTAAAAAACTAATTATAAAGCCTATGAACATTGTTTTTTGATTTTTAAATGAATTTACTTTTGCTATAAATGCCACCTTTTCTGATTTATTTGGCTCTGGTGTTAGCAGGTGGGGAAACTGAGGGAAACGAGGCATCAGTTCCTGACGCTGCATGATGCTGTGCTGTCTTCTAAGGAGATTATGTCATATATGATCAAAAAGACACAGGAACAGTACTAAGCTGACTGTAAGCCTGTTGTTTTCCAGCTTTTCCGTTATGAAGCACAAAGGAAACTCAAGTTTTCTGCCTCCTGGAGTCTCGTACCATTCTAATCTAAAGCTAATCCCTTCAAACAAGCATACCATTTACCCTTGGAATAGTATCACAGGTGTATCGTGGGGCCTTGCTTTCTTGGGAGCTACATAGCCCTACAATTAATCAGGGTATTTAGGTGGCTTCTTCTAGACCATGTTGTGCTCAGTAGCAATTTAAACCAAGTGTCCACTGGTACATGGTAAAAACTACCCAGGGAAAACATGTGATGTTTCCATGCATAGCAAATGTATTCATTAGCATCAGAGCTATTATGCAGGATACCAAAATGACCTTGCAGCCATTAGAAGCTAGATATGTTATGACTTAAGTTTAGAGGGACTTGCATTACAATGTAAAGCCTAATTAGTGTTACCTCTACTAACTGCTACATATTGCTGAGGTATATAAAATAAATGCATGATTGATACCAGGTAACATCAATGCTAACCTCAGCCTCTGTTTTTAAAAGGAAGAGAAATTTACTTGGATAATGAGTAGCACTAAATTAGTTACCTTTGTTGGCACCTTGTTAACGTATCTGTTGTTGTGTGCTTGAATGCTAAGAAGGTTTTCTTATGCAACTTGTGACCATAGGGTTCGCCAGTGCCCTTCATAAATATCTGACTGTGAATCAGACTGCTGGAGTCTCTTGGGCAGAAGTTAGAGTGAGCGCAGGTGGAGGAAATACTAGCAGTAGTTAGTGATGTTGGAGTTGCCAAATGGCTAAGTGAAAGGAAAAACTGAGGTTTTTATCCCCAAATCCCTTGTGTGTCCTTTCTCCAAAGCTCTAAGCTTGTTCTTGGCGCTGTGAATCTTAGTATGAATTCTGTGAGCAAGCTAAGAAAAAAGTGGTGGGGTGACCAAGGAACAATTTCTGCTGGCAGCTGTGCTCAGCATCGGTAATGGCTGATTTATCATGTATTTGGGTAATTGATTACTAGTTTAGAAAAGAGACCATTTTGTCTTCAACCTACCTTGCTGGTGAACAGTATTCCACATATAACGTGAGGCAAAGGCCTGGGCTGGAGAAAGTGGACAAACACAACAGGAAAAGGGACAAACAGTTGATGAGATCAAGAGACTACTTCTATGCCCAGTAGTTTCATACATACTGTAAGTACAGGTAACGAGGATGGGAAGAGTGGGTTAACAGTGGGAGAAGCAACTGTGAACATGTTTAAAACAAAGCAGTGACCAAAACCAATTGCAGACAAAAGCTTCATATTAGAAGTGACAGTAAGACTATGCATACCTTAAATGCTGACTTCTGAACACTTTTACTTCTCTGCTTCATAACAGTTTTGTTTCCCAGCTGTCTTCTCCTTTTTTTGTTGCAATAATCAGGTTGGGAAAAATTGAACTGCTGATAATTAAAATGAAATCTTTGTTCCGTGCTGTCTCTAGTTCTAGGAAGTCATCATCAGAGCCAGACGGTGATATTTTGATAATCTAGATTTTTTTTTGATATCTGGAGGGAAGTTACAAAGCGGGGAAGGACGGCAGGCCTAGCAGTTTTCTAATCGCTCTTTCTAGTGTGCAGTATCATGGGAATCTTCTTAGATGTCTCCACAGTGGCTGTGCTTCAAACACGTGTGCTGTTAAATGTAGAAACCAGCTACTGAATTAATGAATGTGGCTTCAAAGCACCCTCCCCCCTTTCCGAAGCTGGAGATCTGAAGGCGATCTCGAAGCGGGTGACATGCCTTTGAAAATTATGCAGTGCAAACAATAAACCTCATTAAATGAAGTCAGCAAAAACAGCACAGAAATCCAGTGTGGAGTCAGAGGCAGGGACGGACATAGGGGGAACTAACTTGGGTATTTCCAGCCACTTCCAAGGCAGGCAGTACCAAAAAGGTGTGCTTGCTGCAGGGGATGCTGGGAGCAGAGCGGACTGTGGCCGACTCCCAGTCGCTATCAAGTTGTAGCTTTCTTTGAGAAGTTTTTGGATGCCAAAGTCAAGCAAAAGGAGCCTGGGTACGATGGCAGCGCGTGTTATGTTTGAGGCTTGTTCTCATACTGCATGCGTAGCTCTGCCAGGTGAGGTGGTTTGGATGGGTTTCTCTTCTGTTGTGTTTCATTTCCTGCCAAGTGAGAGCAGTTGTCTTGGGTAATCCAAGGTGCAACCGCTCACCTAGTCCTTCTTTATGTTGGTGGGGGGGGGGGGTTGTATGTGAGGGGGTGCTTTTCTGCATGGATGAACTGAGAGCTTTGGCATGCTGCAGTCAACGTTTATATCTTGGCTTCTTCGCAGCCTGCCCCAAGAGCTGAAAGACAATCCAGCCCACCCACTCTGACCGCAATGTGGAAGAGTGCTCAACACCTC
Source organism: Struthio camelus (assembly GCF_040807025.1). Lineage (NCBI taxonomy): Eukaryota > Metazoa > Chordata > Aves > Struthioniformes > Struthionidae > Struthio > Struthio camelus. The sequence continues at coordinate 8,136,307 of NC_090963.1, forward strand.
CACCCTCCTGTTGGGTGCAGGGCCAGCTTGGCCCTGACACTTGCCCATTTTGAAATGAGGATTAATGAGTTCTTCCATCTGATACTTGTTTGAGATTGCCATTTGGGTTCATTTTAAACTAATTTTATTCTTCACGTCACTGACAATTTATGCAGCAAATGCAATTATTGGAGATGAACGCTTGCCACAGCTGAAGGCTAGAAGTGCCACTTCCTCAGATGCACGAGGAATGGAGAGCTGGGGAATTGGGGGGGAGGCAAAAAGAATATTAGAAAAATAATCTTTCTCTATAATACTCTCAGAGCTGATACACACACCTTCATAAAAAAGTAATTTAATTTTCCCAGTGCAGCACGAAAGGGAGATCTAATTATCCACTTCTAAATTGCTTTCTTAATTTTTCAAAACATGGCTTTTTGTTTATGCCTTTCCCTGAGCCCTGCTTAGAGGCTGCCGTAGAACTCGCCTCCATATGGAGGTCAGTGATAAAGCCACCTGGAAATGTACTTTCTCTTGATAGCAGGTGTCAGAGCTTCTAATGTGCCGCATGGGTCTTTTGTCCATTTTAATGGCGCCCCTTAGAGCAAGGCTGTGAGCATAAGTATGCTTTGAAGATGTTCTTCACATGATGGTGGAAAAGGCAGGGCCACGTGGATGATTTGGGAAGCAGCCCTGAAGCTTCACTGAGAGCTCGCATCAAATTCACATTGAATGTATTCTCGAGGTTTGAGGAATTTTGTTTATCCCCTCGCCCTCTAAACTGTTGTTGTTTGCAGTGTTTCTAGGTTTCACGCGCGAGCGTCTGTAAGTCCTCAGTCTGCTCTGCACCAGTATCAAAGACTATAATCCTCTGTAATGAAATTTCTAGAGTCTCCTAGAGATTCCTGCAGGCGCTGCATTTTAGGCTGTTTATTTACCTTATACCTGGGCAATACTTTCTGTGTAGTCCCTAAAATTCCATGGTCCTGCAGGACACTCTTCAAAAAAACATCAGCCAGTGTTAGAGCAAAGACAGGTGTTTGAAAAACTTGGTTTTGATCATATTCCGTAGTACCCCTCTCTGCACTTCATTTATTCTTTACATGAATTTCACCAAAGTTCGGCTAACAGGCTTGTCTTCTGAATTTAAAATGATGTACACAAAACCTTCTCTAATATTTATAGTATAAATGCTAAACTGTACTTTAGAAACTCATGATAATTGCTGAAAAGCAAGTTTCAAATCTTGGAGGTGACATGACACCTTCAATTATTTAGTAGTAACTGTTTTCAAACTGCTGGCTACAATCTATCAGTGTTAAGGTATTCAGAGGAACACAAAGTATCTCAGACTAGTTGTCCATATTTTGTAAATTCTTGTATTGCATCCCACTAAACTCTTCCTCGGCATGCTCCCCTAGGTTGTGTTGGCTGGGAATGGGAGTAGGCAATAAGCTTTCTGTAGAAAGCCGTGAGTTTCTTTTTTGTCCCCAGTTTTTCTCCCTTGTGCTGGTGCGTGTTCAGTGGTGGAGCCGTGGGCCATGGGCTGCTTATGTTTAAAAGCTGAGGCTTGGAGAAATCGATAACTTGCATCACCATTTAATGGGGTTTTTGGTACTTATGGGAGTTCCTAAATCCACTTGCCCGATAATTCCTTCCTTCATCACAAACGCAGTGAGTAGGCTGAAAAGAAGGCTGGTGTCAGAAAAAGTGCGAAACATCAGAATCATATGACAGGTGGAAGAAAGGTTGTGCCCACTCCCCTACTGTGATCCTGCTTAGCTGTAGTGAGTTTGCTGTATATGGCTAGGTGCAAGGTACCTGAACGCCAGCCCTCCCTGTGGCTTAAGGATCTTCCCCAGCTCTCTTTTTCTTCTCCCCTCCTCCTCTCCCCCTCCCCCTTTTTTTTCTTTTTTATGCTCCAAATGTAACAGCATAGTGCACGCAGCAGGTTGGTAAGCAGAGCTTTTTAGGCCAGTGCCCTTCTTGCCAATTTTGATTTGGCTGACTGCAACTGGGGACGTTCCTACCTCGCAAGTGTATAGGATCCGAATTAGTCCCTTCACGACTCCGCGATGCATGCAGGTCAAGAACTAACCTGATTCTGAATATGTGGGACCAAGCTGTCAGCTACTTGTGAAGCTTGCCTGCAAAGCCTGGCTGCTCAATAATGCTCTAATTAACTACTGCAAACTTCAGAGGACCCAGCTAACTATAATTGAGAGATCAACAGAGGCTGCAATGAAGTTAGATGTGCATACTAATTACTGAATTATCTAACACCTGCTTTTGAGAGCAGCACCAAAATATAAATACATTTTGCATTGTAAGGCCTTTGCTGTAAGGAACGCAAGCAGATCTTGTGCAAGCGAGAGATGAAGTGAGTTGTCAGGCAGCTCTTAGATGCCTTTTCGCATCTGCAGTTTTCTAGATGCGGCTGCAAGACCTCATTTGACAAATCTCTATCCTTTATTTTTAGTCAGGGTATTGAGGCTGTCTTGTAGCAGGCTCAACCTGCAAGAAGCCAATTAAGCAGTATTCCAAACATTAAATCAGATGCTCTCGAGGTAGTGATGATGATGATGACGTACTTCGCAAGACCCTGGTGAATTCTTTCAGCCCTGTAAGTTTCATGTCAGTGTCCAAACGACACTCGATTTGCTGGCCTGCTCTGAAGCCTCTTGGAGGAAAAAATATTAGGATTCATTTTTAAGCTGCTGCAACGACAAATGTAAAGGTTAAATGTCCCAGATTTCAGTGCAGCAGTCTACTGAAGGTCTGTCGCCAATCATTCTTGGCATGGGGAGTAGAAACAGGTGAGGGGAGAGAAAAAGCTGTGTTTTCTTTATTCCATTTTGCTTTAATACTGATCTAAGGTGCGATTTCCACATCATCAGCTCAATCAGCCGTCACCATCAGCCCTCCAAAGGCAATAATTTTCTGCTAAGCAATTTTGTCACCAGACTGGAAGAAAAATGAAACCAGCGTTTTAGTGTTTTGTCCAACCTGGAATCAGCACACGTACAGTTCAGCATCTCCCCCTCAACAAGTGGCTGTTCGCTCTTTTTCTCTCCTGAGCATTAAGCCACTTGCTGTGGAAAATACTTGAGCTTTGCCATTTTCTCCCTTCTTTGAGTATCATATTTGCTCAAGTACCATAAGACTTGTTGACTATTTTGATGATTTCAAGTAGTATTGTTTAGGTTTGTAGCATAACTGGTTGCATACTTTGCTGTTGATAACTACCTATTCTGTCCCTTCTGAAAGGCAGGACCTTTCATGAAATCTCCTGCTCTTGAAATGATGCTTTTAGTCACCATTTCTATTATCTTTGCCGCAGTGCACCAGCATACCCAGACTGTGCCGGTGAGGTGATGCGCAGTGTGGCCTGGTTGCTCGGGCCGTAACTGGTTCCAGTGCAGCTGCTCACGTGTCGTGTGGCTGCTAACATTTCTGCTTTGTTTTTGCACCAGCAAAACCAGACTTAATCTGAGCATCTGCACCGAGATGTCAGACTTATCACCAGTGTTGGGAGGAGGGGGAACGTGTCTGAATGCTTATGACAACATTTTCTCTGGCCTTTTAACTGTCTGCTCTGCAACTCTCTTACTTGGGAAAGAACTATAAAGTCAACACATACTCTCCCGGTTTTCAGCTGAATTGTGCTCTCCTCTAGATCAGCTGAGCATCCACCAGCTGCTTCCCTTACTTATGACTTTTCCCTGTGCTTTGCTGTCTGGTGTCTGTCTTGCTCCCTTCTTTACCCTTTCATCAACAAAAACAAGCAAACAAAACCCCCAGGAGCAGGCTGGCCAGATCTGCTCTAGCTATCGTACCCTCAGGAAGTGATTGCTGAGGGTTTAAGTCCCCTGAATGACATAAAACAGGTGACACGCACATGTTACTTTGAGAGAAAACCATGCCAAAGATCTTTGTATTCCACCCCAAATTGGTTTCCCCCAGCTTGGTTTAGGTTCTCCAAAAAGCCTTGAATGCGTTGAGCCAAAGCCAGGTAGGTTAAGAGTTGGCAGTGTGAATTTCTTGCAGAGCTGCATGTTTGCAAAGTAGGACTTTCTGAAATAGCCCCTCTCTGGAGGAGTGATGCCAGTGATGCTTTGCTGTAATCTCATTTGCTTCAGCCTGTAGTGCCTTGTGAGAGCAGAAAGGGATCCTGCTTCGGTCGAAGCACCCCTCAATCCCACTGACCCTTTGTCCTAAACATTCAGTACCTTCTGGTATCATGATGCTTTTGTTATTAACATCTCAAAAGGTTCAGGTGACTTGCTCATCGCTGCCTTGTCCCAACAACTGTCTTCTGTCACTTCTGATCAAGCAGCTTGTGTGAATCCATGGTAGATGTTTGTGGCATGTAGAGGGAGGGAGTTTTTTAAATTCCTCTCTCCCACTCCCGCTATCAGAAGCGAAGCTAGGATTATTGACTGCTTATAATGCTAAACTTTCTATACATTGGCCAGAGCCTATTGCTCACTTTGAAAATCTTTTTGCAACTGCAGTTGCCAAGCAACTGTCAGCTGTATTTCCAAGATGCTTACGGTCTTCAAGATGTTGGGACCAAAATGCTACTGTTATAGTCTGCAAGATTACTGTTTCCCCAGGCAGCAGGCATTGTGAAGGCCAGGTAGCATCCTTCCAATTTTTGTCCTTATCTCTACTTGCTTTATTAGTGTGCTTTCACAAAGCTCTCCCTCCACTAACTCAATTGATTATCTTGCTGGTTAGGTTTCAAGGGAGTGCCTGGCTCTCTCTGTTTGTCCTTCAATATATGCTTTGACATCTAGCACTGAATGGAGTCTCTTGACACAAGTCACATGCTGTCTGAGTCTGGAAAACCAGGTGTTGCCCCTTGTAACCAGTAAAACAAGTAAAACCTTCCAGTTGTGTGTATTTGGTCTTCCTAGCTTATGGAAATGTCTCTTTCGCAAGGCTGAGATTAAAAAAATAAAAATAAATGCTGGGTGTGCTGTGGCTTGAAACTGCTGCCTGCAGTGCCTCAGGGAGGATGTAGCTTGGGTGCCGCTTGGTGTGCTGCGGGGTCTTTCGCTGAGCTCTGCTGCAAGCTCTCGGGCTGCAAGGCAGCAGTGCAGGTGCTCCACGCTGTTTCTGCAGCAGCAGAAGCCTGGCAGCATCTCTCGCGGCCTCTATAGAATGAGGGCCAAGGGGAAATAGAAGCCCATCAAACTTTGCCTATAGAAGTGCTTATTAACAGACTCCCTCTGTACATGGATATGCATGGTTTATTTCATTTTTGTGCCAGCCTATTCCATTTGGGTTAATAAAAGAAATATCCGTTCTATTAGGTGCATTACAGTGACAAAGCACCAAGGGAGAGGGAAGCTGCGTGCTTGTCAGCCGCCTGAGTATTGGGCTGTCAGTTGTGCCATCAAGCCTTCCTGCTTATTTGCAATTTTATTTTCAGATGTGATTGACATCTGGAGGCTCTGACATTCTCGGCACAAACATACAGCCTGTTATTATGCTTGCATTAACATTTTGATAAACACACAGTGCAGCATTGAAAAAGTAATTACATGTCATCACATCGCTGCCTCATCAAAGAAAACTTTGCTGTGTAATTGCTCCAAGATTTACCCAGGTACAATGCGTGCTGCTTCTAGCAAAGGCTCCTTTCTATTGAAGAGTTTTCATTTACCTTTAGAGATGCACAATATCCTTTCCCCATGGGGCTTTCTTGGGCTAAAATAAACTTGGTGATATAATTTAGCTTTCCATAAATATGCTTGGATATTAGAGCGCAGTACTTCTTGGATAATAGTTATTTAATGCTTGATGTAAATATGTTTATTATATTGGCTAAGCTATCGAGGTAAGTTTCTGACGACTGGGAGAAATAGCGTATTGTTACATTGGTTTCTGCATTAGCAGAAGGGCCCTTTTGCACTTATATTTATATCAGTACTTCTCACAATGACATCTAATTTTACAATAAAGTGAGCCTAGCTGAAGTGCCTCGCTGCAGATTCTAAAATATTGGCTATTTCCTTGCTTGTAAAGGACTCTTCTGATGTGTCTCTGAAAGAGGTATTCTCTGGAAGAATACAAATAATTCCAAGGGTGTTTTTTTCTTTTCTTCAGAGCCGAGTAAGGAAGGGAAAATCTCATAGACGTTCTGTCAGTAAGTCTTGCAAGGTAGACACTGAGAGACCTGAATGAAAGGTAGAGAAAAATTATGTATAGATCATGAAATATGTGACAGTGGTCAATTGGACAATTGCTCATTAGCCACAGTGCGTTTTCAGGTTATTTAAGATGCCAAGTGCTGGCTAAGTCAGCTTTGCTCCTTGCTGGGCAGCCTAGAGAACGTGAGCCTGTTTTTACTGCTGACTAATGGGATTATTCCCTTTGCTCAAATAGTGCTCACCTGCATCCTAGAATTACAAGCCTGAAGGTGGGTTCCTGGTTCTGGTGGGATAACGTTTAACTCTGATGCTTCCCTTAGCTGGGCAACGTGTCAAATATTTCATCTGATCTAGAGGGGAGAGGGTTAACCCCCCCCTCCCCCAAACTAAAACAGATTGCGTGATACAAAAAGTGATTATGCGTTTTATCTGTATACTCGCTTGCAAGCTTTCTTCACGGTCAGTGGGATGCTGGGGGAAACATGAGGGGCTTGTGTGTCTTGAAGTGGTTGGTCTTATGCCTCCTGGAGAGGAGATTAATTCTCAGGGCTAGGCATGAGAGGTGGAGCATTATGAACAGACCCACTAAGATGCCTTTTCTCTCTTACAGTCTCTATCTTTTTCAGCTTCACATAAGGGGAATGATTTCTGGAAACTTTCCTCCTCCTGTAGACCATGGCCAATGCTAGCTTGCTTTCATGAAGGTCTGAGGCTGTCACTGCATTTCCCAAAAGCCATTTTCCTTTCTCCCAAGACTTGTGCCTGCTCTACCAGAGGAGGCCAACCTTACTGAAACAAGCCAGCACCTTCTGGCTTTGGGAGCCCCAAGAGCCATGCCCTGGAGGGAGCCCTGGGGAAGGGGGTATCTCCAGGAGCCGCTAACAAGCCGTGGATGGTGATGGTCAGCCATGCGTGACCCATCCAGGAATCAGCAAGCTCTAGACGATAGCTAATGGTGCTGCTGTGTGTGGCAGCTGTAGGTGGGGGAGATGAGCATCACTGACTTTGTTCGGGTGGTGACTTTAATAATAAGAAGTATTAAAGACAGACAGAATGGTGCATATTTCCAAGTGTGTTTAATGGTTGGATAATGCGATGTTAGTGTCTATTAATCCTCTAAGGAGATTGGTATTAGCTCAGCTTTAGCACTAGACTGAATAAATACGTTAACAGGATGCACCCAGGCTTGTGCCTGGAACATCTGTATCCAACATCTGTATTATTATGATTATAGGCTTGTGGCCTATATACAGTATCTATGAAATTAGATCTGGTATTATACCTTTAGTGCAGCTGGGATAGGTTAAGTCCCCCAACCTACTGCCAATGACAATGGGAAGGGCTTGAGGAACAAGCCTGGGTGATGCCGAGGGACCCTGCATTGCCCCGGAGAAGCTTAGGGCAGCACTGGGTTGCTCCTCTGGTTTTTCTGACTGCTGCTGAAGGTACAGCACACGCTGACCCTACGTCTGCAGAAGGTCACAGGCTCTGTCTGGGGAAGTAGCAGTGATTATGGCACAGAAGGGTCTTTCTGGAGTGGCGTTTAGCATTCTGCTTTCTTGCCTTCTGTGGGGAACTGTGCTCTGGATTTTAATCTTTTCCATCTCAATGCGATGGGGAAAAAAAAAAAAAAAGGAACAAACAGCATCTGCTTTAGTTAAAGAGCAGGGAGCAGAGAGGGGCTTTCAGGCTGGAATGCTTTGTCCGAAAGCTTCAAAGTGCCATCCCGCTAAAGTGTAGCCTCGTATCTGTGAGGAGCTGGGGGTTTCTTACTGCATCAAAGCCAGGCTGTGGTCCTCCAGCAGGATTTATGCAGGAAGGTCTCTGCACCTATGTCTGAACATCAAGTGGGGGGAGTTTTGTGTGCTGTCCTGCCCTACCGCTGTTTATTATGTTATTTATCCTGAGGAGCCATTACAGGATTGAGGCAGGCTCAGGATTCCTGCTCATCTTTTCAGCTCTTACCCATTTACTTTCAGGACATTTACATTTAAATATGTGTTTCTGCAAAAGCTGTACGGGACTGCAACACTGGACCAAAAAAAGTGGTTTAAAAATGCATTTCTCTTGCTCTTTCATATTCTATCGATTTTGTTTTTCTTTTTTTCTTATAAAGAGAGGATTTTCTAATACATTTTTCAGAAATAAAGGAGTCAGCAGTTCTGCCCTCCTAAAGCAATAGTAGTTCACCTGGGTTATAAACAGAATTTGTGAGGGAGGGAAATATATACACACACATGCACACGCATATGCAAATGAGAAAAAGCCGTCTTCAGCTTGGAGCAAATGGCTCTTTAGGTGGAGGGCTCAGTACCTGGCTTCTCTCCTTGGCTGGGCTGCCGTGATGAGCAACGTGCCTCATTTTGCTGACATATGAAAGCTGGTGAGGAGCGAGCTCAGAAATGCCTGCTTGTTCCCTGTGAGAACTGCTTGTAGGCAAAGATCAGTTTTGTCTTGTTATGAGGCAAAGCTCTTCATAATTGTTAGATTGCTGTCGTTTGGCATTGTTGATGTCCAAAACCTCAACTCTCAGTTTGAAATGGCTGTTTTCAAATGTTGTGTTTGTCTTTTTGAAGGGGGGTTGAGACATAAAATGTGTCAAAATTATTGAAAAGAATTGCTGTCATTGACTTGATTCTCTAATCTTCCAGAATTTTTTTCCAGTTAGCAAATATTTTTGAAATGTTGATTTTTTCCCCCCTTTTTGCATTTGTGAATGTCAGTTTTCTGATACCTCAAAAAAAATCATAGAACAAGAAACTGCTTTCCATCTGTATTTTGATGCTGACAACCATATATCTTGGTTTAAACTCTCAGAGTTTGTGAGAAGCTGCCAATGACAGTCAATAGCATGCCCTTTTATATGGAATCTGCATTCTCAGTTTGGTGGGAAACAAATGGGACCACAAATATTAAATGACAAACTTTGGCTCAGAGGCTTAGCTCATCTTTTCGGCCCTGCAAAATTCGAGCCAAGTGGCTGTCGAGTGCAGGCTCTTTCCTGTGTCCCGGTCAGACAGGGAGGACTGTCATGCCCTTACAGCCCCAGGTCGGGCACTTGTGATTGCAGAGTTTTGGGCAAACAGCACAAATCGGTGTGCCCTGGGTTGGGGGGGGTCTGGGTGGAGGTGGTGCAACGGGGAGCCTGCATCAGCCTTGCGGAACCATTCAGCTTTGACTTAAATCTCTCTTATGTAGTGAGTTTTTTTTTCTTTTTTCCTCCTTTCTTTAGCTAATCTCCTGCTCCCCGCAGCTGGGGATGCATGTTGCCATGTGCCTCGAATAGCATCCCTCTTTCTTGCTCTGAATCCCTGCACAGTGTCTCCCTGTTAAGGATGACCTCTGCCTTACTGGCTTTTTGCTTAGTTATTTCCTCCTCCCTCACTTTATTGGACCAAAAAGTCCTTGTGGGCTGTGGCAACCTCCCCCTCTTATTTATCCTTGTTCTTTGTAATCTTGTACAATATAGCTTAATCAACCCACTGGTGCTCTGTTGAATCCTGTCTGGGAGACACAAAAGAATTAAAGCATTCGGGTGTTGAAAAGCTTTACCGTGCCTCTGCAGCAGACTCTGAGAGCAGCTCTTGTTGTGCCAGGATTGGAGCGCTGCTGGGCAGAGCAATCTCGAGGAGCGCTGCTGGGCAGAGCCTCGTTTTGTAATGGCAGCGAACTGGAGGTGGCTCCCGCGAGGAGCCTTTTTTTTTTCCCCCCTGCCTTCCTGTTCTTGCCCTGTGTGCGCCCATGCGTGACTCTAGGGTTTGCCTGTCTGCAGCCTACCTGCTATGGTGCGTGTGCTGTTTTTCAGTTGATAAGTGCACGTACACCACGATAGGTGTGTACGCCAACCAAAGCTTGAAATGCAGCTGAGAGAAGGCTCACCTGCCTTTGCTGCACTGGATGCTGTCGTCTGAGTACCTCCCAAAGCGTGTGCTGCAAGCGATGGCCCACTCAGAGGTGGAGCTTCTGCAGGATCCCCTAACTCTCCTTGCAGAGAAGTGGAGCGTATTTGTGCAGAGGACTTGCAGAGAAGACTGGTGCTGCTAGTGCACCTGTTTCTCTAACTCAGGTGTGCCTCATGCTTTTAGACTTCGCATTGCTTAAGACAACCCTCCAGAGATGCTGACTTGGTTCCCATGTGCACTGCTTTCCATCTGTTACCGGAGGAACTATTGGTTTAACTCCGTTTCCATCTCTTCCACAGTTTATAATAACCTGTAGTGAAGGGCGTGGAGTTGCCCATGGGAATATCACTTTCCTGCATCCCATTGGGTTCATTAATAACCACATTATGTTACGATGTTTTCCCCTTGTATTATTCTATAGATCATTTTTATTATGTAGATACAAACCCTTTGATATTGTAATTGTGAAGTACATGTTATGAAGACAAATGTGTTTGGTTTAATGAGAATGGATTGCCAATAAAAGCCGAAATAGAGGAAAGCATTTTTTAGTGTTAACCCTCGTAGAAAGTGCTGTCAAACTGAGCGTTCAGCAGAAAAGACCCTGAGATGCAAATGGAGTATTTTTAGTGTTGATAAGGCATTGACTTCCGGAGCATCGTAATTATTTGATTAAAAAGAAAAAAGCTACCTCTGGTAGTTCTGAGTAATGCTAAGGAAGTTGCTAAAAGATGGCAGTATAACGTGCAGCAGAGGTGGACTGCGATCAGTCCTGGTAGTCCATGGGACAGGAAGTCCTTTTGGAGCAGATTCGGGATTGCCCTCCCCGGAAGGGCAGCTGGCCGCGGGCTGGGCTTGCAGGTCTATCTAGCCAGTGCAGATGATAACCCCAGCAGAGATGGAGCAACGCAAGCATTAGGATATGCTGGAAAGCAGTAAACCTGGAGGGCCTGCAGTCTAGTTCTGCCACCTTTGCATGCCAGGGTGCTCTGTCTCCGTTATTGATGCCTGTGTTTTCTAAGGTAGGTAGCATAGGTGTGGGAGAATATAATGCTGTGATGAGATTTATTTGCTGCGTCACCAATGACGATTTGTTTTTATGGTACTCCCATTGCAGTATCGCAAGGTATTTTGCCTTGTAGTGCCCGTAGAGAAGGGGAAATGCCATGCTGTTTAGCCCATGGAAATATTTTGTGAGAGTCTGAAGGGCATGCAGACCTTTATTGAACCCTCATGCTATGGGGAGGGAAGCATCCACATTCTTCCTGCTTTGCAGATGAAAAAGTAAGCTCCCACTGCATTAAAGGAAGGACTTAGGAGATTTCAAAACGTGAAGGCTAGAAGGCTTGCCTGAATACAGCTTGCGTAACGCAGGTCAGGAATCATCTCTTGGTCAGCTGGAGGAGAGAGATCCAGGAAGCTCGACGCCTGGAGCTGGAATCGGCATCCTCTTCTGTCCTTCCATTTCTGAATTGGCTACATAAGAGTTGTTTATGAAGAAGAGGAAGGTATGCACACATTCAGACACACACACCTCCCCAAACACACATCTCTAAGATAATCTGTTAACCTGTGACTGCCAAAGTGTAGTAATTCTGTGATACCAGCCAAGGGATTCTTTGAGTTAACAGATGGAAGGAGCCCTCTCCCCATCTGACGCGAGCACAGATTTAATCAGCTCACACTTTCGTTTTCCACCTGGCATAGACTCTGGGAAATGTATCTTGATTTGCATCCTTCCAGTTCTCCCCATAGACTCTTGACATCTTTGTTTTTTTTGTGACTTAACAGCAGCAATCGCATTGAGGCACTTTACCACCTGTCACAGGGACGAACGCGTTCCCTCCCTGTCTGTTACAGACTGCTTTGCGTCTCGGCCCCTACCGGACGGTAGGGAGCAAGGTGAGGTGAGATTTATGGTTCAGCCATTCAGCATCGCTGGTTAGCGTTGGGGACGAAGCAGGAAAGCAAGGGGGCTAGTGCGGAGGTGGTTGGCTCTGCGTGTTGAGCGCCTGGTTCGCTTCCTTGCTCCTCAGGGAAAGGCTTTCTACCCAGCTTTAGAAAAATGTTTAAGTTCCCTCTTCCTCAGCTGCCCGCTTACACTGTAAATGGTTAAAATACCCTCAGTGTGCAACAAGGGTCACTAGTTAAGACGCATTTGGAGATGTGGGGTCCAGTAGAGCTCCAGGTAAGAGTGGTGTGTAAGTACAATAGAAAAAGGTAGGCTCAACTTGTGCTGAGTGTTGGTAGAAATGGGGCTGTTTATGCTTGTAGGCGCTGCTGTTCCTTGCAAGTTTCTTAATATTTAATGTCTCTGTTCTTGAAACCCAGCTCTTGGAATCTGGTTACTGAATGTAAATCTGTTTTCTCTAAGAAAACCAAAGCAAAAAACCCCAGTTGCCCTCCAGCACTATATTAAAGCTTAAAAAGATTTTTTTTTTTTTTTTTTTTTTACTTTGAGGTGGGAAAATGAATGTAAGCCCCAGCAAAGTTTTGTTGCATGGGAGGAAGAGAATGAGATTTCTGCAAAGTTGTTGACTGCTTCCTTGGATAGATCTCACTGAGGCGGTGAGGAGCGAAGGCATCGCTGTCTCTGCTGTATGGATGGGGAAACTGAGAAGCAAAAGCAATTTGATCAAGGCCACCTGGGAGGAGAGTGGCAAAGCTGAGCAAAGGAGCCAGGTTTCATGTGCTATATCTGGTAGCCTTTGCGCACATTATCTTCCTGTTAGAAAATAGATTAGACTAGTTTGTATTGTCTGTGCTGAGGGAAATGCTTAAAAATCAACACGATAAAGTAGAAAAAACAAATCATTTCTCTAGCTGTGTTATCTGAGATATTGGTGCATCTTAGCAGAGCTGTCAGAGTTAAATCCCGGATACAACCATTGGAGGAAAGTAAACTGAGAAGTGAAAAGTATTTTATTAGTATTCTAGTATTGATTTCTTAATGGCTTTTCTTCCTGGAAACTGGGAAAATATTTACTCTGCCTCTAAGTTGTTTGGGGCAGGGGCTGTCTGTAGGGCAGCAGGGGTCTGCCCTGTGATTACATGAAGGGTCAGCGGCAGAGCTCTAGCCCATGCCTGCCGTTGGGAGGCATGGAAGGAGATGCCTGGAGTATAAACTATTCAAACTTTTCCGAGGTTGAATTTGGTTTCCCTCCTCTGTACGCCCTCTCTCACTCACACAGATCTGTTGTTTTAAGCTTTCAGTGCAGCAGGCGGAAGAAAAGAAAATCGCTTTCCACCTGCAAATGATTATATAAAACACATCAGTGCTGTAATGCTAGGTGAGGAATTGGAGATAATAAGAAAAACCTATAAGGAGGATCATCGGTTTAGTTTGCCTACCCGCAGTCACGGGCAAAGTGATGCATTTGATATTGGTCTGTTCAGTCTTAGCTGATACACCAAGCAAGCCGGTCGCCTGGAAAGCTAAATACCTTGTTTGGTCTGCTCTTGCCTTCTTATTCTTTTCTCTCTCCATCTAATTTTTTGGGGGACTGTGTTATATGAATATCCTTGGCTTAATTTGCATTGCATTAGAGTAAAACATTTTAAATTCTTCACAGCAGAAGTAAATCTGACAGACTTTATGAAGCCATTATACCTGCAGGTATTTTATACTTTTAAAATACATTCTTGTCAAGCTATCTTAATTATATTATTATATGTACTTTTGAACTCGGATCCACTCTCGGGTGATATATTACACTTTTGACAGCACAGTCCTAAAGAGCTACAATTTATATCAAAGTTCTGTGGCTGAATAAAGATGTATCTATTATGGATTCAGGGGGATTTATTAATTTACTGTTTTGGAACACTTACTCATTGACAAAACTTGCTGGCTTTAAATTTCTAGTGGGCGATTATTACGTGGAACATTTACATGTACTGAACAGCGGCTTTGAGGGCTGACGGGATTGCAATTGAGAATAGCTGAGAGCAGCTCTAGGTAGCAGGCTGCTGATAGTGCAGCTGGAAAGTGAGCTCCATAAAACTTTGCTTGGCTTTTAGCAGGGTTGCATTTTACAGCATTATCTCATTCCTCTGTGTGTGTGTCCACGTCCACGTTTTGCAACCCATTTAGGGTCCTCGTCATAGCTTTAAGAGGGCCTACTTTGGCAAATGTCTTCAGCGAGTACTTAAGCAAAGCCATTCAATGCTTGTAATCGATGACAGTTAAGAAGATGCGAGTTAAGTGCTTTGCTGAATCACAGACCTTATTTGTGAGAGTGATTTTGCTCTCAAAAGTAGGTGGTCTTGGCTGGAATTGCAAGTGGAATTGTTTACCCAGAGGCTGGGGCAATGGCAGGGGACACCGACCTGCCTATGGAGGGGTTTAGCTGGCTGTGTGACTGTGGACAAGGCACTTGCTCTTCTTGAGCCTTGGTTTTGTTATCTGAAAGAGCAACCTGGAGAGAGGAAAGGCCTCTCTGTCCCTCCCTTTCAAACTGTTCACCAGCTCTGACACTGCTGCAGCCAAGGTTTTGTGCCAGGGCTGGCAACAGCAAAGTCCCTTTGAGTTCTCCTGGTCTTTTTCTTCCCATTTAACAGCAAGAGAAGTACGGATAAGCAGCAATTCATATGCTCATTAAATTGCCATCAACTTTCTGGTTGATCTCTTCCAATAGATGGGAGGCTGTTAGTTGAACTGGCAGCAAGGTGCAGGAAACATCTGCCTCCCCAGTTGTTTGCTTGCCAGCGTTGGCACGTGAGGTCCTCGGCAGTTCCAGAAGAGTCTCGACTATGCTGGGCTGTGGATTTGCAATGAGCTGGGACTGTTTTATGTGAACTGCCTCCTTCAGCTGCTCTTTTCTTCCTGCAGCAGTGTCAACGGTTCTTGCCTCTAAGAAGGCATAGAGCAGTGGAGAAGCAGCATAGGCTTTCCGTTCCAAGCTAGCAATCACTGAAATCTATTCAGAAGGCTTAATTGCTGCGAGTAGAACTTGTAAATATCTAAATGGCATAAAGCACAGTTGGGCAAGCAGTTTTTTCCTGCCTTCTGAAAATTCAAATGATCCCCCCCATTGTTAGTTTAAAGATTCAAAATAGCACTGATTTCCTTCAAACCCTGCACTTTCATCCAGAAACAAGTTCTAGCCAGGTTCACTGAAAATGTCTTGATAGTGTTTAAAAAAAAAAAAAAAAAATCAGTTTGACTGCTTTATCGTGTAAAACTTTTTAAAAGTAAAAATTAACTGACATTTCAAAGTGAAATGTCATTTTGCTCCAAAAAAATAAATAAATTGAATGTTTTGACATTTCTAAAGCACTTTCCCTACAAAAGAAAAGCTTCCTGAGTGAAAACTGTGTCAAAACTGACTACTTTCTTTGAGAAATTTTGACTCTTATGGATTTTCTCTTGTGATAAGAAATTCAGCAGTTCACCTGTGGGTCTTGCTGACCTAAGAGTGACTGGTGGTGAAATTTTTTGGGTCTCACACATGGTTCGGCATGCTATGGTACTATAGAGAATCTTTGCTGGTTGACACCCCTGAATGGTTATGTCTGAAATTTATTTATTTATGTAGTTGTTATTAAAAACCTTTAATTTGTGTTGGCCTGGCTGCTTCTTTGGAAGCCTTGAGACAAGCTTGCAAAGCAGCTGAGCATCTCAGTGGTTTCCCATGGTGGCCTGGGATACAGTACACTGGAAGACCTGCTTCTCTACGCTTCCTCTGGATTTCAGAGAACTGAAAGTGTCCTTTGTTTGGGCCAACTTGGGAAGCTAGAGCTCTTTTCCCTTCTTTGTTTTCTGTTGTTATAAGGCAGTTAAAGGTAAAGAGAAGCACCTGGGCTAAAAGCTGGTTTGAACTCTGGCTTGCCTCATCTTCACCCCAGAAGCAATGCTGGGGCGCATGAATATGTTCAACATTAGTTTAAGCCAGGCAAGCATTGGTTTAGTTTGCATCCACCCCATCTTACTGGATTTAAGACAGCCTGCATACAGAGTTGTACCGTGTGTATGTTTTTGTTTTTGAATCGATTGATGTGATCCTTGCCTTCAGTGGAAGTGGCATGCCTTGCTGAGTAAAGCAGATGTAAATGTATTAATTTAGATACACTGCATGAATCAAGGGGCTCACGGAAGCACTGTATCTGAACACAAATTGAAGGAAGGTAAGTACAGCTTCCTAACAACAAAAAAAGCTCTAGGATGATATCCTCATCGGCGTGTTAGCTGTACTTGCTCCAGCAGAGCTGCAACAGAGGATCTGCTCCTTTTTGCATGTGGCTATGAAGACCTGTTGTGGTAGCTTACAGTAGGCCTGAGATGCTTGCTTGCCTCTCAGAAATCAAGAATAAATGTGTCTGTAGCTGTTTCTTCTGGTTCATGTTTGAGAGTTAAATTGACATTGCTAAATCACTGCAGTTTGTTGTAAATGACAGATGGAAGGAGAAAAGAAATTCCCATCTTGATGTGGGTTCTGCACTGGGGGAAGTCTCTTGCAGACTGTTTCCTGTACCAACAGAGCAGGGAAAGCTCTGGGACCAGAAACTTTCAGCTCAAAAGGGGAAAGGAATCCCTCCCTTTTGCTTTTCTTCTTCTCCCTCCCCACCCCTTTCATATTTTCTTCTTAATATCTTATTTCCCTATGAATCCCCCTCCCCACACACTGACAGGTCCTCCCCAACCAAAGTTGGCATATCTGGGTCAGACAAGCCTTTCAGACACAATCGCTGATTTCATCCTCCAAACTTACCCCCGCTCCCCCCGCTGCTGAGCTTTCTGGAGAGCATTTAAGTCCCATTTCCCTCTGATTTTGGAAGGCCATGTGGTTTGCGTGCTTGTAACGCCTTCTCCATGACTTCATAGGGTGGTCTGAAGGCAATTGAGTACGGAGAGTGGGGAGACAGTGATAAAGGCCTTAGTGCATGCCAAAGGCTGATGCAAAGCAGAGAGGAATCGTGAGCAACCGTAGTGGGGAAGAGAAGTAGTTATGTAAGTTGCAGTCAGGGAGATTTAGCTTGGACATCTGGAAAATCCGTCTCTCGGTAAGGAGAGTGAAGCTCTGGGCCAGATTACGTTGGGAGGATGTGAGCTCTCCATCCCTGGAGGTTTTTAGGGCAGCTTAGACACACATCAGCTGTTTTTCTTGGAGGCAGAGTTCCTCCTGTCCTGGAGAAATACAGAATAAGGAAAGTGGCCCGAGAGGTCCTGGAGGGCTCATCTCCCCATCTGTCCCGCTCTAAGTTGTGAGCGAGGCAGCCTCGGGCTGGCTTTGTCTGGGGACAGACTGCTGCAGGCCTCTCGCCTGCGAGGGGAGATTTCTGTGACCGAAGGAGGTGCTTGTCTGGGATGCAGGTGAAGGGGTGCTCTCCCATCTTGCTGGGTGGGTGCAGTTATTTCTCACAGGAGCCCAGCCTAATGCCAGTCAGAGTCCCTGCACTGCTTTTTTGAGGACCGCTCTTGAAGGCAGACTCTTCTGTGATGAAATGCCAAAGGGACAGAGTCTGTCCCACTCTGTGACACAGTAAAAATGGTAAGGTAATGCTAAATAAGAGTAGACTGGCTGATGACTGCGTTGTCCAAATTCCAGCTTGGTGTATAACATCTTTATATTTCCATGCACTTTTAATTGGTAATTGCAATCTCTTTTGTTTCCCATCTTGAGTTCTTGTTTACCTTTCTCCAGCTTTAGGGGGAGTTCCAGCCTGTCAGGAGCTGGTGAAATGTTTTTTCCATTCAGTCTGTACCTGCCAAGGGTGTCAGGACTGGCATTTGTACTCGCTTGCACACGGTCATGCAAAAAGTCACCTTTTGGGCTACTTTTGGGTTCAGCAGTTAAGGTCATCCTAGGACGATACAGACTGAGTGAACTGGGGACTGGGATCTAGGAAGGCAACATTACAAAATGCTGATTCCGGGTTCTAGCATCCTCTATTTAGGAATGCACAACCAGCTTCTACATCTGGCTTTTTTGTCTCCCAGCCCTCCCTCTTATGTTCGTGGTCTTCTCCCAGCAGTGGCCTGTGCTGGCTTGGCTGGTCCTTGCGTTCTGGAGCAGCGATTAAGCAACCCTTTAGCCATCGCTTTAGAGAAAGCAAAGGGCTTGAATGCTCCTTGGCCAAGATTCAGATCATCAGAGATTGGCTAAAGTGCGAGCAAAAACCCAGACACAGCTTTCACTCATGGTGAAAAAACTTCTATTTTGGGAAGTGAATGGATGCAAGAGGCTATTGGTTATCTGTCAGTGCAGGCGAGCCAGTAAATGAGAGGTAGTCAATGACATAAGAGATGTCAGATTTTATTTCCAGTAAGAGCCGGTGAAGCTGGGAAAATTGCTCATTAATGCTTTATTGATATTCATGTTACTATTGAAGTCTAGGGTGGGAGTTGGGGGGTCTGTGCCCACGTTAATAGGGCCAGGCTGAAAATAGGTTCTCTTATGCCTGGGCAAAGGGTATGCACTGACCACTGGAGACTTGACTATGTCAATCTCTCTAAATAGAGTGGTGCTGGGGCTGAGCCAAAAGCTGTGGAGGAAAAATCTAGTAACGTAACTGCCTCTAGTAAACTGAAGTAGAAGCCTTTGAGTTTTTTTTTTTTCCCCACAAAATAAAAACTGAAGCAAATAGTTTTTTGATTTTTTTTTAAACTACATGAAATGTTTAGCTTTGTTTTGGGGGCTATTTGACCCTAACACTTACTTTATTTATTTTTAGGAATAGTTGAATTTAAAATGTTCTTTCAAAGATTTTTTTAAGAAAGAATTTAAAAAAAAAAAAAAAAAATTAAGACTTCTCTAATCTGTGTGTTTTCCATATCCTGCCCAGTTTTGTGGTTAGGAATGGGCCAAAAACTGTAGCTCCTCAGGGAAATGCTCCAGACTCCAAACCAAGGAAACCACAGCGTCGTCGGAGCACTTGAGTGTCTCTGGAAATCTGACTTGCTGCAGCTGGTTTTTCCCTTGCGCATACCTATCCTCTAGGGTGTTTTTTATGGTGTCTTTGCATCAGGGATGCAGATTAAAGCAAATTATGCATCTTTGGCAGTGTTGCTTCTTCTTTTTTTTTTTTCTAAAAGATTAGATAGAAATACAATAAAAGTCTTCCTGCCTCAGTTTGCCTATATGCTAAACCAGGAACCATGGTGTCCTTCCCTACTGTCAGGTATACATAGATCTTTTGAGGACAACCAGACAGTGTGTGTATCTCTAGCAGAACCAGCTTCCTAAATTTCCTGTCTAGCAAGAAACATCTCACTGGGATCAGATGAAGCCTGGAGTTTGCCCTCTAGAACTGCCTGTTTGTTCTCACTGATAGTAAAGGAGGTTTGGCAACTAGCTCAGAGGTACACCTCCATGCTGGAGACATGGTCAACCTGCTATAAAGACCATGGTGTTGCTGTTGAGTTTTGCAGTAAAATATCCAGGAGTGTGTATTAGCTATTTGGTGTGCAGGTGTAGGAAACTGAGCATGTGGTTGTGAAACTGCTTTTGGAAGAGCTCCTTCAAGATCCAGGGGAGGAGAAGGTGGTTCAGGCATAAGGGAAGCTAGAGAAGAGTTTTGTGGACCTTGGGGACCATGACTTATGGAGAGGAGCTGTTCTAACCAGCGCTGGAGAGTTGGCATCAGCAGAGCTGGCCGTCCAGGTGGATGCAGAATGAAGTGAGGTTTCCCTCTGTGACTGAATTGGCCCAAAGCTGGGTCCAGCAGAGTGTGATAAATGATGCAAAGGCTCCAAGCTAAACTGCCAAAATCACTTTCCAGGCACAGACCCCAGCTCTTCCCTGTTTGCCCTGACTTTGCAGACAGCAACATCCCCACGTCTCATGCCTGTAAGTCACTGGAGCAGTCAGTTCCTGCTGAGCCTTGCTGGAGGGAAAGCCAGGGCTGCTCTGCATCTAAGCAGCGCTTGGCCAGAGAAAACCTGAAACCCGTGCCTATAAATAACTCAATAATTGAGATAGCTTAGAAGATAAAATATCTCCTGGTATCATGTTTAATAAAGCTCTGTATCTCAGCTGTCATCAAGCAGCCTAATTTCCTAGGCTGCAGATCAGCAGGGAGGCAACCTATTGCTGAAATCCAGTCAGTGCAGCGTATCCATCTCAGAGGCCCACCGTGCATAATTCCCTTGCTTTTCTAGAGCTTGGCTTGTTGTTGTTGTTCCCGTCTGCATTCACGTGCATAGCGAACGTTTGATGCCCATAGGATTTGTGGAAGGGCTGGATGTAACATCCTGAAGGCTGAATTTGGCCCAAGAGTGCTTGCTGCTCCACAAACCACTCATTTTGAATTTTATTTTAAGCACAATATTTTCCCTGGTCTCCTGCATTCAGTCTGATCCTTCTGTCTCCTGGGACATTGCCTTAATGGAGCATTGGGCATCCCATAGTGGTTAATAAGGTTATCCTTGTTGTTCCTGGGATACAAAGGCAGAAACGCTATTCTTGCTTCATAGGTGGAGGAAATTGTCCCCTATGACATCTCCTGTCAGTCAGCTTTTCCAAGGCAAGAAGGGTTCCCATTAATGCTTTGCTTCCAGAGGCAATCACTGTTAAAGGGCTGAGTATTCTCTCTGCAACACATCCGATGGGAATGAGGGCATTTCACCTCATTACCAAGCATGATGGAAAATAGCTTGCAAGGAAGTTTAAAAATGCCCATTTCACACTTTTGATACTTCAGGGGAATTGAGGTCAGGCTACCTGGCTTTATTTTCTGCTGCTGTCTGGGCATGCCACTGTGGCTTCCCTGTGCAAAACGCTTCCCTGTTGCATCACGGGAGTCGCAGCACCTTCCTAACCCTCAGGGAGGGTTATCTCACCAGCCCTGGAAGAGTGTATTGAGAGATACAGAGTGAAGGGAAACCTGGGGCATGTTGCTTAGCCCCCTGCTGCAGCTCTCCCATCTGCTAAATGGCTAGAGCAGTCATCTGCTCTTCCCCTCTCTCATGTGGAGAGAGGGGATTAATTAATGTTTATAGGTGCTGTGAAGATGAAAGGTGCTGTAGTCAGCATTGCAGCACTGCTGCTCCCAGAGCTAAGCAGAGCATAAGGCCATGGAAAAAACAACATGCGGAATAACACGCTCTGTTCTATGGTTTTTTTATTGTCAGAAAGTTGGTTCAGTTGGAATTTGGTCAAACTTACAGGGAAAGATACAGATTTAATCCAAACCAATCCTCCTGACCTCTTTGTACCAATAACGTGAATTAAGGATGATTAAAATTAATGACAAGCTCCCTTCTGCCTTGCTTTTGGATCAGGCCATCAGGAGCATCTTCACTTCTGCTCCACCAGGTCCCTGGTTGCCAGAAAGCGATGGCAGAGCAGGGCTTGGGCCAAAACGCAGGAGCGTGGCAGTTGTTATTCTAAATGAAAAGCGTCTCTTCTCATTAAAGCTGGAAATTATGGGCCACAGATAACTCTGATGGTGGTTCATAGAATCAATAAAAGCCCGGTTTGTTTTGAAAGCCAAGTTGCCGATATGCCAAAATACATATTTTGCAAATGGCTTAATTTACATTTGAAAAGATCAAACCTTATTTCTCCTGAAAGCTGAGAGGTGGGATGGAGGAAGCAACATGCACACAGCAATTTAAATCTCCTTTTTTGCCATTCTGCAATATACATAATATGATCAAAATTGATAGCATTTGAGAAACTGTTTTTTTAAGCAACAACAATGCAGGCAAGCTGATAGTCTAAGTTGTCAGGGAGTTTTTACTAATTCTGAAACAGCAGTAGCTAATTCTTAGAAGTAACATTTCTAGCTAGGCAGGGTGTCTTCATGTGCAGCATCTGTCTGTTGGAGGCATGATGGTCATCTGTACTCTGGGGACACTCATTACTTCAGTCTAAGTTCTTTACTCTTTCCTAGCAACTTTGTGGAGCCTACCCTGGAAGTGTAGGCTATAAAAGCCTCTTAAATGAGGCAGAGATGTGTGCTGGCAGGAGCGCTAAATAGTGGTTGACAAGGCTTGAAGGCTGCTTGGCTTCCTTGCATGGTGCTTGTGGAAATGAGCTTTCCTTTCACGTTTCTCCAGCGGACAACAGGCTGTGATGCTGCTGCAGGTAAAGACCTGCAACATGAAATCGGTAAGAACCACTTGCCAGAGATGAGGTGGAGTTGCAGGCTTGGATCTGGACCCAAAATGTTGAGCCTATTGATCATCTCCGAGTTTGGTTCCTGGCTGAGTTTACAGACAGGCATCAGCGATGCAGTTTGCATCCCAAGCCTGTTTTAGCCAAGCTGTGGGATACGTGGAGCTGAGCTTCTTATCACCCCTGAAACATGCCAGTAAAATTTAGTTGAAGTACTCTGCTGCTGGCTGTTAACCTGATCAGAAAGGGGGGAAGAAATGCACTGGAGCAAGACCACGTTGGGTCAAAGAGGTGGTCCAAAGAATAGAGAGAGTCCAAGGAGCGTCCGTAGGCGGGGAAAAATCTGGAGCTGAAGCTCTTCCCCGGACATTTCTTTTGCTAATGGAGTCGAGGGCCTGACTTTCCTACGTTAGAGGGACTCTCTAGACCAGCCTGGATAATGTTTATCTGAATGGTAATTGTTTCAAGTGATGAAAGAAAAAAAGAAATGTTTCTAATTTTATGACTTACACATGTAGGTAGGAGTATGGACGGTGAGAGACAAATTCTTGTTCCAGGGAGAGAAATGGAGTTTAGGTTATGTAGAGGTTTAAGTACTGCAGTTTGCTATACGCTGTGGCAGGACAAGTCTGCTAAACTGTCCTCCTGCAGGCCCCTGCTGCAGCTGTGCTCCTCCATAAAAACATACATGTCCCCTTGCCCATGAGGTTGCATTGCGTGCTTACTTAACCTACTGTCCTTGTCAGAGGCACGTGGGCGCCTACTCTTTCCATAGACCTCCTTGGTACATGCACACCTTTCTGCCATGTGCTTCCACGCCCAGGGATTTTCTTTTCTGTAACCAGCCACCCTACCCCCTTGAAAAATAAAGATATATGACTCCCACTTGAGGAGAATAGATTGTTTTCGATTGCTATTCATCTATTATTTTAGAAAGTAAAATGAATAAAACTTATGCAGGTCACAGACATTAAAGAGCCTTTTTATATCAGTTTGGGAGCGCTTGTCAGCTTTGATTTATTAAGTAAAGTTCCCAGACTGGCTACTAGTATGTGTTGTCAGTCTCTTGATAATGGATAGACCTCACAGCTGAGTACTCTGTGATTAGACTTCTCAACTATGTATTTTTAAAGAAAGGCATTGCTTTTTTGGGTTTGTTCATTTCCCTCTCCTAGGCGATTTCATTCATCTTCTTCTGCCCTCCCTCCCTCTGCTGTAAATTTGTTTTTGTTGGAAGTTATGAGGAGGGTAAATGGAACACATCTTTAAGGTTTTTTTTCCCAAACCTTGCTCCTGCCTTGGCTAGATTGATTAAATGTCACGAGGGACGAAACTGGATAAGAAGCAGCTATCTAAACAGCTTTCCAGAGAGACCGTTCCACAATGCTGCTCCGTCACGTGCTGCTCTGTTGCTATGATTGTGTCAGCGTTTTTATGATCAGGCTTCTCTTCCTTGGGGTTTACAGATGGAAATTACCAGAGCTGCGTGGAGAGATGACTGATAGAGCCCCTCACCTCTCCGAAGAGCCCATGGGCTGAGCAGACCTGTTGCTTCCAACGGAGTGGTACCTCCTTTGCAAGGGTGCTGAGAGTTAATTGGGAATATGAAACACTGCATATGTCAGGAGTGATAACTCAGGACAATGAGTGGCCCTGCATTCAGGGGCACGATTGTGCGTCTGATGATGGACTGGGCTGTGTCTGCTGGGCTGTGTTCGAGTCCTTACTGCTTGTCTGCAGGAGTCTCCTCTAGGGTATCTGAGCAGCAGCTCAGTAACGGAGGGCAGGGGACTTAGGGTGCTTGCTGCCCTTGCTAGCGTGCTCTGATGCTGTTACCAGCTGTAACTGCTGTTGTCTTCGAATAGGGATGACAGCAAACAAATATTGAAGAAAAGTAGTCTGGACTAAAATTGTACATCTGCAGCTAGAACTTAATTATGCTTTCATAAAGAAGTGAGCTGGAACAGGGATGAGGTGGTTTCCCAAGGGGCAGAGTGAGAACTGGAACTAACTAGTGTGGAATTGAAATAGCACAGGTGGGAGGCCACCGCATACCTTCCGTAATGGGGCTTACAGATCTTCACTAAGGGCAAAACTGCACCAGCTTCCCTGGGAGTCTGGTCTGAGATGCCTGAGTTAGAGCCTCTGGTTTTGTTACCCTGTGTCTCAGTCTCAGAACAAAACTGATTCATGTAACTTCTGAAATACAGAATGCACTGAAAGGAAAAAAAATCCAATTGTACCAATTTCATAAGCCTCTTTGCTCTCGTATGACTCCAAAAATTGCTTTGATTTAAAGGGTAAAATCTGACAAGCCAGTAGACCTTATAGAAAGATCTTTTCTTCCCCCTCCTCTTTTACTTCCAGTTTGTTCAAAACTTGAAAGACGAGGAGCATTTGTATGAGGAGGGTGGGAAGCAATTTGTTCAGGGAAGTGGTTTCTGCAGCCCCTCGGCTGTTATTTCAGGACACAGTGGTTGGAAGAGGCCTTTTGTTTCCTCAGTCTTCATCAGCCACTGCCTCCTCCTGCTCCATGCTGCAGCAAAATCTCTGCCCCTGTGTGTGCCTTCAAAGCCTGTTGGCAAGGAAGTGAGTGACTTTTGATGGGCCTAGGCAGAGGAGAAGAGGTAGGATGAGAAAGGGGAGTGCAAAGAAAGGTCGGTGCAGGGTTTGTAGTCGTGGTTGCAGAAGTTGAGGTGATGTGGCTTTGGTTATCAGCTCTGCTGCAGCTTTTCGAAACAGCGCCGCAACCATAACTGATGGTCGTGGCCTGCCAAGGGCGGATTAACAAGAACCGTGCGCCGGTGCTTCTGGCGAAGGTGCGCTCCAATTTTGCAGGGTGGCTGCCCTGTGGCACCCCATCCCTGGAGGGAGGCCAGTTACAGTGCTCTGCAAGAGGAAGATTTCCACTGCCCCTGGTCCCCTGGAGTCGTTCTCTTACTGTAGAGTGTTGAGCATGTCGCTGGTGCTGGGGGACACTTGTAGCAATGTCTTTTGCGGTTCATTAGGTGTCTCAGTGTTGCTGTTGCTCTGCCTGAATGGCATTAGCTGCTCTGAATGTTCCAGTGACACTGCCATTATCTCCTAATAACACATGCATTAATTATTAAGCTGGCTTATTCTACACCTTTAACTGATAACCCCACCATATGTGCATGCTTAATATATGGACACCCCCCCCTCCCCCCCCCCCCCCCCCCGCTTTGAAATGGCTCATTAGGGGCATTTTTAGCTGGTCCCTATTGACTATTGTTAAACTGTTGTTTCTTAAACTGCCACCGTGACAGACATGCAGGAGCATCACAGGCAAACAACTGCTGGAGACTCACAGTGTTAATGGGGTGTCCGTATGGAGTGCTTTTGGGAAATGTGGATTCACTCTCAGGGCTGTGAGAGCCTCAGCAGACTCAGTGAAGCATCTCCACTGAAACAGCGAAGGGGGCCAGCACACCTCCCTCTGTTCAGTGGAGCTGGACAGGTTGACATTAGTAGGGGAGCTCCCGCTGAATCCCTGCTGGTGTCCTTAGTGTGGGTGGCAAAAGCTCTTCTTCTAGCCCTCAGCATTAGCAGCTTGTTTCATTGTGCCTGTCCCGTACTGTGAGAAGATCTCCAGCCGTGCCCGGAAGGGATGGGGCTTGCCATTGGGATGATGGTGTAGTGTTTTGGGTGGGAGTTAGGCTGAGCAATCCCAGAGGTATTTCACATGCACGTGAGGGCCAACAGCTTCTGCCCTTCATACCTTTAGAGCCAACATGAGGGCGGATAAACCTCCATATCCTAAAGCAGAATCTGTCTAACTAGGTCCTTCCACCCACCCTACCCTCCCTTTTTTTTCCCCCCTCCTGAATAAGATTGGCTACGTTCTTTCTCAAAGATATAGAGTAAAGACCTGGAGAAATTCCCCCGTAGTCATTTTCTGAGAATGTGTAGAAGAGCATTCCTCTGCTGCGAGCCTGAGTAACCTGCTTCCCTTTGCCCGTGGCAGGTTGATGGCTCAGTGCTCTGATGGCGTTTCTCTTGCTAGCTGAGTATTGCAAGTTGTTTTTTGTCTTTGGTGTGCCCATGTCTATCCTTTGAGCCCTACAGGGAATTCATGGGCTATCATGAGGAGTAAGACTTCCAGGTCAAAGACAGTGAGGAAGGGTGGATGTGCACTAGAAAATTTGATTAAATGAAAGCTGCTGTCTGGACCCCCAGCCCTCTTGTTTCCTGGACCACTCCTGTTGAAGCAGCAGATGGCGTTTAATCAGGACTGCCACAGTGCTGAGGGGGTATTATTAAGAGACATCTAGTTCTGGATGAAAAAAGATTATCCAGGGTTTATTTCTAACTGATAACACTCTGCCCTTCTATAACACCTTTTATCTGAGGATCTCAAAGCTCTTTACAGACTTGAGTTAATTAAGCCTCACGTTGCCCCCTGGTGTCTCGGGTATGACCAGGTGGGCGACTGGTGAATGAACAATTAAGAGGGATCCAGCTCTGGCAGGACGATGGCATAAATGATCTGCGGGCTCTTCATTACTCTCTTATTTGCATGTTTATCTCCACTGCACAGCTGAGGAAAGTTGAACCCAGAGGTTGAGCCACTTGCCCAAAGACCTGAGCTAATTCAGTACTGCATCAGGCTAGGAACTGGCAGGTCCCCTCTTCGAACCACTCAAGGTGCTGGCTGCCAAAATACGTAGGTAGTAAATCACTGATGACTCTGCCCTTCTCCTTTCCTGGCTTTGGTTTTTCCATTGGGTTCTTGTGTGTCAGCTCTGCTGAACTTTTCACCAAATTTCCTTCCTGCAAACCCGGTCTCAAAGCGTTTTATTGTTTTCTACCAATGGAAAAAACAGCCCCTCGCCCCAAAACCACCACTGTAACAAAATATCCTCTGATAGGCCCCCAGAAAAGAGCTTTTGCTGCCTTTCTCTACAGAGCCAGATTTCTCAGCAGTGATTTCCCCAGAGAAATAGTTGGGCCGAAGGTTTCCTTCCCATCCTCTTTTCTTTACTTTCCCCTAACTAAAAATCGGGAAGCTCTAAAATCCTCTTTGAAGTAACACTGTATGAAGAGGATTTATCCTTGTCCACTTAAATATTCATGACAGCTTGCATTTCTGTTCAAAAAGACACTTGTTTATTTAGATAAGATTTAATTTATTCATAATTTACCTAAATTTGCAGGAGCGTGCATGTACATTTTAGCTTATAAGCAGCATAATACATAAAACATTACTGAGGCATGCAAATTACACAAATACAGCATTTGAAACTGCCTGCTTGTTTTAGGCAGATAACTAATTTCTTACCCTGAGTAGAGACACAAACACAATTGCATGGGCTTGTTGCCTGGGATTTGGTGGCTCAGAATTATGCTTCCCTTAATGGAAGAGGCACGTCTTTTTAACGGGGCCATGCTAGACCCCCCTTATTCTAGAGCTTGAACCGTAGTCATTCTGAAGTCCTTCGCTGGCAATGTTTTCACAGGCCTGATTTACAGTCCTTTCCCAGGAGGCTTGATTCTGGTTTGTTTTAAGTCTCTGGGCCAGTTATTATTAGTTTCCCTGGGGTCAGGGTTGGAGTCATAGCGGGGCTTATCGCCAGTGACTAAGGAGGACGATGGGGTGAGCAGACTTCTCTCTTCCACGTGATCAGACAGCGCGGGATTAGTTCTTGCCGGGTATCAACCTCACTGAAATGCATGGTGGCATTGCCGCTGATTAATCCCTGCATCTGCGAGGGCGTTACAGCCACTTGTTGCTTTTCTTTAGGGAGACTCATACTACTACGTATTCACTTTCTACAAAAGCCCTACTTGCTATTGCTTCCAGACAGTAATTGCACAAATTAATATCTATAGAGAGGGTCAGGCCCGCCCTGCGGGAGGGGAAGATCCTGAGTATGAGGATGCACCAGCCTTGAAGCTGGTAAATTGGGCTTGGCTTCCTCCCAAATCACGAACCCCATGTGCTGTGAGGCTGATGGCACGTGCGGGCAAGGGCCGAGGTCTGGAGACGTAGCACAGTTTCTTGAGTTGTGCAATTGGCAGCTGGGCAAGATGCACTGACTTAGCATCATGAGGACTCTTAGCACGGTCAAAAATTGTCTCTAACTGGTCCCAGTCAGGAATCTGCAAATGTGTATTTGGAAGCTGGGTAAATGCATTTGAAACCTAAAGAAATAGAGACTTCGGACTTGCACGCTATTCAAATTTCTTTGTGTACGGTTGCATTACCACACAACCTGTTATTAAGATTGCCTACCACTTCACATAAGATTCTGTTTTCAGTTGCTTGTAACGGTGCCAAGCTGTAACTATCTGGGCTGCAATTTTCATGGCCAGATGTCCTCCTCAGGCTAACAGGTTTTGTTTGTACTGGAGGGAGGGGCAGAAGAGGAGAGCTGGGGACAGCTGAATTGTTTGGTGGTTTGGGCTTTTCATGTCTTAAACTGTAGCCAAAATTTTTGGTAGTATCCAAATGAGGCTAATGGGAGAAAATACATCTTCTTTGTTTTTTCCCTACTGTACAAATGACCTATGGATAGCTCCAGAGCCTGTGCAATTCAGAGCAGGGGCTGGAGCTTTGGAACTGGCATGGTGCAGTCATGAAAATGCCTTTCTAACCTTGGAAAGCACGCTGGGAAAATCTTTTCCCTGCACTGAGGCCTGGTGCGATGCACTGCAGGGCTGTCGGCAGGGTAGAAACTGGCTGGATCAGACCAGGAAAACGCCCTGAGGAGGCAGCCTGTATTGGCTGTGTCCTGTGTGTGTGCCCTGTCCGCGCAGCTTTAAGGCTGCCAAGTGAGTTGGAGTAGAGAGTCTGCCTTTGCCGTGATACCTGCTGGGTACCTGCACAGCATAGAAGAGGAGGTGGCTATGTTTGAATGCAGTCTGCGTTTGCATTATGAGAGACTTTAATTACAGAGGCTTAATTACATGATCACAGCACATTGGCTTTTTCCACAGGACCATGCCCTCACTTGGTGCACGGGATGGACAATTTTCACTTAATGAGTTGCTTGCACTCAGGTACTGCAGCGATGAGCACTGTAGGAGAGCTCAAGAGAAAATTAATACTCCGTCTCTGAATAACGTGCAGTAAAATAAGCCCTGGGGCCACCCATAGAGCAGCAAGGAGAAACAACAATATCAAACACTAGCTTATTAAGGGAGCACTGCTTATTGTGTGCACACTGTAGATCCCGAAATGAAATGTTGTAACAAGTATTGCAGGGGGTGGGCTTTGGCCGTCTTAGTTCTGGCTTTCCTTAATTTATCATGAACGACTGCGTTACCTGACTCTGCTCTTTCAACGTAGGTATCTCTGCCTGCCCAGTAGTTTGTTTATGTAGATCAGAGCCATTCCTTGTGTAGGCTTTATCATCTGATCGCCCTCTTGCACCTTGGTTGCCTGTTGCCTTGCCTGGCATTCATGCACAGACAGTATTTTGTAGGCAGGAATTTTGTGATGGATCAGTAGCGCTCAGAAGAGCCTTGATATCAGATGGGGCCCGTTGGAGGGACAGAAATGCAAAGAAAAGGTAATAGTGGTGACAGGCTGCAAGTACTGTTACACAGGTGAACGAATGCGCGCGTCAAAAATGAGTGTTGGAGAAGAAGCTGGTTTTGCCCTTATTATTGGAGTAAGTTGAGAAAAGAGAGTATGTATGTAGGAGCATGTGTGTAGAGAAGAATTTTGAATAAAAATTTGAGGTTTCGGATCACTTCACTTAATAGCTCGTAATTGTGTGTTTGTATGACGTGCTGCTTGCACTTTGCAGAACAGGGGAAAATACAATGTTTTGGTATGCATGCACACACATTAATAATGTGAAGAGCTGAATATTTACTGAATATCATTGAGCACAATATATTGGAAAAGAATATGCTATTGATTGGAGTTAAAAATAGATAAAAAATTCCTCCTTCCCCACCACCTGTAGATGTATTAGGGAGAAAATATTGAACTGGGCTCTCCTGGCTCCCATGCAATTGATGCCATTTATTTTCAATTTGTCAAGTGTGGCATTGGAGCAGCAATTGTTTTTGGTGATTTATTAGGAATTTTCTAACTGGGGCACTCTGTCATTGGAGTTACTTCACTTGTGTCCCAGTAGATTTTTGTCTTTCTATAAGCTCAAGCTGTGAACCTAAGAAGGTGAGTTTTTCTTTATTTTGGGTTTTGTTTGTTTGTTTGTTTTAAATGGAAGGGAAAAAACAAACAAAAATCTCGGCCAAAAGGGAAATGGGCGAGAAAGTAGCAGAAATTGGCACATTTTAAACATGATGACCGAATGGGCTGGTTAAATCGCCTCTGTGAATTGATTTAAAACATGTTGGTAGGCATCTCTGTTTCATTAACTGTCTTTCTCCTTCGTTTCAGTCACTGGAGTCATTGTCTCTTATTACCTTTCAGGCTCGTGATATCTGTCCACATGGTTGTTTTAGTTATTACTATCTGTATACAGAAAACATAAGAGGCAATTTTGGGACAGAAGCAGCTTGGGAGGGATGTGGGGACAGCGAAAGAAATAATTTGAATCCTGTGTGACACCAAATGGTACAAAGTCCTCAGGATTACCGCAGCATTAGTGCTAGGGGTGTATTTCAGTCAGAACCTGTGGGAAAAGCGTCTGTGGTTTGTGATAGCAGATCTGGACCCCATAACCCCGTAACCAAGCGCTTTCCCTGAGCAGCAGATAATGACCGAGAGCCTAGCTCTCTCCTGGGAATTAGGTGGTCCAGTGCCAGCTCTGTGCCCAGTGTCTTGTAGCCTTCCTGACTGATGCTGTATCATGACTTTGGTGAAGGTAAAGTGTATTTACCCCTCCGCCTTTGAGATGAAGCTTGGTGAGCAGGGGGACCCCATCTATGCCCTTAGGGAAAGTAATTAACTTGTCCCTCCAGTATGCTGGGAACGTTGATACTCCCCTCAAATAGTAGGTACAGTATGAAGGTGTATGCGATGCTCATAGCGATCGGCGAGCGTGAAGGCAAGTAAATACAGGAGAGACCCCTGCAGACCCCTGCTTGGTAGCAAAGGGAAGGGAGTTAAAGTGAGGCAACTACAGTTGCACGTGAGACCTGATTTCTGTTCCTGCCATTGCTCGTGTTGCCTCCTCCTTTCGTGCCTCTTCTCCCTTGTCCGATTGCATCGGAGAGGCCTGGTAAGGCCTATGTGATGGACATTGCCTATCCTATAGGCCTCCAAGGGAGGCAGCTGTTGGGGAAGGAAAGGGAAGGTGCAAAGCTCTGCAGGCATGGCGTGTCTGCCGCTTAGGAGGGAGCGGTGTGCTGTGACAAATGGGTACGGTTTGGAAATGGTCAGAACAAAGCATTGAGGAGACTTGATAAGAGTGCTTGAATGATCCTGTTATCAGAATAACCGCAGAGGGAAGAGACTGTTCCTGGCTGCACACAGAAACGTTGCTGTGATTTAAAGGCAGCGTTTGTGACTTTAAACTGAATTCCCTGGCTTGGCTTGGTTTAATTCAGACCCTAACAAAGCATGTTGGGTGTATTACGAAAGGATACTGTTCGCCCAGATCCCTGTTAAAAGTGATGTTGCTCCACGCGCACAGGCACAATGAAATAACACTAGCGGTCTTAATAATAAAGCATGTTGGAAAGGCACTAGCTTATTGAAAGCACGGACTGCCCGAGTACTGAGAAGAGAATAGCGAGCTGACCTAACAAGCGTGAGCTGACCTCTGAAAGGAATTGATCCATTGCGCGAAGACTCTTGCAGTAAACAGCCCAGCTTCCTGAAAGGCAGGACCGCTGAAAGGGTGACCGTGAACCTGAGGTACAAAGCTATCTTCCAGATTGAAACCTTTACCCGAACTTCAGGGCTTAGGAATGCAGCTTTTCTTCTGGCTTTTTGCTAATGTGTCTGCATCCGCACCCAGCACCCAAGAGGATCTGGTGGCAGGATGTTAACCCATACTCGTCTTGCCGTTGAAGTGAATCTGCCTCAGAGTAAATTGCAGCTCTCCTGACTAGCTGGGAGGGCTGCTTTAGCTCCCTCTGCCCATTATTATTGGTATTTTAAGTCACGGTGCGTGTTGAGAGAAATACAACAAGAACTAGCTGGAGGATCCGTGTGAGAGCACCAAGTTCAGTGCCAGCTGCCTGCCCTCACACGTGATTTTGGGAACGGCCAAGGGAATATTTTCTGTGCTTGTTAGCTCTTTTCCACTCTCTTGATATAGTTGCTTGATATATTTGAGATAGTCTTGTTAGCCCTTTAATAACTCTTCTCTCCTGGGTTCTCGCATCCTGGATGAAGGAAGCACCTAGCTTTTGAGTTTGGGAGGTCCAGTCTGAAGTCGGGGTGCTGAGGAGGTCTCTAGGCTTGAGGAGGTTTCTGCAGTTGGTGCTTGCTGGTGTGCAGGAGTCTGCAGTTGAAGAGCTCTCAGACTTCATCCCTCACACCGAGTTAGCTCGGTATCGGTGCCGGGCACGCAGCCGATGGCAGCAGGCATGAACGCATCACCCAGCCACCTGTAGAAAGCTGCAAAAGAAGTCCCTCATTAATTGCAAATGTATCGCTCGCAATGTCCAATTTCCAAAGCCCATCGCTTAGAAATGTTAATGCTGTTTACTGTAGCATGTGCTGGATAATGGTGTTTCTCAACATCTGTTTTCATTTAAAATTTCCAAGCCTCTTTTTGCGTGCAGCTTTCGGTAACGATGCTGTCTCATACTTACCGGGCAGCAGGATGGGAAGTGGCAGTCTCCAGCCCAAACAAAGCTAGCCCAAAAATTTTATTAATGAAGATTTGCAGCTGCTCATGGAACTTGGCAACTGTCTGCAAGAGCTGGTGACAAGATTCATCTTGTGAAACGTACCCGTGATAAATATCAAGTAGGAGTGATTAGCAAGAGGTGGTTAATTCATGAGCGGGCTTTGCATGTAAGCTGGGGAATAATTTGATTTACAGTGGCAGCAGAATGCGTTGTTTCTTCCCTCTCTCCCCCAACCTCCTAAAGGAGCTGCAGGCCTGAGCTCGTAAAGCAGCAACTGTTGCAGCTACTCACCTCATTTACAACCCAGGGCTGATCAGCCTGGAAAGCAGAAGGACCTAGTGAAGTATTAGACAGAGAGTTTCCGAATTATGAAGGGCACAGTGAAAACTAATGTGTCCCTCCTGGACTGTTAGTGAGCCGATAAGGGGAGCTGAGAATTTTGGAAGGTAAATAAAGTGGAAAGTGGAGAAGTTTTACTACTGTATCATATTGGTGATGGTGGTCGGGTAGTAAAAGCACTGGGATGGATCTCATTTTACAGCAATAGCACTGTTCCCCTGCATTACTCTGGGAAAGCGAGTCTATCAGCTTATCTCATAGGCAAAAACAGGGTAATAAATCTTCCCTCCCTCCTGTCCATGGCCCTTATCTGCTGTCTTACCCCCGCGTGGTATCTGAGCACATCACAGCCGCGCATGTTTGTGCTCACAGTGCACCGTTTTCCTGGAAGACTTGGCCAGGCGCTGGCAGGGAGGCTGTGCTCAGCCAGAGGGCGAAGGCCAACGTGCCTGGATGCCTCCCCGCGGTCGCCGCACTGGCCCTCCGGATACCACTTGCTCCCACAGCAAGCGCCTGCCTTGCAGACAAACCCAAGCTACGTTTTGTCCGAGTGCAAACCGGCCACGCTCGCAGCCTGACAGCACGGGCTGTAGTGTGGGTGGCCCGAGCCGCCCTTGGGCTGGGGGGAGATGGGTGGTTAGTTGGATTGCTGGCCTGCTCTGACCATCCTTGATGGACACGGCCCCCACGTTGTGGAGGCTGTTTCACGTCCCAGCACTGTTGTCTGCTACCCCAGGAGGAAGGGACCCAGCCATAAGAGCTGGGATGTGCTGAGGGAGGAAACTGAAGGGTTAGATGAGGCAGGCTTTTGCAGGAGAATGCAGTACTGATAGTTATGGTAGATAATTGTTGTGTCCCACCTAGGCTGAAAAATCCGTTAGTTGAGACAAGACTCACTTCATGTGGGAGGAAAAAAACCTCCATGTTTTCAAGGTATTAACTGCCTCTTCTTGCTAGGGTCAGGGACAAGCTACCCCTTTGGAGAGGCTCCCTACCTCATTTTAAGACTGAGTTTTAGCCGAAAGAGCGTTAAATCTTTTTTTTCCCCCCTCATATTTTTGTCCAGCCTAGCGCTCTCCATCTCCTCATTGTTATAGGCTTGGAAAGGGAAAGAGAGGGGAGAGGAGAAAAGAAATCTTTCACTTCCATTTCCAAAGCTGCATTTCAGCTCCTGAAGAGCAGGAGCACAGAACTGATGCTCATGGAGCCAGCTCTGACAGCTCGATGCCGAGGGGAAACCTGTGCTTCCATTTCCAGCCCTGTCCCCTGCGGGCAAAGCGAGCTGAGCAGAAGAGTTCACTAGGATCAGTGTGGAAAAGGAAAACAATTTGATCAAGGGGCCCTGGAGTCAGGCATATGGAGAACTGGTCTGATGGGGTTTTTCAGCTCTAATCAGTGTCAAGTTGATTTTATTTTTAGAGAAGTGATCATATTAAAAAGGGGGCAGGGGGAAACGCCTACAGGTATATGAGGCAGAGCCCCCATCAGCTGTTCACCTGGTACTTCCCTACTTGCTTAAAGCTTTTTAGAGCTAATTGCATGAGAAACGCATGATGCAGGGTTGCAGATGCAATATTTTACCCTGCGTAGCAGCGTCTATCTCAGGAGCAATTTTCTATATTGTAGCAACTAGGAGGGCAGAGGGAGAGACAGTTTTAAGCCGGGACCAGTGTGGCTTTCAGGAAAAAATAGCCTGGGAGAGCTCCTCCCCACGCAGACCCTCTGCCCCGATACACTCGCTCGTGCTTGGGACTGGACTCGCTGCTGGGAGTGGGGCGCGTGGTTGTGATGGCCTGTTCAGCCCTCGACCCTCTCCACTAAGCTGCCAGTAAGGAAGGCAATTAAAGTCAGTTATGGTACTCCTGAGGAGTTGCCCTGTGGTCTGTTCTGCACTGCATCCTGTCATAGCCAGTGGCCGGCATGAGATATTTGTAAGGAAGACTGAAGAAAATTCTGCCGTATGTAGATATGGGTCATCTACCCTCCAGGCAGGTCTTGTCCTAACTCTTAATTGTTAGAATTTGCTTTAAGACCCGAAGTCTAAAGGTTTTCTGTTTCTTCCCAAACTGCTTCCTTTTAGCATTAAGTGCTCTAACACTTATCACCTTTGTTGTCCGTATAAAACTTTGATTCCTTTGGAAACTAGCCCAAAGCCATGTTCTTGCTGACATATGCTGATGGTGTTTTGGGGAGATGCATACCCTTTTTACAGGCCGTGAACGGAGACCACCTATAAATGTTTCCCTTGGGTATTCCAAATGCTATACCTCTGCAAGAGAAAGTAAGGAAAACCTTTGATTGGCAGACAGTTGTCTGGAGAACAGACATTGCTTTCTTTATCTGCTTTCACTCAACCTCAAATTCTTTCCTTCTAATGATGGATATAATTTATTTTCCTTTTTTGAGGGGTGATCTGAATTGCACCAGTACAGCTAACCTAGAATAAACCTTGAAGGAAGATGAAAGTCCATTTCTGCCTTCTGTGCCTGAGAACATGAAAACAAGGTTTTTCAAGCTTCTCTGACATTTTCCGTTCTTCTGAGTGAAAGGTAGTAGGAAAACAATGAAATAAGGCTTCCCAGTCTGGATTCTAGCTGCCAAGAAAATTATTAGGCTTTTTTTCAACCTAGTCTCAGTAAGGGCTTTTTTTACCGCGCAAGCCAAGAAGGTGAGATGAAACAGTGATATTTGATGGTGCACAGGCAGGCCTGTCTTTCAAAGTGCAGCTCCAGCCAGCAGTGAAGAGGTCAAGTCATATGATGTCCTCTTCTCTCCCAGCCTCAAGTCAGGCAAACCCATGATTTTCCCTAACCTTACTCCAAGCGAGAAAGGCAGCTTCGTTGCAGCGATCACGCTGTTCTTGCACAGACTATGAGTCTGCGCAATGCAATTCTGACCCTGTGCTGGCAGAAACGCCAGTGGGGTTTAATGAGGAATCCGAGGTGGGAAAAAGACTGTTAATGCTTGTGGGCTCACAAGCCCACAGAGGTGAGCTATTCCTCTTGATAGAAGAATGGGTAAAATTGCCCCATACAGCTCTCATCCTACCTCAATTAATCAAGGTAATGGTTGTCTTGTGATGAGCACTTCTGCTTTGCTGCATCCTGTGATCACTTTGAATTTCATGGCAACATTGCTGATGAAATCACAGGATTCTCGCACTTGGAAAGCCCAGGCCTTTTCAGGAAAACGGGAGAGAGTCTCCACTGAACAGCAGGTTGCCCTGGCTTCCTGGTTATCCCAGACAGAAGATGGTGGTGGTAGGCAAATGGAGGCTCGCAAATGCTGCCACAGGCCACTTAGTTGGATCTAAGCAATCGACAGCTTATTCATCCTGGCTTTGACTGTCATGCTCTAGTAACCAGGTAGTTCTTGTTGCTCATCTAGAAATCCCCATCGAATACCTTCATTATCACACAGCAGCATTTCCTTTGTGGATAACAAGTCATGCTGTGAGCATTAATGTAGCCCGAGTTGTATGGATTTGTGTTGTGGGGTTGTTGTAAGCTCTGATTGAAGCTTTTTCTGTGATTAGACTATTTATTCAGGTGTGAGATAGTCTCTGTTGTCTACTAAGATCCGAGTTCACAGCACAGTGTTTCTCCTAGGGGTGTTTACAGGGGCGTGCCGAATGGAGTCAGATTAATGAGTTGTATGCGTGAGATCTGTTTTTCCTCTACCCCATGATATATCCGTCAGTGCAGTGTCTGGGCGATACAGGCCTCACCACTGTCTTGCTGGAGGGCATATGCCATCCACGCAGGAAAGCACAATCTAGATATTGCCTGGGACTGAGCAGCCATCTGAAGGGGATTTGTGGGCTGGAGCATCATCCGTTCTGCAGGGTTGTAGATGTTTTTCTGCAGAGGTGGTAGCTACA
The DNA here is from genome assembly GCF_040807025.1 of Struthio camelus. Taxonomy (NCBI): domain Eukaryota; kingdom Metazoa; phylum Chordata; class Aves; order Struthioniformes; family Struthionidae; genus Struthio; species Struthio camelus. Next base: position 8,173,364 of record NC_090963.1, read on the forward strand.
CAGCAGAAGGGGGAAAGACACAAGCACAGCTTCCTATCTTGTCTGATGCAAGCCCTTGCCGGGGGCTGAAGAAATGATCTGGCACGGAGAGGAGCCTGGAACAGTGCATCAGGTAGGGCCAGGGTTTCCAGTCCAACAACTCTAGGAGTTTAGAGGCAAAGTTTCCCCATCATAGCTGAGACGTGCAACACTTTCATTCCTTGAGGAGATAAGTTGAGATTCCCTTAATTGGGATTAATGTGTAACTGGGGGAGAGGCTAGAGGCACAATCTATCAATTCTACCAAGGAAAAATGATAGGAAATGGCATCCTCCCACTGTCTGGCAGGCTCCCAGCCTCCTCCGCTGCACACCTCATTATCCCGTTAGACTACTTCATCTGGATAGCGTTTATCCTTAATGGAAGCTGAGTGATATTAAGTTTCTGCAATGTTACTTGGTTATTACCTTCCCACCCTCTGTTTCTTCTACAGTAGCAGTGGGGCATACCTCCAAGATGCCATGGGTCGCTAAACCTGGAGTGATAGCTCCAACACAAGGGAGAAGGAGGTCCACACTTAGGGCCCTATGTTTTGTGCATAATATTTCACATTCAGCCTTTTCATCAGCATTTCTGGCCAGACTTCTGTTCTCTTGGCTCCAGTAGAAGTTTTAGCTTTGAGTCCAGCAGGAGGAGGGTGCTTAGTCCTGCCAAAGAGTCATATAGCTGAGTTGTGGGCTAGACAGAAAGCTGGAAGGTATAATAAAACGGACAAGACTTGGTCTTACTGTATGATCAGGTGTATCCAGGCCAGATAGTAAAACAGTTAAATTACCCTCTGAGTTGTGGGTACTATGGGCTATAAAACCTGTTCCTTCTTACCTACCTTCTGGTGAGCCTCATGCAGTATCTCAGGACCAGCCACTCACCCCGTGAGACGTCCTTGTGGTTCTCCTTGCACCCCACTTGCTCACTTTTGTCATCATCAGGAGCTTCAGACCCTCAACGTTAGTATTAGCCTCGTGGGCTAGACTTTGTCAAATGTTCCCTGCCCATCGGAGAAATGCATGCCAAGTGCAGCTCACTTGTCCACTGAGTCAAGTAATCTCTTCAAAGACTTCTAGCAAGTTAATAAGGATTGATCTGCCTTTCATGAGATTGCGTTGACTGTTCTTAATGAACCTGGGCATTTTCAAGCCTTTCCTTCCCCTTTAAGAATTAGCTTCCAAATAAATACACTTCTTCCAGTCGATTGGCAGCTCTCTCTGCATATCCCAGATAGACATTAAGATCTAGATTCAAGGAGGCACCCCTCTAGCTTCAGTGATGTTTATATGTGTATTTTTTAAGGCAAGCATAAGCTTGTGGTTGATCCTAAATAAAGAGGTATTTGGTTACATCGAACCATCTCTTTTGAGTGATGGCTTGAAAAAGCAGGTTCAGGCCCAGCTCTTCCAAAAGATATGTAAAATGTAGCGTCTGCACAGCTTAAGACAGCCAGATCTCGATCTCCTTTTGGAGAGGCTAAGTCTCCATTAGTACAAATAAAGTTGGGAAGAGCATTTCAAGATGAGCACTCAGAGCAAAGATATTAGTGTCTTCCCACAAAACCATTCTGTTAGCAGCTAGAACAACACATCTTACCATCTGTAGCAAAACCAGGGAAGAGATGCCAGAGTAATGGGGCCTTTGAGACATCACTGTTTTTTCTTGTGCAAACATCCACGTACTTACTTTCACTCTTGTGTTCATGCCTTACCCGCTTTAAGGCACATTCATGAGCCTGAAGTCCTGCTTTGTCATTGCTTTCCCTGCTTGCAAAGTCCCGTGTGCACGTGTTATCATCTGATCCCTAATGCGCTGTGTCAGTTTTAAGTTCCCCTAAGCTTTTATTGACCATTTCTTGTGTTATCTGCACACTCTGTAATTCCTCTTCTCCTCTCCCTGGGGAGCTGATCCCTGACTTAGGCAAATCCTCATCCTCTTCATTTGCGAACACAGTTGCAAAAGCAAATATTATAAGTGTCAGCTTCTTATCCTCTTCTGCCTCCAATTTCCCTCTGTCACTCTTATGTACGCTGTATCCACTTATCTGCTGTGTGTATATAGTGGTCTTTTCCTTTTCTGTTGTTGTAAAAGCCTGGGGATTCTCTCTCATTAGCTTTCTTTGCTCCTTTAATTATATACTTGTGCGTTTACCTTCATGCACCCATGCCCCCTACTTCTAAGACAGCCCTACTTCTAAGTAGATTTGTTTTCTTTATATGTGTCTGATTAAAGATAGGGACAAACCAAAATCCTGGGTTCTGAAGATGTAAAACCTTGGGCTGTTTGAAGCTGCATCTGAATTTTGTGTTGAGCCAACCTTTTAGTCTCCGCTTTGAATGCTGTTGTGATTGTTTGGGTTGTGCACATGCACTGTGCAAGATGCAGAATCGAATGCCATCACAGCGCTCGTAGGGATACACTGTATGAAATCAAGGCTTTCTGTTGCACCTTGATTTTTTTTTTCTCCTTTCTATGAGATTGAGATAATACTTTCTACAGAGAGGAGAGGAAAGAGTTGTACAGGTGAAAGCTGCTACTTAAGGCAGCCACTGGCAGAAGTGGGAGCTAAGCTGCCCTTTCTGTTATGATTTTGCATGGTAAGGATGCAGGGAAGTTTTGAGATGGACTGTGCCTATACGTGTGTGGTATATGCTATATATAGCAGAACTGTGAACAGGAAAACCCTGAAACGCTTTAGAAGATCTTGCTCCTGTGAGAGCTGCAGCCCTGGTGGATTTGGCTCGTGGGAGTCCGTACTCAACTTTGTGCTGCCATCTGACCCACCTCAAGTCTTGTGATTTGTGGTCTGATCATCACTAGTGTTATAACCTGGCTATGTATTGATTTTTACCTGCAAGTGCCACACGATAGTGTTTATTACATAACAATTCCCATCAGGAAAATGTCTCATTGCGTGATATACAGCAATACTAAATGTTGCCAGAGCTTAAGGACTGTGCTTTTTGCAAGATGCAGCAGTTTGTAATTTCAAGATCAATATGATGATGTGTTTTTTGCATTTTAATGAATAAACTACGCTGATGTTTGTTGTTTACCTGCTTTCTGATTTTTTAACAAGTGGCTCTAGTGATAATTACCGAAAATCTGTATTTGCAGAAGGGGGGAGGGGAGGGAACCTGTATCCTTCACAACTATCCAACTGGGCAATTATCGCCGTACTGTATGTGCTACTTTTCTGTAAATGTTGAAATTCAGTAATTACCACTAGAGCCAGCCGTGACATTTTGAAAGCAGATACATAACAAATAGGGATGCCATGGAGTCATTAAAATTCAGATGTCAAAACAGCTCTCCCTATTCTTCTTTGCATGAATCCATCGCTTTGTTTCACGAGGAATTCAGTTACCAATTAAATACCTTTCTTTTTTCTTTTCTTCTCTTTTTTTCCCCCTTTTGCTTTTCTCCTTTTACAAATGAATTTTAATCTCAATGAAAGGAGCTGATCTGACAGTCGTGACAGTTGGTGCATTAAGGAAAAACGCGGGTAAGTGTAGCCTTGCCTAAGGAATCTAGCCAGTGCCTCCCCAGCGCTGGGAGGGCCGAGCTGCACTGAACCAGGAGAGGGCAGGCTGTTTTCCAGGAGGTTATTTCCAGGGGTGATTTAAGTGAGACGTATCAGCATAGAAAGGAAGCGAAACGGTTCGGTCAGGGTTTGCCTCGTGCTGTCCCTTTGCCTCCTGCCAAGGCAGGCCATTTCCAGCAATTCCAGCTCTCTTCTCCGTCAGGCGCAATTTTTCCTTGTCATCTGCTAAGGAAAAAAAATCTTTTAAGGTTGCTAACAACTTGCGGAAATCTTTCTTGCCTGTCGCTTGTACTTGAGACACTGTGGAAAAACGTGGCATCGTGGGCTCCACGTTTCTCGAGCGCTGGTCAACTCCCAGCCTGTTAGCGGCCCCTGGTTTTGACTCTGCTGAAGAGCAGCTTGCCCGCGGCACGAAGCGCTGTGCTGCCTTGCCCGCCGGGGCGCTGGCTTTGCTTCAGCCCGCTGGCGGGTACGCCACCCACCACCCCCAGGAACAGCGAGTTACTCTGAACATTGTTATTTCGCCTTCGCATCTCCTAGCAGTGGCTGACATCTGGCAGCTGTTTGTAACAATGTTGTCTTGTTTACGGGTTTGATGTGTGGAAGACGGGATTTGATGCCTTCCAATCAGCAGCTAATGAAATGGAGGAATTGACAGCGTGGAATTGATCCTTCCTTTGTAATCTCGTGGCGGTGACACGTGTTTGTTTCTGCATCTGTCAGGGGGTTGTGTGGAAACCAGGTATGATAAGGAACCCATGCGCTGAAAACAAGGCGAACACCACTTTCCTGAGTCTCACAGGGAGAAAAAGCTGTAGGGCTGTTACGCCTCCTCTCTTCCCATGTCTAAGGGCCTCTCGTGTTTTCAGTGCCTGTGTTCTAGAGACAGGATAAATCCATTGTGAGAGAGGCCAGCGTACACAGAGGTAATCCTTAAGGATTGCGGCTACGTGCTAGGAGCCTAAATCCCGATATGGAAGGGGCCTACACAGATGAGGGTGCATCCACTTAAAGACCCATTGGTTCTGTCTTTTATGACTTTACTCCAAATTATCTCTGGATTTGTCTGTAACAAAGATCTCTCTAGCTCCTGGATAGCACCCTGGCCACTCTTATTTCAGGAAGATTATTTCACCTTTCCTTCAAAAAAAAAAATTCCACTGGAGCTGAGATTCATTTTGCAAAGCATGTCTGGCTAAACAAGGAGCTGCTTTAGCTTGTTTGATTTTCTCGATAGGTCTCGAGTCCATCCTTTGGTTATCCAGGAGAGGACAGTTTCAATTACTCCTTCATCAGCTTCTCTCTAGGAGCAAAATTTTCCATGAGGGCTGTTCAAGGAAAGCTTGTCTAAGGTTTATTCTCCAGCTTGACGCATGTGTGTTAAGGTGAATAGGAGAGATGAGGCCCTTGTGTTGACTACATTATCATTTATACTAACAAAAAGAGCTTAAAACGTTAGCATATTCTTTTGAAAACTGAGCTTTGCATGCTATTAAGTGAAAGGAAATAGAACCCACGATGCATTATATTTCCAAGCGCCTGTCAAGAAACGCTTAAGGACGTCACCTGCTTACTGAGCATCCAGTTAGAGGAATAAATTCAGAATTGCTATCCGTGTGCTGATCCCCGAACTAAGAGATAGAAAACTCTATTCAATTAAAATACCAGCCAGCCCCCAATCTCTCAGATTTGCATCGGCTGGAAACGTTGGGAGCTGTGGTTTGAGAGCTATCAAAGTGTGTGTTTGTGTCGAAGGCACGAACAGAAGCACATCTTGTAGCTGTGTTAGAGGATGAGAGAATTTGGATGAGATTCTCCCAGCTTTCTTTTGAAAAGTGCAGCACCGTGGATTTTGGCAGAGTGATTTCCAGCCTGATCTCACTTGCTGGAATAGATGGAAAAAACAAACTTAATTTAACCTCTCAGTCTTGGACTCTGATTTGGGAAAAGCACTTAAGCATCAACTTTAGATCCTGCTGATTTGCTGAGAGCTGCTGGCATGGGATGGTGGGTTAAGGTGCGAGGAGATAAACTGAAAGTCTTCAGTTGCTGGTGGATAAAAGCTTGCAATACAAGACCACAACTAGCACGTGGCTCTCGATTGCAGAGATGTCACACACTAAAGTGGTCATGGGGACTCCCTAAAGCGTCCTCCTGAGGAAGGCAGTAATTTCTGTGTGCCATGCACCAGTGCAGGCAGAATCTTTGATTAAAAGAAAAAGAAAACCCCAGACCCCAAATAGAAATACTCAACCCTTCTCCAGACAGGATTTTTGGAGATGAGCTGCGGCTTGGCACTTTACTGGCTTGAACTCTCACTTTTGGCAACACCTGTAGTAACCTTGATACAGCTTCATTAGTCTTTGCTGTATGTCAGTTGTCTGGGTCACTTAAAATTGACTTGAATAACATACTGTACAGAACAGTCCGCCCCCAGCTGGCTTAGGAGGAAAGGGAAAGGGGGAAGGACTGGATGAGTGCTGTGGCTCTGTCTGGAAATTAAGATGTGAGCAGGGCAGTGGGAAGCTTGCATTATACTGTCTGGGCTATCCCTGCTCTGCTAATAAATGGACTACCTCAGTTTTCAGGACTGTCTGTCTAGAACCTTTTTGTAGCTACAAATTCACCCTGAGGGAAGGAAGCAAAATCATAAAATGATCTGTACGCAGGAGATGCAGACTTGCTTTATCAGGCTGCTGAGTCTAATGCTTTGAGTCTTTCACAGTTGCATCCTCCGGTTTGGAAGGAAATCACTCGTGTACCCTTCACGCTAGTTGCTATCTCTGCTGAGTTGCACAAGGAAGATGTGTGCAGCTCCCATAACAACGCAAGCTCAATTTGGGGACAAGAGCGGATGCTTTCACTTGGGCAGGGGCTCGGCACAGCATCTTTGAAGAGCAGCTTTCCCAAGCTGGAAAATCAGAGCTAGTTTTTAAAATACAACATTTTTTATTTCTGTAAAGGCCTTGCAGATTACCTGCTGATGAGTGTGTCTGTACTGAGCTGAGATCTTCAGTTGCTATAAAGCACTGCAGCTCTGCTTTTAGTCAACAGAGTAGGGCTTATGCTGGACAAGGCAGGGGCATGGACACACTCTCCCAAGATTTATACCTTTACACCTTCCTACAAAAAGGAGTATTTAAAAAAAAAAAAGTCTCTTTAGGAAAGATTAATGGTCAAATTCTGTTTTCAGTCAAATGCTTTCCTGTCTGGTCCTTCTACAAAGAGATAGGTATCCTCATGCCCATTTTACAGATAAGGATGCTGAGGTGGAGACCTCAGAGCATCTTTCGTGGGGTTACCCAGCAAATCCACAGCAGCGTCTGGGACTGAACCTGAGTATAGGGGTTCTCTCTCTCCTCCCTCACTAGGCAGAGCTCCATCACACGCAAGCTGCAGGAGAAGAGGCAAAAAATGGCATCAGGCAGGCTTTGCTAGCAGGCTGGAGGCATCTTTATTGGCATCTGTTATCTTTACGCAACTCTACGCGCACTGACACGTGCTGCACCCGTCTCCACAAGCAAGTGAAATGAAGATGTCTTGCCGTCCTTTCTCATCAACAGTGGTGCATCCAAGATCCCACAGATACACAGCGCGTTGTTCCCTTTCCTGTCCACTTTGATTAATTTGGTGCCTCATCTCCAGAGTAAGTGAATTTGTCTTGGTTCTGCTCTTCCCTTCAAAGCGGAGGGACTTTCTCCCCCACCTTTCAGCCACCGTTCTGCTGCAAAGCCCTATCCTATCTGGGCTGGCCTGACATAGTGAGACTGGGCAGGAAATGTGCTGAGCCCCTGCGCGTTACAGAACAGGATGGCCAGCTGCGAATCCTCTTTACAAGACTCCAGAAACTGCTGCTAACACCAATGGACCGGCCAGAGAACTGGCCAAAACACTGCAGCTTTCAGGCACTTCCAACCCAGAGGTAGCGGTCGAGCTTTGAACTTGCACAAAGTACTTTCAGCCTTAACTCAGAGGAGGGAATAAAAGCTCGGCAACAGTGAGGTCCATTGGAAAGGTTTTTTGTGTGTGCAGTAAGATAATATATGGTAACGAGGACAGCACGGAGTTGCTGTAAGTTACAGGAACTTATCACTGCTCTCTGCTGTTGCTGCACATTCCAAGGATTCGGTCTTGCCAAAGCAGCGTGAATAGATTTATTTTGTATTGTTAGACTGTCAAGCCACTGCAGAGCAACAACTTTCAAATGATAACTTCTCCAGCTTACAGAAGTTGTGAATTACATGCTTTTAGTCCCCAGTAAACAAATGGGGTTGACAGCTGTACTGCGGAAACCTTCCTTCCCCTCCATGCCTCTGTGAGCCTGCTATGGTCTGTGGCTCGATATTAGCTCCCTCCTACCAAATCTAATGGGGCTGTTATTAAGAATGACATGAATTTATTCCTAGCAGCGGAGCATACTAGAGCAACTGAACATATAATCAAGGTGGGGGGAAATGCTCTCTCACCAGGCCCTAATGAGAGGCAGAAGCTAAGACTGTGGTTTCCTACCAACCAAACTGGGCAAATTTGAGTTGTTTGGGAGGAATTGCGTTTGAGGAGCAGGGGCAGCCCGGGAAGGAGGAAATGTTATGGTGTGACGCTTCCTTTGCTTGCTTGGTGGGTCCGCGTCTCTTTACTGGGGCTTTGGCCCCTGTTGCTATCTGCAGCGAAGGGGATCCAAGCACGTTGTTGTGGTGTGACTGCAGGATGGAAACCTGCCAGGCCATGTGGAGCTGGAAGCGTACCGCTGATGGTGTTTACCTGCCTTGTTGTCCACAGCTTTAGGTGCCGCAGCATGAAAATATACCTAGCGAGGGGTATTCTGTACAGGTCAGGAAGTTCAGCCTTTACACAAGCCGTGTGGGCACTGAGATAACTCGGGTAAGAGCAAGAATTGCTCTTGGACGTTGAATAAAAGAGAGAGACTGAGAACTGGAGCCATAGAGATGAAACAGAGGGAGACTGGGAGGAGAGCCCAGGCTTTTGTACTATTGTTCTCGAGCTTTCATTTAATCCTGAAAGGGTAAAAAATAATGGCTGGTCCTGGGCGTCCATTGTTGAATAGCGGGCTCTTTTTTTTTTTCTCCTTTGGCCCTTTAGAATATCTACAGAAGTTTACCTCTTCTTCTGGTGGGTGTTGCACATGCGGGCTGGGTCTGCATACTTTTTCCAATAATAATTCGATTAATCTGGGAAGGCATCTAACGTCACAAAAACTGCTATTCCTGTACTGCTTACGTTATGGTACGAAGGTATGGGGACTGGCTTGTGAGTGTAGGACACCGTTCTGCTTGCGTAATAGCATTCGTACTAGGCCAGGCTGGAAAGCCTTGTTTTAAACATTCTGGTAGAGTTTGAGACTCTATCAAGTAATGCCTGTGAAAAGGAAATAAACCTATAAATTATAGCACAGTCTTTGCAGAAAGGCAAAAGGAAGACAAGATCGTTTAAATGTATCATTTGCTGACCTTGACGGTTTGCTTGTAATGTTATTTAAACATTTGGTTTTGCAGGGTGGTGTTTTTATTTATTTATTTCATAAGCTGCCAGCTTACAAATTGCACAACTTTTGCAGTTCCTCTTATCTTCTGCAGAACCACTGAGATGGCAAAATATATTCTCTGTCTCAACAGTTCACTCTACATTTGCATGAGGAAATTGGAAAACAAGTTGTTTTTCTTCGTTTGCATGACAATACCCTGAGCGCAATACAATTCACCATTTAATTTGTGATAGTTAGTGTGTGAGAAGAATGGGCCAGGCAGTTTGGCTCAGTTTTGTTGCTGATGTCGTTATTGTTGTAATTAAAATTGATTTATAAGTGAAGGCGAAGAAATTGGACAAGAAAGAAGGCAAATACCTGTTTATTCACCGTATTGTCAACCTGTGGAACGCAGTAGTTGGGGTCAGCGAGTTCAGGTCTCCTACTGAAGACTCTGGAGGAGTTTTGCTGAATAAGTTTCCACAGTCAAATAGTCAAATATTTCCAAGTGGATGTAGTGGGAAATGGCAGATCTGAGATGAGATTGGGCCTCAAGAAAGGACTGAAATACCCACTGAGCCTCCCCTGGCTTCGCAGGACCTGGCTGCAGCAGCAGCATGAGCTGGGGCTCCTCCGTTGTGATGTCCTCACCGCGATGCATGCGTAGATTTTTTACAGCGTAAAATTTGTGTGCCAGGAGCGATTTAATCCTTGTTGCATTAATGTGGCTACAGCAGCGTATCTCTGCTGATAACGGCTCAGGGCAGGGATGGCTGTATCTTTAATAAACATGTGGCTGGATTGGGGCTGGAATACAGGAAAAACATGGAACTCAGCATTGATGTAAATCATGCCTTGCGATTTGTTACCGTTTCTTGTTATACTGGGGTTACTAAAGACGGTTAATGTTTCAGGTGGGATCTAAAAGTCGGACACCCGTGTGTGAGCTAGAAAGCTTGTACTCTCAGGGTTTTTGTAGTCGATGGACAGAAATTGGCAACCGCAGATGATAATTTGTCTCATCTGAAAATAGGCATTTGAGGAGACTTGCCTGCTAAAAGTGCTCATTTCTCTCTTTTGACTTTAAAGGAAATCTCGAGTGACTGATTCATTCTTCAGTGTCTGGCTTTAGATATCTGTAGGTAAACGAATCCCACCTGTCCTGCTTGCTTCAAGCTACTTTGAAGCTGTTCCGTGCTTTCTGGCTATTTTAATAGAGAGGAATTGAGTTTCCTAACTTCCCATGTACGTCACTAGATTAATCCTCTAGCTGGAACCCATCTGTTTCAAGTGAGACAGCCCAATCATAATTACGAAGCCGTTGAGACAACAAGAAGCGTTTTGGACAACTGTTTTGGTCACGAAGGAGTTTTGAAAGGCAGATTTAGGCCAGTGCCGAAGAGTTTTTGAAAATCCCTCACTTTACTTTTCAGAACATTCAGTAACAGAAATTTTGAGTAATCCCAGTACTTCTTCAGCAGAAAAAAATGTTAACTTTAGATAGCAATCGTCTGACTTCGTAAAAGAATAAACAAGGCCAGAAAGATTAAAAGGTTGGAGAAAATTGTATAGCAAATGAAAATCCATTTCACTTGCCCTCGACAAGCATGGGCCAAGGTTGGAAAAAGGATGAAGTATCGGTCTCTTCTAAATAGGGGTCACTGAGGAGGAGCTAGTTGAAATATGTATTCACAACCTTAATGATAGCAGTTACCTTAAGTATATATTTTTTTCCTTGTACTTAAGTACGAAGGGCGCCATAGACGAAACGTTATTTTTTGGGAGGTGAAGTTTAAGAAGTCAAGGAGAAAAGATAGAGCAGACCAAAAAACACCACCCAAAGAACTTCTCAGTGCTGGATCACAAAAGCAAGCTAAGGATACGGCCAGGTTAGAATTAATACTACAAATCTAAGTAATCTATGCCCATGCACATCTGAGATTATGGAGCTACATCCTGAAGGGCTGCAGCATGTGAGGTGCCAGAAGTGCTGGGAAGTCCTGGCCACCTCGTCCTTTCCATCCTGGAAAGGTGGAGCTGGGTGATGCTACCTCTCAAACCGGGTGCAAGAAGGGGCTCACGGGGTGTTCCCAATAGAGGGAAGAGATCGGCAGTATCGAAAAAGCTGAAAGCTTTTGTATAGCTACATGTAGCAAGTAATGTTTGCCATTTATGATATTTCAGGGGAGTCCTGACTTTATAAAGCATTCATGAGTTGGCCTCATGGTATGCATTTTTTTCCCCAGTTATTAGGAAATATTCAAATATTGCAAACAAATGTCAGTCTGTGGAATATTCATGAAGTCTCCTGTTCGAGTTAGTCCCCCAAGTTGCTACTGGCTGGAATATATCAAGCTAATGCTGATTGTGTGCATTTAGAACTGAATAAAGATATTCAGCCAAGTAAGCGCAGAACTACCTCTGTAGCTTTGAAAAGCTTGCTGGGAATTTAAAGGCTCAGATAAGTCCCAGTGCCAGAGAACTATTAATGGATGTTATTTTTCTGTGTACTTGACCATCTCTGGTATCAAGGGTAAAATCTATCTCGTCTAACTCTGGCCATCTTAAAGTTAGGATTCCCATCAAAACAGTTTATTTGGGCTCCTTTTGATTCTTAGGAACAGCTATCTCACAGAATCACAGAACCACAGAATCGTTTAGGTTGGAAGGGACCTCTGGAGTTCATCTAGTCCAACCTCCCTGCGTAAGCAGGGCCACCTAGAGCATATTGCCCAGGATAGCGTCCAGACGGGTTTTGAATATCTCCAGGGAAGGAGACTCCACTACCCCTCTGGGCAACCTGTTCCAATGCTCTGTCACCCTCACAGGGAAGAAGTCTCATCTCAAGTCAAGGTAAAAAGCTGACATTTGAAAATGTTGCAAAAGTACAAAAAATTAAAAATCATTTCAGATTGGTTAGTGTTTCATTTCAATGTGTGCAAACCATGCTATTATCGTTTTTATTTACTTTTGAAATAACATTTCATTTCAAAAGAAGGCAGAGTAAATTTTCAGTATGTAATTGCCAGAAGAGGATATTCCAGCCCTCTGAAAATGACTGTGTCAATGCTTTCCGTTTTTGTCAGGCTGGAAGCAGTTTTGCAAATATAGTAACTGTTTTAGACAAAGTAATATTACATGGTAGGAAATCATTTGGATCAAAAAAAAAAAAAATCCAGATAGCTCTTGGCATATCCAGTTTCTCTTCCTGATTCAGGGTTTGGAAAATATCTTGTGCACAGCAGAGGTGAAAGAAAGGGACAATTTGGCCACAAGAGAACAAAATTAGGAAGCTGGGCTCTTTGGTCTGGCCATCCGAAGTGTAACAAAACCTGGTAGCTGCAAGTAGAAGCTTCCAGGCAAGCTTAGACTAGAAAATAAACAATACGCTTTTTAATAAGGAGGCTAATTAGCACTCAGTACAACTATATCGGGGTTATGGTAGATTCTTTGTTATTGGCAATCTTTCAGTGGAAACTAGATGCTTTCCTAACATGACAGTTCAAGAAGGCGTTAACACAGGGAAGCCCTAATGTGCTGCTGAGGCCAGAGATCAAAATAGCTGATTGCGGTGGTCCCACAAACCTCAAAAATCTGTGTACCTAATCTCCGGTAGAGTTTGTGGGCACTGCTGCCATACACACTTACAATGAGAGCTTTGCAATACCTTTCTGTAGCAGCCGCTTGCTTTTTAGTAACCATCTTTAGCGTGCAAGCCACAGGGAGAAATAATTGCATTTAATAGAAACGGTGGGTTCCCAATGAAGACGTACGGAGCCTGTACACAGTGTGCTTCTAATGAACAGAAACATCAGGCCAAAACAGTAGTTGAAAAGGATTGTATTCTCGGAGGTGTATTATATTACCCTGCCTTTTTGTTTGGTTGTCTGGAGATACTGTGCTATAGCTGGAGGCAGGTGTTGGATGGGAAAGACCAATGAGTTGATTGAAAGAAAGAGACTCCAGCACTGATTTTAAGAGAGATGCTAATTAGGGGGTTTAATTAGAAAGGAGAGGTGCTGCCTTCAGGTTTGATGCGAAGTGCCCCATGGAAGCACTAGGTACGGCTAGGAGAGGAAGGCGCCTTTTTCTTGGTGGCCACAGTTCCCACATCGAGATGGTGAGAGCCAGTTCTCCTGGGGCTGGCACAAGACCTTGCAGTGGTAGGAAGGTAGAGGTGGCTCTCCCCTTTTTATTGCCTCCGTGTTTGTTGTTACGTGACCCCAGCCTTGGGAGCTGCATAAAAAAACTGCTGCATAAGGTTATTTTATGAAGTCATTGCCCCCTGTGAGTATTAATTTTTTAATAAAAACTAGGCACGAAAGTCACTAGCTGAAAACAGCTGTGTCCTGTGTTGCTAGTGTCACAACAGCAATTTTAAAGATCGTAGCTTGTAGCACGGGGAGCGCTCTCCGTGGAGGGAGCGAGAAGCAACTTTGTGTTTATAGCCATTTACCTTCCGCTGTAATGTATTTAAGGAGAAAAATTTCCACTTACGCTTGCAAAGCAAATTGGCTTATGCTCAGTAATAGGTTCCTCAACTCTTGCATCTGTCCAGGAAAGGTCATCCCAAAGGCTTCTGCTCTCCGCACGACTTAGCCTTGACAGCTAGGAGAAATCATATGATGCCAAACGGTAAATTTCTTCCATGTTTGAAGATCACAACAAAACCGCACTCACATTTACCAGGTTTCTCTGTCATTATTGCTGCCGGGCTGGGATGAAGGTGGGTCCTTGTTGTCTCCTTATCAAAACGGGAGTCTCGACATGAAAGTCCCCAGCTTGTGTCATGCAGAGCAGGTGGACCGTGCGTCCCCCTCCCCTCCCACTCCTTCTGCTTTGCAGATGCATCAGCCTGCCATGTCCTGCTACAGAGGGCCCTGTGCTCAGTTTTAATGTTATTAGCCATCACCTTGGCAACAAATATAGATGTTGTGTTTGCAGCAGTAACGTTTCGCAGGTCCCGGAGGAGTCTTTACCCTTGAGTGCATTTAGTTGATAGCGAAACCAAAGTGAACATAAAACAAGCAGGTTGGAAAAGAGGTGGTGGCCTTTTTTGCTCCAGTCAGGCTCTGGAAGTGCAAATTATCGGGCCGGGTAATGTAGCTGACTGTCTTCCTGCGTGTAAATCTCGCTCGCTTATCTGTCCGCGCAACTGAAGTAAGTAGCATTATCAGCTAGGGAAAGCCACTGTTGTGGCAAAGCTGGCAAAGTAATTATCTTAATAACTTAAATAGCGTCAACAGTAATAATATAACCCTGTGTGTGTTTGTAAGTATTCCCACCTTTATTGAGACATCAATTTTGGGGAGCAACGGGAGACAGGAGAACAGATTTTGTTCTGTGCATAAAGTAAAACCATTTCAGATAATTGTGGTTTGCGCTGTGAGCGTTTTGCCTCCAAACGTAATCCAGAAGCCAGGGCTGGCTGCTGAGGTACCTGGTACTACAGGGAGACTGAACACCTTGGAAAGGAGACTGAAGCATCCCCAAGAGCCAGAAGGCAAGGGCAAGAGAGTGATGAGGGTGCTCAAAAAGAGACTCTCTCAGAAATAATCTCAAGAACAAGGACCAAGTCACAATGTCACTTCTAACAGGAGCGTATGTTGCCGTATTAATTGGACTTCCAGCAGTCCGGAAATTCATCTCTGCCTCAGGAGAGAACAGGCTGGTTATATTTCTCCCTTGTCTCATTGCTGCTTCATATCTTCCAAGTTCCGGCTCTTTGCTGAATTCACCCCTTGTCCCTACTTAGGCCAGGACCTGTCTGAAGCAAAGAATGGCTTTACTGTTTATTTTCATGCCCTTCCTCACACAGTGACGCCCTGATTCATCTGGCCAGCTCAGCCCAAATGACATCTGAAGTGCATTTCCCCATAGTTTGCACAGGCAAGCCACTGGTTAACAGCCTGTTTCTTGGTTTCTTCCATCAGACTGTCATCCGTCATCCTCAGCGCAATAAAGAGATCTCCCTGGTGCTCTGGTGCCCACTGCATCATTAAACTTGGGCACGTTCTGGCTTGTTCAGCCAGGCGCCGAGGGCTGAAAAGACTGGAGCTTTGTGGACTGTCCCTGCAAAGCACTAGAAGATGCCCTAGTTTGGAGGCCAGAGAAACGAGTGTCACGTCAAAGATTCGCTAATGGACCCTGCTAAAAGGATGCCTGGGGCTCATTATAGTGGAAGTAAAACTTGAAGGTCAAAATGGCATAACATGATGTTTTCAGACTTTAGAAAGAAAAGAAGGAAAAAAATATGTCGGAATTTTCTTTGGTCTATTTTGAGATTTTTGGCACAGCAGACTCGGAGGGCAAACTTCTCATGGGAGGCATGTTTCTGATATTCCACTGCACTTGAATCTTAATCAAGATGATGTTGGTCGTCGTCCCCCCCCCCCCCCCGGCCCTGCTTCCCCGGCAGCCCTTTAATGGCATTTTTCCGTTTATTTCAATTACGTTTTCCTTTCACCGTCTTGTTGCCCATGCTATGTTTTTGTTAAGAGGGTGCACTGTGTTCCCCCTTCTAACAAGGTGCAGAAATAAGAAACCCTTGCTGACGTGGGAGAAAGTTGTGTGTCCTTCTCGGCAGCAGAGCTTGTGATGGCTGGTTCCCTGTGACTCGCTTCTGTGTTGATTCCTGATGGTTGAGCTAATACTGCATCCTGAAAGTCAGTGAGGGAGTATTTTCTTCAGTTGCGGGGAGAGGGGTCACTTGCTGTCTTTTTCTTCTTCTTCTTTCCTTCTTTCTTTCTCTCTTTTCTAGCATTGAGTCTCATCATCCCTTGTCAAGTTTGGTTGAGATTAGCCAAGAAGTTCAAAAGTACTTAGGAGAGACTGATTGATGGACCAACAAGGCTGTCAAGCTAGCTTAAGAAAGGCAGGCTAAAACTAAAGATAATAATTAGTGAAATCAGTAAGCACAAAAGAGGCTGGAAGGATTTCTGGCTGCTTGGCCTAGTGGGGGATCATAAACACAGTCAGGCACCTGGAGTAGAGACTACTGGAAGATGAGCTGAGGTTTTCTGCAGAAAACTCTGAGACAGACAGAGTTTGACATCGTTTTCATTATATGCCAAATACTTTGGGGAAAAATGCAGAATATTCCACTGGAAAACATTTTGATTGATGTACCTTGAGAGTTGTCATTCAAATGTAGCATACTCTCATTTTCCTCTGTAAATGGGTCTTCACTGTTGGCTTCTCTCTTCTACAATGCACCGAGTGCCTATGCCATTAGTAAGATATCGCATAGGCTAAAGGACCCCCAAATCACCCGGGGTTTTGCAGTGATGTGTGAGATGGACTGACAGGCACATTCCTGAGGGTGGTAAAGCGAAACATGGTTTTGTGTTGGATTTTTTTTTCCCCAACTGATTATGCTCTGATCAAGGGATGAAGTAGCATAAGATCGCCAAAGGCAATGCAGGAAGTTACGTCCCCTGCAAGCTGATGAATCTGAGGTTTGTAAAGGCCTGGCGAAGGCAGCCCAGAGCAGGTCTAAGCTGTGCTTCTTCCAGCAAATTTCTTTCTTGACCAGCTGAGCATCTCCTGCTACATGCAGATGCATCTGTCCCATAGATATTTAAGGCTAAAAGAAACTATTCTGATGGCCTGATTTTGTCCTTCTGCAAAACACAAGCTGGAGACTTTTACCAAAGAGGGATATTGTATCCTTTTCCTCACAGGAAAGCCCTGTTTCGTGTCCCCACCTGTATCATGGCTGGCACCCTTTTTGCAGCAAGGCAATGTGGAACTGTGCCTTCTTCAGGGGTGCCACGTGATAAGCACGTCATGTGTCACGGGGCAAATGCACCTGGTGCCACTGTTACAAATGTCTTTCCCGTCTCTGTTGCTGTCTAAATGGTTCAAGATTTGAGATATGATCATGAGCTTTGTGAGGGGAGGTGAGTTTTACTGGTCATGTGTGTGAGCACCTGTAAGAGGCTGGCTGAGCTCCCGCTGTCCAGGCCAGAGATGCTGCAGGCTGTGCAAAACCTAAATTAGTTTCCTTAGATACTCTCCTCCACTTCTGCATTCTGCTCAAAAATCAGGTCAGTTCATGCTCCATTCAGGCTTCATTTATGCAAACAGAATAGTTGTGGTGGTTTTGACTGATTCATCAGTACAGAGCGATTGTTAGACTAATCCCTGTAGCTTGTGCATATCCCTTAAAATCCAGGCAGAGAGCTGCAACACCTGGAGTACGGTGTGTGGGTCAATGAGTGTGAAGTAAGGACTGCTGTAAGCAAAGACAGAGAGGACCTGGCAGAGCTAAGGTAAGCGCATACAAGCGGGTAGGAGCAAGGCTGGGATAGCTGGGGATGGGGTAGGAAGATGCCAAAAAGAGGAGAGCCTTGGCCCGAGGCTAGGGCGCATAGGCAGAGAGGCCTGTATGGGCTGTTTTGGCATGGCTGTGTCCCTGCAGCACTGGTTAATTATTTCAGTTTCTGTGAGCTCTGGATGTGAATACCAAATTCCTGGCAAAGTTTTGAAGGAAAAGCTTCTCCTGCCCTCACAGCGCTGTGCGACTATCGATTCTGATGGGCACATTGAAGTAGATAATGAGCATGATGGAATGCCTTTACACTTGACACCCGTGTTTATAAATATGTATCTACATGCAGAGAAATTGTCTCAAGCTGGTCAAAACACAATTATTTCATTTTCCTCCCTGTTCAGGATTGTTGTTGTTTAGGAATAAATTGCTGCTGCTGCTGCTGATTTACAAGGGCAGGAACGACTGCACAAAATGGGCTCAGTGAAGTGATTTTGAATTTCCACTACAATTACTGTTCTCTTCAACCATATGATTCCCTTTTTCTCGCATGCACCAGCCAGGTCTCGGGTTTGTTTTGCTTGCTGCAGAGCACTGCTGCCCTGTGAGGTTTGCCTGCCCTTACCGTTCAGTGAGCCCTGGGGCTGAACACGCAGAAGAAACAAGCCTCAAGTGCTAAACTGCGCTCTGTTAAAGGAAGCTGGCAAAGGAGCTATGTCCCACGGTCCCACTGCACTAGTACCAAGGGGTGCTGATGCTCTGGCTTCAGTGGTGAAGCCAAGAGTTAAGACCTTGCTTTTATGTGTAGCTGTTTTATATAAATCTTCTATCTACTGCAGAAATACCTTCTCTTCTTGGTACCTCAACTTGCTTGCCGTTACACTCCAGATAAGTCTTCCTGCCCCAGACTGAAGTCCTCAAGAAGCTAGTGTTCACCTCTTAAAGGTCTTGGCAGTCCTCTGAGGAGGATGTTTTAAGTTCAAACTGATAGTTGGGACTTTGTGCTTCCTTGCTGAAGCTTTTCATGGCCCAAAGGGTGACGTGATTATTAGAAACTGGCTGTAGGCTTGGTCGAAGTTCATCTCTTGGTTGTTTCTTCATCTTCTGGTTTCTTCTGTGGTCTTCTCCAGCTCATTTAGTTCTGCCCTTTCCCCAGGTTCGCTTTTCTAAGTGGGCCTAAAACCTCCTCTTCGTGTCATTGGGTGGGGGGAATATGCTCATGTGTATTTACATTTCTCAGAAGGAAGGGGCAATTCAAGTGAGCAGAGGAATCATTTGGAAGAGTCTAGCTTTCTCTGCTGTTTCTTGGCTTAGTTTGGTGTTGGGGGAGAAATCTGCAAGCGTGACCTTGAGGCTGTGTGTGTCACTTTGCGTCCCTTCTGCCCTTCATGTCTTTCCTGTTCCTTTAACAATGTTGGCAGTAGCTTTGCGGCCCCAAGCGATGCTGCTGACCCTTTCAGGACACTGGGATTTTGGATGGCGTTACTAGTTCAGGGCTATTTCCCCCTCTCCCATTGTTTTATGAAAGGTATGTGCTGGTGACTCCAAAGTTATTAGCAAAAATCTGAGTTTTATAGCGCTAATACAAAACCACACCAGCTACACTGAGCTCTAAATAGTATAATAAATGGGAACATCTTGTGTAATGTGATTTATTATTGGCAGCATGGATAGAAAAATAATAAAACAATATAATGACTCTGCAAGAAAAATGAGTTTTTTTATTATTATTCATACTTCGAAGCTTGTTTACAAGGCAGGAATGAGGTCAGCCTCTTAAACAGAGCTGTTGATGCCAGATCCTCAACTTCGTGCATGTCAGGAAACGTAATCCCCTTTCCCCCACGTTCATTTGCGTGGGGAATTAGGCTCCCCAGTTTCATTATCGTTAATAGACCTTGCATGTGTCTAAGTGGCGTAGTGTGTTGGAGGGCCGAATTGATAACTGAATCTGCACAGCCTGATGGGCACGTCTCTTTTCCATGGCTGGCAAAGAGGTCTAGCTCAGTAGGGCAGAGGCTTAAGCTAGCGGACGGGGTTTGGTGGCTCTGGGGTTGGCTGGGTGGCTGCTGTCACGAGGAGAGCTGCAGGTCAGAACCGAGGGGTATCCGTAATGCTGTTTGGAAAAGACAGTCTTCAGCAGTGCCTCAGAAAGGGCAGGAATAGCGCTTGAAACGAATTTGCTGGGAGGGAAACTGAGGCACAAAGGGTTGACTCGACCGATCCGGGATAGAGTTGTCAGTAGGAGCTCGGTCTCCGTCCGCGGTGGTCCGTCGGGACACCCAGCCTGGGGTGGGTGTTAGTGGGGGGGGTGCTTTTGAAACTGGCCACCCAGAGGCCCTCCTCTCCTTTCCCGTCGGTTTCCTGGAGATCCTCCTGTTTTCCGAGGGGAAAAGGAAATCGTTGCCTTCCCTTTGAACTGGATGGTGCATACTGTACCTTTCCGGAAAATGCCTTCATCCATCTTTTTTTTTTGTATTCTATTTCTTGCCAAACGCAGGAACATTTAACAGAGACAGGACTGAGCAACACTTACTTTCTCTTTATTTTGCCTCAGCCTGGCGGCACTCAAGACCGATTGGATTTTCCATTACTGTGGCAGGTTACGATCCTCTGGTTACTTTTCCTGTAATTTTCATGTTTGCCTTTTAATATTTCTTATGAGATTGAAAGCCTCGGATAAGAGGTGGTAAGCTTTTGCTCAGCATGTTGCAGAGGGACTACTTGAATTTGAATGAGGCAGTAGGAGGGTTGAGAGATACCAGGGCTTCCTTCAGCTTTCAGGCTATACAGATGAGGGAACGTGATGGAGCTGAGAGCAGCGAGGCCGTAACGCACCGAGCAGCTTGTATGGAAGAGCATTTCTTAAGGCCCAGCAGCGCTAAATCTCTGCGCCTTTATTCTGACAGCTTTTGCTAGCATCAACATCTCCCATGTTTTTCAATGAAATGATTCTTTTGAATGTCTTATAGATAGATTTTTATAGAGAGAGATTTTTTATTTATATATAAATATATATCTATATCTATTGTCAGTTTGTATTAGAAAGAATATAAAGTACATCTCTGGCTTCTGCACGTTCAGCTTGATTGGGATCACATAACAGGTAGCTTTGGGAGAACAGAAATGAATGCAAGAACTACCGTTTCCCCTTCATCCTGGTGACTTGTAGGGCACCGCTACAAATTCATTACTGTGCCGAGCTTTGAATGGCTGTGGGTTCCACTGGTGTCACTGGGATTGCAGCCTAACCCCCCCCTCCCCCAAATAAAAACAATCCCTGGGTGTTGTAGGGAGAGAATATGTAGAGCTGAGTACCTAATGGCACCTTATTTTCCTCCCTACAAAAAAAGGCACCGTGGGCTTTGTCTCAAATGATTTTTGTTGCAGACCGCTAGCCTCCCTGTCTGCATCCCCCCAGGAAGCAGGGGTGGGCAGAACTGCTTTTAACAGAAAGTTTAATAAATGCTGCCAGTGACATTCAGCTAAACCCACTTCCCATGGCGTTTCACAGATGGTGGCGAAGAGAGACGGTAAGGCGTTTCACCTAACGGGAGGCTGGAGCGGCTAACCCATGGAGGGGTGCGGTGCCGATGTGCAGGAAATCTTTGCTATTGGAACCAGATATTGCATTTAGATGTAGTCGTTTTCATTAGCTCCCTGCTTTTATAGCGCTCATCAGTCTTTTTCCCCTGCCAGAAAGTCTCAAATGTGCTGAAGAATATTCAGACCTCTTTTGGCAAGCGTCGGAGATAAGTGGATAATAAAACACACCGTGAAAATATTCTCTATCCTATTATTAGCCACTCTCTTATTATACTTGCAAAAAGGAAAAAAAAATCCAGTTATAAAACAGTGCGTTTCTATATTGTCAGTCCATCGTGTCCAGACGCTTGCGAAGAAAGTCTTTCAATAAAATTCTCACTATTGTTTGTTGATTGACTCCATTAATCAGTCGTTCATAGCTTCAGCAACGTATTTCCATGAGTCTGTGCCGTGTAAATCCTCCCCACAGTCTCCTTTTCTGCTACCAGGAAAGTTTGAAAACGCTTAAACCAAGGCTTCAGCAGAAATGAGAGGAGACAGTTCTGCAAAGATACCTGCTTTCCTTTTATAGAGAACAAAAGCTCCCTGGAATAGCAGCTGTTATTTACTCATCTCTCATCAGCAGATTTGACCTAATTTTGGTCTCTCCAGCCTTTGTTTCAAACACCTGGTTGCAGCATTGCCAGCAGATCCAGCTCCTTTCTAGTGACTAGTTTTATTTGTTGGGGAAGGAGGGGGGAATCTTAGTCAAACTGCAGCTGGGGAAGGATTGACAGCAGCTCTTGTAAAATCCTGAGCTGCTGCGATTTCATTGTGACTATCCAGAGGATTGAATGAGAGATGCCAAAATCTTTCAGACCTGACCTCCACCCTGAGGATTTAGTTCTGGGGGAACCCCTCGAGGCAGTTTCTTTAGTATGGCATGTATGTCTTGCATATTGTAACAGACTAGCGGCAGGTATAGGACCATCTGGCAAATGGCAACAACATTGCAGTCAGTGACTGTGACAGCTTTTGATACATCTCATCCAGCTCAGTTTGTCTCAGGTGAGAGAGGCACAAAATGGCAGCTTGCAGGCCACAGAGAGGCAATCAGATTTGCTGCGTATGCCAGACCACTTAGTCCAGCGAGCCTGCCTAACGTGAAAGCTGAGTGCCCACTGATGGGCACCTAGGTCTCTCGCTAAGTTTTGCTCCAGCTCCCATGATGGGCAGCCATGATTTTAACCTGAGAAGCTGCCAAGCTTCTGCACTGCCTGAATGAATGTAGCCGTGGATTTGTTATGGCTTTCCATTTCAAATAGCCTACAGCCCTCCAGCGCTGGCAAGAAGGCAGCAAAGGCGAGAGATGCACTGATGAGAAATGCTGGGCCCCGAAATTCATTTTTCAAAGTTAGCAAGCAAAGCTGGTGATTTATCTGCTGTCACTCCAGTCCGAGCAAACGTTCCCCACCAGGTGAGTGACGTAGAAAGGATGGCTCAGCAAACATTAAGCTCTGTCAAGTTTCCCCACCTGGAGCTGACTTTTATTTTGAGCCTCTAAAGTAATTAACGGCACTGATGTTAAAAAAGCTGAGCCTCTCCCATGCAAAGCCTCTGGAGTCTGTTAGCAAACTTCTTACCTGTTTGCCTCGTGCCCTCCCTTTGCATTTTCATTCTGGTTGCTCACCGCGTAATCTTGGTTGATTTATTGCTTTCAGAACGGGGCCCTTTGTCCTCGGGGCTCATTGGTCTCACTGCAGCTCTAAATTGGCTTTAAAGAGACCTTCGGTATCTTTCAGGAGACCTTCGGTATCTTTCGGAAAGATCTACTATCTAGCACGGCATTATATAATTTTTGGAAGCAGAGAGTGCTACTCCCTTCAAGTGCTTATCCGGAGTCCTTAAGCTAGTCTTCTCCAGGGGATGCCGGGTAGCAAA
This sequence comes from Struthio camelus, assembly GCF_040807025.1. Lineage (NCBI taxonomy): Eukaryota > Metazoa > Chordata > Aves > Struthioniformes > Struthionidae > Struthio > Struthio camelus. Next base: position 8,196,155 of record NC_090963.1, read on the forward strand.
CCTTTCTGGCAGGAGTTTCAGCTATCTTAGTAGAGCTGCGTGCTGGGGAGGCCAGCTCTTCCTTCATTTATTTGGGAACCATATGATAAACTAGCCAGTGTTGCAAGGTGATAACTGCGCTTACACTCTCATTTATGTACAGTCAGCGAGCGGGCCCTGTGTGCCTGCTCTCAAGCACGGTAAGATCAACCTAGGAGAGAACAGAGCCAGGATCAGATCTGCGCTCAGTGCAGTGAGGAGGCAGGTTTTGATCCACGTCTCAAATCAGAGGGGCAGGATTGCAAGGTCACATAAGAATCATACCACTTGTGAGGCTTAAAAAACAAAAGCTTTACAGAAATAAAGGGGAATACAGTAAAAACAAACACCTCTTTTATTCCCCAACTCGTTATGATACATACATAGATTAGAGAGGCCCTAAAAGTCCAAAGCATGCTAGAGGTGTTCAAATTTTGTGGAGATAAGTCTGACCTTGTCGGAAGCGTAACGCCACTATAATCTTGTTAGATCTGCATAGGTTGTGCTGATGGCACACACGTCACAAGATGGATCTAGCAATGATTATTCTTCTCTCCCCATGGTCCCTCTTGCAGCACTAAAGCTTTTGGCAGCCATCCTCAGGGATGATATATAAGGGAGGTGAGTGCCATGAGATGCAGCTGGATCTGGAGTGGAGGTTATTTGATGTGCGCCCTTTCCTTCCAGTGATGGGGAGAAAGGTGTTTTAAGGTGTGACTCTTGCTTATTCATAACTGTGAGTTATGAGAAGAGGTACAGGGTGTTGGGAAGTTATGGCCAACACACTAGACTTTTAATTGTAAAGATTGTCTTCAGTTGGCTCCCCTGTGCTGGTTATAAAGTCTGACATGCAGTTCCTGGATGCTTCAGGCTTACTCGCCTCCTGTTGGCTTCGCCTTCTTGTGACAATGCAGATTAGCCGTGTATCTAGTTGGAAAACACATGAATAGTTAGTGTAGATCGAATGAAATATGGGTTCTTTACTCCCATACATCACTATTTCCTAGTAAGCATGCAAGGAAAACTGCAGGTGCCAGCTCCTAGATCATCCTCACTGTTGCATGTATGGAGATGACCCTTTCTGGAGGCAACTGGCAACTTCCTCGAGAGCTTCCTGAGCTCTGGCCACAGCCCTCACTGTTTTCACTAGGTCTTCTCTGGTCAACAACGTAGCTTGAAGATCAGTTGGGAAACCCAAGAGGCTGGTAATACTCTCTTCCTCTTGTACCTCACAAATATGGGAAGCAAGGCTTGCTTTTTGGTGGGGAGAAGGATTAACCAAGAATGGGAAGAGTAATCCACTGCCTATGTGTGGTTCTTAAAGAACCTCTGGCAAAAGATTAAAGGTGATGACTATGCATTCTGGTGAAATTCAGATTATTTCAACTGCATTGCTTTTCCTTAAATGCCTTTTTTTTTGTGGTTGCAGATGGCTGAGTTGTTCTTGACCTCCTGCCTTGAATTCTTATGGTTTGTTACTGCTCATTGTTAAAGAGCCGCTGTGCTCTACACCAGAATCAATGCAGTTCAGGCCTAGGTAAATGAATCCTGTAGATAGTCGATTATAAGCACTTTGGGACTCTTCTGAGTGTAAAGGAGTTATATAAATGCAAGCAGTTATCTTGTCATTTAGATAGTGAGATGAATAGGCCCTTTAGAAGTACCCAATAGGTGTAGATAGTTACTGCTATTGAAAAGCTTCCACCTGATGCTTAGTTTAATTATCCAAATTATTTCAGAAGCAAGTTCCTGAAGACCTTCTTTCTTCCTCCTAAATGACAGCACAACCTGGAATCAGGTCATAACCTGACTAGCTGAATGCTATAAATCTCTACCACTCTGCTGAAAACTTGCTATTCACTATCACTACAAAATCTGCTGAGAGGAGAACCTGGTGGTATGTATGGGAGGAACACCCATATATGCAACCTATTTGCCCAGATTAAATGACAGTTATAATTATGAGACCAGACTATCTTTGCCTTCCCTTTTTCTCAATGCATTGGCTGTAAAGTGGGCCCTGTTCACGCTCCTCTCTGCAGCGAGCACAAACTGAATGGACTCCAGTTTGGGTTTGCAAAGCTGATAGTGGTTCTTTGTTACCCCTCTCTGTCAAACATCTTCAATAGCCTTTTAATTTCCCATCACCACCATCCCCTTTAACACAATAAAGTGTGTGTTGTAGTCATTCATTTATTAATGCAAAGATCACTTTTATTAATGCTCTCAATGTGCTCTCAGTGGGCTAGGACCTTGGGAGAGGGGGTTGTTCTTAAGTGGAAGAAAGGTGATATTTTACTCTGAAAAGAAATGGGAAATATTTTGAGACTCGTGATAAATTGCGTGCTCTACATCACTGCAGCTGTGACTGAAATTAATGGGAGTTGTGAGGCTAAATTCCCCATCATCTTCTGCTAATCTCAATTTGGGTTTACATCCTCTATTGTTGGCTTCGTACATTGCTACGTTGTAGAGTTGAACGATATTTCCACACTCGTTTTTCATGTAAAAAGGGCCCTAAAGCAGCCTGTAAACTTTACAATGCAATGGAACAAACTGGAGTTATAATGTAAGCTTTTTGTCATAACCAAGTGCAGCCACTTCTGGGGCTCAGCAGGGATGATAAGCTACAAAGGGAAGGAAACACAAAGGAGCAAAGTCTTCAGGCAGTTACAAAAAGATGCAGAGCAGCAAAATCGCTTTGGAGTGAGGCCATACTCCGAGTTGCTCTCCTGACTCTAATAACCCAAATGTTCGAGGCATCGGGTTGTATCTCATCTGAAGCACAGTTCCTCTAGCAGTATAGTGTACTTACTGCTGTGCTGGAGCACTGGAGATGTAAAGGCCCCTTAATGAAGCATTATTTCATACAGCGTTGGGTTTGGAGTATCCTAGCTGAATGTGAGACAACGTGGCGTGTTTGTAGTTTGAGGACACAGAACTGCATGTTAACATTCACAAGCATGTTTTAAATGTGTGCCTTTAAAGATGTCACTTTTTTTTTCCTTTTTCTTTTTCTGGCACATTGCCAGAGCCCACTATGCTGATGATTTGTAAAAATTTTGATATCAAGTCAGACAGAACCGTCTGTAAAGAAATATCCAAGCAGTTACCTGCAAGGAATGTGATGTATGGTACTTTTTTCTCTCTTTTTCCCTCTCTCACATACATACTCTCTCCTTTTTTCAAATTGTCATTATTATTATTCTTCAGCATGTTTGGAATCTAAGACCTCTTTGATTGCAGCTTTCAGAACGTAGCAGCTGTTCAGATTTCTTCAAATTTCAATCAGGCGTCAGGACTCTCGTCTCTAGTCCCTCTCCATCCGAGTGTCGTAACTCAAAGAGAACATCAGCCCTCAAAAGCGTGGAGACGTAGGGTGTAGAACAGAATCACAGAATCACAGAATCGTTTAGGTTGGAAGGGACCTCTGGAGATCATCTAGTCCAACCTCCCTGTTCAAGCAGGGTCACCTAGAGCATATTGCCCAGGATCACATCCAGACGGCTTTTGAATATCTCCAGCGAAGGAGACTCCACCACCTCTCTGGGCAACCTGTTCCAATGCTCTGTCACCCTCACAGGGAAGAAGTTTTTTCTCAGGTTCAGATGGAACTTCCTGTGGTTCAGTTTCTGCCCATTGCCTCTTGTCCTGTTGCAGGGCACCACGGAGAAGAGGCTGGCCTCATCCTCTTGACACTCCCCCTTCAGATACTTGTACACCTTGATGAGATCCCCTCTCAATCTTCTCTTCTCCAGGCTGAACAGGCCCAGCTCTTGCAATCTTTCTTCATAGGAGAGGTGCTCCAGCCCTCTAATCATCTTGGTAGCCCTCCGCTGGACTCTCTCCAGGAGTGCCATGTCTCTCTTGTACTGGGGAGCCCAGAACTGGACACAGTACTCCAGGGGAGGCGTCCCCAGGGCTGAGGAGAGGGGCAGGATCACCTCCCTCGTCCTGCTGGCAACACTCTGCCTAATGCACCCCAGGAGACCATTGGCCTTCTTGGCCACAAGGGCACACTGCTGGCTCACGTTTAACTTGTTGTCCACCAGCACTCCCAGGCCCTTCTCGGCAGAGCTACTTTCCAACAGGTCAACCCCCAGCCTGTACTGGTGCATGGGATTATTCCTGCCTAGGTGCAGGACCTTGCACTTGCCTGTGTTGAACTTCATGAGGTTCCTCTCCGCCCACCTCTCCAGCCTGTCCAGGTCCCTCTGAATGGCAGCACAGTCTTCTGGTGTGTCAGCCACTCCCCCCAGTTTAGTATCATCAGCAAACTTGCTGAGGGTGCACTCTGTCCCTTCCTCCAGGTCATTGATGAATACATGGAACAAGACTGGCCCCAGGACTGACCCCTGGGGGACACCACTAGCCACAGGCCTCCAACTTGACTCTGCGCCATTCACCACAACCCTCGGAGCTCGGCCATCCAGCCAGTTCTCAAGCCACCTCACCGTCCACTCATCTAGCCCACACTTCCTGAGCTTACCTAGGAGGATGTGATGGGAGACAGTGTCAAAAGCCTTGCTGAAGTCCAGGTAGACAACATCCACTGCTCTGCCCTCATCTACCCAGCCAGTCATTCCGTCATAGAAGGCTATCAGATTGGTCAAGCATGATTTCCCTTTGGTGAATCCATGCTGACTACTCCTGATCACCTTCTTGTCCTCCAGATGCTTAGTGATGACCTTCAGGAGGAGCTGTTCCATCACCTTTCCAGGGATGGAGGGGAGGCTGACAGGCCTGTAGTTTCCTGGCTCCTCCTCCTTGCCCTTTTTGAAGACTGGGGTGACATTGGCTTTCTTCCAGTCCTCAGGCACCTCTCCTGATCTCCAGGACCTTTCAAAGATGATGGAGAGTGGCCTAGTGATAACATCCGCCAGCTCCCTCAGCACTCGTGGGTGCATCCCATCGGGGCCCATGGATTTATGGATGTCAAGTTCGGACAAAAGATCTCTAACCTGATCCTCCTCAACCAAGGGAGAGTCTTCCTTTCTCCAGCCTTCCTCTCTTGTCTCCAAGGTCTGGAATTCCTCAGGACTGGCCTTAGCAGTGAAGACGGAAGCAAAGGCAGCATTCAATAACTCTGCCTTCTCTGTATCTTTTGTCACCAGGGCACCTGCCCCATTCAGCAGCGGGCCCACGTTTTCCCTAGTCTTCCTTTTGCTATTGATGTATTTGAAGAAGGCCTTCTTGTTGTCCTTGACATCCCTTGCCAGATTTAATTCCAACTGGGCCTTAGCCTTTCTTGTCGCATCCCTGCACGCTCTGACAATGTCCCTGTATTCCTCCCAAGTGGCCTGTCCCCTTTTCCACATTCTGTACACTTCCTTCTTCTGCTGGAGTTTGGCCAGGAGTTCCTTGCTCATCCATGCAGGTCTCCTGCCCGCTTTGCTCGACTTCTTCCTCAGAGGGATGCACTGATCCTGAGCCTGGAGGAAGTGACGCTTGAATATTGACCAGCTTTCTTGGACCCCTCTTCCTTCTAGGGCCCTACCCCATGAGATTCCCCTAAGTAGGTCCCTGAAGAGGCCAAAGTCAGCTCTCCTGAAGTCCAGCGTTGCAATCCTACTCATTTCCCTGCTCCCTCCTCGTAGGATCCTGAACTCCACCATCTCATGGTCACTGCAGCCAAGGCTGCCTCCAACCTTCACATCAGCATGATATTTTTCCATGGGCTTTTGAAGCCCTTTTTAGCCAGGCCAAGCAGAGAGGACAAGAAATAAAGCAGAGAGAGATTAAATCGGTGAGGAGGGATGTGAGGTCTCCGAGATGGAGGTTCTCCACTGGATTTTGAAGTCAACAGGGCAGTGATGCTTCAGGTCGCGCACAGGCAACAACCTCTTCCCAGCTGGCCATGCTGGAGGTGGTATTAACAGTGTGCAAAATTCCTCTTGTTTGCCCAGCACCCAGCTGCTCTGGTTTCCGTTATCGAAAGCAGTTATGTCACTAACAGGTCCAGATCTCTCTTTTCTGTAGCAGCTCTGTGTGTGCATGTGCAATATAGCTCGTTGAGTAAGCTGCTGCATACAGGATTCGGATGTTTTCCCCCCATAATATTGGTTGAGGTGGTAGCTGAAGTTCCAGCTTTTTTCCCCCCTCTCCTATAGAAAGTAAGCTTTTTGTCAGCATGGAGCTTTCCAGGGGGAAGTATCTGGTTTTGATCATCTGTTTGAGGTTATCACTTTAAAAAAAAAATTTTTGCTAATTTTGGCCAAAACTTGATGGCTTATAGTGAAACCAGGAATTCTTCACTTTTCAGACATACTGTTTTTCAGTGAAACGCTTGCAGAAAAATGTTAACGTAGTAAAAACTTCAGCCCCTTCGCTTTTTTTTGCTGAGCTTTCTTGTGGAAACACATTTTCTAACTAGCTGTAAACGTTTATTCATTTTCCCTGTTCATGAATTATCCAGTGCTATTCCAGTGCCTCATGGTAGAGCTCAGTCAGTGAACAGGCACTGTCATGAAACACTCCAAATCTGTAATGAATAGCACAACCTGTAGAAAGGGCTTAAATTTAGAGCTCCAGACTCTTGTGAACTCCTCAGACACTCTGCCTAGAGCGCTGCCTTCTCCTCCTCCGCGGTGCCTGTTGAGTGACCAGAGCCGTGTAGTATTGCTTCTCTTCCCTGGCAGGATGGGTATAAACATCTGTGCAAATTCACAGAGAGAAAAATAGCAAGGATTTGTATTGAGGCAAACTAAGGAGTTTTTGAGAAAAGCAGCCAGCGGATGGGATTAAAATGATTCAAAAGGTTCCAATCCAGTCCCCAGGGCAGAGGTCTAGGAGGATCAGGGAATATGGTACAGCCTTTAGTCTTAGTGGGTTCCCAATATGGGAAATTAACTGTTTTTCACCAAAGCTGGGAAGGAGACACAGAACCTGACTTGGGGAAGCTCCACCGGGTTCATCCAATGCAACTCCACCAAGTCACAGACGTGGGCTGACTCCTGCTGCCCAGTGTGGGATGCTCACTGAGCCTCCTGCCCTCTGTGAGCCTGCCACCTTTCTCCAGCCCCGGCAAAGCCACTCCTATGGCTTTGCTACTGCAGGTGCCTGCCTGTTCAGAGTCACGAGCCACATCACCGTGCTGGAAAATGCCCCTCTCAGACCACTGTTAGAGAAGAAGAGCTATTTGCTGCGCCGCAAAGCCTCGTCGGCTGGTTTTGATGGCAGTGCGGAAAACTCGGAGAGCTAGTGTGCCGTAGGGGGAAGCCGTCTGAGGATATTTGTTTGTCTGAGGGATTTTGAGCCGTTTATTTCTGGCTTTATTTTGTCGGGCAGGGTTTTTTCCTTGTGAAAACTAGGCAAGGAGGATTAGCACACATGGCTGCACCTTTGGAAGCCAGTCTGCGGCTCTCCCTCCCCTCACCCCACCTTGCCTTTATGTAGGAGTGAGTGCACTAATTCAGCAAAAGCTGTCATCACCAGAGCAGCTGTGGCAGGTCAGTACTATAGCACCAGAGCCGTCGAGACCAGCTAGCAGGTTCTCTGCAGTGGATTCCCACTGTTTGCAGCTATCCGGTGTGCACGCCGGGTGGAGAAAATGTGGGAGAGGAGGAAGGAGGAGGGAGGTGCAAGCCAAGAAGGGCAGGCAGAGGAAGGAGTCATGAAGAGAGCTGGCTTCAGTCTGATCCGTGCCATGACCGTTTCAGCGTTTCTCTGATGGCTTCCAAGCAGGCAGCGTCCCACCCTGTACTGTGTAGAGGCAGGACACCCCTTTCCTTTCTCCTATTTTCGCTCACCGTTTTCCCTCTGCCTGCCTTGCGTCCTGTGGTTATCACAACCCCTATCCCAACAGGTCAGCAGCATCGTCTCAGCGGCTCTGTACCTCCTGGCTCTGTCTTTTGTGTCATGATAGGTTGGTTGATAACAGCAAGGAGATAAAAATTCACACGGGCTTTTTTTGGGATGGCATGCGGAGACAGAGCAAGTGTGCAGAAGGGCCTCAGTGGGCCTTGCTGCCTGCGTGGGAGCAGGATAACACAACCAGATGTGGTTTACCTTCCCCTTCTCATCTTTTGTACTCTTCTCAGCCCTGTCTCTGGTATCTGGCTGATAAAAATGACACAGAAACATACAGATGTGGAAATCTTTCACTAAGCTAGTGGAGAAAAACATCTGTAATTAAAATGGTAATATTTTCTGTTTCTAGCATGCATCTCTTCCCCATCAGGCTGCTGAAGTCTAGGCCAATTAAACTGTTACAGGTGGGAGTTAATTTTAATAGTGTCCAAAGTCTGCTGGGCTGGTCTGCTTCTTTTTCCACTGTCTAACTTGGTACTCCTGCCCTCTTGCCTTCATTAATGTGAGACAGTGAAGAAAATTATAGGATAACCCACTCAAGGCAGCTGTATGGAAAGGTTTTTTAAAAAGGCAGAAGTAAATAACAGTGACCTGGCAATTACTGGAGCATTGTTTATTCTAGTGCTAAATGCAGAAGCCACAAACCTGTTAAACTGTAGCAATATGGAAACCTATTATAAGGAAGATTAAAAACAGCTAGCCTTTGAAATACTTTTTTTTTTTTTTAAAGTTGATGCACATCGAATTGCTTGCTCTTCCTTCCCGATGCTCACCTAACTCTGCCCTCTCTAGTACTGTACCTAGTTTTAGGGCCATAGCCAGGCAATTAGCTTAATTAGATCAGGAGCAGTACTTGGATCATTTGTGTCTTCTTTCATCCGGGGTCTCAAAGTACTTTGCGAACATTTGGGTGGCTTTTTCAGCAGCTTGATTTTTCGGCTGGCTTTGGGTGCCCTGGTTGTTGACTGGGAAGTTGGGGAGCTGCTCTTTCAGCGATGCTGAGGCCATGCACCTCTGCGATTCCGGTTCTTCAGCACCTCTGAAAACCAGGCCCGTAAGGCTCAGAGGAAAACAAATCACCGTCCTATCCGTTAACGGACAAAGGCAGGGTGGTGGTCGCCAGGGCTACTGTACTGGGCAACTGTCTTCTGTCGGCTTGAGAGCCAGGCAGAGGCAGGATGGACTGAGGCGCAGCCCCTGCAGGCTGTGTCTGCCTTTAAAATTTCGTTTGGCTGTGGGAACGGGAGGTGATTATTAGAAAATAGCGAGTGGCAGTCACATTTATTCTGACTTAAATACCTTTTTAATGCTTAAATGCACGAGTTATCTTTCTGTTAATTAGGGGATTTGAAATATCAGTGAGCATACGCACAGCCTTACCTCGCGTTGCCCCCGGAAAAGGGTAGAAGCAAGAAGGCCCTGGCAGTGAGATGGCGGAAGCGGGGACGGAGCAGCCGGCGCTGTCTCCCCACTGACACCGAGAAGGTCAGCTGGAAATGGCGTGCTTGCTGCTCTGTGGCAAACTCTGGCCGCGAGGGCTGCGGTGCAGCATCATGCCCCATTTGGGAGATACAGCATCGCTCCTCAGCAAACGCCGACGCTCCCGGCTCACGTGTTCGCGCGCTCTCTCGGCCTCCCAAGGTCTCCGGCCCGACCCTGGCTGACTTCCAGGACGGATGCAGCGGAGGCTGGAGGAGGCCTTGCAAAAGTCACCCTTTCCTCCAGGGGCTGCTGACACGGTTAGGTGGGTGGGCAGCGGACCCTGGTGTTCTGTGCAAGCTCTGTGGTTGTGGATGTGAGGCCGGGGATCAAAACCACCGCTCAAGCAGCGGGCCTGCAAGAGAAGCTCACCCGTAGATTTAAGGGGGTTTATTTCCAAGAGGGAAACCAGGGTCTCTTACCCTTAAATTACTAATCCTCCTGGCTTCCCCAGATCTGGAGGACAGCCTGGAAGCACGTTCCCCTCCTGCTCTTCTAGCATTGTTTGATGCTTCTGTTTGGCTACTGCAATGGAAAATCGGTTATTAGCAAGAGCCCTGATCCTTAGTAGCTTACTTGATTTTACCGGAGTCGTGGCCAGATTTTAATCTGGGTTGTATGGGTGTAAATCCTCAGTTGGTTTCAGTGGAGTCGGGCAGGCTTGGTAATAGCGTGAGCGAGATAAGAAGCCTCTGCTGTCCCTTCCTCCCCTCCGTGCGCCCAAGCCCTTGGAGAGCCTGAGTTAATATATACTCCCAGCCTCATAAATCCATACATGAACTTGACCAGTATTCCCCTAGGGTAATGCAAATCAATATGGCATTTCTTTTTTTTTTTTTTTTTTTTTTTTGCTCTCTCTCTCTTAACGGAACTATCTCAGGAAAATATAAATCTCTGTATTAACTAGAGCTGCCAGCCCTGAGGGTGTCATAAAGGCACGGACAGCGGCCACAGCGTGCCCTGTTAACGGGGAGAGTTTCCTTATAGATCGGGGAGGCTCTCGGGGAGAGGGACAGGAAAGCAGCTGGCAGCTGCGATAAGGCTGGGAGCGCAGAGCGGCTGCGGCTCCGTGCCTGTCCCCCCGCGCCCAGCGCGCTGCCGCCGGCGGGGCTCTCCCGGCGCGGGGGCTTTGCAGACGCGCCGGGCGTTGCTGAACCTGGCAGCCACGTTTTAGCTGAAACGCTGATTTGCACCAGCTCCGTTTCAGCAGAGCTTCTACGGCTCCAAAGCACGGAGTGAAGAGGCTCCCGTGGGTTACGGGCGTATCGCGGAAGGGGCCTGGGGCAGGATAAGCCCTACGGCAGCCTCGCAAAAAGAAACGCGTTCGGCGCGCTGTGGTGCCGGCGGTCCCCGCCGGCTGCTAGGCTGCAGCGAGCGGGCAAGCCTAGGAGGAGGCTCCTCGCACGGCAGCGCGGAGGAAGCAGCATGCGCTGTTCAGGGGCTCCTGAAGTGCTAGCGAGCGGGCTCCGTCTGCAGGTCTTCCTCGCCCTCGCTTGCACTCGTGCCTGCTGTACCTCGGTTTCCTCCTCCTGTCCCTGTCTGCCAACTCCATTTAAATTAAAAGCTCTTCACTGGGGCCCCTGTGGCATCCGTGTGAGTTTGGCGTTTGAGCCCTTCTAGAAATCGGTCCCCTGGCAGGCGCGGCTGAGCAGAGCGCAGCGTTTCTCACCCAGCCCGTTCTGCTAAAAGCAGGGACCTTGGGGATCCGGCGGCGTTCAGACCTCCTAGCGCCTTTTACGCTTCTTCGCCGGAGTCCGCGCGCGGTTGCCACGGCACGCAGCGGTTCGTCCTCCCTTCAGGAGCCGCTTGCAGTGAAAAGCCGCTAAACCCGGTGCCAACGGGAGGGAGGCCGAGCGACGCGTCCCCAGCGTTGGGCGCGGGGGGAGGCCGCCGGGCTTTTGTTACGTCTTGCCTTCTGGCAATCGATGATTCGCGCTTGCTTGGCGCGGGCTCCAGCGTCGCCGCCGTCTGCCTGCTGCCGCTCGGGGTGGGCTCTTCGCCATCCCTGGGGCGAGGCAGAGGCGCGAGGACGGAGAGGAGAACGTGTGTTCTTGCAAATCCCTCGTCGGTAATATCTCGGAGAGAAGTAGCCATATGCCAGACCTCACCGGTCTCCTCTCTTTGCCTTTGCATCGTTAGGGCAAACCTAAGGAGGGAATCTTGCTGCTCCGCCTTGGCTGGAGGTCCTGCAAAAAGCAGGAAACCCTAAGCTAAGAACTGATGCTTTCCTGCTTGTGTCTGATGTGGAGCAGAGTCCAAAAAAGAGCCATAGGTCTCAGGAAACCCCAGCACAGGGCAGTTTTGCTCTCTGCCTTTGGGAGAGCTAAAGGCCCGTCCTAGCCCATGGACAAGAGGTTGCTGTGGGTAGAAAGTGAGGCTCTTTCCAAGATGGGATGCCATCCTCTTGCCTCCCTGAAGTGCCTGATGAATAAATGGAGGGATGTGGGACATGTGGCATCCGGAGGGGCCCTGGGAAGTCTCCTCTTTGCACTGTGCGAGTAAGAGGACATACAGGTGTTAGGAAACTCCCAAAGTCCTTGGCAGAGAACTGCTGCCTGAAGAGGAAGTGAGCCCACCTGCAGAGTGGGGAATTTTGTCCTCAGATCTAGAGAACTGGGCCTTGCTGTCGAACGTGACTTTTCTGCAAAGACCAGTGGCACTGGCGATGAAGGCAAAGAGCCTCTCCCGGGACCAGGATAGGGGAAGAGACCTGAGCCCAAAGGTTTCCACAGGTGGTCTTTCCAGTGAACTGTCGCTATCGTAAAAACCATAATAGCCACGATCAGCTCAATTAGCTAGTGCCACCACCTGAATTTTGAGTTAATAATACAGTAGAAATTAGCACAGCCAGGGAAGATATTGAAAAGTAGGTTTGTTTGTCTGTTAAAGAACACATTTGTTACCGCTTTCCCATAGATTAATAACTGAGCGGAGACCTTGAAAGGTTAAGAGCTTGCATCCTGGTTCACATTTTCTTGCAGTTTAAAAAATTCATTCAAGTCACAGCTTTTTCTGCAGCTGAAGCAGTTTCCCGGAAGAAACTGTCACACAGGCTCACAGTTATGTAAATGCGATAGTTATTTCTGACACTGGTAAATAATAGTTCCGTATGCACCGACACTGTTTTCTTACCTTATCGTGCTAGGGCTCGAGCCATAATTTAGATGTTCGCAGCTTATTAGCATTTTTTGGACAGTGGCAAGCAATTTGTGTGGTGTGTTTCAATCTTATTTTATGCACGCGAAAGGGAAGAAAAGGTGATTAGCACTCTTTGGGAAGAAATGTCTACTAAATTGCTGTTCTGATCAAGGTAAATCAAGCCATCCGGTGTAATGATCTGATGTCATCTGTGAGCCAATCATGCCCGAAGCCATTCCACTTTAAATTAAGACCTTGAGGTTTTTGTTTATTGGTTGAGGGTTCCCCCACCTTCTGCTATGGAAAGATCTTCTTTCTGCAAAATACGTTATCTTAAACCAGAAAAAATAGGATCTAGCTTCTTTCATCAGGGGATCTCAAAGCATCTTAAGAGTGCTGAAATAAGACTCAAAATAGGCTTGAGAGGAAAGTAGCACGTCTCTTGTATGCTCAGATTAAAATACAATTCTCCCCAGATAACCTTTACTCAATAACCCCCGGCACAGCTGAGGTACAGGGCCGAAGAGCTGTGAAGGCTGCCATTTCTTGGGGTTGCTTTGCCGTGCTACCTTGCTGGTGGGTGCTCTTTTACAGCAGGTTTTCTATGCAGGCATGTGGTGGTTGTTCCTACAGGAGCAGCAAGCGAATCAGCAAGTCCCATCTGCCTGCTCCACGGCAGGGATTTCTGTGCTTCTGCCATCCCTGTAAGAGGTTTGTCTAAGCTGTACTTAAGGGCCTACAGTGATGGAAGCTCTGCTAGGTTATCCTTAGAAAGTTTTTTCTAATGTCTTTCTTAACTTTTTCTTGCTGCAATTTAAGCTCGTTATTTTTTATTCTGTCTGCTGTGGACACGGAGAGTGGATTTCCTTCCTCCTGACACTGGCTTTTTATGTATTTGAAGATTATTCTTGTAGTTCTCCTCAGTCGTCTCTTCTGCAGACAAAACAGCCCCGTTCCTCTCACACTCACTCCTCTTTGGTATTTCCGCCTCCTCCGGCTGTTCTCGCTGCCGTCGCTTGGATGCTGATCTGCGTTTCCATGAGTGCTGGTGCAAACCGGGCTACTGCTTTATCAGAGCTGAGTAGAGCGCAGGGATTACTTCGAGTGTCCCACAGATGCTACTTGATTGCAAACAAAGAAAGAGCAAAGTCTTTGTGAGTGGGGAGGGGGGAAGATATCATAAATCCATTTCCAGCTTGCGTTGAATAATGCTGCGTGCCCAGGGGATGGTCATGAGGCTCTGCAGACTGTGGAGCCCTGGGAAAGCCCTCTCCGGGCAAGTCCAGTCCTGTGCTCTCACAGGCAACCGTATTTGCTTACTTACCAGCGTTTGTACTAAAGCTAATTAAAATCTTAGCTGGCATCGTTCAACAGTACTCTTGAGGTGCTCTTCCACCACTTCACGCTTGTCACAATTTAAACACTCTTAAGTTTCCAGCCAAAATGCATTCCTATGGCAGTGTAAGTTCTGGGAGGGCTGGTGGATGAGCTGCGTTTTGATGAAGCGAAAGGGCAATTTATAGCTGTATGATCACACCAGTATGTGGCAATGTAAAAGCAAAATTGATTTGTGCGGTGGAATGAGTACTCAATGGAGGCCTCCAGCATTGCTCAGGCTTGGGCTTCTCTCAAACCCTGGGAGGTTTATCTGCAGCTGGAAAGGAAGGCTTGGTGGAGAGTATTTGAGATGATGAGAATCATTCATGCAACCCAGCTATCTGGTGAAGCTCAGCTCCATCCTCCGCCTCCCCCCCAAGCCTCTTCCCGCCTCCAGCTTTTCTTTTTCATTTGTGTTCATAGGCGCCTTGCTCCGACCTCAAGGCCATTCACTCAGCTGCCAGCAACTTTGTACATTGAAATCTTTACCTTCCTCGCTTCGGGTGCTTCTGTGCCCTGCACCCTTTTGTAATTATCTCTGGTCTGGCTGCTCGTTTCCACCAGAAGTTTAAACGTTGTTCCTTTTTATGTAGCGCAGCTTTTAATTTGCCTCCCTACCAGAAGCGATTGTTTATGTTGTAAATGCCACATTAGGCTCTGTGAAACGGAGATGGAATTGATTTTCATTTCAGAGATTTCACAGCTTGCCCCAGAACTTTCTGCTTGATTGCTGGTGCTTAGAAAGGCACGGGGCTCTGAAAGATTCAGAAATGGTGTGTGTAACGTGGTATTTAAAAATATGAGAATCTTACTTGAAAGAGACATCCTCATGCTTTGGTTGCCTGTAATTTGCCCGCTATCTCAGAGAGCTTATATTTTCAACGCTGGCAACCTGCTCATCTTTGGAAGCTATTGCTCAATCCAGTTGAGCCTGCAAGATTCCTTACCCCATTACAAGGGGGCGAATCAAGAGGTTAAGGAGCCACGCAGTGATTTCTTTGTTCTTGGGGGGAGCGCTTGGATCAGCCTCTCCCTATCAACTGTGTTTTGCTGCAACGTGTGGAAACTGAGGCAAGCTGAACCCAAATCAGCCAGTCCAACCAGCTCTGGATAATTCTCATTTAACCTGCTCTTCTGTTTGACTTGCAGCAAGTCCATGGTCCTGGGTGTCCCATCTTCTAGGTGCAGGATCTGAATCCCTGGGTGTTTTGTGGTGGGCAGTGAGGGAGAAGAATCTCTTGGCCTTACTTTTTTCCCCCATGGAAAAGTCTTGGCTTTTGGTTCCTTTTTTTTTTCTTTTTTTTTAAATCTTTCCTTTTCTCTTCCTGGTGTGATGGAAACTCATGATTCCTGCTAGCGCAGCTCACCTGTTCTTGTAGGATCAGGAATAGCTATGAGGGAGAGGAAATTTTCATGTGGACTCTTTCCTGCTAGGTATCAAACAGGGATTATCCATCTCCATCATTTCAAAAAAAAAAATTGAACTCTGTCAAGTCACTTGGCTTTTGCTGGAGTCAGGATTGAATCCACCACAGCCAAAAAGCATTTTCATACTCTCTTGTTTTAAGCTCGGCAATGAAAGCCTGTTAGGGCTCTAGTTAGGAAAACGCTTGCTAAAGGCAGTAGCTGTCTGTAGCACGAATAGAAGCTGTGGATTGACTGTGAATTACTTGTGACCATTTCATTTGCTTCCTGACTGTTCCTGCAACATGTAGTTGTACTGTTGTTCATGTCAGCAAGGCTTGTGAAGACATCTTGAAAGATCCTTGGGGACGTGGAAGTCATCCACGTAGGGAGCAGAAGTAGTGCTGCCTGATTTACAAGGCTGTAAAGATGCCTTTCCCTTTTGTGTATGGCTCAGGCAGGGGAGGTGGGAGTTGTGCCAGGTTGGGGGTGTTTTCGGGTAAGCAAAGCGGGACCCCACGCTGCATGGAAGCCCCTCTGTGCCCGTTGCCGTAGCTGTTTCTTTTAATGAACTGCTCATGTTTAATCACTCTGAGGCCATGTATCAAAGCCAGACGAGCTTTGTGAAGGCAATGTGTGTGCCCTCAGCGATATCACAGTGAATCATTTGCAAGCAACCCAAAGGCTGAAATATGTTTGCATCCACCATTTCTCAAAGAATGCTACATAAAGAATCAGTTCATAAATAACGAGGCCTGAACGTGGAAAGTTCATAAACATCAGAGCCTGTTGAACAATTTGCTGCAAATAATTCACAAGTGCAAGTCACTACGGTGGGGTTTTTGTAGAGGGCAGAGGAAAAAGCACAGCGTTCTCCTCCCTGTTACTTTACAAATGAATTAAAAGAAGCTGGAGAATAATCTGTCGTCTTCCCAAAACGTGTTTTTGGAGCAGACTTCCTCAATTCCAGTGCAAATATGAACTTCCCTCTAGGCGGTAGAGCACGATATAGTTATGTGTACAAAGAAGGGAGCCAGAGGAGAATTGCAAGTAAGTGGCATAAAGACAATTTGTTTGGAACAGGGAGAAAGATGCACTTTGACAAGGATAGATGGAATGAGGTTGTTGCCAGAGAAAATCTTGAGGAATTGTGAGCCAAGTTGGGGGGGAGCCTTGGATGCTTCTAGCATGCAAATCTCGCCGCGTTTTTTTGGTTGTGAAGCAATAGAAGGGGAAAAAATCCAAAGAAGCTTTGTCAAGTCTGACATTCCTTTTGCATCCAAAAGCGGGTATTGATTTTCCACCCGTGACTGCTGTAAATGAGAAATTCTGTGTTGAAGCTAGGGCCTGTGCTAGTTGTGTTTCTTATCTCTTTAAATATGATTACCTGCACTTCATGGTTTCATGGTTAAAATCATAATGAACTTTGCCGGTGAAGTCAGTCCATCGTCTCCAGCGCGTTTGTGTGTGTGATCAAATGAATTCCCCTGCTGGTTACTCACAGCTCTATCTCCAGGCTACTGGTTTATTGACTTGCTGCTAATTTTCTTGTCAGGATAATTCTTCCAATCAAGATTTAAAACAAACTGGGAGGTTACTAAAGTGCCAGAGATTAAAGTCCTAATGCTTTTTGATTTGATTAAGGTACCTTTGAGCATAGGTATTTATTTTAGGGGAGCAGGAGAAAGAAGGGGATGGGGGAGTGCGCACTCGGTTTTAGTTTGGTGCAAAGCTTTCCGTAAAGGGACTGGGTTGTTTGTTTAGAGCAAATCCTTTCTTCCATGCCAACATCTGCTGTTCTGTATTTGCTCGCAGGGGAAACTTAAAAAAAAAAAAAAAAAAAAGAGAGAGAGAGAGAGAGAGAGAGAGGAAAAAAAGAAATAGATTATTCCCACTGCATCAACCTACAGGCTGCTGCTGGCTGCAATTTTCTTCAATTTCTTGCCGTGAAAAGCAAGACCGTTCATTTTGTAAGTGCTGCTTTTGTGTGTGACCTATATTTTGAAAACTGATGGGGTCACCACCTCCCTCCTTCCAACCTGTTGAACCAAAGAGTGTTTGAGATCTGGACTAGATTGTATTTATTTGGGAGATTATTTAAAAGGCAAGGTAGCTATTACTAATAAGATAGTGTTCTTCTGTTGGTTTTTTTTGTGTTTATTTATTTTTTCCCCTTTACTCTCCTTTGGAAATGAAAATCCTAGCCTGGTGCCTGCCACCTGACCAAGAACACGCTTTCCTTCATGTCCCCATCCTTCAGAGCTCATTTAGAAAGCACATAATCTTTCTCCATTCAGCATCTTCTGGCCCTTTTTTTATTGTTTCCCCTATTGGTTGCTCTTAGGCCGGCTGGCAAGTTTTAGATGATGTCTTAGCTTGACAGGTAGGTTTGAAGACATCGTATTTGAGTATATGAATACATAGACAATTTCAGAACTGAAGTTGCCTAATGACGTGTCTCATTCCCATTTGAGTGGAGGTTGGAAGCAGGGTAGGTAGAGCCAGGTAAGAGACAACCCAGCTTCATCCATGTTCAACACTTCTTTCTGTCTTTATTAGGTTTGGGTTGGATTTTGGGTTTTGTTTTTTTTTTTTCATCTGAAGTTCCTTTTTTCTTTTCCCTTTTAATCTCACTTTCTATTAAAACTCTCCCAGAGCTAATGTAATAAATTTAGATCCAAAGCCAGATGCATAGCAAAACTTTTGGCAGAGAATACTCTATCAGAAGACATTGCAAATGAAATATGCTTTCCCTTGGGGATTATTCTACAGTTTAATTTAATTTGATATTTCAAATTAAATTAATTCAAATGGTTATGCAGTTTCCAGGGAAAACAGGCTTAATTTATGATGTTCTGCCACCAAATTGTTTTGCTCCTATCGTATATCTTATATTGTTAAGCGGGAATGATAAGTAGTGACAATGTAGGCTTTTCCGTGGCCTTTGTTTTACAACTGCCATCCTAAAGGAAACCAGCACATTTCCTAGTGCGGGGGCTTCTCTGCGTGGTTAATCCAACATTGCCACTGAAGCTTCTTTTGGCTGAAAATTAGATTTACATCCATCAAAACCTGATTTTAAGAAAAAATAATTTGCTTGCTTTGAGAAGGTTTTGTTTTTATCAGAAGTTTTATTTTTTGCTACTTTTCAGTTTTCAGATGAGAAGTAGTAATGGGATCAGTGTTTTGGTATACTGGGCTTTGTGACGTGGGGAAGACAGACACCAGGAAACAAGTACAGTCTGGGCTACTTTCCTGGCTAATGCTTTTGGTTTGGGATTTTCAGTTTTCCACCAAAAAGTCAAATTTTTCTGAGGACGTAGGTGGGAAAACTTGTACACTTTCCAATCGGATGGAATTGTAGACACATGTAGAATTTTGGCGATTCTGTTGCATTTGCAGAGAACCCATTGCATTTCATGTTCACCTCAACCTGCAGGAGGGAGCTAGCTAAAAAAACCCCTAAACCAAACCAAAATGAACCCACCCTGAACTCTGAAAAGAGCAGTCCATCTGTGTGGCGTTGTGCTCCCCTTGTCATGGCACTGAGCACTGTTAATGTCTGGAGTTTCAAAGCATCCCTGTGAAGGGGGGAGGTGTTGCTCCATGAACCTCAAGAACGAGGGCACTAGAGAGACTAAAGGCCAAGTATCAGAGGAGCTTAGATACCTGCCTGTATCGATTTCCCCGCCGTCAAGTGGGAGGCCTGTGGGAGAGCAAGGTTTTTTGGAGAGCCTGGGGCCAGGAGCTTGTTCTCCAGGCTCTTCCATCCTAAACAGGATTGCTTCTGCTGGCAGGCTTGGGCTGCGTAGGGTTACTGATGTTGCAACAGCCCTAAAACAATTGCTTCCCAAGACCTACGTGGACTACCATGGGATTTCTTTATCATCTTATATTGCTTTTGAAGTGACTGATTTATTTAACATGGCTTTTCCCCACCAGCTCTTACTACCCAGAGTCATCAAGGAACTTGCACCAAACTCTGAAGTACATTAAGACAAGGTAATTCAGGGAAGTGTTTGCATCTAGAAATATATGTAAGCACTTTCCTATCTGCTGGCCTGTAGAAAAGCCATTATTCTCGACGGGGAAAAAAATATTGGTAATATCACAAGAGGCTTTAGAAGAGAACATAAAACTAGTTTCATTTTCCAGTCAACGGAGATCTAATATTTCCTATACAAGATGTTTGGATGTTTTAGAAAAAGGAGCTATGTTTATTTGTCTAAAGCGACACACACTCCAAAGTTCTATATTGTGCTTGTGGGTTTTTTCCCATTGTAAATGGTTTTGTAGGAAGAAAGCTCTTTCTCGTCCATCACAGCCAGTAGATTAGAGAAATATAAATACCATCTAAAGAGAATGGAGCCGAGCGTCTGCTAACGAATGCATGAGAGAAAAATGAGAAACGCAGGATCCGTTCTGACGGGGAAGATCGCTGCGTGCTGAGACGGAGGTAGCTTTGTTGTCTCCCCAGCTGCTGGGGTTTTGTTTGCTAGACTACTCTGGGACAAGGGTCCCAGAGCGATACGTCTTCTCAGGCATGTGGTTTGGACCAGTCTGAAAACAGTTCAATGAAGTAGTCTGTCATCAGCAAAAGAAGATTTATCGAAACATTTTTTTTCCCCCCATGGAAACACATTGGGATTTTTCTTCCGAATATTTTTCAAGTCCAACAAGGAATTGTTGTAGAAAAATAGGTAGTGCTAGAGTACTCTGGGGAGCATGATGCCCCTAGTCTTACTCACAGCAGGGACTGGAGCCCGGCAGCCAGGTTGATGCTGATAGCTTTTGCCTTTTGAACTGTAGCTGTTCAGCAAATTCTTTCAGGCATGATGGGAGGTGAGTCTTTGCCCCAGGGAGCTCGTGGGGTGATAGGCAGACTGGAGGCGCGAGGGGGACAAAACAGGCAATTATGGGGCCGGAACCCATGGCTCGCAGTTGGAGTTGAACTGTCCCCTGCCAGTTTGTGGGTTAATTACTGTAATTGGAAGGAGCGGGCCACGGCGCTGAGCGCCCGCGGTGCTGCCAGCTCCTGTTGGTGCGGCAAGGTCTCCAGACCCCAACACACGCCCTTGGACGAGGGTCTGGGCTCCAGGTCCTTTGTGCCCTGTCATGTCTGACTGCAGTTTGAAGGGTTTAAGTGTCTGCTTTTTCTGTTTTCCTGTTTTAACTCCTCTTTTTTTTGTTTTTTGTGAGAGCAATTTCCTCTTCAGTGCTTCACCAGCACACGAGGATGGCAGCCAGGAATTCTTAACCTTGAAGCTTCAGTGCTTCGCTTTCGATTGTGTGCTTCCAGCGGTTCCAGTGCGGAAACTCTGTTAAAGCTAAAGTGGCTCTTTGGATGTAATCAGGGTAATCAGGGAAACGAACCCCAGTGAATTAGTGCAAATTTAATGGTGTGCTGAATATGCGGGAGTGCCTGGTGCTCTGCTGCATCTCACTGCTTACGTTGCTCGCGCAGAGATCAAACCCACCTTCCAACAGAGATTTCTCCTTTTTCATCTCGTCTCAGGGATTTACCTTGTAATCTGTCTTCTCTCCCTCTGAAACATTCCTGTCCCTGGGAACGGGCCTGGGAGGCAAAGTGCACACTTACGAGTGCAATGGCCTAGACGTGTGCAGAGAGAGAGGGGCAGGCCACCATGGAAAGCCTGCTCGGCGATGGAAT
Source organism: Struthio camelus (assembly GCF_040807025.1). NCBI lineage: Eukaryota > Metazoa > Chordata > Aves > Struthioniformes > Struthionidae > Struthio > Struthio camelus. Next base: position 8,217,051 of record NC_090963.1, read on the forward strand.
ATGCAGCGTTGCTTTGGTTTTGCTTTTTCTCCTTGCAAATCCTTTCTCCTGCAATTAGGTCTTGCTCAGGCCTGTGGTCTCATGGGCTGTGTTTGCAGGGTCAGGCCTTTGAAAAGTAATTGCTGTAAGAGGTCCCTGTTATATAGCGCTCGTGCTGTGAACAGATGTGCGCATCACCTGTTCTGCTGCTGTGTTCTGGAAAAGCCATGTGCTGGAAATTTAAAAGTGCAAACCCTACAGGAAGATGCCCTTCCGTAGCCAACCCCGATCCTGCAGCCCATTAGTTTTCTTTCTCCTTTTGCCTGTCTTTAAAAAGTTGCTTTGGTTCCTCAGGACACGGTGTGCTCCACAAATCCCCTTTTTCTTTCTACAGCAGCGGTTTGTGTCTCAGCAAAGACATTGGGTCAAAAAGAGATTGCTTGAACCTGATTCTGGTTTTGGCTGTCCCTCCCTGCCCCACCCCGTGCACCTGAGTAGCATCCGCGAGTAGTATTCCATGAGGGGCTGGAGCCCTCTCGAAGTCACCGTGCCTGTGCGGCAGCAAACCAACAAGCTCTAAAGAGCTGACATTAATGCACACAAAGGAGCAGGTGAGGGGGCAGCGTTTGGGGGGTTATAGATGGGAAATTGAGTCAGGGACTGTCAGAAGTTGTTTTCAAGGTCATACAGACATCCCATGGACTCAAGGCAAGGGGAGATAACTATCGTCTATAAATATCTGCAGAAAAATTATGTCAATGCGGGAGGGGATTATTCACTGTCTCAACGAAAGGCGGAACAGGTAGGACCCAACAAGGGATGAGTTTTGGCCTTCATTAGCCAAATGATGGGAGTTGGGGCCTGACTTCATAGGGAAGTGCCTCTTTGCTCCAGGGGTTGGACTGGAATAGGTGTCACTGGGGACCAGTTGGTTGGGTAGGGATATTGCTGCCTGACTTACGGTCACAGCAGCTCAGGATGCCTTTTTTCCTGCCTCAATTGCAGTATGGTCTTTCCCTCCGCACTCTTGGGATGTATCTTATAACCTATTATTGCAGCTACCTGCTTTGCTTCCAAATGAGCTGTTTGCCACCAAGGTTAATGACCATTGAAGGAAAAGCCTTCAGCTCAGGTGATGAAGAGTATTTGCCCTGCGTGTTTTTAACTGAGATAAAGCCAAGAGGAAAGACGCTTGTGCACGTTCAAGTCATCAAAGGTGTTTAAACACCTGACTGCTGCTGCCCACATAACTCTGAGTCCTGGTGTCTCGCACACTGCATTACTTAGGGCAGCTTAAAACCCTACCCTGAACCGGATGGGGTCTCATTTCCCTAACCTTGGGAGTACTGGCTGTTATTGCTTAAATACATCAGTGCAACTAAAACCTGAGATCTAGGAGGCTGTTCAAAGCAGCTTCAAAGCCCTTTGGGGGTGAGGCTGCTGCCCTTATGACAGTTTAGAGTTATTGATGGAACAACCTTTGGGGACCAAGTCTTGCCTTTCACAGAGGCAAGGGAGAGATTGTTGTTTAAATAACCCCTAGGGACTGGAACTGGTGGTGACCCAGAAGCAGTTTTTTTTATTGCTTTCCGTAACTTCCCCAGGCTAAAACAATCTCCAGTAAAGGAAAACTGTATTGTTACTGGGGGAATAAGCAAATTGGCAGATGAGGGCAAAAGCTTAACAGACTCAAGCATCCAAGAAGCAGGCGCTGAGACAGCTCCACGCCTCAGCTAAACAGCAGTTGCGCTCTTCTCTTCTCTTTTGTTTTGACTGTCTCGGTGACCCGAAGCCCCATATACAGCCTTCTGAAAGGAAGCTTAATGCTGCCCAGAGACACATTTTGTGCCTGCTGCTTTGCCGGGGTCTAGAGGCTGCAGCTGAGGGCAGGATCCCCTGTGCCGCCTCTCACACACCTCTACACTAGCTGCGGCTGGGTGAGGGGCTGGCTCACCTTTCGGTTTTGGCACCTCAGTCCTTTCTGTCGTTGCTTCCTCCCAGATTTGCTGCAATGATCGGCACTGCAGGCCACGTTTACCAGGGTAACTCCTGTTGAGATGAGTGTGCACCGGGCTCTTGGTTGCTTTCATGAATCTAGACCCTAGAGGTGGGATCCATTTGTTCCACTTCTGCAGTCTGAGACGTGGCTGTCTTGTCTGTGCTAGCTCTTCACTTCCAAAGACTCAGAGTGGTTTAAGGTGGTGTTTGGTAACAGAGGGAAGGAAGTGCTCTGTGGTACTGCAAATCTTTCCTCTAGAGACACAGTTAAGGATCCTCATTCATCAGTGGGAAAGACAGAGAGCGCCTGATGGGGAATGCCCATGGCAGTGGGCCTCACCACAGGAAAACAAAAGTTCAGTGTTGAGATACCCCTCAAATGATCCGACACAAGTTGGCTCAGAAAGGTGAAGCATTTCACCTTTCCCAAATAATTTACTGTTTATTTTTTCATACCATAAAATACTGTTTCAGTAACTCAGGGTAAAAACAAATGCTGATTTTGCACAGGATGGCAATTCCAGTTTTCCCTAATGTGATACTTGTCAAAGGCCAACCAATTTCTTCATCCACTGAGGATACTTTCAAGAGCTTCATTATTCTGTATCATTTTAGCTGCTGCGTGGTTGCTCACTGGTCAGGAAGGTATCTCTTAGGCTGTGTACATGATAACGCCTAAATGTGTCAGAGCTAGGAGTGAGAGAAGATGGCAAAGGCTCTTATGTACCAGTCTCTTACCTAAGTGCAGGCCACCACCAGCTCTAATTACTGCAAGGTTGAATTTGGGGTTGTGGCCATCAGTTCGCTCACTAGCAGCTACATCAAGACTTTTCCATTCATTTTGTGGAAACAGCTCATCAGTGCTGGGACATAACAAGTCTTAACCTTCTGACCCAGTGTGTATTTTAGCCAGCACAAAGGGGTTGGTTCACTTGTTTTTCTAAGTGAATTTTGCACTGAAGGGCACTGTTCTGGTTCCGTATAACTGCCCCCCTCAGCCTAAACCGTCAGTGTGGAGCTGATCCCGGGCCGTCAGTACTAAGAGCACAAGCCATAACATCTTGGGCTCGGGGAGAAACATTGTCATATCCTATCACTGTGAGTTCTTACACTCTTATGAGCACCAGCCACGAGCAGGGAACATGACAAATGCAGTGCTAGCACAGATGTAGAGAATAAACAAGCCTTTGCCCACATTAGTGGATTACTAATGAGGAGAGACCACATCAACCGCCCAGCCGTCTAATTTGTCATGCCTACAATTACACTTGGTCAGGAATTGTACATGGCATGGCATTTTTTGACGCAGAGCAGTTCTAGGAGAAAGAAATTTCCAATAGGAAAGTGGCCATTCTCCCTTTTCTCCCCCCCCCCCACCCCCCCTTAGCTTCTGGAAAATTCATTTGGATGAAGCATTTTCTGGGGACGGACAAAAGTACATTCCTGACCGCTTCTTGTAGAGATCCCAGCTTTCCGAGCACTTCCCGTGGCTGCGGCCAGTCAGCCATGGTGACGCGGCAGCAGCCCAGTGTGCCTTTAGCTGCAAGCCAAGCAGCGATCCTCTGTGGGATGGGACGTAGAAGAGACCAAATATGCACTCTGCATTACGTTATTGCTGTGCTGTGAGATCTGAGTTGTCCAGTTCTGCAAACCAGTAACAGACCACCTTTGCACATGTTCCCAGCTCTTGGTATCCTTTATGTTGCATGAAAATCTACTGCTGCCCAGCAGTGTCTTGATTCACTAACTAATTAAAGTTCATGCCACGCAGGGAAGATGTAAAATGCTATCTGAGTGCTAGATGTTATTATTTTAAGCTTTCCTTCTTTTCCTGAGGCACAGCAACTCCCCAAATCCCAGCTGGCACACCACATCCAGCCACAAAACACCATTAATTGGGTGTTTCTCCTGTTGACCTCATTTCTCAAGCAGACTTTGGCTTTTTTTTTTTTTTTTTTTTTTTTGCCAAGAGAGCCTAGCTGCTACACAGACAAAACCCAGCAATTTGATTCATGTTGTGGCTAATCCTTTGTTGCATCTGTCCTCAAGACCCTGCCCTCCTTTAAGGTACAATGATGCTGCTCTTCCCCCACCTTCATCCCTTTTACAGAGAAAGAAAAGGATAGAGAGTAATCACTGAGGGAAGGGAGGAATCAAGAACAGAGTGATATTTTTGGAAGAGTTTTCAGGCAGACAGCGCCAACACTGCATCCCCTTCCCGTTGGGACATTATGTCCTACTTCAGCGGAGCAGTGGAGGTTTTCTCCCTTGATGCCTAGCTTAGGTTGAGTATAATCAGTCCTTTTTTTGCTCTTGATGCTCTCATCAAGCAAGATAAGGTGCTGGCTCTTTCTTTGGGGAGTAGGAACAGAACAGGCCTGCAGCTCCAGCTTCTTCTCTGGGATGGGGATTACACTACGGATGGTTGGCTTCAGTTGATTCCTGAGGCCACCAGTGGTACCTTGCAGAGCTGTGAAATGCAGCCGCTTTTGGGGTGAAGCACAGCAGGTAACAAACTCAGGACAACATTTTGACTCAAAGTATTCTAGCCAGCTGAAACTGCAGTGGGGGATCTTAAAAAGGACCAATGTTTTGGAAAATAGTTGGGACAAGGGTTTCCATCGTCCTCATAAGGAAACAATTTTTTTTAATGACTGACAGAGGACGGGGCCTCAGCTCTGTCTCATTTTTGCAGCCTGAATGGCTCAGAGCAAACTTCAGACCTGGATCTGTAAATCGGCGCAGCTCTTCTTGCCTTCAGTACAGCTAAGCCGATTTACACCGGAGGAGGATATGGCCGGCAAGGCATTATCAGGTCTACTGTCCTTAAGACGTTTTACTGTAACAAGATTTGGATACTGAAAGGCATCTTCTGTTGCCACTTCCCCTTCAAAAGATAAGGTGACTTGCGCTATTAATGATATAATGCTCAGTGAGTCTGTGCTGGTATGACTCCCGCTGCCTGCCGAATGCGTTGAGTTCATTACAGCTGGCTTTGTTCAAGTCTATGCGACCTGGTTTGCCTCCCAAAGAATCAAGTATCATCCCATTAATTTCTTAATTGTCTGGTGTTATTGAGAAAGTGCCTCCTCCAGGAAAGGCTCAATGTCACATTGTGGAGGTGGCAGATGGAAACCTCACCCCAGTGTTCTCGGTGGCTTCTTGTTTTCTTTTCCTTGAAATACGAAAACATATTTGATTCTGTTCCTCCGATTCTACCCCATCTGCCTTCCCCTGCATTAATCAATTGTGCCATTTTCCTCGTAGCCTTCGTTACATCCTTAAAAATGAATGCGAACATGATTAGATGCTGCTTTGGTTAAATATCTGTTGAAAAACAGAACATTGGCTTTAAAAATAAGGAGAGACCGAAAATCGCACGGTTTGAACTAATGGTGGAAACTATCTCAGGTTAACTTGGATTTTAAATCAGAGGTTTGGAGGGAGTTTTTTTTTTTCTTTCTTTTCTTTCCAGTGAGTTATGACAAATAAGGAGGCCTGCTGGATGGATGATTAGATTTTTTTCTTTCCCCATCCGCATTGAAAAATGAAATATTTCTGTAATATTAAATCCGTCAAATTGATCAAAGTGCTGTGTCGAAAAATGTTGTAAGCCCTTCTTCTCATCCAATCCCGTTAGCGACTGCAAACCAGAGACCTTTTCACATCCCCTTCTGGAAATGGCTGGAGGTTACCGCTACAGAAAGAGTTTGTACCAGAAATGAGGCTGCGTTTCTCCATCCGGTTCCCTTAGCAGCATCCTACGCAAGGGCTGTGGATTTAACACACTAGGGAAAGCATGAAACTAAAATGCAGGCACTTTGGCGTTGCACTTTTGTCTGTAACCCATGTCCGTAATCTGTCCTAACGTGGTCTATCTTTTTCCTCTTGTCTAGTGGTGGGGTTGTGACTAGGGAAGATCTGGCAAAAAAGCTCCGTGTTTTCCTGCGGTTCTGTATAACCGGGGTGATAAAGGGATGTTATGTTTCTGTTTCTGTGGCATGGCTTCATGAGTAAATGGTGGGAATTTTATTAGTATTTCCCCTCTCCTCCTCTTGTTTTCTTTCCCTTGCTTCCTTTTACTGGAGAGCAAGAAAAACAAACAAACCAGAAACCCCCAAATATTTGGTAATCTTTTGAGAAAACTCACACAGAATGTGTGCAAACATTTGTAAAGGCTGTAATTTGGGGCTTTGCACTGTAGGAAAAATGCGGAGCATGTCCAAAAAGGCCAGCAGAAAAGAAGGTTTGTTAAAAGCAGTCAATGAGGAAGAGTTGAAAGGGTTGTGGTTTGCTTAAGTCTAGAAAATGAGGGAGGATATGATGGTCTTTCATGGGGTAAGAGGTTATTATAAACAGGATGCTGAACGGTTCTTTTCCATTCGGAATAGTGATGAGATGAGAAGAAATCAACCCGGTTTTATGTTAGCTATCAACAGGGTGAAAAAAATCCCTTCTGTTAGGGCGATGGAGCACAGGCACAGGCAGTTCAGGATATTATGGGGTCTCCTTTGCTGGAAGCTTCGTTAAGAACAAGCTAAACAAATATCCCTTGGAGATGGCTTGTGCATAGTTCATTCTGTCCCAGAGGAGGTGAGGGGATGGAGAATGACCTGATGCCTCTTTTATTTATCCAGTACTGCGCTTACAAGAGTCTGAGAGTTACTTGTGTTGCTATGTTGCTATTAGATCTGCTGTGCCGCTCGACATGAAACTGCTGTTGTCTTCAAACAAAAGTAAAGCGAGGAAAAAAGGATTGGGCTTTTGATTATGCTTCCGTATCAGGGAAACATGTTTCCTCGCTCTGCGAGGACTATATAGAGGTGTGTTCTGAACTTCCCTAAGATTTGCAGAGCCGTGAGCTTTGGTTCATCTGTCATTGAATATGCGGTGCTTTCTATATGCAAGTGAGAATGGAAAGATGCTTATTCTCTTCCTAAATTGTTTTCCTGCTTTGTGTCTCAGTTTCCCCCAGCCCCCTGTGTATATATGCATTTGCGATCGCAAGAAGAAAATCTCCACCCTTCCACCTATTGATAACTTTGCTTTAGGAACTCAGAACCCTTTGTGCTGCTGACTAACCCTCACAAGGAGAAAAAAGCATTTTGCCTAGTTACACAGATGGGGAAGCAGGTGTAAAAGAGTCATTTTTCAGCAAGTCACTGGACAGAATCACTGACAGAAAGCCGGAGCCCTCGTTCCCTGGTACAGGCTCTGGCGAGTGGCCTGTACGCTGGGGCTAACCTAGAGGAGGCTCTAAACAACTGCATAGAAATCAGGAGGTGTTGCAGATGGTGGGAAGGCAAGCAGCAAAGAAATGGATTACTGCAACTTTGCTGCTTACCAAATTAGAAACAATTTAAGGATTTAAGGATTAAGTACCATTAATTACTGCCCAACAAATGCTGAACTACAATGGAGCACTTGTGGAAATAGAGAGAACTTCTGCATGAATACGAAATGGCTTCATTAATGCTTGGTGCAATTTCATTGAGTGATGAATTAATTCATCCGATGCTCCAAGAATTACTGAGTGGAACAGTGGGCGAACACAGCGGAGGCAGAGTGGGAGCCCGGTCTCCTTCTGCCCATGCAGAACAAGTCACAAGGTCAGGGGGACTCTTGTGTAAAAAAAAAAAAAAATAATAAGGAAGTTGGTTACCTAATGGTGACAAAAAAAATAGCACGCAAGAAAGAAACTGCTGCTGTGCCTCAGCTGGAAAATACTAGAGGCTTTGGAGATCAGGACGGGACCAGTGGGGATAAGGTGATCGTCCCCGTCTTGCATCCGGAGAAGATATGACACCTTCCTGTGAGTAACGCTGTTGTGCTGCTGATGGTGGGCCACTTAGCCATCAGCTCTGACTTGCTGCAACGTTCCTTGCATTTCTATTTCCTCCATCCTTTTCACCTCAGCAGTAACCATGGGGCTGAATAGAGTCTTCCAGCTCATTTATTTTCTTTGGCTTCTGTGTTCAACCACAGCTCTCTGGCTCATGCCGCGAAAGCTAGGTGGTCCTCTATTCAAGTCCCAGAGAGGCGCAGACCAAGCAAGATGAGTGAGCCTGTACTTTGTTTTCCCTTTAATCTAATGATTATAGTTAGCTCTTGCAAGGCCCACAGCGTCCCAGCATGGTGGCGGTGGTGTGTCACCACACTAGCCTTGCTCCCTTGGGCAAACAGAGAGCCCTCTGCCCTGCCAGCCCTGAGCTCCCATAAAGGCCTAAATCCAAGGGCCTTTTTACCCAGGGAAGTCATGTTCCTGGGGTCTGGAGAAAGACTTGGTGCTTTCAAAATCAGGGAGAGGCCCGTCTCACATAGGAGGAGGGGAAGCAGTGACAGCTCTGACTGGAGACCTCTTCCTTGGCAGCACTTTCTGCTAGAAGAAGTGGAAGATGGGGAGGGAGTCTTATCTAGCCGGCATGCCTTGCGCCAAGTAATTTTAGTTCCTCGTCTCGCTGGCCTGGCATGACGGCTGCCTGCGTAGTGTCTCGCCACCTCTCTTTAGTACATGTTACCTGGAGTTCAGCATCGGTTTTCTGTCCCTCAAGACTTTTTAGCCTTCTGTTCCATTGCAGCGTTATTGATTGCTCACCCGGCCGTGGCCTGGAGCCTGTACGAGGTGTGAACAAAGAGTCAGCCCCATTAGGCCTGCGATACAGGGCAGGATGTGCTGAGGTGGTTTTGCCATCGGTCTGTTTTTTAATCTCTTTCTTGCATTGTCCTTTGGCTGCTTCTGTGCCTCGTGCTGTGCCACTCCTCCCGAGGAAGTTTACTGTGGCTGTCGAGGTCAGGTCATATCTCCGCTCAGCGTGGGTCCCTTTGAGCACCATGGCTTAGGGTCCCTCAGGTGGCTCAGTTTGCATTCATAAGTCTCACAGCTAAAGGACAAGGGTGAGAAAGAGCAGAGAGGCTTTGTTCCCTCCCTGCCAACGGGAGATTTAGCAATGCTGCCATAGCACTGGACAAGGCATGTGCAGAGGCTCTTTCTGGCCTGTGTAGTGGACCGTGGTTCTCCACCTCCCTCTGCCTGTTTCCTCTCCCAGGCTCTGCAAGATAGCCTGTCGTGTCTTGAGGGTATGAGGGGTTGTCTCTTGCTATCAAGAGACATGAGGACCCTGGTCTTGGTTGGTGCATCCAAATGAGCCTTCAGAATACACTCCAAATGTGCCAGATCTGCGCTGGCCACAGAACGGTGGATCTGTAGCATGCCTGAGTGGAAGGATGCAGGTAGATGTGGAAACTTCTGTCTGCTCTCCAAGATGGTCAGGTCCGCTCTACCATGTTAGCATGATGCTGCCTTTTGTGTCCTGCCTTAGTAGTTCAAGCACATTTAACAGTCCTATATGGCTCCTGCTCCAGAACCGCCTCACATTTGGGCAGTTCAAAAATGAGATGGGCAGGGATACCCCTGTCTGTCTGCACCTGCTCATGAAGATGTCTTAGACTGACTATTAAAGAACTGGGAAAGGATATCTAATTAACAACCTTAATACTAGTAACGTGCAGAACCCAGACCAAAATTTTCCTAGTGTAATGAGCTGATATAAAAGCAGCCAGAGGGAGACATCGTCAGCTTTATTGGGCTGGCAAACCCAGGAGCGTAGCAGCACATTCTTGAGTGCCATCTTCTGGTATTTTATGTGTGAGCGAGTTGCATATCTCTATGGATGGCGCAATCTGGTAACACAGAGCTGCTGCCAGGCATACGGAGGGAAGTGTGTTTCCTCTCCACACCTTCTTGCAAGATGCATTGGAAGCGGACACTTTTTTCCCTTGCTCTCTTTTCCCATATAGCCTACCGTTCGCTTGGCTGTTGTAAGTGGGTGGGAGGACCTCCGTTCCTCAGCGTGAGGAGCTGCACATCTGCCAGTCAGCCTTTGCATTTAGTTGGTATGAGCTCCCCATGCCAGCTTGAGAAGCAGCTGTTTACTGGTTTATTTATCCCCTCTGCAATCACCACGGGAGGATAATCTCAGCGACATGCCACATCTCGTTTACAGCAGGCCCCTGAAAAGTTAGAAGTGCAAGTTGTGGGGTGGGGAAGAGGCGGGGGAAGATGTGCAGCCCTGTGCACTGGGGACAGAAAGAGGAGTTGGGGAAATGTATAAAATATTAACTGACATTGTGGCAAGACGCAGACAGGGGTAGAACAATAATTAGAGTAAACAGCACATCAAAGGCCTCGCTAAAACTCTCATTTAAATTGAAAGTCAATGTAGAAACAGCTCATGTAGCCATGTATAAATGTGTTTCTGGGAACCTGTTAAGAATATTAATGATGATGGAAGCAGAACAGCAGTGATTCAGACTTTATGGTATGTGACAATTCAGGCAGCCACTAGGCTCGTGCTTGGCTGTTGGCATAAGGAAGCTGATGAGAGCTTGGATCTTGCCAGAAGAGGTTTCTTTCTGGGGAGACTTTAGGAGAGAGGGATCCTAAAGCAAGCAAGAATGGAGCCTCTTCTTTTGCCAGGGACGTGCATGGGTTTCTTTCAGCCCTGCAATGGCACTGCAGCCATATGAATCCCTTGGAAGGGACCTCCTGGCCTCTCCCCACTGTGCTTAGGGCAAGGAAGGTCAGAAGCACCATGGCTCTACTCTGGAGTCTGGTCCAAACCAGCCTTCAAGTCTTGCACAGTCGTTCTCCTGTGGGTATTTTGTCTTTGCTGCCTGTGTCACTCTTTGAGGTAATTAGTCAGGGACTTGCCAGCAAAACACTTAGGCCTTAATTCATACCATTAATGTTTCATACCAGCACTGCAGACTGGCAAGTTTCTGTCATTGGAAAATGCCAGTTTGTCCTAAATGGCAGTTTTGAGGGGAGTATATTGTTTTTGAAGAAACTCCTTGGAGAGTTGGGTTAGATTCTGTGGTCAGAGAGACCGTCACCCTGGCTTAGCCCAGTGGTTGGAAAGGCCTTCTCTGTATGACGTAGCCTATGTATGACTTGAACCTATGGGTTTTTTCCCCCTACAACCAACCCTAGGTTGTATCCTGCTGACTGTTCCCCCAGGCTTCGCCCAGTTTAGAGTTAAATGACACCAATCAGATTCTTGCGAGTTCTTGCCTGGGATCCTCCAAAGCATTTCACCACTCGTGCTGCTTTCTTGATCTTGCCTTTGCTTGCTACCGTCCCGTTGCTCCTGGTTCTGCCTGCTTGTCCCTTTCTACTCTACAGCGCTCTCGCTCCTCAAGCGTGTCATCTCATTAGTACCTGAATATAGCGAGGGACCCATGACATAATGTGAAAATTCAGGTCAGGATTCAGACCATGCAAAACGAGCTGAGCAGCAGCGTCAGGGAATGGTCGTGGATGCCTTGCTCCTTCCCCAGCGCAGGAGATGATGCAGCACCTTTCTTCCCCGGCTCAGCTCTCGCTGAACACTGTCAGCAGAGCAGTACAGTTTGAATTAAGGACCAGAAACCAGTGTCGGATTTGTCCCAGCTTCAGCACTGAACACCTTTAGGCTAAAGAGCAAATCTCTTAATTATTCCCTGTGCCGTTTGCCCTTGCCTGTACAAGGACTGTCCTTGGGGAGGACAAATTCTCCTTAGTCCTGATAATACTGTGATTTACAGAGGATTTCCCTGACTAGCCTTCAGGGGCACTATGTTACCTAATGGAAGCAATTAAAAAGCGTTGGGAAATGACCCCCTCAACGTTCGGGCAGTTACAGATGAAATAGGGGAATTAAGAGGCAGAACGTGGGAAGGTGCAGGAGAGCGCCGTTGCCTTCGCCCCAGGCAACAGCCGGCCCGGGCGGTCGGAGGAGGGGTGTCCCCGTGGGCACGGGGAAAGCGATGTAGCGTGGGGGGTTGAGCGCGAATGTTGCAGGTGAAATACCCGCGCTCTCAGCCCTTTTCTGAGTGTGCATTTTCATAAGACGCTGTTTGGGTATTTCAAGCTCCTCGGGAGGCCCTTCCTGGGAGACTGCGTAAAAGTAAAAATTTCCACGAGTTTAAGTTTCCGGACGTTCAGTTCTCTCATAGCAGTAACAAACTCCTTTGCGGTCTTTTAAGCTGTAGATCCCAAGCTGTTGTTTGGAGGAGGGCTTCCCCTCTGCTTTACAGATGGGGAAACTGAGGCGCAGTGTGGGGGGAGCAGCATGCTGCGGGTGGCCCATCGGGACAGTGCCGGCGCCCAGGGTCTCCCTGCCTCCTCTCGTCCCCATGTTCGACTGGGCAGGGAGTCTTGCTGCTTTCTAAGCAGGCAAAAATAAACCCCTTGGCAGCAGCCTTGGCAGGAAGAGTTAGTGTCACATCAGAGCTTTACCCCTTAAATGTCCTTATCGCCGCTCCTTCGTAGGTCGGAGCAGTCGAGAGACAGCCGGCGAGCAGAAGCCTCCCTCTCCGGCACCCGATGGACAGCCCTAACAATTTTCAGACGCAATTGCTTTCAAAATATTCCAGTCACCGCTGGGCAATTTGCAGCCTCGGCAGCCCGACAGCGATTTGTCCCTGCCGCAACGATGACGGCTGCACCCGAGCTCAGGGCGGCCAAGGCCAGGCTGCGCCTCCCGCTCGCTGGGGCGCCAACGGCTCCGCTGGCGCGGGGGCGAGCTGTGCCCGGCCGCCTCAGTTTGTCGCCCGAGCGCACGCCGTGCTTCTCCGCACCGTTCTTCGGAGGCGGCAGGCCTGACCTCGTTATTTGCAGAAGCGATCTCGTGTGCAAATGAGCACTAATCACTCCCTGATGCTGGGGCACGTAACCACCTCTTGATTTATTCCTTCCTTCCTGAGGGCTCGAGCCGTCCATCAGCGGCAACGCAGAACAGCCCACCTTCGAAGGTGGTTGGTCCTGTCTCCCAGGGGCAAGCGGTACCTGAAAACAGGAAAAGCAAAGACATCTCCACAACCCACATCTTAGCCGGGCAGGGATTTTAGATGCACCAGGGATCTGCAGCAATGAGCTAGGCCTACTCGCAAGCTATTCTGAACTACTGCTGATGCATAGCTGGTGCAACGTGTGCGGGGGACACCGCGGACCTGTTGCCTCTTTGAGGTCTGGATGGCTGCTGTGAAAGTCTTTAGCCGGAAGGGCAGTGGATTGAGGCTGAGAGCTCAGGGCGTTTTGGAGGTGTCTATGGTTTGCAGCAGTAGACCGTCAGGAAAGTATCAGAGAGGAATTTTTTATTTCCTTAGCCAAATTAACTCCTTACCCCTCAATAGGGAAAATCGTAATTTTGTTTGGGAAATGACTAGCTCTAAATGTGATCTAATTTTTTAGTGTCTAGATGAAAATTCAATACCACACGGAGCAGTTTCCAGAAGTGATCGCGTGCTTAGTAAGGATAGGATTTTCTTTTTACTCCTGCCTTACAACCAGAGTGGCTGAAAGCCTTCTATCAGGATTTTCCCAGCGTGCAGATATTGTTTTGACCTAGATGCTTAAGCATTCATTTACTGCTGAAGTTTTGCATTTAGAGGTCTTAAGAGTTTGTATCGTGGGCTGTCTGAGAAGCTCTGAAAGGGTAAAAATAGTGAGGGCAGCTCACCAGTTACAAAGGAAAACCGTTTTGACATTATTATGCCTTCGTTTATTGGCATCCCACAATGAGATGTAAAGAAATGTCAAAAAATCCCATGTGTGCGTTGGTTTGGTTCAGGAGGAATTGCTGTTTGCCTCTGCCCCGAGGCTACGAGTCGCTCTGCTAACGCACGAGGCACTAAAATGACCCCTTTGTTTTTCTTATGATCGCTTCTGATAGCGCGCTCTGCCAGAGATATCATATCTTTGATCTCTCCGTGCTGATGTTAAGTCTCTCTTGAGTTCAGTAGCATCTCCTTGAGATTAATACTTCGTGGCATTCTCAGCACCAAGCTGTCCTAACCCATACATCATAAGATGTCACGCTTAGCACTAGCCTCCTGCCTCAGTGACTTTGCGCCGGCACAATAAATAACCCTTGGCCAGCTCCGCTCTTCCCTGTTTGTTGTGTACAAATAGTTTAATGAGGAGCGTGGAAACTCTTCGGAAGGAAGGAGAAAGGGAAGTTTCTTCAGAAGCACCACGGTGAGCGGGCCGACCTGCAAAGCGAGCGCGACAGGCGGCCTAATTCCCGCTGCCCGCTCTCCGACGGGAGGAGGCTCTTCCGCCGCTGATGGGAATCTGCAAGGCTTTATTTCTTTTTCCTCTCCCAGGCAGAAAGAGTGAAGTCATGCAGTGGTTTCTCTCAGACGCCTTATAGAGAGTGACAAACCGGTGTACCTCTAGGGTACCCATCTGCCAACTAATTCATTTCATATCTTGTCCATTAGGCGAATGAGTTAGGCAAATCGCTTTCTGCTTTGGCTCTTATTTGGGCTCATGTTTCTTCGCTTGCTTGTTTGCTTTCCGGGGACGGGCAGGCAGGCAGCCCGCCGCCTTCTTGCGGGACTGGCTAGGTGTAAAAGCACCTTCCTCCTTGTTTAGCGGGGTAAGTTAGCCTGGGTGACTGTCAAACCACAGTGCCGCAGCCATGCAAGAGGAGCGATTGCTACAAAAGCGGCGTCCTATTCCAGAGGATTTCTGCTTTCCGTGGCGTGCGGATGCTTCTGCTCGTCTTCCTTTGAGCTGACTGTTTGGTGGGTGGAAAACTGGGCTAAACCAGATGAAAGCTGTCAGCTCTGTCTGCAAGGCAATTAAGGCCAGTCCTGCCCTTTTTCTGTCTGCGTACCTGGCACCCAGCATGCTCGCCCGTTGACCTGCTGGATGTCGGGTGTGAATTCTTCTAGCGAAGAGAAAAACAGAAACTATGGAAATTGCACTTCCGGCTGGCTCCTGAGTCTGCTGAGTTGCTGGCAGCAGCCTCTCCGCTGCTTCTGCTAAAAATTTACATGGGGCTGACTTTACTAAGCAAGCAACTGGCACTCTAAAACCCTCTGCATTCCCCTGAGCTGCTTTGGGGGCTTTTCAGCAGCAAAGCCCCCATCTTGCCCCGGGGAGGAAGGGAGCTGTAAGATAACCTGCCGTGATGCACTATGTCCATCATAGGTTGGGCTACAGCAGATGACTACGTCCATATTCATGGAGCACCGTTTAATCCTGAAACATCAGATGTTGGGCAGGTTCCCGAGATGCAGAGCAGGGATGTACGTCCCATGCTTGGGTCTGAGCTGCTGTGACCTTGCTGCTCTCGGTAACTCGGATCTCGGGACTGAAACTGGGTCATGTGTAGCGCTGCAGCCACAGAGCTGGGAAGTCCTGATCTTTGCAATGCTTGAATACGGGCTTTGGCGAGCAAACGCCAGGGGAGGCAATCTGCTGGAGTCTGTGGAGCTTTGCGTGAAGAGGAGTTTGCAGGGTTTTTTCATTAGTGCAGTGTCTGTCACGTTTGTCCTGGGCATTTACGCTGGTGCTGCTGAAGTCTAAAGGGTCATTCAGCCCCTAAAAGCGACTCTTGCAGGCACTGTGGAAATGATCCTTATACAGCAGGCAAAACACCTTGAGGCTCTCACGTCTTCTGGCTGAGAGGCGCTCTGCAAACACAAGGGGACTACGGCTATGGGAGAGACGTCCCCCGCGAACTCGCCCCCGCGCAGCCTCTCCCTCCTCTCCCTCGGCGAGGCTGGCGAGGGCGAAGTGAACCTGAAGGACTTAGCCAAGCGTTGCATTAACGGATTTGCCTGGGAGTGCTCTGTGCGCGTTGTGGCATTACACCACATCTAATGTGGTGCCCTGCGTAACGCGATGTACTGGGGCAAGGACTGAGCCGCAGACTGTCCTTGAGTGCCAACCTGATGGATGCGGACGGACGTTCATCCCCAGCAAGAGATGTTTGGCGTTTTTGCACACGGTTACCAAGAAGAAAATCCTTTTAATTCCCTTGCTACTTATTTTACTGAGATAATTGAAAGAAAGGAGTAAAGTCTCAGGGGAGGAGTGAAAACCCCGGTGCCAGACGGTGCTAAAATTAACTGGCCTGGAGTCCGGGGACCTGCCTGTTTGCAGGCGGACGGGCCGGGCAGCCCAGCAGACCCTCCTCGCTGTGCTTAGCGCCCCTTCGCGGTACAGCTCCCGGCTCCCCTGTTTACCCAGCTGCTGTGCCCTCTGATTTTGGCCATTTTCCTGGCTCTTTCCCCATCTTTTAAGGCGCATTTAAGCGGCCCTGCCCGCTCAGAGCCAGATTGTACCTGGCCCAAAAGAGCATACAGCAGATAGATGCAGGAAGGGATGTTTTCTCGGAAGAGCGGGTGAGGGCACGCGGCAAGAGGACTTTCTCTCGAGAAGAAGGGGTTTATGAGGTGGATTCGATTTAATATCCAGCCACTAGCTGAATTGGCCGGTTCGGTATCAAAGTCCAAGCGCAGAGCTCAAGGACTGTGCTGAATCTCAGCTCTCTCTCCGCTGCTCCCCATCGCAGCCCGTGCCTGAGTATCCCTGTGCTTAAAAGCCTGCGGCTAATGAGAGCGCGATGCTAATCGGGCGCAGCAGGCTCGGGAGCACGGGGAAAGCGTGTGCGAAGCGGGCTGGGTGGCTGCTAACGAGGAGGGACGATGCAATTACAGAAGTGCCCTCCCTCCTCCCCCCTCCTTTTTTTTGTTTTTTAACTTCCATTCCCTGGCCTCTGGGGAAAAGGGTTTCCATTTTTTAAGTTCTGTCACAACAGGTTAGAGTATTAGCAATCATGGTTCACTGCCATCTGTATTTGTTCCATTTGTGGCGTTTATGATGGTTATCCACATTAATTATTTCGCTGCTAAAGTCCCTTCTAATTTCAGAACGCTGTTATTTCTAAGAAAGATGGATATTAAATATGCCACACATCAGCACGGGGTGGCATTACACCATGCTATTAAGTTCTGATGCGAAGGCTTGGCAAAAAATAACTTTGCTATTTGTAATCACCGTGAAGTGTTTTAGTGTTGCAGTTTGGAATAAGAAATAAAGATGATGACAGGAACTGATTTCTTATTAGGACGCCGTGCTGGAGTTTACATGAATCAGAAAGGAAATAACAGTGTAACCCTTAGCTAGCCAAATCCGTTCAGGCACCTGTTGATCATTGGCCCTTGTGGCCAAGAAGGCCAATGGGATCCTAGGGTGCATTAGGCAGAGTGTTGCCAGCAGGTCGAGGGAGGTGATCCTGCCCCTCTATTCAGCCCTGGTGAGGCCTCACCTGGAGTCCTGTGTCCAGTTCTGGGCTCCCCAGTACAAGAGAGACATGGCACTCCTGGAGAGAGTCCAGCGGAGGGCTACCAAGATGATTAGAGGGCTGGAGCATCTCTCCTATGAAGAAAGACTGCAAGAGCTGGGCCTGTTCAGCCTGGAGAAGAGAAGATTGAGAGGGGATCTCATCAACGTGTACAAGTATCTGAAGGGGGAGTGTCAAGAGGATGAGGCCAGCCTCTTCTCCGTGGTGCCCAGCAACAGGACAAGAGGCAATGGGCAGAAACTGAACCACAGGAAGTTCCATCTGAACCTGAGAAAAAACTTCTTCCCTGTGAGGGTGACAGAGCATTGGAACAGGTTGCCCAGAGAGGTGGTGGAGTCTCCTTCGCTGGAGATGTTCAAAAGCCGTCTGGATGTGATCCTGGGCAATATGCTCTAGGTGACCCTGCTTGAGCAGGGAGGTTGGACTAGATGATCTCCAGAGGTCCCTTCCAACCTAAACGATTCTGTGATTCTGTGATTCTGTGATCTGACGGGGAACGGGCACAAAGCTCTTGGAGGACACCTCCAGCCAGCCGGCAGGTCCCTTTTCTGCCTGGGCAGGAGCCGAGAGCCTGCTCGGATCGAGTGCCCGTCGGTCCCGAGGAAGGAGCCGAGACCCCCAGGTGTCTCAGGGCCAGCACGTGATGGCACAGAGACTCAAAGGCACTAGCGGGGCACTTTTGGGCCTGGGGAGCTTTTCATGTGCCGTCTCCGTTCTCCTCGCGCCACCATCGCTGTCGATCTCTTTTCCGCCTCCCGTGCAGCGCAGCCCTTGGGCTCTCTACCTTAGGTGTACAACCTGGTGCTGATGGCAGCAGAGTGATGCCAGCCTGAGAGAGCCCCATGCTCCGACCCTGTCCTGCCACGTGGGCAGCTTTTAGCCCAGCAACAGGAGCCTCCCAGCGCGGCTCAACTGTCCACTAGTGCTATCAGCCAGCTTCTCCCTGGCAGCGATTGCAGTCAAGCCTGGCATATGGAGGCTTAGGAGGAACAAAAACAAGCAGCAGAGCAGAAGGGTCCATGCCTCAGACGAACCTGTCAGGCTCTTGTGAGCGTAGCTTATAACGTGCCCCAAACCCGAGGCACCTCTCCTCCCAAAGCTTTACTAGTTCATCTCTGTGCTCTGGAGCCCCACAAAGTCATGCTCTTTCATCCCTAATTCTGTAGAAAATTCCCCTATTGAGTGAAGGCTCCCTCTGGTAGCGCTGGAGGACGGTGCTTGCAGAGCAGAGGGGAAGTGCAGCTCGCCGTAGCTGGAGTTAAGCAGCCAACTTCTGCACCAGTGGCCCTCAACCGCGCTTCCGCATCAGAGTGGTCCTTTAAACATCTCTCGATCCTCAAAGCGACCCTCCGTGGTGGCAGTTAGGATATTCACCTGAGGTGCAGAAAGCCGTCGATCAACCTTCTGCAAACAGTGTTGCTTAGCCCTGCCTTTGGCTTTGCCTTGCCAGCTCGCGATGTCGCCCCAACATGATTGCCTCTTTGGGGAGATGGCCTCATTAGTTCGGCAGGAGAGGAACATGGTGCAACCACATTTTCTCTGGTGGGACTGAACCCCTGGGGGAGCCTGGCTTCAGCTAACTGAGGCGTAGAGTTAAATGACACGTGCAAGGGCATCGGGGAAGGTAGATGCTAGAAAACGAACTGTGTGAACAACTGGTTTGCAGGGCCCTAGAGGCTGTAGGAAATCGGGGACAGGGCTGGGGAAGAATTTGCTCAGGGTCGGCCCTAAAGAAAAGTCTTCATGATTTTTCAGCAAACCACCTGGTCAAGGGAAAAAAAAAAAAGCAGGTTGAGCTGAAATGCGACATTTTGCTCAACTCTGGGCTGAAATATTCTCTTAGCAGCAAGTGTTTGTATACAGGGTTTGGTAAGAGTGAAGGGTAGTTTGAAATGAAAAGTAAACCAAGGGGTGGGGGGTCCCCTCTTTTTTTTTTCTTCAAATGTCAAAACAAATCTCTATAATTCCTTGGGGTTTTGTTTGTTTGCTTTTGGCTGCTGCAGTTTTATTTCCTCAAGCCTGAGCAAATTTGGCAAGGCTACGGTGAGGTTTTTTCGGTACCATCAGAGCTGTGTCTGGCCCCGAGAAGTATTCTAGCGCCAAAACCTTCAGCAGCATCTGCTGGGGCATCTTGGCGTCGTGCTCTGAGGGTCCGATCCCAAAAGGTGCTGAGCATTATCCTTCCTTACTGATGTGAAGAGTGGGAAAGGCTGCTCGGCGGCTTGCAGACTGAGATCTCAAATGCCAGACAGAGCCTTAAGACCTGCTCTGCTTCGTGTGTCGGCACTCAAGCAGCTAATGCTCAGTACAGAAGGGTACACCCAGCTTCCTTGACTGTTATTGTCTATTAATTAAATGCTAATTAATTATTAAAAGGATATTTATTGAGATTTAACAAGTCTGCAGCTTAAAAAAAAAAGGAAAAAACTGGCTGTGACAGGTGTTACACTTCAGTAATGAGGTTCTTAATAATCAATTGGTATTTGTTTAACTTAGAATAACATTCTTATTAAATCTAAATCAACTCTTTACTTGAGACACTTAATTACATGTGGGTTATATTTCCCCCCCGCCCTGCCTTGCTGCAGTGGGAGTTCCCAGCCCGTGTCTCACGGCAGGGATGGGACAGGCTGTGCCTTAATAAATATGAAAGGTGACAGTTATTCATCGGGAGTGCCATTTAAGGAACGATTTCCCCAAGCTCCTGTGCATGCTCAAGCTTTAAGGTCTCATTCTCGTTTCATTAGGAGAGTTGGCATTCTGGGGAGTCACTGACGCCAGCCGCGAAGCCTCTGTTCCCATCCAAGAGCAGACGCCGTCACCGAGCATCCCGCTCCCCTGAGTTAGGGAGAGAATCACCAGCTTCACCTTTTACTTTATTTTGTGTATTCGTTAGAAATCGCGGTTAACACTGGTAGAAAACAAAAGCTCCGTGCTGGAAATCCACAGAAGAGAAAAAAAAAACCACGTCTGCATGAGCAAGATACCTTTCCCTTGGCTTCTCCTTAGCATGGGGCTAGCTGGTGTCCGTGGTGCAAGGCGTCGCCTTTCACGTCGAGAGCCAGGAACCGTGCCGCTCGCAGCGGCCCCCGGCGATTGCTCTGGCTCGAGTCTCTTTTGCTCATCCCAAGGCGCCAGGCTTCCTTTTCCACTGCGCAGGCAGCCGTGCCGTTCGGTTCCTTTAGGGTCAGCTTCGTCTTTGAAAACGTTGTGGTAGGGCATATTTTCGCGTTGCAAAGAAATGGAAGGCTGGGCAGGGGAGCGCCTGTTGGCTTTAATTGAAATTTAATTACTTCCCCCTTTTAATGCATCTTTTAAAAAGGAAACGAGAATCCCAACCGGGCGCTCTTTCAGCACAAACAACAGCAAAAAAAAAAAAAGTAACCGACGGCAACAAACAATCTGTGCTATTAGAAGATCATTATGCTGATATTATTTATTTCAGACTTTTTGATACTCTCCAGTGCTTGACTTCACAGGCTCATTTAGTTCCTTTCAAAAGCAATGCAGCACTGCAATTTGCCAGGAGAAAATGTGATAAACATTATCAAGGGGGAAGGAAAAAAAATAACAACTGTAGAGATAAATATATATATATTACAGGTTGGGGAGATGTGTGGGCGTGCAGCGAGTGTAGTTTATGGCTTCAAAGCTGCAGGCAACGGCACACTCACTACCTGGGGCAATGGAGCCACAGGTTTAAGCCGTGATTCTGGAGGCAAAGGCCCACGACTTTAGGAGCCGTGTTTTAAAAACAAAACCACCCGTTCGCAGCCTTTGGCCTGATGATGCGAAGCAGGGGATGAAAACTTTCCGGGCACGTGTCCCGTTATGTTTTTTTGCGCTTGTGCGAGCCTGGGGTGAGCCTGGCGTCGGTGGGACGAGCTCCGATTCTCCCGCGGTCCTCGCTCAGGCTCCCTGCGGGAGGCGATGGATGCGGAGCGCGTGGGGCAGGGCTGCTCTCGAGGTGCTCTGAAGGGGTAGAGGTGCCGCAGTCCTCTTTGCCCCCCAGGATTTCAGACCCTGGGTGAAAGCTGATGTAAAACGCTAGAGTGAAGACAAGCCTGCTGCCGTATCCTTGTTTTCCTCATGCCTGACTCCGCGTGCCGAAGCGACATATTACTATTTACACGAAGACCACTCCAGGAGCCTTAAAATACACACGTGTAATTTATATCTTTTACAGGCTGTTTTGCTTTGCACTATTGCCTCTGCATAGGCACGGGGTGAATGAGAAGCAGCGTGCACGCATGGGGTGGGGGGATGTTTAAGTGGATCTAGGCAGTGGTAGGTTAATGAGTGCCCCCCTCCCACGGCGAGAGAGATGGATGTCGGCAAGGTTGGAAAGAAGGTAGATGACATTTTACAGTGCAGAGTCCCTTCTTAAAACCGCAAAGCGGCTGCGTGAGAGAAGCGCCAGGAGAGCTCGGGTCCCAGGCCAGCTCGGCGAAGGCGCGAGCCCTGCGCCTGGTGCAGCGAGCGCAAGGCTGCTGCGGCGCGGCCGGCGAGCCGTGTCTCTCCCTGAACGCTGGTAGTTCGGCGACAGGATGCTTTGCGATGTCCGTGCTCAGCAGGCTGCCTTCCCTGTGGCGGTGCGGCCACCAGCTGCCGCCCAGCTGCTGAACTGGGCTCAGACAGGGCAAAAACAAGCGATGGAGTGAACTCTGGGCCGGCCTTGGGGAACAGTTTTTGGGACCCTTTTTACAATGTAGTTTCTCTGAAGCAGCTTTACTGGGACTGGGTACTTGCAGGAGTAAGTCCCAGCCCTGTGAGTCCTAACATGGAGAGAAATGTTCCTGTTTCCTTCCAGAAAAGGGAAAGCGCAGTCCTGCTGAGAAGTGGGAAGAATGCTTAGAAAAATATCTCTGCCTCTGCTCAAAGGCCTCTTACTTGATGCCTTTGTATTTTCTCCCTTGCGCATCCTGCATGCAGAGATCTCAGCCCCGTTTCTCGCTGTCCTGACACAGCGCTTGCAAGATGTCAGCGTTTATCTGGAAAAGCCAGGGACTCAACTCGGTGCGGGCATCAGCCTCTTTTCCTCGGGTCCTCTTTTCTTGCAGTCTCGCACCGGGGTGGTTAATGACCGTTGCTAGCAGCCTTCAGAAAGCGAGAAAACAGGCCAGGTGAGGTGCTCTGGAGCCCTGTGCCAAAACAGCAGAGGGTGCTGGGGACTAACCCAGCTGGGTCCAACGCCAGCCTCGCTGGAGTGCAAACCTGGAGAGCGCTCCTCTGAAGTCCCTAAGCCTAGCGTTACTGTTGGAGTAGCCCTGAAACTTTGGGAGCTCCAGGACTCTCCCAGCTTTGCTGTCAGAAAGCATTAAATCACTGTATCATTAAATCACTAGACTCTGCCTGACTTATTATTGATAGTCAGTGCGAGCTGTTGCCCCCAATTAGTTGTATGGATTAAGAGAATCTGTTCCAAAGTTTGCTATCCCAGAAGAAAAGCTTGAGCAAACTCGTTTGGACCAAAAGAAAGCCCCCGGAAACTCTATTTGTAGGGGACTCTCAGGTCTTTCTACCAGTGCAGCCTAGATGGGAATACACTTGCCTCCACGGGTAGAATGAGCAGATTCTGGAAAGCTTCAGTGGAACAGAAGTTGGTGAAAATTTTGTTTTCTTCTAGTCCCATTCGTGCAAATCAGACGCTTTCCAGACATCTCCAAACCGGCTTATCGCCAGGCATGCTTCCCAGCGTGCAGCTTAGCAGGAGCCAGCATATTATTGTTGTATTGATTTAGCTAAAGCAGTTCAGGAGGGGAAAAAAAAAAAAAAACACTAAACCAAAACTAGATGTAGTTCAGCTGGTGCAGCTCTCCAGTGGGCACACACTTATTGATTGGAGAGCATTGACAGTCGCATAGTTTGTGATGGTAAGTGTGCCATATGGAAAGGCACTCCTCTACAGGCTGCTCACATACCGCTTCTCAGCCTGACTCCGAGAAGTGGAGCGTAAGAGCCAGAGCAAGTGCAAGTTGTACGCCAAGGGGCCAGAAAGAAAGATTTGGGTGAGAAATGTATCCTGCACCTCGTCTCCCTGGCAAAGGCTTGTTGCCCATCGAGCCGATCCACTTTTACGTAAGAAATGCAACCCAAAGCGGGCATTTAGGGAGGAATAATAAGACCTACTTGCAGATTATAGCAGTGTAGCTTTGCCAGCTTCGGTTCCCTTTTGTGCTTGCCAAAAGCTCTCCAGTGTCAGCGGTGGCCTAGATTCCCGTGCTCATCAGCTCATGGGAAGCCCTAAGTTTTTGAAGCAATCCGCCCCACTTTATCACCCCACGTGGGGGCGGATCTGTCCTATTAGCTCAGACTAATAGTAGTTTTTCGGCACATTTCTTTTTCTAACGCTTTTTGCCTTTCTTTGGCTCTTTCTCGTCCCTCCCTGCCATCTCCTCTGGTAAGCAGGCCAGCCCAGGAGGCCAGCGTATTCCAACGTGACATCTTGATGTTTGGGGGTTTATGCAGACGGATGGATAGGCGGATGGATAGCTTTTGACATGCCTCGTGCAGATAGCCTGTCGGAAAGGGAGTCTGAAGAAAAACAAATCATGCAATTCATTTATTGTCAAAAGGACCGTGAGACTGAAAAACGAGCCTTGGTGTTGTGAAACGATTGGAAAGCATTGAGATAATTTAACGATAGCTAGCTCGCGCCAACAGCCCTTGTACGCTCCGTGCAGCGGGGTGTTGTATATGCGTATGTGCGTTTGAGTTTGTTTTTCTTTTTTTGCAAAGAGACACGGTGACCCGCACGGACGCTCCCAAAGGCCGTTTCAGGATGGCTGTGGCCTTTGCGGGTTATCTTTTAAACGCGGCGCGCTTGCGCGCTCTGCTCCGCGATGCATCTGAAGTTGGCGGGCCCCCGACGGCCGCACGGGCAGGTGGGCTGCCGTCGCAGGGGGCCCCGTCGCCCCGGCTGCGTCGCCGGCGCTCCCCGAGCCGCCTAGCCGGGACCAGGCTCAGCCGTGCCGAGGACGCGCTGGGGAAAGTCGCTTTTCCCACGGGCCGGGGGCTGGAAAGCGCCGCGGGAGGGCTCGCGGGCGATGCCGACCCCTGTTAGGTCCCCCGGATTCGGGCGGCTCCGTTTGCTCCTCGCTGGCTCGCCGTTGGAAAGGGGCACAAGCAGGCGAGGGAGGGAGAAAACACCCCGAACCACACCAGGAAAATAACCTTCCCGATTCTCAGACTCTCTGCTTACACCTATAACGTGCCGGGGCTTCCATGTGTATTTTTGTCTCGGCACGTGTGACAGCCGGTGGTGCGTCGCTGTCTACACTGTTGTAGATCAGCCAGATTTACTGGGTGTAGTGATGGGAACACTACATGGGGGTTAAAAGGGGAAAAAAAAGACAGCAAACCCCCAAAACAACACCAACTGTAGCAAACAAAACAGCCTTCCCCCAACCCCCTCCGCTTCTCTTATCTCCTGTTTTGACACCGTAATGGAGCTCGCGGAGATTATATGACTTTTTTAATAGAGTCTTAGCAGGCCTAGGAGAGGGATTTGCTCTCCCGAGAGCCTTGTCTTTGGGATGTGTGTCAGAAGCGTTCTTAAATCTTCGAAAAGCCTCGTCTCGCTGCGAGGACGAGAGCCCGGCTGCCGTCAGGAGCTGTAAAAAACCTGCTGATAGACAGATGGAGCGGTGTAATTATCCACGGGGGGGGAGAGGGGAGCGCGCGCGCCCAAATTATGAGTGTGGGCAGACAATTAGAGGCTTTTCCAGAAGATTACCCTCTCCCTCCCATCCGCGCTCCGTTTAGGAGTTTTACGCTCGCGCTGCTGTTTCCGTAGCGAGCGGCGCGCCGTTTGCCGTCTCGCCCGCCTCGTTGCCGCGCTTGCCTTGGCGTTTGGTCCAACCGCCCGGGGATCGGTCTTCCCCTCCCTCCTTTTTCCTTTCGAGACACGTCTCCCGACACGTCCGTCGGGTTTTACAGCTGCCCATCCCGTCGGCGTCCCTTCTCCGCCCGGGCAGGACGTAATCTCCGAGGAAGGAAGGGGAAGGGGAAGGAGATGCGTTTAATCGGTAGCGCTGCTCTCTGCCCGTGGGATCGGCAGTAAAGTCAGAGCGTGAAGCGGCGCTCGAGGATGCGACCGGGTCTTTTGCAGGGTTTTTTTTTTCTTCTTCCTCTTCTTCATTTCGTTCCTCTTCTGTGCGTATCCCCTTCCGTCCCCGGGCTGAAAGCAAGCCGCAGCCGCTGGGATGCCGGGAGCCGGCTACCGGGAGGATGGGAGACGCGGGGCGTTTCCGAAGGCGTTTGGTAGCGGCGGTGGGCGGGAGGCTGCGGCCTCTGTCTGCAGCGAGAGAAGGGGCCGCGAAGCCAGGCAGCCCCTGGCCGGAAAAAGCAGCTGGTTATGCCTTCAGGTTTATCTTTGTGTGTGCGTGTGTGTGTGTGTGATGTGCCGAAGAGTTAACCGGGAGTGGTTTGCGATGGAGCGCACCGTTACTTCTCAGCGGAGTTCACGCGCTTCGCTTCGCCGTCGAGAGGTTCTCCTCCAGCAGTTTGTCTTTCGCGTTACAGTCGCTTCGTTTGGAAAACGTTGCCCCCGGCCGTTCGCTGAATTTCTTGAATGGGGGGGGGGGGGAAGAAAACAGAAGACTTGGATGATTCGTGAATTACCGCCTCAGCTTTTTTCACTAGCAAAGAAAAAGAGAGATTGCATGAAAACCGTCGCCCAGCGCCGGCAGCAGCGGTGCTGGTTGCACCTCGCTGCGCTGCCGAGGGGGTGGCGGGGCCGCGCGCTGGCCCTTCGGTGAGGGAGCCCGAGGGAGCCCCAACCCGTAACCGCGCTAGGAGAACGTCCGTAGCTGCTTCCTGAGATGCTGCTTCCTCCTTTCTCCCTCTCTGCCTTTCAGCCAAACTCACGACGAGTTTGGATGCCGGCACGTTTGGAACGAAAACCGCTTTTGACACACGCGCCTGGGTTTGGGGTTTTGTACATGTGGGGTTTTTTTTTTTTTTTCCTTCTGCCGCATCTTAAAAGCCCTGTCAAGATCCTTTGCTTCAAACCCACCCAGACTTAAGAGGCAACCTGAAGCCTGAGCGCCCATTCCTGTCCCGTAACTACGTATACGCGGGGAGAGATATAAATAAAATAGGAATTCAGTAAATTGCGTGGTTTAAATAGACATCCAAATATGCTGGCAGCAAAAAATCTGGGATGTGGGAGCCATGAATAATCCAGGACACGGGAAGGGCGTTCTTCATTTATGAACGTCACTGGATGAAGCTGCCTATAGGTAGAGGCTCTTCTCGGGGTAAAGGTGACCTTCTCCCTTTCGCGTGCGTGGGGTTCAGCCCCTCGCGGAGCGTGGCCAGGGACGCAGGCGGCCGGAGCCGCGATAACGAAGGGGGCGCCCGGGCTTTGGCCACGAGCGCGCCGAGGCGTCTTTCATCCCCGCCTGATTTCGTACCGCGCTGGAGGCTGTCGCTGCGGCTTCTCCGCTCCTGGAAGCGCCGACCCGCACGCGCGCGCGCGCGCCCGAAAGGCAGGCCGGTCGGGGGACGGCTGCGCGTGCCTCCGCTAGCGTCGCTGCCTGCGCGTCCCCGCCTGGCTGCGGAGCCGCGCTGGGTCGGGGCTCGGCTGCCTCGCCAAGCTTCTCCCCCACCACCGCCGCACGTTTCGGCGAGACCGTTAGACGCCTTTGCATCGCTCTGAGGCCGCGGCGGGCGCCGGCGGGCCTGGCGGCTTTCGGGAAGGGCGGCGCGGCCGGCGGCACCTCGCGGAGCCCGCCCAGAGGTGCGCGGCTGAGCGGCGTGCTGAGAAACGGCTATCCTGAACCTCATTTAAGACTAGGCTTATTTTGGCACAGTTGGCTCTGGCACCGTTCAGTTCTCTTTTGAATCCAAGACGTACAGAGGGAACGTAGGAGGGTTTATTTATTTATCTGCAGGCTGTGTTGTAAACGGCCGGCTGCGGAGCCCGCCGCCGCGCTGGGGGAAGGCGAGACTCGCGCACGAAGCTGATGCTCTTTAAGCAGGAGTCCGGGAAAACAAACCGGGAGCTTGTCAGGCGGCTGTAGCAGCGCTTCCCGGCTCTCCCTGGCCTTCTGTCGCTGCTGGGAGCGCTCCCGCTACTTCCCTCCTGCGTTTCTCCGGCCCGGGTCTCCTCTAAAGGTTCGGCCCTTTTCGCTCCCGGGGCGAACGCTGGCAGCCGCCCTCCTAAAGCATCCTGTTGCTCATCCCACCCCATACCTCCTCCCGGCTTTTTGCCTTTTCGCTTGTTTCTTTCAGATTGCAACGTCCCTCCTCAGTTTAATTGCGATGAGATGCATGAGTGACGCTACCGGA
Source organism: Struthio camelus (assembly GCF_040807025.1). Classification (NCBI taxonomy): domain Eukaryota; kingdom Metazoa; phylum Chordata; class Aves; order Struthioniformes; family Struthionidae; genus Struthio; species Struthio camelus. Next base: position 8,244,458 of record NC_090963.1, read on the forward strand.
TAAGGTTAGAGACAGTCAAGGGTGTGTTTGCCCACCAGTCATTTCAACCACGGTTCGGTTTTTTGCCTCCCCTTTTTTTTTGGTTTGCTCGTTGCCGTGTTCCCAACTTCCACAATAAATGAGCTGTTGCTGTTGCAGAGCCCCGCGGGAGAAAGCTCCCCACAACGCTGCTAGTTCCAGTCGGTTAAATCCCCAAAGCTCTTTGTTTTCTTTTTCTATATGGCGGCCCCGGTCCCACTCTATTCTCTTTTTTCCCCCGTTTTCCCCGTATATCGCACCTGAGGGCTGCCAGCCTTTAGCAATCAATACCCTTTATGGCGTGGTGTGTTTCCAGTCACGTCAGAAGTGGGAAAAGGAGAATTTATGGAAGTCTCTAAACGGGGAAGAGGAGAGCGAGATGTTCTCAGAGAAGAGAAGGGAAAAGCGCAGGTTTGCCGCAGGAGTTTGGGAGAAGTTTGACAGGGCGGCTCAGAGGGCGGAGAGGAGGGTGTGAAACGATCTCCTCCTGCTCACCTAATTTATGGCTCTGACAATATGATGCCGTTAGTGCGCATCCATCTTCAAATATAAGAAAAAATATCAAAATAAAAAAAAATCATTACATGCCTTTCAGCATTGACCAGCCCGAGGAGACGGGAGTTATTCTTAAGAAAGTCATGCATCTTCTTTACTTTGGCATCAACATAAATAAAATTATTTATCTCTCAAATTTAAATGCTCTGCACCTTTAGCAGGCGGTAAATCCTTCTCCTCTGTCCCTTTATGTATTTATTTCTTGCTGAATCCTTCACTGCTGAATACGAAATTGCAACTCAACTTTCCTCTTCCCCGAGGCCCCCCCACACGGGGCAGGGGGAAGACGCTGAAGTTTCCTCCAGCCTCTCCACGCACGTTAGCCTCCAGGATGCCACCGCACTGGAAATTCGAGTTTGGATCCAGAGGCTCCTTTGGGTTTCTCCTCTGAAGGAGACGTTCGGATCGGGGCGTTCTGGCGCGGGGAGGCAGCTTTGGGCGGCCCCTTCGGCCAGGCAGTAGGACAGGCTGCTCCGACCGCTAGGTTTTGCGTGAGGCAGAGGAAAGGCCTTTTTTGTGAGCAGCACCCTGCTGCTGGAGAAGGGCCCTCGTGGGGGTGATCCCATGACCGCTCGGCAGGCTTTCCACTCCTCCACCCCTTGGTGTTGCTCCTAGCCGAGTCATGTGTGTCCATGCCTACTTTTAATGGAAGCACGCTCAGGCGTGTGCTACATTGCTCTTGGAGCAAAGGCGTCTAACGCTATCGCTGCTGGACCGCATTGCCTCCCAGAGGCAATGCCTCCTTGCTCTCCCACCCACCTCCACGATTTAGGATTGCCTTCACATTTCCTTGGCTTTCTGAAGATGCTGAGATATTTGTAATCCCAGTTCAGAAGAGCAAGCATCAAGCCTGCCCAAAGAAACAGGAGGCAATTAACTTCGTGGTAGCGGACTTGGAGAAAAGGCCGCTGCTCTGAGTGTTTGCTCTTCTTCGTATGGGGCTTTTTATCTTCTTGCTGCTTCCGACATAAATGTCCAGTGAATCCCGAATGAGGTTTGAGGATGTATCTGGGCTGCTGAATGTTTGCCATCTGCACAAGTCTCCAGGACCGCAGAGCTTTGTTCTTGCTGCTTATCTTTTAACCCAACACCCCTGGAGACAGAGTCCTGCAGGACGTACTGGTGTGTGTGGACGTGCCTCTTCCCCACTCTCGGGATACAGATAGGGGCTCAGAGCGCCAAAGCAGAGACCAGAATGGGATGTTGTCCATCTGCGCAGTGGTCCTAAACCAAGAGCTGCGCCTCCCTGCTGTGGTAACCTGTTAAGTTAGCGTGGTTGATACAGGCCAGTTTTACAGTCAGTGGCACCGAAGGGAGTAATGGGCTTTTGATTCCCTGGCCCAGATAACCAGATGTCCTTCTACAGATGAGTAGCCTTTCGGCCAGCCATAGGCAGATGCCCAGAGAAAGGCTTGATATTACATCTCTAAAGTCTCCTCTGCTCCTTTTGCCTAGGTATAATGCAATGTTGGAGATGTTGTTAGGAAGTTGGTATTTCCCCATAGTCCCCAGTGTGTTACCTGAAATATTCTCTTTCCCCCTGTTCCTACTGCAGGAGCTACCCCTCTGTCCTCTTATGATCTTAACGCCGTGTTTTGATGAAACCTGTTGACTCGGGATCTGATGATGCACTCGGTAACAGCGAGCAAGTTTGGGCTTTCTGCTGCCCCTAGTTCACTGGGCTGCTGAAGGATTTAATTGCCATTTGTAGAGCGCTTTGAGATCTGGTGATGAAAGATGCCGCAGAGTGATGCCGGTCAACCTTCCCCACGCTCACATCCTCCTTTGCCAGCCTGAGAACTCGCGTAATGACGTTTCCGAAGACCCCTCGCCCCCAGCAACATGGCCCATTCCCTTCCCTCCCATGCTCTCCGACAAGAGCTGCTCGGCCCTTCGCCGGAGCCCCGGCCTCACTTTCCGGCATCCGGGAGCCCCCGTGCTCGGCAGCGTGGGCTGACAGCATCGTTAGCTTCCCCCCGCTCTGGGTCATCTGTGACATTTTATCATCTGTGTATTAATTGCTGCTCGAGATGGCAGCTGATGGCGGGTGATGCCCGGACGGGGGGGCTCTTCCCGTGATGTGTCGACTGTGGATGTTCCTGGTCTGCCGTCAGCACTTTTCTCTTGCCTGACGTCTTTAATCAGAAGGGTTGTTGGATTGCCAGGGTTGACAGCAGAGAGGCATAGAAAGCAGGGAACAAAAAAAGAAAGACTTCATAAACATTGCATCCAATCTTTCTTTCTGCTTCTCTGTCTCCTCAGTGCTTTATCTGACATGATCAACTTCTGTTCCACTTTGCTTTCTCTCCTGGATTTAAACTGGGAAGAATATAGTAATAATAATAATAATCTTGCAAATCAATGTGTATTCTTGCAGTGGCCATATCATAAAGATTTGAATAGCAACCTCTATATTACTGTCTGTCTTGCACAGTACTGTGAATTATTACGGCAATTACTTGCCGAGTGCCGGAGCGGGCTAATGGTCAGTATTAGAGCTGAGGACGTGGGATCTGCGGGTCAGATCCCCTGCGTTGCTCTGCACAGCCTTGGGCAAATTCGAGCCACTCAGATGCATCACCTTCGGCGATGTGGCCTGGGGTCATCTGTACGGCACAATGGAGCTGCACAGGGACAGGCGAGCTAGCTCCTAACCCAGCAGTTACAAGGCTAGTTAGTGCCAGAGCCGGTCGAGGGCTCTCAGGAGCCGAGTTAGTACCGCAGCCTGATGCCAAGTGAATGTGTTGTCTAGGGGCTCTTGAGCTTGCCTTGGGGCTCCTTAACGTGGCCTTAAACTCCTTGGCTGGGACTGCAGTTTTGCAGGTCCCTGTGACAGAGGGTGGTGGAGGGCTCGCAAAGTTGAGAAGAGGAAGCTCTGCAGAGAAACACTGGAGGAGTATCAAGGGTTCCTAGTCCAAGATGATACATCCAAGGTGGGACAAAGCAAAGCTCCCAACCTTCATCCATCACGTTGCCCTTGGAGGTGCTGGAGGGCATAAGTAGTGCCTGTTATGGGGTAGTTTTTAATCGGGTTGTTCCTGGCATCACCATCGTGGTATTTAACATCCTAGAGGAGGCAGAGATGCAGCAAATCACGCAGAGGCGCGGGCCTACCTGGAGGCATCGGGGCCGTCCCACCAGCATCTTCAGGTGCACGTTGTGAAGGTCGTGCCTGACGCGGCGGGGCCTGCGTGCGGTGGCTGCGGGGCCTCCTGCCTTCGGCCTCGCGGCAACCAGCTTCCCCCGCTAAGTCCGCCGTTGCCTGCGTGCGCAGGAATCACGCGTTACATGGCTTCGCCTGCCTCTTGCTTAGAGCTTTTGGGTTTTTCAGCCCCGTGTTTTCAGTTTGTGCCTGCTTCATTAATCTCCCCCGGGGGAAACCCTCCTAGAGCTATTAAGCTCGTGTGTGCGTATATGCAAAAGGAAAAGCAAAAATGGCAAACTCGCTGCTGTGCGTAAACAAGAGGGAGCCAGAATTTAGACCTTTTCCTCGTCTCTTTAGCCCTGATAACCGGGCTGGGCCTATCCAATCAAGGCTAATGAGCTCGCTGCTCGTGGACACAAAATCCAGGGCCAGCACCCCGGCGCAGGGTCCCTCGCGCTGCCGAGGGCGGCCGGGAACGGCTCGGGTCCGCGCTACGAGCGGGCAGGAAGGAGGGGACGGCCATCCCCCATCCCGCCCCGTCCCATCGGCTTCTGCCTTCTGTTCAGTGGGCAAAATGAAGCCAACGGGAAACCACACGTTTTCCCCAGAAGGAATCCCGAGCAGAAGATCTTAGTTCCGGGATGTGTTTTTGGTGGGAAACTTTTTACTTTCATCATTGGAAGTCTAAAAAAAATTGGGATGAATGTTTTTGTCTCAGGACCCCTTGCAGAAACGCAGTGGGAAACAGTCCTCTCACCTAGGCTTTTTTTCATTTAGAGTCCTCGTTTCTCAGAGCCGCCTTTCTCTTCCCCCCACCAAAAATAACCTACCAGCCATGACATTTCAACAGGAAATTAAATGAAAACATTTGTTTTGAATTGACATTTTGACTGGAAATGTTGGTTTGTTCTGGATTTTTAAGCTACAGAGCAGCAACATGCCGTTGTTTCGAATAGGGGGAAAATATAATTGTCTGGAAAAATAGCCGTGGTCTGGGCGGACAGGCAGGGGCTCCCGCTTCGCGCCCGACGAGCCCCCGAGGTCTCTGCGGGGTGAGATGCAGGAGGCAGCTACCCAACTCCTGCCAGGCAGCACGATGAAAAGATGAGGAGTTAGTTTGCGTCGTATTAAAAAACAAACAAAAGGGGCAGTTTTCAGTTTTCATGAGAAAGCTGGAATTTTTGGGAGGGGAAATCGATTTTTCCAGCCAGCCATTCCTCAGCACCGTGAGGAGGATGATGCTGTAGATGTATTGAGGTTTCACCTTCTTCAAATATCACTGGTATTTATTTTCATTACTTTTAATTGTAATGAAGCTGAAGTCTTCTCTGTGCCCTAGTGGGGAATTCATCCTGAAAAGTATCTAGAAGTGTTCAGTTTCTTGGTGTGCAAACATCCTTTCATCTATCCAGCGGCCCAGCTGTCTGGCTGGCTGCTCATCCACCGCTTCCTTCCTCTTCCTTGTGATCAGAGCCACGAGACCTGTTCAATGAACATTGTCAAAAACTCTTCGTTTGCATTTCAAACGAGATAAAGGCAAAAAGCAACCAAAAAAAAAGCACAGGAAAAAAAACCCTTTGCTTTCCCGGTTCCTCCCTGTTTCTCGCGTGTAAGGAGATTATTAAACTTGTCCAAAGGTAAAAATCTCAAGCCTTCCCCTCAGGCCTCCAAAGGAGATAATTTCCTCTGGATGTTTGCTTCCCCCCATCCCTTTTTCCTTTTTTGAGGTCCGTTTTCCCTGGTGGGGCTCTGATGTTATGCTGAATTTGTGCGATGTTGCCCTCTAATGGCTGATCAACGGGGAAACGACGAGTCCTGCTGCGAAGGCTTGCCCGGGAAATCTTCCTTTCCTACCCCAGGAGAAGATGGGGCTTTTGGAGATGAGGTTCAGGCTTTTGCTCCTGTAGCTGATGGAGGCACGTGAGAAACGCGTGAGAGCTCTCGTCAGGCCGCCTCTCCAAATCCCTTCCGGCATTCACCCCTCTGCCCCCCAACCGGAGGCAACCCAAACTGGATTTGGGGAGGGGGCTTTCTTCCCCCAAAAGCCCTTTCTTGCCCTCGGGAAGCGTCGAGCCGGCTTTCCGCCCTGCGCCGGAGCTTCCCGAGCAGCCGGCTCGCCAGCCCCGCCGCCCCGCAGACGGCAGCTCCTCTAGTCATTCCTTTTTCCGAGTGAAAACATTTTGACTTGAACTTTCATACATAATAATGAGGGTTAGTTACCACAATGCACACATTTTCTTTAGTCGCTTTCATTCACTACTGTTTTAAATTATTTCACAGCCTTACAAATCTCCTTATGACAGACAGAGCCTAGGCAGGGAAAGGGAGAGAAGGGGGAAAAAAAACCTACTAAGTGTTCGTTTTTCATATAATATATTCCAATCCTGTTAGGTCGTGCTGGTGGAGGTAATATTTCTGGCATTCATTTAATGAAGTTGACATTGATGAATGGTTAATTATACAAATTACATTCTTATTAAATCCCCTGGAAATCAGTGCCTTAGAAAGTCTTAGCTGTGGACTTCTTGTGCTATATGCGTAGTTTTTTAGGAGCATCTTTACTGCTGGCTGCTGCAAAACCTTCTTCTGAAAAACCTTGAGAAGCATTAAAAATCCCCTAGTTAAGTCAATTACTGCAGATCAGTTAATCTTAATGGGATGCTTAAGCCCCTGTCCTTGCAGAAGTTTACTTTGCATTCCTCTCTGGAGGCAGCTGGAGAGACAAGTTTTTGGGCAATTGTTGCCACAAATGGATTAAGACTGGCTAAACGGGGCTGGGGGCAAAATTGCCATCGGAACTGTTGTTCAGCAGAGTTTCCCCCCCCGCAAGCGTCACCCGTGCACAGAAAATTCCCATTTGGGGCGGGGGGCCGGTGCCCCCAAACGCTACGCTTCGATCGCCCTTCGCTCGCCGCCCGCTCCCGCCGGCCGGTCGGGCTCCCCGCCGGGGCTCGGGCTCGCAGCGTGCGCCGGGGTGCCTGGACCCGCCGGCTCCCCTCGCCAGCGGGGACCCCACCGGGCCGGTCCCGGGAGGAATGGGCCTCCTTAGGGCGACCCAAGCTGCCGTGAGGCGCCCCTAAAAGCATCGGCATCTCAAAATATTAGAGGTTTGCTTTTTTTTTTCCTGCTGGAGACTCAGTTGTCACGTAGGGCCGGGGAAGCCCCATGGACAACCGCTGCCTGGAGCCCGGCCAGGGCCCTCTCGCGCGGACGCGTCGCAGGAGTCACAGCTGTACAGCACGGGGCGAACTGGAAGATATTAAGCAGGCCATGTACGCTCGGGGAATAAACGTAATAAATAGACTATTAAGTTAAGCAAGTTTTCAGCTTCAGCGGTGAAAGTGCCCATCTATCTTGTGTGGCTTGCTGCATGCTTCATTACCGCATGTAACCACACTGAAAAAATATGCTTTATCCTTTATAATTAGATGATAAGTTCCCAAAGATATACGTTAGCGCTGCCAACCACCTGACACTCTGCGGCGGCTCAGCGTCGCCCGATTCCAGCAGCTTCTAATGAAATTTATTACCGAGCTTCATATTAGACTAAGTTAACATCACTTAATCTTCTTACTTGACAGTGTTATGTACGAGGCCCTCCGGAATATATTGTCCGGGATTTAGGGACTGTGCAGAGAGTGAATCGCGCCAAGAGGGTGGTGGCGGGCGCGAGGGGGTTGAGGCACAGGGCTCCGGCCCCCGGCCGCCCTCCCCGCCGGGCAGGACTGGCTCCTTATTTCCGCGGCTGCCCCGAGAGGCCGGAGCATCTTCTGCGGCCGCTTTTCTGTAGCGCTGCTGCACGCGGCCCTCCGCGCTTCCCGCAGGCGGCTGGGCCGAGGGCAGCAGCTTTGGGAGGGGAGCGCGGGACGGTCTCCTGAGCGCGGTGAGACCTTGCCGTCTGCTGAGAGAGAGAGAGAGGAAAAATGAATATTAAAAGGCAAAAGTGCTTTTCCCGACTCGGCAGAGTCCTGTCTCCCCGCTGACGAATGGGTTTTCTTTTCCGAACTGCCGCCTGGGTTTGCCTTGCTTAATACAGATAACGGTAGCGGTTAATAATTCAGAAATGAGCTGTGACCTCTTCGGAGAGGGAGGAGAGCGCGCCACGTTATTTGACATGGAAAGAGTGTCACAAAAAATTGGAAAATCCTTTCTCCTAATGACGTAGGTTGCACAGGAGAGCGTCCGCTGGATCAGAAAATTGTCGCGACATCCCTGTCCTTTCACAGCCTCGCTGTGCCGTGCTCCTGGGCTTCTGCCTCATCAGCAAGCTCTCGCCTCGTCGCACAAAAGCAGCTCGAATCCTTCGGTGGTTGGGTTTTGTTCCACGTTTTGCTGCTGCTTTTTGCGGGAGGTTGGAGATGTTTGAAAGTAACGGCGTTTCTTCCCCTCCCGGTTTTTGCAAGCACAAAACCGTCTGGCTTTGAGCTTGTGGCTTCATCCTTCTTTTCTTCCCTGTCTTCTCCAGTTCTTTTCCTTTGTGGCCACATGTTGACCCCTGCTGCTTTCCAGAGCCTTGAGCGAGCCAAAGGCCGGAGAAACGATAGAGCTGCCGTTGTGTCACCCTCTTCGTAATCTCTGTATAACTGCCTCTATCACAAAAAGGCAGGAAGAGCAGGAGGAACTTTATGAGCCGGTTGGAGCAGGCAACTCCATCACCAGCCATGACTGTTATTATAAAATATTCTGGAAGTTAACTCAATTAAAAAAAAAAACTAATAATGAGAGGAACCATCTCTGCCTTTGTTTATAGCTTCTTTAAGTGTATAAATGAGCATGAGGTGATTAATGAGGGTGATCTGAGAGAGAAAGATTTGCATGCACAGTGCTTGAATTATTTCCTTATTGCATGTGCTTCCCAGTCTCACTGTTTATTGTGCTGCTGCATGCTATTTAATACAGGATGACTGAAGTTATGAGATCCTATTTATTCCCCCTGACATTGTCCCCTCTGCCAGCTCAGCCCATGGGACAGAGAGTGCATGCACAATGAATTCAGGAGATATACTAAAAAGCAATTATAAACTCCCTGCCTTCAGTCTGGCCTTATTCTTCACGCTGCTCCCTCAGAATTAGCATAATGTCTACAGGCTCTCATGGAGTTATCAAAACAAGACCCGTCTGTATCTTATTTGCAAGAGCTGATGGATTTGAGAGGTAAAGGATGCCAAAGGTGCGCTCATATACTCCTTTTCTGCACCCTGGTAAGTGTTGCTTGTGCCGATAGCCCACCATCCACCCTCAGGAGACGAGGGCAGCCTAAATTTTGCTGGCACAGCATATGCTTCTTGCATGAAGGCATGTCCTTTGCTCTTCCCACCACACTTGCTCCATTACTAGAATTTCATTATGTTCTTGGAGTGCTTTCCCTACTGTCTTCTGCTTTATAGACTTCTAAAAATCTCTCCAAGGGAAAGGCAAGGCGTCAGAGAGAGCAATTTCTTACATGACTGGTAATTTTTACTTCCCTCTTGAACATTATAGGGTAGGAGCCCATTGGCTGTGAGCAAAATTTCATCGTTTCTGGTCCGCCGTTCCTTTTCCAGAGCTTTTTTGATGTGGTTCCCTGTGTTTAGGCTTTAACCACATGCTCGGTGTGGTCTCAGAGAGGCAAACTACGGCAGAGGTGGTGGAGTACCCTGCACGCTGCAGGCACCAAGGGTGGCACGTGTAGGCACAACCTGGCAGATCTCAAATGCTGCTCACAGCCCATGGTGGGTCCCAGCTGACGAAATCACGTCGCTGGAACCCAAGGAGGCCGGGTGGGAAGAAACCAGGATTTCGGGGCTGAAATCACAACAGGCCTTGGGGAGTTTAGGTGATCCTTTGTGGCTAACCATGCGCTTCTGCCAGCCAGTATCTAACAAGGCATTGCAAAGGTGAACCAGGCGGTGAGGTTGTCTTCTCCACGCCTGCTTGTTCTTCAGTTAAAATGAGAGTGAAACTGGAGCCTTTCAGCACCCTAACTGGAGAGAACTGGCAGAGCTGCAATGAAATCAGCGCAACTTTGCCAGGTTGCACTGGAAAACTTCTAGCCTCAATATCACACACTTTTTATTAATGTCTTCTCTTAGGCAGCGTAATATGGGCATACCTAGCAAATATAAGATACTGTTTAACCAGCAAGTACTGTGTGTCTCCATTTAATTACATACAGTCTTTTTGGATTTTGGATTTTTTGTTCCACCTATGCCATAATTCTCTTTGGCAAACCTTGTGTAGGGTATTAACTCGCCGCCAGCCCAAACCGTTCATCTCTGTTAGATGTGAGGGCGCACGCAAATTTACTAGCGTTTCAGGAAGCACTAGAAGGCTTTCCTAGCCTGTCTTTACCCAGAAAGTGTTTATCAAACATACAGACCGATTTGTATACCTCAAAAATACATTTATTCTGTAAATGGTTTATAGAAAACCAGCAGAAGGAAATGGGCTTTACTGCTGTTGAATTCATTAGTAGCAGACTGCCTGATTGCTTTTATTCCTTTTAACCTCCTGTTGTATATTTTATTTGCTTGGACTATTTTATATACCTCAGTGGCGTTCTGAGCTGGTCTGATCCTGCTCCGGCTACACTGGCTTAAGCCAGGAGCTGTTTTGGGGGACTCTGAGGGAGTTACACCAGCCTGGACAGGACAGAAATCAGTTGTTGTTGCTGCGTTTTACCCCACGTGCTGTTTTTGTTTGAGTAGGCGGGAGTGGAAGGAAGAGAAGATATTGCCAAATTAAATTATCCGGTTTATCTCATCTTAGTCTGTTCTCAGCGTTTGTAGAAGAGCTCTGATCTACTGGCCTTCCACGTTCCCCTGCGTCCACACAAGGGCTGTGAGTCATGTTTACCTTGAAACATGGAGCCCGAGGGCTGTCAATCACGTCTTTTCGGGAGAGACTCACAGCTCGGCTGTTTACCTTGGGGGAGCCACGTCCCGGGAAACATTTGCACCGAATGCAAGCACCAGCTGGTGAGCGCTGAGTTTTTTGCTTGGAGTTTCCCCCCCATGCAGAACGCCGGTGTGTCCCCGTTGCACCTTGAGATGTTCCTGGAAGGGCTCAGTTTTAAATGCGCGGGCATGGAGATGTGCAGGGAAGGAGAGGGCAGGAGCCGTTCGGGGCCACAGGGTGGGTTTAAGGCAAGCCCGTGCCTGCTGGCTAAACGTCCCGCTGCGGCTGGACCTCTGCTCCCCGGCCCTGAGCTGGGGCGTCTGCCAGCCAGCGGCCAGCCTGGCTTATTTTCCTTAAGTGCAACAGGTTTGTGCTTTGCTAAAAGACCTGTCGCTGCAGGTTTGTCTCGTGCAGTGCTCCTAAGAGCATTTAATCCTGCGTCGCTGCTCAGGCTTTTATCGCTTCTTGGCGGGGGGAGTGGGGTGGGGTGAAATAAAGCACTAAGAAAAAGCTTTCGAAAGAACTAAGTAGACTAAACTTGTGTCTCCTTGCATCAGCCAGATAGGGCCGTCCCGGGAGCATGCGTCAGCACTGAAATTATGGGCATTTCTGGACGAGCAGGGCTGCAAGGCTCAGCTTTCCTACGCTGGAGAAGGCGGATGTCGTGGCCGGATGTCTTGCCCATCTCTGCCCAAAGTCACCCTATCCTGGTCTCTCTCAAATGCTTAAATATTGGGATCACCTCCTTTCCAGGGCAATCCCTTTGAAAGCCCCCTTTGCCAGACAGCGGTTCAAGCTGTAGACGCTGTTCCTTGGCTACCAGTGCTTTCCATATACCTTCATATGACGCACGCTGTTAAACTCTACTCAGTGGCTCGTAGTAGGGTTTGCCTGCTGCTTAGGATGCCATTAGCTCCAGGGGTGTAAGAACTGCAAGCTGCCTACAGCTTTTTTGGGGTAAGTCCCTGGCAATCTGGGTTCTTATTCTGCTATCTCGTATTTGTGAATATAAGGAGGAGATGAGAGCTACTACTTATTTCCTGGGCTGGAAATACCCCTAAAACAGCCTTTCTTGGGAGTTCTGTCCTGCAAAGGAGTAACTGCTTAGTAAAGCATCTGCTGTCACTTAGGAGCTGGCGTTGCCTCTCCGAATCGGCTGGTCTGGCGTGCAAAAATCTTCCCGTTTTCCTTTGTTCCCTTCTTACTGCGAAGACTCATGCGTTTCTTAAGCCCTGTCTGTCCTGGAAGTGACTACGTGCGTGTTTAATGTTTCTTCTCGCGCTGGACAGAACGGCTTCCCCCTCGTGAAACGTGCGTCACCCTCCCCGTGCCGTCGAGCTCATGTTCCTCCTGGTGTAGGCAGCCGTGTTCTTTTTGATCGCTCGCTGATGTATGTCTTTCATCACGCTCGGCAATGCTTACCTATGCTGTGCATATAAAGAAAGAGTTTTAAGAGGAGATCGATGGCTTTGAGTCGGAGAGTCAAAGTGAGGTTTGCACCTCCGGGGGCTACTGAGCAAAGTACCTGGAAAGTCGATCAATCAGTTGCCTGCATTCGCCTTCTCCCCATGCTCTTCTTTTTCATTCGCTTCTCCTCCAAGGCATTGAGTCTTGGATTTTGGAGTGTGAATGAATAAAATATATCTGTTCAGTTCCAAAACATTTTATTGCGAAATGTTGAAAGGATCCAGGACGGAGGGAACGAGTCCTTTGGCACGCAACACCAGGTACATAGCGATTTTCTAGAAAGGAAATGCAGAGGAGCCAAGAGAGTGCTGAGGCAAGATCAAGCCCAAAGCGAGCTGCCGGCAATGTCGTCACAGCAGCGCTTTGCCCCCCAGCAGGGGTGGACGCTCCAAGCGTCTCACAGCCTGGCGCAGAGCAAGGTGATGGTGATGGGCTCCTTGCATCGCCTTCCCGCCGAGGTTTCTGCGGTTTCAGCCTCCTCCCCGGGCTCGGTGGCGTGGGCGAGCGGTTGCCTCAGAGGGGATGTAACAGCGCACAGATCAGAGGTGCCCTCGTCCTGCCTCCGAGCAGGTTTCAGCATCGAGACACCCCATTCCCTTTCCATCATCTCCCTTCAGCGACCCGGCAGAGCCGAGGCGGCTTCCCGGGGCCGAGGTTTCCGCTGCCTGCCGAGCGGCAGCGCAGACGTGCCCTTCCAAGAGCGCCCTGACCCACGCCAAACAGCGAGGTCTCCGGAGCAGCCTTTGGCTACGCAGGCACGTGTCTAAGGCTCGATATTTCGGCTGCCATCGGCCCTTGCCTCCAAGGGGCCCTTTAACAGGAGAGATCTTCAGGGTCTCCCAAGCTGCTCTTCTTGGCTGCGGAAACGCTGTCCTTTCCGGACACAGGAATCGCTTCCCTGCACCCGGGTGGCCCTTTTTGCTGCTTTTTGCAACGTGTCCGTCTTTTGCTGTTGCAGTGCCTTGCTGGGGTGCGGAAAGGCATGCACGCGCTCAGGCCCTTCCTGCAGCCGCCGATACCGGCGCGCCCGTGTTTCGCGGGGCAGAGGGCTGCTTCTAATTCTAGGCTCAGGTAGCATCGTTTTCAGTGTATCGTTTACCTCCTTGCAAAAAGGCAGCGAAAAAAGCAGCCGGGCGAAAGGGGAGGGAGAACCACTGACTCCTAGCTGACCAGTTGACTTCAAAAAGAAGAGGAGGACGAAGAGAAAAAGGAAAAGAAAATTGGGGTGTGGAGGGGTGGCATTTCTCAGTGAGTCAAAGTTTGCGTGAAAACAAGCAAAGCGTTTGCCAGACCGCGAGGCTCCGGCGAACTGAGGCATTTAACACTTTGGCAAGGCTCGTTTGGACGCTTCCGTGTGACCCAGTTTGGAGAGCGGTAGCCGGCAGTATTTTTTTCCCCCTTCCAATAAAACTAAATGAGAGAAGGAAATAAAAAGAGAAGAAAGAGGGAGCCTTGCTTTGGAAGGAGTTTTGACACGGAAAAAATATCCTACTGAAAGGGATTAATCCTCTCTTTCTTTCTCCCTTCTAGCAAAAAAACCGTCTTGCCCCTGCCAAATCTGTACAGCTCCAAAGGGGGGAAAGAGCAGGGTGTTTGCACCTGCCTATTGTTTTGTCCTCCTGCCTTCATCCCTTCCGCATTCAGGCTTGCAAAAAAGCGTTGGAGGTAGATTTTCTTCTCCTCTTTCTTTGTTCACATCCACCCGGCTCTGGCGCTGTTGCTGGGAGCGAGCACGGGAGCCCAGCAGCACGGCGTGGGCGAGCAAAGCCCAGCCCATGGCGTCGGCCAGCTGGCGAGGCCGGGCGGACCGCTGCGACAAAGACCCCGGAGGGGAAGTTTCCACGAATCGCTTAAGAAAGCAAGATGGAAATCCCTGAGCCGGGCTGGGAGCGCGGGAAGGCGGGGGCCCAGCACACGCGGTTTCTTCCCTTCAATTTGTGCGTTTGCCCGGTGGTTAGGAGAGGTCTTCCTGAAGGAGCAAGTAGTGGACAAGGATGCAAGGCTGGTAGACATACCTGAAATTTTGTTTTCCTACCCCGCAGTGGAACAACAGGAAGACGTAGGCATTCCTGCAGCCCCTTCTCGTTCCTCTTTGATGCTGGGGGCCGAAGGGAATCGCAGAGAAGAAAATGAGTGGAACTGCCTTAAAGATGTGGTCTTATTTTCTGTAGGCGAGAGGCAAAACTTTCTGCTGAGCTCCACTTCAAAGGCAGGCATCGAGCCTTAAGATATTCATTTTAGTAATTCATGTACAGCTGCATTAGTTAGGGGCTTCACAATGTTTTATCCGCTTGTCACGATTAGACATTATTATTATTGCTGAAAACAGAGATGGCTGAGAGTTAATAATTCTTTATGAACCTTCCGTCACAATTAATGTAGGCTCCATACTTGCCCATTTATTGAGTTTTAAGCTAATCATTCCTTATATGTGTTTCAAGCCTTTAGTGAAGTACAAATAATTTGAACTAATTAGCTTATTAAAAAAAGGGAATGAAAACAAATGGCACATGAATGAATTGTGGGATTTCATATGGAATTAATATCTCACTAATGCATGTGGATTTGGTAAATTCATTATGCATTCATAATCAGACCTGATGAATCACCTAGCTAATTCAGGAGTAATTAGGCATGAACTACTGACACTTATTTTAAAGTGCGACCGAACTAGTTGAATTTATCCTAAGGACTCAATTACGGTCTCTGAGGCACAAGGAAGCACTATTGTATGTCTTGTAAAATTGTCCACTGTTAAATAAGGCTTCAGCAAGACCCTCTGTGATTTATGGCTGTGCTTCGGAGATCAGAAGTGAAGCCGTTCACCTTTCCAGCCCGGAGATGCGCTGACTGGCCACTGTACCCTGGGCTTGGGAATAACAGACTGTCCCGTTCGAAACGCTACTCGCACTGAGAGATCGCTCGCAGGAGATTTTTGTGGACGGCCCCCAGAAAAAATGAATGTGTAATTGGTATGCCTGTGACCAGCCAATTTTTCACTGCTCGGCAGTTAGAGTGCATTAATGATTCCCATAATTATTTATTTTTGTATTGCCATAATGACTTGCACAGCACAGCATCCTCCTTGTCCAGCATCCCGCTGAACAAGATGCTGTGCAGATGCCGAACACAAAGCAGCCCGCTGGCCCAGATTGCAAGAGAGGAGGCAGGTGCACGCGGATGCACAGGGAACACAGGCGCTGAAAGAGGCAGTGCTGGGAGGAAAAGTCACAGCCAGCCAGCTGGTTTTGGAGCTATTGAGGCATTAGAGGGAGAACGGGAGAAGGCTTTGCTGATATTTATGGGGGGATAAGGAGAGATATGGGGCGGGGGACAGGAGGAAGCACCAAGACGTTTGTTCAGTGTTGTAACAGGAGGGTGACGGCAAGTGTGGGACTAGCACTGGATGGACTAGCAGGAAGGAGAGGGACAGGAACAACTGGAAGTGCATGTGTTGTGTGTGACGTGCTACAGAAGGGGGGCTAGGTTCAGCTCATCAAGAGGAGCAGAGTAAAAATGGTGACCTTTGCAATAGGATTCAGGGTGGACACGAGCAAGGCAAGTTTGCGTTTGCAAAGGTCAGAGAACAGGATGTTGAGGTAACCAGGGACAAAAGACACAGAGCCTGGGCACATGTTTGAGCGGGGTGGATGGAGGAGAAGGGCAGAGGGGGAGGACACAGAAAGACTTTGCAGGAAGAGGACCAGAGTGAACCCAACACCTGGGTTGCAGCTCAAGGGATAGGCAGCGCAGTGGTGTCACCCACATGGATCAAGAAAGGGCTGGAGGGAATGTCCGAAATGAGCTCTGGAGCAACCCGGCTGAGCTTGACCTGGCGGTGAGACGTCTGCAAGGAGAGGGCAGAAAAGCAGGCTGGGGCTTCTGCCTGGGCAGGCAGAAACAGGTCTACCTCTCTGTGCCAGCTCTCTCTCCGTCTCTCCTAACCGAACCTCTGCTGCAGATCTGAGAATCATCTGCCTTCAGGTACTGAATTTGTGTTTGCAGATAAGATTATCCAGGGATTAATTGTAGAGGGAGAAGAGAAATGTAGATTAGTCATCCCTTGAGAACAGACATAGATCAACAGCATTTAGAATTACCTTTGGGTGTTTAGCAGCCACAGATCAGCAGAGTACCTGAACACCTACCATGTAAAATCAACAGCCTCGTTAATTATGAAAAATAATTCACGCCACACAAATCTAAACCCACAAAAATCTCTACATTCGCTCCCAAGGCAGCTGGGTCGTTCTCACACTCACCCCGGGGCCAGGGGCCAGCAGACCATCCTTTTCCATTTCATCCTATGCCTTCTCCGCAGAGCCGAGCAAGGCAGGTCTGGGCAGCACCGATCCTCTTTGCTCGCCTCTCCGCTGTAGCCTGTCAGCGTAACCCTCCATTTGCAGTAACTGCTGCTGCTGAGAGCGCTAATAACACAGCAGCCTTCAGAGCTAGCGATATGCCATGGGGGTTACCTTCAAAGATGCATTTATCTGCATTCACTTTCCCTCTGTGTGGCCAAACTGCCCCCGTGCTATTGCTAAGAGGCTGTGGACAGTCAGAGAGGCTGGATTTGCCCTTGTATAGTGGGTATATATCTATGGGTGTCAATACAGTTCGTAGCAAAGCTGGACGGACCCAGGCTCTGCACCTCTGCCAGTCCAGCCCTATGTTAATGCCTACCTAAATTCAAGGACCAAGCTACAGAAATGGAGAGCTTTGGTTACGCTTTCCAGGGCACAGGCGTGACCGTGCAGTCTTTCCTCACCACGTGCCAAACAGCCTAAGAGAAGAGAAACAAAGTGCGAAATCATATTCTGGGCACGCCGAGAGCTTGAGTTTGTATGCTTGCCGCCTGGACCCCCCAAACCATAGGAGTGGGACCTGCTCCACTCTTTGCTAGGTACTTGTGATGCTGTGTGCAGATCCAAAGTGCAGTGCAATCACAAAGAATAAACAGTAGCGATTGCTTAATACTTCATGGTGATGGAGTACTGAAAATTAGCACAAGAGTTAAGCACTAATAAGACGCATAACACTCTGTAAGCCTGCAGAATTTTATATAGCAGAATGAAAGGTAAATAAAATTACAATTTAAACAAAGGCAGATAATTTAATTATCTTGTAGGCACAGTACTAAAATTTGGAATGATTGGCTAATCAATACGTGGTTACAAAATACAACAATGCAACGCGCCTGTAAGGTTATAGGGGATGGGTACTTTGAGCTGACAGAGTGAGTTGTTGGAATTGGGTAGTTTTAGCAGAGAGCACCCGTCCCTGGGCAGGTTACTTTGGCAGGTCTGTCTGGGAGAACATTATTAGCATTCAAGCGGTATTTGTTGCAGTGGAGATGAACCACACTCCAGAGGTTTGGAGTTGCAGAAGAGAGTAGCATGAGATGCTTTCACCATTCCCTTTGTATGGTTTTTGACTCTCAACCTAAAGGCTTTCACTGCTTTGTCATTTAAATTAGGCTTTCTGGAAATTAATAAAATGAGGGAAACAGGCAAAGCCTGGTACTGACTATACAAGCAGTGAAGGATCTGCTACCTACATAACGTTTGTATAAAACCCTCCCCTGATGCAGCAACTCAGACTCAGTGCTGGTGTGCAGGAGTCCGTGCAGCGATCTGTCTAACTGTGCAGAACAGCACAGAAAGGTCTCATGTCCATCTCCGTGATCCAAACTTCTGCAAGATACTTGGAGTTCTCAAGTTTGACTCCTGCTGTAGGTGGCCTTCCAGATTATGGGTCAAGTGGTCTTTTCTCTAGTAGTTTCTTCATGTTAGGACTTGAGGTCTGTTTTCCATCCCTGACATCTTCCAAAGATGTTGAGGAAGTGACATTCTTGAAGGCTATGACCCTTTGCCTTTTACCCCTTGAGATTTCAACCCCTGAGGTTCCCAGATACCTCCCTGCTCTATGTATGAGACAAGCAGCACAGCATTGTTGGCTGGTGTAAAGCCACGACTGTTTCCTTTCTCTCTGAGAGGCAGGATCTCTGCTCTGCTGTAGCAGTTTGCACAGCGAGTGCCGCATTGGCCAGATCCGCAGCCGGTAGGTGCCCGGTTTGCCATGCCGACTGTCGAGGAGCCACGCCAAATTACACCACCTGAGGATGTGGCCGCTGCACAGAACTAACCGAGATTTGTGACAAGCGATAGCCTGCTGCATCCCAGCGTGAAATGCCCTCCTTTGGTTCCACACTGATGCCAATCTTCTAAGGGAAAGCAGATCCTCTTTCCAGCCCATTGTATTTCGCTAATTTAATTCCATTCTGTATGTCAAATCGCATTATATATTCACATCGACAGAAGATCTGGTTTTTTTCTTTATTAATATTAAGACATTTATTTGTCATTTTTTAGCAAAATTGAAAAGGAATCAAAACCTCATTTTCTGGAAAGGCGGTATTCTTGGTGTGCGGGCGCTGCTGCAGCTGTCTCTGTGTGTGCTGGCTCAGATTTTTCTGCAGTTTTTTTCCTCCATTTCCGAAGGCTGGCTTTGGCACAGAACTCCTCTACCCCCCACTGGGACTCCGGGAGACTTCACTTAGTAAAATCCCCTCTTCCGTGGGGCGCGAGGCCAGGTTCGAAGGGACTGGAGAGGAGCACAGCACACGGTCAGGGGTGTAAATATTGCTTTGGGATGCCAGTCCTGGAGCAGGTGGGCAGGCCATCATCTCCATGCCGTTCACATCCCACGGAGGTCTTTAGCGGTGAGAGGTGTTCCCATACAGAAGACAGTATGGAGCAGGCAGTGGGAGAAGCCAGGGTCCTTCCAGTCTCTGCAATGCTGAGGTCTTCTCGTACATGGTCTAGGATCATCCTCGGGATTGAATGAAACAGAGCAGAAGGTGGGCTGAATATGCAGTGAGGTGATAGGCTCTAGGATAACTGCAATCGGAAATACCACTGTAGGAAGTGTGAGGCATTTCAGCCCAATGAGTTACTGGGCATAGACTGTGCTCCTCGTACTTGTGGTGGTTTTACTTAGAGGTGCTGAGGCATTCAGCATGGAAAAAGTCCTCCAGTGACCTTGGTGGGAAGCAGGTCACATCTCTAGTCACTGTAAAACAATTTTAATGATGCTTCTGGGAGAGGATTATCATGTGAGCTGCAGAACAACTAGGAAACTCTCAGTTTTAAGAAAGAAAGTCCTTTGATCGGGCGGCTCGCGAAAGGGTGCTAAGAGTTGTGGCGGCCAGGCCATCTGAAGCGCTGTTTGGGGCTGCTCTGCTCTGCTCGCTTGGCTGCTGAAACAGGCCTGGCTTGCCTCGGGAGAGGCCAGACTGGGAAAGGCCCTGTGCCAGAGGGTACTGCTCCATCCTTGGCGAGGCGGGCTTCCCACTCGGAGGGGAGACAGCATTAGAGCTCATTGGGTCTTACACTTGGATAGCACCTTATGCCATGTGACACCCGGTGTCTCACTGACTCCCCTTCTCCCAACCACCCGTTTCCGAGTACCAAACCCCGCACTGGGTCACCAGAGGCCAAAACTCCCAGATCTGCCAGGTCGAGCCCCGAAAGTCAGGACCTGCTCACCTTGGGACTGTTTGGTCCTTCCAGTATCTTGGAGCAAGGCCCAGCTCAATGACAGCAACACCTCCTCTCGCAGAATTAAATCTGCTGTGTGCTACAGCGGTGGTGATGGAGTGAACGTGTCCATGCCTGAATGTCTGAAGCGCTTCCCCAGGAGCGGCGTGGTTATTCTGTGGTGTAGCCATGCCAGGAGAGGCCCTGGCTGGAGCTTATTCTGCCCACCTGGGTTTATTACAGCATGCTGAGAGCACAGTCTGCTTTATAGCCTGTTAGGCTTACCCTGAGCGTAGTTAGCTAAATCAGGGGAAGCACGTGCAGGGAAGCGTGTGACATTTGCTCAGAGATTTGCCGGCCACGCGGAAAGGGAGCGGCCACCGGTCCGAGGCTCATGGGCAGCTGGGGCACCAGCCCACGGCTATGTCAAGATGAACGTCCCTCCATTTCCTTCCATTGTATCCTCCTCCACCCAAGTAGTGTTTTCCCTGGCAAGTAGTCTGGCTCTCTCCTCTGCGCCTGAGTTCAGATGGGCTGTTGGGGAGCGTTGGGGTTTTTTTGAAGTCTGATTATTCCATGCCATGGCCGGTGGGAAATTCATCATGTCATACAAGGCTCTGAGCTCCTCTTTCTACTTTGGCATCTGAGAACTGGGTCTTTTTTTTTTTCCTCCCTGTCTTTTTTGAAGCTCTTTGAGGGCAAGTTCTTTGGATAATCGAATTGCTTGAATAAACTTTCCTTGTGCATCTCAGAGGAGGGCTGGCCGGCTGCCAGGCAGTGCCACCATTGCCCTGGCTAGAGCAGGATGGTGGCACCTCTTCCTCAAGCACGTGCAACCCAAGCACATGCTTCCCCATGCCTGGAGTAATGCCTTGAGGCAGGGGGAACAGTGTTTTCCCATCACTGTCTTTTCATTTTCCCAACTGGAATATTCCCTGCCACAGCAAAATCCACATCTTCCAGTGAGATGAAAAGAACATACACCGTTAATAAAGCAGATACGGAAAGGATGCATCTGCCCTGTCCAGGCGTTGTTCTTGTAGCACAGCGGCTGGCCACAGAGAGGTTTGCCAGCTCGTGCCTTTGGCATCTATCTGCATTGCAGTGATCGCAGCGAGGGGCAGAGAAACCAGAGGTGGCTTTGCAGGAGGATGGTAGCACTGCTGAAGCAGGAGAGATGGCACATGTGCTCTGCTGCTTAGGATGAGTTTGGCAACCTGGCTGGGCTTGCTAGACCCAAGCTAGCCTTAACGGCAGCACCAGTAAGTCTGCGATCTGGCAGCGTTTCCCTAGTCAGAGGCTGGGCTTGGCGGCGAATGCAGGTTTGGTTGAGGCTGTCATGCCTCTGGCTTCGTTGCAGCAGCTGTGACTGTTTGCGCCCTTCTCCATCTTGTGCTCCGATCCGAAGATGCTCAAATCACCTCTGCTCTCAGAGGGCCTGCACGTGGCTTCCCCTAATACCAGCCGGTGCTTTGCAAGGGCGTCTCTAATTGCTGATGCTCTGATCGCCCGTAGGCTCTGTGATCCCCAAGGCTTGCTTCGTTCTTGAAAGGATGATAAGGCCCGCAAGGTGTGATCCTTCCCCATGTCATTCTCTCACCACTGGTTTTTCTCAAGCCTGCCTGCTTGCTTTCAAAGTAGCCCACAAGCTGCATGTGCCAGCGAGGAGCCAGAACTTGTTTTCTTGTTCTTGGAACTCAATTGACCACCCAGAACGAAGGCAGCAGCATTTCTCATAACTTGTAGTGTTGTTTTTTATTGGCAAGGCTACGTTGTCAACAGATATTTGTACAGCTCCAATTTCCTGAGCCCTGCGACGCAGCCACGGGAGGCCGGTGCAGATGAGAAGTCCTCCCGCACGATAGCCTGGAGGGG
Source organism: Struthio camelus (assembly GCF_040807025.1). Taxonomy (NCBI): domain Eukaryota; kingdom Metazoa; phylum Chordata; class Aves; order Struthioniformes; family Struthionidae; genus Struthio; species Struthio camelus. The sequence goes on from NC_090963.1 coordinate 8,265,932, forward strand.
AGCACGAAAGCTTCGCTATTAAGCAGAGAATCTGAGCACAAACAGAGCCGTGCACCAGCCCCGGGAGAGCAAACGGCAGGAGCCCGTAATGGAGAAGACAAGGGACGGTTAAGTCGATTGGCCCTTGCAGCCCGCAGAGCTCACCGGCGCTTTTGGCACTTTGCTCGCCGGGGAGATTTCTCCTGCTTTCGCCATCTCTCCTGCAGCAAAACGTCCGCAGCGCTCGTTGCCAGGCGCTCCAGCGAGCGCGAGGTGGAAAATGGCATTTTTTTCCGTAGGGTAGTCCGACACGTCGCTGTTCGCCTGGGCTGGGGCGGAAGCAGGCGTTTCTTGCAAAAGGAAACGTTTCTTAGAAGGAACAAAAAAAGAAAACTCTTTTCTCCCATATCAACATAACCTTACAGAAAGCCATCGCTTTGGGAAGGTCTGCGTGTTGCCTTTCCGTTTTATGGTGTCATATGAATATAAAGTTGAAACAATAAAAGCAAATCAAAGCCCTTTGATAACATGAAAACGAAACATTTGGGGTTTGGCTAGAATGAAATATCATGCTGAAGCTGAAGTAAAATGCTTGTATTTTAAGGATTGTCTTGTGTTGCTTTCTGAAAAAGCTTTCTATTAAATTCAGGTACATTTTAAAACAAAATATCATTTTAAAGAAGAAAAAAAATCCACATGTTTTGCTTTGAGAAAGCAGACACAAAATGTTCCAAATTTCCTTAATTTTCCCTTAGAAACAGAATGAGTACTTCCAGTCAGAAGTGTTTCAAAGTGTTTGGGGGGGTTTCTGACACTTCAGCTTTCAGCAAATGAGGTTTCTGATTGAAAGGAACTGGCCCATCTGTAGGAGAATGTCCTATATTCAGAATTAATAATATTAGTATGAATAATTCATTGATCGTTATTACATGGAAAGGTATGTGTGGAGTACGATGCGCACACATGCAGTCTCATCAAAGGAAAGCATATTCAGTTAAAAAATAATCAGTTTTCCTTTAGATTTTAGAGTGCTTCCATTAGGCTCTATCTTTGCAAATTAACTCGTGTCTAGCAGATCAGGCTCCAAACTCTGCTTTTGTTTGTCTCCGCATAAGCTGCAGGGAGATTATTACTATCATGTACCGTTCAGTTAATAGGTCAGATGTGAGACCTTATTACGGATCTAGGATAAATTGCCTCTCCAGTAGTGTATAGCTTGACCTTCACAGACTTTGGAGTTCAATATTCCACCTTCGTACCTTGAGCAGGCTTTAATTACCGTATACGCGTGCCGGAGAGCTGCCACACCAGGAAAGGGCCAGGTGCGTTTAGCTGGGGAGCTTCCCTTGCACGGGCTCGTTGCGCACTGCTGTGCCGAGGAAGGACACGGCACACCCTTCTTCCTGGGGAGGTTTAGACCTGGGGTCTTGTTCACGCGCCGAATCCCTCTTTTAATTGTTTTTCACCCAGAAATGGGACAGTCCCCTGGAGTCGGTGAGACCGAGGGAGCACAGCGCCTTGCAACCTTTCAGTAAAGGCATAGACCTGCTGCTCCCCTGATTTAACCCCAGATCTCTGGATTTTGGCGAGGCATTTGGAAGGTATTACGTTTCCGTCGAGCTCCCCAGCCACCCAGGAGCGCGTCAGCTTTGCAGAGCAGCAATTGCACGAGAGGAGACCTGGAAAGAGAGAGCAGTTTTCCCTAAAAAACTCAGTGGGGCGGGTGGGAACATCTGTGAATTTGCCCAGGAGAACTGCTGGGCTTTTCCTTCTCGTAGGAACAACTGCGATTCTTTGTAGTATTGTCTCCAATGAAATACGCAGGAGAATGGGGATGGCTGCCTGGTGATAAATACAGGTATGGAAACAAATGTAATGAGGCGTGTTTTGGGGAGCATGGGTTCAGCTTTCCGTGCCCTTTTTCTCCCCGGCTGGCCCAAAGTGTGGAACAAGCTGTAGAGAAAGCCCATTTCTTTGCCCGTCGTGGGAGGAGGGCAGCAACTAAACAAAACGCAGTGTCCCGTATGAAGGGACCACCTCCTGCTTGATGGCGGGTCGCACTCGGAGGGCAAGGCTCCCTCCCGTGGGTCCTCCGAGCCCCTCCGTGGAAATCCACCTCCTCAGCTTTTCTAAATTACACCCTGGGCAAAAGTCAATGGCCTTCATTATGAGTCAGTGCAGGTGACATAATTCTCTCTTCATGCTTTCAGATCTATGAACACGTGAAATTAATATTAGCAACACAGATACAAATAGCATTTTATCTCGGTATTTATCACGGGACTTTCTCAGGAGAAAATCTATCAAAGCTTTAAATCTCAAACTCTCCCATTCTTGTCTAGCGACAAGATCAATTCATTAATATGTGGAAAGCTCTTGGTGTTATTAATCATCTGTTATTATTTTATTTATGTACCTCTTTGTAAGGAAAAGCATGCGGACCAAGGCCAGTCTAACTTGTGGCATTTGTTGACGTGGGGGCTTGGGGACGAAGAAGGATGGGAACAATTTTCTTGGGTAAAAACCCGTCATTTGTGCTTGCGTTTTCCATGGCATTCCGAAGGTAATAATAGATGCTGCAAGTCATCTGAAGGCTTAGAAAGGTAGAAGGTTAATTGTCTTATCGTTATGAATTCACTTCGTATTCGTTGTCACAGTACAGGTCCTAATGAATTTATTTAGTATTCATGCGGGTGTCGCTTCATGTTCCTTCCATAGATGTTGCAATGTAATATAATAAACATCTGTACTCTAGGCCCTGCAGTTAAAGAAGTAGTCTTCAAGGCGATAGCCCAGGTTTGAGTGGACGGACCGGAGAAGTTATTAAACTATGTTGCTAAACAGCTAGCCGGAGAGGTCAAACCCCTAAATGAGTTTAGCTCCTTCCCTGGGTCTATTTCATAAGAGTACTCACAGCTCGAAAATAGGTTTGTAATTGACTGATCGAGACAGATGAGTTTGGGAAGAGGTGATTGATGTCAGCAATATATTTGAACACTATCAGTGTGGCTGAGAATACTAATTTCACAGCCGAGTGTGGTGCACAGACTCACTGCTGAAATACACTTTGGATAAGTAGATCAGATTCGTGCCTCCCAAGCCCCTGATAGAATCAAACTATTGCCCTGGGCTTATGCTTTTTTATGCCTCTCGAAGCAGGGCAGGCTCAGGAGTTGCAAAGTCTGTGGTGTTGTATTGGGACTAAGCTGCAGTTAGCTCCGAAGGTCTCGGTGCCCCGAAGCTTTTCAGCGCGTGCTTACCTTTAAGCCCGCGGGTAGTTTGGCTGATCTGGAGAGGAGTAATCCGACCCCAAATGTCAAGAACGTGCAAGTGCTGCGCTAAGTCAAGGCAGATGTAGGCCCTGAAAGTTAAGCACGCCCTGGAAAGCTGAAGGCATTGAGGCCTGCAAGCTTAAGGGATTTAGATAGAATTGTGAAAAATAACAGCCTCCTATGCGTTTCAGTCAAGAAAAGCCTTTTCATAAGCCACACGCTTAAATGGCAGAGAGACAAACTCAAGGATTATCACCTTAGCTTGGTATCGGTAGCAGAACATAGATGGCCAACACTTTTTATAAAATGGGGTTGCAAGTGATAACCTTTTGGTCACTGGGGCTCTGTCCAAACGGAGCTGCATCCGCAGCGGTCGAGCCTACGTGCCCTGAGTCTCCATGCGTTTACTTGGGGACTGTCGCTCTGGATGGGCTCATGGGTTGTAGCACCTGTGCCAGGCTCAGAAAGCATCAGGAAAATCAAGGTGGGTCAACAGAACCAGCTCCTCCTGCTCGTCGCGGGCTGGAGAGAGGTGAGTGACAACTGTAGCATGGATAAATGGGAGGATCCGTGTGCCACTGCTCTTGTACTTTCCACAGCTGTGACAATATCTCAATAACTCAGACAAAATGGTGCTTTAGTTGCATTACCGCAAGACCAAAATTAAGTGCTGGCAGTTCTTCACCTTGAGGAGCAGTGCAAAGGAGCCTTTTCCCTTTATGTTTTCTGGATAATTAGATGAGTGGTGCACTCTGGGTGAGTTTTAATGCCCGCGTAGGCTATGTTAGAGCGCTGTAATTCATTGCTCTACCAGCTACAGTGCTCAGAGGCCGGGCTGCCTGGGGGTAAGTTCAGGGCTATAGTGTGTCTCTCAAACACAGTGACAAAGGTCACTATATAGCTACCTAAGCGATGTGTAGTCGCCAAGGGCAAGGAAGTTCACTTGGTAGGACAAAGCCCGCTAAGTTAAAACCTGGGGATGAGGTTTTATTGCCCTATGATGCAATGCGGTGACATTGTGACAAAACACTCCTAGGTTGCTATAGGGACGAAATAAGTCCCCAGCGTGGTGGCGGGTGTCAGTGCAGTTCCCCGCTTTGGTGAGGTTGGCACAGGCCAGGGGTTGCCCCGTGACGGCTCAGCAAACACCGTCGACATGATCTGGGTCGGCGTTTCCCCTCCGCGGCAGATTCGGGACGAACCAGATTTGTTGGCCGTTGAACAGCCCCGCGTGTGCCTAACCCCGATGAGCACCGAAATCGCTGGGGGAAGGAACGCCAGCCTGGCTGCTCGCAGCAGAGCGTTGCATTCTCCTCTTGTTACGAACAAGCTTGCGATTGCTGGAGACGAGGATGGCCGGTACGTAGCTGCCGCAGCTCCTCTGCCAGCCAGCGTGGGAGGAAGGCAGCGTCGCAGCATCCCGGCAAGTCGCAAGGTGAGAGCGACCCCGGAGGTAAGGGCGCCTTCCCGGCATCGCTTCCCTCCGCGCTTGAGATCTTTCTTAAGTGCTTCTTTGTGCTTTTCTTCTTGCAATAATTAAGCGGCAATACCTCCAGCCTGGAGTGGGGATTTTCAGAAGCAGGGCAGCGGAGTTAACCGCCCACCTCCCCTCCAAACGGCCGCTAAATCCCTTGCTCTGCTCGGAAAAGCTCTGCCTCTGTCTGGATCCAGTTTTGAACTCGAAGCAGTGCCTGTAGAGATAATTACTGAATGTCTGAGTTACTAGAAAGCTGGCACGTACAGAAAGCACGGCTCCAGATTTACGAGGTGCCACTGTTTTTTTTCTCTCCCTCCCTGTACATACAGGAGTCTGATAATTGGCATCGACACAAACTAGGAGTGAGCACTGATTCGTTCTGCGTAGTGGGTGCTGCCGAGCGGAGATCCCAGTCCGGCTGCAGCCGTTAGCCCGTAGCAGTCCGGGGGGCTCAAGCCCCTGATGACGTTTGGGTCTCTGAGCTAGCTCAAATCAGGATTAGTTTATGGGGCGGCTCCTGTGGTCTCGGGCCTGGAGGCTGATGGAAATGGTCCTAGTATTTCCCCCAGGCCACGTAGCCTATATTGTTTTCAAACATATTTTTCTCCATGTCGCCATGCAAAAGTCCCAGGAGAAAGGCAGAAAGTAGGGACAGCTCTGGACAGAGGGTCGCCGGGGCTGAGATGCCGTGGCGGATGGAGTTGTCCCTCCGTCTCCCAGGCTGTCGCGTGGGCAGAGCAACGCGTTTCGGCTCCCTCGCCCTTGCCAAGCGCCCAGGAGCCCCGGCTGCCGTGCTCGACTGACGAGCGGTGGTGTGCTGAGCGGCATTCATCTTCCCGCAGCCTGCGCCGCCTATTTTATGGCCGTGTTGTCCGGGATAATGGCCTCGCCGAGCAACATCAATTGGTGCTGCCGCTGTCAGGGCAGACGAGCATTTTTATTTCTTTATCAACTGCTTAGTTGTTAACCTGCGGCTGGCTCGGGCTCTTGGAGCGGTGCGGGTGGCTCACTCACGTGGCGCTGCCATCTCGTGTCCGCCGACCTCTCCCTCTCTCCCCACGCCTCATTTCTCCGTCACAAGAGGCTGGCATCTCCCTGGGAGCGGGACCTTCAGTGCTTGATGCGACAGGGGCACGGTCCCCTCGGGCGCCCCTGCGGTAGCGGTGGGCAGCGAGGACCCAGCTTGGGCCGGAGACCCTCTCCGTTCGGTGGGGTTGCTGCGTGTGCCTTACTTGGTGTGTTGCGTTTCGGTCCCTTCTGCCCGTGCGACGGCCGTGATTCGGCAGAGGTGGAGGGACGCAGTCCCTTGCTCGTGACTTGCCAAGAGTTGGGGAACGACAGGCACAAATTGGGAGGCGTTATTAGCGTAGCTCCCCGGCCGTCTCCGGCATGTACTGCTCCAGCTGCGATGTGCTCTACAGTTCGGCAGGAACGGGAGCTGACCTTTCCAGGGGATAATTACCAGTATAGATACGGGTGGCGTTTTCCTCCCCCTGCCCTCTTTCTCTTCCTCGGCTTGGCAGACTTGGCAACCAGGACAGGTATCTCCTGCCTCTACTGCCCCCTCGGCGCGCTCTCATACCCTGCAGTGTTTGCAGTCGCTCCAAGCCTGTCTCCACCTAAAGGGGTAGGTGCTGCCTTCATCTCTGCAGCTCTTCAGCTCTTCACTCCTTACGCCTTGTTTTCCTCGGTGGCAGGATATGAAAAAGCCACAGAAATTGAATCCCATTTAAAGGTATCCACCAAGAGAGGAATTTTTTATCCTCCTTCCCCTTCTCTCCTCCTTGAAATGAAGTTTCTTACACTGCTCATTAGATGATAAGTGAATATAGAAAAACCTTTGAGCGAAGGTAATTCCTGGCGCGCAGAAGAGGGCTGTGGTGCTGGCTGCACATTTATGAATGCAAACGAGTCTGGGCGTCCTATGGGGATGCTTTGTCAGGCCTTTTATCTCCAAAACCGGAGTTCAAACCGACTTCCTGAGTCAAGAACCATAAAATTATTCTGCTGAAAGAATTCTCAAATGCCATCTGCGGAAGGGGAGACCTTCATTTATCAGCCTCTGAACTGGTCTGTGCATGCGCGTGGGAAATGAAAGGAGCCCTCATTATCAAGGTCCTATTCAGCTTCACGCTGCTCTCATATAATTGATGGAATATATTATGCTCCAACAGGGAAAGTCCTGGTGACTCAAATGGAAATCCGTAATAATAATAATAACCCAGTGTACTTCTGTAGCCCATTTCATCTCCAGATCTCAAAGCACTTTTGAGACAATTAAGCAAGACCCGCAGAAATCCCTGCAAGTCTGGGAAGTCTTTAACACAAGCTTTGCCTTCACCGCAGACTTAATGCGAGTTAGAACTTGTGTATTGTCCCTTAGTCTCAGCACCATCGACACACCAAATCTGGGGCTGGCGGCCTCCCCGTCTCACGTGCCACGCAGCCGGTGGGAGCGGACCTTCTCCACCCCGAGATGCCGCTTTGAGAAGGTGGGATGCCTTGGTATGCATTTCTGAGCTCAGCTTCCCCTGCGTTTCTAGCCGTAAAACCAGGCTGGATCATTGGGGCTTGCTTTGAAATCTGTTTTTCCAGTGAGATCAGTGGGGCTTCAACGGCCCCATGTGAACGCCTTGTTCAGCCAGGACCACTCAGCATCCCCGTGCTGGGGGTAACCCCGTTATAAAGGCTGCACGGTTCAGCTGAGATGGGTACAGCTGTGTGAAAACGCTTGCACAGAAATGAGAGAACCTCGTGGTGGCGAGATGAGGGGAACGTTGTGCGCCGACACCGGAAGAGAAGGAGAGATCTAGCTCTCCTTGCCAACGCATCTGTCCCAGTTGCTTCCTACCGAGGAGAAATAACAGCGCCGCCTTGTTGCAAGTCACTGTGCCAAATATTGTGAGCGTTCGGGAGATTTTGATTTAATTGCGGCACCAATTAATAGGCTGGTTTACAGGCAGTTTGCTGGATTTTTTTGTTTGTTTCTAGTGACAATAAGAGGTACTTTACCTCCATCACTTTTTTTAGGAGCTCTTCCTGTAGCTACAAATTGCTGTCGTTCGGGCGGCGCGCAGAATAGCTGCGCGCGCCCTTGTTTGCGATGACTGGGGAGCTGATTATCGGAGCGGCAAAGACGTCTTTGCCCATGCAGCTCGGCTGTGTCTTCCAAGCCCGCTGACGTGGATGCAAGGATCGAGCCCGGCTCAGGCCTACGGCTCGCCTGGAGAGGATGGAAACCTTTGGGGGCCAGCAGGAGAGCTCAGACTCTGTTCCCTTCTAATCTTTGTTGCCGAGCAGGGTGCAGCCAGGGTAGGGGAGCGGGCAGCGCAGCCCCCGCGTGTTGCAGACGAAGCTGAGAGCTGCGTGTCGCTTTGGCAGCTGTGTGCCGAAGTGGAGCGAGAATCGGAGGCTCCTGCCGTGCCCGTGCGGGCCTCCCTGCAGCCAGCCGCCTCCGCCATCCTCCGGTACCGCCTTGAAGGTGGACGACCCGGTTTAATTAAGTAATGAGAATCGAATATGATTGCTACAAGCGTCAGCTAATTAAAAGGAGGGAAACTGCAAATGAGAAGTGTCATGAATTCAGTAAAAATCAATCAAATTAGAGCATCTCATCATCTCCTCAAATGGACCCGATCTTCTCCCTCCTTCCGGCTTAACCCCTTGAGGAACAGCGTTTTGCTCTGTGTTAGAGGACGAAGCTGAAGAGACAGGCACAGGACAAGAAAGTGGTATTTGGCGCTCCAGAGGCGCGTGATCGCCCTGGTATTTTAATTTTCTCATGAACGCTGCCGGCCTCGTGTTTTCCTTTCCTCTCTGCAGGTACTTGCCTTACTACTGGCAGGGCCCTTCTGCCTTTAAATCTTAAACAAAGAGTATGACAGCAACACCCACAAGAAGAGGAGCAAGAAAAATCCCACTTAATCAAAGAGAATATTAAAGCTGAGCTTTTTGTACAGCACGGGCCTCAGATTGAGAAATCGCCTCCGCTGGCAGGGAGAAGAGTGAAGCAGAGAGGAGATAAAAAGGCGTCAGAGTTTTAATTAAAAAGCCGCATTCCGCCTCAGTTTGCGGCTTGTTGCCGGATCCCTTCATTAGGCTTCACCCTTTAAACGCTCGTTATCAAAGATTTACAAATTCCGCGGGTTCGGTGCGTGCGTTTGCTTTGCCGGCTGTTTGCTTGGTTGTTTTCCAGCGCAGCCAGCAAAGCCCGGAGGAGCCCGGGCAACCCACCTCCGGCGGTGCGGGGGACAGAAGAGGCTGGGGGACGAGGAGGAAGGTGGGCGCCCGTAACTGCCTTGCGGCTTGGGAGCGCTCGTAGGCACAGCAGCGCAGACGGGGACGTGCGCCGACAGGGTCAGCTCCGCCGCCGGCTCGTTAGCGGTGCGGCTCCTGCAGCTTAGGTGATGGCTGTTTCAGGTGAAACGGGATTTTGGGCAGGCCCCTTCTGCCCGGCGCTGCTCGCGCTCCGTCTCCCTGCTTCGCCTCCCCGGCCTTCCGGGCGGAAAGGAAAAAGCCGCAACCGCAGTGATTTTCCTCCATCGCTGCCGAATTGGCCAATGGCCTTTCAAACCGTGGCGATGCCCAGTGCAGCGGGGCGGTCGCTGGAGCTCGCACAAGGCGTTAAACGCGCGTGTGCAAGAGCTAATTTGGCGACCCAACGCCTGGCGAAGGACCCCTGCGAGAAGGTCGGTCCCCGCCAAGGACGCTCACCGCGGCGCCCTGACGGCGCGATGCCGCCAGCGCGTGTCGGGGCAGGCGAGCGAGCCTGGCCGCGCGGGGACGGGGAAGGTGGCGAGGCCTGGCCGCCCCGCCGGGCGTCGGAGAGAGCAGCTCCGGCACAACGGGGTTTTGGCCCGTGCGTTGGGCCCGAAACCTTATGGAAAATGCCGTGGGATCTTTCACGGTCGCTGGTCCGTGCCTCGGTTTCAATTAAAACGTTAACGATCCCTTCCAAATTGGACTGCATAGAAACGTGCTGTTTTTACCCCAAGGAAACAGGATGCATTTTAGCATCCAAACTAAAAGCGAGGCAATTTTCCCTCTTTTGCTTGTGTCCTCGCGAGGGCTGGCTGGGACGCCGGGCGAGGGAGCGGGACCTGGCGGCTGGCACGGGGGCTAGCAGGCAGGTTGCGTACGACTGCAGTCTCCAGCGGCGTTAAATGTTTAATAGCACAAAGAGCCGAGCGGCCAGGACGCCCGGGTACAGTGTTCTCGTTTGCCAAACTGTCTCGCCTAATAATTAGCAGGGCGGCAGGAGTCAGGGTGCACGAGTTCGGCTCCTGAATTTGTCAAGCCTGTTTCCTTTGGCGATGCTGAGGGCAGAAAACTCGGCGCCTCCGAGGCGGCAGGTGACCTTGCGCCAGATTGCTTCCTCCCTTCTCCGAGCCTGGCTTTCTCCATCCCTCGTATTCCTCGTGCAGGGCTGCTGGGGAGCTAAAGTCATTTCTGTTTGCAAAGCACTTGACCGCCTTTGCTCTGAAAGCACGAAGCCTTGCCCTTAAACCCAGCTGCCCAACAAAAGCAGGACGCTGCTTTTGTCTCATCGCAAGATGAGGATGAGCTGGGAAAACTTGCTGTATTGGGAGTCCAGGTGACCGCTGGGGTCAGAGCTGCAGCCACCTTGCGATCCCTGGTCTAGGACCGTGCTCCGTCCCTCTTCCCTTAAATAAAATTGTCAGTATAGGTCCTTGCCGCCTAACTAGGCTGCCCTGGTCCCTCTGCTGGGTCCAGTGGCAGCTGCTAGAAACATGTTACTGAAGCCAACTGCTGGACCTGACAAGATGTGTTAATTAGTATGTGATGTACCACGATATGACACATCTAAAGCACAGCAGAATTGGCAGCGTCAGTCACAGCGCAGAGAGGGGGGCACGCACGCCATTTTTAATTAAAGAGAAGCGTGTTCTGACAGCGAGGTGTCAGCACCAGCGCGGGAGCATCACGCGCTCCGGTGAGGGCCTTGATCGTTCGAGGTCTGTGGCTGTTGTCCCCAGGCTGGTCCGGAGGGAGGTTTCCTGCCCAGGAGCAAATCCAGACATAAGGTTTCTGCCTTCTGTCTTCCCTGAAGGAAGGACAAAGACAGGACACTGGCTTACGGGGCAACTCTGTCGTCATCCAGACGCCGGTTAGGTCAAGTGTCTCTTGAGGTGGGAGGCGTCTGTCTGGCTAGCACTGCCACTCATGCTCTCTGCCTCTGTCAAGACTGCATTTTCGACTGTCCTTGTTTCCCCTGGCTGGATACGAAGCTATGCTGAGGTATGGGCTTGGGTGACCTGGATGTGCCCAGGGAGAAAACACGGGTACATGATGCCCTTTTGCAGAGACCCAACGATGCATCTACTCACAGCTCCTGCCACCCGCCCCAGGTACTGCTTTGGCCATGTGAGATGACCCTAGCATCACGCCCGGACATTACCTGGGCCATTACCTGTCCCTAGGCAGACAGGGTCTGTAGGCAACCCAGCTGGAAATTCCCCTTTGCAGGGTGGATGCCATCAGTCCCAGCCGCTAGCATCCTACAGGCGTTGTGAGGGCACAAATTGCTGGGTCAGGAGTCCTGCCAGGACCACACGTGGCTCCACATTCTTCCAGACAACATAGGCTACGTGGTCTTGAGTAGGTCGCCTCGTTTCTCGCGAGCTCAGTGGGATTAATAGGACTCATAAAGCTTTTAGGGTGATTTAAGTAATATTTTCATGAAGTAATCTTCAACATTAATCTTGGGGGAAAATTGCAGCCTCAGGCCCAGAAACCAGGCTCCCTTGTTTGGTTTCAGGCCAGCGTTTCTGTAAATATAAGAGCTTTTTGTGTTGTGATGCCGGTACCTTTATATTCATCCTATTCCTTTGGGTCTCCCTGTTTGCAAGCATCAGAGCGTCCTCCTGGGGTCATCAAAGCAGGCTTGAAGGGAGAGCTCTGCTGCAGCTCAAGCTAAGCGCAGGCTTGAGCCTAACAGTTACTGCACACACAAGACCTCAGCGGGGTGAGCTGAAGGCACCTCCCAAAGGGACCTTATCCATCTCCCAGGATGGCCTTGAAGGGCCAGAAACCTTCTTCAAGGGCCCCTGATACCTTGGAGAGTTAATGCCCGGCTCATTGAGGCTCATGGTGCCGAGAGTATTTGTGGGGCAGTGTCACCCCAGGGGTGGTGATTAGGAGGCAGGCTGTGATTTCTGAGAACAGCAAGGCGAGGTAGCGTAGCCTGGTGTGAGACCGCGGGCTGGGTCTGAAATCCCTACGTCGCCGCGATTCCTTTTAATCTAGGCTGAGTCACAGCCGCGCTGGGAAAGAGGGACATTTGCTCCAACTCAAAGGGCAGGCGTGACGTCCCGCAGCCCGGCAGCGAGGCAGGGTGGGGCGATGGCGGGTGGCGAGGGACGGACGGGCGCAGAGAAGGAGGCCCTGTTTCACTGAGGAGCTCAGCTTTAAGCATGGAGAGGGGAAACGTGCAGGCAACTGAGCTCGAAACGACAGAGCACGGGGCTCAGTCCCCCTTCTTGTCCTCAGAGCAAATGCGACTCGCGACCCCCCGCAGCGCTGGCCCTTCATCTTCGGCGAAACTGCGCCCAAGTAAATCTGGGGAAGAATCTGGCTCTTGATGCAGTTCCGAAACCCTGGATGTGATCCTGCCGCACTATTTGTCTTCCTGATTCCTTGCAGCAGCGTGTTTATGAATCAATGGCAGACTTATTTCCCAGTACACCCTGGACTATACACACGGGCTCAGTTAGGTGGGTGAATGGAATAGCTTGCGTGCTGTTGTTGTAGAATAATTGTCATTGCTCTACCAGGAGTTTCAGATATATCTCCCGTGGAAATAATAGCCCTAGTTTTATAGGAATGTAAAATATGTATCCATACCTATTTCCATACGGGGCAGAACAGCCTCCCCCATCCACCAAGTACGTGATTGCTTTTTGCAGTTCCAAGGGAGCTTTGCTTGAGCAAATGATACATATTTTCATTTCCGTGCAACATGCATAGGCTTCAAGGAAAAAGCTAGGGAGAATGAAAGGCCGGTTTGATCAGTGAACCTGCAAGCCAGACCTGCCTCTGCTCTAAGAGAAATCTCTCCAAGGTGTAGTGCTTGACCTTTGCATGTGTATGTCCCATGTTTCAACTTGTATATCCTGGCCCAGCTCCTGTGGTCTGACCAGTGATGTGTGGCTCTCGGGGTTGTGCACCTCCCTACGCAAGCTCAGAAAGGGCACACACGAGTCTGGGTTTTGTTCCCCATCTCTAGCTGGAAGTATTCCCCCCTTCATCCCACCCCTTGGCAGCTTGCTTTCCTGCTATTTCCTGCAATCACGGAACAGTTGGAAAACATGGTCTCTTCTTGTTATGCCCACCCTTTGGTTCCTGACTTGCACGGCCGTGCGTAAGCCAGAGGAGCACAGCTCTCCGTGCCGCGTCGCCCCGCTTTCTCCTCCCTTGCAGGAGAGCCCTGGGCGCGCAGCACTAACAGAAGGCTTGAGGTGAGGTATCGTCCCCCAGCTCAGGTTTGCTCCGCTTTCGCATCCACTGCCTCTGCTCTGGGGATCAGTAGGCTGTAGAGCAGCTGAGCTTCTGTATCATGGTCCCAAGAGCGTCCCAGGAGCTCGCTGTCTTGGATTTCCTCCCAACGTACAGGGTTTTGTTTGGGGCGCTGGACCCGGTGTCTCCTTGCCGTATCCCCCGCCGGCTCTCGCTGAATTACTTACCCTGGGACGTGGTGTCTGCTCCTGCGTTCACGCAGGCTTGTGTGCCTGTCACCCTGTTGCAATATTTCCCTTGGCTTCGGGGTCAGCAGTGGAAAAACCAGCTCTCTGCTCCTTTCTGCTTCTCACGCCGCTCTCTGCCGGCCGCCGGAGCGCACCCAACCGTGCCCGCGCCCTCCTGCGACGTCCTGTCTCCCTGCTCCTCTGCCCCTCCGAGGGACGAATGGACCGTCTCCGGAGGGCGAGGCTAGCTCGGGCTTCGCTCTTTCATTGCGAAAGGACTGAAAAGCAAACAAGCCAAAAAAAGACCCCTTTATCTGGGCTAGGGAATAAAATGTTGGAGTTGGGGGGAAGGAAAAGGATTTTTCAACGTAATGAAAACACAAATGGCCAAGATAATTATCTTCATAAGGGTTTGGATCCGTGACAATACATCGCATTTTATAAAGCCCATTAGAGTTGGGATTTTATGCAAAACGCTAAAAGAAATCTAAAAATATAAGGCAATAGAGTCAAAGCAACGGGGATTATTAAAGGGGGGGAGTGTTATATTGGAGGCAATAAAGCCTGAAAGAACCAGGAAAACAATGTTCTAGTAAAACTGTAATAAATGACTGTGGTTTAATCACTTGGTAAATAACTAAGATATTTCTGCAGGCTTTATAGTATCACTAAAAAAAAAAAAAAGAGAGAAAGAAAGAAAAGAAAGAAAGCCCTTCTGCATTAAGGATTCAGCCAAGACGATTTTTGTGCAGACAAAATCGCAGAAGTGTGTCATTTTAGCAATCTACTTTTTTAAAATAATAGTATATTATTTTCTACATGGATCCACTTTTTCAACCTCTCTCATGCTTTTAAGATATCATTTACCGTTAGCTGGGTTTTTTTTCCCTTTGCCCACTCAGCGTACTCTTGAGTCTTTGAACACGCGGAATTATATTATTGTGAGCAATCGTCCCCACTGCAGCAAAAAGCAAACGCTTAACGGAAACTCCTGGAGGGTCTCAGTTTTAATAATGATCTTTCATGTACTTGGACCCTAATTGCAAGAAATTATATGGGTGGTTTAGCAAATATAAGCACATTTTGCGTGACTTTGCCTATTAAGCGGGAATCAAAAGGCTGGGTGTCCCCCCGCCCCCCGCTCAGTTATGGCGCGTTACAGTAAGAAGAAGTGCCTTAACGCAGTACGCTCGCCTCTCTTCTGAATCGGGCCTGCGCCGCTGAAGGAAACCCCGTCCTCCGTGTAGTTTGTAAGCGGGCGGGTTAAGCGCGGGGAGGACGTGGCCGGTGCTGTGGGTCTCCTGCTGGGCGCTCAGGCGAGACGGCGGACACCGAGGTGGCGGTAGGGCAGCGGCTCGCTCCGCGCCGCGCTTCCCTCCCGGCCGGAAAAGCGGGCGTTTGGGCAGGCGCCCGGGCTCCGACCTCGTCCGTCCCCCCACCTCGGGGAGACGGGGCGGCCTGCCGTTGCAGCGGGCCGGCGGGAGCGCGGCCGCCCCCGCTCGGCCCCCGCACCCGGCGCCTGGCGTCGTGTAAGCCCGGGGCAGGCGTTATTTTTGACGGTTTCGGTCTCCCGTCGTTGCAGGGACCGCTGTAAAACAAGACCCTTTAAAAGCTCAAAGCTCAGAAGGGGGGGAAAAAAAAAAAAGAACCACTGAAATTTACTTTTTAAGAAAGCACCCGTGATTTTTTTTTTTTTCTCCAAGCGGATCCTGTGCCTTGGGGCGTAAATCGTGGTTTTATTTGAACGCTCGGATCAGGAAATACATCTCTTTCTTTCTCCTTGGTGCCAGAGAGCAATGGGCGCTTCAAGCTTGCCGAGGCCCTTGAGGCAAGGCGCGCGCCTCGGGGAGCGCAGCTCCAAGCAGGAGCGGCTGCCGTCTCCTAGCAGCTCGACCCGCTCAGCGCGAGCGAGCTCCCCCACCTGCGGCGGGAGGACACCGCGCTCTTTACTGCCTCGGCGGGTATTGCACCAAAAGGAGCTCTGTCGCAAATCAAAAGCGGAGAGCGAGAATTGAAAGTCCTGAAGAGGGTGCTTTAAAAAAAGAAAGAAAGGGGAAAAAAAAGAAAAAAAAGTCAGACGCGCTAGGTTTGCTCCCCAGCTGGCCGGCACGCCAAATAAATAAATAAATAAATAAATAAAGGCTTGAATTAAAATTCTAGGGAAGTCATCCAAACTAAATACGCAATGTTTTCCTGCGAAGGACCAAAAATATTGTTTTTATTTTTTCACTCCCAACATGATCAGACTACTTTACATTTTAATAAATGCATGTTTTTGAAGGGGAAAACATTATTGCTTTGATTTGGCAAAGATTATTTGATCAAATAACATATTAGAACTTTTCAGGACTACATTATTGAGGGAGAGCGTTTGCTCTTTGCAGTATGCTGTCTAATAGGCAATGATTGCAAACAAATAATGATGCGCTGAAACAAATGGGGAAAAATTAAGGTTATCTGGCAGGGAACAGTAAAAAAAAATCAAATAAGAGAATAAAGGAGGAATTTATAGCTAAGTGTTTTGGAGCTAATTGCCTATCCATTGGCCGATTGCGGAGTGGGTTGAAAAATTAAGAGGGCTGCTCGTCTGTCCGCTCGGCCTCTGTCCTCTGGTCTGCGCCAAGGAAGCATCGCCCGCCGCGTCTGGCCGGGGGGCGACAAGGGAGCCCGAGACGGGCGCAGCCCGGGCGTCAGCGTCGGACGCGTTTGCCCTGGGTGAGGCCGGCGCTCGTACGTAGCTCGGATGAAGCCGCCAGGTTTGCGGCTCTTCGAGGGCGGCCAGGAAGGGGGAGATGGGTCGAGTGCAGAGACGGCTGGAGCCGCCGGCCCTGACAAATCCTGAGGCGAGGGGCGGCGGAGTAGCTGGCCCTAACCTGTGCAGCTCGGCAGGCGGCCGCAGGGCTGTCCCGGCCGGCACGAGCTTTGGGGGATCCTTGAGGACAGGTTTTTCTTGGCTTCATCTCCTTGCTCACGTTGATAAAGGTCTGAGAGGAAAACCCAAGGGGCGATAACCAGCCGCCACAGGGCCACCATCTCTGGGGACTGCCGTCTAGCTGTGACGAAACCGTCACCTCTGTTTCGGAGCCTCTCAGCTCCACGGCGCAGATCGTGCCCCTGCCTGCGTCCGGGACTGCGGTCACTGCCATGTGCCCAGTGCTGGCGTTGCAGCTGCTTTCCCCCCAGCCCAGCCACAAGAGCTGGGCGGCTCAGGAGAGAAAGCAGCATCCACCGCTCTTCAGTTCTTCAGGCTTTAACACCATCGGTGGCGTTGGAGCCTGCCACGAGCACCCAGCGGTGCGGCCCGACTGCGGTCCCCGCGACTAAAAGCGACCCAGCATGTTTTCAGCTGCTACCTGGGTTTCTTCTCATCACCAGGCGCAAAGAGCTATGCTAAGATGAAAGCAGAAGGAGGGCTACTGATTTTATTGAGCTCGCCTGGGGGGTTCGTGGCCACGGGCTAGCGGGAAGACGTGCCTATACTTGTCTTTGGAGAGAACGGCTGAAAAACCCTGGGTGCTTTTAATGGTATGATTCCCTCCCGTTTTTGCTGCTGCTGGACGGAAATACTTCTAGTCTCCTCGCAGAGTACCCTAGAAATGGGCAGTTTTGGTCATACCAACTTTCGACTCCCCTCTGCAAACGTGGCGCATCCACGCAGACGTTACTGAGCTTCATCACACCTAACCTTTGCCGTCTCAAAGTTTTCCACGGCTAAGCGAGACACCTGCCTTTAATAGTCAGGCCTAGACAACCGTGTGAGGCTCAGCTGCCTCTTCCGCCTCCAAAATTACGTGGGACAAAGCCCATCCATAGTGTGTGCATCCTGCCACCACCCGACGTTCATCTTCCCTGCCATCCATCTCCCCTGCAGCACGCGGGGTGGCAGCAGCCCCTTCCTGCGCGGTGCAGAGCAGTTCTCCCTTTCCCTTTGCAGCCTTCCTGCCATAATCCACTTAGAACTGGTAGCTTTTTTTTTATATATATAACCTTCCCTTTAAACTCTCGGCGTCGTTCTTTTTCCATCTAGTTCTGCCTATGCATCTTTTTTGCACTCTGTCTAATGACTTACTCTTAGTAGGAAGGTTTTGTATATTAATATTATCATTATAATACTTCTTTCCACCATGTCAGATCTTGTGAGGAGTGTAATTGCCACAGCAGACTTTAAGTTACATGACATTCTGATATCTGAGCAAGTTACGGGGGAGTTCAGACTATCAATTTGCTCAGTGGTTTCAATTTCCCTTCGCTGTTACCTTCCGAAGGACCCCAATTGTGCAACGGAGCCAAATCCTGCAGTACTTAATTCATTAGTAATATTGTTGTTCCTGGCTTTATTAGGCTGGTGCCTGGCAATCCCAATTACCGGCTGAGGCCCCGTTGTACTAGGTGGCTTGTTTCCCATGTAACACCCACTCCGTTGTAGGTCCTTTATCGTCTGCTAATTCTGCAACCTCAAATTTATTACTTGTTTCAGTCCACGTTTTGCAAGGGAGAGTATTTTCCTCTGCCTTTTTCCCCAGAGAACCAGGGCATGAGGTTCCCGTGCAGATAACGTGCCCTGAGGTGTTTATTCCCTTCTGTTGCAGCGGAGTTAATAGTCTCCGTGGGTTTACCCTGCGCCTGAAATTAATCTTCATTTTGCGGTAGAGTGAGGAAACCAAGGGGAGCGGATTTACGGTCACCCTCGGAGCGGGTTCCCGCAGGTTTGAAGTTAATGGGACATGAAGGGAGCAGCATACCTGGCGCAGCGCTTTGCACAGTCCGGACCGTCAGCGTGAGCCTCTCCGAGTGCAGACCGTGCTTTCCCTCTCTGCCCCGACCGGATTGGGGCTCCGGTCTCCCCGGGAGCCCCGGACACGGTGGGAGCGCTCATAAATAGTAAGAGTAATTCTGTCAGCGGACTTGGTGATTACTCTGTAGGTGCTGGGGTTAATTTGGAAACGTATGGGAGGGAGGGATGCTCTCCTCTGCCCATCTCCTGCTTTACCTCCAGGCTGCTAAT
Organism: Struthio camelus; assembly: GCF_040807025.1. Classification (NCBI taxonomy): domain Eukaryota; kingdom Metazoa; phylum Chordata; class Aves; order Struthioniformes; family Struthionidae; genus Struthio; species Struthio camelus. The sequence goes on from NC_090963.1 coordinate 8,284,367, forward strand.
GCATCCGCTTCTCGACGGCCTTTACACTAACAAGCTTTCTCGTTTCTGACGGGGTCAGCTCCATCGGAGAGCAAAGCCTGCCCGCCACTGCCTGATAAAAAGCCCCGGCGTTAGGCAGACTGATGGCTTGCGAGTGCATTGCACTTATTAAGTGGAACAGAGTATTTTCATTAAGAGATGCCGACATTATTAAGGCCAGTTAAATGTCTCCTGGAGACGGTGTGCCCAGTGTGTGCTTAATACAGTATGTTGTTCACTTTGGCTGGGACACCCAAAATCCATCCATCAGCCCTCGACGCATTTTAGCCCGTTATCCCTCGGCTGCCGAGTTTCATTTGGGCAGTTCTTCTCTCTTCCTCGTCTAATGTGGTTCCAGGGACTCAGGTGCATTGAGAGCTGGGGACTGAGAGAGTTTCATTATTCACGTGGCGTGCACCTGAAGATTGCATTGCCTGCTGGCTTCCAAATTGAGTACATTAAATACAACACATTAAACCTCCAAAGTATGGAAATATCCAGGGAGGGCCTCAGATTTAAGACACTGCTCGGCCGAGTCCCAGTTTTAGAGACTACTGAGTTCAGTTAAGAGACAGGAGCATCGCTGGTGCCGAGCCAGGGAGGAGAGGGGGGAAGCTGGCTGCCGCTAGGGTGGACGGAGGCGAGCCAGATGGGGTCCTGCTCAAAGAGTTGATTCTGAGTGGGATGCTGGCAAAGAGGAAGAATCGAGCTGGATTAAAATGCAGTAAAAATCAGGCTTCATCCCTTGCCCAGCCGCGTATTCTGTCAGCTTTTGCGATAGGTATCACCTGTGATGTTAAACAGTGCTAAGAGCGGGCTGTGCGTCTAAAGTGCCTCGCGAGGGGGCAACCAGAGCCGGTTGCTGGGCACAGTATGTGAAACCCTCAGATAATAACGCTCAAAAGCTGGCAGTGAGATGTTGGATTGGCTCTCAAAAAAACCCCTTTTTGTCTGTGCCTTGTTCACCCCTTGTGTAAAACAGAGCCAGCGATGATTCTGCACGCGGTGGGGAGAGCTCTGGCTGAGAAGTTCTCAGGGAGTGCTAAATACTGTCGCTTTGGCCCAGCTCTCTGAAAGGGCTTCATAGGCATCGAGTAATTAGTTGACAGTGGGAGGTACTGCTGTTTTATAAGTGGCGAAACTGAGGCAGAGTAGGAAAAGTGACTTTTTCAAGGTTGAGCATCTCAGCACCAGAGCCAGGAGCAGAACCCAGGCGTCTCGCATTTGCGGGTGGGAAATCAGGTTGGTCTTTTTGGCTTTATACCCACCGTTCATCTGACCCAGTTATCTCAGCATTATTCTCTCTGTTACTTTTAATGACACGTCAGTATCTCCCTGAAACACATATTTTTTCATTAAAGACGGCAAAAAGGAAGCAGGAGCGCTACCATTCAGATAAGATGTTCAAACTGCCTTCCCATTTATGTAGCACACCTCGCTGCTCTCTTCTGGTGAATCTCTCGGCGCCTCGTAAGCCTCATGAATGGCTTTCACAAACGCCACTTCGCGTGCGCGCCCCCAAATCCACGCGCGGACGCATGCAGACTTCCTTCCCCCGTTCCTGAACATGCAGCTTTTTTTGGCCCTTACTGCCTGACAGCGCTCCTGCGCAGCCGTTCAGGTCAGGAAATGAATGAGGGGAAAATACTGAGTTTCAACTGGGAATTTAATTAGCCAGGATTTGATTTAGATACCGGATTTACACATCCATGATTAGAAAAGCACTGCGGGGTCTTTGGTGACCAGTAGTGATCAAAACTTTGATTTAAAATTTCATCTCGAAAGAGGAGCCCTTGGCAATTTAGCCCCCTTAGCAAGGGGCCTCTGTAGCTCGGAAAAGAGCAGCAGCTTCCGGCAGCCCCGGGAGGGTCTCCCACTGGCAAAATAGCTATGCTAGCCTCTGCCTAGCTGGCCAAACCTGGCTCATCCTGGCTGCACCTCAAACACAGGGACCCTGAGCGAAGTAGAAGGGCGTCTCTGGCTCTAAACAGACCCTTTTTGCCACGGAAAAGCAACTTGGCCCCCACTCTTCCCTGCACCACTCTGGTTTAGAGACAGGCCACATCTGAATCCCGATTTTCTCCCCGTCTCCAGGTTGTTCCAGTCTTGGGTTTTGCTTTCGCTCCATCTCCGACTGAGCTGCCAAGTTTTACCTCCTTTAAAGTCAGTCCCGGTCAGCGTGTTTCCCATCTCCCGGCTAGGAGAGCGTTGCTCAGTGCTGCCTCCCACTCCCCCACGCTGCCCTGGGCTTCCGCATTAATTGAATAGTATACTTTAATGCCAGGCCTGGCAGCCCGCTCTAAGTGATTGTAAATAGGGAGTGTTACATAAAAGAAGAGAGCAGAGGGAAGACTGCAAACATAAAGTTTTATGGCTTAATATTGGCAATTAGAGGGGAACTCGGGTATCTTTTGGAGCAAAGGTTCCTGCTCTCTCTTTCGAGGGTCAGCTTCATGGGCAGGATATTTCTGGAGGCCTCCTCTGCCTCGGCTGTGTTCCCTCCCGGTGCAACGCCTGGCTCTGTCCCCGGCCCTGCGCGGGGCCCGCGGGATGCCCCGGAGCGGTCCAGGTGGCCGCGGCCGGGCGCACCTGGCTGCGAGGGAGGGTGAGCCCCGCGCGCGCCGGGGCTGGCACCGCGGAGGCTGCCGGGAGCTTGGCAGGAGGAGGCGAGCGGCAGCAGATGCCGGCTGTCAAATGGAGCAGATGCCTCATTAGCCACCGCGCCGCACAGCAACAGCCCGGCAACAGCCCAGCTGTGCGGAGGGGGCGGCCCGCAGCCCCCGCCCGGCTCGTTTGCAAAATGAAGTTGTTGAGCACTCGCCCCTGCTCGCCTCTCTCCTGTTTCTTCCTGTATTTTTTTCCTGCGTTCCCCACCCTGCCGTCCTCAGCTTACCCCCTCGTGCAATCTCTCCCTGCAGCCTTCTTGGCCGTTCCCATCAGGAGACGTCTGCCCGCCACGGGCTCCTCTCGAACATCACGCCCCCCCCACTGCAACCATCCAAATTTGCCCCTGAGCATCATCGCTCACTGCAAGGTGGGGAGAGACAGAGGGAGAAACGGTCAAAGCCCAGCACTCATGCCAGCACCCAAAAGAGTGGGCCCCGCTGGAGAGGGGGCTGCTTTTCAGGAGCAGTTGTTGGGTAGCAAGAGAGGTTTGACACCGAGCATGTCGGCTCCGACCTCATTTCACCGCGAGCTGGATGCTCGAGTGAGAGCCATCGCTCATCAGCTTAAACAAAGTGTAGTACAAGACAATTCAATTAACTGCGGGCGGAAGTCAATAGCACGGCTCGGTTTGTGTGCTGCTTCCCGAGCCAGGGAGATCGAACTGCTGTGTTGGCACCTGTTGGCCAGGGACTGTGTTTCTGATGTGGGAGAAAACGATGCTGGGGAGAAAACCATCTCCTGCAGTGTCCCTTGCAGTGGAGAGGCAGGTTTGCCTGCGGAGGGAGGGAGCATGCTGGACCCTGTGTTTCTCCGTAGCCATCTGCATCCTGGGCCAATTCCTGGGATCAAACAAAGCTGTAGGGAAGATCTGAACGATATTATTGATGAGGGAGAACTGGCTGGACGGTCAAAACTGCACTGCTAGTGAAGATAGGTAGGAGGGATAGTGGGATTTTCTTAAGAAAGGGCTCCTCGCTTGTGGACGCCAAGCCTGGGACAGATCCTTTCTTAGCTGGTATTATCCATCGGGACCTTTCAGTCATGACAGACTGCACTACTTGTGAGAGCAGGAGGGCGCGGGATGTATCTAGAGATGCTGGGAAAGGATGAATAGATGAGATGCTTTCCGGTATCTCTCAACCCAAGGTAGAGTTCACTAAAGCCAACTCTCTATTTCTGAGCGCTGAGCCACGCCAGCCAGCCAACACTTCGTCCACCGCACTTTTGAGGAATATCTGACTTCTCTCTCTATCGACCCAGCTTTCTTGTTAAGGCACTGGAAATATCCAAAGATCCTCCGATTTCACTTCTCCTTCCTGTGCCCATCCTTTTCTTCTCCTAGCATATTGCTTCCCCCCTGAGCTTTGCCAACGATTCCCCCTCCGATGTACTTGTAATGCTACTCCCGTGTTTCCTGGGGTTTGCCTGTGTTTGACGAAAAGACCTCATCATCCCAGATTTGTCTTGCGTGAGCTATCACAGGATTAGCGAACTGGAAATCTTTCAGACTTTTCTTTCAGAAGCTAGTCCCTCGGGAGCATTGCTTTAGTAAGTGATTTTTCTCTTCTAGCCCAAGGAATTGGATCCACATCCGGTAGCCAAATTGAATTCATTCGGGCAAGGTTAAGAGCCATTTGATACAGTTTTAGATTAGGTGAAGGCAGCCATATATATTTCATATTCTGAACTAACGGCTCCACAGTTCCTGGGGATGGGCCAGCATAGTGCTTATTGACTGCTCCCTAGTGATCCCAGTGTTACAAATGGATGTTACTAAACAAGGGAACAGAACCTAAATCTTTCCCTGCTGAAAGGTAATGGAAACAAGACAGAGCGATAGGCAAAGAAAACGGCTTGATGCTTAATAAAAGGCTGGTGTGGCTGTCGGGATGGATGTGGGCAGCTTGTGAGGGCCTTTTCCTCCTTTGAGTGAGGGGGTTTGTTTGGATTCCTCCTGTTGGTTTGCACGCCCTTTTCAAGAGCTACGCAGGACTGCATGGGACCTTATAAGAAAGTACTGCTGTAGGCAGTACCAAGAGTACTGCTATGTTACCGTAGTAACACAGTGGTGTTTGGGATTGCTGCTTGCTTACCCACCTGGGCTTGCAAACAACTGGAGGAAACTGTTGTAGATTTGTATATACCAATGACTGGTGTCAGCTGAGAATATAGACATGGATTTGAATAGAAGGACAAATGAGTTTCTGTTTTCTTGAGGTGAGCCCATCCATAATCAGAGTGATGTCTGCTATGCTCATGTGCAACTGCCATCTGCTCCCTGTTGGAAAGATCTCAAGAGCTATATCCCCTGGGCTCAGAGCCCTTCTTCTGTTTGCTTGGCCCATTGCAGGCAAAGGGTACAAGAAATCGCTCAGGGGTCTGTAGAGAGCTACTGTTCAGGCTGTGAGCCGTGTACGACAGCACACAGGTCTGAGCATCTTTGGGATTGCACGTTGGGTGTCCATTCACAGCAATGGAAAGCAGTAGTACAGGAGGGCTCAGTTACAGCAGTGCCCTGGCTTTAGCACAAGCCAGACTCAGGCTGATGAAAGAGGACTCTAGAAAAGAAATACATTGTATTTAGGATAATACAGAGTCCCCTTTGAAGGATCCTAAGGCAAATGACAGTCAAGGTCTATAAAATGCTGTACTCATTGACCAATCCTGCCCGTGATCAAGAACTCAGTATGAGTCCCAGGTGGTTTATTGCTCTTACAAATGCTGCAGCTGCTGGAGTCATGAGATGAAGTGAGAAACTCAGTTTTTCTTTCTTTTTGACTATTTGGTCTTCATTGTGGCAGAGAAAAGTCTGAAAACGTAACCTTTTTATAACATAACGTAACATAACATAACGTAACCTACCGTAACATAACATAACGTCCTGCAGAGCTAGGGAGCAAATAAAAAAAGGCCGTGGAAGTAGTTAGTTACCTTTTCCTTTTTCAAAAGAAATCTCATAGTTTCTTTTTTTAACAGTAGCTCAGTCTTATTGATTTATGTATTCATTTATTACTGTTTGCAGCTGGTGGGGTGTAAACAATGACAGAGTTTAGGCCTTTTCTTATATCCCTTGAGTTGTTCCTCAAGCTGCTAGGCACAAGGGGAAGAACTAGTTAAAGATGCCTACAGAGCTGGCAGAGCGCAAGATGGGCACAAGTCCTCTCCTAGGCGTGAAGGGGATGGGGACAAAATGAGAACGCTTGAACCGAATCTTTATACCACACGAGGAGAGCTCTTCAATACAGGAAATAGCAGAGGAGTGCTCTTTGCCTTTATGATGGCAGAAGCAGCTCTGGAAATTATGTTCAGTGTCAATTCCCACTCCATGTTGGCCGTAAGAGAGTTGTCAAGGATGTTCTGGGCAGTTCTGTTAGCCAGAGTCCTAGGAGTCGTAGACCTGTGTCCGTGTGAAGTCGGCTTTGAGAGACATCTCTGCTTCACCCCCAAGACAAAGCAGGGGACAAGAGGTGCCAGCTGTCACAGCAGAGGACACAGGGCAGCACTGCAAGTGGCTGCAGATTGCCTCAAGAGGCGATGGGACATTTAAGGGGTGCTAACAGTTGGCTCGACCCTTTGCCCATCCTTCCTCACTGCCATGTTAGAAGCCTTCCTCCTCCACCCACCTTCATCACCCAGCCAACCCAAACTGGCACTAGAAAACTGAGTTTTCTTCCGTGCTATGACACAGTCACCTTAAAGGCTTTGCTGTGCCTCCCCTTCCCCGAGCTAATTCCATTACGCCTCCCACCATGCGACCTTCACATCTCATTTTTCTGACCATGAACCTGTTTCTCCCCGCTTCACCCATGTATTTACCCCCACGTTGAAATGGCAATAAGACTGGTGGAGAAAATGGACATTCTTGTGCTTGTTTGAACCAGAGGAAAAGCATTTTTCCTGTGCAGAATCCCTTCTCGAAAAATGCCTTTGTTGCTGTTGTTTGGTTTGTTGGATTTTTTTAATAAAACAGTTGAAAACTACAAGTTTTTATTTCAGTTAGAAATGAGTGCAATCCAGGTAGAAATGTTTTTGCTTGGGGGATTTTCTAAGCTAAAAAGAAATAGGAGAAGCTCAGAAGGAAGCGTGGAAGAAACAAAGCTCACATAACACGTCGCTATGAATCCCACTGAACCGGGATTTAAATATTGTTCATTTTCAATTGTTTCCTCAGAGAAGACGAGCCATTGTGAACAGTTATGACAAATGTGTTTATATTGTTTGATGGAAATCTTCTAGTCAGTACTAAAATATAATATTGTGGGGCAGGATGGGAGGAAAGCTGTACATTTATCTACGTCCTGAAAGCAACCACACACTTCAGGATTTACGTAGATACAGACATATTAGGATTTACTGGACAGTAGCCGTAGATCTTTAATTTAGGATGTCTAATGATCGTGTATCTAACAGTGTAAATGCAAGGGACAGCATTCCCCTGTTAGCGTCTGCATAGACCACAGCAATAGCTTCAGGATGAAACATCGCACTCGTCACTGTGATACCCTAAAGGGACGGCCGGGCATGGAAATGGAGACTACTATCTCACCCCTGCGTTCAGCAAAGGCGGCACGGGCAGGAGCTTTGTTTCCTCCGGGACCTAACCTGGACTCAACAAAAGCCCATTTTTGCTCCTCTTTGGAATTCATCCTTTCTCCAAGGCCCCAATTCCATATTGCTTTAAGAAAGAGGCTCACTTTGGTGTTGATTCTGAATGTCTCCCTAGGCTAGCTTTGGAGGCGGCTGTGTCATCTCAAACCTTTCAAGGAACCCACAAGGGCTTAATTAAAAACTAAACTTGGGCACTGTATTCAGATGAGACTGCCGGCTCCTCTGCTGACGGCAGCTCAAACTTGTCACTTTGCTCGTGTGCAGATCTGTGCTGTAAGGTAGGAAATTTCAGCTGAGAGACAGGCCCTGGGCTGGTGTGGGCTGAACCCCTCTACCATAATCCTCAGACTGGCAAGAGCAGGGTGGGGCGACAGCGCCATTGCAGTAAGGGCAGGGAGCAATCAATCGTTGAGACTTCATTAAAAGAAGCATTGAAGGCAGATGCTTGGCAGAGCCAGTCTGTGGAGGTGATGCAGACCTGACTCCAATCACTAGTACTTCGGGAGAAGAAAATCTGCATTTCCTAATCATGCTGCTTTGGTCAGAAGTCTCTTGTTGTCAGTACCGTTCTGGGTATTTGCATGTTTTGCAGAAAAATGTAATATTAACCATTGCCTCCCACCTCTGAAGAGTCAGTGGAGACATAAAAAGGAGTAACTTGAGAAAGAGAGAGAGTTTTTGGGAGGTGTAAGAGATTCAGAGGAACGTGAAGTCGGAGGATGGCTTAAAGGCATAGAAGATACAACATGTTAGCACAAAAATAGTTTGTGATTCCCAGCTAGGCCCAAAACCAGGGGTTGAAAGAGAGGCATATTTGTGCAATAGGTTTACTCCTGTGTGTATGTGTACATGCCGTGTAAGGGGTGCATGTGTTGTGGCCTGTGTCGTCCTCCTGCAGGCATCTGTTGTGTGGGTGCAGAGCTAGGCGCGTGGCGTACATCTGTGCTCTTTTTGCATGCAGATGGCACGGCTGTTTGCACAGCGGGAGCAGTTACCCTGTGGAAGAGGTGGTTGGTGCCAATGTCCTGGAAGAGGGAGAGCAGTTGAGGGGCTGTGCTCTCACGGTACTCGTCCCCGAATAGCTTGTGAACTGGCTTTTCTTCCTGGCCCCGGGACTGGAGACCCCACTGATTTTCCTCTTCAGGCTTCTTCTGTCCCTGATACAGGCCGTGGGGAAAGGCCCCTTACACGGCTTGCTCTTCCCGAGCTGAGCCTTTCCAGGCACTGCTTCCTTGTGTTCCCATGGGAAGTATTTCCCCAACACTTTGGATTCATTTCACTTTTGCGTTCAAAATCCAGGCACTTATCTCCCTTTTGCCTGGCCCATAACCAAGCCAGATCCCTTCTGGCACACCAAGAAATTGGTCTTGTACTGCAGCCTAGAAGAAAAGAGATCAACATTCAGATCTGTCCAGGTTGGGAAGCAGAAGGCAAAAGGGACTGCAAGTGAGAGCAAAGAGGTACCTCCACACGTCCTGGAGACCGTGGTGATGTTGGTCCCTCCCATGGCCCCATAAAACCCCTGGATCTCTGCTATGCAGAAGGCTCCTTCTCCTTGTTCCTAGGAGCGTGTGTGCAACGCTATCCGCACTGGCAAGGCTTTTATTTGCAAAGTCTGGAGCCTGTGGAGCAGTGGCAAAAGACACTGAGCTAAGTGCAAAGTGACCGCTAAATTTAGACTGTCTGTGGGAGGAAGTGAGGGAAAAAAAAGCCTAGGCAAAAACCCTTGTGAAAAAACTGCCATCCTTAAAATGAGAGCGAGAACGAGAGAAGAGAGAGAAAGAGAAGGAAATAGCAAGGCAGAGAAAATAAAGTGAGAGTTTAATTTACTCCCTCGAAAAGCTGATATGTACCAGAGGAGCTTTTGGGCAACCGATCTCAACTTTTCCATTTTGCAGCAGCCCCAACCCGTGCCCATAGCCGGAGCAGGGTGCCACGTTGTACCGAGTCGCCCGTGGGCGATGCTGTGGGAGCTGCTGGTGTGAGCCCGCAGTGCTGGCGCTGTCTAGCGCTGACGCCGATGTCCGCCAGGGAGGAAGGTCCTCATGAGAGCATGCTCCGTCACAGGGACACCCACACTGGCAAACTCGTTCTAGAATTAATTGGGACCGAGAACGGTCATTGAGAGGCAGGTTGCAGAGCTGTTGACAGCAGATGCAACGTGCGGATCCCCTACAAATGCAGGGCGGCGGCGTGGCGATGGCGGTAGGAAGCAGAAGGCAATGTGCGTGAGGAGTCTGGGTAGGCAGAATAACTGATTTTCTCTTCTCCGGTGCTCCACCGCACTGCTTGAGCCTGGGGTCCTCGGGAGGTGCTGTAAGACCTGATCCCAGCAAGAGGTTACCAGCAGTTTGCAAATCCCACAACCATTTGCATAGAGATGTAGCTCTAGGGAAGTATTTTCCTATATTCTTCCTATGTTGAATGGCAGAAACTAGACTGGACTGTGCAGCAGCCTGAGAAAGGCCGTGGTGATGTCCAAAACTGTGTCCTGGTAAACGTGCTGAACAAACTGCATCTCTACAGCAGGAAAATTAGCGGTTCTCCAGGACAGACCCCGTCCTGCCCAGGCACCCCGAGCCAGATGGGCCAGCCGAGACCTTTCTGCTGGTGCCCCCCGTGGCCCTCGCCGTCCCAAGAGCTGAGCGTCCCGCGGCTGCGCGAGCGGGGCCACGCTGTGCGTGCGCCCGCGCCCGTGCGCGCAGGCTCGCCCCCTCCAGCCTGCCGTTCACTGCATCTCCCTCCGAGGAGATCCCAGCTGCTCCTAGCGCTCCATCTGCAGCCTTCGAGCAGTTGCTACGAGGGGGGGAAAAAAAGAAAAGAAAAGAATAAATTGAGTTCCCGGGGGAAAAAAAAGAAAAAGCCCAGCTCTTCTGGCATCCCATAAATCTCAATTTATTTGTCCCTTTCTTCTTACACGAGCGAGAAGGAAAGGGGCCCCTCCTTGGGAGCAAAGCAGGCCGAGGCCGGCGCGGCGGCGCTGGCGTGACGGCACCGGCGCCGTGTTCGAGTTTTACGGAGGTTGCCGCAGCTCCGCTTCCCTCGCGCCCGTCCCCTGCGGCCCGGGGCCTTCGAGCAGCACGAGCTCTCAGCGCCTCTCTGCCTTCGGTCGCCGTCGGCAGCAGCCAGCGGGGAGATGAGGCCAAAAAATGGGTTCAGAGGGGCTTTTTGGGCGCGCGGGCGGGAGGACTCGGGGAGCGTCGCGCCTGGGGACCGGGGCTCGATTTCAGCTGCCCGTCGCGGCAAAAGGGGCCCAGATTTATCGTCAGATCGCCAGCCCGAGGGCGCGGATCCGCCACGCCGGCACTCCCCAGCCAAAACGCCCCGCTGCTTTGCAAATCCAGCAAAATTTGAGCAAACGCCTAGGGCAGGAAGATGCCCTTCCGCCTTTTTTTCCTTTTTTTTTTTTTTTCTCCTGATTTTTGGCACAGCCGCCGCGGACGTCCCTGCCGCCTGCTCGGGCCGTTTCCCCCCTCGCGGTTAACGGCAGAGGCTCCGCTCCGCTGCAGTCAGGCTCGTAGCCCTGCAAGAGGCCGCCAGGCTGGGACGTAGCCGCCCTGCCCCCGCACCCGAGGCGGCCTGGAAGCCTAGAAAAAATTGGGTTTTTTTCCTTTCAAATTTGCTTTATTTTCCCCTCAGGTAAAACTATAAATGGGGCTTCTGTCGGACGGGAGGCTCGTCCAGCCGGGGAAGGTTCCCGAAGGGTCTGAGGTGCTGGGGGGGGGGGGGGGGGGGCAGGGCTGCTCGTTAGCACCAGGTGCTGCCAGTTCCCTTAATTGGGGCTGAGGCAGCTCCTTCTCTTGCTGCTTGCCAGCCCTTCGCTGAGGTAAATTTTGCTGGGGACGATGTGGTGGGGGCTTGGCAGCCCCCTGGAGGGTGGTGGTGGTGGTGGTGGTGGTGGTGGTGGTGGTGGTGGTGGTGGTGGTGGTGGTGGTGGTGGTGGTGTGAGTTGAGTTGAGTTGAGTTGAGTTGAGTTGAGTTGAGTTGATGGGGAGCCTGGTGTCCTCACGACAGAGGAGAGGTACCGTTTTTGTGCCCCCCTCACAAAATGTTGCGTGTGGGGAGTCTCAAAAGCACCCGAGAAAGAGCGCGAAGCCCTATTGGAGGGGCTGGTGCCGCATGGCACAAAAGCTGCGTGAGCCCTCTAGGTGCCCCCTTGGGTGCAGCTCCCCTGAGGACAGCGAGGCTTCGCCCGCTCGCCCCAGGGCTTGATGCTAAAGGCTTCTTGTTCAGAAAGCTCCTGCTCGGGGGTAGCTGCTGGGCAGGAGGAGGCAGCTGGGGTGGGCTCGCGTGCGCCCGGGTGCTGCCGCGGCGTGGTCTCGTGGCTGCTCGCTCTCAGGTGGCACCTGGGGTTGTCCGCCCTGGCGGCGCGCCTGCCTGGCTGGCAAGCTACCGGAGCGCAGCCCAGAAAGGTCTTGCAAGCGCTGGAGCTGAAGGGAGGCGATTTTTTGGGTCGCCCGTTGCCTGCAGCTGAGTGAGTCGGGTGGTGGCTGATGAGCCAGTAGATTACCTGGTGACCTGGCAGGGAGACGGTGCGACGAGACTCGCAGGACGTGGTGGGGTTTTGTTGCAACGCCTCTCAAGGCGATGGCGCTGAACCAGCCGACTGCAGCTCTGCTGCCTTCGCCCGTCAGCCACGCGAGAGGGGCTGCTCCCCAAACCAGAAGTCTCCTCTGCGGCTTGTGCTGCAGCTGCCTGCCCTTTGCTTGCTGCTGTCCTGGCTCCTGCAGACACGGCGCCCTGCTTGTAGACCGGTTTCTTTCTTGTGCAGTGCTGTTGAACTCACAGAGGACGCGTTCGTCTCTCCATGTTGTATGCAGCCTGGTAGCATTGCAGGAGGCCAAACTCTCAGCTGTCTGAAGGCTCGGTTGTTATTTGTCTGATCACAGACTGCTTTTTCTTTTGTCTACTGGGAGAAAAGGGTGCCAACCTAGCACAGTGTAAGCTCACGTCTGAGCATCATCTGTGCCTTGTGTGGTACCCAAGAGATGTATCCTGAGGAACAGCTCTCTTAGGTGGGAGGCGCGCGGAGTTTTCTGCTGCTCAGGGATGAAGGCTCTGGCTTTTCTGAGCTTGCGGAGAGATTTGCTTAGGAGTTTGCGCTCCACAGCACTCAGATTCGATACATCGTGTAATAGCAGAGAGGTGCGTTTTGGGTCATTTCTACCATCAAGCAGTGGCAGGAAGTAACACAGCAGCCCAGGAGGCACGTGCTGGAAAGTCAGGGGCACTCGTGAATTTGGTTTCTGCTTCTCTTTCTCTGTAGGCGTTAATCAGCCTGCTCCAGATAGCTAACAGCAGCATTAGAGGGGGTATCGAAAGAAATGAATCTGTCGCTCCCCTCTGTTAGCATGGAGAGGAACGTTTCCTGGCTGGAGCCAGAGTGAGCTCTGTCAGAGCTAAGCTCCCTGCTTCTCCCAGCAGCCTCTGTTCGTTACTGCCTCTCTGGAAATGCTTGAAGGATTGTGAGATAACAATTTCCTGCAGTTGTCTCTGTAATCTCCCCAGGCAGGGGAAACCAGGAGCTGAAAAGCACAGGCTGTTGTTGAGCGCTGCGGAAGTGGCTTTGGTTGGGTAGAGAGGGGCTGGTGGAGAGGTTTGGGGTGTGGCAGGGGGGGACTTGGCTGCGCAGCCCACGCCCTGCAACGTGGCAGGAACAGCGGTGGGCAGCGCAGAGCGAGAACTGCGTGCGTTGGTCGGTGCAGTAGCGGTGTGACTTGAAGACCCAAACGGCGAGGAGTTGAGCAAGGTGCATTGACGGTTGGGGGCTGTGAGGGATGCTGGGTGTATCGCTGGGATGTTGCAGGTTGACTCAGGTTGTGTGAACAAAGCTAAGAGGAGACTTGTTGCCATTTCCCATAACGAAGCGGGTGCTAGCAGCTCAGCTATTGTGCAATGGATTTGTCGTCTCCTACGAGCAAGTTGATGGTGATAACCTGGTAACGCTTCCCTCACTGTGGGAGCTGGTACAGAGTGTTTGACACCCCTCTCTTCCTTTCTTCCCTCCATCCCACAGACCTTGTATCTGAGCCTTGAGCTTTCTGGCTTAGGATACTTGCAACTTGTACAGCAGTAATTACACTCTCCATCACTTTTCCATCAAGAAATAAATGGCAGCCAATCATATCCTGAAGTACCAGCACTGACCTTTGTTTCCGAAGGTTCGGCACAGTCAGTTGAGCTATAATCTTGCCCTAAATTGACCCGAGACCTTGCTGTTCCCTCAAGCTTATGTGCTGCTAATGTGGGGTTGTTGCCACTACTTAAAAGTTTGACAGGGAAAGCACAAGTGCTATGGGGAGCAGTCTTCTGTTGGAGAAGGCCTCTGCGTGAGGAGAAGCTCAGGGAGCTTTTGGAGCGGAGGGGGTGACGTGCTAACTGCAGCAGATGGTACTTGCCCTTGTGCTTTAAGTAGTTACTGGGTTAGAAAATAGGAAGGTGTCGGGGTCCCCTGAGGTCAGACATTTAAAGTTCATTAAACCTTTTCTCCTCTGTGGCCCAGCAGAGCCTGTATCTCCCTGAAATGTCATCTTCCCCCTATGTGGTTAGATATCTTTCTTGTCCTTAAGGTGTGATGTTTGACTTGGCTTTAAAAGAGTACATACTTCCTTCCCTCAGTCCTGCATAGCTAAATGATGGAAGCCCTGAATAGGGGTTGGATCTGCCAGGATGAGGCTAGGGAATGGCCAGCAGATCTGTCCAATTCCTTCCTACTATTTGTTATTAGGGGCAGAGCTGCTTGAAGTGTGCCTCAGGCCCTGACGAGTTGTATTGGCCCTTGAGCTAACCAGCCTGCTTTTAATGGCAGTGATTGGCATGTTCCAGTTCCCCTAACTGGCCAGGGAGCCCTCTGGGAACGTGATCACTGTCCCCAGTTTGTTTCTCACCCTGTCACCTGAAGCATTTAAAGCTAGCTGGGGAAAAGTTTATTTCAAGACTATAGGCTTCAGGAGGCCATCTCATAGTGTCCAGGGCAGGCCGCCTCAGTCTTGGACAACGTTGTGAAGGAGGGTGGTCGCTGCCGCCAGTGATTCTGAATGTCCCTTAGGGGAACTACTACGTCTGTGGTGAAGCATCTCTGTCTCCTTCCTTCCAAAATGGTTCTTGCTGTGAGTCACTGAAGAGGGCGGTTGGGGAGTGAAAGGTGTCTTGTGTACCCGTGTTGTTGGTAAGCTGCCCTGCATGCGAGTTCACGTACCCCCTTGCTGCAGAGGAGCACCTTCTGTGGGAGGGTGTTTAGGGAACATGTAGGTGAAAGCTGCTGTACTGATAGTCTGTATTGTACGCTCTTACTGTTTTAGGGATGTTTCCCTGCTTGGACTTGAGTTAGTATATGTGTCTGAGAGACCAGATGATCCTGCAGAAGTGTCTGTTCTACCTGCAGTTGCATTTCTGGGGCTCAGATCCCTCAATATAAGATGTAGGGCAAGAACAGGATCCTGACATCTTTATTTTTCCTCTGGGCTTGCTCTGCTCCTCCCACTTGCTCTCTGTCTTGCATTTGAAAGAGGGGGGGAAAATAAATGGCACCAAGAATTGTGTTCAGCTATTTTATTTAAGTCATGATCATTCCTAATCTAAATGTGCAGGAACTGTATTACACTGCCTAATCAGTCACATATATTGTACTGCGTTTTTGGTTTAGTGAAAAGTAAAAGCCATCTAGAAGGCAGAAATATGTTAAATGAGCATCTCTTAGGCTGTGTACGTTTCTCAGTGGATAAAACAGCCCTGGCATCTCAAGTTTAGTGGCTTATGCAAGCTGATCCTGCAGAGCGGGTGTACGTCCCCACACCCTGTGAGATGGATGATGGGAGGAATGACAGGATGTGGAATAATGAGCTGGTCCAAGTCTTGGTGGAGGAGGTGGGCAGGCTTCTACCCTTGCTGCAGGCAGTGAAGAGGGGCTGCAGCAGGTTACCATACCTGTCCCCCATGGGGTACTGTGCAGCCAGAGGAGCTTCCTGAGGCAGCAAGCGTGTCTGGAACAACAGGCAGGTTACAAGAGGGCTGTGCTGGATGGGGGTGGGTGGCCTGGCTCTAGCACAGCTGGAAAGCTGCTCTCGTGAGCCCCGCAGCAGCGCAAGGGGGGAACTCTGCCAGGCAGCTGCAAGGTGGGATTTGCTCCTTGGCATTTGGGGCAGGGGTGAGGGAATCGGGGCAGGAGGATTTGTTGTTTGTCCCGTTAGTCTCTGCGTGCTTGTCATCCTGTAATATGTGGTGTTGATTCCTCACACCCCGACAAGGCCGCATTGCCTTGCTCTGGGGATTTACGTGCCTGGAGATAGTGCTGGGGATTGTATGGGTGGCCTGATAGGCTGCAAGACTCTCCAGCAGAATGTCCCTGAGCTGATGAAAGGGAGGAATGGTATTAGGGAAGCTGGAATCTCTCCAGGTTCTCTTATTGTATCATGTTTGTTCCCTCCGTGTTTGCCAAAAGCACCCTTATTTATTTCATCAACTAAACACTGAAAACCAGATGCCTGACTTCCATCAAGGCATTTAATGATGATGATCATTGCTTCCTCTAATGCAGTGCCTTCTAGTGTGGGATTATGCCAAAGCAGTGCACAGCTGTTGACCAATGGGTGTCTGTCTGTTTTCTTCAGTATTTTAGGCTACTTTTTGTGCTAGGACTCCTTTTCTGCTGAGTTGCAGGAAGTTCTGAGGTGGAACATGGCAGCTGTTTAGCAGTGCACAGGAATGCAGTGAGGCAAGTGAGCTTGGGGAATGAAGAAAATGTGCACTCCATAGTGCTTCAGCGCGTGCTAAAGTGTGGTCTTTATGTCCTCACGGAAGCGGAAAAACATTACTGCTGCCCTTTCCTAGGTAGGCCATGAATAAATAACATGGACAAGGCTGCAGAAGGAGTCTGTGGCAGAGCCAGGAGGAAAGATGTTTCTCTTTCAACTTGGAGGCTTTTATCTATGGAGCAGAGGCATGCATTTCCTTTTCAAAGTACCATATTGAGTTTTAGTGGGCACGAGGTAGAGACACACCCACGTTAGCGTAAGAGGCACAGGCCAGTACTGGAGGCGTCAGGCATGCTGGGATAACCTGGGGGTGAAAGCTACTCAGACCCTTGTATTTATACAGGCATGAACCTGAATGTTTTTCTGGGCTGCTCCATTGGGTTGCTCACAACCACATTCTTGATCAAACTGCTTCATTTTATCTAGTTGCTCCACCTAAGAAGGTGGAAACAGGGTTGCTTCCTGAGCTTCTTGATGTGCTGCAGGCTGCCATTGAGACTGGCAAAGACATCTCAGAATTGCTGTTTTGAAAGGTGTCATAAGACCTTTTGGCTCATGTGTGGCAAACTTGTGATACTTTGTTAGGTTTAAGTGCAGTGCTGCCTTCCCCCTGGGAAGTTCTGCTTAGCTTCTGGAGATAGATGTTCTTAGAGCTTCTAAGAAACAATTTAATTTAGGATTTCAGTGTTTGCTTTGGTATTTGTTGAAAAATTGTTGATGCAAAACTGTAGGCTACTCAGATCTTTTTTTCTTTTTTTCTATGTGTAGTTTAGGCTTCAAAAAATAGTTTAAATGAATTAGTAAATTATCTTGATTTGCCCTATTCATTTTTCAGCAAACAACCAGTCAGTATTTTCCAGGTGGATAGCTTCAGGCAGGAGCAGAATTTATTTCTTCCGATATATGGTACTGGGATGAAAGACCTTTTATTTTTTCATGTTAACTGCAAAGGATGGTATGCTTTTGTTGTGCTATTCTGTGCAAAAAGTAACATGAGAAGGAACTCTGCATAGGTGTGCCAATGCCTTTAAGAACAAGTTTCTTCCCCACCGCAACCCTTTCTTCGTAGAAGTAGCACCCCAGTTTTAAAGTTAAAACAACATTTGACGTTCCTTTCACAATAATGCAGGCATGACTCTGAATCCCAGTGCTGGCACTCTTCTACTGTTTTCTGTCTCTTTGATCTCTGTACTGTGGCCTTGCTTTGTGGGTTTTTTCTTTTTCTTTCTTTCCCCATTTCACTCACGAAGATGGCTCTGTGGAAGAAGCATTGTTTCATTTTCAGGAAGGTCCTGAGAGGGCGCCTGGCAGATCTCATATGCTAGGTGTCAGCTATGTTAAATGAACGCATTCAGATCGCTGTAAATCCCTATTTACACATAATAAACATGAGAATATAAAACACAGAGGAAATAATACATTACTGATTCAAACAATGGCATGTAATGTCCATTGAAAGGCAGGTGGTGCATGCCCATCCATCAGCATTCCTAAGGCATATCCGCTCCCTTCTCAGAAATGCAAGGCAAATCCTTTGCTTTCTGAGTGACTCCTTCAGCTCCGCGTGGGGAGAAGAGGAGCAAGCTTCTCTGCCTGGTGGAAGAAGGATTACAGCCTGACATTAGTCTCTCTCTAGACCATCTTCTCACAGAAAAGTGGGATACTTCTTGGGGTGACCCGAAAGCCAACCTGTTCGGCATGTTTGGATTTTCTGGTGAGCTAGTGATTCCTCAAGAGGAGTTTTTTTTTGGTTTTTTTTTTTTGTTACAAGTGGAGCCAAAGCATCCAAATCTTCTTGACCTTTTTCCCCCTCCCCTCCAAATACAGAAGTCTCTCCCATTGTTTTTAGCCTGCACCAAAAGAGCATTCTGCACGCCGGGGCCCTTGCTTGCGGAGAGGTAATAGACTAGCCACCCTCACCAGCTCTGGGCCTTGTTTGATTCTAGGGGATTGCGAACTTCACTCCTCCTCAGGGTGTTGGCTTGGAGGTTAGCAGTCTGGGTCATGAGAAGTTCAAGGTGCAGCCATTCTTACAGAAAGAGAGCAGCATCTTTGTGAAAACTAGATATCTTGAATTGGCACATGGGGAAAGTGCTCCTCACAAGCTGCCCCGACCTCAGGTCTGAGCTGTTTGCTCACTCGTGTGAACTCTGCAGTGAAAACATATTAAAGTTCCCTTTTCCTCTGGCTGTTTCCCTCCAGGTATTTAATCTTAGTTTACAGATGAAATGTGCAGTGGAGAAAAAGATGCTAATCTCACAGTTACTGCACTGTGCTCCAGCCACTGAAAAATTTGTTACTGTCTGTCCTGGATTGGGCAGAAATGCAAGCATCAAGACTTCAGCGTCTTTGAAGCAGCAGCACATAGACTCAGTGCTGCAACAGGCCAAAGCATCAGATCTGCAGAGGCTGTGCAAAGAGCTTGCATGGTTTGGTACAGAAGAGATGCTGCTTTGCAGTTTTTCCCCTCACAGAGGGTAGAGGCAAAAGATATCTGTGTGGTGCTCAAAGTTTCCATCGCTTGACTAAAAGTGGAGTCACCTCAGCTCCTTTCAGTGTCTTATGGTGGAGGGAGCCTTCTCTTTCTCTCAACCATTTGACTAGTCGTATCTTCCCACCTTTAAGTGGCTGCTGTTAGTTCCATGTCCTGGATATTTAATTATGGGACTTTTGTCCTTAATGAGTCCCTTTCCCAGGCTGGGCAGGGTGCACATGGCTTTGTATGGTCAAGTTCTGCCAGGCTTTTATGAAACCAGAGTAGAAGGTGAGGTCAAAAATCTGACCAGAAACATTATTTCTCAAACTCACAGGAAATGCTGGCTTTGCACTGCAGGCTTCTGAGCATGCTGAAATATCAAACTGCCTTGAAAGCTAAATGGGAGAGAGGATGGGCAAGGGGGTGTTTGTTTTGCCCATCTCTGCCCTTAGTGTCTTACTGGACGTAGTTTGGAAGTACTCAGACTACAGCTCCCATGATGCTTCTTAGACATACGATTTGCACTTGGCACTTAGCTTTTTGCAAGAGCTGTGTTTCTTCCCAACTACCTCTTCCTGGAGCTGTACTTTCCCTCCAGGAGCTGCAAGGCCAGCTGAATCTCAGAGCATGTAACTGTTTCGTATAGTGCCTCCCTTGTGGCTGTGTGTGCATATGTGTATCTCCCCTTTTTTAAGGGTTTATGCTATTTCTATAAAATCTCACAGCTTGAAAGTCATCTCCTTAAAAACAAAAATTGCTGAGCAAGGAAATAATTGTCAGTGGTGCAAGGCATACTTGTGTCTCTCCTGGAGCAATTAACATACCTAAGCGCAGGCTTGGCTCTCTTTCCAATTAAACTCTGGCAAGCTGGAATGCATGATGTGATAATGAAGCGGAGAGGTTTGGAGCCACTGTGCTTGCTATTTTGAGGATACGGGAGCTTTAGGCTGTCTGGCTGAAACTAAGCCATTGAAAGTAATGGGCTGGACAATCTCACCCCATTACTTTTAATGGGATTGAGAGAGTGTGCACTCAGTAGCAGTGTACTGACACAGGGGTAAGCAGGGGAGCTGTTTTCACATGTCGTTCATATTATGGCCAACGCTGGGAGAATGGCCCCCTGGCAGTGGGAGATGGACTACCCACAATAAGTTATATGGTTTGGCAGCAGATAGGAAGAGTAGTAGCAGGAAAGGTGCATGAAGGCATATAATGGCATCAGCTGTGAGCTTGGGCTTAACTCAGTCAAGGCATGTAATGAGGAGGGGAAATGCAGTATATGACAGCCCTGCTGCTTGTGCATCCTCTGGGCTACATAAAGGCACAAGCAGGGTGCTGAATCCCTCCCCTACCAATTTTTTCCAATTTACCATCCTACCTCTGGTGTGTGATAACTGTGCCTGTAGGAGAGGAGGGAGTATTTAATGTGTGAGCCCCGCTAGCCTTTTTGCTGAAGCTGTTGAGTACCGCTAGTAAAGGTCAGCTGCTCACGCTGAACATGGCAACTAGAGGGATCTATCCGGTAGGACCTTCAGATGTGCTGAATGCTGCAACCCGCATCTGGGGGTTGCAGATCCTCAATATCGTCTCTGGCTCTAGGAAAGGTCACTGGTGCTGACTTCAACGGAGGTAGCACAGTCTAACTACTGTTGTAGCAGGATGCTTGTATGGCCCAGTGGTCTTGGATGGGTTTGTTTCTTGTGATGGCACAGGATCTGCTACTGCTGGGACACTGAAGGAACGTTCTTAAGGCAGGGCAGCAATCGGTCTCCCTCAGCCTGAAATTTGCCCATTTGGTTTCTTACTCTGCTGTTACCAAACACCACAGATGCCCTCCCTGCCAGCGTGCTGTTAAGCTTCAATACTGTAATCAAAGCAGCCTTCCTGCAGAAAGGGATGGACGCATAATGATTAGATAATCCCTTAATTCTTGTGGCTTTCTCACCTTTCTTGTAACTGGTGCCTTGTTGGTTGTCAGTGGGTAGGGACCTGTGTTCCTGCTGCCCCTTCTTTTAGCACCACGTGTTTAGTTAGAGCATGTTTTAGCAGAAGTGAAAGAGCAGGAGTGGGGGTCTGTAACTTGGGCACAGGGGCCCCAGCCTGCGCCTCAAGCACAGGCTGTGTTGTCCTGTTGTCACCTCTCTGCTAGTGGGAGCTGAACCAGTGCAGCAGGCCAGCAGCCGTGCTCCCTGCAAATGCACCTCCAGCTGGGATTAGATCTCTTAAGATGGACCTGCTGCTACTCTCCTGGGCCAGGTTACTCATCTGTGATACTTCTGTAACACCATGAGTCAAACTTCCCAAGACACTGAGGTAGGTGCCTAAGCTCCCATTCAAACTGCTGGGAAGTTTAAATATCTAAACGGGGAATAGAGATCCACATACATATGCAGATCTGGCCCAAGGTGGCTTGTTCACGTCGCTGGTCGCCTTTGGCTGTGGTAGAAGTGAGGAGGCCAGTCAGCTTGGAGCATCATACCCTGCAGCCAAAGTGTCTTATATAAACAGCTGCACGAGGTTTTGCAGACATGGTGAATGGCCTGAGAGGAGATGGTTTCACTTGGACTGGTGCTGCACAGTGTGCCTCCTGCCCCTTCTCACCTCTGCGAGGGAGAGACGATTTAAGGAGTTTTGTAAGCTTGCAAGGAGGAGAAAATAAAATGGAAGCTGAAGATCCAAAATAAAAAAGTCTCAGATGCACAAGAATTGCAGGCGTGCTGTGAGGTAACCGGCAAATACAATTTAATTATAAGATACACAGAAGTAATGGCATTTGCAAGGCTAGAGCATGATTTTCCACTAATAGAAGGACCGCAGGGTTCCCTGCCTCAGACTGCTGTGTCATCCTCCAGTGATAGAGTGACTGCACTTCATTGCTTTCGCTGCCTTCAGAGGGGTTTAAAGGGCTACAGCTACTTGGTCTCCGGGGAGCCAGGGCAGCTGTTAAGGGTGTAAAGAATTGCATCCAAAGGAGTTGGGACAGCTAGACAACAGGCTTTGTAGGATTTAGGGCAGGAGGATCTGATGGTCACGGAGCAGATGGACTTGAAGGCAGTGATGATGACTTCTAGGTCAATCAGGATAGCTGTGTTTGCTGGACGTTTCTAAGATTAGAGGTACTGTGTGCGTCCCTGCCCTGTCCTCTGTCTTTCTAGATTCGCTAAAATTGATGCCTTAACCAGAGGTGCTTCTGAGTGGCTGGAGGAAGCCCACAGCCTCTGGTGTGCGGAGGTGTGAGGGACTGTTGTTTTAGATCCCGAGCACCATAACAGAGATGAAGGTTAGTGCTGGGATTTTTTTCTTTTTTCCCATGTTCTGTCAGCCCAAAGTGGGGACTTCCAGAGCTTGTTCTAGTATCTCCATTGCCAAGTTCCCCTCGGATCAGGAGGGGTCCGGGAGTAGGAGGGTGGGCTGTGAGGGTGGTAGGTCTTCTGGTCTATGCTGATCTCTAAACTCGCAGGTAAACACAGCTCTTCATATGTGGGGGGGAACAGAGAATGTGCTGCTAGTCCAAGATGAGATGCTCTCACCAGGCTTCTGGATAATATTGTGCTCTGTGTGCTGCTAATGTTCCTTGGATCGCAGTGGGCCATGCAGGGGTCCTGCAGCAGCAACTAGGAGCAGTGCAGTGGCTTTAGGTGAAATGAGAAGCCAGAGTGTTTGGTGATTGAAAGGGGGTCTTTAAATAAACAAAAAACCTAAACAAACAAAAGCATCCCCTCTCTTCTTAAGGAACCAAAATATTTGGATCTTGTAACTTTCTCCATGTCAATCTTTTTTTGAGCTGTTTTTTCATCCAGACCTCAGTCCAGCTGAGAGGCTAAAAATCTCCCCCATTGAAAGGCACCCTGGAGCTTATGAACATGTCCCGATGCCGTTGCAGTCACCTGGGAGATGGTTGAAAGGCTAGCCCCATCTTAGACTGGCCCACTCCATCTTCCAAACATCCCTCCATCCCCTTGCACCTCACTCTTTCACTGCAGGTATTTGCTTTGTGCAGTATCCATGTGCTGCTGTGGCCCAGGCAGCAGCTGGCATTTTCCCAGTCTCTGGAGCCTGTGTTCACAAGGGCGTTTTGATTCACTGCAGCTCTTGCTTCCTCGACTGCAGTGGGAGAGGCATGGCAGAAATGTGTGCCGGTGTCCTGATAGGTGTGATGGCTTTCACATGCATCCTCTCTGGTAGAGCAGTGCTATTTTTCTGCTATATGGAGTTGAATATACAGCTCCTGGCTGGAGGGTAGGAGGGGAAAGATGGCTGGGCAGAGGAGAACAAGTAATGCCACATCAGTGCCACCACAGACCTTGCTAGAAAGTCTCCCAAGTGACTGCAAGTTCAGGTCTGACCTGCCAAGTGGAGCACAAGGCAGTGACAGACAGCCTGGGGCCACTGGGGCCCTCAGCTTGTGAGAGAGGGAATGCCTGGGGGAGGCAGAGCAGATGGACAGAGCAAGGGACAAGGTTCAAACTGTCTGTAAGCCTCTCCTGCCCTTGCTGTTGCAGCCCCAGCAGACTCGGGGAGGTACGTGGAGTGTACGTGGGCTGCATGGGCTGATGCAGCACAACCACTGGAGTGTGACCGAGACAGATGTGGCGAGCACCTGGCTGTCCTCTGGTGGCTCTGACTGGCCTGGCAGGGGCAGAGTCTCCTTCTCAGCAGCCCTTATCTCCTGGGGAAGAGGATGTGGGTGGTGCCTGCGAGACAGATGGCAGTTATGTTGCGCAGCTTCAGGGGCTGACCTGGGAAAGTGTCGAGGAGAGACTGAGGGATACATGGGAAGGTTTTAATAAATTGCCCAAACTGCTCTGGAAGAAGTCTTGTCTCGACCTTCCTGCAGTGAGTCGCTGCCTTGAAACATGAGATTCATTTTGTGGCTTGAATGTAGCAGCAGATACAATGGGCTTTAGTGAAAAGCAGATTAAGCTCCCAGGAAGATCTTAAAGTGCAGGTCAAATCCACTACTGAGGTAAGCTGGCCATATTCCTAGG
Source organism: Struthio camelus (assembly GCF_040807025.1). Lineage (NCBI taxonomy): Eukaryota > Metazoa > Chordata > Aves > Struthioniformes > Struthionidae > Struthio > Struthio camelus. The sequence goes on from NC_090963.1 coordinate 8,307,877, forward strand.
GGTGGCCTGAGCCCTGTGTCTGTAGCAAGCAGGGGAGCTTCAGAGGGTCTGAGCTAAGCAAGATGAAAAAGGCAACGGGACAGGAGCTTAGATTTGCCATTGCTAAATACAGCAGAAATCATGTAAATAGGGAGGAAGTGTTTGAACTATGTCTGCATGCTGAGAGATTGTAAAATGAAGTGTAACCATGCAGACGTGGACAGGCCCTTGATGCATTGTTGTGAACAATTCACCGCAAATCTTTCCTGGGTGTGGTGCTCAGAAATAGGATGAGGAGAGAGCAAGTGAGGAAGATCATGCCACGGTAACGGTAAGGTGCGTTGTATATCAGCGCTGTACTGTTGGCTGAACGAAGGCGTTGGTAAATGATTTCTAGACCTGAAATATGAAGCAAAGACTCTGATAACTGTCCTATCTTTCATGGCTCTCCCTCCTATGCTACACAATTCTTTTGCCTCTATGTTGGTAAAAGAATTGTGTAGCAAAAAAAGGGCTTTTGAAAGGATGGTTGGGATAGGGCTCTATCTAGGTGTCTTGCACTCCTCACCTCTGCAGTACGTAGCCCTGTTCCTAGCCTGCAGTGTTGTGGTACCTATAGCAGATCCTTGCCACTGTTTAATTTGTGCCAGAAACCTTGCACAAATCCCTGATGCTGTTGAGGTCTAGGAAGAGGCAATGGTGAACTCAGAGCACCTTTTCTCCGTCCTTTGGGGCAGCATGTTCTGCATGGTACCTCCAGGCTGCAGTGTACAGCTGCCCTGGAGAAGCACTAGTTGAGGACCAAAGTTGCAAATGACTGTCTCTTGCCAATACTGTCTAAGGATTTGTTTTCCGAGCGCAGCCGTTTCACCGCAGCCTTTTCAAAAGCCTGTGTATGTTTTGGCAAAATTACGTGGAAGTCTCTGGTTGCATTTGCTGATCAGCAGTGCTGTGTTTTAAGCGCAAGCAGGAATTGGCGTACTGCTGCCAGTGACAGAGAGAGCAGCCTGTGTTTCTGCACAGCTTTTTTAAGTAAAGCAAAAGCTGTGTGTAAGTTAAGACTTTTGCAAAAGGAAATGCATACCAAGGGATGAAAACCTTCAAGGCTTATGCAAGGAAGCTCAAGTACTGTAGACTTTCTTACTCTGGGGTAAGTAAATTGCTCTTCCTATAGCATTTCCTGCAGGCTCCTTTACTTTAGGGTGGCTGGAGGGGAGTACCCTAAGAATGACTGGATTTGGGGTCTGTGAGGATTCCTTGTCACTTGACTGATGCTCCCCAAATAGGATAAGTGTGTAAGGTACTCGGATAAAGAGCGACCACCATGGAGGGTGTGGGGAGGAGAAGGAGGAATACAGACGGACTCAGCTTACTGAACTTTAGGGGCCAAAGGTGCCCTCTGTTGCCACTGGAGGGAGAAGGCTCTTCAAAACATTTTGGTCCTGAGTTGCAGTTTGAAGGTGCCTTTTGCTCTTCATTAGCCAAGGAACATAGGGAAATAAGTCTCTTTACTTAGCAGCATGAATCCCTGTTCCTTCTTTTCCTGCTAAGAAGCAACTTTTAATTGTCCAGTACTAGGGCAGAACACTCACTTGGGGAAATCTACTTATTGCATGGTTTCTCTAGTCTTCCTCTTTAAGCCCTTGGTGCTGATCTTCCAAGGGATTTGCTGGATACCAGGTGTAGTGCGATATTTCAAGGTATGTGCCCATCTGAAGTTGTTTGTCCCAGAGAACCTCCTCCTGGGCCATGGATGGCTGTGGGGTTTTTTTGTTTTTGTTTTTCCAATGGTTTGAAACAGGCTCAGTTAAAGTAAGTATACCCAAGTTTTCCTGTCTTTTTTTCCATTATGTTTTGTAGCCCAAAAAAGTATTTGGTAGAAGCTAAAAGCAGAACCACAGCCAAACAGCTTGCACTTTTTAAGAGGTCTTGGAGAACTACTGTCATCTTTCAGCACCAGAGATTCCCTTTAGGGAAAAAGCACTGGGGCTGCTTTGTTTTTGATGCTGATGCTGCTGTTTCTTAGGTGCCGATGCATGCTTAACTTTCACGTTGGTTGAGGTGAATTCAGGTCTTAATGGAGGTACTTCACAGGGTTGTGACCTTAGGAATTTTCCTTTACCATGCAAGGTTGAGCCATCCTCCTCAAGGGGATGTTCACCCCTGTGCAGGGGCAACAGCAAAGACTTGCTGCTCTGAAGTCTTTGAACAGAACTGGCTTCCTTAATGGGGATGAGTTTTCTGAAAGCAAGGAAACTTCTATGAGACTTAAAGCTCCTCTGGATGTGGCTTCCCTCATTAATATGAACAGGACTTCCAGGTCTGTGTATCATCAGAGTAGCCCTTCTGCCCAGTTGCATTTTAGATCTTGAAGCAATGAGCTGGCAAACACCCCTGCTCCATCTGTTTTACTTCATTGATGGATTCTTTAAAGTTAGATTGTGGTCCCATAGGGACACACTCAACTAATCCTCTGCTTTTAAGATTTTATTTGTGCAATAAATGGATGACAAGGTAGTTTGCAATAAATGGGTTTATAAATGTAACTTTTCTGCAGAGCACTATAGAATAAAATATGGTATCACTACAGCTTTTAACACTGTCTACTTCATTCGTATTTTGAACTGTAATGTGCTCATTTTCTCATTTGGGAAGCCTCTTAGTTTTTTTTTAATACATTTTTATAAATTAACTGGGCACAGATTTAATAATAGCTTGCATATGTATAGCTTTTTTCCTTCTCTGAGGATCTTGGAATGCTTTGCAAACTTAACTGCAATACACAAATTGCATGCCAAAGAACTTGTTTGCTCCGTGCCGAAACGTGGCAGCTGTTTGGAGTTGCTCAGCAACGCTTATGAACGTGAAGGGCAGCGAGGGAAGAATCTTGAACCCAGCACTCGCAGCGGAAGGAGAACGTAGAGGGGAAGGATGCAACTTCCTTGACTGACGCCCAGAGCAAATTCCCCGAAAGAAAAGGTCACAGGAAGGCTTACGAAATCCACACAAGAAAAGCAGGGTGATTACTGAGCCTGGAAGGCAGCACAACAAAGAACATTGAAGGAAATGCTTTGTCATACATCTCCCCTAACTTTTGGGATGCAAAGTCAGTAGGTATGGGTGAAGCAGAGAACATGGAAAGACCTGGGACAGTAGGCTTTTCTGTGCATAGTGAAGCTCCTTAGCAAGATATCCAACAGCAGACACCTTTGCACCTTGGAATAGAAAATTGTTTCTAAGCAGGACCATAAGGTTCCTAAACAAGGGTTTTCGAAAGTGATCCGAAGCTGTTAGCTGTGGTGACTTGGGACCTTCCTAACATCTCCCTGGGTGGCTAAGTTGGAAACAAACAGGACGGTATTGGGTTTCTTTCCTCAAAGACCTTTGTGCTCTTTCAAGAGCTCCCATCCAAGTCATTTGCTGTTTCCATCCCAAAGTGAGATGGTACGGGGGCTTTTTACAGGCGTCTGTCTCTTCCAGCCACCATATCACAGTGTCGCAGTCTGAAGCTGGAGTTACTGTCATGGAGATTGTCAGGTCCCCACCCTGGAAACAAGTTCAGAACTACAAATGAAGCTCATGCACATAACATGTGATTGGAAAAATATTTACAGATAGCAAACTGCCATCTCTGCAGAATGAAAACACGAGAAAATGGAAACGTGATATTTATTTCAATACAATGTTTTTAAAATTTAATTTAAGAGACCAGCTGTTTCTGCTTCTCTTATAAGAGCTTAATTGGTATATAATAGCATAGTTAATTAAATACAAATCAATAGTTTAAAACAGCTAATTGATATTTAATATGTATGGGAAAAAATAACTTAGTTGTAATATAATTAACTCAATATTGAATAAGCAATGGAATTGCAATTATGCCTTTACAGCGATTATAAAGTTTATCGTTCTTTAATAAACTTGCAATTAGACAAGATGAGCAGAAAAATTATTAAACAGGTATTATTGGGGCTATTAAACATTTATTATCATTCCTGGTGGAATACAGCTACACAATGGTACACATTACGATTGTGTTAATAAACCTTTACTACTCCTTTGCAGCGTTAGCCTTTACTGCACTGGTTGATCAGAAACCTAGTTCCCTCTGTGACTTTGTGGGTAGGGTAATTGCCTTGAAAGTGGGTAATGAAATTCCAAATGACAGGAAGAAAGAGGGGATGGAATGAGAAAAAGCAGGAGGGTGCCATAATTTGGGTCAGCAAAGCGTTATCTTCCAAAGCGAACTTATCTTCTCCTGTTGCCTAGGTCATACCTAAGATGCCTTTCTGGAGGTTGCTGTACGTGAAACAGAGCTTAGAGCAGATGAATCTTTTTGTTGGCTTTTGCTTCTTTGTCGCTCGCTGCCCCTAACGCTGGCAATGTTTGGTTTGAAGATGCTTATGCTTTGAGTGGTTTTTTTCTAAGTTCTGAGATGAATCAATGCAAGTTTAAATGTGCTCCCACGTGTGTTTTCTAAACAAAATACTTAAGCTCATGCATCTCAAAAGTGACTGGGATGATGAACTTCAAATGTGGCTTGTTTTTAGTACACTCAAAAAAAATCAGTTGCCAGTGCGAGGAAGTGGATGTGCTCGTTTCAGGGAGTGGGGGACATGCATGGGTTCAAGTTCCCTTTCGGTGGTGTCTCCATGTGGCTCAAAGCCAAAACACTTAAAATGCTGGGTGTCTGCTTAACTGTTTTAGCTTTAGGTAGCTACTAAAAGCCATGAAGTGGTGAGCCATCCTTAGGCATCAGAGTCATCTTGAAATGTTCTTGCCTTTTAAAGGCACTCTCAAGTATTTAAAGGTGCCTTTAGCTATAAAGATTTTTGCATGTTCTCACAAATTTATGGTATGAATTATTATATGCAGTGCTCTTGTATAGCTCCTTTCATCATGGAATATCAAAGTGCTTTTTAAGCATTAATTACAGCCTCCCTCAGGGAGGCAGAGAGAAGACAAACACCCATGCCAGTGTGCACTGGTCAAGGCTACAGATGGGTAATTTAGTCTGGATCTAGCCCATGTGCCTCCTCTGTGACTGTTCCTTCCCCGAAAGGCCTCCCTCTCAGGTGCATTTCGCTCCCTGCAGTCTGGAAGATAAGAGCTGGCTGTTTGAGGTGTGGGTGCCACAGTGTGGTATTCACCCCTCGCGTAGGCTGGAGCTGTTGCCGCTTGTAGCGCAGCTCCCTCCCACCCGCTTTGGCTCGAGATGCTTTTGTGGGTGTTTGTGGCTGCAGTCTGTGGGGCCGGCATCAGCAAGCAGGACAGCGCGCGCACGCCAGGATGTACGACGCGTGTCTGAGTGAGTAAGATAGGAATGCTGGCTTGCTCGACGCCGCTGTGGACTGTGCCGTCTTGTGTGGTGCTAATCTAATTGTGTTGTTTTAATTACACTTTGATACCTCGGTGCTTGTTGGAGGCTCAATAGGAATCAATGCTATTTTGCTTTCCTGTCAATAAAGACATAAATGCCTCTTGCCCGCTTCACAGGTTCTGTGTAAACACTCGCAGAGGCTTGGGATGCTATCGGCAGGCTCGCAGCCGTTGTGCTGCGTGCAGATTGATACGTGTGGGATGTCCGTTCTCACAGGCCTTGCACAACCCTTTATGGAGACTCCACGTGAAGTCCAGTGAGGTCCCATCGATTCAGGTTATCGGACAGCGCTAACTGAGACACCCTGTGCTGAATGTCCTTCAACTAAAACCAGCAGGTCCTAACAGTAATCAGGAATATCCAATAGAGGCATCTAATGCTCTGCAAGTGGATATATTTGTTAGTGTATTTGCAGTTGCCAAGCAGGCTGTGCCACGGCAGCGTGGATCCTGTTGCCTTAGTCCTGAACAGCAAGAGGGCTGCTTTCTGCTTTAGGATTGGAGAAGGTTACTGTTTACTTTTTTCTCTTGATCTGGACTCTGATTCAAGAAGCTGCTGGGGAAGAGGATGGTTGATTTGCCTGCCCCAAATTATTTTCTTGAGGCGACTATGTGCGAGTTAGTCACTGCCTTTTATAGTCAATGAGAGAATAACAAGCACTGCTAGAGACCACTTGTATCCTCCAAACTTGCCCGAGATAGGTGAGGTGAGTCACTTTCTAGTGATGCCTGTTTCTTTCCATTTGGGTGACCGCTGTAGGGGTCGATGTGGGTTTAGGGGTGTAATTAAATCTCAACTCGCCTTAGGGATCTCAAGAGACATACTGAGCATTGACTTCAGTGAGATTGCTCGCGTGTTTTACTTCAAGGGGATGCTGAAGTCCTCCCTAGTTGGAAGCCTTAGGATCATGAGCTGAGGGTCCTTAGACTCTTGCAAGAGGAAGCCGCGTGAAGGAAACCACTTTAACTAGTCTTGTGGAGAGGAGGATGCTAAAAGGAACCCTCTGCCAGGATGCCATGTCGGCTAGTAGTACCAGGAAAGGGTATTGTATATACAGTGCTCTGTAAATCCAGGTGGTGTTCCTGCACATCACACTGTGGTGAGCAACTTTCTTTTCTGGAAACAGTCCAGATGTGCAAGCCAAACCCCAGGTTACACCCTGGAGTTAAAAGCCAAACCTGTGTGGCTAGGCTCTGCCTGGCACGAGCAAAGGCTGCCGCGCAGCGCTCGCTCCGCTCCAAAGCTGTTGCTGTGCTCTGAGCCCCCCTGCTTCACTGCCTTCCCCCCTTCCGTTCGGCACAACTTCGTGACAGTCCTGAGCGCTCCCCCCTCGGCAGAGGGGGCTCTAAAGAGACCACAGCCGCATTAAGTAAACATCAAAGGGGCTTTGATCAGCGGGGCTCTGCAGAGCGCAGGGGCCCCCGAGGAACTCTGCAGGTCCATAGGCAGGCACCGTCAGGGACGTGGTACCTTAATTTTCTCCACTGCGACACAGGCGAATTTGTTTGAAGAAGCAGAGCTTTTCGCCGCTCTGAGACGCACACAGGGGGAATGCACGCATGTAGCCTCCTTCTGGAAAATCCTCGCTCGGATCTTTCTCTGCTTGTTACTGATAGTCAGAAACCCCTGTTAAGAAATCAAGGGATCAAAGGCATGTGCCTCCTCAGACTGGCACGCCGCCACTCTTGGGGTCACTTGTTTGTTTCTAAAGGGCAAGTTGCCTCAAGTCAGACTTGTCTTCCCTTTAGAGGTCCGTGTCCCATTTTACCATGCTGCTTGTTAAAGGCCGAAGGGATTAGAGTCCGTATTGCTGCAAAGCACCAATGTGGAGGAAGTTACAGCTTGTTCCTTGTGCATAATATAAAGGAGCACTTAAGAAATAGGCAAGGGAGGGGGCAGTCACCCTCCCCTCTCTGGATGTGTGTGGCAAAGCACAGCAGCACAGAGTCCGCAACTGGAAGCAGTTGGGTTGCAACCACCGTCCCGCATCTGTCCCTCTGCGTTGCTGAGATCCCCTGGCCAAGTTCAGCTTTCAAGCTGGCCAGAGACCGATGACATGCCTGCCTCTCTGGTGCTTTGCCTAGCATCATCTGCAGACTTTGCTCCCTGTGGCATCCCCACGTGCTTGCCCTTGTCCCCGGGGCATTCTTACCTGCTAACGTCGCTCCTTCTCCTCTTGCAGAACTGGGGCTCCCAGGAAGAGGATGCTGCCTAGTACTGGGGTTCATGTACAAGGAGAAGTACCGCAGGATGACTGAAGGTGAGTGGCTTCCCCACCTTCTGTTCTTCCTTCCTCTTTAATAATCTCACTGCAAGGGATGTGAATGTTGGCTATTGCTAGCAACGTGCTGGGTTCTTGTTTGCACTGAGGAGAAAATCCTGCTCCCCTTTGATCTCTGAAACTTCCTAATAGGTAACGATGTTGGAAGCCCCCTAGGCGAGACTGCACAAGAGCAGAGGCTTACAAGTTCCATACATCCAGCATCCACTGTTTTTTCCCCAGCCCACGGGAAGGATTTGTCACATGGGAAGTTCTTGCAGCAGTTGCTGCATCTAGTCCTTTCAGTCTGGCTGTGTGGTAACGCCTCACCGTGACACCTTTAGCGTACGACTTTTCAGCTGTTTGTACTGGTGCATCTGCATGACTAGTTATCTTTGTATCACCAGTGTCCAGGAAGCTGCAACGTCCTGGAGCTTACATGGGCTTCCTAGCTGGACAAATGTCCACCTTATTAGTGACAGAGTTACAAAAGTCAGTTGGAGAGTCAGGCCTAGCCTTGAGGTGATCAAAAGGCATCAGCATTTGTTTGGAAAAATGTTTGTTCCTTATCTGGAATCAGGGAAGCAGAGGCTTCATTCTGTTGCTCATCAAACTCTTACACGGAGGCTGAGAGATCTCTAAAATTTCCCTGTTACGTATTCTAGTCACCCTACGGTGCTTTACAAGCATTGATTAATCCATAGAAATATCATAAATAATTATGAACCATAATACTAAACCGAAAAAAAACGACGCTTGGAAGAGTGAGTGTCTCTGCTTCTGGTAGCTTCATTGCTTGGCGTCTTTTTCTGAAGCAAACCACTGGTGCAGCACCATCTGTGATTAATGCTGAATCAGAGAAGGACTTTGTGTTGGGGATGTGGCAGTGAGAGTTTGGCTATAACGAGGTTACTCTGGGGACTTGATCCAAACAGGCCTGAGTTGCGTTTGGTCCTTGTTTGAGGTTTTGATTGGGAATGGTTTGAAAAAAAGGGGAGGGTTGTGCCCCCTTGTATGGGATAGCATATTCCCAGTGATTAGTCTCGGGGTCCTTACTCTTACTGGAAGCCTTGTCTTCATGAAAGTAAAAGGTGCATTAGCTTTCATGGGGTAAAACTAGTGGAGACAGGTTATGGCTTGAATATCCATTAGAAGATCAGAAGTTCCATACTTTTCCCAGCAGCCTCAATACAGAGCTGATAATATGGAGAAAGTACTTCAGAAGATTTCATCTCATGTTTGTTAATTATCGCATGCTTTTTAAACACTGATTAGAATATGTTTCTTTAATAGCAAGGGGCTGCCCCTTGGGAGAATGGATGGCAAAGCCTGGTCTAAGTGTTGCAAGAAGGTGAAATCTCTCTTAATATTTTCCCGTCCCCTAGGCCTCTCAATGAGAGGTTGTGGCCATGCTCAGGCAAGTAGGAGTGCTCTAGGCACGCTGTCATGGCGCCGGAGAGCCAGCAGGCACGTGGACATGCCAGGCATCCCACCTGAGCCTTTGGGATCATTCAGAGACGCTCCTGTCCCCAGTGGATTTGAGTTCTGCTTCCGCCTACGAAGCAAGCCCCCTTTTCAGCCTGAACGTGGCTTTGTGTAAAGAGAACAAAGAAACATGAAAGGCCAAAAGTAAAGCCTTTGTGTGGGAAAGGGAACAAAGTGTACCTGCCTCGCTCTGTGCGGCAGATGAGTTTCTGGCCCCTACAGACCGTGGGACCCCTACATTTAAAGGTACAATCTGCCAAAAACAAAGTCAAGGGATCTCTATGGCGACAAAGACCGCCTAGGACTTTCTTGTGTTTTCAGTAGAGGCGGTTCTGGGTGACAGTCGTGGGCCTCGAGCCTCCCCGGCTTTGAATTTCAGCACTGATCCAAGCTATGCAGCGTGGGCTGAGCTTTGATGTGAGCTGAGGCAGGTTTCAGATGTCTGGTCGTCTACAGTGGTACAGCTAAGCTGTTTTCCTGCCCAAAGTACATGAGCCAGGCTCTTTGGGCCAGGTACCTTGTGGGGATAAGGAGGGAGACAGGTTCCCTTTTATATTTTCCCAAGTGAGAGCTTTTCCTCCTTTATTACGTTATGATGTTAATGAATAGCCCTAGTAATAATTACAGGGTAGCAGAAGGGACTGAATGTAGAGGCAGGCAACAGGGTGATCGGATAGTTATGAGGTGTGGGGTCTCCATCACAGTGGGAACGGGTGATTCCAGGGGTCATTAGAACCTTACTGTTGCTTAATGGAGACTTCTGGAGAACGCACTTGTAGGTGGAGAAGCCCGGGGGACTTAGACACCTTGTCAGTGTGGAAGAATTGCACCACATTGCGCTGCTTTAGCTGCAGCAGGAGATTGCATAACATGAATGGTCTTCAGATGTGTTCCTTCATCTTCAGTTGTGTTCCTGGGAACTGGAAAAATATGAAGGCCCTGAAGGCCCAGTTGGTGGGAAAGCACTTGTCTTGGCTATCCTTGTGGAGAAGGTCCAAGCTTGGTACTTGCAGGCAAGAGTGGCAACCTCTCCCAGTGGCGGGGTTAAATAAATAAATGTGCTCCTCAGCTGTGTGGCTTACAAGTGGCAAAGATGCTCTGTGGCTATGCCCAGCAAGGGCCTCTGGTAGCAGTATGTTGTCTGTTTACCAACTGGCAAGTGATGCACGTCCATTGATGCAACTGATTGCAGATGCAGACTCTTGCGGCTGAGCTGCTCTCTAGGGTAAGAAGCGAACATAAGGGTTTGAGCACTTCTCTTTGTTAGTGTTATTTAATAAATATCAACTCTTAACCTATGTCGTGAAAAAACAGGTCTGGATGAGGTGCTGGTGTCTCCCAGCTGTAAGACAGCGGTACAGTCTTGGCTGCTGTCAGCACTGCTGGTGATGTGCAAGACAAAACCAAGTCGGGCACTCTCCCCGCGGCTGGCACTGCCGTAACGCATCGGGTGCCATCGGCTCCCGGTCTGCCTCCTGCCGTGTTGCTGCTGTGAAGCGCGCAGCAGGAAGGCAGGTTGGATGTGGGTGCAATTTAGAGGCGCACGTGGGAAGCGGAGCTGGGGAACGGGAAGGTGCTGCTCCAGTGTGGCTGCTACCTGATCATCCCTTTGCCGTGATTGACGATTGCCCTGTCTGTGTGCTGGGATCGCTATGTGGTGTGCGGCTGTGAGTTGTAGGGTGAAATTAAGCTGGTGACGGTTGTAGACAGAGGGAGAGAGGTAGAGCTGTCTGTAATGACGGCCTTGCAATAAAGACACTTTAGAGTTAATCCTCCACCATCTGTCTTCATTCTGCTAATAACCCACTCAATCAGATGCTGCAGACTGTTTGTTAACATTCAGAAACAGATACATAATCGGGAGGAGTGTGCTGGTTATTCGCTAGAGGCTGGATTCCTTCTCAGGAAAAACTCTCCCCTGGCCACAGTGGCGGTTCAGTGGGAGCCAGGGCCGCTGGGCACGATCTGCCAGCGCACATACCATAAAACCAAGGTCATGCTGAGGCTGGCAACAAGATGGATTTCCCTGCTTTTCCCAGGTTTTGTGCTATTTTGGCTAAAGTTGGTTTTGAGGACAGGAAAGTGGTGTCTGTGACATGGCTCACCATAGTCCCGTCCCATCCCCCACCCCAAAAGCAAGGCTCTCAAAACCTGACCTGAAAACTAGGACTGGATTTCTGTTCCCTCTTCCCCCTCCCCATCCAGTCATCTTCTCTTTCGAAAGCTGGAGGTCTGCAGTGGACGGTGCAGTCTTCACAGGCAAGAGGTGTGCTGCAAAATCCCTCCCCGCTCACCCTAGCGTGCTTGGTCCCTGCCCGTCCCCATTAGTAGCTGCAGGCCCCAACTTAGGCTTGCTCCGCTCTCCTGTGAGGTGGCCGAAGACTGGTATTCAGATGTTGATCCTACTCCTGTTTTTCTTGTCTTTCTCTTTCCTGCCTTTGACTTCTCGCCAGATCTAACTCGAGTCATTAGCAAGCGTCACTGCAGCAATTATGGCACTTTTTGGCTGCCATTCATAAAGCTACTAACGGGAACGATTAAGCACTAAGAGGTGTCAGCCTACTCCTTCACCACCTGTTCCTGCCAGCCGCTGGCTGCTAGAAGGTGCTCGCAGGCGAGCGGGAGCGTGGCAAGGCAGCGCGCTCCATCTCCCTCGCCTCCCTTTTCAGGTGCTTCTCTGGCTCTCGTGTCCTCCTGCGTTGCAGGCAGGTGGCATCTGTGCAGGATGGGCCCAGCCCTCTGAGTTTGTAATTGCGTGGAGGGGAAGCTTTCTGCTCATGTCTGAGGCTGGGTGGTGAAAGCGGGGCTGCCTGGGAGAAGGGATGGGTAAAGGACTCGGTGCAGCGTGCTCCTCCTGGACAGGTTAATGGATGACGGAGAATGATCCGTGTTTGGGGAAGGATGCTCTCCCCCTCTTCAGCTCCCTCTTTGGCTTATATCCCTGCTTTGCTCACATCTGTGCCATCAGTCAGGGACAGGCACCGGGTTAAAATCCGTATCTTAATCTCCAGGCAGTTTCCTCTAACTTGGCTGCTGCAGCTATGAATGCTGGCTAGTGTGCCAGGAGAGGTGTTTGTGTTAGTTATCTCTGGCAGAAGGAACCCACCACATACATCACGGCTGGGAGCAGAACTTGGTTTCTGTAGTGTTTTCTGCATTCAAGGTGTCTCAATTCACTGTACAAGGTACTGCAGTACAAGCAGCCATTATGTGCTGAGCTGCAGCTTCCACACAGCAATGGATGCTGCTCTGTGTTTAACTGGGAGAGGGTGTTGCTTAGCAGATAATATTTGCTGGTTAATGGTTATAGAAATCTGTTCAGATGAGGGTTAACTGAATCTAAGACAGGAGATTTGTCTCCAAAGACCATGTGGATGTTGTGGGGCTGTTGGTTAGCATAAGAAAAATCTTGAAGCCTGGGAGCTTGATTTGGACTCTGAGCTGCAGTTGGTAAAAGCAATGGCTTTGAGAACTTCATTTCAACCATTTCGTTCAGAAGGGACGGGATCTCATCAGTTAAAGGTGCCGGGCCTAAAATAAGGTAGTCGTATCTCTTGTCAGGGGCAGATGGAGGCCCCAACAGAGTGAGATACAACCCCCTTCCTCCGATGTTGGCCTTAAGGTGCAGGTCAGGTTTGACCCAGGCAGCGAGTGATGGCAATGGCCTGAGTGGAGGGAGAGCCGCCAACCGGCTCTCTGTTGTTCCTGCTTCACTCTTCTGCAAGATGGCTTGTGTCCCTTTGTAGCCCCCAGGGCCTGGGACTAGCAGGGATTTTTCGGATCAGCCCCTTGTCTGCCTGGCAGAACAAGCTCCCACTTCTGGCTTGTGTTATCAGCTGTGTTTTAACACTCGTGAACTGCAAGCGGTGTAGCTTTGGATGGGTTTTTTGTCTTAAATGCCCGTGTATCTCTAGTTTGCAGGTAGGTTTCAGTTCTGCTAGACGCAGGGAGAGAATTGTGCATGCATATGAAAGCTGTTTTTATGGCTTACAATTATCTCGTACCCATCCTCAGAATAATTATAGCTCCTACATTATTAATAATTGGAATTCCAGTCCTTGTCATAGATCACAAAATGGAAAGGAAGCTCAACCCAGGGTTTTGCATAATGTACTTTGGTCTAAACTGAATAATTGGTAAATGGTGAAAATCGTTATTTTTCCCCATTCCTTGATGCTGGAATTAGTGAGATATTAGTGCAATTAGCCAGTGTTTCCATTTGAGCCTGCAATCATTTGCTTTGTAATTTAGAATAAACGTAAAAGCCCACTTGTGCAGTTGAACAGATTATTTGTCCTGTTTAAAAGTATCTAATGGGGTGGCTGTCATCTAAGGAAGATGCATTTGACCCATTTCAATTTGTTTCCCTGTTAATTTGCTATCTGTTTTCCTGGATCTTTTTTTAATAAAAACATAAAGAAGTGGGCGAGAGAGACCAAGGAGGGAGAGAATAAGAAGCACTATAGATCTGGAGTTTATCATAAGCCAAAGTAAGTTGAAATCAAGGCTGTTAAACTGCACAAAGCAATAAAAAGAAAACGCTATTTGGAGATCGTTTAAAGGGCCGAGTGACTTGTCAATGAAAGGTTGCTCTGTTCGACTGGTTCTTAATAGCTTCTCAAAGGGAATCTGCAGCTCTAGCAAGAATGAAGGCTGCAGATCCTTTTGCAGCTGTTCTATTGGGGGAAGGAGTATTTAGGTTAGCAGCCTGTTGGGGTGCAGCAGCAGCAAGGCTGAGATGGGAGAAGGCTGGAGAGCAGAGGAGAGGAGACTGATTTAAACCTGAAGCACCTGGGTTCAGGCTTTAAAAGAGGTCTTAAACATCGAAGCCCTGCATAACCAGGTAGATGTACAGGGCGGGTGTGTCACTCTTGTCTTGCGTTGTGCGACAGACCGGTGTCTAGTGTTCAGTTCAGTCCTGTCCTGCTGTGACCCTACCAGCCTGCCCCCTTGCTCCTTCAGTGAAGGAGACCGCTAACGAAGAAACTCCGTGCGTTTCCCTCCCAAAGGCTGAGCAGCCTTTATATGCATCTTTCTGTCATGCCCCATCAAACCGCCTGGGGAGAAACCAGCTGGGACTCTGGGATGGAGTCGCTGTTGTTTTGGGGAAAAATAGCTTGTTCAGAGGAGCTGGCTGTGTCTCTGCTCCAAATGTCTCTCTTGCTTGGATCCCGCTTCTGCTGCCTGCAGTAGTTCAAAATAGGTTCAATGAATGTTTCCTGCCAGGAAAATGTCCTATTAGAGTATGGCATTAAGACACAGTGACGTATTTGTGCCACCATTAGCAGCCCAGCAAGGCAGTTGCTGCCTCAGAATTGCATGGATTTATGGGGAAGCATAATCTGAATTAGGATTTTGCAAGTGGCTTTACATCTGCAACAGCACTGCCTGAGCATGGGTCCCCCACACTCTTAAGGATAAAGCGGAGCCAACCCCCCTCATCCCTGCAAAAGATGACCTTTCTCTTCTACGAATGCCAAGAGGCAGCCCCCATGCTCCTGGGTGTACAGTGCACTGCTGGAGAAACTGAGATTTAACCGAGTCCTTTGGCCTGCCACTGGAAGCTTCTGTCTCTCGAGATCTGGACATCGCGGGAGACTAGCACTTCAATGTGTTGTTTCAGTTGGCGGAAGCGGTGGTCCCCAGCACCTTACATGTGGCCATCTGAGGTGCTGCTCACCTGCCTGGGCAGTGAGCAGGACCCTTTGGTGTTCAGTCTGCAGCCTGGGAACAGGATTGCCTGCAATGCTTTCCTAAAAGCTACAGGGTCCCTGGCATGAGATCTAGTGGGATTCGTTGTAGTGGTGAGTCCTTTGCTAGCTGATCTGCAAAGCTCCCTGCAGGGTGCAGTGTGAATTTTGCATTGCTAACTCCACTGCTGTCATCACCAGTAACAGGTTCTGTCTCCTCCCGGGCTTGGCAGCTCTGTGATAGGAGAGCTTGTGTTACCCCAAGTGTTGTCACTTGTGTCTCTCTGAGAAGACACAATTGCAATTGATTAGGGAAGGCATCTCCTGTATAAGCTGCATGGGCCTTTTGTTCTTTATCTGACAAAGGCATTTGAGAGGGAAGAAAAGAGTGGATGGAGCAAGCTCCGGAAAAGTTGTTAAAGATGCATTCTTATCAGCAGAGGTCTCATTGACATCTCTCTGATGCTCTGCATGTCTGTCAGACAAACAAGGCAGGGCTGTAAGTTAAACCAGAGGAAAAAACACCAAACTAGCTGTCTCTTGTCTAGTGTTGAGGCAGACCTCACCTGGGTTGGGTCAGCTGGGTAAAATGCAGGACCTCTCTGGAGAGACATACACTGCTGTGAGCCGAGTCTTTGTTGGTGAAACACAATTTACAAGGAATTTGCAGACATGCGCAAGGAATTTACGCATGTGTACAAGGAAGCTGCCATGGGAGGGATCCAGTGTGCTCTGCACCACCTCCATTCAGGCAGGATAGGAAGCTCCTCCTGTCATATCTAATGCCTATGTTGCTCATAGCAAAAAGTAACTCTTGATTTACTGCGGCTCCCTGCCCCTTTGGGGAGCGGGATCTGAGTTTCATCCTTGATGCTCCAATTGTCCAGAGTGGCTGTGGTACATACCTGAGCAGCATCACTGGTTATAAATTTGTTAAAAACCTTACACTTTTTATGGCAACAGTGGTACTGTAGCAGTTAATGGTCTAAGGGTATGATTTTATCTATTGATTTGAGTAGAAGTCCCCTGTGGAAAGTTATTGCTGCGTAGTCTTAACTAAATGAATACAGTGCTTCCTCACTCCCTGCGTACTAGCTGAGAACAGTGTGTTCTTCCTCAGATAATGTAAAATAATTCAATCACTTCAATATCTGCTAAGCCTGCGAGCGTGTATGAGAGAACCTGAGATCACGTGGCACCCGTGCCATTCCTTTTCAAGGGATGAAGAGCCTACTAAAGCCATTTAAGGGATCTGAGATGTTAACAGACGCAGAAAAATAACTAGGAGGGATTTAGAATATCTTGGCTATTTAAATTCTGTTGTACTTGTCTTCCTCTTTAAGTTCTTAATCACATTTGTTGTGAGATGTGCCTGTAAGGAACATAGCAGTCTGTTCAGAAAAATTTGCCCTGTGAAATGCATCTGAAAAAGGGCAGAGTTAAGGTTATATACTTCACGTTAGACTGAGTGTCTACTTTCCTCATCTGTGCGCTGCCTCCCAGCTACCCTCAGAGGTTCCCCTCAAGCGTGTGTATTTATTGACGATTTCCCCCTCTCTGCAGAGCCACTGCTATAGCCAGGGGTCTGTTTTTAGCTTTCCTCCCTCGGTGCCTATGGGGACCCTGCCAGAGAGGTTGCTGGCAGACTGTATTTCACAAGCAATACAGGTCACCCTGTTAACGTGGTGTCCACCAGACCAGAACCTGGACACGCAGGTCTGGCTATACCATTAAGTCAGGTTCTGATGATGCCATAAATCCTCCTGTAAGCTCTCCCCGTTTCGACACAAGGGCATGATTGTGCAGAAGCCTCCAACTTCTCAGTGTACTTGGAAGTCATTGCTTCCAGGAGAAAGACCCAGACTTCGATTCAGGAAGAGGGCAGGAGTGTGGCAGCGTATGCCTACCTAGGCCTGGAGAAAGGAAGAGCTCTTTCTTGCCCATGTTTGGAAGCCTTCCTTGGGTACAGTCACTGCAATGCAGTACCGCTTTCTACAAGGCATTGCAGGCCTTTCAACTGCAGCAAGAAAACACGCAGGTCATGTCAGTCGTGGCCTGCCTGGTCCAGATCGCTAACTTCACTCTCAGGAAGAGGCAGGGGACGCGTGCACGCTTCTGCTGGTGTATCTGGAGTTGTGGATTGATAGACTGGCGCAACGAAGCAGTACCAGCTTACCGTAGCTTAGAATATCAATTAAAACTGATGCAGTCGTGTAAGCTGCGCTCAGAGACGCAAGCTCTGTATTGATAAACAGCCAGGCTTGCCATTGAGCTGGCTCTCAAGCCAGCGGAAGTAAATCCACTGTGCAGTTGTGAATAGAAACTTGCTGTGGCCATAGTTGTTAGAGTACTTCCAGCAAAAGCTAGGCTGCAGGGTGGGAGCTCAGGAAGGTTTTTGTGAAGGTGAAGCCTTTCCGGCATTGCAAGCACGTGAGTCTCTTGCTTTGGTCATGCTGCAGTGGCATACTGTGAAGGGGCTCAAATCAAAGTTTTGAGCCTCCTTTACCCACCGGTTTCTTCGTGTAACTTTAGGTCACAGAACATAATCTCTGCCCCTTGCTCTGAGCCTATAAAATGAAACTCCTTTCTCACTGAAACTGTGAGATACCCTCCACGTTTTACAGATATAATGAAGAATTGGAAGAAACAGTATGTTTTTAGGCCAAAACACAAGATGAACCCACTTCCGTTTCTCTTGTGAAGTGGAACTGGGTTGGAGTCGACTGAAAGGTGTTGCAAAACTCTCAGCAAAACAGCTTGCTTTGTTTGGGTTGGCATTTTTTTAACCCTTCCTTTAAAAAAAAAAACAATCTTTTCACAAGGAAATAGTGAAATGTTGTTTTTAAAGTATCAAGTTGAGTGTTGCAAGTCCTGCTCTTTTTCATCCCAAGCTATTTGCTGCATCTGGCCAAACCCTGCCATCTGTATTCAGTAAATAAGCCTGCAGTGCATTAGCAGCCTTGAGGGTGAGGCTGATGAAGACAGAAGGAACAGGCGTGATCACAAAACTGAAGGACAGGTAGAGAGTATGTTTGAGGGGGAGTGCAAGTGAAATTCTCTCTGGCCAGGCAGCCGGCATGACAGTTATTTAGCACTCAAGGCTGCTCACGTGTTCCTGCACAAAGAAATGAACTTAAACCACAAACCTTAACAGTTACCTCCAGTGCAGCAGCAATCTCAGTGCCCTGTATAAATACATATGCTTTTCTGTCCGGTATTTGCTCTTATAGGTTTATACTCAATCTATAAATGTATTAATGGGTCTAATCTTAAAACATATCTGGAGATATAGATTGAGATTCCCCCTACCCCCCACGCTTAACAAAGATGAAGGCTTTATATAGATGGGGGAAAGTGAAGGGAAGTGAAATGTTCAGTGACTAATCATCTTCATCAATATTCATGGGAGACAGTATGCATTTTGGGCTTTAAAATGAAGGAAGAAAGAAATTGACTTCTAAAGAAGCTAAATGAAATATTTAGTTTGACCTGGAGATAAATATGCCAGGTCTTTGTTGCCAACAGCTTAGAGTAGCATTCAGCTGAGGAGCTTTCAGGGAAGGGGCCTGGTGGAGATCTCTGGGAGGCAGCGCGGCAGTGAGGTACGAGGATGCTGGCAGCTCACGTTGGTTCGTGCAGCGGCAGCAGAAGTCTTCAGCTGACGATGTACAGCATCTAGCACAACATGGACTTCAAACGGGGAAGGCGATCCCTACCCCCAGGGAACCTGTGATCTAAGCAACCTGAAGAGCAAATAAGGAATAGCAACAAGGTGAGGGTTGCCCACAGCACGCCAGTGGCAAAGCTGGGATTAGGCTTGGGCTATCCAAAATTCTCCCGCTTGCCCTCTGCTCTGTCCTTCCTAAAGTGGAAAATGAGCCCAGTTACACCTTCCTTGATGTTGAAAAGTGTAACCCCCCACTCCCACCCCATACTTAAAGGTAGATACTTGATCCGTCCCCATTTTGATTGTCTGTTAGCTAGGGTGGGGAGAAGAAGGAAAGAAAGAAGGATTTTTTTTTTTTTCCTCTGCAGAAAAAACGCTTGAACTAAGGTTTTTTCTTTTTTTCTTTGGTCGGAAGGATGTTGCTCCAGATTTGCAGCAGTTTTAGTGGAGGATAGAAAGATGGCCAGGATTTTAATCACAAGATTTAATTACTGAAAGAGCAAGTCGGGTCTGCAAGAAAAGCTTTTCCCTAGTCTTCTGTATTTCTCCTCTTCTAAATCTCTTCATTCTCTGCAAGTTGCCCTTGTCTCCTCTTCAGGCCTCCTCTGCTTGCAAGGCTCCTCCTTTTCATTTCCGTGCCACCCCTTTCCTCCCCAGAGTGACAGCTGTCCCACCCCCCCGCCAAGGTGGTTTGCCCTTGAGACCAGCTCTGATCTGTGCCCTGATAGAAGGGCCTAGTATTGACTTTGGCTTCGGCTTCATTAAGAGGCAGTCTCATTTGTCAACTTGTTTGTTTCGATAGCTGCTTGGGAGATACAGGGCCCGCAAACCCCTCCTTGCCGTGCCGCGGCATCATTCCAGCCATAACTCCCTCTTCAAGGGTTTCCAGGCAAGGTCACTGCAGGTGGCCCTGCACAGTCCTTTCCTTCTCATTAATCGATGTCACGGAGGCTTTAAGCAAGGTTAGATCCAGTCAGTTCCTGGAGGGGAGACCTCTGAAGGGACTCCAGAGGCTGTGAGAAGCTGTGTGCAGGTGCCTTAATCTGCAGTGCTCCCAGCTGGAAATGTGTGCGGTTGCACAGAGGTCCTTTCTGCTCCCAGGGGGCTGAGAGGTGGGGTCTGAGATGAGCTGTCCTGGGGAGATCCTTCTTGGGGGTTCTCTGGTGCTGGGTGAGGAAGGACTGCAAGTAATGAAGATTAATTTCTCTTATCAGCTGCCATCAGATAACTCATCTGCCAATAATGGTTTCTGGTTTTTATCCAGATGATCAAATGAGGTTAATCAAAGAAGTTAACCATGCTTTTTTTCTTACCTTTTGGTCAGTGGATAACATATTGACAGGCATTTGCTTGCAGTTTGACCTCTCTCCAGCAATTACCTCCCAGTGCCGCATGCCTCCAGGGTGACTTTCCTGGAGAACCTGTTGCAGCAGGGCTGGGACTGTAGTTGATGGTAAGGTATAGAGACCCCCAAGAGACAAATGTATTTACTGTCTGCTGCTTCTCAGAAGGAGTATTTTGATGCAAATGATCTTTCTCTAAAGCAGTATGAAATAGCTGAAGCTCTAGGCATAGGTGTTCCCCAGGGCTGCTGAAAGATTTGGAGGGGGTTAGTACAACAGCCTTGGGAGGCAGAGAGGTTCGTGGCAATGTAGGAGGAATACGTTTCCCTGCAAGGGTTAAAGCTGCATTTGGTCTAGCTGTCCTGGGCACTGCAGCATTTCTGGCAGCCAAGATGGAGCTTGGGGAAAGATGTTCCTGTTTTTTGCCACAAGCATTTTGCTTGAGCAGATCCCAAGGTAATAAGGCATCAGTAATTGTGTGGCTCCACGCAGGCTGCGGTGTGACTGGCGCCGGAGCGTTGTGTGCAGCGCTGGTCCCCGCAGCCTGGGGAGCGTGGAGCAAAGCCGGAGGGAATGCTAACAATGGCAGCAGGAATGGCACAGGGATTAGAGAGCAAGTCATACGAGGAGAGACTGAGGGAGGTAAATTTATATAGTTTGGAGAAGGCTCAAGGGGAGACACGATCAGAGTCTATAAATACCCGCAGCAGGAGAAGCCAAGGGAGGAAATTATTCATGGCCTTAAAAGAAGGGAGGACAAGGAGCAATGCCTGAAGCGAAGGCAGGAAAAGTTTATTCTAGACCTTATGTGGAAGGAGAATGGCCTTCAGAGTCAGTATTCTGACCGAGGTAGGGCAGCGCTACAACTTGGTGCTTGGCACGCTCTCTGAAGCCCCACAAAGCCACTCTGTCTCTCTCTGTCGCTCATACCGAGCTTCATCTCGTTTCACAGCAGCTCCACTGCGTTTCTTCCCTCTCGGCCATTTCACATGGGCGTCTTGCACCAAGCAGCCCCAGAGTGCCTCAGAAGGTTTAATAAAGCAGATTGAGATGCAGTTGGCCTTATGGCTTGACAACTAGTTCCCCTTGGACAGAAACATTTGCCTTCGCTGGGTGACAATGCTTTAAGCCTGTAGCCTTAGGCGCTGTGGCTCATTGCTAGTCATCTCTCCAATGAATAATACACAGACCTGAATATCTGTCTGCATACATCTTCCTCTCCTATAGGGTAATTTAATGGTATCTTTGGGCATCCTGCTCCTGAGATGAAGAGATTACTTCGAACCTGCAGCCCACAACCACAGCCCTTGGTTTCAAACGTCATTAAGTTTCATTATAACAAATAAACACTGCAATGACATTTATAAGTTACCAGAGAGCACAGAAACACAAATATGAAGCAGATAAACTGCATTTGATCCAAATAATTACTGCAGGCAATATTGAGCTTGGGCTGAGCTGGCAGCCGGGTGCCGAGTAATTTATTGGAGTCCGTAAGGCGCTGTGTTACACATTAGTTTTTAAAAATTATGGTGATGGTTATGTGTCTGTCCCTAAGGCCTTAAATAGGTTATGTTTGTGCCTTGCTGAAGGCAGGAAGCTTTTCCTCAAGTCAGAAATGGAGGTGGTACCGACTGTGCTGCTGTTGACTAGTTTTGGGACTCTCCTATCCCTCTTCTTCAGTATTTCAGCCTGAGAAACTACCTGCGTTTGGGTTCTGCCATGGTTAAAACTGCAGGAGAGGCTTTGAAGCCGCCTGCTGCCCTGAGGTTTCTGTCCCCAGCTGTGGACTCATAGGGTTTCAGGAAGATGGACTCCCTCCAGAGAGCTTGCCACTGTATGAGACTGTAATACAGTAATAATTAAGTTCACTTCCTTCCTTCATTTTGATTCAGCCTCTGGTCAGAACTCCCAAGCTTTACGCTACCTGCTAGAAACCCCAGGCAAGAAATCCTCTAACAGCAAACCAGAACAAAAATCACCTCCCCCCAAAAACCTGAATGCCAAGTGGTCCCTGGTTGGGTGAGCTCTCATGAATCTTTGCCTAGCCCTGCAGGGAAAGGGGTTTGCCTGCTCCAGCATGCTTTGGGAGAGAGCACATCTTGTTAGCGAGCCACGTGGAGCTTGTCACAGGATGGGAAAGCTTCCTCTGTCCTGCAGGCTTGGAGGCTCAGCCCAGGAGGGGGTTCGGAAACAGCTGGGTTTATTGATGAGTATCTCATTACCTGCTAATTAACTCAACAGGCTGGAATGCACTAATCTTCTCTTGGACTGGGGTTTCACACATCCAGGCCATTGTCTCTGCAGTGGAGACCATTGAAAGGGAGATAGTGTTTAAAAAAAAAAAAGAAAAAGTCTTGTGCTTAAATACATTGGAGTCTCCTTCTGATGTGGGTCTTCTCTCCTCCAGCAGCGAAGCAGAGACACTGTTGTGTCTGATAACAGCAGTAAGGCATGGTCACTTCTCCTTGGCCTCTCCCAAGGATGCACATGGTTTGACAGAGCAGTTGCCAGGCTGTTAATATTGATGGAGTTCTAATTTCCTCTCTTTTTGCACATTTCTTACTTGTACTGAGTAAATCCTAGTCAGAAAGCAGGACCTGTTGTAGGTGTGGGTGCAGGTCGCTGACCTCTTCCGTGATGACTCCTTTCTGCTGCAAGCAGCATTTCTCCCGTTCCAGCTGAGCAATGGATAAATGTGCTTTCTAGATGTTCCCCTGGGTCTAAGGATATCGTGGAGGCAATGAGGAGACAGCTTTTATTAGGCCATCACGTATAGGCAGAAAAGTAGATGAGTCTTAAGCATCTTCAGGTAATGAGTATGGGCATGGGCTTGAAACGATTCCTGCTTAACTGATAGTCTGCTCCATTTTTTTCACCTTAGTGTCTCTTACCTCCCTCATCTTTTTCCGTAGCACTCTTTGTGTATTGCTTGTGCGTAACTTCAGAGTTAAAACAAATTATTCTAAAGACCAGCTGAAATATGAATCTTGCATTTTTAAAAAAGTGCACATATTTACAATCATTTCTGCTTTGAAAAATCAAAACAAACAATAATTACAGCAGAAATCTGCTAATTCTCACTTCACTTCATCTTCAGACTTGATAATTCACACAGCACAACCTGAAGCAATCTCACCCTGCTTCTCAGCTCAGCTGAACAGCAGAAAGCTGGAGCGCGTCTTCAGCCTCAGTGATCTCTGATCCCTTTTTACTGTCACAGAGCTAATCTGGCCAGGAGTCCCCCAGAAACAGTATGGTTGATGTTTCCTGCAGGCAGTGGCCTCTCTCTGCTTCAGTACAATAGTAAGATTTGTTCTCATATTTTCCTGCCTCAAAACGTTGGGTTTGATGCACAATTTGGGTATTTCTGATTCAGTGGAGGTATCTACTGGAGGGGTTTTGTGTGGGTTGCAATTGAAGCACCTGGAAAAGCTGGAAACAAAGCCTGTTAGAGAGCTTGGCCTCTTGCTGATTAACCGTTCTTTGCCTGAATTTCCTGATCTGTAACATGGGCATAATGTCTCGCCAACCTGTGGTGAGATTACCGATGTATAGGCGCTCAAATATTTTGAGGAGGAGATGAGTGTATATATATTTAAACTTTTCAGAAATAACCCAAGCGATGGATTAGCTGCCAGAGGGACTCTGGAAAACCTTGTTTAAACTAGTAGAAGGCAATGAGGCCAAAATAAAAGCTTGTCATGCAGCGGGGTCGCTTTCACTGGAGGTTTGGTTAAAAGGTGCAAGAGCGGGACAGAATGTTTCAGGGTTTTTGGTATCAAATATCTGCATTTTCTGTTCTGAAAAGGTTCTTTTTGATTTCTCTCTGTGACTCAAAGTATGTGATAACAAATTCTGAAAAATGAGGATGGAAGTAAGACATTGTGTGACCCAGAGCAAGTTCTTTGGTCTAATTTTCCACCCTGTAGACTGCATAACTTCCAGTTTCTACTGTTCCTGGGATCAGAGCCAGACTTTGAAATCTCAAAATCATTTGTGAAATGGATTATTCATCCTTCTCCTAGTTTTCCTATTGATGAGTGTCCTCTGTGCCCTCTAACTCAGAGATGAGCTTTCTGAGATTTATAGGACCATATTTCAAAAGAGCAGGCCTGATCTGGGAACAGGGGGTGGACCAAGGGGACGTACCTAGATGGAATGTAATTCAGGGCTGTGGGGAATCACCTGAGCGTTTCCAGAAGGTCACATGGGAGGAAGTCCTCAAGGATTTTATCAGGGATACTGTGGGGGGGAGGCTGGGGGGGGGTCAGAGAAGCTAATTTGCAATATATAGCCCAGAATGGAGGTGTCTGGTTGCGTGGATGGGAGTGTTAGCCGCAGACCTCTGCCCACCAGTTTGGGTGTTAGCTGTTTTCCTGCTTTGTGAATTCAAGTGGGTGTTTGTAGATAACTTGCCTCCCAGGAGCGTCTGTGCAGCACTCCTGGAGCTGAGAGTCCTGCTGATAGCTTTGCAAGTGTGGCCATCAGCTACAAATGGATGGTATCAGAAAAGCACCTGTAGTCGACACGAAGAAGGCTGGCTTGGCTGGAGTTACCGAAGCGGCCGCGGCTCGCAGAGCAGCTCCCTCGCGAGCTGTCGGTCTGGTCTGGCTGTTGTGGAGCTGTGCCAGGACAGCTATGCCTTGACAGAGGAGCAAATGGTAATTTATTATTCTGCGACAGGTTCCTCGTGAACACTGGCAACAAAATATTTCTTACAGTCCTTGACAGTTTTCAGTTGGAGCTAGGGCCTCCAGCTGGATCAATGTGAGGAAATCTCTGCCCCTCTGCTAATGAGACTGAAGTATCTCCTGCCTCAGGTTAGGGATGCTGACCAGCACCACGTGCAGGGTTTATGTGCCTTTGAAATAACCCTGGGTACTCGCAGCGCGCTCGCTCTTCGTTTCCAGCCACAGCCGGCACGCCCCGTGTACCCCAAGCAACCTTGGAAGGAGGCTCGGCCAACAGCTGCCCTCGGCACCGATCGCAGGGTAACTGCGGCGGCCTGGGCCCCCTTTGCCCGGGGCGCGAGGCTGAGCTCTGCTGCCGAAGCCGCGTGCTACTAATAACCGCGCTGGGGCCGCTCCAGCCACCCCCAGGGAGCGAGCCATCACCCAGCAAAGGGAGGCAGGAAACTGAGGCACAGAGAGGGTAAGCTGCTGGAGCTTCTTTCAGCCTTAAACTGAGAACATCTCTTCTTTCTGCTGTTGGCTTTAGTAACGCAGTGAGCTCTGCCTCCCGCTAACCTGCCAGTACTCCTGCTGTCCCCCTTTAAAGCCTCTCCTGCATCCTCTGCCACAGAGCCCACTAGCTCCAAGGCAGCCAAGTGTGTGAAGAGGAGCCTCTAATGTGCTGACCCTCGTGGCCAAAGCCCACCTAATTCGGTTTGCTGCTTCTGTTTCCGACCCAGGGAGAGTCTTGTGTGCCTCAAAGCTCATCTGTTGTGGGTTTTGGCTCTCCCCTCCTGCCCGCGCTGTATCGGCTGGTGTAATAGAAGATAACACTTCCTATGAGCCCATGCTTTGTCTGAGCAGCAGGTACGCACTAGCATGTTGAAGTGGAACGGCCAGGAGCCGTATGTTCTGATCCTGAATATTCAGCGTGATCTAGTCCATAAGGTCACTTGAACGTTGTTTGTGGAGATGGCTTTTTTTTTTTCCTTCCTTCCTTGATGCAGCACACTAGCTTGTTTTCTATCAGTGCAGCTACCAAGAACAGGTATTTAATCTCACAAGAGGTAATTCTCGAAGCTGGTGCTGGGAGGAGGTTGCCAATAAATATCCCACGGTAAGTGTACTCTTACACCTTTCCCAATTGGTAGCTAATAACAGAGCAGACGATGACATTTAAGCCCTTTCTGCATGGCTGATCAAACTACTCACAGTGACTTTGAAAGCAGTGCTGGGATTTCACATGGGTATCAAAGCAAGTAGAATACTCAATAGTTCAGATCTCTTGCCTGTGTGACTAATAGACAAAAAGATTTCTAAAAGGTCTAATATCTTATTCAAAATTTTGCTATCTCATATTTGAAGCTACTTAGTGGACACAGCGGGATGCTGATGTTTCTTCTCTAAGCAACATTAAGAAAATATCTGACTTCACTGCAGGACGAGCTCAGTCGCTGTGCTAAGCAGGCTTGCTTGGAGCCAGTGCATGGATGGAAGGTGAAGGGTTATGGAGAAGCGGTGCCCTGTCTGGGCCTGTCCTTAAACTCAGCTTTTCCTGTTGGCGCTGCTTTCCCTGGAGTGGTACCTGGCCCAGTAATCTCTTCATCCTTGCGTTTTCCTAAACATAGCCTGCTGCTTCCCTTTCGATGCTGAACAGCTGGCTGGAGTTGAGTGGGACCATCAGTCTGTGCCTGCTGGGTTGCTTCAAACGGACTTTGGGTCCCATCTCCCTGGGCATGTGCGAGTGAGAAAGGTCCCCGCTCAGTTCCCTGCCTTGCACTAGCAGGCGCAGAAGAGGGGACTCATCTGATGCCAGCTCACACAGCTGGTCAGCAAGAAGTGGGCTGTTGCTTGCCTTTCAGTACAGCTGATGCATTCCTCGACTGAGGTCTGTTGATTCTTTTTCTTTTTTTCTCCTCTTTTTTTTTAAATTGAATAATTCAGCAGCGTCAAACTTATAGAAGCCACGTGAGCTGGGCTTGCATAGTCAAACTAACATTACTAAAAAAAAGCCAAACTGACATTTTCAAACAGTTTTTTTTTCCCCTCTCTCTAAGGGAACAAAATAAAACAATAGAAGGCTTACACAAGAGAGAAACTCGAGCTACCCCCTTTTTTTCTTTTTGCTTGCTTGCTTGAAGCAGAAAGGAAATGCAAGGCATTGGTTTTGGCTCTCCCTAACATTTGACCTCTCCCTCAGGTGAGCTGCTCCATGTCTCCTTTCTCTGGACTGCATTGACAGCTTTGCTGGTGTGATTCATTTGCTCCTGGAGCCAAAAGCCTTTCACTCCTCCAAAGGTGCAAGAAAAGCTCGTGTCTGTGCTGTCTGGGGAAATCCTTGCTGTGCCCCAGGGTGTCCTTGGGGACACTCTCCGGGTCCTCTCCTTTCTGCTTCATGGGCACCTGTGCTCGGCCAGCCCAGAGCTTACTGCTGTCGTGGCACACAACCTCGAGGCCGGGCTGGGTGGCACCTCTTGCTGTAGAGGTAACTGGGAGGTGAGCAGGCTGGTAAGACTGCGCTTTGGCTGTCCGCACGGCTATTGCCTCCTCTCCCCCTTTGCGCTGTGCTTCCCTGTGACTGACAATTCCAGAGAGCATTGTAAATAATGTAACACTTTGCTTGCTTTCCCTAGTCATCTAAAAATCAATGTAGGCGCGTGTGTTAAAGTGCAATAGGCCTTCTGCTGGGAGCTCATTGTCCTTGGCTTAGGGCAAGGACCCATCTGAATGAACACTGAGAACTACCCCATTCTTTGCAGGACTGATTCCAGAAGCTGTGCAGGTAGTGTGGAGGCAGCACCCCGAGCGCGTGGCAGGAGAGCACAGGGACGCAGCTACTGCTGCCTTCGCTTCCCAGTTGTCTCCCTAGTCAGGAGACAGCTCCAGCTCTAAGCAGCGTGTAATTGGTCCCAATGAAACCAATGCTGAGGCGAGCTGAAATGCCAGGACTTGATATCGGTGAACTTGGAGGCAGAGGAAGGAAATGAGGGGTGCAGGCATAGGCAGAGAAGGGAGAGGACTGTTTTGCACACGTGGTGAAACATCTTGGTCTGCTTGTGCCTCTTAGAGCTGGGGGTTTTTGCAAGTCAGAGCATGGTAGATACTTTATTGCAGTGTTAGAAACTCCCCCAAACACATCTGGGCTTTTTGCTGTTACTTTGTCAAGTCAGTGATGTTCATGTAGCTCTCACGTAAAGGAAGGTTTCACCAACTTGATCCTCACCTCCCTTCCCACACTACACCTCCCTTCCCACACTACACCTCAAATAGGGTCAAACTGGGAAGTAAAGAGAGAAGTCGAGAGGGACTGGTTTTGACCACTGTCCATCCCCAGAACCAGCCTTAAGGGGTGGTGTCATCTACTTTTTCTGAAGAGGGATCCTCCTAAGGTGATATTTGGGTTTTTACATGCGTCAGAGACAGGGCGGCCCCTTGGTAACGCTTCTACGTTGTGTCATGCCTGCTCTGAGTCTGCATATCTGGAAATCTTCACTGGCAGAGGGTGTCCAGGTTTAGGGGTGCCACTGAATCCTGGTGTTTGCTGGAAGTGGCTTCCTCTAGGGTTGGTGCTTGTGGTGTCTTCTCACCATCCAAAACTGCCGACGTACCTTGGGCATGCTTGTACCACATTGGCTCACAGCAACCGCTCAGGCTCTGTCTGCATCGCCTCACAACCCGCCATGTTCACCCTTGCAGCTGGTGGGATCGATTCCCCATTGCATCGGGACCAAGAGCTGGCTCTGGAGGTGGGAGTAGGGTTTTCTGAAAGGGAAACAAGTATTCAGTCAGTGCTGTGGGCTTTCTTGTTTTTTTTTTTTTTTTTTTCTTCCTTCCACACCACCATCACTTTGAGGGTAGAGTAACTCTCAGCACTGTGGGAGAGGGGCTCCACACGTGATCCCTGACAAGGAAAATGTCCCACCGCCCTTAATCATTGAGCTTTTTATTTCTAAACAGTAATATTTTTAGAGGAGCTTCATAGTCCTCCTTCACCACTTCTATCTTCTTCCTCAACAAAAAGAACTAATTCTTTTCAAAACACAATGGAAATTCAAAGCTCCACTTACATAAAAGGAGCCATAGTGTCTCCATTTCTAATGAGTCATTGTTCCCTCTCTAAGTCCCTTGCTTCTTATTACAATACTCGCTTCTCTTGGGTAATGAAAATTTAACTATCTGCTGCTCCCGGTTGCCTCTTCTCTTCTTGCAGCAAGTTGTCTGTAGGCAGGCTGATTTTTACACAGGAGGCTGCAATTTGGAATAATTCAGCCAAGAACTTGTGCAAACAGATTTTAGTCTTCAGAGAGCTTAGAAAGCTGGTTGCTGATTAGGGCTTCAGTGATGGAAGGAGACTCCAGGTTCTGCTCTGGCACAGACTCCCTCGGTGACCTTGGCGATGCTTTGTGTAGGTGTGTCCCTCAATTTTTCAGGCTGTAAAACAGATTTTGGTCGTTGTAACTGTGCGTGGGTGTCAGGACTTTTCTGGAAAGGAAGACGAGAGCCGTGGTGGCGTGATTTCCCTTGGAAGTCACAAACAGAGCAGAATCTCAGCCTTTGTCTGAAAGAACAAGGCAACATTACAGAGCAGCACTGAAAAACAGGAGCCACAGGTGCAAAATCCATTAAGGAAATATAAAGAATTCTAAAGTGGCTTTCTCTTTTTTCCTTTTTTCTTGCACTTTTTTGACGTGCTTGTGACTTCTTAAGGGTCCTGCTTGTGATTTTTGAAAGCAGGGTTAGCATTACTGCCTGCTTGCTGTCTTCAGTAGATCCTTTATTCTCCCATTTTGTTCCTGGCATTCAGGTTTTCAATAGCTGCAGGAAGTGCCCCCTGCTTTTGTTTTAGAGAGACTTCCTTCAGCACACTGGGCCAGAAAGCGGGTCAGGCAGTGGTCTGACAGGGTAAATAGCTCCTCAGGGAGCGAAGCAGAGCCAGCAGCCGGGAGAAGATGAGACTCGGAGATCGAGAGCCTCTCGCACCGTCTCTGACACCAAAGCCCCATCTACAATAGCAGATTGACCCGCTGCTGACAATCTGCATTCAGCAGAAGGGCAGCTTGAGAGCACAGACAGGGCTTTGCCGTCATGTTGGAATGTGGCCAAGAGGCATTGTTAGCATCTTATTTACATATCCATTTGCTTTGTTTAAAAAAAAAAAAAAAAAAAGACATTCAGAGTCCTAATATTTGCATCTGCTTGGTGCATCTCCTCTATTAGATGAATAGCAGAAGACGCTCACGTGAATACTCTTGGGGGGCAGAGTTGGTGCCCAGCGACTCCCAGTGACGCTTGCAGGAATCTAACCATCGGTTGGGTTATATCTTTCTGTGAAAGTTTCCCCAAGTCTTTATTCTTGAAAAGGGAGAAACTGGGAGTGGGAATAGCACAGGACCACGTTTCCAGGAGCGCAGCGTGGGGGGTTTTGTACAAGCTGCTGCATCTCCCTGGCATTAGCGATTGCTGCCATGGGGCAGGCAGATGCTTGCAAAAACTAGAACCTGAGTCTGCTTTGCATAGCGGGAAGGCGCTACAGGAGGTGGTAGTGAGATCGTGGGTGGATGATGGCTAGTCGTGGACAGGAGGACTGCCGCATTCGCCCAGCCCACGTCAACTTTACTGGAGATGCCTGGAGCCTGGAAACGGGGATCTCCCAGGATTGCAGCAGACTAGTGTGGTTTCTTTGAGAGACTTGATACACCTGGCCTCAGGCTTTCAGCTACCGCTGTCTCCTGCCATGGTATCCTCCTCTGTTTCCTAAAATGCCATCTGCCCCACACCTTTGCTAACTGCTGCCATGAGCCTGCTGTCTGCCGCGTGCCCAGTGGAGGGGGAGAACTGGCCATCCCATTTAGGGTGGGCTCCACAGCCTAATAATATCCAATAACGCCACGACTGCTAAACTCTACTAATTGCTGCTTAACCATATGGAAACGTCCCTGCTAACCCGAGATTTTCCCTTTCTTGTAATCCCCGACCCTGCTGGTCTCAGACGAAGCTTGGAGATAGCTGCGAAGAAAAGCTGCTCCCAGTGAGCTGCCTTTGCTGCCTGGGAAGGCGCGATGTGCCCAGAGCCTTATTTGTTGGCTTAGTCACAGGTGGTCTCATCTTAATTCCAGTCTGTGTGAGAATTTGGGTTTGGGAAAGTGGGTTACAGTTAAAAGTGGATTTTTCTGGTTAATGGTCTATTTGGGGGCGGGGGAAATAGGAAACCTCTGGAAAGTACAGGTTCTGGTTGACACGCGACCTCTCTGGCGACCAGTGAAATATTTGTTTCATTCTGTCCTTGGAGTCAATTAACCCTGTTCTGAAACCAAAGCACCGTTTTGTGATAATGTTGTAAAAGTTTGTATGAAAAATACCAAACTGAAGAGCTTCAGCCCCTATTCTTTTAGCTGAAACCGTTCAGCCTGCATTCGTGAGTCCTCCTCTCCCAGTCTTCCTGTTCTCAGTTATTTTCTGTCAAGCATCTTTTCTCCCTTAAAACTTTTCTGCAAATTACTTATTCCTTTTACATTAAGACATCAGACGGCTAAAAGCGGTAATGTGGTCGGGGCTCTGATCTTCCAAACCCAGTTAAACCCAGTAATCAGGCTTTAAGCTGATTTGAAAGCTAGTTGAGCTCTGCCTTCAGTAGTGTTTTATTTTTTTTCATCTGCGATTTACGGAGAGATGATCCTGCTGTGGAGCAGGGACTGGACCAGGTAATGCTCTTAAGGTCCTTACCCTCTTTTTCCCTCTGCTGTGGCTGAAACTGAGCCGGTGATGTTTGTAGCAGAGATGAAGCCTTGGACAAAAAATACTTTCAAGTAAGAATTTTTCACATTCAGCAAACAGAGGGAAGGAAAAGGCAGGGGACATATGCCATGTTCTCACTCTAATTTTCTGTGGCCGTCAGCTGCTCTCTAAAACAAATCAAGAAACAAAAAAACTCAAAATGGCTTCATTTCCAACAGCAATTACCAAATGAAGTCTCTGCTTAATGGACATTTTCAGAGGGCAGGGACACCACTTTGTGTTTCTGCTTTCTCATTATGACTCTTGCAGCTCCCAGCTGACAACCTGATAATTCTCGCCGATAAAACAATCTTTTTTTGGTTATTGCTGCATTCCAGCGCTGTCCCCGCTTGCCCGACTTGCCTTGAGAGTTGTCAAGATTACGGAGCGAGCTGTGAAAACAGAGTTAGCGGGTGGAATACGGAAAAAATAATAAGGCAAAATGCTCACTTTTTCCCCTTCCTAATTTTCTCTCTTCCTCCTCCCCGCTTTTCCCTATTATCTTGGTAGGGCCTCTCCTTTGCGAGTCCAAACAAAACATACAGCTGATTTAGTATTTCCTAGGAAATCAAATTGCTGATCTTAATTCAGAATAGCAAGTGTTTCTGCTGGTATTGGAGGCCAATGGGACTTCTAATGTTTCTGCTAGCAAAAAGAGCTGGAATCTCATCAGGTCACCGCAGTTTGCTAGCGCGCAGCCCTAAACCTGCCCGGTTGTGCCTGCAGCGCACCGTGGTGCTGACGTCCACCGCTGTGGCTTTTTGGAGCCTGCGTGGTGAAAACCGGACTTCCCCGCCAGCGTGCGGGAGCTGAGGGAGCCAGGAGCTCGGCAGGAGCGGGGCTGACAGCGCTCGAGGCGCGCGCGAACGCGGGGTGCCTGGCTGGTGCAGGGAGGGTCGCGCCAGCGTCAGGAGTGCTGCTTAACCTGGTGTACGTAAACGAGTTAAGAGTTCCCCCCAAAGAGTAGAAATCTCTGCTCTTTCCCGTGTATCTCTAGCTAACTAAGAACAAGTTTAAGTGGAGCTCAAATAAGTTAAATTGAAAAATAAGCGTTCACACGGGGGCTTACGTTGGTGTAACTGCACAGGTTAGAAAGTGATTTAGCCTTGTAGCTTTGCCCTGTAGGCAAGGCCTAACAACTCATTTGGAAACAAGTTTGCAAGAACTCGTGTCACACTTAACCTTGGCTTAATTAATCATCAATCGATGATTAAATTGAGTAAATGTAAATGAGGATTGAATTGATCTAGGGTGGCTCAAACGGAGACTGTCCTGGTTTAACAAAATTGATTTGAAAGAGAAACTTTTTCTTTAACCCAGTACTCTTCTGTGTATCGACCCGGTGTTTAGCGAAGCAGCGTGGGCTTTTAATTCTGTGCCTGTTACAGGGCAATAATTCCCTCGCAGCATGGATCCTGAGCTTTAAAACCCTCTCAGGTAATACAGTGAGTCACTCTCTAGCCTCTCTGCCTTTCTCCTGCTACACTCTCCGCGTCTAGAGTAAAAGCAAGACTTCTAAGCGCTGGCAAAGTGACAGCGATAGGTAGATGCTCTACAAATAAGTGACACAAAAGACAACGCTCGCAAGGTGTCCGGGTATCAGCAGATGAGCCTGGAATGGTTTTACAGCCTTTGACCTTGCAGCGTTGGAGGGTCAGCAATACCTGTGTGCTAGCTCTAGCACAGCAGGCTGTCCGCCTGAGGCCTCCCAGGTGTGTGTTTGGGTTAGGGAGACTTTTTCAGCGTTTGTTCTTGCTGTTGCAACGTTTGCTTTGCAAGCTCCCGTTCAAGAGAAGGGAGCGAACCAGGGCTGTGCCGAAACATGTCCGGGTCTGCACTGAACCGCCGGGGCCTCTCTGTGGGAACCTGAGATTTGCCCTTCGTCTGGTGGAAAAGCGACGCACCCATTTTGGGGGGGGGAGGAACAGAAGGACTTTAACATTTTGAGTGTTATTTGTGTATTTCAATCACAACAAAGCCAAGCAATGTTGCTGTTCTTCAGAGCAAAAATAAAAAAATAACACCACCACTTCTCATTCCGCATCAGGGTTCGCTAAGTTTCAGTTGCTTCTGAGATGTGAGACAGTTCAGCCGCAGCAGGAAATGATACCAGGGCAGTTTTGAATTGTTCTTGCGTTATTCAGGGTGGTGAAGGGTGAGGAGAGGATGATGTGCTAGACCACTAAATTTAGCCCACCTGTGTCAGCCGAGATGGTAGGTGTCATGCTTAGGAGCTTGGCGAATTAGGGCTGGACGACTTGTGAGTTTAAAGATAAAACTTTAGCAAAAAAGGAGTGCTGAACCGGGGCTATTAGTTCCTTTTCTCCCCAGATTTGCCTGAAGCTTCCAGCAAATACTAGCAGGTTAGGCTTTGAATCTGGGAGAAGTGGGCAGCAGTAACCAACCGCTTTCCTGAGTTGCGGTGTTCTCTGTTGTGCATCCTGAATCAAGACTACCCAAGAAGCGGGAGCAAGTCTCTCAAACAGAGGACCAACATCCTCTTATGTAAGGCATAATACAAAACATCAATTGCTTCCTGAAATGCTGCTGCTGCTGCTTAGATCAGCTACAACACTAGCACTGCATTCCTGAATAAAATGATCAGAAGAAATGCCTGGCGCTTCTTTGACATGGATTTTTTTTCCTTAGGGAGGAAAATCCTTGCAATTTTTTGTCTGGGAGTGTGAGTGGGCGATAGAGGATCCCGTAAGTAAGAGCTACAGAACTCAGCCTCCGGTTTTGATGAGGCTGACA
Source organism: Struthio camelus (assembly GCF_040807025.1). Taxonomy (NCBI): domain Eukaryota; kingdom Metazoa; phylum Chordata; class Aves; order Struthioniformes; family Struthionidae; genus Struthio; species Struthio camelus. Next base: position 8,341,882 of record NC_090963.1, read on the forward strand.
CGGGAGCATCTTGGACCGTCGCATCCCAAGACACTGCATTGCACAGAAAACATCGCCTGACAGCTAACAACTTTGTTTCTCTCTCTTGTTCCCGTCTCCAGGTCAAGCCTCTTCCTTCACGCAGCAGCCGCAGGACCAGGTGGTGATAGCGGGGCAGCCCGTGACCCTGCTCTGTGCCATCCCCGAGTATAATGGCATCGTGCTGTGGATTAAAGATGGGCTCGCCCTCGGAGTCGGACGGGATCTCTCAAGTAAGTCCTGGTACTAGTTCTGCTTAAAAGAGGAAAATGGGAGCTCACCCAGCCAAACAGTGCCGGTGCAGCTGCCTGGGTAGATGACATTTTTGCTACTTGGTAACTCCTAAGTTGTAATCGTGTATCAATCACTATGAGGATGCTGTATTTTTAACTCTGGAAAAAAAGAAATGCTTGATGTAGGACAAAACAGAATCCATTTTGTCTTTAAATATCTAAAATAAATATTTTTATTGAAAATGACAAGCATTTTCATTTTGAGTTGACTGAGAACTATCTAGCTGACTGAAACAAAAACGTTGAAACTTGCAGCAGGCAAAACTTTAACGCTACCTCAAAACAAAGCAGTTTATTTCCCATAGGGGTGACCCAAGCCTTTGGAAAGCCTTGCTTTGATTTTGGTTGATTTTTTTGAAACAAAAAAACACCCAACAAAACAAAGCAAAACATGTTTCTTGGTCTCTAGGGACCCTGCTCTTTAAAGTACAATGCCTGCTTTTTGCTTTTCTTTTTTTTTAAATGCATATAATTACTCTTTTCTCAGACTTGCCTGAGTGAGCAGTCCCCTCTTCAAATGTTTTTTCAGAGCTCTATGCCGTAACTTCTACACATATTAGCTGATCTTTCCCTGCAAGACCTTGCAGCGTAAACTGGTAACAACAGCTCCACTGAAGTATGTAGCTTATATGAATGACTTCCACAATTAGCAGAGCTGGGGCTGCTTTAGCAAGAGAAACTGCCAGCTCGCATGATACCAGCTCAGCCAGTCATCTAATTAGCTAAATACAAACAAACCCATCATTTGTATTTCTTGCGGTTCAGGAGAGCAAATCCTGCTGTTGATAGCTTGCAAAACAACAAAACCACAAGTGTGCGCCAGGATGCCTGTGTTGCACAGTGCATTAATCATCAGCGCAGGGAAGGATGGGGTGATGGCATCCTTCCTTCTGTGGTGCTTCAGAAGATTTGCAGAACGAAGATCGGGCTGATCAAGGCTGTCAGTGCCTTAGTGGGGCCTTGCCCAGGCTTAATACATAGGCTTAATAATGGAATTATTCCAAGGTTTCAGCGCAAGAACATGCACAAAAGCTGACTCAGGTCAGGACTTACAGCATCTCCTGCCCAACCCCTGTAATATTTTGAATTAAGGAAATCCCATGACAGGCCCCAGAGGAGCTGGCGATCCTAGGATTCCTAGCGGAAGTGCTTGTCTCGGAGTGTGGGACGCATCTTGTGGGGGACTGCTGTCTGACGTGGGAGACTAGTTCCCTGCAGCTTGGCAGCTCAGTGCCAGTCTGCCATTTGCACATCAAGTTTCCTTTTGAATTTAGCATGACTTTGCAAGGTAAAACCTGACTTGGGGGTTGTCTGTCTCACAGCCAAGCAGAGGCCTTGCTCCACCCACAGCTGTGGATGTTGCCTATGGAAGGCCTCTAATACCGCCTCTGAAAATAGAGGCGAACACTGGGCTGTGCAAATTCCATCCCTTATGTAGGGGTGTTGGCTATTGCTTTTTCCATCAGTACTTCCTTTCTGAACTCTTGAAGCAACATCTCCAGTCTGTCACTGAATCTGGAAGGCCTCTCCCATCTTTTTGGGCTGGTTGACAAGGCAGGGAGGAAGCTGCCAAGCTCCTGGACGTCATGACAGAGGCCCTTTGCCTGCAGAAAGGCTTGGGATCGGGGCCTATGCGGTGTACTGTTCATCCTAAGGGTCATCTGGCTGTCTGCCTTCTAACTCATGTTGTGTGCCTGCAGGTTATCCACGTTACCTGGTTGTAGGAGACCATCTGTCTGGAGAGCATCACCTGAAAATCTTGAGAGCTGATCTCCAAGATGACGCCGTCTACGAATGTCAGGCCATTCAAGCAGCCATCCGATCCAGACCTGCCCGGCTGACTGTTCTCGGTAAGTCCCATCTCCCCATCGGTTGCAGATGACTTGTTTTCTCGTCTTTGTGGTTGCAGTGAGGGGCTTTGTGACAAAATGTTTTGTTGCTAGATCAAAACAGCTGTAAAAGAACCCCATCATGGGAGCAATGGGGGTGCATCTTGATCCCAAGAGCAATAGCAGAGAAATCTGTTTAAGGGGTACAGCAATTCTGGGATGTATGTGGTACTTCAGCTGAGCAAATGCAGGTACCAGTTCAACAGTGTGTGTGTAGGTAAATTTAAGGATATGAATAGTGTCACTAGCATCAGCACAATCTGTTATAGCCTTGCCGTGATGCTGTTCTGCGGCAGAACCCGAAGTACCGTACCGCTTGAGAAAAAGCAGGTTTTCGTACTAGATCTTGTATCGTTGTGCATTTCTCAGCAATTAAGCTTTCCTATGAGCAACACAGGAGGAGAATGTTGCACGGGATTGCAAACAGGAGACTTCATCCAGCATCTCATAAAGACCCTTGGGGGATGGGAGGTGGAAGAGAGGTACTGCAAAGGTAAAGGGCTGTGTCGACAGGCTGGCAAAGTACATGCGAGTGTTTATCAGGAGCACTGGGAAAGGCAGGCTGGACCAGTGAAACCTCCCAGCATGGATGTGGCTCTGGAAAAACTGATTAGAATGGTACTTTTCTTGAAAAGTTTTGATAAAACCGGGAATGTTTCTTGTCGGTATCTCTCCCAGGTATATTCTGATTATTCAGTCCAAAAACCGAATGTATTTACACTTTTTAAAGTTTGTTCAAATGGAAATTTGGAGTTTTTCTTGTCTTTTTTTCTTGGTCAATTTTCAGGAAAAAGAAATTTTCGTGAAACAAGATCCAAACCAAGAATTTTTGTGCTTTTAGTTGGATAATGTGTCTTATCTGAACTAATTAGTTTTAAGCAGCTGAAGAAGTTAATTACGGAACGAGCTCTGGTGGCGGGTATACCTTACTGGAGTCTGCGCATCCCAGAGGAAATGGGTTTTAATTTATGCTCTGTAATTTCCACGGAATTTGCTTTTCTCTCTCCGAAACCCTACAAAGTACCATACCCACAGACTTAGATCAACTGCCATTCGTTCCCTGACCCCGAAGATGAGAATAATTTTCTTTTGATCCATCCTTCTGCTCAATCAACGCTTTGCAGTTGCTCAGAGCTCTGACATGTGCCCATACATGAAAGAAGCCTGCAAATGAAGGGGAAAGCAGAACAGGGCTGTCAGTGGTGCTTTTTCGCTTACCACAAGCCTGTGCGAGCTCCGTCGCCTTCCCCTCCCTTGTCTGGGCTGCCGCCTTCTGTTGTGAAGTCAGAATATGTTGTTGAAGCGAGACAAAAGAAATAATGTTATTTAATTAGAGCTAAAGATTCCAAAACTAATTTAGTCCCAGGGTGCACAGGCGTACGTCAGAGCTCAGAGCTACTGCAAAGCGTTGATTGAGCAGAGAGATGTTTTTATGGATCAAAAGGAAATCGTTATTATCTTTGGGGTTATGGAATGTGTTGAATAGATGGTAGTTAATGTTTATGTGAATATACATGGTAGTTGCTAATTGGTACATTTACCTAAGATGTTCAGCAACTTATATTTGCAGCATGTTTTCCTTTTAAGAAAATTAAAGTTACAGCACAGTCAATTTAAACACGATCGATAAGAAAATGGAGCTTTGCAACCCACTGGTAGCGCGTTTTTCACTTCAGATGTATTTACGCAGATGTGCTGGGGAAATTTAAGGCTCGTTGGGGAGGTATGAGTGATAATTCACACCCCCAGAAAGGGGCTGGAAGGTCGTTAGCGGTCAGTGGATCGCAGTTTGAAACCTTTGCGGTAGGACAGCGTGTCCTTCTGCACCGGCAGGGAAGGTGGATGTTGCCACAGGCGGTCTGTGTTTTCGCCAGCCTGGTGAAGGGGAATTGAAATGGCACGTTATGAGTAGATGCCTCCAACACCCCATGTGTTCAGAGCTAGCTCTGGCTCCTGACAGTCGGTTACAGCGTTCAGTGCGTCAAGCTAAAGTTACAGTGTACTGTACATTAGGGAAGCAAAGTGAGTATTTGTACAGGAAAATGGAGAAACATTTTAGGTAGTTACAGAAGTGTAATGCCACCAGCTGTGCAGACATCTCTCCCGTTCGGATCTGGCGCGTGCAGGCTCAACAAGCCTGCTTTAGTCGTGCGCTAAGCAGCAATCCCTGGGGGAACCTGGATTCCCCAAATTTCGGCTCACTGGGTAGTCAGGTATGTGATATGTTGCCTGAGCTGCCTAATTTGAAGCGGTCACTTGCTGGGTGTTTCTTGCACCCATTAGTTTTTTATTGCCATCAGGGATAATTTTTAAATCCAGGAGAGATTATTTTCTTAAAAAGAAATGTAAAGGCACTCTGCTTGAAACCCAGCCCGCCTCAGCCGTCCTGCCGCCCACAACCCCCAGAAGCCCAGGCTGGCTTTCTCTTCGTCTCTGGAGAGGGGAGCTGGGCACCCTCAGTAATGGCCGAGAGCAAGACCTCAGACAGCCTGTGTTTGGAGGACATAGCTCGCCTCCAGCATCCTGACAGGTAGGGAGGTTGCAAACCTCCAGTAGTGGAAGACTTGTGATTTCAGATGGAGAAACGGGGAGGCAGTGCAGGACCAGGAGGCAAGTTTGGCACCGTGTTTATCATTCCCAGATGCATTCTCCATACACTTGCCCTGGTCCTTTCCCAAGCCCCCTTGGGTACAGGAGCTATGCTTCCCATTGATCCAAGAGGTGCGTCGTCATAACCATTTTGCTGCATGCCACAAGTGAGCTCTGCGCAGGCGTTCTTGAATTGGGATGAAAGTTTCTTGGAGGTTTAAGGCGAGGAGGAGGCTGTTTTAAGGCTTGGAGGTTGTGGCAAGGGTGCTGCTTTAGGAGTTTGTTACCGTGTGTCTTGCTTCTGAGCTTATTCCGAGAGGCTTCATGGTTCAGAGGTGCCAAGGGCTGAGCCAGTAACACAGTGGCATAAAATCAGCAGGGCGTGGGTGCACAGCCTCACTCAGGGGGGACAAACCCTGCAGCAAAGCCAAATGTGTTCTCTGTGGATCCGGCACTGCCAATCAAGGCATCTGTGCTGGCAAAGCAATCAACCATCCGTGTTGCTGGTGGTGATACCCAGTCCAGCTCCATATGAAGATGTAATGAGACTCATAAACCCCTCCCGCGGCAGTGATTTCTCTTTATTTACATAGGTTCTTGCTGCATTTATGGAGGGAGGTGATACTGCCGTGGCTGTTACTCAGGGATATGATACAATAAAAAGGTGTACGTGGTCATTGTAAAACTGTACCGCTGGGCAAATAATCAGCAGCTCTGTGTCCACAAACTGTATACAACTCTGCAAAAAGACACAGGACTTAGGGTCTAGTTGTCAGCTCTTCCAACTCGTTCTGCAGAACGCACCCCTGAATACTCTGGTGTTTTCCACGGCGATGATTTCTCACGAGCCGTGCATCCACCTTGCTGTATTGCAGTCAGCCGTGTCCTGTAGCAGTGATCCCTGGAGCACAGAGCCAGAATAGCCCCGGCCAGAGTTGTACAGTCTAACGGAGAGTTGCTGTTTATCATTGTATTTCTCCCCGTGCCCCAGATGCTCCTTGGGGGAGTTGATGCAATGAAGAGAGCTGTTTCTGCCAAAGCTGATGCAAGTACTGCGAGTGTCCTAGTAGAAGAGCTTATTGCTGTATAAAGCACTGAGATGGAGGGAAAATAACCATTAAGAGGAGGAGGGGAATGGATTTAAAACAATGTTTGGTGGCATCTTTGGAGCTGTTGGTATCGCTCTGGCTTTGATATGGGGAGGAAAGCCTAGCCAGATTTTTTTTTTTTATGATGTTTTCCACTTCCAACCATCCTTGCTTCATCTTTGAGGTTCGAACAAAGCCTAAATCATCCCAGCCTGCCCAGCTTCACTTAGGCTGGTGCTGAGACTGCTGGCATCCCCTAGGCAGGAGGGGATCCGTAAGGCATCCCCAGGTCGGCGTGCAAGCCTCGCATGTCTCGGAAATGGTTTGCTGCAGCCATGTCAGAGCTGTGAGGCTTTTGTGGCTTGGAGCCATAGTGTGGTGCTGGATTTGCCAACAACTCTTAACAGCTTGTCAGCCAGGTGAGGCTGTTGTAGGCAGTTCCCTGTTTTGGGAGGTTTCACTCTGTCTCCCTCCATCACACCCCAGCCTTGTCCTCTTGAAAATACCTTTGCTTGCCTGCTCTTCTGCGTGGGTTGGTGCTGCCTTGTCCATCCTTGCCAGCTTTTCTACTTCCTTGGTATCAAGAAATCCCCTAATGCCACCAAATGCAGGTTCCAACTGCTGTCATTCATGTCTGACAACAGATTTACGGGGCTGATGCCTCCTACTTCCTTGCTCAGATGCAGAGCTACACCGTATTTTAATTAAATATTTAAGATTTTGTCACATTGTTTTCAAATCTACATGGTTAAATGTAGTGGAACAGATCATTCTATAGCCTTGGAAGTCCAAACGCTCAAACAGATGAACCTATTAGTGTCATCAGCGTCGGGAGAAGTGTTTTATTTGTAGAGTCACAGGGGCAAATATTGCTGGGGAACCTAGCTAACCCATCCCAAAGCTGAAGGCCCTCCTTTCTCCATGTGCATGGCCTAACCCCCCCGCTCACCCTCCATCCTACCACTGCCCAAACTGCACAGGGAAGGCTACTCACTCTCTTGGAGACATCCTCCCCAGTGTGGGAGGCAGCAGCTGATAAACAACTGTGAGATGGGATTGAGGAGATCTAGAGGCATCCACATGCAGCCCAGCCTTGCAGAGGTGCCAAGGCACCTTTGGCAGGTAATCCAGTGTGACCAGGCCCCGTGGATGTGCTCCTGGCAGCCCCTTGCCTCTGAACTAAAGCCCCTTGCTGGGGCTACAAGTCCAGCCTTGGGACCCTGGTGGCACCAGAACTGGAAAGTGGGCATAGAAAGCAGCGTTTTCTGCAAGCTAAGTATGTCAGTGCGGCAATTTGGTGGGACAACCCAAGCTAGGCAGGCTCTTGGAAGCCACTGGAGGGCTGTTTGTTACCTGGTACCTCTTTAATGGAAGGGCTTCTTAATTTATGATCTATTTAACTAAGCTGGAGTATTAATTAAATAAAGTAAGAGCCTGATTAGGACTTGGAGAAATTTAAAAATAAAATCAGACAGCAATCGAGCAAAATTGCAAAGCAAACACTTTGGCTGTAACCACTGGAGAGTTCCCTCCGGTCTTCCATCAAAGCTCGGAGCAGGGAGGGCAAATACACGAGATTATATAGCCAACAGATGTGTGTTGTTAAAATATGCATCTCGTAGCCGTGTAGTTTAAGGAGCCAGAGGGCTAGCTTGTGGATCCTTCTGCACTCAGGGGACCGTGAATGAATTCCAGGCCCCGGCAGCCGAGCTGGGATTTGCAGACACGTTAATTAGTGTTGAGTTTCCAGATCTCGAATGCAACCAAGCGAGGAGAAACTTTGAGCAGAGCATTGGCTTCCCCAGGAGGGAGAAAAAGGGAGGGGAAGAGGTGAGCCTCGGCTTGCTCCGCTGATCTGGCACTGGCGTTGCGAAGCCTCAGCCCGCGCTGGCCGGGGGTGCCGGGACCCACGCCAGACGGGCTGAGGAATCCAGGTCAAGCAAAGCAGATCTCCAGATGAGCGGCCAGGCTGGGGAAGCCTGATGGTAGCATGGCTGCTCTCCTTCGCTGCCATCTGCACAGGTACATCCCAAGCTGGGGAGCTTTGCCTGTCCTAGTTTTTATCCTCAAAGACTGGGAGAGGCAGAAAAAGGATCCGGGATCAAAACTCAGAGCATAAATAGCCACTCATGGGAAGAGCTCATAAATAGCCGTTCATGGCAAAAGCTCACCCCTTGCAAGCGCAAGTCATGCTTCACTGCACAAGCCAGCTCGGTTATCCACTTTCTGCCCATTTTGCAGAAAGCTAAGCTGAGACGTGCAGAGAGAGAAAGCAGCTCATCCCTGGCCATGCAGCAGCTTTGTTACAGATCCAGGAATTACAACCCAGGAGTCGGTACCCGCCAGGCCCCCAAATCGCCCAGCAGCAAACGGTGGCGCGCTCTGCCTTCTGATGGTTGGCGATACCTGGCCGCGTCTGGATGTGCCGCTCCAGATAGCGTTAGGGCTGCAGGACGAGGCTACCTTCCTTCCCCCGCTCCTAGGCAGGCCTGAAGTCTGAGCCGCCAGCTTTTTGTTTTATGAGCCATCTGCCCCAGCCCCTTATTTTAGCCCCTGTGTTGGTCTTACTGGCACTGGGTAGTGTTAGGCAAAAGGTTGCGGTTTTAAGCGGTCTCCGTAGGAGACTGCCCTAGGACCTCAGTGCTCCAGCAGCCAAAATCCCTGTTCCCCCTACCCGCTTGCAAGGTTATATTCATTTGCTGTGGGGCTAGCGGGTCGTCATTGACGGCACCGCTGGGAAGCCAGGCACACAAATCACAGCCTCTTCAGCAGATCTGTAGCGCGGGCTATCCTGGAAGACTGGCAGACCCGTTTACAGCGCTGGCTCTGCCCCGGGGAGACGTCGTCGGTGGGAACTATGTGACAACCAGGGCAAGGGGACCATGGGGATAGAAGGGGAGAGAGAGAGGAGCTACTTGCAGAGACTTACAGTTAATAATTGATAGACAATTAACTGGTACATTCACCTTTCATCATCTAATTCCCTGTCTCCTCCCCCTCCAAGGCCTTTTCTAATATTAACTCTGCCTTCGTGTGTGTCCCATTAGAAATAAAGCTTTCTTAAATCAACATGAATTATTTAATGCTACAGATTGAGTTAATTTGAAGTGAAAGCTCTTGTCTTTTAAGACGGCACAAGCCAAGACAGGAGAAGAGGAGGGTCACCTAGGCGTCACATGCATTCACATTAAATCACGGCCCTTTTATTTTTTAATCTTCTTTTTATTTTATTTGAAGGTTTCCTTCTAGCCTAGTCTTTTCAGTCCTCTCCTGCAGAGCGAGCTATTCGTATTACCAAAACGATCACTGGCAGCTTGAGACATCTGCATTTCCCAGCTTTTTTGCTCTTAGCGTAGTTTGTTCAGAAAACAAAAAGGCTATGGCCCTGGAAAGCCTATTTTTCAATATTTGTTTGTAATCCCAAGCTGCAATGAGAAAATTTGAAATAATGGATGTTTCAAACCCAGAAACAGTTCAGCTTGGACTGATCTAAACTATTTTTCCATACTTCTAAAACAACGTGTAGAGTCAGAATATCAGTTCGGGATAAAAGAGCGATGAAAAAGTGATCATTTTCTTCCAGATAGGCTCTTCTCCTTGAAAAAGTTTGCGTTTTCACAAAACTGCATTTTCTACTGGGAATATTTGCAGTGTCAGAATAGCAACCGGGTCTACAGAGAACGAAACAGAAACATCAAACAGTCCAAACGCAAATCCCAGATAACTTAAATATTTGATGCTGTGTCTGAGCAGCTTGAGTTCATGGTGCTGTGAGCCGGTAGAGGCTGGACGGGTTTCTCTGCCAACACCTCCGCGAGACTCCTGGGCTGGCTGGGCATCTCTGCAGGCTCGACCAGATTCAGCTGAGGAGACCCAGGCGGCTTGGATGTGCCTGGCGCCCAAGAAAGGGGATGAAAAGGCAACCCGTCCCATGCAATCTGTAGCTGTAAAAACAGACCAGAGAGAGGTGCAATATGCTAAACGCTCAGCACCAGCCGAAGAAACGGGTCTTTCAGAGCCGGGTTTTGCCTGGACGTTCAGAAGTGCTCTTCTTCCCTCGCCCCCATCGGAGGGGTTTGCGCGCTGCTGGTGAGGAGAAGGAAGGGAAGGGAAGGGAAGGCACGGCAGCGTCCGCACGTGCTCCGCTTTCCTCTCTTTGAAGGAGACGAGCAAAATTGGTTCACTTACATCTCTATTAAGCACATCTCAGCCAGCTGCGTGGTACTGGTTTGCAATGCTGTATAGGACGTGTCTGCCGGCCTCCAGCTCTGCAAAGTTCATTACTGTAGACTAATGTCTTACAGATTACGCCTGTGGCAAATATAGGGGAGGGGAAAGTGAAAAAGTGCAAAGATAAGAAAGGGCCATTTCTCCAGCTTTCTTTTTTGTTTTGTATTAAAGCTAAATCTGTCATTCTGCTGCTTTTGTCATGTGGTTGTAGAGCTGCTAAGACAGGGAATAGCTCCGTCTGTCCAATTGCCATGGCAATGTAAAGAGCCCTTTCTTTAGGGACTCTGGAGGGACTTGTGCAGTAGTTGGTGGGAAACCTGGAGCTTTTGCAGTGGCAGCCCAGTCCATGGACTGCTTTTGACAGCACCCTGATGAGCATAAAGCCTGTCCTAGGCTGACAAACAGGCACAGTTGGTCTGTCACTATGTGACTAGGAACTTTAAAAAAAAAAACAAACAAAAAACACCCGAGATACTCAGATGCTTTTAAAATGATAAATGTATTCCTTCCAGCTTAGACAGGGCTGTATCTTAACAGCGGCTGGTGTCCGGTTGTACAGAGGAAAGTTCATCGGGACCAGGCCGCTAGAAGTGACGAGTCCAGCACCGAGCAGATGCAATCCCTGATTACTTGAACTTGGGTCTAGTGTTGCTGCCATTTTATGAGCAGTTTTGCAAAATTCATGCTTTTTTAAAGCCCTAGGCTCTGCAGTCAGGTGCTACCATAAGAGTCATCTTCTATACGTAAATTAACGGCTAGCCTTTGGCAGCGCAGAGACAGGCTTCAGTACTGGGGAAAGATTTGCGCGCCTGGAAGCTTGTCTCTTTTCTTTGAACTGTATCACTTGCTCTATCTCTCCCATCGCGCCTCACCTTGCTTCTATCCTCAGAGCATCGCAACAGCATTCCTCCCTGAGTGCTGAAGACTGAAGAACCAGGGAGTAAATAAAAGGAGACACGTTTAGGAATGATTAATGCTAGGCGAATGAGATGAATGAATGGGGTTCTTGCACCAAGCTATGATTTCTTGTCTCAACGCGGGGAGGGCCTGACCCGTGATTTTATCAGACAAGAAGTATTTGGCTTTTCTGTGAAGATTCTTCTGGTCTGTACCAACCTGAGAGATGCAAAGCACACAGAGAGGATAAAAAAGCCTTCCTGATTCTCTGTCATTCCTTAAGATACAGTGGGGGCTCCCTCCTGCTAACCTCCTCCCCACCCCTCTTGCTAGCTCTGCTTGCGTTCCTGCTGCCCTCAGGGGAGCCGTGAGCAATCGCTCCTGGTGATGATGGCCGTGAAGTTGCCACGAAGTGATGTGGTGGTGGAGCAATTAAGTTGGGGCGCCCCTTCGCATGAGAAGCCAGCTCCGTCTCTCTCAGCCCTCAGCAGCTTCAGGTGCGTGCCGTTTTGTGCGCGCCCACCTCCCTAACTGGGGGGGGGGGGCGAGCGTGGTGCCGAGGGGCAAGCCTGCGGCAGGGCAGCCTGTGGCCCAGAGATCTTCAGCTATCTGCAGTTGGCAGCAGGGGACCTGCTCACCTCTTTGCTGCTCCGCGCAGGCCAGCCTGGCAAATCTTAATGAGACCATTCTTCCTTAAATGCCCGTGCCCAGTGCTGACGTTTCAGAGCGCCTGGGCCTGGCGAGGCTGCGCAGGTTGCGGCACCGAGCAGCCGTGGCCCTGGATGTGAGCTCGGGCGGGCAAAGCTTTGCAGGCATAAATAAGGGCTCCAGCACTTCTAATTTCATATAGTTTTAACAAGGGGCTCTTGCTTTCCATCAAACTCAGAAAAGCGAGAGGCAAGAAATCACAGGCTTCTTGCTGTGTGTCAAAACCCCTCCGTCTTGCTGTGTTGATTGCTTGTACTGCTGCGTCTGTGCCTCCTCCTGCTCTGTGATGCATGGGCACAAGTCCGTCTGCAGCTCACCCCCAAATCCTGCCCGGTTTGCACGACACCCCTGGGAGCCAGTGCTCCCTGTGCCACCTGCTTTGCATTGTGCAAACCTCGCTCTCCCCAGCACCCATGAGCCTTCCCCCCTTTGCATCCTGCGGCGCAACAAACGGCCCCTGCTCTGCATAATGCGCGTGGACGAGGGAGAGTGTTTTACTTGACCTTTCAGATCACTGACGTGTTGTATTCCGCATTACCCAAACAAACCACGTGCATGTGCAAATCTCCCTTTGCTTTGCACGCCTACACGCATTTCTCCTTCTGTTGCCAGTCAAGACAAAACTGCACACGCTCCTCTGTATCTGCATTATGTATACGCACGACATCTCCTTTTTTGTCTCTGCTGCGTGCACGCACACGTGCACGCACAGTGCATTCCTTCTTGATGCAATATAGATTACAGCGCTATGCGTTTGGGCATCTGCAATCGGTGGCTGCTCAGCTGGGGATCTGTCACTGCTGGGAACGTGGTGGGTTGTTAGTGACCTGACAAAAGTATTGACTCCCTCTCCCCTTGTCAGCTGGCAGAGAAGAATGAGGCCCTCGAAGCGTGACATCACCTGAGCGACAGCCCCCGCTTTCCTATCGATCCCACCTAATGAAAAATGAACCCCAGGCTCGGCAGAGGCAGGGACAGCCGTGAAAGTAGAGAAAACACTTCTGGAGCAGGCGCAGCAAAGCGTTCGTTCAGGTGTTCCTCCTGGAGACCCGTCTGCCAGCCCCCGCTCTCCGCTTGTGGTTGTCCTGGAGGGATGCGCTTAGTGCTTATGGATCTGGTTTGGTACTTCAAAGCAAGCACCTTATCTGCTGCCGTCACTGCTGCCCTTCCCTGGGAGGCCTCGTGGATGGAGGTGCTGTGCTTTTGCTTGTTCATTTTGAATCTGAGCCCTCCTCATGTCCTCAAATATGACAGAGTTTTGCCAGCGCTGTCCGTCCTGGGCTGCCCTTTGCATGTCTAGCGCTTCCCCCCTTAAGCGTCATTTCACGGAGGCCTTCCACCAGCCCAGCCTGTTTTGGAGCTGCTCTCCCTGCCGTGGTGGTGGTCTGCCTTCTCAGCACAGGTCCCAGCCACGACCATCTTCTTAACCCGGGTAATTGTGGAGAAAGGGTTGTCAAACCCTGTGATGGATCTTTGCTCTTGTTACAAATCCACCGCAATGTTATCTGTTCCTGGCATTTCTGAGTGGCGTTCGTTTTTGAAGCATCTGTGTGCATGTCTAACAGATGTCAGCTTCCCGTCCAGTGCTGGGCAGGGATTGCTTTGGGGCTGCAGCGTTCCTACCGTGGTCTTTTAGCTGAACGTAGGCTTCAAAATCAGATGGCCACATCTTCATGGTTGACCTTCAGGTGTCCTTTGTAATTGATGGGCTGTTGAAGGATGTTCATCTAATGCTAAAGTAGAGTTTAGACAAACGGCCCTCTGGAAGGGCCCGTTTCTCTTTTTTTGATGTTAAAGGGTGCCTACGGTGCTCAAATTAGTTGACCGTGCAGATATCTGAAGTTTTGGGGGGATAATAGCAACCACCTGCTGATTCCTGGGAGCCTCCCTTGGGCCCGTGCTTCCTTAGTGAGGTGTACGAGTACGTTTGGCTCTGCGCTGCGGTCAGTCCCACCGAGGCTGGTGTTAGAAGCTGCAGTGAAATAAGTACTGCCCGTAATTCATTGTTAGCTGCTCATTTCTGCAAGGCTGGGCAACGATGGGGGCTCTGCTTGGGTGCTGAGCTATAGAAGCGCGTAGGAGGCAATATCCCAGGCTGAAAGACGTCTCCAGGGTGTAAAGTGACGTTACTGTCCTCCTCTGTGCAGGAGCGTGCTCCTAGCAAGGAGGACCCAGAAAGCTGTGCCGTCGTCCCGCGCTGCCTTTGCCCCGGAGGTGGTGTCAGGCTGGAGCCTGAAGCAATGCACGTGCGTGGCAGGGGGCCTGCGCTGCGCTTTGCCCACGAAGCGCCTGTCGCAGTTTGACTGCTTACTGCAACGCAGGTGATCCGCAGGGACTCTGCAAGTGGATGCGTTGTGCTCGTGGCACGCTGCAGCAAGTGCACGCTACCTGAAGGGATCGCTGGCAGAGACAGATCACCGTTTGTTTGCTTCGCAGTGGCATGGGCCACCCAAGCCGTCCTCCCGCTGCATGCGTTCTTAGGTCAGAGCGCTCCGCTCGCTGGGTGAGATTCATCTCAGCTACCTTTATGCATCTGCTGATTAGTTGCTGAAGTGCAAGCCAGGCAAGTAGTTCGGGAGGAAACGTATCCCATCCTCAGGCTCCATTGTGAAACCAGCCTGCGGTTCTGGTTGTCCTCGGCCAGCTCAGCCCCTTGGGCCGCCCGCTTCCCGGCACCTACCCTGGCTCAAAGCCTGGCTGGCTTTCAGCTTTGAGCTGCCAGCCGGGAGCTGCAGTGCCGATGTGATCCCAGACGTGCAAAGGCAAAGGGAGGCAGTGAGCAGGGAAGTGGTGCTGGGGCTGCAGCCCAGGACCCCTCTCCTTGGCCTCCTCCCTGCTCCTAGGGATTAGACTCGAGCTTTCCCTGCTGGGGGCAGGCAAGAAGAGGCACTATCGGCCTCCTTTAGCATGCTCAACTCTGACCTCCGCAGAGTGAGACAAGGGATTCACGGCAAATTATGGATATAACACCTATGATGAATCTCCATTACAGCATGAAATGAGAAAGGAAAATGTAGCTAAATGGAAGCTCTCCCCTGGGCAGCAGGAGGCTGCAACTTTCATGAGAGACTGGGTGGGGGGGAAAGCAGGAACCAGGAAAAAGCTTGTTTCCTTTAACTACATATTGCAGAACCTTGGCAGGTCACTGCTTGCAGGTTAACAGGGACGCGGGTTAAAGGCCAGGGCTCAGACTCATGGCACATCGGAGGTTCCCAGCTCTATCCCTTCCACTTGTCATGACCAGGGGAGATGAAACGTTGTTGGGTACTGGTCCTGTGAGTGCTCAGGGCTGCCTCTCCCCAGCACCTGGGACCAGGACCAGGACCTTAATCACAGCAATGACAGTAGCCTGGCCCTGGATCAGTCATCTCCCTTTAGGAAATGTCCTGCTTGCTCAGAGCTGGCCTGAACTGGCTTCCAAAACTGCTCCTCCACCTCGTGCCAACCTGCGGCAGCACTGGCCAGGCCCTGCTCTGAGCCGGGCGGGCTCGGCCCCTGGCCCCTGACTCCCAGGCGCTGGGTCTTGCTGCCCTCCCACTTGGTGGCTGCAAAGCGGCCACCTTTGATAGGGTTAATCCCTCTCCCGGGGAGTCAATGCGGCCGGCTCTCCGGCAGCAGCGATGACCCAAGAACGTATTGATGTTTCCAAGGCTCCTATTGAGCTGAGCATGGGAAGCTGAGCTGGGAGCGAAAGCATCGTGCTTGGTGTAGTGTGGCTTGAGCCGCGGTGGCTGAGATGAGTTCCCCCTGGGAGGAACTGTCGGTAGCTCCCAGCCAGGCAGCCGGGCGGCTTTGCTGGAGATGCAGGAAGGAAAACGGGCTTACTGACAAAACACAGGTTCAGCGCTGGTGGAAAACCAGGAAACAGGCACCCTGCATGCTGTCCGCTTAACTTGCCCCCTGGCTGTATGGGTGGAAAGGGAGTCTGATGATTTATGGTCTAGATGGCAACACAAGAGTCCCAGGTTCGTTTCTGTGCTGCCAGAACCTCTTTCTCTGACCTTGCGTGAGTCCTTCAGGCTCAGATCCCTCCTTCCCCTAAAAAAAGGAAAAAAGGGCCTGGGTGGAACCAACAGGAAATGTCAGGTTATAAAGGTGATCTGCCTTATACCCTGCAATCATCGCTGCAGTGTGGATAACATCCACAGAAGAGGGGTTCGTGCGGTCACTTGCCTCCGGAGTCGGGCAGGAGCCGAGCAGAAATTCTGCAGAGTCACAGTTTTGGATATAAATGTCTATATTTGTGTTTGGGTCGTAAATCCTTCAGGAATCGAACTCTCCTCCCTGCGATCTGGCTGTACGTGGGGGATTCTCTGACTGTCCTCACCTCCCGGTGATGCTGCGGGGATAAATACCTGACAGCTTGCGATGGGTTCAAATAACATGGGGAGCATCCACGTACCCAAGGTAGCTGTTTCTTATTCAGGTTGTTGCTAGGGAAGTCTGCATAGATTTCTCATAGTGGGTGAAAAGTGACTTTCAAATCAGAGGCAGCATGAAAAATTGCAAGGGGAAAATAAAGTCTTTTATATCACATTTAATTGCTAACAAAGAAAAATCACACCTCTCACATTTGGTTCACCAGCTAAAACCCGGATACCAGCTGCCCCATATGTATCTGATTCCAACTGGTAGGTTTAAAAGATGCAGAAGGTATTTAATGATAATGGTAATGATTTACATTTATATAGTGCCTTGTATCCACTGGGATCACAAAGTGCTTTATATATCTATGGATAAAAATATACTAGATAACAAGCGCTACATCCATCACCAAATCAGAGCCACCGCTCCAGCAAGGCAGCAAGCTGTTCAGGAGAGAGCTGCTGCATTTCCAGAGCTGCTCTCCCTCCTCGCTGCTGTGGCACTTGGGGTGCTATACGGTAATTTTGTAATAAAATCAGGTGATAAAAGCACTTTAAAAACAACAATGTCATAAAAAGGAGAACCCTCACTGTCATAAAACTACACACAACAGAACAGGAGGGGGAACTGAAAGGGAGAAAGTTATAAATAGGGATTGTCACTGTCGTAAAAATCAGCTCTAGAGGAGAAATGTCTTGCAGCTACTATGGCTTGGAAGGTGCAGAGCCTACGCCAGCGACAGCATCTCCAAAAGGACAGGTACCATCAGAGTTCATGGGTAGAGAATGAGTGACCTCCCGAGATTAGCTGGCAAGGCAGGGGGAATTCACGTCAGCCGCGGCTTGGAAGCTGCCTCTGCCTCTGTCCGCCGGCGCGTCCTGCAACGGATCGGGGGCCCCCGGGGGCTGGGTGCGATCCAGCCACCTCCTTCCGGCTCCCTGAGCAGGCGAGCTGCGCCGGCCGGCGGCGCTGGAGGGCCGGCAGGGATCAGGCGTCCGCGGGGGAGAGACGTGCCTCACCGCTCTGGGCTTCCGGACGTCCTCCCTGCGTGGGTCGGAGCGCCCTGCGGGTGAGCGCCGAGGCGTCGAACCTCGCTAGCGCCTGCTGAAGGAGCCTCTCCGTCGGGACCCTTACGCGGCCGCGTCTCTCTCGTTCAGCTGGCGTCTGGTAGGCAGGAGAAGGAAGGGAGAGAGAAATTGAGCCCTCAGAAAAGGCTCTTAGAGATATTCATTCAAAATTCATAGGCACAAAATTGCAGTCTGCATGGATTTGTTTCCTTTTGGAAATTACAGGAAACTACAGGCACCAACAACTGTTATTCAAATAGCCACTTTAGATGATTAGGATGGCAGGAGGCTGTACTTGCACACGCAGACCCAATATAATGGGACGGGAGGCAGGGTGGGAAGGCGAGGCCGGGCGGAGGGAGGCTGAAGGAGCTTGTAAGCGTAACCAGGCGGCAGGGCAGCTCTGCGGGAGCGGGCACGGGGCCGAATCCTTCCCCGCTGCTGCGGTCTGCAGCGCGAGCGTCGTATCAGCCCCCCGGCGCCGGAGGCCCGGCGGGCTCGGCATGGCAAGGGAGAGCGCGGAGCTGGAGAGCGATTCCCGGAGGAGGCCCCTCGCCGCTCACCCCTCGTCAGCAGGAGGCCTGCGAGCAGACCGCGCGGTTCGCGGGCGCGAACACCGCCTGAGCGTCCCACGTCGTCCCTCCCGCGCGCCAACGAGGGCTGCCCTCCCTGCGCACGCGGCCCTCTCCCCCCCGCCGCTGCCCGCGCGCAGATGCCCTTGCTCATCTGCCCCAACCGCGTGCTCCCCATCCGCTACGCGCTTGCCTTCGTGCCCGCGCGCGGGCGTTCGTCATCCCGCCCACCCGCTGCCCTCCTTTCTCCGTCTGCCGCTATCCCTGGTCCTCTCAGGACCTGAATCAGACTGTGCAGTACCCTGGCAGTAGCGCTCCCCAGCCTGTAATAAATCCAGAAGGAAGGAAAGTTTTTGCCCACCCTGAATTTATTAAAACGAGAACCCAACAACAGCAACGCACCACACACACAGACCGAAACTCAGAGCAAATATCGTTTGGAGGATCAGCCTGAGGGTCAGCAACGAAACGCAGGCAACACCTCTGAGCCGCTGAAGGGTGGAAATTGTATAACGAAAATAGACTCTGCGGTATGTGCGGAGAGAAGGAGAGACTGCTAGCTTTTTATCTGCGGAGCTCTTTCTGCGCTGTTAAAACGTTTCGCTGGCCCACGCCGCAGCGAAGCTGGGCGGTGCAGGGCGTCCAAGAGCGTCTTGGCCTTGCTTCCTCGCCGCTCGGGGCAGCGCGTGCTGCTCAAAGCCCTCTCAGCTGAGCCGCCGCTGTCCCGAGGCGCGACCGCCCGCTCCATTAGGGAGCTGACTCATTTAGGGATCTGCAAAGCACTTGTTGACGCTGTGATGGGAAACGTGCAGAAACAAAATAGGAATAAAGAAGAAAGCAAGTCCCCACCTTCCTAGCCTCCCCCCGCACGCGTGCCCCTCTCCCTCCTGCATGTGGCCGGCTTCCAGCAACCTGCTGCATTTTCACGAGTTGCTCAAGGTGTTTGTAAATGTTTGTACACAGGCAGGCATCCCATCTGCGGGTGTGTTGGGCAAGCGTTGGCAGCCGCGAACGCGCTGCTTGGCAGGGTTTTAGCTGGAAGCGCCTGCAGCAAACGGTAGGCACAGCGTGAACCGCACAGCGCCAGGCACGCGGCGTCCAGGCCCTTGCTGCAGCTCTGCTCCCGAGCGCAGATCCTCCAGGGTCTTTAACGCGCCAGAGCAAGTCCTCGGATGCGAGAGCCTTTTTCTCCTCTTTTACACCTTCACCTGGCCGGGGGGGTCACAGGGGACTTTACAGGTCTATCGACATCTTCTCTGGGCTCAGCCTGGCAACCAAGTCTTGTTATAAAACGCCTGGATGAGGGAAAAGGATTTACGTGCACATCTTAGAAGTGAGAGAGCAGGAGGTCCTGAAGGGGCTTTCAAACGTAGGCAACTCGGGAAGGAGCTTTGGCTCCTCGCATGGCTAAGGAAACGATGGCCGGACCTAGGCTGTCTTGAAACATGGGCACTAATCAGATAAACCCCCCTGCTTCTCCCTCTGTGGCGCTTTTGGGGGTGACCTTGCGGGTTTGCTGGCCAGACCCAGGTGCTGATGAGTGGCTTTGCACACACTGGCTTCCGTTTCTATTCTTTTTAAGTGTTATTCTCTCATTTAGTAGTATTTTGCAAAACTTCACAAGCTTTAAGTCCCAAGACCTTTGCTAAGAAGCTGTTGATAAATCTGGAGCAGACCGCAGAAAAGCTTTAGTGCCATATTCTCTTTCTTTACACTGGAAAAGCTGCTTATCTGCTTCAGAGAATACAGGTCTTTCCTTCTTATCCGGGCTGAAATCTTATCTAAACTGGTTCAGGTGGCAAGGCTGCGAGAGGGAAATAATTAAGCAAGAGACAAGTGAAATGCTGACATTATTATTACTTAAATGGCCCAAACCTTTTACTTCTTTTTTTTTTTTAACTGCTGGTGACACATAACAAGGGAGAAATCTGTTTTTCCAGATTATCTTGCCTATTCACGCACGCAAACTTGCCCCCCCTCCTGCCCACCAAAATATAAATCTCGTTTAACTGGTTGCATTGGCAAGACAGAGAAATAATTAAGGCGAAGGTGGCTGAAATGTTGATGTTATTACTGTAATGCAGCAGCCTGTTTAGTTTCTTTGCCGATGAAATGCAACCAGGGGAAAATCAGTTTTAAAGATTACCTCCCAGAGATGCAAACTGAGGAGCGGAAACCATGTAGTCAGGAAGAAATGGTCTCAAACTAGGAAACATTTCAAAGTCTGTGACAGTCTCTTAGGGGCTTTTAAGACCACAATTTACCTTTTGACTGCATTCTATTTTCTCTGAAATCCTTTATTTCCCTCTTATTTATTGACTGGAGAGAGAGCACAAAGACGAGAAAGTGATTCTCCAGCCGCTGGTCTTAAAAATCCATAGAAGAAAATTATTCTCAAGAGGGTGGGATTTTTTTTTTTGTTGGGCTCTTTTTTTTTTTCTTTTTTAGCACTCTCTGTGAACCAGGGCTTAATTGAAGCTCTTTGCCTTAGAGGGGCCTCGAACTGGAAAGTATCAAGGTCAGTGCCGACTCGGAGTCAGATTACAGAGGTGGGAACTCGGGCGAAACGCGCCCGACATGTTGCTCTTCTGCAGAGAGCGGGTGTCGCTCCAAAGTCACGCGTGCATTGAATTTGTCAGGTCTCCCTTCATTCAAAGGCAGCGCTGCCGGGGAGTCCGCGGCTGAATTGCTGTGACGTGCTCTGGATGGGCTTGGTCTAAACTGGGAGACAGCGCTCCGAATTAGGAAGAGGCGAATCTCTGCTGCTGGAATTAACAGCTCTCCCGGTGCAGCGGCAGTAACGGATTGATGAGCCTCCGTGCCTTGCTTTGCGGTTCGTGCTGTTAACACGCACTTCTCTTCCGCCCGTACGCCTCTCCCCGTGGTAACTGAGTCACTCCTCTGCTGCCGGAGCGAGAGACAGCTGCGGGGGCTGCTCCCGGCTGTGCTCTTCGCCGCTGGCCGGGGAGGACGGTCCCTGCCCTCGGCTAGCGCGGCCAGCTGCCTGCCAGGCTCTCGGCGCAGGCGGGTCGGGAGGGAGAGGTGCAAGGCGCTGGCTCAGCAAGTTGGTCTTACAGGTTACCAACTTCGTCACCTGCGGAGAAGCTCTCCAGGGCTTTCGAAAGAAACGCCCGTCCTCGCCAAAGTCCACGGCCTGGTAATTGCCTTGGTTGGGCAGCGATGCCGCCCGTAGCCTCGCTGCTGCCCTTCCGCGATTGCTGGCCGGCGCAGCGCTCGGCGGCTGAGCAGCCGCTCTTTTCCACTCCGGAGGCAGCTGCGTTGGGAGGCAAAATGATCCTTTTGCGGTGCTCAGAGCGCTTTGTATGCAAATACCCCGCAAACGGTACCGCAGGATTTTTGCTGCCGGTGCACGGCTGTCCTTCACCCTCGCCTTCCCTGGGCTCTCCAAGGCCTCCACCTTCCTCTTAGGAGCGCGCGCATCTCCTGTCCTTGCCTCCCAGCCAGCTGGGCAGGCTTTAGCACAGAGCCTGGTCCCAGCCTTGCTCCCCCTTGGCCTTGCCCCTGCCCCAGGGACATCCTGCTCCCTCCGGCCCCCGCTTCTCGCGCGGCGGTTTCCCCCCGCCTCGCACGCGTGTGTCGCACGCACAGCTCGGTCCGCGGGTGATCCCTGCCAGGAACGATACTGAGACATGGAGAAAAAAATCATAAAGAAGTCCTGCAGTGTTGGCCTAGTTAAACCGTACCCAGCTGTGAGCTAACTCTGCTGCCCAAGTGAGCCCCCCCGAGACGTCTCTGCTCGGAAGGAAGTAACTAGATTAGAAAATAATGCATCAGCTTAGGCTAATATGGGTCAGAATTGGTGCAACCCAGTAATTAGAGCCCAGATATCAGAGACGAGATCCTTTTAGGCCATCCAGTCGGTCCTTCAGTTAGAGCAGGATTGTGTTGAATTACTCATATCGTAGCGTTTTGTCCTGCTTGGGGCACTGCAAGCGAGGCAGGAGAGCTGGAGGTGAGGCAGCTCTGGGCTTGCTGTCGGGGTACCAGCAGCAGAGCCCGCACAGCATCGCGGTGCCCGCCGAGGGTTAACTCACCCACAGAGCTCGCTCCCTCCGAGCTCTGTGCAGCCGGTACCTGACCAGCATAAATCCATCCCAGGTATCTCCTTTCAGCCCTGCCTTTGCAGAAATGAGGTGAGGAAGGGCATTCCCTCAGTCCATTTTGGGAGGCGGGCGGTTTTCCCAGACGCTCGTTTTAAATCCTGCCGTGTCTTGATTCCCCCCTGTCCCTTAGCTAGCTTTCCCCGCTGTGTCGCTCTCACCAGTGCCTCCAAGTCCGTGCTTCATCCCTGCATGTCTGGGGGCTTTGTTACCACGACCTCCCAAATCTCCCCTCTGCCCTGTGAGATACTTTTAGCTCTTTTCATCTTCCCTCGTCAGTCAGTTCGTGCAGCCTCCTAACGCTATTTGGTTGCTCTCGTCTGAACCTTTGCACGCTTGTTGATACCTTTCTGCTTAGTTTCCGAAGCGGCGCTAGAAAAGATCTGTGCAGAGCCAGAGGCCGGCTGCCCTGCCCTGCAGCAAAGTCATGCTTGACCATGCTGCAAAGGTCGAGCCGTACGTCCCCTCCTTCCTTCCTCCGAAGCGCTTTGGGTTACGCGGCGGCCTTGGCTGGGCTCCCGGCCGTGCCAGCGCTCTCCTCGCTCCCCGCTGAGGCACAGGCACCTGCAAGGGTGGCTGCAGCGGTGGGAAGGACCTGGAGTGCCCAGTGCTTTGGGCGATGCTCCTGGGAGGGCTGGAAAAGGGGCTACAGCCTTGTAAAACCTCCCGTTAGATCTGGAGCAATGATTTCCTTGCGGAGCCTCATCAGACCAGGCTGCTTCACCGTCTGGCTGCCTGGTCCTTGGCAGTTTTCTGGGTCTGCTCCCCAGGCATGACTTGGAGTAGCTTTGCTTCCTAGCACTGTTCAAAGATACCTTTGACTGGTGCGCACGGAACAAGAGGGATGGAGAAATAAAATTGCAGGGGTCTGACAAGTTTCCTTTTTGGCATGAAGGGTTTTGCTGCCGTTGAAACGGGGGAAGACTGATTTGGGCAGGATTTTCACCAGAGTGGAACCTTTTCTTTCGAGCCCGCCTTTTGTGAAAATTGCCGCGCTGGGTGGTCATGCACCCGTTGGCCTCCCTGGGCTGAGGCATCTCCCGCGCTGCGTTGCGGTGTCTCCAGTGGTGCGGTATGTTGTCCTTCAGGGGCTGGGAGTCTGGGAGAAAGAGCGTCTCTGAGGCTGTGGGTTAAAGCGGTGGGGAGGGCAGGGGTCCTCCGCCCCCTGCAAAGCGCAGCGCTGAGCTGCCTCTCTCCTGGCCAGCCCTGGCAGAGGACACCCGGCTTCGCCTGCGCCTCCATTGCTGCGGTGAGAGCACCCTCTCCTGTCTCAGCGTATTTCACTGCATTTTCTCAGCTTGCTTCTCTCTCGCACGGAAAACCAGTACTGAGGCTGTCCCGCACGTACCGGGATCCTCTGCGGCGTGAGCATGCCCGTCCTGGGAGCTGGACGCCAGGGACGACATCTGCTGCCTCCACCTCCCTTTCCCCTCGTCGAGTGCGAGAGGCCCTTGGCGCAAGCGGTGTTTGAAGACGGGGGGGCTCTGCAGCCCTGCTGACACCTTAGCCCGGCACGGCAACAGTGTGCAATCCAGCGTGCTCCTTGCAATGGCACTAAAAGACTATTAGGAGGACTATGGGAATATTTAACTAAAAACAATTTCTAAGAGAGATCCGTTATAATTACTAATTAGATCTGGTTATAATTATCTCTCTTTGCAATCCCATACCTGACACAGAAAGCTCCAGTTCCTCCTAACAATTAACAGAGAAAGTCTTTTATGATACACTGGGTGATTACATTGCAATTGCAGCCTCTGTGGCAAATTCTGACTTATTAAAGAAGGGCTGATATTTACAGAAGAACATTGTGATCAAATTAGGCTAGAATTAACTGGAGTAAATTAAGAATAGCAGGTTTTTCATCTGCGTCCCTTTCTTTTTTGCCACAGCGTTGCCTCTGGGTTCGTTCTTAATGCGTTGCATTGATTGTGTTACTTGCCCGGACAAAAAGATGCAGAAAGCGGTGGCAAACCATTTCTCAGCTCTGATTTGCCTCTGTGTAGCCGGTCACATCAGCATTCACCTTGCACTCGCGTGCACTTCTCTAGTCCATCTTCTCCTGCTACCGAGCAGCTCTTACAGCGCAGCGCCACAAAACCATCAGGACCCATCGGAAGCCTTTCTCCTGGCCGTTGAATCTCCGACATTTGCAGACCCCCAACTTTAATAAACTTATTAAAGGCTCTGCCTGCAATTCTCTGTTGCACGGAAAGCTGGCTCAAAGCTGGCTCCTCACGTGCTTTATTTAGTGCCTAGGATTTCTCCTAACAGTATCAAGAGAGGTGGATTTCCCCCAGTGCAACTAAGACGAAAAATCACTTGTACTTAAGGTGCTCCTTAAGTCAGAAGTTAAGCCACCTGCTCAGAGTTAGGAAGAATTAAGCCACCTGCTCAGAGTTAGGAAGAATCGCGCAATGAGAAATCAGGAGATCATATAAGCAAGGAGCTGGGTACTCACTGCAAAATAATCATTAGGTGATTTGAGGCCTTTTTATTTTTTTCACCAGGGACTGAATTATTGGTGACCAGAATGTGAATGTTCTGGGAGTGTGAACACAATAAATATCGGGCAAATAGTTGATGCAGATAAACTTCTGGCTATAGCAGCACGTGCTGGGTCACATGAACTGTGGCTTTGCTTCTGCTCCTGCGTGGGAGGCTGAATCATTCTACATAATAGTGTAGCAGAAGGTGGCTGAGGTAATGAATAATACAGTCTCTGGCCCAAGTTGTTGGATAAATTATCCTTCCAGTTAAAACTCATGAATTTGACACGCTTTGCAAATTGCATCTTATTATGGATTCACCAACTTCTCCACCTTACCTGATTGCCTCATCTATAATCCGTCAGATCAAAGAGTTGCACTGAACATGTGTCCGTTATTGTATCTTTAGCAGTCCTGGATTTTTCCCTAATCCTGGAGCCGCACCCCAGTTCTTCGGGTTTGAGGCCACCTGGCCGGTGCCTGGAGGCTGACCCTCCCTCCTGGGAACTCCACTTTGAACTTTAATTCCCATTCTGCCAGGCAGAGGACGCGCCAGCTCACACACCAGCTCCGCTGCCGTGGTTCCCGAAGGAAGTCAGCCCCTCGGCAGAGGAAAGGCTTTATTTTATTCCCAGGCAGCGGCATGCGGGGAGATGCAGGGGCAGCCGAGTGACCGTCCTGCACTGAGCGCTGGGCAGGTCCGTCCGTCTGCACAGCGCTGGCTCCGGGAGGCCTG
The DNA here is from genome assembly GCF_040807025.1 of Struthio camelus. Classification (NCBI taxonomy): domain Eukaryota; kingdom Metazoa; phylum Chordata; class Aves; order Struthioniformes; family Struthionidae; genus Struthio; species Struthio camelus. The sequence goes on from NC_090963.1 coordinate 8,366,944, forward strand.
CCCTGGTGAGCAGCCTTGCCGTGACCAACCGGGTGTGTGAGTGTGACCCTGCTTCCGTGTTTCTGCTTAGTTCCTATGGGACCGTTGTCCCCTAGATGCGCCAGAACAGGCGTGAGTACAGCGACTGGTGGCACTCCCGGTGGTTGAGGGGGATGGAAACAGGACATGCTCTGGACAGGTGTTTGAGATGATGCTTTTTAAAGATGCAGTGGTTGAAATGAAAGCCTTTGCAGCAAACAGATCAAAACATTCTCTTCCTCCTTTGTTTTAGTGGGAGGAGCTCAAATGATGTTTTGGTAAGGTTTTAGTTATGGCTTTGTTGTCTTTTTGCTTCCACTTTTTTCCACTAGAGAGGAAGAAAGGAGAGATGTCTTACTGGAATAGGTGGGTGGAAATGAGGCAAAAAGCCTTCCTCTTTTTCAGTTTTTGTATCATTGGAAGACTGAAAAATTCCATTTTGTCTGCACAAAATGAAATGCTGAAGTTTATTGTCCTTTCTAGAGAAGCATAACATGTCCTGATGAGCTCTTTTGCCTGCTTTTTTGAATGTCTGTAGAGTTCGCAGTGAACTAGGATTATTGCCCACCGTTCGTAGGACGATAGGACAGCAGGGCTGGAAGGGCTGTTGGGAAGACGCGAAATCCACAGCGCAATTGTGCACATACATGTTTTGGCAACCCTGCCTTGAGAGGATACTGTGAATAAAAAGCAAATAAGACCCGCTTTTGAAAGCGTGCCTTCCCTCAAGCCACGATATGGGTTTACAGGAGCCCACACCAATCATCAGGCTGCAATTGCCTTTGAAGCAAAGCAAGCCCCAGCCAAGAGGCTGAACCTCTGGGAAATGGCTTTGAAGGGTTACTGCAGCAGATGAGCGAGCTGGTTCCTTCCTTTGCCCCCTAGTTGCACATGTGGAAAAGAACAGACACTAAAGCAAATGTCCCCTCCAGGTACCAAAGCAAACAGCCCTTTGGCACTCAGGCAGTGTCGGCCCCTCTGTAGAAAGGGAGCTTGCAGAGACTAATGCTTTCGCTGGTGGCGGCCCCTTGTTCCTGCTTTTCGATGGTCACGTTAGCAGGTTTTCTTCCTGGAAAGCCTAACTTGGAGAATCAGAGAAGGAAAACGAGCATTCACAATTCACATCACACCTGAATATTGGCAAGACATGCGAATTATCCACCTGCATCACATGGGCTAGAATGAGATGTCTTTATTGAGTGGTACCTTATTCCTTGAGCAGCCTCATTGCAATGAAGGGGTAAATTAGCCATGCTTTTTGCTTCGGGGACAATTCTTTGGTGCAAATTGTTTTCAGAAACGGGCCAGAATTTTTTTATTTCCAAAAAGCACAGTTCCTGTTTGAACGCAGGGGGTTGCTGGGGGGAGAAAGCCGTCTCGAGTCACGTTTCTGAACCAGTCCTTATCATTCCAGGCACTGCGATCAATAGCAAGAGAAACCAGACCCCCTCCAAACCTGTCAGAGCCGAATCTCCAAGTGAAGTTTTCCCAGATCCCCCTCCCCTGTTTCCCAGCCTGCCTTTGCGTCGCTGTGATAGAGCAAAGAGTTAATTGGATTGGTAGAAATAGGCCGAGGGCAGAGGCAGCAGCATCCCTTCCTCCATTGTAATGAGTCATATGTTTTCTTAACGCGTTCCTGCTCCTTTTGCCGCTGTCCTGACCTCTCCGCATTGCTGAACGCCCTGTTCCTGGTTAGGATCTCCAGCCAGTCTTTGTAGTGCATTGTCAGCCCTAATTGCTTTCTGCTTGGGCCTGTAACACGTTCAGTTCAGCAAGGCTGCAAGAACAGAGCAAAGGAGGACAGAGGAATCAGCGTATTAATCCCTGGCTTTTTACAATGCTCACGGTGCTGGGCACCCCTACAGAGTTCACTGACACTCAGCCACTCCTTTCAAACAGTTGGGAATGGTTCATCTGCCCGAATGGAGAAAACAGCACGGATCTGTCAGGAAATGCCAGTGCCTTTCTATTCGGGATCCGAGACCATGATTTAGTTGGAGACAAGCAGCCAGAGACATGATTACAAGCCAATTACTGACGTGTGTGGGGTGGTGGTGGCAAATTGCAATATCACGCTGTGGTCCTAATCCGCTTGGGTGAGTCCCCGCAGAGGGGCTGGTAGGGCCCCACGGAAACCGCAGGGATGACACGGGGAGGCTGTGGCCTGTCTGGGCTGAGAGCTCACGGGTGGGAGCGGGACACTCATGAGGGACCTGCAGAAGGAGCTTGTGCATTTGCAAGAAATTTGGACAGAAGCTTAGAGCATGCACCGGCGTTTTGCATTCCCGGAAAGCCAAAACCCAGCAGGGAGCACATCTGGGCTAGCTTGGGGTTGGATCCAGGCCAACAAAGGTGATGAGCCGCTTTATTCTTGTTGAAATATTTAAATCCATTATTGTTTCAGCGAGAGTGAAGGACGTGAATGCCATTGTGAATTTGGAGGAAACTGTCCTATTTGGGGTAGTTTTTGTGCTGAGCCTGTTCAGTCCACGGCATAAAAGAGAGGTAGGAGCTTGCCTACGTTTATATTCACGCAGAAGTCACTGTGTTTCATGTTCCTCTCAGCGCTCAGCATACAGAGGGAGCGAGCCCGTTCTCTTCTCGAGCTTGTCTCTGCGCTGCAAGCTGTCACGGTGCTTGTTTTAGCCCTGGAGGTCTGCTGTTTAGTGACCCAACATCAGGGCTAAGATGGCAGCTGTCACTTGCTAATATCTCTCCAGCACGTAAAGGTAGCACCCGTTGCCACGCTGTCAGCGTGGTCCAAATATGTGTCCGTAGGTTACGTGCGACTCAGACGACGAGTCCTTCATTTCCTGGCTCTGACAGGTCAGCTCTGCTTGCAGGAGCTATCGAAACTGGTAGCATAGCCCTGCCTGACTGCCCATGGCTCTTCAAAGAGCTGTGCTCTCCAAAAACCAAAGGGCAATGTCCAAAATTTCTTGTGCAGACTTGGCATTTCTTCACTTGCCTGGCTCAAAATGGTGTGAACGTGTCAAGTAGTTACTCGGCTCCTTCAGCTGCGCTCCTGCATTGACTGGAGCTGCGTTACTGGCCATGGGCACTGGCCACGGGGCGCCTGCCCAGGGCGGGGTGCACTGGGGAGAGCAGGCGTGATGAATGCAGGGTTCGTACCGACAGCCCCGTCAGCCCTGCGTCGGTGATTGCATCAAGGGCAGGGATGTGCCCCTGATGGGCAAAGAGTGAGAGCGCACCCCGGCCTAGAGCTGGGCCGTCCAAAATGAAAAACTCTTGTGTTTTACCTTCACAAACAATCCCCAAACAGACTCTGATGCAAGTACGCGTTTGCAGATGTGTATGACCCTTTTTATTTGAGGCTAGGCCTTGTTTGTGGAGCTGCTACTTCTAGGCACCGGGATGAATGCCATTGCCAGGGAGTCTTAGAAACAGCTGTGGTGCACAAGAGGCACTCCAGCCTCAGAAGTCAGGTCCCCAAAGCCTTGGGATTGCATGAAGTGAGGGACTTTCTAGGGAAAATAAAAAAGCTTTGCCTCTGTTACTGGTGGAGCGTCCCAGGGTCACGTTCTGAAGCTGAACGCGGCGTCTGAAACGTGTTGTCTTTTTTTCGATGAAAGCGCCAACTCTCTTGTGTTCAAACGGATTTAGGATCTGAGCTGTGAGAGAAGCAAGAAACGATGTGACGAGCATGGTACAGTTGCTGTGTATTTGGTAACACTGAACGAGTTAGCTGGCAGATGTTCGCTGCCTATCCTTTCCACCCTGCAGAAGCTAAGCAAGGTGTTTTGTCTCTCAAGAGCAACAGCAGACCCTTCTAAGTTCTCCTGCCAGTGCCGATAAACCCCATTTCTGGGAAGGGTATGATTTGCCAGCCAGGCAGCTCTGCCCTGCACTCGCCGACCTCTCTCTGGAGCAGGAAGCAGAGCTTGAGGCAGAGGGGCAGCTATTTGAGGTTGTTTTGTCCAAACTGCAATGTCCAGCACGTGCCAGGTGCCACCGTCCTGGGACCAGCATGGGGCTCATGCCCGCAGGCATGCCTGTGTTAAGAGTCAAGCCATCTTCCCCTCTGCAGCCCTTTCCCTTCCATCTCTCCTTCATCGATCCCCCTCCTCTGGGGTCAACATGAGCTTAATGAGAAAGCAGCAGATGTGCCTTTGATTTCAATTGACTCAAGACTTTAACCTAATGCAAATTGTATTTTGCATCCAGCTGTAACGAGGCAAATGCCACTGAGCTCACACCCAGCTGCGGTGGGTGTAGGAAACTGCCCAGCAGTGAAATATTTCCTGAATCGAGCCAGTGGCACTGAACGGCCAAGTTTTTGTGGAATTGGGGCTACCTGAGCAGCTCTGCAGTGCCAGGTATGGTTTGCATCCCTCTGACAGCCCAGGCCTTCTGGCTATCCTGATCACCGTTCCTTCTTCCAAGCTGGAGAACAAAAGGCAGCAAGTATCTAGCTAGGAGTGAGCTTTCAGCATCCTGTACCAGTTCCTAAAAGGTGTAAACAGCCAGTGTTTCCAGGAGGCAATCTGGGGTGAGTCCCATGATCTCTCTGTGTTTGCAGACTCCACGTATATCACAGGCCTGACGGTAGCAGCTTACTTCTGAAAGCATCCTGGGGCCTCCCCGTGAGCTTACCTGTAGCAGGTCTTGCTGTGGATTCATTCCTGCCATCGCTTAATGGTTCGCTTAAAATATGAGCAGACAGAGGCACGAGAGCAGCTCTGCCCTGACTCAGGCTGGGCAAAAAGCCTCTCCAAGCAGCTCCCGCACGCTGACACGGCAGCAGTCGTATCTGCAAGAGTTTCTGCCTGGATGAAATTGTTTTTTGTATTTTGGAGGATCTCACAAAATGGAGTAATAATTGAGAAGGAGAACAGTCGATAGCAAGTAATTCATCTGCCAGATTTAGCTTCACTTTTCCCTCTAGGATTTGCAGCAAGCCAACTGCGATTTCCTCGACCTTATCTCCTCTCTGAGTGGGTAAACAACAAACAAACAAACTCTTTTGTGGCTGGCTGGAGCGGGTTGAAGATATTCACAAGTGGAGCTGTTTTGTTTGTCACCAGATAGGAAAGCTGGGGCTGTCTCCTCTCCCTTGCAGGGGTGTCCGGGTCCTCGAGCGTTTGCCCCCTGAATTCCTCCGCGTGCAGACGTAGCTTCTGCTCGCCACTCTGTGACCGCCGTCCCTCTTTTGGGGGGGTGCAGGCTGTACGACAGTGCAGATCGCTAGTGCCCCCTGCCCGCCTGCACTGCGAACTCGGCGGGCTCTGAGCGCAGGGAGAGCAGCCCAAGCCCGCTCCTGCCACCAGGTCGGGAGCACCCTCCGCCCCTGCTGTGTTAGCTCAACATCTTGCCGTCTCCTCAAGGACTTTGTACCATTCCCCAGGACCAAAGGTCTTCGGTGTGGGAGTTACGAACCCAGGGAAACCACAAGGGCCTCTCCAAGTCTTCACTTTCTTAGGAAAGGGATCCAACCTCTCTTCCACCTAACGTGCACATGTGTCCTGGCAGAGCCAGGGACACCGGCTGCAGCCATCCCAAACTGCCCTTTGCCTCTTCCCAGGTACTTTCCAGGCCGTTCGTTAACGGCAGTCTGTCCGCCGTCAAAAGAAACAGCGCTAGAGGCTGTGAGATATGTTAGCTGGCGTGTCTCGCAGGCCGCGTGCGTGGGAACCCCTGGCCCCAAGTCCTGCCGTGCTGTTACGTCTCCCTCGGCAAGGCCGTCACGGCGCGAGGGTGGGAAGGAGCCTGGAGGGAAGGGAACCGTAACTCCCTGGAAAAAAGCACCCCAAAACTCGCCGAAGGCGCACGGAGCGGGAGGAAGGAGCCTGAAAGTCGGGCAGCCCCTCGGAAGCGGAGCCTCTCTGCCGCTCAGCCTCGTCGCGGACGGTCACCCCTGACCCAGGGCGGAAATGTCCTGGCACCATTAGCCCACGCCGGAGACGGAGCCAGAGAGAAGGAGGGCGAGACTGCCCTGTGCGCCGCACAGTTCGCTAAGAGTAAAAATAATTACCCAGAGCGTCTCAGGGATGACAGGCAGGTGCCGGGGGGCTGGGAGTTCCCCTGATGTGCCATGCTAGCCCCCCGCGCTCCGGAAGCACAGGAGGCCCTGCGCGGCGAGACGCTTGGGTGTCCCCGGCAGCCACCTTGCGTGGGGCCAGGCTCGGCGGAAGGGAGCTGCGCCGTGCCCTCCCGCCCCTCGCTGTGCCTTCCTACGGGGCCCGGCCGCATCTCCAGAGGCTGCTTGAGCCGGGAAGGGACCGTGGCCGGGGCAAACGTGGCTCTGGGTTGTGCATGGCAACTGGGAAGGGCAGCTAGAGAAGTGGATGGCCCCTAGGGCCAGGGCCGCGTGCTTGTGGCGCGAGCTGTGAAATCCTCGGCAGCTGCAGGACAAGAGCAGCGAGGGCTTGCGCTGCAGCGGAGAGGCTGCTTGCCGACCGGCCGGGTCCGGGAGCGCAGCGGGTCCCAGCTGCGCAAGGGCACGCCGGCTTTGGGGGTCTCCTTTCTGGCAGGGGACGGGACTTCGCTCCGGCTCCCACTGCGCTCCCGCTGTCTCTTCCCTCCCCAACCGTCCCCATGCCCTTCCGATCCGCCGCTCTACTTTTGAACCTCCTGAATTTTCCAGTTAATTATTAGACTGGCTAAATTGCGCCGTCTGCCCTCGCCGCAGCCGTCATTAATAAGGCAGGGGCTGGGGGACGGGGCTGGCAGCCGGCTGCTCGTCGGCAGAGAGGCGGTACGGGGAGAGCAGAGGCCCCCGCCGCGGGCGGCAGGGCTGCAGCCCCCGGCCACCCGGGGGGGGGGCTTCCCGGGTCCCCTTGCCACGTGGCCTCGCAGGCGCCCAGCCGACGTCTCTTTGCTCCCTGCTGATTTCGCCACCTTTTTGGGCGCCCCTTTCCCTGCCTGCCCTGCCTCCGAATGGCCGTCCCGTCTCCGTGCCCGTTAGGACACGGCTGTTCCCCGGACGAAGGGTTCGTGAAGTCGCCGAGTCCGTGGCTTTCCAGCTCAGCCCTCTGTGGGCCAATGTAGCGCTGAATGGCTTTTGTTCAGGAGCCGTTGAATTCACCTGGAGTCGTCCGCTGCGTGCGTCAGCGATGGCAAACAGCTTTGGCTGGAAGAGAATAGCTGAGGGATTTGCTTTCCTGAAAGCGTTCACCCGTTTCACATGAGCTTTTCGGAAATGAACGGTTAGGCGTGGGAAAAAGCGCAACGTTTGTTTCGACACGTTCCAAACATCCCTTTTTGTTCTAAATCAGCCCTTTTTGTTTAACAGAATTGGCCTAAATTTCTAAGAAGCTTTGAAATAACCAGAAGGGAAAGCAAGACATTTCCTGTCAGGTGCAATGAAACCTTTCAAGCTGATTGAAAACAAACATTTTCACCTTTTAGTTCCCCCGGCAAAAAAAAAAAAAAACCTCTCCCACGTTCCCTTTCCGTTCAGCGCAGCCTCAACTTCTTTCTTGACTTCTCCTTTCCGCCGCTGAGCAAAACCGCGACAAGACCCCCTTCCCCACCTCGCCCCCCCGCCGCCGCCGCTCCCCCCGAATTTTTTTCCCCGTCACCCGGCCCCGGCCGAGCATGAGGAGCCCAAGTGATTAAAACCTTCGAAGGCAGGAGAGGGACTTTGATGGATGCTCTTGGTAACGCCGGTAGCATCTCTATCTGCACGTCCTGCCGGGGAGATCCATCTTCCGCCGGGCAGGAGGTGTTGCAGCGCGGCGCGGGGGCTCCCGGCAGCCCCGCGGCCCGCGCCCGCCGCAGGGGTAGCGCCCGAAGCGGCGCCGCCGGGACACGCCGAGCATTTTAAGCAGCGGGGGGGGTGGGGGGAGGCCGGGAGGGAGGCAGGCTCGGCCCTCCCTGCAGCAAGGAGGTGGCCCGCGGGTGCCTTACCGAAAGCAGGGCTTGTGGGGTGCCGGCTCTTCTGCGGAGCGTGCCAGGGCCCGGCGCTGCGGGGGCGGAAGCGGGAGGCGAGAGGAGGCAGCAAAGCAAGCGGCATGTGTCAGCCTGCCGGCAGGCCCCGCAGGCGCTGGGGTCCTGCTTCCCCCCTCCAAGCAGGCTCCCGCCAGCGGTGCGCCCGGCCGCGGGGCTGGGGGCGCTGGGAGGACAGGCACCGTGGCACACAGCCTGCCCTCTCCCCGTTTCTCCCCAGCTCTGGGCCAGATGGAAATCCTTCTCCGGGGCCGGCCGGGCGGTTTTGACCTCCCCGAGAGCCCAAATGGCATCCCGCTGGGTTGACTGTTCAGACAGCCCCGACGGCCCGAAGTCCCCGCAGCCGTGCTCCTCGGCAGCAGCCACCGCCTTGCGCTGGGCACGGCTGTGGGCTCCATTTCCCAGTTAGCGCTTGTCTCCCAACCCTCCGGCTCGGTGCTGGGCAACCCTCCCTCCCTGGGAACGACTGTTGCCACCTCTGCCGTTCCCCTGCCAGGAAAAATAGCCACAGCGAAAGGTCCCCAGGCGACACCTGTGGCTGCTATCGCTGTCTTCGGCCATGGCGGGAGGAGAGCCGGATCAGCTCGGGGACGGAGGGGCCCGGGTGCCGGAGCATCCTGCAAGGCTCACCTCCGGCTCCGACACAGGCCAGCAGTTAATTCCCCTGGGGAATTAAAAGCCGATACACCCTAAACACAAACAGCATCACCTGCCAGCTTGTCCTGATGCCTCCAGGACTTCCTTGCTGGGGCTGACGGGTCATTCCTGCTTGACACAGGCTTGGTGAGTACGTACCTGGCACGGAGGGAGCGGAGATGCAGTTAGCAAAGCCCGTGGCTGCGTTGCTTTGGGAAGGCAGTATCGTGCGATAGATAGACACATCTTTGGTCTAAGGAGGAGAACAGACTGTGGGGAGTTGCTGCTTTTCAGCCCATGATGTTTTAGGGATGTTATGGGGAGAAAGGATATCTAGAACTGCAAAAAAAAAAAAGAGAGAGAGAGAGAGAAAAGAAAATGCAAGTATTTCCACTCTGCTGCGCTGCCGCAATAACTCTTGGGAGTCGTCATTCAGATTCGTTGCCCTCCTCATCTGTTCCCTCACCTCGGCTCCCCGGTCAGAGCAAACCTTCGCGGACACGTTGTCGCCCCGACTCGGGAGGAGGAAAGGGGTTTGCCAGGCTCCCTGACCGGAACGTCTCCCTGGCTGACGTGGCTTTCTGCTAGTGAGGTTTTAATTAAAAAATAATAAAATTCCCCTGGGGCACACGTTTTGCCTGAAGCGCTTAAACAGTCAAAAAAAAAAATCAATAACCTATTTAATAATAATAATAAAAAAAAAAAAGCAGGGACAGATTTTGGATGAGCCGGAGGTAGATTTTGGTGAGCCGTGGAGGGAGCGGGAGCGGTGCCGGCAGGCGGCTCCCAAGGAGGCCCCGGCGAGCCCCGCTGACTCCCGCTGCGCCTGCAGACCTCCCAGGGAGTAACTGCAAACAGAGGAAATGTCATGTCCTGCCGTGAGCAGAGGACTCCGGTACTTAATGAATTATATATCCTCACCTCAGTGAGCCTAGGAGCACCTTTCGCATCTTGATATTTTGCTATTAACAGTTGTTGAGCTGTAAACTGCTCGTAAAGAGAGCACCTTTCAGAACCAATTTATCAGGGGTTGATAGGAAACCATAACGTAACTATTTTCTTCCGTGAGTGTCAGGGTGCGGCTGGCATGATGTGCTGGGAGGAGATTTTTGTGCTGCAGCGAGGATGCAATTAGCTCAACCCTACTGTATTCTGCAGTTGCTTTAGCTCAGCTTGTTCTGTTATCTCTTCCTTCACAGACTCTGCGGTCCCTTTTCTCTTTCCTGTCTGCCTTTCATCTCCTATTTCTTTTATCGTTGTCACTGTTTTTATAGGGCTAAAGCCCCGAGGGTCTGCCCATGGCCTTGTCCCTGCGTCCCTCAGAGCGTGCGAGCTCTCTTTGGGCTCCTCTCAGAGAAACCCACGTGCAAAAGCACCAAGATGTAGCAAAATAATGACCAAGGATCTCACGATCCTTTTGTTTTGTTTTTAAGCAGATATCAGGAAGAGCTGCCATTGCAACCCTTCTTTCTACTACCGTATCATTTGCAAGCTCTCATTGCAAGCTATATTAATGGGTCTGGCTACACGGGGATGTGTTCAAAGAAGGGACCTGGGAATGAGGAGTCGCCTGGGGGAATTGTCTCTGAGGGGAGATGTAAAGATTTGGATAATTTATCCTAAAAAGAGGATCTGCCAAAGGTTTGTGTGAGGATGAGTGATCTTGAGAAAGGAGAGCCGGAACATCTCTCCACCTCCAGTTATAACGCAGGGCAGGAGGGCGGACAAGGGCATTCAAAGTTTGTGCCTTTGAGACTGAACCTTCTCCATGTAGCGTGCAACTGAGCTGCAGCGCGGACTGTCACTGCCTGATAACGGGATTCAGAACGGGCCTGGACATGTGTCAATGTTGGGAACATTGTGATTGATCGTGGTACGTTCTGGAAGGGCTGTTTTGGTTTCCTTCAAAACATCTGGCCCTGGCCAGTGTCAGAGATAAGGCATTGCAGCACATTGATCAGACCTCATCTGATAGTTCCTCTCTTCATCCATAATGATTTTGCTCTGCCCTTATTACCTACATGGCTGAAGGACAGAAACATAGCTAGATCTAAATGTGTGTTACACTGGGGTGTACAAGCTTAGCTTTGAGGCTAGCTCGTGACAAAACTGAAATCAGTCCCCACTGGGGGGATTTTGGAGTATGCGGCTGGCAGGGTCCACCACCCTGTGAGACCTCCACCACCTCAGGAAACACCTGAGCCATACCAGAGGCAACCACCCTTTCCGCTTGACCGCAGCTAAAATCAGCCTAGCAGCATAGATCTGAGCGGTGATGTCTGCCGAGTGTACAACTTACATGACTTAGGGATGCACGTCCCTGGAATCTGGCAGGTTTCAGTTCATGCCCCATTTGGGACCCACCATTGTAGGATTATGTCAGGTTGCAATTACACTTTTGCACCACAAAATCTGCAGTAGGGCTAACTTAGCGGCCTGTTAACACGGTGAGCTGGAGGGTTCCTGCTGTCCTGCGGTGTTAAATGGCACAGAAAGCGGTGACTCCGTGGATGATGATTAGTTGGGAGTAGTGTTAGTACCTTCTCCCACAAGGCAGCAGATCCTCTCAGCGCACAAAGCGCCAGCCGAAGAGGATTTCAGGCATGGGAGGCAGCCAGAGCGATGGGGCCTGGGCCAACCGGTGGCTTTGGTCGCACGGCTGCACCTTAGCAGAGCTGCGCTGCTACATCGTGGAGAAAAGAGCCTTGCGCCCTAGAGGTGCTGCGTAACAGACTTGGGCCAGTCGTGTAAGTCGAGGATCCCAGGGGTTTCTAACCTGCTGCCTGTCGCATGCTGGATGCCCCAGCGATTGGGAGTCCAGATGCTTTGCGTGGCCACAGCACCGCGGAGACGGGAGTGAAGAATAGAGCTGACAGATCTGGGACATGGCAGGAGATTAGCCTGTTTCTAAGTCCTTAATTTAGTACTGATGGTGTCTTAGACCCGAGAGGGTTCAGCTGGTACCCAGATCAAAGCACGCTACTCTCAGCTAGCCCACGTGCATACCGTCCTCGTCCTAGCGCTTCCAAAAGACAGCCACTAAGCAGCGTATCTTCATTTCCCCAAGGCGTTTCCCTAGCGTGAGCCCTGGATTCCTCAGCAGCAGCAAAGCCATAGATCCGAGTGGGAATCTCCCTGGCCCACAAAAGCACAAGTAACTCAGCCTGCGCAAGGCAGCAGATTCTTTTTTTGGTGCAGAGCATCCTTCTCCCTCCCAGCCTGAATAAAACACAAAGAGGGTAAATTCGGACAGGATGTGGTCAAAAGGGCCTGACCTACAGCCGGTTCTTCAGAGATGTAGGACCATATTAGTCTTAAAATTGGTGTTTCTTGCATGGCAGAGGAATGCCGAACAAGGTGCGCAGTCCCTTCCCACCTAAGAAAAAAGTATCTCCAAGGAAAGGAGATTTGCAGTTGTTGAACTGCGCAGAGGAGTATTGCCCTGGCCTGGGCTGATAGATGTTCAAAATGGATAGATCAGACATGGCTACGCTTTATTTTCAACAGGCACAACATAGAGACGAGCTGTAGGCAGGACCCCAGATCCAAACTTTGCAGCTGTCCTTATCTAATTCCACATGAGTACATGTCCAGCACAGATACCCATGCTGTAAGGTCCTTTGCAGCCTTTCCCTCCCTCCAAACTCAATCTTACTGAAGTCAGTGAAAACTGAAGGCGCTCAGCACTTGGGAGCAAACATCTGTGCCTGAGCACAGACAGGTGAGTCAACGGGACTTCTATCAATCTTCCTGTCATTGCTGCCAAGCCGTAAAGTTGAGATAGGAGCTTTCCCAGCGGTGGGTGGGTATATCCTGATGCGTACATTTAGAGCAGCGTGGGCAATCCCACCTTCTCAGCACGGAGACGCCTTCCTAAAAACCTGCCCACGGTCCTGCCTAGCCGCCTGAAGGTAAAGAGTGAATCATTTCTTTGTCCTTTCCTTTGTTTTGATTTGCTTGCTGTACGAAGAGCAGGGGTAAAACCAGGAAAGGAGCCACAGAAACAAGTGATGCATCTGAGAAACTGCAGTAGCAGTGCACTTGCTAGGTGTGGGCAATGCCAGGGGGATTATTCCCAGCCTGCTTGAAGGCCCCCGTTCTTCTCTCGCCCCGCTCTCGTGCTCCCAGTTTTCTTGGCGATAAATCCCAGCAGCCAGATCCAGGCTTGCTGCCTCCTTCCCCAACCCCAGGCTGCAGCTGAGAGAAGCAGTAATAACGAGCTGCTTCAGGGAGATGGACGTGATTTAAAGGGGAGCATGTGATAAAGCTGTGGCCTTTAAGAAAAAGAGAAGAGGAAAAGAAAAAGCATCCTTTCACCTTTAAAAAAAAATCAATCCTCCCAAACCCAGAACAGGAGAAACTCTTCAAACTGCAGTCTAGGCATGACAAGGCATGCCTGTGATTTCTCAATCTAAGTGGCAGAGCAGCCACCATCCGAGCGGGCAGGGTTCCTCCCGCTGCCATCTGAGGCCAGCTCAGCTAGCTGACACCGCGTACCTGCAAATCCCAGCCGAGCAAGGCTGAGAAAATACTTTCCAGGCAGGGGAGGTCAGCGAGCCTCTGGGACTGAGCGGTTGCATCAGCTCTGGGGCTGTGGAAGGGGCAGTGACAGTGAAAATCAGTTACTGAGCTGGAAGCGCCAGTGCCTTTTTCTGCCTCCGAAAACGAGGCAGCAGCAGCCCTGCAGACTGAGGCTGGCGGTGCGGAGGGGCTCAAAATGCAACCTCGCGTTGGTGTCCTCTGCTCAGGCAGCCCGCGCTCCTGCAGGTTTGGGGGTGCTGGGGAAAGAGCTGGGGAGCCCCCCCCCGCGCACAGCCTGGCACAGTGAGCGGGGACGGGCTGTGCCCATGAGCACAGATCTTTTGAAGGGAAATGGGGGATTCAGAGAGGTTGGGTCTCCTGTCACTGTGGTGGCTCAGCGCTTGCCCACGGTGAATAAGTAAGCGAGGAGGTGTTGGCTGCTGGAGTGAGCGATGTGCAGCCTTGGGTCAGGTCCACAGAGATAACCAAGCCCCTAATCTCAAGGGAGTCCCGACCTCCCGTTTCTTTCGGTTGCCGCTCCGCATCGCGGCACTTTTGGGGTATCTGCTGGGCAAAGAGCACCCCGCAACGTCCGTGTTGCCGTGAGGCCCAGACTCAGGCTCCAGAGCCCCTCCGAAGCACTGCGGACCCGCGTGCGGGTCGCGGGCGCTGCGAGGTGACAGCCGCTGTCTTCCAGGAGCCACCGCCAACGCCTCGCGTTAGCCGTGCGCCGGAGCCCTGCCTGCCCGAACAGCGCCGCGGACGGATGCCCGGAGAGCCCGCCGGCAGCAGTGCAAGGCGGGCGTTTGCTCCCGTTTGGTTTAGCCCTGTGAATTTGCAGGCAGCGCCGCAGGCACCCGGGGCGTCGTGGGTGAGACCTAGTCTCCGTAAATAGGCAAGCACCCTGCGCGCAAGCGAGAGGCAGGTAACGTGGCTCGGACGGGGCTCCGATGAGACTCGGCCCCTTGAACCTCGCCAGAGCAGACAGGATTTCTCCCACCCCAGCCTGCGAAAGGCGAGATCTAAGAGCGACTCCCGCTAGCAGCAGCTGGCTGAAGGAGGGGGCCAGCTAGCGGGATTCGCTCAGGAGCGTACTTTCTTTGCTTTTTTTCTTTCTCCCCCCTTTTTTTCTCTTGTAGTGAACAATAATAATCCTCATCTTTTTTTACACAATTCGAAAATATATGACATATGGGGAAAATAATGAATTCCGTTTTTCTGCTGCGTTCTCTGATCTGTCAGTCTGCACCCAGGAGCAGCGCGTGCTGGGGGAGGAGGAGGCGGTGGGTGCTGGCCTACATTGCGGCGATAATGATTTTATTGCGTATCGCCCCCTTGTAGGAGACGGCTCGCGCGTGTCCTGCGGTCGAAGGGAGTAGGGAAGCTGGCCGGGCCCTCGTGTTTGTTAGTCTTTTGTATTTCTCTTTGGGAGAAGGTGTTGAAGATGCTTTGTGTCTGCAGTGAAAAGGGACACGGTCCGGGGCCCCTCTGCAGCCTGGCTCTTCCCCGGTGCGCGCGGGCTTGCCCCGTGCGGGTCCCTGCGGCGCTGGCTCCTTCTCCGCGGCTGCTGGCTGGCAAACCGAGCGGTGCTTGTTGGCTCCGAGGCAGGTTAGCACGAGTCCACACCGTTTAGTTTTAGCACCTGCCCCAAAGGTGTCTTAAATCGTAGCCCGGTGCAGGAAATCAGTGCGGTCGCGGTATTTTCAGTTCAAGCTAAGCAGACCACACAGTCTGCATGTGCCTCAGTGTCCGCTCGGGATATGCACCGTTCCCCGTGTTGGGGCGGCTGGCTGCGCGGCACGGGTCGTATTAACGACGGGGTGCGCGTGCTACGACGGTAGCAAGGCCAGTTACGCGGATCGTTTTTCCTCCCTTCCGATCTCTTCCCTCCTGACACGTCTGGTGAGTCCTACCCTGACCTTCCTCCATCCCGTGGCAGGCAGAATTGGAGCCATTACTCACCATCACCACGGGTCAGACATTCACCTCGCTCCTTAATAGTTGGCAACACCCTTCCAGAGAGCCGGTTTGAGGGCCAGAGCAACTTATCTTAGACACAAGCAAACCCGAGCAACCCAGCACAAATCCTCGTGCTGCGGACAGGCTTGGCAGGGCTCAGCGTTGCCTCTGAAGGTTTCGGGAGCTGAGGCAGGGCTCGGCGGTATCTGTTTGTGTGACCTATCCAAACGCAGACTCCATTGGGGGGGTTAAATGAGGAACTGGCAACTCTGATATATTTACTGGGGTTAGATTTTCCTTGCAGTTGGAAGAGGAAATTCTGAATTCCTTCTCCAGAGAGAATATTTCAAATAAGCAATCGATACCTGGCCAGCTACCTGTCTGCCTACATGCACAGCATCTGGCTGTTTATTAAAGCCTGAAGGCTTTTGCCAAAACTTTTTTCCCTGGTATGAAAGGCTTTTCAATAGAATACAAATGCTCACTTATCTAGTGTCAGATTTGCTTGTTTTGTCCAAAAATGGATGCTGTCCAGAGCTAGGTCGTTCTGCCTCACAAAGGATTTCAGAACTTTGAAATTCAGTTTAATTCCAATCTGACACAAAAATCGATTATTTAGAAAAACTCTCTCTGAAAGAATCTGGGACCAAAAAAACCCCTGAGCTTGAAAGTGCAAAACGCCTTACGTGTGCCCTAGAGAGAGATCAGCCCCTCGTGGGCAGCAAGTGGGGAAGTGCAGCTGAGCTGGCGACTTCAGGCAGACCTTTGCCGGAATCAAACAAAACCATCTCTGCAAAGTGTTTCTGAGCTCAGCGAATCTGCCTTCTCCAGCAGGACACCGAAAGAAGTCTGGATGAATACCAAGATAAATAATATTTCCTAAAGCTTTTTTTAGTTAGCATGGATTGTTTCCCATGAGGTTCTTAATGTGAGGAGGCTTCATGTCTCGCGTTCAGCTGCAGAGACAGACGAACAACGCGGGGTGTTGCGCTGGGTCCGGAGCTGGCGCAGAGCTGTCAGCCTCGCCGGCTGGCCGGGCAGCATCCTCCTCGCAGAGGCCTCTCTGCTGTGCGTGCTCATCCCCCTCCCGCTAGTGATGGAGAGGAGACATCATTGCCAGCGACCTCCCCACATCCTCTCCCTCTCAGATGCACACGCTGAAGCGCCACAAGACAAATAGGACCAAGAAAGAGATGCACTATTTAAACTTTCATCACGATTTTTCTCCCTGCTCCCCTTGTTTCTTTTGATTTATTTTTTAGCGTGTTTTCCCCAGGCTGTGCTGTTTGCCTGCATCTGTTGCCTGTCCTCCGTCACTCCGCAGCAGCCAGGCAGCTTTCCGAGAGTACCCGCAGCCGCCCAGCGTTTTTCAGGCTGTCCGTGGCCAGCTCCTTCAGGCATGCTGGGAGGAACAGGCAGCAGAGCCTCAGCCTGCCTCATCTGGGCAAAAGAGGACACGGGAGGCTCTGCCAAGGGACTGTTTTCCTTGCAGAAGAGCTGAACCCCATCCTGCTGAGTAGCTTGCTCAGAAATGGTCTCAAGGTTGCGGATGTAGGATGCAAAGGAAAATCTGGTTGGTTGGTCTTGGAGGGAATACTACAGGTTGGAGCCAGGACCCTCAGCCCGGGGGCTGAGGCCGTTTGCAAAGTCAGACCAGTTATTCACTTTGTCATGTCCCTTGTTCCTTATCTGCAAAGGGCCTCATTTGCAAAGCGATTGCAGTCCTGGCTGCATCCGGTCGGGGAGAGGTGGAACTGATGCATGTCAAGATGGTTCAGAGGAAGAAGCAGTTGCAGTCCAGGATTAGGTGTGCTCCAGAGCCGGGTCACCAAGCCCCACAGTCTTGCCATAGCTAAAATCACTCAGACACAGCAAGTCTCAGCCTTTAAAGCATTGGACAAACCCTGGAAGTGTGTTTATATCCCTCCTGGCTATGAAGAGCTGCTGGAAATCTGAATCATAAATGTGTAAAGTCCTGATAAATGAAAAGCTTAACATCCATGTAGTTGTAAGCTGCTCTGCAGTTGTTTAGACCCTCACAGTTTGTAGCCTTCAGGGCTTGGTAATATGGTGAGACCCCAGGCTGGCAGTCTGCTAAAAAACCACTCCTGGAAACACAATCCCTATAAGGCGATTCTCTTATCCAATATAGCAAGCTCCCTCCTAAAAGCAGTTTGGTTTCTAGCCCCTTTTCCTCCTTGTGAAAAGCTATTCTAGATACACGATGAAACAGGGAACCTTCTTTCTTTCCCATCCTCCAAATACTCCTGCTTATTTCCTCGTCTTCTCCCTCCTTTCCCCGGTTACATTCACAGCCATCAGTCACAGTCTCTGCTAGCCTTCGTTTTGCCAAATTAAACAAGCCAAACTCTTCTGGTCTCACCTTGAAGGAAAGCTTCTCCATTCCTACGCTCAGCTCCGCAGCCTTTCTCTGGATCTGTCCCAGACTGAGTCCAACATCCATGAACCTGGCCAAGCTCCCCGAGGGCTCACCAGTGTCTTGCAGAGCAACAGCACCAGCCTCTGCAAATTCCTCCGATGCTGGCAAGGAGAGCAGGTATTGGCTTCAGAGAGGAGGCATCCCCTGCAGCTGTTGGGCAGGATATAGGACGTGCCAGTCCCAAGCGGAGCTCAGAAATGGTACCGCAGCTGATTAATACTTTGTTCTGCTGAACCTGTCATTAACCCCAAGCTTGCTGTCGAAGTCGCCCCATCAGTGTTGCTGGGCCGGAGCCCTTGCGGAGGGCAGGTGCCTGCTCCTTTCAGCGGGGCAGCGCCTTCCTGGGGAGGCAGGGAGACCACTCAGTCCGCAGGCGAAAATCCCCTGTTTTCACGAGCACTTTGCCAGCCAGCAGACCTGGTCTCAAAATGCCCCAGCATGGAGCAGAGGTTGGGTTTGCAGAGGAAAACCCTCTTTGTGGGCTGTGTGTTGCCAAGGCTTCCACACAGCAAGCAGTTGTGTGCAGATCAGGGCAGTGCTTGGGCAGAGTCACCCAGAGCAAGCGTACTGTGATGCCCTCATAAACTGGACTTGTCTACAAAAGGCAAACATGCCTCTTTGACAAGCCTGTGATGTGGTGTCTGAATGCACAAATACTTGACCGCGGCCAGAGCAAAGCTTCAGAACCCCTCCTCGCTGCAGGAGAGGTGGGCTGAGCCAGCCGGATCCCTTCAGGCTGGCTCCCCAGGGTTCCCCGTGCTTTCCTCTGCAGCCTCTCACGGCATTACGGTAGAGACAAACACGGGAGCAGGCGTACCCTTGTTCAGCTCCAGCTCATCAGCTCGACGGGGCCTTGTGTGTTCGCCCTGAGAGCCACCTTGCTGGAAGAGAGCTGGCCCGTCAGGACTGCCTGTCCCTAGTCCTGGACCGCAAAGCACAGACAGTGCCACGTATTGCTCAGAGCAGTCAAATGGCAGGCTGCATCCCAGCCTTTCAGGGGTAGGAGGTGGCTGAGGACTGTCAGCTTCATCTCTGCATTTGGGCATTTTGTGGAAGGGGAGTGAGAGCTCCTCTGTGTGCTGTTGACTGCAGAAGCTCTGCCCTGGCCCAGCACCTTCTGGTTGTGGATAACCTTGCTCTTTGCTTTTGCTATTGCAACTCTTTTGTCTGATGAAGGTTTGGGGTTGTTTTCTTTCTTTTTTGTTTTTGGAGGGTTTTTTTGAAAGGAAAGTGGAAAAACGCATCATTTTAGCAGCATAAGAGATAGGTGGTGTGGACATTGGCACTTGTAGCAATGGATTCGCTATATGTACAGGGCGCCGTTGCGGTCGGGGGGAAGCCTGCCTGTGTGTCAGGAGTCGTGAGTGCTCGCACAGGTGCTGCAGAGGGGCTGGGGGTGCTTTTGGTCTACACTGTGTGCTGAGACCCTCAGCTTTTGGGCTGGGGACCACCTCCCAGTGCTTTATAGCATGTTGCAATCAGTGAGAGAACATCTTCTGGTCCCTGCGGTGATGATCCCAGAGCCTTGAATACCACAGGCCCTTGAGGGAAGCTGAGCAACCTGCCACCAATTCCTTAGCCAAGGGACTCACTTGGGAGTGATTCTCACTCCTCTGGGACACTTATGCTGAGCCTCTCACATCATGTGAATGTGACCTGCCAACAGATTGCTCAGAGCGACCTTCAGGGGCTGCTAAATGTTTGCCTCTCCACCCCAGCAGCTGGGCGGTCATTCCCCGCTGCCGAGCATTTGGGGTGATTCTGTTAACACCATCTTGAAAAGAGGAGGCTTGTTGCACAAACTGATGAGGAAGGAGATGCCAGCCACAACAAAAAGCAGTCACCGTTAATTAGGAGGCAGTGCTTGTGGCTGGAGGGCTTTTTGCTTTCTCCACTTCCAGGAGCTGACTTCTCCCTGGAGAATCCTGTTATCTCAATAACTACCGCTAATAATTGAGGCTCTGTCGGCTTGCCACAACGCTGTCCAGCTGTCTAACGGCCATGAGTCTTTAGAGACATCTATGTTATTTCTTAGTCAAAACTGTAGCATTAGCCTGCGGTATTAGTTCAGCACTGAATAATTCTGCATGGTCTTATTGATTACTCATACAGTTAAGGTTTGCAGCATAGAACTGTATGCAGGAAGGGCTCTAACTAGTCAACTAATTTAAGAAGTTGCTGAGTACCTAGTCCAAGAGCAGCATGCATTTATTTGTATTTCTTTATGCTGATGGGCTATAAAATGTGATTTTCCCAGAGCACTCCAAAGGGCAAGGAGCAGAGACCCCAAGCTGTCCTTGCCTACTCATCCAGGCAGCCCACAGCTATGCAGAGCAGATTAATGCCTGTCCTCCAAGGGTTTAAAAAATTCAGCAAATTGTATGTTTTGACAGAAAATTGGGGTTTTGAGAAGGTGAAACGTGCCATGTTTTCTTTGGGAAATGTTGTCTTTGGTCAAGAAAAGAACTGGTCTTCCAACGGAGGTCCTGAGTGCGCTCTTAGGAACATGAAACCTTCCGCGAGGAGGTTTCACCTCCCATCCCACAAGGTCTCAGAACAAATGTCCATTGGGGGGTAATCCAGCAGGACTCAGCATGCTCTCCCCTATAAGGCAAGCTGCGTATCATCTAGCTCTCCAGCTTGCTCATCACCCTATGGGCTTGGGTTGAGCTTTCCCATGCCTTGCACAAAGCATGTCTCTAACTCCTGTTAAACCTGCAGAGGGCTGCACTCAGCGCCAGTGGATGCTCCGTGTTTGTGCAAGGACAGAGTGTAATGCATGGGTGTGCGTGCACACGCTTGCGTTTCTGTGCTGCGTAAGTGGGTTTGCATGCAACACTGGACATGGGGAGAGCACGTGTGTCAATGTGTACGTATGTTGGCATAGTCTCATGCGTATAGATAAATGTTTATCCCATATCACATGTGGGTCTGTGAATGTGTATGCAGGCAGGTGATTGTACAGGAGCGTTTCTCCTTCAAGCAGCCACCAGTGACACCCACAGACAGCCCGTGCTAAGTTCATGGAGCCCTTTATTCTCTCTCTCTTTAAATTTTCCAGGCATGTATAGGTTAACTCCTTTTTCTTTGCTGTCAGGAAAAAAAAAAACCCACAACCCCAAACAACTCTTCCTATTTATATCCCGGAATTAATCAGAAAGGCTAGCACTTCTACATCGACGTGATTAAAAATTAGGAGACCAGATTCTGTAGTGATACCTTATAATAATAACCAATGCTGAGAGCACAGTGGATGAATAATGGATCACGGCTCTATGCTCCTGACTTCTTGCTTTCCCTTCTTTCTTCCTCTCTTTTTATCTTTCGTTCCTCTCTTCCTTCCTCGTTTCCCAGCCTGGAGATTGCATAGGGAAGTAATGCATCGTCCTCCATTTCGTAGAAGTTAGAGATGTTGAGAGACATTGCTGATTTCTATTCATCAAACCCTCTCTGCCCCAGCCAGATCCCCTGGTTAGTGAGCCTGAAGACGATCAATAATTCATGGCTACATGAATAACACGGGGGACGATAACCACTTATTTGGGAAGCTGTAATCAGGACCCATTCTCTCGCCTTCTCTTCCTCTGCTCTCCCCTCTGGAGCCTCTTATCTCTGTATCACCTCCTTCTATCTTGCTGCTAATCCAATAGACTGAAGCAGGAGCAAGACTACAGGTTAGAAAACAAGGTTTTCTGGCACAGGGAAAACAGGCAGCGCCATGCTTTTCTGCGTGGGGTTGTCCCCCATCCCACAATGTCCTCTGGGTTTCAAAGGGCAGCTAAAGGACAGCCTGGACTGCTTTGAGGGGGTTATGTTAAACCAGTGGCTGCAAAATGACCCTTCAGCCAGGGGGACCAGCCATTTACAGGACATCAGTCAGGAATATTCAGCGACACCCTGTACAAGTCCCTTCAGTTAATTCTGAGATGGGTTTGTGGGCTGGGTTTTTTCCGTGCTTCACAAGATGAATTTCCAATATTTCACAAGCTGAGGTCAAATTCAATTACTAGCTTCAGTCGGGGGGAAAAAGTGTTGAAAAAACGTGTGTTTCTTTTTGGAAAACAGTATAAATGCATCCAGTGAAATTAATGTGTTTTTTAAAAAGTAAAAAAAAAAAAAAACTTCCTTAGTACTTAAATAGGAAGAGAATGAAGCAAAAGTTTCATGTTTTCATAAGTCAGGGGCTGATGCATTTAGACTAACCCAAAACATGAGTTTTCACATTTATCACTTTCTCGTAACGTGAAAAATGTACATTTTGAATCAGTGTAGAAAAGCTTTTTTTCCCCCCCAGTTTTTGGGTTCCACCCACTGAGCTGAAAAATCCCATTACTCACAGCATTTGGCAGATGTGTGTGTGACCAGCGTTGTGTGTAACCAGCACATCTGCCTTGCCTACAAATCCTGTGCTGATGCGGGCAGCCACCTTTGAATTGTCAGAGAACATAATCCCTTTCCAGCTCTTGAATTCAGCCCCG
Source organism: Struthio camelus (assembly GCF_040807025.1). Taxonomy (NCBI): domain Eukaryota; kingdom Metazoa; phylum Chordata; class Aves; order Struthioniformes; family Struthionidae; genus Struthio; species Struthio camelus. The sequence goes on from NC_090963.1 coordinate 8,388,904, forward strand.
TGCTGGAGAAGCTAGGAATGCATTTTTAAATACATCTCGGCCAGCTAAAATGCACAGGAAGCTCAGAAGCAGAGAGGTGTTTGGGGATTTCAAAGCAGTCTTTGCCCGACTTAGACATTCATTTTGCAGGGCTCAGCCTGGTGCCAGCTAGCTCCGAGAGGGGGGAGCAGCACAGACGTGCAACAAAAGCAGCTGCACTTTGGTGAAAACAGGCAGGTTCTCCAACAGCGTCCCCTCCGCAAGGATGTTGAAGGGCAGGGGACGTTGGCCAACTGTTTTGCCTTCCTCTGAGCTGTGTATGAAGCCGTGATTTCCTTCTACATCCTTTGCTAGGATGAGCTCTTGTGCTTCGGCAGAAGGTGCTGCAGTGTCCATCCCCTTGCTTGTCCAAGCCCAAATGCGCTCTCCTGTCCCAGAACATCCCAAAGTGCTACCCACAAACACTGCTGTTCCTGACCCCCCCAGACTGGTCCCTGTGTCCCTCCCCCCCATCCTGACCACCCCGTTCATCCACACGTGCTGCATAGGGTATGTGAGCCCCCGGGCTGGATGGACAGCTCTAGAGACCGAAGGTTTCTTCTGTTCATCTCCAGAGTGGGTCTTGGCTAGAGCAGACCCAATTAGTGTAGCTGAGATGAAAGGTCTCTCTGCAGGATGAAAGCCCTGGTCTCCAAACTGAATTTCCCATCTCTCGCTGTGCTAGTGGTGTTCAGAGACGCCAGGCCTCGAGGGCTGATCACCAGAAAAGGTCCCCCTCGTCTCCGGCTTCCCCATTTCCATCCCGCCCGGTCTCCAGCATGAAACGCTTCCCCGCGCGAGCACAGAGGTGTCCAGGGGCGGTGCGATACCGAGCAAAGCCACGGCCTGTAATGAGGACGCAGCCTCGCACAGGCTGCCAGGCTGAGGCAGTTTCAAAGAAAGGTTGAGATCTGAAACGTCTCCTTGGCACCCCCGGCAAAATCTGCTTTCACAGAGGAAGATGCTTAAAAGACTCAGTGCGGCGAGAGGGAACGTCTGACTGAGCGAGAGGAGTTTGGCAACCTTTTTGTACAGCGAGACGGTGGCACAGACGCTGAGCGAAAGCGACAGGGAAATCAAAGCGGGGCGAGGGAGCGATCAGTGGATCCTCCATCCCTCCGTGACGGAGGGCTGGCGAGGGAGCCCTGTTCAAAGGCGAGCATCTAGAAACCGTGCTCCTGATGCCCCCTGAGCGCAAAAGATAGCGATCCAAATCCAGCCCCCCGCCCTTGCCCTCCAAATCCCTCCCGTCCCTGGAGCTCTGATTAACTCTGCCCCCTTCTCTCCCTGTGGGTACCCAGCCTCAGGACCAAATAGGCCCGCCAGTCCCTGAGATCCCTTAGTTGTTCTTTCACATTTCAAGCTGCTGAACTTCTGAAAGCCTCCAGCAGTTCACTCGTGGCCTTCCAGAAGCCCATCGAGGCCGCGCTGCGCAGCCCTGGGACAGGGAGCCCGTTGCGCTTTCCGCCGTTAGGGATTGCGTGTGGCTGCGGCAAGTGGGTTTGCTCTCGGCTTATGCAGCAGGCTGTTACGGAGGAGAGGCACGCTCCCCCCAGGGTCTTGGCACGGATCCTGCCCCCTTGTCCGTCGGAACGGAAGGGACGAGGCCTTTTACACCTCGTGTTGCTCTTCATACACTGGCAGCTTCCCCAGCCTTTGTCACGTGCGACCTTTCCTCTGTCAGCCCAGGCCAGCGCTTTTCCTCTGGCTCCTGTCTGGAGCAAGAGCTGTTCCTCTGCAGCTCACGCGTCCTGCCTTCCAGTTTGCAGTCAGAGGACTGGGGTCAGACCAAAGCCCAATCAAACCCCTTATCCTGCATCCAGCAGTGGCTAGTTAGAGTTGTCTAGGGAGGAATATAAGAACAGGGCCAGCAAGCAGTGATATTTCTTCCAAATACTCTCCAACCTCGCACAGTTTGCAGCTCGGGGACATCCTAGGCCAGAGGTGTTTCTGTGTGTTTAGTAGCCCTCCATGGATTTCTCTGCCACAGGCCTGATCCTTCACGGAAACAACCTGTGCTGTGTCCCCTCTAAATTATCAGCCAGTTTCTGCTGCTGTTCTGCTGAAATCTGGGGCACAGCTTTTATGTGAGCAGCAAAAGGAAAGCCAGATGTAACATACTGAAATGAGGTTGCGTCTAGCCACAGCCTCTTTAAAATGGACTGCACAGAGAGGTGTGAGAGCACAGTCCTGTCCGCTCTTGCCATTTGCTTTTTATGGGCTACCCCACAGGCAGCAGTGGGCAGCTTTGTTTAATGCTAGCAAATGACATTCCCTCCTTTGTGCTATTTCCTTGCAGTTCCTCCAGATGATCCAGTCATTATGGGGGGACCGGTCATTAGCCTGAGAGCAGGAGACCCCCTGAACTTGACCTGCCACGCGGACAACGCCAAGCCAGCAGCCTCCATCATCTGGATGCGGAAAGGAGAAGTCATCAACGGAGCCACCTACTCCAAGGTGAGGCAAGATCGGGCTGGGGACACACACTGAGCTATTCCATTCAGTTCAGAAAGGTGTCCCAGGCTTGGTACTGCTCTTCACACCACCCTGGCACCTCGCGGCAGTTCCTTCAACTCTGCAAAGCGGAGGCTCACTCCCCCTATCGCCCCGTGCAACCACTTTGATGGAGGGGCTGGGAGGAAAACATGACTGGGAAATGTTAGAAATGTTAGGGCTGTCACTGAGATGGGCACTCTGAATTTGGGTCTCTTTTTGTACCCTCTTGCCACTGATAATTTGCCATCCCCCCTCAAAATCACACCTGGGCATCGTTGTGGTGTTGCTTAGAGGATCACACAGCCAGCACTGACCTGGCCTTGGCTGTAGCAGAACCTCTGGAACAAAAGATTTTTGCAGTGACATATGTCTCCACCTCTTAACTGCAATTTTCCATGAAAAATTATTGTAGTTGTTGGCATTTTTTAATTTAAATGGAAAGCTTTTATTGGGTTGTAAAGGAAAACATCAAAGAGCAATCAGCAGTGTACTTAGAATGGGTACCCACATGTTCTCCTGTTTATAGAAACCTGATGTCTGATAAGTGCTAAAGATTCAGTAACACTTGACATTTTTAATGAAAATTTCTAAAGAACAAAATTCAAGACACAAAACAGGTCCATTTCCAGTCATTTCTAATGCAAGCAACTTCAAAGTTAAGAGTCACAGCCATTCTTCTCACAAGCTCTTGAGATCTTTTATTAAACCTTTCACCCTGTGCTACTACCGTGAAGCCTCCATCCAGTCTTGCCCCAGCAATATCCCGGTTTGCTTGGAAAAACAAAACGGAGCTAAAACAGTCTCCTCTCTTCTTCCCTTTTGCTCTGCAAAGCACATTGATATCCCAGAAGGTGGCTTAAACTGAGCTGCTGTGCTGAGCCTTGCTGCTGCTTCCTTGTAGCTGATGGGTATGAACAGAGGGGAAAATGGCCCCATCTCCTCGCGTGCAATGCAGGAGGCAGCGCTAATTAAAACCAGAGAGAACTGACCTCTTCCTCTGCCAATTCAAGTGAAAGTAATTAAAATCCAAGCCATTAACATGCAATTGTTTGTTTAACTTATTCCTTTCTCTCCAAGCCTTCCTCTCCACTGCAGGCCTGGCCCTGGGAAGGCCAACGGTTAAGCCCTTTCTCTTTTAGACCCACAGGTAGTGGGTAGCAGAGAAGGAAGAATAGTGCCCCCCCGTCTTTTATTTTTCTTTAGAAAAAGACTTCCAAAAAATCTTCTGCAGCTGAGGTTTCAGGCTGTGTGGGAACTGCAGATCCATCTCGAATGGGAGGCAGAGACTTCCTTTGCTTCTTAAGCAGCTGTCAGGGATGGTCTGGGAGGGAAGCCCTGTTCTGTGCAGGGGGGAAGCATCTTTCCTCTCTCCTGGGGGCAGAAACAGAGGCTGTGGACTGATCTGGAGGTGTGTAACCAGGTCTCCCAATTCGATCAAAAATCCCTGGTTTATTATCCCCCTTCCCCAAAGTCCCGGCTGCTGGAATCAGGTTGTTTGTGAATCTCTGCCTTCAGTAAAACACCAAAAGTTAGTTTTTAGTTGAGGTTGTATAAGAGCTGTAATCATGAGCCCAAAAGATCCTAAGAGCTCCTGACTCAGAGTCAGTAAAAAGAACCAGTGCTGATTATTTCTACGATAAAATAGTCTTGCACAGCTGGGGTTGGCAGCAGTGATGCAGAACCTCAACTTCTCCTGCCTTACTGGAAATTTCCATGAGGCCCTTCCACAAATACTTCCCTGCCATGAGCCAGGAAAAGCAACACTCCAGGGCTAGGTGTGCACAGAGGTGGTCAGCCAGCACCCACTGCCACGAGAACTTGGCACCTCAGACATCACATTCCCTACACGCATGCACAAGAAACCCTGGCTTGACCATATAAAGCCTTTTTGTGACTGTCTTAACCTTGTCACGTTAAAAAAAAAAAAGAAAAAAAAGCACCCTTCAGAAAAACTACTGGCCAGTTGTAGCCATTTTTTGAATGAGAGGTTTTGATTTTGGGGGTCTGAGAAACCTTTCCCTTTTGAACTTTCCATTAAGACTGTTCCTCAATTTTCTCTTTTGTTTTTTCAGAAAAATCTAAAACCCAACCTGGATTTGATTTGATCCAGATATTCCAGTCAACCAAGTAAAAATGCTGTTCAGTTCACTGTTTGCCTGAAGACATTTGTACTGAGTGATAATTTCTTTGTTTTTCTGAATTTCAAATCCATCAACTGATTAATAGATAATCCCACTGTAATCACAGTCAGGCAGTACAGATTAGCCACATCTGACTAATAACTCCCCATCCCCTCGCCTGATCCCCACTGAAGGGCGCAAGGAATTGGGGCAGGGATCCCTAAGGCCACAAGGGGTATTATAGGATCCTGCAGGGCTGGGTCCTCCTGCAGGGTTTGGAGACTAACCCAGAGCTTGGGGGAGCCGTGGGACAAGGTCCCGTGCAGCCAGGACCCACAGCGCTCGGCTTGGGATTCAAGACGTCCTCGGGGGGGCCTTGGAGGCCCCAAACAAGGTTCCTCAAAGAAATTAAGGGCAGTTGGTGCACTTAGGGCCCTGATGATCATGGACTAATATGTTTTGGTCCTGCTCCTCCACAGCTTCATGGCTGATTGTAGTGACTTATCAGAGAGAAAAACTGTCAGGGTCCGAAATACAATCTAATAGTTATTGAATGGGGTGTGTCCGTGGGCATTTGCCATTATTAGCAGTGGCCAGGAATAGCTGTGCTTCTGGCATTTCTGGTCCCTGGAGGGTGCTGGTAAACCGGAGAAGGGTCAGAGGAAAGCCCAGGGAATGATTAAAGGATTGCAAACTGTGCCACATCCTGAGAGCCTCTGAAGGCTCGATCGGTTTAGTTTATCAATGACAACGCTACAGGGCAGCATGATCACAGTCTATATGAACTTTTTGGGGATTAGGAGTTTGATAAAGAAGGCTCTCTAAGCTAGCAGATAAAGGCACAACAAGCCCCCATGGCTGGAAGTCAACAGCATATAAGTCCAGGGAAAAAATGAGGCGTCAAGACTGAGTAGGGACAGTGGTTAACCACTGCTGTATCAGGCCCAAGGTTTTGGATCTCCAGCACCCTCAGGTCCCTGTCACAGTGAGCACCTGTACAAGACAAGCCAGAGATTTACCATGGGCTGGGCTGGACAACTGCAGAGCAGCCAGGGGCCCGTGGCTCACACACATACAGATGTCGGGGACAGGCAAGGAGAGGGGAGCTTTTAGCTGGCAGAGGAGCAGAGCCCTTTTGCCTTTGCATGGGTGAAGCAAACGGAGCACTGGGTGCATTACACAGCCACCCGCAGCAAGGATGCTATGAGGGTGTCCCTGGAGGCGCCATGAAGTCTTTGGGCTTGGTTTGCACCCATCCCTGCTGGCAGAGTCTCTTCTCCAAAGGGCCCTGTCCAGCTGCCATGAAAACCAGCAGAAAAAATTTGCCTTGACTCCTGGGAGCACTGGCTGGTGCTCCAGGAGCCATATGTGTCCACTGGCTCCAGCGTCAGAGCAGCACGGCCCAGGCCCCATGCACTAGCACGCTGCAACCAAAAAGGGAGCAGGTGGCCTTTAGCAAGGCCACGTCCCACACTGGACAATGCTGGGAGGCTCAACCCCTTCCCCACCCACTAGCAACTGCAGTGCTCCTCTCACCGTCCCCCCTCATATTTTCCCCCATTAGCATGTGCTGCTTGGCTGGTTAGCCAAAATGAAATGCACAGTAATAATCATTGCTCGGTGCAAGAATTAGTTCTCCTGGTGCTGGGAGGGGGCATGATTACACGCAATGGGATACCCCTTGTTGAGATGTAGAGATGGATTCACAAAGGTCCTCATTTTCCAAGGGTGGGAGTGAGTCCCAAGAAAGACGCAGGCGTCCTAGTTCTCCATTTTGCCCCTGGGACGGATTTGGCTCTGCTGTCCCCTACAATAGCGAGTTGCGCTGTGTTTCTTCCCTCTACGCATGCATGGCCCTTTCCACCTGGCCATGCCAAGCAGAGCTGCCATCCCTTTGTCTTCGGGAATTTTCACAGGATCAGTCTTCCACCGCCAGCAGCTATTGTCACCACTCCTTAGTGCACAAAGTGGCTGTGAACTGCAGGTGGATCAGCCCAGGCAGCTTATCACACTTGCTTTACACAGGTGCAGAAGGTGACAGCAGGTTCAAGAAGCTGGTGGCCCTATCTCTCCCCTGGCTCTCCCCATCCTAGGGTGGTGGGTGACATGTATCTCGCTGGAGCTGTGATTCTCAGGTCTAGGCACAGCAGGGTTGGAAGGAAGCAGATGGGAGTTAAGTACCCAATTCCCAGGCAAGTGCAGTGAAATTTGTCTATGTTATTCCCCTAAGGCTTCTTGGCAGATTCCAGCCGGAGAATTGTTATTGCAGAGACTGCTGTTTGGCTGACAAACCCATAAGAGCAAAGCCCTGTGTGTACAGAGCCTAGCACGACTCTCAGCCAGGAGGAAAGGGGCTGCACCTCTCTCCTGTAGGAAGTTGCCTTGTTTCATCTCCATTTCTCCCCCAGCAGACACTTCTCCGCGACGGCAAGAGGGAGAGTATCATGAGCACGCTTTTCATCGCCCCCTCAGACATTGAGAACGGGGAGAGCATCGTCTGCAGGGCCACCAACAAAGCCATTCCCAGCGGGAAGGAGACTTCCGTCACCATTGATATCCAGCGTAAGTACATGGCTGGCTGAGCTAGCTCTGGGTCCTGTTTGACCTGAGCATCCCCAGTGCCTCCGTTACTGCCCCCAGGACTACTGCCATGGGTCCGACTTGCATGGATCAGGACCTGGATGCTGGGGTTTGCGGATTTTTCTTCCCTGGGGTTTACTGGTGGTGCCAACTGCCATGCTTTTGAGTGATTGGTGGGCGTTGCACACCCTGATCTGGCCCCCTCTGGGGCCTCTGGAGCAGGGATGGATCCCAAATGGCTTTGACTGAGAAAGCAACATTTCTGGGCACAGCCAGTAGCAGAGATAAGGCTTATTAAGATTTCTGGTACAAAAATGGGCGTTTCTAGTCTTACAAGCTGTTCAGCGGTTAGCTTTTTGTTCTGCATCTAGATAGCTTGTTAGACGCCTAAGTGCTCTGTGGGAACTCTCCCTCCTGTGAAGTACAGCTAGTGTAGATCACCATCTGATGGGGACAGGTGCGTGCTGAGAGTAATATCGCGTACCTTTTACTGTAAAGCCGTGAAGCAAAATCTTCCTTCCTCAAGAATTCAGCTGGCTGAGATGTTTCACAAGTCTTCCCTCCTCCTCTGCAATAGCTGTTGCTTTCAGGCTTATCCTGACCGCTCTCCAGCCAGGCTTCGTTTGCACACCCAATTCCTGCAGCTGTATTTACCAACAATTTGCAAATGCAGGGTGTTCAATATTAGCATGCCAGCTGCTTTCCAGAGTCCAATTAAAACTGACTGAACAAACTCAAGCACAGCAGAAAATTCACCATTTAAGACTTCCAGCTTTTGCTGCCGGAAGATTAACAGGCTCTTGGGTCGCACTATAGCATGTCCTGACAGAACCGGCCAGATAAAATGAGATAATAGCATGGGTTATTTCACAGCCGGCAAACAGTTACAATAGCTAGAGACGCACACGCATTCCTACAAACAACGCAAAGCCTGAGACATCATTTCACTGTGCTGTACAGTACGGGGCAGGAAACGTGAGCTGAATCCCTGAGCCTGGTGGAATCTGCTTTCAAAAGAGAAGGACCCAATAAAGAACACCAGTTTCCACTCCAAGCCATTAAATACTCCCCATGCTGTGAACGTAATAATAATAATATCCTATCCAGCTATTAAAAGTGTGTTGTTCTTAATGGGGGTCTAATGAGGATCTCAATTTCCCAGTGCTGGATGGGTGATGGAGGGATTGAATAATACCAAGGTGGATTAACCAGCCTGTACTGGGGTGGATTGGATCCCGGATGCAAGAGCCTGCTCTAGGTGCTGCCCAGTCCGTTAGCGTCACACACTCCCTGCCGTGCAGGGAAGCGGCTATGTTCGCTTTGCGTAGAGCTAAAGGTGCTTTCCTTTAGCAATAAGGTCTGGGCCGGCCATTCTCCTGGAGAGCAGTCCTCAGGCAGGGCTGGCTGCAAAGGCAAGGTAGGCTGCGTGCCCCCTGCACCACCCTGGTGATGAAATGAGGCCTCCCCGTGGGTCTTCTTCCAAGAGCCAACAGAGTAATAGCACCTTGGGAAAAAAGAAGTGGTTTCTGCAAGAATAAGGAAGGAGCCCAGCAATCCTTACGGTTGTTTTACTGGTGAGCGTTCCCCAGCCTGGCACGGCCTGCTGCGTTTGGCCTGGAGCGCGCGCCTCTCCGGATCCGCCGTTCGCACCATGGCAAACGTTGCCCGGCTGCACAGTAGCTGCTGTTCTGGTTTGAAAGCGTCAGCCTTGCAAAATAATCGCAGGGAAGCAAAAATAATCCCTCCCAGGAAGCATTAGCCCAGTAAATCACTCCTCCTGCTTTCATTTTCTTTTGCACTGAAAACAGCATCGAAAAAGCTCACACTCAGCAAAGAAATGCCAGGGTAGGGTTTATTTCCTACCCAGGGTGTGTGCGCGTGTGTGCGCTCACAGTGGGAGAGAATATCCTATTTCAGCTGGTGGGAAGTTTAAGTTTGGCTCCCAACAGTCTCATGCGGGCCCCGGATCTGCCCGCCAAGCTTAGCCTGAGCTGCAGTGAAATAGCTGAGTCATAAACACCCTCCCCTTTCCGAAAAAAGGAAAAAAGAAAGAAAAAAGAAACCCCAAAAAAACCCAGAGCAGAGTCTGTAATGGAAACACTAAGTGACTCCAGCTGGAACATCTGTTCAATGTGATTTCCGTTCCACCAGCCACATCAAAGTCAGCCTCCTGTGAGATATGCGCCGAACATCACAAGTGGGATTAAAATCATGTTTAATAGTTTGATATGCCATAAACTATTTATACTGCCAGAGCCCAGTGGCTGTATGGAAATTCACATCCGGCGTGCCGGGATGGGGAGGAGCAGGATTATTGCTTATCCAAAGCCGTTTGCTCCGAGCCTCTGCACACACATGTGTAGTTGCTCATTTTTACACCTTTTTTCCTGACCAGAAAGGATTTGGCTGTACCTGATTTTTTTTCAGGAGGTGAGAGTATGAGATAAAAAGTGGAGGGTCTGTGGGCTGGGGCGACAAGCAAACAGATGGCCTTGCTATATCGGTTGCTGTATCGGAGCACCTCATGCTGTCTTTTTCTTTGCAATATGGGAGTGTTTTTATTCCCTTTTGCGCTTCCCCCTGGGAAGCGTGAAAGCCCAGAGGTGCTGAGGGTTTTAGGCATCTTAGTCCGCTTTAAGCTCCTAATTCCTGATCATTTCAACCTTTGTCCACAGACTGCTTTTAGATTGAGAGACTAGAGGTTTTCAAGAGGTTGTCTCTGTGTCCGGAGGGGAGAGCAAGGAATTAATCTGGATTTTACCAAGTCCTGCCACATCATTTGAGCTGCTGGACTCAGAGAGGGCAGGATGGAGAGGGGTCTTGAAGCATCTCACAGGCAGCAGCGCAAGAGCCAGCGCAGAGCCGGCTGCCCCATGGAGGTCCCCACTGCGTCGCGGTCTTAGAGCAGGGCCAGCGCTGCTGGTGGTGCCTCTGCAGCCCTCATTTCCCAGGGACTGAAGTGAAAGTAGTCCGAGTGGATGGGTGCGCTCGGGTGCGTGTGCCATACTAGCTGCAGGAGCGGTCAGGGGCGATGCTGGTCCCCCGCCGCGAGCGTGCTCGGATGCACCGTACCTGGGCGAGCGAGCATTGGCAGGCACGCTCTCCTCCCAGCTGCCTGTAGGCTGGGTCTATCTGCTTCCATCATTCAAGTTAATTACGAGAAGCCAGGCAGGAATTATAATTGTAACCGAGTGGAATTACATTCTGATGAGTTACAATTTGTGTCTTTTTTTTTTTTCTAAAATACCCCAAAACACCAGTCGCACACACAAACCCTACCCTGGTGCTATTCCAGGCACCAGGCGGCTCATGGGGAAGCTCACAAGCGTTACCACCGTATTAGACAGCACAAGCTTTCTAATTTGTGAAAGGGAAGATCAAAGACTTTAATTCATTTCCTTTGCTCTTTTTCTTTTTCATCTGCATTTTTTATTTTGAGTGCAGGAGGGAGCTGGGCTCATTTTAATACAAAGAGGCTCCTCTGTAAATCGTAGGCACAGCGACTAACCCATCAAACAATGGGGAAGCTACTAAAGAGAAGTGTGATTCATACTTAACAAAGGAAGGTGATTAGCTGTTGTTGTATAACAATGGGGAAGTGTCAGGATGCCTGCAAATGAATTAGGAGCGGGCTATATATCTCTGGGCTGTTATGTTAGTGAAGCTCATTTATATTCCCAACTGCGCCCATCTTTATTGTCATTTGAATTGCACATTTTAAAATGAGATTAGGGTAAATTGAAAATACCTATAATTTCCCGTCATAATTTCTCATCAAAAAGGCAGGTGGCTTAGCTGGCGACAAAGCAGGGCTCTGGCTGGGTAAATATCACCACGCCTAATGAGGTGGGGACGTGGCGGAGGAGGAGGCGCTGCGGCACGCTGGCTCGCCGGCCCTGCCGCTGGCCCTCTGCGTCTCCATCGCGCCGAGGTTGCCGCCAATGCCGGCTGCCTGCACCGCGGCGCCCGGCCTCACCGCAGCTCCGTGCCCAGGTCACTGCGGAGGCCCCCTCGGAGACTCCCCCTTCTTCCCCAGCTGGTGGCCTTCCTGCAGGGATGATCCCAACCCATCCCCTGCCAGGCAGGCTGGAGTAATGCAGGGTTGCTTTGGATACAGACCTGCAAAACAGCTGAGGGCTCTCAACGTCTCTGCCTATGGACAGGCTTTCTCCTTTCCTCTCCTCGCCTTCAGCTTCCTCAGTGCTAACCCTTCCTGTGCCTTTGCACGTAGCGTTGCTCCAGCAGCTTCCTCCCTACGCCCGAGGACTGGCAAAGGGCGAACTCTGTGCTTCAGGTGAAACTGGTTGCTGTTACCTTAGCAAAGCGGTTCCCTGAGTGCTGGCAGGAGGGATTTGAGAGCCCACAGCCACCCCACGGAGAGCGAGGATGAAGAAGAGCAGTGGCAGTGGGGTTGTTCCCACATCTGTGTGCCCAGGAAGAGCCCATACCTTCAAGCAAAGGGGGAGAGCAGAGCAGTTTCCAGGGAACCAGATATCTAGCAGGACCTTCTCTTGTCTTCAGTGAAGGAGGCTGGTGGCCTGGGCTCTGAGGGGGGAGCCAGCGGGGAAACTTGGTCACCATTAAACGACACCACCGCTCCTTGGGCTTGCAATAGAGCCGTGGCTTCAGCGTGTCCGAGCAGGAAATACTGCAGTCTCCAGCCCTGCGATGCCAACACCTTCCACCAGCACTGTGCTCCAGGATGTTCACCCACGCAAAACGTGAAGGGAAGTCTCCCCGGGCCAATGGGTATAAATCAGCTTAGCTTCCCTCAGGTCACCAGGGCTGTCCCCCAGTCTCCACCGCAGCTCTGGCTCAAGCCTTTTTGTTTATTTTGGTGGGGGTTTTTTCCCCATGGTTCCAACCCGGCTTCATTTGTCTTGCAGATAAAATCCCCAGTGTTCTCATTAATTTTCCATGAGGCTTGCCAAAGTCTTCAAGGCTTTCTTGATGAAGACGGGAAGGGGAGTGACGTCTGCGCTGCGGGCTCCCTTCGCAGGCGGCAGCACAGATCAATAGCAGCCAGCCCTCGCTTGCCAAGCGCACCGAGCGACCCAGCCCGGCTTGTGACTAAATGAGGGCTGTTTGGACAGCGAGCTGGGGATCCCCAAGCAGCTAGACTGGCTCCCACCGCAGCTGGGACCCAGGCCACCCCCGTTCCCCTCTGCTCGAACACTGAAGAGGAGAGTGGCCCCGTTGTCTTCTGGCACACAGAATACGCATCCTTTCCCCGTGGTCCAGCCCGGCAGCAATGTTGCTGAGACATTTAGGAAGAGGAGAGAGGCAGCAGGCAGAGGTGAACACACAGTGCATCCTGTTTTAGGATACGTTTTTGCACGTGACATATCAGACCCTCATAACTTGAGGGCACGGCTGGACTGAGGAGCTGGCCTCACCCCCGCCCGCTCCGTGGCCCCGATGCGAGTTGCAACAGGACAACTCGTTCTTCAGGCATCATCTCAATCTTCTGGAAAAACCTCTTGACACAGCCGTTTCATTCTGTTTTTTGTTTGGTTACTTTTCCTTTTTAACTAACCTCTCTGGGAATTGCTGGGCAGAGCGCGATCGTGGGTCTCTCTAGCACTGTGCGGTCTAACAGTGACCTGTAACGGTGCCTCTGGGAAGACAGAAGAGCTCCGAAATACCACATGAAATTTTTTTTTCTCTCAAATGAAGTTTCATCCTTAAAACCTGAAGCTGGAAGTCTCACATCCTTTCTGAGATATCATGAAAAATTAAAACAACTCTGGATATCCTTATTATCCACCTAAACATCCCAGCCTTTTCTCTTCTTGTTGGCTTGCTTTCATCAGTTCTCTTCAAAATTTTGTTTGCTGCTAAAGCATTTAGATGCTTAACATGTAAAAGGCGAGGAGAAATGGAGCACCAGTCGGAGGAACCAAAAGGCCTGTGACACCAATAAGGACTTGCCAGAGAAGATTAGGCTGATGAAAGAGCAGAAATGCCACTTTCAAGTTAGCAGATACACAAAAGATCATCATTACCCAGTGAGATATTAAAGGGGAACTTTTCAAAGCAGGCAAGTTTATTTCCTTAAATGGGAATCAGAGCCTGCATTAATGTTTTTGAAGTGAAATGCTACATCGAAGGGTATGCTTGGTGTGGCAGCCTGGTAGACTGGTGTGGGGAGGCGCTCGGGTGCGAGCACTCTTGTTTGGAAGGAGGGTTTGGAGCCTGTAGGAGTAAAGGAGATAATGGTGCATGCCACTGTCCTGGTGGTTATCTACCCCAAAGGACTTTTATACCACAGGCCTCTGCCACATCTGAGCCTCTTCTACTCCCCAGTATTGGCTATGGGCATGGGCATGGGGATGTGCTTTGGGTTGTAGCAGCAGACAGATAGGGAGGCAGGGACAGCATCTTCCCTCTAGGTATGTGTCCAGCAGGCTTCCCCTGTATGAGGTGTATGTGTGCGTGTTGGAAAAGCCCTCATCTCACCAAACGTCCTGGGAGGAACCCCTTGCTGGTAGCTCCCGGGCGCAGAGGGGAGATGGGAGGGAAGCGGCTGAGGGCATTTTTGGCTGAGTGCCGCCTGCTTTAGGGTACAAGTGATCACACAGCTACAAAGGGGAGGAGAAAACCAGCCTGGTAGAGCAACTGCTGAAGGGTTTTGGCTAAACCCAGGCTTTGCCATATCAGCCAGCAGCTCGGACATTAGCTGCTAACAGGGACTAAGGAAGCTGCAGTTGAACTTCCCCTATGCCGATAACATTTTCCTGAGGCAGAATAGGAGTCACGCAGTAGGCCTGCCCAGCCAGGCTGGGGCTAGGCCTACTCGTGAAACGACGGGTTAAGCAAGGTGTCACATCACTTGGGCTGTGGATATTTGTAGTCCTACCTCCTAGAGAGACAGCACTGTCTCTCTCTTCTGTTTTATGTACTGAAGCCCTCCAAGGCAAGAGCTGTCTGACGGTGTATCTGTAAAGCCCTGTGCACAGTATGGCCCTGTACCCTGTTTTACAAAGCCCTGAGCATTATATCACAGCATGAAGGAGTCTCGGGGTGGGTTGCCTTGTTTTCTCATGACTGAGTTTTGCTTCCCAGGTCCAGAAAACCTGGGGACCCTGGCAGTCAGTGGGCAATGGGATTTTTAACTGTGGTCTTCACATCACTCCTGGGCTTGTCTCTGTCTCTTTGCAGACCCACCACTGGTGAACTTATCCGTGGAGCCGCAGCCGGTGCTAGAGGATAACACTGTCAAATTCCACTGCTCCGCCAAGGCGAACCCTGCCGTCACCCAGTACAGGTAAGCTGGCCGTCCTACTCGCCATCACTGCACGTTAGCTCCAGCCCTCCACTGGAGAGCCCTTCACATCCTCCCTCGTACAGAGTTACTTCTTCTGGGTGACCCGTGACCCAAGAGTGGTCAGTGGCTCTGAATGCAATTTCTGGCAGCTATTCCACTTGTTCCCATGTTTATTGCCACCTGGCATTTATTCTAGCTCATACCCATCACCGCTGCAGTCCTCCCCAGGCTGTGTTTAGATGTAGCTCATCCCGCCGGTGGATGTGACTGCTCGAGCCAAACAGAGCTGCTGTCCTCCGTAGAGCAGCACAGACCTGCTCTGGCGTAGTTCTGCTGCTGTGGAAAGCCAGCGCTGCCTGGCTCCACAATACTGTTCTTGCCTTGATGATGTTGTTATACGTTAAGAGGCTCCAATTGCCTCCGCATTAGGCCGTCTGGTACATTTTGCTGCATGCAGCAAGTCCTCGGTCAGAGATTCACTGGTGCTTTAGAGAGGATTAGAGGCCTGGCACGGAGTTGGTGGAGCCATCTGTTTGGGGACATAACTAGCAAAATGCGCCGAATGAAAACTCTATTATGGGAAAATTCTTTTTTTTTTCCTGCATGATCTTTTATGTTTTGAACAATACAACTCCGTTAACCTCTCCATGTAATCCTCAAGCACCTGCCCCAGGCCTCTCTAACTCCAGCAGTGTGGAGCAGAGCTCAGAGGTGAGACAAGAGCCAGAGGCTTGGACTGGAGAAGCAATGAGACATCAGGGATGTGCAACAGAAAGTCTCCCCTTGGCTCGTGAGTGGCGCAGGCAAGGAGAGGCTGCCCACCCAAAGATCCTGTTATTGGTTGTGTACAGACCTGGGGGCAGGCTGCAGTCATTGCATACACAGCACGTCTGAGACAAAGCTCCTAGCTTTCGAAATCACATTATCGTTAGCATGTTTTATAGCTGAATGCTCTCCACCCACTAAGCCTCATCGTTACTGTTTTTGAGCTGGAGGAACTTGCAAGACCTTCCATCTCCCTCTGTCATAACCCACGACCTTCCCCTATTAATGCATCTATGTATCAAGGCATTTCTCACCGCAGTGGTGTCCAGGCCCCTTTTTCTTCCAGTCTGACACTGTATTAAGACAAAGGACTTAGACTCCAGGGCCTGGCGTGTTGTTTGTCTGCAAGGCACCCTCACCCTTTGCCGGAGCTGGAGAAACGGCAGATTGTTGCTGTTCTTGTTTTGACGAGTGAGCTAGAAGGAAGGGGTTGTCACTGCCAGCCGGGGTCTTCATTCCGCACCCCTCCACTGGCCGCGGTGAGCTTGGAGCAGGGCGTGAGTGGTTGAGGGGCTCAGTTTGGCACTGTTGAGGCCTTCGCAGGGAGAGAACCGCAGGAGGAGAATGTGTTGCTTGAAACTGCAATAGCTGTGGGCAGAAGGTGATTCATGGGGCTCCCAGCTTGCACCCCCATGCCAAGTGGGTCCCAAGCCTCCCTTGATTGGGAATCGCCAAGGGCAGGGAATAATGAGCAGGATCACGACCTTGGTCACATCCAGCAGCAGTGAGACTCATTACTCATTGTGTTGCATTCAGAGATGCTGTCCCTTTTTGCTGTGGAGGAGGAGCAGACGGCTCTGCACAGAGTCACTGCCATGGGCCCAGCCATACTCATAGGGTCTGACAGTAACTGCTAGCATTAAGAAGCAGCCCCTCTGTCAAAGATTTCTCAGGCTAGGCAAACAAAATATATGGGAGGCAGTGTGGGTTGTCATCACACCTCAGGATAAGAGAGCACCTTAGCCTCCTCGCTCCAGCTCTGTGCCCGCTCTTGGTCAGGACAGCCCTTGTCTGAGTCAGCATGGAGACTTTTCACAGCAATCACGTATACTCATGTCCCACCACCGTAATCAGCCGTTCATCACTCCTGACTTGAGGTTATGCGCATGCACACGCACGCATGCAATCAGTTATGTTTTTGCAACAGAACTGGTTTATAATAACGGAGGAGGCACCTCTGGGGACAGGTTACCATGACCCACCTCCGGTTAGACTCGTACAGCTTAATTAGTGCAATCGAGTTTGCTGGTAGGAATGATTCCTTCTGGCTGGATATCTGCTATCAGCACAACAAAGCAATAATTGCATTCCTAGTTACACAGAAGAGTTATTAATTTGAGAAGTCAATTAATGTCAAAGAAAGATACAAATAGCCCTGTTTTCATATTTACAGTTAGGAAGAAAAAAGAAGCGTGTGACAACCTGGGGAAGTATCTGGGTGAACTTCCCATGTGCATGTTACACCTTGATTGCTTCTTGTACAGTCAAAGGCAAAACAACTGCATTTGACTGAGGAACAAGACTGTGGCAAGAGCCTGACGACCCCTGCTGCAAAGACAGCTCATCTGGCCTGATCCTCAGCTCTGCCTTAGCAAGAGGGGGCTTTTACTTACATCGCCTCAGCCCAAAGCAGCTCTGCCCTAGGCTAAACCCCAGCAGCCTTGAAAGGCTTTGATCTGTTCTTTCCTCTTGGTATCAGGTCCCAGCTGTTTCCACCACCCGGGTATGTGGCTCTCCCCGGCCAAAGCAATGCTGGGTTGCTTTTCTCCACCAAATAGCACACAGACCTGCCGTGCTCTTCTCCCACCTTTGGTGTCATCTCATTAGTGCAGGGTTGTTGCTGTCCCTTGTAGCTACAAGTGCTGTCTGCAGCCGTCTTCTTTTCTTCTTTCCCATCTCAAGACTATGTGTTTTTTCACCCTTCCTGGTTGCTTGAGCATCTATCTCCCTTGCATCACAGAGCTCTCCACTTTGCTGCAAAGTGCTTTATGTTTTGTTTCATGATGGACTTTCATTTCAAAATTAGTTCTGCGATTTTTGGAGTTATATTTTCTCAGAAAAAAGAATTTTTAAAAAAGAGGCATGAAAAATTTTAGCACTTTGGTTTTTCATTTCTTAAATTCCTTAACATGTTAACATCACACAAGGCTTTTTCCCTACCACTGTGACAAATAAACAGGACTCAGCAGTGCACTGCAGGGCTTCCTTCCCTTTAATGGTGTGGATTGATTTGGGGGACTTTCATTTGCTTTCCAAAAGATCCCAAAGCTCTTCACTAACTATGAAAAGGAGACCGATATCTCCAGCAGGACATCACAGCTGGGAGAAGAGGACAGGATTTAAGGCTTTAGTATAGAAATTGAAGAACACTATCTGGAGCTGAAACAGCCAGAGAAAAAGAGAGTTGCTCCTGCAGAATATGGCCTGGATGTAGCTAGGGCTCTTTGAATCATGAGGGATGGCCCAAATAACTTGTCCAGTCACCAGCAACCCCTGTAACACTGCAGCAGCATCGTCCGTGCAGCTGAAGCCCACTGTTGGGTGCAAAAGTCTCCACGGACGCTGCGTTGCACACAGCCCAAGGCAAGAGCATCGTGTGGACACAGGGATGAAGGAGGCAGTGGCTCTCAGGGCATCACAGGAAGAAGAGAGACAGAGAGAGGGAATCTTACTGGAATCAAGAGACTGCACTGTGTGGTTCAGGCACTGGGAGCCGTGATGGGGGAAAACATGAGCCAAGCAGCCTTTTGCACCTCACCTCTACCTAGGAGGGAAAACAGATTAAGGAGCGGAACGTGTAAAGCCGCAGGATTGAGACGTGGGTCTCAGAGGTGTGAAAAGGCAGGAGAGGATGAGTGTGGTGTGAGTCACGGCATCCCCAAGGTCACTCGGTGTATGCCAGTCATGTCTCCCCAGGGAGCCTTGAGGCTCGGGATTCAAGCAAGAGCCCATGACTGGTGAAAATGAACCTATTCTGCCTTAAAAAATAAACAAGTAGATAATAAACCGGGAACAGAAAGAAAGTGTGATATTTCTTCTCCCTGGGGAGAGAACCACTCTGATATATTTTCTATGGCTTCCCTCATTCTCAGATAGAAATATCAGATCTTGGTCTTCAGCCGACATTTATTTTTAATACCTCCCAATATGTTTGTCAGTAAACAGCTCTGAACACAAAGGAAAATGTCTAAACAATATAAATCCCCTTTTCTGGGCATAAATCCACAGCCAACTCTGCAGTGCCATCTCTGTTATGAACAAGCAAGCAAGCTGTCACCTTGCGTGAATTTTCACCGGGCCTCAACACTGCAACACCATCACGCAACGCTTGTGTGCCCACCACGAACGTCCCATGGCCACTGCCGTGTCCCCTGTGCCTAGAGCCACCGGCCAAAGGGACGCCAGGCTCTGGTGAAGGGTGGCGGCGGGTGGCATCGCCAACAGCTTTCCTTTCGCCTGGCACCAGTCAGACAGGGGTTCTTGCACTGGGTTTGCACCACGGGGTTTTCTGGCTGCAAGAAGCAAGCTCACGCGAGCACGTTGCTCGAAGGCTGCGCAAGGGCTTGGAGACCCTTGGCTGAGAGGCACCTATGAACCTCGGTGTACGTTAGCAGTAAATGCAAAGCCAGCCCTGCGCTTCTGCTGCCCTGCGCTTTCAAGCACAGGCACTTACGTAAGGGTCTGTAAGAAAAAAAATGCAACAAAATTTCCCAGGAGACCAAAACCACCCCCGCCAAAAACCCATATTGCAGTCAGTGTAAGAACACAATTTTGATAAAATCAAGACAGCTGCTTTTTCCTTAAGAGGTTTTGTTCGTGTTCTTTCTTATATAATACATCACATAATATAACGAAAACCTGTTTAGAAATGAAAACTCACAGTGTTCTGTTCCCACCGTCAGAATGGAAAGTTACAGCCTTAGCAGAGTGTTCTCTTCTGAGGGGGCTTTAAATGACATTTTGTCAGAGTTGACAGGCTTCCGAGAAATGTTTCCATTTGGCCTCAGTGGCATTTTCTAATGGGGGGAAAGACCAGAACCCTCAGTCATAAAATTCGCTGGCGTCTCAACCCTGTTAGTGCCTTTCTCTGTGGTCGGGGCCGGGCAGGTGGTCCTTTTCTGGAGATGTCGTTCCTTCACTCATTTTCTTATTTGAGGACCCCCAGCAGCTGGAGAAACTGCTTAAGCTAAAATCCCAGCCTGCCTCCCTCTCCAGCGGCAGCAGTTCCCTTACAAGAAGCGTCTTGTCCCCAGGTATTTCAGGTGCTTTCACCCGCGATGTTGCTCACCTTTGGATGCACGGCATCACCAAAAGCAAACGGGGAGTCGAGCAGGGGGCTGGTGAGGGACCACGGCGTCACAGCCACGAGGTTGAGCATCTGGCTCTGGGTTTTTTTGGTGCAGGGGTGAATTAACTCCGACGGGCAGGGTTTTCTGTTGTTTGCACGTTTTCCCTCTCACTTTGTAGAGCAAACTTTGTGCAGAAATAGTCCGTGACCTTTATAAGGTCTAGTGCCCTCTCTGGCCTGAATTCATCCCATCCCTGCTTGGGAGCGTGTTTCCTTGGGCTTCCTTTGCAGCCACAGAGCAGTTTAGGCCCCCAAAAATGTGCTCCAGATCCCCCTTCCCTGCTGCTGCCAGTGCAGCAGCTTCCACTAGGGCTGCGGAAAGGTTCAAGGAGACCTGGACTGCTTAACAGGCCCTGCACGGATGTGTCCCCATCTGCTTTAGTGCTGCACTTTCCACCCTCTCTGGCTCCCACCGGCATCGTGGGACTGAAAGCCCAAAGGGGCCCTCCTGGGTCGAAGGAATCCCTTAGGCCGGCCTCACTGCGCCTGCAGCATCAGCTGCATCTTCTGCCCTGGCCTACGCGATTACGGAGAGTGGCACGTACGATGAAACAGCTGCCATCCTCCGTCCAGAGGCAGGTGCCTTGCAGCAGCTGCTGAGGGATAGCTATCCCCGTCTACGCCTGCCTGTCCGTCAGCCCCGTGCCTTGTTTCAGGAGCGCCGTGCACTCCAGAAATACAGCCCATGCAGGAGGTTGACTAGAAATGTCCCCTCCGTGATTACAAAGATAACATAACTTGCAAAGGTCTCTGATAGCCTTGGGGAGGAGAGCACTGTATCAGTGCACGAGAGTGAGATATTTATTATTGCCCTGCCTGTACCAACTCCCCATCTCTCCGCAGAAATAATCATTACCATAGAAGCCCAAAAGGCTGAGGGACTCTGCCTCTTGCAATATTAAACTTTCCCATTTTCTTCTGCCACTTTAAAGATTCTCTTTCTTACTGCGAGTGATAAATAATAACAGCAAAAAAACACCCCACAGACACACAACAGACATCAAAAGCCAAGAGAAGACTGGCAAATAGAGAGATCTGAAGTGAGCAAAGAGGAGGCCTGGTTGTGAGTCAGTTCACGTAGCCCTGACTTCTGTTGCTTTCCATTAATTTTACCCACCATCACAGGTGGCAGAACAACGGCGACAGCTAATTACTCTCTCGCGCTTTCCCTTTCTTGCCCGTTTGCTTGCAGCAAAAGAAAGACAGTAAATTCCCATATTCCTCCCCCCTCCATCCCAGAATCGTCCGCTGAGAGGCCGCGGCGCGTGGGAAGCACGTTATTAGAGGAAGACCAGTCTGGGCAATTTGCACACACATATGCTCGCTGCCTTGGCTGGCTGGAGGAGCCATTTGCCATCGCTCCTCCGTGCCACTGCGCCTCGCTCTCTGAGCCTGGCACAGCGGCTACGTGATGCTCTGCCTGCAAACACGCTGGCGGAGGCAGGTGGCAGCTCCAAGCAACGGCAGCCACAGAAGAGGAGAGGAGGGGGGTCGCTTTCCCCTGCCATCGTCAGCGCCCCACAGCAGCAGGGTCCCTCCGGGGAGACCCCTCTGCTGTGCTCTGCAGCGCTGATGGGGTCACAGGAGGCTTCACGCGTCCAAGCAAAGCTCAAGCCATGTCGCTGCAGACCGATGGGCTCTCAGACCACCGGTGCTTTTCCTAAGGTCCAAGCAAGCTTCACCTGGACTGAAGCCAAAGGCGGTGGCTACCCAAACTGGTGAAGATCTTTTGGCATCAACTGGCTTGGTGAACTGCAGCCGCTGCATTTCAGGGCTCCAGCCACGTCGCCTCCCCCGGTCGCAGGCTGTGTGGCCAGGCCATGCTGCAGCTCGGAGGCAGCCTGCGGCAACCCCGCCGTCCTCAGCTCCGCCGTCATGGCCCAGGCACCGTGCGTGCAGCAGGAGGGTGGGGAGGGAGGCTTGTTTGTTTGTTGGCTCAGTGGGCTCCATTCTGCAGACAGGGCCTTTTTGTTTGGAAAACACTGTTTTATCTTCGAACCAACAGCATGCTGTCGCTCATCAAATATTAATCCAAACTCAACTGCTTCTTAAGAGGTTTGCTTTAAAGGCAGTGGGGCTTGAAAGCACCTGATGGGAGACAGTGTCCTAACCTCCCTCTGCCTCTCTGCAGGGGAAGACAAAAAGACATGACTTCCCGCGGCTGCAAAGGGGCAGATGGGAAGAGATCCGGTGGCAGGCCCATTTCTGCAGCCTGCTCTACGGGGTCCTCACGCTGGTTGGGGGGCAGGTTGGACATTTCACACCCCAGCCTCAGGGGGGGTGTCCGGGATGAAGAGCCCCGCACTCGCGTGATGTTGAGGTGGTCTGTGCACCATCGGCCGGTCTGCTGACTCTGAGGGCTGTGGGGCAGGTTAGGTGTCTGCCAGGTCCCTGCTGCGGGCGGCAGAGTTGGCGGGGCAGGAGGGACTGGGGTTGGAACCGACTCCAACTGCGATTCTGTGCGACGTTACTAGAAATGCGTGCTGGGATCTAGTTTTTGTCTGCTTTTAAACAGAAAGCGTAAGAACAGTGCACTTGAAATGTGGCGTATGTCTCCTTGAGAGCATGGATGCTTGGCATGCATTTTGTCTTGCACTACACAAATGTTTGTAACTGCTTGGGACACCCTACAACCTGCATTTTCACAGTTGGACCCTATTTTGGGGTCTTGCTAGGGTTGATTTTTTTGCCTTGAGTGCAGTCAGCAGCTGCTGGGAGCAGAGGGAGTGCAGCACAGCCCAAAATCAGGCCCGGAGGGCCTGCGATGCAGGAAATGTCCATTTTCCAGCGTGTAGGGTTGCTTTGCACGGGTCAGCGTGTTGCTGTGTCCCGCTGCCTTCAGCGGGAGATGTGAGCACTGAGAAAGTAGCTTCCTAGAAAGAGATATTTGTGAATTCTGGGCTAAGTATCCTGCTGTGTTATGGTAAAGTTGTTTGGGGGCGCTTAATATTTATCATGTATCATACCTAATACTGGCCTGTGAGCAGTTTGACTATTGGTCTTGGTGGGGGAAAGTGTCATGTTTGTTGGGGCTTAGGTAGATAGAGAAAAATTGCGCCTGATATCTATGAGCTCTGAGGAAAGAGAGAGAAAACAAAAATATACATGAGCTGTGCTTTGACCCGCCTATTTTATGCTATATTGTCTCATAGGCATTCCTTCCATGGGGAAGCATTCCCACGTTTTGTTTTAACAAGCCCAGAGGAAAAGCTCAAACTCCATAGAGCATTGCTGCTCTTTCCGGTTTGGGTCTTATTTGTGCACTTCTGGGACCTGCTGGGAAAGACCATCTTTCCAGAGTTGTTCATGAGGCCACCACGGAGAAGGCAAGTTCTCCAAGAGCGAGTGCCCCATGTCCTGCTGGGAACAGCACTGCCGTGTCTTGGAAGTTTCCTCAGACGCAGGAACCAGCTTGGCTTGGCATTGCGTTCACTGAGCAGCAAAGAGCTAGTTCATAACAGTGGGTGCTTGGTTTCTGGACGTGCACAACTTCTCTGTTCACGGGGTAAAAGGCCAAGGGAAGGCATATTTGAAGCCTAATACTCTTCTGCGACACCAAAGTTGTCCCTGCCTCTTGCATTTAGCTGCTGCAGGATACATTCACAGATCCGTAGGCTATAAAAGCCAGAAGGGATTGCTGGATCGTGGAACGCTGATGGAGCGATTCAGCGTGATGCATTTCACTGGCAATTTTTGATGGAGGAGTAGTAAATGGTCCATTTAATGGGCCCGCCTGGTGCTGCTGCAGCCAAGCCACAGCAGTGGCCATTTTCCCTATTCTGGCACTAAAGGACCTGAATATATTTTCATATTGCTCTCAATATGGATTCAGATGGCTTTGAAAAATGTCTTCTGTGAGTTTGTGTGTTTGGTATTTTGCTTACTTTCTTCTGTCCAGTCATGAAAGGCCCAGAATAAAAGTGAATCTTCCCCCCTCCTCCGCATTGCCCAGCGCTTCTGACTGATTGCTGGGACCGCTACCTAATTGGCACATTTTTTGTCTCCCCAGCAGTCTCTGCCAGTTAAGGGGGATCTGCAGTATTAGGCTCTTATTAAATGACAGTCACATCTCCATTAATATTTAAAAAGGACTGTCAAGGTGTTTGACCCACGCTGCTGAGCAGCGAGCGACAGCAGCGGAGGTGTGAACTGTGCGGGCACAAACTCTTGGCTTGAGATGTTAAAATGCGATCAGCAGCACAGCCGACAACCAGGACCACAGCAGGAGACACAAGGAGGAAGACTTGGCTCCACTGGGGATGGCAAGGGGGCCCGCCGCTGGCTTGCCACGCAGGCTCTGCAGAGCCTGGGAGGATGGCTGCTGGCCCAGAGGATGCTGAGGGACTAATTTGGGAGCAGCTCACCAAGCGTCTGGTCCAGGAAGCAGACAGACAGCATCTCAGCTCAGCTCCTTCAGCACCAAATTAGCCCTGGCCCCGCAGCCGGCCAGAGGTGAGGGATAACCGAAGGACAGTTGCCGCGTGCGCCCAGCTGTATCGGTGGCTGTGGCTGGTGGGGCCGCAGTGGCTGTAGCCCGAGACCGCCCGGAAACCTGTAGCTTCTCATCGCTGGGAGCGGCTAGAGAGGAATTAAAGCCCCGTTTTCCATCTTCCATTTGAAAGGAGCGGTTGCTCCATTTTTGCAGCCGTTTCGTGGCGCACCGGGACCCTCTCCCCCCAAACCAGCCCCCTACTTCAGCTTGGCATGGCGTCAGCTTGGGAAAGCGGCTCGTTTCCACCAGCGCACGGGCTCTGGCCCCCCGCGCTCCCCGCTTTTGCTGCCTTCCTCCTCCCTGCCCACGGCGCTCCCATCTGCTCCCTCCTCCTCCGGAGGCCGAGGCTGCCGTCTGTCCAGCGGCAGGCCGCTGCGAGTCCATATGCTCCCGCTCGGCAGGGCTGTCACCTCTCCCGCTGCCTCCTGCAGCCAAGCTCGGCAAGGGAGGCAAGAGAAAACGGAGCGGAGAAGGGGCCCGCAGGCATTTCACAGCAGCAACAGAATAAATCTAATTTATAGACACAGGGAAACGCAGCTAAAGCAGGAGTTGAAATGAATGCAAAGCACACGGAGGTCTCAAGTTATCGGCGCAGTAACATTTTTCCTGACTATCTCTGTTTTCCGGCCTGGGTTTCTCTTTGTAGCTTCCTCCCAGACAACTGGACCTTTGCCCTGAAGCGAAAATGAAAGCTGGGGAAGTAAAGAAAATAACGGGAAATGAATTCTTCAGATCTCCTTTGCGATGCGTCGGCCCCATCTGCCAGCTCCCTCTGACGGGGAGCGGAGCGGGGCTGGGCGGCAGGCCGAGAGGCAAAGGCGGGCTTTAAAGAAAGGAGGACAACCAAACGCACAAATCCCTTTGCCCCTGGGAAGGGAGGCCAGGCTGCTGGGGGCACCCTGCCAAAGCGCACGGCTCCAGGAGAAGCCGGGACGACGGGCTGTGAAGGGCAGAGCCTCCCCTTGCGCACGGAGGCGCGGGGACCGAGAGCCCTGTCCTGCCGTCGCCTGGGACACGCGTGCGGGAGACGTTCGGCCGCAGCTCGCGCTGCTCAGGAGAGCGTGTGAAGGAGAGAGAAGCCGGGAAAGACAGAAAAAAAAAGGGATGGGGGAGAAGGGAAAGTCTTTATTCTTCTGAGCGCCGTCTCCCGAAGCAGAAAAGATTAAAGGCACCAAATTAAATGAGTGAAGCAGCAGCCAGGCCAAACTGCTCCGTTGGTTGGAGTCTCTCCTCTGGAGGGGGCTGGCAGAGGGGTTTTGCGGATGTATTTCAAGACGCATGGGGACACCGGGCACCCCGTGGCCCTCCCTGTCCCCACCAGGAGCGCTGAGCCTTCACTCCTCTGCCAGTGCTGGTTGTCCCAACGCCAAGCGTTGTCCCTCCCTGTGCCCCTGTCGGTGGTGCCGCGGCCCGGTCACGGTGAGCGCGTGGGGCCAGCCAGCAGCACCAGCGCTGCCCGCTCCTTGGTGTGAAAAGGTCAGCAAGATTTTGAGCAGGACTCGGAAAAACAGAGAAAACACGACGACCTTTTTGAAGCGAGAAAAATTGACATCAAGGAGGGGAAAAAATCCAATTCAGTCCGTTTCGGCTGAAGGAAGCAACTAGATAGCACGTGCAGAAAAATCCTGGGGTTGAGCAGTGCATGTTGAGCATGCAGTCTGGCATGTTGCCAGAGCAGCCATCCCTGGAGAGCGTGGAGGCAGCCTTTCCAGGCAGGATGGTAAGATCAGGCTGGTGGGTCACTGGCTGGTTGATCTGGAAATGCAAACAGCCTTGCAAGATTTAAAAATCACGCAGTCACCTCTGATCACGTTGGCACTGCTTTAAGTTTGGAGTAATTGCCATGAGAGCGATGGAGTTACACCAAGGGGCAGCCCACGAGAGGCAGAAATCAGGCTCCCCTAGGAAGCTGGGCAGTGGCAGCATCTCTTCAGGTTTGTGTCCCCACGGGAAATACGGGGGGGTTGTGTGTCCCCTCGGGCAGGACTCAGCAACCTCACAAGCCGCCCGCTCGATGTTATCAGTCTTTGAGACTTGGCTCATGCCAAGTGAGCAAACCTGCCTCTAAGGCATCTCGTTTCCAGCACACTTTGCACCCAGATCTCTGGCCATTAGCAAAGACCTTATGGTTTGCTCCCAACAAAGTTACTAACATTTCTTTTGCACATCCATAACTTTTGCAGAGGCCTAAGCAGTTGTACCACAGTTTTTTAAAGGGAGCTGGTTTTTTTCCAGGTTGGTCACCTCTCCTTTGAGACAGTCTCATGCCAGGTCCGGTGATTGGGAACAGAGCATCTTTGGCTGCTCTGGCTGGATCTCCTCTCTCTTTGCACGAGAGGTGGTGGCCTCTCAAGCCTAATTTAGCGGTCTTTAATCTGAGTTATTTCAAATCACGCTTGCCACTTCCTTCATGTGTTCCCGGAGGATGATGGGCTGATTTCATAGAATGAAAAGCCTTAAGCAAATCTTGTCACACAAGAAAATTGATTTTTCAAAACTGACTTTTACAAGATTACTGGAGTTTTTTCCCCCTCATCTTTCTTCTGTATCGTTCCCTTCCAGTCTCATGAGGTGGCTTCAGATCTAAGGAAATTAGAGATGCTGTGACTAAATTGAAAATGTAAAAAGGGGGAGAAAAAAAAAAAAGACATCCAGCACTCAGCACCTCTTCTCGTGCTGCCTCTGAAGGATATGGCCTCGCATGCTTGTACTGTAAAGTACTAGAGAGGCTTCCTTCACTTCCCTCCTGACATACATAACCTCCAGGCGACGTCAGATCCCCGAGTCTGAGATCCTGTATCGCACTTGCCCATGGGCCAGGCCTTGCTGCCTGGGGTGAAGAGCCAGCACACATCGCAGCTCAGCCACCGGCCTTTCCAGCCTTGCTTCCTTTCATCAAGTTGTGCATTTTGCCAAGCCCTTGCAAGGTCTGGGGACTGTGCCATCCTCTTATGGGGAACGTGTCTGGATGCTGCTGTGCTGATGGGCATTCCTGGATGATGCCGAGATCACAGTCTTCCCCTTTCTCTCCCTCACTCTCTCCATTTTTTTTTTTCTCTTTCTAAAAGGTTTCCCCCCACAGCTCGATTCGGAGACGTCTCTGTGTGTTTTGTTAAAAAAAGAGAGAGCGAAAGAGTTGCACTGAAGTCGTTTCAGACAGCTTAAAATATGCTAAGCTCTTGTGTTTCTGCGATATAAATAATGAATCCTCTTACAGCTGTTGAGTTGGAAAAGACACTGATTTAAGATGCCTTCAGCTCTTTTGGGGGGTTTCCTGCTTTCCTGACAGACGGTAGGGAATACGTCTGTAGGGCAGGTGAGCTAGAAGTGGATGCGAATGACAAGGCAGGGCGTGATGAGAGCTGTCTCATGGGTCCTTCCTGGGACGAGAGGAGGGGGTTGCACCCACCTCAGCCCTGCAGGCGTGTTGCGAAAGGATTTCACTTCTTGGTTCCCTCTGAACTCCTTTATTGCAGTTTGTAGGGGTCCGAGCGAAGTTTAAATGGAAAATGAAGCTGTTACCATCTACTTCTGTCCCACTCACTGTCTCTGCTCTGGTAAACAAGCGGTGATTTGGTGATTCCAGTTCACGTCAGTTATTATTCATTAGACTAATTCCCGGAGCACTGTCCGTAGAAACGCTGTCTGTACGTGATGTAGCTATCAGAATAGCTACAAAACGTAGGCCAGCATCGGTGCTGCAAGGCAGGAGTATGAGAAAACCCTGTGGATGCTGGCATCTCAGAATAAATCCATTGGGTCCCACTCAGCCCCCGGGAACACGTGCCTCAGTTATTTCCTCAGTAGAGGACTGATCTTGGATGCTGGCGTTCGGAGGGCTCATCCTGCCGTACGCAGGCTGTTGACTCGTGGATCTGCTGCTGAGCTTGAGCAAATGTCACGCAGACTCGCTCTAGCTGGAAATTCAGGCTGGGCTCACTGGGAAAGAGCCAAACCTAAGGGAAAACAAGAGAATAATGATGCATGGCACAAGCTCAGGTGGGGAAGTTTCTAGCACGAGAGACTTCTCTCCACAGTCCTGCTTTAAATGGTTCAGGAATCACGAAGCTGCGGGTAAGGATGGATTGTTCATCCTGAGGCACATCTCCCTGTGCTGTGAAGTTGTCCTGCCTGGTTTTTTGCCTTAGACATTTCTAGCGAAATGTTGAGCTTTTGGTGAACTTGTAACTTTGTTCTCCTTCTCTACCCATAAGCTGCCTGTAGTTTTGCATTAGCATGAAGGGAATGCATTTCTGGATAAGTCAGTTGTTATTCCTCCTTATGAATTGCCAGATCCCCAAGTTACTCGCAATTTAGCCAGCAGGAGCCCGTGTTGGATTACACAGAAATCTCTGCTCTTGGCATCTTCTTCAAGAAGATTCTCACGTAATTAGTGTTCGCCCATCTTCACCTGGGGCTGCACACCTCCTAGCGCAGTTGCCTCTGTTGATAATCCTAACTTGAATCATTTGATCTAGACACAGTTCAGCTCTGAATAATTCACTGTTCTGGCAGGGCAGGACTGGGAACCTGCCAGAGGAGGAGCTGTGCCTCCCACCAACCTGAGAGCAAGCCAAACTCCACACAGACAGAGCCTAAAAAGTGAGCCCAGATGGTGCAGTGACAACCCCAGGTGTCATGGGGGAAGGAAGGATTTTAAGGGGGGGGCTCAGTGTGTCCGCTCTGAGCTGGGGCTGGAGAAGCAGAGGAACTGCAAGAGGTGTCTCAGCCTGGCAGCCCCGTATCCAGATCAGGGACAGTGACGTGGCTCTTCATCATGTCCAAAGCTGGTCACCCTCTGTGCTTGTACTGTTCATATAATAAACCTGCCCCGCAGCCTGTCCCTGCTCTCCTGCAAGCGCCGTGCCAGCGAGAAGTGCAACACTGGTGTGTGCTGAAGCCCTCTCACACTGCAGAGATCAAGTCTGAACAGCTTCGCAGCCCAGGCAGGTTCACTTCACTGCTTGTGCACTAAGCACAAGGATAAACACGTCAGAAGAATTAGTGATTTTACATGCCAGTCTCTATAAATCTGGCTAAAGAAATTCAGTTATGGGGGTGGAGTGGGGTAGGAAGACCCGAGGAAGGAATAATCCTGTTAAATGATTTGAGGAGACACAAACCACTTGATGAAATTGGATTACCCGATCTGTGTAAGAAATAATAATAGTTAAGCTATATAATAACAGTTAAGCTATTAGTCATATATATTGTGTGGCAGAATAAGTCAAGACGATGAAGGCAGGCAACTGAAATGCGTGGAAGAGCCTGCAGGACGGGGTGAAGTCCACCCCGTAGAGGTGGCACAACCAAACTCATCCAGGATGCTCCTGCCAGACCAGCATCAACCTCCACTCTCCCTCCCTTGGCAAAATGATTAAAATTCATTCAACAGCTCTTTATCGTAGCCTGACTTCCCTCTGTCTCTTCAGGGGACCTATCTGAACAGTTTTAAACTTTCTGTGCACCTAGAACGGCCAGGAATTTAACGGTAGTAATTTCTCTTGGGAAAAAGGTATGTTTTTCATATCATCTTGTGACTCCAGGGCTTGAGGATTTAAGGAAGGGGGAGGAGTTATTGCAAAGATGGCACTGTTGTGAAAGAGAAGAGGACGAAAAGCATCCCTGATTGCAAGAGGAGAGGCACTGAAAGAAGGAGTAACGGGGCCAGGATTGCTGCAGAGGCCTCTCATAACGAGGGTGCAGAAGAGGAGGGAGGATTTTAAACAGCAGAATTAAAAGACTGCCAGATCGAAAACATCTGCATTTTGTTTTGATCTGCCAAGAAAACAGCTCGATTTGAGGAAGGAATCACCTAGCCTGTGAAGTTCTGTGCTTTTCTTTGGAAACAATAATGCGTAGCTTTTCCATCAGCACATCTCCGGGTGCCTTACGGAGGGGATCAGCGTTGTTAGCAGCCCCTTATAAAGAGGAGGAAGCCAGGACTCAGCCAACATCTCCCTGCTGCGAGAGCTGAATCTGCCATTCGCACTCCGGGCCATCCTACCTCCCTGGTGACGGGAGCGGGGGCAACTGGGCTGGCCTGGGCGCCCAGGGAGGAAAGCAGCTTTGCCAAAAGCGGCGTGATTGCACGTGTGTCCCATCCAGAGACCCGACTGTGGAGGTTTGTGTCTGTATTCCCTTTGCAACAGCCCATATACTTCCCTACGGACAGCCAGGCTGATTAAAACACGGGCTTTTCCCCATCGCTTTCAGATGTGGAGGATGCTACTTCGTCATGCACCTGCCCTGTTGCAGCCTTTGGAGCAGGGAGAGAGCCCGGTTCACTGCAAGCACCGAGCATCGTCGCACATAGTGAGGCGTTTCTCTCCCCAGTGCTGTGGGTATCTAGCAACCAGCACAAGCAGCCTCGCTGCCGCTGCAAGGTCCAGCGAGCGAAGCTCGGGCATCAGGCAGGTGTTATCTCATGCAGTCCCTGGGCCAAACCGTTCTGCGCAGGCTGTGGCTGCCTTGCATTTCTGGCATACGCAGAGCTGAAGCTCCATGCGGCGCGCTTACGGCCAGGTCTTGCACAGGTCAGCACAGCCCCAGCTGCAGATTCCCATTTTACCGCTTCCTCGGGCCCCGGTGCGTAGCGTTGCGCCATATATTCGCTGCACGGCTCATCAGCCAGGTTTAACTATATACAACGGTTGATCGGTCAAGTCATGGACAAGTTAACAACTTTGTTTACTTCTTCCCTTCTGCTGTCGGTGGCCAGTTTGTTCTGGACATTGAAACTAAGCAAAAGGCTATTATTTTGACTGTTTTCTGACCAAAATGAACCGCGGCTTGTTCAGGCTTGTCCAACAACACTAGGTTTAATTGTGTCATCTGTGAGAGAGAAACCTTCCCACCCTGCTTTCTCCCTGCTCCTGCAGCCCAGAGCTCAGGATCAGCGCAGGTCTGGCACGGGGCTGTTCCTGCTCTGGCATTTCTCTCATCTGGCAAAAGAGCACAAGGAGCTCCAATTTTGCCAGAAATCAAAAAGGTTTCACAAAGCAGCATCTCAGCAAGACCTCGACTCTCTGGGCAGAGCCCAAACCCAGCTCTCCGGAGGAACCATCTCCTGCCCAGCACCCCAGATGCTCTAAGGAGATGTCCTCCACCCAGCCTGGCCACAAGCGCAACGCGCTCCCTGCAGAGCTAAGCTCAGGTTGCACCGCTTTGGGGTAATCTGGGGAGATGCAAGTAGCCCCTTGCTGATTTTTCCCACCCTTGGGACCTGCTGACAGTGAGGAGGAGATGCAAAACCTCTGCATTTGAGACACCACCTCCTTTAAAGACTGCAGTTTGATGAGCAATCAGACTCATAGCGGACCTCCTGGCTTGGTAGGAGGAGGAACACTGAAGGAAATCAAGACAGAGGCTTCTTCTGCGCAGCAACATGTTATTATTATCATCAACATCCGAGCGTGTTTAAAAACAATCAAACCCCGGTGGCAGCAACTGATGTATTGCAGCAAGGGCAATCAGACACCAAACATGTCCGTGTCTGGGACTCGAGCCTGACATCCTGAACTATTGAAATTCAGGAAAAGGTTGCAATTTTTCTCGTTGTTCATTTGTTTCTAAAGAAAGGCAACATGGGAAAAAAAAAATGGGCAGGGGAGATCGCCGGCTGCTGGGCAAAGTCAGCACCAAGCTCTGCCTGGCACCCTCAGCTCCGAGGTGCAGCAACTCGGCCGTCGCAACCCTTCGCAGCAAAGCCGAGATGTCCACGTTGGGGCTGGAGAAGCGGCGGAGGAAGCTGTCGTCGCGACAGGGCCATCGCTGTGTCGGGCCACGTGCAGTTCGTCAGGACAAGGACGTGGCGCCTGCGGTTGAGGGCCAGCTCTGCTCTCCGCGGGCTGGGACGTGTGTCAGACAGAATAATATTGGTTGTTTAATGGAACAGCCTGAGACCACGCGGGTTGGGGGCAACCACTATCGACCTCTTCCAATGGCGCTGGTCCCAGGTGTGCTTTCGCTCGCAGGACTGCCCAGGAGCAAAACCGCCAATGGTCTCCGCGTCCCCGGGCTGCGTGCTCAAGGACGGGCCAGCCACCAGCGAGGACGGCCAGCGCTGCGCTCAGGGCTTTGCTCTCAGAATCACAGAATCACAGGATGGTTTAGGTTGGAAGGGACCTCTGGAGATCATCTAGTCCAACCTCCCTGCTCAAGCAGGGACCTCTAGAGCATATTTCCCAGGATCACGTCCAGACGGGTTTTGAATATCTCCAGGGAAGGAGACTCCACTACCTCTCTGGGCAACCTGTTTCCCCCTCACAGTGAAGAAGTCACCCTCACAGTGAAGAAGTTTTTTCTCAGGTTTAGGTGGGACTTCCTGTGGTTCAGTTTCTGCCCATTACCTCTCATCCTGTAGTCACAGGATCCTGTGCCCTCATCCTGTAGGGCACCACGGAGAAGAGACTGGCCTCATCCTCTTGACACTCCCCCTTCAGATACTTGTACACATTTATGAGATCGCCTCTCAGTCTTCTCTTCTCCAGGCTGAAGAGGCCCAGCTCTTGCAGTCTTTCTTCCTAGGAGAGGTGCTCCAGCCCTCTAATCATCTTGGTAGCCCTCCGCTGGACTCTCTCCAGGAGTGCCAGGTCTCTCTTGTACTGGGGAGCCCAGAACTGGACACAGGACTCCAGGTGAGGCCTCCCCAGGGCTGAGGAGAGGGGCAGGATCACCTCCCTCGTCCTGCTGGCAACACTCGGCCTAATGCACCCCAGGAGACCATTGGCCTTCTTGGCCACAAGGGCACACTGCTGGCTCACGTTTAACTTGTTGTCCACCAGGACTCCCAGGCCCTTCTCGGCAGAGCTACTTTCCAGCAGGTCAACCCCCAGCCTGAACTCCTGAACTTGAGTAGAGCTCTGACGACTGGAAGGTCCAGCTGTGTAATTTGGATGGTGGAGAGATTACCTATCGCCTGCGCCGGCTGATAAATGACCGCGCTGCATCGGCACGAAGGGAGCGCGGCTGCCGTGCGGCTGAGACGCCGCACAGGGCCCACACGTCTGCCTTAGGGAGGGAGCCAGCGGGAGAAGAGGAATAACCCCATATATCACCGTTATGGAAATTTGCTCTTAATAAAGAAATAATTTGCTCAATGCATCATGCCGGAGCTGTGCAGGGGGGGCAGCGCGACGCTGCTCGAGCCCTGTCGCTCCCTCAGTCTTTGCTCACAAGCCTGTCGCTCACGGGAGGTGCTCGGCAAACACGAGGCTGCCCGGCACGGCCTCCGTGAGCGGTACGAGCCGTCTGCTGTCCCCTGCCCCGTAGGCACCTCCGAGGGCCTCCGCGCAGCCTCCGCCAGCCTCCTCCGTGAGCCCGTCGCGGCTGGCGCTCGCCGCGTCCTGCCGGCAGCCCCCGCGCCGGCGGGGGGAAGCCCTCGCCTGCCGCCTTCTAGTGCTAGTAACTGAAGGTACTGCTGGCAATAAAACAGCAAAACCCGTTCTCGGAGCAATTTGTAGCAATTAATAGCCATTCGCAGGAATGAAATGTTAATTAATTCATTCCATGAGCCATGCATTTATTTAAGGTATTTGTGGGTGTTCGCGGTACTTTTATTAGGCAATTAAAATGCGTCCCAGAAAATATTTATCTATTTTAAGTCATTCTTAGTAAACACAATTTATATGGCAGGCAACTGCTTTATTTTGCATTGTTAATTAAAAACTACGATACGCTCCACTTCCCTGGGTTATAGTCGATCAGAGCAGCCGATCTGTCGGGAGGTCTCGGTTCGGGGGCCCGAGCGCTGCTGGCGAGCGCTGCTGGGGGGGCAAAAACCCCCCCAGCGAGGCGTCGCGTAAGGGGCGAAGGGGGGACTGCCCAGGCGTTGGAGCGTTAGGCGAGCCGCCGTGCCGCGCAGGGTGGGCGCCAGCGATGCCCTGCCGTTGGCCCCGGGCTGCTGGAGGTGCTGCAGGGAGCCGTGGCCTGGCGAGGAGCTGTGCAGACAAGCGTAGAGAGCAGTCCCCAGCCCTCGCGGGCGCGGGAAACGCGCCTCTCCAAATCACGGGCTCGGTGTGAGTGAAGAGAGGCCATGTGCAGAGGATTAAAAGCCGGTACCGGAGCGTAATTGCAAGGGCTAAGTCCTACAGGGAGCTGAGGGATCACCCGGAGCATCTGTGCGTGCCCAGCATGGCTCAGGCCTCCCTGGGAGAGGTGGCCGGCTGGGGGGAAACGGGTAAAAAGGCAAGAAAAAAAGGTTATGTGTTCGCTGGGGGGGGAATTGCCAACCCCTGGGTTGCTGCTTGGGGAAAATGGTGTTTCCCACCCATGTTTGGGGCTACTGTGGGGGGGGAAGCAGAGGTACTAATGCAGGAGCCAGAGCGTCGGGCAGTCGTGGCTAGCTTTCAGAGCCAAAAAGTTTCCTTCAGCCAAGCACGCACCAAAACAACATTGTTTTACTCGGAGGGGCAATGACATGACACAACTACAAATTCCAGTAAATAGCTTCTTCACACACACTGTTTGCTGAGGAATTACAAGTCCTTTTACTGCAGACAGAAGAATTTATTTGTTCCAGAGATCGTGGCCAGCGCTAAGGCAGATGAAACGCTTGCTGGCGATGCTTCGCTGCCTTACGGTGCTCTGCAGGATGTGCAATGCTCTCGTTGCTGGATCTAACACCGTTAGCTGTTGATGGGCTCCGCGAGCAGCGTCTCTTCTAGTTGTTGGGTTGCAGGGCAGGGTCCTGAGCCCGGCAGGGTCATGTGTGCAAATAGGTTCAATCCGGGCAGCCGTTAGTCAGTTTAAACAGCAGTTTTCTGAAATAGCGGGCTCAGGATGGGGCGGATCTGAAGGGTGGATCTGTTAAAAGGAGATGGACCCAAATTGCTCTATGGGCCCCTTTCCTGTCTGGAGTAAATCCTGGCTCTTCCTGCCCTGATGGCCAACAAGGAAGAAGCAGATGAAAATGTAGCAGCAGCCAGGAGTCCTGAAATGCTCTGGTTTGAATTTCGGTTTTTTTGTGATCTAATTGAATCTGCGGCTTGGCTGCACGCACAAGCGAGACACCAGCTAGCTGGCTGAAGTCAGAACAAATACATTTGGAGGTTTTTTTTCCCCTGATTCAGCAGCCTTAAGGGCCTGCGTATCTCACTGGTTGCCAAATCTAAGGTCACCACAACCTTTCTCTGCAAGGCTGCCGATTCGTGCCTGGGAGAAAGGTGCCTCGGTTTCTCGCTACCACGGCAGAAACCGGCAGCGGGAGCTGTAAGCGCGGGATTGCCCGGCGCGGGGGATAGCACTTGTCTTATATGTTATGGGCGCCTCGCGTGCGTCAGTCCTTCAGGTGCACTGAAAAAATTTGGCCGAGCGGCTTTCGCTAAGACCCTGGAAGGAAGCAAGGATGCTTCGTCCCAGCCCAGGGCGCTTCGGGCAGCGCTCGGGCCGCCAGCGTTTGGCAGGTTTCCTTGGGAAGCGGGGACGGGTTGCTGAAGGAGCGCTAACGCATGAAGGAAGCGCTAACGGCAAGAAGCGCTAACGGCAAGGCGATGGCCCGGAGGGACGCGACGCGACGGCCGGGGGCATTTCGCCCCAGGCGGTTTCAGGTGAGCCAGGGAGACCTGGCAGAACTTCGCAGCCGGGCCGGACATCAGACTAACATCCCGGAGTAATCCTCTCCGGAGGGGCTGGCTGATGAAAGAGCTCAAAGCGTCGCGGGGAAGAGGACTCGCCCTTGGCAGGAACGGCTCAGAAAACAGAACAAGCTACCGAAAATCAGGAGTTTCATGGCAGGTGAAGATCAAGCAAGTAAATCCCCGTAAAGGCTTCAAGACAGGGCTGTCTTTCTGGCTCACCAGCATGGATGATTGCGCTGAATAAAGAGGTAACATAGGTGGAAATTGCAGGCTGTGTTCCCGAGATCAAAGCGGACGAGCGGTGCCCTCTCATCTTGGAAAGCCGCGAGTCTGTGAGATGTTTGAGAGGAGCACAATTGGCTTTGGGGAGATGGGGGTGCCCCCCTCCGGGTACGCTCCGGCCGGGGCGGCAGGGAGCCGGTCCGGGCTGCTTGTCGGGGAGGGGGAGACGAGTCCGGGTGGCTGCACCAAGCAGAGGGCCCCGCGCAGGACTCGAACATCCTCAGATGTATTCTCGGCAACGTTTTGGGTAGAATCTGTTCCTAAATAATTAACAAAAGGTTAATAGGTAAGAAGGGCATGTCACAGGCTCGCTACAGACGTGGGTAACTTGGCTCCTAGCTGTCCACAAGCACATCACGGGAAGCTTTGCAGAGGGTTATCAGCTGTTGTTATTAAAAACCAATTTGGCATTATAAAAGGTCTGTAGTGCTTGTTCAGCCGCATTGATTCAGAAGTGTTAAACCTTGGAAAACTAGAGCAAGAACCTTGATCTCTGCTGAAGCACAAAAAATTGCTTTTTATGACACATCTCTCCGCTGGGGAAATCTAGTTTTGCAGCAGCAATGGGTTTTGAACAAATATGTAAAGCGCTGTGCTCTTGTCTATGGGAAAGCTGACGAGTCCATGGGTTGCTAATAATATTTCATTGCTGGCAATAGAAGAGTTGGAGAAAACTCCCCTTTGCCTTTGCCTTTGCCTTTGCCTTTGCCTTTCCTTCTCCTTTTCCTTTTCCTTTTCCTTTTCCTTTTCCTTTTCCTTTTCCTTTTCCTTTTCCTTTTCCTTTTCCTTCTCCTTCTCCTTCTCCTTTTCCTTTTCCTTTTCCTTTCCTTCCCCTTCTGCTTTTCCTTCTCCTTCTCCTTTTCCTTTTCCATTTCCTTCTACCTTTCTGTCTTCCTTTCTGACTTTTTAACCTTCTTTCTAACTTGCTCTCTAGCTTCCTTTCTGACTTCCTACCTCACTTGCTTTCCTCAAGTGCTGGTGAGGGGCGGATTCAGGCCCCTTTGACCAGCAGACCAAACAGAAGGAGAGGAGCAGGTATTTCTCCACCCCACAAGCTGTGGGAAGCTTCAGGGAAGAGGAACACCAGCTCTCGTGAATCCCCGCGGGCTCTGCCGCCGCAGCCCCGGGTGAGGAGCAGCCCTCGGAGCCCAGCTGCTGCCCAGGCGCCGGCAGATGCTCTCCGGGCTGGGCAGCGCCGTCGCCCCAGGGGGAAGGAGGCAGTGAAGTGCAATGGGTAGCTCAGGCTTGCCGGCCGACCTCTCACCAGCCGTTTGACTTCGGTGTCGGTTCCCTCCGGAATGAGAAAGGCGTCGCCAAAACATTAATGATCCTTCAGCGTTTTGGAGCAGCAGGTGGAAGGTGTGATCTGCGCTGTTCGTGCCGTCAGAGGAGCTTCCCTCATTAGCACATGAAGCGCAGCCCCAGAAATACAAGCAGCGTCTCCTGATGAATTATTGAAGGGGACTGCAGGGAGGAAGGCAGGACAGGGAAGCCAAAGTGGCCAGTCAGCATCCGTTAGAGGTGCAAAGATAAATGAAAGAAGAGAGCAGATAAGTGCATACAAATCAGCTCACATCTGTCCTGCTAATGCATCTCTTTCAAAACGCTTGTGTCATCAGATGGCGGGTGAAGCCTTGCAGGTCAGCTGGCCTGATTCAGTTAGGTTCACTTTAGCGCGCGCACGGGGAATTTGCTCTAGCAGCGCTGTCAGAGCGCTACCCGCACCCGGGCCGCGGCAGCCCGTGATGGGCTGGCGTGCGCTCTCTGGAGCTGACGGCGAGGGCTTGTGCGAGCCCCGCTGAGCCCCGTGGGGGACGTGTCTGCTTCTGACAGCGTCCCTCTTCAGTTGTATGCGTTCGCTACGTCTCCGGTCGTCTTCGGCTGCCTTTTGGGCAGCGCAAGCGCAGCGTTAAAGCAAGGGGACGGTGGGCAGAGGCATCGCCAGCTGCGAGACCTGCCCTTAGCAGAGCGGTGGGGTCCCTCTGGGCGCTCTGCTCCCCGTCCCGGGACAGTGGGGAGGAGGACACCACCACTGGCATTTCTCCCATGGACCTGGGGAAAAATGAGCCTCCATAAATGCACCAGAGGTTGGAATTTCACCTTGAAATGCTGTGTGCAGAGAAGAGCAGAAAGGCTCATAAGAAAAGCCACGCTCTGGTGGATTCATGTCCAGCCTTTGGCCTTTCAAGCCTGGCCCTGGCAGCTCTTTGCATGGTAGGGTGACAAGGCTGGGTAATGGTCGAGGCTGCAGCGCTGGGAGGAGAGGGGTGCTAGGGAAGAGTTTGCAGTGCTGGAGGTTTGCAGAGCGTCTGCTGCCCTCCCAAAACGCTGCCCAGCTCTCCGTAACTGATTCAGGAGGGTGCCTTGAAATTGCCCCATGCCTCAACAGCAGACTCCCGGCTCCTGCGTCTTTCCCCGACCCATCCCATCTTTTTCAAACATCCCATCCCATCTGATGCAACGGAAGCAAATGCCCCCAAGACAAACAGGGACAGAGATTCCTCTGGGAAATCCTCTTCCCTCTAATTTAACTGTCAGTTGTTTCCATAAGTTTATTTTTTTTCCCCCAGGCTGTTTTCTGCGCTTTCTTTCCCTTCCCCCAAAGAGCGGCTGGAGTTTTGCACAGGCTGACAGCATCTCCCATCTTTTCTACCCGCTCCAGCGTGGCAGGTTGCCAGATGGTGCCCCATTAGGTCACATTTGCTCATTGTTTGGCAAACAGCGGCTTAATTCGAGTGCTGAGTTGACAGCTTGTTCTCCAAGACAATTTGCAAGTTGCAGTGTTGCAAATGCCAGCTTGGCTTTTCAGGGTAATGTTATTTCAGCTGCCTTAAAGGGATAAAAGTTCTCTATGATGGAAAAAAAAAAAAAGAAGAGAGGGGGGGAAAGGGTGAAAGTAGGGGGAAGCTGAAAGGGTTTTTAGTGGTTTTGATGTGGAAGGACCAACAGCATTGGTTGGCAAGTGTTCAACAAGTGGCAGCTCTGTCCTGGCCCCATGGTCCCCACCTTCTGAGCCTTGCCCTGTCCCATCTCTCCCATCACCAAGCTCTTCTACTCATGGCCTGCAGTCCTAAGGAGTAAGTTTGTTTCCGGTGAAATTGGCTTTCATTGGGAAATAGCAATTTTGGTTTATTTTGAAAATGTTCCAGCAGGGGTATAGGTACACATCGGTTTGATGGCTCCTCTCCAGGACCTGCAATTAGGAGGCAGAGAGCTGAAAAGGAGGAAGGCCTCAGGCCACTCCGTCTGCCTCCTCCCTGGGGATGAGGATGATGCCAAAGATGAGCGCATCCCTCCTAAAGTCAAGGGCAGCAGTGGCCCCCCTGTGGCCGGCAGCCCTTCAGCACTGCCAGCCGTGTGCATAACAGCACGGCTGCGAGGGCCTCTCCATCGCTGCACACTGTGGACAGAAAGCAACACAAAACAGCAACACAACCCTGCTCTTTCTTGTACCGCAGGTGGGCAAAAAAAGGCCAGGTAATAAAGGAAGCATCCGGGGACTTCTAT
Source organism: Struthio camelus (assembly GCF_040807025.1). Classification (NCBI taxonomy): domain Eukaryota; kingdom Metazoa; phylum Chordata; class Aves; order Struthioniformes; family Struthionidae; genus Struthio; species Struthio camelus. The sequence goes on from NC_090963.1 coordinate 8,428,418, forward strand.
GAAACCATTGTGGACCACACCTTCTTCTTTGAGCCAGTCTCCTGCGAGGTTACCAACGCACTGGGCAGCACAAACATCAGCAGGACCGTGGACGTCTATTGTAAGTAATTTTTCAGCTCGAGACTGACTCCCTAGGGCAGAGTTTATGAACAACATGTAATAGCAGGGCCAGCAGAGCTGCCAAAAAATTAATGAGGAGGGGACATGAAATTCCCTGGCTAGCTCTGACAATCCCAGAGTGACCAGCACTCGCTGGGCTCCCTTGCAGCCCAGATGCAGTAAACGCTCTGCAGAGCTGTTGACAGGACGCACGCTTTCCTCCCGCCTTGTGAATATACAGCCCTGGAGGCGGTGGTCCCTCGGGGAGCCAGCGTTTCTGGGACTGCAGAAGCAGGCACCAGGCTCTGGCTCTCCTAGTTTATTTGGGGGCCGTATACAGCGGTGACCCAGGGTTACATCAGGACCCTCCACAGCTGCCTCTGGCCCAGTGACCATTTGGTTTGAGGTCTTCTAGTTGACAGAGCTTATCACTAGAAGTAATGCTGGTCTATCTATACAGTTGGACCCAGGATGGCAACAGAACCTCAGTCCCTCCTCGTTGACCTGGGCTCGGACGCAGTCTTCAACTGTGCCTGGACTGGGAACCCCTCTCTCACCATTGTCTGGATGAAGCGAGGCTCAGGCGTGGTAAGAACTGCTGCTGGGGTGGTGGGGAATGGCACATTCAGGGCCCGAGACATCACTGCAAAAAGCTCCTGTCTTGGAGCAAAGCCCACAGGCCATACCTGCAGGCTGGGTGACTCTGTATGGACAAACACTGGCCCTACGAGGCTGCTCTGAAAGCCAGTCGATTGACGGGGATGACATGGCATTGCAGAGTAGTGGCTCTCAGGCTGTAGTCCTGGTCAGCAAGGCTGCTAGTGAGTGTCCACAGTTAATCCAGAGAAATGCATAAAGCAGTAAAGTGTTTATTGCCTTTGTAGCATTTTAGATGAAAGTGCGTATGAATTCACGAGGCATTTTGATGGCAACCTGGAAAGTCAGGCCGGGCACTAGCCTGGCGTCCCTCAAGCCCAGGGAACTTGGCTGAGTAGCTTCAAGGACTCACTGCTCCCCCCCTCTCACCTGGCAAATGACAGTTCTGCTGCTCCAGCAGCCGGGTGCCCCCAACGGGTTCACTAATGTTCCTGGGAGCAGCCTGCTCATCCCAGAGCAACCCCATCTTGGGAGAGACAAAGGGAAAACAAGGCTGCCAAAAATCAGGCTGCCGCTGCTGCAGCAGAGGAAACGAGGCAGTGGATTATCTGGCCCTGCCCCAGTGAGACCTTGCGAGGAGGAAGATGCAGAGTCACCACTTAGGGTGCACGCAGGTCTCGCCTGCAGGACATGTTCATAAAGCAGTCCTAACAGAAGCAGAATTGATTCACATGATGATCAACATCAGGGTTAAACAGAGGCCAGAGCATCACTTAACCTCTTGCTGACAGGTAGCACTTTTTATAAATCATCTGCAATGTTAAACACTGTGCCAGTGGGAAGGAGCTGGGTCTTTCCAGGCTGCACAGAGACTCTTCCAGCCCGGGCTCCCAACGCTGCCACGGCCAGCAAGGGGCGACAGGGGCAGCAACAGGGCCAGAGTGCTATGTCTCAACCCTGCGCTAAGCAGGAGGCTCAGATGGGAAGACCGTAATGGTCCTTGCTGGCCTCTAAACCTGTGGGTCTCCTGAACCTCGAGGCACCTCAACATCCGACGGCTTGAACATGCAGAGCCTGCAAGGTCCCCCCAGGCCACCTGCGCCAGCCAGCTCTGGTGCTGCCTCTTCTGCCACCCCCTCAGCCAAAAGCGGAGCGAAGGGGAGCCAGCCTGGGTGTCGAAGGCGAGGAGGCCCATCGCACGCCCTCCGTGCCTGCCGTTTGCCCAGCCCTGCCCCGGGCACAGGAGCACTTGGGCATACCAAAGACGGAGAGCACGCTGGCTTTGAATAGTTTCCAGCACCGCCAGCCTGAACGCTCACAGAGGACGGCCACTGTGACCGTCCGTGCTGAATAACAAGCCCTGAAATATTTGCTCGGCTCTCCTTTGTGCTCTCTTGTCCCATATCTCCGAGCTATTTGGAAACTTCTCCGCTAGAGTTAATCTGGGGCCTGTTGCTGTCAAGGGAAGTTTTGCCATTGACTTCAGTAGAAACAAGCTTTACAGGGGAAAAGCCGCTGCAGCGCTTAAGAGCTGTTTCAGTGATGAGCCCTGGAATTGTAAGCACATCTTTCCTCAAATCCATTCATTCCTGCATTGTGCATTGTATTTGAAATTATGATAGAGGAAAAGATGCTTTGAGATTAGAGGTCACATCGTAACGTGCTTACTCCAGCTCAGCCCCCTCTGCGTGGGCTGGAGCCTGCTCAAATAAGGGAAGTCTGGATCCGGCCCAGCAGACTCTTCAGCGTCTCTTTTGTCCTGAAAAGCGTAATGAGCTTTGCGAATCGTGTCTCAGGCAGCCCAGGGAGGTGCGAGATGCTCTGATCCCCTCTTTGCAGACAGGAGGGCTGAGCAAGCCGTGGTAAGAAGCTAAAGGAGGGCTGAGAAGTTAAACTTGCTTGAAAGCGGTAGCTGCCCAAGACACATGCAGGTTAGTCTTTGAAAGCATCTTTAGACTTCATCCGGGCGAATGAAGTCGATGAGGTAGCGCTGACTTACACAGCTCAGGATTAGGTATTATTTGACGGCTAACTCACCTGGGAGTGAGATAAATGGGCTGAGTCACGCTCCTCACCTCCGCTCCGGCCGGAAGGGGAGCAGGGATTGCCCAACACTGGAAACGTGCAAGTGAGGCAAGTGTCTGCATTAACCGCTCAGGTATTTTTTTCCAAGCCCGAATGGCCTCAGAGAAGACTGTCTCCCGGGAAGTAATTACAGACTTGGGAAAGCTGATGGCTTGAATCGGAGCGAAGGAATCCCAGTGGGTCAATAATCCCTGGGTGGCTTCCCCTCCCGCAGCGGCAGCTGTTGCTCCTCTCGGTTGCTATCATCCTTTGAACACAGGCAACAGTCTCATGCCCTAGACAGTTAACTCGTTTTCGCAAAGCCACGGGAGCGTGCCGAGCGGTTGGAAAGGAGCCCTGCACGGGCGCTCCCGTGAGGACGAGGGCTTCCTGACCTTCACTGTCCAGCACCACCCACGCTTCCGGCCTTGCCCTTGCTCCCCGGCAGCTTCGGGCACGTGCCCATCTCGAGGTGCTCTCAGCTCCAAAGCGCCCAGGCAGCACGCCGGCCTGCTGTCTCCCTTTTTATTTGGCTCCCTCTAGCTGACTCGCTCTGTGTTGGAGCACGCCACAAATCTCAGGGCTCAGGACAGACCCACCAGCCGTTTCAACCCAGCGGAGATACTTGTGCTGTTCAGCGGAGCCGTCTCCATCTCCCCAGGGGATGCTGACAGCTGATTCTGCTTTGTAAAGCCCTTCAGCTCCCAGCCTTTGCAGTGAGACACGGGAGCAGGGCTGCTCTTTCGCCAGCCCCTCCACTTTAGGAGCCGGATTGGGATCCTAGGAAATACCTCCGCACAAGTTGCCTTCTTTCCTGTGCCCTTTTACCAGGAAGAAAACAAATAAAAAGCTGAAGAAAGGATGAGGCCAAGCAAACACAGGCATTTGCATGGGTATTTCCACAGTCAAATGCTAAAACAGTGGGTTTAGAAGGCTTGTTAAAATCTGTGTTACGGCTTCTGACTGTTGCCAGGTTAGGGATGCGATCCCCATCTCCTCCCTGCAGGGCTACCCGGATCAACTGCAGCCTTGTCCCACAGCCACCAGGCCCAGCTACCACCCCTTTCGCCAAGGAAGACTTGCGTTAGCAGGTTGTGGGCTGTGTCTGCTTTGCCTGCGTTGCCCCACTGCAGAGCTGAGTAGCCCGAGCTCCAGCTCAGCCCTTGGCCACGAGGCACTTCACAGCCCTTTGGGGTGCACCACGGCATCGCCGGACAGCGGTTGGAGATAAAACGTGCCTGAGCTGGCAGCTCCCAGCCAGGGGAAACGAAATGCCTTCCCTGCACGTCTAACGGTGGCTTGGGGCACCGAGTGCTTTGTGAAGCATCAGCGCAAATTCCCGGAGGCATCAGCTATGGGAGCGGACGTGCGGCAGTCACAGCGGCCAACGCAGCTGGATGTGTTCGCAAAGCAAGCGGCTGCTGGAGGGAAGCGGCGCCTGGGGCCACCGCTTGCTGGCAGGGAGCAGGCAGCAGGCGCGGGGTGCGCAGGAGCGGAGGGCTAGCCCCAGCCTGCAAGTGGGAGGCTCTGTGCAAAGTCCTCAGAGAGAGGCAACGGCAACAAGGAGCCACCATTTAGCCACCGGCCAAGAGTTTCCAGCGCAGGTGATTGGGAAACACTTGTTCCGAAAGCTGCTATTTGTTTTAGACTGGCCGCGTTTCTCAAATACCACCGGTGCTGGGATTCTGCTGACAGCTTCACCAAATCTCTTTGCTTCAGCACTTTTCAAGGTTTACTAAAGCTGCTAATTGCACTACCAGGGCAGGAGGGCAGCATAGCTAACATCCGTGCTGCAGCCAGTTTATTGGGAGGGCTCAGGCTTGCCCAAAGCAGCTGAGATTTCCCAGGCTATCGAACACCAGTTCCCAGGAGGCTGCCAGCCCTCCAGGTAGGTCTCCCACTGCAGCTGGGTTTGAAATCACTAAGTCTGAACAAGGCCTGGCAGCTTGCCCCACACCAGCAAACGTGGAAATACAACGGTGCGGAGCGTGGCTCTCTTGAAGGCGTTTCTGCTCCTGGTTAAAGAGCAGTCGTGTGTCATTGCTTTCCTGCGCCTCAAAGTCTGGTTCTGGTCCTCCTCGTGGGCTTTGCTGTGGTTAGAAGCGGACAAAGCGTTTCCCATTTTAAAAGCATCATTCTGGATGACTCTTCTTTGGCATAAGAAGGGGAACAGAGTCACCAAAACTTTTCCCCTGCGCCTTGAACTCTTCTGGACTCCTGTGGGGCTTTTTGCAAAATGGGAATTTGTAAGAATTAAATTGCACAAGAACAGGGCTTGTATTTCCCTCCAAACTGGGTAGTTCCTTGTTCCTTGGCCAACAGCAATAAGTGATCTTTCCATGCCATTTTAGATTATGGGCTTAGTCACTTCAAATAGTACCGTTTTCTCTGAGCTGCCCTTGAGTGCCTAACGAGCTCTGTTGCGCTTCGCGTTGCCCATCCTGAAAGCGATCCCCTGCTCTCTTCCAGGTCCTGAGCAACGAGAACAAGCTGACACTGAAGTCCGTCCGCCAGGAAGATGCTGGGAAATATGTGTGCCGAGCAGTGGTCCCGCGGGTTGGCGCGGGTGAACGCGAGGTTACGCTGACTGTCAACGGTACCTCTTGCTTTTTTGTTGGTATTCTGTTCTGGCGTCTCATTGCTTTGTCCCTGTTGCTTTGACAGCTTGTTTTGCGTGAGTTTTGAAGAATCCACTTAGGTGTTTGCTTTTCTGGGTAAATCCTGTCCTTAGCTGGATCTGGGAGTATCCTGCCATGTGGACAATGTGAACAATTTGGATTTGTGGAACTGCAGTCATTGGCCTGGAAATTCATCAGTTAAAGTGAGGCCCGGCATTGCAAAAACCAACATTAGCTGAGATCTGTTTGGTTCCGTGTTATCAGCAGGGGTTTATTGAGTAGTTGGGAGTGGGCATCTTTAAATCTTTAATAGATTTATCTTGCAAAACCCTCGCAAGGTCAGAGAGCGCTGTCATCGCTGTTGTACAGCTAGAGAGCTGGGAATTGAGCCTGGATCCGAGACCAGAAGCTTAATCACTCTCTCTGAGTACACGTGGAAATACCTGTGAGAGGGAGCAGTGCTACATAACTCCTCTGCGCCTGCCTGGGTCTCCCCCAGCACAGCGTCAGGATGTGGCCCGGACCCTCACCCGGGCCCTGGAGCTGGGAAGCGCTCCCGAGCCCTGTGGGCTAACAGTGACCTGGCCAGGATGCCACAGCAGCCAGTGATGAATTCCAGTCTCAGTGTGCCTTGCGCCAGCCTCCGTGAAGGAAAAGAGCCAGGCAGGCTGCAAATGGTATAAATAGAGTATGAATCTTGCGTTGTCTCTCACCTGCCTGACAAACTGGCAGGTTCAGTCCCCACTCACTGTCTCAGAGAGAAGAGAATAAGCAGGGAAGCAGCACAGGCAGCAGCAAGTGTTCATTTTAGATGGAGCTAATGCTAGAAAGGGAAGCCAAGGGCAACGCAGCAGCGTACTGGAAACCAACCGCTGCCTTGACTTCCACTGAGCTCCTAGGCGCCGGCATGCACCTTCCCCATCAGCTGCTGGGTTTTAATTACAATTAAATTCGCTTGCAGAAAACAAAGCAACAAATTAGCACAAACAAAGAGCCTGCTCGCTTTCTGACACCTACCAGGCACCCGCGCGCCTTGAATGCAGAGCAAAGCACTCAGTGGGCCCAGGGCTGTTTGCAGTGTGCAGCACGGAAAAGCCTCTCTCGAGAGCTCTGCAGCTCACGCTGCTGCTGAGTTTTTTGCCCTGCAGAGCTGATGGGGAAGCAAATGAAATCTTTGCTTCTCAGCTTTGCACATCTCCCTGGAGCCGACTGCCTGCTGTGCCCCTCACTGCTAACACGTGCTGCTAGGGGTCCCGCTGTTCGGGTTAGGAACAACCCCGAGGTGCCAGCGTTGGGGTCGTGGGTATCAGACCCTGCAGTGCGGGGAATCCCACACCCCACAGTTGAGGCGGGCTCCTAGCCCTCTAGGGCGACCAAAGGCCAAATCCGGGCTAGGAGAATTGAGGCAGGCAAGCCCCGGAGCAGTATCCTCGGTCTGACATCTGCAAGCGCTGTGGGTTCGCAGCCTGTCCTGGAGCTGAGCATTGCAGCTGGAGCAGACGTCCAGCTCCACGAGCACGACACAGTACGCTTAATCCAGCTAATGAATTCTTATGAAAGTCTTTTCCACCGTAATTTGAGGGGGAAGTTGGACGTCTCATATTTTCAAGTTCTTTTAAATCTGGAAGGCGATACAAGTTTCTTGTTATTACCAGGTGCATTTCTCCGTGGGGTGGGATTCGTCATGGTTAAATTGGGCACTTAGAAGTGTCTCTTCTGGGCTAGTTGCATAGACTCCGTCTGTGATCAGTGCACGGGGACTGCGGAGGGGCTGATCAATCCCATCAAAAGCACAAAGCTCGACAGGGACCTCGGCTGAGGGGGTCTGCATCCCACCCAGCGTGAACCTGCGATCCCGGCTCTCCCTGCAGGAAGGCCGCAACCAGCAGCACATCCGCCCGCACGACGGTCACAAATCGCAGCAGCGCATCGCTGAGACCGGAGAGCTCTCCCTCCGCCTGCCTGAGCTGCGATCAGCTCTCGCTGCCCTTCCCGCTGGCTCTTTGGCATTGCTATCCCCAGCCCGCAGCTTCGCGGGCCAGGTCGACTGTTCCAGAGAGTGACTGGCAGTCCACCCCCAAGTCAGAGCGCGGGGCCACAAGCCTGAAGGGAAGCAGATATGATTCAGGGCTTCGTTAATGGGAAGGAGGATTATGCAAATGAGCAGCGTTTGGCAGGGCCAGAGCAGCAGAGACGAGAAGGGAGCGAGGAATTGTTGGTGCCATAATAAATCAGCCGCAGTCTGATTTATGGTCCCCGCGCAAGCCAAAGCCTCTTGATCTTCCTGACTGCACGCGGTCCTGTTTGCAGCTCCCACAGCCGCTGCCTCCTGTCTGCAGCGCGGGGCAGCCCCGGTGGGGAAAGCACCGCAGCATCACCTTCGCCCCAGGCCTGCCTGCGCTGCAGCGCGCTTAGCGCATCGGCCGGGCTCGGCGGAGACCGGTGAGCCGGGACCACCACCCTCGCTCTTTGGTACGGAGCCGCTCTGCAAGAAAAGGCTTGTTAGTAGGGCTGAGCAGCCCAAGGCAGCTAATTCAGGATCTAAATTGCCTTGAATTCACTCCAGCGAGCGAGTCAAGCCTGTGAAAGAGCTGGGAGCCCAGCATGGGCTGATTTGCCCCACTGCTTGATGAGGAGCGTGCCGTGAGTTTGGCAGCACGCCGTCCCCTTTGCTCGCACCTGCAGCAACCCTCTGAGGGCCCCAGGCTTGCACCACGGTCGGTCCCTGCCTGCTGCTGGGGCTCTCGGGGTGGTCCCCTGCCCTTGCAGTACTGGGGGTAGGTGGGATGACTTGCAAGGGGGACACGGTGTGAGCCAGCCCGTGGCACGCAGTGGCTTTGTGGCCCTCCGTGGCTGCACCACGGGTACGCTGAGCAGGAGCAGAGCACCCTGCCCGTCTCCAGCGAGTCGCTGCAGGTCGTGCTTGCAAAACGGGGTCTCGGGGCACGTAGGACCGTGTGCCGCGTGCTCCCTCCTCGGCCTTGCAGTGACTGGTGCAGCCCCGTGAAGCGGCAAGGCTTTCTTCCTCCTAATCCAGCCCAGTTTCTGGAGTTAAACAGAACTTTCCCGACCAAACCTTTTCCGAAGTTGTGAAGACTGGAGAGGAAAGGTTTATATTGACTCAGGCAGCCTGGAGAAGTTCGGGCCATCTTTTCATTCCTCCAAGGCTCCCGAGTCAGCAAGCTGCCTTCTCTTTTGTGCGAGCCTCCAGGACCGCACAAATAAATTGGCCCTGCCGTGCTAAAAATAACCGCAACCAATAGCTCCATCATTTATATCCATAGCAACATTGTTTAAAGCTTTTTCCTGCCTGTGGGCTGTCTAACACTTAGCACTGAATGCCAAGCCGGAGATTGGCAGCTTTCATAAGGAGCCAGCGCCTGGTGGAGAATCAAACGCCATCCCCAAATGTGAAGAGGCTGCAACTTCGTGCTATTATTTCTGGGCATGTTCATTTCACAAATGGTCTTTAGTCATATGCTATTATCATGATGATAAGCCTTCGACTCTGAACTCCTAAAGCAATAATAAAACCCAAAGCCATTGGCATTTGTGCCATTTAAAATCCACTCTCCTTGGGGAAAATGATCCTTTTTATGATTATTAAGCCATTTCTCTCTAGCGTCACCCAGTCTTGGAGCGCTTCCAGAATTTGTAACTATCGTGCAACTGCTGAAATAGAAAGAAGCTAGCTTTTTTTTTTTTATTTAGGCCTGGCCTACAGATCTGGTCACTGGTTTTGCCTCCGTTGGCCTCGGTCATCAGGAGTCAGCACAGCCAAGCACAGCCGGCAGCCCGCAGGGGCGGCAGGATCATCTGCTAGCACGTGTTTAGCTAGCCAGAAAGCTCAGCCCACGTTCCTCCTGCCACCCTGAGGATATGACGGGACTGAAGCGTCCTGTCCAGGAGGAAAAGGCACCGATATACGTTTAAAGCCAGCTACCCGTCACAGTTAGCTGCCAGCACAGCGAACCGGGAGCTCTCCAGGCACCGCGTGCCGTTTTGCTCTTGCACTGTACATGGGGATTGAAAGCCAAGACTAGCCGGAGTTGCCACTGACTCTGAATATGTCACAGCTCTTGGACATGGTTGGAAAGGGCTATTTCAAGAAGGCAAGGATCTGTTGTCATCTTCCTAAAGGGCCTGGCAGCGGTTGTTCAGACACAGAAGCATCCACAGTCCCTGTGCATTTTTAAAATCATGGCAAAGTGAGGAATGCACAAAAATCTCTCAAGGCCCAGGCCAGCACTTTTAAAAGATGGGCTTTCCCAGCTGTATAAATGAGAGTTCATCTTGTGAGCATGCCTAGAGAAACATTTTAGAGAAGAACATTTGGGCAGAAAACAGCAACAAAATGTCTTTTTTCTGAAGAAAAGGTGCATGGAAGTTTCCAATAACATACAGTTAGGACCACCGTATCCAGTTAGCAGCAAACAGATCTTAACTTCTCCTTCGTGCACATCTCCTGCTATTACCAATTTTGACCACAGCGCACTTTGAGCAGTAATCTCCTGCGCTGCTGTCACGTGTGCTGCTCGTGTGCGGCGCTTCCAGTGCTTTCTGGATGCGCAGATTTGCAGAGCACGCAGGGTGCAGTGAGTCTCTGTACGGTGTTTTTAGCCAGCCCTGTCTCCAAAATGATGATCACCGCCCTGCAACGTGCTGAAGACCCGTGAAGGCAGTCTCTGTGCCAGTGCATTTACCTGCTGACTTCCACGACTGATGTTTCATCTGGCAAGGGCCTGGGTGGGCAGTAATCGTGCTGCTTTCCCCTGGACGGAGGAGACGTAGCATGTTTCTGTTCTCTGGTGAGTTAAGCACACTTTAGTAAGCTGGTTTTCCATGCATCTCACCTTGGAATGTCACAGGGAAAGAAGGGTATGGCTCTATTTCTATGGGAATTATTTGAGGAGGTTGATACTTCAGTGCAGAAAGGTATTATTAGGGCAATTTCAATATGCGGTTGTATGCATCAATGCACCACAGCTAAGAATTTAGCACTCCAGTACATCTTTGTGCACTATGCAAATTTGCAAGTTGGTGATTTGGATGAGACTCAGTCGGGAATACCTGGAGGAACCTGCTTCTCACCACTTTACTCAGATCTCCAAGACTTGTTTAGAGGAACGCATCTGTTGCGGAAGAGTAGTCAGGAAAAGTCTCTCGACTCTGCAATGGAGCGATCGAGAGGGGACCACCACAGGGAGCTCGCCCAGCTCCGACTGCCCCGGGGACCCGGGTTCGAGATCGGGCCCCGCCTGAGTCTGCTCTGCCTGCCGACGTGCCCGCTGAGGTCGTGCCCAGCGGGGTATTGGCTGTGTCCATGCAGGCTCTCGTGCTAACTCCTGCTTTGCATGCCTAAATAAGCGTACACAGGTTCAAGCCGCTGTGCACCCCTTCCACTGCGAGCCCTGCGTGTGTTGAGCGCTACAGGCAAAGAATAGGCTGCCGAGAAGAGCTCGTGTGGGTCTGCACGTGGCCTGTGTTGCTCCAAACGCGTGGGTGGGTGGATGGGTATTGCCAGAAGGGCGTTTTTTTCCTGACAAACCCAGCGGCAGATTAAAAAAACAACAATCCAGAGCAAATGGCTGGGGCAGAGGGAGACCCCGCCAGCCTCTGCCTCCTCGCCGCAGCCATCACTTTCCCTGCCCCGCACAGCCCGCCTGCATCCTGGCTTGTTGCTGTTTTCGCTTTTGCCAGCAGCAAGCCACTCATAGAAATGCAAAGCTACTTTAATTAAGGAGGCTAATAAACAGCAATTATGATTGCAGCTCTTCTGCTGCTCCCTTGGGGTCGTTCCCTCCTCAGGCCCCATCCATGTGCAGGTCCCCACGTGGCTGTTTGACACGGCTTTGGGAGAGCAGAGGACACCCGGGTACCTCCAAGCCATGCTCTTGTCCCCAACCCCTCTTTCCTCGCCCGCTCCTGCAAGGTTTCCACCAAGGAGGGACAAGGACGTTTCTCGGAGGGCTGCGTGTGCTAGCACCATCCCTAAGTCCCTGTGCCTCTCAGCATCCTGCAAAGAAGCTTCCCCTAAAGGAGGGACTCTGCTGTGCCTCCGCAGCCTGCAAAAATTAAAAACAAGGAGCCAGCCCAGCTACGGAGACCCCAGAGGAAAAAGGCACTTCTACCTGCGGCACATTTAAAAATTAAATAGACGGGTTGGGGTTTCTGGTTCGTTTCGGTTTCGTTTGGATGTTGCTCTGTTTTTCCCCTTTCTGGCTCTTGAATCCCCAGGCCGAACTTTCCCGGGTTGTCATCTGTCGTCCCCCACATCCCCTTTGCATCTAGCTCCGCTGAGCAAGCGGGCTGAGGAGGGGACAGGGCTGCATCCAGCGAGCGCAGGACACGTCTGCCGCACACGGGAGGCACCGCACGACAAATAGGAGTGCACAGCAGAGACATGTCCTGTGTTGGCCGGGGTTGAGCTGCAAACACTTGGGTTACGTTACAACCGGGCAGTCGCCTTGAATAATGCACCCAGTGCAGGGAGTCAAACTGCTGTGCAAACGCATGCTCTTGAGCACGGCAGGAAGACAAGGCACGGAGAAAGGAGTAGCCAGAGCTTGTTTAACATGATATTCATAGAGATGACGGCACAGAACCCAAGTCCCTGTTGCTGTCGGGTCCCTCTGCACCCAGATGACAGTGTCAGCCTCCCCCTCCAAAACGTGGCATGGCTCACCCAGTGCATTCAGCCTCATTTCGCTCAGGGATGTGCAGGATCTTTCCCAGCATGGCCGGGCTCCCCCTGCGTCCAAATGGAGCAGGAGAGCCCAGCTAATGGGGTACTGAGGTTTTGCCCCCAGAAATATCTCTGCAGCATCGGAGGGGCTGATTTCAGGTCACTGATGCACGACTTGCAGGTAGCAGCGGTCTCCACCGGTGCCTCATTCGCTCCCTACCCTCCACACACACTTCCTGAAGCCCCTCGGGACCATTTAGCGTTATTGTCACTTAACAGATCCAGGAAAACACTGAAGAGGAATACCAGGCAGACTGGGCTCTTGCTTTGCTTCTCGAGCAATCAGCCCTTCTCAGAGGCCAGCTTTGCCCACCACAGAAGGAGGGTTAGGAGAACAGCACAGAGCAGCTTTTAGGTAGGGCCAAACACAGAAACAGCACGGAGAGGGTGGCACTGGGGCAGAAGGGGACCTGGCAGAGGGAGATTTCAGCAGGGTGCTTCACTCACTATCAGACAGCAGAGTTGACAGCAATAGACGCCAGCCTTAAAGCAAAGACGCCCTTCTGTCCCATATGCAATGTCCCTCTGTGTCACCAGAGGTGAGGGAGCTGTTTCTCCATCCATCTCCCTCACAGGAGGACCTCGGGGCCCTTCAGTGACTCTGCTGTTTCCCCCGTTGTCACCAGTACGCTGTATTCCTGGCTATGGGACTGCAGCCATCTGTGGGAGAAGCCAGCATCCCTCTTCTCTGTCTTGCAGGGCCGCCCATCATCTCCAGCACACAGACGCAGCATGCCCTGCACGGCCAGAAAGGGCAGATCAAGTGCTTCATCCGCAGCACCCCTCCGCCTGACCGAATTGTGAGTAGCATCCTCCAGGGCAGCGCCTCTCGGGGCCTATCTCATGCGTTGCATGTCTTAAGGTGCCCTAAGGTGGGCAAACCACAAGCTTTACCTGCCCCAGTCTGATCCCTCTTCTTGGTCGGCAGGCCTGGTCCTGGAAGGAGAACGTCCTTGAGTCTGGGACCTCTGGGCGCTACACGGTGGAGACGGTCAGCACGGACGAGGGCGTCATCTCTACGCTGACCATCAGCAACATTGTCCGGGCCGATTTCCAAACTATTTACAACTGCACTGCCTGGAACAGCTTTGGCTCAGACACAGAGATCATCCGGCTCAAAGAGCAAGGTTGGCATCACCAGCATGGCTGAGAAGCCAGCGGGGACTGTTCAGCAGTGGGAATTAGCTTTTGGCCGGGCTGTAAGAGCGGGGAGATGCTGTGAGAGGCACAAAGTGCTTGGAGAAGCTCTTGGGATGTTGAAAGAGGAAACTAGGAATGCTAGTGAGAATATGCCAGACATGCTAGCTGTAGATTTGCATCTTTAGGGTACTTGGCCCTGGCAGAGGGATGAGGACATGGGAAATGCCCTGTAAAGTCTCTGCCACCCAGCACTGATAGGGTTTTGCCCCATTTTGCCAGTGCCTGGCTTGCTGAAGCCGGAGGGCATTGGCCAGGCCTGGGACTGGGGCAGCTGCCCCTCTTGCTCCCTGCCCCCCAGCATAAGATTATGCCACTGCTGTGAGATGGAGGATCTTTTGTATCCATAGAGAAACCGGAATGGCTTCTCCTACCAAATCCCACTGCTCCGCAGTGCGGGGAGTGGGAGGGAGGCACCTGAGCTGATGGTCATTGCATCCCACCGAGCTGGGCTGCTGCGCCGTGCAGCAGCCATCAGATGCGATGCCAGCACGTGTTTCGGCGGGGCTGGCCTCACCCATCCGGCCTCGAAGGCATATTAAGCAACTCTCAGGAGATTTCTGGGTTGGCCAGGGGATTTCCACTCTTGAGGATCTCCGTAGCAAGGGAGGGAGATGTCTCAGTGAGGGATATTTAGCTCCTGGAGGGACTCCAGTTCTCTTCTATTTTATTAAATGCCAGGGCAGGCAGGTGGATTGTTCTCATTAAGCTGTGATTTATAGGCAAGGCTGCCGTCCAGATTAAATCAGAGCTAAATGAACCCCTTAAAATTAGCCTTGGGCTTCTTCCAATTCAAACAGAGCCAGTGGTTTTTTCAGGTTTTCTGCCAGTCGGAGAGTGCGCAGCAGCAAGCCTGGGCCCTGGCGGAGGGTGGCCGGGCAGCTCCATGGGGTGACAGGTCCAGGTTGGAGAGCGAACACCCCAGTGAGCAGGCGGGCAGCCAAGCAGGGCGCTTGAGCTGAGTTTAAGCAGACGGCACAGCATCTGAGTTCACAGTGGCCCAGCATAGCCGGCTCCGCATCTGAGGTTTGAGTGTCCCTGCTAGGCAATGCAAGGACATCCCATGCTAGGATCACTCCCTGCCTTGGGCAGGTGATGCTGTAGGGTGGCAGAGGACGCCGTAGGGTGGCAGAGGATGTCCCCTTCAGGGGGACCTCCCTGCGCTCAGAGCGGAAAGCAGAGCAGAGGGCTGAGCGCTCAGAAATACTGACGTGTGCGCTTGGGCCGTGCAAGGCTGTGGACACTTGCTTTATTTTCAAACAGGTACGGAAATGAAATCAGGAGCTGGTATGCAAGCAGGTATGGAAATCATGAGCTGACGGTGAATGTGACTTGTCCCCAGCCACTACCACACCTTAGGTCCTGGCGTCCTCCTCCTAGCTCTGCCTTTCCTGCTCTGCTGCAGGCAGGGCAAGAAGGGGTGTAGGAAAGCTGCAGGGAGTACGGGACAGTGGTTGGGGTGCGGACTGGGAGGCAGGAGCAGTCTGGTCTCAGCTCTGCCACTGACCTGCTCTACAAACAGGGGCAAATTGCCCTCCCTCTCTGTGCCCCAGGTCCCCATCCATTGAGAAAGAGGGATAAATGCTGCACAGCCACGTTTGGCAGTGCTGGGGAAGGGACCACGTAAGTGCTATTATGGGTGAAACAAAGGGACAAGTACAAGGTTCCAGGGTCAATTCCAGACACTGGTTTACTCATCTTCCTGGGAGAGAGTTAGCCAGCATCCATCATAGCCAGAGCAGTACTGCAAGGAGCGTTTGGACAGATGCCTGCACGATGTGCTGCCCTTGTGCCTTCCTTGTCTCCTACAGCCAGAGTAGGGTTCCTTGGGGAACACAGAGCCAGCAAACTGCTCGTTGTCAGCTAGCGTTGTCTCTGGGCAGTGGTTAACCGTCCCAGCCACCGGACCATGTCACTGCCCCTTTGCTGCTGATCGCATTCTTGCAGCCCAGGAGAGCCCTGGGCACTTGCCCTGACCCATTCCCTCCATGATTCTCCGTCAACTGCAAGTGGCATCATTCACCCTCACTACCTGCTTCTGCGTCACAGACCTTGCTTCCCTCCGTCAACTGCAAGTGGCATCATTCACCCTCACTACCTGCTTCTGCGTCACAGACCTTGCTTCCCCAAAGCTTTGAGCCAGCAAGCACTGCCGAAGGCCCCAAGCTCCTATCTCTACACCCTTTTGCTCCATGCTTCCCTGGGAGAGTCAAGCGTTTGCAGAAATCCTGCAGTGAGCTACCGCTGTCTGTGGGAGTATTGCCTAGGAGGTGGTGTCAGGCTAACTGGAGAAGGCCATGGCCTTCTGGCCATGGCTCAGCTGGTCTATTGTAGACATTGTTTTTAGGATGAGCTCCTTGCGACAGCTAGAAGCAGCTCTGGCCTCTGCTATTTGAGCTCCAGTTTGAGTTCCCAGAGCACTTGGGAAGTAGCATTCTCCAGAGGTGCCCCCGGGGAAATACCTGCACCGCCGCCGTGGTGAACACTCTCAGTGGGTTTGGCAGTCTAATCAGGAAGCAGGAAAAGCCGTGTGAGTCATGTCACCTGTGGCCTAGCTCAAGTGACAAGTGACAAATGGCGGGATCAGCAGGCCCAGCAGAAAATTCACGAGCGAGCCAGAATGTGAAAAGCATCAGCATAAACCACAAACCGAATCACTTCAAACAACAAGCTAAGCAGGGAAGATTAAAGGCTCTTTTTAGATCAAAAATAGAGGGGTCGCCCTGCTAGTCTAGCGCAGTTCTCAAGGTAGGGCTCAGGACCCACTAGGCACCATGGGCACCCACCATGGGCACCCACCACTGCGAAGGGGTGACAGGAGGTGGCTTTATACCTCCCTTGCCCTGCTGGTATTAGATAGCGATAAAAAAGCCCTTCACTGATTACAAAGTGCCCGTGGTGAAGATGCTGGTGGAATTGCAACCCCTTCCAGTCACACTGGCAGATGGATCTTCTAGTAAGGATGTACACCCAAACGTCTGCCCCTTGAGAAGGTTAAAAGACAGGCTCTGTGGCCGCTACGAGACATTCTTTGTTGGTGCTTTGGTATCATCCACCTCTGTACAGCCACAGCATCCAGCAACAGCCACAGGCAACTAATGAAAAGCATAGTGCTTAAGCTTTATAGCCAGCATTGCATGTTATCCATCACCACATCCCTGCAAAAGCCAGGTCTCCACTCTGGGTTTCCTGGCAGCATCAGCAGATACCCAATAAGATAGGAGGAAGCGTCAGTGAAAGAGGAAGAACAACCCCCTATGTACTCTGAGAGTTTCTCACGTCCAGGATGAAGTTTGCGGTCAAAAAAGAGAAAGAGGCTTACCCCCAGCCCAGAAAATCCCAGCAATCAGAGTCTCAGCAGAAAGGTGGCTGGTGTCTGCTCAAGGTCCTGCCCTGGCTTAAAGCAATATCTGCCCCTTGCCTCTGAGTGCCCCAGGCAAGCTGGTTTCTCCTGTTTCTTCATGGAAACACCAGCTCCACCCTGATGCATAATAAGAAATGTTTTCCAAATGCTGCAAGTTCTCCTAGGTTGGAGTAAAAGCACTTCTCACCCAGCCTTCCTTCTGCCCTCTTGAGTGTCACCCCATCAGGCTGGCTGGGCTTTACTTGTCAGCTAGGTCGCCTGTGTGACCTCCTGTCCCCATAGCCAACAGCATCCACATCCCCCAGCTGCACAGCAGTCAAGGAAAGAGGACCACTGTGTATTCCTTTTCCCCTAGATTCAGTACAAACACATCCATTTACAAGGCAGGAGAGCCCGAGCAGAAAACACGTCTTGGAGGTGTGCGGGGAAGTGGTGAGGACACGCTTGGCTCTTTTCCAGAGACTCTGTGGCATTATATGTGCTCATTCTCTCTTACTGATCTGATGTGCTCATTCAGTGCCGGTTCCTCCCTTCCGGCTAGCTCCTTCTCCCACTTTGCCCCCTGAGCAGGAGTAACAACGCGGCATTTAGTAAGTGGCCAAGAGCTTCAGAGTCAGTGCACACCGGTCTTCCCCCCGTAGCTGAATGCACTTCTCCACTGCTGGCAGGAACAGCTCTGCTACCGAATATTACAGCAGCTTGGGGCAGGACAAGCCACCCTTGCGATCACCTCTCCTGGCTCCAGAGCTTCCCATCGCAGGGCCAAGAGACAGGAAGGGAGCGTGGTCTGGTCTCACTGCTAGCCAAGGGCAGAGTCTGCATGAAAGTCTTGCTTTGCCAGTCAGCCTGTGTGTGATCTTAGGTGAGTTATTCAGGACATATTTTGAACACCGCACTAAGCAAGTTAGAGCTCCAGGGAGCTTGGCTGGCCATCAGGGAAAGGGTTGCCCCTCTTTTGGGCTGTCGTGGGTTCACAAGAGGCTAAGGGGGGGCTTAGAAATAACAGGAATGGAGAGCTGTAGGTATCTGGGGGCCAGCGCCTCTGCTTCCCCTTGTTTGCAGTGGCTGCTCTGAAACACAACCTGACTTCCTGCCACCCCGCTCTCTGTTTAGCAGCGCCCCAGCGTTTGGGAGGCTCGTGGTGGGGGAACGTTACAGAAGCGGGGCCAGCGTTGCAGCACCTGGACTCAGATTCCCCCCATCCCTGCTGATTTTGGGCAGAGGGTCTCTGAACCCATCGTTTTTGACTGGGCCCACCTCTGAGAACAGGGAGATGAAAGGGACCCGCTGCTCTGGTCCCTCGTGTGATGCCCTTGAAGCCTTTGGAAGGGGGCAGAGCACCCAGGCAGCATCTGCAGTGCAGGGGACCCTGGGGTCAGCGGGGAGCCCGCAGCAGGAGCAGGAGCGAGGGGTGGCCAGGCGCGCGCAGGACAGACCTGCAAGGAGACGGGTTTCTACCCTTCGGCTGGGCCGAGGAAACGTGCTTCCCTGCAGATCCATGGATGCTGACGTGCCATTTACCCGCTAACAAGGCAGACACCTGAGGCAATTAGCGGTACCAATTGCTTTGGTACCCGCGTCCCTTGAGAGCGAGTGCTGAGTGTCCATGTCTCGCAGTAATCCTGAGGAACAGGCCCAAATGCCATATTCGCTATTAAGTAGGGGCCGTGCTTTGAGGGACTGGAGGAACTGAGCAGGGAGATAACAAGGCTCTTGGGCTGAAAATCTGACCCTTTCACCATAAATGTGATTTCATATTCCCCCCCGCCCGCACCTTGCAAACTGCTGCCGGGATCTGTGCGAATAAATCGGCTTTGCCGGCTGAGCTGCAGTCTGAAATCCCCGCTGGGAACTGAACTACAAAGTTATCGCCGGCAGAAGGACGCGAGCACGTAACCCCCCCGCTCTGCCGCAGGCTCCGCTCCTCCGGAGCGGCAGAAGCGCTGCGGGGCCGCCGTCTCGCCCCCCTCCTGCAGCCCCCAGCACCCGTCCCGCGCCTCCTCGCCCCGGCCTCGCCAGGGGCCGTCCGTCCCAGCCCGCAGCTGCAGCGCGTGCCTCCAGGGCTCCGGAGAAGTATGACCCACTTGATAAGCCGAGGGAGAAGGCAGGACAGACCGTTTGGATGTAAAATAGGCAGAGGCTGTGAGTGATGGGTTTTGGGTTAATTCAGTCACTTATACTTCATGGCCAGGCACCATCCTGCGCCTGCTCCTGACAGCTGAGCAGAGGGGGCTGGTGCCCCATCTCCAGCCTTCTCTGTTTCGCCCAGCCTGGCTCCGTAACCTTTCTCCCGCCCGGCACTGATTCCGTTTCCTTCTTAATAGTATTAACACGCTGCCTTCTTATGTGCTTTTCCTCCTCGTCCATCTCCCCCGCAGGGAAACTGAGGCACGGAGAGGTCAGGGCCTGCCCAGCTTGCAGCATGTGGCAGTGGCAGAGCTACGAGTTTTGCTCCCCGGCTCCAGGCTCACGGGACTCGCTGGCCACCCTCCAAAGGGCACGCTGGTGCGCGGAGCGCGGCGGCGCTGCCTCTCGCCTCCCCAGCCCCTCCGTCCCCGGCAGGAGGCAGCCAGGACCGGGCAAGCGAGCCAGGCTCCGTCCACCTACCTCGCTTCCCTCGGCCGCTCCTCCCAAGGACAGCCCGTCACCCGCGCAGAGACGAGGGAGCGGTCTGCATTGCAGCCGGCGGGGGGGAGTGGGGAAGGAGGTCTGTTTTGGGGAGGAGGGGAGGGAGGCCCCCAAAATCCTCCCCAGGTAGCCAGGGGAGCTCGCCGCGTGCTCGGGGGAGAGACGCGCTCCGACGTTCGTCCCGGCTTCATGCGCCCTCTCTGTCCTCTTGCAGAGTCGGTGCCGATGGCGGTGATCATCGGAGTGGCCGTGGGGGCCGGCGTGGCGTTCCTGGTGCTGATGGCCACCATCGTCGCCTTCTGCTGCGCCCGCTCCCAGAGAAGTAAGTGTCCCCCCAGCCCTGCTGCACCCGTTTGGGCAGGACTGGGGCTGAAACCCGGTCCCGGAGAAGGGCCGGGAGCACGAAGCCGCCCTTGCGCGGTGAGGCACGCAGCTCGGCCACGTCGGCCGAGGCATTGGGGCTGCTGGGTGAGGAGGAGAGCGGGCTCTGCGCGGTGTCAGCGTGCGTGGGAGGCGAATCGCACCGTTCGCAAAGAAATTAGAGGCTGAGTTTACTGCCGTGACACCGGAGCAATCTGGCTCTCGTATGGATCTACCAAATGTTCAGTGCAAGTTCGCAGCTAAGGGCAGCCCTGCGGGAAGAGGGTTGCGAAGAGCTTTAGAAACACGTCGGGGGAAAATGCTAATCCCCATCCGCAGGGGGTGCAGCTCAGGAGGAGTGCACTGAAGTGCAAAACCGGGGGGGCCCCGGGGGCAAAGCGACTGCAGAGAAGGGACCTCTTTTCCGCTCTCCGCTCTCCCCGCTGGCGAGACCGTGCCGCCCAAGAGGGGGAAGCAATCTGGGCCTCGGTGTGACAAGTTTGGTGCTAAACATGCTTTGTGCTCCCTTTGTTGCTGTTTAAGTCCATTTTCTCAACATAAAGCACGTATTTCCTAGTGGGGAATTGCGGCCAGATGAGGGGTTTTTGCATGGGACACGTGGTATTTGAAGCCTGGCTGCGGTGGGAACGCAGGTTAAAGCAACATTAGAGACGCAGGTAGAGGGAAGGAGGGGCAAGCAGAGTGGTATCATGTTGTCTCATTAAAAAGACACCTGGAAATTAAAGGATAATTGTTGGCTAAATGAAAAGGCAGCAAACCAGGAGGGAGAGGAGTCGGATTGTTTGGAGCATCTCAGGCCACATGAGAGAACGAGCGATACTTGATGGTTTTCCCAGCTCGGGGGACATGTGATACAGATGCCGCGAAGCCAAGCGCCGTACCCAAGCTCTGTGTGTGCCTGCCAGGAAACAGTTGGTTTTCTTTTCTTGTTTTTTTTTCCCACCTCTTTTTTCGATTGTTTGCAAAGGAATCAAAGAACCCCAGCTCCTCCTGGATTTGAATATGAGCGCCTGGCCTCTCGCGGCAGAAATGTGTTTAATTTTAAGAGCTATAATGATCGCTCTCTTTGTTTTATCCCCTGTTTTTTGAACTCTTGCAAACTCCATGAGCAGCTCTTGCAAGTATTAACAAATTAAAGCTGGAGCAATCATTAAGCTTGCTTTTTGGGAAGGATTGCTGATGGACAGGAGCAGTGCTAGGACCTGAGATCAGGCCAATTCAATTTTGCTGAAATCATTCAGCAGTGATGGGCGATCCGAGTGCCTGAAGAAAGCAGGCCAAGCTGTGTTACCACGTCAATGGTCAGACGTAGTCAGCCGTGCTTTCCCCCCGGTGCGCAGAGAGACATGCACGAACCGCATCCGTCGGAGCAGGGGAGAGCATGTGGTTCATTATATTCCTCTTATTTGATGTAACCAGATGGTGCGGGGTTCCTTACAGGACATACAATTTAACGCTAATGCCATGACAACAGATCAAATACATGGCGCAAGCACCAGGTTTTGGAGCAGAGAGCGAAGCCAACGATTTAAAGCGATGGTCCCTCAAAAGCGTGCAGAGGAAAGGACGTGCTTTGAGGGGAAGGGCACTGCCCGTCCTTCCAGAAGGCTGTTGGAGCCGCGTGGAGCAAGCCGGGTGCTGGGAGACTGGAGCCGTCGCCTCGTCCCGGGATCGCAGCTGCCTTTGCTCCAAGGCTTCGCAGGCCATAGCACAGCGGGGTGACACAGCTCTGCACACGCTGGGGGGACGTGGGGCACCCAGGACAGCCACAGTCCAGTGACTGTCCTGGTTACTTCCCTTCCCAGGAAGGGAAAACCCCTTCCCACCCCAACCCAGACCTCTCGTGTGATTTATTCCAGGGCACTGTGGATTCTCAAGGGCAAAGGAGGAATAAGAAGCATTTTCCTCTCCCGGAATGGGAGGATAAATAGCAGAAAGAGGGTGCTGGGGACATGGCAGTGTGTCAGTGTTTTAAGTCCCTTTCCTCCAGCTCTTTCCAAGGCAGCCCCACTTTGAAAGGACTTCTCGGTCTCCTGAAGTCAGCAAGCTGCTGGCTCTCGGTGTCTGCCCAGCTTGCTCCCTACCCCAGCGCTCTTCTTCGGCACGTCCCACAGCACGAGATGCTCCTGGCGGCGAAGGGTGAGCATCGCTGCCTGCAGCGTCCCGGGGAAAGGACTGCAGCGTCCCTTCCAGCGGGGCAGGGTTGCAGCGCAGGTCCCTGTGCCTGTCGCAGGGCTTCTTTGCTACGTCGTTTTGCGATGAGCGCAAACCAGCAGGAAAGGAGCTCTCCCGTTGGGTGAGAGCACCCCTGGGTGCCGGGCTCTCGTGCTGCTCGCGGCGCGGCTGCTCGGCCCCGTGTCGCGCCGCTCAGCAGGGCTCCCGCTCAGAAGACACTTGGATCTGCCCAAAGAGGGTTTCTCCAGGGAGCTGGGGGCTCGGTTCCTTTGGCAGATCTGCTGCGACTCACAGCGTGAGCGGGTGTTTCCCTCCCGGGAGAGCGACAGTGGAGACCGTTGCTGACTTCCACTCAGACGCGCGTGTGCAAACCCACAAACGCAGCCCCCCAGCCCACTGCGGGGACAAGACAACGAGGAAAGAGCCCTCTAGGCTCAGAGACCCCCGGGGACATGCCGCCAGCAACACAGCCAAGCCAGCCCTCGCAGGACACTCGGACCGCAAAGCCCCCCCGTAGCCTGTCTGGGGAGGACTTTGCGGTGGGAGGGCGAAGGGCTTTGCTGCAACGATTGCAGGAGCTTTGCGGCTGCCGGCAGAAGCGCTCGGGGTATTTGCACCTGGGGGATTGCGTGTGTGATGCTTTGATACATATCCCTAGTGGCAGGTGAGCATTGGACAGGTGTAAACACCACGCTGAGAAGGTGAGGAAAGGGCTTTTGCCACGGTAGCGATGCGGAAGCAGCAGAGGTATTACAGCGAGCCGCTCGGCGCTGGTGGGTCAGACAGAGCAGCTTGCTGTGGGGAGAGGGACTTGCTTCCTGCGAGGATCGCTGCAGATTCGCCTCCCAGGACAAACGCTGGAGCGTCGCTGCGTCATTTGAAACGACTGCCGGCAAACAAAACCGTCAGGCGGACGGTGGGGATGGCTGCGCACGGCTTCCCGTGGAGGGCACGAGGTGACCGGCCGTAACTTTGGGAAAGGCGTTTCCTTATTGCCCGCAGTCTGCGCTGTGCACAGAGCTGCCTGGAGGCCATTTCTTCTCCGGAAAAGAAAAAAAATATATGGCACATCTGTTGTTTTATCTTTGGTGACATAACGGCCCAGAGTTATTTAAGGGGGAACCCCCCCGGGAGAGAATGTGCAAGACAATAATTAGCTTTTCCTTGAGATTAACTGCGGAGGCTCGAGCACCAGGAACGTCGTACCAGCAAAAACAAAAAAAAAGAAGACGACGACGACAACGATGACACAAGAAAGAGCAATAGAAACTTCCTAGAAAAACCTTTCGCCTTGCACTTGGAGATGTCTCTGGATGGCAGCAGTGCTGCACTTTCCGACAGCTCCGGCAGGGAAGGGTGAGTGACACTAAGGAGAGAAGATGGGTTGATTCAAGGAAGGAGCTTCAAGCCGGGTCCTGATTATGTGTTGGCCAACCTCCTGAGAGCTGACACCGGACTTGTGTCTCCCGCCTCTGCTCCCATCTCCTTGGGTTTCCGCAGTGCTCCCTCACCTCCCAGGTGCTGCCAGCATGCATTATTTATAGGCATTTCAAAACTTCTCCCGCTCTAGCGCGTCTCCGGCTTGGGTTATAAAACGGCTTGTCCTGTAAGCTGCAAAGAGCCAGGTGCATGGGTGTGAGAGTGCAAGTGATTGTGCTTGGTTTAAAAATAAAATCACCTTCCGCTCCTGCGTGGTCCAGCCTTGAGCTTTGCTACGCTGACACTGAAGTGGCGCGGGAAGGGCTGGGGCAGGGATAGGCGCCCCGGGAAGCGAGCGTGGAGACCTGGCCTTGCTCCGCAGGGACCCGAGGGCTTGAGGAGCAGGAGCTGAGGCTTGCTCCCGGATGGGGTTCATCTCCTCTTTTCTGGCACTTGCGCTGGTTAGAGGAGCTCTCCAAGGTCTGGCTGTATTCCTGGTGCTCGGTGGATGCGGCGGCTGGTGATGCACAGCCAACTGCTCAGCCCCCTACAAGAGGCTGTGTTAATGGACTGACTCAGTCCTCGCTTGGCAGGGCGCTGTCAGCTCCTTCGGCAACGTACGTTGGAGACAGATCTGACAAGTCCAGAGGTTGCAGGCACATCGAATCCACGAGAGTTGGTCCAGCCATCCTGGGAGGCGAGAGCCAGCTGCGGTATGCAGAGGCAGATCGCAGGCTGGAGCCTGGCTTCAGAGTTGGGAGCTGTTTAGATCTTGCTGTTCAGATTTGCATCCATCTTCGCTTTTCATCTCAGATTTGCACAGCCATTTCTTCTCCTGCTGCTCGGTCTCTTTGGTTTAATTTTTCTAAAATGACTTCTTCAAAGCATGCCTGACACCTCTGGAGAAACCAGAGAGCGTCTCCAGAAACATCTCTGTCTCCCAGGCCTTGCATTGCCTTGTGTGAAAACAGGCTATTTGGAGCAAGAGCCAGGGATGATTTCACAGTCTTTCCAAAAAAATTCTCGCTTAAGTCTTAGTTCATTGCTTAGTCTTAATTGCCTTAAGCCTATTGCTTAGCATTCGTAGCTGCACCCCAAACTTGGGGATAGCTTTTCTCAGAGGCTTCCCAGCACAAGGGAAGAGTGTGCATTAAGCCCCTCAAGAGCAGCTTTTTCACAGACTCCTAAAGCGTACTCTATAGCTCAGCAACCTGGACAAACATCCCACCATTGGAGTGTTTGCGCCATGCCTCATCGCCAAAGACAGGCTATGTCTGCAAGGGGCCAACCCCGAGTTGCTCAGCAGTGCTCTGGCTTGGGGAGGGTTAATTTTCCTCGGCAGGGAACAGTCATCCTTGGCAATCAGTCCGGTCGCTGAGGTTGTTCAGGCACAATTGTCTTCAGCTAACCCCGTCCCCCTCTCCGTCTCCCTCTTTGCGCAGATCTGAAAGGTGTGGTTTCCGCCAAGAACGATATCCGCGTGGAGATAGTACACAAGGAGCCGGCCTCAGGCAGAGAGACAGAAGAACATCCAACTATCAAGCAGCTGATGGTAAGGATTTACTTCTGCTCCCTGGAAGCACTCACTCTGGGTAAATGTTTGATAGTAATGAGCACGAGCACGTATAGTTCAGTGCCGTAATCCCCACTCAAGGCAAAGATGCTCTTCCAAAATCTTGCTCAGAGATGCACATTCCCCTGCCATAAAAGCTCATCAAGTGAAACTTTGCTAATGAGGAGGGAGAGCCGGGAGAGGTTTATTACAGTAGCCCAGCTGCCCACGGGGCTAATTGCAAAGTACGTTTGCCACCCCACACGGGGAAATTGCTGCAAACTGCAAATGGACACGCAGTAGGCGAACACAATATAATAATAAACTAATTAGCCAGCAATAACTGCACCCTTCTGAACATACTTTGGAGCTTTATACGTGCAAAATGAGTAGGTGCACATGAGTCATTTGCGGATTGTTAACTTTGGTTGGGGGTGGGGAGGGGGTGGCCAGCCCAGCCTGACGTGGCTCTGTTTGCAACCTGTATGTGTAATAACCTTGGAGAGGTCCCTCATGCCTGAAGCCTCTACTTCAACTTGAAGCCTCTGCCTTCACCTGAGGGGACCAAATGACAGGGGCAGGGCAAGATGCTGCTAAGTGCGATCCAGGGAATTCAGCCCCTGGCCAGATTCAGCTTCAGTCCGTGCGCTGGTGCATCACGTTCACGCAGCCCTGCCCTGGGCTGCTCCTCTCGGTGCTGTCACCGCCGTGCCCTGTGTCTGAGCGCCAATTTGCCTTTGCTTTGCTTGTTAGTGTCATGTTGTAAATGACAAATACAAGCCGAACAAATGGCACAGAAAGCTGAGCCACACGAAGGCGCGCGGCCGTGAAAGGTGAGACAATAGAGATATGAAAGGGGGAAGTGAGTGGAGAGGCGGGAGGCTGTTTTCAGGGCTGCTGGTTGGCTTTTCCTGCTCGAACCCTCCAGATTTTCGGGCAGCGCCTGTAAGAGCTGGTTTTCCTGCCTGCGAAAGCTCGCTGATGCATTACCGGTGGAGCCGCCAGGCTGAGCGCCCTGGGGCAAGCAGCACTGATTTCTGGTGGTGCACCTGTGCGGCAGGGGAACCGCCAAACCAGGAGGCAGGAGGGGACGAGGCGCTGATAGCACATGTTATCGCAGTGCTGCCAGTCCTGTGCAGAGGCCCTTCGTTCTCAGCGCACCTAACGTGCTTTGCCCAGGAGGTACCAGCAAAGGGCAAGCAAAGAAACAGCCAGGGCAGAGGGCGGCTGGCGCATGCCCTGGAGGGGATCTGGTCAAGGTGATCCTGGCCATCCGCATCCTGTGGGCCGTGCGTGGGCTGCTGCTGCTTTCCAAGCGGGGGGGGGGGGGGGGGGAAAAACCCACACAGGGTCCTGCTGGGTCTGCAGCTCTGAAGATGAAGCGACCGGCTTTGCTCTGCAGAAGGGCAGAGGAGGCTGGGCTTGCACTTTGGCCCGCGCTGCTGACAGGAAGGGGAATAAGGAGCTGTCTCTCCGTGGGACCCCCGTGCTGCCATCTGTGTAGCCAGCAGTCAACAGAGCCAAGCCCCGCCAGGGCTGTCAGAGAGGAATCGGCATCCCAAGGAGGGGTTGGGCTTTTGCCCAAGTGCTGTTCAACACCTCCACCAACAAGTTGGAAGCAAATCTAAAGCCACAGCAGAGCAGACATTCGCGTGACCTTTACCGCCGCTGAGCGGTAAATGAGGACGAGGAGAGTCGCGGGAGGCCAGCTTGCAGGCCGTGGTGGGGGCACGCGGGGTGCAGCTCTCGGCTGGCGCGTTTGCCAAAAGCAGGAGGCGCTTTTGCAGCACTGTGCGCCCTTGATGGGGCTAGTGCTGGAGCAGCGCGGAGAGCTGCGCCGTGCCCATTTCAGTGAGGAGGCTGGCAGCATGGAAATGGCGCAGGAGAAAAAAAATGACAACAGTTGTATGATAGCTGGGGAAAAAAAAAAAAAAAAAACCCTGCCTTCCAGGGAGACAGCTACGCAGCTCGTGTTTTAGCTTATCGGAAAGATTTTTGAGGGGTGATTTGGTTAGCGCATCGTATAAAGGGGCGATTTAAGTACGACTAGGGCAGGCAAAGTCAAGCACTTTCGAACACGACATGGGGCAGCGTAACCATGAGCGTGCCGCGCTGCTGGCCCCTCTCCTGTCCAAAACCACAATACCACTGTTGGGCCCACCATGTCCAGGAGGTTGGAGGAGAAGGTCTGAAGCCCCTGACGCTGACGTCGGGCCTCCGCTGCTTCCCGGCTGACCCCAGGCAGCTGCCGCCGGCCCCCGGTGCCTTCCTGGCGGGGAGGAGACCTCGAGGCCCCCTGCACCGCGCCGCCCGGAGCCTCGCCGCCCTGATCTGCCCACGGCAGCGGCGTCCCCAGCCTGCACGCTTGGCAAATGCTTCCCGCTTTCCTTGCCACGCTGCTTAGCTCGGAGTCCCCCGGGGACCCCCCCCAGCGCCTTCCTCCCCCTGCTCGCTGTTCACAGCAGCTGGTGTAAGCGGCCTCCTCCGGCTATTAGCCACCCAGGCGCCGGATGCTAAAGAGATTCCTAATAAGAGACTCCAAGTTTGTCAATGAAATGGCAGATGAAGTTAAAGAAGTCGTCTTTGCTAATGAGCAGCGATGATACCTCTCTGGCAGGAGCTGAGCGGCACGAGGGGCGATGCTCTGCGCCACTTGCTTGCTTGCCTTCGACCCTCACCCCAAGCCCTTCCTGCTGCCCCCGCTCCCTGGGCCGGCGTTATTTCCCCTGCTGGCTCTTCGTCTGCCTTTCCTAAGCTTATTGTTGTATTTCCTGCCCGGACTCAACCTCATGGTGTCCTTTGAAATTATCTCCTTGCCCTCAACAATGTTCGCAACACCTTGCGATTTAATATCAACCGCGAATTTCATTAACATGCTGGGTGCTCTCGTGGAGAGATCATTAATGCAGCTGTTAAATAAAACCAGGCCACACGTCAAGCGTGGCAGTTGCACTCGCTTGCAAACAGATCCCCTCTGCTCGACAGCTTGCTGCTTAGCATCAGCCTTTTCGCTCTTCCCAGACCGTTTGCAAAACATATGACAGGGCTCCTGTCCAGCCCGGCCTGAGCGGCGTCTGCAAAGCGGCGTGAGCAAAAAACCGACCGGCTCGCTGCTGCCGCATCCCTCCCACCCACCAGTTTTGTAATTCCACCGGCAAAGGCATCACGCTTGCCTGCCGCCGTTTGCTCCCCGCGGAGCCGCTGCTCCGCAGCACTAACGATGCCTTTGCCCCTACGTTTCCCTCGGTCGGCTTGGCTCTGCTGAAGCATTTCTGGTGAGCGAGTGCCAGAACGCGTTCCCTCCCCGCTCCCTTTTTCCTGAAAATTGCTATCGCATTTGTTATTCTCCAGCCATCTGCGACCTCCACGGCTCTCTGTGCTTTTCACAAATAATTATTCATGCATCTATAAATTCATTAACACCTTAGGAGACACGTCATGCTGTCTGATTTGCATATGTTCACATTGTCTCCGCGCTGTCTCCCCCCCGCCTTTGCTGCCCGTTAGCTGTTCGGCGAAGCACTGCCTACAGACAGCGAGAGGGCTGCGTGCCCAAGGTGCGCGAAAGCAAGCAGCATCCAGCGGCTGGAGGCCAAAGAGCCCATGAAAGAGTCAGACCCTGGAAAAAAAAATATATATATATATAAATCTGTATAGTGGTGGCTTTATCTTTGCCATCCTGTTCGGCTCCGCGGTCCAGGGTTCGTTGCATCGGCGCTGTGATTTGGCTCCTCTTTTGCCCAGTGTGTGATGAGGGGCTTGAAGAGGACTGGGGCTTTGCTAGCGCTGAGGCGCCACAGCTCTGTCTGTTGTCGTGGCTGGCTCAGTGACTGGTTTTCATTCCCAGCCGGTTGGACGCTGTGCCTCGGTTTCCCCGTCTGTGAAATGGTCCAGATGCTCTTAAATTATCCACTCCTCCACTGCTAGGAGCGAGCGCACTAGAGATGGGCCTAAAGTGACCAACATGCGAAGGCACGCTTCAGTGTCCCCGTCACAGGGCAGCCGGACCCAGGCATCCTATTTGGTACATAATTGAGGCAGAAGAGTCAAAATAACCCTTCCAGTGGAAAAGAGTGAGGGTATCTTCCTAGTTCACCTTCCTTTCCTGTCCCCCTCCTCCTGCAAGGCCGCTCTGCGGGACGAGGTCCCACTTTGTGCCCAGCCGGCAGAGCATCCCCGGACAGCGGCTCAGCTCAGAAAGTCAGCTCAGCGCCTCCCCAAAGAGAAACAAGACAAAGAAAGAGGTGCAATTTTTGGGGGGGCGGGAGGGGCACGTCTGCCCGCAGCCCAGCCACCCCCGGCTTCATGCCTACCCAAAGAGCCGGCATGAGCGCGGAGCAGGCAGTGCCGGGCAGCCCGCAGCGGAGCAGCTCCGGCCTCGCTGGCCCACAGGCCAACGGCAGCACAACCTTTAATAAGGGTCACGTTAACGAATGGCTTAATTGGGGAGTTAGAAAGTAACGGAGGCAATTTTTGTGAACTGCCGCCGTGGCCGCGGCGCGGGGGGCTCGCTGCGCGGGCTCCCAGTGCCCTCTGACGGCGCGCTGGCTCACTGCAGCCCCCGGCTGGGCCCGAGGGCGGCCGGCTGCCCGAAAAATCGGAGCGGGAGAGCCACATCGGATGTGGGGCACCTGGAGCCTTGGTTCGGGCCGCCGGTCGCTAGCCGGGCCCTGGCTCGCCGGCGAAGCACAGGCTTTCCAGCTAGGGCCAGCCGCCCGATGGCAAAGCAGCCACCGCCTCTGGGCTTTCAGGCTGGGCATCGCTGCCGGCCGCTTCGCCGCCCTCCCCGAGGCGCTCGCAAGGAAGGGTCGTTGCCGTCCCGCTCGGCAACAAGGGCGACTCAAGTGAAAACGCCTGCTCCAGCCAGGCTCCCTCCTGCCACCCCGCTGGGCCTCGGCGCGTCGCCGCCGGGCTGGCGAAGCCGGCTTCGTTAAAACCACCGGGAGGCAAATCTTGGGAGAAGAGCTGGAGCCCCCTCTCTCCTCCCACCAAAAGAAAAAAAAAAAAAAAGAAAAATCACAGGCTTTCACCTTAATTACAGCATTACGGAAATGCCAAAAACTCTCTGGGATTTTGAAATGTTTTTAGCAGCTGATTTCAGGTTAGACGGAAAGGATGAGAAGGGAGGGGGAAACCCAGGCACGTCTTGCTTTTCGGTTCGGGCAGGTGTGTTGGCGTCAGCAATTTGCAGCCCCACGGCCAGGGCAGCTGTGAATAATTCAGCTCTGCCGTCAGGCAGAGTTTTGTAGGCTCGGCCAGAGAAAAATAACATCAGCTGAGGGCACCGCTTTCCCCTTTGGCAGAGCTGGCTGGGGAGCGGCCAAGGCCCCGTCTCTGCCGCCAAGCTGCTGCAGGCTTGTGGGTGCTTTGGGTGGGGTGGGGGGGCTTCGTGGGGGCGCGGGGCCGCTCACGGCCACTCGCCTCCTTTCCCAGATGGACCGCGGGGAGTTTCAGCAGGACTCAGTGCTGAAGCAGCTGGAGGTGCTCAAGGAGGAGGAGAAGGAGTTTCAAAACCTGAAGGTGAGCGGGTCGCACCCCGGGGCGCTGGCACCCTGGCCCCGCGGGCAGCCGGGGGCAGGGCCGGCCCTCCCCACCCAGGAATTGCCCTCCGCGCCCCCCCCCCAGGTGCCCCTTGCACCCCCCCCTCATGCCCCTCATGTTGCCGATCCGAGACCTGGCTCCCTGGACCCGTCCCCTGCCCAGGGGAGGATGCTGCGGTACCCAGGGGAGGTGTTGCCATAGCGACCGAGGCCGGTCCAGGTGCTGGCCGCCACGGGGGCCGGGGTCCAGGCTCTCCCCTCCCCAAGCCCGAGTTAGGGGGCCGGGCCCAGGCAGCCTTCAGGAAAACCGGGGGCGGGGGGGGGGGGGCTGAGGAGGCCACGCCAGGGTAGTGGGGCACGGGGGCGGGGGGATAACGCGGCCTCCGTCGGGGAGGGGAACGGCGCGAGACGGCAGCCGTTGGAGGCAGGAGAGGATGCCGCAACCGCTGCCCGTGCCCGCAGGACCCCACCAACGGCTACTACAGCGTGAACACCTTCAAGGACCACCACTCGACGCCCACCATCTCGCTGTCGGGCTGCCAGCCGGACCTGCGGCCCGCCAGCAAGCAGCGGGTGCCCACCGGCATGTCCTTCACCAACATCTACAGCACGCTGAGCGGGCAGAGCCGCCTCTACGACTACGGCCAGCGCTTCGTGCTGGGCATGGGCAGCAGCTCCATCGAGCTGTGCGAGCGCGAGTTCCAGCGCGGCTCCATGAGCGACAGCAGCTCCTTCCTCGACACCCAGTGCGACAGCAGCATCAGCAGCAGCGGCAAGCAGGACGGCTACGCGCAGTTCGACAAGGCCAGCAAGGCGTCCGCCTCCTCCTCCCACCACTCGCAGTCCTCCTCCCAAAACTCGGACCCCAGCCGGCCCCTGCAGAGGAGGATGCAGACGCACGTTTGAGCGCCCCGGGGGGACGCCCGCGGGGCTCGGGAGCCGCCGGAGGAGCCTCGGAGACGTCGCGTGCCCCCCACCCGCCCCGGGAAGCGGTTTGCGGGGTGGGGGGGGAGCAGCGCAGGAAGCGGCGGAGGCCGGACGCGGCGCTGCAGGGAAGGCGAAGGGGAGGCCGAGCCTCCGCGGCGGCCGGACCGAGGCGGGCAGCGGAGGCGAGGGGACACCCCGGGAAGCACTTTGAGGGGGGGGGGAGAGACCCCCGACCCCCCCCCCAGGGGGCTGCGAGCACCCACCGACTCGGCTCCCGCTCGCATTTTTTTTCGGTGTTCGGTGTCCATGATAATACAGTCCGTTTCGGGGATCCGGCTCGCGGTTGGGGTGGGTTGGGGGGGGGGGGACCGGGACCCCCCCCCCCGCGGTGTCACCCGCGCCGGCCCGCCGGGGCGAAATAAAACGGCAATTAAAGCAGAGGGAGCCGGGGGCGGGGGGGAGCCGTCGCCTCTTTTCTCGCCGCCAGGGAGGGGGACGGGGCGCCCGGGGGCCAGCGCGCTCCTGCCGCCGCGGGGCTCGAAGGGGGCTCAGCGCATCGCCCCCAGCTGCAGCTGGGACGTGGGGACAGGGGATGGGGACGTGGCAGGAGGACATGGGGCCACAGGGCTGTGGCATGGGGACAGGACAGGAATGGGGGGGTTGGGGACATGGCCCAGGGACACAGGAGAGGGACAGGGGGTTTGGGGACACGGCCCAGGGACATGGGCTATGGCATGGGGACACAGGATGGGGCACGAGGACAGGGGGTTTGGGGACACAGCCCAGGGACACAGGCCATGGACAGGGGACAGGGCACGGGGACACGGGGCTTGGGGACACGGCTCAGGGACACGGGCCATGGCACGAGGACACAGGATGGGGCACGAGGACAGGGGGTTTGGGGACACAGGCCATGGCCCGGGGACAGGGGGGTTTGGGGACACGGCCCAGGGACACAGACCATGGCATGGGGACACGGGACAGGGCACGGGGACAGGGGGTTTGGGGACACGGCTCAGGGACACGGGCCATGGCACAAGGACACAGGATGGGGCACGGGGACGGGGGGTTTGGGGACACAGGCCATGGCCCGGGGACAGGGGGTTTGGGGACACGGGACAGGGCACGAGGACACAGGATGGGGCACGAGGACAGGGGGTTTGGGGACACGGCTCAGGGACACAGACCATGGCACGGGGACACGGGACAGGGCACGGGGACAGGGGGTTTGGGGACACGGCCCAGGGACACGGGCCATGGCACGAGGACACAGGATGGGGCACGAGGACAGGGGGTTTGGGGACACGGCCCAGGGACACAGACCATGGCACGGGGACACGGGACAGGGCACGGGGACAGGGGGCTTGGGGACACAGCTCAGGGACACGGGCCATGGCACGGGGACACGGGACAGGGCACGGGGACAGGGGGCTTGGGGACACGGCTCAGGGACACGGGCCATGGCACGAGGACACGGGACAGGGCACGGGGACAGGGGGTTTGGGGACACAGGCCATGGCCCGGGCCCAGGGACATGGGACAGGGCAGGGGGACAGGGATGGGGGTTTGGGGACACGGCCCAGGGACACGGGCCATGGCACGAGGACACAGGATGGGACACGGGGACAGGGGGTTTGGGGACACGGCCCAGGGACACGGGCCATGGCACGAGGACACGGGACAGGGCACGGGGACAGGGGGCTTGGGGACACGGCTCAGGGACACGGGCCATGGCACGAGGACACAGGATGGGGCACGGGGACAGGGGGTTTGGGGACACAGGCCATGGCCCGGGCCCAGGGACATGGGACAGGGCAGGGGGACAGGGATGGGGGTTTGGGGACACGGCCCAGGGACACAGGGCCAGAGGCCAGAGTAGCCCAGCCCACAGGGCACACGGAGCCCACTGCCCCCTGCACTCACACTCACCCTCACCCGCACTCACCCTCCTGCGTGCCTCGAGCCCGCCCTCAGCCTGCCCTCATGGCCCCCTGCACACATGCACACTCATACTCACCTGAGCCCATGCTCAACCAGTGCTCGTACCTGCACTCATTGCCACACTCATTGAGCATACACTCACATCCCTGCTCACCTGAGCCCACCCAACCTGCACTCATCCCTGCACTGTCACACTTCTGCTTAAGTGAGTGTGAGTGGAGGCTCAAGTGTGGTCATGTGGCTGCAGGTGAGTGCAAGTATGAGTGTAGCAACAGGTGAGTATGACTGCCAGTTGCGTGCAGATAGCAGTGCAGGTGCAGTTGAGTGTGAGTGCAGACAAGCGTGGCAGTGGGGGTTCAGGTGAGATGTGAGACCAACATCAGGTGAGTATGAGTGTGAGGGGAGGCTTAAGTGAGTGTAGCTGTGAGTACAGGTGCAGATATGAGTGTGAGTGCATGTCCTAGTGTGAGGACAAGTGAGTGCAGTTCTGAGTGTGAGCCCACACTCAGCCTGCACTTACACTCACTTGGAACTGCACTCACACACTTGGCCCTGTGCTCACACGCACCTGATCCTACACTACTTCTTGCACTCATCTGCACCTGCACTCACTTATACCTGCACTTGGAGCCACACTTGAGCCTCCACTCACCTGAGACCACGCTCAATCTGTGCTCAGATCAGCACTCACACTCACCCCCTGAACGCACAGCCACACTCAAATCTACATTCATACTGGCACCTGCACTAACAGCCACACTCAAAGCTTCCACTCACCCTCACCTGAGACCACCTCAACCTGTACTCACACTCATCTGATCCTGCACTCATAGCCACCTGCACTTCAGCCTGTGCTCACTCAGACTCACCTCAACCTCCACTCACAACTGCACTGACTTGAGCTTGTACTCCCACTGATACCCAAGACACTCAGTCTGCACTCATACTCACCTGATACTGCACTCAAAACCACACTTAGTTGCACGTGCATTCATACTCAGGTACCTGAGCCCTTCCACAACCTGCACTCTTACTTGCACTCACCTGCACCTACCCTCACCTATGCTCAAAACCACACTTGAGCCTGTACTCACCAGCACCTGCAGGCACACTCACTTGAGCCTTCACTCGACTTGAGCCACACTCATTCCTGAGCCCACTCAACCTGCACTCATACCTCATACTCACCTAAGTGATCCTGCACCCTGCCTGCACTCACTGCCACACTCACCTGCACTCAAGCCTGTACTCACACTCATTTGCACCTGCACTCAGTCACACTCACTCAACTCAGCACTCACCCTCATACCTACCTGTACGCACACTCAACCTACATCCACTCAGCCCACACAGCCACTCAGTGTGAGCCTCCACTCACACTCATCTGCACCCACACTTCTTGTACCTGCACTTGCACTCACCTGCACTCACAGCCACACTCAACCCAGCACTCACCCTCACATTTTCCTACCTGCACTCAAAGCCACACTCATAGCTGCACTCACCCTTAGCTGAACCCACATTCAACCTGCACTTTCACACTCACAGCCACACTCACTGATTCTGAATTCATGCTCATACTCGCCTGCATCCACATGCAACCTGCACTCACAGGCCCCTGCACGCGCTTGAACTTGCACTGACAACCTGAACTCACACTCATATCCACACTCAGCCGCCACTCACCCATCCCTGCCTTCATACCCTTGCACTCGCACTCGATGGCACTCACATACCTACGCTCACTCACAGCTGCACTCACTGCACACTCACACATGGCTGTGCTCACACCTGCCCCCACTCAAGCTCACACTCACCTGCACACACAGCTGTACTCACTTGCACTCACACACAAACTCCACCTCATACTCACAAACCTGCCCACCTTGCTCACACTCATACTCACACCTGCACTCACCCTCTTAAATATGCACTCAAAAATGCACCCTCACTCCCACTCCTCATACTCCCCCACTGAGTCCAGAGCCTCACTCACACCCCACTCATGCATCCGCACTCCCACTTGAGCGCTCACTCACACCAACCTGCATTCCCCCCCCACCCCAGACCCACACTCGTGCACTCACGCTCACCCAGGCCTCCCCGCGTCACACGGCCCCTCACCCTCCAGCGCTCGCTCACACTCGCCCAAGGAGACGCCAGCCCAGAGTCGCCACCGACTTTATTGGCCCGGGGGGGGGGGGGGCTGCGGGGCGCCAGGCCGGGGCGCCGGCGGGGTCCTGCCGCGGCGGCGCCCCGCGCGAGCCAGCTCGCCGCGCCGGGACGAAGGGCGCTCGCGCGGCCGCCCGGAGGCAAACGTCCCAGATAAATAATCGTTTAAATTAATTAAATTAAAGGTGCCCGGAGCAGCGGCCGCGGCGGGGGGCCCTCGGGGCGGGGGGGGGGGGGGGCCGGGCCGGCCCCGCGGCGGTCTTCGGTGCTTGCGGCCCCGAACAGCACGGCTACGGGCTCGATTTTTTTAAAAAATAAAAAAGGGAGGGGAGGGAAGGAATTCGGTATTTCCACCTATTTCGGGGCGGGCGGCGGCGGCGCCGCGTCGGGCCCTCGGGCGAGGGCCGTCGTCCCGAAGGCCACGGAGAGGGGGAGAAGCCCCCGCCGGCGCCTCCGGCTTCGGCCCGAGGGACGCCGCTCGCCCGGCCCCCAGCCCCCTCCACCGTCCCCTCAGCCTTTTCGGGAGGGGGCGGCTCGGCGCGCCGCCCTTTCCGCCCGGACGGGGCGGCTTCGCTCGCTCCCAGAGTCCCGCGGCGCCGGCCCGGCTCCTTCGGCCCACGCGCCCCGGGCCCGGCTGGCCCGCGCCGGCCGCTCGGCCCAGAGGCCCCTCAGAAGCAGGTGAGGTTCTTGACGAGGCCCAGCTCCAGCATCCGCTTTATGGCTAACGCCTCGTGCGAGACGTTGTGCTCCGAAGTCTGCCAGAGAGAGAGAGAGACACAAAGGGCCCCTTAACGCCGCCGCCCGCCCGCCCGCCCGCGCCGGCCGCCCGCCTTCGTCCGCCTCCACGGCGGCTCCTTTAGAGCAGCCTCCGTTTGACCTTGCAGCTTCGTGAAGGTTTTAGCAGAGCCCGGCGAACCCCCCCGCCGCCGCCCCGGGGCTGACGCGGCACCCCGAGGGCCGACGCAGCACCCCGAGGGCCGACGCAGCACCCCGAGGGCCGACGCAGCACCCCGAGGGCCGACGCGGCACCCCGCCCCGCTCTTCGGACGCGGCCGCTTACAGCCATGGACTTCAGCGTGATTTGTTCGTAGTAGTGGATGGTCTGCTTCTTGTTGGCCGAATCGGGGTACCCGAAGCCTGCGATGTGTACCACGTCGCAGAAGTGCAGCGCCAAGGTTATGGCCAATAAGCCCGTCGTCGGCTTCTGGGGGGCAGAGGGAGAAGCCGCGGAGACGGAGTGAGCGCCCAAGGCTCCCCTCGGCCCCGGGGCTCGAGGGGAACACGGCCCCCGAAACCCGAACCTCCCCCACCGCCGCTCGCCGAGCCGGCCTCCGCTTAGGGCCAGGGAAACGTCTTCAACGCCCTTGGCAGGGTTTCTTCCATGCATGGAGCAAAGGGTGGTCACCAGCCACAAGGCAAAACAGCCAAAGCGGCTTCAGTTTGGTGCTCTGGGGCACCTCTCCCGAGGCGGCCGGCCCCGGCGAGCCGTCGCGAGAGGCGGAGGGGCCTCCTCGGCCCGCTGCGAGGAGGGCGGCGTGTCTCGGCTTTCGCTCCCGGCCGTGGCGGGTCTCGCCAACGGCACAGCGCGAAGAAACGGAATGAACGCTCAGAACTGAAACGGCACCGGTGGACTGACCCGGGCTCCGACAGGCCCGAGGCGCAGGGACCGAGGGCGGTGGACCCAGCGTCGCCCCCTCGGAGGGGGCGCCGGGTCCTTCACCCTTACCTGCTTGACCTTCCGCAGTTGCTTCATAGGGAGATTTAGTAGTTTAGCAGCAGTTACTTCCATATAATAAGGGTTGAGGATCCGCACTTGCTCAGGGTTGGCGTCCCAGATTAAAGGGGGCTGTTTCCAGAAGCCCTTTCGAACCTGCGCCAAGACAGACAGACATCCAGCGACTTCCCTTCCCCGTAAGACAGAAGCCCTCTGGGTTGGGGGGGGATCGGGGCAGGGTTGGACCCTGAGGAAGTCACGGAGGGGGTGAGCCAGCCCCGAGCCCCCCCGTCACGCTTACTCTCTTCTTGTCGTTGAGGATGGCCTCCATCCACTGGAAGTCCATGGGCTTGAAAGGCACCAGCACCAGCAGCGTGTCAGGGTTGTTCTCCCTCCTGGGGTTGAAGTGGGCCGACTCCGGGTAGAAGAGGCGCATGGTGGTCTTGGAGCCCACGTCCTGCTCGTAACCATGGACGGGGGCGTTGTTCAACCTGCGGAGGGGAGTCAGCTGATAAACGACGGGTGTCAATCACAACTGCAGCCTGGAGCAGGGAGGAATAAACGCAGAGCAGCAAGCAGACCCCCCAGCCAAGCTAGCGCTGATTGCCGGGCGCCGGTCCCAGCAATCCCCCTTCCCGCGTCCCAGCGGTGCGGCGGTGGCCCCGCGGGGCACCCGCTGTTATTTCAGGGAGCGGAGCTGCCCAGTGCTGCACCTGATCACAACGTCGTACGTGTTGATGGTTTCCCCCATGGAGCTGTTCCGGAGCCGGTGCCCATTCCCCACCACCGCGCACCGCCGGCACTTCAGGCTGCAAAAGAAAAGCACCGCCTGAACTGAACACGCTCTGAAATGGGGCCTTTTTTTTTCTACCCAAAGGCGTTTTTAAACCCTGCGTTTTTCCAGACTACAACGCTTTCTGATATGCTCTCTGCCATTCCTGCGTCCCTGGGCTGGTGGCTCCCCAAGCTTTTTGCTGTCTTCCAGACATCCCGGGGAGCAGGACTGGCTGCCTCGAGGTCTCCGGCCGTGCTGCCCAGAGCGGTCCAGCAAGCAGAGACACAAGAGAGCAGGGCACGGCTGTCACATGCCCCCCAGCCACGTCCCCAGAGCTGCAGGTGACGGCCATCCCCGCTCCGTCCAAAAGCAACAGCTCGCTCCGCTCTCAGGCTGAGGCAGAACCCGAATGATTCATGGTGTTTTCATGCCAGCAAACTCCCAGGTTGCTGGCAGGGCCGGTGAATTCATGTCCTGGATCAGGTCTGGGGCAGTGTCTACGGGGCTGGATGAGAGACTGGAAGCCTCCTGGGGACTTGGCCCCGTCCGGATGGCGGGGAGATGAGATGCTGGCCAGGCAGCATAGCCAGCTGAGACCCTGGGAGCTCAACACAGGGTCTGGCTGCTCTGTCCCACCACAGTGAGGGAGGAGGGATGCAGGGCAGCACCTTGGAGGACAGGGCAGCCCCCAGCAGCTCCCCTCAGCCCTCTGCGCTGCCTCTCCTGCCTCCAAACCTCAAGTCCAAGGCTGGAGCGATTAAACAACTCACATGAAGAAATACAACACCCAGGCCAGGGAAACGTCTTCAACGCCCTTGGCAGGGTTTCTTCCATGCATGGAGCAAAGGGTGTGTGCCTGTCCAAATCTTTGGAAGAGGAAAAAAAGCAGGAGGGTGCATTTTGTGTCCTCTTCCCCAACGAGCCCAGCAGGACCTAGCCAAGAGCTTAAAACCTTGAACACCAACCTCTGGCCACTCCGGGCTGGCTCTAGGCAGCCCATGCTCTGCTGAGCCCGAGTGTGTTGCCTGTTAGCAACAGCAAGGGCTATTAGTATGGGATTAGGTTCATCTTGCCAAATCCCAGACCCAGCCTTGTCCTGTGGAGACAGTTCACCCTTGCAAAACAGCCACGGGCAAATTTGCCTCCTAGGAGAGCAATCTTTGAAAGAAACAAAGAAACATCCAAACCATCCCTTGACATTACCTCTGGATGCTCTCAGGCATGGGGTAACTGGTGACTGACAGCAAGCGCAGGAGGACATCTTCTGCAGAGGAACAGCAAGAAGCAGATGGTGAGGCTGCCCTGCAGAAGACACTCACTCTCGAGCCAACCCCTTGCACCTCGCCGAAAGCCACAACGCCCCTGGCTCCTACCTTATCTCTAAGGGTCACTTCTCACCGCTTATTTACTACTGACATTGCAGGCTCACAGGCTCTAGCCAGCATCTGGCCCATACCTCAGGCCAGGGCTACCCAATTTTTTTCATACTGCAGCAGGTACTGACCCAGGTCTTCCCCGTACACAGCTTGAGCGGCAGCTGCTCTGCTCGCCTCCCATCATAGCACACACCCAGCAGGTTAAACAAGATCAGAAATATTTGCCT
Source organism: Struthio camelus (assembly GCF_040807025.1). NCBI lineage: Eukaryota > Metazoa > Chordata > Aves > Struthioniformes > Struthionidae > Struthio > Struthio camelus. Next base: position 8,467,929 of record NC_090963.1, read on the forward strand.
TTACTTTAAAATTGCCAGGCTTCATTTCGTCATTAATCCACTACAGCTCCCAGAGAACTGGATAATCCTTTAATTGGGCTCTATAAAACCTTCCCTTCCTGTTCCCCCCCATCCTTTTATAGGGGCCACAAACCAACTGAAGTTGTTTGCAAACAGCTTGTTAGAAAAAGAAAAATAGTCAGAAAGATCAGCGTAGAACTGTTTTTAAGAGCAGATCCATGTGTGACGGCAACCCCAAACACAAGCTGCCCTGGCTGAAACCCAAGGGAACAGGAGCAGGAGGAGCCCGGGCGGATGGAAATCCGCCACGACTGCACGAGGTGCCAAGGCGAAAGGCACCCGCGTGCTGGGGGAAGAGGGAGCCCGCTCGCTTACCGCTTCCTTTAGTACCGTACGGCAGCTCGTAGAGTGATGGCGTCTTCACCCAGAAATAATCCTTCAGCTGCAAGAACAGCGGATGATCCCTCGTGTAACTGCGAGGGGCAAAGCACCAGTGAGACCAAGAGACAGACCACGGGCGAGGAGCCGCAGCAGGCAGGTCCTTGGCTCCTCTTCGCTCTCATCCTCCCTCACCCACCCGCGTCTCGGAGAAGAGACCAGCCCCAAGGAAGGACTCGTTCCCGTTACTCACTTTACTATGAGCTGCGCCGCTTTCTTTTCTACCTCTCCGACTGGACACGTTGTCTTGTTTTCTTGCATGGGGAAATAAAAGCTGCAAGGGAAACGATAAAAACAGTGACTGCTCTTCCACTTCCCTGCTGGGAAGGGGACTCGGGACGGAGCAGGGCACATGACTGCCGGTTACAAAAGGGAGGGTGAAGTTTGATTAAGCAGATGGTACCATCATGCCCTAATTCAAGCCACGCTAGAGGAGTGAACCAGCAAAGATAGCACTGATTTGCCCTGCAGAGGGTGGATCTCGTAGCGTGTGCTCAGTCTTTGGGATAAGAACCTGCCGGCTAGGTGACAGTCATTTGTTTTCTGGGCTTTTGAGCGTAACTAACACCAGAAAAAGGTCTCTCTTATGCTATTAATAGGTCTCATACTATAAACTTTCCATGCCTCCATCAGCACCACCACAACTGGAAAAACACTGGGATTTTCCCTATGCCAGTAGTCTCCAAAGGTCGGGGGGAATCTCTGAAATTTGCCCAAGACCCAGCAGTGTGGCTACAGGATATCACGGCTGGGGAAACCATGCCCCACTTCCCTCATCAGCTGTCCGGTGACGCTGACGGCGTTCAACCTGCAACATCACTAGCTGCACAAGGCGAGGTGCGACCTCGCGTCGTGTCCACCCTCTGGCAGGAGCTGAGGGTGCTGCCACATCCCTTGTCGGGATGCCGGTGTCTCCACCCGAGCCACCTCGTCCCTCCTGGGTCTCTCCGCTGAGACGAGCTTGCTTTGACAGAGCCTCATGTGAGACATCAGCAACGCACAGGCTGGGCTCAAAGACCCTGCGTGTCTGGGACTGAGACGCTCGCCCTCCTGAGAGCAAAGGAAAGGGCAGAAAGCCAAGCCTCCTGTCCCCACTTAAACTTTAAAAAATACACTCACAGCTGTATGTACCTGTCTTCCCGGGATATCGAGTACCACACCATCACCAGAAACAAAGCCAGCACTCCGAGTATCTTCCCACCTACGTGCAGAGAGAGAGAGGAGCGGGACAAGGCCGTGAGGGTGGTGCCCGGAGCCAGGAGTCCACGGCGCATGCTAACCCGTGCGGGATGGGAAAGTATGGCAGCCAGAGCAAACGGGCAAGGAAGGGGAACCCCTGCCCCACCGTGGGACTTCTGGGGGCGGGCAGCACCTGGGAGAGCCGAGGACAGTCCCTCCGGAGGGGAGGGAAGCAACATGCTGGTATATGTGAAGGAAGGGATGTGGCAACTTCTAGGACACTCTGCTTTCTACAAGGAAAGAGTTGAAGGAGGAGGAAAACACTTATTCAGATGCCTGCTCCCCTATACTTCCCTGCCAATGGGGCTTTCTTCCTTGACGACAGTTTTCCACCGCTACATCCTGCCTAGTTTTTGATATGTGGAGCAAGTGGGTTTTCCCGCATCCCTGCAGGAAATCAGCGTGGCCAGTGGATGTCACCATTAGGAAATCTTTCCATTTCTACCACTTTACTCATGCCTGTAATGCCTACCTTGGCCAAACCCCTCCGGGCAGGAAGTACTTCTAGCCTCAAATGCTCCAGTCCAGTCCGCTCCACCCAAATATTCACCCTCCAGCCAGGCCTCACAACCAACCAGCCTGATTCTCCTCCTCCTCCAGGGCCTCAACCCTGGAAGGCAGCAAGTGCTCCAGACTCACCCCACACCTTGCAGGACTGAGCCCTTTGGGAGATGTAATCCAGGACCAACTTCACTGTATTCACTGAACAGTTTTACAAGGGATGGAGCGGCAGAATTGCTTAATTTACTTTTCCAAAGTCTGCAACACACCTCCCTGTCTGGCTTCGAGAAAAGTTTTATGAGCTGTTGGTTCCTTTCTTAAATCCTTTTTGGAGATGTTAAAGGAAACCAGCTCTATTGTCTGTCCTCACCACCTTGCCTTACGAGCCATCACACCCATGCTTTGCCCTTCCTCACGTTGGCAGACCTCTTCTCTGCCTGTTCAGCACAGGAGTTTTCCTTCCTCTCCCTCTGCCCTGCATGCTCACGGCTGCGCAGGCCGATTTATATCATCTGTGCTAAAAAGATTTCACGTGACAGTGCCAACGGTCAACTCCATCCCCAAGCTTTACCACAGAAAGGTTGGAGCAGGGTGCCAGGAGCCCTTAATCTACCTGCAGAAAAGCACACTGAGAAAACATGGGTTCAACAGAAGAGGTGTCACCTGCAAAGCCCTTGATGCTCTGGTAGATCCACCACCTTGGGCAAGTTGTTCTTGGCCAACACCTCGCCCTAACCCAAGCTCATTTCCAGACGCTTTCAGGGCCAGCTCTCGCTGTGCTTTCGTCTGCTGGATTACAGAGCTGTCTTGTACAAAATTTTTCTCCTGGGGAGCAGCAGTGGTTTTGCTGGCATAGTCCCCAAGAGGAGCGGCTCCTCTGCAGGTTCAAAGCTGAACCACGGTCTCTTGTCCCAGGTCCAAAGTCTCCTGCTCTGCCATTTTATTGTGCCTGGCTGACGTGACTTGCTTCAAAAGTAGCACAAACATGGCGCACACTTTCCTGATGACTGCCCTTGAATTTCATCCCTCATTTCTAAAGCTAAGCCTAATGGTGGCCAAGACAGCTAGCCAGGTCATTGTGTGTAAGCCTGGAAGAGCAACACTGATGCTGGCAGGGACCAGCGCATAGCAAACTAATGACAAAATAAATAAAGCCTGACCCCCCCCCCGGCTCTCCGCTCAGAGTGCAGCCATACAGCTGCGCACATCCAGCACCAGGGCAGGTCCCTAAGTTGGGTATCTACCTCTCCTACAAGGTCAGACAGCAAGAAGACAAGGCAAAGGCCTACTCGGTCAGAGCACAGGCATGGAGAGACAAAGCCATGAGCACGCTAGGCTCTGGTAAGCTGACTGCAGGGCAGGTAAGGGAGAGAGAAAGAAGAAAACCAACTATTTGGGGAATAGCAGAAGTGGGAGAAGGTCGCATGAGCAGGGAAAGAGGTGGAAATGCCAAGAAAGCACATGCGGTGCACTGGGGACTCCTCCCACAGCGAAACAAAGCCTTTTCAGCCTCTAACGATGCCCTGTCAGTTGATGTAACCCAGCTGAGCATCCCCAACCATGAAAATATCACTGGAGAAGGTTCAAATGCAAACTTCTAGGGACCTCCCCTTCTCCCCTCTATCCCTGCTTGGGATTCCCATGAAAAGGGACTGTGCAGCCCATGCAAACAGCTCAGGAAAAAACAAGGCAGGTCCCCAGGAGCCCTTCCAGAGCACAGAGACCCCAAAGAGCCTCTCAGAGAAGGGACGCAAAGGGAACACGGACTCACGAGACTTGTTGATCATTTTTATCACCAAGGAGGGTGTCACCCAAGGGCTAGAGCTCTCATCGCGGCTGCTGCTGGTCACCTGGAGCAAGAAGAGAAAGAAGAAACGAGTCAGCTCTGCTGGGCAAAAGCAACCAGACCCTAACCTGCAAGAAGATCCAAAAGCTGCTTCTAACACATTTTCACCCACGTTTTTCGGGAGCGACCATGCCGCAGAGACTACAATAATCACACCTGTCTTCCAAGAGGGCAGAAAGCCCAGTGCTCTGCGAGAGCATGCTGCCAGCCACCGGGACCTCAGCTATGCCACGCGCCCGTTCACGCTTCCAAGTAAACGACTGTGGTCAAACTCTGTGGTGTACAGTGAGAATTGTCTGCAAGGTTCCTACTTACACTCAGATGCGCTCACATATCTCTGACCGACATTCGCAAGACATATTTATACAGATACAGTTCCTCCAGAGTTTATAAACCCAGGCTAACGGCTGTGCTGCAGTGCCCAAGAAGTCTGACATCCGGTGTATCTAAATATAGATTTAACTACTAAAGTCTGAGATGAAAAAGAAAAAAAAAAAATCCAAGTTTGAGCTTCAGTGCAAAGGGCAAAGTAGCATTACACATTGAGGCTTGCGTCTAGAGCTTCAGTCACAAAACCCCCTTAAGCTCCCCAATGTTCTAATCCTTGATGCATCTAGCAATAACTTGGGGTGAATTTTAAGCACAGCTCTGCTGCGAGCACTGAAGCACCAGCTGCTAGAGATGCCTGCAGCTACAAAGCCAAGCGCACAGCCACTGCACCGACCTGTCACCAACAAGCCAAGCAGAAAGGACAGACCGAGCAGACTAACATTAAAGCAATGCACATCACGTACTCGCAAAAACTCCAGCTGCTTTAATTCAACCATCCAAGCACAGAAGACCTCTGCCTGGCGGTCTGTAGGTTTAGCACAAACACCAGCCGTGGAAACAGGACAACTTTCTTCCTCCAAAACCTCTTGCTCCTAGAATAAGTTAGCAAATACCTGTAGTTAACGCTGCTCCCATAGCACGGACAGGCTGACTGCACCTTGGCTGAAGGTCTCAGCTTGAAGGCTTTGAAAACAACTACTTACCCAACTATCCATCTCCTGCCGATAATTAACTCAATCTAACAAGAAGTCCTCCCCAGTCGCACATATGCTGTTTATCTGCTTCAGAACAGGTGTCCCCTAGCTGACCGAGCCAGGACCGCCAGTTTACTCACTCGGTTTATTACTTGGACTCTAGCATGACTCCCTAATTAAATCGTGTTCCCTTGAAATCTGTATATCGCAGATGCCTGCGGAGAGAGAGACACCCCTCCAGAGCGGTGGAGACGGCCAGCAATGCGGGCCAGGACATTCTTCCCAAATGACCCTGGAGCTCAGCGTCGCTCTCGCCATTTCGTAGCTATTGCCCAGACAAACTTTGGAGCGTTTGCCCGTTTGCAGAATAAAAAGGCATCTTCTAAGGAAGGAAATTTAAAAGCACTCAAGAAGAATAACCCCTCCTCCCAAACTGCAGGAAGATCCATCCTGAGCTGTTAGAAGACGGCACAGGCTTGCTATGCGACTGGGCGTTTCCTGGTAATTTATTAATTTGCAATATAAGTGTTGGAGCTGGTGAGATGCCACGGACGCATCCCTCAGAAAGCCCTATGCCCGGGCAACGGTGCAAACATCCACTATGACTTGACAGCTTAACTGCAACAATTTTGGCTCAATTTCAGCAAAGGTGAAGCTGCCCTTATACCACAACAGGACAGGGTGGGTACTGGCTGGTTCTATCCTGTGCAGGGAAACTCCACTCTCGCTGTCCTGGCCAAGTCCACCCTGCTAGGCCCATGGTATCTGGGACAGGACAACTTTGCAGCAGCGCCTGCTCCTCTCTGCCAGAGCAGACATGGCTTTGCTCCTCGCAGACCGACCTAACCCACTGGGGTGTTATTTCTTCAGTTCAGCCCAGCCCGCATGAGAAACTGCTCCTCCGCCACCGCTCCCACCTCTGCAAGCCACCGTGGTGGCTGGCCGCACCGTGAGTGGAGATGCAAGAAGAGCAGCCAAGGACGGAAAATTAACTTACCGGGCTCCAAAAGCTGCCTGGTGGGGGAAGCAGAGGAGATTTTGCTCCCCGATAAAATGCTAAGAAAGACTCCCTCTTATTCCAACCTTGACCCAGGGCTTAGCCTCAGAGATGGGGTCCAAACTCTGGCACCCTAAGGTAGCTCTACTTTCCGCCCCACTAAAACAAATAGGATGCGTTGCCCACTCCAGACCAGCTGCAGGAGAGAGTCAAGAGGCAATAAATACCCAGCCAAGACAAAAGGTGCAAGCGTGACCCAAGGACAGGCGTTGCCCAAAGGGTGCAAGCTCAGCTCGCTGTCTCAACAGATTGGTCTCAGCCAAGCGGCTCAAACCCCACCCAAGGGCCGGATGTCCTTGCTGCAGTCGTCTCTCCTTGCTTAATGAGGCGACGGGGCTGGGAATTAAGTGGCAGCTGCCCAGCGACAAAGCTGCCACTTTGGCCCAAGCCTCAGGCACAGGAACATGTTGAAGAGCAGCAACGTCAGACGCAGCGTTTGCCGCGTTCCTGGCAAAGCGCCGACGGCACTTTGCAAAACAAGCTATCTGAATTAGCTTCTTTCCGCCATAATCCTGTGCTCCAGGGTGGGTCACGACTAAAGAAAACACAGGCCCAAATACAGATCACGAAAGCGGATTTCAGCCCCGCAGCTTGTGCCAGCATGCCTGAGAAACAAAGCCCAGGGCAAACATCCACCACCCATCGTCTCTCTGCAGAATCACGCTTCTTCCCGGGGATGCAGTGACCACAAACGCAATGCAAAAACCAGGCATCGCCTCCCCGGCTGGGAGCGACAGGGTTTCTGGGCCCTTCGGGATTGTCCTCCCCAGATCGCGCTGAGAGGTAGCTGTGACCATCCTGGGGCTGCTCGAGACCTCGGCGTGGCAAGATTGCCGAGTCTCTGACTCTCTTGTACACCACCATCCTCTCCCCCTCCCCGCCAGGATGAGCGGTGCTGGCAGATCCCCCCAGAGCAGCCCCATTGCTGGTGCTTCAAATGGGCTGAAATGCGAAACGCTGGGTGCCTGAAGATCCTCCTCAAACGAGTGGCCTCAATAGCACCTGCCCCAAGGCTTTGGCCTCCAGAGCCATCGGCTCAGCAGCAAAGTCAGTCAAGTAAAAGGAAAGCCAGGACCAAAGTTAGATGCACAACAACACACTTGCTGCAGTAGGTAGCACCCCAGGAGCACATCCACGTAGCGGGAAGCGGTGCCGGCATTCCCAGCCGCCAGCATAACAGAGAGGGCAGGATCAGGGCCCTTGGCACGTTTTCAGCCCATGTATCCATCAGGTACCCTCAGACCGTTGCTTTGGCCAGTGCTCCTCGTGCCATCGAGACCCGCAGCACACGGCTGGGGGGATCCCTCGGCGGGTGACGCAGCACCCGGCCTCCCAGTGACCCTTTGTGGGTAAACACCCCTCACAATAAGAGCGGAAAGGATCCTTATCTCCCAGAAACCCAATGCTAGACTGGTTTATTAGTTTCAGATGCCCTTTTATGAGCTTAGTTTAAAAGGAAAGCTATAACCATTAAATGGAGACAAAGACTATTACTCTTACCTTCCTTATTGCTAGATCTCAAAAAGAAAACATCAGTAAACACAATTAAATTGTGCCATGAACAGTAAGAGGGGATATGAAGCCAAGAAAACTGCGTATGTTTGACATTAAAGATAAAAGATGGAAACAGCCAGTGCCCTGAAGAGGGTTCACCTTGGGAAAACATCAGTCTTTCTCATCAATTCATTTCTCCTCCATAAAACAAGGATAACAAACACCCTGCCAAACCCAACCGCCCTGTCTCTGCCCCAACCTGCCCAGCCTGGAGGCCTGAAAACGTGGTCTCCAGGGCGCGCAACCAGGCGGAGGGGCTTCGCGCCGCTGCTTCCAGCCACGTTCCCACCCACCAGCTTGCCGTTTCCGGCTGCGCTTTGGCAGCTACGGGCTCCACGGATGGAGGATGCAGGTGAAGGCAAGGAAGAGCAGAGGCGGGGTGGAAACCAGGAGAGCGTTAGCTGTTTTCCCCTGAAGTCCCAGGATCACTCGTGGCAAAAAGCGCCCCTCTTTCTAGCCGCAGGGAACTGGTTTTGGATGATCTTCAGAAAAACGTCTCCCACCACAAGCCCTGCCTGCTCCTGCCGGCAGAGATACCAGCCCCGTGCTGCTTGGCTGATTTGCGCTACAGAACAACAACAATCGCTATTTCGAGGAAAAAGGGTCAGGGGAGAGAAGAGCCTTATCTTGCAGCGCCAAGCAACAGCCAAGCTGCAAGAGCCACGGGCTACAGGAGAGCCCGAAGCAGCGAGTCGGCACGGCGAGAGAAAAGCTATCAAAGCTGGAAGTAGGAGCACAAAATAAAGCCGAGCAGTCGGCGTTGGAGATCCCCACGCGCACGACCTGCCCTCTTACAGGGCAACGGGTAGTTAGCCACCCCGTAGGATGGGGTGGAGGCTTTGGAGGTCCCAAAGCTAACCCGAAACCCCATCCACGTCTGCTCTGCCCTTTAAAACGGCCGCAGGAACAGTAAAAACGCGGCTTGCGGAGTACTGGAGGATGGAAAAACACGCTTCGGAGCTGCAGAGGACTGTGCAGAAGGAAACGAAGGAGCACACGGGAGCAGAGCGCTCCCCGGGCTGGCCCAAAGGAAGCCACGGAGAGACGCCGCCACGTCCCAGAGGCACGAGCAGAGCCTGGGCCTGGCCGCAGGTGTTTGTGGCTGCTGATTTCGACTGCGAAAATAAGGCAACAGCGTGCAATCGCGGTCGCGGGGAGGGAAGGCTGCCGGCACCTGCGCTAGGATGCTCTTATGCCGGGGCCACTTCCAGGCAGCCCGGGGCACTCGGGAAGCCAAGGTGCCAATTTGATGTCCAATTAAACATCTCATTTGCTGGCGAAGCACTCACCTGGGAGGAAGGGCCGAAGCGCCGACAGCAATAACCCAGAGCCACGCGTGCGGCAAGGGAAACTCCAGCTCTGGGAGGTCCCAGCACGTCGGCCGGATGCAGGTGGGGGCCAGGCAGCTACATCCCTCCCGGGGGTCGCACCGGCCCGTCGCTCTTCCCGGTGCAAAACCTCAGCTCGCAGCAGGAATCTCCCACCGCAGCAGAAAAGAGGGAAGAGAAAACCAAGGACGGGCAAGCTCCGAGCTCTGGCCTCCCTCCTGCAAGCAGTTCGTGAGCGCACCAGGCTGCAGGCAGAAGGGACGGGAGCCAACGGGCCTCTATCCCGTTATCAGCCGAGGCGCGCAAACCCGGCCTTGCAAAAGCGCTCGCGTGCAACCTGCCCCGGGGTGGGCCGTGGTCGCAACACCGCACAGCGGGGAGGCCAACCCAGGTGCCACCTCCTGGAGCAGGGAACTCCAGGGACAAGGGAGTAGCTGCTCAGGCGGGAATTTGGCGGGGGCCTCCGAAAGAGGAAGCAAAACCCACCCGATTTACATCCTCGAGCTGGAATGACTGTCTTCGCAGTCCTCCAGCCTCCCTTTTTCCCCCTCACCTCCCTCCATCTGTGAGTCCCTCCCTGCTTGGCAAGAAAAAGTAAAGGTATAATCACGGTTTTAATCTTTAAAGGAAGCAGGGAAAGCGGAGCGCAGGAATCGCAGCCCGGCTGCATGCTCGGGCAGGCAGCATCCTTCCCGACAGCCGCAGCCAGTTACAAGGCAAACAAGCAACAACCGACTTCATCATTTGCCTGTCAAAGCAACTCCCTTTTTCCACGGCAAACTACTTCCTCGGTCCTGGTCTAACGCTCCTCCAGGCCAAACGGAGGGTTTTATACCAGGCAGCAAGGAAACGGGCAGATCGCCTCTGCGCCCGCCTTGAAATCAGAGGGGTTTAGCAAGAGCCCTGATGCGGACAGCCGCGGCGGTACCGGTACCAACCGCGGTCCTTCCTGCTCCAGCCCCTGCGGCTCTAACGTTCCCACGCTAGCGTTACGTCCAAACAGATGGATGCAAAGCTGTTTTAAGGCAAACGAGTGGAGTTCGGCTGGGTTCGTACCTGCACGCTAGTTATCGCCCGATAGAGGAGCATCTCTCCCCGTCCCATCAGCTCCCAAACAGCCTTCGGCAGCTCGTCGGGGCACCCACGCCAGTTCAGGAGCACTGAACAACCCCTGGTCAAAGAAAGTTACTTTTCTGTTACCTCCAGCTCAGATTCACTGCTTTATATGCTATGTTTGCCTAAAAAAAATAAATAAAATAAGGGGGGAATCCAGCAAGTGTTTCAATTTGCTTTTTTTCCTAGCAAAAGTGTCCATGAAAATCCAAGAGGGGAAGTCTGCCACCACAGTGGGAGGCTAAAGATGCCCCTTAGCTGCCTCAGCACCTTTGCTAGTCCGGGGCCGGCGTGCCGTAAGGGATCGTGGCTTGTGTTTCGCACCAAACTCAGTCCCGGCTGCTTTCGAGCTCTCCTTTGGCACCAAACCGAGCATGCTTCATCCCTCCTGGCAGCCCGAAGATACTCCTGACGCTGGGAAAGTACAGTCTCGCCTCTAATGTTCGCTTTTTACATACTGCCTTTTTTAAATATGTTTTTTTCCAGCTTTGTGATCTTTTCTCATGCTTGTGCGCACAAGTCGGGCCTTTTATGAAGTTAATCTAAGACAAACACAATTAATAACCCCGAGTTAAACGTATGCCCTTTAGTAGAGAGATCTGGGGAAGGCAAAGCACAACAGAGCACACCCACCTCCTGCAGACTTTCCCCCACACTTGGGCCAAAAAGGGGGCAGTTTTACAAAAACCAGGCTCCCCCAGCTCTCCATCGCCCGACGTACAGCCCCAACGCAGAGCCAGCGTCTCAAAGCATGAGGATCTGCAGATACAAGCGCCTGAAGCCAACCTCCCCCCCCAGGTCCTTATCCAATGCCAGCAGGGCTGGGTTTCCCCAGGAGCCAGGTGGCTTCCAAACGGGAACGCCTCGACCCCGACGCTAGCGGCGCCAGGCTGACGCGGGGCCGCAGAGCGGGCGGGAAAAGGGACGTTAAACCTCCCTTCGGTCCCTGCAGCCTGCCCCGCTCCCGAGCATCCCCAGCCCCGCGGCCCTGTGGTTCACAGGGAAAAAAACAGCGCTCGCTGCCGTTACAAAGAGATCCAGAGTTGCATCATCTGCGGCTGGTACGAGCTTGGTTTAAAGCATCCCCGTCTCTGCCAGGCCCAGGAGCTCTAGGGAAAGTCCCAGGCAGATTCAGGTCTCCACACCTCAAGGAGACCTTTGAAAAAGCCCCTCTCTTTGATGCCTGAGCAATACACCCCCAAGAAACCCTCAGGCTGAACATTTTCATCGCCGAGGTTACTTAAAAGCACCGCCGCCAGCAGACACGTAGCCCTTCTATCGCATTAACAGATCTCCGCGCGTTAGACAACAGCATCTGGTCCCGGGCTCCTGATCTAAGAGGGGAACGGAGGCACGGAGGGGCGAGCACCTGAGGTCAGCACCGCAAACACAACCAGGTCCCCCCAGCCCCGGCCCCAGCCTTACAGAAACCCACGGCATCCCGGCAAGCCAAACCTCACGGGAAAGTCGGGTCGCGCTCAGCATCGCTTCACCGGGAGCGAAACGCAAGGCACATCTGGGCGGGAGAGGGTAGGTTTCTACCTTGTAAAACAAACCAAAACAAAAAAAAAAAACCAGAACAAAAACCCCCACAAGGGCTATTTTTACATAAGCTAGAAGTACCGTTCATCTCGTCCCTGCATGGATACACGGTTAAAATAACACTCTCGTTTTCTGGCTTGCAGGAGGGCAGATGTAGACGGCAGCGTCACGAACGCCCAGGGCCCCTTCCCGCTTGGCACGGCGGCGGCGGGCCGCCTCCGCGGTGGTCGGAGCACGCTACGGCGACGTCGCGGGGGAGACGGAAAGGACGGGCGACCCTCACCAAAGACCTGGGTTAAAAAAATTATATATATATCTTGCCCCAAAGCATCGGCATTGCTCCTGAGCCAGGACCCCCTCCTGCTCGCCGGCGCCGCTCCGTCGCGGAGGCTAACCCCGCTCGGCGATGTCCAGGCCCAGAGAAACCACCTCACCCAGCAGCTCAGAAAGCCCCTCACGCACTTGGACACAACTCAAAACCCGGTAGAAATAGAGATATATATGAATATATATATGATATATAGATATATATGAAGATTTCTTGCAGGCAAGCCCAAAACCAGTGTGACCATGAGATAAGGGCAACCCCGCACGGGGAACGCGCAGAGCAGGGAGGATCTGCTGGGCACAGGGGGCCTCGCTGCAGACAGTGCTCCACGACACAAGCCTTAAAAGCACCAGGGAGAAAAGCACGATAAAGTAGCGTGTGCACCAAGAAACAGGACCGGCGTCCTCGCGCGGCTGGAGCCGAACGCCAGCGGTGGTGTCCTTTCTCCCCTGGCGTCAGGCCCTAGCCGTCTGATCTCCACCAGATGGATCCCACCTGGAAGACGTCTGCTGCAGTCCAAGACTTCTCCAAAAATACACCACCCGTGCCAGCTCGGATGGAAGAGGTTCCTCCTAGCCTGGAAAGGACGGGGAAGGCCAAAGCAAGGAGAGGACAGAGGGGTGTGGGCCCAGAGGCGAGCAGAGAAGGCGCCGAGGGCGTCCTTGCACCCGGCGGACGCAGGACCACAGGAGGGCTCAGCGCCGCGTCGGGGCCCGTCAGCCGGGACGTCGCAGCTCGCAGGCCAGAGGCGTGGGCAAGGCGCTGGGGGAAAGCCCCTTCCCCAGAGGGCCGCCGAGGTTTCTGGCCGCAAAACTCCCCAGCGCTCTGAGTTTCCCCAGCCCTCTCGGGTCTGGAGGGGAATTTCGCCCTCAACTCTTCCATCCCACCCCACCGCTTTCACAATTTCTAAGGCCCCAGGCTCCCGTCGGGGAAAACCCCCTGGGGCATCGCCAGCGGCAGCCCCCGGGACCGACCCTTCGGCTTCATGCCAACTCTCCCGCTGCCTTCGACAGGGAGAGTGGCGCTGACCAGCCCCGAGCCCCAGCCGAGCGGCTGGCGGCCGCGGGGACGGCATCCAAGCCCCGGGCGCCGACAGAAGCACAGAGACCGCGCGTCCCTGATTTAGAGGCTGCGCGTCGGCCTCGAGCGGCTCCGCAAGGGGAGAGGCGCCGGCTCCGGCCTCGCACCAACTCTTTCCGTCTTTCATCAGCTACGCCGCGGCTGACACGGCTCTAACTCGTTGCGAAGTAAACGCCTAGATGCTAGCGGCAAAGAGCTGGCCGCTACCGGCGACGCGTAGGAGAGCAAACATCCGGGACCGTGACGAGGGGGCCGTCGCAGATGCCAGCGACGGACAAAAAACCGGGCAGCACCGATACCCCATCTGCTTTCCAGGATAAAACAGCCCTTGCAGCGCTCCGCTCTCACAACCTGCAAGACCCGTAATAACCGGCATGATTCACCAGCTGCTATTTAGCCTGCCTAGGCTGCAATTAGGCAATTAATGATTTAATGCGAGCTACAGCAGAGAGAATATTTGAGGATGCAGCCCCAGTCTATAGGCAAATAGGATTTACTGGTGCGAGCGTGGGAGACGGAGCAGGCAGGCGGCAATTAAAGCGAGGGCAACCCTGCAGCCCGCGAGCTCACGACCCGAGGAGGCGTTCTTGGAAAAGAGCTTCCCTCTCCGTCCTCCATCCGCTTACATCTTCCTCGAGGGCCCAAACAGCTCTGCCACCCGCGTTTTTAAGCTATGCTGCTTCGCCCGATTGATTTTCCACCAGAGCAGGAAGGCCGTGCATCCTCGTTAGCTGGGCTAACGCTGACCTGGTCCTGCGGCAACCCAAGAGGCAACCGCTCTTTCCAGCGTCACGTTTTTCCACTATTGTCAGATTTCTAAATTACACTAAATACACTGCAAAGCAGCAGCGGGCGCCAACCAAGCTGCTCCTAGCTCGTCTTCAGGCAAAAAGGCTGCTTCAGGCACTGAAGTTAAGTGCAGAGGTGGCGAACACAGACACGCTCACCCCGCACGCTCACGCAGACGGGCGGTGAACGCCGTCACACGCGCCGAGCGGAGCCGAGGACCGGCAGGTCGTGCCGAAGCAGCTCTTGCCACTTGCGTGTCTCTATGGCAACTCAAGGCAGCGCGATCGGGGAACCGATTCAGAAGCGAGACTTGACACAGCGAGAGGACACCTCCCACGCTCCCAGCACGCCAGCGTCGCCGCGCGCTGCCCCCAGCCGCAGACCCCAGGATCTCAGGGGAAGCAGGGATGCTTCCCAGCCAACGCCAAGGGGCGCAGAGTTGTCTGCTGCCCGTTCCGAATTCCCGCTGCGCTGCTTCAGGCTAACGAACATCTCCTAGGGTTCACCCCAGAAATACTTGCATTTTTGAATTGCAACAGACCTGCTGGATTTGAAGGAGATTGCACCTGAGAAAAGACACCCGCTGGCAGCCACCAGCTTTTAGCGGTGGAAACCTGGAGGAAGCAGACAGACTGCCTGGACAGCACAGAGCCCTCAATGCCCACTCACGCCAAGCCCCGCTGGACCGTGTCTTCCAAGCCACGAGACCTTCAAGGCTCTCCAAGGGTGGCGCAGCTGGAGAACGCCAAGGAGCACGGTGCCACGAAGCATCACAAAGTAAGATCCTGTGATCCGACTGGAAGACAGACCGACGATCTGCATTTCCCAGAGGACAACCAGAAGCTGCCGCGCTCTTGCAGCCAGCAGATTAAGATCAACCAAGAGGAAGCGCTTACACCACAGGTGACAGGGCAGAGATCTTCCCACCACCGTCACGCTGGTCCAGCCTGAGACGCAAGCGTAGAAGGCTTCACCCCTCCGTTACCTGCTCCCCCATCACACGCACGTCCAAACGGAGAGAGCTAACGTGCCCTTCAGCACGTGATCCCACCTCACCGGCAGCACCAGCCACAGACAGCAAAGGATGGGTTAGTCCCACCTTTACTGACCTGCCTGGTGCTCCCTCCTTCCCCGGGGGCGAATCAGTGCCTCTCACTCCCAGAGGGAGAGGGGTGCCTTTCATCCCTCTTTCTGGGCTTCACCCTCCTCTTGTCAGGCACCATCACAGCGGTATACAATCTGCAGGACAGACAGGGGAGCTAATGAGAAAGCATCCCACAGCCCTCGAGGCTTTGCAAACTGCAGCTATGCAGATTCAAATGAACAGGAGCGTGTCGGTGCCAACACGGACTCAAACAACTTTCTCCGTGATTTACAGCGTCAATTACTGAAGGAATTTGTAAGATGTCAAATTACCCCACTTGTTATTTGGCTGTACGCACGCCCCAGTCTCTCGCCTCTGCAAACCTATTACATGCCGAAACCTGAACGCAACCTGGGAGTCCTGACCCCACGGGGCCTCTTTTCTGTGCTGTCAATTCCCGCTGCCCTCGGATCAGCACTGAGGTTCGCCTGGGGCCAAATCCCTCCCACCTAGCCGTGCTCCAGCTTCCCAAAGCGTCTCCTCCGCAGCAGGGTCACGCACCCTGGGGTTGCTGCAGGAAACACCGAGAGCCGGGAAGACTCGGGCCAAACGCATCTCTTAGAAACGCTCCCAGGTCTGGTACTAGAGCTGCTCTGCAAAGAAGCGGCCCTAGGTTTTCTGCTGACCGGGCAACTTGGGGCATTTCACGTTTTTGTAGCATCCGGATGGCAAAAAATGGCCAAGACCCTGTGGCACAGCCGAGGTTTGAAACAGAAAAGGGATGGTTCAGGAGTTACTTTTAAAGAGGTAATTTGCGCACTCCTTTAATCCAGTTGGCTTCTGATAAAATCCACTTTAAACGAGAGCATGTCGCAGTAGCTTTCTTACAGAGCCTGGCCGAGTGCAGCTGCACCGCTCGGCTCAAACACCTCCCACCGGGCAGAAGATGCCCCTTCTTCTCTAGGAGCCGCTGGGGAGAAGGGAAGCCCGAGAAATACAGCTGGTTTCGCCAGATACCACTGCTCCACCCTTAAACAGGGAAGTCATGAACATCACGTACCAAAAATCGCCTGCGTAACCCAACAGGGCTCCAGGTCGGTTTTCACCACGGTGCCGTGCGTACCTCTCGCGCGGGGCGTTTCCCGGCCCGAGCCCATCGAGCTCAGCACCCCACCGCAAGCCACGACGGCTCCCAGGGCCTGCTGCTTTCGTACGGGGCACGACAGCCTGGGCTCGTTGACATGTCGGCTCTACACCATCGCGATTTCTTAGTCTTTGCTCCTATTTTTGTACAGTTAGGGAAAAAAAAAAAAAATCTCAAGACAGTTTCCAGTTGCTAAAAATGAAACAGCACAACGAGGGGGAGGGGAGACGGGGAGCAAAGTTGCTCATGGTCTACCAGCCAGAGAGCAGATCTGCTGTGCGTGACACAGACTTGCAGGAAAAAAAAAAAATAACAAAAAAAAACAGAGGAAGCCACAGGTGTAAGAAAAGCCATTCTCCTGCACAGTGCTTCTGCCCTTCAGCTGGTTCCCTGCTGCTCCCCCCGCAAAACTGCGGCACAACAGCTCATCCCCCCGCGAGCCAGCAAGGCAGAGCGGGAGGGACAGGGAGACATCCGGATGGGGAGACATCCTCTCGGAGAGCCCGCTCCCACCACCAAAAGGCAACTGGAAGAGCAAAAGTGACCAAAAAAACCAATTAATCATAATTATCCAATTTGTAGGAGGGATGGGGGCAATTAAAAGGATCTCTTGCATCTCAAGGTCTGTTTGCTTTTCAAAGCAGCTGGATTCACGCCAGCTCCCAGCAGCGTCCCGAACGGCACAACCCCATCGGGGTCCAACCAACACGGGCCGGCAGGGCAAGAGGAGCCGAGGAGCAGAGCCCGCTCCTCCACGTTGAAAGCGCCTTGCAAGGGGTTCGCCGAGATCCAGGCTCTTCCCGGCTTTGCGTGAGCGGGCGGCAAAAGCAACTCCTGCTCCGCACAAAGCGGCCGCGTTGCTCTGGCACGTCGCTCCGCGCGGTAGCGAGAGTCCCGTTCCGCGCGGCGCTGTTTCCCCCACTTTGTGGCTCTTACCGAAAGTTAGTTCGGGCTTGACGAGCAAACCTAAGCCCCCTCCAGTAAGCAGGGAGGGCTGAACCCAGCAGCTGGCTCCTCACAGCACGTCTCTGCAAGACTCCTTCGCCACAAGCTATTTGGACACCAGGGATTAACCATAGGGTTTAACAAAAATTTAAAAAAAAGCACAAAGATGGACTGCAGAGGGAGGGCAGCCGGTGGGCCAGGCATGATCAGGTTCTTTCAGCTAGAAAGAGCAAGATAATCTGGGGGTGGATGCAGCAGATCCTATAAAATTCGGCTGCATCGCTTCCTCCAGGTCTCCTCCCTGGAAGGGGACCGTTTTTGGCACAGCAAAATCCACAACCCCTTCTCAGGCGCTCCAGCTCGCACAACACGTCGGGTGGACACGGAGCAGAGCTGAGGGCGCACGTTAAATCCAAGCAGCCCTCCACGAGGAGAGAAATCTCAGGTGGAAGAGCAGGACAAGGAGCCTGAGATAGTGACTTCTCCAAGCCTAGCAGCGGAGACCCATCACCCCTTCTGCAAAGGAGCGGCCCGCAGAGGACACGTCTCCCTTCCCGCACTGGGGGAGATCCCAGCCGCCCTCCCCAGCTCTCCTCCCGCAGGAGCGCTGGGAACGGCCTCCTCCCAGCCCTGCACAACACCAGGCCCGCTTTGAAGTTTGGCAGGGAGGCAGCAGGAGTTTCTTGAAGATTAGCATCCGCTTGGACGGGTTTCAGCTCTCAGACAATAAAATTGGCACCGGACGAATTTTTGAGCCCTGCCAAAAATCAGTGCACAAAGATGTCAGCACTGGTGGCAGCTGCTAGACTCTCTCTTGCTGTCCCTTTTACCCTCAGGAGCAAGCTAGCCATGCCAGCCAGTACTCTTCCTCTTGAGATAAGGCTCAGAGCACCCATTACTCAACCAGCTCCCCGCTGGCAATCAATTCATTCCCAGGTAGGAAACCTCTGCTCCTCATTTCACTACAGGAACAGGATCTGGCCGGTTTGAGGCACTGCTTGGTCTCGGCGTAAGATCAAAGGTGTTCCTGTTCCCTCCAAGCCATCCTTTTCTGGGAGCCACCTGTTCTTCTTCCAAGAACTGGCCTAGCATTGGAAATGTTTTTTCATGGTGAGGCCTGCCATCAAGGCTCCTGCAAGGGAAGAGTTTTCAGGGATTTTTCCAAGCGGGGAAGACGTGCAGCTCCTCACCTGGAGCACTGGGGCAAAGATTTGCTCAACCCAAAAGGCCGAGGACCTTGGGCCAGGGATTTTGCAGGAGGCTTGCGCAGTCATCGACCGTGAAGGCTGGCAGGATGGCGCGGACTAATCAGAAAACAGCAAGGTAGGTCCTATTCCAAGAGCAAGATCTGCAAATGCTGGAGTGCCTGGCAATGCAGGAGGAATTAAGGCATGGCACACACACACACACACAAAATCCTGTTCAACGCATATGAAGAGAGCTGAAACGACTGAGCTATCAAGGAAAGCCCCGCAGCGCCTGGCAAGCTGGAGAACATCTCACCTGAGGCCACAGAGAGCCAGTCCAAGTCTGCTTTCCTATCACGGCAAATACCATCATGTATCACATTTTATGTGCCTCATATAGCCACAGTAGCATTTAAAGGGATCTGAATTGCGGAGAGGCAAGACTGTCTTCTTAGCCTGCAGTATCTAAGATAAATAATAAGCTGTCCAAGGATTTACGAGAGTAAACAACCGCAGATAAGCCTCATCACAGTATTTTTCCTGCAACAAAGGTCTGACTTTAGAGCTGGTAAACAGCACCCAAAGGTCACTTAGCTACAGGTTCACTGGAAGGGAGCAGGAAGTGGTTTCTATTCAAAGTTCCTCATGTCAAATCCAAGGGGGGGGGGGGGGGAAATTAAGTTTAAAAAAAAAAAAAAAATCAAGCTTTCTTTTTCCTGCGAAAGGCATCGAGACCTCTCCCAAAGCAGCAAATGGTCTTGCGGTGAGGCACTTGCATAGGACACGTGTATTTGCACGGGGTCGGGTCCCCAGCATAAATCAGGACGGCTCCCTCCTTTTTCCGCGGTGCAAGTCGCACCCACTTGCTCTCCAGCGCTGAAGGTTTTGCCTCAAAATTCTGCTCCAGAGCTCAAAACTCATTTGTGACTCAGTCCCACATGCGTGATTCCCCAAGGGGGGGGGGGGGGGGGAAGAGAGAAAAGAAAAGAAAGAAAAACACACCAAAAAAGCTATATTTTCCAGCAGGAACAAAAACAGAGAGTAGCCCGTTCTCAGTTCCCCTGAGAAGTGACCCGGAGGCAAGCAGACATGTCACGCTTGTGCTGGTGCGCTTTCCTTTCCTCTCCCACAAATTCTTTTCATTTCTCGGTTCTCCTGCGCCACGTGCCAGTTTGACACTCGCAGCAGGAGATAGGCAGGGATATAACCCCGGTCCGTCTCCAGCCGCAACACCCACCCCCATACAGTCCCGAAGCACTCTCTTCCCAGGTTAAGGAAGCAACAGCGTTAATATTCGCACTTAATTGTCAGAAAACCTCCTCATAAGCTTCCTAGCATCTGATTTTGGGTCACGAGGGACTAGCCAGCCCACGTGAATTAGCACAGGCCACAGCACTTCAGCCGGAAACGTTCATGAATGCCCCACTTCCCGAAAAAGGAGCTTTTAGCAGGACACGCTCTCTTGGATCTGAAGCCACCAGATGGCAGAAGGTCCATCGTTCACCTGCCAGAGGGGTCTCAGCAACGAGTTACCTCCCTTCGAAGTTTCAGTTTTGTTTTGTCAAATCTTTTTTTCGGATTTTGCCTTCCGGCACGAAGAGCCCTCGGACCCCTTTCCCGCGGAGCCCGGCGCAGAGTCGCCCCAGCAGCACCGCAACGCGGCCCCTAGGTTAAACCGAGGGTGGACGCGAACTAAGTCGCCAGGTTTGGAACGGCGACGGCCCCGACCCGGACTCGGCTTCTCTCCCAGCGGCCCCGCTCCGCGCGAGGTGGCCCTCGGCAGCACGATCAAGCCAGGGCGAGCTGTCCAACCCGCCACTCGCCCGTCCGGAGCCTCGCCGTTTCCAAGACATCCAATCCTCCTCGTGACGCTTTGCTCAACGCGCTCGCAATTTGTCAAGGTCCTTGCCAAGCCGAACGCGGGCGTCGCAGGCAAACAGAAACCCATGGCGATTTCGGCCCAAGCCTTTTAGAGGAAGGGAAGGACGGCACGCGCAAAGAGTCGGCGCTCAGCTGCCAGAAAGCTGCACGTAGAACGAGGACAAGCAACGCCGCAGCCCAAGCGGGAAACCAGCTGCTCTGGGGCAACACACATGCGTTTTAGAGAACGGAAAATGGGCTGTTTTCAGCTTATCTAACCTCACAAATAGCCAAAGAACAGGGAGTTTGGTCGTGCAAGGCTCACAGGGGATGTTTGAGGGATAACACCCTGACTCTTCCGGCGACTTTTAGCTGACCATTGCCACGAGCAAGCTCTGCTCCCTCAAAGGGGTCAACGTTTCAAGCCTTGTGAGGCCAAAAACAGGGCAACAAACCCACCCAAAAAGCACACGTCCTAGCAGAACCAGCCTCCAAGCTTGGATTTAGCACATCCAGGAGCCCACAGAAGCCTCGGTACAGCCTGAGTCTGGTCCAACCCTCTCAGGATCTTCCATCCCCCCACGGCAGCAGACGGCTGACGAGTCTCCAGTGCTGGAAACCTCAGTGCTGTTACGATACACCCTGCGGAGGAGAGCTGTAGCACCCCACGCTAGCCAGGATCGCAGCAGCCCGGGCAGCGAGGATGTTCTGCAGCCCTGGAGGGTGAGCGTCTGATCAGAAGAGGGCAATATTGAACTCCACAACATCAGGACTGGTTTCTACAGCGCTGCACACCAGCGCCTGAAATATCAGTTGGGTGGAAGAACAGAACTAGACATCCGTTCAAAACAAACAGGATCGTGGCTCGATTTTAACCACGTTGTCCTCGAGTTTTAAACCTTCAGCCTTTCCTAAAGGAGGAGATCTGCTACCCGTCCTTCTCACGCTCCCTCCGCCCTACAGGAGGGATTGACGTTGGAAGGGACGGCTGCAAGGCATTTCCCAGCGGGGGAACCTCGCTAACTCTGTAAACCTACACGCGTGAGCAGCTGAAGCCTTAGGGCAACCCCGCACCAACGATGGGCAACACGGAGGAGCTGCAGGGCCTGGTCCCCGCTGTCCCAGCCCCGGGGACCGGGGGCTCCCGCGCTTCACCCCATTCCCACAGCCGTTCAGACCTGAGCCAGGCACAAAAGCAACTTGGGGAAGTTGCTTTGAGGAAGAGTGGCAACGGGTGGAAAACACAGGCCCCACCATTTCTCTCCTCTCCTACTGACCACGTCTTCAGGTTCTGCAGTCAAAGCCGCTAACGATCGTCACTAATCACGTTAACAGTCAGACTGCTCACAGAAACACCCTGCACTTACCTCGCAAGAGTCGCGCGAGCCGCCTGGGTCCTCCATGCACTCAAGCGCCGAGCTGTCTTTGCAGAACAGCAGCGGTAGCAGTTCCTGTTTGATTAATTAGGCTTTATTTTATTACATTTGAGGATGTGAAAGGTACCAGCTCGGTTCTTTGTACAGTAATTAGGCTTTGCTACTGGAGCAGTGGTTGGATTTAATTGTTCTTTTCCCTATGCTATTTAAAAAAAAAAAAAAAAGATCCTCCGTGCAAGATATTGCTTGCTATAACCAAGAGGGAATTTTTTGCCGAGCTGTTTAAGGAGGATCGAGGCATTAAGCGCTTTGCTCCCAACCCTTCCGGTTTTCACATGCCGCTCTTAGGCCTGGCCACAGCGGCACCAAACGCCCCCAACGCAGGGGCGAGCCAGCAGCTCGTACCCACGGGACACGGCGGGGGGGGGGGGGGTCACCCCTGCACCGACCCAGCAGCTCCCCCGCGCCCCAAACCCACGCCAGAGACAAAAATTAACCGATTAACGCAGCGCTGGGCGAGACGCCTCCCAGCCCCGGGGCCAGCCGGCAGCGAGCAGGAGCCGGCGCAACGCCTGGCTCGGGGCTCTTCCCTGCCGGAGCGGCGGCGGCGGGGGACGAGCACAGCCGGGAGCTCCCGGCCGCTCGGAGCCGCGGGAAAGCTGCCCGGCTGCAACGCCGCGGCTAACTTCACGCCTCCGCCTTCCCCGCCGCGCGCCGTTTCGCCCTCTTACCCGCGCGCTCGGACGCCGACGCGACGGCTCTCCCCTACCCAGCCCCGCTGCGGCGGGGGGGACTCGGTTTCCCCGCCTGGCGCTGGGTACCCAGCCGATCTGTTTGCCGCCGTTACCGCGTTGCTCTGTTTACTCGCCGGTCGTCATCTGGGGACGGCTGGCAGCCGAGGGAGACGTGGGCCGGCGACGCGGCGGCCGCCTCCGCGCGCCTGGGGTCCAAGCACGAGGGCTGCCAGCACCCCCGCGAGCAACAGGAGGGGCAGACCAG
Organism: Struthio camelus; assembly: GCF_040807025.1. Classification (NCBI taxonomy): domain Eukaryota; kingdom Metazoa; phylum Chordata; class Aves; order Struthioniformes; family Struthionidae; genus Struthio; species Struthio camelus. The sequence continues at coordinate 8,490,364 of NC_090963.1, forward strand.
CCCCCCGAGAAACCACCTCTGGGGTGAAGGCACGGAGAAGGCAACCCGCCGACACGTCCGAGCCTCCCGCGGCTCGCATGTCTCCTCGCCGCCCCCCTCCCCTTTGCCCGCTCTGCCATCCCCGCTCGCTGCAGGCTGGCAGCGGCGCCGGGGCCGGCTGACTCACGCCGTCGCCTGTTTGCGGGCTCAAAACGCCACCTTACTCCTTCCTTGCCGAGCAGCTCCGCGGCTTCCCCGCGCGTTTCCTCCACGCCGGTACCTACGCGCCAGTTCTTGCGGGCCCGACGACTTCTCAGAGAGATTTTAAAAAAATAAAAATAAAATAAGAGATTAAAAAAATAAGCCGGGGTGGGGGCTTGTCTGAGCCAGGCTGCTGTGCGGCCGCCGGCTGCAAAGCCGCGCTTCCCCGACATTCAGTAGCGGCAGCCCAGAGGAATCCTCCCTGCCAGAGGCTTTTTGCCCAAGGGGGCTGGTACTGGGGCCAAGAGACCTCGCGGGGGAAGCACAAACCCACGAGACGTTTCCCCAGGTTAATTCCACCCTTGCAGGCCCATCTGCCCGTCCCACGTCCTGCCTCCGGGCCAAAGACGGATTTGGCCCAGGGGCTTGCGAAGCGCCGACACCTGCTTGCTATAACACCTGCTACCAGCTTGCTGCTGCCGCCGCCGCGGGGTCTCGAGGTATTTCTGCACCTCCATCCATCAGCACCCCACAGACGCAAGGAAAGGTTGCCCTGCGTGTTTTCCCGCTGGCTCCTTCTGCTACATAGCTGCCAGCCGGGCGAAATCGGAGCTGGGAGAGTCACTCCCAGGCACTGAAAATCATCCCCCCCCCGTAGGCAGTCGAGCGGGCCAAGCCACCTCTTTCAGAAGGGAGGACAAGCAGACCAAGCCAGCTAAGAGGGGACCCAGGGTCGAAGCCAACCTGCAGGATGGCTTCACCACGAGCCCCAGGGGAACCCGCAAGCGAGCCGACTCGGGTCGGGATCTGCGCGGCGGCGAAGATCGGCTGCTGCTTCCGGGAGAAATTCCGGCCGCCGCAGGCTGCGCCGGGAGGTCGGCGCGGGCCAGGACGCGGGCTGGCACGGGGCGAGCGCGGTCAACAGCAGGTGCCCGGCCTGACACCCCAGTTTTCTGCCACCAAAGCGGCCAGTCCCAGGCAAGACAGCATCGAGCGCAGGGTCAACACGAGGTTTGAACTCCCTCCTGGACTCGCAGCGAGACATAACCATCCTGCTACCGTTCCCTCTTAAAAGAGGCACCAAGGAGACAAGCGCGCCTCTGGACTGGAAACAAAACCAGTTTAACTAGCCCAGGACCTGCTTTCAGACGTGCAGCGTGAGCCAGAGGACGCAGCACTCCGTTCCCAGTCCATCCCAACGTTACCGCTCCGTCCGCCCGCCAGTTAAAGAATACCACCTCCACCGCCGCGCCGAATGCGGCGGCGGGCGCATTGCAGGTAAGGTGCTTCCAACCATTTGCACCCCAAGCAAAGCTCCCGGGTCAGCTTTACGCGTGGGATCTGCTTGAAGGCGGAAAAACGAGCCAGCAGGCATTTGCGTTTGCTCGCCCCTTCTTCCGGAGCGGCACGGGAGAACATGCAGTAACCCACCCGGCAGAGGGAGCATCCCCCTCCGAAACGCTCGCAGCATCAGCCTGCGCCCTGAGCTTCCCTCAGCCCATCCATCGACCTGTTCGCAGGCAACGGCGCAACCACCCCGCAGCGCCGGGGCAGGACGACGCGGCTCTCGGCGTCGCGTGCCCGAGCGGCTGTCGCTTCCCCCTGGGACGGCCCAAGGGCGATCCCCGGCTGCTGCACCCCAGCTGAACCGCTACCCCGGCTTTAGGGCAGAGGATCTCCTGGGCAGGCGCAAACCTGGCTTCGAGCACCGGCTCTCTAAAACCGGAGCGGGGTTTGGCTGTCGCTCACAGAAACCGCCTCAAACCCCCAGCCAGGAGGTCCGCGGAGAGCGGCCAGGCCCGCGGTCCCACCCCATCTAGGCAGCAGCGGCTCTCCACCTCGGCCAGGAGACCTCCAGAGCCCTGCTTTTGGCGCAGGAAGTTCAGCCCCGCAACGGCAGAGACCGAAGGCCGGTGCTCTCCGCTCTGCTGCCGGGCACGCCTGGGGGGACCCGGGCGCAGACGGGGATACGAGAAGCCAGGAGACAGCAGCTACTTACAGTCCGTCCTCTCGGTCCAGGCAGAGGGGGCGATACCTCTGCAGGCTGGGCATCTACAAGGCCATCCTCTCTTCCCCTAGCAAAGCAAAAAGAGAAATCCCTTAGTGCGAGAGCGTCCCGCATGAGCGGCGTGCAACGTTAGCTTTCGTTCTGCTTCGGAGCAGAATAACCCCAGTGCCTCACCACGGGCAGAAAAAACTCCAGTTGTAATCAGCCTGCAGATAAATCAGTTCCTGCTAATCCCCACCCTCTTATGGCAGCGAGGGTGAAGGAGACACCCTTGGGCAGCTCGAGGCATCCAGCACAGCTTCCCTTCGCAGCGGCAGCCGCTGCAGCTCTCCATCTCTCCTGGCAGCTCCCAAAGCCGCCCCCGCCACGGGCGGCCCCCAGACCCCAGCCAAACCGAGAGCGCCGGAGGGCCGCAGAGCTACTGCCGCTCTCGGGGAGATGCCCCGGCTGCTTTGTGGCGGGCCATCACGTGTCGCAGAGGATGTCCTGCGAGCCCACAAACCGACCCACCTCCTCGAGCGTTAGCAGCGACGGGCAAGGTCGGAGCTGCTTTTAAGGAGGAGACGCCCCCCCACCGATGGGAAAGGCAGCGAGTTCGGAGCCCGGCGCTCGGGGGAGCTCGCTGTGCAGCGGCTGGATTTCCCTAGCCCTTCTTGGCCCCTGCTCTCCGAAATCCCCTCTGGCAGGCTCGTGCTTCTTTTAAGGAAGCAGGTGGTGGCCTGAGAGCACCCGCGACGGCTCTCAGCATCTCCTGGTCCCCGGGAGCATGAGGGTCCCCGGGCACAGGGATCCGGCTGGGAAGCACCAGGGGACCCAGCAAAACGACTTCCCAGGGAAGGAGGGATTCGGCTGAGGCTCCCGGCACGGATGCTGCAACCCCCTGCCAGGCCAGGCTCGCTGCAGGCACCACCTCACCCACCTACAGCATCCTGGGACGCTCCGCCGAGAGATTTAATACAGCACTCCCATCTTCTCCGGGTGCTGCCCTTGTTTCCCAGCTGCAGTTTTCCCCTACAGCCTCCATCGTCCCAGATAAAGCAGCAAGAAGCAACAATTCGGAGTAAAACTCCTAGATGCTGCCCTAGCTCAGCCACCAAATAGCTCCAAAACAGTCTTTTCACCTCTCCATACCCCGCAAGACGCTACATCACCAGCACGCTCTTGCAGCAGGAGACGCTTACAAACGCAGACGCGTTAAATAAGGCTCGCAGGAGAGCTAGCAGGGCCCCTTTCCAGGCGAGGAACGGCTCAGGAAAGAGGCTAACCGCTTCCCCAAACCCCCCACGGCGCTGCACCGAGCTGCGTTTTACTCACCGGGGTTTTCAGCCCAGTCCAACTTGGAGCCTACTTAATCTTACGTCTCTGCAGCTGGCCTCTCTTTCCCCAATCTAGACATCTTCGCCTCAGACAACACCACCACAGTATCTTTTATTAGACTCTCTGCTATAATTTGGGGAAGAGAGGATACCCGCGCCAAGAAGTTTCCATGTGCAGAAACGCTTTTGCTGTGTTGCTTGCAAGAGCAAAGCTGCTTTTTTTGCAGCCGGCACAGAGCAGGAGCAGCTGTTCTGCATCTTGCTCGGTCCAGCCTGGGTAAACCTGAACGAGGAGCAAGGTGGGGGAAAGGGGACAACGAGCCAGTCCCCATCACCTGTGGGACCTGGCCTTTTCAGTGCCTGGGACTGAGGCTTTCTTGGTGGCCACAGCAGCTGCCTGTTGGCAAATTATATGCCCCTCACTGTGCATCCCCTCGGTCTGGGTTAGCTCCAGGAAATTAAGCTCTAGCAAGTCTGAGAGGCCTGGAGTTGTCCAAGGCCGTGGGGAAAAGCAAAGATCGCACTTGTAAGCGAGCCTTTAGCCCTAGCCGGGAAACTCGCTGAGAGACATAAACCATCCTACAGCAAGAACCAACATTAAATCGGCCCGTTCCCATCTCCAGCTCTCTTGGTTAGTGGGTCAGGAGAGCACAAGCTGGCTGCTGCCGCACCGCTTTGCTCTTCTCCATGTATTTGCAAGCAGAGCGCTGGAGCAGGACAGATGCACACCCACACTGCTGGAGAGCAGCAAAAAAATCACAGCTCTTCCCCCCCCCCCAAAAAACGTGCTTAAAAAGCAACTCAGCCCGGCCCCACGGTCTGTGACCTATTTTAGCACGTACGGAAGCTGCAGTTGATTCTTCTTCCGCCTCCTTGCCTGCTTGCCCCCACAAACCCACGTTTGATTTAACTTCTACCTCCCTCAACTGCTGTGTAACGACCTACTTGTTACTTATTTTGAACCTGGCTCTCACTGGCATGATTTAATGCCTCTGATTCTCATATTGGATGCAAAAGCCACCAAAGTTGTGATCAGGTCCCAAAAGTGCAACTCAATACAAGCAGGTCACCCAAGCCACCCAAAAGGTGGCTGCTCAGATCCAGCACCTACCGGGACCCTGAGCAGGGGACGGTGCTTAGCAAACGCTAGCAGCCTGTGCACCGCGCGCGGGTCAGGAGCCATCCCAGGGCCTCATTCCAACAATTCTGTGCTTTGTACCCTTTGAACACCATAAAAAAACCTAAAACAAAGCAAAAAACCCAAGCTCAGCAGCATTTAAAGCCTCCGGCCCCAGAGGCTGATAAACAAAGAGGCCCTAGGGCACTTGTGTAGGCAGCCACTGGCTCAGAGCGGGCCGGCAGGAACATGTCACAGCAGGACCGAGAGACGGCGACTTCTCGCAAGGGGTAACGCAAGTCTTACCCAAAAGGCATCGATGAAGACTTTCCGTTTCACATCCCGAGGAGAAGTGCTAATATGAAAGCCAGCCTGGAAAACCGCAACTGAAGAGTTTTCCATTGGAAAACGTCGTTCTATCGAAACCAAAACACTTCATGAAATTAGGTCAATTCTGGCGAAATTAAATTTTGGAGGAAAAAAAAAAGAATTCCAACGGTGACGGAACAGCCCATTTCAAAAGCATCCGAACAAAAAGGCCTTTCTTCCCTTTGCTTTCAGTCAAGGCCCGCTCTGTTTTTTCCATCTCCTGCTATGCAAAGAGCCAAAGTGCCCAAGGTTTCCATTCCGCTCCATGCAGAGTTGCAATTCTCTGCATCAGCCAAAACAGAAGAGATGTTTCCGAGGAGGAACTCTGAGAGTTCAAAATAGAGAAGATTTACAACACCCTTAACATTTGAAAACCCTTCAGCAAACATCTCCCACTCTATAACACCCTAGCGTTTACCTGTATTTCAACACACCACAAATACGGGAGCAAGTCCAATAAGTCAAGGCTCTGGTTCAGACAAGAACCAGCAACCCCAGCTGGAAAGTGGACACTTGGATGGGACGTGGATCTTGAGGAGTCCACGACGGCTCTCCCGAACAGCAGGGTTTGGAGGTCGGAGTCAGGAAAATCAAAAGCTTCATCAGAAGGGGCCAAAAGTGACTACGCGCCAAACGAAAAAAAAAAGAGCAAGGACATCAGCAGGAGCCAGTAACTGATCTCGCTGAATAAACGGTGTTAAATAATTAACTTTTCCCTTTGTGTATCTCGTTGCCCCAAGCCCTGTGACCACCACATCTTAAAGGCTCCCCCCGTGAGGTACAGCTTGCATCCCGGCCTCGGCAAGGCACAGGCGTCCGCCGAGCCTGCCGCGATGCGGTGGCCCCCGGAGCGTCCCGCCGGCATCGCCACCGGGCGACGAGACTCACCGCGCGCCGTTCAGGCTCCAGCCTCGCGCTGCGGGTAGCAACTCTCCCTTTCCTGGCACCGCTCTCAGATTCAGGGGGGCAGGAAGCGGCGGAGAGCCCGCCCGCGGTACAGAGCACCGCGTCCTCTCCCGGGAGAGGCCAGCCGTGCCCGCACGTCCTCCGCGACCGCGGAGGAGCCCCGCGCAGACAGAAACCCTCGTGGTGCGCGCTCGCCCGCGGGCACGTTCCCAGCCTGGCCAAGGGGCCGCCTTGCAAGCGAGCACGCGCGGGAGCCCTCACCTTCCCCAGGAGCGAGGCAAGGCTCCCTAATTCTTTCGATGCCCCGTTCTGTATCTCCTCCAGCTCCTTGCAACTGAGAAAAGCAACTGCAAGAGATACTGTAATTGCCGGCGGCGTTGATACGATGTGAGCCTTCCCCAAAGCACGCAGACACAGACTAGAAGAGGCGGCTTAAGGGTGGCATATTTTTTCTCTTGCGCAATTCCTGGTTAATTTTAGATCCCCACTTGAGGAAAGCGAGAGTGTATTTACCCATGCAAAGAAGGGGGAAGGAAATTACTGAGCGGCTCCGAGATTGTTTCTCCTATCAGCAAGGTTTGGTACTTATCTCCCAATGTTGAGCATGTCCGAGGGTTGGCTTTTCGCAGATGTCCTTGGGAGCAGGGCTGGACCAGGCAAGAAGCCAAGCAGAAGGACAAGCAATCGCCCTAGCTTTATGCCACATCCTTCCCCTGGAAAGAAACATTGCATCAGGGAAGCAGAGCTGCGTGGGCACATCAGCCAGCCCGTTCACACGATGAGAGGAAGCTGGTCCCGCTGGTATTTTGGCCTGGCTGGGAGAAGGTTTTCCCTACAAAAGGCCGAGCTGAAGAGCTGCTGAAGGCAGCACTAAGGCTGCGTGCCGCAGGAGACCCATCTGGGAGCAGGAGCCCGGGGTGGGCAGAAATGTTTTTGCTTGACGTGCCGCCGAGGTGCCTATGGTTTTGAAGTACAAAGCCATGCCTGGAAAGAAGCTTGGATTCAGGCACAAGTCCTTTCTGGTTTGGGGAAGCCAGCCAGTAGCTCACACAGCCACTGTGCATCTGAGCTAGTAAAGCTGGCCAAGTCTTTGGCTCACAGCCCTGCAGATCCAGGAGGCTTCCTCACCTCACCTGGCCGTGACACAGCCCCAAGAGCTGACGCAGAAAGCAATCACAGCCGCGCTTTCGTCCCTGGGGGGACGTTTCTGCAAGCAGAGGGTGTTACAAGACCTGCGAGGCTGCTGTGCACCTTCTCCCACACCAGGAGAGACCAAATAGCTCCCTCGACCAGAAGCCCACCTCCACCATGAGCTGTGATTAACGCTTAGAGGAACAATGCTAAACCACCACCCCCCACCCCAGGCAGCCAGGTAAATAACTCCTACTGCCAGTGTGGCCAGGACAGGGGGGCAACTTCATCTGGCCTGGAGAACCGCAGCCAAAACCTTCATGGTGCGCATGAAGACGCGAGCAGGGCCCTCTTTGCAGCACCGCATCACCAAACCAGCACAGGCATCGCTTCACCGCTCTCCCAACACAGGACGGAGCCGGGTGTGAGGGGTGCAGGAAACCCTTGGACTCAACAGACCCCTTCCCTTAGCACCACGTGGACTGTCCAGCACCCTTAGCTTAGGGTCTTGGTATCTCTCAACAGGTTGGGACACCTATTTGTTCCACGCCAGCAGAAAAGATGTGGTGAGCCAGGAGAGCGCCAGGAGGTTACAGGACCTTGTTTGAGCTAGCTGAGCGGTTGGGAGAGGCGGGCGGCTGGCTGGCTATTTCTTGTTTATTCCGCAGCTTAGGAACAGGGGGATTGTTCAAAAAAAAAAAAAATCTGCATTTGATTTAAAACAAGCTGTATCTTGTACAGCTGCTCCAGAGTATGTGTCTGAAGTGGGGAGGGGGGGCAGGAATTAAGCAGGGTAAAAGATTTCCTCTTGCTGCAGCTCAAGCAGGGAGAAAACCTGTCCTAACAGCCACCCTGAGAAAGGGAAGGGAAAGAGGTTTCCCTCAACGATGCATCGTGAAGCAGCTCCGGTTTCGGGTGCCCAGCCCAAACTGCGCCCTTGGGAGGAGAGAGACGGAAACACAATTGTCCGTGCTCGATAACGGCCTCAGCAAAATAAACACTGGGTCCAAAAGGAAACAGCCCCACGGCAACAGCTGGCGGTGAGACAGAGCATCCCGAGGACCTCGGTCTTTCCCCAGCAGACGGGGAGGCTCTGGATGACAGGACCCAAGTGGAAGAGATGGAGCCCAGCTGCTTCGGTCAGGCAGAAGGGAAAAGGTTTGGCAGATGCTTGGGAGCAGAAAAGGCCTCTGAGGGAGCCAGAAAGGGAGGAGAGATGATCTCTGGCAGGAAAAGACATCTTTGACTGCAGCCAGCACCGGGCGGAGCGGGTGACAACCAGCAACAGCGCCCACCGTGCCCTGCAACGATGCCCTCCCACCGGGCCGCATTCGGCTCGTGTAGCCCAAGTGCCTCCGGCAAGCTGGACCCCTTCCTCAGCCTCCCCTACGGAAGGGGAACATATACAATTTGGATGTATCCCAAGAGGGACTGGCAAAAGCCAGAGATTCACATCAAAGATGCAAACACCGTGTTTCTCCACAGAGAGCAAATAAGATAGGGAACCCGACAGAAATCCGCCCCAAAACTGGACGTGCCTCTGGCCGACCGCGCTCTGCAGGCAGCAGAAACGTTTCAGCACGCAGCCAGAGAGCTCCCTCCCGTTCAACTCACTTTTTGGATCTCGCACCGCAAGAGACCCCGGCTGCCACGAAGGGCCTCCTGCATCCAACCAGGTGCAAATCACTGTCCCCTCCACGACGCCCACAGGATTTTCTGAGCGTCACCCGCAGGGGAAGGGAGACTTTGGGGCAGCTGCCAAACGCCTGACGCCTCATCCTGAAAACTCCCCTCGAGGGAAGTCGGTGTGGTGGAGCTGCTGGACCATCAGATGAGGTCGGTCAGGTTGCTCCAGTTGTTCTCCATCGTCCTTCCTCCACTTCTAACACGCCGTCCGTTCAAACTCCATGGAACTGCCAACACGCTTTTTCAAGCAGCAGGGACAAACCTGCGCTCTCGAGACACGATTCTCCTTTCCGGTTCAATTAAAACCGATCTGGAGAAGTCACCTAACGCCGGGACTCGCCTTTCCCCCGAGGAAGGATGTCGCTCACTGGAGTCCCTTCAGCAGCACGGAGGCAGTCTCAGTTCGGTGCATCTGCCTTTAGCGGCCAGCGTGAGGGTCTCTCCACCAGCGAACGAACGGTTCCTGCTTCCAGCGGACCGAGTCTCTCCCAACCTCCGTCCTCCAGCGGACGGTCCCTTAGCTCGTGGGTAAGGGAGACCCGCCAACTTACACTGGCAGAAGGAGCCCAGCCCCGGACTCGGCGGCGTTTCCACAGAACTGGCAGAGCGTTCGACCTTCTCAGTGTTTACGGAGATTACCGGGCTTGCACAACAGATGGCCAAGTTCGTGTTTTCCAGGAAATCTGCAGCGACCGGGAAACAACGCAGGGTTACAAAGGACCGCTTCCCCTGCGCCTGCGATGCCCTGTCCGAAGGAAACGCCGTCAGGAGCGTCCAGCATCACGCGACGCCTCCTCCGTCAGCCCCAGAAAAGCCGGGAAGCTTCACAGCAACGCCAGGACACGCTTACAATTAATACCTAGATTTTTTTTTTTTAGGATAGGCCCCTTTTTCAAAGCAACTCTCGCGTTTGAATCCCCGTTCCTTTTGCATTCGGCCCTTTGGAGCGAGAGCGCGGGGAGAGCGTGCGCCCCAGCCCCAGCCTCTGCTCGCCGTCGAGCTTGCCGCGGGTGGTCCCGCCGGGCTTTGCTCTCCCTGCCAGCCGTAGTGCAAGCTTCGGGGCAACCGAGGCCGGGAGACGCACCGACAGCGAGGGCTCCTCTTTGCCCCGCCGCCGTAACGCATCCTGCCTAGGGAGAGGATTTGGCAGCCGGGGTCCAGCGGCACCTGGGGACAACGTGGTTACAGCAGGCGACCCCGAGGACAGCACGGTCTCGAACCCCGCGCAGCCGCACGAGGCGCTCGGCAGACGCCCGTTAACCCGAGGAGACGAGCCACGAGTGGGGCCGCAAGGACGGGGCAGGGACCCGCGCGCGGGGCGCGTCCTGCCAAGCCGATCTCTCCGGCCCGTTAGATCAGGTCGTAGGGTAGATTCAAAGAGCGAGGCACCGAGGTGGAAACGGCCGCCAGCCGCGCTATTTTTCATCACGGTGTGGAGCGCGAAGCGACGCCAAGCCCCAAACCTCAGCCCGCCACCGCCGAGTCTCACCCGCCCTAACGCAAGGCCGCCTTTCGGCCGCTCTCGGTACGGCACCTGGGAAAAGAGGATGGTCGTGCGAGGCTTCCCGGTTAGCCCGGTTCAAAGGCAACGCGAGGTCCTCGCCGAGGCGGGAGCCAACCTGGATCCGACCGCGCTAAGCTCTTTGAGCCGGCGGATCGCTTCGCTCCCTGCCTCCAAGTCGCTGCCAGCAAGGAGCCTTTTTATTTAGAGCCGTGAATTACGGGATTCGCTAGCGAGGCTGAACTCTCCCCCGAGAGCTCCTACTAAAGCACTTAACTCCACGGCGCGGCTGCGCGTCGGGCCAGCTGAGCTGCGCGTGCCGCGGGGACGGCGAGGAAGCAACCACCCAGCCGGCGCACGGGACGGACGGGCAGGAGAGCGCCCGCCAGGGTCCCGGATCTCTCCCGGAGCGATCGATCGGCGTCCCGGCGACGCGTCCTCCAGCCGAAACGGTGACTGCGCCGTCCAACGCGCCCGTATTCACCTTTCTGGTGGGAAAGGACTCGCCTCGACCCGACCGTGACGCCACGGGAGAAGCTGGGGACGTCTGGAGAGCCGAGGCCTCCACGGGAAGAGCTGCCTTGTGCCTCCGAGCCCGCTGGGATGCCGGAGGAAGGGCAGTTCGGCGAGGCCGCGCCAGCCCACCCGGCCTTCCTCGGACCGCTGCCGGCAGGGAACGGAGCTGGAGAAAGAGGGGCCCTAAGAAACCGGGACCAGCTGGTGAGCGGCCACCTGCCTCCAACGGCGTCGAGCAAAACAGCTCCATCCCAGGCTGTTTTCCCCGAAACCGAGGGGGTTCCCAGAAACACACAGAGTGGGGGACACAGGAGAGGAGAGAAAGGGGGTGCTAACAGGGCAGCACGGGAAACCCCTTCTCCCAACTCATGGCCACCACAGCTAGACAAACGCAAACGTCCAGAAAGGACCACGTGCAAGTCTCTGAAGCCACAAGATGCCCGAGAAGGACTCGGAGGGGAAGGGGCAGACGGGGAGGCATCCTGCTCGCATCAGGACATAGTTTTGCTGTGCCACAAGGCAGAGCAAGAGAGCCGAGAACCGTTCAGGACAGCGCTGGGCACGGGCGCAAAGGGGCTGTCCACCAGGCGGGAACAGCGTTAGGGTGGAAATTCGCAGCGAGGATCGAGAGCAACTGGTCAGCAAGGTCCCACAGACGGGGACGCCGGAGCCCCGGGGGGCGTTTTCAGCCCCCAGGCAAGGAGAGCACGGCAGGACCGCAGGGACGGACGAGCCGTCCATCGGCTCCGTAGCGCGCCGGCGCTCCCCTCCACCGGGGTTGCTCCATCCGTTTTGCTCCGGGAGCCGGCCCGGCCGCCCGATCGGCACGTGGGACGCGCGCCTCGCGCTGGCGGCCGGCCTTTCCAGCGCCCGCTCGCGGTTTGGCCGGGCTCGGCTTGCCCCGATTCCCCGCCACGGCAGCCTCCCGGCTCCTACTTCCTGCCGTCCTTCGGCCTCGGCTCCCGCAGCGTCCCTTGGCGCCGCCGCCTTGCCGCGGGAGCGGGCGCCCCGAAGAGCCAACCCTGCCCTGCACCAAGCAGGGGAGGCAGCAGGCCTTCCCCGTATCGACCGGCGAGCTCAAACTCGCCCGGGGGCGCAGGGGGAGGCCGCGCGCGGACCGCGGGTAAGGGAGGATTTGCAACGCTAAGGATGCCGCCGCCGCCGCCTTCCGCAGGCGACGTCCACGCGATGAATCCTAAGACGACGGGGCCCTGCGCACCAGCCTGGTCTAGCCCCCGGCACATGCATCCACCCTGGTTTAAAGCCCTCCGGGGCCAGAGCCTTCACCCTTTCCCCAGGCACCGTGAGAAAGCGGTTCGGCGCGCCCCAGCAGGCTTTCCCGCGCTGTCAAAGGGCCGCCGTCCTCCTCCTCATCGCGGGAGGCAGAGACCAGGCTATTCCCTCCTCCCCTGCAGCGACGCGTGCACGCTGGCAGAGCCACGCTCCTGCTCAGCCTCCCCCGGGCCGGACGGCTGTTCCCAGCCTCCCTGAAGGCCGCTGGGCCGAGGCCAGCCGGCGCCGAGCGAAGCGGGACTCCTGCGGGCTCTGCAGCTCGGCGCGGCGCTTGTAGCAGCAGGACGTCAGGGGCCGGTCGAAGCCGTCGGCGGCACAGCCTTCCCAGAGGATCCAGCATCCGCCGAAAGCGGGTATTTCGAGCTCGGGCTGGAAGAGCTGGGAACTGATTGCTGTTATTTTTCCCCCGTGGCTGGTCGCCATCTCCGTGTCGAGCTGCAGACGATCACTTCCCTGCGCAGCGCACAGGCCTCGCGCCGTTTCCCAGCGCGGCTCCTGCAACGGGCGGCGAGGCACCGGCTCTTGCAGCCTCGCATCACCTCCGCAGCGAGTCCGCAAGGGAGCGGAGACGATTCATTCGCCCAAGTCGAGACGTAAGGGGGCCAGATCCGTGCACCCGAGGAGAGGGATTTCGGGGCAGCAAGCGGGCTCTGCCAGAGCCGGGGGGGCCGCAGCAGGGAGAGGCTGCGAGGAGGAGCCGTGCACCCCGGCGCGACTCGGCCTCTGCCCGACAGCCTCCTCCCGGGACCCTCAGCGGCTCCGTTACCACCGGCAGAGACACAACAGCCGGCTGGGATCCTCCATCCTCTGCGGAGCCAAGGGCACCGCGGCAGCACGACCGCGGTTTGGGAGAGCGCCTTTCGGCGAGCCCCGGCACGGACCTCCCTCGCTCCTCCCCGGCTACGTCAGCCCCAGGGAGCCTCCTCCAAGCCCCCCGCTATCTCGAGAGCCCCAAGCCTTGCTTAGCTCTATTTATCGCTGGTATACGCAGTCCGCCGAGGCGGAGGAGCAGAGGTTCGGGCAGAAAGCGCCAGGTTCACGCGGAGAGGTACCCACGCGAGACGGCTAAAGAAACCCATCTGCGCCATTCAGGCCTGCTCGGCTCTTAACCGTCCCCGGGTTTCGGGCCGTATCGCCGGGTTTCGTGCCACCTACGCGAGTCCCTCCTCACCGCAGTCGGCCTTTCTACCCTCAGCCAGCGCGACTACTCGTTCCCAGCGCACGGACCCGAAAAAAAAGCGGCGCGTGTTTTTTGCTCAAGTGCCTTCTGGGTTGAGGGGCCGCGCGGAGGAGGACTCGGGGGACGCGGTCCCAAGGGAGCGCGCCACGTCTGAACCCGCCCGGCTCCCTCCCGCTGGGCGGCTCTGCCTTCTTGGCAGCGCGGTGGGCCGGCACGCTGCAGAAACGGCGAGGGAGGCGAGAGCCGCCTCCCTCCGCCCCAGCCCGCATCCCTCTGGCGCCGCGTTGCACGCTCACAGGGGCCCCGACAGCACGATTTACCGTGGGCAATTCGAGCCATATTGCAACTAATCCAGGCAGGAAATGAAGGTCCTTTGTATTCCAGAGCCTGCCCGGCTCGGCGTCCCCGCGGGGCTCCGGCCGGGGACAAAAAACGGGGGCAAGGTGACGGGCGAGCTCATCCGCTCCGGGATGAGCTCAAGGGGCTTCGGGGCCGTCGCCTGTCCCAGCGCCGGGCGGCTGCTGGTTGAGCAGCGGCTACGCCAACTCCAGCAGAGCAACAGACACCGCTCCCGAAGCGAGCTGCGAGGGCAGGGAGCCGTAGCTAGCCACGACTCCTAAATTACGTCTTGCTCGCCTCTGCGTTTGCAGAGAAGAGCATCCCCCTCACCGCAGGTGATCTGCCAACATCTAATGCTCGGAGGAGATCCAGGCAAATACCTGCGATTTAAATATGCGTTGACATAACGCAGATGATCTGTCAATTGAACCTGTACACGTAATCTTTACAGACACGCGAATTAAGCGGCCACAGTAGCGCCAAGCCCTGTAAACCCCCAGCTTTGCTCCGCTGCAGACGTTAAGGGAGTCTCACTTTGGCCGGAAATAGTTGGGGTCCGTTCCCTGCTGGGCTGAAAGTCTGCTACGGAGCACAACCTACCGGGGCCATTGGACGCGCCCAGGCCATTCAACTGCAGCGGGACTCGTCCTCACAACATCCCCGAGAGGAGCAGGTAGGAGGGTCCAGCAGGGCGTTATAGGGGCTCCAGGCCTCCCCGCAGCCACCCGTTGATGTGCTTTCCACCACGCGTGCACCTGAAGGACGTACCACCCCGGAGCTGGTGCCTACCGATGCCCAGGGACCCCTAAGTAGCAGCTTTGTTCTGGGAAACACGGCCTGGAAATCGAGATTCGGGGAAAACCTCTCGGCTGTCCTTCGAGCAGCCCCTCAAGGGGCCAACGTGGTCCCGCTCTCTGGCTCCGTCGCAGCATCACACCGGGGCTCAGAGGAGCTGTGGGGAGCAAGACGGGGGGCAGAATTTACCCCCGACCGGCTGATACGGACCCTCAGCTCTCAAGAGAAACTGCTCGGGAAGTCTGGTACGCTTCGAGGTGTCACAGCTGCACCCACCTCAGTTTACAGCTAGAGGAGCAGAAAAGCAAAACCATTGACAGCCGAGCCGACAAGGGGGCCCAAGAGGACACAGCGGCCCGGTTGGCTCCCGACAGCAGCAGCTGCAACGCAGGATCTTCTCCAGCCCTCAGCACTTATCCTTTTTACGGGACCTGCCCTGCGCACCCAAGCCCAAGTCAAGGTGGGAGGACCAGAGCGAGACCGTGGGGCGCCGAGATCGGCGCCAACGCAGAGACGGGCACGCGCCAGTCGGAGCCCTGGCGCAGAGGAGCTCAAAATCCCGCCGGGGTCCCAGCCCCAACGCGCCCAGGCGACGCGGCCACGCAGAGCGGCAGCCTGGCGACCGGACGAGCTTGCTCCCCGGCGCCTGACTTCAAGGAGTCGCGTCTGCTCGCTGCGCTGCGGTCTCTGCCGCCGGCAGGAGAGCTTTTTTTAAGCTGCCAACAACAAAAAGCACTCAGGCTCCTAGACGCAGCCCCGCTTAACGACGCAAGCGCAAGCAAATCGCTCGGAAAGCTGCCCGGAGCCTAGGAAGCCAGATAGCTCCCTGCAAGCGTGACCTGTTATCGCAGGGCCTTACGTCCGCCTGGGAAACCGCGCGCCTGAGGTTTCCTCCGAGGAGAGGCGTCGCTTGCCCTAACACGCTATCAGCTGCTCCTCGAGACGTATCGCACCGCCGCCGAGGGCTCCAGAGCCCCGAAGCCCCCCGCGCGCGCGCCAAGCCGTTGTGCACAGCCGCCGCCGTGGGGAAGCTCCTCAAGCCGCCTCCAGCCCGGGTGACGAGCCGCCCTTATCGCCCATCTCGGCCCCGTGCAACACACAAGCTTAACAGCCAGAACGAAAAGCTACAGCGCTGCAATTGTCCTGCGAGAAAAGGCAGTGGAAGAAACAGGCCCGTAATATCTTAAGGACAAATCACATTTTTGTTGCATAAATAGCGCACTTTGAAAGCTGGGCTATTTTCCATTCTCTGCTTCCCCCCCCCCCCGGCCGCCGCTGCCCCCCGGCCGAAATACCAGAGCTCGCTGCACAGGCTGAAGCTGGAAAGCAAACCTGTTGAGCCCGTATTTGCATGAACAGACGTTTCTTTGTGACTATTTTTTTTTTTTTTGGTTAAAGCAGAAGCGGTTATCATACGGGGACGGGCCCAAGGACTTTCCATTCCTTGGCCCCGTTCCCGCCTCTGTTCCCTCGCTGCCTCGTTCGCCGGTTTAACGCAGCGAGGGGAAGGCGGCGTTTCGCTTAAACCCGCGCTTCCCTCGGCTCCCGCGATCGCCGAGAGCATCGCCGCGGCCGAGAGACCCCTCCGGCCACCAGAAGGGCGCTTCTCCAGTGCAAGATGGGCCTGACGCGCCGGCAAGGCAAAATCCAGCTGCAACGGAAGCGAAACGACGGAAAGCGAGCCGAACGCGGGCCAGGGGAATCATCTCCTTCACTATCGCCGCAATTAAAGGCTGTTTTACTAGCAGCTTAGCTGTCCCTGGCAGGCCTGCAGGCTCTTTGGCTCTCAAAGCAGCGGAGAGATCCGCCGGCCGAAACGCAAAACAAACGGGGATTTGGTGGCGTTTGCCCCCGCCCGCCGAAGGGCTCGCCTGCAGTTTCCGAGCAAAACAAACAGAGCAGGTTGAGGGGGGGGCAGGAAAGAGAGAAAAAATAATAAACGAGGACACATCACACACGCCGAAATGGGGGAAAAAAAAAAAAAAAAAAAAGGAAAGGCGATGCGAGGCGGGGGGGAGACGCCGAAAGGTTTCGCCTTGCCAGCGAAAAGGGCAGCAGCGCAAGTTTGCCCCCGCGGGAGGGACGGGGTTCAGGCGCGCCGAGCCGCGCAGCATCCCCGGCTCCCGCCCCGTTTCGCCCCTCTTTGCGCAGTCAGCGTGCGGCGCTTTTGGGAAGGGGCCGGCGGCGAGCGGCGGCGCGTAGCACGGAAGCGGGCAGGCGAGGGGGGCCGTGCGGGAGCTCGCGCTGGAGACGAGCGGGAGGCTCCAGCCCAGGTTTTGGAGAAACGGCACGGGGTTTTGGGTTTTTGTTTTTGGTTGTGGGTTTTTTTTTTTTTTTTGGGGGGGGGTGGGGCCGCTCTGCAGAATTTTGCGATCTTGCAAAACTTCCAGCTTTCTGGGAAAAGCCTCAGACTTCAACTTCTGGCTTCCAAACACAAAATGAGCCTCTCCAGATCTGCTCAGTACCTCTTCACTCACCACCACCACCACCACTTCCCCCAGCCCTGCCAAGGGCAAAACCGAGCTGAGGAGCAAGGGGAGAAAAGAGGAGCTAGAAACACATAACAAAGCGCTCCCAAACCTGCTCAAAAACTTACTGAAAGGGAGAAAAAAAAAAAAACCACCAAACTTTGGATGGGGCCCTTCAGGCCATTGAAGGCCGCTCCAGGGAGCCCGGGGACGCAGGAAGACGGGGAAACGGGTCCCCTCTTACCCCCAAAGCTGTCGCAAGTCACAGCTCTTCCAGCGGCCACGCCGAGCTCGTGTCACCACCGCGCTGCCCCTAACGAGCCTTAACGAAGATGAGAAGCCTCCCCCACCACCCTGGGGACGGAGGAGGGCCCGCACCAGCCATCGCTACGTGGACGACGGGGGCGTCGGCAGCCCCGCGCGGACGGACGACGGGAACGTGGCTCTGGGGGGTCACCAGAAGCCGCCGAGATCCGCTCGAGGTGGCTCGAGCGGTGGCCAGCTGGTGGTGACCTCCCGGTTGGAGGGACCAGGGGCCAACAGCGACCAGCGCCAGAGCGCTGCGGAGCCGGCCGGGGGCCGGCAGCGCCTCAGCTCCCCGGGGAGCGGAGAGGGGACAAGGCAGCGCCGGCCCAGAGACCGCAGCGAGCTCAGGTGGAGCTCGGGGCTCTGCTCGCCCGGCCCACGGAGGAGGAGAGCAGCTCTGGCGCGGCCCCCCCAGCTCGCGGCAGGACCGCTCCAGCCGCCCCCAACCCCAGCCTGCACCGGGACCCGGCTCGCGCACCCGGCGGAGGTGCTCCAGCCCCGGCGGGAACCTCCTCGGTCCCCTCCCGGCGGAGGTCCCGAAGCTCTCGGGCCTTTGACTTGCTCCTCAGGCATCGCCAGGCGAGGGTGGAAACTCCCTCTACGGCGACGGCCGGAGCTGGGGCGAAGAGCGGGGGGCAGCGCGCCGGAGGCAGGGTCCCCAGGGAGACGGGGCTGCTCCCGCTCCGCGCCGGGCCGAGGGGGGGGCCCGTCTACACCACGGCCGGCCGGGAACCTCGACGGACCGACAAACCCCCGGCAGGCGGCTCGCTGCGTCTCACCAGCCCCCCCAGATCAGTCTCCTCGTGAGCCCACCGGTCCGAGGCAGGGCCGACCGGCCCCGCGCATCACCGCCGCCACCGGCGGAACAGCGTCTTCCCGGGGCTCAGAGACGCCCCCCGCGCGGCGCGCCGGTCGCCCCTGGGGCTCCCGCCCCAGCACTCTTGCACGGGGCGACGTGAACGCTGCAAGACCCTATTCGCCTCCGCTGGAGCCCGGAGAGCCGTCCTGAGGCTGGCGGGAGCCGGCGGGGGGGGACAGGCCTTCGCCGGCGGAGGGGTTTTGCGAGGCGCCGGGATGCAGTGGCGGCGCGGAGACGCTGTAGCAGGAGGAGCAGCTGGAAACGGCATCTGGAAGCGATCCGAAGTTAAGAGCCTCTCCCAGGCGCAGAAGGGAATTCCAATGGCGTGAGCTCAGGTTAAAGGCTCTTTCAGACAACCAGCGGAAAAGGCCTTAATACAGACTTTTAAACCTAGGAAAACCATAACAAACCGCTGCGAAAGGAAGTCGACAGCCCCCTCGTTCCCACCTGGATACAGCTTTGCTGTCAAACCCACGAGGGCGCGCCTACGCTCCCTGCTTTGCAAAAAGACGAATCTTTCCCTACATTTGTTGATATAGGTTTACAGGCGCGGTGGCAGAAGGAGTCCTCCCCTGGCTTTGCGTCTTTAAAAACAACCTTCTAGCTAGGGTATAAACCTTAATCTCCTGCGTAAACACTTCTTCGGAGAGCCTCGCTTCTCTCTGCGAGCAACGACGACCCCAGGCTGGGCTTGCAGCAGGCGGCAAGGTAGTCTCCCTCAAAACACGCGGCCGCAGAGCCCGGATTCAGCAGGCCGCGTTGGCCGCGCGCAGAGAAGAGCCCCCTGTCCCCGAGCGCGCTGCCGAGGCACGCACGATCCAGGCCAGGTCCCCAAGCATGGTGTGGGCTCCAGGCTAGCCTGGCCCAGCTAAGCCAGACCGAGCTTTGCAGCGTGCTTTGTACCTGGAAGCAGAACGGAGCTGATGAATCTGTGGAGAAACATCACCTCCTTCCTGCCTGGTACTGATTAGTAAGCACCAATGCTTCTTGCGACACGTTTGCAGAAGCCACCAAGGTTGTTCTTCCAGCCCATCAAGAGCTTTCAAGCCTGGGGCTTGCAACTGCACGTCCCAGGGGAGCGCCGCGTCCATGGACCAGCGGGCCAGGCTCTCTCCCGCTTCCGAGCATCAGTCGTTACAAGGGACGTGAAAAGCGACACAGTCCCCAAAGGTCCGCACCGTGTCGGCCACAGAAGAGCCTCCCCCCAGCCTTGACAGGCAAGACGATGCTAAGCAAGGGGAGGACGGGATTATCACACGAACTGCAGGTGAGCAAGATCGGGGCTTCCCGAGCAGCCGCTGCTTCTCCCGTCCCACCAAGCGCAAGACGGAGAGACACCCTTGGACTATCCTTTCTCAGCACGGAAACCCTCAGGAGCGCCGAGCCCAGCAGGAGATGAAAATCTTCCCTTGGAGACATCAGCTTTTGCACCCAAGGCTGGGAAGGCATCTCAGAGCAGACAGAGGATGTTACTCTAGCTTGGCCAGAGGAGCACTACAGCCACCAGGCTGCTCTACATGGGATGGGCACAGCGGTCTAAGCTCTAGAGCTCTCCAGCCAGCCCCAAAACCGCAGGATGGGGGCAGTTTCCCTGCGCCAGCTAGCTAGGATGCGCAGCAGCGCGAGCGCCCCCAAATCCCCATCCGACACCCCGGGAGCTGAGCCAGCACAGGCAACCGCGGAGCCGGCCCCGAGCACGTAAAGCTGCCGGCGCCAGGAACCCGCGGTGCCGCGGTCTTGGCCCCGGCCACCGTGTGCCACCCCGACACACAAACCGGTCACAGATGAAGGCTGCTTGCCAAGACTTTTAAGCCACTACACATTTCTGTCGTGCCTTTTTACACGTCCAGTACATACACATACACCTTAAAAAAAAAAAAAAAAGAAAGAAAGAAAACCTGTATGTTTACATTAACACCCACATCCCCTTTATATAAAGAAGCTGCACACAAACATGGTGGTTCGCATGCTTAGGAAACCTCAAGTGTCTACCTGAAGCAATACGGACATCGCTTTCAGCCCAGCAAATCTCTCTCTTTGCGCAAGAGCAATTCGTCCCCAAAGAAGAATCACGGGGAAGAAAAATAAATAAATAAGCGTTCTGTGCGTTTACCCCGTGCACCCGCTTGCCCCACTGCGGCATGAGTGTTTGCTCTTCCCGAACACTCCTGTGCTCCATCACACCCTCCTCTGGCATGCGCCACCTCCGGCTTCCGCGTGCCCCAAAGCCGTGGAAAGGGGAACACAGCGGAGCAGGTCCAAGAGGCCAGAGCTTGTTCTACCCTTCTCCTTCCGCTCCCTCGCAGCGGCTCAAGCAAAGCACTAGCTGAGCGAGAGCACCCCGCGTTTTCCTGGCTCGCACGCAAGGACCGAGCCAAAGCAATCACAGCCTCAGCCGAGCAGGTCCAAGAAAAATTCTCATTTCGCTTCGCAACGTTTACCCAAATACGCTGGTGTTTGCACAGCCGCATCAGACCTGCTGCCTCCCCTTCCCTTCGGCCGAGCTTCGTCCCGTCTCACGTCCTTCTCCGCAGCAGCCCAGGGGATGTAGGAGTAGCAAGGATCGCGTTTTGCTCCATCCGTCAACGCCTACTAAATCCAGCTCCCCTAAACATCTGCTTTGGCCCCGGCGCGGACCACCCGGCCGGAGAGACTCAGCTACGCCCGCCCGCAAGAGCGCAACAGGCTGGTTTCCCCCATCCTTCACCCAAATCAGGACCCAAACTCATGACCCCACCCTCCCCAAACCTCGTGCCACCCGGGCATCTCCCGGCCCACCCCCACGCGCTGATCCACCCACCTTCCCGGCGCCGAGGACTCGGCGGTAACCGTCCCGCGCGAGTCCTCGGCCGCGAACCGCCCCGCCGGCCGTGCCCGCGCGACGGCTCGGAGGCCCTCTGGCACAAGGTGAAGCGCGTCCTGGAGAGCGGCCTGAGCCCGTTCAAACCTGCGCCGCTCGGCGAGGCGGCCCGAAGCATTAGCAAGTCCAAAACAAGCCGCCGCCAAACTGCAAGGGAGGCTCGTTCCTTCTCAAGACGACGAGGCGGAGGCCAGAGCGCGCTGAGCTGCAGCCGGGGTCAGCTCAACAGCTTCGCGTTTCACCGCCGGCCACGTTCAGCTCTCCTCTTCTCGGAGGACACTTCCAATCCCACCCCCAGTCACGTGCAAGGGGGTCAGGAGCTGTAAATACAAGAGATTAGCAGGAACTAGTCCTTGTTTTGTTTTGTTTTTTCCTTCTCCCAAGAAGAGGCAGGATTTTCCCAGAAAAAGATCAATAAACACACACTCCCGCGAGGGTCTCAGCCACCAAAGGAGTCGTGCTCTCCTGGAAAGACGAGCTCCCCCAGACATCCAGGTGGTGCGAGCACAGCCAGTAACAGGAGGAGGTTAAAAAAAAGAGAGAACCAGAATTTGCCAAGAGCCGTGCAAACGGTAAAATCACTTCCTCTTCTACTTATCGCAAAATTAGAGAAAGGCCGAGCCACCAGCACGAGCTTCAGCTATTTCCTGCGAGCTGCCCCAGCGATGGCAATCTGAAAAGCAGCTTGCCGCCGCGGCTCGGAGACCGCTCCTCGGCCCCGGGCTGCGCCCACGGGGCTGAAAGTCCATCTCGAAGCGCGAACGTCCGCGTCTCAGGGCAAAAAGCCTCCGCCGTCGGAGGCAGGAGACGGTGCTCTCGTGCCCGCGGCTGCGACAGGGCCACCGACCTCTCCCCCCGCCGCCGGCTGCGGAGGATCACGAGAGCATCCCGGGGAGGAGGCGGCACTTCCAGCCAAGTTATCGTCTTCCGCCCGACCCCAAAAGGCATCCCCCAGCCAGGGAGGCGGCAAAGCTAGCGCGCAGAGCTGCGTTTCATCCGTGGGCAGGAGGCGCCCAAGAGGGAACGGGTCCCTGGGGCGGACGAGGTCTGGGGCAGCGGGGGAAAGTCTCGTCAAGGCACGGGCCAAGCCCACCTCGGCAGGAGACGGCGGAGGCAGGTTTGTCCCCGGGAAGCAGCAAGCCCAGGCTGCATGTGAAATCACCGCTCCTTACACAATTGCTGCATTATGAAACCTGCCAAGAAAAAAAAACAAAAAACAAAAAAAAAAACCCCACCAAAAATAAAAGGGAAAAAAGAAAAAGAAAGTGCGATAGTCAAAGCTCTCAACAAGACAGCAGCTGAAAGCAGGGCCAACTGCAGGGAACGGGAAATCGTTCCTCCATCCTTTTCCTGCACTGACTCCTAAAGCTGCCAGCCTTCACGGCAGATTTATACCTACCCGCGTTGATCCCTCCTGTAAGCCGGCCAACTAATTGCAGAGCGTTTTCCTTGCAAAGACGCAGCTCCAGAGCCAGGGCTCTGCCTGCATCTTTGCGGGTCCCGATGACAAACCCTCTCCAGAGGGGACTGGCGTCTCTGCACGCTGACAGCCCCAATTGCCTCTGAAATACGAGGGACTAAAGCAACAGGATGTTGTTGCTTACATAAGAGAATAAGCAACAGAATATGTGGCAGATGCACACCGCTTTATGGACACCATCAAATAACTAGTTATAAAGCCCACCGAGCCCCGGGTATAAATCCTACGTTTACCTGAATGCCACTATCTGCCACGGGAACTTTACCCAGAGCTGCCAAGCATCTGGGGGAAATCACGACCGGCCAAACCCAGCCGAAACCGGGCTCTGGAAGAGGTGGACGAGGAGAATATAAATCGCAGCAGATGAGAGCTCAGCAGTCCCAGGAGGACGATGCCTCCCTGCTTTGCAGTCAGCGCGTACCTCCACCTCTCACCGCCACAGAGAGTAAGACATCAGGGCTCTGCGTTCCCTTAAGCCTGTGCGCAGCCTGGCAGGAAGACCGCTGTTAGCTCCACGGGAAAGGGATTCCTTGTCACTTGTTCCCGCCGGAAACCACGGGCCGATTCCTTATTTGAGCCTGTTGGGTTTAAGCATGGGAAAGCGGGACGTTGTCCCGTGCTCTGCAGTCAAGGCTTTCTGCCTTTGCTGACACTATTATTTCCTTGATGGACTGGAGATTTTATCTGCAATTCCTCCTCTGCTTGGTTGTTTTTCTTTCTAGCTATAAAACAGCACAAGACTTTTCTCTGCTACAAAAGACAGGCGCTATAAAAATCCAGGCTTAAAGACAGGAGTATGGTTGCTCCAACTTTAAATCACTCCCCAAAAAAGGACTTAAATACACGTCTTCACTCAACAGATGGGTTAGGGACATAGGACTGGAAAGACGGCCTGATCAGAGCCATCGTCTCTGCTCCAGAAGATACCCCACCTCACCACACAACCCCTTCCGACTCCTAGATCTCCGTGGCAGACTTTAGTCAAAATTCTTGGAGACAGCCACCGAAAGCGCTGCCTGTGCCAACAGCCTTCTTCCTCTCATATTTACATTTACAGAGCCATTACCCTGCATCCTGGTGGAATTCAGTGCACTGCTATAGCAGTTGCTATTAAATCATCGCCTGGAGCTGGAGGAGAAAGCAGCCATCTAATGATGTAGCTAATTAAGCACATGGGTTAGGAAGAGTCCACCATGATCCCATGCTACGGCTCATAACGACATTAGGAATTCGTTATAGATTTGACATGTCATTAGGAGCTGGTAGCCCAGCATCCCCAGAGCTTTTGCCGATCAGGGAAGGGCTTCGGACTCAAAACGTGCCCAGGACAGCGTCTTCCTTCACCCCAATGCTGTTTTCACCTTCGTGGGACACGTCCCTTTTTTCTGTGCCATTCTGGGAACGGGCAAGGGTACGGGGAGAGCAGAGCCACCTCGGCCTTCACACCTGTGACTGTGCCACCTGCTCCCCAATCCCTGTCCCCAAAGCCCAGGGAAGCGGAGAGCAGCGAGCCGTTCAGACCTCTCACATCCCGTCCTTCCGAGGCCTTCAGAGACGCTCAACTGCTTCGGGGAAAAGCATGCGAGATCTTGGATGCACCGAGAGAAATTCACGTGGCCGGGGAGAGAACGAGGTCAGCCCGTCATTAGCCAAAGAGAGGTTAAACGAGGCTACGCTGCACGCACGTTCCTGCAGCTGACTGTTGCACAATGGCACCTTAGGAAACACACGTTCTCGGTGACAAAAAGGGCCCCAGGAAGAGGCCAGTCACTGGTGTCGTCATTGCCAGCCCCGATAAATGCAGCTGGAGAGGCTGGAAGCGATGTCCCAGCCCGGACATGAAGCAAGCTTGGCGTTTCAGGGAGAGAACCACGGAGGGAGACCGTGAACTGCTGAGGCACAGAAGATCTGGCAACGAGAGCGAGCTGGAAGGAAGCGCTCCAGCGAGGAAGCAGGGCTGGACTCGAGGCCAAAGGGCCTCACACGCGGCTGGAGGTAATCAAAGCCGAGAGCAGCAGCGAGGGAACGGCCAACAGACCGCGGCAAAACGCCGACCTGGTGGCAAGCAAGCCAGCCGGGAATTCAGGCAGGTGAGTTTTCCAGCCGGTCCGGACTGAGCGGTCCCATCCGGAAACGGAAACGAGCCATACAGCACGAGTTCGGAGACCCATCCCACTGGGTGCCCTGCCACCAACGGGGCGAGCAGAGGCTACGTGCCCAAATACTCCCTCGGCCTCCCCCTCTGCTTGCCTCCAGGACTCTGTTTAATAGCTCTTGGGGGATTTCTCTTCTGCTCCAGCCATCCTTGAATCCAGCTAAACTTCGGGCGACTGCATCGGCAGCTCCCTCAACGTTGCCAGGACCAAGACCCACCACGCGCGCCTTGTCCACCCTCCTCCGACTTCGGGGCCGAAGCCCGCACGGACGGGAAGGCGGCCGTCGAAGAGCGCTGGCCGCTCGCGGCCGCCAATCCCGGCGCGTCCCCCCGCCAGGCGCAGGCGCGGCTGAGCCCCGGTCTCCGAAGATCCGGACGGAGAGCGCCCCGAGAGCGGCGAGTCGCGTGAAGCCTCCCGGCCCTTTCCTTAAGCAAAGGGAGGAGGTTCATTGTACGGACTTAAAATAAATCAGCTGCATTGTTTTTGCAGACAAAGGCTAAAACCACAGGGTTCTCGGCCTCTCTCGGGACTTGAGCTCTCTGAGCAGTTTGCAAAGGGCCACCGTGTCACTTTGCACAGCCACTTGTCATGTAAAGCCTCAATGAAGGCAGCTGACAGAGTCTGTGCAATCGGTCTGCTCCGCTGAAAGCCTCTTTATTTGGAAGAGCGGCAGGAGGGAGATCCCAGCAGAGCCACCCATCAGAGAAGAAAGGCAAATTCAGCGGGGCTTTCCCAAAGCTCCACTGCCAGAAATTAATTAGCTCATCTCGAACGATTTGCCGAGAGGACGAAGACAGACAGGAGTTACCAAGCCACTAACAGCTCAACAGCCCCGCGAGCGACCGACCCATCACGCCAAGGGAGAAGGAACTCACTCCGGTCGAGGAAACTCGCCCCCAGCCGCGGCTGCCGAGCTCTCCTGGGCTCCCTTGCAGGAGCAAGCGTGGGCCAGAGGGCTTGGGAACGTCCAGATCCCCAACTCCTGCCCAGAGCGAGCTGAAGGCCCGCAGCCCTTTCAGCTGCCAGATGCTACTCCTCTGAGGACAATGCCCTGCAAAGCACGAGGAAGACTCGATGCCACGGCGCTGCATCGCGTCGCGCTTGTCGGGGGCTCGCCAAGGCTGTAACGGGGCTTTGCGGTCCCGAGGCCGGGCCAGTTTGGTGGCCTTGGCTACTCTTCCAGAGCTAGAAAGAGGCCAAAACTTGGTGGGGAAGGGAAGGAAAGACTGCTTCAAGGAGCAGCTTCCAGCCCGTGGACTCCAAGTACCTCCCCGGGAGCAGCTGTACCGGACCGAGCCTCAGGACCGTGCAGGCAGGTTTGTTAGCTAGCCGGGGAAACCGAAGCGAAGCAGGACTGGAGACAAGACCCCTGCGAGCAGCCGAGCCCAGGGGAGCGTCCGCGTGCAAACACCTAAGAGCCCAGTGGAAATATCCAGCAATAGCCAACGTTTTCCAGGAAGAACTAGTAAAGTCACTTCTGCGGTGGTGCCGTTCAGCAACCGCCCCGCGCACGCAAGACGCTGCCCTCCCGGTGCCGGACCTGCCACGTCCAAACGACGGACGCGAGGCAGCACAAAGCCAGGTGGCCTTTGTTCTCCCCTGCAGGCCTCAGCGGACAAGGAAACCCGTTGGGTTTACGCCGCGGAGACCCAGCGCTGAGAGACCGGCAGGCAGAAGCCACGCTGGTCGTTTTTCTCATGCCTTTGCAACAAGCGTCCTCACCTCCCGCGGGGAACGAGCCCAGCCGGCCGGAGCGAAGGGCTCCACGCAGAGCCCAAGCAGCACGCGCAGCAGGGCAGGACGGCGTGGGGCAGCACCTGAACCTTGACGGGCGCGCAGGGCCAGGCAGCGGGAGAGGCAAGCTCCCGCCGCGGCCGTGCCTGGCGCAGGCCCCCGTCCGCTCACGGCAAGCGGCAACGCGTCTCCAGCCCGCAGGAGGCACCTGACGGGGCAATTCCTCTGGCACCTCCTTCCAGGATTTGGCAACGCGAAGATGCTAAGCGGGACGGGAGGTCTCCGAAGGCGCGAGGTGTCCCCCCCGCCTCTAGGCAGAGCTCCTCTCCACGTTCATGCCAAACCCATCTCTCTTCTTCTGGGGTCTGTAATGACTATGGGAGGCATCGAGCTAACCTGGGAAGCTTTCCACCTGCTTTTCGTCTGGAAAAAGAGGCTCTTCTCCAGGGCTAGCTTATCCGCTCTGAGGGGTCCAACTCTGGCTCACCTCCCCACCTTTTGGCCGTGAAGAAAAGGCCTTGCTTGTGCCTCTTCCCAGTATCCCCCCGTGTCTTCTGGGTTGCTTCCACATGGGAATCAGCTGAAAGAGGAGATCCAGTCACTCCCAGCGAGGCAGGCTCGTAAGGAGCAAGGTTTTGCAGCTGAGCACGCTGGGCTGAGGCCGGGGCGGGAGGTCAGGATTACTCAGGAGCACAAAACCCACCCACCCGGAGGCCACCTGCGCGCGTACTGACCCAGAAAGCGAGCGAGCCCCCCAGCGCAGGCCTGGCACCGAACCTGCCCCGCATCTCCTGAGGCTGCTCGGCTCAGAGAGCGGCGCCGGGCAGGAGCAGAGGAAGCACCGGGACACGCGGGTCCCCCTTCCCCAGCTGCTCGGGGCCTTGCCGCGTGTGCCAGGGGCGATCTTTGAAATCGCTGGGCTTGGATGGCGTTCATCAAAGCGCCACCTCGGGCTCTGCAGGCAGGGGAGCCCCCCAAGACCCGCCGGCAGGCCAGGCCAGGGCGCCCCTCGCTCCCCTGCCCCGGGGGGGCCGGCAGCAGCTGCTCCTTCCCCAGCCAACCTTCCCGATCAGGCGGTGGTGGAGCCGGGGGGGGGGGGGGAAGGCGGACAGCGGGACCTGCCCCGCGAAGCCTTTGCGCTTGAAGGAGCGCTCGGAGGCGTCGGATAATCACTTTGCAGGTTTTAAGGGGTTTTTTTTTCCCTCCTCTCTTTAAAAGCAGCGATTTACCCAGCCCAAAGGCTGGTTTGCTTGCGCGCCAGGGCCGTCACACCTCTTTCACCAAGACGTTGTCCCGCGGGACGCAGGCTTTCGAGGCCGGGCTCGGTTTGCTGCGGTCGGGATCGGTTTTTGCAGCGACGACGACACCGGTCGGGAGGACATCACAGGAAAGGGGCTTTTCTTCCCCCCACTCGCGTGCGCGACGCGGCCTCCGTTACGCCGCGCCACCCGAAAACCCAGGCGCTGCCTTTTCCCCTTTATACGCAAACTGGGGGGCAACGCGCCGCCTCCCCTCGCGCCCTAGCAGCGAGCTGCGCCCCGGCGGTAACCTAGGACCGCTTTCAACAGCCCCTGCGAGCTTTCTCCCCCAGGCTGCAGCCGGCAGTTGCCCCCCCCCAGCTCTCGCCCAAACCCCTTTCCCCAGCCCGAAGTTCGCCAGCGCTGTTCGCTCTGCCGCCCCCGTTGCAAGGCGCAGCCCCCCCCCCCCCCAAACTTCGCAGAGGGGCAGAGCCCGGCCGCATCCACAGCAGCCGGAGCGGGCCAGCTCAGCTTTCCCCCCCCCCCCCCCCCCCCGCTTCCAAAGCCGCTTTGCAGCTGTATTTTTAGCTCGGCAGGAAAACCCCAGCGGGCAGACCCAAAACCAACCGCCCCCCCCCTCCCCGCCAGGCTGCCCCGGCGCTGCCGACTCACCATGGGGCGGGCGCGGGGGGCTCCGGTTCCTCTGCGGCGGCGGGGGGGGGGATGCCAAAGTTAAGCCGGGGCCGGGGATGGGCTGGCGGAGGAGGGGAGGCCCGGGCACGCTTGCGCACAGCGCCGCGATCAGCTGCGCGGCGGCGGGGGGAGGCGGCGGGGGGAGGCGGCCGGTCCCGGGCGCTCCCGGCCCCGCTGGGGTGCGGGGCGTCTGCGGGCATCCGTCCACCCCTCCCTCCCTCCCTCCCTCCCTCCGTCCATCCCTCCTTCCATCCCTCCGTCCGTCCACCCCTCCCTCCCTCCCTCCATCCTTCCATCCCTCCGTCCCTCCCTCCATCCCTCCCCCACTCCCTCCATCCCTCCCTCCATCCCTCCCCCACTCCCTCCATCCCTCCCTCCATCCGTCCATCCCTCCCTCCCTCCATACTTC
This sequence comes from Struthio camelus, assembly GCF_040807025.1. Classification (NCBI taxonomy): domain Eukaryota; kingdom Metazoa; phylum Chordata; class Aves; order Struthioniformes; family Struthionidae; genus Struthio; species Struthio camelus. The sequence goes on from NC_090963.1 coordinate 8,518,904, forward strand.
CATCCCTCCCTCCATCCGTCCATCCCTCCCTCCCTCCATACTTCCATCCCTCCCTCCATCCTTCCATTCCTCCATCCATCCCTCCATCCCTTCCTCCATCCTTCCATCTCTCCATCCTTCCATCCCTCCCTCCATCCTTCCATTCCTCTCTCCATCCTTTCCTCTCTCCATCCTTCCATCCCTCCCTCCATCCTTCCATTCCTCCATCCATCCCTCCATCCCTTCCTCCATCCTTCCATCTCTCCATCTCTCCATCCCTCCCTCCATCCTTCCATCCCTCCCTCCATCCTTCCATTCCTCTCTCCATCCTTTCCTCTCTCCATCCTTCCATCCCTCCCTCCATCCTTCCATTCCTCTCTCTATCCTTTCCTCTCTCCATCCTTCCATCCCTCCGTCCACCCTTCCATCCCTCTGTCCATCCCTCCGTCCATCCATTCCTCCCTCCGTCCCTCTGTCCATCCTTCCATCCCTCCATCCTTCCATCCCTCCATCCATCCCTCCGTCCATCCGTTCCTCCCTCCGTCCCTCTGTCCATCCCTCTATCCTTCCATCCATCCGTCCCTCTCTCCCTCCATCCCTCACGCAGCCCCCGCTCCAGCCGGCGGCAGACGGTGGCCTTGCTGCGTGGGAAACGCGGAGACCCTGGCCGGGCGCCGGGCGGCCCTCGGGCAGCCCACCTGCTGCAAGAGGCTCCCGGCCCCTCGGCACGACAGACCACGGCCCAGCCGGCCACCTCCCGCCTGCGGCGCGGGCGCCCCCCAAGCCCAAAAGCGCGGCCAGGCCTGGGAGGGGGGGCTGGCGCGCCGCCGTACGGGTTTCCCCCCACCCGCGAAATGAAGCTCTGCAGAGCCGGGCTGCTCCTGCAGGGGGGAAAAAGAGGAAAAAAAGCTTTTTCTACCCGCTCCCCACCAGGGCTTTACTCGGCGGGACCCGTTCCCCCAGCCGAAGCCGAAACAACGTGACGCCCCTGGCTGGGGAGAGGGAAGCAGCTCTGCCTGAAGGTGCCCCCCCAAAAGAAAACTTGCCGAGGAAAACGCGGGCAAAACAGCTCCGGCTTTGGGAGCGAGGCCGCTTCCGGACGGCGGGAGCCTCTTCGCTCCGGCAGCCCGTCCCGTTGCTGCTGGTTTTGCAGGTGCCGGAGCCGCCAGTCCGCCTCTTCCCAAAACAAGGGCTGCTCCGCGGCTGCCGGCCAAGCGGAAGCGTTCGCTTTCCTCGCAGAGAAGGTTCCCGCCGCGGCGGCAACGCGCCTCGGTATTTCGGAGCAGCCCCGTCCCGCGCCCCCTCGCCCACGAAGGCGAGAAACGGGGCGGCCAGAGCCCCCGCCGCAGCTGGCGGCGAGCCCCGAGCCGGCGGCCGAAACCGCCCGGTCGTAGCAGCCCTCGGCAACCTGCAAATCCACGCAAAGAACCGGTGAGGTTCATCCGCCGCTTGGCGGGGAACGCGTGGTCGAGGAGCAGCTTGGGAGAAACGCCTCGCGTCCCCCTTTCTCCCGCAGCGGCGCTGTCCTGCGGCCGCGAGCTCCGGGCCACGGCCGACTTGCTACTCTCCCCAGGGCTAAAGCCCTTGTTCGGTTTGCACCTCCACCCCAGGCTTTGTCATACCCCTGATGGAAATCAACAGCCGCTCCCTCAAGGTTTCTTTGTTTCTAGGGCTTGAAATGCATTTCTCCCGGCCTTGGATGTTCTCGCCAACCCCATCGCCACTGAGACAATTAGCAACGTTCACGCTGATGTCTACGTGGATAACGTGAACCGTTGGCTCCTTAGCCGAGACTCCCAGCAGACAGCTCTTTGCGGAAGGGAGGAACGGACGCAGCAAAGGTTTGCTCCTCCTTACCACCGAGGCCGGGAGGGCAACGTCGCCAGCTGCAGACAAACGCGTCCAGCGCCAGCAGTATTAATTGATAAAAATCTCTCTCGACCGTGGATTGCTCTGATTGCCCAGAGCAAACGGGCCGGCCTGAGCAACGGTGTCCGCATGTGAAGAGCCGGCCTTGTATTCTGCTGCTAAGCGTCTCAGAAACGGCGGATCGTCCCGCTAGCAGAAAACGTGCGATTCAACATCAGCAAAGCAAGAGCTCAAAGAGCCCGTTTGAGGATACGGGAACCACGGGGAAAGGAGTTAAGAGACCACGGCGATTGCGGGTTGGGTGTGCGTTAGCCTGTGCAGAAGGCCTGTCGCCCTGCGCCCACGCGAGCCTGGCGGCGGTCGCTTCCCCGCCGCTTTCCTCCGTGCAACGCTCGGCATCTCTTGGTGGGCCCAGCCCTTCGAGCCCCTGCAGACTTCACGGCTCGGAGATCGGCCCCTCTCGGCGCTGAACACTGGCCGCTTAGGTGCAAACGGGACGCGGAGAGAAAGGGAAGGGGGAATTTACGCCGTGCATTTTGCACAGCCACTTGAGGGTGAGATGAGTCGCATCCTTCGAAAAGGTGCAGCCGCATTGCGTGCACAGGTTCGGGTGTTAAGCGATAGGTGACCTGGCTACCAGGCAGCGCCACAACCTGCCCACTGGAGTCCCACCACCGTCCTGGCCAGCGATGCCCCACCACGCTGGACTACCGCCACCAGCACAGAGTTCCTCATCAGCACGGCCTTTTTGCTACTCCCGTGGCTGATTTTAGCTGTTCATCTCAATAACAAGACCCCTTTGGGGAGGCTGGGAGAGCTGCCATTCTTGTTATCTATGTGCTGATTAGCCCTGGCCGTGGTCGCTCCTACCAAGCCCAATAACATCTAGATAACTTCTGCTGAAGCTAGGGCTTTATCCCTTAAGCCACTTACTCTCCATATGTCTCGTGTTTCAGTAAACGCGGCGACAGGGTTGCCTTTGTGGTGAGAAGCAAGGGAGAGCAGGACAGATTCATCCAGGGAGAGTTTGACAGATCCCAACAAACGAGCCATCCGTAATTGTGCCTTAATTGCCATCAGCTTGTAACCGATCCAGGGGTAATTATTGGCCCCGCAACTCGGTGGGGGAGCTGGGACTTCCTTGAAGAATATTTAGGTCCTCCAGTCTCTTAGGTTCCCCCGCTAGGTTTATTGCATCTGAAAACAATAAACAGCATTCAATAAAACTCCAGTGATAATAATGCATCCCAAATGTCTATTTTTGCCATATCCCCAAGAAAGAATATTAAAAGAACATTACAGCTGTAAAACTTAACTTCCCAGGATATTCTTGAGCCTGCTGGTCCCCAACTCTATCCCCCGGGTGCCTGCAGGATGGGCTCACTGCAGTACAATGGCCTCCTCCCTCTTTCAAGGGGGCTTGAGCCCCCTCGCTCAAGCGTGATTGCTGTCTTTCTGTGGCAGCGTCAACATGAACAAGACCGGAATAAAAACGCCGCCCGGCAGCAGAGATTCAAACCCAACTTCAGGGAACTACCTTGGTTCTCCTCCCTCCAGGAGAAAATCTGCTCCTGTAGCCAACAGCAGCCGCGGCCTTTGCAAATGCCGAGGAGTCTCCCTCGGTCCTGCACGCGTGGCTGGGATCTTGAGCCCATCCCGCAAGCGGAGCTCCAGGTCTCCTGCGCAACACCTGAGCTGTCTTGCCCAGGGAAGAGGAAAAATTACAACAGCTTCTTATGTCAGCGGACGCAACTCAATCCTGCCGTCCCGTTTGGTTGCTGCTTTTCCCTGCTGAAATCTTGGTGTGCAGTTGGGGTTGAGTTTTGGGGGAAAGCTGCAAAGATTGCGAGTTCTAGGATTTACGTAGCGTTTTACAGCTCTTCTAATTGCTCTCCAGTTCCTAGCGAGCCCCTCTGTACCAAGGGGCATGATAACACGGCGCGTTCCCAAAGGGAAGCCAGGTCACCGCAAGACATCGGAGGAGGCAGAGAAGCACCCTCATGCCTTGCAACCAGCAAAGACATTTGGGCCGCAGAGGAGACTGGCAGGAGATGAAAGAAGTGCCAGGGAGGACAGAAAGGTCACAAGGGCTCTGGTATTTCCAGCAATAACTTAACCTGAATGTTGCGAGCTTGGCTTCGCTGGGGAAAATCTCCAAGCAGAGATGGAGACAGGCAGCACCGCACAACGGAGGACTTTTTGGGGCTCGTTTGGAGGTCTGAGTTAATTCTCAGCTGATCATTTTGTGCCTTTCCGTGGAATAATCTGGTCTGATGGCATGACCCAAACGTAACCAAAGCATATCTGCTGCAAGACACGAAGATCTCTAACTGCAGGACCTTAACTGGTATGTTAATACTCAAGCCTGAGCTCCAGCTCCCACGCTAAGGGGTGGACACCAGTTTCTCCCACCCTCTAGGAGCCTCAAGGCTCTTTCTGCGCTCACCAGTCACATCCATACCGCAGGTACGGGGGGCCTGCTCGCATCTCCTTGCCAAGAACCCCATGCATGCAGCCAAAAGCAAGGTCCACACCAAAGCAGTGGTATCCCAGACAACGCAGGCCCTAGGATACAGGGAACGACTGGGGGGTGACACTACAGTAATACAGACCCAGCCCAGAGAGCAGACCATCCCCTCTTCGGTTTGGAGAGCTCTAGTGTAGAGTTTCGTATTTATATGTACGCACAATACAGTGACACACACGGCACATTGCAAAGGGCCAGGCACGTTCCCAGCCCCTGAGTGCTCAAGGCCAGCAGCAGATACTTAGAGACTTGGAAAGGACAAACTGCTTGCTTGCTACCTCCCGGCGTCCCTGCCTTTCCCGCATACCAGTGCATCCGCTCCAGAGCATGACCAGAAAGCGGCAGCATCATGTTAACCTGCTCAGGAGGAGGTTTCTCACTCCACCTCTCTCTGCCCCTCGCGGTGCCCAACCCAACATTTAGTTAGGTTGCCCAACCCAACATTTAGTTACATCCCCTTCCTCCTTGCTATCGCTCTCCGTCGTCTGGTCCCCCTCGGGATACCAGCAGCCCTCGTTCTCTGACCGCATCCTGCAGCCGCGAGCTCCGTGGATGGGGAGCGACCACAGCATGGGACTGTCCCGTCGGGCAGGGCATCGTTCAAGACTGGCAGCGGTGGAGGTGGAGAAAGCAGCGCTGCCCGGGCAGATGAGATCTGCTGTACCTCGTATCATCGACTCATGGATGGAGACCAGGATGAAACCATAGCACATATGTACATACCCCGTTCAGCCAGAGGAGGCTGCAGGTCATGATCGTCCTTGGTTGTCACGCATCCTTCTCCCAGGAGCTCAACTCCCGCGTGCCCCGGGCTGTGCTGGCGGTGGCAGGAGCCCTCCTCAGGGTGACTGTGTGACATCGGGTACAGCAGCCACCTGGATCCGTGTGCTCAGACCAGCTCTCGACGCTGCTCAGGTTTCCTGGTCTCTGCCATCTTCTCAAAACCAGACTAGTGGAATTTGCTCAGATGTTCCCCCCCACCACCACAAATAACTCTCCTTGGGCGTTAAGGCCCAGGTCAGAAAATTCTGGCAGAAAAGGAGAATTTCTACAGCAACAGAGCTAATAATGCCTTTCTGGAATAACCTGAAGGGAGCAGCGCTGTCTGACATCAGGAGGAACTGTAATTACCTCTAGCAACTCTAATAGACGATGCATTTTAAAACCCGATTGTCATAATAAACCATGATCCGTAATTTAGGAGCGCTGTACAACAGTTCCCCTCCACTAGAAAATACACATTTTGGAAACATATTTGCTGTGTTAGCAGAATGCCACAAGCGTTTGCTGGGTAGTTAGTCATTGCTAATGACTACACCCTGCCCTAATATTTAATTTACAAAGCGCAGAAGGGATAAATTGCCAGTTAGATTAATTCAGCATGATCAGTGCAGAGTAATTTAAAGAAGAAAGGGGGGGAAAAAAATTCCTGGCCGTTTGAAAAGTGAATTTGTAATGAGCCCTGTATCACCCAGTTCAAAGCTATTTGTTTCAGTTTTACAAAAGGAATTCACGTGAATGAAACGGTTTAGAAAACGCCCAAGCTGAGTTCATGAATATCCAGACTGTTTCATGGCCCCACAACAGCTGGCTGTCCGGACAGAGGTTTGCTCAGAGCCCATCGCCGGAGGACAGCGGGGCAACAGCCCAGGCACCTCAGCTGCCAAAGGTCCCCACCACCCCGTAGGTCAACACCTTTCCCTCCTACGCCACGATGCTTCACGCTGCTAAAAGACCGTTTTGCTCTTTCCTGGGGGGAGGTTAGACCCGACCATTTCCTAAACACCCTTAGAAACCTGCCCGCAACCCAAACACACCAGGAGGAGGGAAGGCCACATCCACGCTGGGAAGGGCTAAGGAGAAGACGCTCGGACAAGCCTCTCCCTATCACAGCACGCAACAGGCTGCGCGCCCCTGCCGGTGACGCGCGAGCAAGTCACCGTGAACCCTGAAATCCCGGACCCTGAGCACGGATCTCAGGGTCAGAAGGGCTCAGCAGGCTACGTGCGTGGGTAAAGGCAGCACGAGCTTGGCGCTAGACATCTCAGCGTCAGGCAGACCGGCACGGAGCAGGCAGGCAGCTTTAATGCTCCCTAAAGGGTGATGAGAACTAAGTAAAGCTGCTATGATCTATCGAGGAAGACGGATGCATTGGCAAGTGCAGAACTATTAATAAAGGGGGAGGGAGATGTCCTCTGCCAGGCTTGCAGAACGCCTCAGCATCTGTTGAAGCCGAACAAGAAAGGGGCAATTCATGCCCAGCACAATTCGGCTTTGTCCTGCCACGATTCGGAGAGGTCCCTGCCGGAGGTCGGGGCCTACCGTGCTGGGCACCGCACGCTGCCTGGCCCTCGCCCGCCTCTGATGCTGGCCACAAGGATGACGGGAGCAAAGTGGGCTCCCATGGAGCCACGTTCGGATCATCCTCCTTCCCCGGAGGGCGTTCCTCGATGGCTGCGTTGCTTAGTTCCCATGCTTTGGGCCTGACAAACAAACTGCAGACCCTTCACCTTCCCCTAAGCTCACGTTTCATCCCGCTCCCATTTCTTTCCAAAGCCCTGACCTTGATCCGTGCCTGGCTGTTGAGGGTGGGGAGGGTGAACACACAGCTTTTGGGGGCTACGACGAGTTCACCTGCCGTTTCCCCGCTGTTTGGCAGAGCTAATCCATCCGAGGCAGGTGCTGGCACAGAGAGCAGACTCCACTGGTCTCGTTATAGCTGACGAATTGCGTCGCTACCAAGATCACAACCTGCATGTAGCCACAAAATCCATACTCTGCTTGACACAGCCTGTCACATCCAGGGCTGATATCATCCCTGCCTGGGCTCTGAATAAGGCAGGAGCAACGTACGTCCTTCCCCTGCTTTGAAGACCTTTAGATAAGCTCCCAGGTGGGGAGAGGAAGCGATGTGGCCAAACGCAGCGACCCAGAGCGCAGGGCGCATGCTCCTTGGGTGAGTCACCTACGTTTCTGCAAACCGATGGCCAGAAAAAGGCACTGCCCGGGGGCCTTGCTTTTCATCCCAACACAAACGTCTAAAACAGGGCATGCTAATCGCAACCTGCAAGTGACTGCTTTTCTCCAGGGTGACTCATGGAGGAACAGATACCTAATCCTGGCACGTCCTGAGCGCTTTACAAGGAGCAGCAGTCAAAATGCCAGGGCTGGAGCCAGGGATAAGCGGAGGCGAAAGGCATGTTGGGCCTGTTACCACTTTCCCAGGCTCCCTCCAGGACGTCAGCCCCGCGGGAAACGCCGGTCATTTACCACGCCAGCAACGCCGCATTAGGCATTTGGCAACATTGCAGACCCTGTGGATAGGAAACATTGATTCACATGTAGGTTTTAGCCATTGCCTCTCATCCCAACATCCTTCACCAGAAATAGCTCCTTCTTCGCTCCTGGTATTTACAGACAGTTGTTGCCCCCCTTGGCCGTATTTGGAAGACGGCCCTCTGCTCCTGCCCATGCAGCAGGCGCTCCCTGCCCCTAGTCCTCCTTAGGCTCGTTCTTCCCAAGTACCAGCCTACAAGGGCACGGTCTTGCTCAGCAGCCCCAGCTCCAGGACCTGAATAACCCCCTCAAGGGCTCCGGCCATAGATCCACTGAACCGCTATTTAAAATTCCTCCTCGTGGCCTCTCTTGAGGTGGCTCTGACAGCCCCTGTCCCAGGCTGCTCGCAGCTCTCTGCTCCCAAAGCAGACGGGTGACGGCCAGGTCTCTCTATTTTCCTGGGAGAAATGATCCCAGCTCAGTCATGGAAGCCAGTCAGTCCCTTCGGGAAGGAGGGAGCAAGGTCTGCTCCAAGCTCTTGCCCATGGAAAGCACAAATCACAGCAACTCACAGCCTCCTCCTTCCTCCTTCCTCCAGCACAAGCAGGCAGATGGTCTCAGGAAGATGTGCTGTTCAGTCGTCTGTCACAGTCTATTTTCAAAGCAGTTTTCTGTACCTGAAAAAGAGAGACCAGGGATGCTTCCTGAACAAAAGGATTGTCCCATCTGTTTTTAACTGCCTCCCTTTCTGGGCTGCCCTGGGGGTGCACGTAAGACCATGACTTCCCCTAACCCAGAAAGCCCAGGAAAGCAGCTCCCTCTTGGCACAGAAAAACCACTAGCATCCAAAAAAACAGGAAGCGATTCATCCCTTTTCCTTAGCGACTCAAAATCTAAGGATGCAAAGAGCCAGAGGTGAGCCAACTACAACGACCATCTCCAAAATCAACAGCTAGGGCAGCGCCCTATTCCTGCATCAGCCCGAGACTCAGAGATACTCTACTCTTCTCAGGCTGCGGAAGATGGATAGACGTGAAATGAGGAAGACGACTCCCCTAGCAGATCACACCTTGCATTTTTACAGAGAAATAAGCAAATCTCACAAAGCAGCTGCATTCAGATGCTCTGCCTCTCCCTGCTGCTAAAAGGTACCAGGGAACTGCCTGACCTGAATATTTATTAATCAGATGAGCAGAACAAAGCCCTGGGCATCTCTGCTGATCCTACTTGCAATCCAGCACGCTCCAGACCACCTCATTACAGGGCAGCTCCGTGGCACACTGAGCAGCCCTAAGAAAAACAAAACTGCATCTATTTTCCCCCTCCCTCCAGAGCAAAGGAATCAGCAAGAAAAAGCCTCAAACCCCAAAACGTTAGGAGTAAATAACGGGGAGAGACAGCAACATCAGTCCTGCAGGTACATCCCTAGTTACCAACTGACCAGAAACTGAAGCGCTTTTTGGCAGCCAGAACTCATGAAGCTTTAAGAGGTTTGTGTCCAGTAGGGAAGACGCTTATTCCACTGAGAAACTGATGGCTGCGTAGGCAGCCCAGGCAAATTTCATCCAAGCCTTTCTCTGTAGGTAGAAATCAGTTTTTCCCCACCACAACAGGCAGCTCACTCTAGGTTACAGCTTGATGGCTATTAAATAGAATAAAATGGTGTGGGAGAATTTGTTATCTCCCTGCAACAGCAAGAAAAACTTAGCAGAGCTGGAAAGCTCAGCAGCTCTGTTGTCCAGGGTCTCATCTGAAAATAGCTCTCATTTCAGAGAGAGATTTGTACCACCTTATAGGCAACTCGCAACTTCTGCTCCCCTCCAGGCAGAGAGACTTTGAGCGGTCCCACAATGCCAGCTCCTTACTAGCAGTAGTTTCAACATCCTGGAAAATTGTTGCGGGCACCTGGAGATCCTGCTCCATAGGAACACTATGGCTCTGCTAAACTCTGTTCTGCCCTCGGTGACATTCGGGCAGCGGGCTGAGCGACGTGCCCCACTAGCGCCGCGCACGGCAGGCGAGCAAAGCAGACAGCAAACAGGAACGGCTCCCGCTCCGCAGGCCTAGCTCAGACGCGACTCCTGTTCCTTTCCACCCAACGGGCCAGACCTCCCAGCGCGACACGCACGATTCAGCAGTTGGGGTTACCTGCCCCACTGCTTCTCACCGCTCCTCCCAAACGACTCACCCCACATCAAAAGCCCTCAAGGTCACGGGTGCAAAGCAGGCCCAGCAGGTCACGCGGTCGCGGGAGGCTCGCTCGCTAGGATCCTCCATCTGCAGGAAGGCACCTGGGCAAAAGGAAGAGCGGTTTTCCCCTCCCTCCCTCCCTCCCCTGAGCACGCTAAGGAACCCATGCAAAACCTTGAAGAGTCTAACAGGGAGGGCTCGGTCCTTTCAACGAGCTAATTGAGCTGGTCGTGAGACTAGTTAGCAGCCTTGAGGCGATGGCTCAGAGGCGAGGAATCAGGCAACATTTGGCAGTCACGTCTGCCTTCAGTAAAGTCCAAGGCAGCCAGCCTGCTGGAAGGGGCAAGGGCTTGGTTTAGTCATTTGATTTATGGCAGAACAGTCCGATCTGGAGCAAGAAACCCCACCCCTGCCAAAGGAGGATGGGAACCCTGCTCCCAGCAAGAGTTTTATGGACTGAACCTACAGAAGACAGGCCAAGTTTTCCAAGGACAGCAGGTTTCCCCGAACCCCTCCACTCGTGTATTGCCATTTGGGCTTTCCACCCATGGGTCTGGCAGGGGGTTGTCCTCTGGGTGGAGAAAGTGGAAGTTCACAGACCCTGCTAGCCCAAACCCCTCCTCTTGCTGCCTCCGATCCCAGAGAAGCAAGTGGGTGCCCTTGCAGGGCCACATGCCTGTTAAAAAACAACACACAAAATGGTTACTCAATCAACATTTTAATTGACTTAAACAGAAGGAGCAGTTTCCATAGCAATGGACTGTCAGTGCCAATTTGTACAAAACCCAAGTTAAAAAAGGCACCGAAAACCTTTTAAAAAAATCCATATTTATTAAAATAAAAAGGTACAAAAGTAACTCTGCATTCAGCTCTGCCAGCTCAAACTCTCCCTGCTTCCTGGAATTTCTTAAACAGAAGTTCGTCTGCCCGAAGGGCGAAGGTCAAGGCCCGTTTCTGGTAGTACTCGGAGTCGAGCGCCAGGTTGTCAATCACGTCCGCCAGGAGATGGGCTCTCTCCACGGAGCTGCCCGGGGCGTCATAGCCCAGGGCAGTGAAATGCACATGCAAGTGGTAGTAGGACGGCTGGTAATGCAGGTAGATTCGCAGCTGGGAGCCGGCCACACCAAAGCGCTTTGCTATGGCTTCCTGAGGAGAAAAAACAGGTCAGGAACAGCAACACGCAGCAAAGGCACGGGATGACTGGGGACAGGCAGCTTGGATGGCAGTGCACGAGAAGTAAGATCCTAAAGGGATCAAAAGAAGAGTGCCCAGACTGCATAAAAGGCAGAGAGAAATGTGGCACCTCTAGGACAGAAAGCAAACAGAGGTGCATAAAAGCATCACAGACAAAAGTACCGTAGCCAGACACGCCTGCAAGGGGAGGAGGATAGCACGCAGGTAGCAGAAACCGATTATTTCACTGGAATGTAGGCAGGACAACAGGATTAAGGTGACACGGGGGTCAAGAGCTTCCACTGAACTCGGGAACTCGTTCTCCGGCATTGACACATTCCTTCCCAAACTCCTGCCGAAGGAGGCCGATCCTGCAGGCCAGACGCTCCGGCTGACAAGCTGTCCGGCTGTAGACCCACTGCAGCTCCGCGTCTGAGGGATCTAAACCGGAGGCCACCTGCACAGGCAAGATGGACGGGAAGGGCGGGAGACACCCAAAGCCTCCGTCGGCCAAGGCCCGTTGAGTTACCAGCCAAGCTCCCTGGCCATCGGGAACGTGTCTGCAGAAGAATTTAAATGGGTGGAGAAAGGACAGTCCCTTTTCAGACAGGGAAAACATAAAGGAAAGCCGTTAAACAAAACCCATGGAGAGGGGAGCTCCATTCACATCCACTGCTGTCCGACAGCCAGGAGGCAGGCGGTGCGGGAGCCCAGGGAAGGGGGCAGAAAAAAAAGCCATTTCTGCTTCTTCCTCCTTCACAGCGAGGGAGAGGGAAACTCCGAAGGGTAGAGCTCTTTCCTGCCCACCTCCATCCTCCTTCGCACCCCCTAGTTTCAGGCTGCTGTACGGATCAGCCCCTCAGGACTAGGAAGGGGGCCAGACGGGGGTCTCGGCAGCGCGGGTTCAAGCGCGCCCCAGGGGGGTCCGCACCAGCGAGGCAGAGACCAGGCGCCGGGCAGTGCCTCCTCCTGCGCTACGCAGCCCGCTGGCTGGCCCACTTCTCCGTGACAGGACGTGCTATCCGCTCTTATTGTTTTCCATTCCACTCTTATCTCTTCAGCTTGCTCGGCAAGTTACAGGATCCCGTTACCAGCCAGTGTAATTAAAGCTATAAACAGCAACAGCGAACTCCACCACGCTGGCTTGCTTTGCCGCTCAGCACACTGCAATCCCCTGACTAATCTCTTAATTAATCTCTGCTTTCCCTGGTGCAATTACTTTCCAAATTTCTAATGCAATGAAGGGAAAGAGAAACTCCATCACGCTTTGATCTACACTCCCCATTACCAAGCACACAGGGCTGGAAAAATTTGTTGGCCAAAGAAAGAGATTAGAAGGTTAGAAAGCAAGTTATTAACATGGAGGGGACAGGGCTCAACTCTCGGAGCTTGCTGCTCGCAGAGCGATTTTGAGCACTCCCGAAACGCCTCGTGCTCCCCGAGCATCGCGTTGCCTGCATGCCCCACTCGGGGAAAGCGCTCAACGAGGGAACCGGGATGCAGCTCGCGACCTGCAGCAGAGCGCGCCTGCCTGCCCGCCGCCTGCTCTCTGCGCCACTGCCACGCTGTCCTCTCTAAAGCCATGAATTTCGGATGCTCAGCAGCAGGGCTGAAACACAGCTGTTGGCACAGTAGCTGCATGCCAGCGCTCTAAGCTGTGACAGTTTTATAGCTGCCAGGCTGAAAAGGAGAGGCAGAGGTACTTGAAGCAGCCTGGGCCAAGGACCATTCCTGTCTCGCTTTGGGAAGAGAGGTGAGGAGCTTGCTGGCCATGGCAAGAAATCTCAATTCCAAGGCAGAGCGCGTTCAGACACTGCTCCCAGCCTGGCTGCCAAAAGGAAGAGGGTGTTTTCTTCTTAAAGAAGTGCAAGATTCTCCTCCAAAGGGATGGGCGATCTCAGTTACATCCAACACCTCTCCCAGCCTGTTCCAGAAAGATGCTTCCTTCTCCTGGAACAAGCCGCAGTGACATGCGAGCCAGGAGACATAGCATGGGAGGCCAAAAGCAGCCATGCAAAGCTATTGGTCTCCTATGGCCCCAGGGAGCAATCTGCCAAGGACCTTCTCCAACCTGCACTGGGATCTGAGCTGCTGCCCTCCACAGCCAGCCATCTGTGCGCCATGGAGAGTCCTGCACCCGACTCTGCCAAACGTAGGCTTTTCTCAGGGGGAATTTGCTCTCTGGAGTCATCTCCTACTTCATATAAAAGCAAAAGAGTAGGGAGAGCTTAATGGGAACTTAAGGGAAGAGCTGTTATGGCAGAAGGCGCCAGGACATGCTCCAAGCCATAGAGAGGAACTTCAGCCATGCCATTAGCAGTCAGCACTTTGCAGTGAGGTGGGAACGGACACCCTGAAGGCTGCAAGGGGAAAGGAAAAGTCCCCGTGGTCTCCAGGAAGAGATGCCAAAGGCGGCAGTGCAGCGAGTCCACGCAGACACCACTGGGAGGGGTTCACTGCCCAGATAGACCCTTGTAAGGCTAACCCAGAGCACATCGCCCGCCGAACGGGCTCCGCTCTCGTCTCAGGAATAGAAAGAGGCAAGGGAGGCATTCACACCTCCCCCTCCACGTCCCAGGAGGGAGGATAAATCGAGGAGGAACGGAAACCAGAAAATGCTTCCCATGGCCCTGTGGAGACTCGCTGCTTTCCTAGGCACCGAGCCGTGCTTCGTGCCTGGAGCAGTTCAAGACGCTGCTGTAATATATCCGGCCTCAAGGGCATAAAAGTCAGAGCATAAGGCAGGATTTAAAGTGCCCTCTTTTCGCTACAGGGCTCTGTTCTCCCCCTCTCAGCGCTTCCCAGGCAGGCACGTCAGCCTCGCGCTGGGCACCGCAGTGCAACACATGCGGACGTTGCAGTCATGCAACACCACACCGCAGCAGCAAAGCAGCTGTGCTGCCAGGCTCACAGGAGGGTGCACCTTCCCACACCAACCCCTCAGCCCCACATCATTTCCTCCGTTTAGTCTCACAGCTGTCACATACAGTGACACAACACATAACTAGCTATGTGGAAAGTCACTGTCATCCTGCCACTGGTGCATGACAGCAAGAAATCCGTCACCATCAAGGGACTGCCCCCAGTAAAACGGACAGGGCTTGAATTACAACAAAATATCGTGAAGGACCTTGGGGGAGAGATGCGGCCTGTCAGCTGTTGGGCTCCACGCTGCCCAGAGCGTATCGTGAGTGGTTCTTCGCAAGGGTCAGTCTGGCGGCCACCCCCACTGGCAGAGAATTACAGCGGTGCAAACAGTCACCTTGGGCTGGCGAGACCATGCTCTTCCAGGCCGGGACAGCAGCTCACACGAGAGCCTGAGCGGCCTTGCACTCACCTTGCCCTCTTGCAAGATGTTCTTCAGCAGAGGCAGGTGCTCAGCGGTGAGGTCCCGAAGTGATTTTATCTCCCGGCGGTGAACAAGGGCTATCAAATAGAGGTCGTCTAGCTGCAAAGAGACAGAAGACGCTGACAGAGCTGATAAGAGAAAGAGCAGGCAGAGGGCACAAGGACTTAGGGCCCGACGCATTAGCTAGAGCTTTCGAGACTGCGTTATAACACGCAGGTGCACACATGCTCACTACCTGCCGTCCTGTTAACGGACGCCTAGATTGGGTTGAGCTGCAGCACAACGTGCATTCACCCACACGGCCAGTGTATTTTGGGGAATCTTTCTTGACAGCCGTTTAACTGACTCAGACCACTACGAAACACAAGATGACAACTTCACCCCAGCCAATAAACAACGTGACCACAAATATTTTCTCAGCTCTAAAGGTAGATCAGTCAACCCTTTTATACTGTAAGCACAGCCTCCATAGTCACTAGACTTATTTTAGAGCTCCAAAATTAACGTGATCATAGGAAGTTTCCTGTCCTTTATTTCCAATATACTTCAGACTTCAAGGCTAAACTACCTTTCACAAAAATATATCACACACATTATATAATATCTCCTTCAAAAGCACTTTCAGAGTACAGATCAAGACTAGCAACTCCCTCATGAGGCAGAAAAAGCACCAGCACCCGCCATGTTACACCGGGGAAACTGAGGCCTGGATCAGCAGAATACAGAAGGCGCTGGCAGCAGGCTGAGAAGAGCTGCCGGGAATCCTGATGCACAGACAACCCTGAGCACGGCCCTTCTGCAAAAGCAAGTGGTTCACCTCCAGACGAGGATTTACAAGGAACTCCAGAGGCCAAAACTGTAACCGTAGACTTCCAAATGAAAAGGTTCCTATATTTCTGCTCTGGCATTACAAGTACTGGACCACTTTCCAGTCACTCCGGTTCTATAAATAACTGTTTAAGACCTAATCTGTCACCTGACAACACCCATGCAGTGAGATACAGCCATTCAGCAGCTCTTCAGCCAGACCTCTGGTATCTCCAGAAGCACCTTCCAAATTAAATGTTTGATGAAACATATGGTCATGGATCACTACGTGTTTTAAACAAAAAAAAAAAAAAATCAAGCACTAAATCAAATCGTTTTGTGGCACTACTATACAGAAGGTAATAAACCCAGAGATGAAGTCTCTTTTATTGGGAATTTAATGTTCAGAGAGCAAGAAGCACCCACGAAGACATGACACAGGCACACAGACAGGCATACTGCTATTAATAAAGATGTTCTGCAGCAATAGCTGCAGTTGCAATTCAGTCGCACCCGAAGCTTTCTATACTCTTTATGCCATATCCTAGCAAGCAATTGCTTAAGGCCATTTCTTCAACTGCCTACATTTCTGAAACTGAGTCCTCTTAGCGCGCAAACAATTCTGTTGCGTTTGAATCCCCGTCTCCATCAGTCCACTCAGGGGCTCTCTAACAGTACACTCACTGTAAAACAAAGGGTTTGGATAACTAAGACCTAGCGTGCCTTTTCAAGGCTGTGAGAAATCCATCTGGCTATTCTAAAACACATCTTTGTTTCCAAAGATGCTCTCCAGACCCTGTTTTGAGACTCTCAAAACATGATGCTTTCATTTATATCCAACAAGCAGAGCGATTCTCATAGCCGATTTGCTTCTTCTCAAAGCAGCCTGCACGGAGCTCCAGAAAAAGATGGCGTATTACTTTGTCTTGTTCAAATCAGAGCTGGCTTGCAGGAGAAAAGCAAACAGTTACTCTCCTTAGAACAACATCTGTATGTTGCTGTTTGAAATAAATAAGCCTGTTGCTAAAAAGGCCCTCAATGATGTAATGCGAGACATCATTTCAGGCAACGCCTCAGGGCTCCTGTGGGCTTGAAAAAAGAAAAGCTAGAGCGATCTAAAACCGGCCTTCCAGCCGCATGTTTAACAAGAACATTATTCCTCCGCACAGTCCAAGTTGTCAAACCGCCACCATAGACTTTTTTTGGTATCAACTTACTAACGTTAAGCGTAGCCTGCTGATCCTGGCCAGCCTCCCGCTAGCCCAAAGCTCAGCGGTGGAGAGGGATCACTGACAGCGCTCCCTGCATCCATTCGAACGCTTGGGCTCTCCCCCGCGGCTGAGCCGAACCTTCCCCTTAGCCTCACGTCAGCGGGCAGGAGCACGACGGCAGGATGGTCGCTTGGGAAGGCCCTAGCTCAACTCACTGGCCGGACGCGGCTGAGCAAGGCTGGCCCTGCGGATGGGGGCCAAAGGGGTTCTCACGGGCAAACAACTCCCCGACATCACGTGAGTAAATACCAACACCTCACTCAAGTGAGGCAGGAAAAAAAAGAAAAAAAGAAAAAAAGAAAAAACGAAAAAACCTCAAACCAATATCAAGGGCTGATAGGTTGAGTAGCAGCAGCCTTTCCAGCTCCCAGAACATCAAGATCACCAGCAAGCGGAAAGACTTCAAAACACAAACAAGAAATCTTCCTCCCATCCATCAGACTGAAATAATTACAGGTGAATACGCAGCATTTGCAGGCAAAGTGCTAAGTCAGTGTAACGCGATGCTATTGAACAGACTTCTAAGCCTTCGCTCCAGGGAGGTTTGAAGAATCCTGCTGGGAGCCCTATCCAGCGCCGTAATTTAATTTAGTGGCCCGCGGCTCCGAGACGCCGCCTGCGGAGCGTGCTGATCAGATGAATCGAAATCAGAACATCCGAGCGCTTTGAAGAGCGGCTGCTGGGACGAGATCTGTTCTGACAGATCCCAAGTTAATCTGATACATTAGGACTGGAGACACATTGGACTCAAACACACTGTGTCTTTCAGAATATAATTTATTTACACCGACATCTAACTCGAAAGACGTTCCTTCTTTCCTGAGCACGCATCCAACCTTCTGCAAGGCAGGCAAAACAATTCTAGTCTTTCTTAGGACAAGCTCACCGAACAGGAGCTGTGCACGTACCCTGCTCGACATCAAAGACCAGACTGCACGCAAGAGCCTCCAACAAGAGCACAGATAACCCTTAAGAAGGGGGAGCGGTGGAGTAAGAGAAGGGACTTCCCTTTTCCAGCAGCGTTTTCTCAAACTGAAGTCATTTGTATACCGCTAGCAGCAAGCTCAACGATCTACCAGGCCTCTCACGTTTCTAAGCCGTCTTCAAACGTGGGATTTCAAGTCAGCCTGTGAACACTAGTGACATCAAGCCTCGCTGATGCGGTGGGATCCGGCTGGAAGATGGAAGGAACCGGTGCTCACAGGAAGTCCTGAGGCTACTGGGTTCAGCTCTCACTCAGAGCTGCTCGCAGCCAAGGAGAAATTCCTTGGCCCAAAGACAGAAGTCAACACCCCTTGCTGGGACGTTCGCTTGTCTGCCTGGGAAAGAGACAGGCAGCGCAAAGGGCTGCTCGGAGGGCTATAAATCCTCAAGGCTGCAGATGCAGAAAATAAAGTCCAAACCACTTGCCTGGTGCAATGAATCACTAAGAGACAATTCAGTAGTCTAGGCCTGCTTTTTAAAGCTCAGAAAGTGTCCAGCAACTGACACCTCCCAGAAGTGCCCGTCACTGAGAAGAAAGTATCCGAGCGTAACAGCTCTGAGCTCCTTAGGACCTTGTCCTGCCTCCTGCAGGGCCTGAAAGAGCGGAGGCTTAAAGGCATGCTCTGCCCCAGAGACGATTGCTCTCTTGTTCCAAAGAGAGCGAGGGCACATCGAGAGAGGGCAGCCTTTACAGATGGCAGCCCATGAGGACAAAACCAAGACGACCCTCGTTCAGCCTGCAAAGCAACAGCAGCAGCACGAGCAAACATCCCCCACAGACAAGCACCACCATCTAACCGCTCCTGAACTGTACTAGCTCCAAGACAGGGATACAAGAAGTCCCTAGAAAAACCTTAAGTGCAATTTCTAGCCCATCTGTCTCCAATACAGATCAGAGACGCAATATTCAGTTCCGGAGACTTTGCTCAGAGCAAGGGAACAGAAGGCCAGTTGTAAGGAATACACTGCATCTTTTAGGAGCGCTAAATATTACTATTGCCACCTATATGGAAGGCAGGCAGAGGCCCTGAAATTAAAAGCACCAAACAAGGCGTAACAGTAAGCACGACTGCAAGTTTACAGTAGATTGCCTGCTTTGCAAAAACTCTCTGGGCACAAGGTCTCACCTTCTGGTAAGGCAGCAGCAATTTGAGGTAGTTTTCTCCACATACATTGGGGCAGGGGATTTTTGGAGAAGCTGGTGGGGGGGATTCACAGTTAGCTAGACTACCCTCTGCAGAACTTAATCACATGTCCTCACCTAGCCTTTCACCCAAGGCTGCGCTGTGAGCAACTCGGCAACAGACAAGAAATGGGTTCCTCTGACTCCTAATCTGCCTTTGGCCCACACTCGGCAAGAGAAACACAAAACTGTGTTGTACTAATGGCTCACAAGTGGGGCTTATTTTTAGTTCCTGTTTGTACATTTTAATCAAACAGTAGCTTTCCCTCACTGCCACCCACAGAAGCCTTCTGAGGATGAGAAACATGAAGGGGATGTTTTTGGCTCCACTGACAGCTTTGGGTATTTCATCTCCACGGGCACCCTGCAGGCCTTGATGTCTTCAAATCACAGAAGTACTGCATGAAACTGAGTCAGAGTCGAAGGAAATAACGAGCCACTCAATTTAGCATTACAGCCTGGGCTAAAACCTCTGAATTTCAACAAGTGGCCACTCCAGTGAGGAGCTAAGCAGCTGCTCATAAGCTAACAGCCATCTGTTTAATACTGTGCAGAGGAGAGTTAATTGGAGTAACTGAGGGACAACACATCTGCCTAATTTATGTCTAAACTTTAGACATACAAAGCCCAAAACAAGTTCATCAAGACCAACATGAAGCTGGATTTGGGTTCAAAGACATCATGACAGCGTTTGGGCTAACGCAGGAAAGAAACTGTCTGTTTTGCAGTGTCCACAATTTGCATGCGATAAAAAGATCTGAATCACTGGCAATTCGTTACTTAATGACAACGTGAACAGGAAGGATACATTCCCCTACTAAAATTTGCATCTGTGTGCTATTAATAGGAAAGCGGACATTTCTTCTGCGTTACCTTTAAACAGGCAGTATCCCTTCAAAGATGGTAAGAGTAGCAACAAACCTGGTTTTGATTCCACTTAAAGTCTGGAACCAGAACAAAGCCATTGCAGGGATCTGGGTTTTCATGGATTATTCGATCAGCCTCAGCTTTCTTCTCCAGGATATTATAGACCCACTGAAAAAAAAAAAAGTGATTTATAAGTCAGCAGAGAAATATAATCAGGCACATTTAGCCCAAGCTCATGGATTAATGCCTATTCACTACAAGTAGAATATTAAAAAAAACCTCTTATTTTAAAAAGAACAATAATTTCATGGTCAATAACGTGTAGTTAATTATCCATAAAGCACTCCACCACCACACTCCAGAGAACTGTGAGCACCTTAGGTAACAGATACCCTCCTGACCCCACTGCATGGCAGTGCACCATTGGCTTGCCAAATTATGTAGGCATTTTGGTTTTCCTCTCAAGCATTAAGAATTGGCCACAGCTGGAGATGAAGTATCGAAGAGAGGTGGTTTAGTCCAGTATAGAAGTTATATTTGCACTTAATAGGATTTGGACATAATTCTCCCTGACAGGGTCTAACCATACTCCAGATTTGGCTGCTTTAGAGGCCATCTATTGACTCTGCACAAGGTACTAGATCAGAGGTTTTTTTAAGCACACACCACAGTCTCTCATTTCAGGCCTTACCACTCTAGAAATTCTTATTAGACAGGAACACTCATACACAGAACTTATTGTGTGTTATTTGGACAGCCCATATTCTTTTATGACCAAAAAAGGCTTTAACTGGTTTTAAGGAAGTCTGATTCCAGCCACACAGGCTAACTCAACTGGTATGGCATTTGCAGGGCCGAAAAACCTCCACGGGCTAAGATCTCCGGTCAACACTTCATGCTGCAACCTTTCCCACCAACACAACTGCCTGCAGTGTCATCTCTACGAGCTCCTCCTGCAGGCTTTGCCAAATTATCCTCCGATGGTCCTGGTTGTCATTAACACTTTTGATTGGTTTTATTACAGATAATGTATTAAAGCTCTGAAAAGAAAGCCAGGTCCACTGCTCATCATAGTATTGAGTAAGCCCATGCAATGAGAGTTTTCTCTGAAAAACAGTGATAAACACAAAGGGAACTCCCTAGTGCCCTGAGGCCTCGTTGCAGAAGGCCACAGCGTGACTCAGTATCCACAAGGAAATAAGCAGTCAAGAGTTCAAACCTTGCTGATTTAACCCCAGCAAGTCAAGAGCAGAGGCTGGTGCAGACCTAGGAGCTTTGATCTCTCTCTCTCTCTCTCTCTCTCTCCCCCAGAGCAGTCACGGGATGCAGGGCCACACGTTGATGCCTCCACGCTTCAGGAGGCAGCCTCAGCCTGCTACAAGCACTAAAACCCTAAAGGGCAGCGACTTTCCTCCTCCTCCATGCTCCAGTATGCTGGCAATGCACAGCTATAAGCGTTCAGACACATCAGCCACAACCAGCTCTTCCCCAGCTGACAAACCGACAGCAGGAGACAGTGCCCTGCAGCTCGCTGCGCCCTGCCTCCTGTCGACACGGCAAGTAATGCCACTTTCAGAGCAAGCCAGCCACTTCAGGCCGCAGTAAGAAGTCAACTCTTCTGAGGCTCAGCAGACATCTCTCATAGCACTGCACAGAGCTCTGTGGCTGTTTACACCTTTTACCTCCCACACTGCACCGAAACCTTTACAAATCCTTCTGGAAAGGAAACCTCAGATGATTTTTCACTCAAGAAAGGAAGCAGCAGATTGCTTGGGAGCCTGCGGTTGGATACAGCTCCTGCTGTTGGCAGCTAGCATTCTTTGGGTGAATACAAAAGGCCTTTGCTTTCCAGAGCAACGTATTTCACTTGGTTTCCGGACTGATTAGAAAACAGCTCACCCTTCTTCTTCCTCTATATTTAAAGCTTCAACCTCCAGATTGTCTGTAATTCTTGCTCTGATTATTCCCCTGCGTTCCTCAGCCAAGGGAGCCACCAGTGACTCCAGCTGCGGTAGCAGGAGAACAGCAGGAAGAGGGACCTCAGATCCCAGAGTACCTCTTGCTGGAGCACAATCGTCAAAGTAAAGCACGGGGTAAGACTGGAGGATCGCTCTTCCTTGCTGCAAACCTGAGCTTAAGCATCCTTCCTTATACTTCTGAAAGGCATTTTACAGTTCTAGATTAAGGTTACCTATTGTATTGGACTGTGTCAAAAGACATCCGTGATCCTACTGAGTTCTCGGTCTGCCAAACAGGCCTAGCTCCTCTCTCCCTGTGAGACTGCCCCGCAAACAAAGAGGAGCGCACACTGTTGTCTACGAACACCAGCTCCTAGTAACAAGCCACCCACCTACTCCAAACAGCACCTTGCCAAATGCAAACGTCCTGTTTTACAGAAAGAGCTGCAACCTGTTCTAACCACAGGGTCTTGCGCCCTGGGGTCTTGCGTAAGGCTTCTAACATTACCTTGAGGTCATATTGAAGGCTTCCAAGATCAACCAGATCTTTAGAAGATAAGACAAGCTGGTAGAACTGGCTGGGGTTTGAAGGCTTACTTAAATCATTTCGAAACACTAGTTTTCCTCCCAGTCAATCTCTGGGAAAGGAAAGTCTTAACCGAGACAATTAGCTTGCAGGCAAACCCACTGTTGTCTTAAGGACATGGACAAACATCTAAGTCAAATATAATACTAATCACCGTCACACTTATCTTCCAACCAAGCTTAGGTATGAGACATCTCTAAGCACGTACAGAAGAACCAAACCACTACCACTCTACCAGTAGTGCAGACACCAAGTGAACTGGGTCAGTGGATGCTGTGTGCAAAGTCAAGATAAAAGAAAATCCTTTGAGGGAACTCTGTCAGGAGTTAAATTAATCTAATCAAAACTTAATGTCATTGTGAACTGACCTGGATATATCCTTAGGGACAAATAAACCTCTCCTCCCTTGATCCCTTCCCCCCCCCCTTTAAGTTTTTTTTCTTCCTAGCAACAACACCCTACAGAAGATCAGATTCTCAAAGAGATTTTGGAAGGCAAGGAACAAGATCGCTGAGCTCTGTGACCCTAGAAGAAAAGCAGAGCAGGAAGCTCAGCAGGAAGTAAAAGTTTGCCTTTTACTTCCTTATGCCTCCTCTTCTCAGCAGTGCCAAGCTCTCGGTACCCTAGTAAGTCCACTGAGCAGATGAGCTAAATTCTAAACGAGTGCTGCCTCATATGATCAGCAGGTGATCCGCTGGGAGCTCTTGCTGATGCCCGTACCAGCCTGGGGAGGACAACACACATCCAGAGCCCGACACCACAATGAAGCTATTGTGCTGAAATCATCCATACTTTGAACTCAAATCTCCTCCCAGCAGAAAACAGTCTCCTCTGTAATCCTCCCATGCTTCTGCTACCCTTCATATTTCTGCTTCCTCCTCTTGTGGAAACCAGTTGGACAAAGACAAGAAACTCCATTATCAAGCCACAAAGCTCAGGGACTGATCACCAGACAGGGCCGGCCAAGACCTCTCAGCTCAGCTGAGACAGACCCTCCTGACGGCCACTGGGAACACACTTCCACATATCTGTGTAGTGCAGAAGTCAGCCCACAAGCATTTGGGGAAACAGGCAGAGAGGCCTTGCTCTAACAACTTCTGAAGCAGCTGCTAAATCAGGAAACTTAACAGCCTTCAGAGCAAAGACATTGAGAATACATTTGCACAGGTTGCTATCATTTTCTGGCACAAACACACTCCTGTCTTCCTCCAGCTAATAAATGCCTCCTGTATGTTATTGGTCTGACTGCTGGCAGGAAAGCTGAAAGATGGAGCAAACGAAAGCAGGCAAATGAGGAGTAATTGAGTGTATGCTTCAGCGTGCAAGGTGCCTTCCGGTACTAGATGCAAGAAGCAAGACTCGTGTTCATCTGCAAGTGATTAGAAAACAGACATCACAACCTCAAAGCCTGTTAACCATTCTGCTGCTGTTCAAGGCAGCAGGAGAGAGGTCTGTGGGGAGGGAATGCTGTGGGAATTACAAGACCTTCTTTCCCCCCCCCCGCCTCTCCTGAGAAAAAAGGTTATTTTTAATGGATGGCCTCAGGAGACCCTCACCTGCAGTCAGTTGCAGAAGGCACATGCTTCCCTCATCAGCAAGTTGCAGAGGTAGCATCACAGAGAGCGTGCAGAAGCCACTGACTAGTTTTAAGAGCCATTCAGGTTGTGTGCTGGTTTCCATTTCACAGCAGTGCCTGCACAGATTAGATACTCAGGCAAATCAGCTGCTTTTAATGCACTGAAAAAGCAAAAACCAATTACTCAGTAAGCCTAGCATTGCTGGAATTCATTTTTATTCCCCCTTCTGCACAAGCTGGCATGAATTAAGTCCCTACAGACTAGAGACGCGTGTTCCTTCGCTCTCTAAAGAAGAAAGACGAGGCAGAGGGAGAGGTAGGCAGAAAGGAGACCCAGCAGTGGGCTCAAAACCTCCTTCTGCTGCAGTGACCACTTAGTACCGAGTGGAATAGTCTCCTTGCAGGATCAAAGGGCAGAGCAGCTGTATACAAAGCACTAACAGTAAGCTGTGATGCAGGAATCCACAGGTAATCTAGGTCTTCCCATTTCCACAGCACCTAGGAGACTCCTAAAAACCCAGCAAACTGTACCAACGCCCAGGGAGCCACTCTGAAAAAGAAGAGTCACACCCCAACATAGACAGTCTCCAAAAAGTTTGAGAAAGGCAGCTTTGGATACATCTCTACAGGAAGCACTGTTTTTCTATAAAAAGGTAGAAGTGCCACAGGGAGAACAAAAGGACGAGGCTAGCGAGGGATTCTAAGGGAAAGACAGAGCCCTGTTGTAGCATTGCTGAGCTCACCCCAAAGGTCAGACATCCTCAAGAAAGCACAACAGGTAAGTGGATGTTTCCAAGAGAACAGACAGCAATTCCAGGGCATCACAACTCAATCATCCTATATAATGATCTGCAGCTGATCATGTTTGAGAAACAGAGAGGGTGAAGTACTGCCAAGCTGATAACGTACTGAAGGAGCAACCAAGAGGGAGATGGGGGCAGAGGACTCCGATTCATCTGTCTCCAATCGGGGCTTCTCAGGAGACATCTGATGGCCCAGCACGTTAAAGAGGAAGACCAAAGTCAGCCAGAGCCCTCCTTCTGTCCCTAAGGCTCCTGCAAATGTCAAGTTTTGCAGAGATTCTTGACTTAAAGGTACGTTTTCACTGCTGGTTTGTCTGGAGGAATGAAAAACTAATGAACATGCAAGGACTGCAATTGCACGAGGCCTTGAACAGCTACTTGCACTCCTACAAGTACAGCCTCTGGCAGCTATGCTGATAGGGAAGAACCAGGTTGCATACGTGAATGTCAAAACCAAGGCTGCTAGGAAAAACCCAAAGTTGAGAGCTAAATTTTTTTCTCCCGCCCTCAACTCCAACCACCCAATTCCATACCAACGCTGGCACAACTGCAACCAGCCTTGTTTGTCAAAGGCGGGGTCAAACAAACCCAAAAGGCCAGTATTGCATACACCACTGCCAGCAAGACTTCTCCATCTCTGTGGAACAACGCGGTGTCCCAGATAACACAGGCAACCAGCAGTACCCGTACCTGGATGCTGAAGCTCTGGGATTGTATGAAGGGCAGCGTTATGGTCTCGTAATCCTCCCAGGTTTCTCGGATGAGGTGCACTTCTTGACGGAGATATTTCTGAAGATGTTTCTCTGTGGCAGGATACACCACTGTGGTTTTTATCTCTAGAAATAAAAACGTTTACAGAGTTATAATCAGTGCTGAAACCTCCCCCAGTCCCCCGATAAGTCTGTTTTCCTTTCTAATAAATGTTACAATAACACATTTCAAATGAGATACCACTAAAATAGCAGGGAGAGGGGAGCTGACATAAAAGGCAAACAAATACTTTAAACTCCAGGGCTCCTACTGCTCTTTAGAAGGAAATATTCATATAGCTGCAGACCTGCAAAGCGATAAGCTGACAACACAGTTGGAGCCTGTATTTCCAGTTTGGGTGGAATGGTACACTGTGTGAAAGTATTTTTCCCACACTTGCTTTTCAGACATAACAGCAGCGACAGGGCAGAGCTGAGGTTTCAGAGGAAGAGTTTATGTGCAGCGTATAAACAGAGCACAGCAACACCACCCTGGGCAGAAGTGTTTCTTCCTCATTCCAAAATCTAAAGCTAATCAGGCACTAACAAGTAAGTGTTTAGCTGCTTTCTCCAGCCACTAAACCAGACATCACATGAGCTGCTTACCTTACAGGCAGGGCTACCCGCCTGCAGCACCAGGACACCCGCCTTCCCCAGGGACCAGCATGAGAAAGCCATGACAGGGCTTGCTGGCAAGGGTGGGAGGGAGTAGATGCTGCGGGAAGTTGGGGTTCAACCTGCTCTCCACCAGCTTGCATGGGTCCAGCCCTCCCCAGAGGGCTGGGTAATATTCTGTGCTATTTCCCCAGCCAGAGAAATAGTCCTTCACTCCATCCTAACGAAGATATTGAAGGTTGGCTGTAAAATGGAGGGAGAGAACTGGACACAACCAGAAACGTTTGGGGAGAGGATCCAGGCTGTGGTCCTCCATGGGGTTGGGCGACAAGGCACTTTCTGGAGAAAGCCAGGAGGGACACCTCAAAATCCTTGGAAAGCTAACCTGCAGCAACGGGAACATCTGAAGGAAAGCAGAGAAGCTCACAAGCCTCCTTTGCTTGCACTTCCAGAGACCTTTTGGTAGCACTGAGGTGTTAGGAAGCACCAACTCAAAGCAGGACTCAGGGACATGGTGACATGGCCACAATCGGACTGGGAGACAGTTTATCTACCAAAGGATTAGAGAGCTGCTCTTCACGGAGAACCTGAAACCATCTTATTCCCCTACTTCCACCCCTCTGGGGACTCTACCAAGCAAGCGTGGTGGGTTAACATCGCATTAAGACGGACGCAACCACACGCTACAGGCTGGGGTACATCACACTTGTGCCATGCAGCCCATCACAGCGGAAGGTAACAGCAGCCACGCAGGTCAACCATGCCACACTCAAATACTCGAATCCTTCCGAAAATACCTGCATCGTCAATACCTAAATACCCAGCCAGGCTGCCTTCTGCACCTAACTCCCCACAGGGTTTCAGTCTCTAAACGATACTCATCCCAAACCCCAAAGCTATAAGCTGCTGCTTTTTCCAGAGAAATCACCGAGATGTCAGCTGTTAATTCCTTATTACCCAGTAACTGCTAGTAACGAGGAAGGCGACAGGAATAGATCCCAGCAGCGCCAGAGAGATTTGACTCGCGGCTTGAACAGCTGCTCTTCATATGGCTAGCGACTCGACACCGAGCAGCTCTGCGCTGGAAGCGCTCAACCAGGCTGCGTCCCTGCAGCAGGAACAGTCCTCCGGCTTTCTGCAAGTTGAGGTTTTTTTAGTTAGGTGTGTGGAGAAGGGGAGGAATTGTCGCAAATAGACTAACTTGTATGGCTTTATCTGAGCTTAGCTTGGTAACTCCATTGTAACTATTACTTTCCAGGACAACACAATGGAAACCCAGAAAACCCTGAACTATTTCAGCCCTGGTGCGGAACGGGTTTGCGTCGCTTCGGTTGAGCTGCTCGAATTCCCGCAAAGTGAGGAAGGCCGTTAAAGCTGCTTTCCGATTGTAAATAGCCAGATTTGAAGGAGCTTGGCTCCCACTTCAGCTCTAAGATGATGCAGCCTGACTTTGTAGGAGCCAAGAGCCAAAACCGAATTGAACACAGCTTGGAGGGTCTTTCGTAGCACAGCCTGCTGTGTGAGAGCGCTCTAGGGCTGACTGCTCTAAGGACAGAACGATTAGGCCACAGTTTCTTCCATTCAGCTAACAAAGCGGAACAAAAGCTGAAGCAGGACAACCAGACCAGACAGCCTTTCCAAGGATACGCGTACAGCAGCGCAGACGGCAGCATCCAAAAGCATACAGGTCTCTGCGAGTGGCTATGTTATCTTGTTGTAATAGGTGATAGCACTTATTAGCTCTACGTGGTTTGGGTAAGGGTCCCTGTGACAGCCCACTGACACCCCCAACCTCAAGAGGCAGAGCAACCAGCTGGGACAGCACGCCGTCAGAGCATTTTTCTCGTCCATAAAAAAAAAAGAGAGTAGAAAGGATATATAGGAGCACAGAAGTAGGAGAAAATGATAACACTTCTGCCACAATAATTCATTACACCCCAACACCACTCATCCAGCCCCTGAACACCCTGTCCTGTCCCATTACATCCCGTTTAGGCTACAAGCCTTGCGCCCCAGCGTCCCAAAAGCTTTGTCCATTCATAACATGTAACACAACATGGAAATGATCACTCAACTCCTCTCAAAGCCTCTTTCAGCCACCGAGTCAGGAACAGCTTTGCACTCCTCGTGAACAGCCACATGATATCTAGGCCATCCTCTCTGCCCTGCAGGCAAGTCTCTTGACTAGCCAATGTCCCATGCCAAACATGATGCACAGGAACAAAACCTCCTTGTGCGTGGTGACTAGCAGCATTCATCTGGTACAGACCCCAACTTGCATCATCTCTCCTGGAGAGGAGACCCTGATGACTTCCCAGGGCATGCAAACAAGATAAGGGCTGGCACCGCTCCTTTTCAGCGCTCCCAGCCTTAAGCATGCTCAGCTTGGAGTCCTTTGAGTCCCTACAGAAAGCAAGAGGTCAAGGACGCGGGGACGCATCAGAGCGAACGACACAGGCTGACCGGTTAATACAGCCAGGGAGATGGCGTAGGGAAAAAAGGGTTGGAAGATTCAATTTGCTCCCCTGTACCAGCTGATAAAGAGCATTTAGCCGTTTACTCTCTCTAATAAGAGAGAAACAACCGCTGTTTACCTTCAGATTAAAACTTGGCCAGGTACTTTCTGTGACATTAAACAGGGTGCAAGCATGCACCTGACGGACCTGGAAGCTTTGACCTCAGCAGCACTAAATCTGACCCACAGCACTAAAGCAGCTGGAAAATATCCCTCTGGCTGAGATTAGATCTGCAATACAGAACCTAACGTAAGCCCAATGGCATGAGCAGTGCCTCTGCAGTCTTAGCTAATGGAGAGATGCTATAAAATGTAATGCAAGAAGGAGAAAAAGCTTGCAACTCTAAACAAACCCTGAACGGCAACCGCCTCCATCGGAGCTAAGTGGCAGAAGTACAATTCCACCCACGTGAACGGCTGCGGCACTGTAAATGCAAATCAGCTATCAGAGCTGGTCTCTCCTCTTCTTCATTGCCCCCTTCCAGGCAGGATCACACCTCTGAACACAAGGCCACCTCGTGATCCAGATTTTCATATTGAGATCTGTGCCTACACCCAGCATCCTTCACACGTGGGAGACAAGGCAACCCCGGGCCCAAATCCCTGCTTGCCCCAAGGTCTAAGACGGCTTTGCTGCTGTCGTGAAGACTGCTGGCTATACACTACTGGCCAAGTCATTCACCAGCATACAGAATAGTTATGCTTCATGCTTAGTATAAATATGTTCCCCAAACACCAAATTTAAATATCTGTTTGTTCTTAAAGCCAGGACTTTAAAAGGTTTTTGGTTTTTTTTTTTTTTTTCCTTTAAGGTCAGCACTACACAAGCTGGGAGACTGCTTTTTCATTTCATGCCAAATCCAGCTTAAATGAAATCCACAGGAAAATGCTGGTAACATGAAATATGAAAATGTAAACCACAAGGGCAGTCTGGTCCGATTCCCACCATACACATGTTCAAACAAGGTTGTTTTCCAGGACTCGATTAGCACTTCTAGCGGGATGATGTAATAGCAAAAGCCGAGGCTGCAGCTCTTCCACTACTTGCTTAAAAAGACAAACACACAAAGCACCGGGGGGGGGGGATACAAGAGAGAAGAAAAATATCAAGTTCAGCCTTAGGCTGAGGCTTCCACAAACTAATTACATACTCAAAGGCAAGGGAAGAGCAAGAACTCCAGTGAAGCCCCCCTACACCCTAAGGATGGTGACAACTGCAACACATGCACCTGTGCTCTCTTTTTTACACACTTCTGCAGAGAGACTCCCTCCGGCCGCTCGGAGGCTGCAGAGTATCCCAACTTCCCCGGCTTCGTCTCCACAAAGTACCAACAGGAAATGGGCAGCGCTACCCCCTCAACTTGGGGGCAGCTGCTCTCAATGCAGACAGTCACTTAAAGTGCTTTAAAACATAATGCAAGATCAGAGAAATCCTTAATGTGTAGCTGTGGTTGAGCAGCAGATGTTTTAAAAAGAGAAGAAGGAAGACATTGTGGTTCGCTAATGATTATTTCCCTTCTAAAGGTCTCGGCAACCCCAAAACGCTGCAACGCTGCTAATTAACATAAACGACTAAGACCAGAGAAGCTGTCATAATAAAAGCCAAGCTCTGAACGTTTTTCAGAGCCCAGCACTCACAATTGGTACGTGAAGGCCTGGCCTGGCCAACACTGAACAGCCCCACTTAGCCACAGAAAACGTCCACACGACAGACATCAGCAAGACCATACTCGCGGCTAAATCTTTCCATTTGCTGGTGACCAACCACATTCATACTTAACTTTAAAAGCTACTCTGTTCCTGAAAGACTCCACATGCATTCAAATATCCTGCGCAGTGTGGTGCGGCCAAAACCAATGCTAGCGTGGAAACAGAGAGGTAAAGAATCACTTGGCACACAGCAGTTTTTTCCTTTTCTTTAAGCTCTTTCAAGAGATTGTCTCCACTTGCATCTAAGTCACATTAGCTAGCGTGTTTCTGTAGGTCAGTCCAGGGACTCCACAAAGCGCCTGTGGTTTGTTTTGGAAGTCGGAACTGACCATTAATTAACCGGAGGTAAAAAGAAAGTCTAATTGAGAGAACTCGAACAAATACACGCCGGTTGCTTTGTACCGCCAAAGTACCTCTATTTGGGCAGTTCATCCCAGAAAGGGAGTAGCTAAATGTTTGAGGGAATACTCCATATTTTGGTTCACTGCCCAGAAGTAAAATGAAGCTCAAAACTGACTAGAAACAAATGACTTTCCTCCTCTCCCGCTAAGGAGGGGAGAGTAAAACAAACCAAGACAAAACAAGCCTTCAGGTCACAACGGTACCCCAGCTCAATTTGGGAAATTTTAGAGGAATAAAGGGCTGCATAGAGCTGCTACCAGAAGCAGAGGACAAAACATGTTACCCCGTGTTCCCTATGCCTTCAAAGCAGTCCAACTAAATCAACCGCATGGTTCAAGCTGTCCTGAACAGCTCACTGGCATTTCAGAGACAGTCTTGTCTTATCCCAGGTTTTACCGTTGGTTTGCACCTTATTTTTAAATTTAACTAAGAGAAGAGCCTAATCGTGGAGCCAATTCCCAAATTCAGGCTTTCAAAGGAATCAGGTATTCTGGTACAGGGAAAAGAAGCCAACGGGAGTAGTGCAGCCATCCTATTTCAGGTGCTTGAGGGATCCAGGCTCTCTACCAATGTCTCGTCTCTTGCCTCCCTCCCTGCTGTGCAGTCTCGGGGCTCTGCAGAAATTCAAACCCAGCTCAGTATGTCAAATGTCAAACTGATGCAAATTATGAGGAGGAAAGGACACGGAGGCTTGCCGGGCCGTGCACAGACATCTTGTGCTCTCTTCTCTCATCCTACTCAAAAAAAAAAAAAAAAAAAAAAAAAACCCACCTCAGAGGCAGTATTAAGATGGACTAATTCCAATTTTTTTGTTTAAATAAATTCAAATGTGCTGAGGAGTTGAGAGAAGCCTGTAGGGCAGAAACAACCTGTCTCTGCTTTCGGGTAGAGTTGCGTTTTCCTCCCTTTGCTAATAGGAAATTGAGATGGCGGTTTGGCTTATAATAAATTCAATCAATCCAGGAGAGCGTCAAGCACAGGAACCAGAAAAGAAAATTGCATTACCCTCTTGCAAGTTGCTCCTTTAAAACATCTGTCCTGCTACCTACATCTCCTTTCCACACTGTCTTTTCATCTTCAGGTTCTCCTTTAATGCAGCCGCAACAAGGAACATAATGGCATAACCTCCCCCTTCCCCTGTTGGATTAACGTCATTTATAACAACTGTGCAGCGGTCCTAGGGGAACACCTGGATTTAACCTATCTCTATCCGCTCATTTAAGTGTTAATCCAGAGAGCTTGCTGGGCAAGATCCACAGGCTGGCTGAGTGATAAAACGAGGCTATGGAAGAGCTGCAAACTCCAGGAGACAGACCTTCACAGTGCGAGTTTCTTCAGCTCCTGCTGCCTGAAACCGGATACTTTCTGGGCTCAGGAATGTAGGAATATGTATCACTTCCTGGATGGCTGAATAGTTTCCCTGCTGGCTTCCACACTCTTCCATTTCTCCCATAATTTCTCCACCCCGAGTTGGAGTCAGAGCGTCTCCTGATGCACTCATTCTTAGACCATGAGTCTAGTAAGCTTAAGTCTGCAGCATAAAGACAGGCCATGCTTGTAAAAAGATGAGTGACAGGTAGCCACATACCTGCCAATCATTACCATGCAAAGCTGTACCCAGTGAATAAAGACCCCGTCAAACGCAGGGCTGATAAGCAGCGTTGGCATCATTTGAGGGCTCTTAGGTGCCGTGAAGTACGACATCCTTCAGCAGACAAGAGGAGGTTGCATTTTGCTGGAAACCACAAACGCTCTTTGCTAAACAGATGTCAACTGAACAAATGCATCACCAGGAGCTGGATGTTATTAGGGAACGTGTTGCTTAAGCGATCTGCCTTTTACATTCCATCTTTTGGCACCAGGAAAATCTTTTCCTTGCTATGAAAGCAATCCTTGCTCTCCCTTCCCTTAGCAGGCTAGTCATGGAGCTGTGGTTTCCTCTGCCAGCGTCTCACACCTTTAAACATAAGCTGCCTGTTAAATCTAGACAGGAGGAAAGGGAAAAAGCACTGGATTGATATTTATGCATGGCAATAAAAGCTTGTTTAAATGAGAACTACATTCCTCCCTCACGCTCCCTATCAGTTAATGCTACCCTGTTTTCCAAACACATGGAAGTATTTACAGTTTTGTTACACTGACCCATACACAGTGATCAGACAACAACTGCCCTCAGAATTCAGTGGCTAGCTTAAAATAAAGTTGAAAATATTTTCCTTTTCCGTTAGTAGACCTGTTACAGATAGAGGGCATGTTCTCTGACAGTAAATCCCACCACCCCTCCAGACAATCGCACCAACAAACTTTCTCCTCCATAATCAGGTGGGTTTGGGTTGCCCTTCAGATGAATACTGACGATTTTTAAACTGGTTCTCACATACATTTCCCATTTTACCCTTGACACGTCTCTCTCCCCTGGCAGCCAATAAGTCTGATGAGCAGAGCAAGCCAAGGATGAGGTCCCACTTCTGACAAGCATGTAAACAAGCTTTGTCTTCATGAGTCCTCCAGCCAGGGCACGCCTCTAGCATGCTCTCAGCACCAAAAAGCTTGGCCTTCAGCTGCAGCTGAAGCCGAGTGAAATTGCTATTCCCAGTGCAAAGCAAAGGACAGAAGGAAGTCATTCGTTCAAGGTAACCTGCATCCTTTGGCCTTCCTTCCTCTGCCTTCACCACAAAGCCAGCCACGTGAACAAAGCAACTCGCCCAGCCTCACAGGCTTCTTCGACTACCAAGACAAAAACAAGCTTTCATTAGCATCTGTGCTAGCTTTACTCCACGGATGAAACAGCATCCAATTCACTTAAAGGAGGAGGCAGGCAAAAGGGAAGGGTAAAGAGAATATCAACTTCCTGCTCTTAAGAAACGCCAACTGAATGCAGAGCCTCCCGGAGCATTTAGACCACAAAGGCAACATTGAGAAAAGTGCTTTCAAAAAGCAGAGGCACACCAGGTTTTCAGCCCCTCCACCTGACGGCAGCTAACTGAAAGGAGTACACAGTTCCTCCTACAAGGCATTTTACACCATTAATGCACCCACTTTTGACAACTGGCTCAGGTGTTTATAAGTCACCTGCGGTTGTGACTTCCCCAGTCAAGACTGTTTGCAGGAAGTGGTTTTACTTTATCTTTAGAAAGGAAGGAGTTGATTTTTGGGGATGAGGCTGCCCTGGAGAGGGATGCTGTAAAACTCCTCGAGTAAATTTCTCCTCCCTATGGCAAGTGACCCAGGCCTCCTCAGGGGAACTGCTTAACGCCAAAGCCTGGCCTTTTTCTGCAAAGTACCCTTAGTGAAGCCTATTAACCAGGCTATATGGATGAGCGTAAACCTGCAAGCGCCAGAACATAAATCCCTGAATACCTCCAACTCTACAACCAAGAGATAGTCCAGTTGGGCCGCTCGCTAGGTCTCACCAAGTCTCCACATGATTACTTGACATCTAGGGATTTCCTACACACCCTGACACCTTCAACAGTACTACAGGAAATCTCTCATCTTTCTATTTTAGGCTTATCGGCTTCCATTGCTTATGTTAAGCGCCTTCTTGGGCCATGACTCAGCTCAAAATAATTCCCTGCTCCTCCCAAAGCAAGGAAGAAAAGTCCTGTGTTAAGTGTCCTGCAAGATCAGAGTGCAAGAGCAGCTGACGGAGAGCGGCTCAGACATCTGCAAAAACAACTGACCAGAGCTTCACAGCACCTTGCTAGGGACCCAGAAGAGACCAGCTACTGCTACTACCAACCACACCAGAGGAAAAGCAAAGAGCTAGACAAGTAGGGCCCACTGATTCCTAAAGCCGGGGCAACATATAATCAATCTGGGGTGCCAGAGACCTGCAGAGCCCAGAGACAGAGAAGCCAACTACTGTTTAAGCTCCTGCAGGAGGCAGGGTATGCAATAAATCAAGATCCCAGCTCCTTCAGCACTGAATTTCTTTGGTGGAAGAAATAAGCCATTCTTAATACCGGCAAACAGGCCCCAAACTGCCAAGAAGGGCTGGAAGGTGTCTCCTAGCAGAGTTCATTATTTACTCCGTTTGCATTTTCTTTGGTGAAATTTTAATGAGACGTTCACATACAAAGCTGAAAAGATTAAGTGCCCCTTAAGTCATCCATATTTCAGTAAAGAGAAGCCTATTAGGCCCTGAAACTCTGACACAGCCAGAGCTTCCAGCCTGCACAGCAACAACTGTTTCTGAGGAGTGGCAAAGCACAACCTCCCCGTGACTTGCAGCTCAAGCCTGGCAAGCCTAAAGGGTCGAGCCAGGGTCCACGACCCACCCTGCACACAGGCAGCGCTCCCATTATGCCTGCGGTCACCATTAGGTCCTCTTGCTGACGCTGTCCAAATTGTGCCAAGAAGGGCGGAAAGTAAAGATGCCCCATGTTTTCTTTACACTCAGTCATACCGTGCCATTTCCAAACCACATCAGATGCGTTATTGGATAATGTTTCTGCAAAGCCTGCCTTTTAAAGGCCTCAGACTGATTTAGATTTCACCAGCCCTCGAAGAAGTCCAAGGAGGTAGGTAAGTTACCTTACTTTACTCACGAGAAACAGAAGCCTTGATTTCTTTCTGTTAATCCAGCCCCACATACCTCACTATCTGCAGGCTCACTATATTTTAAATTAGCTTCCTCCTGTTCCCACCTGCCTCCCCCGCAGCAGGATAGGGCAGAAATAACAAAAGCGACAGTCGAGCCACTTCAGTCAAGCAGTGATAAAAGTTCAGCCAAGCAGTGATAAATAGCACAATTCTAGCTATAGAAAAGACAAATATTAGTAGAACGAAGCATTCATACACGGATGACGAACAGCACAAACACTCATCCAGGAGTGCAATCATAGGTAAAGTGCCAGAGCTCCGTAGAAAAGAGTCATGGCACAGGGGAAGCGTTAAACAGAAACAACCCAGTGAGGGTTTAGTTTAATGAAAGCCCAGAAACAGGAGTACCCTAGGGCTCATTTTTGGCAGAACAAACGCCGGAGGTGTCTACAGGCAGGGCTAAACACTTCAACACAGCCGGAAAAACAGGACTTTTCACACATCAAAAATTGTCTGTTGATTCCAGCAGCATCTCCCAAACAACTCATTTTTAAGTGTTCCATCGAAAGCCAGCATCCTTTTCCAACACTCATTCAAGTCAGCAAGGCAGCTTTGGCAAGAGTCACATCAACTCTGAAACACGATAAGAAGGATCAACAAACACGGAGCAACCCCTTTGCTCCACAAGGTTCAGGAGGTCCTTCTTTTCCCTGCCTCTTCCCGCTGGAGAGGCTGGGGAGGCCTGGGCACAGTCTACGTCTCCCCACTGCGTTTCTCCACTAGCTGCGAGAATACCCGCTCCCAAGTCACCCAGACAGGCCTGGTTTGGCTCCCACAAATTCTCACCTCCCAGAAACACCAGGACCTGGCACTGCGCTAACAGAAACGAGCAACTCCAATAGCCTTCTCATGTGCTCATGGGTTTCGCATCTGGAGCAGCTGTTTGGCAGAGCTATAAGCAACAGAGTGTCCTGGGCTCCCAGAGCCATCACCAGTCAAAACTACCAGGGATGGCAGTAACCCCAGCTGGAATCTGACCTTCACACGGCTCTGCCTTCACGGCCTCCTTTTATTGCAAGTAGACCGACATCAAGACACAGCACACCAAGCATAGGAGGAGCATGAATTTTATTAAGATGGCTGAAGGTTAACTCTCTTAGCAGAGAAGTCATTAAGCACTGAAACACAAGGCTCCCGGCCTGACATAAATCTGGAACGTTTCTGCTATCGGAGTAATGATAGAGTTATACACTGCTGTAACAAAGTAGTAAGAGAAAGTCAAATGCCAGCACCTAATGCTTCCCATTACTGGCAAGGTTGCAGCTGGAAAGAGGCCCCGGGATTTTAGTGTTACAATGCCACCTCGTGGGAATCACTGCAAGTCACCACCAGCCCCAAAAGCAACGCCCCCAAGCGTCCGAGGCGCAGCAAGCTACAAAGCAAGAGTCCTTCAAATTGCTAAGTGGTAACTCCAACGGTCTTCCCACACAGGGCATTAGGAATAGCCACTGTATCATGGTATTTTCCTGCCGCTAACACGTCACGTAAGGTTAGAACTTCTATAATTTAGAGTCACCTGCAGAATAACAGGAGTTTTGAACAGTTTATCAGAAGTTTCCAAAGCTTCCTCCTACACAATGAAAAGTGGTGGCAACAGCACTAAAATAGCAGTATTTTTGAGAAGCTACATCAGAGGAAGAAAAGAGGGTCCTCTTTGGACAAGAGTCCTTACCACCACAGCAAGAGTTTTGCTAGGGTTCCCGCTCCTGTCCAAGCAGAGGCCAGCAGGTTTGGGTGGGTGAACAACGCGTACGTGTGTCTCAATTTCACACTTGAAAGCTGCCCACTACAATCAATAAAGCTTTAAGATGGACACTGACTAGATCTATCCCTTCAGTGTCCAGCCAGCATTAATTCCTCCACCATTCCCTCATCACTGAGCCACACTCCGCTTCACTCCTCAGCTGTATGAGAGACTGCACAGCCATCAAAAAATGGCAAGTTCACATACAAAGCTGAAGTTCACACACAGTCCATGAGCACAGCTGGTTGGGAAACAGTTTCCAGATCACAGGCTCAAAAAAAGCCTTAAACACCAAAAAAAAACCCAAACCAAAACAAAAAACCTTAAGACGGTTTGAAAACTTAATTCAGCACCACTTTTTACTTAAGACTATCAATTTCATTCATTTTGATTATATTAAGCATGTTTATCACATTTATGGAAGCGTCAACACAGTCATTACACTTTTATAGTTTAAACAGCCATCCGCATTAAATCAAAGCATCAAGACTTCTCACTGAAAGAGCATTCCTATTTGTTCTGTTTGTGGCACTCTTCAGCAGATGAAACATTTCTAGCGCAATAAAACAGGACACTGCTCCATTGAAGTTTTCTAGCCAGCTCTGACCTTATCGTGTTCAGTTATTAATCAGGCATCCTAACGCATGAACACGCGAAATCACCAGGGAGCAGCTTGAAAGGCAGAGAAGCCCAGGGGCCTGCCTGCACCAGACATTCAAGGTTACCAGCCCATTCTCCTTGCAAACATGTTAGCTCTCTGTCCTTACAGGGCAACATTAGCTAACAAAAATAAAATGCATCAGATGACACCCTGGCATGAGAAGAGGCTGGCAAACGCGCTGCAGAGATTGTTTTGAAGGTAACGTTTATGGAGAGAGACAGTATCTTATTAGATTAACTGATATCACTGGGGGTGGAGAGGAAGAGAGAAACACCTGCAGATGCATAAGCTTTTCTTTGCCTTTAAAACAAGGTACAGACAGATGACGGCAAGCAATCAAGTTACAGCCGCTTACTGGCTCACTCCTGATCAGGTGAGGTAGGGTACCTGACGGAGTGCACGCTCTCAACCCACTGAGAAAGGGAGGGTAAAACAAGGCAGCTTTCAATGGGATGAGAGTACACATTGCTCATATAGCGGCAATGATAGATCCTTGTGTTCACTCGTCTCCCCACCTCTAGCCAGGTGTGCTAGTATCAGCTTGGGAGAGGAGTCAGGAACTTACGGTTCAGCTCCGGGGGAGGATAGAGGTGGTAAGTACTGTAAATATCATTGGACATCTGCAGCTCCAGTTTTGTGTGCTTTTCCAGCAGGTCAGATATTTTCTCCTCCTGGAACGGTGTCTTTTCCAGGATCACAACGGCATCAGTCCCTTCTCCAGAGTGGCCGGTCACCTAAAACAAGAACGGAAAAAGCAGTCAGCAAACACTGATCCAACGCTAGCTGGAGAGTCTGACACCCTGATCTGAACACCTCACCAGCCGCGCTCCCCAGGGAACGCACAGGACACCTTGCGGCCCCACGCAAGCCTGCCGCGGGGGAGAGGAGGCAACACCGACGCCCAGTGCCTCGGCAGTTCTCGTGCACAGACCCTGTTTCCCAGCTAATTCTCCACTGTCAAAAAGGCACGTTTGCTCTGGAACACAGCAGCACTAATGGGGAATGTTGGGTAGGTGAAGGCAGCTTCATCAGGAGCTGTCTCAGCCTGTCTGCACCTCCCTGGAGGATCCCAGCGCCGTGGATGTATTCCTGCTGACCCACCTCACTGACTTCATCTCAGGTACTCAGGAGCTGAAGCAGGGCTACTGATTAACCAGCTTGAGGGTCAGGAAGAGGGTAGAGGCATCTGTAGGTATGTGCATTACGCTGCCTGTGGTAACCAAGCAAACAGGCTATTTTATAGCAGAGGATGTTGCTGCTTGGCTCAGAGGAACCACAGCTGCCCACACACCTTCTCAGCCCTCTGCTGTCACCCAGTCTGAGCAAGGTCCAAGCCAGAGGACCAGATTTAGACTTGACCTTGAGTTACCCAGTTCTGTGGTGTGAGGTTCACAGCATACTTCGAATCGTTTCCGTTCATAGAGGACCTAGGTGCAGGCTTCACTTCTACATCACCTGCGAGGCCACAGGCACAGATTCATATGGGACACCAAATTCAGAGGCGGTCACGGGCCAGAACAGGCTGCAGCTCTACACCCAGTTCAAACCTGTATAAACCCCCACCCAGCACTGCTGAGACAGTCCCATCTCCTCACTGCACAGCTCCAGCATCAGCAGAAGACCATCTACAGTCACACCAGCACATGGCCAACCCGCGGACTGCACAACCAGACAAACACCAGTGTCAGCACAAGGCAGGAAACGCTCTTCTGGCAGCAGCACTGTTTAAATCAAGCCAGGAGTGGAACCATAGCCTAATTCGCATCCTGGTTAATAAAGCTTGCGTAATTACACGCCAGGCAGTGCTGCTGCAAACCCCAGAGGGGTACGGGAAAGCCCAAGTTAGAGCTCTGCCCTCTCAAGGCTTTTCCCCAACCTTCTGCAAGTAAATCACACCAGGCGGTCACCCTGCCTCACCCTTCCCATCTTACCCGCAACACGGCACAAAGCCTAAATGCACCGTCCTCTAGAGGGGCCGTTTATTTGCCAAGTATTAACGCGCTGCTCTGAGACGGCAGAGACAGCCTGGAAATTCCCTGTCTTCCTCACCTGCTCCGGCCCTGCCAAGGCAGATTTCCTGGAAACGGCAGGAGCAAACAGGACCATACACCACCTCTCGGCTTGAGCCACAGCCGGGCTTTCTCCGAGCACTGACCTGGCCATAAAGCCAAGCTTAAAACAGTATTTACAAATTTCCCTTCCGTGGTCCCCGACTGACAAGCCTATCTTATTCACAAGG
The DNA here is from genome assembly GCF_040807025.1 of Struthio camelus. Taxonomy (NCBI): domain Eukaryota; kingdom Metazoa; phylum Chordata; class Aves; order Struthioniformes; family Struthionidae; genus Struthio; species Struthio camelus. The sequence continues at coordinate 8,558,542 of NC_090963.1, forward strand.
CTAGATTTTTGCAATTCGATTCCACTCTAAACACTAAACATGGAAAAAATGATCTCTGGGCCAAAAGCAATAGATACGCTAATTTGGAAAATAATCTCAGGCTTGAAATAGGTTTCCAGCGCTTTGCTACTGACGCCAATTGCCACCTTCCCCTTTTCGACGCAATGCTGTGAAGCAGGGAATTAAACCGGATTTGGACAGCACCAGACCAAAAAAAAAAAAAAAAAGGAAGCACTGGGCCACTTGAACACCCTTCAAGTTTGTCTTTATTTAAAAAAAAAAAAAAAAAAAAAAAGCCACGTCAATGGAGAGAAACTTTAATAGAGATGGTTTAACGTTGCTATGTTTAAAAGCAGCGTACCCGTTTCCTGCCGGCCCGTCTACGACTCCTGCACTTTCCCCAGCCGGTTTTGGCTCCTTCAAGGCACAGACCCAGAGCCAACTGCCGGCGCTGGGGCCGGGCAGCTGAAGGGCCATGAACCTGCTCCCTCCCCCCAAAAACCACCCCTCTCTGCTGCAGCAACCCCCTCCCCACAAACTCCCCCCTCAGGTACCCCCTCCCCTCCATAATCCCCCCTCAGGTGCCTCTGCTCCTCCACAACCCCCCCCTCAGGCACCCCCTCACCCCCCCACAACCACCCCCACAGTCACCCTCTCCCCCCATAACTGCCCCTCTCAGGCAGCCCCCTCACCCCCCCCAAAACTGCCCACTCAGGCACCCCCTCTCCCCCCACAACCCCCCCTCCCCCCACAACCGCCCCCCTCAGGCAGCCCCCTCACCCCCCCCAACTGCCCCCACAGTCACCCCCTCCCCCCACAACCCCCCCTCAGGCACTCCTTCCCCCCCCCATAACCGCCCCCACAGACACCCTCTCCCCCCATAACCGCCCCCCTCAGGCGCCCCCCTCACCCCTCCCACAACCACCCTCACCCCCCCACAACTACCCCTACAGTCACCCTCTTCCCCGACTCAGGCGCCCCTTTCCCCCCCACAACCGCCCCCACAGTCACCCTCTCCCCCCACAACCGCCCCCATAGTCGCCCCCTCCCTCCCCCCACAACCACCCCCTCAGGCGCCCTCTCTCCCCCACAACCGCCCCCCTCAGCCCCCCCCCACAACCGCCCCCACAGTCGCCCCGCGGTACCTGCCCGTGCAGGAAGACCGCCTTGTCCCGCGCCGACTCCCGCAGCACGCGGCGCACGCGCAGCTCGGCCAGCGGGAAGGCGGCGGCGGCGGCGGCATCGCCATCGGCCTCCTCGCGCTTCCTCTTGGCGCGCGCGCCCTCCGCCATGGCGGGCCGAGCTGCGCCTGCGCCTGCGCCCCCGGCCCGCGCCTGCGCAGACAGCGCCGCTCCGCCGAGCGCGCCCCCTGCCGGGCCGGCGCCGCCCGGCCCCACCGCAGCGCCGCCCCTCACCGGGCCCGGCCGCCCCTCACCCGGCCCGGCCGCCCCTCACCCGGCCCCGACCCCTCACCCCAGCCCCGACCCCTCACCCGGCCCCGACCCCTCACCCGGCCCCGGACCCCTCACCCGGCCCCGGACCCCTCACCCCGGCCCCCGACCCCTCACCCGGCCCCGACCCCTCACCCGGCCCCGACCCCTCACCCGGGCCCCGACCCCTCACCCGGCCCCGGACCCCTCACCTGGCCCCGACCCCTCACCCGGCCCCGATCCCTCACCCGGCCCCGACCCCTCACCCGGCCCCCGATCCCTCACCCGGCCCGGCCGCCCCTCACCCGGCCCCGATCCCTCACCCCGGCCCCGATCCCTCACCCGGCCCCAACCCCTCACCCGGCCCCGATCCCTCACCCGGCCCCGACCCCTCACCCGGCCCCGATCCCTCACCCCGGCCCCGATCCCTCACCCGGCCCCGATCCCTCACCCGGTCCCGATCCCTCACCCGGCCCCGATCCCTCACCCGGCCCCGATCCCTCACCCCGGCCCCGATCCCTCACCCGGCCCCAACCCCTCACCCGGCCCCGATCCCTCACCCGGCCCCGATCCCTCACCCGGCCCCGATCCCTCACCCCGGCCCCGATCCCTCACCCGGCCCCGATCCCTCACCCGGTCCCGATCCCTCACCCGGCCCCGATCCCTCACCCGGCCCCGACCCCTCACCCGGCCCCCGACCCCTCACCCGGCCCCCGACCCCTCACCCGGCTCCGATCCCTCACCCGGCCCGGCGGCCCCTCACCCGGCCCCGACCCCTCACCCGGCCCCGATCCCTCACCCCAGCCCCGACCCCTCACCCGGCCCCGATCCCTCACCCCAGCCCCGGACCCCTCACCCGGCCCCGGACCCCTCACCCGGCCCCCGACCCCTCACCCGGCCCCCGACCCCTCACCCGGCTCCGATCCCTCACCCGGCCCCGATCCCTCACCCGGCCCCCGACCCCTCACCCGGCCCCGATCCCTCACCCCAGCCCCGGACCCCTCACCCCGGCCCCGGACCCCTCACCCCGGCCCCGGACCCCTCACCCGGCCCCCGACCCCTCACCCGGCCCCGACCCCTCACCCGGCCCCGGACCCCTCACCCGGCCCCGACCCCTCACCCGGCCCCCGACCCCTCACCCCAGCCCCGACCCCTCACCCGGCCCCGGACCCCTCACCCCAGCCCCGATCCCTCACCCGGCCCCGACCCCTCACCCGGCCCCCGACCCCTCACCCGGCCCCGACCCCTCACCCGGCCCCGGACCCCTCACCCGGCCCCGACCCCTCACCCCAGCCCCGACCCCTCACCCGGCCCCCGACCCCTCACCCCAGCCCCGACCCCTCACCCGGCCCCGGACCCCTCACCCCAGCCCCGATCCCTCACCCGGCCCCGACCCCTCACCCGGCCCCCGACCCCTCACCCGGCCCCGGACCCCTCACCCGGCCCGGCCGCCCCTCACCCGGCCCCGGACCCCTCACCCGGCCCCGACCCCTCACCCGGCCCCGGACCCTTCACCCGGCCCCGGACCCTCACCCGGCCCCGACCCCTCACCCGGCCCCGATCCCTCACCCGGCCCCGACCCCTCACCCGGCCCCGACCCCTCACCCGGCCTCGATCCCTCACCCGGCCCGGCGGCCCCTCACCCGGCCCCGACCCCTCACCCAGCCCCGACCCCTCACCCGGCCCCGATCCCTCACCCGGCCCGGCGGCCCCTCACCCAGCCCCGATCCCTCACCCGGCCCCGACCCCTCACCCGGCCCCCGACCCCTCACCCGGCCCCGGACCCCTCACCCGGCCCGGCCGCCCCTCACCCGGCCCCGGACCCCTCACCCGGCTCCGACCCCTCACCCGGCCCCGGACCCCTCACCCGGCCCCGACCCCTCACCCGGCCCCCGACCCCTCACCCGGCTCCGATCCCTCACCCGGCCCGGCCGCCCCTCACCCGGCCCCGACCCCTCACCCAGCCCCGACCCCTCACCCGGCCCCGATCCCTCACCCGGCCCGGCGGCCCCTCACCCAGCCCCGATCCCTCACCCGGCCCCGACCCCTCACCCGGCCCCCGACCCCTCACCCGGCCCCGGACCCCTCACCCGGCCCGGCCGCCCCTCACCCGGCCCCGGACCCCTCACCCGGCTCCGACCCCTCACCCGGCCCCGGACCCCTCACCCGGCCCCGACCCCTCACCCGGCCCCGATCCCTCACCCCAGCCCCGACCCCTCACCCGGCCCCGATCCCTCACCCCAGCCCCGGACCCCTCACCCGGCCCCGGAACCCTCACCCGGCCCCCGACCCCTCACCCGGCCCCCGACCCCTCACCCGGCTCCGATCCCTCACCCGGCCCCCGACCCCTCACCCGGCCCCGATCCCTCACCCGGCCCCGACCCCTCACCCGGCCCCGGACCCCTCACCCCGGCCCCGGACCCCTCACCCCGGCCCCAGACCCCTCACCCGGCCCCCGACCCCTCACCCGGCCCCGACCCCTCACCCGGCCCCGGACCCCTCACCCGGCCCCGACCCCTCACCCGGCCCCGACCCCTCACCCGGCCCCCGACCCCTCACCCCAGCCCCGACCCCTCACCCGGCCCCGGACCCCTCACCCCAGCCCCGATCCCTCACCCGGCCCCGACCCCTCACCCGGCCCCCGACCCCTCACCCGGCCCCGGACCCCTCACCCGGCCCCCGACCCCTCACCCCAGCCCCGACCCCTCACCCGGCCCCGGACCCCTCACCCCAGCCCCGATCCCTCACCCGGCCCCGACCCCTCACCCGGCCCCCGACCCCTCACCCGGCCCCGGACCCCTCACCCGGCCCGGCCGCCCCTCACCCGGCCCCGGACCCCTCACCCGGCCCCGACCCCTCACCCGGCCCCGGACCCTTCACCCGGCCCCGGACCCTCACCCGGCCCCGACCCCTCACCCGGCCCCGATCCCTCACCCGGCCCCGACCCCTCACCCGGCCCCGACCCCTCACCCGGCCCCGATCCCTCACCCGGCCCGGCGGCCCCTCACCCGGCCCCGACCCCTCACCCAGCCCCGACCCCTCACCCGGCCCCGACCCCTCACCCGGCCCGGCGGCCCCTCACCCGGCCCCCGACCCCTCACCCAGCCCCGACCCCTCACCCAGCCCCCGACCCCTCACCCGGCCCCGACCCCTCACCCGGCCCCGATCCCTCACCCGGCCCCGACCCCTCACCCGGCCCCGGACCCCTCACCCGGCCCCGGCCCCGGACCCCTCACCCGGCCCCGACCCCTCACCCGGCCCCCGACCCCTCACCCGGCCCCGATCCCTCACCCGGCCCGGCCGCCCCTCACCCGGCCCCCGACCCCTCACCCGGCCCGGCCGACCCCTCACCCCAGCCCCGACCCCTCACCCGGCCCCCGACCCCTCACCCCAGCCCCGACCCCTCACCCGGCCCCGGACCCCTCACCCCAGCCCCGATCCCTCACCCGGCCCCGACCCCTCACCCGGCCCCCGACCCCTCACCCGGCCCAGCCGCCCCTCACCCGGCCCCGACCCCTCACCCGGCTCCCGACCCCTCACCCGGCCCCCGACCCCTCACCCGGCCCGGCCGCCCCTCACCCGGCCCCCGACCCCTCACCCGGCCCCGACCCCTCACCCGGCCCCGGACCCCTCACCCCAGCCCCGACCCCTCACCCGGCCCCCGACCCCTCACCCCAGCCCCGACCCCTCACCCCAGCCCCGACCCCTCACCCGGCCCCGGACCCCTCACCCCAGCCCCGATCCCTCACCCGGCCCCGACCCCTCACCCGGCCCCCGACCCCTCACCCGGCCCAGCCGCCCCTCACCCGGCCCCGACCCCTCACCCGGCTCCCGACCCCTCACCCGGCCCCCGACCCCTCACCCGGCCCGGCCGCCCCTCACCCGGCCCCCGACCCCTCACCCGGCTCCCGACCCCTCACCCGGCCCCCGACCCCTCACCCGGCCCGGCCGCCCCTCACCCGGCCCCCGACCCCTCACCCGGCCCCGACCCCTCACCCGGCCCCCGACCCCTCACCCCAGCCCCGACCCCTCACCCGGCCCCCGACCCCTCACCCCAGCCCCGACCCCTCACCCCAGCCCCGACCCCTCACCCGGCCCCGGACCCCTCACCCCAGCCCCGATCCCTCACCCGGCCCCGACCCCTCACCCGGCCCCCGACCCCTCACCCGGCCCCGACCCCTCACCCGGCCCGGCCGCCCCTCACCCGGCCCCGGACCCCTCACCCGGCCCCGGACCCCTCACCCGGCCCGGCCGCCCCTCACCCGGCCCCGGACCCCTCACCCGGCCCCGACCCCTCACCCGGCCCGGCCGCCCCTCACCCGGCCCCGGACCCCTCACCCGGCCCCGGACCCTTCACCCGGCCCCGGACCCTCACCCGGCCCCGACCCCTCACCCGGCCCCGGACCCTTCACCCGGCCCCGGACCCTCACCCGGCCCCGACCCCTCACCCGGCCCCGACCCCTCACCCGGCCCCCGACCCCTCACCCAGCCCCGACCCCTCACCCGGCCCCGGACCCTTCACCCGGCCCCGGACCCTCACCCGGCCCCGACCCCTCACCCGGCCCCGACCCCTCACCCGGCCCCCGACCCCTCACCCGGCCCCGATCCCTCACCCGGCCCGGCGGCCCCTCACCCGGCCCGGCGGCCCCTCACCCGGCCCCGACCCCTCACCCAGCCCCGACCCCTCACCCGGCCCCGACCCCTCACCCGGCCCGGCGGCCCCTCACCCGGCCCCCGACCCCTCACCCAGCCCCGACCCCTCACCCGGCCCCGGACCCCTCACCCGGCCCCGGCCCCGGACCCCTCACCCGGCCCCGACCCCTCACCCGGCCCCGGCCCCTCACCCGGCCCCCGATCCCTCACCCGGCCCCGGCCCCGGACCCCTCACCCGGCCCCGACCCCTCACCCGGCCCCCGATCCCTCACCCGGCCCCCGACCCCTCACCCCGGCCCCCGACCCCTCACCCGGCCCCGACCCCTCACCCCGGGCCCCGATCCCTCACCCGGCCCCGGACCCCTCACCCGGCCCCGGACCCCTCACCCGGCCCCGACCCCTCACCCGGCCCCGGCCCCGACCCCTCACCCGGCCCCGATCCCTCACCCGGCCCCGGACCCCTCACCCGGCCCCCGACCCCTCACCCGGCCCCGGCCCCGACCCCTCACCCGGCCCCCGACCCCTCACCCGGCCCCCGACCCCTCACCCGGCCCCGACCCCTCACCCGGCTCCGACCCCTCACCCCGGCCCCTGACCCCTCACCCGGCCCCCGACCCCTCACCCCGGCCCCGGACCCCTCACCCGGCCCCGACCCCTCACCCGGCCCCCGACCCCTCACCCGGCCCGGCCGCCCCTCACCCGGCCCCGGACCCCTCACCCCGGCCCCCGACCCCTCACCCGGCCCCGACCCCTCACCCCGGGCCCCGGACCCCTCACCCGGCCCCGGACCCCTCACCCGGCCCCCGACCCCTCACCCGGCCCCGACCCCTCACCCGGCCCCGGCCCCGACCCCTCACCCGGCCCCGATCCCTCACCCGGCCCCGACCCCTCACCCGGCCACCGACCCCTCACCCGGCCCCGACCCCTCACCCGGCCCGGACCCCTCACCCAGCCCGGCCGCCCCTCACCCGGCCCCGATCCCTCACCCGGCCCCCGACCCCTCACCCGGCCCCCGACCCCTCACCCGGCCCCGGCCCCGATCCCTCACCCGGCCCCCGACCCCTCACCCGGCCCCCGATCCCTCACCCGGCCCCGACCCCTCACCCGGCCCCCGATCCCTCACCCGGCCCCGACCCCTCACCCGGCCCCCGACCCCTCACCCGGCCCCCGACCCCTCACCCGGCCCCCGATCCCTCACCCGGCCCCGACCCCTCACCCGGCCCCCGACCCCTCACCCGGCCCCCGATCCCTCACCCGGCCCCGACCCCTCACCCGGCCCCCGATCCCTCACCCGGCCCCGACCCCTCACCCGGCCCCCGACCCCTCACCCGGCCCCGATCCCTCACCCGGCCCCGATCCCTCACCCGGCCCCCGACCCCTCACCCGGCCCCCGATCCCTCACCCGGCCCCGACCCCTCACCCGGCCCCCGACCCCTCACCCGGCCCCGGACCCCTCACCCGGCCCCGACCCCTCACCCGGCCCCGGACCCCTCACCCGGCCCCGATCCCTCACCCGGCCCCGATCCCTCACCCGGCCCCGGACCCCTCACCCGGCCCCGACCCCTCACCCGGCCCCGACCCCTCACCCGGCCCCGGCCCTGGCCCCTCACCCGGCCCCGGACCCCTCACCCGGCCCCGATCCCTCACCCGGCCCCCGACCCCTCACCCGGCCCGGCCGCCCCTCACCCGGCCCCGGACCCCTCACCCGGCCCGGCCGCCCCTCACCCGGCCCCGGACCCCTCACCCGGCTCCCGATCCCTCACCCGGCCCCGACCCCTCACCCGGCCCCGGACCCCTCACCCGGCCCCCGACCCCTCACCTGGCCCCGATCCCTCACCCGGCTCCCGACCCCTCACCCGGCCCCCGACCCCTCACCCCGGCCCCGACCCCTCACCCGGCTCCCGACCCCTCACCCGGCTCCCGACCCCTCACCCGGCCCCGGACCCCTCACCCGGCCCCCGACCCCTCACCCGGCCCCCGACCCCTCACCCGGCCCCGGCCCCGACCCCTCACCCGGCCCCCGACCCCTCACCCGGCCCCGACCCCTCACCCGGCCCCGATCCCTCACCCGGCCCCCGACCCCTCACCCGGCCCCCGACCCCTCACCCGGCCCGGCCGCCCCTCACCCGGCCCCCGACCCCTCACCCGGCCCCGACCCCTCACCCGGCCCGGCCGACCCTCACCCGGCCCCGACCCCTCACCCGGCCCCCGACCCCTCACCCGGCCCCGACCCCTCACCCGGCCCCGATCCCTCACCCGGCCCCCGACCCCTCACCCGGCCCGGCCGCCCCTCACCCGGCCCCCGACCCCTCACCCCGGGCCCCGATCCCTCACCCGGCCCCGGACCCCTCACCCGGCCCGGCCACCCCTCACCCGGCCCCGACCCCTCACCCGGCCCCCGACCCCTCACCCGGCCCGGCCGCCCCTCACCCGGCCCCGACCCCTCACCCCGGCCCCCGACCCCTCACCCCGGCCCCCGACCCCTCACCCGGCCCGGCCGCCCCTCACCCGGCCCCCGACCCCTCACCCCGGCCCCCGACCCCTCACCCGGCCCCGGACCCCTCACCCTGCCGCCCACACCCCAGCCCCGATCCCTCACCCCAGCCTCCGATCCCTCACCCTGCCGCCCCTCACCCCGGCCCCGATCCCTCACCCCGGCCCCCGACCCGTCACCCCGCCGCCCCTTGGCACCCAGCCCCACAGCCCCTATTCCCCCGCCATGGCCCCAGGCCCCATATCCCACCTCCGCACAGCCCCCTCTATCCATATCCCTCCAAATCCCCCTGTCCCACTTCCCCACAGCCCCCTGCATCCTCCCATATCCCACCTGCCCACAGCCCCCCATGTCCCCTGTATCCCCATTCCCCCATATCCCACCTCTCCATGGTCCCCCATATCCTGTACACCCCCATATCCCACCTCCCTACAGCCTCCCATATCCCGTATCCCCCATATCCCCCCTCCCCACAGCCCCCTATATCCTGTATCTCCCATATCCCCCCATAACCCACCTCCCACAGCCCCCTCTATCCCGTATCCCCGCAAATCTCCCTGTCCCACCTCCCCGCAGCCCCCCATATCCTCCCATATCTCACCTGCCCACAGCCCCCCTCCATATCCCACCTCCCCATATCCCCCATCCCCCCATATCCCACCTCCCCATGGTCCCCTGTACCCCCCGTCCCCCCTCCCCATGGCCCCTATATCCCGTATCCCCCTTTCCCCACATATCCCACATCCGCAGGGCCCTGCCCGTGCCGGGGACGCCCCGACCGCAGCAGCTCAATCCCCGCCGGGAACCGCCGGCACGAGGCACCTTCCGGCCTTTGCGGGCCAGAGGGCTCCCGGGCGCCCATACGCACGGCCCCGGCCGCCCCGCCGCGGGTTACCGAGGGGGCAGAAACCCCCCCGCCTGTCTGGAAGGGCTGGAGCTCAGTCCCTCCCCGGACCGAAATCCGCACACCCGCCTCAAGGCCGAGCCGGCTCCCTCTAGACCCCAAAACAAACCCAAAAACGCACACCGGGAGACGAGATTCGAAACCAAAACTCCCACCTTCCCGCGGGCGCGCGCGCGCGCGAGCGAGCTTCACACCGCCGAGGCCGGGTCCTCGCAGCCCGCCCGCCTCCCCCCGCGGACCCCCGCCGCCTTCGGGATGCTCCCAGGGCGAACTCCTCTTCCTCCTCCTCCTCCTCCTCCTCCGCCGCCGGCTCCCGCTAGTCCGTGCCGCCCGCCGAGCTCCGGCACAGCTCCCGCAGGTCTGCGGAGGCACAGGAGAAAACCCAGGGCGCCGTTAACCGCCGGCCGAGCGGCGGCCGGGCCGTCCCATCCCTCGGCCGCCGCTGCCGCCGCGCACTCACAGCGCAGCACGGTGTCCCTGATCTGCCGGAAGCTGCTCTCCTTGAGGGCCACGTAGATGTAGTAGAGGTTGCGCAGCTCCTTGGGGTAGTCGCGGCGGGCGACGTCCTTCAGCACGGGGATGGTGCGCCCGTCGGCCGCCGGCGCCTCGGCCAAGGCCTGGTGCATCTGGTACCTGCACCAAGGGTCCTGCAGGAAGCTGGGGGTGATCAGCATGACCCAGCAGTGGCTGTTCTGCACGGCGTCGCACAGCTCCGTCACCACGGCCCGGCCCGGCACGGCGTCGCGCGGCTGCAGGAAGCAGCGCACGCTCTCGGGCTGGCTCTCCAGGTAGGACACCAGCTCCTCCACGAACTCCAGGTCCACCTCGCTGTGGCACACGCACACGTCGTAGCTCTTGGCCCAGCGGGCGCTGCCCGAGCCGCTGATGTCCACCTGCGGGCCGGCCGGCCGGCGGTGCTCGTGGCAGCGCGACTCGCCCGCCGAGCCCGAGCTCCGGCCCGAGGAAGAGGAGGCCGAGGACGAAGGGTTTAGGCTGCTCTCCGAGGAGCTGGGGCTTTGCTTGGGTCTGTGCAGCAGCCGCCTAAACCAGCCTGCGGAGGCGGCAGCGCCGTGAGGCTCCCGTCCCGCTCGGCTCCTCCGCCGCCTTCCCGCCGCAGCCGGCTCCAGCATCCCGCTCCGGCAGGGACAAGGGGGACAAGGCCGCCGGCTGGAGCCGGCGCTCGCCGCGCCGCCCCGTGCACTCACCCGCCATGGCCAGCCCGCGCGGCGCTCAGCTGCCGGCCGCCCGTTGGGAAACCCGTCCTGGGAGCGGAAACGGGGAGAAGCGAGGGGTGAGCGGCGCACCGCCGGCGAGGCGGACGCCCGCCCGGCCGGGACCCACCTGCGGCGAGCGAGGCCCAGAGCCGAGGGACGGCGGAGGCCTTCCCGGCGCCGCCGGCGGTCATGCCCGGAGCGGGGCCGGCGGTCCTGCGGGCGGGAGAGCCGGGCTGCAGCTCGGAGGCCGCCTCGCCGGCACGAAGCCTTCGGGAAGGAGCCAGAGGCGGCAGGGCCGGGAAGCGAGCGGGCACCTCCCGGCCCGGCGAGCTTCCCCGCAGCTGGGCACTCCCTCCGCGCCGAGCCCTTGGCCGCCGACCAGCCGCCCGCGCCATGAGGGAAATCGCCCGAGTCACGGTGCCGGGAGCAGCCGGGCTGCGCGACGCCCCCGGGGCCGGGCAATACCTACCGGGGACGCGGGAGCCAGGCGCCGGAGCAAGGAAAGGGGCTGCATCAGCCCCGGCGGGGGGCACCCGGGTTAGGCGAGGAGGAGGCTCTTCCTGGGATCACCTAGAGCAGAAAGAAGGAGGATGCGGCGCGTTCACTCTGGAGCCTAATGGGGTCGCCGGCGAACGGCAAGGCTGAGCAGAGCCGCGCGCCGTGCAGCACTTCCTCCTCCGTAACAACGATGAAGCGGTTCCCCGCTCGGCCCCAGCTCTTCCCACCCCCCGGGGGGCCCCACGCGATCGCTGCGGACGGAGCCTGCCAGACGTCCGCTGCCGGCTCCTGCTCGCCGGGAGGCGGGCCGGGGCCCCGCGGTGCTGAGCCCGAGCAGCGGTGCCGGCGGCTCCGGGGGCCGCCGCCGCCGCCACCGGCCAGCGCAAGCCCCGCCTCGGCCTGCGGAAGCGGAGGTAGGGGAAGTCGGCGGCCGGCGGATCCCACGCCAAGGTCTGCGCCGGGGCGGGACTTTCTCTAATTTTTTTGGAGGCAGCAGGGAAAAAGCTCGGCAGCTCCTGATCCACGGGAAAAACCCCCGGATAGCGTCTCCCACGCCGCCAACCCAGCATCTCCACCCGGTTTTTAAAAGCGAGGAGGGCGGGAGGCGCCGGCGGGGACGATATACGGCCAAGGTGGTGGTGACACGCCGCCCGGCCTGAGCAGCCCCTCGCCGTAGGAAACACCACGAGCCCCGGCTGCCTCGCGGGCACCCGCCGGGACCCGGAAAGGTGCCAGGGGAGCTGAGCCTGGGGACGCGCCAGCCCCGTGCCTCGGTTTCCCCCCCTGCAAGACGCCCTCGGCGCACGCGAGAGCCGCGGCCCCGGTGGCTTTGCTCTCCCGCTGACTGGCCACCAAGGACGAAGCCCGAGGCTGAAGCGCGCCGAAGGCCGCAGCGGCATCGCCCGGCGGCACCCAGGGGACCCCCCGGACCCGGAGCGCCGCTGGCCTCGGGGAGGACCCCCAGCCCAGCGCTACGCGATAACACGATGACTGTTAAAGGAAAAAGCGTAAAAGCCAACACAGGCCGCCCGCCTTCGTCTCGCTACGCGCGGAGGCCTCAAAACACGAGGGACCCTCAAAGGACGAGCTGGGTCCGGCCACGGCACCCTGTCAGCTGGGGGAAGTGGCAGGGTTTGGGGCTCTTGCAGCCAGCCCCCGGCCCGGGGGGAGGCTGGGGAGGACAGAGAAGCTGCTAGGGAGGGCAGGGAAAGGCAGGCTGGCCGGGCTGCTCCCCGGGCGCTGCACGACGCAGCTGTCGCCGCCAAACAAGGGCCTCACCAGCGCGGTTTACAGCCAGCGCGGCGATAAACCACCCACCGCCGCGCCCCCACCGCCCGCCACTGAAGGAGGGGGCAGCCCCCGCCATTTCTTATATGGCCTCGAAGCATCGCGAGAACATGGTGGAAGAGGGGGAATTCTCGCGCAAGCGCCTCTTCTCCCCTCCCCTCCCTCCACGCCCCCCCTCCTCTGTGCGCCAATGGGAGGGCGGTGGAGGGCAGGGGGCGGGGCCAACCCGGCCGCACCCGAGGGGGCGGGGCGAGGAGGGGCGGCGGAGTGCGCCTGCGCGGGCCGGTGCCGGGCGTACGCGGGGCGTCTCCACATGGGGCCGGGCGCGCGGCGGCGGCGGCGGCGCCAGGTGCGTGCGGCGGCGCCAGGTGCGTGCGTGCGCGCGCGCGCGCGGCGGGCGAGGTGGCGCGGCGCGGCGTTGCCGTGGCGACGGCGGGGGCCGTTGCCGTGGCGACGGCGGGGGCTGGGGGCGCGGCGCGGGCGCCGTGAGGGGAACGGGGAGCCATGGCGGCGGCGGCGGGGCTCGGCCCGGCCCGGCCCGGCCCGGCCGCCGGCGGAGGGGGCTCCCCGAGGGCATGAGGGGCCCCGAGGGGGGCGAGAGGCCCCGGCGAGGCGGGGGACAGGGCGCCGGGTCAGGCCAGGCCGCGGCGGGCGCTGATCTGGAGCCGTACCCCGGTAACGCCGCTCTGTGCGCACCGCCCCCCTCCCCCCGCCCGTTTAAAACCCCTTTTGGGGCACGTTCCCCCCCCCCCCCTTTTTCTTTTTTAAAAAAAAAAAGCTCTGCGTCCTGCCGCCTGGCTGCACCGTGGCGGCTAGCAGGGGCTGACCCCCAAAATCTCAATTTTTCCTTTTGGTTTAGCGTGAGGCAAAGCGACCGCGAGGAGAGGGCGAAGGGCGGCGGACAGGTAAGAGCGGAACACGCCAGGCCTCCTCTCGGCTCTTTCCCCCCACCCAGGCGCCGCGTTCGGGCTTGCTTTGCCTTCCCCAAAAAGTGCCCTCTTTGGAAACCGCCCCGACGGGTGGAACGCGTCCCCTTTGCTCAAAACCCTTCGTCCCCTTCTGCCTTGAGCTTTGACTTCAGCGTTGCTTCCTGCGGCTTAAAAACGGGCAGACTAAAAAGAGCTCGTTGTGACCTTAAGTCTGTGCACGTGTGTCTGGTGCCCGTACCAGGCTTCCTAAGAAAGCGAATTCTTGTCTGACTTTTTCCCTTGTTCCCACGCGGACCTCTTGAAGGCCTTGCTCTGTAAACCCGCCTCATTTTTCCATTGAGTTATTGGGAATTTGAAGCAGGCGAAGAATCGCAGCGTTGAATAAAAAGCTCTGCGGCTGGGTGTTTTGGCTTGGCCTCGCCATAGGCCGAATCTTGTGTTCGCGCGTCGGCGCAGACAGAAGCAGCGCTCGTTTTTCCTGCAGCACAGATTCCCGCTCGGTTTCAAGCCTCGCCCTGCCTTGGTTGTTAAGACGGAAAGGTTGGCTCTCATGATCCGTGCAGGCCTGCTTCAGTTGCAGCGCTCGTGCATAGTGACAGCGTTTGGGACTCGGCCAAAGATAATGAGTTAATTTCCTTTCAGATTCTTCTAGGAGAAACATAGGAAATTCTAAATTCCGATGTAATGTTTGTCTTAGCCTGTTGTCTTAAAGTAACTGATTTAAAAGAAGAAGGCGACCTATGAATTATGCCCCCAGTGATGGTAGTTCTTCTCAGCACTCGAATTAAAGTAGTGGATGAGTATTGAATGTATGCTGGCTTCTTCATATAATTGCCTCTGCATTTTGAGCTTTTTCATTGGACTTGCATGTCGAAATGCTGGAGTTTCCAGCCTGTGACATATGCACTGCTAGTAGGAATGCAAGGCACGCAGACCGAGGGAGCCGGGATCTGCTGCTTGTTACAGTGGTGCTGAGAGCTTCTGCCAGGGTTGATGATGGCTGGTCCCAACAAAAAAGGTTTATGGGCTCCCGCTTTTCAGTGCGCGCTCACTACCAGAAACTCAGCTTTCCAATCTCTAGACATTGAAAGTGATTCATGACACCTTATGGTGCTGCAATATCCTTTACCATTAGTCCATTGAGATCCGGTTAGTTACACTGCAGCTGGGTACAGTAGCATGCTTAAGGAACGGCTCGACCCAGAAGACGGCTGTTATGGAGCAGCCCCTCCCTCACTGAAGAGCACTGAGTTGGGAAAACACAGTTTTTAATTGACTTAAACTTCAAACGTTCAGGTCCGCTGGCGTCTGAGCGTGGCTTTGCTTGTATATCAGCTGCCGAACATGGAGGCGGTCAAAGGACAGCTACAGTGACTTCCTCATCTCCTGCCCGTTTCTTAGGTGATGAATCTGCAGAGAGAATGTGACTTGTAAATTATACGAGGTGGTATTGCGCAAGCATTGCAGTTCTGTTCGGCCCGTTTCGTATAGTTATGGCAAGTCTTTGTAAGAATACGTTCTTGTGTGACCTTCAGCATTAATGTGGCATATGCTCTTGTTTAGGCATTTGGTTTTCGTTTAGCTATGTCTTTGTATTTCAGGGTTTTTCAAAGCTGTCTCAATTGTGTAGGTCCTCACCGGATGTGTCTTTATTCTATTAAATATGGAATTATTGTGGTTAAACTTTCTTCCGTGAAGAAAGTTTATTCAGTCTTGGCAACTTGCTTATCATTTAAAGATACAGCAGTTCCTTGCTAACATCTGTTTTGGAAGCACATAGCATACGTTCAGTGTTAATTATGCTCTCTTATTTCAAGCTGAAGCGAAGGGAGTCACATTTTACCATCTCTCTTTTTCCTTAGCTAGCCTTTCTTGCCCTCTGCTGTGCTATTCAGCTTTTAGCATTGGATCAAGAAGCTCATTCTCACATTGAACAGGAGCTAGTTGTACCTTGAAGGCTTTGAGATAAATATTAACTAATTTCTTAGTTGTGGAGGAGGAAGGAGAGCCTTGCAGGCTTACTCAGACGCTGCAGGAAATCATCTTGTAGTTTTAGGAATGAAAGTGATGAAAGACAACATTGTGATAGGAAAATCGAGCCAAGGAACTGCAGAGTCTGATGTTTGTGCTGTCTCTGACTTACTGTCGACTAAATCCCTGGTATGTTCCAGACACTTAGAGGAGGAAGAATGGAAAGCTGCCTCTTATCATGTAAGTGCCCTTCTCTGCTTTTCTTGATGGGACTTGCATTCACAGCATGGCCAGTTGCTGCAGAGTGCCCTTTGAAGTTTTTTCCATGTGGCAGTGGTGCCAGGCTCTGAGATAATGCTGCTTAATTGCAGTTACCTCGACCAGAACGTGTTCGCGCTTGCGCGACCTGTCCCCCTGGAGAGCAGACCTTCTCCCCAGGCCTGAATCCTGGAGCTTTAAATATCTTGGCTGGATTTCTCGTTAAGGCTCGTTCTTAAAAGAAATAATCTGTAGCTAGAAAGAGCTTGACTGTTGTTAGGGGCTTTTTTGTAAATAGGATAAGACAAGATATGATTTCTGCCTTTTTCGTCCTTTTTTAGTGATTTGCGGCAAAGAGAAAGGAAGGTTCAAGGTCATGATATTAGAAAACTCTTTCTTGATAACTATGATTGTAAAGGACAGTGTTTTCCAAGGTCAGGCGACTTTTAAAATGTCCTTTACAGTCGCCTAGAAACTGAGTTCACTTCTCCATTGCATGCTGTTTAAAACACTATTTATGTGTAAGATGAGTGAAATGCAGGCAATAATCAGTTATTTAGCTAGATTTTGAACTAGCGAAACATAGGAATGCCTGAGTACCAATTGAAGAACAGGCTTGTTATTTGTGAGTTAGAGAGCTGATAACTCACAGTGTAAAACTATTGCAAACTTAAATTATATTCCTAAACGAAACTAGTGTTTTGGGAAGTGGTTTATGTGTGATTGTTACGTATGCCGTCTAGACTGAAGAGAGAATTGAGGCAGACCTGTTCGGCGCTTGCAGTTCTGCATGTTGCCTTGTATGAACTTTTCTGTTACATGTTTTGGTTAAGTTAGGGTGCGTGCTTTAATTCTTAGCTCATCCAAAATGTTTGATCTAAAACTCGGCTGGCTTTCTGGAGCAGTCTGTTCTTCTAGAAGTAAATCTAGCTGATCGAAATGAGAGGTCTTACCGTCCTGAAAGGACGAAAGTATTATTTTTCTTGCTGTTTGCTGTTCTGACTGTGTTTGGCTATGTTCATTCAGGGCGAGTTTGATTTTGCTGCCTGATGGATCATATGGCTAACTCGTGCCAAAACGGATAGTCCTGAGTTCCTCCTGCTTCCCCACCCTGGCTAAACAAAGGGGAACAGTAGTCGCTGTTTTGGGGCACGTGCTTTTTGACGGTTTAACTGCCTGAAATAGTTCACCACAGGGCCTGACAGTTGCTCGTGTTGGCTTGTGGGGGGCATGGGGCTCTAGGGGAGAGGGGACAGCCCCTTTTGAGGGCAGTGAGTTGGTAGAACAGCATAAAAGTACTGTCAGACTCCACCTCAGGTGAGAAGAAAAACACAGGGTACAATGTTCAGAAGTGCATGTGGTGGAGGAGGCGCAGGGCTCTGAGGTGCAAGCGTGGAGTGTATAAAACTGGGAGGCAGAGCAGCTGGCTGCAGCCTGACTCCTAATTTGCTAAATGCTTTTGAAACTTTTATCCTAAATGTTATTACCGGTTGCTTTGGCGGTTTCATTTTTTTCCGAACTCTGCTCCCTTATTCTAAAAGGGCTCGAAAGTAACAGGCAGCACGTTTTAACTGGTATCTCCGCAGACAAACTGTGAAGACCAGCTATCCTGCCTCACCTCTCTGAGTGTTTCGTTAGTTATGTAAGTTTTCAGAAGTGGTTAGAAACGTAAGATTGGCCAGCACGCTCTGGCATAGCGTTTGTGAGAGCGTGTTTGTCCTGTTTTCATTATCTGGTATTAAAATATTGTGATTATCTAGATTACTGGGACTATTCCTGAAATGATACCTGCAAACACTTACTGCACAACTGAGGTTTCCTACCTCTAAAGAATTTTTGTGTGTTACATTTTAGTATTACTGGTTTGCTCCAGGAGTTAGTGAAGCGATGACAGGCATCTCATTTGTAGATCAAGCGCTCAGATCTCACTGAGGCTGAATGGCTGCAAAAGGCTGTGATACCTGTAAAAAGCTGAGATTTCAGGCCAGCAGCTGCTGTACAAGGTTTCCATTCGGCAAAAGCCTGCTGCTCGCAAACCAGAATTTTTGTTAGACTCTTTGTCAGAATTGGCAAGAAAAATAGATAAGGCTGAATAGGTGTCTCTGCTTTCTTTTCCTCTTAATAGCCTTATTTTGGAGAAGCAAAGTGGGAGAGGAAAATTTGCTGGCAGACCTTTTGTATTTTATGTAATGGGCTATTGAAAGAATTTTCAACAATATACCTTCCTTTCTATCAGCTTTAAGGTCATATCCCTCAGAGTCTAGATGTATGGCGAGTTGGATAATCCTTCTCTCATCACTTGAGAATGAAATGCTCTCAGTAGCCTTTTGTAGCCAACAAAAATCTTTTTGTGCTTCTTCCCTCCTGCTGTTTCTAAAGCAGCAAGTTTGTTCACACACATCATCTTGGGAAGGGGCCAGTGCTGCTCTGAGAGGCAGATTCTCAAACAAAGATGAATGGCCAAGGTAAAATGAAGGGTTTGGCGAATATTCAGACGCTCTTAGTAATACTA
This sequence comes from Struthio camelus, assembly GCF_040807025.1. Lineage (NCBI taxonomy): Eukaryota > Metazoa > Chordata > Aves > Struthioniformes > Struthionidae > Struthio > Struthio camelus. Next base: position 8,576,692 of record NC_090963.1, read on the forward strand.
ATGGCAGGATCCCGTGGAGGTGGCCTGGACAGCTGCAAGGGAGAAGATGGCTGTACGGGGATAACGTCGTGCCCGTACCCTAGCCGATTCTGCGTTTCAGCACCCACCCGCTCGACTGGGCTGACATCAGCCACTGCACTTGGGGAAATGGCAAAGGATGCTGTGTCGAGGGTATCTTCCTTTCAGTGTCTTCCAAACAGCTGCTCGGCCGATGGCGGTTACAAGCCATTGGATGTGTAACAGACGCCCATGGGAAGTCCCTTTAGTACCCTGTTGTACAGAACAGCTATATAATCTTAGGAAACTTTGTTGTAAAAGAAGTTGAGGAGGTGGACAAGCTCCAAGGTGCAGAGTTCAAAAACAAAACAGTGCAATTCTTGGCCAAAAGGTGATGTCATAAAGATAACAAAAGCAAGTGTTTATTCGTCCATTACAAAGCTGGCTCTACAAAAACCTGTGGTCTGTTCCACGTCATATTGCATATGTGTAGTGACTTTGCTTCTGGTGACTTTGTCTACTATAGAAACTGGATGGCTTCTACGGTGAGCCTGGGTAAAGAATCATTATTGGAAGATGGAATGCCACCTACAAAAAAGCCCAGGTAAATGTAATTATACTCCAGTGGATTTCTTCTGATAAGAGCTTTTTCCATAACCTTGCATTTTTCTTTAAAGAGAATGACACTTGGCACAAAATCATAGCAACCATTTCAGTTGCTGATCCAAGAAAAGTCTGCTGTCTCTAACTGTGCCTGCAACTAGTGTTTTCCTGTGGTGTGTGGGACAAAGGCCTTAATGCTGAGAGCGTACTGAGGAATTGCTTTGTTGCTGATTTTGTTAACCCTTTCATCAGGCTGCACGGACGCATAGAAAGCTGCTTTTTTTTTTTTAACTGTACTTTCTCCATGTTATTGTTTAGTGTTAAACCTAGCTCAGGTCCTGTCCACACAGAGCGTCGCTTATGTCAGATGTGCTTCTTAACTTCAGTTGGATGGCAGTTCCTGGGAGGACAGGCAGTTATTGGAATTAATATGACTTTGCTGTGTGTAAAGGCTAAATAGTTCCAGTGTAGAGGCTTCCTATACTAATTAGCAAGTCATCTTATATTTCTCTAAAGGAGTGTCATGCTCAAAACAGAGCAGATCCCACCTTGGGGTGTTCTTCCATTACTTTCCATTGAAGATTGTTCTCTGCTGGATACACCCAGAGGTGATACTGTGGCTGCTGAGATAACGGGGACTTAGCTCTGAAATTAAGACATAAACGGAGATCACCAGCCTCTGCAGATGAGCAGCTCAATTCAACTAGGGAGTTGTCGTCCACTAATCTGATTTATTTATGAGTTGGAGGGCTGGAGTATACTTTCTCTCTGTGAGGGAGCCTTTGTCTCATGGTTGGTCCAGTGATGTGAAATGAGCAGAAGAGAGGCTGGGAGTTGTTTCTGCTTTGCTCTGGATGTGATGGTAGAAACAAATACATTTTATCAGCGTGGGAAAGGAATGTCTCTTTCGGAGTTGTTGCATAAAACGTTAGTTAGACTTAGGTATTTTTATTCCTGGATTTTGGGTTTCATTCCATAAGGTTCTAGTTGTGATTTTATACTAGTGCTTTAACATGAATATTAGTTTTATTCTTCACAGGTGAGATTTTCAGTCCCCGCAAAAAACATTAAATCTAGACTTGATTTACAGTAAGTAATAGTGAAAACTTTCTAAATAAAAGGGTTAACTTGGTTGTTTTCTTAGGTGGTAGCGGAGGGAAGGCAAAGCTCCATCTGTGTGGTGTCTGTTTCCTTTTCCGTTCTTGCTAAATATCACATGCTTGCAGATAAAAAGCATTCCTTCCAAGTGAGCTGCCTCCCAGAGCTACTTTTCTGCTTAATGGCAGAGATTCTCTGGGAAACTGTAGTCATTCCCCTGCTTTATGAAAGCGGCTCACCACCAAGCTGCATTAGGCACAGTATGATGAGGGAGAAGTACATCCACTTAATGAAATTTTGATAACATCAAATTTAAAAACACTGTGCAGGTATAAAGCCAGAAAAATGAGGAGGAGAGGAGGGGGAGGAAGAGACAAGGAGAGTATATGCATAGAGCCCTTTCATTAGCAGCTTCTTGTGGTCCAGGCTTCAAAAAGATTGGCCTCGAGTGTCCCACTTACGTTGAAAGTGCGCCAGAAGTCCCTTCCCTGTTCCAGCAATGTCCCAGCTTAGCAGTCTTCTCAGCAAAGGCCAGCAGTGACTGGGGTGTGGAAAGGGCCTTTCCAGGGCAGAGTGCTGGGAGAAAGCCTTCGCTTCCTTTCCTTTGTGCTAGTGTAAATAAGGCTGCTGTCTTGAGGGCTCTGTTTGGCACCTGTCACTTAAAGGCAGAGAAAGCTTAGCGGGTTCAGGCACCTATTTGAACCGAGTGCGGGTATAGTTGTGTTTACTCCTCCTTGCAAGATCTCGCATCCGAGCCTTAGGACAGGGCCTTAAATTGGCCAATATATTAAAAATCTACGTGCATCTCTACAGCCACTGATGACATTATTCCGTGTTGCTCACTGCATCTCTTCCAGTGTCTCTAGTCTTTCAGTTAGGTTTCCAGATCAAAGTTATTAGCAAGACTTCTGGCACTCCCGTCTAGCAAAATTTAATTGAATTAGCTTTGCCTCAGAGGTATTCCTGGGTAGTACTGGCTTTTCCCAATAACTATCTTGGTGAAGGACTAGACTGAGAAATAGGCTGCAGTTAGGTACGTTGTAGTTGTGGGTGTTTGTGATAGTGCTCTGTGGAGCTGTGCACTGCCCTTAAGGGATATCGAATAGCCTCTCCTTCTGTTTATCAGAGAACCCTAATGGAGACGTTGATTCAAACTTCAGGTAAAGAGTACCTCCCTTGTCTGTGGGTCCCATGACCCAAGACATCCTTTTATTTGTGCTGGTACCAGTTGTCCAATTTTTCTCCTGTTGCAGGAAGCTGTTGCCAAGCCTGAAAACCAAGAAGCCTCGGGAGCTTGTTTTGGTGATTGGGACAGGAATTAGTGCTGCAGTTGCTCCCCAAGTCCCTGCGCTGAAGTCTTGGAAAGGGTTAATCCAGGCCCTCCTGGATGCCGCTATTGACTTTGATCTTCTGGAAGATGAAGAGAGCAAAAGGTTTCAGAAATGTCTCCATGAAGACAAGAACTTGGTTCATGTTGCCCATGACCTTATCCAAAAACTGTCTCCGGTGAGTGTGCTTGTAGCACTGAACATAAACGTCCCAGGGTCCCACCCTGAGCTAAGCATTTGGCTTTTGGAAATAGGTCCGTTCTCCAGCGTGCCCCTGAAAGAAAGAGCTGAAAGAAAGGCCAGCCCCAACAATTCCTGTATTTGCACGGAACTGAGCAAGTGCAGTTACTGCATCATGTTCCTGAGATGGTGTTTTGGGCTATCAGAGGCCTGGTCACTCTGACCCACATCTGGATTTCTGTGGGCTGATACACTGTCAGGAACAAACAGGAGTTCAAACAGCTGTCTGAATGTTCCCTGTAATATCTGTGTGCCCTATTGTGTCTGCTCAGTTCTCCCTCTCTGGCTTTGAAGAGGCAAAACTTTGCCGTGCATACCAGCTTCTGGATGTTTCATGGGTGCTGGGGAGCGTATCCACCTCAGCGTGGTATATAAAGAGGGCCAGGGGTGATCCCGCTGTCCGGCTGCGAAGAGTGGTGCTCTTCTATTTCCAGCCTCCAGAGCGGAGCTTAGTTGATAAGTGTGGAAGGAGAAGCGTTCTGATGCAACGCTTTTTTTTCAACCATTCTTATGTTCTTGTGTTTTGACCTGAACAAATTCCGATATAAGTGCCCGCTGTTTGCCTTGCAAGCAATACGGACCTATAGCTTTGCAGAGCTCTTCCAGAAGTATGCGTGTAGTTTTCATACATTCGTTTTGCATGAAGTATTAAAAGAAACCAGACTCTGACCTTAATCTCTCTCCCCTTCTCAGCGCACAAGCAATGTTCGCTCAACATTTTTCAAAGACTGTTTATATGAGGTGTTTGATGACCTGGAATCTAAAATGGAAGATTCTGGGAAACAGCTGCTTCAGTCTGTGCTGCACTTAATGGAAAATGGGGCACTGGTATTAACCACAAACTTTGATAACCTGCTGGAACTGTATGCAGCACACCAGGGGAAGCATCTGGAGTCTCTTGACCTTACTGATGAAAAAAAGGTAAATAAGCGATGATGATTTTTTTTATTGTCAGGGCTGAGCTGGAACAACCTAAGACACTGGTGGCTGCAGGATGTGCCCTTATGCCCATGTAAGGGGATTGAACTGTTAATAGTAATTTAGATGGGTTAGGCAAGCTCCAAACAGAGACTCTGATAATTTGGGGCAGTGAGCAGAGGAATTAAGATGAGTGCTTCCTTCTGAAATGCTGTGCTTACTGGCTGGCATCCATTGCTCAGGAGGAGCCTTCAAGTCTAGTATTTCTTTGATCTGTGCTTGAAAGTTCTGGCTTGGTCTTGCTGAAGTCCTGTAAGTCTTGCTTCCACATAAGGCTTGGATTAGCAATTCTAACCAACCCAGGAAACTTATGTGCATGAAACAAAGCTGACCTTTCTATTTTTATGATATGCTGCTGAATGCTTTTTGTGATACAGCGTTCACAGGGCTCCAGCCTTCAAGACAGCACGCTCTAACTCCTTGGCGCTTTCATCCTCCCCCCTTTCCCGTTACCTTGCGTCCTCCGTCTGAAATTGCTGAGTGGCTCCGTGTGGGATACGCTGTCTGCTCAGAGCTTTCTCTCTGACTTGCTCTGACACGTTGTCGGATTTCTAACTGCTTGCTTCAAACAAACATCCCTCCTCGTCCTTCTGCCCCAAGTCTTCAATCAGGCAGCAAATCGGACTGTCTGATGCTATAGCCTGAGCTCTTTCACCACCGCCTGCCCTTTTGACCCACTTCATCTTTACACTATGGGTTTTAGTTTCAGCGAGCATGTTATTTTTCTATTTGTTATTACTATTTCTCTTGTATGTCTGTTCCTAAACACCTGCCACCTTGTAGATGCTACAGAGTACTTTGCCTCTTTCCATACTGATTCATTTCTGTATTTTGCATTTCCTGCATGACCTCTTAATCTGTATAGCTGCAAGTACTTACAACGGCACAAATAAGCCTCCTAATTATTGCAAGCTTAAATGACCTAAGATCTGTAGGAGTAAACTGAGAGCCTAAGAAGTGGCTTTTTGAAATGAAGATCAGCTGTTGAGCTTTCTCAGATCTTCTCAGACTATAGAGCAGCTGAGGAATAAACTTTGTAGACTTGAGAAACGTGCTAAAATAGTATTTGGAGTTTTCTGCTTTTTCTGCTGGGTACAGTATTCTGAGTCAATCTCTTTCCATCAGCAGCAGGCATTAGCCATTCAGCTGAAGTGCTGAACCAAAGTAGTGTGCTGGCGCAGCTGCAGGCTGTGGTGTACAGGCTGCGGTAGTCATCATCTCTTGAGCAGATACAGCGGAACATGAAGAAGAAGCTGCCCCTTTGAAAAGCTTCTCCAAAAAATGTATTTTTAACAGCACGTATCTCAAAACTCAAAGAGGTAGGAAGCAAGTCCTAGAACAGGAGAGACAGGAGACCTTAGTGAAGAATACCCTCCTAGCAATGCAATACTAAATCTCTGTGGAAGCTAACTTGATGGACTTGCTAACGTTTCTTGAGCGGTTTGCTTTGTGCAGGTGCTGGAATGGGCGCAGGAGAAGAGGAAGCTCAGCGTCCTGCACATCCACGGTGTTTACACAAATCCTAGTGGAATAGTGCTGCATCCGGCTGGCTACCAGAACGTACTGCGCAACACTGAGGTTATGGTGAGACAGCCTGTGGCTTCTCTTTGGGGGGGGGCATGCAAGCAGAACCTGCTGAGCTTGTTTGGCTTTTTCCTTTAGCCTCAGCGAGGCAGGAGACTTTGCTTTAACAATAAGGTACTGATTTTTGCAAAGTTAAAAAACGTTCCTGTAAAGACTAAGACGCTGGAAATGGACTGAGCATACTATCGCTTACCGCGTCATCTGGCTGGACCATCGCGATAACAATTCTCTCCTGCCAGAGACAGAATGGGTGAGATGTGGCTCCTTACTAGATCAGTGGGTTGGGCACTAGTTTTCGTAAGGAATTAGAATCTAGAACGTGACGCTGAGCTTGCAGGAACGTCTCACAGAAAGAAATGCTCAGATTCCCAGTGCCACGGGGGGTAGTGTTTTTCAGCTAGACCTGGCTGTCCCCAGTCACTCTTCACTTTCAGCTGAGTAGCAAAGAGCAGTTTCCCGTCTGCCCTGGCACTAAACCTTGTGATTGTTCCAGCTACCTGAAATACTCACTGACTTGAGGTTGCGTATTTTGAAGACCTTGTATATAAGTCTCCTTTATCCCATTCTAGCTCCTGGCAGTCCTATATGCTAACTGGACATAGCTTCTGCTGAGCTTAACTAATGAGTTTGAAGAAGGGACTTCACACGGGCTAACGTGAGAGTCCTTAAGTTTGTTAAATAGGAGAAAGGGGACAAATTATTGAGACTGGAACAACTCGTCTTTAGCCCACTTAAACCGCAAAAACCCCTTACTCCCTTTCTGTTTAGGATGAAAGAGCGATGACGCTCCTAAAGAGTCTGATCTATGCTAAGCCAATTATTGTACCTTGTACCCTGTGAAGACTCAGATAAAACTTGCTTTTACTAAGAACATCTTTCCTTTTTAAAGCGAGAGATTCAGAAGCTGTATGAAAACAAGTCATTCCTGTTCTTGGGCTGTGGTTGGACTGTTGATGACACCACGTTTCAGGCCCTGTTTTTAGAAGCTGTGAAGCACAAGTCAGATCTGGAGCACTTTATGCTCGTACGGAGAGGAGATGTGGATGAGTTTAAGAAGCTTCGTGAGAACATGCTGGACAAAGGGATTAAAGTGATTTCCTATGGAGATGAATATACAGACTTACCCGAGTACTTTGAGAGACTGACGAGCGAGATCTCCATGCGGGGTCGAACAGGTACAGGGGTTACAGGCTATGTTGGATGGTCGTACGTGTATATCCACGGTCCCAGCACTTACCTCAGGGATCCTGTCGTACGACAGCACAGCAAGTTCTCGAATGTTACTGTAGAGTTTAAGCTGATTGTAGACAGTATCAACACCTCCCTTTTCTCTATATTATTATTTCATTAAGCTTTTTTTTTTTTTTCCTCCAAAATTGGCTGCGCGTGTAGTTGGACTTTGGGTTTACTTTCATGCAAGTTTAATCGCTGCATGTTCCTATAGCTAAAACAGCCCTGCTGCTTCCCACACATCCAGACATAATTTTTACTGTGAAATTGGACTTTTTTACTTCCTTTCCACAGAAAGGAAAGGGTATTTCAGTCCAGTCGTTTGGTCTAAGTGACCTGCATGCTACTCAGACCGAGCTAATGCTTTAACATGTAAGAGGTCTCACCAATAAATCTTAAAAAGCAGGGGAAAAAATTAATTTGCTAGCCATAGCCTTGCTGGCATGTGTTCTGAATGTAAAACCCAGCCAGGCACACTTGTCATGTGAGACTGCTGAGCGCTGAAGTGCTACATTTGGATTCCTGGCACTGATCAATCCTGACGCGCTCTCAGCAGCTCCCTTTGCTATTTAAAACAAGCTGGAAGCAGCCCTTGTGATCTGCTCTCTGCCCAGCTCCAAGCAAGTGCCACTTAAGGTAACTAACACCTCTGTCTTAATCCTATCAGGGCAGGGCTGGCACTGCGGGGCTCTGGCTGTGAGAAGGGCAGGGAGGATGCTGGCGCGCAGTGCTTTTGCCTTGTGGGGTGCCCTGCTCTCTGCCTGCGGTGCAAGCGTAGGAGCTCCCTCCTTCCAGGAGGCACAAGGGTTCGGTGCTTCTGGTGCTTTCTTGCCTTTCTGCATGGTAGTTACCCTCTGCTCTCCCCCAGGTGTGCCTAAAGAGGGACAACAGCTGAATGGCTCTGCTGCTGCCCATGCTGAGATAAAAGGTAAGACTTGTGCCTGAGCTTAGCGAGCTAGAGGCTTCCTCTGCGCCAGGGTGGAAGCGGTGCGTTGGGGTGCAGAGCTGGGGCATTGCTGCCTGCCCTTCAAACGTAGAGCTGAGGTCAATCTGTCTTACGCGAGGCGACTGCAAAGCCAGCCTGCGCTTAAATTTTCAAATGAAACCCGGCTTTGGGCTGGGAGCGCTCAGAAGCTGAAGCCCCCACAGAAAAGCATTGTAACATGAGGCTTAACAGCTGCAGCAGCCCAGCAGGGCACGGCCAGCCCTGCAGGCCAGGTCACACCTGCAGCAGGGCTTAGCCTTGCCCCTTCTAGCCCCGTTGCGCAGTTTGCGACTCCCTGGGTGCCCCTTGTGCCGCAGTGACTCGGGCAGCTTTTGAAGAGCCTTTAACTTCACACAGGATGCAGCACTTGAGCCTCGGCCTTGCCCCAAGATCTGTGCTGCAGGCTACTCCCTAGGACGAGTTTAAGCCAGAGCCAGCAGCTCCAAGGGAGGCCTGCGAATGTTAAGGCCAGTCCAGAGGAGGAGCGAAGCCCGCTCCTGTGCAGCTGCCGCTCTCATCCTTGCATACCGAGCCTAGCAGTGATGCTTCAGGCACCATCGAGGCCGGGGCAGAGCCTCCTCAGACTGACGCCTGGGTTGATGTCGTAGTTGTATTTGCTGGGGGAGGGTGGTCTCTCCTGCTGAACTGCAGCCTCTTGTAACTTCCTACTTAGTGCTTTTGTATTCTGTACTTTCAACTAAAAAAATGGAACTTGAGCAGTTTTGTTTTGTTTTTTTACTTGAAGCTCTAGTTTTCTAGTCCTTTCTTTATACTGTACAGTATTTTGTATGTTGAAGCTTGTATTAAAAGGCCTGTTCAATTACCCTCTTCTGGCTGGTGTTTGAATTATAGTCTACTTAAACATTTCATAGAGCCTGTCCAGGACTTAGACCACTGCAGGCCGAAGATACAGGCAGGAGTTTGTCTCCCCCTAGAGGAGGAAGTATGTCCCTTTTGAAGGCAAGTTACTTATACACAGAAAACAAATTATGAAGTTTATTTATATAAATTATGTCTCTTAGCAGACAGCATTCAATTTATTGCACTATAGCACATCTGCAATACAGAGCTACAAGACATTGTAAGAGTTTTGTATTATTCAATGTAGCACTTTAGACCAGGATCAAGAGGCACTCTAAAGGGAGGGAGAAAGGGTGCAGGAAAGCAGCAAGCAGCCACCATTGTCTTCCAGTATTTTTTGTTTTTTCTCCTCCTCCTCTTTGCTAGCATTGTTGAGGCAGCAAACAACGCTGGGGCCAGCGGGCAGAAGGCTCACAGGAGCACATCTGCCCTCCCTTCTCTGGCTGATAGAAGAGAAGCGGACCCCTTTGTACTGTTAGGCCAAGCTCCTTCACGTGGGAGGGTAGGCAGACCAGGACGTAGTCTCAAGCAGTCCAGGTGCCTGGAGGACATAAGCAGTCCTCCATCTTGGAGGGACACAGCTCCCAGGAGAGTTACAGTCCTCCACCTACCTCTCCACCCCCACAGAACAGAAGCTGCAGCCCCCACAGCTCTCTAGCTTCTGCCAAAATGGGAGATAGCTGGGTACCCCGCTACAGAGTCCCAGTGACAAGAGAAACAGGGACCTTAAGGCAATTTAACCTCTCCCTTCTTGCCCAGCACAGGGGCAGACTGTTGCAAATTTTTGGTTTGCCAACTTTGGTGAGCTGCCACAGTCAAAGGCTAGCAGCAGGTGTCAATGGTTGGATATTCTAACGCTGTCACTAAGCAGCACCTATCCCTGTTCTGCAGAGTTTGCTAACAGCACTCGCTCACCCTTAGCCCCATGAGGAAACTCACTGTGCCCTCCATGAGATGATCTAACAGTCAAGAGCAGCTCACAGCCTTACAAGTGCCTCCAACAACCCCCACCAAACAGTCCACACATGCTGCTGCTAGTGACAGAACAGCCCCAAAGCACAGCAGGTCCTTGCACTGCCACTCACACGGTATGAACAATACAAAGCTCTGGTTTCAGCCTCCAAGTGAAGGAGGCTGAGTCACTTGGACAGAATGAAGGAATCCAGGGGAAGGGCTTGTACTGGATGAAGCCACAGAATCGATCTGGTATGAGTGCTCCAGCTGGAGAAGACAAGTTTTATCCAAAAATAAACTATAGTCAATAAATACGGCAGGAGCATGGCGCTAACTGGAGTAAGCACAACATGATCAAAGACAACACCCTCCTCCCAAGTTTAAACTCATGCAGCCGGTGGAAGTGTGCATTAGGGAGTATTCACAGGCAAGCAAGGCAGTTGTAGCCCTTTGCGCTGGTATCCCTTCATTCTGTTTTGCACTACACTGGAAAGACTAGTCAGTCACAGGGTAAAGCATGTTCTTCTGAGACATCTGCAAACAGCAATTTGGTGCAATAATTGTTTTTAGGCCTTCATGAGCGCTGCGACCACAGCCTTGGCATTAAGGCTACGCAGATCACAGTAGGTTTGTCCAGTACCAACAAATACTATGGGCTTGCTCGTGATGTACGTCATGGAGATCGCGGCACCAACCTGCCAAGGACAACAAGCACCGTTAACCAGAGCTGCCCGGGGCCGTCCTTCGGAAAAAACACACCTTCGCCGCTTGCACAGAGCCTGCTACTCCCAGGTTCGGTATTTCCAGTTCACTTTACACCACGCTGTGAACTTCAAGGGGAGGAAAAAGCACTAATGGACCCAGGGATACAACAGAAGGGTCACGTTGCATCTTGGAAAGCAGGCAGACGCAGAGCGGAGAGAGAATAAAGCTGACTAACAAGGTGTTCCCAGAGGGGTGGTGATGGTGCAGGCACCTCGCACCCTGAGGTATGCTGTGCTATAACTTTATACTAAAGCTGCAGGCTATACCAGTTGCTTTGAACAAACATCTATGATTAAAAGTCAATTCCCACCAGGGTTTGGCCTTCCTGAGATCTCCTTCCTTACCCTTGCAGCAGCAGGTTCGCTCTGCTGCAAGATTTTATAGTACCATTACTCTGGATGGCTTTTTATACAGGCTTCGAGTGCCTGATTTGTGGTATGCTTCCCTGCGGGCCATTTGGGATGCGCTTGCTGCAGCAATTCCAGTATTATCTCCTCAGGGGACCACGCTGAAGAGCTTGTCAAACATTCAGCATATTGTCCGTATCTGCATGATCCCATTTCCGATTGCCCTATTGCAATAATGCATACAAACTGGGAGAGCTCGCAGCCGTTTCCCCACGTGTATAGAAATCAGGTCAGCCTGCTTAGTTTTCTTTGTTTAAATTGCTTACACGCAAGGGGGAGGCAGGCTGGGGCAGAGGACTGCATCCAGGACAGCCTGGAAACGCTCCATGTTTGTTCACTCAGTCTCTCCCCCTCCAGTCACCAAGGGGAAGCTCTGTGCAAGGTTGCTCAAGACAAGCGAGGGAGAAAAGAAATCCTCCTGGTGACAAAAGGCCTTCTTACCTTGTCATCGATGGTATCGAACTTGGTGAGCACAATTCCGTCAATGAGCCGTGGTGTCTGGGCCATGGAGTGATCAGCCAGGGCCTTGTTAAACTTGACCTGCGGAAGAAAATGTATCCAGGAAATGCATTTGTGATGCTGATAGTGTCTGGAACTCCTCCAATAAAACCCGCAGAAGCCTTTTCCAAGGGTCAGCATCTGCCCTCATCTCATCTTTAAGTTCAGGGAAACAAACTCTCGATGCTCACCAGCTGATCCACAGCCTCGTTTCCCACGAGAGCTTCCCCAACAAACAGGACCAGGTCAGGAGCATTGACTGCGATGAGTTTGGCCAGAGCTGTCATCAAGGGGGCGTTGTCCTGCATGCGGCCCGCGGTGTCAACCAGGACCACATCAAAGCCCTGGTTACGAGCTGGGAAAACGGGGAGGCAACATAAGCAGGAGAAAGTCCAGAGCTCCCCTCAGAAGGCACCTGCTGCTACCGCTTTTTAGCGGTCACGGCACTGAATGACCCACCGTAAGAAATGGCCTCCATGGCAATGCCCGCAGCATCCTTCCCGTAGCCCTTCTCGTAGAGCTGCACCATGGTCCGCCCGCCGTGGTTCTCCGGGGGGTGCAGGGCGTTGAGGCGGCGGGTGTGCGTGCGGAGCTGCTCCACCGCTCCGGCACGGAACGTATCGCAGGCGGCGATCAGGACGCTGAAACCGTTCTCGATCAGCCAGAATGAGATCTGGAGTTGGCGACAGAAACGCTCGTTACCTGCCACCCGTGGGTCCACGCAGCACCCAGCCAAATGCACTCCACCGCCTTGCACACAACCCCTGAGCCACCCCCATCCAAACAGCCGCCACGCTGCCCCTACCTTGGCCAGGTTGGTGGATTTCCCAACGCCGTTGACACCACAGAAGGTGACTACATAAGGCCGGCGATGACGCTGGGCGTCCATGACGTCCCGGAGGACGTCCACGCGGCGCTGGGGCTGCAGGATCTGCACTAGAGCCTCTTGCAGGGCCTGCTTCACTGTTGAGGTCACCGCTGGGAGAGAGGAGTTAGAACCTATCACAACTGGAAAACACTCCAGGGAAGCCCTGAGCTCCAAACCACAAACGCGACGAGGCCAAGGAGACGTTTGGAAGCAAGTATCATATGTCTGCCCACTTTAACTTTAACCCCACTTGGCAGGGGTCAGAGCCCTCCAAGGGGCTTTCCTCTCTTACCAAAATACCTGCAAGAGTCATAAGTCACTTCAGAGTAGTTTAGCCGACAGGCAGCCTGGCTCTCTCATCCTTCGGGGTGTTTGACAGGAAACTCAACAAAAGCAGAGCAGCAGCAACTGCTGGGACTACCCAGCTCCGTGTAAGCACCAGGCCAGGCACACAGGGAGCAGGGGACTCATGAAAGCCAAGTCGGACATGCGGAGAAGTGGCACAAGTGCATCGCGGCTACTTACTGGTGAATGTTCCCATCACTTTCCCTTCCAGTTTCTTAGCCACTGACTCACAGAGCTGGACTGCAATCTCAGCTGCCACGTTTTTTGCTGTGAGGAGGAGGAAAGCAGGGTTAGTCCTGTTGGCCGAGTTCCACATAAAGGACAGCGTCCCACTCGGCCCCCGGAGTTTGGTAGATCAAGGGAAGGAGAGGGATAGAGGCAGCGCTGCAGGATCCCCATCAGACCAGTTTTTCCTGTGGCAGAGAAGAGTGCACAGATGCTTCTTCAGAGCATCCCATACTATGGGATGGCCTACATGGGACCCACAGCCCAGCAGCCCTGCAAGACTCCACTGTTGTCCTCCTTTTGCTCATTTTATGTGCTGTTGAGGATCCCCTAGATGTGAGGTAGGAACCTGCTGCACGATGGGTGAACAAGAACTGCCTAAATTTGGGCACCACCCCCCTCTGGAGCCCATCTGAAGAAGTGCAGGTCCTTGGGAATCAACTCAGCTCTGCGTGATGCAGCAGGCTAGGGCTTTAGCAACCATCTGAGCCCACGTCCCAAACCAGGAAGAGGCATTCACTGCAGTGACAAACAACAGCTCCAGAGGGCACCACAGTCACCTACAACTCACCCGGGTCACTTGGGTGATCATTTCTAGCCTACGACACCTTAGAAGGCCTCCTTCCTCTGGAAGGACCCAGAGCCCCTTTCCCTAGTCAGCTCCACAGACCAATCCATTCCCAGCATGTTCCAGACATACCAATCAGATGATCCTTCATCTTCTCCAGCACTGGCTCCATGTCCTCTCTTGTCAGGCTTTTGGATCCCACCAGGCCTTTCAGCATGCCAAACATGCCTCCCAGGCCACCCTTCTTTGCACTGTAGAGAAGCAGAGTCGTTACCTTTACACGCGAGGAATCAACTGCATAGAGCGTGCAACAGCCGGCAGCAGGCAGACACAGACAGTGTTTGTCAGCTGTGTGACAAGCTCTATTTGTCTCCACTGCATTACAGACTGGTTAGACTGGAAGACGAGTTATGGGACAGAAAGCAAGGAGTGTGTAGCAATCAGGGGTTGCAGTAGCCCTTACCTTGGTTTTGAAGGGTTCTGAACAACCTTCTCCTCTTCAGGTTCTTCATCGCTCTCATATTCAAGGTCATAGAGGCGGCCGGGCTCCCGATTTCGATCCCCCAGGGCCTGCAAGAGCAAAGACACACACTCAAAAGCTGTAGCAGCTTCACCTCATTTCTTCCTGGTTCGCTTTCACTGCCACCAGGAGCAGTTCTCACGAGCAGCAGAAGCCATTCTGCAGACATCCTTGCCAGAAGGGTTCAGCTGTTTGACCTCATCTGTGTGCAAGTCCGGTGCTGTTTGCAGCTGTCACAGGAGGAGAAAACATTCTCTAGGCCACCACAGCTTTTCAGGAAGAAGGCGGGGAGCTGTGATCCCAAGTAACAGTACTTTCTCAGCCAGCCACGGAGACCAGGCTGCATTTGTAACGTCCAGCCGATTCAAGAACAATGCACCAAAACAAACATAACGACCTGACTTTTCCTTACTATATCAGGGTCAAATTCCTCCGCAGGACAAGCCTCTGAGTTTCCGTTGGTAGTGGAGTTACTGTAATCGAGTACTTTGGCATTAGAGTTCCCCAGATCCCACACGCGGGGTTTCTTCCCCTTCTCCTTCTGAGCCTCAGGCTTCGGAGACTTGCTGGAATAAAGACCAGAAACACATTTTGTTCAATATAATCAAGAATAAGCAAAGATTGCCTTGGAAGGCATGAAATTCAAGAGCCCAGATATCGATCAGAAAGAGCGACATTGAGGTTAAACCTGGTTGATTCCAAATCTCTACAGAGTTTATTTATCTGAACTTTAATCCTGTATCAGACTCGATACAGACTGCTGAAGTTTGAGCCAGGCATCAACGCCCCGCTGCCCTTTGCTCGTGTTACGTCTCACCACAGAGCACGATCTGCACGCAAGGCAGCCAAGGCCAGCACCGCTACGGAGAACGCAGCGCAGCTCTCCCAGGCACACCTTGGATTTCTGGGTCTCCAAGGGAAGAGATCAGACCGTTTTATCACAGCTAGGATCCCGCGCATGCCATCTCCCATTCTTTTTAGCAAGCACAAGACACGTAGAGAAATAACTCTGAAGACTACTTATCTAGTCTAAACCCCAATTAGTAGAGCCTCAGAAGCAGCAACCAACAATCTCACTTTCGGACAGAAAACCTTACTGAAACTTTGAACTCAAAATTTTACCACGAGCATGGTCTGATGACCGGGGGAGCTGACTTAGAGAGGTCACTGAAGGAAAACAGGGGCTTGGAGATCACAGAGAGGGCAGAAAGACTGGTGGAAACGAAACTTGTTCATGCAAACCACTAAGGGCTGGTTCAAAACGCAGGCAAATTGATCATTGCCAAGGATGGAAGAGATGCCCCCCCCCCCTTACCCACCTCGACTTCTCTCCTGCTTTCATGTGCCTCTTGAAGAATTCCTCCCGGTTCTTTTGCAGTATTTCATCCTTGGTCAGTTCTTCCCTGTCCCCAGTTGCAGAGGGCTGCTTTTCACCTGGGGCTGCTTTATTGGATGCTGTAACAGCTTCGGTTCCTGAACGAAACAGCCCTTGTCAATCTTTATGCAGCGCTCAAGTTGGGATCACCGCACGGGACCGCACGGGCACAAGCTGCACCGTAACGTGAGCTCAGCCCCGCAGAACAGGTAGCAACACCCAGCGCTATCCCAACTGCCCATAAGACATTCTTGTATCGAGGCAGAGTCCTGCTCCAACCAGACCTGGAAAATTTTGGAAGCCCCAACAGAACTGAGCATCTCATTTCAGCCTAAAGCTAGCAATGTTTGGGATCCAACTCTGCCAGGAGTTGCAGTTTATGAAGCAGTTCCCAAAAAAACATCGTTATAGGCATGGATTTTGGCGTACAACTCATTTCCCACTTAAGAACCAAGAACATACACATGAAACGGCCGAGTCATTACTACCAAAATAGCCTTCGTATCTCGTTTCCCCAACTCAAGCGCTAAATCTCATAATCTGAACACTAGTTGTCCCTCAACCTGCTCCCAGGCTTCTTTCACAGCAAGTGAGCTGAGAGACACAGCAAGCTACGGTATCAGTGGCAGCTTCAAGTTGCTTTCTGAAGGAGACAACTTTGCGTCCTCTCCTCGTGATGCCAGAGCTCAACAAGGTCAAATCCAAGACGAGGCTCCTGTTCTAGCACTTCTGCTCTCACGCTGTCAAAGCGGGCAGCTTGTCCAGGACATATAAAACTTGGGTACGCAGGGGCACCTCCTCAAGAGCACCAGTGTTTGGGTGCTGCGAAAGGACTAGAAAAGCGCAAGCTGCACACACACAGCCTGCGTTTCAGAGCTGTGGATTATTCACTTCTCCCCCGTTTATATTTCCCATCAACTCACCCTCCTTTTTGGAACCTTTGTTCTTCTTGTTCTTGGCTTTCTCCTTTGGTTTCTCCCCTCGAGTTTCTATCATACACTTGACAGTCTTCTGAAATTTCATCGACTGCTCAAACGTCTTCATTACGGTGGGAGCTCGGACTTTACTGCTCTCCTCTGCTTCCCTAGGGAGAGGCGACCCATCAGCCTGAATGGCAACTCTACCCCCCGATCCACCTCTGCTCCAGGCAGGAACTTAAAGCCTGAAAAAGGTCAAATACAGCTCAACCCTCCCCAGTGATCAGTTTTATCGCTCGTATTTTGGCCGTTACAGCCACCATATTTGCTATTGCTCAGGGGGCAACGCAACAACAAGAGCAGAACAGAGCTACCCACCCCCAGGGCACAACTTTCCCCACAAAAGCTCCCTTCACCTCTCCAGCAGAGGACGGAGCGAGCAAGAGCCCAGACAAGCACGCAGGCCTATGGCCCCAGAAACGGCCGTCTGACAGTCCCTTCCGCATGCTGCCCTGAATAATTCAGTACCAAGCACAGGGAAATTTCACTATAGCGAGAAGTCCTGTTACCGGAGGAGACGCAGAAAGTCATCTTTAAAATCAAAGGTGCCATTTAGGAGGCCCAGAGTGCCTTTCTGCTGAAACTCATTGCGATATTTATCTCTGAACTCCTTGTGAACGTCATCTATCAACTTGTCTACGTAGGTTAGCGTCAGGATCTTCTGAAATCCCACCTGCAAAGCAGCACAATAAGACAACGTTGTTCCTTCAGCTGACGACACACGCACAAACTAAACAAGAGAAATTAATTAATTGCTATATCTAGTCAGCAAGAACGAAAGCAATGGGCTTTCCTGGATGTCAGACATTTGATACAAAGGTCTTTAATTTCAGCAACAAGGTGATGCAGGCTTCAGGCTACATTTTCTAATCTCATCTCCCGAGCTTTTAATGTGCTCTCAAAAAAACAGCACACACCAGAGCTTTGCTTTAAACGGTGACACCAATAAAAATGGGTTGACTGTTTCAGAGCAATAAAGACACTGAAAGACCAGGAAGTCTTTTGCTTAGTTTTAGGTACGTATTGAAGGTTTTTTGGATTCACATAGATAAGGTACAGAAAGTCTGAAGAGAAAAGCATTAGAACGTATCCTAAAGTAGGAAAGATTAGGCATTTCTGGCTTTTTAAATAAATACGGTCAAAGTAAGTCCCGTGTTACTCTTCCGTGCTAAAGTTTTATTGGGATTAACAGTCTGTACATTTCCATTTGCGTTTTAACACTGAAGTCTTAATCCTATCGTATATTATTCAGAAACACCGCTACAGACTACAGCGGTTTCTCACTAAGACAGCCACAAAATCCAGTCCTCCGAGATAAATAACATCAAAATCCCCCAAAATGCTGAGAAATCTCACGGAGGCCACAGGCAGCTGGACAGCCAAGGCCTTCGCCTCTCACACCTGGCCTATTTCCCAGGTTTACCACGAACAAGCAGCGAATGGGACAAGCGCTGCTACCCCTTACGAGTAAACCGAGGGTTACTGTGCTGCAACGCAGAGCCTTCGAGCACATCTGCAAATAGCTCAGGAGCTCTCTCAGGACGACGCGCGCAGGAAACGCATCCAAAGTGACCTTAGCAAGGAACCTAGCTAATCCGGGATTCGCGTTCAATCCCCAAGACACGCTATCGGGGTAGGCAGGCAGCGGATCCGACAGCGTGCCGTGGGTAGCGAAACACGCCGTGCTAGAACCCTCCTCGAGCAAAAGCCGAGCGCAAGGTAAACTAGGAGAACTCCGTTATATCCAAAATCCTCCTCGTGGAAAAAGTCCCAGAGCTGATGTTTGCACTCGCCAAAGAACCTCGTTTGCAGGGCTTGCCAACCACACCAGAAAGACGGCACCTCTGTGCCTTCTGCCACCGCAGCTCCAGAGCCGCTCACCAGGCAAAAGCCTTTAGCCTGCAGCTCTGCTAGGAAAAGCCACCAATTTGCTCTTGTTCCCGAACGCGTTTCCAGCTTTGAGTAACGCTGCAAAGAGTCTTCCCAAACGAGAACAGCACGCAAACACTGACGCAACGCCGCGCTCGCAGATCTGGGCACAGCAGCATTTCCTCTGCAGCCGCCGCAGCAAAGCCTTCAACGGACAAACAGGGCAGTATCGCTTTCACCCACAGCATCCAGAAGCAGGAACGGAGCTGATGGGAGCCTCGTTTAAACTAAAAGCAGGCAGAGAAGAAAGACGACTACAGAATCGGGAGGGGCAGATAACTCCTAGCGTCTTCCCCAGAAGGGCCGTGAGAGCTGGGGAGAAGGGAGCAGAAGGGACTGCAAGGCAACAAAGCCTCCTTCGCGAGCACCCAGCGAGACAGCCTGCTCCAACAAGCTATGAAAAAAGCAGCTCCCCCAGGTGAGGGATCCAAACTAGAGCACGCGTTGAAAGAGTTAGCTTGCTTAAACTGCTACAGGCGGATAGTTATTCTGCAGCCAGCTTTGTGTTCCCATGAACACTCCCATCCGAGCAGGGCGGATCGACGCCACCTGAACAAGTTTCCTCACTTCGCACGTTGTTGCTGCTCCCAAGCTTTTCCCGGCACAGGGCTGGCAGCCCGCGCGGCACCAGCCGTTCCCTCCTCAGGCCAGATCAGTCTGAGCCGGCCGGCGTCATGAGCTGCACCGTGCCGCTTCTCCGCAGCGCCGCTTCTCCCGGGCTTCCCCACGTCCCCGTCCGCAGAGAAAGCCTCGGGGTTACCTGCGCGCGAGCTTTTTCTCCTTTTGTTTTTTGTTTTTTTTTTTGGGGGGGGGGGAGGTTTGAGGACATCAGCGCTCACTTACCACGAACACCAGCTCGAACTGATTGTCCAGTTTGTACTTGAGCGTGAGGGCCTCATGGTTGAAGGAGTTGCTGCCGCCCCGCTCCTGCGGGAGAGAAGCCGTCAGCCCGCCCCCCAAACCGGCCCCGCGGGTGGGCTGCTCCGCGGTGACCCCCCCCAGTAGTGGTCCAGCCCTCCCCCCCCCCCCGCCGCAGAGGTCGGTGGTCCAACCCGCGCCCCCAACCCGTCGCTGATTGGTCCGCCCAACCCCTCCCCCCCGCGGAAGTCGGTGGTGCCGCCCGCGCTCCCCCCCCCCCCCGCGGCCGTCGGTGGTGCCGCCCGCCCCGGCGGCGGCGGGTACCTGGAGCAGGACGGAGCGGATGAGGGCGTTGACGGGCGCGGTGGCGGCGGCGGCGGCGGGCCCGCGCACGCCCTGGAAGCACCAGAGCACCAGGCCGCCCTTGCTGAAGATGGTGAAGAAGTCGAGCATGGCGGGGCCGGGCCGGGCCGGGCCGAGCCGAGCCGAGCTGCGGCACCGCCAGCCGCCGCCTGCGCACACGTCGCACTGCCCCCGGCTCCTCCCTCCCCCTCGCCGCCCCCCCGTCCGCGCGCACTTCCGCCGGAAGCGGCCGCCCATTGGCCGCGGCCGGGGGCGGGAGCTGAGGAAGGGGCGGGGCCGGGCCGGCAGGAGGCGGCGGGCGGTGATTGGCCGAGGCCGCGGCCGAGGGGGCGGGGCGTCGGCGGCATGCTGCGCGCGGGGCGCTGGGGGCGCGCGCTGCGCCCGCGGGGGGGGGCGGGGGGCGGCGGGGGGGGGGCCGGGGGCACCGGCCGCCGCGTCTCCGGCCTGCTCGGCGGTGAGCGGGAGCGGGGGGCAGCGGGGGGCACTGGGGGGAGCGGGGTCCTGGGGAGGTTGGGGGAGCGGGGGGGCACTGGGGAGATTGGGGGTCTGGGGGGGCACTGGGGGGAGCGGGGTCCTGGAGAGATTGGGGGAGTGGGGGGGGCGTTGGGGACCGGGGGGGCACTGGGGGGAGCGGGGTCCTGGGGAGATTGGGGGAGCGGGGGGGCACTGGGGGGAGCGGGGTCCTGGGGAGATTGGGGGAGCGGGGGGGCACTGGGGGGAGCGGGGTCCTGGGGAGATTGGGGGAGCGGGGGGGCACTGAGGACTGGGGGGGCACTGGGGAGATTGGGGGACTGGGGGGGCACTGGGGACTGGGGGAGCACTGGGGGGAGCGGGGTCCTGGAGAGATTGGGGGAGTGGGGGGGGCGTTGGGGACCGGGGGGGGCACAGGATCGGGGGGGCACTGGGTGATCAGGGGTCCTTGGGAGATTGGGGGACTGGGGGGGGGTCATTGGGGACCAGGGGGTCACTGGGGGACCAGGTGTCCTTGAGGGCTTTGGGGCCTGGGGGGGTCCTTGGGGACTGGGGGACCAGGGGGGTCACTGGGCATCAGGGGGACACTGAGGGATCAGGGGTCCTTGGGGGTCATAGGGGCCTGGGGGGGGACAAGGGGGGCACTGGGCACCGGGGGGCAATGGGAGGATCAGGGTGCTGGGGGGGGGGCACGGAGGGATTGGGGGATGGGGAGGGTCACTGGGCATGGGGGGGTCGCTGGATCCTGGGAGTCCTTGGGGGACTGGGTGGGGGGGGCACTGGGGGGGTTGGGGGCTTCCTGGGGACTGGGTGGGGGGCACTGGCCACCAGGGAGGTCATTGGGGTCCAGGGGGGCTTTGGGGGGGTCCTTGGGGGATTGGGGGGCTGGGCGGGCATTGGGGAGGGGGAGATGCTGGGCTCTGGGGTCCCCAGGTACGGCAGCGGATCGGGGCGGGGGGGGGGAAGGCCGTGCGGGAGGTCCGGCGTCCTGGAGGAGGCACCGCCGAGCCCCCAAACCCCCTCCCCCCCCCGCCCCGCTCCTTCCCCGTTTGCTCCCCGCAGACCTGGGGAAGGAGCTGAGCAAGATGGGCAAGACGCTGCGAGAAAACCTCCCGAGCCGGAGCTGGGATCCCCTGGGGCGCCAGGAAAACCTGCCGCCCGAGCAGGCCGACGTGGTGGTGGTGGGGGGCGGCGTGATGGGCTGGTCCGTCGCCTACTGGCTGAAGGCCCTGGAGGGGCGCCGGAGCGGCATGCGGGTGGTGGTGGTGGAGCGCGACCCCACGGTGAGTCCCCGGGCGCCTGGTCTTGGTGGGACACCCCCCACCGGCGCCCCGGCCTCGCCGCCGCCATCCCGCCCCCCCCGCCTCTTCCCTGCTTGTCCCCGCAGTACGCCCGAGCCTCCTCGGTGCTCTCCATCGGCGGCATACGGCAGCAGTTCTCCCTGCCCGAAAACATCCGCATGTCCCGCTTCTCCGCCTTCTTCCTGCGCACCGTCAACGTAGGTCGGCCCGGGCCCCCGCGACGCTGACCCGAGGCCGGCGCCTCTCGCCGGCGCTCCTCCGGGGGTCACGGGAGGATCGGGAGGGGGCATCCTTGGGGGTCATTGGGGACCCGGTGGGGGATGCTTAGTCACAGCAGGACGGGATGGGGGCTGCGGGTCGGCTCTTGGGGGACCCTTCCTGGGACGGTTCGCCCCGAGGCGGGAGGAGGAAGGTGGAGATCGAGCCCCGGGGGCCGACGGGTGCCTCTCGCCGGCCAGGAGCACCTAGGGGTGCTGAACGAGCCCCGCATCGACCTGCAGTACAACCCCTCGGGCTACCTCTTCCTGGCGTCGGAGCAGGGGGCCGGCGCGCTGGAGGAGAACGTGCGGGTGCAGAGGTAGGTCCCCCCCCAACCCCGGGGCCGGGCCTCGAGCGCCGGCGCAGCCCGCCGGCGGGGCGGCGGCAGCCCGGCCCAGCTCGCCCGCCTTCTCCCCAGGGATGAAGGAGCGCAGGTATCCCTTCTTTCGCCCGCGCAGCTGAAGGAGAAGTTTCCGTGGATAAACGCGGACGACGTGGCCCTGGCCTCCTACGGTAAGAGAGGCGGGGGGGGATTCACCTGCCCTCCGAGCGTCTCCGCGCCCCTCGGTTTGCTTTGCTGCCGCCGGACGTTTCAGCGTCCTTTCCTGTTTATCCGCGGCTTCGCGAGAGCGGGCGTTTGCCCACCAGCGCGCAGAGCAACGAGCGGTTCGCGAGGGATTCCCTGCTCGCTCCTCCTGCGAGAAACGGGGGGAAAGAGGGAGGGGGGCAACGCGGCCGGTCGCGGGCGCCCGCACCGCTCCGCCTCCCCGCGTGCGCTCCCCCAGGCCTGGAGAACGAAGGCTGGTTCGACCCTTGGTCTCTCCTCAACGCCTTCCGGAGGAAAGCCATGTCCATGGGCGTCTACAGCTGCGTCGGCGAGGTGAAATGTGAGCGCTTCGGGGCGGCGCGCTGACCCGGCGGCGCTCGCGGGCGGGCGGCACCCGCCGGGAGAGGGGCTGCGCGCGAGCCCGGGCGTTTCGGCAGGACACCCGGCTCCGCGCGGGCCTCTGCCGACCGCGGCGGCGCGTACCCCTTCCCTCCGCGGAAAGCCTTCTCCCCGAAACGGGGCTCGGGCGCGCGCGGCCCGGCTGTGCTCGCCGCCCCGGGGCAGGATTTACTCCAGATTTTTTTTTCCTTTTCCCCAGCTTTCGTCACGTCCTTGGGAAACGCGACGCTGTCGAAGGGGCAGCCGCACCCGATATCCCGCATTCGATACGTTAACGTACGTCCTTCCCCGCGCAGCTTATCGCGCCCGGACCCGCGCCCCCTCGCCCTCCTCGCCAGCGCCCTCGCCTTCCCTCCCTTGGCAGGTCTACATGCCCGGCAGCAGGGAGTACCAGCCCGTGTCCTGCGCCATCGTCATCAACGCGGCCGGCGCCTGGTCGGGGAAGCTGGCCGACATAGCCAGCGCCGGCACGGGGCCGCCGGGCAGCGAGCAGCACGTCCCGCTGCCGGTGGAGCCCAGGAAAAGGTCGGCTTCAACCCGGTCGCGGGGCAGAGATCCAGAGGGCGCAGCCGGCGCTCCGCGGGGACCGAGGACGTTAGGTCCTTAAAGGCACTTCGAAGACGCTTTTGACGGCTTGCTGGCCCCCAAAAGCTGGAGGAGATAGGACGGGGGGTTCCCCCGCTCTGCTCCGGTCCGTGCCGGCGCCGGGCGGTGGGAGGGTCCGGCCGGACGCGGTGAGGGAGGGGGGGGATGGCTTGCAGGGACGCCGTCCCCGCGGAGGGCGAGGGACTCATCGCCTTTGCCCTCTGCGCCTCCAGGTTCGTCTACGTGTGGCACTGCCCCAACGGGCCCGGCTTGGACTGTCCCCTGCTGGTCGACTGCTCGGGGGCTTACTTCCGCCGCGAAGGCATCGGGGGCAACTACCTGGGGGGCGTCAGCCCGGCCGAGGTGGGTTGCCGGAGGGGCTTGCGTGGGGCGGAGGGGGGAGACGTGGGATGGTTTTTGATCAGGCTGCCGGGGTCCTGCTCCCCTGCCCGCGGCCCCAGCAGCCGTTCCCGGGACGCGAGCGCGCTCCCTCCCCGTCCCCAGGAGGACGAACCGGACGCCGGGGACCTGGAGGTGGACCACGACTTCTTCCAGGACAAAGTGTGGCCCAAGCTGGCTCACCGAGTACCCGTCTTCGCCTCCCTGAAGGTAACGGGCTCCCCGCCTCCCCTCCCAGCCCCACAAAATGCCTCCTCGGGGCGAGCCGCTCCCCGCGGCGGCGGGGGGAGGAATCGGCCGCCGTTGGCCGGCTGAGGACCGCCGTGTCGGGCAGGTGAAGAGCGCCTGGGCCGGCTACTACGACTACAACACCTTCGACCAGAACGCGGTGCTGGGCCCGCACCCGCGGGTGGAGAACCTCATCGTGGCGGCGGGCTTCAGCGGGCACGGGCTGCAGCACGCGCCGGCCGCCGGCCGCGCCGTGGCCGAGCTGGTGGTCAAGGGCCGCTTCGAGAGCATCGACCTGCGGCGCTTCTCCTTCGACAGGATCCTGGCGGGCGAGCCGGCCCGGGAGACGAACATCATCTGAGCGGCCCGGAGCCGGAGGGCGCCCGGCGCCGCAATAAAGCCATGCGGCCCCGGCGGGTGCTGGCGGTGCTCCTGGGGCAGCGGCGGCGGCGAGGGAGGGGGCGCGCGGAGGGCTCCGCGCCGGACGGGGACCGGGGGGGGGGGGGTGTGACGACAGTTGTGGCGCGGCCTGGGGACACGGGGCCACTGGTACCCCCACCTCCCCCAGTGCCCCCCAGCCTCCCCCAGTGCCTCTCCAGCTCCTCCCAGTTTCCCTCGCAGCCTCCCACCTGGCCCCAGTGCCTCTCTGGCTCCTCCCAGTGCCCCCCAGCTGCCCCCAGTGCCTCTCCAGCTCCTCCCAGTTTCCCTCGCAGCCTCCCACCTGCCCCCAGTGCCTCTCTGGCTCCTCCCAGTGCCCCCCAGCTGCCCCCAGTGCCTCTCCAGCTCCTCTCCAGTTTCCCTCATAGCCCCCCAGCTGCCCCCAGTGCCTCTCTGGCTCCTCCCAGTATCCCCAAACCACTCCCAGTGCCTCTTTGCCTTCTCCCAGTTTCTCCCAGTGCCTCTCTGGCTCCTCCCAGTGCCCCCCAGCTGCCCCCAGTGCCTCCCCAGCTCCTCCCAGTTTCCCTCGCAGCCTCCCACCTGCCCCCAGTGCCTCTCTGGCTCCTCCCAGTATCCCCAAACCACTCCCAGTGCCTCTTTGCCTTCTACCAGTTTCCCCCAGTGCCTCTCTGGCTCCTCCCAGTTTCCCTCGCAGCCTCCCACCTGCCCCCAGTGCCTCTCTGGCTCCTTCCAGTATCCCCAAACCACTCCCAGTGCCTCTTTGCCTTCTCCCAGTTTCTCCCAGTGCCCCCCAGTACCTCCCAGCTGCTCCCAGTGCCCCCCAGCCACCCCCAGTGCCTCTCCAGCTCCTCTCCAGTTTCCCTCACAGCTCCCCAGCTGCCCCCAGTGCCTCTCTGGCTCCTCCCAGTATCCCCAAACCACTCCCAGTGCCTCTTTGCCTTCTACCAGTTTCCCCCAGTGCCTCTCTGGCTCCTCCCAGTTTCCCTCATAGCCCCCCAGCTGCCCCCAGTGCCTCTCTGGCTCCTCCCAGTATCCCCAAACCACTCCCAGTGCCTCTTTGCCTTCTACCAGTTTCTCCCAGTGCCCCCCAGTACCTCCCAGCTGCTCCCAGTGCCCCCCAGCCACCCCCAGTGCCTCTCCAGCTCCTCCCAGTTTCCCTCGCAGCCTCCCACCTGCCCCCAGTGCCTCTCTGGCTCCTCCCAGTATCCCCAAACCACTCCCAGTGCCTCTTTGCCTTCTCCCAGTTTCCCCCAGCACCGCTCTGGCTGCTCCCAGTGCCCCCCAGCGCCTCTCCGGCTGCTCCCAGTGCCCCCCAGTGCCCCCCAGCCACCCCCAGTGCCTCTCCAGCTCCTCTCCAGTTTCCCTCGCAGCCTCCCACCTGCCCCCAGTGCCTCTCTGGCTCCTCCCAGTATCCCCAAACCACTCCCAGTGCCTCTTTGCCTTCTACCAGTTTCTCCCAGTGCCTCTCTGGCTCCTCCCAGTGCCCCCCAGCTGCCCCCAGTGCCTCCCCAGCTCCTCCCAGTTTCCCTCGCAGCCTCCCACCTGCCCCCAGTGCCTCTCTGGCTCCTTCCAGTATCCCCAAACCACTCCCAGTGCCTCTTTGCCTTCTACCAGTTTCCCCCAGTGCCTCTCTGGCTCCTCCCAGTTTCCCTCGCAGCCTCCCACCTGCCCCCAGTGCCTCTCTGGCTCCTTCCAGTATCCCCAAACCACTCCCAGTGCCTCTTTGCCTTCTCCCAGTTTCTCCCAGTGCCCCCCAGTACCTCCCAGCTGCTCCCTGTGCCCCCCAGCTGCCCCCCCCAGTGCCTCTCCAGCTCCTCCCAGTGCCTCTCTGGCTCCTCCCAGTATCCCCCAGCCACCCCCAGTGCCTCCCAGCATCTCTACACCTCCTCCCAGTCACCCCCAGTGCCTCTCCAGCTCCTCCCAGTTTCCCCCAGCCACCCCCAGTGCCTCTCCAGCTCTTCCCAGTGCCCCCCAGTACCTCCCAGCTGCTCCCAGTGCCTGTCTGGCTCGTCCCAGTGCCACCCAGCCGCCCCCCAGTGCCCCCAGCGCCTCTTCGACTGCTCCCAGTATCCCCCAGTGCCCCCAGCCGGCCCCCGTCGCCCCCCAGCGGTCGGCCGGGCTCGCCGTTCCTCACGGCGCCTGCGCGGAAGGCGGCGGGGACGATGCGCGCAGGCGCGGCGGGGCCGGCCGGGCGGTGCGGCGCATGCGCAGTGCGTGGCGGCCGGCTCGCCGCGAGCAGGGCCGGCTGCAGCGCCGAGCGCGGCCCCGGCGCGGGAGCGAGCGGGGCCTGGTGAGTGCGGGGGGTCTGGGCCCCCCCCCCCGGTAACTATGGGCCCCCCCGACCTGGGGCAGCGGGGGGTCTGTGCCCCCCCCCCGGTAACTATGGGCCCCCCCGACCTGGGGCAGCGGGGGGTCTGTGCCCCCCCCCGGGTAACTATGGGCCCCCCGGACCTGGGGCAGCGGGGGGTCTGTGCCCCCCCCGGTAACTATGGGCCCCCCCGACCTGGGGCAGCGGGGGGTCTGTGCCCCCCCCCCGGTAACTATGGGCCCCCCCGGACCTGGGGCAGCGGGGGGTCTGTGCCCCCCCCCCGGTAACTATGGGCCCCCCCGACCTGGGGCAGCGGGGGGTCTGTGCCCCCCCCCCGGTAACTATGGGCCCCCCCGACCTGGGGCAGCGGGGGGTCTGTGCCCCCCCCCCGGTAACTATGGGCCCCCCCGGACCTGGGGCAGCGGGGGGTCTGTGCCCCCCCCGGTAACTATGGGCCCCCCCGACCTGGGGCAGCGGGGGGTCTGTGCCCCCCCCCCGGTAACTATGGGCCCCCCCGACCTGGGGCAGCGGGGGGTCTGTGCCCCCCCCCCGGTAACTATGGGCCCCCCCGACCTGGGGCAGCGGGGGGTCTGTGCCCCCCCCCCGGTAACTATGGGCCCCCCCGACCTGGGGCAGCGGGGGGTCTGTGCCCCCCCCCCGGTAACTATGGGCCCCCCCGACCTGGGGCAGCGGGGGGTCTGTGCCCCCCCCCCCGGTAACTATGGGCCCCCCCGACCTGGGGCAGCGGGGGGTCTGTGCCCCCCCCCCCGGTAACTATGGGCCCCCCCGACCTGGGGCAGCGGGGGGTCTGTGCCCCCCCCGGTAACTATGGGCCCCCCCGACCTGGGGCAGCAGGGGGTCTGTGCCCCCCCCCGGGTAACTATGGGCCCCCCGGACCTGGGGCAGCGGGGGGTCTGTGCCCCCCCCCGGTAACTATGGGCCCCCCCGACCTGGGGCAGCGGGGGGTCTGTGCCCCCCCCGGGTAACTATGGGCCCCCCCGACCTGGGGCAGCAGGGGGTCTGTGCCCCCCCCGGGTAACTATGGGCCCCCCCGGACCTGGGGCAGGGGGGGTCTGTGCCCCCCCCAGTAACTATGGGCCCCCCCGACCTGGGGCGCGGGGGTCTGTGCCCCCCCCCCGGGTAACTATGGCCCCCCCCGACCTGTTTCCGCCTGCCGCAGCCCTGGATTTTCCGCCTCCGCAGGCTCCCTCCGTTGCCCGTCCTTCCGCGATGAGAGCGGTCCGCGTGCGGCGCCTGCCCTCGGCCCGGAGCTGACGGTTTCGGCAGCGGAGGTGATGCGGCGGTCGAGATGGCGGACAGCGTGAAAACCTTCCTTCACGACCTCGTCAGGGTGAGTCGCTCCGCCTGTCCCGTCCTGCGCCCCAGGCGCGGGCGGTCGGCGCCGGCCGTTTTGCCTTCCGAGGTTAGAAAGCCGGAGGGTGCTGGGCGACCACGCGACGCCCCGCTTCGGAGCCGGGAGCATCTTCCTTCCCGCGTGCTCCAAGGTAGATTGAAGGAGTTGAAGGAAAAAAGCGCTCCGGGTATAGTTGTATTAAAGACGTTTTCGACCAGCTTGTCAACGCGCTAGCAAACGCGTAGGCGAAACGTCGGCGAACAGCGTTAGCTCTGTACGGTTTGGTTTCCCGACGGTGACGTGTTGTAGGTGAGTTCTCCTAATCTGTTTTTTTTCCCCTGCGTTTTAGGCGAGTCCTATCAAAACCAGTCAATATGCAGTAAACAAAACACATGCATACAAAACAAATAGCGCAGTCTGTTCTCAGTTTCAGAAGAAAGACACGCGGGTTGGTACATTATCCGCTAAAGATACTTCTCGGTGGGTTGTCTGTCCGCTTGGGACGGTCAGACGTGATGTGGCGCTTAGGCATGGGGTGGCTTGCGGGGGAGGCGTCTCGCTGCCCCGCTTTTCCTGCGATAATTTCCGGGCGGCCGCGCGGTGTGCCTGTTAAAAAGGGCACGCGCCGTTGGGCTGAGGCGTTACCGAAGCGGTAACAGATCTCCTCCCGGCAAAAACGGACTCTGTAGCCCGTATCGATATCGCAGTCGCTTCCCGGCCACAAGGCTTGGCTCAAGCTCGCCGCTCCGTCTCGCTGCTGCCTCCCGGCCGAGGATGCGTGGGTTTCCCGCACGCGCCTGAAACGCCACGGGGAAATAATTTGTTTTCGGGAAGTTATTTGCTCCCTTGAAGATCTGCGGTGCGCCGGCTGCGCTCTTTATTAAAGAGGGGAAAAACCGGTGTCGCTTCGCGACGTTTTCACGCCGCCTGTCAAGCAGCGGGGAGGACGGTCCGTGTAATTGGTTTCCACCTTGTCAGGTGCAAGCGGCAGCATCCGTTCGGTCTAGACCTCCGTACGCGGGTGTCAGCCCCACGGAAACGCCCTTTGGCTTACGCCGAGGCCGGTAGGATCGTTATCGCGAAGTGAAACTTCGATAACGATGGCTACGGTCCCTTTCGGAGCGGGGAACGGCTTCCCGTGGGGTGCTAGAAGGTGGCGCTAGGGATCTTCTCGAGACTTTTCGGTTAATCCCGCCGGCCTGCCTTCGAGCCACCGGTGACTCAGACCCGCATCAGCCATTTGTGCAGCAGGAAAAGACTAAACGCCAGTCGCCTCGTCCAGCCGCTTGCAAATTAATCAATCAAAATAAAAGGGGAGGGGGAAAGCGGTGCTGGGAATCTTTCGCGATGCTTTCTGGCGCCTTGCACGGATGCGGCCGACACGCAGACGTTTCTGAGACGAGGGCAGGTGCTCTGGCTTGTAATTAGCCAAACGTACTGAGGAACGCGCCTCCAGCTCCTCCCTGCGGCTGGAGCGCAAGGCCTTCGCGCCTGCTTTGTGTAATTAGGATTTATTGGCCTTAGGAAGGCTGGCAGGACGAGGCCTGCTCTCCGCCAGGTTGAAGCAACAGGCTGCGAGAGAGCTGATTCCTCGCCTTTTGCCAGGGTTATAAATAACAGCGATTCGAGGAGAAAGCACGCCTCTAAAAAACGCCGCTTTCGAACGCTGCTCCTAAAGATGGTGGGAGGTGCTCTGGGATGGGACCTCCTCGCCCGCCGAGCCGGGCTGCGAGCTCCTCCGGGCTGGCAGAGCTCGGAAAGCAGCACCCCAAGGTGCAGTGCTCCGCGGCCGCCTCGGGCGCGCGCCGTCCTTTCCCGGGCGGTTTGCGGCGGGCCGCGCGTCTCCTCTCTCCACGGCGTTGACGCGCTCCCTTCTCCGCAGGGAGTTAAGGACTCCATCTGGGGCATATGCACCATCTCCAAGCTGGACGCTCGCATCCAGCAGAAAAGGGAAGAGCAGCGGCGGAGGAGAGCGAACAGCGCGTTCGCCCAGCGGAGGTTTCAGGCGGACGAGAAGAAGTACGAGAAGTGAGTACGGGGCCCGGGGCGACACGGAGCAGGCGACGTGCTCGCGTCCTTCCAGCCTCCCCGCCGATCCAATATCCATCACATCGCAGTAGTTCACCTAAAAGGGAAGTTGAGATAAGTGGGACTTAAGAAATACGGGCTGTTCTGGTTGCCTGCGCTGGGGGAGCGCTCTCTGAAGCAAGTCGGGTATCTGGAAAAGCAGAGCTTTTGATCCCTGTTTGCAAACGGCTTGCAGTAAAAACACGGTTCGTAAACCCAATTGTACTGAAGCGCGAGGGCGATAAATATAGAAATCGGTCCATGAGATACGCTTTTTTTTTTCCCGCTCTGCATAATGAAACTCTAGCACAACATTAAGAAATTAGCCAGATGTTTCTACCATTGCCTGTAAAAATAAAAGTAGGTAGCAGGTGTGAAATAATAGCAGGGATGCACCCTGGATGTATGAGGCTATATAAATCAAAAGCGCTCGGATTTCTGGGCTCCTTTTTTTTCCCCTGAATACTGAGCCTTCCTGCTGTCCTCCGAACTGAGCCCAGGCGTCGGGGCGGGCTGCGGAGCGGCCGCTACCGCCGCGGCCGGCGATGTCAGGGTCGCGTCCACCTGGGAGCGAAGCGGCATCTAGTTCCCAAACCGCGCCGAGATGCTTCTCGCTGTCCTAACTGCAGCCAGGCCGGCATTTAATGTCGTTGTGTTTGTGCAGTAATGCGTCTTTCAAGGCGTTCTTATACAGGTTAGGTTGACTAGCTCAGCAGCGTCTGACTTTAAGGATGGAAAAGTCTCCCACGTCACGTTCTCTCGACCCTCCCCAAACCACAGAGGTTCCTGCGGTTTTGCACGTTGGCTGCCCTTACAGAGTGCTGCGTATTTTTTTTAAGGATTGAACAATCACGTTTTGCTGTTCCTTTTGGTAACAAACTCCCTTTGTAGCTGACTAGACAAGTCTGCTCCCAAGTCCCACAGAGCTGCTCTCTCTTGCACGTCCGTAGAGATGATGCAAAGAGAGAGAAGCCAAAACTGCCTTCAGCCGCAACCATCTCCCCCACCAGAAAAAAAGAAGGCATCCTGAAGAGCCCTAATCATGTTGTAGCGAGAGTGTGAGGAGGGCAAAGCTTCAATTCTCTAATAAATACTTAAAAATCCGTTTCTCTAACTTGGCGTTCCCAAGATACGTTGAAGTAACCCCAAATAAAACCGTGGATCCTTTGCTGCTCCCTTGTGTTCCTTAATACGTTGGGATTTTCAGTGTCGCTTTTGAGTTTCTGGGGTTTCTTACGCTTGGCTTTTTGTCATAACGAATCCCCCAGTCGCTTTTAGTGTAAACGAATTATTTCTGTTCTCGACTTTTACTCCTTTTTAATGCGCTTTTGGAGGATTAATAAAGGTTGAAAGTCTCCCTGATGTAAACCTGCAGAAATCTAAATTGCGCGTTGGCTCGAAGCTGTGCGTGCAGGGATTTCTTGCAGAATTGCCACGTTCAGATAAAACCAGTTGTGTGCGTAGATGTTTCTAAGGTGTCCGTCACCTCAAACACGGGGGACGGAAGCAGATGTCTGGGTTGGGGATCGTTTGTTCAGACGCCGGTAGCTAAACACATATGTCTCACCCGTGTCTGTCCTGTTGCTTTCCAGTGAACCCCGGATAGTGAGCCGGATATTTCAGTGCTGCGCGTGGAATGGAGGCGTGTTCTGGGTACGTGGATGTTTGTGGGGTTTTCCACGGCAAGCTGTAGGAACTGCGAGGGAAGTTTCCAAGTCCCGAAGCTATAGGTGAAGGGACCCCACGTCACATATCTAACTGGTAGGCTTGTGGCAGGGAAAGCCGCAGATTGAACCCGAGTTGCGTTTCCAATTATTTGAGGCTGCTCTTCGCCTGAATGTTTGACTCCTGCCCAGGCACCGCCTGGGATATTGCTTCACCACGTTGAATATTGATATCTTAAGACGTTTTCTCAGCTCTGACCTTACTGCAGCTGCTAATAGGCTTCGTGAGGCTGATTCTTAACGGAGCGGACTCATTTCAGCCTAATAAATCGTTGGCTTCATTTTTCCCCTAGACCCTGTCCAGGTATGAGGAATCGGCATGGAAACGTTAAAAGGAAAGCGTTCAATTACAGATTTTGCTTATATTTAAATAGAAGTCCTCAGCTCTCTATGAATGGCTCATTGCCTTTGTAACGGCACAAGGAGCGGGCCTCCCGATCGGCACTCGCAGCCTTTGCTGTCACGGCATGTGAAAGTTACTGCTGTCGTTTGAAGCTGAGCTATTTACGTGCCAAATACGGAGCTGTCCTTAGCCAGACTGCGTGGCTTTCGAGCTGGCCCTGACATCAGAGGCGGTTGTAGCACCTTTAGGAGGGTTTCTGCCAGAGATGTCCTTGGAGACACGTGGGTTTCTCTGAGAAAGTGGCAGAGAGGAGAGCAAGAAATGAATGTACAAGACCTCACCAAGAACCCATGTTGTTTCTTTTTTCCTGTAGCTTAGCCTCTTCTTGTTTTACCGAGTATTTATACCTGTACTTCAGTCGGTCACGGCACAAATCATCGGTAAGTACCTTTTTCTCAGGCTTCCTCGGGGCACGTGGATGCTTTGGGTTTCTTGAAGCTAAAAGGAGCCTCGTTTGCTCCTTCTGGCATCAGTTGCGAAAGTTGATGGGTTGGCCTTAAAAACCACACCTAGGCTGTACCAAGCAAGGTCGTGATTAACGATGAGTAGAAAATCAGACGGATGGTCCAGCTAACAGGCTGGAAGGGGTGACCGCAGCCCGTGAACTCTGCCGAGTGTAAAGGAGGGGTTTTACAAACACAGTTGTTGTTAGATGGAGAATATTTCTGCAGGTAAATGCAGAAATGCTCGAGCGCTACAGGCAGAGGAGAACTTCACCGTGATGTAGAGCTGGCCGGGCGTGAAACGTTGACGCAGACCTCGCGGGTTTGCAGTGTGAAACGAGTTGGTTCCTACACCAGTTGTGAGGTGCTTCTCCGTGTCCGTCTTCCGCAGGCGACCCTTCCTTGCACGGCGACGTCTGGTCTTGGCTGGAGTTCATCCTCACCTCCATTTTCAGTGCCCTCTGGGTCCTGCCCCTGTTTGTGCTCAGTAAGGTGGTCAATGCCATCTGGTTTCAGGTAGGTGATGCGAAGCACGGACTGCGCCCCAGCGAAACGAGGGGGAATTTCCCAGTTAAGACTCAGTTGCTCAAGGCTAAACCCACAGGGCAGCCTGCAGCCCCTTTTGCTGGCAGTGCGGCGGCTGGCAGTTTGGTGCAAGATAAAACATCGCAGACCATATTGGCATCACTATGTGAGAGGCCAAAAAAAAAGAAGGCAATTTGTCTTTTTACCCATAACAACCTTAGAAAACATGAGATTGCACCCGGAGAACGGGCTTTGGCCGAGCTCCGAGTAGGCGGCTGCGCATGAGTAACATAGTCGCTCGCCTGAACTGCCTTTTATGTTTTCCCTGACACCCGTTTCTCTGCTCTGCAGGACATTGCAGATCTAGCGTTCGAAGTGTCCGGCAGAAAGCCTCATCCCTTTCCCAGCGTCAGTAAAATCATTGCTGACATGTTGTTTAACCTCTTGCTGCAGGCGCTCTTCCTCATCCAGGTGAGGTCAGAGTAACCAGCCCGCCCGGGTCGCCCCGCGTCTCGCGCTCGGGTGCCGACAAGCGCGCAGCTTGCCAGTCAGTCCCGAAAGCGCCTCACCCGCCTGTTTTCTCCCTCTCTAGGGGATGATAGTGAGTCTCTTCCCCATCGATATCATCGGCCAGCTCATCAGCCTCCTTCACATGGCGCTGCTCTATTCTCTGTACTGCTTTGAATACCGCTGGTTTAACAAAGGTGAGCGCTGCCTCCGCCCTCGGGGCGCTCGGCCAGGCCGACGGGGTCGAGGCGCTTCCCCGTAGAGGGTTTCGCCGCTCGGTTAACATCTAGACGGGGTGAAAGATGCTGATTTGGGGACGTGCGGGCAACCCACCGAGGCGTGCGCGCGGCAGGGAAACGAGCATGCCGTTCTGCAGGCCTGTTAACAGGAGGCACTGCTGCTAGTTACCGCTCTCCTCCATTTGGCTGCAACTACGTGATTTTTTTTTTTTTTAAATCTCTGTGCATTTGGTCTTTTGGACAACAGAGTTATGAGTCTTCCTATGCTGTTTGAAGCAGACTGCAGAGAAACGCTTCTCGTTCTGCTCATTTGGTTCGTTGTTTTCTTTCGGTGTACAAAGAAACGCTACGCACGTATAGCGAAGACTTGTTCGCATCGTGAGAATTTTCTGGGTTCATTTCTGTGAGATTTTGTCCTTATCAGGAATTGAAATGCACCAGCGGTTGTCCAACATCGAGAGAAACTGGCCCTATTACTTCGGATTTGGCTTACCCTTGGCTTTTCTCACCGCGATGCAGTCCTCTTACATCATCAGGTGAGCCTTTTGGGGTGGGTTTGCGAGGAGGAGGAGGAGGAGGAAGCGTTAACTTCCGCCTCCCAATCCCGAGACGGGATGTTTCTGCCCGTTTCCGGGCAGCGCAGAGCTGCCCCCTCCTCCACGGCACCGGAGGTGCTTCCATAGGGAGATACGGACGGGTTTCCCGGGCCGACGGCGGAGGTGCCCGCTCTCGGTGGACGCGCCGGGCGTCCCCGGTGCGTCCCCATCCATTCCCCCCCCCCTTTTTTTTTCTTTCTTGCAGCGGCTGCCTCTTTTCCATCCTTTTCCCTCTGTTCATCATCAGCGCCAACGAAGCCAGGACCCCTGGCAAAGCCTAGTGAGTATTGCCCTGGGGGGGCGGATGCGAAGCCCGGGCGGGAGGGACGTTGCAGGACGACCCGCTGTTCGGTGGGTAACGCCAAGTGGGAGGAGGAACGGATTTCCATGAGCTTTCTGAGCCCAGCTGGTGATGTATAAAGGAAAGTGCTGAGGTTTCTTGAGGCGCTCAAAAGCCTCTCGAGTTGCCTTTGGGCGTTAACGGGAAGCGCGTTACGTTGGGGGAGCGCCCGCTCGCCCCGGCCCCGCCGGCCGCCGCGGCTCACGGCCTCTCTTGCCTTTCAGCCACTTCCAGCTGCGTCTCTTCTCCTTGGTGGTTTTCCTCAGCAACAGGCTCTTTCACAAGACGGTTTACCTTCAGTCCGCCCTGAGCAGCGCCTCCGCCGACCGGCAGCTCTCGCCCCAGCCGTCTCCTGCCAAGCACAAGTCCGCCCTGGGGCACTGAACCTCCACCGAAGCCGGGCGACGGGCCAGGCCGGGCTGCCAGGCGTCTCGCCGCCTCGCCTGCCGGGGCCTCGGCGCCTTCCCCCGCCGCCGCCACGTCCCGTCCGGACGGCGGGTTTTGCGGCCAGCGCGCGGATGGGAATTTTTAAGCGGGTCGCGTTCTTGACACCTTCGCACGTCGGAAAAAGCCGGCATCCCTGCGCTTGTGTGGCGGCGTGTCGCAGGCCTCCCCCCTCCCCGCACCCCGGACTCTTTTGTACGCTCGGTTATTTTTCTCCTGTGCCATTTTTCCCCTCGGCCGAAGGGTTTCGTCGGCCCCGTTTCGCCGTAGCTCCGTGAAGCCGGCGGGCGTCCGCGCGGCCCCCGCTGACCGATGTCCCTTGTACGTCCTAACTCAGGTCGGGGGGGTCCCCGTCGCCCGGCTGCCTTCGGCCTCGGGTCGCCCTTGGCGCCCAGCCGCTGCCGGTGGTTAAATCTCGCTCGGAGCTGAGGAAAGCTCTTGCTGAAGCTGCAAAGGGAAATTGCTTAAACGCGACATTGGGAGCCGAAACGGAAACGTAGGAAACGTTAAACCTGGGCTCAGGCGCGAGGTCGCGTTGCGTTCCGTTTTTATTGTCGTTTTTTTTTTTTGGCGATCAGACGCTTCTGAGACGCGAGCCCGCCCACCCGCGCTGGCCGCGTCGCAACGCCGCTACGGAGTTTGAAACGGTATCCGGAAAACGCGAGAGAGAAACGCTGCTGCCCGCAGGCCCGGCGGGGGGAGCGGCGCCGAGCGGCCCCTCGGAAGGCTTCGGAGGCGGCGCGGTCCTCGTCCCGCCGTCCCTCGAGCGGCACTGGCCGAAGCACAACCCTTTTTTTTTTTTTTTTCTTTTTCCCCCCTTTTACCCGGTCGGGGCTGGCAGAGGGCTCAGCGACCCCCCCCCCAACATGTCCACCCGCACCGGCCCGGGCAGCCATCATTGGGCCCAGGCCGTTTCGCTGGGGCAACAGAAAGAGCCGATTCGCGGCTCCGCCAGCCCCCTGCGTTTTCCAGGACTTGAGGCCGGTCTCCGGATCCAACTTTTCTCTAGTATTTTCACACTGAAATATTAAATGCAGAAAAGAAAAAAAAAAAGTGAAGTTTGTTGCGATTCTGTGCCTTCTGGGGGCGCAGGGCGGGAGCAAAGGTGGGATGGTGCCCGGGGCACGCTGTTAAAGGGTATTTGGGAAGAGCCCCCGCTCCCCGACCCCCCTCCCGCTCCCCTGCCTCAGTTTCCCCATGGCGGCGCCCACGTGGCGCTGCCCCACGTGGCCGCCGCCCGCTTCCGCATCCCGCTTCCGCATCCGGCCACGTGACGCGCCCCGCCCCCTCGGGCGCCCTTCGCCTGGGCGGACACGTCACTGCTGCGCGCTTCAACCAACCTTGCCCGCCCCGCGCGCCCTCCGCCAATCGGAAGGCGCCGCCCCCGCCCCGCCCTCCCCCGCTGACTGCCCGGCGCCGCAGCCAAGGAGCGCCGCCCGCGCTGGAGTGACGGCGGCGCGGACCAATGGGACGCGGCGGCGAGGGGGCGGGCCGCGGCGGCGGGCAGGGGCGGCTGCGCGGGGCGGATGGCCGGGGCGGCGGGGCCGAGCGCGGCGCCCAGGTGAGGGCCGCGGCCGCCGCGGGGCCCTAGCGCCGAGGGCTGCGGCGGGGGGGGGGGGACAGCGGGCGGGGGGGGGCGCCCGGGCCTGCGGCGTGGGGAGCTGGGGGGTGGCCGTGGCCGTGGGGTTGGGGGGGGCGTTGGGCCTGTGGGGCCTGTGGGGCCTGTGGGGCGGGGGGGGTCCCTGGGGGCTGGGGGGGAGGCTGGGCCTGTGGGGCCTGTGGGGGGGCTGCGGGGTGTCCGGGGCTGGGGGGCGGGGGGTCATGGGCCTGTGGGGGGGTTGGGGGGCGCCTGGAGCTGGGGGGCGGGGGGTCATGGGCCTGTGGGGTGCCCAGGGCTGTGGAGTGGCAGGTTGTGGGGGTGTGGGGCTGGGGGGTGGGAGGGTCATGGGGCTGGGGGGTGTGCACGGCTGTGGGGTGGGGGGCGCCCAGGGCTGTGGGGGAGAGGGTCATGGGGCTGGGGGGTGTGCACGGCTGTGGGGTGGCGGTTGTGGGGTGCGTGGGGGGTGGGGGGGTGCCCGGAGGGGTGCCCAGGGCCGTGGGGCAGAGGGTCATGGGGCTGTGGGGTGTGCACGGCTGTGGGGTGGCGGTTGTGGGGTGCGTGGGGGGTGGGGGGGTGCCCGGAGGGGTGCCCAGGGCCGTGGGGCAGAGAGTCATGGGGCTGTGGGGTGCTCGGGGCTGTGGGGTGGCGGTTGTGGGGTGCCTGGGGGGTGGGGGGTGCCCAGGGCTGTGAGGCAGAGGGTCATGGGGGCTGTGGGTTGTGCACGGCTGTGGGGTGGCGGTTGTGGGGTGCGTGGGGGGTGGGGGGCGCCCAGGGCCGTGGGGCAGAGGGTCATGGGGCTGTGGGGTGTGCACGGCTGTGGGGTGGGGGGTGCTTGGGGGGTGGGGGGCGCCCAGGGCTGTGGGGCAGAGGGTCAGGGGGCTGTGGTTTGTGGGGTGCGCGGGGCTGTGGGGGGCACAGGGCCACAGAGTCAGCAGTTGTGGGCCTGAGGGGTGCCTGGGGGTGGGGGGGTTGTGGTTGTGGGGTGCCTGGGAGGTGGCAGGTTGGGGGGGGTAAGGGGTGCCCAGGGCTGGGGGGTGCAGGCCTGTGGGGTGCCCATGGCTGTGGGGTGAGGGACTGGGGGGGTCCCTGGGGGCTGTGGGGCTGGGGGTCGTGGGTCTGTGGGGTGCCTGGGGTGAGGGGCTGGGAGGCGCTTGGGGGCTGTGGGGCGGCAGGTTGTGGGTGCTTGGGGGTGTGGGGTGCTTGGGGGTGCTCCGTGTGGCGCCGGGGGATGTGGGGTGCGCTGGGCGGGGGGAGATCTGGGCGCTTGTGGGGTGCGGGGGGCGCGGACGAGCTCAGAGGGGCCCGCGGCCGGGGCGCAGCTTGGGCTTCCGCGTCCCCCTCGTGCGCCGGGAGGCGTTCGCAGGAGAGGGGCCTAAAAGGTGGAAATTGGGAGGAAATCGGGTGGAAACCCACTCGGGCGCTCCTGCCGCAGCCCTCCCGGCACCTGGGTCTTCGTGCCCCAGGCCTGAAAATATGTGTTTGTGTTGTTATTATTATTATTATCTGCTTTTTATTATTCCTAAGTGAAGCAACCAGGAAATAAGTACGCTGCGGGGTTGTTTTTGCGTTAATTGGCAATACTTGTGTGCAAGCTGAAATTACTTCTAGATCACAGGAAGATTTCTGGGCCCAGCTTGTGATTTATTTTTTAAATCTCAGCCTGCCCCAATCTGCCGTCCCCTGGTGTCGCATCTCGGAGATGTGAACGGGAGATTTATTGGCCAGTTATGGAAGTGAAGCCGTAGAGAATGGCTTTTCTTCCAAACAGATCTGGTAAAGATGTATTTAAAAAAAAAAAAAAAAAAAAGGTGTTTTTCAGAGTAAAAAGTCTATGTTTTTTGGCTACAGTTTCACTTCCTTGGTATCTAATAACAAGTTTTGCTTGTTCCTCCTCTAGCTCGGGGAGGTTGAATTAAACAACACAAGTTATCCGGTCTAAACAAGGCTGACTTACTCTGCTGGTCCACGTTAGAAAAGCACTGAGATGTATATATTTAACGTTACGAATTCCAAGTGGTAGCGGACAAGAGCCCTTCAGACTTGCTACACGCAAGAGAACAGCACCAGCTTCGCGTAATCCCCGTGGAGTTTTTGTGCATCTTTTACAGGTCGTCGCTAAGTTTCAGAGACGAGCCAGGGATAAACTAGCGTCTTTGTTTTTGCTGGTAAAAACTCATGCTTACGTATCGCTTTGTACACAGAGAAGCAGACACATCCTCTGCCCCAAAGCCGTTCTGGTCTCCCTAAGGCAAAAAAAGCCCCAGGAGAGACTTGGGGCAACCAGTCAGGTGAGGACAGGCCACTTTGAGTTGTGGTTTAGACCTGAATTCAAGTCCCGTTTTGTGAAACGTTTAGGGATGTTCTGGGGCTGCGAGTCGGCTCGCTCCGTGATCGTCTTTCCTGTTTGTTTTCAGGTGTTAGAACCTCATCCGCCTCCGCCGTTGATGTAAAAATGACCAAGTTGGGGTTTCTCCGGCTGTCCTATGAGAAGCAGGACACTCTCCTCAAGCTCCTCATTTTGTCCATGGCAGCTGTGCTGTGTAAGTCTGCGTTCCTGCGCGTCGCCATCGCTCAAGGCTGTTCACGTCCTCAAAGAGGGACTCCAGAATGGAGCTGGCCCTGCTCCTTGTTCTGTACTTTTTTAGGTTGTGAAGCTCTCCTCTATCTTTACAGCGTGTTTTAAGCGAATACTCTGATTCCTTTAGTGTGCGTACCTTTGAAAACAGCATCTTTCCCTACCTTCCCCGTGACCGACTGAAGACCAAAACAGTTTTTGTTTAACAAAGTAGTAGATCAACGTGATGTTGACTCTGGTTCTGAGAGTGCTGTGTCTTCATTCTGCCTTTTGCCTGTTTTTTTCAGCTTTCTCCACAAGACTTTTTTCTGTCTTAAGATTTGAAAGCGTCATCCATGAATTTGACCCGTAAGTATCTTCCTCTCGTTCCATGAGAACCTCCTGGGCTTTTCTCTTCCGGAGCGTGCGCAAGTTGGGTGGTGCTTGCCGGGCTCAATTTATTCTCTTCCAAATTCCCCGTTAAGGATGGGAGACTGGGAACATAGCTTTCAGTACAAACGATCAGGTTTTCCTCTTCCGGACTCAAAATTCACTTCTTGGTTTCCAGGACTCCTCTGGAGCTTGGATCTAAGTCAGGGCAATCATCTGACACAGCTTTTACGCCAAGATGTGGTTATTCGTTGCCTGAGGGAACGGGTGCGGGGCCCTACACAAATACAGCAGGGCACAGTAGGAAAGAGGGCTCCTAATGCAACCTGTGTTTGTGTCCTAGGGCTGCTGCCGATAAAATCGGAAGGAAGCGATAGTGTTATCTTTGCAAAACCATTTTTAAATCCACTAGGACTAGCAGGATACACCTGAGTCGTGTGGGGC
This sequence comes from Struthio camelus, assembly GCF_040807025.1. Lineage (NCBI taxonomy): Eukaryota > Metazoa > Chordata > Aves > Struthioniformes > Struthionidae > Struthio > Struthio camelus. The sequence goes on from NC_090963.1 coordinate 8,616,773, forward strand.
TCCTTTACAGCAGAGGTTTGCAGCAGTCTCGGGAAAATAAAGTTATCGTGCGTTCGCGCTGAGGAGCAGAGGATCCCCTCTGGCCCTGCTCTTTTTGATGGTATCTTAGCGCAAGCAAAACAAGAGCGTGTGGCAAAGCGTTGCTGCCTAGAGGCAGAGGGATCTCAGGTTCGTTCCCTCCACGCAGAAAATGCGTGGGCAGCCCTTGCGGTGCTCTCTGAACCGCAGACATCAGGGAAGCGTATCCAAACGCGTTGCTCGCTGGAGAAGCACAGAACGCAGAGTAAGGCAGTGGCCAGCGTGCATCACTTAGAGCACTCGGAGGGGTTTCTTTCCCACGTGAATCAATCAGGAGTTTCATTTATGTACGGACAACTGCTAGGCATGCAGTTTGGTACTTAATTGTCTGTCGAGCTGCCCCGTTTCCTCGACGCTTGAAGACTGAGGTAACCTGAGGAGTGGTAAACAGTCGATGCATCTGCGTCTGGATGCAGAGTTGCTTAGTGTTTCTTGCTGTTACAGGTATTTTAACTACCGCACAACCCGCTTTCTGGCGGAGGAGGGCTTCTACAAATTCCACAACTGGTTTGACGACCGAGCATGGTACCCTTTGGGCAGGATTATTGGCGGAACCATTTATCCGGGTAAGACAGCATGCTTCTGCCGAGCTAAAACACACCTTACGCGGTGGAAACTTGTAAAGGTGCAGACTGGGGAGAGAGGCGTTCGGCGTACGCGGAGCAGAGCAGTGGCTTCAGCTGCTCGGTGCAGAGCGCAGCACGCCGGCCTCCCTCGTTCGCCTGCTGGCAGCTAACTGAGGTTTGCTCGCAGCGAGCCAGAGCTTTCAGCATTCAGCTGCGGCTCGGAGGTGTCGCGCTCCGCTTAAACGCAGCCGCCTTTGGTTCGGAGCAGCAGTGTGGGCTCAGTGCTGCGCACATCGCGGAGTGCCAGCCGGGAGAGGAGAGGCGCTCGCAGGGTGCACCCGGCCCACCTCCCCGAGCGCTCCTTGCCCGGTCTGTCCTTCCGAGACTTCTGGCTACTCTGCTCTGCTTGCAACGTAACAACCTCCGGGGCTGCGAGCGGATGGAAAGCGTCCTGCTAACGCTTTCTCTTCCGTCCTGCAGGCCTTATGATCACATCGGCAGCGATTTACCACGTGCTGCACTTCTTCCACATCACCATTGACATCCGAAACGTCTGCGTGTTCTTGGCTCCCCTCTTCTCCTCGTTCACCACCATAGTAACTTACCACCTCACCAAAGAACTCAAGGTAAAGGGAAGGCCTGGACGTAGTAGGCTGCGTGCCTTTTTACTAGCTCTTTTGGCGGTTTGGAGGTGGATGCGGCAACGGGTCAGAGCCCAGAACTTGCGGGAAATGAAAGATCTATTTTGACATTTCATTTCAACACCTCATTTTCCTGTCTTTGAGACGTATCCGTGCCTAGCACGGCACAGTAATGAAAGCCTTAAAAAACTGATGCCTTTTCCCACCCTCTGGCTGTGTGTGTGTCCCAGGATGCAGGGGCAGGACTCCTTGCTGCTGCCATGATTTCAGTTGTGCCTGGGTACATCTCTCGATCCGTTGCTGGCTCCTACGATAACGAAGGTGAGTTCACGGCGCTCGCGGCTAGGGAAGCCTTTCAGGACTGCTCCGGGCTGGAAAAGGATAGGGAAGATGGTACAGCGAGTGAAGGAGGATCCGGCCTTTCCCGGTGAGCCCTACCAGCTCCCTGCACTTTGCTCACCCAACTGCACTGCTCTCAGACTGGCAGTCCTTCTTGCCTACCCAGCTGAAAAAAGGGAGTTTCCCGACTCGCATAGGGAGCACATCCCTTTCTTTGAGTACTCGTTTGCAAGTCAAAGAGGGTTTCCGCCACCACAAACTCCACCTAAGTTTAGAGCTGCTGCCGCCCCATGGTTTTATCTCTGTACTGGCAATGACTTCAGGACTGGCAGAGGCAGCGATCTCGTTGATGCCTCGGGCAGAAGAGAACCCAGGTTGCTCTCCCATAGTTGGGCTGGTCCTGAAAGGGCTACGTAAGGAGTCACCGCGTCAGGAGAAGCTAGCTGGCGTAGCCAGAAGAGGCCACGTGAGCTGGTCTCGGCAGTAAGACGCAGGCATCACAGTATTTCAACCTAGAAATCACATATGAAACCCTTTTCCCAGGCCCAGCTCCTTGTCCTAGGTGCTGTTTGTGCTTCTGAGGGAGAGGCAAAGAGGTATTTTTGTTTGCCTGAGCGCTCTGGTTTGCCCTGGAGACTCAGTTGGCATTTCAGGGCTGATGTGAGCTTGCTTTGACATTTCTGTGTTGTTCCACTTAGGTATTGCCATATTCTGCATGCTGTTGACTTACTACATGTGGATCAAAGCAGTAAAAACTGGGTCCATCTATTGGGCAGCGATGTGTGCTCTTGCATATTTCTACATGGTAAGTATCTCTTTTCGTGGCGCCCAGGTATTTCTGACTCTAAGGATCGCTTTGGATACAGTAACCAAAAAATATATGATGGGCAGGTCCCCTGTTGCTCCTGGTATTCAAGGATCTAGACCCTCCATGAAGGACTCGGTGTCAAATTTGAGTGGATACGTTCTTCCTTGATTTCCACTGCGGTCCTCCGAGGACAATGTCATTTTTTTGTGCAAGGTCTTTATTGCGTTGGGAAATCTGGGCTTCTGAGAGCTGTGACTGCGTTACTAATGGTGTCCTTAGAGAGAGCCGATCGCAGTTGGCGTTACAGCTGAGTGAAAGCGGCGCCTGTGCGGGAACTCGGTCGCTACTTCTCAAACAGAAGCTAAACGTTGCGTCGACTGGCCGTTTCCGTGCCAGCACGAGAAATTCCCGTTTCCGCTTGCTTGTTTTAGCTTGAGAATATTTTGGTCCCGCTTTTAGGCGGGACAAATTGCCCCGTTTTCAGACCAGAGCTGATGAAGCTAGGTGTGATCCCGGGTAAAAACGAACCTGTTCCGTTTGACCTCCTCTGCGCAACCCGTTCAGTCCCGGAACTGTTCTTTTCTCTTGCCAGGTCTCCTCGTGGGGTGGCTACGTCTTTCTGATTAACCTGATCCCCTTGCATGTTCTTGTGCTGATGCTGACCGGGCGCTTCTCCCACAGGATCTACGTAGCCTATTGTACGGTCTACTGCTTGGGAACAATCCTCTCGATGCAGATCTCCTTTGTTGGCTTTCAGGTAGGGGAGCGAATGACTTACAGACTAGAGGACGGGGGTAGTTTTGTGGGTTGCCGCAGAACATCGGCGAGGTGGCACCTAGTTCCTCCTGTTGCGTTTGCCCTTAGCTTTATAGGCGAGCTTAGTGGAGACTTCACTGATCTGTGCCACAGGTTTTCCCTCCAGAGCTTGATGTTGGTAAAAGCTCTTCCTCACAAAGGGTCGCAGCGTTTTACCAGTTTTGGTAAAGCTATAGTAAAACGATCTGCTGTTTTATCTTTCCTTGCACGTGCACGGCAATAGGATGAGTGGGTGCTGGCTTCCAGTTCTAGCTCCCGTCGCGCTGATTTCTGTTGCGACCTTCAGCGAGATCAGCAGCGACCAGCTTTTCGGCGCTGCCTGGCTTTGAAACGCAGCCCGTCTTCACAGCGAGAAGAACGCTGTTGTACTACCACTGTTGATGTAGGGGAGGCTGCGAGGCTGGGTGACTTTCAAAGCAATACGCTGCTAACAACCTTCATGGCCCTGGTTGCCCTTCATGAAAATATTTCCATTTTCAGTGAAGGAAACGTTCATGCCAGAACGCACCTTGGTGCAGCAGGAAAAACGCATCGTCTTTCTAAACTGTAGTTCACCTTTTCGAGAGAATCAGTTTGAGCCGCTGCCCGTTGCTCACCTTTAGGGCACAGCATGCGAAATCCAGGTTAACATCTGTGTTTTCATGGGCCTGCAAAATTAACCAGGAAAAGAGGTTACCGTGAGGAAGGTTCTCGGATTTAATTTTCCACGTGGATCCCTATCTGGGAATTAAAGCTTATGTAAGAAAGTGAGCCATGCCAGCTGCGCCGTTCGCTGGCCATGGGGAGGAGAAGGCTTCCCGTGACTTTGGCGGCAGTTTTGCTGAGAGGCGATTTGTAAAAATAGACAGACAGACGAATAAAGCCGGCGTCGGGCGCAGCGGCGCGGTGACGCTCCGTATCTGATCGCCCTCTCCCCTGCTTGCAGCCCGTCCTCTCCTCGGAGCACATGGCTGCCCTGGGAGTCTTCGGCTTGTGTCAGATCCACGCCTTTGTGGACTACCTGCGGAGCAAGCTGAACCCGCAGCAGTTCGAAATTCTCTTCAGGAGCGTCATTTCCCTGGTCGGCTTCGTCCTCCTCACGATAGGGGCCGTGCTGATGCTCACAGGTATCCCGAGAGCCCCGGCAGGGCCGGGCTCGTGGCGACGACACAAAGCGTTTACTGGCTTCGCTTCCTTTCGTCGCTTTGAAGAACGAAGCGCTGGTTATTTATAACCACAATTTGTCAATCGTAATTTTGCACTGAGGTTTCAGCGTTTGCTACTCCTCCCTTAGGAAAGGGGGCTGGGACCTGCCCTAGTTTGTGCGTGAGTGGGAAAATATTTTACGACTATGCAGCTGTGAAATCTGGGCTCGGGCGATAGGAGAGGCGAAGAGAAACCCTGTCATGACTCAGCCCCACGCTGGGGATGCTGAGCTGATGCTTCAGAAGCTGAACGTTGATCCGTAGTCGCAAAGAGACGATAAAAACGTAGGTCAGGCAGGGGAGAATTCTTTTGGGGGTAAAATTGCACTCGATTTGCTTTTTAAAAGGGCCGTTTCGGGTGATGGAACTGCCTAACGAGGCCCAGGATTGCTCGTTCAGCTTTGCAGGTGTTTCCCCGATGAGGGAATTTCTTGGCGTCGCGGGTTACTCTGTGCTGGAATTAAACACGATTTTCTCCTCTTTGCTAGGGAAAATCTCTCCCTGGACGGGGCGTTTCTACTCTCTGCTGGATCCTTCCTATGCAAAGAATAACATTCCCATCATCGCCTCCGTCTCCGAGCACCAGCCCACCACGTGGTCATCCTATTACTTTGACCTGCAGCTTCTTGTTTTCATGTTCCCAGGTGAACCGAATGCATACGTTGGTGTTCATACCACGTTTTTATTAAATCGCTGTACGAAACCTTGCTGAGCCAGGAGGGTTTTGTGCTGAAGGCCAGGACTGCAGCTCCCCCTCTTCCTCGCGCTGCTGAAGGCTGCTTAAGGCAACATATTGCTAAGGTGAAGCTGACCTATTTCTCTTTTTTCTCTTCGCAGTCGGGCTGTATTACTGCTTCAGCAATCTCTCTGACGCCCGCATTTTTATCATTATGTACGGCGTGACCAGCATGTACTTCTCGGCTGTAATGGTGAGGGCCGCTGCCTGCTGGCCGTTGGATGTCTGGACTGACCCGGGAACGACTAGGATGATAAAGCGGTCTTAACGAAGCTCAGTTGCTTCCTGTTTCGGAGCTTGGCCATAACAGTTCTTCCACTGTGAGCCAGCTGAAACGTTCAGGAGGCTTTTCTCCCTCTAGTTAAAACGGATTTGTTCCCTCCCGCCCCACGGGGCGAGGGAATGCGACCTTGCAAAACTCACCGGTTTTAATTTTTCATGTGACCCGTTTCCTTACGGCCACCGCTGTCGGTGACTAGATCGCGGGAGGAGCGGGTGAAGGCTTTTCCTGGTCTCGCGTAGCTGAGTTGCAAAACCCCCCAGATTCTCCAGGCGTCCAAGCGGGGACTGATTGCAAAAGGCTGGTAACGAGCCGCTTTTCAATCTTGCAGTAGCAAACTGAGGCCTGAAGGGGAGCTGATGTCTGTGCACGGAGGCGTCTATGAATTCGTGGCTCCGGCGTTACAATCCTAAAGATTGCCCAAAGGGTGTAAAACCGAGGTCGCTTCTGCGTGTTGCTGGCCACCGTCGGGACTTCAGAGAACCTCCCTCGGGGGCGTCTGACGCGGCAGCGGCTCCGCTGCTCCCCGTCTTTGCGCGCGCAGAAAACCACCTGCCGGTTTATCTCGAGACTTGTTAGCGCAGAATACGAGATGCTGATTTAGGGGCCGCGTTTAATTTGTCCGTTCTCTCCGCTTTCTACCCGGAATCTCTATTGCAGCCGGGCACTAACTGTTCTGCTCTTGCCAATAGGTGCGTCTGATGCTGGTGCTGGCCCCGGTTATGTGCATCCTGTCCGGCATTGGGGTTTCTCAGGTGCTCTCCACGTACATGAAGAACCTGGACATCAGCCGACCGGATAAGAAAAGCAAAAAACAACAAGACTCCACGTACCCCATCAAAAACGAAGTGAGCGCTCAGGGCGGCACCTGAACCGCTCGGGGGAAGAGCTTGCGGGGACAAGAGGAAAACAGCCTCTAGTGCCGGCGAGGCCCGCTGCAGGCTGGTAGGCTCCTCTCCCGAAGCGAGCGAAGGTCGACGCTGCCCCTTTGCTTCGCCAGGTCGCCAGCGGCATGATCCTGGTCATGGCTTTCTTTCTGATCACGTACACCTTCCACTCGACCTGGGTGACCAGCGAGGCCTACTCCTCTCCCTCCATCGTGCTGTCCGCTCGAGGCGGGGACGGCAGCAGGATCATCTTTGACGACTTCAGAGAGGCTTACTACTGGCTGCGCCACAACACACCGGAGGTGAGCTGCTCCCCGCCTCCCACCGCGCTCCCCTCCCTGTTGGGAACAGGGCGAAGCGCCGCTAGTCGAAAGCAGAGGCGCTAATCGCCTGTGTCGGATTTGAGTGCAGGACGCAAAGGTCATGTCTTGGTGGGATTACGGGTATCAGATCACCGCGATGGCCAATCGGACCATTCTGGTGGACAACAACACCTGGAACAACACGCACATCTCTCGAGTTGGCCAGGTAGGCGCCGTCCCTTCTCGGACCCGCGACTCGCTCGTCGGGTTTCCAAGGAACCTTCTCCAGATGATCGTTTTCCTCTTTCTGGAGACCTCTGGAAAATGGGGTTTCTCCTCCAGGTGTGTCTGAATGATGCTGCTTGGTTTCATGTGATGGGGTTACCCCATATTTAATGGCTGCCGCTTGACTGACGCTGTGTTTGTCCCAGGCCATGGCATCTACGGAGGAGAAGGCCTATGAGATCATGAGGGAGCTGGATGTCAGCTACGTGCTGGTCATATTCGGAGGCCTCACCGGATATTCTTCCGACGGTAAGATCTCGCTCTGAGCTGCGGGCAAGGACCGGACAAAAGTAGCTGCGGTGCTTTGCTGGGTTAAACGCGGTGTTTGGCCCAGTAGCGGGTCGCGCAGCGTAACGCAGCGCCTGGGAGGCGTCGCTGGCGATGCGGGAGCCTCCAAAACGCAGCGGAATCCCGCGTCGAGCCGAGGCCGCCCCGGGGAAGGACGGCAGCGCGAAGCAGCAGCCGGGCTAAGCGAAAACCGTGACGATTGCTGCCCCTTGCAGACATCAACAAGTTCCTGTGGATGGTGAGGATCGGGGGGAGCACGGACACGGGGAAGCACATCAAGGAGCACGACTACTACACGCCGACGGGCGAGTTTCGCGTCGACCGCGAGGGCTCCCCGGTGCTGCTCAATTGCCTCATGTACAAGATGTGCTACTACCGCTTCGGGCAGGTCTACACAGAAGCCAGTAAGCGCGGCAGCGGCGGGGGGGGCTCTCGCCCTCCGCGCAAGGCGACCTCCTGCCTTGCCAGGAGGAGCCCGGCCCCGTTGCGAGGGCGCCGTCTCGCAGCCGTCTCCCTTTTCCGCCCCTCGCAGAGCGGCCGCCGGGCTACGACCGAGTGCGGAACGCGGAGATCGGGAACAAGGACTTCGAGCTGGACGTGCTGGAGGAGGCCTACACCACAGAGCACTGGCTGGTGCGAATATACAAAGTAAGGGTTTTTTTTTTTTTCCTGCAAAATACCCAGCCCAAACCCTCTGCGTTCGGAAAAACGTCTTGCACGGGAGTTGGAGGGAAAGGGGAAGCAGGGGGCGAGCGGGGGCCCCTCTCCGGCTCCGGGCGCCCGCAGCCGACTAAGCGTTTCCCTCGTTTTCCTTTCCGGCAGGTCAAGGACTTGGATAATCGCGGCCTGTCGCGAACGTAGACGCGCCGTCAGCGCCGCCGCCGACCGCACTGACCTGGCGTTTGCCTGTGAAGCAGTTTTTGGGGGTTGTTTTTTTTTTTTGTTTTGTTTTGTTTTGGGGCGTTTTTTTTATATACCATTTGTAAGCGAGTGGATGTTGCTGCCCGCCGAGTCCCGTCCTCGCGCAGCCGGGCCGGGGGGGTGACGGAGGGATTTTTATAAACGCCACCCGGCTCCGGCATCGGAAATAATGGCTTTACCAGGGGTTGATCAAAGGGGAATTCCAAAAACAAAACAAAAACCAAACCGAGGTGCTGTGGCTCGTCTCCGCTCCGCGCGTCCCCCCACCCCGCCGCCCCGGGCCCGCCTGGCGGTGAAATCGCAGCCGCGCGGGCGCCGGCGGGGCAAAGTCCAGCACAACCTGCCCCGAAACTGGCTAAAACTGTAACTGTGGGGCTGGGCCCAAGCAGGGACCCAGGCGTCCGGGAGTGGGGGGGGAGGGTGCAGGGGAGACAGCTGAGGGGCCCAGGTGTCTGGGGTGGGGGTTGGAGAATGGAGGGGCCCAGGCGTCCGGGGTGGGGGGGAGAGAGCGGAGGGGCCCAGGCGTCCGGGGAACAGAGCGAAGGAGCCCGGACATCCGGGAGGAGGGAGGCGCGGAAGGGCCCCGGCGTCCGGGGTGGGGGTGGGGTGCAGGGGAGAGAGCGGAGGGGCCCAGGAGTCCGGGATGGGGCGGGGGGGGGGGGGGAAGAGAGCAGAGGGGCCCAGGCGTCCGGGGTGGGGGGGGGTGCAGGGGAGAGAGTGGAAGGGCCCAGGTGTCCGGGATGGGGGGGGAAGAGCGGCGGGGCCCAGGCGTCCGGGATGGGGGGGGGTGCAGGGGAGAGAGCGGCGGGGCCCAGGCGTCCGGGGAGAGGGGGAAGAGCGGCGGGGCCCAGGCGTCCGGGACGGGGGGGGCGGGTGCAGGCGTCCGGGGGGCTGGAGTGGGGGGGAAGAGAGCGGAGGAGCCCCGACGTCCGGGAGGAGGGAGGCGGGGAAGGGCCCCGGCGTCCGGGGCGGGAGGGGGCGGGGCCCGGGGTGCTGCGCGCGGCGGCTGCTGCCGCCCTCGCGTCGGCGGCGGGAGCGCGGCGGGGCCGGGCCGGGCCGGGGAGCGGAGCGGAGCGGAGCGGAGCGGCGGGAGGATGGCGGTGCCGTTCGTGGAGGACTGGGACCTGGTGCAGACGCTGGGCGAAGGCGCCTACGGGGAGTGAGTGCGGCCGCGCCGGGGCCTGCGGGGGGGGCCGGGCCGGGCCGGGCGCCGCGCGGCTCCCGCGCGCCCGGGGCACGTGCGCTGCGCGCCCGCCGCGCCCCCCCGCGCCCCCGTTCCGCGCCCGCTGCGCCCCCGCTGCACCCCCGTGGCGTGCCCCTTGCGTGCCCGTTGCACCCCCCTTTGCGTGCCTGCTGCGTGCCCATTGCACCCCCACTGCGTGCCCATTGCAGGCCCATTACGTGCCTGTTGCGTGCCCATTGCACCCCCGTTGCGTGCCCGTTGCAGGCCCATTACGTGCCTGTTGCGTGCCCGTTGCTGCCCCATTGCATGTCCATTGTATGCCTGCTGTGTGCCCATTGCAGCCCCATTGCATGCCCATTGCACCCCCGTTGCGTGCCCGTTGCAGGCCCATTATGTGCCTGTTGCGTGCCCGTTGCAGCCCCGTTGCGTGCCCGTTGCAGGCCCATTACGTGCCTGTTGTGTGCCCATTGCACCCCCACTGCGTGCCCGTTGCAGGCCCATTACGTGCCTGTTGTGTGCCCATTGCACCCCCGTTGCGTGCCCGTTGCGTGCCCGTTGCGTGCCCCGTTGCGTGCCCCGTTGCGTGCCCGTTGCAGCCCCGTTGCGTGCCTGTTGCAGGCCCATTACGTGCCTGTTGCGTGCCCGTTGCAGCCCCGTTGCATGCCCATTGCATACCTGTTGCAGCCTGTTGCGTGCCCATTGCACCCCCGTTGCAGGCCAATTACATGCCCGTTGCGCGCCCATTGCAGCCCCATTGTGTGCCCGTTGCGCGCCCGTTGCAGCCCCATTGCACCCTCGTTATGTGCCCGTTGTGTGCCCACTGCACCCCAACTGTGAGCTCACTGTGTACCTATTGCCTGCCTGTTGCAATCCTGTTCCACCCCCACTGCGTGTCCACCGTTCCCCCGTTGCACGCTCACTGCGCCCCCGTCGCGCGCCTGCTGCGCGCCCGTTGCGCCCCCGTTCCTTTGCCGCGGTGCCCGCGGCGCTGACCCCACTGGCCGCCGGCAGGGTGCAGCTGGCCGTGAACCGCCGCACGGAGGAAGCCGTGGCCGTGAAGATCGTGGACATGAAGCGGGCGGCCGACTGCCCGGAGAACATCAGGAAGGAGATCTGCATCAACAAGATGCTCAACCACGAGAACGTCGTCAAGTTCTACGGGCACCGGCGGGAGGGCGCCACGCAGTACCTCTTCCTCGAGTACTGCAGCGGCGGCGAGCTCTTCGACCGCATCGGTACGCGGCGACGGGGGCGCTCAGCGCCACGCGCCTAAGCGGTTTCGCAAATCCTGGCATTATGCGCTTAAGTGCTTTTTTTGCAAATTTTTGCGTGGTGCGGTTAAACAGTTGGCGTTTAAACAAATCTGCAAATTTTTGTGTTTTGCTCTCAAAGCGTCGCCGCGCTTTTTGCGTTTAAGCATTGCTAAATTTTTGCTCTCAAAGCGTCGCCGCGCTTTTTGCTCTCAAAGCGTCGCTGCGTTTTTGCATTTGAGCGTCGCTGCGTTTTTGCATTTAAGCGTCGCCGCGTTTTTGCTCTCCAAGCGTGGCCGCAGCTTTGCGTTGCGCCGCGGCCGCGTGTCGCCCCAGGGCCGGCAGCCGCGGCCCCTCGCCGCCCCTCACTCGCTCGTTGCCTCCGCGCAGAGCCCGACGTCGGCATGCCCGAGGCCGAGGCGCAGCGCTTCTTCCAGCAGCTCATCGCCGGCGTGGTGAGTGGCCGGGCGCCCCGGCCCCCCGCGGCCCCCCCCGGCCCCCCGCGGCCCCCCCGGCCCCGCGCCGCAGCCCCCGACCCGCCGCCTCCCTCCCGCAGGTTTACCTGCACGGCATCGGCATCACCCACCGCGACATCAAACCCGAAAACCTGCTGCTGGACGAGAGAGGTGCGAGCCGCCCCCTCCGCCCGGCCAAACCCCCCCGGCCGCCGCCGCCGCCGCCTCTTTTAGGGTTTCTTCCCCCCCCCTTTTTTTTTTTGCCCAGACACCCTCAAAATCTCCGATTTCGGCCTGGCCACCGTCTTCAGGCACAACGGCCGCGAGCGGCGCCTCAACAAGATGTGCGGCACCCTGCCCTACGTGGCCCCCGAGCTGCTGAGGCGCGCCGAGTTTCGCGCCGAGCCCGTCGACGTCTGGGCCTGCGGCATCGTGCTCACGGCGATGCTGGCCGGAGGTAACGGCGGCGGCGTTTGCCCTTTGCGCGTTGCGGCGGTTTGAAAGCAGAGAGGGAACGGTGGGGCTTTGCGGGGAAAGCAAAACGTTGCCCGCTCCCCGTTGCTTTCGCGTTTGCAACCCGCTGGTGCCTCTTATGCAGTGCAGTGTTTTAGGAGCAGAGAGCAAACGGGTGCATTTAGTAGAAAAGCCGCGAGCGCGCCCGCTCCCCGTTGCTTTCGCGTTTGCAACTGGCCGGCGGCTTTCGTGCAGTGCAGTACTTTGGGAGCAGAGCGGGAAGCGGGCGCGCTCGGCGGGGAAGGCGCCGCAGCGGCGCCCCGGCACCTTCTACGCGTTGCAGCAGCGTTTTGGGGGGGGGGGGGGGCGGAGGAGCCGCTCGAACCGAGGGGTTTCGTTGCGGGGGTCCCGGCGGCGCCGGCAGAGCTGCCCTGGGACCAGCCCAGCGACGAGTGCCAGGAGTACAGCGACTGGAAGGAGAGGAAGACCTACCTGCCGCCGTGGAAGAAGATCGACTCGGCGCCGCTGGGTAGGCGCCGGCGGCGGGTCGGACCCCCCGTCCCCCCGTCCGTCCGTCCGTCCGTCCGTCCGTGGGACGACCTGTCGGCCGTCTCTCGGCAGCCCTGCTGCGCAAGCTGCTGGCGGAGAGCCCCGGGGCCAGGATCGCCGTGGCCGACATCGGGAAGGACCGCTGGTACAGCCGGCCGGCCGGCCGAGGTGCGGGCCGGGGGCCGGGGGGGGCCGGGGGGGCCGGCACGGCGGCCGTCACCCCCCCTTCCTCCTCCTCCTCCTCCTCCTCCCTCCGCCCAGGCGTCAAGCGGCCGCCGGCCGCCCCCCGCCCCGACTCGCCGGGAGGCTCCCGCAGCCCGCTCAGGTCGGTCCCCCCCGCTCCTTCCTCCTCCTCCTCCTCCTGCTGCTCCCGCCGGCGGCGGCTGCCGGCTGCAGCGGGCGTCGCTTTCGCAGCCAGGACAGGACGAGGTGCTCCACGTCGCAGCCCGAGCCCGGCACCGGCGCCCCCCTCGGCGACGGCGGCCCCCGCCACGAGCCCGCGCGGGCCATCAGCTTCTCGCAGCCGGCGCGCCCCGAGCACATGCTGCTCAACAGCCAGCTCCTGGGCACGCCGGGCTCCTCCCAGGTGCGGCCCCGGCCGGCAGGGGCGCGGGGCGGGCGGGCGGCGACTTCGCAGCGTTTGCAATGCAGCCCAGCGACTCTGCAACGCTCGGGGTGCAGCTTTGCAACGTTCAGGGTGCACCTTTGCAACGTTCAGGGTGCACCTTTGCAACGTTCGGGTTGCAGCTTTGCAACGTTCGGGGTGCACCTTTGCAACGTTCGGGTTGCAGCTTTGCAACGTTCGGGTTGCAGCTTTGCAACGTTCAGGGTGCACCTTTGCAACGTTCGGGTTGCAGCTTTGCAACGTTCGGGGTGCGACTTCGCGATTTCTACAGTACTGTGATGCAGCTTGGCAATTTAAGTACTGCCCGGATGCAACCTTGCCGTATGCAGCTTTGCAGGGCTTAGGATCATCGCGATGCTATTTGGCAATAGTCAGGGTGCAGCTTTGCAGGGTTGGGAACCATTGCGATGCAATCCCACATTATTCAAGGTGCAACCTTGCAATATGTACAACGCTGTGATGCAGCCTTGCAATTAAAGCGCTGCCCGCATGCAGCCTTGCCGTATTCGGGATGCACCTTTGCAATACGGACAATGCTGCGGCACAGCTCTGCAGCGTTTGGGGCGCGACTTGGCAGTGCGCATACAGCCAGGGTGCAACCTGGCCGTGTTCAGGACGCAGCGGCACCGCAATTCTTAACGCTGCGATGCGGCTTTGCAATACTCAACATGCAACTCTGCAGTGCAGGCGCAGCCGGGACGTAGCTTTGTGGTGCTTATAACGCTGCGATGCGACGTCGTGGCGTTCAGGGTGCAGCTTTGCAACGTATATCCTGCCAGGATGCAAGTTTGCAACGTGCAGGATGCAGCTTTGCAACAGTTGGGGCGCAACTCCGCAGCGTGCGTGCCAGCGGGCTGCAGCGCTGCAATATTTTGGTGGCGAGGGGGATGCCGTGGCCTCGGCGGGGAGCCGGGCGGCGAGGACGCGAACTCGCTCGCGGCATCGGGCCGGGAAGGGTCGCGTTGACGGGGGCGTTTTTGTGCTCCGCAGAGCCCGTGGCAGCGCCTGGTGAAGCGAATGACCCGGTTCTTCACCAAGCTGGACGCCGACTGCTCCTACAGGGCCCTCCAGGAGGTTTGCGAGAAGATGGGCTACGGCTGGAAGAAGAGCTGCACGAACCAGGTAGGGCCGGCGGGGCGACATCCCCTGCCAACGGCGCCTGGGAACGGCGCCGGCCGTGGCAGCGAGCGGCTCGCGCCCCGCTGACGCCCGGCGCCGTCGCTCTCGAGGTCACCATCTCGACCACCGACCGGAGGAACAACAAGCTGATCTTCAAGGTGAACCTGGTGGAGATGGAGAGCAAGATCCTGGTGGACTTCCGCCTCTCCAAGGTGAGGCCCGGGCTGGTGCACGGCGGTGCAAGGCCAGCGCAGGGCAGCGCGAAGGGGTGCAGGGCGGGTGCAGGGCATTGCCAGGCGGTGCAAGGTGGGGACAGGGTGGCGCAAAGCGGTGGCAAGTCGGCGTAAGATGTTGCAACGCGGCGCAAGGTGGGTGCAACGTAGCGCAAGGTGACGCAAGGGGGTGCAGGATACGCAAGGTGATACGAGAGATTGCAAGACGGTGCAAGGTGGGCACAGGGGGTGCAACACGGCGCAAGGTGCATGCGAGGCAGTGCAGCATGGTGCAAAGTGCATGCAGGACCTTGCAAGACGGTGCAAGGTTGGTGCACAGTGCAGTGAGGTGGTACAAAATATCCTGCAAGACGGTGCAACGTGGTGCAAAGCGGGTGCAAGTTGATATGAGAGACTGCAAGGCGGTGCAGGTCAGGCACGGAAGGGGGTGCAACACAGCGCAAAGTGCGCTCAAGGCGGTGCAACATGGTGCAGGGTGGGTGCGACATGGGGCAAGGCGATGCAAGGGGGTACAAAATATCCTGCAAGGCAGTGCAACTTGGTGCAAAGTGGGTGCAACATGGTGCAAAGCAGTTGCAAGATGATACAAGAGATTGCAAGACGGTGCAAGGCGGGCACGGGGAGGGGTGCAACACGGCACAAGGCGCATGCAAGGTGGTGCAACATGGTGCAGGGTGGGTGCGACATGGGGCAAAGTGATGCAAGGGGGTACCAGATACACTGCAAAGTGGTGCGACGTGATGCAAGGTGCATGCAGGACCTTGTAAGACGGTGCAAGGTCGGTGCAAGGCAAAGCAAGGTGGTACAAAATACCCTGCAAAGTGGGTGCAACGTGGTGCAAAGTGGGTGCAACGTGGTGCAAAGCAGTTGCAAGGTGATACGAGGGACTGCAAGGCGGTGCAAGGCGGGCACGGAGAGGGGTGCAACATGGTGCAAGGTGCATGCGAGGCGGTGCAGGGTGGGTGCGGCATGGGGCAAGGCGATGCAAGGTGGTACAAGATATACTGTGAGGCAGTGCAGCATGGTGCAAAGCGGGTGCAATGTGGTGCAAAGCAGTTGCAAGGTGATACGAGAGATTGCAAGGCGGTGCAAAGCAGGCACGGGGGGGTGCAACACGGCGCAAGGTGCATGCGAGGCAGTGCAGCATGGTGCAAGGTGCATGCAGGACCTTGCGAGGCAGTGCAAGGTCGGTGCAAGGCGAAGCAAGGTGGTACAAAATATCCTGCAAGACGGTGCAACGTGGTGCAAAGCGGGTGCAACGTGGTGCAAAGCAGTTGCAAGGTGATACGAGGGACTGCAAGGCGGTGCAAGGCGGGCACGGCGGCGGGGGTTGCAGCAGGGTGCGAGGCGCGTGCAAGACCTTGCAACGCGGTGCACGGTGGGTGCAACGGCCGGGGGGTGGAGGCCAGGCGCCGGCTCCCCGAAACGCTCTCCCTTTCGCTCCCGCGCAGGGCGACGGCTTGGAGTTCAAGCGGCATTTCCTGAAGATCAAGGGCAAGCTCAGCGACATCGTCAGCACGCAGAAAGTGTGGCTGCCCCCGAGCTGAGCCGCCCGCCCCGGGGCTCCTGCCTCCTGCTCCTCCTCCTCCTCCTCCTCCTCGCCGGGAGAAACGCGCTGTGCCGCGCATCCCGACGCCGGGGAGGACCTCGGGGCCGGACGCTGCCTTTTTTTGTTTTCCCCCCCCCCCCTTCCCTAGTTTTGGCCTTTCCCGCGGGAGCGGGACCGCCGCTTGAAGCTTTTACCAAATAAAGCGTAGCCTGCCTGCAAGCAGCAGCTGCGGCGAGCGCGTCGGGTCTCGGCGGCGAAAGGAACTCGCTGGGGCGAACGCGTGTCGTCGTCCCGTTCCCCCCCACCCCCGGCAGAGCCCCGACGCAACTCGGTGCACGCCGGGGCCGGGAGGCCGCAGCCCGGGTGAGTACGGCCCCGCTCGGGTCCCCGCAGCCGTTAATGCCTTGATGAGTCGCTGTAATTGAGGGATTAAGTCCGGGTCGCGCGCGGCGTCGGCCGCGGGACCCAGCGCCCCGTTGCTTTTCTCGTTTTTCTTCCTTTTTTTCACTGCAATCTGCTTTTTCCTGCCAGGTTTTCTTTTTTTTTTTTTTTTTTTAACCCAAACGGGTGGAAAAAAGCACAACTCCCCCCCTCGCCCCCCGAAAAGCAGCAGGAAGGGGCCGAGGGCGGGCGGCAGGAGGTAAGCGGGGGCTGTCGCTCTCTGGGTGTTCTTCGGGGCGGAGGCGGGACGGGGAGGTTCAGAGCGACGGCAGGGTTTCGGAAAAACACGCTTTGGTGGCGTTTGGTGTGTTTTTGCCCTGGTGCAGAGCCGCGGCGGCCCGGGTGGCGACGCGGCGCCCTCCCGGCGTCCCAAACTCCCCGTCCCTGGCAATTTCTGTCCCCACACGAAGCGCTTGGCTACGGCGGGGTGGGGGGGGAGTTCAGCCCCCCGCACGGGCGGCTCGAGCGGCTCCCCAGCGGGCGGCGTGGGCCCGTTAACTCTGAAGCCTACTGAGGGTGCACCCGCCCGGCCCTGCTCCAGCGTTGGCTTTCAGGGCTGCATCTTCCCTTTTGCCCCCGGCTAAAAAGAACAACCGAGGATGCGCTACAGCGTCCGCGCGCCCGCCGAGGGCCTTACCTTGCCAGCCCTCCCCTTCTCCGGCCCCGCGGCCCCCCGCTGAGGAAGGCGGCCATTTAAAAAAAAAGGTGTGGGGGGGGGGGGGCGCATTGGCGCGTTGCAGCGGGAGCATCCCAGCTGAGCCCAGTACCAGCGCGGCAGAAGGGAGGTGAGCTGGCTGAGGCCTGACGTGCTCGTGTCACGGGTGGCCCATCACAGACCTCACCCCCCTGCTCCCCCCCCCCAATCCCACCTGGCATGGGGACAGCAGCCCTCGGGGGGGGGGGCGCTCTAATTGCCCTAGCGAGCTGAGAGCTGCCAGGACTCGTTAGTGCCATCACAGGGCTCTGCACCCCCCCCCTGCAAAAAAGCATCCTTAAAAAAAGGGGGGGGGTCTTTTTGGAGAGGGCAGGTGCCGACTGGCTGCAGCCTGAGACCAGGCACAACTCATTGCATGAGTGGGCCCCCGGAGCCCACTGCTGCCCGGCAGTTTGTTTGCTCCCCCCGCTCAGCCCGCCCGGGGGGAGCTTTCCCCTGCTGAAACAGCGGCATTTGGGCATCCCCCCCCCCCGCCGCCCACTTTGCTTCGCTGTCAGGAGCCCCCCAGCTCGCCGCAGGGCCGAGGGTTCGCAAGGCCGCTCCCGGCCTCCTGCCTTCGGCCTCCTCTTCCTCCTCGGCGGCCCCTGGGGGCGGCTGCAAGGCCTGGGGTGCGGGACGCGGGTGCAGGGCTCGGACGCAGATGCCCGGTGCAGGATGGGGCGCAGGTGCCCGGTGCAGGATGCAGGACACGGGTGCACGGTGCAGGACGCGAGGGGCAGAGGCACGGGACGCAGGCGCAGGACACGGGACGTGGCTGCACGTGGTGGATTTGGACGCAAGACGGTGCATGACATGGGGTTGGGGTGCAGGACGCGGGGTGCAAGATGCAGGGAAGGATGCAGACGCACGATGTGGATGCAGAGGCACGGTGCAGGATGTGGGCACAGGACATGACGCAGAGGCACGGTGCGGGACGCGGATGCACGGTGCGGGACGCGGATGCACAGTGCGGGACGCGGGGCACAGAGCCATGGGACGTGGCTGCAGAGGTGCCACACGGGATGCGGCGGATTTGGATGCAAGGCAGGGTACGTGATGCGGGTTGGGGTGCAGGACGTGGGGTGCAAGATGCAGATTCGGGGGAGGATGCAAGACGCGGATGCAGAGGCACGGTGCAGGATGTGGGCGCGGGACGTGATGCGCAGGCACGGTGCAGGACGCAGACAGGGGCAGGACACGGGACATGGAGGCAAATGTGCCGTGCCGGACATGGCAGATTTGGATACATGACGCAGGATAAGATACACGGCAGAGTCGGATGCAGGACGTGGGTGCAGCTGCTGGCTGCGAGAGCTGGGTGCAGACGCACAGGATGGAGATGCACGATGCAGGACACAGGATGCACGGCAGATTCGGATGCAAGACAGGATGCACGGCAGATTCGGATGCAAGACAGGATGCACGGCAGATTCGGATGCAGGACCCCGGGTGCAGCTGCGGGATGCAGGCTGTGGGTGTGCAGCGCAAGACACGGGGCCTGCATGCAGGAGGCAGACGCACACCCCAGGACACGGGATTGGGGTGCGGGACGTGGGCTGGGGTGTCACCCGGCCCATCCCCAGGCAGGTCCCACCGGCCAGCCGGGCCAGAAAGCCTTCGAGGTGCCGGGAAGGGTTCAATTCTCCAAAAAGCCCCGTTGCGTTGCGCCGGGCCGGGAGGCGGCGCGCCCCGGCCCGTTCCCCTATCTGGAGGGCGGCACGGCCACATCTGCCGGCCAGATGTGCCGGCAGCCTCCCCGGCCGGCTCGGCACCTGCTTGCAAGAAACACCCCGGGCCGCTTCCCTCCGTCCAAAATCCAGAAGGCAGCTGCAGCCCCTTTCCCAGCACGGGCCGATGCTTTCTCACACCCCAGGTGCTACACCCTGCCCAGCTCCATCTGCTATGGTGCTCCTGGGCTGAGCTTAAATAGCACCCCCGGACAGGGGCAGGGTGGGGGGGTCCTGGTGAGGCTGCTCGGGGCCATTAGCACCCGTTAGGGCCCATCAGGAGAGCAGGGCGCAGCTGTGGGATGCGGGAGGCAGGGTAGAGGGTGCACGATGCAGGTGTGGGTGTGCAGACGCACGGTTCGGATGCAGGGTGGAGAATGCAGGGTGCAGGTGTGCAGGGCAGGATCCAGGGTGCAGGATGAAGGATGGGGTGCAGGGTGGCAGGATGCGGGTGCGGGATGCAGGTGCAGGGTGGAGAATGCAGGGTGCAGAGGTGAGGGACAGGATCCAGGGTGCAGGATGCAGATGCTGGATGTGGGATGGAGAATGCAGGATGCAGGACAGGGTGCAGGATGTGGATGCGCGATGCAGATGGGTGCAGGTGCAAGGTAGAGGATGCAGAGGTGAGGGGCAGGATGCAGATGCAGGATGGAGGATACAAATGTGCGATGTGGCTACAGCATGCAGGCTAGAGGATGGAGGATGCAGATGTGGGGTGCAGGATGAGGACACAGGATGCAGGATGCAGATGTGAGGTGAAGGATGGAGGATGCAAGATGCAGATGTGCAGGATGAGGATGGAGGATGGAGGATGCAGATGTGGGGTGAAGGAGGATGCAGGATGCAGGATGCAGATGTGGGGTGAAGGATGGAGGATGCAGGATGGAGGATGCAGGATGCAGATGTGGGATGGAGGATGCAGGATGCAGATGTGCAGGATGAGGATGGAGGATGCAGATGTGCGGTGAAGGATGGAGGATGCAGGATGAGGACACAGGATGGAGGATGCAGGGTGCAGATGTGGGGTGAAGGATGGAGGATGCAGCTGTAAGATGCATATGTGAACGCAGGCTGCAGGACACACGCAGGATGCAAATGTGGGATGTGGATGCAGGACAAGGCGCAGGATGCGGATGGAGGGTGCAGGGTGCAGATCTGGGATGTGGCTGGAGGATGAAGGACGCAGATGTGGGATGTGAATGCAGATGTGGGATGCAGGATGTGGGGAGGGGGACGTGGATGCAGGATGCAGGTGGGGATGCAGGATACAGCCACAGGCTGCAGGTGCAGGATGTGGGGTGCGGGATGTGCACGCAGGACACGGGGTGCAGGATGATGATGCAGGGGTTCGGGCAGGTGGGACCAGCAGGAGCATTGCCCCATCTTTTTTGGGGTGGGAAAACTGGAATTTTCATGCCAATGTCTGTCCGAAAGCACCGAAATCCTGCAGTTTGCTCTCCTGGGATGCATCTTTCCTTATCCAGCCTTCTCTCCCTCTGGCAACATTTTAGCCCTAGCAAAGCCGTTCCTGCATATCACAGGGGCTGGAAACAGCCTAATATTGTTGCATCCCGCCTCGCCGCGCGTTGCAACCCAGCCCGGCCTCCAAAAAGCAAGCGGAGGAAGGAGGAGGGCCAGCACCAGGCTTTTTTCAGCCAAAACCATCCGGCAGGGAGCAGGGCATAAGCGCCCGCACGCATACGCCGTGCCCCGGGACAGCTGCCACGTTAATAAAAGGAGAAATGCAGCAGAGCCCGCACAGTTAAGGAAAACCAGTTGCCTGTAAAAACCCGCTCCAGCAAACGTTGCGGGCAAGATTTGCTTTTAATCGCAGCGCCTTTTCCCCGTTTCTCCGGGGAACCGCGATGCCCAAGGAGGGGCACGGAGGAGGCAGCGGTGCCGCCGGCGAGGCGCCCCGGGTGCCCGTTGGCGCTTTTCATGCGCAGCCAGGAAAAATGGCTTGTTATTATCCTCCAAAATCCCTTTAAATAGGTAAAAAGCCCCGCACCGTGCAGTCTGAGGTCATTTTTGGCGAGGAAGTCCACTCGTTCGAGATGCCTCCAGGTCGGGTGTAATACCAGCAGGAGCGTTCTTGAGCAGGGTGGGGAGAAAGCGCTGCGGCCGAGGCGTTTCTTAACCCAAAAAAAGCGTTATTGCCGCCCAGCGGGGTCACCCGGCTCCTTCCCCGCGCCGGCCGGCGGGGCTTCAGACCCGGTGCTGGCCGCATCCCGCGCGTCCCGCTGCCGGCCGAAATATCGCTGGCCGACCCGGCCACAGCGGCTGGGAGCGAGCGTCGGAGATTTCCGGGACGGGGCTGTGATGCCCAGAGGGGAGAAAAACCTTTTGGGGCTGCGAGAGCGGAGGAAAAGCCGAGGGGCGCGGGGCAAAGCAGCAGAAAAAAGATCCCCAGCGTGCAGGGAGTGGGGCCGAGGCCGCGGGAAACCGGCCGTGTAAGCGGCCCCAGCCCCCCCCCAGCCCCCCTCGCTGGAGCCAGAGGCCCCGCGGGAGTTTTTCTCCCCAAATCGCCGCGCTGTGGATGTGGGCGCTGCCGCCGCGCCGTGGGGGGAGCCGGTGGGGCTCGGCCTCCCTTCGAAAGCCGGGGCGATTTGGCAGGGAAAAGCGCTTTTTCCCCCCCACCCCCGTCGGTCGCGGTGCGGGGGGTTTAATCGCTCCCCGGCTGATTTATCGCCACAGCCGGCTTTCGCTCGCTGTGATTTATCCCACCTTCCCGGCACGCGGTGGGGCCAAAAAAGGCCTCCAGCACCCTGGCAAAAGGGACCCGTATGGCCCGAATATACCCCGAACCGCAGAGGCGCGGCTCCTTGCGGCTGAGCTTTCCCGGGAAATATTTCAATAAGGGGAAAAGGCCAAAAAAGTGCATCCGGCAACCGCCGCCGGTCGACGGGCAGCGCGCTTTGCGAAGCCGCTCGGGAGCACGAGGAATCCCCGCAACGGGCCGTTTCGGTCCCCTCGCTGCCCCCGCTAATCTCTTCTGTCTTTCGCAGTAGTTCGGCACATCAGGGTTAGGCGCTGTTTATTTTGCTAAACCTCACCGACCCATAGTATAGCTGGAGGCGGCGGTGGCGGGGGGGCACTGAAACATTCAAAAAAAAAACCAAAAAAAGCCAAACCCCACCAGCCCAAGAGGGAAAAGCTGCTCCGAGCTGCGGCTGGGCTCTGCGGGGGGAGCAGCTGCTGGCAGCCGGCGTTTTCCCCCACTTCCACCAGCTTGGGGAGCAAAACAAAAATAAAACAAACCCTTTAAGTGCCGATTGCTGGTGAAAAAAGGCGTTTGGGGGTATTTTTTTTCATCGCTTCGCCCCGACTCGCTGCCGTCGGGAATATTTACGCCAGGGCCCGCCGAGACGTCCCGGGGCCGGCCGGGCGGCCACGCCGAGAGCCCTGCTTGCCGTTCAACCCTGTTTTGGGGTTGGGGTTTTCCCCCCCCCCCCACCCGAATTGTCTCTTTTTTGGCCAAGCCGCATCCTATATTGAACCCAACATCTAGCCCCTGGGTAAACAAAAACAAAAAAAAAAGCTCCGAATTTGAGCCCTAGCGCTTGGCTGCTTTTTAAGTATATATACTTAAATATATAAACTTTTATATATAAAAGTTTATATATTTAAAGTAAAAATATATATATTTATATTTTATATATATATATATACACACACTATTTATATATATACTAATATATATATTTTATATATAGCATATATATATACACACTATATATATATATACACTATATATATACACTATATATATATACTATATATATACTATTTATATATTTATATATATATTTATACTAATTATAATATATTTATATATAAAGTAAACTTTTTTATATAAACTTTTTAAGTTTATACGCTTTTTACGCCGGCAAACAAGCCGTGCTGCCCGCCCCGGGCGGCTCGCGTTTCCCAGGCCCGCGGCGGCACGAAACCGGGAGCCACCGGAGGTTTTCCAAAGCCGAGGGCAAGCGGGGACGAGGCGCGGCGGGGACGGCAAAGCGTTTTTAAGGCCGGCAGGAGGGGCAGGAGACCCGCCGCGTCCCCCGCTGCGCCCCGGGCTCCGTCCCACCTCTCCGTCTCGCCATCCCTCCCGCGCTCGGTTGCACGGCATCCGGCTACTCGATGGCCGGCGTGCCGACGGTCGCGGCTGGGGGTTTTGCCCTTCTCGTCCCCCCCCCACCCCGGGGGGGTCCCCGTCGGGACCAGCCGGGAGGAAACAGCCCCGCGATAAGATTGTTTCTTGGGGGATGCGGGGGGGGAGCAGCCGGACAGAGGAGACGCTCGCGGCCCGGCCGGGATCCCCGCTGCTCCGGCCCGTCGCCCCGCCGGGAGCGCGCCGGGGCTGCTCCCGCCCCGCGGCCCGGCGAGAGCCGGGCGAGCAGGGAAAACGGGGGGGGGGGGGGTTGTTTTTTTTTTCATGCAAAACACATGTTTTCGCCACTGTTCCAGTTATCTGGGATATTTCCGACGTGTTCGCTCCTATGGCAACCGGCCCAGCATGAAAGACCTATTGACTAGCCCCGAGGATAAGGAGCAGCCATATGTTGTCAATTTGAAGGCGCTCCTTCCCCTCCGCCTGCCTCCGGCTCTCCCCCGGCCCCGGCCCCTCGCCTGCTGCCCGCTCCCGCGAGGAGGACTTTGGGCAGCGAGCGGCACCCGGGCACCTGCAGAGGCACCAGGTTTCGCCATCCGAACTCACCTCTCGTCGCTGGCCCCGTGGCACCCTGCACCCCGCCGGGAGACGGCGGAGGGGCCCAGCTCTCGGTGGGCACCTTGGGCAAGCAGCATGAGCCACGGACCAAGGGCGAGCCCCGTGGGTCGAGTCTGAGTCCGGCCAGGGAGGTGCCCTGGAGATGGGGCTGTAGCATCAGCCTGAGGTCCATCCAGGAGATAGGGCTGGAGGCAAGCTACCTGCAACACCGGCCTGAGGTCCATCCAGGAGATAGGGCTGGAGGCAAGCTACCTGCAGCACCGGCCTGAGGTCCATCCAGGAGATAGGGCTGGAGGCAAGCTACCTGCAACACCGGCCTGAGGTCCATCCAGGAGATAGGGCTGGAGGCAAGCTACCTGCAGCACCGGCCTGAGGTCCATCCAGGAGATAGGGCGGGAGGCAAGCTACCTGCAGCACCGGCCTGAGGTCCATCCAGGAGATAGGGCTGGAGGCAAGCTACCTGCAGCACTGGCCTGAGGTCCATCCAGGAGATAGAGCTGGAGGCAAGCTACCTGCAGCACCGGCCTGAGGTCCATCCAGGAGATAGGGCTGGAGGCAAGCTACCTGCAACACCGGCCTGAGGTCCATCCAGGAGATAGGGCTGGAGGCAAGCTACCTGCAACACCGGCCTGAGGTCCATCCAGGAGATAGGGCGGGAGGCAAGCTACCTGCAACGCCGGCCTGAGGTCCATCCAGGAGATAGGGCGGGAGGCAAGCTACCTGCAACGCCGGCCTGAGGTCCATCCAGGAGATAGGGCGGGAGGCAAGCTACCTGCAACGCCGGCCTGAGGTCCATCCAGGAGATAGGGCTGGAGGCAAGCTACCTGCAGCACCGGCCTGAGGTCCATCCAGGAGATAGGGCTGGAGGCAAGCTACCTGCAGCACCGGCGTGAGGTCCATCCAGGAGATAGGGCGGGAGGCAAGCTACCTGCAACACCGGCCTGAGGTCCATCCAGGAGATAGGGCTGGAGGCAAGCTACCTGCAACACCGGCCTGAGGTCCATCCAGGAGATAGGGCTGGAGGCAAGCTACCTGCAACGCCGGCCTGAGGTCCATCCAGGAGATAGGGCTGGAGGCAAGCTACCTGCAGCACCGGCCTGAGGTCCATCCAGGAGATAGATATAGCCAAGCCAGCTATAACATCAGTCTGAGGCTCGCTGTGGAGATGAAGCTGGAAACAGGATTGAAGACAAGCTACCTACAACACAGGTCTGAGGTCCATTCAGGAACTGGCACTGGAAACAAAACTGGAGACAAGCTGCCTGTAATGTAACTCCAAGGTCCATCCAGGAGATGGTGCTGGAAACATGACCAAGGAACAGCTGCTTACAGTGTTGGTCTGAGGTCTATCCAGGAGATATGGTTGGAAACAGGCTTGCAAACAGGCTACCTGCAATGTAGGGCCGAGGTCCATCCAGGAGATGGGGTTGGAGGCAGGGCTGGAGACAAACTACCTGCAACTTTGGTCTGAGGTTCATCCCGGAGATGAGGCTGGAAACAGGACTGCAAACAAGCTACCTGCAAATGTAGGTCCGAGGTCCATCCAGGAGATGGGGCTGGAGACACGCTACCTACAACATCGGTCAGAGGTCCATCCAGAAGACAGAGCTGGACACAAGCTACCTGCAGCGTTGGCTCGTGGCCCGTCCAGGAGACAGGGCTGGAGATAAGCTACCTACACCCTCAGCCTGAGGGTCATCTAGAAGACAGGGCCACCACAAGCAACACCCACAGCGAGGTTCGGACCAGCTCTGGGCACCAGAGAAAAACAACACAACAAAAATTAAAAAGAAAAAAGGCAGCTTTCAGCCAAAACAAACTTTTTCTAGGAAAACGTGCGTTTCGGTCAAAAAGCTGCTTTTCGCTAAACAAAACAAAACAAAACAAAACAAAACAAAACAAAACAAAACATCCCCTTAAGTGAACATTTGGCCCCGCGGCGGACGGCGCGGCGGGAAGACGGACGGCGGCGGTGCCTCCCGCGCTCCCGAGGAGCCCCCTCGATGCCCGCTCGGGGACGAGACGCGCCGGGGAACGGCAGAGTCTTGCGGGTTTTTTGTTTTTTTTTTTTCTTCCCCCCTCCCTTTTTCCCCTGCGTTTTTTCCACTTTGCCCCCACGTTTTTCCCCTTTTGGTCCCCTTTTCACCTGCCCTTCTCCTGTCTTCTCTTCTGCTCGTCTTCTTTTCTTCGTCTTCTTTTCTGCAGCTTCCCTTCTCGTCTCTTCGTGTTCCCTCCTTTCTTCATCTTCTCTTCATCTTCCCCATCTTCCCCTCTCATCTCTGCTCTTCCTCTCCTCTTCCTCTCCTCTTCCTCTCCCTGCTTCTCCTCTTCAGCCTCCCTTCATCTCCCCTTCTCTTCTCCTTTTCATCTTCCTTCTCTTCTCTCTTCCCTCCATCTTCCCTTCTCATCTTGCCCCTCCTCCTCTTCGTCTTCCTTTTCTTCATCTTCACCTTCTCTTCGTCATCCCACTCATCTTCTTATCGTCCCTCTCCTCTTCATGCTCCCTCCTCTCCTCTTCATCTTCCCTTCATCTTCCCCTCCCACCTCTTCTCTTCTCCTCTTCATTCTCCTTTCCTTCATCTTCTCTTCCTCTTCCCTTCTCATTTCTTCTCCTTTCCATCTTCCTTCTTTCCTTCTCTTCCCTTCATCTTCCCCCTCATCTTGTCTCTTCTCCTCATCTTCCTTCTTTCTTCATCTTCATCTTCTCATCTTCTCTCCACCTTCCCCTCTCCTCTTCATATTCCTTCTGCTCCTCAGCTTTTCTTCACCTCCCCTTCTCGTCTCGTCTCCCCTTCACCTCCTCCTTTCCTCTCCAGCCTCTCCTCCGCCAAGCGGCCCGCTCCCTGCCTCGGTTTCCCCGTCCGGCGCTCCCGTCCCCTGCCGAGGCGGTCCCAAGGCCTGACTTCAGCCGCAGCGCGCTCCCGCCGCCAAGCCCCCCAAGGAGATTTACGCCGGATTCGTTGCGACGACTTCAGCTCCTCGCAGGGGGCGAGGAGCGATCGGCCCGGCCAAATTTCGCTCTTGTGCCTTCGGCGCCCCGGGAAGCCCGTCGGCGTTGGCAAGCGGCTCGGCGCGCCGATCCGCGGGCGAGCTTCGGTCCGGCGCCGCTGTGCTGGGGTGAAAAAATATATGCATCGGGCAGCAGTGCAATTGCACTGGAAAATTGCTCGGGGTCCCCCGGTGCGGTGCAAGGGTGGAAAACAGATATGCAGCGGGCAGCAGTGCAATTGCACTGGAAAATTGCTTGGGGTCCCCCGCACGGTGCAAGGTGGAAAAATTTATGCAGCGGGCAGCAGTGCAATTGCACATGGAAAATTGCTTTGGGTCCCTGGCGCAGTGCAAGGGTGGAAAACAGATATGCAGTGGGCAGCATTGCAATTGCACACGGAAAATTGCTTGGGGTCCCTGGTGCGGTGCAAGGGTGGAAAACAGATATGCATCGGGCAGCATTGCAATTGCACGCGGAAAATTGCTTGCGGTCCCCGGCGCGGCAACACCACTATAACGCAGCCGAGACAGGAGCCGATTTCTCCATTCAAGTTTTTTTTTTGCAAAGAGCCCGTCCCACCGACGGCCGCGGGGAACCGCGTTTTTCGGCAGCTCGCCCGGAGTGTCCCCGCCGGATTTGCCCGGTGCTGGGAGCAGCGCGCCGCGCGCGCGCGCCGGCCCCCGACCGCCGCAGAGGGCAACCGCAGCTCTTTTTCCTCCTGGGTGTTTTTTTTTTTTTTTTTCCCTTTACGCTGGTGGAAATAATTACGTCCTGCAGGAAAACCTTCTCCGGGATAAAATTAGGGCTGCTAAACACAGGGGAGCGGAGCCCGCGGGTCTCGCAGGTTGGCGTCCAGAGGTCTCCAGAGGCCCCCAGAGGCAGGGCTTCGCATGCGTGCTCGCGGCTGGTGTTTGCAGCTTGGGACCCCAGCGTACGGCTTGGGGGGGGGATCCCTGCGGTGCAAGGGCAAAGAGGTCAGCTGGCCGCCTCTCCACGAGGCGGGTGAATTTGCAACGGGTACCGCAGGGCCCTCTGGGTGCAAGAGGCCTTTGCATGGAACCCACCTTTGCATGGGTGCACAGGGATGGCCTTTGCGTGGTGCTCAGGAACGGGCTTTTCACAGAATCACAGAATCGTTTAGGTTGGAAGGGACCTCTGGAGATCATCTAGTCCAACCCCCCTGCTCAAGCAGGGTCCTCTAGAGCATATTCACTCTGCACATAGGCAACGCGTGCATGGGGGCGGCCTGTGCATGGTGCACACAAGCATCTCCCGCATGGGGCCGACCTGTACATGGTGCAAGCAAGCACCCCGTGCATGCTGCAGGCAAATGCCCCATGCATGAGGCCAGCCTGTGCCCGGTGCAAGTAAGCACCCCATGCCCAGTGCAGGCAAGCACCCCGCACATGGGGCTGGCCTGTGCATGGTGCACACAAGCACCCTGTGCATGGGGCCAGCCTGTGCATAGTGCAAGCAAGCATCCCATGCATGGGGCTGCCTGTGCACAGCGCACACAAGCTCCCTGTGCATGGGGCTGGCCTGTGCATGGTGCATGCAAGCACCACATGCATGCTGCAGGTAAGTGTCCCATGCATGGGGGCTGTGCCCAGTGTAAGCAAGCACCCTGTGCATGGGGCTGGCCTGTGCATTGTGCATACAAGTGCTGCATGCATGGGGCTGGCCTGTGCCTGGTGCATGCAAGCACCCTGTGCATGGGGCTGGCCTGTGCCCAGTGCATACAAATGCTGTGTGCATGAGGCCAGCCTGTGCCCGGTGTAAGCAAGCACCCTGTGCACGGGGGCAGCCTGTGCATGTTGCATACAAATGCCCCGTGCATGGGGCCAGCCTGTGCCTGGTGCAAGCAAGCACCCTGTGCACGGGGGCGGCCTGTGCATGGTGCATACAAGTGCTGCGTGCATGGGGCCAGCCTGTGCCTGGTGCAAGCAAGCACCCTGTGCATAGGGGTGGCCTGTGCATGGTGCATACAAGCACCCTGTGCATGGGGCTGGCCTGTGCCCAGTGCATACAAATGCTGTGTGCATGAGGCCAGCCTGTGCCCGGTGCAAGCAAGCACCCTGTGCATGGTGCATACAAGTGCCCCGTGCATGAGGCCAGCCCGTGCCCGGTGCAAGCAAGCACCCTGTGCATGGGGGCGGCCTGTGCATGGTGCAAGCAAGCACCCTGTGCCCGGTGCACAGAAGCACCCGGCGCATGGGGGCGGCCTGTGCCCCGTGCACAGAAGCAGCCCGTGCCCGGTGCAGGCGGGCGGCCCGCTCCCGCGCTGACCTTCGCCCGGCGCGGCGGGGCGGGGGGGCGGCGGGGCAGGCGGTGCCGCGCGGTGCAGCCCCCGGCGGAGCGCGCGCACGTGCGGCGCGCGGGGAGCTTCCCCCCCCCCTTAAAGGGCCCGCAGCACCTTGGCCGGGGGGGGGGGGGGAGAAGGACGCTACCCGGGCAGGGCGCGCGTGTGTCATATTGTGTTGCATTATGTTGTGCTGTGCTGTGCGGTGTTGTGCTGTGCTGTGCGGTGTTGTGCTGTGCTGCCTGTATTGTGTGGTGTGTACGTGAGCGCTGGCGCTGCCCCCCGCCCCCCCCCCACGGCGGGGCCGTTGGTAGGTCCCGGCGGGGCGGGGCCGGGGGCGGGGCCGGGGGCGGGGCCGGGGCCGGCGCTCCGTGCGCGCGCGTGTGTGTGTGTGTGTGTGAGGGAGAGGAGAGGAGAGGGGGCCGGGGGGAGCGGAGCGGAGCGGGCACGGCCGGCGGGGCGGGTCGGGGCGGTGTTGGATGGAGGCTCCCGTCCGGATCGCCCGCTCCGCCTGGAATGTCCTGGGAAGCCGCCGCCGCCGCCGAGCGGGACCGGGCGCTGTGTGGGCAGGGGGCGCGGCGGCTGCCGAGAGGTAACGCGCCCGCTTTGCCCCCCCCCGCCCCCTCCGGTGACCCGCTGAGGGGACGGGCGGGGCGGGAGGAGGGGGGGGCGGCTGAGGGAGGGGGGGGGGCGCGCCGCCCTGCCCCTCCCCCCCCACCGCGGCCGTTGCGTGGGGCGGGGCGGGGGGGGCAGCGGCGCGAGGCGCGGCCGTTGGGGCGCGGCCGTTGGCGCGAGGCGCGGCCGTTGTGGGAGGGGGGAGGGGAGGGGGCGCGAGGCGCCGGGGCGCTGCCGCAGGTGGCGGCCGCTCCGCCGGCGCCTCCTGTCAGCCGGCTCCCCGCGCCGCAGCTCCCCCTCACCCCCCCTCCACCTCCTTCCTCATCCCGCCCAGCGGTTTAAAAGGGTCCAGAGCCGCGGGGTGTGTGTGTGTGGGGGGGGAAGGCAGCGGGTGCCCCCCCCCCCGGGGCTGCCGCGCCCGCGGAGAATAGCGCCGAGGTGATATTATTAACGTGGCCCTTTCAAACGCGGCTCATTATCGCTGCCTGAAAGAGCCGCCTGAGCGCGGTGGCCGCTGCCCGATGCCTTTTCGGAGCCCTGGCGACAGCTCGGTGAATGGGGCCGGCGGCTCGTTCTGTGCTTGATTAAACGGAACAGACTCCTTGCGCCTTACCCCAGCGGGGGCCAGGAGAGCTCTTGATCCCCGAAGCGGCGCGGAGCCCCTGGGAATGCCATTAGCGAGCACCTGAGGAATTTCTGCCCTGCAGTGCCTTTTTTTTTCGGTATTTTTTTTTCTCGTGTGTGTGTGTGTGTGTCTTTTTTTTTTCTAGCTAGCAGGGCAAGCGGAGGGATGGTGGGCGGGGGAGGCTTCCTTGGAAGAAGCCATATGTTGGCAGGACTAAAAGCAAGGCATGACTTCAACAGCTTATCTTGCAAGAGAAAAGCCCAACCCAAAAGCACACGAGCAGTCCAGGCTTCTTATATTTGAAGTCGGAGCTCAGCCGCACGATTTATTTAAACCATCTGACTGTTTTTTTTTGTCCTTGGTCTGTAAGACTTAAGTGGGGAGAAAATACTAAAACAAGCCAATTTAGAGCGAGCTTTGGTGAGTTAAAAAAATTTTCAGAGCACAATTTTCAATGTTAACTACTCTGCCTTGAATCTGTTATTGATTTAAGGTCTTACTTCACAGGGAAAGTTAATCTGACTCTGCTATATTTGTCATAAGTTTTAATTGAAACGCTTTTTCTACTTAAAGTCGCTACCAAATGCAGTAGGAGATGGATTTGTACTCATGTATAGCCTCTTAACTGTCTTAAAAGTGATATCGTGATGCGTGTTTTTAATCTTAACGTAATTTTCTCTGCAATTAGGGTGGCTGAAAGTCAGCCCCTAAAGCAAAAGATGATGCGTAATTCCCGAAGAATCCTGCTCCAATGCTTCGTGACATCTTAACTCTTATTTTATATCAAGACTTTCTGGGTGCGTTGGCGCCTGCCATCCTTCACGCTATCCAGTTCTTGAATTTGCCATTAATTTTATTTGCTTTGTCTCTTTCTTTACCAGAAAAATGATATAGTTGGTGAATTTTAATAAAAGACCTTTTCAGTCAACTATTGCATGCTTTCAATATTTATATTTTTAAACTGAAGGGGAAATGTTTTTCAGACTTAAAACACAAAACTTGCAACTGTTAGGCTAAAAATGGACAGTGTTTATTTTGTCATTGCCTGGTAACTTTCTAAAGGATGGGTGAATCCATAAATGTGACCGCTTTATGTAGCTTTTTTACTGCCTTCATAAAATGATTTGCTGCATCTTGCGTTAGGAGGCTTCTCAAAAGGAGCAGCAGTGCTGAATGTGGAGCTGTAAAACTGTCAGTTTTGAAGGGGTTTTTACTTAGTAAAATGCGTCTTTCACACGTATCAGAAATACAATTTAGTAAACTGAAAGCTAAAATTGTCATTTTATAGCCACTGGTCATTGAGGTTACTGGTAGCGTGTCAACTTTTCTAGTATTTGTGGTTCACGGCCAAACATTTTCATTTTGTGACTTTGAACAAAGCAGGTAATCCTGTTATGTTTGGACTTCAAACTAGGCGGTGCTTTGTGGAGCTGGTTGTTTTTCTACTTATTTAAAACAACTTTGGTGTTTTGACAGTCTCAATTTATGTGATGTACTGCTTGTCCATAATTTCTTTAAAAAGAAAAAGTGCTCTTGTCATAGCTTAGTTGCTGATGGCAACAGTCCGTTTTTTTTTTTTTTTACTTTGCTATATTCCAAAAATTCCCAGTTCATGAGTAGCGTTAAATGCTTCATGGCATGAATTCTTGAAAATTTTCTTGTTAAACTTGATATTATATGCCCTAATCATAAACAGCATGCTTTTGTTCTACCAAGCTAAAGTAGACTATGAACATAGTTCATGTAGTTCAAATGCACTGAAACCAAAACCCATATATATGTATATATAATATAAGCAGTTACAAGACTCTCTTGTGAGGCGGGGTTGATAACAGAGCATGGCAACAGCAGTAAAAAGAAATAAACATTTTCATTTAATCCCTTCTCCAAAACAAGAAGGAAGCCTCCAACTGGCTTGGTCTCCAGCATCACAGAAGAATCTGCAGGCTTGTGAAGCAGCCTTAGAAACCTATGACTGTTACTCAAAACTATTCAGCTATTTAAAGCTAGACTTGCAAATAGAAACACCAAGATGGAATCCACTGAATTACCTGTTTCACGCTGAAACTTATTTTTTCCTCTAAGCAGTAGGAAATAAGATGGGAACAGTTCCAGTAGAGAGGCTTTAGTAACCCACACAAGGGCGAGTGAGATGGTTTGGTTACTTGGATTGTGCGTTTTACACCTGTAAGCTCCTCTGAGTGCTTGTAGGTAGATGTGTCTGTGCAAGGTGAAAAATGGCATGGCCACTGCTTTTGGCTGTGCAGCCTGCTGAAATACTGATGCGGTATTCCCAGCTTTGGCAGGATGCTTCAGTCCAACCGTGTTTGGCAACATCTAATAAACCATGGAAAGTAGCTTGGATTTTTTTGCTGTCCCTTGTGCAAGCTTGACTCCCCCTTCCTCCCACCCTTTTCCAAGCACTGGTTTCTTCAGGGTTTTGTGGGACACCAGCTAAAACCATCTCTATTTTGTTTACTTCATTGTTTGCATACCAGCCCCTCTTGGTGCTGGTGAGTGCTGTTTGGGATCCGTACTCCTGCATACTCCCTCTGCTGGCTTGCTGGACACCCCAGCTAGTACTCGCTAGAACTAGTACTGAGCTTAATATATCTTTACCCAAGACCTGGCAAAAATAAGGAGAGAGTCCTGACTGCTACAGGGGCATATCCCACCTGTGCTTTCATTATCTCAGGGGGTGCTGTAAGCCTATAAACTGAGGTTAATGCTTATTTTGGCCCACTCTTGTGCCAGAGGAATAAGGCAGCTGTGCTACAACTTCAGGTGATGTCACTAGAGGATTTTAACTGTCAAAGCTTAAAAATACACTTTCTTGTTTAAACATTGACTCTGCAGATGTGGAAAATTGTGAAGCAAAGCAATGGATTTCCTTGCGTGAACACAGCATTACTAGTGCTCGTCATCTCAGAAATCCTGCTTTACATAGCTCTGAGCAGAACTGTTTTACCTAATGAAATCCTTGGTTATACCAAGACCACCGAAATGAATTCGGTGACTACTTGAGATAAGAGTCAGTTTTAGATGGTACCATTAAGTGTAAGAATAGTAAAGCTTCAGCTGCCAGAAATGCAGTGCCAAAAAACTAACTGGGAAGCATGTGATGATTAAATCATTTCTCAGAATAAAGCTATTTTCTAAAGTGGTGCCTGATACAGATACGAATACAACTAATTGCATGATACAGTCATGCAATGCCTTCTTGCGTTATTTCTCTTTATGTGGTTGTTAACGTTGTTGGTATCACTGACCGTGTGAAGGACTAGCTGCTTTGATTTTTACCTTCCATGGAAAGCTGCTGCAAATGCCTGGTGCAAAGAGCAGTAGGACACACTGGCATCTGTACAAGATGGATGCATGCATCCATGCACTCAAGACGTGCATGGATGTCCTCTTTGCTGCAGAATGAACTTTATGAAAACAATGGATGTAGGTAGCATGAGCTAGTCTCAATTCTGTATGCAAAAAAGCAGCGGCCTTTACCTGGATTTTCCATACTGCCTGTCAGTCCTGCTCTTAATACTTCTTCATGTGAGGGAGTTTTAATGTGTTTCCTTTTAGAAGGCCCTTTAACTTGGAAACTTTCTACTTTGCATCTTCTTTATCGTTTCTGCGCCCACAAATGTGAATCCCAGTTTTTAGGCAGTGTTCTTGTCTTGAGTAGTTGCGTCCCTGCGTCTGCCCTCTCATCAGTGTTGTACCGGTTGCTGGTACAGCGATGGTCGGGTTGGTTACTCTCATCCTTTGGTGCTTCCAGTCCGCTGCTTTCCAGTTCTGTTCTCTAGGTACCTCTTGTATTATGTGTTCATGGATGTGTGCAAAGCTACATTAAAATGCATTTTGCTTCATCTAGTTTATGTCAATTCTCATTTCCATAACACCTTGTCCTGTGACTGCAGTTGTGCCAGTGTGATAACTGCAGATTTAGTTGCTAAGTGAACGTGATTCCAGGGAGGCTTAAAAACCCTCAGGAGTAGTGCAGCTTTTGGTGAAGCCCTGAGATTCAGCGAGACTTCACTGACTAATCTGCTGAGATCTGATATTTCAGATGGCATTTCACGTGGAAGCGTTTTCAAGCAGTATGCTGCATGGTGCTTAGGAATTTGCCTAACATCTTTTGTTAGGCTAATTTGTATCGATTGATATTGCAGACTTGACCTTTATTTAGAGACTGGATTTTTGTCTGTTGCTTTGCTAGAGGTCTGTGGACTAGTGAGTGGCTCTGTGCTTAAGCTGAGTCATGCTGGTTTCCCACTTTTGCCCTTTTTGGATGCTGCTGTAATGTTTTTCTATCGGTTTTCTGGGTTTCCTTAGTGTTCCAGTGGGACAGGAGCTTCTGAGCAGATTCTCACCCAAGTTACAAACGAGAATGTATAAAAATGCTAGCTTAAAGTCATGTTAAATTGCTTTCAGCCTTGTATAATATGAGTAGAACCTCTTTTCCTCTCCCCCCACCCCCAACAATGCAGAAGAGAAACAGACCAAGCACCTCCCTGCTTTCTGCAGCCTTAACTATTTTGTAACGATGTATCAATTTTCTAGCAAATTTTTGTTGGAATATCAAAAATGCCCCCTGCCTGCAGCATGCTTCCCTTGTCTGTAGTCTTCAGTCTTTTCTCAATGTCTCTTGCTTTTCTCATTAACTTCCTCTGATTTCTGTTCAACTGATAACTTGCCTTTTTTGCTTGTATATACACACGCATTTTCACATACAGATGATCTCTCAGCCCTTCTAGGACTGAATAGGCAGGAGAAGTATTAGGGAGAAGATGCCATTACATGTTTTGGAATCCAACATCCAAATCATGCAGCTGCCACTTGGATCAGTTCCGCTTGCATCAAGTGGAATTGATCAAATTTCTTCTTTAAATGAGAATTGCCAGCTTTTTTTTTTTTTTTTTTGGCAACACAGACTCTTAAAGCTGGTCTGTGGGGACCAAACTGTATTCTCTGTACACTCTTTGCTATTTCAGTCTAACTTGTTAATAGGAGAATTGGTGCTAGATTTGTTCTCCTCAGCATATTTCCATTTCTACTAGCTTCATATTCTCCTGATGGACTCCCTAAAAAAGTTGCGGCAATCCTGACTGGTACCGTTCCTCTGTATGGTCTGTGTCCCCCTCTCATACCAGCTGTATGTGAATGGTTCACTCTGGGATACTGTCTTCAGCTTTTGGGGACCAAAAGGCTCCCAGAAACATCTTGCTCCCTTGCAGTGCTCTTCCACGCTCGATGAAATAACCTGCGCAGTTCTGTAAGATGTTTTGGAGTGTAACATCATCTGACAAGTCTCCACTGTTGACTTCAAAACACTATCTGAACTTGCCGTTGTATCTTACTTCTCGCTCCAGGGAGAGGTGCTCCCTCTTGCCATCCTTACTCCTCCAGTCTTCTCGGCAAATTCCTCAAAAAAGTCTTTACTGTAGTCGCTTCTTAAGCTCCCAAGAGAAGTCTCCAATTACCCTCTCCCAAGAACGTTTAGAAAAGGTAGTTGCCTGTATTTCTCTTGTTCGGGTCATCTTGTTGTTTTCTCGGTAGGTGACTCAGTACACCTTCCAGGGCTACGTATGTTGTAGTTTTCCACCTAGATTCCTCCAGTTCATTTCTCCACTTCTGTTATTGGTGATGGGTCTCCTCTGACGGTGATGACTTGAGGGTAAACTGCTTGTTCAGCCCTCCTAAGGATTGAGATTTGTACGTCCAGACCACCTGTCTTTTCCATTAAGCCACCAGCTTGCTCTTTATGCATGAGAAATATCTTGTGTCTTTCAACAGAAGGGAAAGTAATCATGCAAGGTGGGTTGTTTTCTTTTCCCCCCATATCTACTAGGTTTCTTGGAGCTCTTGTAGCCAGGTGGGACTATATAGATATAATTTTTTCCTCCAGCTCCTTGGGTGCAGTTTCACGTTACAGCTAAGGTAGTCTGACGACTAGCCGCTGCAGGAAGTGGCAGGTATGTTCCTGCCTCTTCCCTGCTGTGGGACTCCAGCAGTGGTGCAGCCGCAGGGGCCGAGAGTTCAGCTAGCCCTTCCAAAACGAGCCCCAAACTTTCTGCTGGATCAGCCAGTGCGTGGACTTGCCCTGCAGTTACAGAGTTGCTAAATCTTCCACGAGGATGAAGGGGGAGGCCTCTGGGGGCCAGAGAGGGGAATAGGACGGCCCCTTTTGGCAGCAGCTAGCTTTTAAATTGGCCTAGCTGTTTCATAAAACTGCACAGTCGGAGCAGAGATTGATGCTGCAGCTGGAGCTGAAGTAAGAGCCAGTTGCTTTCCAGGGGGGCAGGTCTTGCCGTTTGCTCCCCCTGCATCTCCTATCCCCTACCTCTGGCTAGAAACGCCAGATAAACCCGTTCAGCTCACTAAAACGGCAGAGAAGAAAACCACTGAAAACCAGAGCAGGAGAAGCCAGCTCAATCAGAATATTTTTTGTCGAGCTTGGCAGTCGGGGGCGATGCCAAGACCAGCAGGAGGGAATGAGGGAATGGCGGCGGGGGGAGGAGAACGTGTTGAGGGAGTGAGACCATCCCTTTTGGCAGCGGCGAGCTTTCAGCTCGGCTTAGCTGTAATGTGAAACCGCACCCTCTGCCTCACCTGTCTGTCTGATCATGCCTTTGATTTATATACTAGATTTTGCTGTTTAGCTTTCCCCACAGACTTCAGCCATTGTATCTGATAATGAACCAAGTGGTTGAGCCTTATTTGTTTAATTCACAGACAAGTTTAATGTTTCCTACCTCGAAGTTGTACAAAGTCTGCCTGCCTTAAAAACCCTGGTTTTCCTTAGAGAGAACCTGTAAAATGCCAAAGAATACTAGACGAGGGAAAATGCTTGTGCTGTGATCAGCCCGTTTTTGAAAAATGGGCTTCATAAAGGAGGAAGGCACGTTTCTACTTCAGCTTACTGTGGTTTGTTGGCCAGCGCTCAGGGAGAAACGTCTTTCTATTCACGTGTAAGATGGAAACAGGGCGCCCTGCTATCTTGGCTACGCTGAACACAGTTAAACCGAAGGTTTCCAAATGACTTAGCCCTGCTGTAGTCAGGCGTGCGCTCTCACCTGTGGGGACATATCTCCGTGGTGGGATGAAGGCATGATGGCAGCAGTTTTAGCTGGATCGAGGCGCAGCGAGTGCCAGTAGTGATGAAAACAATGCGCCCAGGTTTTGGCACGCAGCGGCAGCCAGGGCACAGTTCTCTGTGTACTTCTTGGTGTTTTGACTGTTTAAAGCCCAGGCCGCAGTGTCTGCCCGGTTATCGGTTGTACTAACCAGACTAAAACTAACACAGCTGTACTAGAACAGACTGCAGTGATAACTTTTGTGCATAGTTTTCTCAGATAAAGCAGGAAGCTGAGTCTTGAAGTAGCTGCTTCTCTCGGTCCTTCTGTCTGAGGTGATGCGAACGGGGCTCTGTCCGGTGGCTTCTGTGGGCAGTGGCTGGGCACCACTGATTTACCTCTTTGGGGTGAGTTATGGAACTGTTTAAAAAGATATCTGTGGGCTGTGTTACGTGCATCCTGCCAGGTACCTCCCTCACCCTCTGTGTGCTGATGAGACACCTGCATTATGGTTGACAGCTCCAGTCATAGATGAGGTGTGGGGATCATCTCTGACC
The DNA here is from genome assembly GCF_040807025.1 of Struthio camelus. Classification (NCBI taxonomy): domain Eukaryota; kingdom Metazoa; phylum Chordata; class Aves; order Struthioniformes; family Struthionidae; genus Struthio; species Struthio camelus. Next base: position 8,654,069 of record NC_090963.1, read on the forward strand.
TCCTTAATCTCAGGTGAAGAAAAGATGGTTCCTAAATGCCTCTGTAATTGTCTTGCATGAACTACTAAATCGCTGAAGGAAAACCGGATACCAAAGATCTTCCTCTTGGAGAGCGTCACTCGTTTTGCATAGAGACTTTGTATTCAACTTACAGTCTGCTGTAGCACAGGTATAATTGGAGATGTCCTTATTTCTGCAAGGGGAAGGTACTAGGAGCTTCCCTTTCAAAGTCCTCATCAAGTGAAAAAAACCAGTTATCTGGCTAAAAGGACGGGCTGCCTCTCTCTCTGAAGAATCCTAAAAGGAATGGATTTTTTTTGGTTTTGGATACCCCAGTTGAGGGGAGAACCCCCATCTGACTGCTTCTCGTGCAGTCAGGGGAACTGCGGCAGGGAAAGAGCACAGTTAACAATGAGCTCTTCTGCAACAAACTGAGGATGATTCTTTTCTCTAGAGTTTGAATTTCCCACTTGGTTCTAGATTGATCCAAAATAGGTTTTTCTGAGTAAAGTCACTGTAATTCGGTAGTATCTTTTCAGTTTTTGTTTCCTTTTTTTTTTTTTTTTTTTCTCTCCTGTTAAGAGATGATACATCAGTCCAAATAAGGGTATGAAAAAGGCTGGAGGTTTTCAGGAGGATCCGTAGACCGTCAGTGCATGACTTGTTGCCTTTATCTCTGAGATCAGGAGATTCCTTTGCAGTGATGGATTAATCCACTCTTGAGCGAATAATATAACCGAGAACAAGTAGGAGCCAGAGCTCCAAATAGATGATTTGTTTAATGCACGTGTGCCTCTTCTCCCAGCCTCCCCCACTGAAAAGCATCTTTCTGCACCGTTTCATTCCGCGTGCCTGCTGAAATTGTGTAACAACCTGTGTATGTCCCAACACCCCTGTACCGAAGGAGGAATGAGGATCAGCCTGTGTCAAATACCTCTGGCTCCAAGCGGACCAGAAGATAAACGGATGCTCTGCCAAGCCTTGGAAAGGTGCAGGTTGGAGAGAGACTGCAGACAACTCTGTCCATGACATCACCCGTCTGCACGTACTTGTTACGCTAGTTAGAAGTGTCGCTACTGGCATTAGCGCCTGCCGCAGAAGTAAATACGTGCTGTTTTGGTGTCTCGGCAGCCATGGCTATCCCTGAAGACAGTGGTAGTAACAGCGGGGAAAGCGTGAAGGCTTTTGTGAACTCCTTAATGGGATTGTGTGGTGATGCTGTAGACGAGTAAAGTGTTGGACCTATCTGAGTGTAATCCAGCTTGGAGCAAGACATTAAAGTGTTTGTGACACTTCAGAGAATCAGCGTTAATGTTTTCTCTTTGCATGGAGTGTTTCTGTAGCAGCTAGCAGTGTCCTAGGGATTCTTCGCCGCAAACGAGCGAGCAGGATCTGACAACACGTGTTTACTCTCTAGTTTTATGGTGCCAGTTGGGTGTTTTTGTAGCAAGTTTATGAACAAGTAGGAAGCCTTGCAGTTGAAGGAGCAAGGTCATGTGTAAGGGGCATACGCACTATTTCTTGTCACACTGTAAACTGTCACTGGGGAAAGGGTCATCTTCAGCCACAGCTATGCAGTTTTCAGATGAGCGTTAAACATAATATCACATGGAATCCCTAGCATGGTCTAATAAAAAAAACCAGACAAGCCAGGACTGATACTGTTGCTGAAGTGACTCATGTGGATGCAACAGAAGATGTTGCGCTCTGTGTCCATGAAAAAAGTTTTATATAGAAGCTTGAAAACGAGGCTTAGAGGGATGAACTCGATGGTGACAAGGAGATAGCAATGGATGGTTGAACAGTGAGGTAGTAACGTTAAATTTAGGAAGACGGCTTCTTAGCTGCTTTACTTGTATTGGGCTAGCTCTGTCTGACTGCCCATCTGATGCTGCTTCTGTGGACCCGCAGCCTTTTGAGCTGATCTAAGTTGGTACCACTGTGGTTTCTTTCTTTGGGCCCTTTCCCTGACCACTTCTGAGCCGCTTTTGGGTTCTGGCTGGCACAGTGGAAATGGCAGGACTGTGCAGTGGGGGTGGAGGAAGGGTGGGCCTGCCTCCGCACTGACTTAAATGTATTTGAATTGCTGTAGAGCCACACCCTGAAGACTTAATTTCTGAGTGACACACGTATAATCCTTGTTATTGCACGCATAGTAGGATACGAGGTTGGGAAGTGAGTTGTGCAAATTTAACAATAGAATTCATGTAGCTAAATCTGTTATCATCCATACGGATATACCGGAATAACTATTTTTGGCACCTCTTAAGCTGTCATCTCAACATCTGTGCACACATCAAGGATGGATGCTGTTGATAGGCTCAGGTAGACTGAAGGATTTTATGGTTATAGATACCTGGCTGGCTCCTCCATCTGCTCAAAACACCCGGTTTGTCGCAGTCTTATTTTCGTGCTGGCGAAAGCTCTGATATCGAGGTCAAGTTACTGAAGCTCATCAACTTGGAATTTCCTTGGTTTCATGAAAGTTGATATTCTTGCATTGCGTCGATTTTTATCGACTCGGGGATGCGGTGGGTTCGTGAGTGTTAATGATAGGTTTTAGTTGTACTTTGGAGAATTTTCGCGTGCTGTACGGGGCCAAGATGAGTCCTTTAAAATGGTGTTTTCCTACTTTTAATTTGGAGACTGGGTTTTGGTCATGTTGCATGTATATGATTCTGGTAGCTGAAGAGGTTTGCTGCGTAATGTTCCAACTCCATGTAGATTAAATGTATTGCAGAGTCAGACTAAACAATAGTATGTGGTTTTTCTTTTTTCCCCCTCACCTCTTCCTCCCCCGACAAGAACTCACAAAAATGTCTGAATCACTTCTATGCGTGCGTATAAGCTGAAGCGTAGGCCCAGATTTTCATAAAGTTTGCTGACGGCTGTTGCTTCCAAGCAAGTAGTTTATACTTGCAATAGCTTCAGGAAGTCTTTTTGTTTCTTAGCAGCCTTTTCAAAACATGCATTTTGGTATAGCACTCAAAGACTTGTTGCCTAAATACTTTGCAGTGACAGCGTATCACAGCTTGATGGAGATTGGAGTCTCCTCTAATAAAATGCAAGCTAAGGAAAAAAAACCCTAAGGGTTTTTTGGAACCGAAGATGTTTTCTGTTCTTGCCACTAATCTTTGTTGCAGAATGAAATAGGAATGTATACTTTAAATCTTTGTGAGGGTGTAGAAGGAAGCTGGCAACGGATGTAATCAAAAAAATGTTCTTATCAAAACTTGCTAAATATGTGGGAATTTTAGGCTTAATGCTCCAATTTTTAAATTCAGATATTCAGACTGAGGCATCTGTTGGTGTCCTTTCACATTGCTGTGCAATAAGAATCAGTCAGAGAAGCATTTAGGACCAGATAAAAGATGATGGTGGACACTTAGGTTAGAGGGTCTGCAGTTGCGTGGCACGTGTCTTGAGGCTCCTAGCACTATAAATTGTGTGGTAGAAACAAATCTCAAACAAATTTGGTGGTAGCAGTAAAATCTAGGCATGCTTTTCTCAGCGGGCTTTTGAGCTGAGTATTTGGGGGGGAAGAAATGGTCTAGTATTCAAGTTACCATTTTTTTCTAGTTATTATTTTTGACATTGTTTATATGTAAGTGGATATAGGACGTAGGCATATTCAGAATTTGTCTGAAACAGCTAGTAAAACGGAATGAAACAACACCCCGTTGCAATATCCGATCCTAAGTGCTGTGGCAAGGACTCCGGTAGGCTAGCGCACAAGAGTACGCTACAGGTCTTCAGCCTTATTCTTGTAGACTGGAGTAAGGGAAGTGCTAGTGACCTTCACCCTTTTGACCCTCATCCTCAAGTGGATAGGTTGCAGGTTGAGGCCGTAAGAAAAACTGAAGTCCTTCTCTCAGCCAAAGGTGTGAAGCTGTTTATTTTCACTCTGGAAATGTATATATTGCAGGAGGCAGACGCTAGCCTGCTTAACCTAAGCAAGCCACCACTTATCTGGGATCTGGCAAGTGTGTAAGTGTTGTCCATTCTAATCCCCTAATATTAAAAAGTCCAGGCACCTTTCTCTGGCTAAGTCTGAGATTGCTTTAAAAACAAAAATGGAAGCCAGCAAAAGAGAACGCTCACTTTCTTTGCCAAGTTTAAATGAAGACTAATGCTGTGATGCTTCTTACTCTTATTTTTCTTGCTATCTGATTGATGCTAACCTGGGATGGAATTAATCCCAGAGGTGGTCATTTTTGCAGGGCCCCAGTGTCCCTGAGCTCTGGATTAAAGTCTCAAGGGGGACTGACATGCCATGGAGAGTCTCAAACCTTCCTCCTACTTTGTGATGCAGCGTTAAAAAGAAGAGCAGTTAAAAGCTTCCTTGGCAGCAGCATACGGTAGTACCTCGTGTAACTAGGACTTAATGGTTTCTCTATAAAAGTACTTAAGGCGTGTGCTGTAGGATATAAGTTTGAGGGTAGAGAGAGACAGTTGATACATCCTCATCCTCTGGATGCCGTTTTGCCTGTTAACATCCTGCCAACTCTTTCTCGGTTTCTCTGGAAGGCAAAGGGTTGCCTTAGCGCAGTTCACCCAGCGCGCGCAGTAACAGCGTCCCTTCTGCCTTAGGGAAGGCGTCTGCCAGGGTCTCGGGCCTGCTGTGGAAGGTAAAAAACAGGCAGCATCTAAAACTAAATCCTGTTCAGCAAAGTCGGAGCACAGGATGCGTCTGCGCGAGTGAAAACATGGTTCAGTCAGGTTAACCTGATGGAAAATTCTCCCTGATACCTGTGATGAAACTTCAACGTCTTTCCTATCAGTTAAGCTGCTCGTGTTTGAACTGGTTATGCTGGTAATAGCTGCCATTACCGTGATTCACAGGAGTCGCAGAAGGAGATTTAGGGCTCTGACTCATGATCTCTGGCAGATTTAACTGCAGCTGTTTGACATTACTGCCCCCAACTGTCCATCCAGCCTGTGTCTGAGGTTTCTGCCTCCAGCATGGGTGAGCAGATGGTGTGTCTTTGACTCAGAGCTCAGCTGGAGGGGGTAGCTCCTCACGCTGCCCCAGCGTGAAGCAGCAGAGCTGGAGAATCTGAACCCTCAGGCTATGGTTTCATGAGCAGCTACCGCTGAAAGAAGTGGCTTTGGTGGCGTGTTCCTGCCTCCTTCCCTTGGTTAGCGCTGCTCTGGCCATGTGGCGAGCTGGATCGGTCCTCTCCTCTGGCTCCGTGGCTGCTTATACTTGCACTGGCACAAGGAAGGAGGCAGGAAGCTACAGCTGGTGTTCGGTTGCGCAACGCTGCTGAGCAAACCCGACCAAAATTCCTCCTCTCCCTTTTTTCCCTGTGTCCTGGTACTCATCTCATCGCGTGGGGAACCAGTTCAGTTGACTGTTCCAGCAGAAATATGACCTGACCAGTGTGGTGGGCTTTCTCCTCTTTTTTTTTTTTTGTTTTTTTTTGTTTTTTTCCTTCTTTGCCCAGCTGTTGAGTTGAGTCAGCTGTTCTCTAGGCCCTAGACTAATGAGATTGTTTTGCTACTTTATTAGAAGATGATTGTCAGTAGTGCCAGGATTTGTTCCCACTGTGTTAAGAAGCGCAGAAGCATGTTTTTGCCTGAGAGTTTGGACTTTGATTTTGAAACCAGGTTTGATCTATGAGCGCGGGGGAAGGGAGGAGAGGAGAGTGGTAAAACCGAATCACCCAGTTAGCTTACTGTAAAGCTTAAGGATGAATCAGTAGAAGCCTTTTTTAATTGGGGGAAGAACAGACTGACTTTTTTCTGCTTTCTCCCTCAGCTGTCACTGGTTAGCTGGTTGGCTTTTTAATAAACATTGTTCTCCTGCATCTCTACCCTTTGGACTTGGTTCTGCAGCAGTGGATGTTGGCATTGCATGTTCTGGTGACTCAGTATATGGGCTCCTGTAACATGTATAAGGAGGGGAAAGAAACAATAATTCCAAGTGGAGGATAACACTTTCATTTGGCAAACAGTCAGAATTGATCAGTTGCTCTTTTATATGTAGAACTTGGCTATTTACTGGCATAGTGAATTTTAAGGGGGACTAAACTGTGCGTTCTTTAATATGCAGGCTTTGCCCTCTGGTTCCAGCGCACCTCCCATATCCTGCAGCCATGAGTTCACAGGCTCCTAATTGCCTATGATGTAAGACAGCAGTAGATGGGGTTGCTATAAATTCCAGCTGCAGGTGTGGATTTAATAGTTGTGCTTCCCTATAAGGGATCATGGGCAGCATATTGTCCCTGCGAGTTGCAACAGACTGAGCTGGACTTGGGGATAAGGTAGCTAAAAAAGAGCCTTTTGCATGTGTTTTTAGAGTCATTGCTTGCTGGAGGGTATCGGTGGACAAGGCATCAATGTTCATTTGGAGCCACCTCAGAAACGAGTTTGCTCTCCTCTAACAAGAGTTCAGCAGCGGTTGTCTTTTTTTCTCCCCCCCCTTCTCGCAGGTCCAAGCCTACCAAATGCACACGCGAGACCTGTTGGAGTGGGGCCCTTAGGCAGCGTGCATCGACACAAGCGCTTTTGCCTGAGAATCGGAGATATTTTTCTGATGACCGGCTCAAATGTATGGCTCTGATCGCTTTCTCAATGATGTTTGATTCTGGTTATAGGAACTGTAGAGAGATTAAATGAGGGTGTTTTTTCTTCATGTGCAAAGCACAAACTTGTTGGAGGGGAAGAATATTCCTCTAGGCAGTGCTGAAGCTCGCTGTGGTGCGTGCACGTGTAGCTCGGCTAATTGGGACTGTAAGCCTTCTAACTCACTTGAAAAAATCAGTATGTGGTCTGAGTATGCCACATACTGCTTGGACTTGGGTTTCAATTGTTTTTCTTTAATTTTGCCTATGTTCTGGGGGCTTATTAAAGATAGCTCGGGGCTTATTAAAGATATCGGGGGAGGCACTTCAGAGTGCGCTAGGATGTTATTTCATAAGCTCTCCTGAGGCCGCGTGCAGCCGATGGGCGAAGCTGCCCTTTTGTGGATGTCCGTTCCTTCCTCCGCTGTGCCAGTGCTGTGAGACTGCATGGTGAGCTAAAACTGCTCCCTGAGCCAAGGGAAAACTAAACTTTATTTGTCTTTGGCTTAGTTTTCAGCTGGGTCTGCCAACTGATTTGACTCGCTCAAGGGCCACAGGACCATTTGTGCTGGTAGCAGAATGCAAGCCAGGTCCTGAAGGAAGGTGTTAGTGCCCTCTTCAGCAGCAGCTGGACTTTAAATTGGCTTAAACTGATTGCGAAATCTCAAAGTAAAATCACTTCGGTTGAAAAAGCACAACTCTGTAATGGTATTAACGTAAAACAAAACCCTTTCGCCGGGGATCCAGTTCTACAGGAATGAGCAGAGAAGCGGATTGATGAAGAGAGGGAAGCATTCGTTGCGGCGTCTTTAGAGACGCGATTGAAGGTGAGCAGAGTTGTCTTTGGCAAATTGTGAGGCGGCGTGACAGAATCGAAACAGAAGTTGAGCTATTAAGCTTAAGAGAGGGGGAGGAGAACGGGAGTATGAGGCAAAGCAGTTTCCATCCAGGAGAGAATTAAGAAGGGTGAGATCTCGGGAGGCCTTGAAGAGCAGAGGGCTAGAATTTGGTATTTATTTGGTGTACAGTTACTCTGATAGAACTGTTAGACTAATGATACCTTCGGATTCTTTGAGGTCTAAAAAACCCTTATTTAGGCACTTAAGCATAATTGTAGCCCAGAAGAACTATATGTTAGGCTAATGCTCTGGTTTTTTTCTCCCCCTGAGGCTAGAAGATGCAGAAACCATCCCCACTTCATTAGTGTGGCAGCAGGGGGATTGTGTCAAGTTCTTTTTGAAGTTAATAAAGTTAACTTAATTTTGTTATGCCTGCTTATGGGAAAGAAAATATGACTTCTGTGAAATTTTTCGATTTATATCTTACTTTGACCGGTGTTTATAATACAGGATAGAAATTCACGCTCTCCCAGATGAGAACATGTGCATGTGTCCCTAGCAAAGTTGTTTTATTGAGGCCGTGTGACAGTTTATCTGACTTGGGAGACTCGAGGAATATCCGCTATTACTTGGATTCTGGATGAGGCTTCTGAAATAATGTTCTTGAACATAAAGTGCCACTTTTGCACAGAACAGGAAAGATTAAGTGACAGCTACGCAGATATTGATGTGCACCTGGAGTACAGGAGCCTGGAGCAGAGTGGTGCAGCCTCAGAGCTGGCCTGTTGCAGGGTCCTCCCGTCCGAGGGAGTCGGGAAGGGAGCAGCGTGCTGCAAAGGCACAGTACACAAACTGTTAAACTTTCTTCGCTCTGCTCACAAATCTACTCCTTCAGTCAAGGCAAAAGCATGCGTTCTTCTATCAAGACCATATGTATGCCAAGACTGAGGTTTTAAAGTCAAGGTGTTTTTGAAATAGTGGAGTGCAAATTAAGCATCTGAGTAATCTTAACTGTCTTCTAAAAAAAATTCGCTATCAGCCTCACATATAACTCAGAGGATTAATGGAAAGTTAAACTTTGATCAGAGTCCAACAGCTGATACCAAGCATGAGACTTTCCAGGCCTGAAAGCGCAAAAAAAAAAAAAAAAGAAAAAAAATCCACAGAGCAACTCAAAAAGAAAAAGCAAAAAGCACACAGGGTGTGTAACAGCGTGAACCATTTTGTGTGCGTGAAAGTGGGTCGAGATTTAACAGCGTTTCTTGCTGGCAGGTGGAAGTCTTTCATGGTTCCAGCAAAAGATCAGCTTCTCCATCTTTGAGATAGTCCTGCTGGTTGGTCATGCTTTTAGGCTAATGTGTCCCTCCGTTTTGTTTCCACCTCTCCCTTCAGGAGATGTTTAATGTTTTCTTGTGTCACTTGTGCAATTTGTGCATGCTTTGCCTTTGTCCCATGACACTGAAAATCTTACCTGTAACAGAGTGTTAAGTTACTGAAGTTATTTAGGGTGTGTTATACCGTTGGAAAACAATACGTTTGCCTTACTGTTAAGGAAGATGATCAGGACTTCAGGTCCCTTGTTCCTGTAGGGCCGCGGTAACCGTGCGTGAGGCAGCGGGGTGAACGGAGAAGCCCGCGTCATCCCCTATGCATAACTTGTTCCTTCTGCTCAGTGCCATTTCTGTTTCTCCTGCCATCTGCTGCCCTTCATCCCGAGCGAACGCTCAGTCTTCGTTTTGACAAAAATAACGCGCCATTACAAATCACTGCACAATCGGTTATGCGCTTTGGCCGCAAAAAATGCCGTCGAGGTTCGACACTAGCTACCCGTCGCTGATTCACAGAAGCTTTTGAATGGCCTGGAGTAAACCTGAAGCTGCCGTCGCTTGCAAGCCGGAGAGCCTTCACGCGCACCCCTGCAGCACTCCCGACAGATATTTAAAAAGAATAAAAATATTAATCCCTGTGTGAAACATGCAGCAGGAATATACATAGGAGCCACGTGAGCGCTGGCCTGGCGTTGATTGGTCTGGATGGTGAGCATGGGTAGGGAGAGAAATTTGGAGAAGCTAAAAATGGAATTGCAGGTGAGGCTAGAAAAGGCTGAGCGAGTTTGTTCTCTAATTTCTTGCCTTGTCTTTTAGTTGTTACGATACACATCTAGAAAATACACTTTCGTTTGTTTAAAATGTAATAAATAAATATGAACGTGACATCAAAGGATGCCGTTTCCTCTAGTTTTAAGTGCGTTTCCGTTGGGTATGTTTCTGTAGGTGCCTTTGAGTACGTTTCCTTGCGTTCTCTGATCTGCTTACGTCTCTCACGCTTGGCTTTAGGGTTGCTGCGAGCAAACTGGTTTTCGCGGGGTTCTCCCTTCTGGATTTTCCAGCGTGTCTTTCAGGCAGCTAGAGAAACTACTGGGTTTGCAGGACTGTTGGGCAGAGTTCAGTTTGTTTTACAAAACGCCCCCTGAATCCCTTTGCAGTATGTAATTTTATTACTTGCACTCTCGAAATCCTGTCTTTCATGATGCTGTAATTCTAATACAAATGCCTAATTATGGGATTTAAAAAAAAAGAGCCACTTATGTAAATGCCTGATTTCTTATCTGCTTTGCTTGGCTTCCTGTAATTTAGTAGCACAGAAACTGCAGTTTCAGTGCTGGAGGTGGAGGGAGCAGAACGGGAGCGCTTGGATTTTTTGTACACAAGATGTGATTACAGCACAACCTTTTTCTTTTTTTCCTCTCTTTTTGGTGCTCAAGCCCTCTCTTCTGAGTGTAATTAGGAACACATTGATTCTTATTGCAGCTGGCAGCTGCTCACTATTGCCTTTTTCAGCTTCTGACCCCCATAGTCCTGGTGACCTTTCCTGGGGTTAGTCGTAGGCCCTTTTCATTGTGATGGGCTAGAAGTGGCTCATGTGGAGTTGATTATTTCCTTGCTTGTCTGGCCTTTTTGGTGCCATAACTCCAAGTCACTTCCATTTTCTTCCCCTGCTTTTGGCTGACCACGGTGAAAGGAAATGCTTTTGCTGGCGACAGGATCAGTTTGCATGCTTGACTGACTCGATTGAGACCCTGAAAAGGGGGGAGGGGGAGGGTAATGAACACTGTAGGTGCTGCATTTGCTTTTTAAAGGCTGATGTTAATGATTGAGTGATCATTAAGCATGCAGGAAAATGGCGCTGCGAGAAGTTTGCTTTCCTTCTCGCCATCTCAAACCTTCGTATGGGCGTAAAAAATCTACCCGCTGCGTCCTTAATGTACAGCAGCGGTGTTCCCGACGTGCCGTGTCTCACGCCGCCAGCGGACGAGCGAGGTGGTATGCGTGCGAATGCATCGCGCTCAGTTGCCCACGGCTGCTTCAAGGATTTCCCAAAGACCCGGGAATAAACCTCGGAGGTTAGTCCTTAAAGCTGACGGGCAGCTTGTCAGTAGCTGCTGGGCTCCTAACCACTCCTCCCAAACACACAAAGCTAATGAAGTATATATGCCAGCTGTTACACTCATTTTGCCAGACCCCAGGAGGACGGCACGAAGACAGGCAGTGATCAAAGGCTTCGGAGATCACTGAGGAGTCCGGGGCCGAAGGAATGTCTGATTACTTTCTCCTGGAATGCTACAGGCTTCAATACCTTTTTTTTTTTTCTCCTTCTCCTTCTTAAGGTGTCTTGGTGTGAGATTTAATGATCTGACTCAGCTTGCTTGTACTAAAGGCAGGGTGTTTCAATTCTTGGGGGTTTATTTGCCTCAAGTCTGATTTCTTGGAAAATCTTCAGTTGTTTCTATCAGTGCAGCAAAAACCTTGGAGAACAATTTAAAAGGAAAGTTTTTTTTTTTTTCTCTCTCTCGTAATACTGTAACTTAATGAATAACCTCGAAAAAAGTTCTCCGTACTTGTCACGCTTTAGGTGTTAGCTCGCATACAGGATTTATGATAAAGTGCCGTTGGATGGATTGGCTTGGAGTTGCCGCTGTTTAACAAAAATCTGAAATGCTTGGAGTCAAAAGCCTTTTTATTCCAAGCGGAAGGACTGGCTGTGTCACGTCTTCAGCTCGTGTGGGCAGCGTTGCCGCTGAAGCAGAAGCTTTCCGTCTAGGTAAAGGTCACTTTTTCCGAGGGTGTGTGTGCTTTTTTTTTTTTTTTTTTTTTTTTAAAGTTAGAGAAGGCTGTCAGCATGGAGAGGTGGAGTGGGCAATCTGAATTACTCCCTCTGTTCCCGAATGTGCCTTTCCTCCTTTTTCTGTTGGGTTAGCTTTAACTCAGCTTGGTGTGCTGAAATGGCTCCTCCAAGGTCAGATGAGCTCTGGAGGGGAGCAAAAGAGTAGGAGCGCCATGGCAGGCAGCAGTTGGATTGACGTGGGACGATGGCGAAGGCGCTCTGGTGGCTGATTGCAGTTGGGAAGGGTGGTCCTGCCGTTTCCCTACCAGCCGTTGTCGTGCTCGTCTGACATAGCTCCCTGAGTCATCTTCCTGCCGAGCGGGTGAGCTAACAGTCTAAAAAAGCCGGTTAGGAATAATGTTCTTTCCAGTAGCGACTCTGCCCTCAGCTGAAAGGGTAGAGACAAAGAAGTGCCTACGGTCTGGTAAACGAGCAGGGCAGGCTGTGTTTTGAAGGAATGATTTTGGTCAGGGTCCTCTTGGGCTTGCTACTGTATGAATGCGTGGTAGACAACAGTACTTGCCACCTTCTGGGCTGTAAAGCCTTCTTGTTTGGGGAAGTAAAGGCAGGAGTGTGTCAAGTTAATTTGGAGGAGGTAGGTTAAGTTAGTCGCGTTGAACAGAAGAGACGCGTTGAGCGTTACAGAAGTTGACAGTTGAAGAAAGACTGTTAATTTCCTAAAAACAACAACAACAACAACAACTAGAGACTCTTGAAACTACTGCGAAACAGCCATGGGCCTTAAACTCGCAACAAGCGCGAAGCTTTGCGCAGAGTGAAGGGTCGTCGCTAGGGCTGTGCTGTTTCGCTGCGCTAAGCCGATCCAGATCGGAGATGAAAAGCCTGCCTAGTTAGTCTGGTATGTGCGTCTTTCCTTCTCATCTCAGTGGGACGTTGGCTATGTCCGCTCTGGTAAGCGAATGTGCCTGGGGCTGTTGCCTGGCCCGTGTCCCTCCTAGGAAGCTCCTCAAGCCTCTGTAATGAGGCCATTGTGTGGTGGCTGCCTTATGGGAAGGGTCCCTGGCCCACGCTGGCTCCTGAGCTTTGGCCAGGAACTGCGTAGGAGTGCCAGGACTGACCCAACGCCCTAGCAGCGTGGACAGCCCCGCTCCTGCACAGGGAGCCCCCGCTGGTGCTCTTTGAAGACATTAACTAACATGAAGGCTTCCAGTCTGTTGTACTCAGCGTTTCAGAAGAGCTCTTGATAATTTCTTTTGCTTACCGGTAGATGGCATGCCAAAGGTGAGGGGTCTGAAATGGTGAGCTGATTGATGGGCACGTACCTGGCCCGAAGGCTGTTTGGCAAGGGATCCCTCTTTAGAAAACAGTTTGACAGAGGAGACACGCAACTGGAATTATGTTGTCTCAAGCGTACTTCTTCTTGCTGATCATCTCCCGCGATGTGTCCGGTGTACGTTTCTCTATGTGCAATGTACTTCCAAGAGTTAAGCATCTGTTAGACCTAACAACTCCTCCTCTTGACAAAAGCCCTTTATCTTCTTGGTCTCCATTTTTTCTTTGCTGTACAAGAGCAACAGATACTTCAGAGTTGGCAAGGGGGTCGAGTGCCGAATGAAAATAATCGGAAGATGACTTCTAGATGAAGGTGTTCCAGTGTAAGTAGTGAAAGTATGGGCCTTTGTCACGCTGCGGCTTTCTGATGTGCTTCACCAACGATCTGGAGAACTTGCCAATGAAAGTGAAAGGGACCTTGTTCTGTGAGCACGTAATAATCCCTGGTGATACCTCTTGCCTTAGGAAGGTAAATAAAAATAGTCTTTGTGATCGCCTTTTTTAAAGGGATGTATTTGTTTGCCAGGCATTGAGTTGTGCATCATGGACCATCATCAAATGGAAAGTGGTCAGAAATACACTGAAATGTTCTCTGTTAATGTGTATGAGACAGCGTGCGTGCAGTAGTAGGTATCTTTTAGGCTTTGGACTAGGCTATAATGTGACCTTTAGTCTTTGTGTTTTCCACTACTTTTGCTTCAAGCCAGTTATATAAAGTGTTTAGATTTCTCTCCTTTTGTTTACTGCCGTCTCATACTTTCCTGTCTATTTTCTCTAAGAGCAAAGAGCTTTCATTATGTACCAAGCATGTACATGAGGAAAATCTGTCAGTTATTTCCAAGATTCATCCTTTAAATTAAATAAGCCTAAGTCATTTTCCATTTTTCCTTTCCTCAGTCCATGAAAGCCATGGCCACCGTTATTCAACTCTGAAAATATTATTCCTGTTGTTATGAATAGTCTCTGTTATTACTGTTTTCTTTACAAGGCTTAGAAATAGCGTCATCTTCTCAGTGACACTTATGATATATGGAGTCGCATTTAGCCAAAATGTTCCTGTTGTCTGTTCCCGGTAGACCTGATGACTGATACTTGTTGTCAAATGCAGTGGTCAAAAAGGGAGTTCAAGATGATTTAAGTGGTGACGGACAGAGGAGGAGTCCTGTCTTCTGTCTTTACGGTGCGGTGGAAGGCCTAGCCTCTGAGCGCTTCCCTATGTGTTAATACTGTACTAGGGCGAAGAGACAAAACTTGTTTCTCGATTGAGGGTCTAATGGCCTCCAAAACTGTGGTCTCTTTGTAAGCAGCGAGAGGCTTCTGCAGTGCCAACAGGTGAAGCGCGTGTGGAAGGAGAAGGAAAAAAAAGAGCAAATAGTTTGATTTGTGCTTTGAATGTGGGGTCCCATCTTCTCCGTATGCCCCCATATTTGCTCAGAGGTAGAGGACTCCAGAGTCCTCTCAAAAGTGGATGTTAGAGGAACTGTCTGTCTAAGCCTGGGTACTGTTGCTGAACAGTACCACACCTACTGAAGTTGATATTTTTCTTTTTTTTCCAGTCAAAAGACATTGGCTATGTGGCTTTCTTTGTGTACTCACTGTGTGATAGTTGGGCTTACCGCTCTACAAGGCTACAAAAGCCAAACTGGTAGGTCAAAAGACGAGTAGCTGTTGACACTGGCAGCTAGGAACATATAAAGAGAAAGATAAACAGTGGGAAATCAGAGACTGGATAAAGTAGATCTCAAAAGATAAAGTTTAGTTAAAGATAATGAGCTGGCCTTGTTTAAAGAGACAGCTGCAAAATAACCCAGTAGCTCCATGTGCTGGGGTTAAAGTTGACCTAGAATATACGTTTCATTGCTTTTCATAAATAAATAGTTGAGGAAAGATTTGGCAAAAAGCAACATTGCCCCCCACCCTCTTCAGAAAAGTGTTTGATGTTAACAAGTTCTCTGCATGTTTACTTTGTCCTATACGCTCGCTGGTGGAGCGGCTCTGCTGCCCTTGAACCGAGTGAGAATTCAAATAAACCAAAATGCTTTCTGCACAGCTAGTCTCTTCTGCCATCTGTGTGTTACCAAAACAGTCGTGACTCCTCTCTTAAGGAGCTAGCAAACTGTTGCAGCCCGATCTGCAGAGTTACTGATTCATCTCGATGGTTGAGCTGAATTCGCAGTGGTATCAGATAAAAACGCCCAGAAATGGGAGCAGAGCTCTGCAGAATTTCTTTGAGCCTTCTACAACCGTCGTCATAAATGTGGAGCGCGATACGCAGGGAGAAGATGTAAGAAGCAAATAGTTCTAGAAAAATCAGAAGTGATTGTTATTATTGGAGTCTCTTCCTGATACTTATTTTGCATATATACTTCACAGCGACCTGATGATAAATGCTGTAACTTTAAATAAATTGAGAGAGTAATTCTGCTGTTGATGTCTGGATCTGACTTCTTGGAAACCGAACGGCTCCACGAACGCGCAGTAAACAGTGTGATGCTCATGACTTATTTCCATCGAACGTACTCTTGCACTTGTTTCTGTGCACTGCCAGTAGAGCCCCTAGTTATTGTATGCATGTTAGATACGTGTTTATATGTGTGTCTGATAAATGAGATGTTTAAAATATATGTTGAGTGTTATCAGCAGCGGAGTTGCATGGTCTGTTTTGGGTGGGTTGATAAATGAAGTAATTGTGCTAAATGATCTTACTCATCTTTATATTACAAAAGGCAAACACAAATTAAGTGATGGAGGAGCTGAGTGTCAGAAGACTGTCGCCTTATGCAAATTGGGCTGCTGGTGTCATATTTTTTGGTGCTGAAAGTGAGGTCTAATATAGTCGAATTATGTCAGATGTATGTGTGATATAGCTGAGGGAAGGAGTAGCGGTGTAGATAACAGCTTGCCTAATGAATGTCCTGTAAGGACGTATGAGACGAAAGAAATCGGCCTCAGTTTGGGGATATAAAGGGGTATGAGGATGAGATTAGTATTGGTAATGTTGTTTCAGTAAACGTTTGCTCCGGTTTGACTGTAAATCAGAAGAGGGTCGGCGCACATTAGCAGCGTGAACTTCCACTGAAGCGATGACAAAAAGAAAGCAGATGACATGTCTCAGTAAGCAGGTTCACGGCAATTATGAGCAGTAGCTATGTCACAGAATATAGATTCATAAAAACTTGTAAAACAAGTGTAGCCTGGTGATAGATGATCAAATGATTATTGTTTGCAAACAATATTATCTCAGATAGATAAGCTGTTTACTTTGGCCTGCAATTCCTCTGGTTGGAAAGTAGTCTAATTTATCACGGCCGTACGGATACAGTGCGTAAGCCTCATATCCCATCTGTGGAAAAATATTAAGAATAATACTTGGAAACATTGTTATGAAGTTCAACTTCTAACTCACTTTTACAGATGGTTTCTATATTGCAAAGAAAATTGGCTCTTTCCTGGCTGTGCTTTTTTTATTTATTTTATTTTATTTTTTTATCCAAACACTTTATTGTGAGAGAGTTAAAAGAATAATTCCTGAAACTTAGAGTTGACATCTGTTTGTTTGTTTTGTAGCTGTTTCAGTGCCTCATCTTAATCTGGAGCTTTGTGCTTCCAACTTGTGTAATCTGGCGCTATGCATCCAGATCCTGGACGCTTACAGGCACTGCTCTCTGTCGCTGTCGCAGCGCTCATCTCTGCCGTGAGTTCAGGTAAGACCTTCTCTCACCCGTTAGGTGACAACTTGCTTGGAGGTTGAGCCCGTGCTTTTGAAGGAGCAATGATTTTTGGGTGCCTCAATTTCGAAGTGGCCAACTGTAATGCATAAGCACTTAAACTCTGAAGCCCCCACGCCTTAGGCTGAATATATGACTTGTTTTTGAAAACTTGGCTCAGAACAAATGCCAGAATTCAGAAGACTCAGCTCTGTAGGTTGTTCTTTGGGATATCCATGAACTAGCTGGACTCTTAATTTTGCTGTGTGCAGTGCATCTTGTGTTCTCACGGGATTAGGAGTGGCTTGAAATCTGCAAGGGAAAAAGGGGAATCGGATCTTTAAACCATGAATGTTGATGTATGGCTGCAGTTGGAACAGCTCTTACGCGTTTGAAAAAAAAGGAGGAGGAATGGTTTTAATTGACACATCTGCTCTGTGCAGTCAGCTTGTCTTAATGTAACCACACAAAAAAGAAGCTTTTACTACTTTTAGCACTTCATAGCCAATCGTTAGAGGCAAATGGGATAAATTTTATTTTTCAAGCAGTCAGAGGAGATAAATTCCAGCTGCAGGGTCACTGCTACCAATTTTGACTTTTGCATTCAACGCAAAGTGTTAGTGGTATAAGCAAGGGCAGAGAGGAAGATGAGGCAAGATGACAGTACCAATGCAATTTCATTGCACTGGTGGCTAGCAAGTATAAAAAGGTCATTGCTTTTCTCTTATCCCTGGAAATTCAAACTGAACTTAACAGGAAAAACAATTTTCTAATTAAAAGCTAAAAATGTACATCTGGAGTCCTGTGAAATGCTTGGATACCATTTTTATGGATTTCATATTTTTTTAAGTGAAGCCACACTTTAATTTCCAGTTTCATTTTTATGTTTATGCAGATAGTTTATGGTTCAGTTAAAAATGCACAGCTTCTCATCTGAAACTCATCTGTATAAGCAGTGCTTGGATGGACTGACTTTAGAAGAAAAGCATGACTGAGGGCCCCACCTAAAAGAAAGCTGTCTCTTATTTGGATGTCGTTTAACGTCTTCTAAGTCCAGATAGTGGGAGTCAAGCTTAATTGCAAACTAGAAATTGTTTTTCCCTGACACTTTGTCTATTCTAGAATACATATTTTTTTCCTCACGTGTTTCTAGCCAAATAGGAGCTTGTGGTATTAATTGCCTTTTATTTCCATCCTTTGTACAAAATCTTCGGTGGAGAATTCCATAGAAAACAAATGGAAATGATTCCCAATGTTTCATTGGCCAGGATAGGAAAAAATTTCTTCCAAGAAGCAGGAATTTTCTACTGGCGAATAAATGGATTCTCATAACCAAGTTTTGTGGAACTGAAGCTTTTATTTATTAGCAGCTTTTCCTGTTTCTATTCATCTTTACTGAATAAAGATAATGGAGTCCCGATTCGTCATTCTCATCCTGATGAAGTCCATGTATTTGGAATTAACAAGAGCCTTTGCTGTTCATCCAGCTTTTTTATCCTGCTATTTTTAATTAGATTTGCAGACTCGGAGACGGTTCTGCATAAATACCTGGCAGGCTGCTGCCATTTCTAAAATTTTACAAGTCACGTCTGGGCCAGCTTCATATGGGACAGATCAGCTACAGCTGCACATTACTGTACTCTCTCTCCTCAGGTGATGAGTGCTATTTCACCCTATGACTAAATCCAGTCTGGTTGTAGCTAGCGCTCTCCGTTTTGCTGGCTCTAGCAATCGTGATCTTTTTGTGTCTTTATCAAGTGCTGTCGGTCTTATGTGGATGCAAGGCTTAGGTTTTCGTTGCTGTTACCAAAAATCTCGAAATACTTCTGTAACTCCCCCCCCACCCTTGTTACCCTTTGCAATGTATTCTGGGTGCAACGTCTTTCCCTTGGGTGTACTTTGAGATTTATCTTGCCCTTCCTGTAAGCTGAACCTACGTTTATTTAATCAGTCACTTTTTTCATGGGGTTTGAATTGGGTCCTGTTTTCCCTGGCGTTTGAGTCTCTGTAGCAGAGTGGGAATTTATAAGAATGAGCTTCTCCTGCGGAAGAAAACGTGATCCTATCTGAATATCACTAATGATTTGCAGTTGAGAGGTGCTTTGTCCATGTTTTATTTGAATAGTCTTTTAGGGATGTTTGGTCCTCTGCTGAGAAACTATTTTTTTTGAGGCAATTGATCCCTTCCAAGATTGACGCAAGAAGTTTGCCAGGTTTGTGAACGGTGGGAGAGGCCTTAGGAGAAGGCATTACTGTAATACAGTTTATGGTCAGTCTTCTGTGTAAGTCAATGCTTCATTTATCTGGAGAGAAATATTTCATTGCATGTATTTGCAAAATGCACTAATAAATGCTGCTCACTAATTTAATGTCATTTTTCCTTTTAGATTTAACTCCCCGTTTTACTTCTGAGCCCTTGTCTACTGTGCAGAAGTCTGGTGGGCCGGTTCAACTCCACTGCTCTGCCGAGCCTTCCGCGGTTCTCATTTCTTGGCTGTTTAATGGAGAGCGCTTGGACAGCAGGGTGGGACAAGTAGAAATCCAGTCAGGATCTTTGACAATCGTCTCCCTCAGCCCGTCAACGTGTGGTTCCTATCAGTGCGTCGCTAACAGCAGCGTGGGCGCTGTTGTGAGCAGGCCCGCAACGGTAACGATAGGCAGTAAGTTCCTTCTTGTTTACGATCCTTGCTCTATGCAAATTATGTAGTCCTCACTTGGTTTGTATAATTAGGGGGAATCTTTGACTTGTAGAAAACTCCTTCTGGCAACCTTTTTTTCCCTCCTGACAGGAACACGGTATTCCTAGTATTTAGGTTCCTACAGGCTTCTCTTCAGAAAAGGATCTTGAAACCACATCCGAGCTGCCATGCCATTGCAGAAGCGTGCTCTGCAGTTAGTAACTTGTAAGCTTCTGCACCGTGCCAGCCTTTGCAAAGATGATCAATCTCTGCACGTGTTTTGAAGCGTACAAAATAATCTTTTACGAAGCAAGAACCATTTGGTTGCCTTTTCAAATGTGATATTTCAGTCCTGTGAGTTTTCCTTGCAGTGCTAACTGGGCTGTCTAAATAGAAGTTCCTGGGCACAAGAGCTGGTTAGAAAAGGGCAGAGGAGACGTGAGTGGGAATTGTTGACTGGGAAATCAGTCGGAGCTGCAAAATTTCCTTTTAATTTATAGCAATTTCACTTTGTCAAAATTATCTAGCTGTTACAGGCTTTCTCCTCCTCTGTTAGGTGCAACTTCCCGGGTTCTTTGCACTAGTTCTTCTAATCAGTCTTTGTGTTGGTGCTTGATCTGTAAATTACTTGGTTTAAAAGAGCCTGAAAAGAGGAAGTGCGCTGTTTCCTACATGGAAAGGATGATGTTGTGCTGAAATACATATATATTAATGTTAGATGATATGAAATGTATATATTTTCATTCAGTGAAAATTTTCAGTGAATATATATTTTTGAAATATATATTTTCATTCAGTGCTGTCTGAATCAGGCCTTTGTCGAGCAGGATTTGAGTGATTTCTCTGTAAGGGTACCTCATCTATGGAGCATGTCCAAAATCCCCCGAGAGGAAAATTTCTTATAAGTGAGAGAAGTAAGTGTTTTGGTAAAGTACTGACCCATAGCAAGACCCTCTCAAGAGAGCTATAAGGGTGGCTAGCGTAGAAAAATTTCACAACCTAGAAGATGCTTTGAACATAAAGGAGTGGAAGAGGAGTACCGTTCACACTTTTCCACTCCCTTTGAGATTTTTAGCAGCAAATCGGAAGGTGCTGTTAGCTATTGAGGCTTTCCCTTTGCCTCCTTGCGCAAGACAATGAGTGGGAGATGCTGCTGTACACAGTATATAACAAGAGATAATTTAACTTTTCTTATGGACAGCCTTCCTGCTGTTAGTGTAAATTGTCTCCTGATCACCTTCAGAGCCCATAATTAACGCTACAGTCTTCCCTTACCAATGTCTGTGCTTGCTTTTCATGAGGCAGTTAATGGGGAAAAGGACATACGTGGGTCCTTTTTCCTCACGGTTCCATTTAAATGCTGGCTGCTTGCCTAGTGAGGAAGCTCATGAAGAGTAAACAGGTTTATAGTATTATGGACTACAGAAAAGACCACACCTGTTGATATGAATGCCCAAATGCTGGACCAGAAAAAATTACCGACTTGACATCAGCTATATTTTAAACCGAAATACTATGCTTACTGCCCTTTGCCTCCCCCAAGTTTTGTCTGCTCTTAGTCTTTTACAAATTCTCTTCTAGGTCTGGATAATTTTGACACCTCAGTGAAACCTGTCATTGCAGCAGAGGAAGGAGGTGCTGCTTTCATTGGATGCAAGGTGCCAGAAAGTAACCCTAAAGCACAGGTCCGCTTTCGAGTGCGGGGAAAATGGCTGGAACAATCAACAGGTGAGAGGTTTAATGTCACCGTACAGCGACATAAATGTCTGCAGAAGCTTTTTTGGAATTTTATCCCAAAACTTGCACGACTTGCTGTGCAATTCATTTTCTGTAAATCTAGCTCTGTGAGTTAATATCCTTTTCACAGTAGCATACGTTCTTTGTGATCCTAAATGAGAGTAGATTAATTTAACAGGTTATTTTTCAAAAAAAAAAAAAAAAAGTCTTTATTTGAAACGGAGTTCAATGTAATCCTCTTTTCCTTCCCCTCTTGTTTAGATAACTACCTAATTCTTCCATCTGGGAACCTGCAGATTTTGAATGTATCTTTAGAGGACAAAGGATCGTATAAATGTGCAGTATACAACCCAGTCACTCATGATCTCAAAATAGAACCCACTGGACGTAAGCTCATAGTCATTCGTAAGTATTTAATTTGACGCTTTCCAGAATGGATGCACTTGAATTCAATAAATCACACTCTTGGCTAGATCTTAAATTCTTACTGTTCTGACAGTCGAATGGTTGTCCTCTGCTGTGTATAATGTGGTTAGTAAATATCTGATGAATATCATTTTTCATTTTCTGTTGTTAAATCTGAGTCTATTAAGGAGAAAAAAAAATCCCTAAGGTTTTAGCATGGATACATCAGCCTAAGTATCTGCTAGTCTTAAGTACCATCTTATGTAAAATCTGTCCTGCGTATTTGGACAAGTATCTGTTTTTCTTAATTGCACCCTAAGAGTTGGGTATGTGTCGCCCTGCGAAAGGACAGCAGTTTGTTACTGATTCCTTGCTTCTTTCTGACACGCGTTAAGAAGGGAGTGCTTTCTGATCAAATTGTTATTTTCCCCTTGCTGTGGAGGAGCAGTGGGGCTGCCTCTCAGGTCCTGAGAGGGCAGAGCGCTTAGGCCTTGAAAAGGGAATACTTCTAACTAGCTATGCTTAGAGCTTCTTAAAAGACATGGCAAAGCTTTGGGACCAGAGGATGGGATGGGGCAGCGCTTCACTGTGAGGTTTGAAAACTAGGTTAGTGATAAGTCTTGCCTCCTTTCTTGCAGGCTCTTCCTCGGCAGGTGTTCACATACTTCACCCCGCAGTTTCCCAGAGTTTGGCAGTGCCCCGGCACAGTTCTCTGATGCTAGAGTGCGTTGTCAGTGGATTGCCTTCAGCGTCTGTCCGCTGGTTTAAAGACGGCCAAGATGCGCTGGGTAGAGGCAGGTGGAAAATGCTGCACTCCCATCTTGTGACAGATAGGCTTGAGGCGTCGGACTCTGGCAATTACTCCTGCGTGGTGGGAAATGAGTTTGGAGTGGCGAAAAGCGTTAACTATTCACTTAATATATTGGGTAAGATGTAAAAGAAGGAACTTTTAATTGCAAGTTTTATTTTGAAGTCCAGGCCATGCATATTTTGTTTGGTTGTATACTTGCTATTTTTGGCCTAACGTTCTTTCTCAACCTAAACATATTAAAACAAAGATAAGTGCATAATAAGCATATCTCATGATCTCCCAAGTCAAAACCTATAACTATTTATCTCTTTTCAAATCCTTTGCAGTCTGAAATAATTTAACAGTAAAAGATAACAAACTCTGAAGGCAAGAAATGATCAATTTATTTTTCTGCAAAGTGCCGAGTGTGTACGTGATACAGTGTAAATAATGTGACTGCCTTCACGTGTTGCTCTTTTGGGGTTGTATATACGCAAAAAGCTGGTGAGGAGGGGTGATGTGTCCTGACGAGGACAAAATCGAAAGCAATAAAGGCCTCTCTTGTACGACTGCAGTTCAAGCCTAGCCTCTTTCCTTTGTAGTGTTTTTCTTCTTTTTGAGGTTTTTCCTCTCCACAGCACGTTTGGCTTTCTTTTTGAAAGATATACGTTAGAGGAACTCAAAAAATAGGCTGTTGACGTAAAACGACGTACCTTTTTCATGGGGGTGCTGCTGAAGAATTATTTCAAAAAGACAAGTGTTCTATTTACAGTATTAATGTAAATGTAACCGTTTGGAATAGAAGGAAAAGGCCTTTAAAATAAGCAAGTGTCTTGGAAAAAACAGCTTTATGTTGCATAGAACCAGAAGTACGTGCTGCTTGCTTAGCTTTTGGTAAGTTTGTGTAACGTTTTCCATAATGATTCAAGCAGGGTTTTTTCAGGATTTTGGCTAAGATAACTTACATACAATTATTTCTTCTTTTAGAACCTGCCTCAATTTCTAAAGGACTGCAAGATGAAACCGTGACTGTTGGAGCAACTGTGCATTTCTCATGTGACGTTCGTGGAAGCCCTGCTCCTACCCTCACCTGGTTCCATAACGCAGTTTCCATCCCTCTCTCTTCACGGCACCTGTCGACCAGAAACAGCCTGAGGATCAGTGGCGTCACCGAGGAGGACTCTGGCTTGTATCAGTGTGCGGCAAACAATGGGATTGGATTTGTGCAGTCCACGGGGAGACTTAATGTCCAGCTGGGTAGGAGCGCTTGTAATCCTCCAGGAACTCAAATTAGGCACTTGTATTTTCTTACTTTGAATTTTATTCTGGCTTCTCCTGTTTATGTATCAATTTGCTTCTGACCACAGTATGCAACAGACTTTACAAATAAGGTGCTGACTTCTAGTTGAGTTTTAAGAGCTACACTTATTTCTGGGCTAGTTTCATTACTTGATACTTAAAACCTAAACTATCAGCTGCAGTTAAAACAGTTTCTAGCTGGATGTGACACAATTTATCCTCAAGTGGATTCTAGGTAGCGTTATGCTGGATGAGCTGGTATTCTTAGTAGTACTGGCTGCTGAGTAATTTTGCCCCTTTCATATGCTTAAGGTTACGATACGCTCCTCAGATCTTGGGTTAACGCAGACTTCCCTTGGGTCGCTTTAGCAGATCCCAAGAGAGTGTTTTCCAGTCTGAGATGCTTTGTAATAACAGCAGAAAACTTCGTTTTTGCTACTACCATGTGACATTGGCAACACCCTCACTGTTCCCGTTTTCTCCCTGTGGTGTGTAGTTGGAGCTTTTGAGTTTTTCTGTGCTTAAGTTTGAGGCGTGCAGAGGCTGGCTGAGTGGATATTCTGCTACCTGGTTGCCTGTAATTGCAAGGACTGGACTAAAACAGGTAGCTTTGCCTCTGTACTGTATTCCTAACTAACTGGCCTTTCTTATATAGCAAATATAAACTGAGGTTTGAGTGCGATTTTGTATTAGTTTCTCTCTGCACAAGTTTCAATTCATCTCTTAATTCTTGAGAGGGAATAGCAGTCAAACGCTAAAAAGACAAAACGAAAAGCTTGCCTGACACTGTATGGACTCCCCTTGGTCTTAAGCGTTATATTCTCTAGCCAAATTTATTCTTTGTTTTGGTTTTTTGTTTGTTTTCCCCTCTCCAGGCAAAGGTTCCAGGCCAGTTATAGTTGCTCCGCCAGCAAGTGTCAGTGTGCTAGATGGTGGGGATGTTACGCTGTCTTGCAATGCCTCTGGCCTGCCTGTTCCGGTGATCCGTTGGTACAGCAGCAGAGGACTTATTACCAGCTACCCTTCTCAAGCGCTTCGTTCAAAACCGCGGAAACCCCCTCACGCAAGACCAGGCAGCGCCGTTACAGAGCCCGCCTACTTCACCGTGTCTCAAGCAGGGTCGAGCTCCTTGTACGTTAGGAACGCGACTCCTGACCATGCTGGGGAATACACGTGCGAAGCCACGAATGAACACGGCTCTGTGGTGTCAGAAGCGTTCCTTACAGTCGGTAAGACTTAAATACGAGATTGGTCTCGAATCCAGTGCTATAAGGAGGAAAGTAGTGGTAGTCAGCCTCCTGATATAACTATTGGGTGAGAAATGCGTTCAAATAAGAAATTAGCGGAGGTTGATAGTGAGGGTGTCCTGGGGAAACTTAGCAGAGGAGCCTAAGCTATTGTTATGGCTCAGTTTCTCCCTTCTGCCTGTTGTCAGCTGATAGGTAGATAGGAAATGGCTTTGTGTGTATTGTATGAGGCTTCGCATTCCTATGGTTGATAAAGAAACTTTCCAGTTTTTTTCTTTATTTCCAGAGATTGCTACTAGAAGACGACAGTTCTTAAACTAAAGGCAGGATAGGAACAGAACTGTTTCCTTTCTTCACCCGAGAGTGATATATGAGTAACACGCTTAAGCTTCCCCTCATGATACTCCCTGCATAAGAACTAAGATACAGATTATAGGCACAGGGTGTGACTTACATTTCTCAATTCTTTCAGCATCTTCTCTCTGGAAGTTTAGTTGAAGGTCAGTGGGATTTAAGATTCTCAGCATATATATGATCCCGTATGTAAAGTTCTTTTATTACCGCAGATTAGATTTTTTAACTCACTTATATATAATTTGAAAAGATGCTGAAAGTTTCTTCAGGGTTTTTTCCTTCCTCTAAAAGAAAGTGATCCCATCATGTAGTTTCATAAAATGAAAGTTATCGTTGGACCCTGTTGAGCGGAAACACAAAACTAAATCTCATCCCAGAATACAGCCTGTATCGAATATAAAAATCCCAGTTTTGCCTCAGAATTTTATGGCACTAAGTTCAAGTTTAATGTTTTGTTTATTAACTTTTATCGGTTTCTAATATGTTGTACTAGCTGCTGATTATGGTGCAGAGGGTGGTTAAGGCATTTGGTTTTGATATAAAAGTCCTTAAGTAGTTTCTGGGAGCTGTTAAGGTTTTAGAACGGTTTCCATCCATGCCAGAAGACATGCTCGAGCATTTAGAGTTCTTAATGAAGAATTTGTGCCAGGTAACATTTCTGAAGCACCTGAATGAGTTAAGCTGTGATTCCAGTGCATTTCTTTGGTGGTGGGATCAACTTAGACGGCTCTCAGCCTGTGCAGCTTGTTCCTGTAATTTGCCTTGCGCAAGTGCACAGTAAGAGAGCTTATTTGGCTGAAAAATGTATATATTTTTTTTCCTTCTGCTGGATCTGTTCCATGACCTGATTCATTGCATGGCCTTAAAAGTGGGCAGGGCAACTTAAGCCACCATCATAGTGAGAAACCACCAAAATGTAAAATGATAGCTTTAGGATCCTATATCCATGGCACTTATTTTAAATCTTTTTTAGACAGTTGTGGTGGTTGCATGCCTGGCAGGAGCTTTCCAGCACTACGAAACACAGTGTTAACTCTACAGAATAACTTAATATCTAATGGAAGTCGAGGGGAGGAAAATATACTCCCAGCAGTCTGAGTTGCAGGCAGACTAGTACAAAAATGCAAGAAAGAATAACATTCGTAGAGGTAGGTAAATGATATATTGGAGGGCAGGCTCAACCTATCTTTTACCGGGGCCAGACATGTCTGAGAAGTCTTAGGGCTGATTGGAAAGGTTTTTCCAGGTGTGGCCGACTTCAGTGATCTGCTGGGTTCAGATTTTCAGAGCGTTTTTCCTGGCCTTTGCTAAGGTACTTAAAGAAGCTAATAGGAGGGAGGATCCACCCGTTGTTTAAGAAGCGGGCAACGAAACGCCTGGGAACGCGATCCGCTTGCACAGCGGAGACAGCACTGACAAAATAGAAGCGTTGCCGTGCTGCCGTACGAATCCAGGGCATGCCGGCGAGTTGAAAACAGCTTGCGTGTTTGCTCCCTGGTTTCAAGAAGGGGGGGAGAAGAATTAGGAAAGGTGCTGTGAAACATGGCGAGGGGCTTCTCGAGGATGCAGAATAGTGTCTGTAGGAGGAGAGACTGAAAAGATGAGGGCTCTTTACCTTCCAAATGAGGCATCCGGAGGGGGGACGTGACAGCAGGCTCTAAAATAGAGGCGACTGCAAGTAAGAGGTCCGAATACATTCTCTTAATGCTTGAATTAGGGACACTCAGCTCCTCTCAGTTTGCGAGGGAGTACTTTTTCCCAGCACCTCGTTAAACTAGAGATATTACTGTAGCACTGCAGAGACCAGTGGGCACAAAAGCTTCCCTAAAATCTCCTCCTGGTCACTGCTCGGGACAGGATTTGGGGCATGTAACAGCCTCCGATCTGACCCAGTATAGCACTGCTTGTGTTTCCCAGCGGGGCTGTGAAGCTGAGGAAGAATAAGTTTAAGCGGCCAAGGGAAAGGAGATGGTCCTGAAAGCAATAGCTGGAGGGGGCTGTGTAATGACACAGAAGCAAACAAAAGTCTGATGTGCTGCTTTATAAGGGCAGCAATTATACCAAAAACTTAGCAAAAAGCGTTGAGAGCCAAATTGCTTAACGGAAATTGTTACCCGCGGTTGTTTTCCAAAAGCAAAAATACAAATTACTTGCCAGTCGTTGATTACTCGCCTCTCGGGGCAATAAACATAGCAGTGACTGCAGGTCTGCTGTCACCAGCCTAAACCACAACTAATTCTTCATGCGCAACAGTCCGTTTCCCAGCGCCAGCAGGCATCAAACCATATTGTGCCCACCCACAAATCCTAGGAGTCCATCACAATACAGTGGGCCTTCTGGCTCCTCCAGCGACTACGGCATTTGTTTCCCATATTAGCGTGTGGCAATGCATCACTTTCCCCCTGGCTCGCTGACAGTAGTAGATATCCTTTCGCTCCGAGGTTGTTGCAGGGCTTCTGACGTCTTAAGCAAACTGGGTCTGGCTTTGGAGGCTTCCTCCTTGTGGTGTTCCCTACTCCTGCCCCGAAATTTTGTAGCATCCCTAAATAAATAGAAAGCAACAAACGACACACGCTTGCTGAGAAAACGCGCCTACAGTTTGAAAAGGGAACGTTCCTTCCCTTCCCAGCTTTTAAAAAGGGGCCAAAAATAGCAGCCACACTTGCTGCTGGTATTTTAATGGAGGTTTGAAGGAATCCGAGTCAGCCAGGCTAACGCTGCCTAGGCTTTACATTACCAAGGAATTTGTTTGTTTTGTAAACCAAGTTCCCTTCATTCCCTTCCCCTTCCAGACCCCGGCCCGTAACATAAACCTACACAAATCTGGAAGAATGGACAGGGCTAGGAACATCTGGCAGTCCTGACATTGCAGCCTGCAACCTTTAGGAGCTGTGCTAGTTCCCAAACGTTCTCGTTTTAAGCACTGACGTTTACTTGTCCTGGATAATCTCAGATGTCCAACCTGCCACCCCTTTCCTGCCTGGAATGCTGACAAGCCCTGCATCAGCCTAACAGTATTTTTTTTGTCTCCTGGCCTCTTTCGTACTACTGATATTATTTTTTCACGCCGGGCAAAGTAAATAGCGTGAAGAAGGCTAGAGCAGGATTTCTAGAAATGTGTTGGTATTAAATTGCATGTTAGACCTGCCTGTAGACCAAGTTTATTCTCAGCATAAATTTTCAAATGAAATAGTTGAGTCGTGCAACTTTCAAAGCTGATCGAAATTACAGCTAAAACCTCAAAAACTGAAGCAGGAGAATGTCCTCTTGTGTGCACGCCAGTTCGAGGCATGAAAAGTTCCTTGTACAACCGTGAGTAACTTAAAATTACACAATTTGTGTCACAAGTGCAGCTGTGTGACTTTTCTTTTCAAGTCCGCTGCCGCTACTTAATTTACCTGAGGTACTAATCTAACCGTGCCCGGCGATGCCGGGTTTCAGGCTTTCTGTCTTTGTTACTGTGAAACGCCACTTGACAAAAAAAAATTGCCCTGTTCTGCCCTGAATAAAAAGCCAAGACGGCGCAGCCAAGGGTGCAGTTTGCTGCTGCTTTTAAGCCTGCTTGGGGATCTCTTGAACTGGCTTGGCAGTAGGGTTTGTTTGGAAAGGACGCTCTTGAACGATTTAGTGCCGCCTCGGGGTGGGGGACACGCGAATAAACGTCATCTCGAAGGTGTAACCAGACTCCTCTTTTTACTGTTCCTTTAGAAACTAGCACGAAAGCTGAAGAAATCGCTCCTTTGGCGATTGCCCAAAGCGACGAAGGTGACAGAGATTTTGCTACGGCGACAGAGCTTTCAAGTGTGCCTCCAACAAAACTGCATTTTGATGCAGTTGCAACAGAAAAAGCCTCGAATAGTGTGTCTCCCCCCGAAGCCCCCATCATTCTCAGCCCCCCTCAGACGCTCAAGCCGGACATGTACAACCTGGTGTGGCGTTCAGGACGGGACGGCGGCTTGCCCATCAACGCTTATTTTGTGAAATATCGCAAGGTAGTATTTCTTTGCAGCACTGAAGTATTGCACCACAGCAGATGGATTTCATTGTTTTAGGTTTCTCAAGGAACCAATAATTGTTACAATACTGGTGTTAACAAGGATATGGTGTCAGGCCAGAGAGAATACACAGAGAGTTGAACCACAACTTTACTGTGGCCACACAGGCAGCTTGTTTTAGGGATGACTGAAGTTGGTCACAAGTATGCTGTTCTATCTAGATTTAAGTGAGATTTGTTCAGCAGAGCCTAAGTTCTTATTTCTTTACAGTATCATTATGGTATAGGGGGAATTGGACTCTGGGGCATGTTGCAAACTCCAGTGACTTTAAAATTGCATTCATGTGAGCAAGCGTGAATCTGATTTATTATGGGCACACTTGAGATCAGAAGGGAAGCTGAGTATTAGCCTAATATGTCAGAGAACTCACTACCTTGCATCCTGAGAGACTGTTTTAAACTGAAATGATCAAATATGAGGGAGAACTAAGACTTCTTCGGCAGATAACCTAGCATGTCCTTGAAAACCTATGGTGTGTCAGCAGTGAACTCTTTTTTTGATTAAAATTAGAACCAAGAGATGCCTGTGCCCGTTCTTCCAAGCAAACAAGTTTTCTGTGCGGCAAAGCTGTTTGATTTATTTTTCATAAGCTTTTTAATCCCCTACATCCTGATCTTGTCTTAGCCTGGAGGGAATGCTTAGGTTTTTGACCTGTTAGTTCCTGAAAACCTAATGCCAAATCTGTTGATATAATTTCCCATCCAAGGAGGGTTAGTTCACATAAGCACTGACAGTTTTGAATACGGATTTGACCTTTTTGATGCTTGCCCTTCGCTCATAACAATCCTTTCCATGTTAAACGTGCTCACTCATGTTTTTTCAGTAGTGGGCTTACCGTGTTTTTTTTAGGGTAGTAGTCTCTTTTTCTCATAAATTTATTTTATTAATTTCCTTCTTTAAAAAATCTTGGCGGAGGCGGGAGGGAGGACATTAGAGTGGTCTCTTTGGAAGAAAATACTTGAACAAAGACCTCTGGCGTAACCTTTGATAATCCATAGCATTTAGATCTGCCTTCCATGTTTTATTAAAGTCTTATATTGTTTAGTAGTTTATTTTTGGTAGAATCTCTGTCTTTCCCTTTGGGATTTGGGGTAATGTTTTCCTGAAAAGGTCAAGCATTAAGAGACTACCCTGAATCTCTTTTCTTTCCTAAATGGAGCTGGTGATTGCACTGTTAAATTAAAAAGTGTTTTTTTTAAAAAGAGGAAAAAAGCATTAATAAAAACCACCTCTTTGGTGTCCCTCCTGACTTTTTTTTCCAACCTCTAGAAGTAACTAAGACGTACTTTTGTTGCCCGTTTTAGCCAATAAATATTTCAAAATGCTTAAGTACGGGAAAAGCTGGGATAGCTCAGGGAACATATCTTTCTCATTAGGGTGTTGGGTCCAGCCTTTAATGTCATGCATGCTGCTAGCTAAAGGCAGACTGAAGTATTGAAAATCTTTTGGTCTCTTGCTAGTTTTAGGCACGAGTGCTAACGAGGAGGTTTTTTTCAGGAGCAAATGTGCGTGCGTAGAGGGAATGCAGGTCAAGTCTGTTGAAGGAACGTTTAGAAGAAGTTTGTTGACGTTCAGCTTTGTTGCAAAAGTGCTTGGAGATGGCACCGAACAAAGGACGGGCCATAGCTAAATACAGGAAGAAATGGGGAATTTCAGCCAGCTGCAATGGTCCTGTGGATGCTTTTGTGTTCTAAAGGGATTAGGGATTTAAGTATTACGTTGGGTTTTATCTAATTCACTGTTGACCCTGAGGTTTGTCCGCATGTGCTGTGCTTGTTGCGTGCAGCTGGACGACGGCGTCAGCGCGGTGGGAAGCTGGCATACGGTGCGTGTCCCTGGCAGCGAGAACGAGCTCCGGCTCACGGAGCTGGAGCCGTCGAGCCTGTATGAAGTTTTAATGGTGGCGAGGAGCGCTGCTGGCGAAGGCCAGCCTGCTATGCTGACGTTTCGCACTAGCAAAGGTAGGTGCAGCACAAGGTTCCCTGTGTCCCAGGCTTTTGAGAGGACATTTATTTAAATTGCATCAGCCGTATGCTGTCTGTTAACCCATTTATGAAATGCTCTGCCGTTTAGTTGCTCAAGAACAGCCTCTAATAGCTAAGATACGTGTAGAGCAAACTTTACTGAGCGATACCAGATCTGTTAGTAAGTAAAAGCCATTAAATGCTTGACAGTAGTATTTTGGGGGTAATTGTTCAGACTTGTAAAGTTTCCTTTGCTTTAAAGGAGCCAAGTCATGGTCGGGGGCAGCCTGTACTTGCTCAATTTTTTGAGTACCACAAAAGAAACTCTCTGAAACGATGAGCCTTTTTTGTGTTTTCATATCTGAATGAACAAAACTTCTTCTGGTTTGATTTGCAGAAGCTTCGCTAAAAAGCCCTCAGTGGTTTTTGACCAGAAGCCAGTTATTTTGATACTTGTGTGCGGAGAACGACAAAATTTCCCACTGTTTTTTTTTTTTTTTTTTTCCCCATTCCAGCTTAGAAGCTGGTGGCTATATTCCTGCAGTTATTCATACAGATAATCAGAAATTCTTCATACTTCTATACAAGAGCCACATAGTTTAAAACTTCATTAAAAATATAACGTGTTTGCAAAATCCACGAATTTGCAGAACCTACAAATGGCTGCACGGGTACAGGCCAAAAGCCCATTCAGCCCAATATCCTTGGTCCCGCTGGGTCAAAAGCAGCTTCCATAGTATTTTCATTGAGCCTCTTCCGTTCGGCACTGATTTCAATGTACAATTTGCATTACACGTTGTGATTTTTGTGGTGAGAGAGGGCTTTGAAACCCAGGCAGGAGTTGGCAAAGGCTGACAAAGCAAGGCACGTTGCCGTGGGTGTTGGTACCACGGACGAGCAGTCGCTGACAGTAGCTGATCCGCGCTGCGGGAATCCCTGGGCTGAAGGGAAAAGTCTCTTCTCTTGCTCCCCTGAAGAAACTCCCTAAGAAATTGCTATCCTGCCTGTTCAGTTGTGATTTGGAGCCAGGGCTTTAGTCCTCTACCCTGTAGCTAGCGATCCTGTGGAGCGTGAGCCTATTGTAAGAGGCAATGAATATCGTTTTCTTCTCCAGTCGCTGAGTTTATTTACTGTATATCAAACATTTCTTAGAAAGAACATCATCCTCGAAAAACACTCAGGCTCCATCTCCACCAGTAGGCATTCCTAAACATCCCGTCATTCATGAAGGGACAAATAATTTTGGGGTCGTCCTTCCAGATCTGTCTCGGCACAGCGGAGGTAGGTGTATGGATTGTTTGTAATCCATGTGTTGAAAGTTACAGTGCAAACCGAGATGCATCTGAGTTTAACTTCCAAAGCGTTTATTACTATTCTGTATGTTTGCATTATCTACTTTATTTCCTATTTATTCCTTAGGACTCTTTGATACAGATGGGTGGGTTTTTTTCCTCTTGTGAGACTTCTGGGAATGAGGTCAGATATTAGCAACTTCCACCTACCAGAGTTTCTGTTCTAATATGTGTTTCCAGAGTAAAAGACCATAGTTTGTGGGATTAACTGAAAGGTTAGTTTATTCCAGGCAGTGAGTTAGCATTTTAAGCAGCCACCTGCATTACCTCACTGATGTTTCTACGGCAACTTTAACTTACCAGGTAATGCATCTCCTCCAGAATTTAGCTTTTATGGTGAGATATTTGAAGCTCTGGGTTTAGCAAATGGTGAACACAGAAGATATTGTTGCCTTTGTATTTGGTTCTCAAATATGAGATAAAAGTAGTCTTTCATGTGTATCCCACGTTCCTCTGCTAATTTTTAAACCTGCAGTTACTTTTTTCCCTAAATACTGTTTTGTTCTTCTCTTGCACTGTGCAAGTAGAATCTAGAGGAAGAGCCAGAGGTGAAGCCCATATTCAAAGTACTGAGCTCTAAAAGTGAATTATATCTGTTCTGATCATGTTTTTCTGGGGCTTCCGGGGACAGGCTTATTTCTTTTTACAAGGAGATGCAGCCACTTCCAGAGAGGTGTGACTTTTAGCCTGCCTTCCAGTGAAAACAGGATGTTTATAGTCCTTTTTCTCCTCACCCCAACCTTTGAACCCATCAGCCTGACCCAGGCAAATTTATTCAAGGGCAGAGACCTCAAAGGTGATTTGGTATCTAAAGTTTGGGTAAAGCGGAAGTTGAACGGAGAGGCTTATCTATCACCAGGTGAGGGAGCGGAGCACTGTGTACTCCTGGCGTTGCCAAATACCAGAGGAGCCACGCAGGGGGACAGTGTGTGTGCCCAGCTGCAAACAGCTCAGGCTGCTTAACGCCCCCAAAGCTGTCACCTTCTTGGTCCTTACTCAGTTCTGTTTCCATCAGTGGCATGCTCCGTGTTAACGAACACGAGCCAGTGTAGTAAAACCTGTCAGCTCTCATCAGTCAGAATGGTTATAACTGGATTTACTAACACCACCTCTTTCCGTTCTCTCTATTCCACTGCTGTCTGTACCTTCCAGTGAGTTCAGTAAGTATATCACTTGTTGCATGCTTTGTTTGCTCTTTGTTCTTGTTTCTCCCCAATGGTATTTTTGGCATAGAGTGCTCATTAGTGTGTATGGATGAAAGCCTCATTGGATCTGTAGGAATTTCAGTTTTCTTTTTTTTAATATACCCAAATTGTTCCCATTCGTTTAGTGTATGTTTGCATTCCATGTACAGATGGGTTGGGGTAGTGTACTGCCATATCTTTTTTTTTTTGATTATTTTGCTGATAAAGTAAATGTTTTGTGATGAAGTCCTGCTCTTCAAGGGTATTTTCTGTGACCTTGTAGTTTAATTTCTTTTGGCCAATAACTAAAATATCAACATAGAAACAAGTACTGTCGTTCCTTTTGACTAGGAATGTCGTACACCTTTTCCTGGAGAGTAAAGGGAGCAGTGATTAAAGGAGGATTTAAAGGTCCTCCCTGTTAATACATGAAGTCCAATTCAACATCAACA
Organism: Struthio camelus; assembly: GCF_040807025.1. Lineage (NCBI taxonomy): Eukaryota > Metazoa > Chordata > Aves > Struthioniformes > Struthionidae > Struthio > Struthio camelus. The sequence continues at coordinate 8,688,155 of NC_090963.1, forward strand.
TCTAGTTTAATCCATTTCTGCACTACAATGGAGCTTCACATGGCTCTAATCCCCCTGTAACCGAATTTCTCATTCCAGTTCCGGAAGCTCCCGATCGACCTACTATCTCCACAGCATCAGAGTCATCCGTCTACGTCACTTGGATACCACGAGCAAATGGTGGCTCCCCCATTACTGCCTTTAAAGTAGAATATAAACGCCTGGGCCGAAACAGTGACTGGCTAATTGCAGCTGATAACATTTCGCCTTCTAAACTGTCCGTGGAAGTTCGTCACTTGGAGCCAGGTATTACAAAAGGATCTTTCCTTTGCTTCAGCTGTCGGTGCCATTTTCTATGCTTAGATGACTGTGTTCCTGCTGAGAGAATTCTTCAGACTTTTGATCGTTTCAATTTAACTTGTGCTTGGATTATCTTGTTCTTGTTCTGCTGTGGGATAGGAGTTCATTACCCAAGTTTGTGCTGCTTTCTTAGCTTTCCAAGTGAAAGGAGATGCCATAATGCAACACTTTGTCACATGGAGATGAAGGTTATGTGTTATGGCTGTTTTGAACTTAACTATCATGCTAGTAAGCACTCGGAACATAAAAACAGAAGACTGTATTAAAGAAAAGATGTTTCTCCTGGTTTCTTGTCTCTTCCAGCGTTTCCAGCACAGGGACAGAGCGTAAGAATAGGGGTAATGGATGGTGATAGGTGTCCCGTGTATCTTCTCGGTGCTCCCCAGTTTGCAGTTTAGGGGCTTCCTGAGCTGATGGCGGCATCTCTGTCTCCGTGTGTCTTTGGATTTTTGTCTTCAGTGAATTTCCCTCATCACTCTTGCAAGCTGTTTATATTTCTGATGTCCACATCAGTCTGTGGCAATGAGTCCTACATATTTTTTTCTAACTGGATGTTGTGCAAAAAGTACTTCCTAATCTGTTTAGTCTCTCCTTGAATCCTGTTTCTAGTGCTTGTTTTGCTGTAACTCCTTCTTTCTTTCACTTTTTTCCCTTAAAAGGAGAAATGTATAAGTTCCGTGTGATTGCTGTGAACAATTATGGGGAGAGCCCCCGAAGTGCAGCATCTCGGCCTTACCAAGTAGCTGGTTTTACCAGCCGGTTTTCCAACCGCCCTATCGCAGGACCTCACATTGCTTATACTGAAGCCATCAGCGACACTCAGATCATGTTAAAATGGACTGTAAGTATGAAAGTCTTCTGTTCTTTTCACAGTTGTGAGCCAGTTTTTACTGCTTTGGCCAATACAAAGCCCTTAAAAGTCGAGGATTAAGAGCTAGGTAATTGCAGCATAGTGAGTGGTGGGTTTTTTTTCCCCTCGAGACACGGAGGTGATCCTCCTCCCAGAAGAGGACTGGGACGCTTCATTCTTGTACTGTAAAATCAGATAACTTACTGGACCACGTGCCTCTCAAGCCCTTTGCTTCCCACTTCCAAGCCCTTTTTCCCCTTTCAGAGGCTCCTGCCAGCTGCTTCCTCGCCCCTCAGCGCTGCCACCCAGCCTCCCTTTGCAGAGGCTGCCCTCTACGCCGCTCGCCTTGGCTGCCACGCGGCAGCTTGGAGGTGCTGGGCTCCTCTGAGTGCGCTTAAGGTTAGACCAGATATAAGCTCACTTGGCAGCTGCAGTGAAAGGCTGCAGCCTCCTTAGCCTGCTTGGTTTGGCACAAACGTATCAAGAGGCACCAGTGGGCTTAACTCTGTGCAGACTGCTAATGCCATGAGTTGTGAGCAAGTTGGCGTCGTCTTGCTGTAGTTTGTGCCGCTTGGGTCAGCCCAGGCGGCTCTGGCTGGAACCGCTGCTGCGTTTAGAAACCTGTCGTCTTCCATTGCATCTGGTAGAAGTTTCGTGTTAGAGAAACGTTTTCCTTTCCTCTGGTACCTTGTCTTTTGTAAACAAGTACTTTAAAGTCCTTATTGAAACCCGCAGAAATTCTTTGCTCTTGTTTTGAAATCTAAACCCCTAGTATACTTTGGAGGATTAAACGTGTAGAGTTCCCAGTGTTAGTTTGCTCTACTAGCTCAGCCCTAAGAGATGTTAAGGATAATAAACTTAAAATAACCTCTAGTTCCTCAGGAGGCTGCATAACTTACAGTAAAATATTCTGAGCTGAATTTTAGAACGACCGTAACTCTTCCTGAAGTAAAAATACTCTTACAACTTTTCTGTTACTGTTTTTCATGCTAATTTCCATGCCATTAATGGTCAAACCCTAATTGACTGTTTTGAAAGCGAGATGGGAGGACGGTGTTATGTGCCAGTGCTTCAGCTGGTCTGAGGAGCGCGGTGCCAGAGTTCCTCTCTTGCATTGCAAGCCCGTAAGAATCCTCCTTCATCCTCTTCAGCTTTGTGCCGGTCTTAGGTATAGCTACGCATCCGCAGCGACGGATAGTCCCTTTTTTGCGCGGTGACTTCACTGCATACCTTCCTCCTACGTGTTGTTGCGCGTCTGTGGCGCGTGCTCAGTTGGGCTTTTCAAAGGCTTAATCCTCCATCAAATCAAGTTTAATTCTTCTGCTTTGGATCCTCCCATTTTCAACTCTCAAAAGACCGTTTTCATTTGGAAGGCTGTTTAGATGAAATCTGCAAAATTTTTAGTGAGTTGAGGGACTTATTTTTCCACAAAAATAGCAGCAGCGCTGTTCAATGTGTCTGGTTCATCTCTGCAGCAAGGAAGAATTGTCAGTCAAAGCGGTGTAACCTTCATATAGTTGTGAGCAATTTGTGAGAGCGTAACCACAGTGCATGCAGGTTGTGATTTTTCAACTGCTGTGGGCTATCACACAAGTTGTTGCTTCTTGAAAATAGTCTTAGTGCATGGGAAAAAAAAAAAAAACTTTCGAAGCGTTTAGTCAGTGGTGATCGCTCTGGAGTATTTGATTTAATTTTTCCTTCTCTAATGCAGTCTCTTTCAATTCTCTTTTAGTATATTACTTCGAGTAACAACAACACACCCATTCAAGGATTTTATATCTATTATCGGCCAACGGACAGTGACAACGACAGCGACTACAAGAGGGATGTTGTGGAAGGTACGGTGCAGTATGCGCCTACTTAATAACATTACTTGATGGGGAAGAACATCATGCAGCCATGTTGGCTGTGTTTATATGAAATCTAAACTGCTTTTCCCAAACTAAGTCTTTACAATATATTTCACAGAAGTAGCTATCTCAACTACATAACGTCAAATTCTGCCCACACATGAACTTGTTTCTTGCATCTGAAGCCTCATCTACATTTGAAAATTGAGATCTAAATACTGTTTTTAAGTTTCTCTTGTTATGCCACTGCAGATCCTCAATGCAGATGTATTTAAACTGGCTTAACTCGAGGTAATTGAATAAAGAGAAACCAGCATACATGAGATTTAAGCCAGGGTGAGTGCATCTGTGTTGCAGACTATTTTAACTAGATGGATTTTAAGATGTTGAACCCCAGCACAGGGTTTTCAGTTGCTCGTTTGAAATCTCTCATTTTACCTTGCTTAAATGCTTCTCCTGCTATAAGGAATTTACCTTTAGCCTCAAGGGCAGCAGGACCCTGCAGACGCAGGTAAGTTTGTGCTGCATTTTGCATTTTAATCAGAGGGTGTTTTTTTTCTATGAATATTAGATCATCGTTTTCCTGGAAGAAGTTATTAGATAATGTCTATGCTAGTCCAGAAGTGGAAAACACTTTTAAAAATATTTTGCTTAAAATGCCCTTATTGCTTGGGCTGAGTAAATGTAGTGATCTCATTCTGTCCCGATGACGTTAATTATTTTTCCCCTCATTTATTTCGGTTACAAGAGGAATGGGCCCTTATTTTGAAAACTTTCCCCTGCACAGACAATAGTATGTGCAGTACTTTGATGCGTGACATAAGCTTTAGCACACTAGGAAGCTATTAAAGATCCAGAGTTTCTGCTCAGAGGATTGCTTTCAAGAAGCTTATGCAGTGAGCAGCTTCATCTGCAAATGTATTTTAGCCTTTGCTAGACTGAACTTGTGTGTTTATAAATCTTATACACTAAGCAGTTAGTTGTTTAAGTGGGCTCCACTGTGCTGTGAAATTAGCTTGTTTCTGATATTTTTTTTAATTTTTTTTTTTTCCTCTGAGTGTGTGTGTGTGTGTATTGAACTCTTTGTGGCAGTCTGAAACCATTAGCAGCTGCTCTGCTCTGCCAAAGCCTGGAACAGAAACTCATTTGGTGGAAATATTTAAACTTGAACTTTTCTTTACTGTGCTCCCCTAAACCAGCTTTTCGGTGAAAAAGCTATTTTCAGTGAAAGTGCGATTGGAAGCGTTAGATGTGGAAAAACATGGAGAACCGCATGATTTGCTTTAGCTATTTCGCCATAAATCTTGCTTTTTTCCTCTGTTACCTTTTGAATCCATCAGTTTATTTTTGACGGGGAATTTTATCTTGAAACGACTGCACGAGTTGTGGAAAAAGCGTAGTGATGCCTGTATTAGTTAAGTAGTCGCCCTAGGCTTTCCTCCCTGTTTCCTGTTAAGTCTTGTCTTTTGAGACATTCAAAACTCTACAGAAAACTCTTCTCTTATAAATGCTGCTACAGGCAAAATCAGATTGTATTTAAAAGAAGAAGAAGAAGAAAAAAAAAGAGCGACTCGGATGGCCCTGGAGTCCCTTCCAGGGGCTTTAAGCAAGCGCAGGGCCGACTCAGCCCGAACCTGCGTTTTATGTTCCGAGTCTCTCTGTTGCGAGGGTCCTAGCGATTGAATTTGAAATGTAAATGCAGTCTGATGTCAGTTGTTTAAATGTTTTCCCTTGCTAATGGTGCACGAAGAGGACAGTTAAAGTGCCTGTACTGATTCCAGCTCCACTAATGGTTTGCAGCGGAAACCTAAAACCTGGTGTAGTAATTACCGAAAGGAATGCTTGGGGGCGGGGGGCGCTGGGGGGGGGGAAAAGCCCAAATCTCGGGAAACCGCGCGCTTTGGGGAAAGGCCGGCTCCGGCTTCGGCCGGGGCTGGCGCGCTGTCGTTTGGGACGCCTGTTCGTTTCGGCGGCTGAAGCCCAGCTTCGCGTCCTGCAGCGACGCCGGGGTCCTGCTCGACGGCACCGGCTCAAGCGCGGCCCTCGTCGCGGGGTCTCGGGCCGCCGAGCCGGGGTATCTGTACGTCGGCTCGGATTCGGCAGGGCTCGAGTGGCGTCGTGGTGACAGCCCCTGCCAGCCGAGCGGGCTTTATTTTTTTTATTAATGCTTAAATCAGTAGGTGGTATGACAGTTTCTTAGAAACAGTGGAAACAGTTCAAGGTGGTATTTTCCAAGAGGGATTAGAAGTGCTCAAACAGTTAATTAAACTCCCGAAAAAAAAGAGGTCCCTGTTTATTAAAATTTGTCACAAGCCCGTGAAAGTAAAAACTGCCGGTGATTTATATTGAAGTGCTCGGTACTTCAGGAGGGTGTCTAAATGAAACGCTGGCCGGCAGCCAGAGATGACAAAACCGTCCTGTTGGAGAAGATTGCTCGGCTTGCAAAACGTCTCCGCAGGGGCAGGCGCAACGGCAGAGTCGGCCTTACTGCCCAGTTCTGTTTCCTAGGATGTTTAATAAAACATACGTTCAATTATTTGCGGCTTCTACTCACCAACTAACCCAGATGTGTCCTTCCGGAGAAAATACTCTGCTTTAGTTGGCATCTCACGCTTCGAGTTACTAGAGATGCTGCGGGATTGCGAACGGGGACGGGGGAGTTCTTATCACGGTGGAGTTTTACCCTCTCTGGAGTTAATCTGTTTTCTGTCTCTTTTGCTGGGTTTTTCTTATTTGCCCTGAATATTGTAAATAACTGATCTAAGCCATCCTAGACACCTGTACGCCAGGGATGAATCAAGGAAAGCTTATTCTGTTTAAAAAAAAAAAAAAAATGTTGGTAAACAGCTTTAAAATGTTTCAGGGGAGAAGAGAACAATTCCCCATATAAGACAACCAGATTTCCCAAATCCTTAAATTCAAAGTCAGCAGCCGTTCTGGATATCTGTTTTGCGAGTTCAGCGACTTCCACTTTTTTGTAGCGAAGAGTATTCATAGTGATTTCAGTTTTAAAAATGTATAAAATCAAAACAACATTTTCATTCAAAGTTTTTTGGGAAAAATCTGTTTTGCAAGACATTGCAAATTCCGTAATTCCAAAAAAAAATAAAAAGCCAAAAAATGGTTAATGAAGATTTCTATGCTCAGAGGAAAAGCTGTGGTACCCCAGCACTTTATACAGAAAGACACTACAACATACACGTACCTAATACTGACTCATGCGAGTAGATGAAATGCAGTTAATTTTTTTTTTTTTTTTTTGTAGGTACGAAGCAGTGGCACTTGATAAATCACCTGCAGCCAGAAACGTCTTACGACATTAAAATGCAGTGCTATAATGAAGGTGGTGAAAGCGAGTACAGCAACGTGATGATCTGCGAAACCAAAGGTGAGGCGCTTGGAAAGCGCATCTGCTGGTCTGCGAAGTATAAAGGGGGTATTTCGTTGCATAAAACTTGTCGTGTTGAATTTTTTTCATTTTGCAACGGACAAGTCTGCTGCGTCGAAGACTCTGGTTTTCCGGAATCCTTTGGGGGATTGCTTTGTCTCCTGTAGCTAGGATTGTTTTGAACGTGTGGAAACTGATACGTCGGGCTCCAAGAAAGACTCTCCGTAAAGCTCTGCAGATTTGTCTGGCCTAAGAGATGGTATTGTTGTTCTGGGGAGTTTTGTGCTGTGTTGATAGCCTCTCCTTAGGACGCAACCGTGCTCTTGAAGATGACAGAATTGATTTGTACGTCTGTTTTGTGTCTTCGGGGCTCTGTGACACGTTGTGTAAGTGCAGACCACAGCAATTGATGGTTATGTTGGCTGCCTCCATCGCTAATCCTGCATGCCTCTGGCACAAAGTTTGTACTGTTCTCTGGAAGTGTCAGATATGGCAGTCACATTTATTTTGCAAAGAATTCCTGTCTCCTTTAATCTCTAAAACCAAGTACGGCTGTAAAGGGAAAATGCAGACAGTAAACTTCAAATGCAGTGCTATGAAGAAGTGGGGTTTTTTTTTTTTTTTTTTTTTTTTTCCTTAAGCCTCTAGGAGCGGAAGCATCAAAATTTAGTTAAGTTAGTAGCAAAGCCTTTGAAGGGAAGGCTAGGAGCTGCAGGGTTTGAGGAATACACTTCTCCCTAATTTAAAAAACGGGCAAGACGTAATCTGTTGTCGTTCGTACTGACTCTTCCTTAAAATGCGTTTCCCCCGATACTCAGGAGGTGATTCAACTCATCTGACATACCTGCTTCTCTCTGACCAGCTTCATTCCTAACCTAAGCACCTCTTCCAGGTTCCTAGTGCTAGATGGAACGAGTCTGAGCTGCGGTGTGTTGGAAACTAATGTAAATTTGAGTTCTAGATTAAACCAGCATCTTGTTTTCGGTGATTTCACTTCAACTCTTAATATCTCTAATAGTGTGGTTTTAAAAACAGGGTTAGCAGGGTTCACATCAGATAAAAGTAGGTCATCTGGCAGTGGTTAGACGATAGAAATGCATGTTGTGGTTTTTCCTGACCTCAGAAGTGGAAAGATTTGTGCTCTTTCAAGTTGGGAGTTAGTGCAGTTCTAGCTGAGTGTATGTCGAGTTGCTTGTTAAAGTTTCAAGTGACCTCAATGAGAGGGTTAGCAGGCTGGATAATAACCATTTTCCAAGGCAAATAGTTATTACCCAATAGTAGTTGGCCTTCTTTATTATACTTTTTAATATTGACTTGGAAGCTTTCTCTTTGAGGCATTAGGATCTCAACTCCAGCAGTAATTATTTTCACTTCATAACTAAAAAAAAATACACGTAGAAACTCGTTTAATGAACGTACCCGTACTTGTCTCTTATTTCATCTAGTGAAACGCACGCCAGGAGCATCAGAATATCCAGTGAAAGACTTGAGCACACCACCAAATTCCCCTGACCGGGGTGGCGGAAGCGGAGCTGGGCCATCGAATGGCCCGGTTCGGAGCAGTGACATGCTGTATTTGATCGTGGGGTGCGTCCTCGGGGTGATGGTGCTTATTCTGATAGTTTTCATTGCCATGTGTCTGTGGAAGAACCGTCAACAAAATGCCATGCAGAGTGAGTTATTTTTGGTTCCCTTTCATGTTGGTGTTCAATATGAAAATATTATCTGGGTAAAATTAGTAACGTTCCTATTGCGTTTCCATGAACGGGAGACAGCACCCTGTTGTGAGCCAGCTGGTGTTTTTTTAGTGACATGTATTCTCTAGGTGTGCCTTCAGAGAAGGTGTGGGTGTTTTGTTTTTTTGTTTTTTGTTTTGTTTTTAAATGGCAATAACGTCCCTCTCTGAGGCTCCCTGCCCTGCTGCGTTATTGTAGGGTTGTGCTGCAGTTTTATCTAAACAATAGTGTGTGAAATGCCTGGGCAAAGTTCTTAGATTTATGTTTAACTTTAAGCAGCTGCATAGACTTCTGTTGATTGCAATGACTGAACTCATAAGTACTCGTTAAAATGTGGGGACTTAAACCCAACATCTCTTGCTCCATTTCTCTCTCCCTCTCCCCTCTCCCCTCTCCCTCATATATATATATATATATATATATATATATATATATATATATATATATATATATATATATATCTGGAAAGTGAAAGAACTTATAGCCCTTGAAGGACAAGTCCCTTGTTACCTACTAGTCCCTTCACAATAAAATTGGGTTGAATGTCCAAGTCTTTTAGAGGTGTTAATAAGGAAAACCTGCCAGTTTGCAAGTTAGGAGCATTGAGCAGACACATTGGAGCTTAAGCACACTTTGCAAGGTGCTGTATACCCACCAGCTAGTCTGTGCTAACAGAATCTCTTTAGTAGTCTTTTCTGTTCCCGATGCGTAAATCAACTTTGTTCTTTCCATAGCTTGTGGTTATTTTTAGATGTCCTTACTCTCTGACAATGAGAAATGAAGCAAAACTTCTCGAAAGATAAGATAGTGTCTTCAATTGCTGGCCAAAGATATTTTTTTGGAAGTAGTTTGTAAAAGATAGCAGAGAGTCTATCGATTATATAAATGGTCTGTTTTTAGAACGCTCCTCTTGGAGACTGACGTCAGCCAAGTCCTGTAAGACCAGTGTTCCTGGTCTGTTTTCCAGGGTACGGCTGTTTTCCATTTCTACATTTATATACTAAGCCCTTAAACATTGCAGTTAATTTACAAGACTGTAGAAAGGGAAGATAAGTGCCTCTTGTTTCTTAGAGGTGCTCGTTTAACTTCTCATTTGGTAGTCAGTATGCTTTCTGTAGCAAAATCATGGCAATAATGTCTGGATCTTTTGCAGAATATGACCCTCCTGGCTACCTCTATCAAGGGGCAGATATCAACGGGCAAGTGATTGAATACACGACCTTACCCGGCACGAGCCGTGTCAATGGCAGCATTCACGGAAACTTCATAAGCAACGGCGGCCTCAGCAACGGCTGTCCGCATGTCCATCATAAAGTCGCTAATGGAGTTAATGGGATCACGAATGGAGGAGCTGGACTCTACCCAGGGCACGCCAGCTCCCTTTCCCGGGCGCACGTGGACTATGAACATCCCCACCATCTTGTGAACGTAAGCTCTTACCCGGAGTGAAAGGCCCAGCCTCGACCTCGGGGATTTATTTGGAGTTTGTAGAAGCAGGCTTAGTTTGGGTGGGGAACTACTCCTCCATTGATAACAGCCAGTTCCACCAAATTATTCCTCCCAGAGGAGGCAACTGGGCTGTGATTTCTGATCCAAATATCGTGTTTCCATTTGAGACTTATCGGATGACAGCAAAAATTCCACTTACTCTGGGAAGTCTGCTTTTACCCTCCTCTTAACAGCATGTAAGCTTTGAGAATTCTTCCGTGCTGGGTTGAGATATGTTACTTGTACATATGGTATTTCTCAATCTTCAAGTGAAATAGATTTAATTATAGCTGCTTATTCTGCAGCTTTATGGATCACCCGTTTTCCCCCACCTGTTTCAGATCTGTAACTCTAAGCAATGCTATTAATTATACCAAAGCACGAATGTAGCAGGAGGTTCCATAAAATAAAACGGCCCATACGTCTCAAAATGCAGCAACGTAACGAGACTGTCTTTTCTAGTCCCTTGTTTTTAACTTTTGAGACAGACTCTTTTTTTTTTTGTTTTGAAATTTTAAGATAAAAATTAAAAACTAGTCTGAGTCTGTGATCCAGCCTTTGTATGCTGTGGAAAAATACTTCATTTGCTGAAATGTGTCCCGTTTCCAAGAGAGAATAATGATTTCATTATTGTCTATGGAAACAGATGGCTTGCATTCAAACTTACTAAACTTACTCAAAACTGTGAACATTGCCCAGGAAAACTGAAAGAAAAAGTTCAAAAAGTCTGAGTAACGCATGCTGTTTCTGGAGGAAAAAAAATGGGGCTATTGTTTGTGTTAGTAATTGAACACAAGCACTTCATTTTATTGAACAACAAATTAGTGCTGGCACAGTAGTTGTCGCTTCAGATAACTCCAGTTTTGAGTCTAGATTTTTTGGTTCTTCACCTGCTTTTCTCTGGTCTGCTCACGTAACAGAAGTGCAGCATTTCTGTTGCCTTAACGAACCAGCCGAGGCCCAAACTTGTGTTTTCGTGACCTGTCCAGCCGGTGGTGAGCCCTCCAAAGTTTCAAACGGTACAAGTGCTCCAGAAGGGAAGGTTTTGCAGTACCTAAAAACTAGCCCGGAAGAAACCTGGGCACGCAGCACTTAGGGGCTTTGCACTGATGCTTTGTCGCTCCTAATTAATTTTTTTTTCTTTTTGGCATGCGGGAATCACAACATGGATCTTGTGCAGAGCACGTGATAACACAGGTGTCTGTTCTGACTACATGTGTTTGGAGCCAGTCTGCAAAACCCCGTGCCGCGAGATACGGCCATGAAATGCCACAGCTTGTTCTTTGTGTATAGTTGATGGGTGTCTTTTTTTTGTTTTGGTTTGGTTTTTTTGTTTTTAAACCTCCTTGTTGTAGATCGTTTGTGAGTAACCCACTCTATTCCCACGTAGAAGAAATAAGGTTGGCACACTGGTGAGGCAGAGCAGAACAGGATGTTCTCATTCTCATTAGACCTCTATTGTTTCATTGATTGGACTGAATGAGGAAGAGAGCAACTGGCCAGGATGGCAATCAAGACTAATTAGGCATTTCCTCAGTGATCCATATCTGGCTGAGCAGCCTCACAAACTTAGGGCCAGAACTGTTTTCACCCAAATAAAGAGGACTGCAGAAGCTGTTCTTGCCCACCGCTGCAGGTCTCAAAAACCAAGTGGGCTTTCCCCAGCCCGCTCCTCTTCTGAAATGCGGCATGGTAGCACAGCTCTACAGCACCATTTTCTAATGGCGCTCACATCGGTGTCCGCCTAGTGTTTAACAATGAGGTATGTGTTAATCTGGGCATTTTACTTGCTTGTAATGGCCCCTTCAGCCAAAACTAACAACGCAAAATCCCTCTCACCCAGAGTCATTGCTGGCTAAGGAATTACCCCATCTGTAAAAATATTAAATGTTTCAAAAATCAGTGTAGCGAAGTAAACTGATCTAATCGGAGTAATTGCAGGAAAGTGGGATGGGTTTATGTTGTGACATCAGCCCTGCAAAGTTAATACTCCGTCTCCCTGGACGGGCACAGTTTGCTAACGAGCAGGAATTTGCTTTCATGTCTGTCATCAGTGTTAAAAAAAATAAACATATTTACAGTGTGTTTATTAAATTAAACCTGAGCGTATTAAGCTGAAAACAGACCGGGGAAATTACCGCATGCTTGTCTTAAGTTACAGTTATTTACTTTACTCTGACGCACACGCTGGCAAAACACCTCCCCTTGACTCCGCAGAACAGCTTAGTGTTGCCACGCCGTGTTGCAGGACACGGATCGGAAGATTGATAAGGTGATTAGCGTTTGAAAACGAAGGGAAAGCTCTGGGGGTGCTCACCTCCCCTGACCTGCGTTCTCCTTTATCAGGGACCGTATCTCGTGTGTTTGAGCAGTGACTGATTTCTCGACTCCTTCCTTCTTCAGGGTGGCGGGATGTACACAGCAGTGCCTCAGACTGACCCCTCGGAGTGTATCAACTGCCGAAATTGTCGGAACAATAACAGGTAACGGAAGGCATACACGTAGCCGCAGGACCCCTACAAACAGAAGCCCTTATTTTATATCCCACGTTGAAGATGGGAAAACCAAAGCAGAGAGCTTGTGGCCTGACTGAGGATTACAGGGCAGGCGAATGTATTTTGCCGTGACTCTTGAGAAGCAACCGCTTGGCTGTTGTTTGTGGGATAGAATAAAATGAGTTATTAACCCCCCAGAACACCTTTAGAGAGAATCAGCTGGTTATTTTGAGAAAAAAACAGTGAGGCAGGTTGGGTGCTGGACGACGACTTTGTTCTGTGTTTTCTTCAGTTTTGAGATAGCAAAATCCGCTTGGTATGGACGGACAGTTTGTCAAATACAATTAAATCGATCTTTTGTATTTTGCATTTCCTGCCATTCTTTTAAGAGTGCCAGCAAACTAGAATGGCAGCATTGGTTTCACAACGCAGTTCTTTGTAAAACGTAAGATTTGAGACGTTTTGGGCCTTCAGGAGAAGGTTGGCCAGCTGTTGCCAAGTGTGGGATGTATTTCTGCATGAGAAAGAAGACCCTTGTATACGATGATAAGGGAAGGTCCCGTCTTCTACGCTGTGGTTGGCAGTCTGGATTTTTATTAGGTTCTTAACTTTCAAAAATAAAAAAAAAAATCCAAGTTTTCCACTAAACTTTTTTTTACTTCCGTAAATACATGAGTAAGTGTGATGGGAACAGGGAGTTAACTCGTAGGTAGACCTGAGCGTGCTTTCTCCAGGGCAATGTCACAGGTAGTCTATAGGGGAAGAGAGCTTCCGTTTCCTTAAGCCAGTTGTCTCTGTTTTCAAGGCAGACCACGTAGCCGCAGTCAAGATGTGCACAACTGGCTGTAATTTGGAATATGCTGTATGTGTTACGTAGTAATTAATAGCTTGTTTTCCAGTTTTAAGCATATGTAAAGTTTTAATTTCTTCCCTTTTCTTAAGAAGAACAGGGAAAATGGGATCTCTCTTGGGCAACTGTAATGTTCCTCCCAGATGGGTCATCAGCAGTGTTTGAACTTTGACTTTTCAGACCCCTGTTCTATATTTGACTGCTCGATACAGAAACAAGTTGTCCTTTACAGCTGCCTGGCCCAGAGGGGAATATTAACCTCCCTTTGGCAAGGGAGATGCGCAGCCGTTTGGGAGCTGGGACCGCTTGATTGTGTTCCTCGTAGTGGGGGAATGAAAGGAGGACAGGGAGAAGGGAACAGAGAGAACCGGAAGTGTCTCTGAATGTTACACCAGAGACCTGTGAGTTATATTTATGGCCGCGAAGGAGGAGAAAGGCCTAATGGCTAGCGCAGTCAAGCAAGTAGGTTTGGGCAGGTGGGAATTAGGGGCTGGGGTTCTTTCCCCACCTTTGCCCTACTCGGGAGCGTTTCAGGTGCATTCGGCCTTGCGCGTACGTTCCACCTTGATGCTGCTAGCCCCTAAATCAGCGTATTTCCACTGAACGCCTGGAATTGTTGCTGATACGGGGTTAAATTTAGTAGTTGGTGTGAATTTTGACCGAGCGCAAACGAATTCATTTTGAAGATTTAGTATACTTAATAGGTGGCTACCAGAGCTGGTTTCGGCAATAGCCATCTCGGAGCAGGTTCTTATTACGGTGGTGAAATCCCTTGGTCTTCTGTTTAAATTAGCACTTCATGCTCTCATTACTGCGCGTGGAGGCTTGCCAGAGGTAGAAGTTGCTGAAATGTGAATACTCATTTTGCTGTTGTGGACAAAGCCTAGAAGACGAGAGTGATTTATGCTTATTATGTTAGGCCTGAGACCTGTTTTTTTTTTTTTTTTCCCCCTTCATTCTCTGGTCATTTTGCACCCCTCCTTAAAGTTTTCTAGATAAGCGATTGTTGCGAAGGAGCGCACATGCTTGCAATTTCTCTCTTTGCAAATTCACTTTGCTCTGGCACGTCTTTGTACTCTGACCGCAAATCTGAAATATGCATTCCAAATGAGCTGGTATAGTCCTGCTTGCCCAACTCTTTAAGTCATCCTGATGTGGGCTTTTAAGTCAGATTATGGTTTAATGGCAGGATTTTAGCAGCGAGATGCGATACAAGATGTATTTTCTGCGTTAGAGATTTTACACTACCATTCACACCTACTCCGCTCTGGAGATACGTGACTAGTTTCCATCAGAACGTGGTTATTTAAGTTTAAAAAGCTGAACGGGATCTCTTACAGCTTTGTTCAAGCTAGCACAATAGTACAAAGAGTTGTACTGACATCTGCCTTTAAAAAGGAAGTCCCATAAACATGCAAAACCAAACATTTTTAAAATGGGTTTCTCTAAGAATTTTTTTAAATAATAAGTGAGTGTAGTCAAAACCTCTGTGGAAAGAAATGCAAACTAATAAATGGATTTGTTTGAAGACCAGATGTGTTTCATGTGGATTCTTCAGTGGCTTTTGTGGTATTTTGGTACTTGGAATAATAATTTGGAGGCAGTTATGTAAACGGAAGGACAAAATAGGGAAGCTGCCGAGCACTGTGAGACTAGGTGCTGCTCTGTCCTAGGATTGCTTGGGAGGGGAGCAGATTTCTGGGGTGCCCCTTCCTTCGTAGGGCTCCCTGGGGCCACCTGAACTCCTGTTTCAGCTCTTGTCCCATGTTTTGGTTCGCTCCAAATTGTCTGTGAATGAAACGTTTGGTGCAGGGGAACTTGCTTCGCCTCTGCGTCGAGAAAGTTGTTTTAAGTTTATACCGGCTGTTTTGTTTCTCTTTAGGTCTAGCAATATTGATTGCACTTTGCAGGTGAAAAAGGAAACTGAGGCTCTGAAGAAGTTTGGAGTACGAGTTCCTCAGGGGTGTGATGTTTTTACCCATGGCTGTGACCTTTATTGGAATGAATGTTTTATGGGAGTTGGACAGTAGTTGCCAAACTTAATTCCTCCCCACGCAACTTGCAAATCTGAGTGTATTAAATCAGTTTTGGAGTCTAGTACTTTGCCAAGGGATCAGCTGCTATCAAAGCAGCTTCTGATAGCAAATACCCTGTTGTGGTTGATGGCAAAAGTAAGTGTGTGTGGTTTGGTTTTGTTTTTTTTTTTTTTTGCCTTTGTCAGCAGTGTAAAGATCAACTCTGCTCCGTTTTGGGGCAGAATCGCTCAAAAGAAACAGTTTGTGCTACCGGATAAACTAGCTAGCAGCTGAACAACTAGGCTACTGGCTTCAATTTGTGTGTTTCATAGCTTTTATAGATACATTAGCATTCCAGCTGTTTTCAGTCACTATAGATATGATAGGTATTCTAGCTCTGTGAAAGTCGTGCTGCAAATTGCACGAAATGGCCTTAAGTATGTACGGCCATGCTTTTGTGGCCAGAGACACTGCTAAAATTAGCTTACTTAGGGGGGAAAAAAAGTACTCACTGATTTCTGGATGGATTCCTTTTCGGGAGTAAACCTGTAACTTGTCACGCGCAGTAAGTTTTTCTGTTACATGTCTGTTAAACACCTTCTGAGCCCACGTGGAATAGTGCGCAGTTGTGGGCGCCAACCCAAAATGCCAGTGCTTAGGTAACTACTTAGTAAGTAGTAATAAACAATCGGATATAATAGTGAGATGGATCGGGCTTGTCATCGTGAGCAGAGCAGGCGACAGTTATATTTAGGTTTGGCAGCAATAAAAAGGCTCTGACTTGTATCCATTTGGCCTATCAGCGTATAATTTGTGTGTAAAACCTGAAGCCTCTTTAACCGCGTGAGTGCTTCAGAGCATCTTTGGCTAACAGCGCTGATGAGCATGCTCCCCTCTCTGGGCTTGCTCACACCAGACAATAGTGTCGCTGCACTGTTTTCCTTCCTTATTTCGATGTTGAGGGGGTTGATGTAATGAATGATTCAGGTTGCTAATGATGGAAATGTGCAGTATTCCCCTGAAAGGATGTAGTCATAGCACTTATTTGTCTTTCTGGGTAGTCTCCCAGTGTTAGGTAACAGCTCTAAAGGTGTTACCTGTGCAGTAACTCTGGTTTCGTATACCGTCGCACCAAAGTGTCTGCTTTGGGGCTTTCTTATATTGAAATTGCTTCTTTAAGAGTTGCACGTGTAAGCTCTTGACTCACTGTTGTCCAGGGAGCTGCAACGCTATAGGCGTGTTCACTGCTTACTGTAATGGTACACATATGTATTAAGGTCTTTAGCTCCCCTTTGTGTAAAGGTTAAATAGCTTTGCTATAACAATTGGCGCAGCAGTCTAACTTCAGTTGCACTTCCTTAACCAAGTATTGTAGGGCCACAGTCCGAGTAGTGCAGCGGGGAGAAGTTACGTTTATAACATTGAACATATTTTAAGTTTGCCTTCACTCTTAACATTTAGCATTTATTTTCTAAGTTAAGTCAAGTTTGGGCTTCAAACTCGAGCTCCTTTTCTTGGCAATGAAAATCTGTTTTGTGGGGCTGCTTCGATGAAGGAGCGGGCTTGCAGTTCGGGTCATCGGGTCACAGTAGGTGGGGGAAATAACTGGGTAAATGTTTTGAATGCTTTCAGCTGTCTGTTGGGAGGAAGAAATGCTTAATCCTCTCATTAATGCCAGAATTGATCCCAAAAATATATTTAAAACTTACTTGGCAAGCTCTCTTACTGCTGTTACAGTAAATGACACATGGTGAAGTACTTAAAAATTGCAGTTTCTCAAAATATCTTAAGTGCTGGAAAGAAGAAATGTGCGAGTGATCAGGCCTCTGAGTAATTCTGGTTTGGCTTCCGTCCACAGGTGTTTCACCAAAACCAATGGCACTTTTAGCAGCAGCACACTACCTGTCGTGCCCATCGTAGCACCTTACCAGCAGGACAGTTTGGAGATGAAACCTCTGAACCACGTCATGGTGGCCATGTGCTTAGCCTCCACGGTCCCAGAATGCAGCGCTCGGCTAGAGGAAGACAGCAAAGAAAAAGCGGAGCAGCCCTCCGCCCAGCACTCGTGCTGCCGAGAGAACCTGAATCAGCTCTCCATAGATTGCACAGAAGGTAAGTCATTAGGCAGGGAGTAGCGCCTGGCTTTAAAGCCAGGTATATGCTGTAGAACAGCTGTAGGGCGCTTTAATTTATTGCAGGGAAGCTAGTAATTAGGCCCACAAAAGACCTGGCTTTTGGAAAAGAGGAGGCGTTCCACTGTTCCCATTGCAGAAAATGGAGGCAGAGATGCTCAGGTGCCTGTGACTGTCATGCCCTTGGTGACTGATGCCTTTAAACGGAGCTCATCTAGCAGATGCGCTCCAGATAACGAGGCTGCGACTGATTTATGCTGGCTGGCACTTGCCTGTACCTACAGCCTACCCATGATCTCCCGAACCAGATGTGTACCGCTGAAATGCTGCCTAATGGAGTTGCTCCTAACGAGCAGGCACCCGTGACGGCCTAGAGCCATCCCGTAGGCGCGAACAGGCACGGAGTGGCAGATGGAAGTTAGACTGGGAATCCCAAAGTAATTAATGTGACCTATTGGATATCGGTCCGGTCAGTGCGCTTGGACAGAGCTGATGCTCTGAACTAGTGCCTAATGCTTTGCCTAGGCTTTGTGCCTGGTAGAGCGTGAATAAATCTGTGTATTAATCTGAATTTGTTGTGCTTGTGGGTCTGGTGAGCTGGAAGAGGAGATGACATGCCAAAAAACCCGACTTGCTCTTGCTTTGCAGGTGACAGCTGCCTGCATTCAGAAACATCGAACCACGTTTTGAGCTGGAGTCCCCTTATTCTGCAGCCTGTTTCAAAGGACTGTAATGAAAAGCCAGGATGGAAATCATCTGGAGTCACTTTAAACAGTTCTGGGGACCTCCGACAGCTCCAGCTACAGGAGACCTGAGGAAGTGACCGTTTTCTCCACTTAAAGCCAGTAACTGCACAGCAGCGTCACTGAAAGGGACTGATGGAGGGATGTTAATTATAACAGAGAGAGTCACTATTTATTTTTTGTAGTAGTGTCATATGAATGTATCTTGTTTTTAAAATGGTTGCCTTTTTATATTATTTATGCCTTGAAATTCCTTTTTTTTCCCCATGCACCATAAAACTAGCCTGATTATGTGTTTTAAAAAAAAAAAAAAAAGTAATAATATAAAGAACAACGGGAAATATGTAGTGTGGTTTCCATGGAATATTACCAGTGAGAGAAGCACTTCTGCGGAGAGAGGCGGAAGCGCCTAATACACGGATGTAACGGAGCGGAGCAGACCTCCGCAGTTCTGAAGTTCATAAGAGTTTACGGCCGCCCTCGAGAGCTGCCGCGTTGCTGGCGTTTGTTGCGGTCCTCGAACGCTCGCTTCCATGAATGCATCTGATCCTCTTCCAGTTTCTCCAGGAAGAAGCTGATGGAAAGAGGGCAAATAACGGACCGGGGGTAGAAAAATGAACCCCAGCTGATCTACCAGCTGGTGCAACTGGATGAATTGGGTACGACTCCCGAGGCAGAGCTCAGGGTTAAGTTGGTTGCTGTGTGTATCGGTAGTTGTTCACCAGTATTTTGATACTCTTGCAATTTTTTTTTTTTCCCAAAGCACACGCAAAAACGCAGCCTGTCTCGCCTCCCGAGAGGAACGGGTCGTTAACAGGGCCTCAGTCCTCCAGCCAGCGATCAAAATAATCCCACGGGATGTGGGACTGCGGCTGGGGCTGATTCAGAGCGTGCCTGGCCTGAGGGTCTCTTCGAGCAGCCTCTTCCCCCGGTGCTGTGCGGAGGGCTGAGCAGCGCCTTGCCCTGGTGAGCCGACCCCATCTCGTGACCCCCCTCACCCTCCTCATCCCCCAGGTGCCCCCGCAAAGCAGGAGGCACAGGGATAAAGGGGAGACGCTGAAGTCCCTGCCGCCAAAAGGGGCGAAGGCGACGCGCGGGGCCCTTTGCAGCGTGCCTCCCGCGTCTGCCCTCCTGCCTCGGAGAGAGAAAGGGGGATGCTGGTCGCCGGACTGTTTGCCTTTGCCCCCTTCTTTAAACAGGTCCTTGCAAAAGCCCTGCAGCTCAGCCCGGCACCTGCGGCATGACGTAGGTGGTGTAACCGTCACCCCCCCCCCCGGGGCCTTTTGTTTTCTCTTTTCCAAATTTTAATTTTAATCAGGGTAAATAAAACAAACTCGTGCCTGCAACAGCCCTCTGCCCCAAAAAGCGGCGCGCGCAGCCCCCCAGGATCGAGGCGCGGAAATCACAGCCGGCCCCAGGCGACGCACGTGCAGCCGCCCTCGGAGGGAAGGAGCACGCGGCTTCCCCCCGCCTTCCCCTTTAATTGCGCTTTATTTATTTAAAAAAAACCATGTTTTGCCCTGATTTTTAGGGCTCTGCCCCGGGCTGCCTCTGCTTTGAACTCCAGCCGCCGCTGGGCGCGGGAGGGGCGACGGGGCCCCCTCGGCTCGCCGGGTGCTTGGTGGGAGCCCGATCGGCCCCCGCATCCTCCCTTTTCGCCTGCGCCGGGAGGGCGGCGAGGGGCTCCCAGCACGGCACCGCCGCCCCCCACGCGGCTGTGCTGACGCCAGGAGAGGCGTGAAACGCGGCGCCCTCTGCGCAGGGCGGACGGAGGCGGCGCGGCGGCGAGCGGCACCTCTCCCGCGGCGCGAAATCCGAGGAGGAAAGGACGCGGCTGGGGCGAAGGCCGAGCTCATGGCGGCACGGCGGCGCTGACGGTCGCCGGCGGCTCTGCGGCGTCCGGCGAGGCCGAGGGAACGTCCCCCGCCGGAGCCTCGGCGCCGTCCTCGCCGCTCGGGGCGTCCGTCGGCGCGGCGTCGGGGCCGGCCCTGCGGGGTGCAGCGGCCGCTGGCGCCGGGCTCTCCCCGGCGGAGCAGCCGGCGGCCGGGGGCACTTACGTTCGGAAGAGCAGGTCGTGCAGCCCTGCGGGCGGACGGGCGGCGTTTCGAGGGGTCCCCGCGGCGGGGGCGCCCCCCGCGTCCCTCCGGCCTGCCGTGCCCCCCCTCCCCGCCCCGGCGCACTCACGCGGGTGCCTCTCCCGGTTGCGGGCGACGTAGCGGGCGGCCAGCAGCGCGGCGGCGGCGGCCAGCAGCATCCCCACCGCCGCCCCCGGCACGGCCAGGTAGGAGGCGCCGAGGGGCCGGGCTGCAAGAGGGCGGCCGCCGCGTCAGCCCCGGGCGGCGGGGTGCGAGGGAGGTGCCCACCCCACTCCCCCCAACCTGCTCGCCCCGCACCCCAGCGCAAGGGCTGTCAGAGCCCTTCCCAGCTCAGCTCACGCCACGGTGCCCCCGGGTTGGCAGCAGGATGCACGCTCAGCAGGGAGCGCTGAGGGAGGAGGAGCCGTGGCTTGTTCACTCTGAAACCTACTGATGGCCGCTCGCTCACAGAACCCCTCAGTTCCTCAGCTGCACCAGGGTGCGAATACTGCGCCGAGCCGGGGGCCGGCGCTCGGCGCGCGGAGGCCACGGGGCCCAAAATGCCGTCAGCATGGTGGCTCGCCCCGGCCCGGGCTGCGGCGCGGGGAGCTGGGCCAGAGCCAGGGTGAGCCCAGGCCTGAGCGCCGCTTTCAGCGCTGGATTCTCCGGCGGCTCGTGCGGCCGCAACCGCGCGTCTCTACGGAGCTGGGGGAGCTGGGAATGGGGCCGGGAACTGAACTGGGAACTGACCTGGGAATCCAACTGGGAATGGAGCTGGGATCCAAACTGGGAACCCAACTGGGAACCAAGTTGGGACTGGCACTGGGAACCCAACTGGGAATGGTGCTGGGACTGGAGCTGGGAATGGGGCTGGGAACTGAGCTGGGAATCAGACTAGGAATGGAGCTGGGAACCCAACTGGGAACCCAACTGGGAATGGTGCTGGGACCGGAGCTGGGAATGGGGCTGGGAACCAGACTGGGGCTGGGGCTGGGAATGGAGCTGGGAAGCGAGTTGGGAGTGGAGCTGGGAATCAGACTGGGAATGGGGCTGGGAACCCGACTGGGAACCCAACTGGGAACCGGGGTAGGAACCAAACTGGGAATGGGTCTGGGAACTGAGTTGGGAATGGCGCTGGGACCCAAACTGGGAACCGAGTTGGGACTGGCACTGGGAATCAGACTGGGAATGGGGCTGGGAACTAAACTGGGAATCAGGCTGGACCGGAGCAGGGAACCCAACTGGGAACTGACCTGGGAATCAGACTGGGAATGGGGCTGGGAACCCAACTGGGAACTGGAGTGGGAACCCGACTGGGAATGGGGCTGGGACCCCAACTGGGAAGCGAGTTGGGACTGGCGCTGGGAATCAGACTGGGAATGGGGCTGGGAACCCAACTGGGAACCAGACTGGACCGGAGCAGGGAACCCAACTGGGAACCGACCTGGGAATCAGACTGGGAATGGAGCTGGGACCCAAACTGGGAACCCGACTGGGAATGGGGCTGGGACCCCGACTGGGAACCGAGTTGGAACTGGTGCTGGGAATCAGACTGGGAATGGGGCTGGGAACCCAACTGGGAACTGGAGTGGGAACCCAACTGGGAACCCAACTGGGACCGGAGCTGGGAATCGAACCGGGCCTGGAGCGGGGCGCGAGGCCGGGAAGGCAGCGGGCAGGCGGCGGCCCGGCGGCACTCACGGCGCACGGCGAGGCGGAGGGCGGCGCGGGCGCGGGTGCGCAGCCGCGGGTTCTCGGCCAGGCAGGCGTAGGTGCCGGCGTGGCCGCGGGCCAGGCGGGCCAGGGCCAGGGTGGCGCCGGGCTGGAGGCGGGCGCCGTCGCGCAGCCAGGCGTAGCGGCAGGGCGGGTGCGAGGCGGCGCGGCAGCGCAGCACCAGCGCCGCCCCCTCGGCCGCCGCCAGCAGCCGCCGCCGCCGCCCGCCGCCCGCCGCCGCCGCGCTGATCACCGGCGCGTCGGGGCCGTCTGCGTTCACGCGGGCGCTGCTGTCAGGGCGCCGCCCCCTCCCCACGCGAGACACCCCACGCGAGACAGCCCACGCGAGACACCCCACGCGGCTCACCCCATGAGCGCTGCTCCAGGTGGGTCACCTGCCACGCGCGTGCGAGCCACGCCCACTCGAGTCACCCCACGCGAGACAGCCCACTTGGCTCCACCCCACGCTCGCCGCTCCAGGTGGGTCATCTCTCCCAGGAGCGTGAGGCACCTCCCCACGCCAGTCACCCCCCACGCGAAACGACCCATGCGGGTCACCCCCCCACACGCACCGCTCCAGGTGGGTTGTTTCCCCATGCGCGCAAGCCACCTCCCCACTTGAGTCACCCAAAGCGGGACACCCCACGCACGCCGCTCCATGCGCGTCACCTCTCCCACGTGTGCAAGCCACCTCCCCACGCGAGTCACCCCGCACGGGTTACCCCCACGCGGACCACCCCAGGCGGGTCGCCCCCCCACGCACGCAAACCACCTCCCCACGTGAGTCACCCCACATAGGTCACCCCCACGCGGACCACCCCAGGCGGGTCGCCCCCACGCGCGCAAACCACCTCCCCACGCGAATCAGCCCACGCGAGGTACCCTGGCGGTTTGCCTCCCCACGCGCGCATGCCCCCTTCCCACGCGAGACCCCTCCCCACGCGGGTCACCCCACGCGCGCCGCTCCAGGCGGGTCGCCTCCCCCGCGCGCGCCTGTCACCTCCCCCCACGCGTGTCGCCGCCCCCCACGCGTGTCCCCCCGCCCTCACTCACACGCCACGTCCAGGTAGGCGGGCTCGCTGCTGCGGCTGCTGACCTCGTTGCGCGCCGTGCAGGCGTACCAGCCCGCCTGGCTGCGGGCCGCCGGCGCCAGCCGCAGCGCCGGCCCGCGCCCCGCCGCCGCCCCCGCCGCCCCCGCCGCCGCCGCCGCCCCCGCCGAGGAGCCGCCGCCGCCGCGGCGCCAGGAGAAGCGCAGCGGGGCCGATCCCTCGCGCACGGCGCAGCGCAGCGCCGCCGCCGCCCCCTCGGCCACCGCCGCCGCCGCCGGCCGCACCGCCGGCTTCGACACGGGCACTGCGGGCCGCGCCGCCCCGTCTGCCCCCGCCCGCGCCCCCCCTTCCCACCTGAACCCCCCCCCCCCCACGCGCGCCACCCCACAGCCCTCTTTTCCCAACCCCGAATCCCTCTTCTTCCCGCCCCACAGCCCTCTTCTCCAACCCCATCCCCAAATCCCTCTTTTCCCAACCTGAGATCCCTCTCCCCCCCCGCCACCCCACGTCCCTCCTTTTCCCACCCCAATCCCTCTATTCCCAACCTGAAATCCCGCTTCTTCCCACTCCACCCCCCTCCTCTCCCCACCCAAATCCCTCCTCTCCCATCCCCTTTCCCACCCCAACCCCCTTCTACCAAACCCTCCTTTCCCCACCCCGACATCCCTCTCCTTCCCACCTCCCCAAATCCCTCGTCTCCATCCCCAGCCCCCCTCTATTTCCCACCCCACATCCCTCTTTTCCCAACCTGAAATCCCTCCTCTCCCATCCCCACGTCCCTCTTCTTCCCACCCCACATCCCTCTTTTCCAACCCCATCCCCCTTCTTCCCACGCCAAATCCCTCTTCTTCCAACCCCCAATCCCACCCCACATCCCGCCTTTTCCCACCCCACACGGCTCCTTTCCCAGCCCCACATCCCTCTTTTTGCCATCCCACATCCCTCCTTCTCCCACCCTCATTCCCTCTTCTTCCCCATCCCGCTTTTCCCCACCTCGGTCCCCCTTTGCCAGCCCCCAAACCCTCCTTTTCCCACCCCAAATCCCTTTTCCCCAACCCCACATCCCTCCTCTGCCGTCCCCACATCCCTCCTTTCCCCAGCCGGGAGCAGAGCGAGGGGGGTGGCTAGTGGCGGAGGGTCTGGGCTAGCGGCCGAGGAGGGACCGCTTGGCTAGGGAGGCGCTGCGGGTGGCTACCGGGCTGCTCGGCTGGCTGCTGGCGGAGCAGCTGCCAGGTTGGCTAGTGGCATGGATACCGGCCCCGGGGAAGGAGCTGCGGGGTGCCTAGTGGGATGCTCCGTGGGCTAGTGGGGTGCTGATGTTGGCTAGTGGGATGGTGTGTTGGCTAGCGCAATGCTATATGGGCTAGTGGGGTGCTGCATGGGCTAGTGGGCTGGTGTATTGGTTACTGGGAGAGGAGCTTTATTGGCTAGCAGGATGGCAATATGGGCTAGTAGGGCGGTATATGAGCTAGTGGAGTGGTAGATGGACTAGTGGGGTCGTATATGGGCTAGTGAGATGGCAGCATGGGCAAGCGGGATGGCAATATGGGCTGAGGGGGTGGTATATGGGCTAGTGGGGTTGTATATTGGCTAGTGGGCTGACAATATGGGCTAGAAGGGTGGTATATGGGTTGGTGGGCTGGCAGTCTGGGCTAGCGGGCAGGCAGTATGGGCTAGTGGGGTGCTATATGGGCTAATGGGCTGGCAATATGGGCTAGTGGGATGGCAGTATGGGCTAGTGGGGATAATATTGGCTAGCAGGATGGCAATATGGAGTAGTGGGGTTATATATGGGCTAGTGGGATGGCAATATGGGCTAGTGGGGTGGTATATGGGCTAGCAGGATGGCAATATGGGCTAGTGGGATGGTGATATGGGCTAGAGGGGTCATATATGGGCTAGTGGACAGGCAGTATGGGCTAGTGGGGTGGTATATGGGCTAGCGGGATGGCAATATGGGCTAGAGGGGTCATATATGGGCTAGCGGGATGGCAGTCTGGGCTAGTGGGGTGGTCTATGGGCTAGTGGGATGGTCTATGGGCTAGAGGGGTGGTCTATGGGCTAGTGGGATGGCAGTCTGGGCTAGTGGGATGGCAGTATGGGCTAGTGGGGTGGCAGTATGGGCTAGTAGGGATATATATTGGCTAGCAGGATGGTGATATGGAGCAGTGGGGTGGTCTATGGGCTAGCGGGATGGTCTATGGGCTAGAGGGGTGGTCTATGGGCTAGTGGGGTGGTCTATGGGCTAGTGGGGTGGCAGTCTGGGCTAGTGGGGTGGTATATGGGCTAGCAGGATGGCGATATGGGCTAGTGGGATGGTGATATGGGCTAGAGGGGTCATATATGGGCTAGTGGACAGGCAGTATGGGCTAGTGGGGTGGTATATGGGCTAGCGGGATGGCAATATGGGCTAGAGGGGTCATATATGGGCTAGCGGGATGGCAGTCTGGGCTAGTGGGGTGGTCTATGGGCTAGCGGGATGGCAGTATGGGCTAGTGGGGTGGTCTATGGGCTAGTGGGATGGTCTATGGGCTAGAGGGGTGGTCTATGGGCTAGCAGAGTGGCAGTATGGGCTAGTGGGGTGGTCTATGGGCTAGTGGGATGGCAGTCTGGGCTAGTGGGATGGCAGTATGGGCTAGTAGGGATATATATTGGCTAGCAGGATGGTGATATGGAGCAGTGGGGTGGTCTATGGGCTAGCGGGATGGTCTATGGGCTAGAGGGGTGGTCTATGGGCTAGCGGGCTGGCAGTCTGGGCCAGGGGGCTGCAAGAGGGGCCGGGGGGGCGGCGGGGGCTCACCCAGCACGCGGAGGTGGACGGCGGCGTAGGCGGCGCGCAGGCGGCCCCGCTCGCGCAGCAGCGCCTGGCACAGGAAGCGGCCCTGGGCGGCCGCCCGCAGCTGGCCCAGGCGCAGGGTGCCGTTGCGCAGGCTGGGCCGGCCCAGGGCGCCGGCGCCGGGGGCCAGCGCCGCCCGGCCGCCCGAGCCCACGGCCACGGCCCGCGGCGGCCCCGGCGGCCCCGGCGCCGGCGCGAAGCTCCAGAAGACGACGGCGGCGGCCAGCGCCGCCGGCCCGCAGGCCAGCTCCACCGGCCGGCCCCGCACGCCCGTCACCGTCCGCTCCTCGTAGGCCGCCTCGCCGGCCGCCAGCGGCTGGCCTGCCCGGGGCCGGGGGGGGGCTGCCGTCAGCCGCCTGCCGTGCACCGAGTTGGGCAGGTCTCTGCGCCCCCCCCCTCCCAGCCCATGGGGCTGGGGAAAAGGGTTTTTTTTGGGGGGGGGGGCTGTACCCATGGGACGTCCCCACCGCCGCTCTCCCCCACCGGTGGCCTGGGGTGCACTGAGTTTGGCAGGTCTCTGCACCTTCCACTGTGCAGGGTTGGGGGGGGGGGTTGCACCCATGGGACGCCCCCCGCTGCTGATCTCCCCACTCTCTCCCTCCGCTAGCCTGGGGTGCACTGAGTTGGGCAGGTCTCTGCGCCCCCCGCCCCCCCGGGCCCATGGGGCTGGGGAAAAGGGTTTTCTTTTGGGGGGGGGGGGGGCGGCACCCATGGGACGTCCCTGCCACTGCTCTCCCTGCTCGCACCCACCGGTGGCCTGGGGTGCACTGAGTTGGGCAGGTCTCTGCGCCTCCCGCTGCGTGGGGTTGGGGTGGGGGTGGGGGGGGGTGCACCCATGGGACATCCCTCCCTGCCACCCCCCCCCGCCGCCACCACCGCCGCCACTGCCGCCGCCACTGCCGCCGCCTTACCCCACGGCTCGCCGCCCGCCAGCGCCGGGAGCAGGCAGAGGATCCAGAGGCCCCGCTCCATGGCGCCATGTCCCCGCCGGGCGCCGCTGGCCGAAGCAGGGCTCCTCTCTGCCACTGCCCCCCCCCCCCCCCCCCGGGCGGCTCTGGTTACCCCGGCCCGGATTAATCTTCAATTATTCATTGCCCTGATTAATCACGCTCGCCAGGCCGAAAGCCGAGGCCGCTCGGTTCCCCCCCCCCCCCCCGGCAATCTCGCTGGCGGCGGAAGGGGGGGCTGAGGCCGCGCGCACTCGTGGCAGGAGTGCCGTGCAGGAGGCCTGTGTGCCCCTTTGAGGGGGGTGGGCTGGGGGGGGGCGGGGGGGTCGTCGCACCCGCCGGGTTTGATATTTCATCTCCGGCTCTCGGCTTCGCCCTGCGCCATGAAACATTCATGGGAGGCGCCGAGCGGGGCGCGTTTAGCCGAAACGCGGGAGCCAGGGTAATTCAAGCGGGCGCCAGCCGAGCTGCAGCGGGCAGGTGCCGCGCAACGGGTGTTTTGCACCAAAGCTGTCGCTGGGGTTTCCCCCCACCCCCAGGTTTTTGCAGTCCCCGGCACGGGGCAAAGTTGCACCCGGCTCCGTGTTATCCGGGCGCCGCTGGGACGCGGGAGCGTCGGCCCGCCGGTTCCCGCGCAATTCAGCGTGTGCTTGCAAACCGGCGCCGGGCGCTGATCCGGCTGCAAAATAACGGGGGGGAAGGCGGCGGGGGGGAATACTTTGTAAAGCATTTCTGCTGCGGGGGGGGGGGGGGTCGGAGGCCTTAAAGTGCGCCTTGTTCCCGCACGGGGGGGGTCTGGCGGCGGGCGCCAAACGGGCGCCTAAACAACGCCGATCCGCCGGGTGGCGGGGCCAAAGCAAACAGCACAGAATTACCTGCCGGTCGGCGTCGCCGGCGCTGGCGCATCGGCTCCCCCCCAGCCCCGGCCTCCCGCAGCCTGTTCTTTAATGAGAATGAATTGCTCGTTACCAAAAAATTACGTGGTTGAGGCAAAAAAAAAAAAAAAAAACACAAAAAAAGCCGTGAGACTACCTGCCAGGAGCCCCGCGCAGCCGGAGCCAAGTGAAACAAGGCCCCCCCCCCCCCCGACCCCCGGCGTCTTCACGCGCAGCCCCTTTCCCCCCCGCCGCAGCCGCCCTCATCCCCCCCCTCCCCGGGAGCGACTCCCTGAGCCCTGCAGGCCCCCGGGGAGCTCAGCGTTTCGGTACCACCCGGCGGGGAGGCGGTGGCAGGAACCCGCCTGCTCCAGCTCATCCCGGCTTTGGCAACGTCAAAAAAAAAAAAAAAAAAAAAAAAGCTTTTTTTTTGGGGGGAGGGAAACGGTGTCGAATGCGGTGAAAACCCAGCTGGGCACGGCGGGGTTCGGAGCCGGGGTGAGCTCATCGCCGCGGCCGCCTCCTGCCCCGGGCTGGGGAAACAAGCACATAAATCTCTCCGGCTTCGTTCCCCTCCTTGAGCCGCTGCCAGGTGCCTCCGGTCTCGTTTTTCTGCCCGTACAGGTCAGGTTTGGAAAGAAATAAGAAAAGGCGAGGTTTTGGAGGGGGGGGGTGTTGGCAGATCCGGCAAATGACAGAATTGTCAACGCTTTGCCCTAATAAAAATACTTCTGCCTGCAAGGAAAAGAAGCGATAAATTTTAAGGGACTCTGGCACAGGACAAGCAACAACTCCCTGGTAATTATTTATAATTCGGTTTTATTACGGATTATTTTGGCTTGGTGATAGCAAAGGGACTGAGCGCATCGAGCGGGCTGGGGCCAACATTAGCGTCTCGCGGGACAGGGGCACCTCTCCGTGTTGGCACGGCTCGGAGGAGGTTAAAGAAGTCGTCGCAAAGGCAACTTGCCAAACCCAGCGGCTGCAAATAAATCCCCGGGTCGGGGCTGCGAGAGCCGGGCTGGGGGGCGTATGACCCCCCTCCCCCCGGAGGACTAACGTCACCCACCGACACGGTCTGAAACGCCGCGTGGAGTTTGCGTTTCGGGTCCCGGAGAGGATTTGGGATCGCAGCTCCGGCTGGCGGCTCCGTTACGAATTCATGCTGCCATCTAGCGGGATCGGATTATTTGTATACCTCGCTCCCTTCTCCTGGTTTTCGGGCGTTGTTGGAAGTTTTCTCGGTGACTCCTGTGCCAGAAACACTGCTGCCACCGATGCT
The DNA here is from genome assembly GCF_040807025.1 of Struthio camelus. Taxonomy (NCBI): domain Eukaryota; kingdom Metazoa; phylum Chordata; class Aves; order Struthioniformes; family Struthionidae; genus Struthio; species Struthio camelus. The sequence continues at coordinate 8,716,818 of NC_090963.1, forward strand.
GCACGAGCCGCTGTTGCTACTTGCTGACTAGCGGCAGATTTATTGGGCAGGTTACTAGTTTTTGTCCACTCTGCATGCGCCTAGATCCGGTTTTGAGGCGACTCACCCCATTTCAAGTCCCTGCGTGTTCTCAAGCGCTTCATCAAGCCAGGCAAAGTAGCGGCTCTTAGAGCCTCCGAGGTAAAACACAGAAAACAACCACAAGAGTTTTTGGGCCTGAGGGGTTTTCCCCTCTGCCTTCTAAAACAGCACAACAAAAATGGGCATCTTCAGGAAGGAAACTGGAAAACGTCACCTTAATTTTTTCTTCTTTTAAACCCCAAACTGACCGCAGAGAAGCGAAGGCCCGCTCTTCACTCGTCAATCTTCTCGAGCTCGTCCATGTCATCCGGGTCCAGCCTCTTGATCTCGGTCTCTGTGAAAAGAAAGAATCTGTAGTGCCTGATACAGCAAGGGTAAAACGGAGCCCAGCCCGGCATCAGCCAACTCGTGAGCCGGCGACGGAGGGACGCGGTCACTTCAGGGCAAAGCCGGGACCGATGCGCAGGCTCTGCCCTCCGTTTTCACTCGAGAGAGGACAGAAAACTAGGAACGGTTCAGCAGAGCCTGAGCTATTTGCCGTGCCTCCATAGGCCGGAGGCTAAAAACCAACTCAGGCGCTTGCCCGTAACCCACACGCCGTCACATCAACAGCGATCGGCCTTTTTAACGCTCGCGCCTTTTCAAGACGGGACGTGCAGGGTTAGCGGTAACGCAGAGCCCGGCTGGCCGAGCATCTGTCTGCGTTATATTGCCGCCTGGCTCGCGCCACGCGCTAACCCTGTTTGGGGCCGGAAACCTCGCCGAAGCACGCAGCGGAGGCTTTCCACTCTGTGGACGTCAAGCGATAGTCAAATAAACTTTGAGAAAGCGCAGCGTAAACCGGATTAAGGCAGCTGCCAAGATAAGGCCGATGCGCGGCGAGGGCCTCGAGCAAAAAGCAGCCGGCGGCGTTAGGTTTCTAGACGGGCTTGGACCCACTGGGCCCATCGCCATCGCTCACCGGGAAGTGATGCAAAGCAGGGAATGTTTAGAAGACACTTTATCCCTATAAGACAGCCCTGTCCCCTGAACCTCAACATTACGGTCAGCTTTAAAGCCGTAAAAAAGACAAGTCAGATTATTGGAGTTAATCCACTTGGCTCTTCGTCCCTTGGAAAACACGCACTGGGCTCCTTTTGCTAATTCTATCCATGGCTGTGGTCGGACACATCCTTCCCGAATGCTTAACACCTCTCAGCTCGGCAGAGAGAGGCTGAACAACTTTTCCTTCCTACGAAACGGGCTATGGGAACCCAAGAGGCAGCAAGGAAACGCATCGGTCCCCCGAGATCACTGACGGAAGGTGCGTCCCTGTGCGATCGCATGCGTTGTAACCTCAGTGAACAGCTCGTCGTTATTCAGGCTGCTCATCGCAGTCGACCGACACTTCTGTTGCTGCTCAAAAAAAATCTTTGCCAAACACTGGCTCCTGTTTTGTCTGCCAGGTGTCTGCCTTCGGGCTCGTTTGTTTTCTAAATTAAAGGAAATGCTGCCAAAACAGTTCAGCAGCTCTGAGGACAAAGCCAAGGGAAGGATGCGGTTCTGCGTGCCCTGAAAGGTTGCAATAGCCTCCTTTTTCCCTGAAAATCTCAGGCCGGACAGGTACCAGGAGCTGTGATGTGGAAAGTCACCAGTCAATGCCTTATTTGCAAATCCCATGGAAATCCACTTGCGATTCGTGATGTTTATGAATGACAATTTATTTGCACTCGCTCCGGCACTTCCTAATACCGGCACTCTGCTTCCTCCCGTTCGTGCGTCCCATGGGTACCCGGATACTCACGGAAATGCTCCTCTATCATGCGCAAGAGGTACAAGTTGCGGCTTTCGACCATGTTGAAGGCTATGCCCTTTTTCCCAAAGCGGCCCGTTCGCCCGATGCGGTGCAGGTAGGTCTCGAAATCGGGCTGTTTCTTCAGGTTGGCGGGGAGGTTGAAGTTCACCACTATGGTGACTTGTTTCACGTCAATCCCTGAAAGAGAGGGAGGCCACTCGCTGCTGGCATCTGGCAGCTGGGAAAGGGGTCACCTGCCCTGGAAAGTGGGGCTGATTCATTGCCTGAATTAAAGCAATCCCCCTCGGCTCTGCGGCACACACTGCATTGAGATATGAAGGCAACTTTAAGAAAGGAAACAGCATCTCGTGCCCACATTCCCTGCAAATTGATAGTGCAAAATGGGGCAAAATTGATGGGCAAAGCGGGGGGATTTCCACCCCGCAGCCCCCGCGAGCGTGTTGGTACCTGCCGCGGGGGAAAGGCAGTACCTCTAGCGCAGACGTTGGTGGTGATGAGGACCTTTTCCTTCCCATCGCGAAACCTCTGGATCACGTTGGCCCGCTGCTCAACTGTCAGCTCGGCCGTCAGCATGGCTACCTGGTGTCCGTCCTCGGTCATCTCCAGCGACAGCCACTCCGCGATCTTCCGCGTCTAGACACAGGGCAGAGGCAGGCTCTGACCGATCTCCTCTCATGCACTAGCAATCCTTCACCAAGACTCTTTCCCCCCAAATCCCCTGTCCCTTTCAGGGGAGCCCCTGGGTGCCTTTGTGCTTGATCTCCAAGGAACCACAGACAAAGCTCTTGTTCAGAGCAGCTTTTTAGACCTAGATACACTCAGCAAACCAAAACGCAACGAGTCTCTAGCAAATTACAGTGTTATCCCCCCAGGAGAGGTGGTACTGAAGAATGTAAGCGGAGGGGAAAGCCAAGGGGATGGGGTGGCAGTGATGGGAGGAACGTTGCGTACCCACCCGAGCGCACCCATCACTGGTTATATCCACCCCAGCTTCCCGGCTCTGCCGTCGGGACTGTCAGGCCGATCGTTTATACAAATACGACGACCTCGCGAGGCAACTCAGCCGCTTTACCTGGCAGAAGATTATAGCCTGGCCGATGGTGATGCTGCCGTAGATGTTGCACAGGGCTCTGTACTTCTCCACTCTGTTCTCGCACACGAAGTAGTACTGCCTGATCGTGCTCAGGGTGAGCTCTTCCTGACGGAGCTTTATTACGATGGGGTTGCTGATGATCTGCGTCGCAAACTTCCACACTGTCTTCTTGAAGGTTGCGGAGAAAAGCAGCATCTGGCAGTCCTTGGGTAAAACCCTGGAGCGGAAAAAGGACTCATGAGTGGTACAACATGCCGCTAGCACCCCTGGACCAACACGCTTTGGGGACAAAGGGCTCTCTCCATCTCAAGATGTCACTCATGTGGAAGAGACCTGTCTAAACAAGTGACTTAAATTGGCTTTTTTTGGTGAATTCCACATTTATAGTATTATCTGGAAAGATCATCTGTGAGAGAAGGGAAAAAACCCCCAGTCGATACGTGGCCTCTTTCTTTGGATCTGCAGAGCACTGCCCTCATAGAACCCTCGCACGCTCCGAGCACTGGGTCCCTGTATTCCCTGATTGCTAGCTACATCTTAAACTCTGTAACTCGCTCTGTAAATACCTCTGTGGTCCACAAAGATTTTTAGCAGCAATTCAAAGCCATCCATAACCTGTGAAAGCAGCTCGACAACAGGCTTTTGAAAAGCTTTCGTTTTAGTCATGGACAAAGCGAGCCTTTTGTGAGCGAGCTTTTATGCAGGTCAGCTTGAGATCTGCCCTGGGTAACAGCAAATAAAATATATCTGCTGAGGAGTTCTCCGCATCCTAACGCTGGGGTTCAGGGTGATTAAGCCCTGTTATGGGGGAGCGGATGAAGAGATCCAGGCTGAGTTTTGACTGTAAATGTCATGTAACAGACTCTGAGTTGCCAACTTCCTATTTCCTGGGATTGCTGAGAATGCTTTGAATGTATTGAATTTGAAAGAACAGCCACAGAAAAGCTTATAAAAGTAATAAACCCAGTCCCTAAATCATGCTAGAAAGAGCCCAAAGAGGAATCTTTAGCATCCCCTTAGCAGAGTTCATCTGCACGGGGCGCTACTTTACGAGCAGAACTTTTTCCATCTGCATTTCAGCGAGAAGGGGGTAAAACCAGATTGTTTAAAACCAGCGTTTATTTAAACCAGGAGCGGCCGGCTGCTAGCCCCAAGGCATTTTTTTTTTGCTCCCCAGATGCCTCCAGCTAAGCCGTGCAGCACACAGAGGAGGTTTGCTGCGCTGGTTGTTGCTCTCGCTACCCGTATCACCAGGGTACTCCAGCCCGGGTCGGCCTGGGCAGCGGGGAGTTGACGGTCCATCACTGACCCTGTCCTGATCAGGCAGAACCGCCTGATGCACAGAGGGGCTTATTAATCTGGATCACATCCGGAAGAAAAAGCTATTTTCAACTATTTTATTTGTGCTGTGTTCGACACAAAGCGATGCTAACCCCAGTGACGCAATAGGTCAGAGTAAATTTAAGCGAGATAAAAGTATTCCTATGTGTCTAACTGCCATAGTTTTAAAGAAAGCCAGATGCCTGGTCTAAGCAGATAGGAGCGTGCTGATGTGCAAGAGCTCATTTTCGCAGCAGTAAACCTCTTCCACCACTCTCATAGCACACTCTCTTTGCTTATTCAGCAACTTTGGCGACTGATCGATTCAAAGCTGAGCAAACAGGAAAAAGCAGGGAAGCATGTTTTACTGCTCTGCTTTCGAAACAAGGTAGGGACCAGTCCTAAAACCAGAGAGATACTGCAGACAGAAACAGTCTTGTTGGCTCCCTAGTTTTACATTTTCTTGCACAAACTTGGCTTTAGTTTCCTTCTTCCTCTATCCAACTCATTTAAGGTCATCCAGAAACACTGTATTTGAGTATCTCTACTTGAATTTCAGTTTACTTTTTTTTTTTAACTTGAGATTTAATCTTTAAACCAACTACTGATTCAAAACCTGGCTGGTTTAGCTCCAACTCGTTCCAGGACGCAAGCTGACCGAGTATTCACCTCTGAATGCGAATGCTTTGGCTTGAGAAGCCCTGAGTGTCGATCATTATGTCGGCTTCATCCAGCACAAACACGCTGATCTTCTTCAGGTTGAGCACTCTGCGTTTGAAACACCAGTCCAGCACCGTGCCGGGCGTCCCGATGACAATCTGCTCCTCCAGCATGGTGCCATGAGGAACTGCGAGAAGGAGGGAATCGCATCAGGCCACCTTCCCACACAACCAGCAGCCACGTGCCCAGCTACGAACGAGTGGGGCAGTTTTGCACACGCTCCCGATTCGAAACGTGACGTGTTTCTGGCTGCTTGAGCACGTTTTCTCCCCGCTGTTACACCTTTTGATGGCCCAGCGATGCCTTTGGTGGGGGGGTCACCACAACGCAGGGCTCCACAGATTAAAACTGCAGGTAGCAGTCAAGCAGGGCTGATGCTTCCCAACAGCGGAGTGGGGTGAGAAACCAGCAGAAAGGGTGGAGGAGGGAGTTTAGAAGGAACCAGGGATCACTACCAATATTCCTTGGCAGGAGGGGGAATATATACACCAAAACTGCATGCGCCCTCACATAGGTGTGTAAAGCACCTGAGAGACGGCCTGGTAGTTCAAGCCTTTTAGCGTTTATCCTATATTCATTTATAGGAATGTTGCATCTCCTGCAGCTCCGCTCAGCGGGGCTGGACTCACCTCTGTTTCCTTGGATGGCGTACGTAACTTTGATGCTAACACAAAACTGCCCCATCTTCTCAATCACGCGCCCAATCTGCAGGGCCAGCTCGAAGGTTGGAGCCAAGCAGAGGCACTTTTGAGAGGAAAGGGAGCCGTTAGAGGAGAGCCACGTCAAGTTAAAAGCAGAGGCCGCTGCTGAGGCAAGAGATACTGGGCAAATGACACTATTTCGAGGTGGGAAATCAGGGAACGCTAGAGTCCCACGCTGCTAAGCTCCTCCAAAAGCACACGGGGATCAGCAACAGTAGTCACATTTGGAGGTTAGGAAGCTGGGAACATAACCCAGCTGGAGGGAGCTGGGCAGGAAGGAGTCGATGTAGCTATTTTTGCTGGGGAAACGTGCTTCTGGAGGTGCGGTGCCGTTTGCTTCTGCGTCCAGCTTTAAAGCGACAGTTTAAATTACCTCGTCCATTTGCGATTAGAGACCTTAACATGCAATAAGCAGCTCGGATAGATGATACTGAAATCTAGGGAGGAGACTTGGGTTAGCAGGTGCATTTAAGCAACCAGAAACTAGCACTGTAAAACGAGCTACAGAAAAGCGCTCCTCAAGTCCCGGCGGCCGCTTTTTAAAGTTGGCCAGAAGTTCCCCGTAATTTAAACTCAGGATACCTAAACCCTGGCTTAATCCACTGTTAGCAAGTAAAAGTCTCTTCTTTCAGCTGGAGGCTTCATCCAGTCCCATGATTTTTAGCCCGGGTATAGCTGGGATGTGACACGGTGGGGAGTTATCTTCCCACACCAGTAGCCACAGCAGATATAAAAATCACATAGAAAAAGGGACCAAAATCCTTATTGTTGAACAGAGCCCGAGCTCTGGCCCTGGACAGACACCGCAATGTCTCGAGGGCAGGGGCAAACCCCCGCGGCACGGGTTTCCCCTTCCCCACGTTACCTGCGGGTATCTCTCGGCAGCGTTAACTCTGCTCAACATGGCCAAGACGAAAGCTGCAGTTTTCCCCGTCCCCGACTGGCTCTGCGCAATCAGGTTTTGGGGCCTGCAAGGCAACGGCGGCTCAAGTCGAGCGCCGGGCTCCGGCGTCCCCGCGTTAACGTCCCGACGCCACGGAGGTCTCAGGGGCGCCGGTCTGCTCCCCCTTGTACTCACGGATGCGCCAGCATCATCGGCAGAGCCGTCTCCTGGATTTTGGACGGTCTGTTGAAGCCCATGTTGTAAATCCCTCGTAAGAGCTCGTTTTTCCTGTTAAAAAAAAAAAAAAAGGCAGAGAAACGCATCACGTGTGATATAACGGGGCCCAACGGCAGCTCCGTGCTGGGGCCGGGGCTGCCACGTACTCACAGGGGCAGCTCTTCGAAGGTTTTGACGGAAAACAGCGGTGAGGTGGGGTCCTGCTGCAGGATCTCGACGTGATGGCTGGACTCCACGAGGGACGTGCGGATGAGCTTGTTCAAGAGGGAGCTTTCAGCTAAGTCCACTGAGGAGGGCGCGGAAAGGTGTGAAAAAAGAGCGCGGTTTGCGACAGACCGCTGTTATACCGAGAGCCTCTCCCCTCCCAGCCAACGCGAAGGCCCGCGGCCAGCCGCGCTCGTCTTGCAGAGACCCCCGACCCCGCTGACGTGCAGCAGCGCCTCGTTAGCGCAAAACTTGGAAAACTCGGCCCCTTCCGCGGGCTCCGCAGCAGCCAAAGGAGGAAGGGCCCCCATCCTGTGCCTCGGTTTCCCCCCTCTCCGGGCCGAGGCGCCACGTGAGCGGCACGACCCGCCTTGTCCGAGCGCCTCGGGGGGCTGCGGCGGGGGGCAAAGCAGAGGGAGAAAGCCGTGGCGGGACCCACCTCTGTCTCCTTCCTCCTCCTCTTCGTCGCTCCCGTAGCCTCGCTCTCACGGGGGAAGGAAAGGCGAGCGCTGACCGCGGCAGGCAGCCCTGCCGGGCGCCACCGCCTCCCGCGCACCCGGACGGGGCCCGCCGGGGGGCAGGGGAAGGGGAGCACTGTGGGGCAGGGGCAGGGGCCCACCCTGGGACAGGGCCTGCCATGGGGCAGGGGAAGGGCCTGCCATGGGGCAGGGGAAGGGCCCACTGTGGGGCAGGGACACAGGACCCACCGTGGGGCAGGGACACTGGGCCGTTATGGGGCAGGGACACAGGATCCACCATGAGGCAGGAACACAGGGCCCACCGTGGGGCAGGGATACTGGGCCGTTATGGGGCAGGGACACAGGGCCCACCGTGGGGCAGGGACACAGGGACGTTATGGGGCAGGGACACAGGACCCACCGTGGGGCAGGGGCACAGGGCTGTTATGGGGCAGGGGCACAGGGCCCACCATGGGGCAGGGGCACAGGACCCACCGTGGGGCAGGGACACAGGATCCACCATGAGGCAGGAACACAGGGCCCTCCGTGGGGCAGGGACACTGGGCCGTTATGGGGCAGGGACACAGGGCCCACCGTGGGGAAGGGGCACAGGACACATCGTGGGGCAGAGGCACAGGGCTGTTATGGTGCAGGGACACAGGGCCCTCCGTGGGGCAGGGGCACAGGATCCACTGTGGGGCAGGGGCACAGCCCTGCTGTGGGGCAGGGACACAGGGCCATTATGGGGCAGGGGCAGCACGGGACCCACTGTGGGGCAGGGGCACAGGATCCACCATGGGGCAGGGACACAGGGACACCTTATGGAGCAGAGGCATGGCCCCGCCATGGGGCAGGGGAACGGGGCCCCCTTATGGGGCAGGGACACAGGGCCCCCTTATAGGGCAGGGGCACGGCCCCGCCGTGGGGCAGGGGTACAGGGCCCCGTTATGGGCCAGGGACACAGGGCCCCCTTATGGGGCAGGGGCATGGCCCCGCTGTGGGGCAGGGGTACAGGGCCCCCTTATGGGGCAGGGACACAGGGACCCCTTATGGGGCAGGGGCATGGCCCCGCTGTGGGGCAGGGACACAGGGCCCCCTTATGGGGCAGGGACACAGGGCCCAGTTATGGGACAGGGACACGGCCCCGCCGTGGGGCAGGGACACAGGGCCCCGTTATGGGGCAGGGACACAGGGACCCCGCCGTGGGGCAGGGGCACGGCTCTGCCGTGGGGCAGGGACACAGGGACCCCTTATGGGGCAGGGGTACAGGGCCCCCTTATGGGGCAGGGACACAGGCCCTGCCGTGGGGCAGGGGCACAGGGACCCCTTATGGGGCAGGGGCACGGCCCCGCCGTGGGGCAGGGACACAGGGCCGTTATGGGGCAGGGACACAGGGCCCCCTTATGGGGCAGGGGCACAGGGCCCCCTTATGGGGCAGGGACACGGGCCCTGCCGTGGGGCAGGGACACAGGGCCCCCTTATGGGGCAGGGGCACGGCCCCGCCGTGGGGCAGGGACACAGGGACCCCGCCATGGGGCAGGGGTACACTGCCCCGCCGTGGGGCAGGGACACAGGGCCCCCTTATGGGGCAGGGACACAGGGTCGTTATGGGGCAGGGGCACAGGGCCCCGTTATGGGGCAGGGGCACAGGGTCGTTATGGGGCAGGGACACAGGGTCGTTATGGGGCAGGGGTACAGGGACCCCGCCATGGGGCAGGGACACAGGGTCGTTATGGGGCAGGGACACAGGGACCCCGCCATGGGGCAGGGGCACAGGGCCCCGTTATGGGGCAGGCCAGGCCAGGCCCCGCCGTGGGGCAGCGCGGGGCCCCATCGGCCCCACGGGCCCGGGCCCGGCCTTACCGCGGCGGCGCACGGAGAGGTCGCGGCGGCCGCGGCGCGGGGCGCGGAGCCCGGAGAGCTGCCGAGGCAAGAGACGCCGTTAGCGGCCGTTAGCGGGCGGGGTGGGAGGGGGGGGCAGAGGGGGGGGGTTGCGGGGTCCCTCACCCGCGGCGCCAGGCCCTGCGCGCCCCCCGCCGCCGAGCCCATGGCCGCCGCGCCCGTTACCGCCGCCGCGCGCTCATGAATATTCACGAGGGGGCGCCCCGCCCACGGCCCCGCCCACCCGGCGGCGCCCCGCCCTCGCCTGCCGGCAGCCCGCGGCGCGGCCGCTTCCGGGGCGGCGGCGGCGCGGAGGTAGGAGCCGGCCGGGCCTGTGCGTGGCCGCGGCGTGCGGGGACCCGCCGGATGGCGGCCCCGGGGGGGCGGTGCCCCCCCCAGAGGGTGTCGGTCCGCGGCCCCCCCCGGTGGGTGCGTTTACCCCCGGGCCTCGCCCCCTCTTATCCCCCCCCCCCCCGCGCGCCCCCTCTCCCTCTCCCCCGCCACGGGAGAATTTCCGGTGCGCTTTTGCAAATTATCAGTGGAAGAGGATTGGGGAGAATCGGGACCGATTTGGGGCTCCGGGGCGCGGCTCGGCCTTCCCTGGGTCCCGTCGTCTCCCTGTGGTGTTTTGGCCGTCCCGTTTCCGTTGAGTTGCTCTCTCAGTTGTGTTATTTATTTATTTATTGTTAAAGCCTTTTCCCCCCACCGTCTTCCCGCAGCTGTGTCCGCCTCTTCTGCCGCTGCCTCCGTGTCCCCTTCTCGCCGTCACGTCTCTTCCGCGCCTTTTCCCTAGCTGCCTTATCGCGGTTCAGCTGTCCCAGAGGAATTTGTCCCAGCGATCAGCAGAGCGGCGTGCGGGTACGTCATCAGCGCAAGGTAACAGCCTGGAAAACCGGCGCGCTGCCAGGGGCAAGGAGGGCCGAGCGGTGGGAAGCTCCGTGAGGTGGCACTCGTGGCTTTCCCCAGCCCTAGGCATCCCCGCTGAAAGGGCGACGACGTAGGATCCGTGCCGACCGCGGTGCTGACGGGAGAGACGCGTGCGGTCCGTTGGCGATTAACGTGGGCTACGCGTGCTTTTTGAGCCCCCCCAGGGAGAGCCCTGGTGCCTTGGGATCAGACCCGGGTAGTCTTCGGGAGTCGCTCTATCCCAGAAGCGTGGGGAGCACGTGGACTCGGGGTTTGTCTTTGTTAATTAGCTTTTTTGCATCTTTGAGTCTCTCTGCTCTGAAATCGGAGATGAAATTGCAGCGTGTGTAGAGGGGGCGTGCCTGTGCGTGCATCGGCACAGAAGGAGAAACAGGTTTTATAAATACTTGCAGAAGGACAATGACGGGTGAAAGGCATCTTTCGGGAGACAGTTGTGGTTTATTTGTAGCATGAGCTAAAAAACCCCACCAAAACCTTATTTCTTTGTGATGTAGCTTGTTTGTGAAGGGAATTACATGCTGGTGAGGGAGCCTTTGAAAACAAGGGCTAAATTTGACAGTGAGGAAGCTCCTTCCGCTCCTGTTTTTTTGCAGAGCGAGTAGGAAGCTGGTACAGAGTTTGAACTTATAAAAAGGGCCCACGTGAATTCAAGGTATACCTACCTAGGTAAACTGTTAGGGCTTCCGCGTTGTAAAGGCAGAGGGGATTTAGCTGGGGCATCTGTGACAGATGCCCTGGCGTTTTTTCCTGCGCTCGTTTCCTGTCCGTGTCCTGCAACTAAACTGTCCAAGCCAGCTCTGGAGTCTGCCGTTTTCTGGTAGCTAAGTGAATTCTTCATACCTTCTCCATGTTGCGGCTTGAAGGCTTTTTCTTGTAAGAAAGTCTGTCCCTAGGGCTGGATAAAAAGGGTTATTTTTACTTCATCCAGGACTTCAGTTTTAAAACGGGGTAAAACAAGGCAAGGGAAGTCGAGCATTTATAGGTGCAAAGATATGTCTGGAATAATAGACATTTATTTAGGAGGATTTTGTGCCAAGTACTATTTCTAAGTAATCTACAGAACAGCTCTTTTCACATGCTTTTATTACAGAAACATATTGCTGAGAAACCATAAATAAAACAGCATTAATAGCTCACACAACAATCCATCCAGAGGAGCAGGAACAATTCATTGCAAAAAATCACAAGACTTATTATACTGGTTATTCTCTTGAGCACAGAGTAGGTTGACTGGTTGTTCTTCATTTTGCCTGCTTCCCATACTTTTTGATGCAATAGTTGCTCAAAAAGAAGCTTTGCACGTCTTAGCAGAGAGGCAACGATGTTTAACCAGGCCAACGGAGTAAGAAGCTAGGTAAAGTAATTTTATACCATAACCAGCCCATGTGTATAAATACAAAGGAGATTTTCCAAATTGTTGGGGCCTCCAGAAGGAAAAAAGTATCTAGGAGAATGATATGCACCTGAGAAGTTAAGCGATAGTCCTGTGGATGGAGGAGGACTTTATGTAACTATGAAGAAGAGCTTTTTCTGGGTATGAGACCGTTTGCCAGGTCGCAGCGCACCTCCCAGCGCAAGGCAGCTCTCTTTTTCTCAGTAGGCACTATGTAACTGTTGGGGACGTAGAAGTGCTGAGGCTTGCTTGGGAGGTCAGGCTTGTAGAGCATCTGTTCCCGAATGCCCCAGCGCAGTTCCTTCCGCTGATCCTCCCCTGGTATTCGGAACATCTCCCAGTCTCGCTTGTATTCAAAATACTTGGCTACGCGGTCAGTTTTCCCACGGTTACGGCCCAGTTGCTCTAACCTTGGAGGGATGAAAGACTTTGGCTGTCCCACCGCAGACGTGTCCTGCTGGGAAGAGGGAGAGCTCTGGCTCTGGAAGTCCCTAAGAAGAAAGGGGGGAGTCTGCCGGTGGCGAAAAAGTTCCGGGGAAGGCTCGTCGAGGAAACTGCTGTTTGACTCGATTTCCCCCTCGGAGATGCTGTCTTCCAGATGGGTGCTGAGGTGAAGCAGTTTCTGCTGCAGGTTCCAGACCTCGGGGTCGCTCTCGACACTGGTCTCTGGTTCGCTGGCGACCGACTCGTCAGAGATCTCTACTCCTCCGTCAGGTCTCCGCCTCAGCACTTTCCTTTTCATTACTAGCCTCCTGGTCCCTCTCGACGTCCCAGAGGATGGCACACAGGGCTCGGCCTGCTTGTGCCGTAACAGCATAGGAAGAGTGGGCCGGACCCCGGAAGCCACCGAGGCCTTGCTGTAGGGATCGTACTGGGGAAGCGCCCAGGCTCCTCTTCGGCTATCGCCATCTCCTTGCTCTGCGTACAGTTGGCTAAGAGCCAAAGCAGCCGCTCCTGCTAGCCGCTCTTCGTCGTTCAGGGCGGCCCATCTATACCTGTCAGGTCCCATCATTTCCTCCATGATATCTGCTGAGCTGGATCGACTCTGCAAAGATAAATTGCAGTTAATTTCTTTGGGTACATTTGAATTGGCTGAAGGCACATAAAGGAGGCTCTGTGAAGGCTAACCTCTGACTCTTGGCCACCGAGTAACTTCTCAAGTTCATGAGTGTTTATTTAGCTTCCAGTTACACAGATGGGGTCTCAAAGGATTGATTACACTGCTAACCTTACTGCCACTGAGAGAAGGCTGTTTCCATGCATCAAATACAAACACATCGCAGCTATAATGATCTTTGTGCCTTGAAGCCCCCTCTGATGTGACTTCTAAATTCCTGCATGAAACTGTACTAACAGGAATTACACTGTAGATGAAATACTAATGTGACGATGGATAAAAGTAAAGCACGTTCAGTTCACTCTTTGACTTTGTCAGTGTTGTGCAGATGTATTAATGTTTTTTCCCTTATGCAAACAAATATGCTCTTTTAAACAGAGGCACCTAGTTGTGATTACATCTAGGGACGTCCAAGAGGGTATTTTACTTCCACAGCTAAGGAAAAGGCTCCCTGCGGTATGTTTTTAGACATTTATTTAGATATCGGGCATCATAACCTAAGGGAAAGCTGTGGACTGCTTGAGTCTTGTGCTCTGCTGGTCCAGTTTATAGTAGGACTCAAGATCTGCAGGACACTGTTTCCATTCACTTCAAAGGTTTTGGATATCTTTATTCCGTTAAACGAGTCTGAAAATCCAAGTTTTAATCGTGTAGCAGTGATGCCATTATGAAACGTTAGAGCAGATGGTGCTGTAAGATGAATGACAGCTGTTAGCAGGCTGTCTGAAGTGTTGATGCTAGCTGAGCACATTGTGAAAATGGAAACTATTCCGTGACAGCTCTGTACAGATAGCAAAAGGCTAGCTGAAAATGTGCTATCACTGTGCCAGGGTTGACATAGTAGATCTGATGTTACAGCAGTAGCTGGAAGATTAGTGATTAGAAGTGCAAAAGGGGTTCGTTGCATGGAGCGAGGAAAAACCGTCCCAGCTAAACTCACTTGTCCGTGCCCATGTTCTGCTAGGACCACCAAGGGATGTTTTAGGAAAAAAAAAAAAGTTCTGCAGATCTATCAGCTTAATTCTTTTCTAGAGAAAGCCTGTAGCAAATGTGTAATAAAAGCCAAATAAAAACACAGAAACCCAGATTTCCTTCTTTCTCTGCAGACCTCAAGGAGCTCTCGGTAACTACGACTACGAGGAATCCACTCGCTATGGCAGACGAGACTGTGGTTGCTGATCAAGAAAGACTCCTGAAGAGGGTGCAGGACCTGGAAGAGGAAGTGAAGAGACTGCAGGAGAAACTCTTAGAGGGCAAGGAAGGTCCTAGCGTAAGAGATGCTCCTTCGGCGGCTGGGAAAGCCAGGAAACGCCAGCAACGGCCATTTGATTTTAGCGCCTACGGCCGCAGGCACGTGGCACTGAAGATCGCCTACCTGGGCTGGGGATACCAAGGTTTTGCCAGCCAGGAGAACACCAGCAACACTATTGAAGAGAAACTGTTTGAAGCGTTAAAGAAGACGCGGCTGGTAGATGACAGACAGACCTCCAACTATCATCGCTGTGGGCGGACGGACAAAGGAGTCAGTGCCTTTGGACAGGTCAGAATCCTCTTAGGCCATCTTGTTTTTCTGGATTTGTGGGCTCCAGCGAGGGTGGTGGAGCTTAGATGGAGATCCTGTGAGATTTCTGTACAGCAGTGATGAACCCAATGCTAACTACAGGATAGTACAGGCTGGATATGTTTTTAAAAGCCTTCAGTTTTTTAGTAATCTGCAAGCGAACATGGTGATGGTTTCTTGCATGCGGAATGATAATTTAATAGAGACTTGCAGTGCTTATTAGTGTTGTTTTTTCAGGGCCTTGCTTTGAGAGGATGAAATACCCTTAAGGCTGCAGCTTCCTGAAATGGGACTAGCAATTAGAATAGCTTGGCGCTGCCAGAAAGGGGAGATGCTCCTTCCTCTGCGTATGCACTTGTTGCTTTTCCTGTGCTGACTGCAGCACTTGGCAGACCCCTCTGAGCTGACTTAACTCACTAACCCAGCAAAAATAATAATTGAATAGCTTCCTGCGGAGCGAGGAAGTTGAATTCCTGTACAGAAGGGTCTGAGGAGAGCCACAGTGAGCGGAAGGGAGTGTGGGAGTAGGAGCTGGAGGGAGGGGAGCAAGCCATCCCACTTGGTGGCAAGGAGCCATCGGACTGGCTCAGCTGTTTGCGAAAGCACAGCCTTCTTGCACTGCCGCAAGCCCTTTAAGGTGCCTTTGCTTTCAGGCCAGTCTTTCTCCCTCCTTCCCTCTCTTCTGTCTGTGGTCAGGAAACAGGCCTGGGTTAACTTGCGGCTTTGCTGAGTAGTTTTATCTTGGAACAGTTGTCCACTCTGGTTCACAACATGAAGCGCACAGTTTTCTGACCTAGTACAATGGCACAGACCACCTTTTCTAGTGCCATTTAAAGTGCTCATCCAAGTACAGTGTTAATGTCGCACTTATCGTTGAACTTGTTCCCACACCAGGTTTCCTGAACAATCAGACTGTTACTGGGTTCAAGTCATAATCCCCAGAAGAAAAAGCACATGCGTATCCTGCAAGCACTGATAAAAACTTAAGCCACTTAGAGACCATGCTATGTAGGCAGTTTGCAACTTCCTCTGTTTTATTAAAGGAATCTACAGCATCTGCTAGGAACCTTAGCAGAGGCGCTTAGAGCTTTACCCACAGGAAAAAATGGTAAGATAGACTCATTTAAGGCACCTTCATCTGTAAGAGATCCTGAATTTATTTCAAATTGGAAAGCAGAGGTGTAGGAAGAGAGTTGGTTTTACATGCTGAATAAGCCCATCCAAGGTATAATCCCATTTTTTCCAATTTTGCAGGTGATTTCCCTAGATCTCCGCTCAAACCTGTCAGAGGGCAAGAAACTAAATGGTCACCAGGGTGACTTGGAAGGCAAAGGCAGTAACTGTGAGGATGAGCTCCGCTACACCCATATTCTAAACAGGGTGCTCCCACCTGACATACGTGTGTTAGCCTGGGCCCCTGTAGAGCCTGACTTCAGCGCTAGATTCAGCTGTCTCAAGAGGACCTATCGCTACTTCTTCCCTTGTGCAGATCTGGATGTGGCCCTCATGCATGCTGCCGCTCAGAGATACGTGGGGACCCACGATTTCCGTAACTTGTGCAAAATGGACGTAGCCAATGGCGTAATCAACTTCCAAAGAACTATTCTTAGCGCACAAGTGACGTGGGTGGATAGGGGAGCAGAAACTGGGCTGCAGGACCCTTTCCGACTGTGCCAGTTTGAAGTGACAGGACTGGCGTTCCTGTATCACCAAGTCCGCTGTATGATGGCAATCCTCTTCCTCATTGGACAGAGGATGGAGAACCCAGAAATTATTGATGAGCTTCTGGATGTAGCGAAGAACCCCCGAAAACCACAGTACAGGTACTGTACTTAGCTTAGACAAGCTCCCAGGCTGCTTCTCACAGTGCTTGAGCAGAAGAGAGACTGCTATGCATGAAGTGCTGCTGGCAAACTACTTATCTGTCAGCCTGTGAAGCAGTCTCTCACAATACGGAAGAAAACTGCCAGTGGCCTCTAAATGATATCCTGAAGGATCTCATTTACTTGCTACGTCTTTGTTCTTGGAAAAGTAAGCTGTAAGTTATTGATGCTTTCACTCCTTGGGGCGTGGTGAAACTAACCCTATGAACAACACTTAAGTTTTTATCAGAAAAGGGCTTCTGTACATGACAGCCCTGTTTTTAGCAGAAAGGACAAAGACTGACATAGCGTTGTTAGCCTGGACCTGCGTTAATCCACTGTAAGCGTTCTCTATCACAGCATCTTTGCTCTAGCAGGGCTCCTGCTGTCCGAGCATCTTTAGATAATGCCTTCTCTCCTTTTTCTAGCATGGCAGTAGAGTTTCCCCTGGTTCTGTATGACTGTGAGTTTGAGAACATTCAGTGGCTCTATGACCGAGAAGTGCAGGAGTTCAATGTTACGCACCTACAGCAGCTTTGGGCCAACCACGCGGTCAAAACTCAAGTGTTACGTGACATGTTACGAGGCCTAGATGCTGCTCCTGTGGCTACTGAAAAAGGTAAGGAATGGTTTTGTGGCAATACCTACCTCAAGAGTTACACAAGGCAAGGGCTAATTTGTTTAAAGAAAAGAAGGGAGAGGGGTAATCATCAAATAGGTTGTTCAAACCATTGCTATTTCTTCATTTAAGTTACAGGCCCAGGAAACCTCAGTACTGTCCTCTGGGGAGATATGAAACCTCCAGTCCATAATCAGGTCAGCAGCTTTGTTGAAGGAGTCAAAGCTCGCACTTACAAGCCTTTACTGGACCGCCCCAAGTGCGAGGGCTTGGAGTCCCGCATCCATCACTTTGTGCAGAGGGGACGCATCGAAATGCCACAGGGCAGGGAAAGAGAGACCGGAGCGGACCCAGAGCCTAAGAGAAGCCACGGCGATGCCACAGAGAACGGCGATAGCACTGAGCAAGCTCCCAAGCGGGTCTGCGTAGACACCGAGTGATGACAGCAGGTTTCCACGGGCGGGGGGGGGGGGGGAGGGGGGCCAGAAGCAAGCCTGCTTCATCAAAAGAAAGGCTGCTCCAGGGGGAAGGGTAGCTTTTTTTGTTTTTTAAGCAGTTTTGCAATGATATTTTTATAAATTTCAGGAACTCCTACGAATGCTAGCGTGTAATGGTCTGTGGAGGGAGGTTGCTAAACCTGGTCTGCCTGCGCACTCGCTTTGGGGGGGGGGGGAAGCGGCACCTCGGCCCCCTCCTCAGAGCAGCTCGTCCCTTCTCGGGGGGGGGGGTACGATGGGGGGGGGGCAGCCCCGGAGCTGAGGGAGGCCCAGAGGGACTGGGCTGGGGCCGCCCGGGAGCTACTGGGAGCTACTGGGATATGCTGGGTAGAGGCAGCTGTGGCGTGGGGACCACAGCCGGCCCCTGACGGGGCCGCCCGCCCGGCCCCCCCGCGGGGCCCGCGCGCCCCTCGGTACCTGCCGCGCGCCCCACCCGGGGCTGCTCTCCCGTCCTCGCGCCGCGACCGTTAACGGCTGCTAACCGTCACCGGCGTTTAAACGGCGGGGCGGGGCCCGCCGCCGTTGGGTGGCCCTCCTCCGAGGCCCGCCCTCCGCCGCGACCCCATTGGCCGATGCGGCTGTCGCTTCGCTGCCTTCCCGCCCCCATTGGGCAGGCTCGCTGAGACGACGCCTTCCCGCTGCCGCGATTGGCCACGCGCCCTGGCGGAAGGGGACGGAGAAGGGGCGGGGAGGGAAGATGGCGGCGGCGGTGAGCGGCCGCGGGCTGCGGCTGTGGCGGCCCGCCGCAGCCCTGGGCCAGGCCGCACGCAGCGTCTGCGGCAGCCGGCGGGCGGCGGCGCCGGCGCTGCGGGCCGAGGAGCTGGCGGAGCGGCTGCGGGCGGAGAAGAGCGAGCGGGAGAAGCGAGAGGTGAGCGCGGGGCTGCGGGCCGTCGGCCCTCAGCCGCGGGACTACAGCTCCCGGCGGGCACTGCGGCGCCATGGGCACGGCGCTGGCAGCGGACTACAGCTCCCGGCGGGCACTGCGGCGGGGGGCGCCCACGTGGAGCGGGGTCTGGGCCGGGATCCCCCCTCCTCCCCGCGGCCCGGGCCGCCCGGCTGCAGCTCGCCCGCGCCCCAGGCTGCAGGGGAAGGCGGCGGGCTGGGATGGATCAGACTTGCAGGGCTGCGGTCCTGTGCGCGCCTGTGTTGTCCCCGCTGGGTTTCGGTGCTCTGCCCTTCCCTTCACCTCCTGGCCAGGACAGAGTGTTGGGGAGCCCCCCTAAAAAGCCGAGGAATCGCCGCGCTGCTCATGCTAGTTGCTGCCTTACGGCCGTACCTTCATTTTGAAGCCTTGGCGTTAGCTCCTTAGCTGCTGTCGGCAGGGGCCAGGTGACAGCTTGATTGAGGTCTCGCTGCCACTCGCAGCAGATGTCGAAGCAGCCAGGCAATGGGGAGGACCTGGAGCGGCCCCTCTGCGCGCGCTAAGCCGGGTCCCACAAAGTCGGTCGTTGGGGTAGGACTGTGGGCCGGTGCCTGGCCTTTGTCACCGTAGTAACTGCTAGCATCACAGTTGTCCTCAGAACACTGCTGCGGAGCGAGGAGCGGGAGCAGATGGAAGGCAGGCGAGTAGCTGAAGGTCACATAGGAGCTTTGTGCGAAAGCCAAGAGTTGAACCACAAAGCAGTTTATCCTCCCCTGGTCGTGTTTTGTTCTTTCCACAGATCCCCAAAGACCCGCTACAGAGACGAGTCCGGAAACTCGCCATGCTGAGCAAGCAGCTGCAGCAAGTCCACCCCAATGTGCTGGCCAAAGTGCTCAGACAGGGAGTCGTGTACCAGAATGACGAGATTGTGGTGATCAACAAACCCTATGGCCTTCCTGTGCACGGTGAGGGAAAGCAGATCACGCCGCACGGTGACAGTGCTAAGGCTACGGCACGTTGTCTCTTTTATCGTCTTTCTCATAGTGAAACCTCTGCTGATCTTCCTTCTCTCAGGCATCAAACTGTTGGGGATCCCATAGCTTTAAGTATTGATCAAAATTAGCTGCAAATGTAGTAGATGCTACTGCTGAAGTACTAGATGTTGATTTAGAGTTTATGAGCCAGTGGAGACTGTAGTGATCTCACATGGTCTGCACAGCGCAAGCTGTTGCTTTGATTTTAGCATGTAACGAGCTGAAAAGGGACCTGGGTCTTGGGGGATCTCCTGTCTGTCTGTAGAGGGGAAATTGGAAACGGACTGAGGGTGCTGGTAGGGTATCGTCTATCTCTCTCCTCATTATAATAAGATTTTTCCTTCCTACTTTGAGCTCCAAGGAGTGTTTTGGGGTGTTTGTCATCTTTGCGTTCCTTCTCATACTGAGGAGTCTTGAACAATCTGTCTTGTAGGTGGAAAAGGTAGTGCAGTCCCTTATAACAATCGCTGTTGAAAAAGATGGTGTAGGAATCCTACCTTGTCCTGCAGTCCCATCCTCTCGCGTTATGGGCGGGTAATTTAAGTGCGTTAAGGTACGCAGAGAGGTGAATATCTGCTCTAATTGCCTTGCTGCTTGTGGCTTATGCAGGTGGCCCCGGGATCAAGAATTGTATCACTGACGTGCTGCCAATTTTGGCCAAGATGCTGGAGAACGTGAGGGCCGAGCCTCTGCACCTCTGTCACCGGCTGGACAAAGAGACCACAGGTGTGATGATACTGGCGCGGAGCAAGGAGGCAGCGGACGAGATCCGGCTCCTCTTCAAAACTCGCCAGGTGGAGAAGATATACTGGTAGGAAAGGTTTTGTGGGAAAAGGGTCTCTGAAGGGCTTGTAGGTTCGAGAAGGGGTGAGGGGACAGTCAACACATAGGTGCAGGGTAGCAGGGCTTTGTGCTAGCGGTGGGAATTTGCTTATCTTTGCTTTGCTTCTCCTGTCATGGGGCTGGGTTATGGGGGATGGAGAGGAATAACCGGAGCGTTCTCTTTGCTCTGAGTGTGCCAAGGCCTGGCGCCCTGCAGACCTCGAGTTTCTCTCCCCAGGGCAATCAGCTTGGGGGACCCAGACCCTGCTGAGGGGCTCGTGGAAATCCCCATTGTGGAGAAGGAGGTGCAGAGCCACCAGCCGCACTACAAGGTGAGCGATCGTCCCCTCGGCTGCGGGTTGGGGCTCGCGCTCCCCCAGCTCCCCGCTTCTCCTGCCTGCTTGTGAGCTCACCCTCTCGCTCCGGTCCAGATGACGCTGGCCCCGAACTACTGCCTGGCTCCCGAGGATGGGAAGGTGGTGAAAATCCGCAAGAACCGCAGTGCCGAAAGCGCCGTGACACGGTACCGTGTCCTGGCTAGCTCTTCTGCCTGCTCTCTCTTGGAGCTGCAGCCCATTACAGGTAAGTCGTGGCGTCCATGCTGACGCTCAGGGTGCTGCTTGATCAGCCCTGGCTGTGCTTTCTGTGCAGCTCTGCAGCTGCGGGGTGCTCAGAGCAGCCCTGGAAGCAAAGACATGACTTAAATCCTTTTAGGCCAGAGCGAGGCTCGCTCTGGGCATGAGCTTCCTCTGGGCGATGGTTTGCTGCCGCTCTTTGGCTGTCAGTGATCTCGGCACGGGGTTATCCAGATTCCTTCTGTGAGGGTTGTGTTGGCATGTGTTGGGTGGGCAGCAAGCACGGAGCTGAGGCTCAGAGTGGAGGTGGTAACGTTTCTCCTCTTTCCCTCCCCTCCTCAGGAGTGAAGCACCAGATCCGGGTTCACCTGGCCTACGGGTTGGGGTGCCCCATCCTGGGGGATCACAAATACTCGCACTGGAGCAAGCTGGCACCCCAGGTAAGGCTGGTCCCATGCTGGTGGGGCCCAGGGCAGGATACAGGGGCAGATGGAGCCTCCCGGCGTTTTGAGGCCTCCCTCCCAGCTGAAGAGATCGGGTTGTGGGAGGGTTGTTGGCACCGTTCTCACCTCCCTTTCTGTCCTTGGTGCAGAAGCTCCCTGAAATCACCTTGAAGAGGCTGAAACTGGAACAGACGAAGGCTCGCCACCTCCCCCTCCACCTCCACGCCCACCGGCTCTCCCTCCCTTTGGGCACTGGCAAGGACAAGCAGATAGACCTGGTGTGCAAAACACCTGACTTCTTCAAAAGCACGATGATGAAGCTGAAGCTGGAGATTCCTGAGGCCTGAGCAGAGGCAGGACAAGACTGGTGCTGTGCCTCTCTGCATCTCTAGCACATGGTAGCGCTGGGTCCAGCTGTTCTGCGGTGGCATCTGCCTTAGAGCCAGTAGCGTGAAGAAATCTATGGTCTCTGCTGCTTGAGAGAGACTTTGCCTTTGGGTAACAGTGCTGCTGGCTTCAAACCAGGTACTGGAGTGTGTTTTCTGCCCGATTTGGTGCAGGATCGTGACTGGGTGCACTGAAGAGCTTCTTGTTCAGACAAACGAGGCTGGACAGAAAGTGGACTTGCTGTCCATGCTCTGGACTTGTCTCTGAGCAATAAAGGATCCAGTTCCCATGGTGCTGAAGCTTCGTGTACTCTCTGTGGTCAGGCCAGGAGGACCTCAGTTCCTGAGCAGGTTTGATTGTGTGTGGGTGCAGTCCCTCCTGGTTCAGGGACTCAGCCCTTCTGCTGCCGCTGGTCTCTCCAGGGCTGTTTAGCAGGGCTGGCTCCGTGTGCTCAAATTTGGAGACACCTTCGTTTGAAAACTGAGTACGTTTGGCAGCGGCTGTGGATTTTTGCTGTGCCGAAAGGCTGCACAGAGCCACGGCATCGCAGGGAGTTCCTTTCCTCGGCTTGGCCAAGCCGCTCTGGGACTCCCTCTGCTCCATGCTGTAGGAGATGCAGGCACGGGGCTTTCTAGCTAGTGGACCTGTGCTCGGCAGTGACTACGAAGCCCTGCTCAGCGACGAGGCCCAGGGGATTCTTCCTCTCCCACCGTCCCTCCTGATTTCCATATCGCTTATTTCTGGATCCTGTTATCTGGATCCCTCTCCCTCTGAAGTTTGCCGCCTCGTCCCCGCTCTCGTGTGGGCTGGTGGTCCCTTGGAGCCAGGTTCCTTCCTCCGCACGGCAAAGCCTCACGCTGCTGCTGAGGAGGGGGGTGAGCAGAGAGATTGAGAAGCTGCTGTCCAGGGGAACCAAAGCTACTTTCTACTGAAAAATGCAGCCACCAATGTCCTCCGGCCTCCCAGTGCCTGTAGCCCTGCTAGACAGTATTGTGGTTCCCCGCAGCCCTTCTTGACCTGTCCCCAAGGGCTCAGGACTGGGCAGCAGGACCTTCCCATGTCCCTTCCTCCCTGCTGCCTCTCTCTACACCTGCACGAGTGTGTAACGGATTCGGGTTGGGGTGCTGCAAGGGGCGCTCTGTACCCCACGGTGCCGCCTGGGGTGGTTCGGTGGGGTGATGCCCTGTCCCCTGCCTCCCTGCTCGGTACACAAGGTGAAAATAGCTCGGGAGCCCCACGCCCCTCGAACGCGCTGCTAGAAATACATCTGCTTATGAGAGAGGGGAGTAAAACCACACGGAGCCAGGCTGTGATGGGAATGGCTGTGGCCGGGGAGGAATGCCGCCTTCCCAGCCATCGCTGTGCTCCCTGGTGCTTTGACGGCTGTTTTTTCTATTTCGGGGCGTACTATTTGCATCTTCCCCGGGGAGAGGCTTCCCCTGTAATTATCAGTCGATTTAACGCATGGTCTAAGCTGTCATTTACAGCCACCCGGTACATAACGCTTGGCGAGCGACGCCTTCAGCCCTACAAAGTCACTCGCCACGCTGGTTGCACCTCAGATGGTACCAGAGCCCCAGGCAGTAGCAGCGGTCTCTCCTCTTCCCTGTGGCCCATCCTGCGCTGACCGAAAAAATGTCCCTCTCGCACACGGCTGCCGAGTACATGCTCTCCGATGCCCTGCTGCCGGACCCCAACGGCTCCCGGGCCAAAGGCCTGCGCCTGGAGCTGCCGAGCGACCGCGTGCTGAAGTTCGTCACGGTGGGGCTGCCGCTCTTCCTCGTCTCGCTGGCTTTCGCCCGCGAGTTCTCTGCGGGTGAGTCACCGCCGGGCTGGGCTGGGGGGGCAAGGGCCAGGCCCTGATGGCTCCGTCTGTAGGTCGTGGGTTTTGTGCAGCTCCGTGGTGCTGTGGAGAGGCCGGGAGGGGCTGGAAGGGGATCCGGGTTTGGATTTTGAGTCTTGACTGCTCTCTGATCACTGGGGGCAGTTTGATGCATCCAAAGGGGCAGTTATCACTGCAAAACCCTTACCTTTGCACCACGGTCCAACATAAGGCAGTCATGGATGTCTGGAAATCCCCATTTTAGGAAGCGTTCTGTCTGTAACTGATTGCTGATGAGCAGTTATTAATTAATTCCTGGGAACCAGTACAGTCCAGGAATAGGAATAGCAGTGCCATGGGCTGCAGGGATGCGGGTGGTTTCGGAGCAGGACGGTGATGTTCAGGTGGGATCTCCCAGGAGGATTTGCCCAGAGGCAAGGCTGCTTGGGGAGGGCGAAGCTGCTGGCTTTCGTGTGCTGATGTGGTCGCTGGCGCTGGTGTTTATTTTGAGTCGCGGATGATTTCTTGCTCTGCCTCGTGCATCTGTGGGTGTTCTCTGGGGTTTACACTGTCCCTGCATCCCCTGGGGGAGCCAGGCTGGCCCGGAGAGCGTGCTCACAGTGCTCACATTGATTGGTTTTTCCCCCGGTTGATGGGAGCGAGCCTGCGATTGCAGGACATAGGGTTTCTTTGATAACACAATCATCGGATGCGTCTTGACCTCAAGCTAAATCTGGACGTGGCTGAAGTTCTGCTGCTGCCTCTGGGGGTTTGGTTTGACTCTGGTTTCTGGCCTGTTTCTATTTAATTCCCTTGCCATGGTCATGCTAAAAAAGGTGCATGTGTTAGGGAAGTGATGGAAAAGTCCTTGCCGTGTAGCAGTGCCCCTCCAAGAGCCACAGAATCCAGTGATGGAGAAGGGCAGCTGCAAGATGACTGCGAAACGGGCTTTTTCCCATTTCCAAGTGGTCCCTTATATACATACATACATACATACATATATATATGTATACATGCTTTCCTTGGGTGACGCTTGTGTTTGCTGGACCTCTGAGGCTGAGGTTTGTGGCTGTAATTGCCTCCCACCCAGGGCGGCCCTGGGCCGTGGTACCTGCATGCGGGAGCCTTGTCTCATCAGGCTCTGACCCCGCTCTTCGTCCTAGGCTCACAGATCAGCTGCTTCTCCCCTGCCAACTTCACGGGGAAGCAGTCCGCCTACGTTGACACAGCCTGCTGGGAATCACTCGTCCATCACAGCTTTGACGCCGAGGGCCACGCTGTCACCAAGTCCCTCTGGGCTCTCAAGGTAGGGGGGTCTGGGGTGGGCTAGGAGCTCATGTCTGGGCGCTGTCAGGTCCCTCCACGGCGTTGACGAGGACACATCCTGCTGGGTGCCCAGCAGAAGTGAAGGGGGGGATGTGACACAGAATCTGTGCCTCGGTTTCCCCTGCTGGGAATGATGCAGGTGGGGACAGCACGGGTTCAGCTCAACGCGTGCATGTGTTGGCAGCCACTCAGCACCCCTAAACGCCAACCCTGGGGGATGCTTTATTGGCCGCTGTCTCCTTTGCTCAGATCTTCCCGTACTCGCTGCTGGTCGTCGCCGTGCTCATGTACCTGCCCTACCTGCTGTGGCGCTACGCGGCCACCCCCGCGCTCCACTCTGACCTCCTCTTCATCATCGACGAGCTGGACAAGTCCTACAACCGCTCTGTGCGCCTGGTGCAGCACATGAGGAAGGTCCAGCAGGCCAGCGCCGAGCCGGAGCGCTTCTGGGAGGAGTACGAGAGGTGAGGCTGTGGCACGAGGGCCCAGCGAGGCCCCTGGGCAACGGGCGCTTTCCAACTGGTCACCGCGTTGTTCTTCAGCCTCTCTGCGTTGTGCTGGGGTTATGCCCTCGCCTGGGACCTTCAGTGAAGTGACTCAGTTTCCCTCAGTGATGGGGGTGGCTCTAACACCTTGCTGTCTCCCCTCTCCCCCCAGGGCCCGTGAGGAGAGATACTTCGAGTTCCCGCTGCTGGAGCGCTACCTCACCTGCAAGCAGCGCTCCCACTCCCTGGTGTTCATCTACCTCCTGAGGAACCTGCTGCTGCTCTTGTTCTTGGCCGCCACGTGCCTCTACCTGGTCTTTCTTCACCTCAACATCTTCTTCCAGGATGAGTTCAGCTGCTCCATCAGAACAGGGCTGCTCCAGGCCGAGCCCCACGTGCCCCCGCTCATCCCCTGCAAGCTGGTCTTCTTCTCGGTCTTCCAGCTCATCAGCTTCTCCGTCGGCAGCGTCTATGTCCTCCTTGCGCCTGTTGTCATCTACAATGCCCTGCAGCTCTGCCAGTGGGACAAGGGGCTGCTCTCTGTCTATGAGATGCTGCCCGCCTTTGACCTCCTCAGCCGCAAGATGCTCACCTGCCCCATCAACGACCTCAACGTCATCCTGCTCTTCCTGCGGGCCAACATCTCTGAGGTGACGTCCTTCAGCCGCCTCAATGCCGTGAGCGCCCTGCGGGAAGCCACCTCTAACAAGCAGGACATCGATACTGTCGTCGACTTCATGACGCTGCTGGCTGGGCTGGAGACCACCAAGCCAAAATACCAGGCTTGTGCCCCGGAGGCTGATGGTGCTGTGCCCCTGCCCAACGGTGAGGCCCTAGGTAGGTCCTCAGGCACTTTTTCGGTAGAGGAAAGAGAAGAGCTTCGCGTGCTCTTCTCAGTTCTCAGGCCATCAGGTCCCAGGCAGCAGGGGTGAGGACGGATGCACCCGCCCTGGCCCTTAACCCTTTGCTGTGACCTTAAGGTGGTGGTGGTGGGGAGTTGTTGGGGTGTCGCAGGGTGGGGGGGGTCGCTGATGGCTCAATCTCCCCCTTTACGGCAGGGGATCGGTCCTGGCAAGCCAGGGCTGTGACGATACTCGGAGCCTGTGCGTGGGCAGCAGTTGCTATAGGAACAGTTTTGCTGAGAAATGGGAGAGCTGCCGGCTTCAACTTGGGCTTTGGGCTTGGCTGGGGTGGGGGGGGGAATTTGGGGGGGCTGGGGGATCCCTATTTTTGGCAGAGAGAAGAGCCAAGCCTGCTGGTAGTGGCCTTTAGAGCCTCAAGCCCCCGGGTGCTGGTGTGTTGGCAGTGCCAGTGAAGGATTCTGGGAGTCAGGCTTGTGCCATAGCCCTCTGCGCCACGGTCTCCTCTTAGCACAGCCCCGGAGGGTGCAGTGGGCTGGGTGGCCTGGCAGAGACCCTACCCAGCTATCGCTGCTCTCTCCAGCCTGCTTTGATTTTGGGAGCTGGGGGGGGGGGGGGCACCTCCTTGGCGGGCTCACGTGGCTCCCTGGCCTGTGCAGCCGTGGTTTCTAGGCTCTGCTAGACAGCTAATCTCTTGCGGAGTTGGAGCCAGGATGCCTGGGTTCCTTTCCTGGCCCTGACTATGCATCCTGAGGTCTGTGGTTTAGAGAGGAAAAAAGGAGAAAGGAAAAAAAAAAAAGGACGAATTGAGCTGTTTTTAGCATCTGTGTTGCCACAGCAACCACAGGGCTAGTGCGCCTGGTGCTTTGGCTAGTCACACGCTGGCAGAGAAAGCCCAAGAGCCCCGCCTGAGCTCACTCCAGCACCTAGCTTAATAATTTCCTTCTCTCCCTCCTGCCCAGAAATGAAGCCCAGAGCGGAAGAGAAAGAAAAAGCTGCCAGGGACTCACTGGGCTCGGCCTGACCCTGGGAACCCGCAGCAGCCATGGCACGATGGCCTTGGACCGCAGCCCGCCTTCCCCGCGCCCCATTTGGGATCCAGTTTCCCCCACTTCCTTGGTGGTGGCGTTGCTTGAATACATTAAACTCAGGTTTTGATACAGCCCGGTGTGCTAGCGTCTGTAACATGGGGCTCTGGTGTCAGCGACCAGCCCGAGCTCCCTGTACTAGGGCAGCTGCTGGGTCTTTGAGGTCTTTCTCCTCTTGGGGTTCCCTTTCTTTATATATAGCATTAAGGGTGTGGGGGTTCAAGCCCCTCATCTTCAGCAAAAAAGGGTAAAACAAACAAACAAAGCCTTTTCGTGCAGAAACTATCTTATCTCAGACGTCTTATTCTGAGCGTTGGGTGCCACGTAGCACCTGATTTCACAAAATCTTCCCTGCTGTTACAGGAGGAATGGGGATGGAGGGGAGGTGTGGGAGTAGCCCAGCCCTGGAGGAAAAAAGACCTAAGAATTAAATGAGCTGCTTAATTCCTTTATTAACCAGCTTTCCTATGTATGTGCTACTTGCTACTATAAGGAAGAGACTTGCCCTGTGCAAATCAGCATCCCAGCCGCAGTGTGGTCCATATCTGACTTTTTTTTTTTTTTTGGGGGGGGGGGGGGCTCTCATCTCCCCATTTCTGTCTAATATATCAAAGCAGATCTTTGACTTCAGGGCCAAGGGGGGGGTGTCTGGGAATTGTTTAATTAGCAGGACAGGGAGCAAACGAGCCCCCTCCCCAATTTGGAAAGCCACGGCTGTTAAGGGCTCTGCTGTTGTACAGCCCTGTGTTGCTTGTGTGTAGGCGAGGCAAAGCTGGAGCTACAGCCATCCAGCAGGCAGAAGCTGGACGAGGTGGGGTGCAGGAGGGCTGTGTTCCCTCCCCCCTGCCTCATCCAAATTCCCTTGGGAAAGCTGCTGCCAGGTGCGGGGAAGCAGTAAGGGCTCCCTTCTCTCCATTAGCACGGCCTGGAAGCTGCCTGGAAGAGGACATCCCCTCACAGCCGAGCGTTCAGCAGGAAGGGTGGCGCGGGCAGGCCCTGGCCGTTGTACAGGGTGCACGCCTCATACTCGCACGGCCACTCGGCCCAGGCGTAGCGCAAGCCCAGTGCCAGGGCCCCGCACCCAGTGGGTGCCAGAGTCACCATGTGGGACTCCACGGCCACCACGGGCGCTGGCACCCACTTGCACGGGGACAGCGGAGGCTGGCTGGAGCAGCAGACCTGGGAGGGAGAAGCCTCTGTCACCACGAGCTTCCCTTCCCCCACCCCGGCCTCCTCCTCCTTCCAGCTGCTTCGTACCCACCCTGGAATTTTTCTAGGGCTCATGATGAGATTTTGGGTTCAAACAGCAGCAAAAGAAGCTGTTGCGGTGTTCCCACTCCTCACCTCAAACGCACGCTCGCCCCTCTGGCGCCACAGGAGCTCCTGGTTGTAGGTGACGTTGATCAGGCCCCTAGCTACATCCACAGTGGCCCGCGTGGGGTAAGGCCCCTGGAAAACCAGGCCTTTCTCCCCATACGCCACGGCCCTGGCCCCCAGGTGCAGCCGGTGGGCCACATTCCGCTTGTCCCGGGGGTGGATGCTGCCGAGGAAGAGGAAGAGGGGTTGGCCTGGTCTCTACCCACACCCTGCACCCCAGCGAGGGGGCACCCCCTTGGCCAGGGCTCACCTGCCGTAAGGAGAGTGCTCGTCGCCCAGGTCCATCGCCACGGCCATGAAGGTGCCGGGCATCCTGGGGTTGGGCGCGAAGCCGAAGTCGGCCGTCTGGTGCCACCGGAGGCGGGCAAAGCTGTCGTCGGGGCTTTGCCGACGGTACGTGGCCAACTGCAAGGCAGGGAGAGCAGGGTAAGCGCCAGGGCCTCAGGCTCAGCCGCCCCTGGGCCCCTTCCCAAACTCGGTGGCTGCAGTGTGGCCTTGCCCTGCACAGCAGGCACTTCTGCTCCATCACTGCTAGGGGCCGTCAAGGGGAGAGCCCACGGGCGCTGCAAACGGGGGTCAAACCCCACCGTCACCTCACCTGCACGAATCCAAAAGGCAGCAGTGGCCCCGTCTGCCCCGCGGAGCCAGCATGGAAAGCCTGGCGCCAGTCGGCGATGAGCGCGGGGAAGGTGCAGTTGTACAGGTCGGTGTGCAGGAAGGCATTCGTCTCGCCTGCAACGAGAGCAGAGGGGCCGGTGAGAGCCGAGCTGGCTAGCGGGGGCCACTCTGTGCTAAGCGGGGAAGGGGGGAAAGTTTACCCTGGTACCAGATGATCCCTCGCAGTGTCATGTTGAGCAGGGGGTGGATCATGGCGTTCCAGAGCACGGAAGACACCTGCGGCTCGGAGAGATGCTC
Source organism: Struthio camelus (assembly GCF_040807025.1). Classification (NCBI taxonomy): domain Eukaryota; kingdom Metazoa; phylum Chordata; class Aves; order Struthioniformes; family Struthionidae; genus Struthio; species Struthio camelus. The sequence goes on from NC_090963.1 coordinate 8,746,163, forward strand.
ACGAGGGGAGAGCCTATAAAATAAGACAGAGCTGGAAGGTGGCAGATCCTGCACAAAACACCTGACTGGCTCCGGCACTTAGTGCTTCGAGGGCCTCAAGGACCAACATGCTTGCGTTGTTAAAACGAGCAAGACGCAAGGCAGGAGCCTTCAGCTTCATCTCTCCCACCTCCTCGCCCTTTACCTGCCAAGATGTGCCCTGTGCTCTCAGCCTGGGAGGGAATTTTTTCCCAGAGTGGGCAAAATCTGTGCTCGAGTGACTCACTGAGGGTGGAGGGGGGGCTCAAGGGACACCCAGGGCTGCTGCAGCAGAGCAAGGGAGAGGCGGTGGGATGGGGAAGGGAAGGAGGAGCCGAGAGCTCCGGGCACACGGGGGCGAGGATGCTCCTGAGAGCAGCGCAGTGCGGAGCAGAAGGCGTTTCTGCAGGATCTGCTCTCACCTCCCCGTGTCCTCCTGGAGGCCACACGCCTGCAGAGCCCTTGGCGAGGACCAGGCCTCGATGGGGGTGCCGCTCCAGGCGGACTCCACCAGCCCCACGGGGTACCGCAGCGCCTCGTAGAGGTAGCGCCCAAAGAGCCAGCACAGGGCCGAGAAATAAGTGAAGTTGCCGTGGCCCAGGATTCCTGTTCAAGGAGCAGCATGCTGCAGGTCTCCAAAAACAAGGGGGGAAAAAAAAAAGGGAGGGGAGCCATTTCCAGGCCTTTCTGGAGGCAGGCAGCACGCACCAGCTGTTGGGACAGACCACGGCAGGTCGATCCATGCAAGGTCCTCCAGCTCCACATCAGAGCGCACGGGAGCTGCGGCAAATACGCGGACATAGGGGTAGCGAGAGGCGGCTGCGAGCTCCTGGCTGGCATTGGCGATCTAGGAAACGGGCAGGGCCACAATTTGGCGAGGCCTCTCCCCAACAGGGCTCGTGTGAGCTGGCTGGACGTCGCCTTGACTCTGCGACATGGGGCTTACCTGCAGAACGGTCATCACCATGTTACTCTGCCCGCTGCAGAGCCAGACATCCCCGAAGTAGATGTCCTGCAGCGTCAGGTTCTCCGAGCGCTGCTCTGCCGTCAGAGCGTAAGGGCCGCCATGAGCCATAGGATCCAGGACGGTTTTCCATGTCCCAGAGGGCTCTGAAAGAAAAGAACGGTTGCTCTTCTTTTGGGAGTCCTACGAAGGCCTCAGGAGCCTTGCAAAGGGAATGGGTAAGTGGCTGACGATCACCATAGCTAAACATTTAACGAAGGAAAACTTCCCCATACAGAGCCAGCCTGGGGAAATGGGCAAGTGCATTTGGATAAAGAACCTCTCTGTATTTAGCGGGTCTCTCCTCTTGCAGGAAGGCAGGGGTTAAAAAAAAAAAATCTCCAAGACTAATGTGTCAGAGCAGAAGCTGCTGGGAGGAATGGGATTAGAGGAGCAGCTTGGTGTGTGTGACACTGAGACGTCTCCAGCTAATTTTAGAGGTGCAGAATTGAGGCACAAAGACATTCGACTTGAGCCTAACACAGATTTTCTGGCCCAGCTGGGCCCAGATCCCACAGATTTCCCAGACCCTGGTAAAAGCAGATCACTGCTCTCTCACAAGATGCCTCTCCAGCCCTTGGAGGAACTCACTTATGAAATTTTTATCAAGAACCCTGCTCCCCCCACCCTGAGTTGGGGGGAGCAGGGAACTGCAGGGACAGAGGCAGCAGGACACCGATGCAGATCCCATGCACGTGAGATCTGAGATACCTTCGAGCCCTCCTAGCCGCTAGGAAGGTTGTGCCTGCAGAGGCAGCACCATTTAGGACTTACAGATCATCATTAGCAGTAGCATCCTCTGAGGGGGATGCATCCAAAAAGAAAAAGAAAAAAAAGCCAGGACTACTTTGGAGGTTTTCCCGGCGATCGTTTTGACAGGGAGAGAGGCTCAAACCCCGTCCTCCCCTCCACAGCCTCGAGCCTACGCTCCGCCACCCACTCCAACAGCAGCTTGGCTCTCGCACAGCACACACAGGAGTCGACTGTTTGGAAACTCAAGTGAGCAGAGGCTGGCATTGGTGGGGAGGAGGGAGGCCGAAGGCCTGCAGGTCTCCCAGGGTGTGTGTGTGTGGGGGGGAGAATCGGGAACACGCAGCCCCACCGGTGCGCGAGCTGGAGGCATCACCATGGCACTTCTGTCGGCGTTGCGCGAGCCTCCGCATAACCGTGGGGCAGCAGTTTGACTCCGACCCGCACTGGGGCCACCCTAGGGAGACGAGCTCCGAGGTGCTGGGGCTGCCTCCCATCTGTTTTTTTGTTTGTTTGTTTGTTTTGTTTAAAAGCAAGGGGCCGAGACTGACCTTTAACTTGCGCCACCTTCTTCATGACAACATCTCCGTCTCTGGCGAGAGACAGGGTCACGGCGGCCCCCGGCTCCCCGTAGCCCCACACCACGGCCCCCGCCGGCTCCTTCTGCAGCACCATGTGGTCTGTGTAATAGGAGGCGAAGCGAAACGTTGCCCCTAGGACGTAAAAAAACACCGCGACAGCCTGGTTAATGCCAAAACCCCTCAGCAGTCACCCCAGGGGCAGCAGCAGCTTTGCTAAGCATCACGAACATCATTCCGAGAGGCAAAAAGCAACGATAAAAATCACATTATGGCAGAGACGCGTGGCGTCTGACTCCTTCCTAAGCATAGGTTAGTCTATACTCTGCATTATTTTATGGTTTCCTTCAATCTTGGTCAATTCCAAGGTGGTTAAATCAAGGGTTTGTTTCCAAGGGGAAAGTACCTGCATTGAGAGAGAGGTCCAGTCTTACAAAAGTTTGTATACAGGCTTCAGTAACAATTCCACCAATAATAGTATTAGAGTCTCTCTGTCAGCCCAACCTGCCCATAAACATGCTCTACCCTTTTTTCCCCCCCTTGCAAAAAAAGAGTTCGGCTGTTGGCGTGCCAAGCGGAGAAAGCTGGGCAGAGAAAAACCCCACGCGCACCAGGCACGCGGCCTGGAAATGAAGGATCGGTTAAGAAACAAGGTCCCCAGCCTCCAGGGAGAGCCACTTCTACCCTCCCACAGGGCCGCTCTCCAGGCGACGATCAACCCCTCCTCCGGACGATCCAGGACGATGCTCCTCCTGCATCACGTCCTGGCAACCCTTTGGCTCCCTGCGCCCCCGGGGCTGCCCGCATCCCCCTCGCTCCCGGGAGACGCTCAGGGAGCGATGCAGACGCTCGGGCAACCGGCAGCACGGATCAGCCCCGTTTAATAGCGACAGCGGCCTGGCTGCTGTCTCGAGGCTGCCTCCCAGATCGAGGAGGCCTGGTTACATAAAAACGAGTCGGAGGAGAAAGCGAGGCTATAAAAAGCCGCGGGGAGCAGGGAAGGGAGAGAGCCCCCGGGACCGGGCAGGGAGCCGCGGGCGAAGTCACGCCTTATGTAAAAGGCCTCGAGGCGTCGCAGCAGCGGGCGAGAGTGGGAGGAAGCATGCGGCGGCCCCGTTACAGCTCGGCTCGGCCTCCTGCCCCTCACCTGCCACCCCGGCGAGCGCCAGCAGCCGCAGCCAGGCCGCCGCCATCTCCGCGCCGCCGAGCAGGCCGCGGGGCTCCCGCCGCGCCGCCCTGGCCAAGGGGGGGACATGAGGGCAGCGTGCTCAGAGCGCCCTCAACGCCTCCGAGTAACCCCCCCACCCCCTCCCCAGGCCCTGACCCCCAAACCCGGTGGGGGCACCCCGGGGTGCAGCGCCCTCGGGCGCCCTGGCTGTCCCCACGCGGGGGGGCGTGGCCACCGCCAAGAGGGGCGTGGCCGGGGCCTCGCGTCAGGGCAACCCGCCGTTGCTGGGGGAGGGGGGCTGGTTGCCAGGCAACAGCGCGGCCGCAGCGGTGAGCGCGGCCTGGTCGCGGCCTAGGGAAGGGAGCGGGGATTGGGGGGCCGGGGCCGGGGCCGGGGCCGGGGCCGGGGCCGGGGCCGGGGCCGGGGCCGGGGCCGGGGCCGGGGCCGGGGCCGGGGCCGGGGCCGGGGCCGGGGCCGGGGCCGGGGCCGGGGCCGGGGCCGGGGCCGGGGCCGGGGCCGGGGCGCTCCCTCCTCCCAGTGCTCACCCCCGCCCCTGACCGAGGAGCGGCCGCGCAGGCGCAGTTATAGGCGCGGCCTGCGCAGGCGCGGCGGGGCGGGGCGGCGGCGCCCCCTGGCGGCGGCGCGCGGCGCGGCCCGCTCCCCTTCCCTCCCCTCCCCTGCCCTCCCTCCCCGCTCGGGAGGTCGCGGGTTCGAGTCCCGGCGCTGGCCGCTGGCGGCGGTCGGGGTGAGACGCGGCTCTGTCGCCGCAGGTGAGGCAGGGCATGGCCATCCCCTTCTCTAACACCCACCTGCGAGTCCCCGCCGGCTTCAGGAACCTGCTGGAAGGGCTGGCGCGGGAGGTGCTGCGGACCCAGCCCCAGGATGTGGTGGCCTTCGCCGCCGAGCACTTCCAGGCGCTGCTCGAGGAGCGAGAGCGTGAGTAGCCAGGCTGCATCCCTGCTGCGCAGCACCCCCCCCCCCCCCAGCACCAGCACCGTCCTGCCCCAGGGCTGCCCCATGCCCCCATCCTGGAGCAGGTGCAGCCTGCCCCATAGTGCCCATCTCCCATGGCATCAGGCCTGCAGAGCGTGCCCATCCCAAGGGGTATCAAGCCTGCCCCACGTGCCCATCTCCCAGGGCATCGGGCCTGCCCAGCATGCCCATCCCGTGGTGGGGGGGGCAGGGAGGGAGAGGCGGGATCCAACCTTTCCCTTGCGCCCATCTCCCGTGGCGTCGGGCCGGCTTTCGGCAACCCGACGGGAGGTGACCGGTACGTTTTTTCCAGGGAGCTCGGCCGACCCGGCGGAGTGGGGCGCCCGGCTGGAGGACAGGTTTTACAACAACCCCGCTTTCCAGGTAGGCTCCCGCCCGGCCGCGGCCCGTGGGGGGACCGGAGGTTGGGGAGGGGACAGGCCGGCGGGCTCGGCGCGCAGCCCTTTCCCTCCTGCCCTCTCTCTGCAGGAGCCGGGGCCGGACGGGGCGGAGGCGTCGCTGAAGGAGCTCCCGTTCGGGGACGAAGACTGGGAGAAAAGGCAAGAAGCCGTCACCAAAATCCAGGCCGCCTTTAGGGGCTTCAGGGCCCGCCGGGAGCTGAAGCAGCTGAGAGAAGCCGCCTCGCGGGAAAGCTGGGCTTGACCACGAGCGAATCGCCGCCCTTCTGCTTATTAAAGGGTATTTATTTTTGCCAAGCGTACCCCAAAACCGGGCGGTTTTGAGTCCGTTCGCAGAGGCGGCCGGGGCAGCGCCGGGAAAGCGCGGCGCCGGGTTCCCGCGGTGCCGCTTCCCCAAACCGCCTTCATTCCCGCCCGGCGCCGAAAAGCAGGCCGGGAAAAACCGTAACCGGGTTAACGACGGTCCCCGGGGCTCCTGGCGCGGGCCGTAACGCCCCGTAAGGGGGACGCGTCCCGCGGGACGCGACCCGCCGCCGCTTTGGACGGGCGGCTGGGAAACAGGAGCTAAAATGAGGGGCGGTGATTGAAGGGCCGGATCCTGCCCTCCTGGGGCCTTCGGCTGCGCGCGGGAGGCTTTGTAACGAGGACTTAATAACGGCGGCGCCGATAATTGGGGTGCTGTTTCCCGAGGTCCCCGCGGCGCTCAGCTGCTCTCGGCCCAGGTCTCGCCCGGCCCTGCAGCCCCGGCGTTCGGGGGCCGCTGCTAAACCCCCTTCCCGGGGAAAGCGTTGCGACGGGACCGGGTCAAACGGAGGAGGGGGCTCCGAACCTCCCACCTGGGCATCTTCGCTGCCTCCCTTTTCATTCATTTATTTATTTATTTATTCCCCCCCACCACCCCCCCCGCCACTTTCCTTGCCGTTCGGCGCTGCCATATGCGGCGCGCCGCGCTCGCCCACGCCGGGGGTCGGCGGGGCGCCTTGGCCCCCGGCGCTCGTCGCGGAAAACAGGAAGGAGGCACGGAAAAAGCTGGCAGCGGCCCCGGCTCGCCTCCCCCCCTCCGCTTCCCCGCGCCGCCTGCCCCTTCCTCGGCAGCAGGAAAAGCTGCTTTTCCCGCACCGCACGCCGGGTTATTTTTCCTCCCCTTTTTCTCCCCCCCTTTTTTTTTTTATCCAGGGGAAAAGGGCGGTTTAGCGTCCCCGGGGTGAGCAGCCCCCGGAAAACGCCATCCAGATATCCATCGTTCAGGATCGCCCCCGGGGCGGGCGGCTTTGACCCCCCCCAAGCAAGCGCTGGCAGACTCGCCGCGGGCGACAGCCTGGGAGGAAAAAAAAAAAAAGCCTCAAAAACCAAAACCACCCCCCCCCCCAAAAAAACCCGCCCGGCCTGGAAGCGGCTCAAGACGACATTAACGATCAGAAATGTTCTGGCATTTGGCGCGTCTCCTCCGCAGCGTTGGGCTTCGCCCCGCGCGGTGCCAGCTCGCCGGCCGGGAGATCGCCCGAAAAACCCGCCCGCCCGTCCGCCCACCCCCCCGGCGCGGGGACGGCCGACGCGTCTGCCATGGTCCCGTGGTCCCGCTCTCGGGCGCTCCCCGTTCGGCCTCCGGTTTAGAGGCCCGGCTGGCGTTCCCGGCGTTTCCCGCGCTGCTCTTGGGGTTTTTTTTTTTCCCGGGAATAAAACCGGAACCGGGCGACGGGAGGGCGAGAGGCACCCCGAAGCTGTAAAACGGGGAGGGGGGGATCGGTTCGCGGGCTCAACACAAGGCTGAGCCGCGCGGCCTTTGCTTCAAAGCTGGAAGGAGGATTTTTTTTTTTTTAGAGCAGAGCGGCGCTGCGCGAGGAGCTATTTTTTCCCCGGCGCTGGTGGGAAGAGGTGGCATTTGTGGTACTTAGAAACCGGCTCTGCCGGCGCCAGCGGGCGCGAACGGCGCCGCCGAGATTCGAGGGATGCTTGAAAAAGCAGCCTGTTCCCGCGAGCGGAGCCCGCCGGCCGCCGGGGAGGAGGGAAAAAGCCGTCTCCGGGCAGAAAAAGCTCACGCCGCCTCCACACTGCTCCGGAGGTGGCCCGGGGCCGGGATCGGGGTCCCTCACCCACCTTCGGGGCTGGTTTTGGTGCTCGGCAGCTCGGTCGGAGGGTATTTGTTGGCGTCCCTGCCCGCTTCGCCCGGGACCGTGCGGCCGAGGCGGGTGGCTGGGGCCTGCCCACGCTCCTGGTGCGCCGGGACCTGTTGATGGGAGCGTTGAGATGGGGATGGACGGGGCGGGAATGGGAACGGCGGGTTTGGATGCCCCATGGGATGCTGAAGGGGCATAGCGGAGCAGCAGGGGCTGGCAGCGTGGCCTGAACCTGGGCTATGAGGGGCTCGGGGCAGTAAGGGGATGGGGATGGGGATGGTGACTGATGGGGATGGGGATGGTGACAGTGATGGTGACAGTGATGGGGATGGGGATGGTGACAGTGATGGGGATGGGGATGGTGACTGATGGGGATGGGGATGGGGATGGTGACGGTGATGGTGATGGTGACGGGGATGGGGATGGGGATGGTGTTGGGGATGGGGATGGTGGCAATAATGCAGATGGTGATGGTGACTGATGGGGATGGTGATGGTGACAGTGATGGGGATGGTGACGGTGATGGTGATAGTGATGGGGATGGTGATGGTAATGGGGATGGGGATGGGGATGGTGTTGGGGATGGTGCTGGGGATGGCGACAATGATGGGGATGGTGATGGTGACGGTGATGGGGATGGGGATGGGGATGGTGTTGGGGATGGTGCTGGGGATGGCGACAGTGATGGGGATGGTGATGGTGACTGATGGGGATGGGGATGGTGACGGTGATGGGGATGGTGATGGTGACAGCGATGGGGGTGGGGATGGTAATGGGCATGGGGATGGAGAAGATGATGGGCAGGAGGATGGGGATCACGATGGGATTGGTGACAGCGGTGGGGAGGCAGTGGGCGTGGGGATAGTGATGGTGACAGCAGTGGGGATGGGGACCATGATGGGATGGGATGATAACAGTTGTGGGAAGGTGATGGTGATGGGCATGGGGATGGTGATGATGACAGGAATGGGGGATGGCGATGAGCATGGGGATCGTGATGGGAATGGGGTGGTGACAATGGTGAGGAGGTGATGGTGATGGGCTTGGGGATGGTGACGATGACAGGATGGGGATGGCGATGAAGATGGGGATCATGATGGGAGGGGTGACAGTGTTGAGGAAGTGATGGGCACAGGGATGGTGATGGGGATAGCGATGACGGGGATGGTGACAGGAATGGTGGTGGTGGTAGAGATAGGATGGGCCTGGCAAAGGGGCAGGCTGAAGCCATCAGACTCCCTGAGAAGGAGACGATGGGCAAGGACCATGGCCAAAGCCCAGCTGAGGCTCAGATCTGCTTCATCCCCTCTGGGACGGCGCTATAAGGGGATGCGAGGCACAGCCCTTGGGACCCAAAACTGGGGTGAGGGGAGACGGGACGACTGCTGTCCGGGGGGTGGGAGCGTGATGCCCGCGTCCCCGGGGAGCGTTTCGGAGCAGGACGGAGCCAGCATCGGCACGCCGAGCCGGCGAGTTGTGCAGTTGCTTAGCAACACCCAAGCCTGGTATTAGAGGCGAGCGAGGGAAGACGGCGGTGGGGGGCTCTGGAGTGGAAATGGGGATCGTGGCCCTTGTGCTGGGGCCGGGCATCTTGCCCCAGGGCCCTGCATCTCACCACGGAGATATGCATCTCACCCCGGGACTGTGCATCTCGCCCCAGGGCTGTGCATCTCACCCCAAATACGTGCATCTCACCCCAAGTCCATGCATCTCACCCCAGGTCCATGCATCTTGCCCTGGCGCTGCGCACCTCATCCCAAGTTCATGCATCTCGCCCTGAGGCCATGCATCTCACCCCAGGGCTGCGCATCTCATCCCACGTTCATGCATCTCGCCTTGGGACCATGCATCTCACCCCGGGGCTGTGCATCTCATCCCAAGTTCATGCATCTCGCCCCAAAGTCCATGCATCTCGCCCTGGGACCATGCATCTCACCCCAAGTCCATGCATCTCACCCCAGGCCCATGCCTCTTGCCCCAAGACCATGCATCTCGCCCTGGGACCATGCATCTCACCCTAAGTGCATGCATCTTGCCCCAGGGTTGTGCATCTCATCCCAGCAGCCCTAAGGGGCTCCCAGGCTTTGCTGTGGCCACAATGGCCCGAGGACGAAAGCTGGGTTTGGGGGTAGCCCGTGTGCAGCTAGAGTGACACAGAGGGCTGGCAAAACATATGGGGCTGTTTTTGCACATCTCCTTTTACCAGAAAACCCCTGAAGTTTTGGGGTTCAAATGCTCCTAGCGAGCAGGGAAAGGCTGGATGGATTTAGGCAAAAAAAAAAAAAAACAAAAAAAACCCCAAACCAGCCGGGTGAGCTCATCCAGAGCATCTCTCCGAAGGGCCCCCACGGGCCAGACCCACATTTTGGCGCATCCCGGGTGGCCGGTCCAAGCCCTTTCCCCATCCCTTTTCCCAGAGCACTGTGCTGTGCCGGGGGAGGCAGCTCCGAAAACTAGGTCAGAGCGGGCTGCGCAGGCAAGGCTGAGCTCACGGCGCGGGGAGGGGGCGTTCAACCCCGCTCGGGGGCTCCTGGCCTCGCCGGGAAGTTTTCCCCCTCATTTTGGTGGAAACCCCCCCCCCCTCCAGACGGTGCCGGAGCGAAGCGGCAGCCAGGGTGCCCGGGCAAAGCCCTGAGCATCCCTCGCGGGAAAGTTTTCTCACTGCTGCATCCAGCCCCCAGCAGCCCCTCGGGCTTGCGCTCCCTGGGCATGGGGCACCCAAAAATTCACGTTACCCCTCCGTTAACCCTTCCAGGCTCAGCCCGTTATCAAATACAGTATGGCAAACCAGTGCAAATGGGGAAAAGCCCATCAGCATCCCTGCAAGCATCCCTCCCTGCCTCTTTCGGCACTGTACGGGACCCCGGCCCGCGGCAGCGGCCAGCGCCTTGCGACCCAGCCGGTATCCGATAGTGTCTTTATACCGCACGCCGCCTCGGCGTGGGCTGCCTGTGCCTTTAAGCGTTACGAGGGAGTTGGGAGCGAGGGGAGTCGCTGCGAAATAAAAAAATCGGGCGAGGAGGAGAGGGAATTAAAAAAAAAAAAAAAGAGGAGGGGGAAAAAAGGAGAAAAAAAAAAAGGAGAAAAAAAAAAAGGAGGAAAAAAAAAAAAACCCGAAAAGCCTGGCGAGAAGTGGTGCTGGCGGCGCGGGTCTGATAGGCTCGCCGGGAGCAACCGCATTACGTAGGCAAGCGGCTCCGCTCAACTTGCCACCTGCGAGCGGAGCGGCTCCCGAGAGCGCCGGGCGAGCGGAGCGCCTGGGAGAGCAGCGCGGCACCTCTCGCCCTCCGGCCGCCCGCCAGCGTCACCTCCACCATGGACTGCTGCAACGTACGTAGCCGTGCTGGCAGCGGGGATTTGGGGCTTTTTAGGGTTTTTTTTTTTTTTTTGGGGGGTTGTGTGGGTTTTTTCCCACGTCCCCCCCCCCACCCTCGCACCACCACCTCCAGCCCAAGGTTTGCAGCCTCGCTGCCCTTGGCAGGCCCTGCTCCGGCTGCATTTCGGCAAGGATTTGGGGCCAGAAGCGGGGTGACGGCGGCTGGCAAGGGGGGGGGTTCCCAGGGTGGTGGCGGTGGGGAGCTCGGCTGCCGAGGCGCCAGCGCGTGTGGGTGTCCGGGTGCTTCTCGCCGCGCCGAGCGAAGGCGGCAGCCGGCCGGCCGCCGATGCCGCCCGCAATCACTGCGCCTTACTGCCGAAACCCCGCAGGCCCCCGACTCGGGGCAGCCCCCAGGGGCCGCCGGCACCCACCCCACCGCCGATGGCCGCCCGAGCCCCGGCCGATCCTGTGGGCGCTGCCGATTTGTCGGCTCCACGGTGCCAACATCGCCGCTTGACCTCTTTCCCATGCTGTGGTTTGGTTTTTCCCCCAGCTCCGGTGACGGGGGGGCCAAGCCCGGGGTGCCGGCAGCCCGAGGATGGGGATGTCCCCCCACTCCCAGCACCGAGGAATTTCCCGGCGTACGTTTCCCTGGCTTTTCCGATGAGGAAAATCCGGCCAGGGGGGGTCCCTTTTGGGGCGGCCACCTCTCCCCGACGGCGTCGCCTCCTATGACTTGGGCTCGGAAAAGGCTCTGTGGGTGATTTTGGGGCTTCTCGGCCACCTCCCCTGCTTGCTGCCTGGCCCCCGAGCCAGCTCAGGCAGCCGATCCGGCAGAAAGTGCCCTTTTTTTTTTCCCTTCCCCACCTTCGGCTGCTTTTCCCTCCTCGTGCACAGCTGGAGAGACGGGTCCCTCTCTCCCCTTCTCTCCCCGCCGGAGCCACCATCGCTTTTACCCCCCTTCCCTCTCCCCACCACCGATTTTATTTTCTCGCAGCTTGCCAACAAGCCAAAAAGCTCTGCAAAGTCCTTGAAGCCACCCAAGAACATCCCCGCACGGCCAGGAAGGTGCAGGGGACGGAGCCAGGCCGGCTCCTGTGGCTTTTTGGGGTGCTGGGGGTGCCCAACGCCACCTTGCACCCTTCCTCCTTCCCTCCGCGACGAGGGAGAGGAGCAGCCCAGAAAAACCATCTTTGCCTTCAACCAGCCCCTCTTCTTCCTCCCCCCACCCTAGGGTGACCGCATACCTCCACTGGGTCCCTTGTGGGTTTTTTTTTTTTTTCCCCTCTGCATTTGTTTCCGCTCATTTCGGGGGATCCTGTTTCGCTGCTCTCTCAATTATTGATAGCGGGGGCCGGAGCGCAGAGCCCGGCGGATTTCATTACATGCCACAGCGGGACATGGCAGCGGAGGGGTGTGGGGGGGGGAGGAAGCTCACTGCCACGGCGGGCATCCTAAAAAAAAAGAAAACCCCATACCAGCTGTGACCTCATGGGTCCGGCCTGATTTCCCCCCCCCCACCTTGGCCCGGCCCGGCCGGAGGGGGAGTGAGGTGCAGTGATTTAGCGGGAGTGAGGTGCAGTGATTCACTCCAGCGCTGCTCCAGGTGGGATTTATCCATCTGCACGGACACGGGGCTGCATGGGAGGTGCCACGGGGGTGGCCCCGGCCGATCTCCCCCCCCGTCTAGACTCGTGGGGAGCCGACGGCGCGTGATTCATCGCCGTCGGTTCCCGCCGCCTCGCTCCGGTGGAGAGCAATCGTGCCGGCGAGCAGCGCCGTTCCCACCGCCCCCCCCCCCCCCCAATCCCTCTTCCTGGGCTATAAAAATGCTGAAGAGTTTGCAGTCTCCGGCGCTAAATTTGGATGGGGGACACCTTGCCCCCAAGGGCACGTGCAGCGCCGCCGGATTAAAGCATGAGGGGCTGCGTTTCGGGGCTGGGACAAGGTGGCGTGGCAGAAATGCAGCTGTTTTTCCCGCCGAGAGGTGCGGGGCGCCAATGAAAAGCTGAGATTTGTTGCACAAGAGGCCAATTTCGGCGCTCAGGTGCTGTTTCCCGTGGCCGCCGTGCGTGTCGTGCCCCCATCACCCCAAAAAACCCCCTCCCCGTGCCTGTTTGCAGGAGGGAGCGTGCACGAAGCTGGACGAGGACATCCTGGACATCCCGCTGGACGACCCCGACGCCAACGCGGCCGCTGCCAAGATCCAGGCCAGCTTCCGCGGCCACATGACTCGGAAGAAGATAAAAGGCGGCGAGATCGAGCGGAAAAGCAAGGACGCCGAGTGCGCCAACAGCACCCGCGTGGGCGACCTCCGCAACGGCGACTAACCGGGCCGGGTGAGGGCACCTTAGGGCTCAAAAAAAAAAAAAAACCCAAAAAACCAAAAACCCCTTGCTTTTTTCCACCTTCCCCCATCATTTTAGCACCTCAACATCCTCCCTCCCTTTGGCTTTTTTTTTGGTGGCGCCCCCAAAATGGCAAAGAGGCACCGCACCGCGCTGCATCCCACTCGAAAACCTTTCCCAGGTGGGAAAGATTTTTTTGTTTCCCCTTTTTTTTTTCCTCTCCCTTCTTTCTCGCGCGCCTCCGCCCTGCCGTGCCCCAATTTCGCGAGCGCGCCGGCGGGAGCGAGCCTGGAGACGGCGCGCGAGGCGAAGCCCTAGATTTGGAGCCGCGGCTCTCCCTTAGCAACACCGCCCCGGCCGGCTCGCCTCGGCGCCTGCTATTTTTAAAAGCTTCTGTGTCACAGTCTCCTGGCAGGAAAAAAAAAAAAAAAAAAAAAAGAAGTAAATTTAATATCGCCCACGGCGCAGGAACGGTACCGGAGGGGGTGTCGGGACGCGAACCCGGCACCTGGAGGGCCCTCGGTGTCGCCAGGGCCAGGAGGCAGCGACGCCGGCTGGTGGAGCCGGGGTTTTTTCCTGGGATGCAGCCGGGATGGGGAGTGGGAACTGCTGGGGGCTGGATTTCCACCTCCCCCTAAATTGGGGGGGGGGGCCGGCTGGGTTGCTTTGCTGGGGGGAGGATGCAGGGCTGGGTGCAGGCAGGGGTTGGGTGCCTGAAAAACGGTGCAGGTAGCGTCTGGGTGCACGCAGCAGGGCAGACAAGGTGCAGGGTGCACAAATGGGTGCAGGCAGGGTGTGGGGGCTCACAGGGGTGTAGATAGGATGCAGGCAGGGGCAAGGTGCACCCAGGGGTGCACCCGGGGTTGTAAGCAGGGTGCAGGTCAGGTGCACACAGGCTTGAAAGAAGGGGTGCAGGCAGGAGCAGGGTGCACGCAGGGGTGCGAGCAGGGTGCAGGCAGAGGTGCGGGCAGGAGCAGGGTGCACACAGGGGTGCAGGCAGGGTGCAGGCAGGGGAAGGGTGCAGGCAGGAGTAAGGTGCGGGCAGGGTGCAGGGATGCAGGCAGGGTGCAGGCAGGGTGCAGGCAGGGTGCAGGATGCAGATAGGGATACAGGCAAGGTGCAGACAGGAGCAGGGTGCAGGCAGGAGCGGGGTACAGGGATGCATGCAGGGTGCAGGGTGCAGGCAGGAGCTGGGTGCAGGCAGGGATACAGGCAGGGTGTAGACAGGAGCAGGGTGCAGGCAGGAGAAGGGTGCAGGCAGGAGAAGGGATACAAGCAGGGTGCAGGCAGGGTGCAGGGTCCAGGTAAGGTTGAGGGTGCAGGCAGGGTGCAGGGTGCAGACAGGATGCAGAGAGGGTGCAGGGCGCAGGCAGGGATGCAGACAGGGTGCAGGGTGCAGGCAGGGTGCAGGCAGGGTGCAGGGTGCAGGGTGCAGGTAGGAGCAGGGATGCAGACGGTGCAGGGTGCAGACAGGGTGCAGGCAGGGTGCAGACAGGGGTGCAGACAGGGTGCAGGGTGCAGACAGGGTGCAGGGTGCAGGTAGGAGCAGGGATGCAGACAGGGTGCAGGGTGCAGACAGGGTGCAGGGTGCAGGCAGGGTGCAGACGGGTGCAGACAGGGTGCAGGGTGCAGACAGGGTGCAGGGTGCAGGTAGGAGCAGGGATGCAGACAGGGTGCAGGGTGCAGACAGGGTGCAGGGTGCAGGCAGGGTGCAGACAGGATGCAGGCAGGGTGCAGGGTGCAGACAGGGTGCAGGGTGCAGGCAGGGTGCAGGGTGCAGGGTGCAGACAGGGTGCAGGGTGCAGGCAGGGTGCAGACAGGATGCAGACAGGGTGCAGGGTGCAGACAGGGTGCAGGGTGCAGGCAGGGTGCAGGGTGCAGGGTGCAGACAGGGTGCAGACAGGATGCAGGCAGGGTGCAGGGTGCAGACAGGGTGCAGGGTGCAGACAGGGTGCAGGGTGCAGGCAGAGCCGCTGACCCCTCTCTCCCTTGTTTGCAGCGGCCGCGAGGCGCCGGACGGAGCCCCCCTTCGCCGCGACGCCCACCGCCAGCCGCAGCCCCGCCGCCGGACGCCCCCGCCGCCCCCGCTTCGCCCCCCCCTCCCCTCGCCGGCACCCGCGGCTTGCTCAGCCCTCTCAGCCGCCGGCAGAGCTGGCCCCCGGCGAGCCCCCCGCATGCGCCCGCCGGGCCGCCCCGCGCCGGCGCCCGCCGGGTCCCCCCCGCCGGTGTGCATGTCCCCCCCGGCCGCCTCGGGCCGCCAATAAACGTCCGTGTGAGAGGCGTCCCCTTTCCTTGGGCGCCCGCTGTGACCGCCGTGATGTCATGCTGACGGGGGCGTGATGTCATACGGGGGGTGTGATGTCATACGTGGAGGTAGGAGCGGGGCGGCGGGAGGGGAGGGGAGGCGCGCTGGCCGGGACGATCCTGTACGGCCATGAGCTGGGTGGTGCGACGTCTGCGTGACGGCCGGCGCGGTGGCCTACAGGCGCATGTGGCACGGCACGAGGTCACTGACGGGTGGCAGACGGCCGCGGGGGCGGCGCACGGTGTGATGCGGTTGAGGGACGTGTGTGGTGGCCACCACGATGTTCCGGCGTGAGTCGGCTGCTGTGACACTGCCGGTGGATGTAGGGTGGCTGGCGTGGTGTCATACAGGTGGGTCTTGGAGGGTCCAACACCACTGATGGACGCATGAAGGCCACTGGGATGCCATAGTGGTCGGGAGTCAGCTGGTGTGACTTCACTGATGGACACAGCAGGGCCAACCTGATGTCATACAGGTGTGAGATAGCTCGTGTGACACCACGGATGGTGGAGTGATGGCTGGTATGTCATACAGGTGGGGCTTGGATGGCTCAACAACACTGATGGATGCTTGAAGGTCAGTGTGATGTCATAGTTGCATGTGTTGGCTGGTGTGACGTCACTGATGGACACGCGATGGCCAGCCTGACATCATACAGGTGCGAGTCGGCTCGCGTGACGTCACTGACGGACACGCGACGGCCAGCCTGACGTCGTGCAGGTGCGAGTCGGCTGGCGTGACGTCACTGATGGACACGCGACGGCCAGCCTGACGTCGTGCGGGTGCGAGTCGGCTCGCGTGACGTCACTGACGGACACGCGACGGCCAGCCTGACGTCATACAGGTGCGAGTCGGCTCGCGTGACGTCACTGACGGACACGCGACGGCCAGCCTGACGTCGTGCGGGTGCGAGTCGGCTCGCGTGACGTCACTGACGGACACGCGACGGCCAGCCTGACGTCGTGCGGGTGCGAGTCGGCTCGCGTGACGTCACTGACGGACACGCGACGGCCAGCCTGACGTCGTGCGGGTGCGAGTCGGCTCGCGTGACGTCACTGACGGACACGCGACGGCCAGCCTGACGTCGTGCGGGTGCGAGTCGGCTCGCGTGACGTCACTGACGGACACGCGACGGCCAGCCTGACGTCGTGCAGGCGCGAGTCGGCTCGCGTGACGTCACTGACGGACACGCGACGGCCAGCCTGACATCATACAGGTGCGAGTCGGCTCGCGTGACGTCACTGACGGACACACGACGGCCAGCCTGACGTCGTGCAGGCGCGAGTCGGCTCGCGTGACGTCACTGACGGACACGTGACGGCCAGCCTGACATCATACAGGTGCGAGTCGGCTCGCGTGACGTCACTGACGGACACACGATGGCCAGCCTGACGTCGTGCAGGTGCGAGTCGGCTCGCGTGACGTCACTGACGGACACGCGACGGCCAGCCTGACGTCGTGCAGGCGCGAGTCGGCTCGCGTGACGTCACTGACGGACACGCGACGGCCAGCCTGACGTCGTGCGGGTGCGAGTCGGCTCGCGTGACGTCACTGACGGACACGCGACGGCCAGCCTGACGTCATACAGGTGCGAGTCGGCTCGCGTGACGTCACTGACGGACACGCGACGGCCAGCCTGACATCATACAGGTGCGAGTCGGCTCGCGTGACGTCACTGATGGACACGCGACGGCCAGCCTGACGTCGTGCAGGTGCGAGTCGGCTCGCGTGACGTCACTGACGGACACGCGACGGCCAGCCTGACATCATACAGGTGCGAGTCGGCTCGCGTGACGTCACTGACGGACACGCGACGGCCAGCCTGACATCATACAGGTGCGAGTCGGCTCGCGTGACGTCACTGACGGACACGCGATGGCCAGCCTGACATCATACAGGTGCGAGTCGGCTCGCGTGACGTCACTGACGGACACGCGATGGCCAGCCTGACATCATACAGGTGCGAGTCGGCTCGCGTGACGTCACTGACGGACACGCGACGGCCAGCCTGACGTCGTGCAGGTGCGAGTCGGCTCGCGTGACGTCACTGACGGACACGCGACGGCCAGCCTGACGTCGTGCAGGCGCGAGTCGGCTCGCGTGACGTCACTGACGGACACGCGACGGCCAGCCTGACATCATACAGGTGCGAGTCGGCTCGCGTGACGTCACTGACGGACACACGACGGCCAGCCTGACGTCGTGCAGGTGCGAGTCGGCTCGCGTGACATCACTGACATAAAGGAGATATGATGTCTTGCGTGATGTCATATAGACCCAGGTCAGTTGCTGTGACATCACACAGACGTCGTGACATCACACCCGTGGGGCGGCCGCCCACGGTGGCTGTGAGGCCACCGACAGCCGCATGACGGTGTCCAACAGCGCGACATCACGGGACGGACAGGCGGCGACCACAGCGACGTCACCTGGGGTGGCACAAAACGCCACCCCCCCGCCCCGAAACGGCGGGAGCCCGGGCGGCGCGGCCGCCCCGGTGTCCCCGCGCGCCTGACCCCCCCCGCAGGGGACGCGCGCGGCCCCGTAAAGCGACAGCTCCAGCCAAAAAAAAAAAAAAACAAAAACCACCCGACCCCGAAACGCTTTTAATGCTTTTATGAAAAATATTACATTTAAAACCATACGTTAAAAAAAAAAAACAACCAACCAAAAAGAAATTCCCCCCCCCAAAAAAACCCCGAAACAGCAGCGCTCGCCCGGGGGCCGGGAGCATCTACAGGGCTCAACGAACCGCCCCCCCCCCAAACCGCCCAAATCACAGCGACACACACACAGCGCTGTCGGGGTCCGGTTGAAAATAAGAGAAGCGCAAAGACGCGTGGGCCGCGGTCGAAAGCTGGGGGGGGGGGGAAAAATAAACAACAAATCACCCAAAAAACTCCCCCCCCCAACCCCCACCCCCCCCAAAACCCACCCCGGACGGGGCGGGGGGGGGGAGCATCACACCAGCGAGCCGGCCGGGCTCTGGGCGGGCCCGGCGGCGGGGGGCTGGCGGCGCGGGGGCCGCCGGGGGGGCCCCTCCGCCCCGCGGCCCCGCGGGCGCCCGGCCGGCCCGTAGGGCGCCGACAGGACCGAAGCGCCGGCCGAGCTCCCGTGGGCCGCGGGGTTTTGGTCGCGGGTACCCGCCACGGATGACAAAGTGCTGGTTTTGGAGGCGACGTCCGACGCGGGGCTTTTGGTCCAGGGGAGGGTTTTGGGAGCCGCGGCGTCTTCCCTGCAAGGGGGGGGGGGGAAATAGAAGAAACCCCCAAATCGGGGTGAAATTCGGGCGGCGGCGCAGCGGGACGCTCGCCCCGTATCGCCGGGGGCCCAAAGGAGCGGCCGGCCGGCGGCAAGGGACGCGCGGGCGCAGCCGGGGACGCTCACTTGATCTCGTTGGCCGCCTCCTCCTGCCCGTCCCGCTCCCTCCTCCGGCGGGCGCGCAGCTGCAGGCCGAGGAAGACGACGAGGCCGAGGCCGAAGAGCGCGCCCAGCGCGGCGCCGGCCACCACGGCCGCGTTGCTACCTGCCGGGCGGCACGGCGGCCGTCAGCTCGCCGCCGGGAAAAGCCCCCCCCCCCCCCCGTTCCCCACCACCCCACGGCCGGCGCCGGGCCCTGGGGCCACCCACTCACTCGAGAGCACCTCCAGGGTGATGTCGCACTCGGCCGAACCCGCTCGGTTTTCCGCCACGCACACGTAGACGCCCGACATGTCCAGCGAGAGGTTGGTCAGCTTGAGGGTCCCCCTGGCTCGGTCTGCGGGAGGAGAAACCTCGGTGCCGCGCTGCCTCCCGCCGCCTCCCACCCTTCCCGGCAGCGGGGGGCAGAGTTAAGGTGAAAGCACCGAGGACGATTTTGCTTTTTGGGGTTTTCTTTTTTCCTCCCCCTCCCCACCTTTTCTCCCGCCGCCTGCAATTTTTCCGACAGCGAACCTCACCTTGCATCGGCGGGAAGAAGACCTGGGCGGCGGGCGCCGCGCGCTGCCACTGGTAGGCGGGCAGGGGCTTGCCCTTCGGCGAGGCGCAGCTCAGCGTGACGTTGCCCCCCACGGAGGGGCTGCCGTGCAGCCGGCAGGCCGGGGCGGACGGCGGCACTGCGGACGGGCACGCTTTTGAGCGGAAAAAACGGTGGGACGCGCCACCGCCGCCGCGCTGCACCCTCTCCCGGAGGCGGGCGGCCGCGGGAAAAAACCCGCCGCCTTTCCCGCGGCCGCCCCCCTTACCCAGCACGGTGAGGTTGACGATGCCGACGTTTTTGCCCGTGCTGATGACGTCATCCACCACGTTGACCGTGCACATGTACTGGCCCGAGTCCTGCTCCTGCGTGCGGTTGATGAGCACCGAGAGGTTGTGCGAGAGCAGCGGGTAGAGGAAGCCGACGCGGGGTTTCAGGTACGTCTCCTCCACCTTCACCACCCCGTCCAGGTAGGTCAAGATCTGCCAAGAGAAAACGCCGCGCTGGACGCCCGGAAAGCCCGTCTCCGGGGATTTCGGCTGCGTAGCCGTCGTTCTCACGAGCGGCCGGCGGTCAGCTCTGGTCCCACCGACGTCTCGAGACGTCCCCGCGCCCGCCGGTCACCTGGAAAGGGTCGGCGTCGGGCTTGTGCAGCAGCCAGGTGACGTAGGGTTTCTTCTGCGACTGGCTGGTGTACCAGACGGGCAGGACCGCTTGCTGCCCTTCCACGGAGAAGACGGAGCCGCTCGCCACGTGCACCTCCAGCATCGCCGAAGAGAGACCTGCCGAGGGCCCCGGGGCCGGAAAAGGAAAAAAAAACCCCAAAACCAAGTCAACCTATTTAACCGATTGCCCGGCAGCACCGAGGCCCGGTCGCAGCCCGGCTGGCCGAGCATCCTTCTTCACCTCAGCTTAAGGGCGGCAGAAACGGGGGGGAAAAGGCAAATGAAGTTGCGCCGAGGCAGGCTGTGACCCTCTCCCAGTCTTTTTGGGTTTTTTGTTTTTTTTTTCCTGGCTTGTTTGCAGCATTTTGGTGCGGGGAAGGGGCGGCGGGGCCGTTTCCGGCCGCGGCGCGGAGGATGCGAGACAATGGCGCAAGACGTCGCCCTCCTGGCCGGGCCTTCCCCCCCCCCCATCCCGCCGCTGGACAAAAGAGCTGGCAACAACAGGAAAAGGCGCTCGATGCCCCTTTCGCCGGATGCCCGAGCCAGCGTCGAGCTGAGGAAGCGGCTCCGGGTGCCGGTGCCACCCAAAACGCTCGCGGGATGTCGCTGCCCAGCTCAAATCTCCGCCCGGTCACTCCCAGGACGGACCCAGGCTGCAGCCCCCCTGCTCCCAGCCCAAAGGGGTTTTTTTTTTTTGGGGGGGGGGGGGAGGAGATGGTGACACCCGTATAGCCCAACGCAGCACCCTGAGCACCCGAAGGCCCCGCACGCCTCCGCCCTGCCCTCCCCGTCGTTTTGGCCGCCTGCGGGGACGCCCCCGACGTCCCCGCTGTAAGCCGCCGGCCGGCCTTATTTATAGGCCACCTGCCTTGCCCTGACGCCGCCCGCGCGCCGGGTCGCTTCTGCACCCAGAAAAAACCAAGCGCGCCAAATCCATGGCAGAAAATACACCCCGGCCTATCCCGGCCGTGCCAATACCCCCCAAAACCGGGCCGGGGGGCGGCCAGGAGAGCGGTGCTCGCCCCTGGCGCCGGCAAAAAGGTGTACGGGGCAGGGAGAGGGGGGTGACGCTGCTGGTGGGATTATTTCCCAGTCCTGCCAAGAAAGGATCAACGGGAAAGTAATCTCCTCAAGCCAGGTCAGCCCGGAAACGCTTTGCCTCGGTTTCCCCCGGGGATCTGCCACGGCGTCGGGGGGGAAGGAGCATCCTTTTGGTGCCGGGCCGGTGTTTTCCCGCGCTGGGGCCCCGCTGATAGAGGCCATCGATCCTCCGAAACGGCATCGAAGCGTGAACGAGCGGCTCCATTATTTCACACCTCCGCGGCCGGGAGCCGCGTGCGGGGTCCCCCTCCAGCCCCAGGCACCCATTACCCCGCGCTCGGCGCCGTCGCCCCTGGCCGTCCCCGTCCCCTCCCGGGACGCCGGCTGCAGCGCTGGCCCCCGGGGCCGGCATCGCAGCGGGGATTTGGCCTGGGGTGGGGGGGGGGGAAGGAAACCCCCCCCCCCCCCGGTGTTGGGGGGGGGCAGATCTCGATCTCGGGACACATCGCATCAAGCGCAAGGTTTCGCCTGGCGTTTATCCCCCGGCGCGGCGTCCCTTTTTGCGGCCGCTCCCCCCGCGCCCCCCCGCCACATCCTCTCCTCCAGGTTCCCGCGTGGTATTTTTAGCCTCCTGAGCGCATCTGGTTTTTTCCCCCTCCGCAGACATCCGTAACGTTTCCTGACGGCTCCTTGCGCTCCTCCTAGGCAGGAAACTCTGCCGCGGGCCGATAACCGGCCAAGACAATGAGGCCGCCGGCGCCCGGGCTCCACCTAACCCCGCTGCAGCGCCCACCGAATTAAAGGTTAACCCCCCCCCCCTTCCCCATCCTCGGCCCTCATCGAGCCCATTTCCCCCGTGCTTGTGCCCTCGGCACACCGCCTAAGAATAGCTAAGCCCGTCCTAAGCGCATAAAACCTTAAGTCCCGACAAGAGGGGAAACGCTGGTGGGCGACGGCGGCCAGGAGAGCCGGGACGAGAGGCCGAGCCGCTGCCCGCTCGGCTTCGCCGACCCAAAACCCCCCTTGGCAGAACAAGAACCGGCCCCGAGCCCGGCCGGAGCTGGCTCACCGCTCCGATAAGGCGTTTGGGGTGAAACGTTGAGATTTCCGGCCAGGCGGCAGCGCTGCCAAAGCGAAATGCCCCGAAACGGGGAAGGGAGGGGGGATTTGAGACCACCGCGCCGGGGCCGGATTCCCGTTTCCAAAAGCTTCCCGGCACGGAGCCGAGCAGCAGTACCTGGAAAGGGGGCCAACTCCACAGCTTCAAACTGCTGGGAACGGGATTTTTCTGCGGGAAAAATCAGCGGCCGGGTTGGGGGGGGGATGACCCAGCGCTGGCAAACGCCTACACATCCCCCTGTTTCGAGCGCAGGAGGCCGCGCGCCAGAGCAGGATCCCCAAAACGCCTTTTGGAGGCGGATTACCCGGCGAACTAGCCCGGCTTTGAGGGCACAGAGGGGAGAAAAACCAACCACAAAATACACCGGGGCGACGTTCCCGCTCGCGACTTCCCGTGCGAAACGGCACGTTTCTCCCTCTTTTGTTCCCGAGAAAGTGGCCTTTCCCCGGGAGAGGTCCGGCACCTGCAGGATTTCCTTCCCAAGGCTCCCGGACGCGGGGCCCCCCCGGCACCGAGGTGGCTCCGGGCGCCCGAGCATATTCGGATGGAGCCGAAGTCGGCCACCCTCGCCCATCTCCACCCCCGCCCGCTCTGTTATTAAACATTATTATTGTTATTAAACATTAAATCTCCATATTTCGGGCCGCCAAGCGGCTGGCATCAAGCCTCGGCCAGAGGAAATATTTTCTTCAAGAGCCGTTTTTTCCCCCAGAGCTGGGGGGCTCCGGAGGGCTTTTCCCAGGGGACGAGCGCCCAGCCGCGGGCATGAGCCCCTCCAGAGACTCGCCGGGGAGCCCAGCATCCCCGCGGGACCGATTTGCCCGGGGCCGCTCGCCCCAAAAGCCTCCGGAGTCACCGGCTGGAAAACCAGGGGGAAAACTCAACTTCCCACCGAATTTAGGGAGGGCAAAGCGTTTCCCTTCGCTTTTGGCGGGTTTGGCCCCCTCCTCGGGCTCGGAAATCTTTCTTAGGGCTACGTCACCGAATAAATATATCGTCGCGCGCGGGGTTACCAGGGCCGGCAGCGAGAAGGAGCCTGTCATCGCGCAGCTATTTCCTTAGCGCGCCGGCCAGTCCCAGGGGACGGGGCCCAAATTGTCCCAAGATAGCCGGCGCCGAGCGCCCGGCAAATCGTCCTTCCCCAGTCCCGTGGGCCGGCCGCGTTTCGGTTCTGTCCCTATTTGGTGCCTGGCGCTTTTCTTCTTTAATTTCAACACGTTTCCAAGTGCTTAGTGCCGAGCCCCGTATCACTGGCAGCCGTAATCCCAGTGGATTTCCCCTGTGACCCAGCCGGTCTGGCTCGCCAAGCTCCCTTTGCTGTCACGAGTGCGTGTTAACTCTGAACCCTAATGATGACTAGTCAAACGCCGCCCCGCTGCCGCAGTGTCAACCACCTCGGCGCAGTTCCCCGGCACCGCGCGGCGATATGGGAGACCCCAGCTCCTTTCCTGGCACCCCCAGTGCTTTGGGAAGAGACGCAACGCCGGCGCTGAGGCGCCCGAGGGGAGATTTCCTGGGGAATCGATCCCACGCCTGCGAGAGGCTGGATCAAAATAACTAAAACCGCTGTGGGCCCCAACTCGAGCGTCCCAGCGGCCGCGACACCTGGCGCTCCTCTTCCTCGAGGCGAGGAAGGCCGAGGCCAGGGCTCCCGGCCCCGGCGCCAGCTTTCGCCACCTTGCCGCCTCAAATCCCCTAATGCTTTAATCGGCTCTAAAAATTAATCCCGCGCGGGCATACGCATATTGGCAGCGCGTGCCGGGCGCTGCCCCGCGGGAATCGGGCGCCCGCCGGGGCCAAAACCAGCCTCATGCCTGCCCCGGCCCCGGCATCTCCCCGAAAAGCCCCGGAGGCGACTTACTCCCAAGCTAATAAGAAATTAGGAGAAATAAGGGACAGGGCAGAGAAAGGATCGGGGAAAACCCCAAAGGCCGTTTCCGGAGACATCGCCGAGCTCGCGGGGGAGAAAACAAGTTCGCAGCTAAGGTTTATCTCGGGGAAAAACCTGCTCTGAGGGAAAACACTCCCGAAAACGGAACGCTTGGCCTCGTCGCCGATACCGAGCGGAGGACGGAGCCGGCGGAGCGCGCGACCCTCCAACGGCAGCGGCAAAAGCGATTTGATTCGCGCCGGTGGGGTCGGGGACGCCGCGGCCGGATGCGCCCAGCTAAGCGCCCGGCCGCAGAGGGATTCCCGCGGCTCCGGCCCATCTGCCAGTGGTTTTTTTCCCTTTTTTCCAAGAAACTAAGCCAACGTCTGTCCCCGAGGCTGGGCAGAGCGTCCCCATGGGAATCGGCAAGCAATGAACCTCTTTTTCTAATATTCCCCCTCCCCCCCCAAAAAAAAAGGGTGCGGATGGACACGGGGTAGACTCAGCCCAAAAACCAGGACGGAGGGCTGCTCCCGCGGGCTATTAAATCCCGGCTTTCGGGGTATGTCAGTGCCAGCAGGGACATAAACCTTGAATTTCAGCAAGATTTCCACCCGCCGCAGGAAACACCGCGGGGCAGGGCCGGGCTGGAGCTTCCCTGGAGGTTGCGACAACGTTTTGCAGAAACAAAACTCAAAACGCAGCAAAAACTCCAGCCGGCGGCAGGAATTGGGCCCCGAATGGGTGGAAACGCCTTGAAACGGGGCCGTGGACCCAATCTGCCTTATTGTACCCAAGCCACCGGCCTGGATACACCCCAAAACTTTCTCTGCCACCGTTTTCCTCGCGTTTCCCCAGCTCGTTGCGCAACAAGGGCGTTTAACCTCGAGGCCCAACAAAAAAAACACCCCAAACGCGTTTCCCGACCTTTCCGGGCTTCTCCCAGCCCCAATTCTTGCTGGCAACCCGATTTCCCACCCTAGGAGCTATGAAACATGGGGGAATTAAAGGCCGAAGCCGGGGGGGGGGGTTTCTTGCCGTGGCCTCGCTCGATAGGATTAAGCCGATTAGGTGCCGTGAAAGCGAGACAGAAATTAAACCAAGAGCTTTGATTTAATATGATAGAGCCCGGCTGGTGCGCGGCCCTGCGGAGCGTAAACAGGAGCGAGCGGGAAGCCAGCCGGAAAAACTGCCCCCCAAGCCTGGCGGAAAGGTCACGAAAACGTTGGGTGGTTTTTTTTTTTTTGGTGTGTTTTTGGGGGTTATTATTGGTTTTTTTTTTTTTTTTTGGACCTCTCCAAGGAAGCGGCACCGGCCGTGCCTTCGCTCGCGCTATTTATAAATTAGCAGATAGGAGTTGCCGGGTCCGAAGAGCGAGGTCTGTTGGGAAAATCCCCGGCCGCTTTTCTCACGACCCAGGGGCAGAAAAGCGCCGTATCCTCCAGAGAGTCAAATTCAGGGGAAAAAAAAAAAACAACAAAAAAAAAACTATCTATCTTGCTATAGATAGCAAGCAGTGAGCTCACTTTAACCCTCGCGACGCTGCGCCCCGGCTCCTTTTTTCGGGTTTTGGGGTTTTTTTCCCCGCTGCGGGAGCGCTGAGGCAACGCGACGGCTTGGGGCCACAGAGCATCGTCCCCTTCGCCTCGTTGCTCTTTTTCTCACTCCGATCCCGTCGGGAAAAACGGAGCGGTGGCCGGTCCCCCCCGGGGATGGGGGGGGGGGGCGGGGGGGTTAACGCCCTGCGGGAAGAGGCCAAAAATCACCCGGCGGGGACCCACGCCAGGGTTCAGGCCGCGGCTCATCGCACCTTCCCGCTGGGAAAAGCCGCCCGTAACCTCCGTTCACAGGTTCAGCGCGGGACGCCGCAGCCGGGCGGGGGCCGGCGGGCAAAGCGGGCCCCTCGCGCCCATCGCCTCCGCCTCTGGGCGCCTTGCCGCTCCCGGGCGATGCTGCAGGTTTCCGCGCGGGGATTAAAAAAAAAAAAAAAAGGCGATTGTAAAGAGCCGGGAAACGGCTGCGGGGAGACGGCGCGGCGGCTCCGTCCCGGCGGCGGCTCCGTCCCCACGGCGCCGGGGCGACGCAGACGTCCCCACCGCGCTGCGGCTCCAGACGGACCCAGCTCCCCCCTGCCCCGCCGCCGGCCCCGCCGCCCCGCCCGGGGCCCGCCGCCCCTGCTCCCCGCAGCTCCCGTGCCCCCTCCCGCCGCGCCGCTCCCGGTGCCGCCCCGCTCACCCAGCAGCGCGGCGAGCGCCAGCAGCGCGGCCGGCGCCACCATCGCCCCCCGCCGCCGCCGCCGCCGCTCCCAGCCCAGCGCAGCGCAGCAGGTGCCGGCGCAGCGGCGGCGGCGGCGGCGGCGGCGGCGGCGGCGACGGCGGCCGGGGGCGGCGCCCAGGTGGGGCGGCACCGCAGGTGGGGGCGTGGCCTCCCGCCCCCGGGAGGCGGGGTCACCACCCGCGGGGGCGTGGCTGCCGCCCTGTGGGCGTGGCTATCTCCCTGTGGGCGTGGCTGCCTCCCGGGGCGGGGGGGGCGTGGCCTGCCGCCCCAAGCTGGCCTCCCGCAGCCCGGCTTTTTGGGGCAAGGTGGGAAGGTTTTGGGGGCCTCAACCCCCACGTTGGCGAGGAATAATCCCGCGGAGCGCAGTCGGGACGGGCCGTCGAGCTTGCCCGATTCGGGGCCTTTTTGCCCTAAACCGGAGCCGGGGCCGAAGGGATCAAGGTTATCGCGACGTCCCTGAGCGGCTCCGGCCCCGAGCGGCGGCGCGGGAACCCGCTGGTCCGGGGCCACCGGTACGGCCGCGATCGGGGCCAGGGCCGCCCAGATTTAACGTCTTCAGGCTCCGTAACGTCGGGCGGCCGTAGCGTTTCGCCCGTCCGGCTAAGAAGCGGCTTCACGCCGACCGGTCCCTTCCCCTGAGCTCCCGGCTGGAGGGGCCCGACGGGCGTCGGACAGGCGGGAAAGGCGCCCGAAACGAGGACGCGGTTTTTGCGACCCCTTTTTCCCCCCGCTCCCCGGCGAGCGGCTCGAGAACCTGCCGGGCGCCGTCGCCGCCGCCTCGTCCCCGCGCCGGGCGACGTTCCCCCGCGGGCATCCGCGGCCGGGGGGTTAATCCCGGCGCGGCCGGGGGGGGCTCTCGGCAGCGGCCCCGGCCTAGGGAAATCACCCCGCCGCTCGATCGGATTAGGAGCGGCGAGTAACAACTTTAACATGTTCTTAAATCAAATCAGGCCAGGGAGCGGGGAGGGGAAAATCTCTAAATACGAACGGAGAGATTAGAGGCGGCGGATTAAGCCCCGCTCTGGCCTCGGCCGGCTCGCGGGAACCAGCCGGGCTTTCCGAGCCGGGAAGCGCTCCGGAGGCGCCGCGTCTTCCCGACTCATCGCAGCGGAGGGATGAGGCCGGTTCCCGGCGGCCGGATGCCCTCTGCTGGGAACAGCGGCGGGAAGTCTCCTTGGGAGAGGCAGGAGCATCCCCAACGGGCCCTGGCGAACGCCGCGTTTCCTGTAAAAAAGCCCCCCCCCCGGCTCTTTTTTTCCCCCCTTTTCGCTACGAATTCCTCCGGATCTCCTTCCGAGCGCGGCTCGGCCGGTCGAGGCGAGGAGGCCGAGGGGTGGCGGCGGAGAGGCGACTCGGCCGCCGCTTTGTCCCCTCCGAGCGCCTCCGCCGGGGCTCCGGCGTCCTCCAGCACGGCCGCGGCTTCGGGACCCTCCTCCTCCGCCGTCATGCGAGCCCTAGCGATCGCGCTCAGGAAGAGAAAGACATCCCCGTGTGCCTTTGCTCGATTTTATTAGGACCGACACATTCATCGTTATGTCACAACTTCCACGGATCAATGAGTTTTCGAAAAAAAACCAAAAGGCCAGCGCCGGCCAGCAAGATAATGGGGCTTATTATATAGTAACATCTCCGAAAAGGCATTAAATGTTGCTTCCCGGCCCGCGAGCCCTCCCCTTCCCGCCCACCAAGATCCCCTTCCCGATGCTCACAGCTTTGATTGTATCGATAAGCGTGGTTCGACAAAACGTTTCCCAGCTGCCAGGTTATTCTCACGGCCACAAAGAGGCTAAACTAGAACTCAACAACAAAAAAGGAAGGAAGAAGGGGGGAAAAAAAAAGGGGGGGGGCAGGAATTCTTTTAACATTAAAAAATAAAATAAAATAAAAAGCGGATATGGCAACACTACTAGTAAAGTGGAATACATCACGGAAACAAAAGTCTTTGCAGGCAACACTGTTTGGAGACAGGAGAACACTCGGTGGGTGAAAAAAGTGAAACGCTAAATTATATACAAGAGTATCTAAGGGTGGCGTTGAAAAACAGTCTCGTTTAATGTGACTCAAGGTTTAACTTGCCGTTATCTATTGCTTATTTATTCAGGTCTGTAATAACACTTATATAGAGACGGATGTGTAAAAATGAAACATTGTGGGAAAAAAAAAACCCAAACAAACAAACAAACGAACAAACAAAAAAAAAAAAGCTTTTCGGATGAAACGCAAAGTATCCGCTCTGTCCGATGTGGAATGTACCTACAGTCAGTTCGTCTACAGGGCTCTCATCGCAGCGCTGCTCCGTATAAAACCAGTTGGTCCGCCCGGCAAGCTGGCTGGATATCCGCCTTGCCCGGCACGAGTTTTATTTATTTATTTATTTATTTATTTATTTATTTTCCCCCCGAAACCGTCTGCAAGCACCTTTCACTCCGAAATCCTTTTCCCTCGGAAAGTCCGACTTGCCCGACGGCGAACAGACAGGATCCCAAAGCGTCTGGTAGTGAGATGGAGAACAGGCAGAAGCCCTAATCCTTATGAAGGACGAGATTCAGTTGTTAAACTTTAAGGGGTATCCGATGGCTTTTTCCAGGCACTCTACCAAAGAGCCAGCGGAAAGAAAATCCCTCTCCACTTCCACAAATTTGATGTAGATGGATTTGGGCGACACGCCGGGGTCTACGATGCAGTTCTGAGATAAAAACCCATTGATCCCAACCCACTCTTTGCTGAAGGTTTTGGTGTTTGCCTGAAAGTGTAAAAACAGGCACTGCTGGAGAGTCCTCACCTCGGCAATGCCGAGGTAACAGTAGATAATTCTGGCCGCCTCCATCTCCACCCGGAGCGAGGCCTGCGGCGACGGGACGTCCATCTCCCCCGGCGCCTCGTTGCCGGCGTCGGGGCCCCTGTGCTCCGCGAGAGGCGAGTGGGGCTTCTCGTGGCACTCTTCGTAGCCGATGGCGTACAAACCCGGGCTCTTGGGAATCCCTCCCGGCAATAAATACTGCACGACGTTTCCGCCGGTCGGCTTGGAGTGAGCGATAGGTATCCAGTCAATCTCCATGTGCAGCTCGAGGCATCTCGCTTCGCTGATGGTGATCTCTAGGAATTTGTAGTAAACGTTTTTCCAGTTCATTTTCTGCACTCTGGTCATGATAACCCGGCCCTCCGGTTTCTCCGAGTTGAAATACTCCCGGAGCCGTTTGCCGAGGGGCACCTGCGAGCTGATCTCGGCGTAGTGGTAGCGGATGTCCTCCTTCCAGCGCGTGTTGTAACCGATGCCAAAAATGGCCAGTTTGTTGGAAAGATGTAGCCTGGAGAAGTCTGTCCAGCTCTGAAACAGCTCCCACTTTAACTGGACCGACTCCAAGATTTGCATAATGTTCTGCATCACGTCACGCTTCCTAGAAAAACGAACACAAGGAAAAGCCGTAAGTGACAGCTTGGCCGCCACCGAAGCTGCAAAACCGGCACGGCGAACGCCCGGGCTCTCCGAAAAAGGGAATCGGGGCGCCTACTGCCCGCCGCCCCACCGGGTTACGCGCGATCTCGGCGCGGCGGAAGACCTAAGCGCCCACGAATTCGCAAGCGGAGAAGCGCCGGACCTCTCCGCGCCGCAAAACGCGTACGGCTTTCGGGGCTGCTGCTCCAGCGGCGGGCGTTGGGCTAACGCGCGCGGCCGAGGTACGTCGCGCCCCCGAACTCCCAAGCTAGTGCTTTTTTGATGAACCTCTTTGGAAACGAAAACCAAACCCCCAAACGCCCTCCAAGCCCCAAATCCCGCTAAAGCTCCGGCTTCTGCGAACAAATCTCTGCGCCAGCTCCCACCAGCGCCCGGCGCAAGCGCGCTGCTCGCCCCTGCGCCCTCTAAGAGCGACCGGAAGCAAACCGGTCCTCCGGCGTTGCTCCGTTATCTCGCGCGCCCGGCCCTGAACTGCTTCGCTCCGCGCGGCTTAAGCGTCGCCTGCTTTTCCCTCGTAGAAACCCCCCGCGCGTTTGCATTCATCTTACTCGAAAAGAAAAGTAACCCAGCAGTTTGCTGTTTTTTTAAGGCTCCCTCCACCCTCCAAGTCAAAGGCGACAACGGATTTTGGTTAAGCTTTCTGCAGAATAACGTTTACTTTTGGCCCGAAACAAAGCAGGGGAAACCTATTACCCCAAAATCACATGAACCGACAACGCGCGGCAACGGTTAAAAGCCAAAGGGGAGCCGGCCCGGTCCGCGAGGCTCGCTCTCGGCGGCGGGTGACAAGCGGGGCTCAAGGGACCTCGAGAGGGCAGGGGGGTCACCCAGGCGGGCGACGAGCTGCACCCAAAACGTGCCGGGTGCCCCTGCGGGGCGGAAGAGCCGCAAGGCGGATCGGGCGACGAGCTGCTACGCGCCGAGCTGTTGAAATCCCCCCGCAGAGGTTAAAGCAAGACCCTCTCGCCTCCCCCAAGGTTTCTTCCGGCTGCAGGTGAGGCCGGCGGAGGAGCGCGTCTCTCCGCAGGGAGTCACGCTCGGGGAAGCCACGCGTGCCGGAGCGAGCCGGGGCGGCTCTGGTCTGGACGGCCGAGACGCTTGAAGGCATAATCCGACGGCAGGAAGAAGTCTCGATTTCACGCGGGACCGCTCCACAACCGAAGCCGCGGGACGATAACGCAAGCCTTCGGGTAACCGAGCATCTCTTTTCAGTCCGGATTTAAAAGCCGGCCCCGCTTAACTCTCCTCGCGCTTATAGGTCGGGGAAACGCGCTGCCGTCGTTTCGGTGGCATCGCGGCCCGAAGACGAGCAGGGTCTGACGCTGCCGGGTGCTTCCTCCTCCCACCCTCCGCCCGGTTCGCCCCTTTGGTGCCTCGCGTCCCTGCACGGGGCGACGCCGTTTTCTGCCGCGAGAGCAAGAAAGGAGAGGCAGGCGATGGGGGAAAAAGCTCCGGAGAGAGCCCCCGCTGCCCCCGGAAAAACGGGGCTCACCCCGCTCCTGACTGCCCAGGGCGGCTCTCGGGACGCGGCCGCGCGGCCGACGGCTCACGGATCCCCGCTTCGGCTGGCGCGCGGCAAAACCAAAAGGTTACGGCAACCCTGGCGACCCGTCTTCCCCCTTAGCGTAAGCACTGAAACGAAGCGGAGGTGGGACTAGTACCCAGGGGGTCTTTATAACCGGGGAACGCTCCTGAACGCACGCTCCAGGTGAGCGCAAAAAAAGAAGAAAAGGCAATTTTTGGCTTGAAAATCTGCCGGCTTTGAACGGGGAAAGCGCATTTTCGCTCTGCGCTGCCTCACAAGCCGCTTCAGTGGGGCTCGCTGGCTCCAAAGGTGTATTTTGTTTGATGAACTCCACGGTCCTTGGGCAAACCATCGAACGAGGGCTCAGAGCCTGGGTTTCTACGTCACGTTGGCGTTCCTGTTTAAAGCACCTCTTGCGCAAAAAAAAAAAAAAAAAAAACACAGCGGGAGACGAAACCTTTCCTTTTCGGAGGGGCTCCTCCTCTGCTCTGCAAGGTTTCACCATCAACAATCGTTCTAAGAAGGAAAACATCGAGAATTGGCTGCATTTCCCTCTGCTACGGCAGCCAGCGCCGAAGGCGGCAGGGCGGCACCCGCTTGCAGCGAGCGAGGCGCTGCCACCGTTTCTTTCCCCCCCGCTTGGAGCTCCTTGCACGGAGCAGGTTACAAAGGGCTCTTTCTCCGTCTTGCCCTCGCACGGATATAGCGGGTCACAGCGAGAGGGCTGGGGAGCGGCGGACCCTTTCCGCAACGCTCTTCTCGCAGAGGTAAAGCTCTCAAAGAGCCTCTTTTCCTTCGGATAAGCCTTTTTTTTTTTTTTTTTTTTTTTTTTACTGCGCGGATTTAAGGCATCAGGCTGCCGAAAAACACGCGGGTCCGTGCCGGTGCGAGAGGGTTTCACCACCGTTTTCCCCAGGGCGCTTGCAGCAAGCTCGAGCCTGCTCTAGCTCACAGCCCAGGGCAGAGAGGCGACGGAGAGGAACCCCGGGCAAGAAAAGCGCACGAGTATTCACCCTCCCCCCGAAAAACATTTCTATTTACATGCAAACACTGCAGCGTACGAGCCTCTACTTTTCCCACGGATAAAAGCGGAAAGGATCTTCTCTGTACAGCTTTTCTGCTGCCTCCTTGGGTGCCAAGCAGCACAGCGCCACTACGCTCGGGAAGTGCCATCGCAAACTTGCGCTTTAGCCTTTTGGAAGGGTAAAGTTCATCTGCTGGAGACGAGACGGACAAGGTGACACTGCAAGCGGCTGCGGCAGGACGGAGCGGCTCGAGAGCACAGCTCCTGTGTGACACCAGTGTTATTTATACAGTCGTTGCATTAAAATAAAAATAAAAGACAGCTGAACTCAGTTTAGGGAAACAGGCCCATCCGAACCCAGACGCAGGGGAAAGTGGCACGGACAGATTTTGATGCAATAGTGGAGGAACAGAGCCAAGAACAACAACAAAAAACTCCAAACTATTAATTACGCCATGAATACTATTGCTAAATTGAGTTCAGCACAAAATAGGGCAGAGACTCTGGTGGGGAAAAAAAAAAAAAAAAAAAAAAAAAGGAAACCCCCCCCAAAAACCAGTTCGCTCATCAAGCTACTCTTGCTGGGCACAGGAATAATTTCTCTGGAGACAATCTCTGGCAGCGCTTCACGTATGAGAGGGGACGGGGACTTTGCCGTGGAAGGAATCCACCAGTTCCAGCACCGGAAAAAGGGATAAAAAAAAGTTTTCAAAAGTTGTGGTTTTGGCTTTAACATCTCTTCTTCCCAGCTACGATGGGAGGAGAGGGCTCGGTCATGCTCGACTTTCTGGGGCTCTGTCTGGCATCTCCACGGCTCTTCCCACCAAGCGGAGACGTGAACGGGCTTCACACCCAAAAAAACTGGACCGAGCACCTGCGAACCATGCTGCCATCGTGACGGCACAGGCAGGTAAGCCAAAAAACCCTCGAAGCACGCAGCACCCTCTCCGGAGCTGGAGGCCGAGCAGACACACAAACTCTATACTTCAAAGACGTGCGCTCCATGTTACACGGCCGCAGCATTTTTCATCTGGAGGTGGTGATTTTGCCAAAGCTTTTGCGATCCGCGCGAGGAAAGACTCGAGACCCGGTGCAAATCCGTCCCAAGGCACTGTTTCCAAACGAGAGTAGACTTCAAAGCAAGCGAAACAGCTGGTTTCGGGGAGCGATCCAACCCTCCGAGCTTTCGCTAGTCCATCTTCAAAAAACCTGCAGCGAAGAAAACGGCTCCCCAAATAAACGCAAATAGCAGCAGAGTCTTAAGCCATCAGCTCGCTTCTTCCAGAAAGTTGATTTGGAGGCAGTGGCCCGCCAATGGGGTGCAAAAGCAAAGCCAGCGCCAGAGCGGAGAGCCTGGCTGATACAGCACAGGACCGGGACAGGGCTGCTCTGCTGCCCTTCCTACACCTACCAGAAAGAGGGAATCCAAGAAATAGGAGAAGCGTTTATACACCTCAAAGGCTTCGGAGGCCGATTATTTACTGCCAAACTCTGCTTCTGCAGGCGTGGGGTCTGTTGATAGCAGCGGCGGTCTCATGTGCGTACGTTTTATCAGGAAAATAAGAGATTCCCATGTCCAGAGAGCTCTGGATTACACAAGGAAGCCGCGTGCTGCAAACGAGTGATAAATGTATAGTGAGCTTGTTTGCTGCTCCCTCCCTCCCTCCCTCTCCTCCCCCCAGAGGGGGGCCACTAGGAAAATAATGAGATATATACTGCATCCTCAAATTGCATGTCCGCTCCCATGTTTTTCTACCAGCTGCTTAGCTCAACTTCTCCCGTAAGGATAAATACATGGCCTGGAGAGCAGAGAAACTCCTCCGATAGCTGCCTCGGAGAATACGCTGCTGCCAGACACCTATCCCTCGCGCTCGCCGGGGACTACGCTGGAGAGCAACAGGCTGCTGCCGGATGCACGGCTGATTTTCACGGCGCCACGCTCAGGTTCAAAGACCCGGAGGCGATGGTACGGCAGAAGAGTCCCTCCCAAACTCGCAGGGAAGGGATGGGGAAAGCAGAAGGGAGAAGCGCAAGACAAGATTTTTAAGGACCTGCCGACGTATAGTCGCGCACCTTCACACCCGAATTTCTCTGCTTTAAAAAACCCTGGCACAAGACGCAACAGAGGGCTCCAGCACATCTCCTGCGAACGCATGATCACTTCCATCGATTTTATTGAGATGACTTCTGCTTAAAGTTTGGACATGCCTGAGAACGCGGATGAATCAAAGTCCCACTTGCTTTGAAATAAATTACTTGTATTTCAAAACCAATAATGTAGATAATTTGACATTTATTCTCGACAGCTTTTAAGAATAGATGCCCTTTTTATTTTTTAAGATAATAAATAATACCTGGCTTATCTATGTTATTAGCCATGTTTACCCTGCCTGCTTTTAATCACTCTGGTCTGAATACCGATTTCCTTATCTGATTTCCAAGACAAGCTCTGAGCTGCTGGCTGCGCTCCCCCAGCGCAACATAAATACTCCGCGTTGCCGCAAGAGCGGGCAAACGGCTAGGCGGTGGGAACGGCATCACGTGTGCTTTAACTGTGTTGAGCAGTAACTTTACGAGCCGTCGAGCTGTCACCGTGTGGTTCAGAAGCGGTTTGTTTTTATCAAAGCCAAGAGCAGGGTTGCAAACTCAAGCTTAGAACGGATTCAAAGGCGAGAAAGTCAAACTGGACTAAGTAAACCCTGGCACGCTGGCGCTTGGCAATTTTCCGATTTCCAAAGCCCTAATTTCAAAAGCTGCTTTTACTGCCTCCTACTAAAAGCCCTGCTGGTGCACAAAGCAGGAAGAATGCTTATTTAATTCTTTGCTTCGGATTGCTCGATGTATTAAAATGGCAGAGCGCTCAGGTTTCTTTACAGGTTTAAAAAACGGGAACTAAGTCAGAGTCAAAAAAAAACACGGGGTGGGGAAAAGGCAATTTTCAGCAGATCTTGGGGTCGGAAGAAGTTTTGTGCTTTCACTGAAGCCCTAAGATTGGCTTCTCACCTGCGTGCGTTACAAAATGCCTAAGTTTAGAGACTGGTGTGTTTTAGAGCTGCAAAAAAACCAAAAACCCTTGAAAAGTTTAACCTACCCGAAGCTAATCTTGCCACGTATCTACACAACAAAAACCTGGAAGAGCAAATTCAGTCTTCACACATCACATGCTCCTCTGAGCCTCGACTGAGGAAAATCCAAGTTTGTTTTCTACGCAACTCCCTAACGGCACTCCTCAAAGGTGAATTTATACCAGAACAGTCCCAAGACACTGTTCAAAAAGACCATAATACTGTTTATGCTGGAAAAAAATATTTATTTCTTCTCATTCTCGATTGGCTGAACTGAATTTGCTCCACATTTCTCTAAGAAAAGGTCACCTTCAGGTACAGGCTAAACCTGGAAAATCCACCTGAAAGGTGAAAGCAAAGAGCCCAATTAAGCTAGACCATTACAACGGAAGCTTCTCATTTTTAAGGTTTTGCTTTTCTTTGGTTATTTTGCTCATTTAACTACAGTAAAAAGCCCCTCTGCTACCCGTCTGCTACATTCCTAACCAGGGACACTATGTAAATATATACAGTGCTGATGAATTACTACCCTACGCGAGCTCGTTTTCCAGCATAGGAAATACCGCAGTTTCTTAGGACAACCCTATGAATTACTGGGAGGGAAGGGGAGGATGGAAAAGACCACTGCCTGTATATGTTTCCACCCTGAAGAGCCTGCAAGCAAATCTGAGACAATTCCCTGCATTGCAGACAGACCTACATTTACCCTAAGGGTTTTAAAACCCTAAAGATGGGAAGAAAGCAGTCGATCTGAATAATAAATACTGTACAATTCCTTTCATTTTTCGAAATACTCTCTGTTATTGTTGGCGAGGCAACGGAGATTCACATGCTCAAGATATTCTAAATGTTCCGGTATTTGTCAGCTTAAACCCATCCAAAAAAGTTACAAGGCAGCTCTGGAAAGTTACAAAAATAATAATAATAAAAAAACACAAGCTTTGGCACGCCTTCCCACCCAGGAAAGGAAACGCATGAACTTTTCATGCGAGGATTCCTTGCGCCAAGCCAAGCCAACGATACGTACTGCTAGCGGTGCGGCGCGTCCCGCTTCTCCCTCTTTCTTCCCCTTCTGCCGTGTTTTCCTATTTGTTAAATACCTGCCCAGTGTGCCCTGCTACACATGCAAACACCTGGGTATCCGGGTTACACTTCTGCGATTACTTGGGTAAGAAAGATACTTAAAAACATAACGAGTGCTTTAAAAAAAAAAAGTTCTTCTTTTTTTTTTTTCCCTTATGTCCCAAAGGGCAACAACCTTTCAGGCAGATGGAAAAAAAAACAACACAAATAGATCCAAGAGTCTGGACTCGGCTCATGATACCCACAGCCTGCCCACACGCATCCCTAATGATTCTGACGTGCGTTTTACCCGCATTTTAAGTCCTCGCATTCATGTAGTATGTCTCGTGTCATTTGCTGTACAACGAAGCCAAGAAAAGACCGAGTTGTGAAGCTTTTCAGATGTTCTGAGGTAACTGGAATAATGCATAAAGCAGATTCAACTGTATGAACAGTCTTGCACAATGTATTTATAATTATAATCAGAAGTTTCAAATATCCTCCCTCCTGCACAACATCCCTAGGGAAATACATTCCAGGGTAAAACATTCATAAATTACTTACTGCGTGTCTTCCGAAGATTCCTGTTTTATCTTTAATGTTCTTTTTGTGGTAGGCATTTCATCTGAAAGGTAAAATTCCAACACGTAATTACATTTTAAATAATGTTCCCGGGGCTGGGGTTTTTTTGGTTTTTTTTTGGTTTTTTTTTTAAGGCTGAAATTAAAATCCACATAGCTTCCAAAGCCAGACTGTCCCCTCGACTTCTGTCGCATGCACAAGATAGCTCCTATTCCTAAATCCTTCATTACTGCAATTTCTTTCTCTCTTTTTATTTTTTTTGGACATGACGCGGTCAGTTAAGAGATCCATCTTTACAAGTGCAAAACCTTTCAAGGACAAGGGTACCATTCCTGCTATTAAATCACAAGTCAATTTAATTGCTAACTACACTATGAAGAAAAAAGAGGGGGAGGGAGACTATTTTGCTTTCAATAGCGCATTTGAAGAGCAAACACCAGAACGAATGCATCTGTATCCCATTTAGATTTTGTGTGCAAGTGCTTCTCTCATAACTTCTCCGAACGTTAAGAACATCGTCAGCCCAAGCGCGCATAAACGTCTCCGCAACGCTATTGAAGGAAAACGGTGACAAACCACGAGATCGCAGTTTGAGTCACCAGAACGGCGAGACAGAATTAGTTGTCATTTACATACGATTTGAAATGTCGTCTTCCCCCCCCTGCCCATTTCTCTCCCACGTATATCTGACTTTCAAGTTCCCTAGAGAAGACGGAAGGAACGGGAATGCAGTGAATTCGCAAGCCTGCTGTCTCAACACAAAACTGCAATTTCAGCCTCGCTTTCAAAGCATCCGAATATCACCAGTGCCCTCCACATAGATATGCAGCTGCCTCTCCCGGCCCTATTTTCGTCTACAAATTGCAAGGAGGAAAGAGGGGAAAAAACAAAAACAAAACAAAAAAAAGAAAAATCAGGCCGAGAGCCTTTACCCAATTCACCTCCTAACCCGCTGCATCGCTCGGGTCTCCGTGGAACATTTAATTGAATTTGATTAACTTAGTTCCCTCTGTGCAAATAAACCCGTTTCCTCCATGTGTGGGAACACACAGCCATAAAATCAGCAGCCCAAGAGATGTAACACAGCCGCTTACAAGCATATTTACATGTTGAAAACAGACATGCTAGCGAGGGTACGGGGGAAGGAGGAGAAGCATTTTTAAAATCGGCAGAATTAAAAGCAACGGCCTAGAAGTTTTGTCCTTAACTTAAGCAAGCAGCCGCTGAACAGTGACCCACGGGGCTCAGCTGCGCCCGAGGGCCTCCGAAGCAGGGTTTTAGGATGAAAAAGGCTAACGGCCTGGACGCCATAAGTAAAATTGAGTAGCAGGGTGGAAGGGAAGGAGAACAAGGGCCTGCGTCTCCTCCTCCACAACTTCTGGCCTCATGCCCTTTCTTCTCTCCAGTTTGGCCCTTTAAAAAACAAGTCCCGATGCCAACACCTTCCAGCAGCCTTCGGGAGCCACGGATTGCTTCTGGCAGCGAGCTGGGGAATTTCTCCCCTTCCTCCCCGTTTGTATCAGTTCAGCATCCAAGCGCGTTCGGTCCGAACTGTGAACGGGAGGAAAGCTGGTGCTGCGGGAGCTGGGAGCACATCAAGAGGGCAGAGGTTCCTTACCCAATTCCTGTTCACCGGTTTGGTAGCAGTGCAGGTCCTGGCTGTGGTTTCCCCAGTCCTCCTGCGAATACTCCTCCATGGTGCTGCCGTCTGACTCCAGCTCTTGGTACAAGCCGCTGCTGTTGATGAGGACAGGCTGGCAGGGCTGCGAATCCCATCCGCCCTGCCCAAACACCTGCTCCAGCTGCTCGAAGGTGTAGCTGCTTTTCCTCTTCCCCACACCATGCTCCTTCACGCGGCTGTAACACCTGCGAAGGGTCTAAGACAGAAAACCCGCACGTTAATCACCCGGAGGCGACACTGCGCGACAGCACACATTCACTCCCAGTTACACGGCTGCTAGAGCTTACGTTTGCTTTTTTTTTTTTTTTTTTTTAAATTAAACTTATGCTGCTCGGTCTTTGCCACACGCTCACGAGCTATAACACAAAATGCAAGACTGCCAAATTAATCTACACCCAGCGGGAAGCATCGTACGGTCCCAACGGTCCCGATGTTTTAGCTTTAACATCTACAGCACAGGACAGAGTTGCGTAGCGGCTACAGGTTCATCTGATTTAACTTGGCTAGTTTGTCCTCTTCCCCACTTCAAAAATCCCCAAATCTGCTCTATAATATTGGGGGGGGGGGGGGGGAACACCCAACAGATCCCCAGTCAGAGACACCAACCAGCCAAGAAAACGCACACCTACTGCAAGAAGGAGAGAGCAGAGGTGGTGTGGTGCCCCCAGCTTGGGGAAGGGGAAGCAGGGAAGAGAGAGGAGGGAAGGAAGAAAGAAAAGAGTCCCCGAAAGCAAAGACAGTCCAACCTTCCTTACTCTGGTAAGAAGGCACAAGGTACAAAACGTAGGCCTAAGCTATTCAGCTAGTAAAATATATATTACTTACATATTTTGCATTCCTTACTAACTCACTCTGTCTCTTGTGGAGCTGCTGAAATTTAAAAGAGGGCAAATCAATAATGCTCCAAATTCCCAACCTTCGATATCAATCATCAAGTACGAAACAATACCGACATGGCTCCGTCTAATAATCCATTAAAATGGACTTCAGCGCAGAGGCCGGAGCCTCCAATAAAGACAGATGCAAAAACCTGGTGTAGTTTTGGTGACTTTTTTTTTTTTCCCAAACATCCCAAGTTGGCAGTTGGGCATAACGCTCGCTACCTGACAGCGAGGCAAAGTCGTATAAGCCTACGATTTCCGCCTACGTTTCCCCCCTAATCCAGAGCAACGGCCAGCTGTCTGGTGGGAGGGGGGGGAAAAAGGTCTTTGGGCACATCCCTTAATGTGTTTTTAATTCTACCACCAGTCTTCTTTTCCAAGCTAATATTGGGCTCCAGGTTTATTACATCCTGACAGTTTGCAGATTGGTTTACTAGAAAACATAACCTTTTTCGTATGAAGTTTATTAGACCGTCCGGGTTCTAGCTTTAACAGCAATCAAAGGCACCTCTGGAGTTCAAGAGAGGCATTGATGTGGGAAGAGCTAGTCCTGGCCCATTGCTTTCTGCAGGAGGACTACAGCTCTTCAAGGATTTATCAGGTACTTATCATGCCAAAAGAGAAAAAAAAAGGTATGTTTTTCCCCAAAGGAATCTTACGTCTCCAGAAAGCTCCAACGTACCTACTGCTCCTTATACACTGCATCAGCGGGAAAGGAATACATTTCTAACCAGTTT
Source organism: Struthio camelus (assembly GCF_040807025.1). NCBI lineage: Eukaryota > Metazoa > Chordata > Aves > Struthioniformes > Struthionidae > Struthio > Struthio camelus. Next base: position 8,786,099 of record NC_090963.1, read on the forward strand.
TCCGCGTGATATTCAGAGCCCTGGGGGCAGAAGCAACACTGCTAAGCAGCAAGTCAGTTTTACCCTGCTGTTTCAGGAAAAAAAAAAACAAAAACAAAAACAAACACACAAATAGCAACAAGCACAAGAATTATTCGGTGGTTTAAGAGGAGAACAGGAAAGCTTTCAGCTCACCCACTGTTGGGAGGCTTCAGAGAGGAGAATCTCTCTTTCGCAAGGGCAGAAAAGGGGTTTCAGAGAGCTGGGGTTAAAGTCATGGGGTCACGAGAGGCAGAGCCCAAGCGACATCCAGGCACGATGTTCTAGCAGTGCCTTTGGGAAAGGCATTTGGGCTTTCCGACAGGTCAGCTGGGCTACTAATCCCTCTGGATTTTGTCTCGTGTACCTCTCCGGATAAATGGCTAGAGTCCTCTTTGAGCAGGCAGCAGTGAATTTGAAGTTTCTACTGTCTCTGCTGCCAGCGGGGTGGAAAGCAACTGAGCACGTGAACATGAAACAAAGGACCTGGCCACCGAAACCACTGATAATTCACCGGAGAGATGTTCAGCTCCCCAGGGCCGGAGGTACAGATACGTTTGGCTGTTAGAAGTAGACAACACAAAGCCCTTGGGAACGCAGAGGCAGTTTTAGCTGTCACGTTTCAGAGCAGAAGCGTGCTAGGCAATCGATACCCAAGTGCTCTTACTCTATTTTCTCGCCTTTAGGTTAAAATTTCACAGGGCGATATAGGCAAACTCTCGTATCATTCCCAGGCTCTCTTTTAAAAAGCCACCTGAGCCAGATTTTGAAACAAGCTTCCCAAGCCCCACATTTTTGCAGCCACCCCGGCTTATCCAGCCGAGTTAACTGCGTATTTAGAGCCTCTAACCGACCTTATTAGCAGTCGAGCTAAACAAACCGTCTCTAGCACAGTTGACCAAAAACTTCAATATTCTTGGACAAACCCTCTTGGGAACGCTCAGCATCTGCAGTCACAGGCTCTATTTTTAAGCGTGCCTTTCAAGCAGCTCTCCCTAGCAATAAAGTTATCAAATATGCCATGCTGGGCTGCAGTCTAGTCTAGTTAGCTATTCCACTCACGCTAAGAACTGGCTTATTTTGTCATGAAAATAAGTTAATCCAACACTAGTACCTGTACTAGTGATCCAATACTAGGCTTGTACTAGTCTCAGCAAAGACTAGTACAAAAATTAAAAGGAGCAATGCAAAGGGTGGGAAGATAAGAGGTCAATGCTTTTGGTGGGTAGCCCAAGAGAATACGCAAGGCTACTGCCTAGCATGATCCATTTTTACCTCCTTTTTGGCGATAGATAAGCTAAAATTTTGAGCGTTCAGCTTTCAAAAGCCCCGACGAGGAGGCTGATGGCCAAGCAGCTGGCGGCTCCTCAGCCCAGCTTCCTGGAGCACTGAGATTCCTGCTCAACTTTTCCTTCTCCAAGGCATTCTCCGGTTTCTCCGGGAGGAAGCGTTCGAGGCTGTCCCTGCCACACGTTCGCTTTTCTAAGCGACGATCGCCTCCTGCTAAGACAACTCTGTCCTGTGGATGCCCCAAGGCTTCAGCACATCAGCGGCAAAGCGGACCAGAAAGATGGTTTTGTCTCTGCAGCTGCCTGCAGCTCCTGCAGCGATTTTCATCATCGAGTCTGTGATGAGACCTAAACAATTGCTCGGACTTCAGGAAAAATCTCCTAGACATTTTATAGCACCAAACGGTTCAGGTGTCTTTCTGAGAGCTGGATACTTTGTTCACTAAGATTTAAGAATGAGTTTTTCCTTGCGCACCTCTTCTACTCTTCCTGGAGTCCAGCTCAAGTCCTGCTCCAGGGCTTTTAAAGTGGATATCCATACTTTGATGCAGATAGAGACAGGAAACAAGTACATTTAAGAGCGGTCTGTTTTCAGATACTTGATAACTGCTCAGTCCTTGCGCAGACTGGAAAAGATCACGGCTTTTGTTTATCGGTCTGCAACACTGGCTGCTCTATATGAAAACAGATTATCCTCGCTTAATTTATAATTTAAACACTCCACTGAAAGCCCAAAGGAGGAGATGGTTAAAGAGCTCAGCATGGAGATTTGCCACCTTTGGATTTTGCCACCGTTCCTACCTCACGAGCCCTGGGAGAAGCAAAGCCATACAAGAACCGATTGCCCTGCAGGAACAGCAGCACAGGGATTAGAAACTCTGGTTGGAAAAGAAGTTTTTATTTTTATATATATATATATATATATATATATATATATATATATATATATATATATATATATATATATATATATATATATATGAGGTTTTGAAAAAGGCTGCAGATGCAGCCCTCCTTTGGGCAAAAAGTACGATGAGGTAGATCCACACCACGGCAAGCTTTTTAGGTATAACCTCGGAGATGGTCCAACACAAGAAACTCCAGATCTCTGATCCAAGACATACTCTGCTCGGCTAGATGCTCAGGACTCCAGAGTCATTACCTGGCCGACATGAGCGTTCACATTAAATGGTCACATTGAGCTATTAAAGTCTGTTAAATGATAGCTGCTGGCTCAGAACAGGTCCCAACTGCACAGAGTGCCACTTAGCAGCGTTCAACTCCAAAGATGCACTTTCACTTAACAGAAGAGAGGGCTCCTTGGCTTTATGCACCAAATTAAGAAGGGCAGTATCAAATAGCTTCCTTTCTCCTTGTGCCAAGATACTGGCAAGCAGCAAGAGATGAAGCTGTGCTGAGACAAGAGAAAGGGCTTTTGAAGTCTGGAGCGGCTGTACAGCAAGTAGGGACAAACGGCATGGTGACAGCTCTTGAAATCCTCGTTCCCGCGCTGTCTGGCGCGCACAGAAATGGAATTGAATGCAGTCATCTGATACCTCTGTTCAACTTGCTAGTTTGTGAACCAACCTTTAGGTTAAAACACGCGTGAAAGGCAGGAGAAACATCAGACCCAAATGGGAAATCACCAGGACGAGCCTTGTTTCCATGGTTTATGAATCAGTTTCTCTCCAGAATAAAAGAAAAAGCACCTTAGACCCTCAAGAGAACCATATTCCTTTGCAAAAAAGATAGGCGATGACTTAAATTTGTCTCAAACAGGGCACGAGACACGAATCCCGAACTGAAGTCGTAACACTATGCCACAAAACACACGAGCAGCCTCGTGCAAACCCACCCTGAAAACTTTGCAGATGCATGCTGTAGAAGCTGCTGACGAGGCTGTGGCCGAACATCTGCCAGATCACAGCACTCGGGGATACCCCGGCCACCAAAATGAATCATCCTTTGCACCGAAGAACGGAGCCTTGATCGTATCCTGATGTGCCAGGACGCATGGGCGCTTCCTGAAGGATTTGGCTCCTGGCCCAAAGGTCTCCAGCATAAAACACGGAAAGCGATGCAAAGGTCTCGAGGGGAGAAGGGTGATGAGGGGGGAGATAGGTAAGCTGACGACCTGATCGAGATAGGAACCGGGTATCTCTTTGGACAATGACACTTGAAGAAGGCAAAGTCACCCTATAAGACACAGACAAGGGATGTCAGTCAACACAGGTAAGCCTCAGAGTTTTTAGTCACGTTAATTAAGTGGAGCTAGAACCGACCAAAAAACCACCGTGGATTTTTCACTGTTGCCAGTTTCTAAATCACTATTAAATATATATAAAAAAAAGTTCTTGTCTGAACAGCGATTATTTACAGAAGTGCTACAGCCAATTGCACAGGTCAAACCAGATGATTGTAAAGGTGCCTCTACACCCTCATGCTAAGGATGCCCGGCTCCCGTTGAAGCTCAGTTCAGCTCTCTGAACTGCCCCAGCAGATATCAAGTCTTCCGCTTTTCCTTTGCCGGCCTGGCAGAGTCCGGATACAGGCCGGACCCCACGAGCTCTGAGCTCCAAGCCTTATTGCGTTAGCAGGGATTCACATCACAGATTAACCCAAGACCGGCAGGACTTTGCCAGGGAACAACGGGGAAAGAAGTCAGTCTCAAACGAGCTGTGGCCTCGCTGGGCGAGGGAGTTATGCAGCAATATGCGGCACTGGGAGATGGTGTCTCAAAATAGCCCCCGAGAAGATACGCCGTTACCTGCTGCTATTAGAGAGTCGAGAGGATAAAATCATTCGTACCCTTCTCATGGATTTGATGCTAACTGGGCTAGTCATCTCGAGAGGAGAAATGAGCTTTCTCCAGCATCGCCTGCAGACATGCAGATGGCTGGGCACCTCGGGTCCCCCTGCGTACGAAGCTCTCGGGTCTAACACCGGAGGAAAAGAACAGAAACTCGTTAGAGCTCATTGCCTTGAGAAGGCCGATCAGTGAAACCCTCCACCTTGCCCGCACCCCCAACAGCCAAGGGCTTCGGGCTCCATAATGCGTTTAGATGGGATGGATGTGTCTTAACAGCAAAGGGCTCTGCTCACAGAGACACAAGAATGAGGTTCGACTTAGTCCAGGCGTGAACTACACCCGGCATCAACTGCCCAGGAAAGGCAGGACTGGAGTGACGTCTCCTCGGTGACAAGTCCTTAACTATAACTCTTTAAATTGTGTGCTAGCAGGAAGCCCCACCGATACCAGTGGGAAAGAAATCGCACAGAACCGCCGCAAATCCACACAGAGAAACACCTGGAGCTAGGCAGGCTCTTGCTCACTCAGGGATATCAGACTGCCCAAACTGGGGCTACGAGAAGGCTTCTTTCCCCAGGTTAGACTAGGTGCTGGTGGAGTTTTCTGCCCTTCCGCAATGGAGGACAAATTCCACTTCCAAAGTGCATCTGGGATCTCAACCCCTTATCAATGCAATGAAACCCTGAAGAATTCAACTAGTATTAAGTGCTTGCTTTCTTCATGCTTTACTTGCTAAACCCTAATAGCAGAGCTCTTAAGGACTACTGCAGCTAGTAGCAGTTTTCCCTATCTTTTGGTCAACAAAAGCATTCTTTCGTAGATTACTGAAAAAATGGCATTTAAACCCATCCTTACTTACATGAAAACAATGAAGGCTATGCTCGAGTAGATTGCGTTGCCGTCAGAAACACTCCCTTGCCTAAATCACACTCCAGGCTCTGCTCGTCCGCTGTGAATGGGACAAATATCTGTATGCCACCCATAATCCTGGCTTTCAAGAATAGTGCTAAGTACAGCAGTCTGGACCAGAAAGAGGAAAAGCACTCAAACAGGTGAGCTCTCAGCTACAAGCAAGATAAGACAGACCATAAAGGCTTACATCCCTGCTGGTTCTAGTTCTCAAACGAAGTAGCAGAGTGAGCCCAGAGGCCTCGCCAGAAGAGAGAGAAGAGCACAAACCCTCTCACTGGCGGCAGGAAAAAATGTTTCCTCTCCAAAACCAACTTCGGTCCGGAGGCAGAAAGCATCAGCGTGGGTGGCACCACACGGGAAACCACTCGGGTAGTTCAGAAAGCTTTAAAAAAAAAAAAAAAAAAAAAAATTGTCAGACTCAAATTGTCAGCGTATAATTGCCCACTGTGAGGCTGGGGTCTCTGGAATACAGCCCATGCCAAACCAGAGTCCAACCTCGCTGCTGTTACGGGATCCGGGAAGTTAGCCAACACTTTGGGAAGCTGCTGACAGACAAGAGATCAGCGCTTGTGCTTTAGCTGCATAAAGAAAACGTTATCAGCGGAGAGTAATATCTAAATCCAGGCCGACGGAAAAAGCTGGGAACGAAACGCTGGGAGTTACTGAAACTCCCGTCTTCACCAGAAACAACAGTCAAAATAAGGGACAGCAAGTGGTAAGACCGCAGTGGCCCAGTGTCATCTGTTTAGCCCCCAAATTTACACATTTAGCAGGATGAAGTGTAGCCTAGGAGAGTAATGAAGGTGAATCTACTCCCGTAGAAGTACTCAAAGCTGTATGCTTTCATAGCAGCTTCACTTTGCTCAGCGTTTCAGGTGTATTCAATTACTTCTAAAAGAGATAAAAGTCACCATCAAGCATCTAACAACTACTACAGCATTGTCACGGAAGAGTCCTGGTGGCATCAAAGCAGTCTCTAGAATACAAAGGCCAATGGGACACCCAAAATTTCAGCCTGCTTTTGTATGTTGGCTAAGGGCAAACGATAAAAAGAAGAAGGTAGTTTCTAATGCCTTTCAAAGTCCTCTGTAGTCTACGGCAGAGGAGCAAGATGCAGAAAAACTGCAGATTTAATGTTCACAAAGGTGACTCGCCACCTGCTCAGAGAGACATCATACACAAGCTGTTTTTAAATGACACATGCTATTTGTGCTGCGCAGTTTAGCACTTCTGTAACCTACAGGAGAAGCAGCAAGTTACCTTTGGCTGACCAAACTTGGAGCACATCTGCATGATAAAGCTGCCACCAAAGGGCTGCGGGCAGAGCTGCCCTCCAGAGAAAACAGCTGATTGCAGTCTGTGCTGCTAAACTACCTCCCTGAGCGGCTCATGCAGGCTGCTGAAAGCACCCTGCCAGCGGAGCTGCTTCTGTGCTCAACTTCTGCCAGCTTTGCTACAGTCACCGATTTTCTTTCTCCGGACGCTTTTCGCTCACCCACTTCTGTTGGCCAAGTTCTGTGCCGTGAACCAAGCTGCAAAGGTGATATAGCACCTGCGAGATTTTAAAAGCTTCGGGGGAAAAGATAAGGTTAGTGAGTTTGACCCTCTACAATGAGTTCTTGGACTGCAGTGATTTCTACCTCAACGGGACAACCTCCCGCCTCACTCCCAGGCTGCTTACAGATAACAGATGAATGGTTTTAGGGAGGACAGAGTTTACATCCCAGTACTGATATTGGTCAGAGGCCACACGGCTCCCTCCCTCAATGGGTCCCTGCACCCATGACAGTCATTTTGCACCCATGCAACAAGCAGCAGATGACCCAAGAGCGCCAGAACGACCACGTGCAGGTGGACCAGAGCGCTATAAACTTGCAATAACGCCACAGGAGCTACTGGGCAGTAAAGACGCTTGTCCTGCACGTGCAAAGCGTGCCAGATGCAGAAGAGCACGACACGGCTCTGCAAGGACACCCCAGCAAGCGGCCTGGCCGGCCAAAGCGAGCGGATGCAGCTGCTCTCAGAGAGGGTTCGCTCCACGTGACGCCCACTTCACTGATCTCCCAGCAATGCTCTGCCACTGGAGCTCCATGATACGTCCAAGAAGGAGTAAGAAAAATAAACCTCTTCTTTGTCATGGAAGAGTTTATTTTTTCCGGCCTATAAATGTCAACAGAAGGTTGCTCCCACCTACTGAGGCCTGTGAGATTCTCCAGCAAGTAGTTAGCTATCGGAGACGATGCAGCACAGGAACTGCAAGAAATGACCCAGCCTGGAAAACCTACGGCATTTGAACCTATTCAAGTCAAAGAAAGAGCAAGAGGTAACTCAAACCCGCCGCCCATGAATATCTCAGCGGGTGGAGCAACTGGGACAAGGATCTCTGTCTGAGATAACAGGAGAGGAGGTACCGCATGCAAGGCAAAGATAAAATGCATCCGAAAAATAGAAGGCAAAGCTTTTTTTTTTTTTTTTTTTTTTTTTTAAAGGTGATTAGCAGCCGGATAGGCTGCTGCTAAACGTACTGATACACCATCATGTGAAGTCTTCAAATTAAAAGACAGCTCGGTGCTTAAAAGTTACTGGACCCGACAGTCAACTTCCGGATGAAATTCAATCACTTGGGTTAGACAGGAGGTCAAACTGGATAGAAGCAATCGGCCCTTCTGACACAGTCTAGTTGGCATAGTTTTCCCTTCTTTAACAACCACTTCTTACTAGAAAGGTTTAAAAATAGATTGTTTACATCATAAAGCACCTAAAACCACAGGCACATTAAAAATAAGCCCCTGTGGTCATCATCGTTTTACATATAGCTTAAAGCAAGAGAACTTGAAGAGTTGATATTCAAGCATAATTTTTCACTCCTCCCTGTTTAATGTGGGCTAGCGGCATTCGCTTCTCCCCTTTGTGTCTCCGTGCACTATGTGAAGGGGTTTAGCTAGTGTCTTTAAGGTGGTTTTTTTCTTCTTTGCAATGTAATCTACATACTTAGCACACAACCACAAAAATCCGCATAGAGTAACCTGTCAGAGGCGAGGTCGAGCTCGCTATGTTCAGAAATTCAAATACTAGCGCTTGCGACCAGCAGCAGAAACCAAGAATTGTCGCAACTGAGAGTTAGATGCTCGATCTGCTCCTTAAATAAACGGCTTAGCCCTGACTACGGAGAGAGGCAAATAAGTTTCAGGGGCTCCATCTCACATGCACACATAAAAGCAGAACCCACGTTTTCCACAGTTTTACATGGCAGCTGAAGAAACGACACGTTAAAAAAGCCTCTGAATTCATTTTACCATTCTCTTGCCGCTCAGCTCCAACTTTTAAGGAGTGCTTCCTCTTCACTTGAAAAAGGGATCACTCGTTGCAATTACCGCCAGTGAATTTCTAGCACTGAAATAGTCTCGCGGCTCAGCGAAACAAAGCGCTGTCAGGAGAACAAGCCTTTGATTTCACCTTTGATGAAGAAAGAGGCATGCGACAGAGGAAGAAATGCTTTCTGCAGATTTAAAAAAAGGCATCAGATTAGCTATTGAAAAACAACTGCAGCAAGGAGTGTTCAAGAACACTCCTTTAAATAAATAAATAAATAAAACCCCTTTACGGCCTGAAAATTACCCTCGACTTGCCCAGCGCTCGTCATGCCGTGATGTCTGTAAAGCCTGAGCTCATCGGCACTTTCCCAGAGCGTCCACCTCAACCTGCCATTTCAGCCACGTTTAAAGGCTGGAAGAGGATGAAAGGATGATGTATAAGTATATTAGCTGATTAAAAGCAATCTCAAGGAATCTGGGAATCTCAGCTTTTGGCCTTCAGACAGCAACTTCTCTGCAAAGAGCACTAGCAATAGCTCATGTTTCTACGGTTAAAAGTCTCTCCCCTTTGCAGCTCTAGTTAGCAGCTAACCTCCCGCTCTCTAGCTGAAGCGATAATAGAAGGGGTTTTGCGAAATATTCCATCACTTGCCCTAAAATTAATAGCACTGATGTTAAAACTCAGAGCAGAAGGCTATCTGCACCTTACTGCGCGGGGGTAACTGGTCTCAGGACGTATAAACTGCTGTGCCAGGCTAATTCCCCAATTATAATTTCCAACTACGAACGCACTTTGCAAAAAGTAGCAGGGCTGGACAAAAAGCACACACGCTTTAGTAAACAGTTCTTTTAACGAGCGCTATGAGACCACAGTCATAGGAACAGGCAGGGTATGTTACTAAACAAAAAATGATTAAGGATACAGCCTGAAGTGCCAGGACGAGGAAGCTACAGAGCAAAAGGCAGCTTCTGGGAACCCGACAGGCCAAAATCGAGACGTTTCAAATCTTCCGTAGTTCTTGATTAAACTAATTTATCCAGAGACCTCTGATCAAGCAAGTCAGGCTCAAGATCTATTTCTGAAGGAATAAACTAGAAATAGCTGTTGGAGCTGTTACGTGTGAATCCCTAAATTTGAAACAGACCCTCCGGAGCGGCTAAGCTGAACAGCGGTCTTGTTTCCAGATTGCAGGCCAGCCCTGCTTATGTGCAGAAAAGCACACGCAGATGTTAAGAGACAGACAAAATCTGAACTGGGACCTTCCTTTACATCCTGTTTGAATTAGGAGAGAATGCATATATTTGATATAACCAAAGAATCGGAAAACGTTGCTCTTCGGAGTTGACTTTTTCCTTTTCAACTCATTTCTAACTCACTCTTCAAGTTTGGCAGAGGCCGGGGAATTCAGGCACCTCGAAGAACGCCAATATTTAGCTCCTATCAAAAAGATATTTATAGAATATATTGGATTCAACAGATTTTAAGTGCGATTTAGACTTATAAGACATCAGCAAATCCTTACACCACCGTCCCTTGATGCGCGTTACGTCAAAGTAGCGTATAAAAAGCATAGAAACATGGAACACGACGGCTGCAGTTGACAATATATGGAAGGAGGCAGCTCATCATGGGCCGTCCCCCCGGCTCCACTTTTAGCTCAGGTGACTGATAGCGGGAGACCACGAATCGCCTGTGACCTGCCCTTGTTCCAATAGGGTGCCAAGTTTTTCTACTCTATCTGAAGGGATTCAAATATTGGCCTTTCCACATCCAGAAGTGATTTTCATTTACAGCTGAGCATGAAAGTCGAGCAGCCATTTCTGCCTGGATTTCCACCAAAAAGAAAAAAAAAAAGAAAAAAAAGAATGGGGATTTTAGGATTGGCAGCAGCTACTGCAGCTATCTCAATAATTCCTGTAACAAGGTCAACTCTTGGCTCTGTTGAAACCCCCAGCTTTCAACGAGCGCTCATTTCACACCGATTCGCGGCAAAAAGCCCGCTGCGAGCCTGAACGCTTTGGAAAAGCTGTGGCGGTGACAGCATTGCTGTGCCTCCAGATGACTGTGCCAAAGACCCTCATAACAGCAGGGATCCAGGATACGCAAAAGCTCAGGCAACAGCATGACCTCACTGTTGGGCGTGCGGTACCACCGCAAGCCCCGTTACTGGGACGCGCACAAGACGCAAAGAAACCCGCTGCGAAGAGTCAAATCTTCACAATCGAGCGGGAAGCAGCCGAATCAGTGTTGGACGCCGCTAACGTTGCACTGCTGTTCTTCACCTGGTCGCTCTGGCAAAAAGCCCAAGGACGGGCCAAGCCATGAACGAGAATATTTGGGACAGGCTAATGCGCCGATGGGAAACAGACAGAACGCTTTAAATCGAACCTTTTAATCTCGACGCTAAGGCGTGTGTTATTTAAGAACAGTCGACACAAATGTACCGTGTGCTGGTCTAGAAAGGTCTGCAGACAAATATCTAACAGATCTGTTGAGATGCTCTTGAAGCTATTGCAACAATGATAAGTATAAGCCCTGTAGTCTTTTGCTCCTTCTAAACTGTTTGATGTGCACAATTTACGTGATTTTCCCCCCCTCAAGATCTAACACTTTTTTGACAAAGACCTGTTCAAACTTTTTTTCCTTAATGGAAAGGAAGAAAAACACCTCCCCTGCAATAAGCTCATAAATCATTGGGAAGAAGGGATCTTACAGCAGACACTAAAATGATTTCCCTGGCCTGAGAGCACTTCTTCAGCTGCCACAAGCAGCTCCAACTAAAAGCCTTGTCCAAACCCAAACAGCCAGTTCCAGGCTGCTCTAAAAGGGAGATTTTTTTTCCCCTTAAAAACCTGCTCAGTACCCTACAAAATATTAAGTTTCAAAGCTTGAAACAACTGCAGCCAAAACCAGGGTAGTAGTCCTCCACTGTCGTTGCACTAACTCCCACAACAACCAGAAACATCAGAGTCTTGTGGACAAGCAAAGCTGCCTTAAGTCATTTTTCCACCATGTGTCGGATTAGCAAAACCCAAAGCGTACAAGTTTCCTGGAAAAAGAATTGATTTAAGCAACAATACCTTGAGTGGTGCTCAGAAAAAAAGGGACTTGAAGAGCTTTTCCAATGTATCAAGCGCCTGCTTACAAGCAGCATCTCTTTCAAAAATATTTTGATGCATTTTAAGTGTTCTGGAAAACAAATCGCTGAGTTGAGTGGCACATACACAGAGTCAAAGAGAAGATAGAAGAAAATATATTAAGAAATTAAGACTGAGCTTCCGTCTATAGGAAGGGTTTGCTTGGTTTTTACCACCTACTTTATTTCCAGAAATGAAGGCTATTCTAATCAACAGAGATTGAAGGGTGAGCATCTTACTGGTAGGATGCTCAGCAAGATATTTAACTGCCTACAGGACATACTGCTTTATAGGAACACTGCAGAGTCCCCTCAACAAGAGCTTATTTCACATATTTTGCAAATCAGAGATAGCCTCTATATATACACCCGGAGAACCGATTAGCACAGCTATATTTAATGGATGAAAAGGGGTGCAGAGAAGCAAACAGCCTTGCTGATCTCTAGCAATAACAAGAGATAACAAGACGTTACTTTTTTATTGATCAAATTTTAAGCGACTGCCCGGGAAACCTAATGGGTCATGAAAGGGAAAATAAATGCTCTGAGTTCCCCCAAGGCTTTTAATTCACCCTTCTCAGTTTCATTCACATTTATAAACCGAAACCCATAGCAATTCCTAGGCGCCTGCTGCTGGACTGCTGACAATCCCAGAGCGTTGGCGCCTGCCCAGCGCTCACATGCTGCCCGCTAGCCCTTACTGTCCCATCAGAGTGCTCCTCCAAACAGCTCTCTTTGCCTCTCCTTGTAAAAGCAGGGTAGACGGAGCAGCTACTGTTAAAATAAACCCCACATCCAACCTTTGCCTTCTCCCTAGAGAGCGATGCAATTGGGAAGACACAACTCTTTAAAACCAACCGCCAGAGGAAACACATCCAATTGCACTGTTTAACACACTTCAATTATTAAACAGGCTTCTAAGATCGCAGCACGCTCTGCCATGACCCAAGAGAAGATGTTTTACCCTGTAAGGCAACTCCAATGCAAAGGATGGAGCTGCGAGCTCAATAGCGTGAAGCCAAACCACACCTCATTCCTGCAGCAGTTGGAAACCCTCTTTTCAGCAGGGGGGCTTCAGGAAGCTGTCAGTGCCACCATGCTCAAGGCCTAAAGATGCTGGAGGACAAGCAAGGGGACTGAGGCAGCTGATCCTGAGCGGTGGCACTACCACACTGCAGTCCAAAAGATGCCACTGGAGGCTACGCACGTGAGGGGAGCTGCACGGCTAAACCCAAAGGACCTAGTGCCTGCCATGCTCAGGGCCAAAGGATGCTCCTGGAGACAACCTGTGCAAGGCCACGGGACAGCTGAACCCACAGGACACAGCACCCAGCACGCTCAGGGCAAAGGATGCTGCCGGTGGCTGCCTGTGGGCAGGGGCCCCAGAGGGCCGAGCCCAGGGAACATAGTACACCTGCACCCAGGGCCAAAGATGCTAATGGCAGTTGCCCATGTACAGGGGACCCAGAGGGCCGAGCCCAGGGGACACAGCACACCCACACCCAGGGCTGAAAGATGCTAGTGGCAGCTGCCTACGTGCAGAGGACCTGTTGGGCCGAGCCCAGGGGACACGCTACACCCACACTCATGGCCAAAGGATGCTAGCAGAAGCTGCCCGTGTACAGGGGACCCAGAGGGCCGAGCCCAGGGGACACGGTACACCCGCACCAAGGGCCAAAGGATGCTAGCGGCAGCTGGCCGTGCGCAGGGGCCCTGTTGGGCCGAACCCAGGGGATATGGCATGCCCGCTCCCAGGGCCAAAGGATGCTAGCGGCAGCTGGCCGTGTGCAGGGGCTCCGTTGGGCTGAACTCAGGGGACATGGCACACCTGCTCCCAGGGCTGAAGGAAGCCGCCGGCGGCTGCCCGAGGACGGGGGAACCTGGTACACCCGCACCCAGGGCCGAAGGATGCTAGCGGCAGCTGCCTGTGTGCAGGGGCCCCGTTGGGCTGAGCCCAGGGGACATCATACACCCGCACCCAGGGCCGAAGGATGCTAGCGGCAGCTGCCCGTGTGCAGGGGCCCCGCTGGGCCGAGCTCAGGGGACATCATACACCCGCACCCAGGGCCGAAGGATGCTAGCGGCAGCTGCCCGTGTGCAGGGGCCCCGCTGGGCCGAGCCCAGGGGACATCATACACTCGCACCCAGGGCCGAAGGATGCTAGCGGCAGCTGCCCGTGTGCAGGGGCCCCGCTGGGCCGAGCCCAGGGGACATCATACACCCGCACCCAGGGCCAAAGGATGCTAGCGGCAGCTGCCCGTGCGCAGGGGCCCCGTTGGGCTGAGCTCAGGGGACATCATACACTCGCACCCAGGGCCAAAGGATGCTAGCGGCAGCTGCCCGTGTGCAGGGGCCCCGTTGGGCCGAGCCCAGGGGACATCATACACCCGCTCCCAGGGCCAAAGGATGCTAGCGGCAGCTGCCCGTGTGCAGGGGCCCCGTTGGGCCGAGCCCAGGGGACATCATACACCCGCTCCCAGGGCCAAAGGATGCTAGCGGCAGCTGCCCGTGTGCAGGGGCCCCGTTGGGCCGAGCCCAGGGGACATCATACACCCGCACCCAGGGCCAAAGGATGCTAGCGGCAGCTGCCCGTGCGCAGGGGCCCCGTTGGGCCGAGCCCAGGGGACATCATACACCCGCACCCAGGGCCGAAGGATGCTAGCGGCAGCTGCCCGTGCGCAGGGGCCCTGTTTGGCTGAGCTCAGGGGACATCATACACCCGCACCCAGGGCCGAAGGATGCTAGCAGCAGCTGCCCGTGCGCAGGGGCCCCGTTGGGCTGAGCTCAGGGGACATCATACACCCGCACCCAGGGCCAAAGGATGCTAGCGGCAGCTGCCCGTGCGCAGGGGCCCTGTTGGGCCGAGCTCAGGGGACATCATACACCCGCACCCAGGGCCGAAGGATGCTAGCGGCAGCTGCCCGTGTGCAGGGGCCCCGTTGGGCTGAGCCCAGGGGACATCATACACCCGCACCCAGGGCCGAAGGATGCTAGCGGCAGCTGCCCGTGCGCAGGGGCCCTGTTGGGCTGAGCTCAGGGGACATCATACACCCGCACCCAGGGCCGAAGGATGCTAGCGGCAGCTGGCCGTGCGCAGGGGCCCTGTTGGGCCGAACCCAGGGGATATGGCATGCCCGCTCCCAGGGCCAAAGGATGCTAGCGGCAGCTGGCCGTGTGCAGGGGCCCTGTTGGGCTGAGCCCAGGGGACATCATACACCCGCTCCCAGGGCCAAAGGATGCTAGCGGCAGCTGCCCGTGCGCAGGGGCCCCGTTGGGCTGAGCTCAGGGGACATCATACACCCGCACCCAGGGCCGAAGGATGCTAGCGGCAGCTGCCCGTGCGCAGGGGCCCCGTTGGGCTGAGCTCAGGGGACATCATACACCCGCACCCAGGGCCGAAGGATGCTAGCGGCAGCTGCCCGTGCGCAGGGGCCCCGTTGGGCTGAGCTCAGGGGACAACATACACCCGCACCCAGGGCCAAAGGATGCTAGCGGCAGCTGCCCGTGCGCAGGGGCCCCGTTGGGCTGAGCCCAGGGGACATCATACACCCGCACCCAGGGCCGAAGGATGCTAGCGGCAGCTGCCCGTGCACAGGGGCCCCGCTGGGCCGAGCCCCGGGACGTGGCACGCCCGCTCCCAGGGCCGAAGGAAGCCACCGGCGGCTGCCCGAGGGCGGGGGCCCCGCAGGGCCGAGCCCCGGGGCGGCGGCGAGGGCGAGGGCCGGGGGGTACCTTGATGCGCTCCCGGCACTGCGAGGGCGTGCGCTCGTAGCCCAGCTCGGCCAGGGCGCGGGAGACGCGCTCGTACATGGCGGGCCCGGGGGCCTTGCTGCCGAAGACGGTGCCGGCGCCCTCCAGCTGCTGGTACCGCGCCTCCACCAGCCGCTCGTTGCCCCACACGGCGATGAGCGCGTTGGTCTCCGCCGGCGTCCACGACATGCCGCGGCAGGCGGCGGCGGCGGCAGCGGCGGCGGCGCCGCCCGGCGAGAAGGAGACGGAGGGCGAGGCCCCGCCGCGGCCCCCCGCGCCGCCGCCGCCCCCCAGCCCGGCCGCGCCGGCCGCCGGCCCCGGGCCCGGGCCGAGCGGGGAGGCGCCGCTGGGGGTGGACGGGTCCGAGAGGCTGGGGTTGCCGTCGCTCAGCGCCCCCGGCGAGCCCGGCGACAGCACCTCCATCTTGGGGATCTTCAGCGGCGACTCGGCGGCCGGGAGCTGCGAGGAGCCGCAGGACGCCGCCATATTGGAGCTGCCGGACCGAGCGGGCGGAAGTGACGCGCGGCTCCCCCCCACCCCGGGAGGGACTTCCGGCAGCCCCGAGGCGCAGGGGAGGGGGGGCGCCCCGCGCGCGCGGAGCACGTGCCGCCGCCGGCAGGGGGCGGGGCCGCGCGGAGTGGGCGGGGGCAAGGGGGCGGGGCCGGGCCATGGGGGCGGGGCCAGCGGGCCAGCGGGCGGGGCCGAGCTTCACGCAAAGGGGTGTGGCCGCGCGAAGGTGGGCGTGGTCGGGGTTTGGGGCGGGGCTTGGATCAAGGGGGCGTGGCCAAGGCTGCAGAGGGGCGCGGGGCAGGAGCCAGCGGCTGAGCTCATGGGACTAAGCTACACGGAGGGGGCGTGGCTCCGGGGGAGGGGGCACCAGGCTGGGACGCAGACCCTGTAGAGCCCATAGGGACAGGGAGCTTATAGACCCCATCGAGACAAAGACCCTGTAGGGACAGAGACCCCACACGGGGACGGAGACCCCACAGACTCTACGGGACATGGGCCCCGTAGGGACAGAGACCCCACGGATCCTATAGGGACACGGGCGCCACGGAGGGAGACTCCGTCAGACCCCACAGAGACAGACCCTGTAGATCCTGTAGGGACGTGGACTCAACAAGGAGACATCTCATAGACCCCACAGAGACAGAGGCCCCATAGGGACGCAGACCCTGTAGATCCTATAGGGACACGGACCCTATAGGGATGAAGACATCCCATAGACCCCATAGGGACAGAAACCCTGCAGGCCCAATAGGGATGTGGGCCTTGTAGATCCTATAGCTATAGGGACATGGGACTCATAGGGATAGAGACCTTACGGACTCCATAGCGACACAGACCTCATAGACCCTTTAGGGACATGGGCCCCATAGGGACAGAGACCCCACGGATCCTATAGGGATATGGACGCCTCAGGGAGAGACTCTGTCAGACCCCACAGAGACAGAGGCCCCATAGGGACGCAGATCCTGTAGATTCTGTAGGTATGTGGACCCCATAAGGAGACACCCCACAGACCCCATAGGGACAGAGACTGCATAGGGATATAGACTCTGTAGACCCGATAGGGACACGGACCCCATAGGGACAGAAACCCTGCAGGCCCCATATGGGTGTAGACCCCATAGACTCCCTAGGGATATAGACCCTGTAGATCCTACAGGGACATGGACCCCATAGGGATGAAGACCTCATAGAGACACTACAGGCTTCATAGGGATGTGGGCCCTGTAGACTGTATAAGGAGAGAGACCCCATAGGGGTGTAGACCCCATAGACCCCATAGGGATGTAGACCCTGTAGGCCCTGTAGATCCTATAGCTATAGGGACATGGGACTCATAGGGACAGAGACCCCATGGATCCTATAGGGATACGGACGCCTCAGGGAGAGACTCTGTCAGACCCCACAGAGACAGAGGCCCCATAGGGACGCAGACCCTGTAGACCCCACAGGGATGTGGACCCCATAAGGAGACACCCCATAGACCCCATAGGGACATAGCCTGCATAGGGGTATAGACCTCATAGACCCTATAGGAACATAGACCCCATAGGGATGAAGACGCCCCATAGACTTCGTAGGGATATAGACCTTGTAGGCCCCATAGGGACGTGGGCCTTGTAGATCCTATAGGGACATGGCACTTATAGGGACACAGACCCCATAGACCCTACGGGGACGTGGACGCCACAGGGAGAGACCCTGTAGACTCCATAGGGACAGAGAACCTGTAGACCCCAGAGGAACATGGACCCCACAGGGGTGTAGACGACCCCATAGACCCCATAGGGCTACAGACCCTATAGACCCTATGGGGACATGGAGCCCATAGCAATGAAAACCTCATAGATAGACCCTATAGGGACAGAGACCCTGTAGGCCCCACAGGGATGTGGGCCCTGCAGACCCTCCAGGAATATGGGCCCCATAGGGACAGGGACCCCGTAGGGATATAGACCCCATAGACCCTATAGGATCATGGACTGCCCAGGCACCCTGTAGCCCCTATAGGGCCATGGGCCCTATAGACCCTGCAGTGCCGCCCTAGGAAGTGCCCCAAATCTGCAGTGTCCCCTCCCACTTCGTACCAACCACCCCAGATCCCTAACGACACCCGCAAATCGTTAGTAACAACCCCGAATCCCTAGTGACATTCCTTCAGCCGCAGCAACCCCAAATCCTTAATGATAACCCCAAATTTGTAACAACCCCAAGTCCACGGCACCCTCAGATCCCTAAGGACACCCCAACCCCTCAGAACAACCCCCTAACAACACCCCCAGATCTGTAACAGCTCCACTCCCTACAACCCCACATCTCTAAGAACACCCCCAAATCTGTATCGACCCCACATCCCTACGATAACCCCAAATCCTTAATAACGCCCCCAAACCTGTACCCACCCCGACCCCTCCGACAACCCCAAGCCCCCACTAACCCCCCCAAATCCACGCACACACCCCCAAACCCTCCAACAACCTGCGGTCACCCAGATCCCCAACAACGCCCCCCCCCCCCCAAAAAAAACCCCTCGCCTCAGCCCCAAAACGCAGCGGGGCGAGCAGGAAACCCGGCCTCCTCGCTCCCTTGAGACCTGCCGCGCTCGGTGCACGGATGAGAAGCAGGACTGGGTGGGGGGGGACAGACAACCCCCCCCCCATTCCTGGCCGGGGGGGGCCGCCCGCACGCGCGTGTGCGCCGAGGCCGCTCTCCCGCCGAGCTCGCAATTAAAGCGGCCGGGAGCAGAGGGCTCGTTTCATCCCGCCTTTGATTAATGAGGTTTTGGGGGAGGGGGGACGTTAATGAAGGGAGAGTTTGGGCCGGGGCGAGGGACTCCTCCGCGCGTCCCCCTGCTCCCGGCATCCCGCCAGGGACGGGGACATCAGCTGCTTCCCGCGCTCTCCCTCCGCCAGGTTCCCGCGCTCCCCCCTGCACCGTTATCCCCCCAAAATCCACTCCCACGCCAACCGATACCCTCAAAACGCCCCCCAAAACTCTGCCACCCGGCACCCGCATCATGCCGTTTTTCGGCTCCGGCTCGGCTAAACAAACGGGAGCGAGCCGGCTCCTCCGGCGGGATTAGCGCGGGCGGCCGCCGCGCTCCCGTGCCCGCCGCAACCGCAGCTGGCCGCGAGAGCGGGCCGGGAGCAATCAGCAGCGTAATTATACGATTCTAATTACAGGGATTACCCAGATTGCGGCGTTACAAATTTCATGAGCCGCTGCTGTCGGAATATATTAAAGGCCTCTTCCTGGGCAGGGGGGGAGCCCGAAAACGGCTCCGGGTAGGCAAAAAAAAAAAAAAGGGGGGGTCTGCACGCCCCGGGGGGCAGCGAGGGAGCTGGGCGCCCTCTGCGGCGCTGGGCGCCCCTGGCGGCTATTTGCCTGCTGGAGAGACCCCTGTTAGGGAGCTAATCAGAAGCCAATTAGAGGGGCTCCTGCTAATCCCAGGCATGCGGCGCGGCCGAGGCATGCAGATGAGGTTAACGGTTAATTAGGTATTGAAAAATTCATTATTTACCCAGAGCGGCTGATTGGGATGCAGCCCCGCGTCTCCATTAGGGGCTATTTGGCCGCTCGCGAGTGAAACGCGGTGATTTGATGCCGGTGGGGCCAAACGCTCCTAGGCGGCCGCACAGGCGCTTGCGTCCCTGTGTGCCATCCCGACCCTTCTACGCCCCGAAACGGGAAGACAGAGCGGAGGAAAAATACGTTTGCCTTGGCGGAAAATGGCTTTTCCGACTAAAACACCCCGCACCCCGAAGCCCTGGCACGGCGGCGGCAAAGTCGACCCGATTCGTGCTCGTCGACGGCCACCGTCTCACCCCCCTGCGTGGGAGGCAGGCGACCTCCGCTTAAATCCTCTGATTATCATTTCCTAATCTTTTTTCCTGGGATTTCATTTTAAAACTCTGCTAAAAAGGGGGGGGGAGGGGGAACCGACCAAAAAACCCCCAAACCCCTGATTACTTTTGCAGAGCCCTTCAAGATGCCACGGGGCAGAGGAGGAATCGCTGATGAGATGCACGCTGCCTGCGGCTGAATTAATATTCGCCTCGCATCGGATCAAACCGTACCGGCGCCTCGTGCCTGCGAGAATCGCTCTTTTCTTTCCCCGGTACAAATCGGAGGAGATTAATTTAATTAAGGGGCCGAGACGGGTAGGAGCGATAGGGGCGGAAATGCCGGTGCAGAAGGAGCGGTGGAGGCGCGCTTCGGCTCGTCTAGTGACCTGCTGGAGCGACTGGCGGCGCTTTATTTTTTCACGAAGGCTAAAGCTGCCGGTTCGTCTATTAAAAACGACTTTGCAGCTGGGAAATATTTGACCTCCCAGTGCGGCGTTTCAAAGGGAATGGCAAGCAAAGGGAGGAAAAACTTGGTTTCCTGGGCCGTCAGCTGTGAATCCCAGGCGACGGAGATGCAAGGAAGGTGCCTTGGCTGCTGAGCCGCCTCAGGCTGGGTTAGTCTTCCCGAGCCTGCAGGCGTTCACCGGTGCACCGAAAGGCAGCCGTTCTCAGCTGGCGGGGGGGGGCTCAAGACAGCAGGTGGGGAAATAAATGTAACACTATCTCAGCCCCCGGCGTGGTGAGATGCTCTGCAGGGCCTCAGGAGAAGGCCAGCGGGGCTGAGGATGCTCCCGGCAGGCGCCCAGGCCGATGGCGGTGGCCCGCTGCCTCGCTTCAGATTAAATAAAGCTAACGAACAATTAGCAAAACGAAACAAAAAGAAAAAGAAAAGCCAAGCGCGCAAGTAATCAGCTATCCCCCGACTAGCATTGACCCCGATTTCACCACCCGTTGCAAGGGTGCGTGCTGCCGAAAAGCACTAAGGGACTTTAGCGCGGGCGATGGCAATTAAACCGCCCGCGCCTGCCAAGCGCGGGAACCAAGCGGCTTTCTCTCCTGCGGGCCCCGGCGGGCTGATGAAAGCAGCTGAAAGCCGCTTGATGCCTGCGGTGGCCATGCAATATTTAGGAAGGCTGGCCGGGGCAGCTCCACGTGGAGGGGGGCGAGCTCGGGTGGCCGCGCACGCGTGCACGCACGAACTCCTCCAGCTGGCCCGGCCGCGGACGGGTTCGCTGGGCGCGCGGCCGCCGGCACGCCTCCGCCTTTGTCTGCCTTTCAGAGGCAATCTCGCGGCCCCAGATGGGTTAATACATAATGCAGACAAGCAAGTAATTGGGCGCCTTTGTACGGCCGTCAGCCGCCGGTCCCCGGCCCTCTGATCCCCCATTAGCGGCCGCGCAAACAAGCCTTCCACCCAATTAAGCACAGCTTTGATAGCGCCTTTCCCAATGATGCGGCGGCCCCAAACCAGCCAGTCGCACATGAGCCACTACCTGTTAAACCCGGCACCGGGCTTCCTCCGGGGCCGAGCGGCTCTCGCCTCGTGCCGTGACCCAGCTGCCGAGCTCCGCCGGCCCTGGAGGGAGGCCCGGCTGATAAATGAGCTGGGCAAAGTCTCTATTAAAGAGGGGGAAATGGGATGTTAATATACCCCGAGTGGCTCATCTCGAGAACACATGGGCTTCCCGAAGGTAGTGGTAATGAGCCAGGCTGGGATGCCCCGCTGGGAGACCTCAGCCCTGCCACCTTCCAGGCTGCGCCAGACTGAGACGTCCCAAAATCGGTCCTCTAAAAACCCCAGCATCCCTCTTCTAGAAAATCTCAGCATCCCTCTTTTAGAAAATCTCAGCATCCCTCTTCTGAAACACCCCGGCATCTCTCCTCTAGAAAATCTCAGCATCCCTCTTCTGAAACACCCCAGCATCTCTCCTCTAGAAAATCTCAGCATCCCTGTTCTGAAACATCCCGGCATCTCTCCTCTAGAAAATCTCAGCATCCCTCTTCTGAAACATCCCGGCATCTCTCCTCTAGAAAATCTCAGCATCCCTCTTCTGAAACAACCCGACATCCCTCTTCTGAAACCTCCGGCATCCCACTTATAGAAAATCTCAGCATCCCTCTTCTAAAAAAAATCTCAGCATCTTCCAGCCTGCAAGGTCATCGCAAGAAACAGGTCATCGCCCAGACCCCATGTACCCATACAGCCACCTCCTGTCCTCCTCCTCCTCTTGCTGAAACTGGGGCCGTTTTCCTCCGAAACGGGGCCAGTGCGATTTGCCCTGCGCGGCTGGGCCCAGCCTGGAGTGTATAAATATTCAAAGCGCCGAATTTTGCGCCAGCTGAGCCGATGGAGTCGATGGCGAGTGGCTCGGGGGGCTCCCCGGGGATATGCTAATAGCTGAGCCGAGGGGGATTTACATCCCCGGCATCGGCACGGCGAGGCTCGGGGCTTCCCAGCCGCTCGTTTGCCCATACAAATGCCTTGTCGCTTGTCGTTACTTTGCTCCCATCCCGGCTGGGTCCCCGCCAGCCCCTTCGTTGCTCTGTGCCTCGATTTCTCCACCTGCGTCTGTGGAAGGAGCCGGCTGCCCTCCGGGGTGGGGGGGAGGAATTCCCCCTCTTCTGGGGAATTTTGAGCCGAGAGTGATGCGAGGGGAGGAACAAGATCTGGCTTGGCACAGCACACCGTCGCCATCTCCCTGTTTTTGTACCCACCAGCTGGGCAGAGTTAAGGGGATGTCGGAGTGGCATGGTCCATCCTGGCCCTGCCTGGCTCTGTGCAGGAATCCCCTGGCGCTGAGCTCCCCCATCACCCAAAAAACTCCAGTCAAGTGGGAACGAGGGTGGCGAGCCCCTCTTCAGCATAACCAGATTAAAAAACTCGGGGGGATTAAGGGGGATTAGCCCGGCCTGTGCCGACACGCTGGTGATTTTGGGCTGTGCCGAGCAGCGGCCGGGAGCCGCTCGCCTCCTCGGCGGAAACCCTGAGCAAACAACAGCTAATCGCCAAATAAAAGGACAATTAGCCGCGACGCCAGCGATAATAAATCTCCTAACGAAGAGGCGAGGCGATCACCCAGCCCTCGGCCCAGCTCTCTGTTTGCGGAGCCGATTAACGGGACAAATTGGGGTGAGGGGGAATATTAACGGCTCCTTTGTCTCCTTTTCCCAGCTCCGCTCGCCCAGCCAGAGCCTGGAGGATGCTTTGGGGCTGGGACCCGGGAGCCCATCACCCAGCCTCAGGCCTCGGGCAAGCGGGACAGTGCGGGATGGACACGGAGGATGTCACTGGCTGCAGTAGATGGGCCTGGGGCGGTGTGAAAACACCTCCCCTCTCTTCCAAGCACTCCCTTTAAAGGGTGCCGGGCACCGAGCCGGAGGGGGGGGATGTGGCATGGCACCAGGTTTGCAATAAGCCCACTTCAGAGCTCCTTAAATCGCCCTGTGGTGAAAGAGGGGACTGGAGTTGATCAAGGCAGTTTTCGGCCTTGAGGTCCCCAAAAAGAGCTCCGGGGAGCCCCAGCGCTCGGCCTCGCACAAATCACAGCTTTTCGCTATGCCAAGTGGCCTGCAAAAGCCAGCGCCCCGGCAGCATTCCCCCGTAATTCAGCAGCCATCTCCCAGCCCCTCCGGAAAAGGCTCTGTCGCCTCCGCTAGGGTCGAGGCAGGATGCCTGGATCCTTCAGCCCAAGGGAGCGCTGTGTTCCGCGGCGGCGTAGGGAAACGCCGTGGCGTTTGATAGTCCAGCACGATGCCGATGTTGCTTTCAAAATTATCATCCTGAATAATTGTTTCGATATTTATTTGATAACCTGGGTTTTTGCAGGTAATTTATTTCTGCCTTCTCCTACCAGGAGTCCCCGGGAAGCTGAAACCTCAGCAGGAGAAACAGAAAAGCTTTGTGCTGCTCTTAAATTAATATTTATTTGCTATCTTCCCTTAGCCAGGAAGAAGAGGGAGCATGAATAATACATGGGGCAGGAGATGCCCAGATACGGAGCTAGGCGCTCACCGCGGCACCCAGAGCCAGGAGATTCGGCGGGAGGCAGAGGGATGTGAGTGAAGCTCCGAGGAGGTTGAGGCACGGAGAGCAGGGCTGAGAGCGCTGACCCCTCCAGATGTGCGCGACTGCGGAGCGGCCCTTGCCTCCAGATGTGTGCACCCCCAGAACGCCACGTGCAGCCAGATGTGTTGGCGTGCAGAGGCTCCCCTGACCCTGAATGTGCATGCAGAGCATGACCTGCATCCAGATGTGCGCGTGCCAGGTGTCCGTGTCTCCAGATGTGCCACAATAGCCAAGCCTGTGCATGCAGAGCATCACCTACACCCAGATGTGCAGGCCTACGTTGCCCCCTGCACTCCCAGGTGTGTGTGTGGCGGGGGGGGGGTTTCTCTGCTCCAGATGTTCCAGCAGCTCCGCAAGGCCTTGTCTCCAGATGTGCACACAGCTGCGAGCCCCCCTTATGCACCTCTCAAAGCCGGCGGTGCCAGCAGGCGCGTGCCCGCGTGCCGCCCCAGATGTGCACCCGGCCCCGGAGCCCTGCTCACCGCCATCCAGGCGTCCGACGGCTCTTTCAGCCCATCCAGATGTGCAGGTCGTTAGCGCTGGTTTAATGAGCAGCCCGGCAGTGGAGGGCACCTGGCCACGGCTCTAATTAGTGGCGTGCCGCCTGCGAAAGGCGCATTGCTTCACACAGTAGCCCAGTGTGTTAATAAAACGGCTAATTGGCAGCGAGAAACTCAGGGGGCTTTTCCTAACGCGATGCTGGGAGGCGGTGGTCCCTGCAGGATAAAACCCTGCACCCCCACCAAAAACCCCCTAATTTTCCATCTTTCCCTCCAGTGGCTCTTTTGCCCCCACTCTCCTGTCCTGGCCTCGGTGTTAATCCACGGATGGAGGCACGCGGGGCCGCCGTCAGTGAAGCGCACTGATTGCGGCCAGCCTTTAACGAGGGAGGAGAGGGGCACCAGCGGGGGATTCGGGGGCGGCAATGCCGGGGCATTGAGTATGCCCCAAACCAGCCTCTTTTCTTCCCGTAGCAGGGAACGTGGTGGGCCTGGGGGGGGAGACACAGGAACGGCCGCTGAGCGCCGCCGCCACCAGTGCTGGCAGGACTGCTGGAGTGGAGCAGGAGCGCAATCATCTCCTGAGCGCCCCGGCACGCATTGGGGGTGCAAGGTGCAGAAATGGCTTTGGAGGGTGCCCCCTTCCCGGAGCCACCCATCCCTGTGCCCCCCCAAGGGGGATGCCCAGGCCCCCCAACCCCATTCTTGGACCACTACAGGGGTTACTCCCAGCCCCCCTGGCCCTGTCCCCCCCCTCCAGTTACTCCTAGCCCCTTCCCCTGTACCCCCTAAGGGTGTTCCCCACCTCTCTCCCCCCCTAGTTACCCCCAGTCCCCCCCCGTGCCCCCTAAGGCTGTCCCCCAGGTTCCCCCCAGCCCCTCACCCCTGTTCCCCCTAAGATTGCCCCCCGCAGGGGTGCCCCCTCCCCTCCCCTCCGCCCTCTGCCCCCGCCGCTCCCCCCCCCCCCCCCCCCCCCCCCGCTCCGCGCTGGCCGCGCCCCCGCTCGCCGCCGGCCCCGGAGGCGGCGCCGCGGGCCGAGCCGAGCTGAGCCGGGCCGAGCCGAGCCGAGCCGAGCCGAGCCGAGCCGAGCCGAGCCGAGCCGAGCCGGGCAGCGCAGCGCAGCGCGGCGGCGCCGGGCAGCGGGCGGCGCGGAGCCACCATGCTGCGCTACCTGCTCAAGACGCTGCTGCAGATGAACCTCTTCGCCGACTCGCTGGCGGCCGAGATGTCCAACTCCTCCGAGCTGCTGCTCGGCCTCAACGCCAGCCTGGCCGCCCTCGACCTGCGCAACCTCACCGCGCCGCTCGACGGTACGCGCCCGCCGCCCCCCGAGCCTGCCGGCAGCCCCCAGCCGGCTCCGGCCCGGGGTCCCCCCCGGCCGGCTCCGGCCCCATCTTCCCGAGCCGGGTCCAGCCCCAACTTCCCGAGCCGGGAGGGTTTAGCCGCACGTCGGGGCCAGCCCCAACTTCCCGAGCCGGGTCCAGTCCCATCTTCCCGAGCCAGGAGGGTTTAGCCCCACGTCTGGTCCAGCCTCAACTTCCCGAGCCGGGAGGGTTTAGCCCCACGTCGGGGCCAGCCCCAACTTCCCGAGCCGGGTGTAACCCCAACTTCCCGAGTCGGGTCCAACCCCAACTTCCCAAGCCGGATCCAACCCCAACTTCCCGAGCCGGGTCCAACCCCAACTTCCCAAGCCGGGTCCAACCCCAACTTCCCGAGCCGGGTCCAACCCCAACTTCCCAAGCCGGGTCCAACCCCAACTTCCCGAGCCGGGTCCAACCCCAACTTCCCGAGCCGGGTCCAACCCCAACTTCCCGAGCCGGGGGGGTTTAGCCTCACGTCGGATCCAGCTTCATCTTCCCGAGCCGGGTCCAGCCCCAACTTCCCGGTCCTGCCTTCCCGAGCTGGGACGGTTTTAGCCCCACGTCGGATCCAGCCTCATCTTCCCGAGCCGGGTCCAGCCCCGCGTTTCCGAGCCGGGGGTGTAGCCCCATGTCGGGTTCAGCCCTAACTTCCCCAGCCGGGGGGGTTAGCCCCGAGCCGGGCCAGTCCCATGTTTCCCACCCGTGTCCGTAGCACGGAGCCGCGGACAGCCTCGTCTTCCCGAGCTGGCCGGCAGTGCCGAGCCGGCGGGCAGCTCCGAGCCGGGTCCAGCTCCGTCTTCCCGAGCTGGATCCAGCCCCAACTTCTCCAGTCCGGGGGGTTTTAGCCCCACGCCGGGGCCAGCCCCATCTTCTCGAGGCGAGTCCAGCCCCCGGATTCCGATCTGGGGGAGTTTAGCCCCACGTCGGGGCTAAACTCGGGTTCAGCCCTAACTTCCCGAGCTGGATCCAGCCCCAACTTCCCCAGCCGGGGGGGTTAGCCCCGAGCCGGGCCAGTCCCGTGTTTCCCACCCGTGAGGTAGCACGGAGCCGGATCCAGCCCCAACTTCCCGAGCTTGCTGGCAGCCCTGAACCGCGTCCCTCCCCGTGTTTCCGAGCCGGGGGGCAGCCTGGCGCTTTCAGGGTGCGAGGGGGCCACCCCTGCTCCCCACCGGAGGAGGGAGGGTGCTGCCACGGCACGGGGAGGGCGGTGAGCCTGGCAACGGGGTGATGCCCTAACTCCCTCCCCTCCCCACACCCCACTTTCGGGGGAAAAGCCGGGGAGCCCCCTGCTAGCTGCGAAGTGAGGGGGACCGTCCAACTCGGAGGCTGCATTTTGAGCACTTCTGGAGCTCATCGTGCCTCCTTTAGTCTCTTCCCGAACTTGAATTTTACCCTAAATTCAGGTGCTCAATCACGGGGGAGGAGGGAGGATCGCAGCCCCCAAACCCTCCCCCCTTGCCCAGCCACCAGCAGCCCCCATCCACTCCGGCTGGCCAGGTGCTGGCGCAGGAGCTGGGCACCCGAGGGGGCACCCGCTTGTCCCAATTAGCCGCTGGGTTCAGCTGTGGCCCCGGCCGTGCCCAGCTGCGGTGGGGGAACGCGAGGCCAGCAGTGCCTCGGACCCGCCGCTGTCCCGCTCCGAGCGTCCCCAAGCCGCGGGGGGAATCGCCGCCCGGGTACCACGCAGCATCCCGAGGATGCTGCCTCCATGGCAACCGCATCCCTCCCGCAGCGGAGAGATGCTCCTGGCAGTCTCCATCCCCACAGACCCTAAATCGCAGTGGCCGGCCACAGCTTTGGGGTCGTTCATCCAGGCGAGGTGGCCGTGGGGAGAAGCAGGGGGGCCGAAGCCCAGTGGGGAAGAGGATGGGGATGAAGACGGGGATGGGGTGCACGGCCTGCCACATCTCCTGCTGGCATGAACTTTCCCGTGCTGTGTGCCGAGCGCTTTCTTAATGAGCTGCCGGGCGCCCTGCGGTGCCAGGGCTGGCAGGGGGTGAGGGGGGTTTCCCCGTCCCTGCGGCCACCCACTGTCCCCGCGGCCACCTGTGGCCTGACGTGGGAAAGCTTATTTGGGGTTGGGCCATCCTGCGGCGCCAAATCGGGGCTGGGGGGGTGATGGCTGTGATCCATCGACTCCGGGAGCTGGGTTTGGGGGGGGACACTAGGGGGTTGGGGACAGCAGTGCTGGGCAGGTGGCAGTGGCTCCCTGGGTGCTGGCGGGTGCTGGGGGTCCGGCACCGGGAAAGGGACCGTCCCGTGCGTCGCGGGTGCGTGCATGCCTGTGCCTGGGTACACGCGTGTCCCCAGAGGTGGGACATGTGCGTGTGTGCGCGGGCACGCGTGTGCCTGTGCGTGTGCCCGGCAGCCGGTCCCTGGCACGACAGTGACGCTCAGCGCCCGCAGGCCGAACTGCAGGACCGGCGCGGGGACACGCGCCGTGGGTGGCGCTGGGGACGGGATGGGCGGTGACACAGGTGGCACTGGGGAATGTGATGGGCCATGCGGTGGGTGGCGCTGGGGAGCTGGGGACATGAGGGAGCGTGCCGTGGGTGGCACTTGGGATATGCCACGCTATGCTGTGGTGGCACTGGGGACACAACGGACCATGCCATGGGTGTACTGGGGACAGGATGGACCATGCCGTGGTGGCTCTGGGGACATGATGGACCATGTCGTGGTGACACTGCTGACAGGATGGACCATGCCATGAGTGGCAGTGGGGACACGATGGACCATGCTATGGGTGGCACTGGGGACATGATGGACCATGTCATGGTGGCTGTGGGGACATGATAGACCATGTCTTGGTGGCCCTGGCAGCACGATGACTTATTTGCTGTCTCCTGACTGCAAAACCTTAATGTCTGCTGCGGGGCAGGAACGGTGCTCTGACAACGGGTTATTTTCAGAGAAAACGATCCAGAGCAATGCTGCTAAAAATGGGTGGGAAGAGCCACAGAAGGGAATTGGTGTAAAAAAACCCTAAACCTCCCCCCAAAAAACCCCAAAGGGCCGTTTCGACCTGCTCTCGGCTCCAGGGCTCCCAGCTGCAGGGCGCCTTGCAGCCGGCCAACGTTACCGACGGGTTGCCAAAGCGAGGCGCTGCTCGCCTGGAGGGCGATATCTGCAGGGGCAAAAAGTTAACGTCTGGCTTGGAAACCTCCCGAATCCCCGAAAACGCAGCTCCCCGGGGCTGTAAAACTTGGGACGTGGCTTTTCTTTAACCTCCAGTTTAATTGCCTGGCGTGGGAGGGTGGAGCGCCAGTTTGGGGATGGGGTGCTGAGACCGGGCCGTGTTGTGATGCTGGTGATGGGTGTGTGTTTGCAGGGTGCCGTTCAGCCAAAACCCTGGGGTGGCAGACAGGGTGTTGTCCCCCCCCAAAAAGGGCCCCGGCCCCCCCCTTCCTTCTCCTCCCCACCCCAGGGTCCCCCTCTTCCCTCTCCCCCCCACGTAAGGACCCTGGGGGGCTGCAGCGCAGCGTGGGGGGCCCTGGCCCTGACCCCAGCAGCGAGGCCGCCCGCAGTGCCCCACCGGGCTGAGGCCCGGCCACACTTCATCTTACCTCCTGGCGTCCACCCCGCCGAGGCGCCCCCCCGCCCCTTCCCAACCCCGTGCTGCAGACCACCGCCGGGTGCCACCTCCCGCACCCCCAGCACCCACCCTGCCGCCTCGCCCCCCCCACGCCAGGCTCCCAGCCGGCGCCGGAGGACGCGGCGCCCCGCATCGTGGAGCACCCGGCCGACCTCATCGTCCCCAAGGGCGAGGCGGCCACGCTCAGCTGCAAGGCGGAGGGCCGCCCCACGCCCGCCGTCGAGTGGTACAAGGACGGCGAGCGGGTGGAGACGGACCGCGAAGACCCCCGCTCGCACCGCACCCTCCTGCCCGGCGGCTCCCTCTTCTTCCTCCGCGTCGTGCACGGCCGCAGGAGCAAGCCCGACGAGGGCGTCTACGCCTGCGTGGCCAGGAACTACCTGGGCGAAGCCACCAGCAGGAACGCCTCCCTCGAAGTGGCCGGTTAGTCCCCCCTCCCCGTTGGGCAGGCCTGAGGCCACGGTGATGGGCCTGCCGCTCCGGGAGCTGCGACAGGTACCGATTCGGTTCAGCGGGGCTTTCGCCCGCCGGGACGGCAACTTCCCCTCCCGGGCTTGGCCGGTGGGGGCTGATCCTGCCCGGTGCCCTTTTGCCCCTACCACCTCCCCGGGGAGCCCGAGGGGCCCAGGCGTCCTGGCTTCCTGGGTGCTGCTCCCTCGTCCCCCCGCCGCGGCTCTCGGGGGCGCCGAGTCAGTCCTGCTCAGTCCTGGGTCTCTTAAGGACGAGGGTCGGGGTCAGATGCGGGGCTGATTCAGGATTTTAGTATCAAATTGGGAATTCGGAGTGCCTTGGAAACCTCAAATGGCCTTTTTATAGCCCAATCCTGCCCCGGAGAGGCCGTGCCAGTGGGGAGCAGACGGAAAATCTCCTTGCCAAGGGTTTACGGGACCCACGTTGGGTTAAAGTGTCCGGATTTGACATGTTTCCCCCCTGCAGCATCCCCGCCGTGGTTTTTCAGGGCTTTGCAAGGGAGCCAGCTTGCTTAACGCCCCTCGGTTACGCGTGCCATTGCTTAAGGCGGCATCGTCAGGGCTTATTGCGCCTTACGGGGCGATAATCTCCCTGCTTGCGCTCGGCTCCGAGAGGAGGGGGGTTCCCGGGGAAATCGCAGCCCCCTGCCTTCCCTGCCCGGCAGTGCTGCGGGACGATTTCCGCCAGGCGCCTGGCGACGTGGTGGTGGCGGCGGGCGAGCCGGCCGTCCTGGAGTGCGTCCCTCCCCGCGGCCACCCCGAGCCCAGCGTCTCCTGGAAGAAAAACGGCGCCCGGCTCAGCGACAGGGACGAGCGCATCACGGTGAGGCACCGGGGTGGGGGGGGGGTTCGTGCCCCCCGCCGCCACCCCTCCCCATTACCCTCCCTCTCCTCCCTCCTGGCAGATCCGAGGCGGGAAGCTGATGATGGCCAGCACGCGCAAAAGCGACGCCGGCGCCTACGTCTGCGTGGCCACCAACATGGTGGGGGAGCGGGACAGCGAGCCGGCCGAGCTGGTGGTCCTCGGTGCGTGGGGAAGGGGCTGGCAGCGGGGCGGGGGGGGAACGCCGGCGCAGGCGGGTCCCTTGGCGGGGCTCACGGAGGCCTCCCCGCAGAGCGCCCCGTCTTCAGCAAGCGGCCGCTCAGCCGGGCCGTGCTGGCCGAGGCGACGGTGGAGTTCGCCTGCGAGGTGCTGGGCGACCCGCCGCCTGCCGCCCGCTGGCGCAAGGACGATGGTGAGCTGCCGCCGGGAAGGTAAGGAGAGGGGGCTGGGTCGGGGGGGACGCCGGCATGGAGGTTGCTGCATGGCGGTGTCCACGCTGCAGCTGGCATCCTTGTCACATGCCGGCATCTGTGCTGCATCCGGCATCTGTGCTGCATCCAGCATCCGTGCTGCATCCGGCATCCATGCTGCAGCTGACATCCGTGCTGCATCCATCATCCGTGCTGCAGCTGGCATCTGTGCTGCATCCAGCATCCACATTGCATCCAGCATCCTTGCCGAATGGCAGTGTCTGTGCTGCATGCAGCATCTGTGCTGTATCCAATGTCTGTGCTGCAGCCAGCATCCGTGCTGCCAGCCAGCACCCTTGCTGCGTCCAGCATCCTTGCCAAATGGCAGTGTCCGTGCCACATCTGGCACCCTTGCTGCACACAGCATCCTTGCTGCATGCTGGCATCCTTACTGCACGCAGTATCCATGCTGCATCCAGCATCCTTGTGGTGTGCTGGCACCCCTGCTGCATGCCAGCATCCACGCTGCAGCTGGCACCCTTACCTGGTGCCGGTGTCCTTGCCGTGTGCCAACATCCATGCTGCATCCCACATCTGTGCCGTGTGCTGGCATCCTCACTGCATCCAGCATCCTTGTCACGTGCCGGCATCCTTGCTGCATCCAGCATCTGTGCCGCATTCGGCATCTTTGCTGTGTGCCAGCATCCGTGCTGTTGCACCGGGCATCCTTACCACATGCCAGCATCCGGGCTGCATCCAGCATCCTTGCTGCCTCCAGCGTTTATGCTGCATCCAGCACCCATGCTACACCCAGCATCCTTGCCATGTGCAAGCATCCATGCCACATCTGGCATCCTCGCCGTTTGCTGGCACCCGTGCCGCAGCCAGCATCCTTGCTGCCTTCCGGCATCCTCACCTGGTGCCAGCACCCCCGCGGCGTCCCGGCGTCTGTGCCACCCTTGACATCCCAACGTCGTGCTGGCATCTCCGGGGCGCGCTGGGCGCCGGCGTTGTGGGCTCGCGGGGCCTCTCTTGCTGCAGGTGGGAGGTGCGGGACGACAACGTGCTGCGCATCAGCCGGGTGACGGCAGCGGACGAGGGCACCTACACCTGCGTGGCCGAGAACAGCGTGGGCAGGGCGGAGGCCTCGGCCACCCTCAGCGTGCACGGTGAGGAGCCGCCGTGGCACCTTCGCCGCCAACCTGCCCCCCCTGCTCCGAGCTGCTTATGCCTTTTCCTTTGCTTTTTTGCTTTTGCCCCT
The DNA here is from genome assembly GCF_040807025.1 of Struthio camelus. Lineage (NCBI taxonomy): Eukaryota > Metazoa > Chordata > Aves > Struthioniformes > Struthionidae > Struthio > Struthio camelus. The sequence continues at coordinate 8,818,169 of NC_090963.1, forward strand.
TTTTTCCCCTTCACTCCAGTCCCCCCGCAGCTGGTGACGGGACCTCGCAACCAGACCGTAGCCCAGGGCCAGACAGCGACTTTCCAGTGCGAGACCAAGGGCAACCCGCCGCCAGCTGTGTTTTGGCAGAAGGAAGGCAGCCAGGTAGGGCAGCGCGGCCCGCCAGCCTCTCCAGGGCGCCTCCGCTTTTCCCTTGGCTTTCCGAGGCTTTTTTTTTCCCCTGCCTTTCCCGTCAGATCCTGCTGTTCCCCAGCCAGCCCCCACAGCCGGCGGGCCGCTTCTCGGTGGCCCCCAGCGGCGAGATGACCATCGCAGACGTGCAGGCGGCCGACGCCGGGTACTACATGTGCCAGGCCATCAGCGTGGCTGGCAGTGTCCTGGCTAAGGCACTGCTGGAGGTGGAGGACGGTAGGTCCTTCTTCCTCCTCCTCTTCCTCTCTGGTGGCGAGGCCGGGAAGTGCGGGAAAAATCAGTGCAGTCTCACTCAGAGCATCCCCGTGGGGCAATCCCTTCCTCTTCCTCCTCTTCATCCCTGTGGCAGCAAGACCAGGCGGCGTGGGAAAAATCAGTGCTGCCTCACTCAGAGCATCCCTGTGAGGTGATCCCTTCCTTCCTCCTCCTCCTCTTCCTCCCCATCACAGCGAGGCCGGGCAGGGTGGGAAAAAATCAGTGCAGCCTCACTTGGAGCATCCCTGTGGGGTGATCCCTTCCTTCCTCCTCCTCCTTTTCCTCTTCCTCACGATGGGGACCGGGTGACAGTGGCTTTCCCCACTCCGCAGCCACCGCCGAGCGCCTGCCGCCCATCATCCACCAGGGCCCCGGCAACCAGACGCTGCCGGCGGCGGCCACGGCGCAGCTGCCGTGCCGTGTGGCCGGCAACCCCCTGCCCAGCGTCCGCTGGCTCAAGGACGGCTGGGCGGTGGTGGGCGCTGAGCCCCGCGCCACCCTCCTGGAGAACGGCACCCTGCAGATCACCGGCCTCCGGGTGAGCCCCCAAAATCCTCCTGCAGAGTCTCATTGCCTCCTTCCACTGCTGGGGCTGCAGATGGCCCAGAACGGGGCTGCTAAAGTGCATTTGGGTGCTGGCGCGGTCCATCTCCCACCTGCAGGCTGTGCATGCACGGTGAGGTTTGGGAACCGGGAAAAACCATTAAGGCAGAGGTTTTGCGGGAATTACTTATGCCTTTAGCTTAAAACTTGATGCAGCAGTGGGGGGTTAATGCAGCGGGCGCATCCCGGCGGGCGAAGCACCCGTCTCGCGTGACTTAACGGGCGCCTGGGGAGCGCGGGGAAAAAAAACCAAAAAGGCTTGAAGGCGACAGGGTTTCGCTGTGCTGTCCGCCACGGGCGCATTGCAGGTGTCGGACTCGGGGCAGTACGAGTGCGTGGCAGCCAGCTCGGCGGGCGAGACGCGCTGGAGCGGGGCCCTGCGGGTGCAGGAAGGTGAGCGACGCGGCAGCGGGTCGCCCCGCCGGGTCCGGGCGGATGCTCAGCTGCTCGGTCGCCTGCAGGCGCCGGCGGGGCGTCCGCCGAACCCGGTGTCCTACCTGGGCCGCCCTCGGCGCCCCGCGTCACCGGCGTCACCGAGAGCAGCGTCACCCTGGCGTGGGAAAGCAGCCGGCAGAGCGCTGCCGCCGTCACCTCCTACGTCGTCGAGGCTTTCAGGTACGGTGCCAAACACCGGCTCGGGGCCGAGCTGGGGGGGGTCTGCGCCCGCGGCGGCTTCACCCCCGGCCGCGCTCCCCTCCCCTCTCCGGCAGCCCGTCCGCCGGCGGCACGTGGCGCACGGTGGCGGCCGACGTGGCGGCGGCGCCGCACACGGTGAGCGGCCTCCAGCCCGGCGCCGTCTACCTCTTCCTGGTGCGGGCGGCCAACGCTTTCGGCCTCAGCGACCCCAGCGCCGTATCGGAGCCCGTGCGCACGCCCGGCGCCGCCGGCGTCACCCTCGCTTCGCCCGCCGCCCCCCGCCCGCCCCGCCGCGACCTGGCCCCGCTGGCCGTGCGCCTGCACGAGCCCGTCGTCCTGCCGCCCGGCGCCGTCCGCCTCACCTGGACCGTGAGTTGGGGGCGGCAGCGGCGGGCACCGCGGCGTGGCACCGGCCGCCCCTTCCCTCGCCCGCTTTTTCCCGCAGGTGGACGGCCCGGCGGCGCTGCTGCAGGGCTACCGGGTGCTGTACCGGCGGCGCGGCGGCGACGGCGCCTGGCACGCGCGGGAAGTGGCGGGTGCCGGGCAGCGCGGCGCCGTGCTCGGCGACCTGCGCCCCGGCCAGGAGTACGAGGTCAAGGTCCGGCCCGTTTCGCAGCGGCTGCAAGGCGCCGACAGCGCCGTCCGCCCCGTCCGCGCGCCCGAGGCAGGTGGGTGGCTCGGCGGCGCTCAGCATCCCCCCTCCCTGGCAGCGCCGGCCGCGCTCAGCCCCGCGTCTCCCTCGCAGCGCCCGGCGCGCCGCCCCGAGCCGTCCGCGCGGCCCCGCTGGGCGCCGGCGTCACCATCTCCTGGGAGCCGCCGCCGGCCGGCGAGCAGAACGGCGTCATCCGTCGCTACTGGGTAAGGCCGGGGGCGCGGCGGTGGCCTCGGGGGCCGCCGGCGCCCCGTCGTGACCTGGCCCCGTGACCGCAGGTTTGGTGCTTGGGCAACGAGAGCCGCTTCGACCTCAACGCCAGCGTGGAGGGCACGGCGCTGGCGGCGGTGCTGCGCGGGCTGGTGCCCGGCGTGCCCTACCGCGTCCAGGTGGCCGCCGCCACCGCTGCCGGCGTCGGCGTCCGCAGCCCACCCGTCCCCGTCCGCATCGGTGAGTGGCTGCCGGCCGCCTGCCTGCGCCGCGGGATGGCCTGCCTGTGCCGGTTGTGCCAGCTATGCCGGTTGTGCATCCTGTGATGGTTGTGCACCCTGCGCCGGTTGTGCACCCTGTGATGGTTGTGCAATCGTGCTGGCCATGCATCCCATGCCAGTTGTGCATCCCATGCCAGTTGTGCACCCTGCGCTGGTTGTGCATCCTGTGATGGTTGTGCAATCCGTGCTGGCCGTGCATCCCATGCTGGTTGTGCATCCCGTGCCAGCTGTGCATCCCGTGCCAGTTGTGCATCTCTGCCAGTTGTGAACCGTGTGCCAATTGTGCATCCCATGGCGGTTGTGCACCCTGTGCCAGTTGCATATTCTGTGACAGTTGTGCAGTCCATGCTGGCTGTGCATGCCGTGCCAGTTGTGCACCCTGCGCTGGTTGTGCATTCTGTGATGGCTGTGCAATTTGTGCTGGCTGTGCACCCTGTGCTGGTGGTGCATCCTGTGCTGGTTGTGCATCCCAAACCAGTTGTGCACCCTGTGCTAGTTGTGCAGTCCATGCTGGTTGCGCATCCCATGCTGGTGGTTCATCCCATGCCGGTTGCGCACCCTGCACTGGTTGTTCATCCTGTGCCGGTTGTGCATCCCGTGTCGGTTGTGCATCCCAAACCAGCTGTGCACCCCATTGCGCACCCTGCACCGGCCACACACCCCATGCTAGTCGTGCACCCTGTGCCGGCTGTGCACCCTGTGCTGGTTGCGCACCGCGCGCCGCCCGCGCACCCGCTGTTTTGCCCCCCTCGCAGCCCCGGCGGCGGAGCGGGACGCGGCCCCGGTGGGACGGGGCGCCGGGGGCAGCCTGACGGAGCGCGTGGCGGCGATGGCCAAGCAGCCGGCCTTCATCGCCGGCCTCGGCGGTGCCGCCTGGGTCATCCTCATGGCCTTCAGCCTCTGGATCTACCTGCGCCGCAAAAAGAAGAAGGAGCTGAGCCACTTTGCGGGTAGGGGGGCAGCGGGGAAAGAGATGGAAAAAAAATGCACCCGGGGATGGTGGGACACCATCCATTTTTTTTCTGTTTCCTCCTTTTTTTTGGCAGCCTACATGCCCACAGGTGAGGCTGGCAGCCCGCGCCGGCCCGGCCCGCCGCTCGCCGCGCCGCCCTCACCCGCCTCCGTGTCTCCCCCGCAGCCGCCTTCCCGCGCGCCGAGGGCCCCGGGCGCCGCGGCCCCAGGTAACGCCGTGGCTCCCCTCGCCGCGCCGGCCGGGTGCCCCCCGCGCACCCCGTCCCCACCGGCATCTCCTTGCAGAGCCGGCGCCGGCGCCTACCCTTGGCTGGCGGATTCGTGGCCGGTCCCCGGCGCCCGGCGCCTGGATGCCGCCGCCGAGAGATGCCGGGACGGCGAGGCGGCCGGTTGGGAGAAATTCGGGCCGGCCGAAGCCGCGAGGACGTTCGCCCGGCCCTTCTCGCCGCGCGCCGCCGAGCCCGGCGACGGCCGCTGGGACATCCCAGAGGGTCCCTCCGGCACCCACCACGGTAGGGAGGCGCCGTGGCTGGGGGGCACCCTGGGGTGCCCTGGCCGCGGTGCACCCCGAATCCCCGCATCCTTCCTCTCCGCAGCGAAAGCGATGGGCAAAGCAGTGAAAACACCGGTGCTCAACTGGCCGGAACTGCTGCCCCCACCGCCCTCGGCCAGCGAGCTGAGCCAGTATGAGGAGGAAGAGGAGGAGGAAGATGAAGACGAAGAGCTGGCTGGCAGGTGAGTGGCAGGGGGCCGGGCTGGGGCTGGCGCGGCGCCCGCTGAGGCACCCACCCCGTGCCGTCCCCGCGCAGCTCGGGGCTGGAGGACTGGTGCCCGCCGCTGCCCGAGCGCATGGGAGACGCCGCCGAGGAGGAAGGCTCGCCACTGGCCGCCCCCTCGCCTGCCGGCTCCTATGGGCACCAGTCCACCGCCACGCTGACGCCTTCGCCCCGCGATGAAAGCCGCGCCGCCGACTACATCCCCCGGCTCCGCGACTTGGATGGCCACCACCTGCCCCGGTAGGAGATGCCTGGTGCCATGGCAGTAAGGCTGTGCCATGGCAGGCTAGCCACGCTACCCTGATCCAGCTGTGCTGTCACAGCCCAGCTGTGCTGTCGCGGTCTGGCCATGCCATCGTCAGCCAGCTGTGCCATTGGGGTCCAGCCGTGCCACCACAGCCTGGCCATGTCATTGTGATCTGGCCATGACATTGGGATGTGGCAGCGCTGTCATGATCCAGCTGGGCCATCGTAGTCCAGCTGTGCCATTGCAGTGTGGCCGTGCTGTCACGATCCAGCTGTGCTATCACGATTTAGCTGTGCCATCGCGATCTGGCCGTGCCATTGCGATCCAGCTGTGTGGTCACGAGCAGGCTGTGCCATTGCAATCTGGTAGAGCCTCTGCAATCCAGCTGTGCCGTTGTGACCTGGCTTTGCCATCATAATCCAGCTGTGTAACCCTGAGTCAGCCATTGGGACCTGACAGTGTTATTGTGGCGCAGCTGTGCAGTCATGATCCAGCTGTGCCACTGCCATCCATCTGTGCCACTGCAACCCAGCTATATCATTACCATGCAGCTGTGCCACCAGGATCTCACAGTGCGACTGTGATCCAGCTGTGCAGGCACGATCCAGCCGTGCCATCTCTGGCAGTGCCATTGTCACCCAGCAGTGCTATCGTGATCCAGCTGTGCCACTGCAGTCCAGCTGTATCTTTATGATCCAGCTGTGCCATCTCTATCTGGCCATGCTGTTGCGATCCAGCTGTGCCGTTGCGGTCTGGCAGTGCCATTGTCATCCAGCTGGGCTATTGTCATCCAGCTGTGCCCTCCTGGCCTGGCCATGCTGTCACCATCCTGCTCTTGTGGTCCAGCTGTGCTAGCATGATCCAGCTGTGCGCTCGCAGTCCAGCCTTGCTGATTCCGGCACGGCACGCGGGAGATGCCAGCATGGCTGTGGTGCTCCCGCTTTGCCCAGCGCCGGCTCCTTCCTGCCCGGCTTCACCTCCCTCTCCTGTTTGCCAGGTGGCCACCAAACGGCACGGGCACCCTGCCACGGGCACTGAGCCCCGGTACCGGCACCGAGGACGACGCCGAGGGCCCTGCACCCAGATCCCGGCGCAATCCCGGCCACGACGGCATCCGTTCTCCTGGCCTCGGCAAGCGCCAGGGCTGCACCGGTCCAGCATCGAAACATCGCCCAAAGCCCAAAGCCGGCCGCTACCGGTGGGAGCAGCAGCCGGCAGGTGAGCGGGGCCGAGGATGAGGCTGGTGGCTGCTCGCTGAGGCTGAAGGCGCTGGCGCTCACCTCTCCGCTCCGCCACAGACCTGCCGCCACCGCCGCTGCCGCCGCCGCAGGCTGAGGACCATGGTGTCCCCCGCCTGGGGGCCGCCACCGCCTCGCTGGAGCGCCGCCCCGCGCTGGACCATGACGGTAATCCCACTAAAATAGCTGAATCTGTTGTTTCCCCCCTGGCACGGACGTGCAAAGCCCCAAACCGTCTCCCTTCCCTTGCAGACATCATCCCCTATGGCAAACCCACCTTCCTCGCCCGAGGTGGCAGCAGCGCCTCGTCCCGCGGCTCGACGGGCTCCCGAGGCCACAGCTCGGGGCGCAGCCGGACGCCGGGGGACCGCGGCGAGGTGACGGGGCGCGGGGCAGGCACCAGCACACTGCCGCCGCCACGCTCACCTGTCTTTTCCTTCCCCTCTGCAGGAGACGAGATGAAGGCGACGGCGCTGGAGCCGCGCACAGCACGAGCCAGTGTGGGAATGGGGCCACGAGGGGATGATTTTTAATTCATGACCGGCCTCGCCGAGAGCTCGGTCCCTTGTATATAGGTTTTTGCAGAGCCGGTGGGTGTAGTTAGGTGGGTGAGGGAGGGATGAGGATGGTCTGGAGCTATGAGGATGCTCAGGAGCGACGAGGATGCTCGGGAGCGATGAGGATGCTCGGGAGGGATGCGGATGCTTGCTGGGGAGGGATGCCCGCCCAGCTCAGCACCGCCTTTTTGTCTGCTTTTTGCTAGCAGAAAAATCCTTTTGTAAAATGACCAATAAACTCATTTGTTAAGCAGAGCCGAGCAGCTCGGGGGCCCTGTGTCGCAGCGCACACTGGCTCTCTGTTTCGGCCGGGAAACGGCTCTTTATTTCCAAGCCGCACGTGGGTTAGTACGCGGGAAAACACAGTGGGATTAGTAGTGGCTGAGGAAACTCGAGGTGGAGTGAGTCCGTGCCATGGTGCCAGCTGTGTTACATCCTCCGCACTGGTGTCCCTCTGCTCCTCTCCCTCCTGGGCCCAGCGACGGCGTGCGGGGCCCCAAGCGATGGCATGGCCCAGGGGCTGCCAGCCACCAGCCCGTGGGAACCTGGAAGGAAAGGATTTTTGGGATGCTGTGTGACCCTGGGGGGAATGGTGGCATGTCACTGAGGGGTGGCTGGCATAGGGTAGTGGATCCCTGATGGCTGTTGGGGTCCCAAATTCAGCCCAACCCCAGAGAGACTGATGGGTGCCCATCAGCCTGGCCTCAGGGCGCTGCCGTGCCCAGCCATTGCTTACCGTGCCAGGGATGTGGGAGGGCCCAGGCTGGGCTTGGTGCTGCCTCGTCCTCCTCCGGCTTCGCCCTCCAGCCTGACTCGGCCTCCAGCCCCGCCATCCAGCCCCAGGAGGGCTGCGGCGGGCCCTCGAGGAAGAGGAGCCCCTCTGAGGGCGAGGAAGGCGGCGAGAAACCTGCTGGGAAAACGCCGTGTCTCAGCCCGTCTGCCCTCAAAATTTCCCCGGTGGGGTGCCTCCCTGCCTGGCTGGGAAGTGCTCACCCGTGTAGAGCCCGCCATCGTCATCGTCACGGCCGAGGCTGAAGCAGAGGCTGTCGACGGCCAGGGCCAGGGCGCGGGCGAAGTCGGCGTCGGCGAGGAAGGAGCCGTCAGAGGAGCTCACCAGGCTGCAGCGGGCGCTGGCGAAGTTTTCCTCCGAGACGGAGCCCCAGCCGTTGAGCAGCGAGCCCGCTGCTGTCCGCTCTTCCTCCTCCTCCTCTTCCTCCTCCTCGGGGTCGCCCAGCTCGGAGGCCGGCGGCCCGCAGATGTAGCCGTAGGTGTGCGGTGGGGAGAAGGGCCGCGGTGGGCTGCGGAGAGACGGCTCGCGCCGCGGCCCGCTCCCGCCCCGCCGCCCTGCGTTCGGTGGCTGGGAAGGAGCATCCTCGGCCCGCTCCAGGGACTCGGCCACCCGCTCCGGCGTCAGGACGCTGTCACCGTCATCGCTGAGCGACGGTGACGGTGAGAGGCGGCCACCGCCTGCTGGCCCTGGGGACCTGTGGGCGCAGTGGGAAAATCCTGACTCTGGTTCCCGTGCTGTGGCCGGCGCGGGAACGCTGAACGCGGCCGTGCCGTGGTGCCCGCTGCCCCGACTTGGGTGGGGACACTCACCGGGCTGGTGGGTGCCAGGCACGGGGTGGCCCCCCGGGACCAGGGGAGCCCAGCGAGGCGCTGCAATGCTGCAGTTTTGGGGAGCTGAAAGCCGGTGGCAGGTTCGGGTCTCCTCCTTGCAGGAGATGGAGGTGGCATGGTCACTGCGGACGTCCCCACCCTCGAGGGCACCTTGCCCCCCCGCTGCTGGGGTGACTCTGTGCGGCTGTGGGCACACACCTTTGGGTGCTCCCTGCCAACTCCCCCCTCACCCCACTCACCTTGCTCTCTGGCTGCCAGCCCTGGCTGGCCCCCATGGTGGCTGGGGGGGTCAGGGCAGCTTCTGGCCTCTGCGGGTGGCAGGTCCCCACGGAGGGTGCTGGGATCGGGGGGCACAGGGGCACTTCGGCTCGGCTGCTCCAAGGTCAGGGCTGGTGGGGCAAGAAGAACAGGACCAGGCACCCACGGGCACCGGACCCCCTTTCCTGGTGAGGGGCCACGGGGGCAACCCTCATGCTCCCCTCCATCCTCGGGGGCATCCCACCCCAGCTCCCTGCTGCCAGCGGAGTTGGTCCCATGGCACTGGGTGAGAGTCCCACAGCAGCAGATGGCAGTCCCATGGCACTAGGTGGAGGTCCCAGGTGCCCTCTGTGGGTCCCGTGGCAGTGGGTGGGGGTCCCAGGCACCCTCTGTGGATCCCTCAGCACCACAGTAGGTGTCCCAGGCACCCAGGATGGGAGGTCCTACAGCACTAAGGAGAGGCACCAAACCCCCTGGGTCCTATGGCGTCACGGCGGGGAGGGGGGTCACAGACCCCTGTGCACATACCACCATGCTGGGTGGGGGTCCCAGGCTCTGTGAGGGCTCGCAGGCCCTCAGGGCTGGGGGGACTCACTGGTGTCACTCCAGAGGAGGTGGCTGCTGAGGCTGCTGCTGCTGCCGAGGGTTTTGGAGCCCGAGGTGGATTTCCAGGTATCTGAGAGCCAGGGAGAGTCGCCGGCGTCCAGCCTGCGGAGCCAAGGCGCCGTCAAGGTGTCACTCCCACCACCCCAGGGTGCTTGATCCCGGCCACTGGCCCCCTCTTCTCGCTCACCTCTGCCGGGCCACCGTGTCCTCACTGGTGCAGTGGCACAGACCTGCAGAGATGGGCACAGTGGTGACTCCTGGGTGGCATGTGGTGGGCACTGAGCTGGGGGGGTCCCTGCTGCTGCTGGCAAACCCATCCCCTCTGCTCACCTTTGCCGTGGGGGCTGCTGGCGCGGCGCTGGCACAGGTAGACCAGGAAGGCCAGGAGGGTCACCCAGAGCAGGGCACCAGCACCGGCGATGATGGCGGCCAAGGGCAGTGCCTCCGGGCCCCGTGCCATCACCTCCAGGAGTGGCTCTGCGGAGGCCACAGTGTTACCCCGCCAGGATGTGATGGTGCGGAGAGATCCCTTTCCTTACACCCCATCACCTACCCAGGATGCCACAAGTGGCATTGCTGGGGACCCCCAGCCCCGCGCCATTGAAAGCTGCCACCTGGATGCAGTATGTGGCCCCGGGGCCCAGGAGGAAGGTCTCCAGGCGGTGGGTGCCTCCGTCTACTGTCCTGTTGGTGTGGTGGTGAGAGCCGTTGCCCAGGGACCAAACCTACGAGGCACGGAGAGGAAGCTAGCATCCCCCCTCACTCGTGTCCCACAACAGCACATAGGTGCATGCATGGGTGTCCCCTTGGATAACCTCCCTCCCACCTTGGATGGATTCTCTTGGATGGACCCTTTCTGATGGATCCTCCTTGGATGGATCCCTTTGGGTAGACCCTCCTTGGATGGATCACCTTGGATGGATCCCCTGGGATAGACATCCCCTTGGAGAGACCTCTTGGATGCCCCCCCCACCTTGCATGGATCCTTGGATGGACCTCCTCAGTTGACTCCCCTTGGATGAACCCTTTCGTTAGATTCCACATGGATGGACCTCTTGAACGGATCCCTCTTGGATAGACCCTTCCTTGAACTGACCCCTCTGGATGGACTCCTTGGATGCCAACCCCCTTGGACTTCCTTGGACTTCCCTGGACTTCCCTGGATGGACTCTGTGGATGGACCGCCCCTTAGAAGGACCTCCTCGGATGGACCTCCTTAGAAAGACCTCCTTGGATGCCCTTCTTTGGATGGACCCCTCCTGGATGGATCCCTTGGATGGGCCTTTTCAGATCGACCCCTTTGCATTGATCACCTTAGATGGATCTCTTAGGATGTATCCCATGGCATGGGCCCCTTGAATGGATGCTTTGGATGAATCCCTCTTGGATAGACCCTCTCTTGGGTGGAATGCCTTGGATAGACCTGCCTGGATGGGCCTCCTTGAATGGACCTCCTTTGTTAGCAGCCCCTTGGTGCCCCCTGGTGCCCCTAACCTTGTAGCCACGGATGATGCCATTGTGGGCGTCGGGAGGAGGCGGCTCCCAGCTCACAACCACAGTGCCGTTCCCCATCTCAGCCTGTCCCACGGTGACATGTTGGGGTGCTGCACTCGGCGCTGCCAAGACAGTGAGGCTGAGACCTCCCACGGCCTCCAGCTGGCCCCTGTGCCCTTGGCATCCTGTTGGGTGAGGGGTGCCCCCAGATCCTTGTGTGCCACATGCCCAGAGCTACCTTCCTCAGGGATCCAGAGGTGCCTGGTGTTGCTGTCCAAGCCCTGGGCTCCTCTGGCGTAAGGCCGGACCTTGAACTCATACTTGTAGCCCCTCTTGAGCGCAGGGATGATGGCGCTGAGCTCCCTGCCCACATCGTGCTGGGCCCAGGTGGTGCTGGCAGGGAGCAGGCAGCGGTACAGCACCGTGTAGCCCTCCGGCGCTGGTGCTGGCGTCAGCACCTGGAGGCAAAGGGAAGAGGCATAGCAGCACAGAGCCGGGGGAACGGGGACGCTGGGTGGCTCCAGCCCTGTCTGTTCCCCCTTCACCCCGTCACATCGCAGCAGTGCACCAACCCGCCAGTGGAGTTGGACGGCGGCCGCAGAGGGGAGTGTGGTGCTGTTGTCCAGGTGCAGCCGCACGGCCAGCAGGTCCTGTGGCACAGCCTCCTGCCTGTCTGTCTCCGGGAGGTCTGTGGGCAGAGGAAGGGCTAACGGCAGTGGCGGGTAAGGTATTGGGCTGCTGTCATCAGCCCAGGCACCCACCTGAGGTAACCTTGCCTGGAGACCCAGATGTCTCCTTAGATGAATCCCCTTGGATGAACCCCCTGTGATAGCCCTCTTGCATGGACCCCTTAGATGGACCACCCTGCTCGATGGTGGAGACCGTTTGATGGATCCCCTTGGGTAGGTCTCCCTTTTATGGACCCCACCCCTGGATGAACCCATCTTGGATGGACCGGCTTGGGTGAAACCCCTTCAGATGGCCCCCCTTGGATGGCCCCCCTCTAGGATGGCCACTCCTTAGGTGAATGCTCCTTAGACGGACCCTCTTGGATGAATCCCCCTTGGATGGACCCCCTTTGGATGGATCCCTCTAGGATGGACACTCCCCGCCCCTACATGGATACCCTTGGGTGGGCCAGCTTGGGTGGAGTGCCTTTAGATGGACCCCCCCTTTAGATGGACCCTCTTGGATGGCCCTCCCTTAGATGGACCACCCTGGGCAGACCCCTGCAGACAGATCCCGGTGGATAGACCCCCCCCCGAGGCAGGCGGGCGCCGCCGCTTACCCTCCACGCGGAGGACAGCCGTGGCGGCCACGGTGCCCAGCTGGCTCTGGGCTGTGCAGACGTAGGTGCCTGAGTCGGCGGGCGACACGGCGTAGAGGCGCAGCGTGTGCTCCCGGTCCACCTCGTGCCTGGGGACACGCGCATGCTCCCGTCAGCACGGCGGCGGTGGCGGGGGCACGAGGACCGTGGTGTCCCCCCCTTGCCCGGCACCTACCTGCCCCAGGGCAGGTCCCCGCGCTCCTTGTGCCACTGCACCCAGGGCAGCGGGTCACCCTGGGTGCCGCAGACCAGCTCCACGGTGCTGCCGGCGACCGCCGCCGTGTCGCTGGGGGGCTGCACGATGGCCGGCTTCTCTGGGGACAACGTGGGTGCGAGGGCTGAGATGACACCTGGCGCCCCCGGATGGCACCCCGAAACCCCCCCGCATCCCTTCGGCTGTCCCTTCCGCTCACCCAGGACGGAGACCAGCGCCGGGCGGCTCTCCCGCTCGCCCGCCGCGTTGGTGGCCACGCACACGTAGGCGCCCGAGTCGCTGCGCCGCGCCTGGGCCACCCGCAGCTTCCCGCGGGACACCTGCGCGGCACAGAGAGGCGGTCAGGGCTGTCGCACCCCTCTGCACCCTCCCGCCCCAAAAAAAACCTGGCGCCCCGTGCCCGCGCTCACCTCGTAGCGCCCCGTCGCCAAATCTAGGGCGACGCCGTCCTTCCTCCAGGTGACGTCGGGCTCGGGGTGCCCCGAGGGGGGCACGCAGTGCAGCTCCAGCGCTTGCCCCGCCGTGGCCACCAAGTCGCCAGGCTGCAGGCGGAAATTTTCCCGCAGGGCTGCGAGAGGGAGACGCGTCGGGAAGTGTCGCCCGCGGCGCCCGTTTCGGGGCAGCGGCGGAGGTGCTTACCGGCGACGGAGAGCGTGGCGTTCCTGCTGGTGGCCGTGCCCAGGCGGTTGGTGGCCACGCAAGTGTAGACGCCCTCGTCGGCGCGCCGGTCGAGGCGGAGGAAGAAGAGGGAGCCGCCGGGCAGCAGGGTGCGGGGGGACCCGGGGTCGCCCCGGTTCGCCCCCACGGGCTGGCCGTCGCGGTACCAGGTGACGACGGGCGCCGGCACGCCGGCCACCCGGCACCGCAGCGTGGCCGGTTGGTCCCCGGGCGCCGCCAGGTCGGCCGGGTGCTCCACGATGTGGGGTGCCGCCTCCCCGGCCTGGGGCTGGCAGCCTGCGGGGTGTGCGGCGAGCGTGTCAGTTCTCAGCAGCACCGCGTTTTTTTTTTTTTTTTTTTTTTTTTGCCTGGCATAATTCGGCGCCCAGCCGGGTGCTTTCTCCCGGCAGGACAGCGTGGATATTGCCCCCCCCACCCCCGACCACAGCCTCACTTGCACCCATTTTTGAGCCAGCTCCACTGCAAAACCCCCGTGCTATGCTACCACCATCCACATCCGCCGGTGCACCCTCCTGGTGCAGCAGGGAGCAAAGGGCGAAGCCGGCTGCTCCAGGGGCAGAGTTAAGGGGATTTTGCACCATCGAAATTCAGAGCTCCTGGTGGTGGCCGCCCCTCTCCCAAATCCGGGGCTCCTGCTCCCGTTTTGTCCCCGCTGGGTGCACTCACCTGCCAGGCCCAGCAAGGTGGCGCAGAGCCCCAGCCCCAGCGCCGCAGCCCAGCCGCCCGCCATGCCTGCCCCGCGGGCGTCCCGCCGAGCGGCAGCCGCCGACGCCGACCTTCCTGCTTCCTCCCGGAGCCGCGGGGCCGGATCCGAGCCCTCCCCGGCGCTGAGCCCGGCCAAGGACAGCCGCTGCTTAACCTGCCTTCTGCAGCATCCGTCTGCCGCCCCCAAATTCCCTGTGGGTCTCCCAAAAAACGCGCCGGGTCCGCCCCGACTTGCTGCGGCACCCCGCTCGCCTGCCCCGAATTAAAAGAGGGTTTAAAAGCCACGCGAAGGGAAACCCCCCTCCGCGCAACCCCGCGGGCCGGCTCGCCGGCGCGGTGACAATAGCCGGACGCGGGGGCAGGAAGCGCCAGGATGGACGCAAACAGCTTGGAGGGGCCGGGGCAGTGGCTGCCCTGCCGGGGGGCACCCTGGGGCCCGCGGCGCCCGGATGGAGCACGGCGACGTGAGCGGCTTTGATTTGGGGTGCCAGGTGGCCTAGGCGGCGCACGGCGCTCGCGGCTGCTGCGCCCCGCGGCGCGCAGGGCGTGCATGTCCCGTGTCCCGCGGCGCAGAGAACATGCACGCTCCGTCCCGCGCCCCCCCCACCCCGTCCCCGGTGCACGCAGCCGCCCACGGCCCGCCGCTCACCTCTGCGGTGCTCCCCTCCTGCCCGCGGCCCAGCGGTGCCCACGGCGGGGAGGATTGGAAAATCGCTTTCCGTTAGTTCACTGTTTTGCCCCTGAAAAAACCCTTTTTTTTTTTTCTCCAGCCCGTGTTTTTGGGGAGCACCAGTTCCCATTGATTTAATGAATGCAATTAGCTCCCCTGGGTGAAGGCATTCATCCTCCGTGCTGGAGGATGCTGCACGCGGCGACTCCGCAGGAGACAGGGCGAGGACTGTCCCCTCTGGGAAACAGCTTTAGGCAAAAAAGCTGCTGGAGCTGCCCCCACCCCAGCAGGGAGCAGCACTCTGCGAAGCCATCAGTAGGGACCAGAGTGAACAGCCCATCCGTTCTCAGCTGTCCCCCCTCCTCTCAGAGGCCCTGTGCACCTGTCCCCCCGCTGGGGCACCCGAGCCCCCTCTGCACCCCCCCAGCACACAAAGGCACCCGCGGGCCCCGCCGGCCGGGTAGTACGTTTAGTTTATTGGTTAGTAGCGTCCGCGGGGCCCGGGGAGCAGGGCCTTGCGCCCTGCACCCCAAGCGCCCCGGGGTGCCCCGGCACTTGCCCCGGGGCCCGGCGAGCTCGGCCGGCCACTCTCCGCTTTCGTCCTAAACCTATTTCCCGGTAAGGCCTAGGGGAAATGCAAACGTGCGCACGCAAAAAAACCCGGGTGATTTTCACAGAAAATCCAGATGCGGTGGAGGGAAGGGACTAACTAGCGAACGGGGGGGGGGGGGAGGCGAGCGGCGCAGCGGGGCTCGTTCGAGGGGCTCGAACCCTCGTTTTGGGGACGGCACAGCCGGGGGCGCTGCGGGGAGGAGCTGGGGACCTCCCTCCCCGCCGGTGGGCTTGCAGGCCTGCGCGCCGCGCGGGCCGGCTCGCGGGCACAGGCGCTCTTGCACGCGCCGGGCACGTGCGCTCTCTCCGCACGCGGCATGCACGCTCTGGCTGCGCGACCCATGCACGGGCTTACCCGCGCGCTCGGCGCGTGCTCGTTCCCCTTGCTCCGTGCACGGCTCTCGCTGCCCGCTCCGTGCACGTCGTGGGCCCGCGCTCTCTGCACGTGCTGCAGGCCTGCTCTCCCGGTGTGTGGCCTGCATGCTCCACGCACGCTCTCTCCATGTGCTCTGTGCGTGCCCTCTGCCCACGCTCCGTGCACGGTCTCCCCACAGGCTTCACGCACGCCCTCTTGCATGCTCTGTGCATGCTCTCTCCAAGCACTACGTGCACGCTCTCTCTGTATGCTCTGTGCATGCTCTCTCTCTTTGCATGCAGTGTGCATGCCCTCTTGCATGCTCCGTGCAAGCTCCCCCAGCATGCTCTGTGCAAGCTCTCTCCCAATGCTCCATGCATGCCCTCTTGTGCGCTTCGTGCACACTCTCTTTGCCCGCTCTGGGCACGCTCTCTCTCTGCAAGCTCCACGCGTGCTTTCTCTGCATGCGCCATGCACACTGTCTCTGCATGCTCCGTGCGTGCCCTCTTGCATACTCTGTGCACGCTCTCTCTGCATGCTCTGTGCATGCTTGCTCTGCATCCTCCATGCCTGTCCCTTGCAGACTCCCTGCATGCTCATGTTGCATGCTTTGTGCACGCTTTCTTTTCATGCTGGGTGCATGCTGTCTCCAAACGCTCTAGGCATGCCCTCTTGCGCGCTCCATGCAGGCTCACTCTGCACGCTCTGTGCCTGCTCTCTCTGCGTGCTCCATGCGTACTCTCTTGCATGCTCTGGGCACACTTTCTCTGCATGCTCTGCGCAAGGTCACTCTGCACACCCTGTGCACGCTCTCTCTGAATGCTGCATGCACGCTGCGTGCATGCCCTGTGCACGCTCTCTCTGTGTTCACCATGCATGCTCTCTTGCACGCTTTCTCTGCATGCTCCAGGCATGCTTTCTCTGCACGCTTCGCGCACACTCACTATGCAGGCTGTGTGCCTGCTCTCTCTATGTGCTCCATGCATGCTCTCTTGCATGCTCCAGGCATGGCTCCAGGCACACTTTCTCTGCACGCCCTGTGCACGCACACTCTGCATGCTGTGCACATGCCCTCTCCGCACACTCCGTGCACACTCACTCTGCGTGCTCCAGGCACGCTGCTCTCTCCATGTGTGCCGTGCATGCTGCATGCACGCTCTGTGCCTGCTTTCTCTGTGTTCACCATGCATGCTCTCTTGCACACTTTCTCTGCATGCTCCAGGCATGCTTTCTCTGCACGCTCTGCGCACACTCACTCTGCACACTCTGTGCGTGCTCTCTCTGTGCACTCCATGCCTGCTCTCTTGCACGCTCCGTGCATGCTCCGGGCACACTTTCTCTGCACGCCCTGTGCAAAGACAGTCTGCATGCTCTATGCCCGCTCTCTCCACGTGCTCCATGCATGCTCTCTTGCACGCTCCAGGCATGCTGCAGGCACACTTTCTCTGCACGCCCTGTGCACGCACACTCCGCATGCTGCGTGCATGCCCTCTCCGCACGCTCCGTGCACGCTCACTCTGCGTGCTCCCTGCCTGCTCTCTTGCACGCTCCAGGCACGCTCTCTCGGCCCGCCGCGTGCACACGAGCGCTCCCCATGCCCCGCGCCCGCTCCCTCCGCGCGCCCCAGCCGCCCGCGCTCTCCGCACGCTCCGGCCACGCCGGCCAGGGGCGCAGCGGCGGGAAGGCCCGCCAACCTGGAGGGCTGGGGGGAAAGGGGTGGTGGTGGGGGGGGAGGGAGCTGCTCCGGGTGGGAATCAATAGCAAATTAGTGACTTTACGAGGAGCCGAAGGCCGGCCCTCGCGGCTCGCCCCCGGCTGCGCCGGCACGCTGGCGCGCCTCCCGTCCCGCTCAGGCGCTGATCTCCACGGCGGCCGCCTCCTCCGGCTCCCGCCCGACGTGCTGCACGCCGGCAGTCCGCAGCAGGCGCGGGGCGGCGCGGGAGCGGGCCGGCGAGCCCGGCGGCGTCCTGGCCGGCCGCGCCGAGGCCGGCGAGCGCTGGTGGTAGCGGCGGGCCGAACGGCTCGGTGCCGGCGCCGGCGAGCGCCCCGCCGGCCCGTAGCCCGGGGCGGCCGGCTCGGCTCCGCTCCGCGCTTCGCCCGGCGCCTCCTCGTCCGCCTCCGGCGAGTCCTGCCGAAACGAAGGCCGGCGGGCGGCGGGTTTGCGAGGCCCCGGGCCGGCGGGCGGGAAGCTCGACGCCGCCGCCGCCGCCGCCGGCTCACCTTGTCCTTGAGGACGTAGAGGGCCACGGGGTTCTTGCGGTCGTGCTCGCCGCTCCGCGGGACCACCTCGACTGCGGGGGGGGCGAGGGCGGCCGTGGCGCCTCCCGGCCGCGGCGCCCTCCCCTTTGCTCGTCCTGTAGCCTCCTTCTCCCTCTCTCCCCCCTCCCCAACTCCCGCCCAGCCCCGGCCCCCCGCCCCCCCTTTGCAGCCATGCTTGTAGCAAGGGGATGCTGCGGGGGGGACGCTGCGGGGGGACGTTATAGGGAATGATATGGGGCTGCTATGGGGTGCTACGGGGGATGCTACGAGGGTGCTATGGGGGGTGCTATGGGGGATGCTATTGGGGGCAATATGGGGAAGCTGTGGGGGATGCTGTGGGGGATGCTATGGGGACACTATGGGCAAGATATGGGCAAGCTATAGGGGATGCTATGGGGAACGCTACAGGGGACAATATGGGGAAGCTATAGGGGATGCTATGGGGGATGCTGTGGGGGACTATATGGGAGATGCTATGGGCAAGATATGGGCAAGCTATAGGGGATGCTATGGGGGATGCTACAGGGGACAATATGGGCAAGCTATAGGGGACACTATGCGGATGCTATGGGGGAAGCTATGGGCAAGATATGGGCAAGCTATAGGGGATCCTATGGGGGACGCTATGGGGGATGCTATGGGGGAGCTATGGGGGATGCTATGGGGATGCGATGGGGATGCGATGGGGGACGCTATGGGGGATGCTATGGGGGCCCTGCCGCGCTCACCCTCGTGCTTGAGGTGCTCCTCATCCTGCTCGGCGAACTCGGGGGGGTTCGGCGCCTCCGCTTGCCGCTTCCCCCTGCCCGAGGCGAGAGGCTGTGACCCGCCGGCCAAAATTCCCGGCCCCAGGAGCCAGGAGCTGCAGGTGCCTGGGGCGGCAGCGGCGGCGGGCACCCAGCACCCTGCACCTCGCACCCCCCCCGAATTACCCCGTACTTTTTGGAGGGCTTCCAGCAGGCGCAGACGGTCACCAGCGTGACGAGGAGGAAGATGCCACCCGTGGAGAGGATGATGTAGAGGGAGCTGCGGCCTGGGGGAGAGCAGCCGTTGGGCGTCCCAAGGTGGGGGGGAAAAAAATCCCCCAAATTTGAGCCCGGGAGTGTTTGCAATGCCAACGTCGAGCTTCCCTTGGGTGCCACCTCCAGATGCGGAGTGCCAGCTGCAAACCGGCGCAGTCCCGAAACGCCTTGTCCCGACCCCACTTTTGCAGAAACGGTGCAAAGCGCCAGGGTTTTGCAAACCCCTTTGCTGCAACCCGGCGGATAGTTGGGCATACGCAACGCGCCGAGCTCGTTTCGGGGCAAGACGAGGGAGCGCAGTTGCAAAAAAATCCTTGCAGCGGCGTTTCCCTCCCGCAGCCAGAAGGCGATGCAAAACATCCCCTCCCGCACGGCGCGGGCAACGCCGCCGGCCCCGCTTACGGTAGACGGTGAGCTTGACGGGGACGCTGCGCCCGTGGCTGATGGGGTTCTCCACCAGGCAGCTGTAGACGTCGTCGTCGGCCATGAGGACGCGGGTGATGGTGAGCACCTTGTGGTCAGGCGAGAGCAGCAGGCGGGAGTCGTTGCTCAGCGGCCGCCCGTCCTTGAGCCACGTGTAGCTGGGCTTGGTGCCGTTCTCGTGCGAGCAGTTGAGGGTGAAATACTCGCTCAGCTCCAGCACCGTCGAGGACGCCACCACCACCTGCGGCTTCGACACGGGGACTGGGGGAGGCGAGCGAGGAGGGAGCCGCCTGGGAGGCGTGCAACCCCCCCAAACACACCCCAGGCGGCGAAACCCTGGCAAATAGCTCTTGCAAAAAATTGGTCGGTCCCCGGTGCATCCCGCTGGAGCTTGCGGCCCTTTCCCGCGCCCCCCCCGCGCGTCCCGACGCCTCCTCGCCGACCCTTACTGTCCACGGTGAGGTTGATGGTCTTCTCGCCGGTGAAGGTGTCGTCGGTGATGGACACCTCCACCTCGTAGGTGCCCTCGTCGGCCAGCTGCAGCGGGCTGATGAGCAGCGAGCCGTTCTCCAGGATGCGGATGCGGTCGCGGTAGTCGGGCCGCAGGTTGCCGATGATCTCGGTGCCGATGGACTGCACCACGGTGACGGGCTTGTCGCGCTTCAGCTGCCACTTGACGACGGGCTTGTCGGCGCTGGCGCTGCTGTAGCGCACCGAGAGCAGCGCCGCCTTGCCCGCCGTGCCGCGCACCAGCGCCGCCGGGCTGGTGATGTTCACCCCGTGCAGCAGGCCTGGCGGAGAGAGCGGGCGTACGGGGAGGACGGGTAGCCCTCGAGCATCCCCTTCCTCCCCCCCCCAAAACAAACAACCCCCCTCACCACGCCAAATTGATGCTCCGGGGCTGAGCGGTCCATGCTGGAGTTGCTCGCCGCGTGTCCCGTCCCCATGCATGCTGCAGTGGGGTGCGTGCAGAAACGCACCGCGGCGTGGGCACACAAATGCGTGCACCGCCGGGCACGTGCAGAAGCGCTTGCAGGCAGAAGCGCTTACACGGCGGGGCACGTGACATGCCTGCAGCATGGGGTGCACGCAGAAATGCTTGCGGCGCGAGGTGCGTACGGCAATGCTCACAGCATGCCATGCACGCAAACACTGCTTGCACCGTGGGGTTCATGCAGAAACGCCTGCACTGCCGGGCACGTGCGGCAATGTTGAACCGCAGGGTGCATGCAGAAACGCCTGCACTGCCGGGCACGTGCAGCAAATGTTGAACTGCAGGGTGCATGCAGAAACGCCTGCACTGCCGGGCACGTGCAGCAAATGTTGAACTGCAGGGTGCATGCAGAAACGCCTGCACTGCCGGGCACGTGCAGCAAATGTTGAACCGCAGGGTGCATGCAGAAACGCCTGCACTGCCGGGCACGTGCAGCAAATGTTGAACTGCAGGGTGCATGCAGAAACGCCTGCACTGCCGGGCACGTGCAGCAAATGTTGAACTGCAGGGTGCATGCAGAAACGCCTGCACTGCCGGGCACGTGCAGCAAATGTTGAACCGCAGGGTGCATGCAGAAACGCCTGCACTGCCGGGCACTTGCAGCAATGCTTGCACTGTGGAGCGCATGCAGAAACGCCTGCACTGCCAGGCAAGTGCAGCGATGCTTCCACTGTGAGTACATGCAGAAACGCCTGCACCGCTGGGCACGTGCAGCAATGCTTGCACCACATGGCGCATGCAAAAATGCACCCTTCGCCCCGTAAAAGTGCATGCACAAGTGGAAACCACATCGCCTGGGCCCAGAGGACGCCCTCACCCCACGTTTCACCCCTCAGCATCGGGGGGTTCAAACCAACGCACGCAATTCAGCATGAGAAAACCCTAAAGCATCCCATCTGCCCCCAAAATGCTGCAAGCCCCCAGGGCCGGATGCCGTTAACCCCAGGGCGAACAAGCCCCGGATTGACGGAGGGCGACCGCAGTGCCCGGAGCAGCAAGAAAGGCTTTAAACAAGCCCGAAAGTCATGGGACCTATTGGTATGCAGAGCCCGTCCTCCTTCCCTGCAGAAAGAAAAAAACTAGGGTCCGGGTTTAACGGCGCTTTTTCACTCAGGGGAACGGGTCGTGCAAAAAAAAAAAGGAAAAAAAAAGTCGGGTGCTTTCGCAGGAAAAGGGGCACATTTGGGGCTTGGCCCCTCGCGGCATTTTGTGAAACGGGTGCTCGCGGGCGCTGCGATTTTTATTTATTTTTGCAAAATTTAAAAAATTTTTTGCAATTTTTTTTTTGCAATCCTTTTTTTGCATTTTTTTCTTTGCTTTTTTTTTTTTTTTTTTTTTTTTTGCATTTTTGTCCCTTCCCCCTCCGGCCCCCGGGACGCCTTTCGCGCATGAATTCCCAACAATAACGGTGCGCAGAGCCCAAAACCCTTTGCGAACGTCCCGCTTGCTCTTTAACCGCTTCGGCCCGATTTCAGCCCGAGCTCCACCGCCTTTTATCCGCCTGGCCTTTCCCGAGACGGCCGAGGCCACGGAGGCGTTAAGCGCTCTGGGCCTCGCCGGCGTTATTCGCTGGCGACGTTTCCACCCTCCCGCCAGCTCGGAGCCGCGTTTTTCTCCTTTCGCGGGGTTAAAATCCCTATTCCCTTGCGGGAACCTCCCGAAAAAATCCGGGTCGGTGCTCCTGACCGCTCCAAATTTCTCTCTTAGCTTTCAGATTGATTTGCCCCCCCCAAATCCTCTTTTTGGCTGCTCGCTTCACCTCATCCAGCAAAATTCATCCCTGGATCCGTATCTCTTCCCCAAAGAGGCATCCGGCTCCTTAAATTCCCAGCTCCCCATCGGATAAACAGATGAATTAAGTAATAAACCCTCCAAAAATCCCTTTAGCTACCGGAGCCCTTTACATTTCCTCGCCGCACACACGGCTACAGGTGCCTCGCGGCCCACGTTGCGCCCGGAAAGCCGATCGCATCTTTAATGAGCTGCGGAGATTTTCCTATTTATGGGGGGAGAGACGCAGCCGGGAAAAAAGAGCCCGGGAAAAAGAAAGAAAGAAAAAAATCCAGGAATTTTTTTTTTGGGGGGGGGATTTTGGAGGCGGCAGCGTGTGAACCATCCCCGCTTCAGAGTTGCCGGCTGCGGGAATAGGGCTGAATCCCTTAAATTAGGAGCCGGGGGGGGGGGGGGGGGGCAAAATGTCCGCGTCAGCGATTCCCACGCTGCCGCCGGCGGCTTTCCCGGGGGCCCGGTGGGCGGAGGGGGCGGTTTATCCTCCCCGGAAAGGGGTCTCGAAGCCGGTTTAGAGGCTTCGGTAATAAGTAATTAATCGTCGACGAGGCTTAAGCAGCAAATGATCAAGTGGGGCCCCGGGCCCCCTCGCCAGGGGGTGGCTCCCCCCGCAGCCGGCGGCGAGAAAAAGGGGTTTTTGGGAGGCGGAAAAGCGCCGCCGACCCCCCAGCCTAACTTTTTGGGTTTTTTTTTATTATTCCCCCCCCCCCCCTTTTCGGCCCCCTCCCTCGGCGGGGGTCTCGGGGAGCCCCTACCTGCGTGCAGGGCCAGGAGCCAGGCGAGGGGCAGGAGGCGGCGGGCGCCGGGCGCTCCCCGCATTTCGGCCTCGCTCGGGGCCGCGGCCGCTCCGGGCACGTCCCGCGTCGCCGCCGGGCGCTAGCGCTGCCGCTGCCAATTTTTTTTTTTTTTCCCCCCCCCTCTTTTCTTTTCTTTTTCCTTCCTCCCTCCTCTGGCGCTGGGCACACAGAGCCCTGTGTGTTGCTGGCGCTGACATTTGCAGCCCGCGAGCTCCTTCGTCGCGGGGTTTTTTGGGGCCTTTGGCTGTTTATTAAGGATAACGGACGCCGCGCTTTTAGTAAAAGGAGGTGCTCTTCCCCCCCCTCCCCACCCACCACTCCGCGGCCCCCGACTCCCCTTTTGCTGAGACCTGCAGAACTCGTCACACGTGTGTGGCGCCCACCATGCCCCGAGCCCCCACCCAGGGCTCCGGCCCCCGCGGGACGCGGTGCGCTGCGGCGAGGGGCCGTCGGGGAGAAGGGAGGTCCGTGGCCTTGAATTTTGGGGGGACGTTTCGGGGGACGCTATGGGGAGGTACGATGGGGGGTGCGGGGGGGGTTGCCAGGGAGATGGTTTGGGGGATGATGTGGGGGCAGGTTTGGAGGTGTTCTTTGAGGGTGCTGTGGGGGGATCTATGGGGGTGCAATGTGGGTGCTGTGGGGATGTTATGGGGGTGCTGTGGGGACGCTCTAGGAGTACAATAGGGGTGCTATGGGGATGATGTGGGTGTGCTAAGGGGGTACTGTGGGGGGGTGCTGTGGGGACACTATGGGGGTGCTGTGGGAGGGTGCTGTGGGGGTGCTATGGGGGTGCTGTGGGGATGCTGTGGGGGTACTGTGGCGGGGTGCTGTGAGGGTTGCAATGGGGATGCTATGGGGTTGCTGTGGGGGTGCTATGGGGTGCTGTGGGGGGGTGCTGTGGGGATGCTGTGGGGGTGCAACGTGGGTGCTATGGGAGTACAATGGGGATGCTATGGGGGTGCTGTGGGGATGCTATGGGGATGTTGTGGGAGTATAATGGGGTGCTATGGGGATGCTATGGGGGTGCTATAGGGGATGCTATAGGGGTGATGTGGCAGTGCAATGGGGGTGCTATGGGGATGCTATGGGGGTGCTGTGGGAGTGCAATGGGGGTGCTATGGGGATGCTATGGGGGTGCAATGAGGATGCTACGGGCATGCTATAGGGGATGCTATGGGGGTGCTGTGGGAGTGCAATGGGGGGTGCTGTGGGGAGGCTATGGGGGTGCTGTGTACCCACCACGGGGTCGCTGTAGGACACGGCCATCCCCGGGCCCGCCCCTCGCAGCGCAGCCCGGCCCCGGCCCCGGCCCCGTCGAGGCGGGACGCGAACCCGCGGCCCCGGGGGGGGGGGGAGGGGCGGGGCGGGGCAGGGGAGGAACGAGGAAAGGGGCGTGGCCTGCAGCGGGGCGTGACAGGGGCGAGGCCCGGCTCCCTGGAGGGGGCGTGGCCCGGCCAGGCCCGGGGGCGGGGAAAGGGGCGGAGCCATGCGCGGGGCGGGGGCGGGGCCGGGAAGGCGGAAGTGGCGCCGCGATTCAAAGCGGCCGTTGAGGCGGAAGCGGCCGTTGCTGGGGCTGAGGTGAGGGGGGAGGGGCGGGGGGGGGTTGTGGGGTACGGTACGGCACGGCTGGGTGCCCGGTGTTCATGGGGGGTGGTGGGTGTTCAGGGGGTCTGGGGTGCCCAGGGGGTGCTGAGGGGGAAGGGAGGAGGCCCGAAGGTGAGGGGGTCTGGGGTGTCCGGGGGGTGAGGGGGGTGCTGAAGGTGAGGGGTGCTGAGGGGGTCTGGGGTGCCCAGGGGGAGGGGGAGTGCTCGGGGGGGGTCCTGGGGTGATCAGGGGGTGAGGGGGGTGCTGAGGGGTCTGGGGTGCCGGGGGGTGAGGGAGGTACTGGACGGTGAGGGGGGTGCTGAGGGGTCTGAGGTGTCGAGGGGGTGCCCAGAGGATGAGGGGTGCTGAGGGGTCTGGGGTGCCCTGGAGGTGAGGGGGAGTGTTGGTGGGGGGTTCTGGGGTGACCAGGGGGTGAAGGGGGTGCTGGTGCTGAGGGGTCTGGGGTGCCCTGGAGGTGAGGGGGAGTGCTGGGGGGGGTTCTGGGGTGACCAGGGGGTGAAGGGGGTGCTGAGGGGTCTGGGGTGCCCTGGAGGTGAGGGGGAGTGCTGGGGGGGGTTCTGGGGTGACCAGGGGGTGAAGGGGGTGCTGGTGCTGAGGGGGTCTGGGGTGCCCTGGAGGTGAGGGGGAGTGCTGGGGGGGGTTCTGGGGTGACCAGGGGGTGAAGGGGGTGCTGAGGGGTCTGGGGTGCCGGGGGCTGAGGGAGGTACTGGAGGGTCGGGGGAGTGAGGGGAGTGCTGAGGGGTCTGAGGTGTCGAGGGGGTGCCCAGAGGATGAGGGGTGCTGAGGGGGTCTGGGGTGCCCTGGGAGTGGGTGCTCGGGGTGGGGGTCTGGGGTGCCCAGGGGTGAGTGAGGTACTGAGGGGTCTGAGGTGTTGAGGGGGTGCCTGAGGATGAGGGGTGCTGAGGGGGTCTGGGGTGCCCTGGGAGGGGGGTGCTTGGGGTGGGGGTCTGGGGTGCCCAGGGGTGAGTGAGGTACTGAGGGGTCTGAGGTGTCGAGGGGGTGCCCAGAGGATGAGGGGTGCTGAGGGGATCTGGGGTGCCCTGGGAGTGGGTGCTCGGGGTGGGGTTCTGGGGTGCCCAGGGGTGAGTGAGGTACTGAGGGGTGTGGGGGGTCTGAGGTGTCGAGGGGGTGCCCAGAGGATGAGGGGTGCTGAGGGGATCTGGGGTGCCCTGGGAGTGGGTGCTCGGGATGGGGGTCTGGGGTGCCCAGGGGTGAGTGAGGTACTGAGGAGTCTGAGGTGTTGAGGGGGTGCCCGAGGATGAGGGGTGCTGAGGGGGTCTGGGGTGCCCTGGGAGGGGGGTGCTTGGAGTGGGGTCTGGGGTGCCCAAGGGTGAGGGGGGGTGCTGAGGGGTCTGGGGTGCCCAGGGGGTGAGGGGGGTACTCGGGGGGGGTCTGGGGTGCTCAGGGGGTGAGTGAGGTACTGAGGGGTCTGGGTGTCCAGGGGGTGAGGGGAGTGCTGAGGGGGGTCTGGGATGTTCTGGTGGTGCTGGGGTGTTCAGGGGGGATCCGGGGTGCCCAAGGGGTGAGGGAGGTACTGAGGGGGTCTGGGGTGTCCAGGGGGTTAGAGAAGCATTGGCGGAGGGAACTGGGGTGCCCAGAGGGTGCTGAGGGAAAGGGGTGAGGGGTGCTAAGGGGGTCTAGGGTGCCCAGGGGATGAGGGTGATTTTCAGGGGGGTCTAGGGTGCCCGGGGGGTGAAGGGGGTGTTTAGGGGGGGTATGTTGTGCCTAGGGGGTGAGGGAGGTACTGAGGGGGTCTGGGGTACCTGAGGGGGTGCTGGGGGGTATGGGGTGCCTAGGGGCTGAAGGAAGGAGGTGCTGAGGAGGTGAGGGGGATGCTGAGGGGATATCGGTTGCCTGGGGGTTGTGGGTGGATGCTCAGGGGATATGGGGTGCCTAAGGGGTGTGTTGGGGTGCTGAGTGGGGTGAGGAGGGTTTGCTCACAGAGTATGGGGTGCCCAGGGGGTGGGGGATAGCCTAGGGGTATGGGGAAGGGGGTTGCAGGGGGTACAGTGGGGTGCTTGGAAGTAGTGGGGTGCCCTAGGGGGATGGAGGTAGAGTGAGGTGCTCAGGGGGTGAGAGGAGATGGGGTGCGGGGAGCCCTGGGGAGATGGGGTGACCAGGGGTTGATACGGTGTCCAGAGGATACAGGGTGATGGGTTGCCCAAGGGTAATGGGGGATGCAGTGGGTAAGGGGTGCCCAGGGGGTACAGTGGGATGGGGGCAAGTGGCTGAGGTGTTAGGGGGTGTGGGGTCCTCAGGGGTGAGAGCTCTGGGGGTGCCTAGTGGGGTCGGAGGGGGTGTTAAGGAGGTAGGGGTGCCCAGTCAGTGTGGGGAGGTGGGATGCACAGGGCTGGAGGGGTTTCAGGGTGCCTAGTGGGTGGGGGGCAGGCTGCAGGGCCCTGTGGGGTGCCCAGGGGGTGGGAAGAGCACGATGGCAGTGAGGATACAGCGTGGGTGCTGGGTCCGTAGCAGAGGTGCCTGGCTCGGCTCGCGCCCACCCCCGTTTCCCCTGCCTCTTTCCCAGGGCCGAGCCTGCGATGCCGCTTCCAGCGAAGGAGCAGCGGCCGCTACCCCGGGGGGTGCCCCCCGACGCAAGACCCCCGCGGCTGAGCTGGCGGGTGCTGGCCGAGAGGAACCAGAGTGTGGCCCCCGTGGGCGTCTGGGTGGAGAGCGCCCCGGAGGAGTCTGAGCAGAGCCTTGCTTTTGTGAGTGCCGCTTCCAGGCTGCCCCTGGTGCTGTCTGTGCTTAGGGGTCTTTCTGAAGACTCCTCCTGCTTTCCTGGTTGGGACAGCAACCCCGAGGGGGCAGTCGGAGCTGAAGGCGAGCTTTATCTCCGAGTTTGTAGGCAGCTTGGAACACCGCTCCTGAAAAGAAGCAAATTTTATTCTTATTTTTCAGTAGGGTTGAAAGGCACCGTGGCGCCTGCGTAGCCCGGCAAGCCCACGGTACCTGTTCAAATTGATTCCCTTTGACTAAGCTGTGTTTTTTTGGGGAAAATCCATTGGTTTTAAAAATCAATCAGGTGGAAGATCCAGCCTATGCTCTAATCAATGGTGATTAATTACTTAATAATTTGCACTGTGCTGCAAGTGTATAGTTTCAACTTCTTGTCACTAGATGTTGATTTCCGGCAAAGGTAGCACAGGTAAAATTGGCAGGTTTGTTCCCTGTGTGATTTTCCTACCCCTCCTTCCTAATTTTCTCACTTTGGTTTATCCGCACCGATTTTGAGGCCTGTGTGTTGCAGGTTTGCATTCAGCTCATGTGAAATACCCTTGGCTTAACCAGCTGGCCAGTTCACTGTGGTCCCTCCTATCGATGCTCTGTTCTCCATGTTGTTTACCATCTTCTTGTTTGTTCACCTGTAAAGGATGAGCAGAGATTTTTGTTCCACATTGCTGATAAAAATGTTAAATGTTTCAGGGTCTGGAGCCAATCTGTGTAGTATCCCATTAGAAACACTTAAAGGAAGTCTTCATTGGTGCTTATCTCAGGGATTTCTGCTTTGAGGGTTATTATAAGAGGACCGAAAGTGCATTAAAAATAGGATGATGAGTTCAGTCCCCTGTAATTAATGTCTAAACGTTACAGAGGCTCCTGCACTTTGGAGATGATTTATTTCCATATTGTAATTTAAATTCTGAAAGGTTGAGATAATATATGGAAATGAATCATCTCCATATTCCTCACAACTTTTAGCTCAGCGCTGCAAAACTTCTCAGGGAGCTGAAGTCTTCCTGGCTGCCCCGGGGGGCCTAGGCGCTCCTGGTCATCTGCGCTTCGCTGCTGCGCCACGTGCCGCAGCTTTGCGTTGTCTTTTCAGCCGCCTGGAAGCTCGTCATCCTTGCTGTGAGAGTTGAGCCTTGGCGTCGAGGGCACTCGAAACGAGTGAGCGGTGCATCGGTTTAGCCTGGCACAGATTCGTAGCCTCTTCTGTGAGCAGGGATTATCGTGCGGTGCGTTTTGTCACGCGCCAGCGGTAGGAGGCGGGGGAACACAAAGCCGTGCGCGCTGGCATTCCTTATCTCGGCTCAGGCCTTGTGCCTTCAGGTGTGGACAAAGGTGCACAGGGTTATCGGAGCTTGTTTAATATGCTTTTATAGGCCAGTGGATCGTATTAAAAAAATTAATGCCTCCTGAATCAGAATTGCTAATGACATTCCCAACAGGGAGAACGCCAGGTTGTTAGGTTGTTGGTGGCAACTTCAGCGAGGTTTCACGTAGCTCTGACTTGCTTTCGTTGTTACTAGTGTAAACTTCTCTGTGTTTTCATGGTTTGTTTGCTTGTGGTGAGGGGGCCATGCTGCTGTTAATATTCGTGATAGTAAGTGGGATGTGGGGTGCATCCAGCTCATCGTTTTGAGGCTTGTAACAGTATATATCACAAAATGTGATCCAATCCATACCAGCCACAAGCTCCTGCCTGACAGCTCTCACCAGTTGCCTTTTGCACTGCTCCTCTTCATTCCCTTGCTGGCTGCATGAAGCGCGCTTAATGTAAAGCAACATAAAACATCTGAATTAATGAAAACATCTAAACATCTGAATTAATGAAACTAGAAACTGTCACACAGTACGTGACAGAGTGCCTCTGCAAACCTTGCTGGTCGCTTTTTTACACAGCCATTTATTAATTTGTTTTTTAGACCAGTCCCCTTTGCTCTGTCCCTGGAGACTGTGGTTTCCTTGCTTTAGGCTGTGCTACTGTTGCTCTCAGTGTGGTGGTGACAGCCAGGAGCGTAACACCAGTTTTCTTGAAAGCCGGGTAGTGTTAGCAGATTTGTTGGCATGACTTCAAGTGAGAACCTTGAAAACGCTGATTTTTAGGGCAGTGTTTTTAATCTTTTACTTCAGCTGGTAAAAATATTATCAGAGCGGTAGCCCTCCCTGTGCTGTGATCCATAAGCTACTTCCCTGCTATGCTTCCAGCATTGCTCTTGCAAGGCATTCAGCTGAAAAACGGATGTGGGATATTAACACTGTGTACAATGGGATCGGAGGTCAACCTGTTGCTTTCTGAGCCGGGTGTTGAATATTTGAGCATCCTTTCGTGGGAGTGGAGTTTAGGCGTTGCTATGTTAGACCACATTTCTTTCTTCATTCTTTCCGTGCGTATTACAGTCAGGGGAGGAAGTGTGTACGCTTTGTACTGTCACCTGGCTAGTGATTTTGGTAGGTACGTGTAGTGATTTATGAGGCACTGCCAAAGCTGCTGTTGTGCAAGTTTTGAAATAAAATGTTGGTATTAAGTGCCTGTTTGCTCCAGGTGCTGCTTGCCCAACTTGTATATGCGGGTCTGGGGAGGGAATACAAGTTCCTGTACTGCTGCAGTGTAGGAAAAATAACGTAAAATCTGCTCTCACCTCTTCTAGGCTTCAGCCTTTCAGGTTGAAGAGGAACTAAAGGAGCAGGAAAGGGAGAAAGCAGCGAGCCTGAGACGTTTCCAGGGAGAGGTAAAGCAGAGGGTCAATCAGCAAGTCAGGATGAGAAGAAAGCAGCAGCTGCAGAGATCCTATGAAGCGGTGAGCAAACCTCTGTCCCTGCCTCAAGAGGGGCATTGCAGGAGAAACTACCCTCTCCTGAAAACATCATGTCCTCTGTAATTTAGAAGAAAACTTCATAAACTGTAAGGCTAAGACATTAATAAGAAAAAGCAAGGAAACTTGTGGTTATGGCAGGCCCTGTGGCTCTGAATTGTGACCCTCTTGAGCAAGACCAAAGTGATACCTTGCCTTGCTCTAACTCCCAAGGAGCGTCAAGCCCTTTGCCTCCTCATGGAAAGGTCGTTAGCTCTCTTGGACAGTAGCTGGAGAGCAGAGTCCTGGTGCCCAGCACAGAAACGCATGGAGCTAAAAAAGAGCCAGGCCCCAAATTGTGAATGCGAACGTCTGAGTTGCGTTTGAGCAGAGCAATTTAGTAGCTAGTTTCTGCTATTGCTTTCCCAGGGCAGTAAGTTAAACAGCTTGCAAACAACACACACTTTGATGCCGAGTCCTTTTTCCTATTTCCCCCAAGGGCTTGTTTAATATTACCCTCTGAATATATTTGATCTTTCTGACTTTTAAACAACTGCTGGTAAGACTTGCCAGAAACTCACTGTGGAGCTACAAGGCAGAGCACTGAAATATCAACAGTTTTGGCACCTGTGGAGCGTTCAGGCTCTTTCCAGGGCTCAAAAAGCATGGCTGGGTAGGTACGTACGTCCTCATATAACTCCATTAGCACTTTTCAAAACTGAATGCTGTAACTTTTTATGATGTCTCATGGTGCCTTCTAAGGAAGATCGTTGCTTTAGTGTCTTGTGCTGTAGCACGTGACTGCCTGGGAACTTTTGTAGCTGGAAGGATAAAATCCTAGAAGGAGCAGTAGCCAAGTGTGAGCTGCCTCAGGGGCACGTTTCAGCCTCTTGGGGTTGTGCAGCATGGGTAACCCTGGCTAGATCGATCATTCCAGATCTGCCCGTGG
This sequence comes from Struthio camelus, assembly GCF_040807025.1. Taxonomy (NCBI): domain Eukaryota; kingdom Metazoa; phylum Chordata; class Aves; order Struthioniformes; family Struthionidae; genus Struthio; species Struthio camelus. The sequence goes on from NC_090963.1 coordinate 8,848,680, forward strand.
TTTTTTATCTTGGGGGTTGTGTCCCGACAGGCGGAGAAGGAGAGCTGCGTTGCCCTGCAGTACTCGGACTCGGCGTTGCACTTGACCCCCAAGAAGAACACGTGTGTGTTTCAGAGCAATCCCACCTCTGCTATCTGCAGTCCCCGCGCTCGCTCGGCACCTGCGCGGCGCCTTGGAGAGCAGGAGCGAGGGCAGCAAAGCGAATTGTTCCAGCAGCAAGCCACCAAGGTGAGCAATTCTTGACCGTGGGTCCTGTGTATTTGACTTGTTCTCTGGTTGCAAGATTGTTAATAGGAAGCTGGTGGATGTGGTGAACAGCTTTCCGACCTGGGGCATGACAGAAATTAACCTTCTTCACGTTTTGAACTCGCACGTTGCAGTCCTCTGATCATTGGGTTGAGAAGAAGCAAGTGTGCTTTATGTAGGTTGCTGTATGATATTACAGCAGGCTTCCCCTCTTGACTTAATCATCTTCGTACCTGCTTCATCATGCTGGTTGGTCACGGTTTGAAATGGAAGGCGGGCAGTACTTCTAAATATTGTTGTAGCCCTCCGTAGGGCTCATCAGAGCATCAAAGCTGATAATCCACGTCCTCTCTGAGGATGCCGTGTTTGTACTTGACACACTGCTTCTAGACATAGTAATTTTTTTAGTAAACCAACTGTGTAAATTTTTAGTAAACCTACTGCAACCCCTCTGCAAAATGACCTGTTGGCCATGCTGTGATGTCCTGTTGGAGAGGAGGCGCTAGGTGGTGCCACCTCCTTGCAGCTTGCGTTCTGCAGAGTATGGGCTTTTGAAGTCTTCGGAAAGGCAGGTTAGGGACTGACTTTGAGTTTTTTAACAGCGATAGTTAAGGCAATATTTGACATTTCATAAAGTACTTGGGTTCATCTAGGAGTTAGTTATTCTAGTTGAACTACCACTTCCCTTTGGGCAGATAGACGTCATTTCTGCGTGGACACTAGACATGAGAATTGAGGATCTGGGACTCGTGGCACCTCAGCAGTATGACTCGGGAGTGCGTGAGGTGTAACCAAGTCCTTTACCACCCTTGAGTCAGGATTTGGATGTACTGGGGCAGCTCTGGAAGATACCTGGGATTGCGGGTTATCCTGCTTGTGCATTATATCTATTTGAGAAGTAAATTCTATGTTGAATCGCACTCCCTTGGCAAAGCACCAAAGCTCTCCTTGGTTCAAACAAGATATGTTAGGAGACTCTTTGGTGTAACTGATCTTCTTGACATAGCCCTCACAGAAAGCAGCTGGTGATCTGTTGTCATTTTGTCTTTACATCCTCTCTTATGGCAGCTTAGCAAAACCATGAAACAAGTTCGTCAGAGGCTGGCTTCCTGCAAAACGGTGCCTGAAGGAGCAGGGCCCCCCGAACTCCCCGGCGGCATCTGGAGAGTCGACGTGAGGCAAGATGTGAGTGGGGGGTGTCAAGCTGTGGGAAGATCTGACTGATCAGCAGCTCCATAGCATAATTCAGTATTTCAGCAGAGGTGAAACAAACTGGGGTTTTGTGACCCGACTGGTAATTAGCCCATGGATTTAAATGAACTGGGCCTGCGGGCCCAGTCCCACCAGACATTTCCACCTCTGCTCTTATTGCTACCCTTCAAAGAAAGCAGCAGGATAAAGTGAATGAAAACATCTCTGTTTGCAGAGACTGACAGAAGATAAGATAAACTAGGAAGTAAGACTTCAAAAAAGATTTAAAAGCTTAGCTGGTGATATGAGCCATGGGTATCTGGGAAGAATGTGATGGTAAAGCCTCCTTTCCCTTTACTTCTTCAACAAAGATCAACAACTATTTCCCTTGCATCAACTCATGTTTTGTGTGGGTGGCAGAGATCTGGAGGGTTTTCCTCACCCCGGGCTGGCTTCTGGAAGAGAAGTGTTGGTGGTGAGCATTGCTTTCCTCCAAAGCAATATGTAGGAGCCACGTATGGAGGTTGGTCCTAAGTGCCTGACCTTTTGTGCTGTTGAATTTCATCGTGTTTGTGTCACTCGAGTCCTTGAGAGCAGCATTGTGTCCCTGGCAAATCTCACAGGTATGATTCTGCTTTCTTTGCAAAGGCTATTCTTGAACAAGATCAGTATTTTGTCCCTGAACGGGTCTTGCAGAAACACCAGCAGCAACCCAACCCAGTGTTTTGTCTCATTGCCTTCTCTGGAGCCTGTTTGCTGCCCATCTTGCACTTCTTAGTTCCCATCTCTTTTCAGCTTCATCAAAGGTGCAAGAGATCTTCGCTGTTATTTAGAAAAATACTTTTTTATAAATGGCTGGTCTGGCTCTTTCCCCTCTGTGTACTGCTGGATTTCTGTTCAAGAAAGCCAGCCTTGTGAAAAAGAGTGACAGGAGCAGTGTAATTATGGGCTCAGAAGTCTTGTATGCGGTTCAAACGCTAAACGTACCTTCTGTTTAAATCCTTGATGCGTTCAAACTGCTCAGCAAGATGTAGTGATTCAGTTTTTGGCTATTAGCAGCACTGAAGCCTCACATGAATAATACAGTGACTGCGCATGCAAGCCAGATGGTTACAGAAGACAGTGAGAAGTTGCGGGACGTGTTGCAGGGGAGTCCTGTGACAAGCCATCCACAGCAGTAAGAAACAAAGGCTGGAGGGACTGTGGGCCATCCTGTCCTTCCCCCTACCCGAAACTTGCTGTACGTATTGTTTCTGAGAAATGTTAATCTATCCATTTTTTAAAAACCTCTGGCAAAGAGGGTTTAATAGCTTCCCTAGGCAATTTATTCCAGGAGGGAATATCTTGATTAACTGCATTAGTCTGTTTTAGTACTCCAAGACAGTAAGGGGGGAAAAAAAAAAATCTCTGATGGTAATCTGAATCTTTCTTCCTGTAATGAATGCCTGTTTCTCCATATCCCCAGTAGATAGGACAAGGACAACAGCTTATGCCCTTCTCTTCAAAAGCAAAAGGCTGCCCTAGACTTATCAGCTTGAGTATTGTTGCTGTAGCATGCTACCTTGCCCTTTGCATTAGTCCTTGTTGAATCGCTTTCATTTACTTTTTATTTTTATTTTTATTTTTTTCCTGGCCTTTCTTTGGTGGGAACACAGGCGTTTTTAGCCTATTCTCAAATACTTCTGCAGCTTCACCTAGCTTGGGGTTATCTGCAAATGTAATCAAGATATTTCTTTCTTCCATCAGCCAGTGTGTTAATGAAATTATCAAGTAGAGCCCAGTTAATACTTCCTCTCATTTTTCTCAGTGGGCTACTGAGAAGGACTCTGAATACTGTTTTTAATCAGTATTGCACCTCATTTATAGTAGTTTCATCTAACACGTTTTCATAGCGCGCTTGCAAAAGTGTGGAATTAGGCCACATCAAAAGCTAGGTTAAAATAGTGATGTATCTTCTGCTGCTCGCTTGCCTGTGAGGCTCGCCCTTCTATTTAAAGGGGGGAAATTTAAACTGGCTAGATGTTGCTTGCTCTTGACAAATTCACGTTCCTTGCCGCTTATCTTGTTGCGCTCTAGCTGCTTGCAAACAGTTTGCAGGATGATTTCCTCCTGTTTTTCCAGAAGTCAAAGCTAAACTTTGGAGGCTAAAATCCCTGGCTTCTCCTCTTTAGTATTTCTTTTGTCCCCTCCTTTATTTAAAGGTAAACACTACTTTTGCCCTTTTCTGCTGGTCTGGTGTGGACCATCCCTGCTCTCTACAGGTTCTCAAAGGTGATCGTTAGTAGCTCGTCTGCCAGGGCTGGAGGTATCCCAGGACAGATCCTGCTTCCCCCTCCTCCCCCCCAAACCTCTACCCCTGGGAATAGTCTGACTTTCTTGCCAATTCTAGTCCAAGATTTTTCTTACTGCTGCTATTTGCTCAGACTAAAGCATAAAGCACTCTTTGGTTCATTTTGATGTCCTCTGATAGCTGGAGTAACAAGTCCTTCTCTGGTCTCTCTTACTAAAAGCATGATTTTTTTTCGTTACCTTGATGCCTCTTGTTTCACTTAGATCTTTGGCCTTTTGGGCGCTTGTTTTGGTTTTTGTCCCTGCAGGCTTGTGTTGGCTCCTACGTGATTCTTTTAGTAATCTGACCCGTGCTCTGTTTCCTCTGTGCTTGCATTGATCACAGGCACGAGAAGAGCTTGGGACTTGGTCAGGTTCGTGTCTCACTACACTTCATGTCTTTCCACTGCAGTGGGGTAGTTTGCACTTGTTCAGTTAGCAGTGTTTAAAGGAACTGCCACCTCTCCTTCAGTTCTGTTTTCCTCCCCCCACCTTTTTTTCCTTTTTTAAATTCTTCCCCTGAAAAGTTGCATTCGCTGAGATCAATAAACAAGAATCTGTATTCCTAAAATCTCTACTGTTCCTCTCTCCCAGAGATTTCTTTTGAGATCAAAAACATTCAAAGAGCTTGCTGGATGGTCTGTTCCCTGCTGCATTCCTTTCCTAAGCAGATCTCTACATGGTAATAGAGTGGAAATAACCTGTCCTGTGTTTCAGATGATCCCGTTCAAAGTCTGCAGCCGCTTGGTAGACTGCTGTAGGTCCCCAGCATGATAGCACCCAAATTCCTTTCCCCAACTGATCATTGCCCAAAGATGTTCAGCAGTTTCATTTCCTTTTAACAGCCTGGGCTTCAGAGCATCCTTAGTATTACAAAGCAACAACCATTTCTTTCTATTCCCCTGTCCATAGTGAAGCAGCTCTTCTGTGCTGCGTTTCTACCATAATAGAGTTGACAGAGTAGTTCCTATGCCTACCAAATAACTTGATGTTCAAACTGGCTCCAGGCTGTCCTCCCAGCTTTTGGTGTGGCAGCACAGCCATCTAAAGTGATCACTGGCTTGACCCACTGTCCTGTTGCGCTATCCTCTCCCGCTATGAACGATCCTGTTCTTGCCAGTCTGCCTTTGCAGCAGGCCGAAGGGACAGTAAGGCAGAATAAAATCCTGGCTCAGAGCTTGCTTCTGGCATTTTGGTTGTTAATTTGTAGGAAACAATCTGCTGCCTCTCAAAATATTGTTAACTGCGATCGGGTAGCCTGCCCACTTACCATCTGAGTGAGTACAGTGAGTACTCACATGTCCCTCAAGAGATCCCACCCACCCCTAACCTCTGCAGTTGCAAAACAGTGTCTGGAGAGGTCTTTTCCTCTTCTTTCCTTCATCCCACACACATCTGTCCCTCTATTTCTGCAGTCTACAGGAACATAGTCGTGAGTTACTCTGCTAGTTCAGATTCTCTGGCTCTTGAGCCCTTCAGCGATGCTTGAACCTGTTGCATTGCTGCTCACCAAATCTCAACTGGCTCTGCAGAACAAGTGCCCTTGAGTTGAAGTGCCTTCTCACCGTGCTCTAAGATGATGCATTTGCCCTCTGCACCAAAACGGCTACGTCTGAACTTTGTATTTATACCTGTCTCCTCCGCTTTCCTCCAGAAACCAGTGTCATACAGGACAGTCCCAGGACCCGGAGAAGATGAGGGTGAGGAATGCCTTCTAGCTGGACATCATGACCTTCCAGCTGAACTGCAAGACCAGGTGACTGCCCCGCATCAGGCTGAGCAAGAAGACGGCTTCTACTTCAAAGCTGAATTTGAAAAAGTAAGACTTGTACAGGGCTGGGCCAGTTGGTGTTAAGAGGTTCAGATCTTGGGGGTTTGGCTTTATGTAAGTAGGGACAGTGAGACTGCTTTAATCATCTATTTCAGTTCCTGCCTCGGGTCTGATTGACTCTTAAACCTACTGCCACCTTTAGTCTAAAGTGGCCAGAGGAAGGTGCTTGTGAACTTATTTCTTGATCTGTGGGCACAAGATCGATGTCTTTAAATGCCAAAAGACTGTTAGTGGATAACCATGAGAGCTCTGACTCCTGTGTCCCCTTTTTCAGAATAGCTGTGCTATTTCCACATTACTGTTTTACTGCTTTAATCTTACAGCTGTGGCTTCAAAAGCTGAGCTTTATACGTGCCTGCCTAATCACGCCAGTTGGCTGGCACTCAGTAGAAATCTGAAACTGAGAGTGCAATTGCATCGTATGCTCAACCTAACCCCCAGCCACAGCAGGGAGGACCTGCAGCTGCCTCTCCCATCCTGTTGCCCATGCTGGAGGCAGCGGTGGGGTGGGAGAACTGCGGGTGCACCAAATCAGCTGGAAACCTCCTATAGAAGAGAAAAGCTTCGCTTCAGATGAGTGAGCTGGCTTCACTCGCACAATAGCTGTGCAGTTCCCTTGCCTCAAGGGCTCACAGACAGCAGGATGGGGTGAAACCTCTCCCTTAGAGGCAGTGGTAACTGTTTGCTTGCGAGAACTGAGTTTATTGATCCTTTTATTTTCAGGCAGATTCTTATTAAGTATTTGGGGTGGGGAAATGTTTCATCCTGTGCATTACTTTGAGGAGTTAGCAACTACTTTACAGCTGTAGCAGTGTGGCCCACCTTACCCGGTGATTAGTCCAACTAGAGAGCAGAAATACAGCTTGGCAACTAAGGTGAACGTAGTGAAAAAGATGCAGGTTTATGCTGAGGTTTTGGGAGCTGTTGTTCAACTGGTGACACCATTCGCTTTGTTCCTACATTTGAATTTTTCCTGTAATCTGTGAAATTCAGAAGGAAAGCTTGCGGGGGGGAGGGTTGAAAAGTGCAGCTGAAAGCAAGTGCAGCACGTGCTAGGTGTTACTCTGGTGAAGGCTGGAGGGATAGGACTCCCTCCAGCTAGGAAGACTTTGTTGAGGGAAGATGAGAAACTTGACAGTCAAGGTGCTGATGCCCTCTTGTATTGTCTTTCAGCTTTGCGGTGGATCAGTGAAGGATTCCAGCTTGCCCACATCTCCCCAGAGACTGAATGCCAATTACCGAGCTCCTCTCGAACTCTGGGCTGGCGTAGACAAAGAGGAAACGAAGAAGCAGGTTTGTCCACTGGTGCCAAGTCTTCACTGTGATGTCTCCGTTTCAGGACTGGAGGGTATTGAGCCTGGGGGCTGCTGCTAGCTCAGATAAGCCTCAGGAACAGCCCTGAGGTAGGAAGTAGCTGCTAGTTTTGTAAGTTTGTTGGTGGCATCTCAGGTCTTGAGCAAAGCCGTCACCTTTTTTTTAAGGTCAGTTGTGTCCATAATTGCAACTGTGACTTCTCCTCCTGCAAAATCTGGAAGCTGAATAATACTGAAGGATGAATAATATTGAAGCTGAGTAATACTGAGTACAATAGTTCTGGGAGAAATGAGCTTAGTTCACTGTGCAAGGCAAGATGAAGGCTGAAAGGTGTTGTGATTTGTTTTCTGCAGTTATGTGCAGGGAGAGGAGCTGCCAAAAAGGCTAAGGGGAAAAAAAATAAATACCTGCTTTATCTCGTTTGGGTATTAGGCTGGGAATATAAAGGCTTCTGCCATATCAGCACATAACACACAGGATGGTAGCTTTAAAGCCCAGACTGCGGGCCTGACGCTTGCAGGAGTGCCTTGGCTGCACGCTCAGCACGCCCTGTGCGACCGAGTGGAGCGGTTGAAGAAGTTACCTCCCTCTTGGCTGGCACACGGGGCTCCCTTTGTTTGCTTGTTTGAGCAAAACAACTTTGTTTTTTTTCACTTTATTCAGAAGTGGTCTAAGCTTGCTGGGTTTTATTGTGTGTTACTAGTGTGACTCAGCTCTTCGTTGCGGCACACTGAGAGCCTGATTTGATGACAAGGGCCAATCGTGCTGTGTCCAAGGCAGTTTGGCTCCTACTGATGAAGGAGATCCGAAGGGACTGTGTCAGTCTGGGATGCCTGAAGGAAGCAATTTCTTCTGACTTTAAATCCCTCTTGATTCTCTGACTTCCTTGCAGTTTATAGCATAAAACTCTAAAGGACTTTGAACAGATTGCATTTTGGTTCTTTATGTATGTTTTTCTAACAAACTGACCTAAAATCCAATTGTGGCTTCTGGAAGGCATGAGAGCAGCTGGGGTTTGTCAGGCTATTCCTTCCCCCGTCGGTTCCCTCAGCCCCTTGCTTCCTATCTCCTTGGCTCTGATCCACCCTGAGATAATTGCTGTTGCAGCAATTATCAGTCTCTTTTCCCTTGTGGGTTTTTTCCATCCAGCTTTCTCCACTGTCAGCATGGCAATCTCTTGAGCACCTTCATTTCCAGCTCTCTCAAAGGCGAGATGGTCCAGCCGAGCCCAAAACTATTGGTCTCGACAAAATCTGTGCATCAAACTTTCTGGCACTGTGGAGATCAAACTGGCTGTGTACGAAACACTTCCCATGGAGCTGGGGAGGATTTTTGATGTGAGCTTTAGCCAGAAGGTTTCCCTTGCTACATCTGGGGGTTAAAGCTGAAATCCCGGGGGCTGAAAATCTCCCCGTGGTCAGTAGGACACTTGTGGTCCCTTAGGACTTTTGGGTTTGTCTCAGCAATGAGTCTGCCACATCCACAATCCTTCTTTCACATAATAGGTCCAACTCGTGTGTTGTGTGTTTGTGTTTTTTGTTTTCTGAGATTACAGGTTTCCTCCAGTGAACTGCAGGGGACCACTGGTCCCCAGGTGGATAAAAGCTCTTGGACCGTAGCTTGTAGCATTCATCTAGCAGCATGTAGTGGGAACTAGCTCTTGTACTGCCCGGAAAGCATGTATTTAGGAATTTATCAGATGAGAGTTTCTGTCTGTAGAAAGCTTCAGTCTGTGGGCATTGGTACAACGCTCTCTGATGCTCCAAGGTGTCTCGGTCCTCCTCTCGTAGCTAGGCACCATCTTTCCAGGACCGAGGGGAAGCTGGAGCACATGCGCTAGGCGATGTTCGAGGACCCACTGAGGAGGGAGCGAGATAGGCAGGAGCTCCATCAGGTTGTCAAGCTGAGCGCCGATACTGTCTGATATGGATCCTACTGCCTGCACCAAGACATCCTTCTCAGAGCTGTATCTTCTTTCCTGTAGCGTCAAAACGAGTACCTGAGATACAGGCGACTCTTCATGGATATTGAGCGGGAGCAAGTGAAGGAACAGCAGAGGCAGAAAGAGCGGCAGAAGAGAATCGCCAAGTGAGTACGTGCCGGCGAGTGCCAGTCTCTCCACTCTGCCCTTGCTCGCTCGTGGCTGGGGCAGGGAGGGCAGAGGTGAGCAGGCCTTTTTAAGGCTGGAAAGGTCTCACGTGCTGGCCTGCTTTGAACCAGGCAACACTGTTTTGGACAGCACTTCCCTTTCGTGGCCTAGTAACCAAAACTCAAAGGCTTTAAAAAGACTCTTTGGCTTGATTGACACCCATCATGTGATGGGTAACGTTCTTCCTCATTTGCAGCAAAATGATCCTGATAGATTAAAAAGGCACTGTATCGGCTTAAAAAATTATCAAACAGAGAGTAAGTTGAAGGAAGCCCAGTGCTGCAAGTGCAGCAAGTGTGAAGGCTGAGACTGTTTCTGTGCTTTTCTTTGTGCCCGGTCTGTTAACCTTGGAGTGGGATCCATTTGACTGACACAGGAAGAGATACCTCTGGGCCACGTCAGAGCTTCTTGACACTTCTCTCTCTAGTTTCTGAATCCTGGTGCAGCTTGGATAGGAGCTGGGAACTGAAATCTCAGGCTGGGAGAGCTGCGGTTCACAGAACCATGGCTAGCTGGGGAACCAATCCAGACCTGTGGTCCAGTCCATGTTCATGACTGTGTCGTTGGTGGTAAATTGGTCTTATCTCTGGGTTGTTTATGCTGGGCCCTTCACCCTCACGGCTATAAATGTATATAGCATAATAAAAAGATTTCCTAGCATTTGTTCCAGAGTTGAGAACTGGGTATCTGTTCTTGATCTGGTAACTTAGTCATCTTCTCCTTTAAGGAGGTCCTTAAGGAGGAGCTCTGCAAACTCGCATCAAAAGATGAAAAGTATTCTAGATTTCTCTCTGACTTGCTCTAAAACAAATCGATGCAAATCTGTGACCGTATCGCGCTCTAATGCCAGCTCTGCGATGGGCAGACTTTGTGGGAACAGCACAGGCTTGCAAGGGCACGATTTGGCCTCCCATTAGACTTAGGTTAAGGAGCATAAGCCAGAGGACACAACAGTGGGTCACCTACAACCAGCTCTGATCAATCTGAGTGGGCAAACTCGCTGGTGGAATAAATGACTAAGCCTTAATTAAATCCAGCTCTCCACCTGTGCAGTGATCTTGTGTCAGAAGATTCGGGATTTTGCACGGTCACTTTTCAGCGAGAGATTGCAATTCCAAAGAAAAGTCTCTCCAGTCACATTCCTTGAGTATAAATTGGCTTTCAGAGCTTTGGAGACCCTTCTGCCCTGGGAGTGCTAGCAAGACACCTGGGGCTTTCTAGTTAGTGATCTTTCAATTTTTTTTTTTTTCCTCCCCAGTTTAGGGGCACCTGCGAGCTGCTCAGAGCATATATGCGGAAAAGAGCTGGTTTTGTAATTACTTAGTGTAAAGCTAAGTTGGCCTTGGCCTTAGTTTTCTATAACAGAAGATTTATGATGGTGTAGTTAAGGCTGTATTACCACTTCATTTGAAAGACATTTTGGAGTTTATAACTTGAATAGAGAAGTTTGACTTTGGCACTTTCCTTCTTGATGTACGTATTTGACCCACCAAATGGAGTAACATCCGAAATGTCTCATTCTATTATGCTTTCTCCCCCGGCTTCTACCCAGCTTTGATTTTTTTTGAATGACTTTTGGCAGTGATCGGTGTAGAACATGTTATTGCATTTGGTATTCATCAAAAGGAATAAAATGGCAGATGCTTCAGTTTAAAGTCTTTGTGCTGTGTAATAGCTGCTTGTCAGGGGAATGTGCTTTGCATTTTTGTGGATTTATACAAGCCAGATTCCACTAAAAGGGTTGAAGGGCCACGTACGTGCAAGGAAGATTGAGGAAAAATTTGGCAGAAAGTGCCTCTTTAAGCACCAAGAACACAGTAGTGTGTCTCAGCCCAGGGCTGCATCCTCCCAGGCTGGCTCTTGGACGCTTCTGTACCCTTGAGTTTCTGACAGATGGGGGGCAAAATAGCTTCTGGCCTTTTTAGAGTAGGTGTGGGATTCTTGGAGCATTTCTGCTGTACCTGGCACTCCTTTCCAGCCTTGGCACGTTCCCCATGCTGGAAACAGCAAGGGTGGCTTCTGGTAGGACCCAGTCTGCCCCAGGTCTTATCTGGAAGAAGTAAGTCTCCAAGCAAAGTCTTAGGAAAGCTTTGACAGGTGGCTTTCAGCAGGTGAAATCCAAAGAGGAAGCTCTTGGTGGAGGCAGTCTCGCAGGACATCCCTTACCGATTCCTTCCCCAGAGGCTGTGGACCTCTCTGATGCCTTGCAAGCATGCTGGGGAGTTTGTTCCTCGGAGCTGGCCAGTGGTTTGGTGTTTGGGTGGAGCTGCTTAACAAGACCATGAGAAGTCAAAAAGTGGGGAAGGTGAACTGTTGGCCTGTTGAGTGTGAAGGACTCTTGTCCCTTCTGAGGGATATATAAGAGCCTGGTCACCACGATTGGTTTTTGAAGGACAGAAGAGCATCTCGGGAGCTCCTTTTGGAAACTACAGGTGACAGCTCCAAAGAGGAGCACACATAAAGGGGATGTGGGAGCTTAGCTGGAAGGAGAAGACCACTGTATCAGGCAGAAGGAGGCTGAGGGAAGGAGAACATTTTGTAGTATGCTGTTTTCATGTAGGAGGAAATAAAGGAGGATAGGAAAGCATTTTTGACAGGCTTATGTGTAAAGTCCCTAGAAAATTGGTGCCACAGTGCAGTTACTTTAATCTGCAAACAACTGTATGTGGTTTGGATGAAAGAAACAGGTAGCAATATCACGTAGATCTACTTGCTCTGATCTTTCAGCTGAAGGGGTGCCTGCAGTCCAATACGCAGCGGGGAATGGAGGTTGCGCTAAGGCAGCTCCTTCCTTCTCTCCGGAGGTCCAGTGAAAGGTGTTTGTGTCCATAGGATCAAGAGCAAGAAGGAGAACCAGCGTCGCATGGAAGAGCAGAGGATGCAGGAGATGGCTCAGCCACAGGAACCCTGCTTGGGGGAGAGAGCCTGTGAAATCCTGGCCCAACTCAAACTGGAGGAGAGGAGACTGAAGAGGATCAAGGAAAAACAACAGCGAAATAAAGAATATATGAGGTGAGCTGCTAACAATTCCCCCTCTCCTTGCGCGAAGCCAGACTGGCAAACATGAATACTTTGTCCTTTGCAGGTACGTAGAAGCTCTGAGAGCCCAGATGAGGGAGAAGATAAAACTGTGTAACATTGACTTGCCTCCGTTATGCTCCTGTGGGTCTGATTTCTGGGACTCCCATCCAGACACTTGTGCTAACAACTGTGTCTTCTACAAAAACCACAAAGGTAGGAGCTTCTTTTCGAAACAAAGTGGCATAGACCTGGTAACAGTAGGCAGCTGTCTGTGATCGATGACTTTACAGGGAGAAATCAAACCTGCCTAGGTGTTTCCATGGTCCTGAGCCACTGTCTGCTGATGCTGTGCAGAGCGGCTTGCGGCTGCCAGGGCTATAAACGTACTCCAGGGAGGGCCCAGATACTTGTGCGTGCGCTCACTTAGGGACTTTAGACAACTGTGGTTGATAGACTCAACATTGCATTTAACTAGTTTTTTTTTACCCTGTGCTCCAGGTATGTCTCATAATACTGCACAGATGTGCGCCAGCTGCTCGATTTAACTAATGCAGAACTTGGGGAAAGTCGAGTGCAGTGCCTGAGGAGAAGTCGTATGCTTTTTTTTCTAACCGCCCTCTGTCTCCTCAGGAAAGTTGGAGGGATCCTCAGCAAAACACCAGCCTCTATTTCTAGTGCATTAAATAACGCTGCTGTAATACATACATGTGTTGATAGGGGGAGAACCATGAGGAAAATACTGCAAAACAGGCTTGTTTCAGGGCACAAAAAACAAGCGGCTTTTGGAAATCTCTGCTTGAATGCCAAGTCTCTTCTTGAGAGGCTGGGTGCAAGAAGGGAGAGGAAATTGTCTTCAGCCGCATGTGCAAGGAGAGTGCTCTGATCTTTATTATAGCTTGCAAAAATACCTGGCTGAGTAATTGGCAGTAGTCTTCTAGGTGGCTTTGCAAACTACGGAAATCGGAGGCCTTATAAAAAAAATCTTTGGCTTTCCTGCTTTGGCTCGTGTAGCACTTTGTAATCATGAAGGTACAGACTGCTGTAGAGTGTGCAAACAAGCATATAGAAAACTTCAGGCAGGACGTGACGACTTATCTTAAACACCAGTTCTTCTGTCTTCCTGGTTTATGGTAAAAGACTCTGAAGCTGACCCCTGGTTTTGGCTGTAATTAAAATACTCATCTCTTAACGCTGCTGCTTGATGTGTTTCTTGCTCAGCGTACAGCCAAGCTCTGCAGTCTGTCGTCTCGTCCTGCGACCTCATGGACGGGAATTCAACAGCAAGGCTCCCGGTCCGCGACTTTGCTGCTCTCTGCGCTCACTCCGCGAAGCACCTGTGAAGAGAGCTGCTGAATTGCCCTGTGTTTCACTGACTGCCCGTGGCACATTGTAAGTAGACGTTCCATGTGTCCCGGCACGAACGTAAGAGCAGGGCTGCGCTGCGGCCTCCTTCTCGTTGTTCATTGAGTTCACCTAGCGGGAAGGCACGTCTGCTCTGCTGCTGTTCGTGCTGTTTGATTTTGCCCGGTGTGCGCAGCTCATGCGCAGCCCTGGCCTTGCTGCTCCCGCTGACCAGAAGCGCAGGGTGATGGTAGGTGTGAAGGAGCCGACCGCTGTGCGGGTCTCTCTCTAGTCTGGCGCTTGAATTTTGGCTTTCAGCTGTGGAATGAACTGTTTGCAGTGTGTATGTGTAATTCTCTTGTCTCCTTGGGGTGAGAAATAAAGTCAAATAAGGAGAAATGAGGTGCCTGGGATATCAATTCATCTCAGTCATCACCTGCAAGCTCACTTTTGCCATGTGTCTTGGATCACTTGGAGAGGTTTTTTGCATGGCTGCTGGAGGTGCTGCCAGCTGTTTTAGGGACCTTGAGAGTGGGTTTTTTTCCCCTCCAGAGCCTTGGGAAAATAGGCAGAACAACTTTGGAGCAAGAGATCCCAAACAGATGAAGTAGGAGATCCCAAACCGCTAAGATTTGGGCAGTTTCGCACATGTTGGGACCCAGAAGGTGAGGACAACCATATGGCTCGAGGAGCGGAGACGGAGACAGCTCAGTGAAGGGGGAAGTTAAGTGCCTGGTTTGGCCCTGGGAAGTGCGTGTGTGTGCGAGCCGAGTTCCCTGGGAGATGGCATTTGCTGTCCCCTCTGACTCATGTGCAACTTGGCACCTAACTGGAGCCCGAGCTGCTGTCAAAGTACGTGGATAGCCGCCAGTGGGGGTTGGAGGGCTGAACCTTTGCTCGCCCCGATACTTTCCTGAAGGCGTGAGCCTGGGCGCTCAGCCAGCCTATGGCCGCCGGCACTAGCGGTGCGAAGGAAGCGCTTAGCATAAGCCAGCTACAGAGAATAAAATCCTCCTAGTTTCTAATGTCTTCCTTTCCACCCTCTGTTATCGATTTCCACATCAATCTTTATGTCCCCTGCTTCTCGGGTCATGGTCCACGAGGTATTTATGAGGACCTCTCCTCCAATGAGACCCACGCAGATAAGTACTCAAGCGATACTCCCCAAGCCTCTCTTTTGCTCCTGAAAGGAGCTTTGCCCCGGAAAAAGTCTGCGTTTAATCTCCTGATGAGCACAGTGCCTTTTCTGCGGTGCTACAGGCCCTTGGCAAGGCGTTGGAGTAGGGGTGCTGGAGTGAGGGATGTCTCCAAAACCGTCCTGCTCGAACGTGAGCAGCTCTCGTTTTCCTCAGAGAGGTGCCTAGACCTAGTGGGAAGGGAATCCCCAGTATGCCTGAATTTCCCCGACTTCCCTTCTCTGCATCCGCCGCTGTCTGGGAGCCTCGGCTTGAGTTTCTGGCTCTGAAGTTCTTTTCCGTAGAGACCCGGAAGGTGATAGTTGCTGCTGCCGGGTTTGCAGCTTTTCCCAAGCCTGGAGGGCAAACCGCAGCGGCCTTTGCTGAACGCAGGAGCGAGCTGGTTTTTACCAGAGATGCCTGCGTGGGTTTCAGGGCTCCCAACGTTGCTGGACTCCTTCGGCTTCGTTCGGGCTCAGATGGAGCCACGTGGCTGCAGCAAACCTGGAAAGAGTGAAACCTCCCTTCCCGGCGCTGCCCGTTTTTTATTGCCTCGTGAAGATGAAACCCCCCAGGAACGGTCAGCGGGTCCCGATTTTCTCCGGCATGTGTCAATCCTGCACCACGCGGAGAACAACACCCGTGCAAGTCACGGGGAGCTGCCGGGTGTTGTTACAGGTTTGTCCTAGCTGCGCTTTGCCAGATCTGGAGAGGCAGAGGAATTGCCGGAGAACGAACTGATTATCGGGCCCGACAATTGCGGTAAGTGGTGTTTTCTCATGTTTTTCCTCCATGACTTTGAAGTCCGACGCGCAAATGACTCTCGGATCAAGTCGTAAATCCCTTTCTGCGAGATCGATATCGTCGGCGTAACGCCACATTCCCGGACAGAGGTTACATTACCCGTCGTTAACTTTTACTGCCGCCGGCCGCGGCGTTGAGCCGCCTCGAGCCGGTGGCGGGGAGGACGTCGACGGCCGGCCTGACCCCACTCCCTCCCCTCTCCAATATTAACAGAGGCCGGAAGGATGGATGGCCGAGCGCGGCGGCCGACCCTGCTTCTCCACCGGCCTTCCCCGTGCGCCGCGCTCGCTGATTTTGCTCTTCAGCACCAGGCGTTATCCGCGAGGAAACCCTGCGACCTGGAACCGCCGGCCGGAGCCGACCTCGATGCTCCGGGGCGGCGCGGCTCGCTGCTCTCCCTGCACCCGCTGGAAAATCATTATCCGACTTAGCAATGTCGCTGGGCACTATTTATTAACTGCCACCAGTGTTGCAGAAAGGCACCAGAAACCTAATTTTTTTTTTTTCTTTGCGGGCTGTCGCCACCCGTTTGTGAAGGTGTTTAGGGGCTTGGAGCAGCTTCTTCACTGCGTGTCCTTCGGGCGCTGGCGTACAGAGACGCCCTTGGGTGCTTTGCCACCCCTCGCCGGGGCTGCACGCCCTCGCTAACCCTTGCCGCTCCCGTATCGCAGCCTGTCCCGCCGCAGATAAGATAGCCGCGGCCAAAGTCGGCGCCGGGCCCCGAGGGTTGGCGTGGGAGCCTGCCGCCTCCTCCACCGCCGCCTCCGCCTCCTCCTCCTCCTCGCTTTCCCTGCCGCCGGAGGACCAGCGCCGTGGCTCAGGGCTGCCTCCTTATCCAACTCGCCGGAGCTGCTCGATCTTTGTCCCTCAAAGGGAAAGGGATGGAGCCCACTCGCAGGGCTCCAAATCTCACCTTCTCCGGGGCAGGGAGAGAGATGCTGAATCAAAGGCTAAGGGGCTGAGCTGGCGCATCTTTCTCCTGGGCCCTTCTGCCCCCGACTAGAGGGATAGATCCAGGCAGGCCCTTTTTGCAGCGAGGTCAGGCCGGCAAAATGTGTCTGAACAGGGAAATAGCGAAACTCGTGCTTTTTTTTTTTTCTTTTTCCCAAGAGGGAAAAGCTCTGGGGGAAAAAAAAAAACCCAGCGGGCTCCCGGAGGGGCTTTGTGGAGCAGCAGGAAGGACTGTCGCCGTGGATGCCCTGCAGCTGCAGCCCCCATGCCCGACTCGTGCGGCCCTGCTCCCCTCCGGCTCCTGGATGTGCTCAGCTCCAGGGATGGATCCGTCAGAAAAAACACAACTTTTTATTTTTTTTCCCCCCATCTGTTTCCACCTTTCTGAAGGTGCCCATCTACCACCGTGTCTGGCCGGGGGGCTGGAGCCGCCCCGCTGTCCTCACCAGTGTGGCTGTGGGCTGTCTCAAGACTTGTTTCAGAGAGGCTCAGGTTAAATAAAGTCATTGCTCTAGATCCTGAAACCCGTGATCTGCCTTCGCTTATCTCTAATCGGCTGCTGCAGAAAGGCTTAATTCTCCCATCACTTCGCCGTAAATGGGATCCTTTCAGCGCTGGCCTTTTGCACTGGTGCAAAACCCGCGGGAGCAAAGGGGGGGGTGGCGCTCCCCAAACCCCCACGAATAAACCTGAAAGGTTTGCTTGGGGGATAAAGCACCCCGAAAGTTTTTTCCCATGCCTCCTCCCTTCTCCTTCCCGTGGTGGTCAGGTGCCCGTGAGCTGTGCGCTTCCCCGTCACGCTTTTATTTCCCCTTTGGCTCAAAATAACTCCCAGCAGGAGAGCTTCCCCCCGCTGCTCTTTGAACGCCCCTTTATTTATTTATATAGATATATTTTTTTACTAAAACACCATTTTTAAAACATGGAGCTGAAAATTCGCACCCAGCCTGGGGGGGAGCCCAGGTGCAAAGCTCAACCGTCCCCCTGCTGCGCCACCCAGCTTGATGTTTACTCGAGCTTGTGCGGGAAAGCTGGGCTGCTTTGCTTCGTTATTATTATTTTTCACCGACTTTTAGCGTTGGATGCTCTGATTTCACTTTGAAAAAAAAAAACCCAAAGTCCTATCAAGCTGTCGTGCATCCCCGGAGCGGCTTCCTTTCAGTTTTTCCAGCCTGTTTTGGCCCCGGAGCGAGCAGAAACGCGAGCTCACGGGGCAGCCGGGTGGGTGCCCTGCTTTTGGTGTTGGTCCTCAGCGGGGAGGGGGCTGAATGTGGGGGTCTGTATAGGGGAGAGGGGTTGGGTGTGGGAGGGTCTGTCCGTGGGGGGGTCCGTATATGGGGAAGGGGGTCCGGGTGTGTGCCGTGTAGGGGGAAGGGGCCGGAGGGGGGTCTGTATGTGGGGAAGGGGCTGTATATGGGGGGGGCTGTATATTGCAAGGGGCAGGGGGCAAGGGGCAGGGGCTGGGGGGTCCGTATATGGGAACGGGGGGGTTATCTATAGGGCTGGGGGGGTCGGTATATGGGGAAGGGGCTGCGGGGGGGGGGTTGTAAAGGGGCTCTGTCTCTGAGGCAGGGCCTGGGGGGGGTCTGTGTATGGGGCTGGGGGGGGGTCCGGAGACGGTCGGTACCGGGGGGAGAGGAAGGAGCGGGGCCGGGGCCGGGGCCGGGGCCGGGGCCGGGGCCGGGGCCGGGGCGGTGCCGGGGCCGGGGCGGCGCCGGGGCGGTGCGGGGCGGCCCGGCCCCGCGGGACATTTAAGCGGCGGGACCGGCTCGGCCCGGCCCGTCCCGTGCCGTCCTGACCCACCGCGACCCGACCCGACCCGACCCGACCCGACCCGACCCGACCCGTCGCGACCCGGTGCCCGTGCCGGTACCGCCATGAGGGCCACGCTCGCCCCCGGCGTCCGCCTGCTCCGCGCCCTGCCCCGCGACAGCCGGTGAGCGGCCACCGGGGGGGCCGGGGGGGCACCCAGGGGACCCCCGGGGACACCGGTACCAGCCTGCCGCCGGTACCGGACCGGGGACGCCAGCCAAAGGGACACCGGCACTAAGCCTGGCACCAGGGGACACGGGCCAGGGGCTGGGGACACCGATCCCAGGTTTGGGGATGCCATGGGACCCGTATTGGAGCAGGGGACACTGGATCAGGGACTGGGGACATCAGATCTGGGGAGACTAGCACTGGGACAGGGACTGGGGACACCAGCACCAGACCAGGGGACACCAGCCCTGGGCCAGGGACTGGCCACACTGGTACCAGGCTTGGGGACACCAGCACCAGCCTGGGACCAGCACAGGACGAGAAGACACGGGGCCAGGGACTGGGGCCACCACTCCTGAGCTGGGGGACACCGGCACCCACCTGGGACTGGTACCTGGCTGGGGGACACGGGGCCTCCCAGGGACTGAGGGCACTGGGGGTGCTGGCACTTGGCCGGGGACTGGGGCCACTGGGGCTACCAGGGCCGGTGACACGGGCTCAGGGACACCCGGCCAGTCAGCAGTGCGACATGGCCCGGAGCTGGCCCCGTTCCCGCAGCTCGGGGCAGCCTGTTCTGCGAGATGACAAACCCAACCTCGATTTTTTTTTTTAAAGTTGTTTTTAAAAGCTTGTCCTCACACGCCGCGGTTGCCTAATGACTCGCGGCTCGGACAGCCTCGCGCTTCCTCTTTCCGTCCCTTCGCCAGTCTTTCCATTCCTCAGTCTTTCCGGCTGCCCCTTAACTCAAGCTGCTTGAATCAGCACTACCAGCATCCCCGAAACCATCCCCCCTCTTCCCTCCCCCCTTTTTTCGATGAACCGTCCGGGTTTCTCACGCCCCTTACTCGCCCCAATCCTCCCAGCACAGTGAGGGGCAGTGATTTTTTTTTTTTTTTGAGGGGAGGGAAACAGTGGTTTCTCCATGACGTTGCTTTTTTGTGGCTGAGCCCCTCTAATTTTTGCCGGCAGTTTTCCGGGCGCAAAGTAAAACTGCGGAGCCGCCTGAGCTAGAAATGCTGAGAATGAGGCATTTGCCTTTTTTTTTTTTTTTTAATTAAGCAAAAAAACAGCCCAACCCATGACATTCTTGCTGCCAGCTCAGGGCCTGACCACTCGCACTCCTCGACACCGTCTTAAATGGTGCAATCCTCCCCCCAAGGCCAGTTCTGTGCATTTCGGGTGAAAAAGGTGCAAATCCTGCCCAGGCATCGCCCTGGTGAGGGCAGCGGGTACCGCGGGAAATGATGCCGCCTGGGCTTTCCCGCGCACGGCCCTGCTCCCAGACCTCCAGGACTTTCCCAGGTGAATTTCCCACGTGGGAATCACCCCGTCGTCGGCTTTCGGGGACGATTTTGAGCGGGAAAATTGCTGCTGAAGCCCTCGACCTGGGCGATGCTGAAATGGAGGGCGGCGGGGGGGAGGCCGTGAGCTCCATCCGCCGCCCGGGTCCCGCCGTCCCTCCCGCCGGCTCTCACCTCCCTCTCGCCCGCAGCTACCGGGGGCTGACGCTGGTGCTGACCTTCCTGTGCTACGCCAGCTACCACCTCTCGCGCAAACCCCTCAGCATCGTCAAGGTAGCGGAGAGAAGGGCCCCGGCGATCCCACGGCCGGGGGGGCGAGGGGATACCTGGCGTCGCGCCGCTCGCCCCCGCGCGTGCCCCTGTCCCCAGCGCGGCCCCCTCCGCTCTCTCCGCAGAGCCAGCTGCACCTCAACTGCTCGGCGGCGGGCGCCGACCGGCTCAACGGCTCCAACGGCACCGCCGGCTGCAGCTGGGTGCCCTTCGGTAAGGCGCCGCCGGCCACCCTCACCCCCCCCCCAAAACCCCGCTTTTTTCGGCTCCGGCCGGGCTGCCCGGCCCCCCCTGGGGTAAATAGCACAATGCTGCAAATCGCCTCCGGGGGCGATTGGTCCTTTGGCCCTTGGAGCCGAAGGGCAGCCGGGCCGACGCGGCGCCGGCGGCTGGCGAAGCCCCGGGCGGCCGGGAAGGGGCCGGTTCCCGACGCCTCGGAGCCGTTCGGCGTATCCTTCGCGGTGATTTCCCCCCCCCCGCCCCGCTCCAGATCAGGATAACTACAAGGAGCTCTTCGGCGCCCTGGATAACGCCTTCCTGGTGGCCTACGCCATCGGGATGTTCGTCAGGTAACGGCCCCGCGCGCCCGCGCCGCTCCCCCCCAAATCCGCCTCGCTCCGACCTTTTCCCTGCCTTTGCCTCCTTCCCTGCCTTGCCGGCCCCGGGGCTCCCACTCGGTTTTTCGCGCCTCCGCGGCTGCAGAGCCGGCCGGAAATCCCCTTTTTTTAAAAATTTTTGGGTTTTTTCCCCCCCTCCCTTCCCGGCGCTCCCAGCGGGATTTTCGGCGAGCGTCTGCCCCTGCGGTACTACCTGTCGGGGGGGATGGTGCTGAGCGGGCTCTTCACGGCGCTCTTCGGCCTCGGCTACTTCTGGGACATCCACGCGCTCTGGTACTTCATCGTCATGCAGGTGAGCCCGGTTCCCCCTCCCGAAATTACCGGCGTCCCCTGCGAGCTCCCACCCGGCGCAGTCCCCCCCCTCCCCCAAACCCCCGCTTTTATGCGGAAAAAGGGGCCCGCTCAGCAACGACCCAGCGAAGGGACCGGAGCCGGCCGGCGCGGGCTGTCGAAACGCCTTGCTGCAACCAGCGGCGTTTCCCAGCCTCGTAATTGCGGGAATCACTCGTGTGATGAGTTGGCAGCTCGGAACTAGGTCGGCCTCATTCAGCTCGGCCAAGGAGGCGGCGAGGAGCCGTAGCCCGAGGCGGGCGGCGCAGTTTGTTTCTACGCCCTCCCATGACGGGCGATGGAAATTGCCCCGAGCGCATTTAAGCCCTTGATGGGCGTCCCAGTTTCCGAGTGGGAGGCGTCGGGCGCTTCCCGGGCCCCCGACCTCGGCTGATTTCACGGGGGCGCCGAAACTGCCTCATCCCTAATTGCACCGGCCTCATTGAGCCGGGCCGGCGCGGCCCATTTGGCAACAGCCGGGCACGCCGGCACCTGCCCACGGGAATATGGGCCGCAGGGATATCGGCCGCAGGGATATCGGGCTGCGGGAACAGCGGGCCGCGGGAATATCGGCCGCAGGGATATTGCCTGCGGGAACAGTGGGCCGCGGGAATATCGGCCGCAGGGATACTGGCTGCGGGAACAGCGGGCCGTGGGAATATCGGCCGCAGGGATATTGCCTGCGGGAACAGTGGGCCGCAGGGATATCGGCCGCAGGGATATCGGCCGTGGGAACATCGGGCCGTGGGAATATCGGCCGCAGGGATATCGGGCTGTGGGAACAGCGGGCCGCAGGGATATCGGCCGCAGGGATACTGGCTGCGGGAACAGCGGGCCGCAGGGATATCGGCCGCAGGGATACTGGCTGCGGGAACAGCGGGCCGTGGGAATATGGGGCTGCTGGAACATCAGCCACGGGAACCATCCCGACTTGGAAACCCACCCTCTGCGATTCACGCCGGGGCACTTGGCGTATCCCCAGCACTGGCACTTTTGTGGGTGGGGGGAACCCCCCCCCAAATCGGAGCGTTTTGCTCAGGCTCTGCCTGGTTTTGGGCGAACCGGGGCTAAAAGAAATCGCTCGGCATCTCCGAGGGCGGGAAGGGGCGCTGGAGCCGGCGCCACGTGCCACCGCTCCCTCTCCCCTCTCCGTTCCTTCGCTAGATCTGCAACGGTTTGGTGCAGACGACGGGCTGGCCCGCCGTGGTGGCGTGCGTCGGGAACTGGTTCGGAAAGGGGAAGTGAGTGCGCCTCGGTCCGGCGCGGAGAGCGGCGCGGCGAGCTCCCCCTCCCCGGGGCGGGGGCCCCGTCGTCTCGCTCCCGTCGCATCCGGCGAGGGGGCAGGACCGGCTGCTCGGCGCCGCGATGCTCAAGCCCGGTCCGTCCGTCCGTCTCCCCCCCCCCCCCCGGCAGGAGAGGGCTGATCATGGGCATCTGGAATTCGCACACCTCCGTGGGCAACATCCTGGGCTCGCTCATCGCCGGCGCCTGGGTCTCGTCCGCCTGGGGCCTGTCCTTCATCGTGCCCGGCATCGTCATCGCCGCGGTGGGGGTCGTCTGCTTCTTCTTCCTCGTGGAGCGTGAGTGGCGCCCCAAGGAGCCGCTCGCTCGGAGCCGGCGCGAAACCCGATATATTTTTTCCCCCCCCCTCCTCTCCGGCTCGACCTCGCCGAGCATTTCCGCCCATCTCGAATGGCCGTTCCCAGCTAGCGGCGGGCCGGGAGACGGCGACGGGGATGCTCGGCATCCTTTCGGCTCGCGCCCCGGTGCCGCTCGCTCCTCCTCGCCCGCCTTGCTGGGAAACCATCCGGGAAAGCCCTTCGGGGATTTTTTTGGGGTGTTTCGCTGCCGGAAAAGTCGGCGACGGAGGCGACCGCTGGCGGTTCCCGGCTCTGCGTTTCTCCTCGCAGATGATTTAGGGACGGCAGCCGGGGCGAGCTCTCACGGGGCGTCCTTTCTCCTTGCAGACCCTGAGGACGTTGGCTGCAGCCCACCTCTGCATCACGTAAGTCAACTCACTGTCCAAACCGGCCTGGGCAGCTCCTCCGTTTATAGCAAAAAACCCCACGAGTTTTGGGAAAATAGGTTTTCGCCAACGTATCGACCCAGCTTTAGGTGTTAGCCAGGAGGTTTATTCGGAAATTAGTGATCGACAGGTCTCACGGGGGATGCTAACGGCTCCCCGGCTTTGGTGCGAGCGTCCTAACGCTCCTTCCCCATCCAGAAACGACGGCCAAATCGTCTCGTTACAGACGGCGTCCGAGGAGAAAGATCCCGAAGGAGGGATGCCTGACGACGGGCCGCTGAGCGCCTCCAGCTGCACCAGCCTGGACCGCTCGGAGAGTCCCAAGGAGGCGACCGAGGAGCCCGAAGCCATCAGCTTCCTCGGGGCGCTCCGGATACCCGTGAGTAGCCGCACCGGGTCTGCGGGATGCTCCTCCAGGTCCAGGGCGCGCCGTGAACGTCAGCCCGTGATGGGTCTCCCACATCCTTGAGCGTCCGCGAGCCTCCGGATCCCGCTCCGAAAGCCGCTGGGAAGCCGGGGACGATGCAGCGCGGTCGCTGCGATGGAGAAACGGGGATAAAAAGCACCCGGCGGAGGTGGGGGCCATGGTTGTCCTCTTCCTGATGTCTTCTCCTCTCCTCCTAGGGCGTCGTGGAGTTTTCCCTCTGCCTGCTCTTCGCCAAGCTGGTGAGCTACACCTTCCTCTACTGGCTGCCGCTCTACATCGTGAACGTCGGTGAGCTTTGGGGAGGCGGCGCGGAGGCAGAGCCGCGGCCGCCCGGGCAGCGTCTCCTCACCCCTCTGCCCTCTCCTCGCAGCTCACTTCGGCGCCAAGGAAGCGGGCGACCTGTCGACCCTCTTTGACGTCGGCGGCATTTTGGGTTCGTCCCTCGCCTTCGGTCCGGGATGGCGCAAACCCGCCCCCGGGCCGGCGACTGTCCTGCCTCGGCCGCTCGGCCCGACGGCAAGTCCCCGCCGCGGGGACGCGGGGCTCCTCGCTTTTCTCCTTCCTCGGGGCGCTGCGGCGAGGAACGTCCTTTGGTTTTGTTTTGCAAGCCAAGCGACCGTTGCAACAGCTTTCTGTGGGTCTCTCTTGGTCTTGCTTTTCTTAGCTGAAGAGTGTGTTTTGCATGGGTGGAGGAGACCGGAGCGTGTGGGGATTCGGGGAAACCCGGGAAAAGAGGCAGAGCTCGGATAAATCAAAGCTCTTCACTCCGCTATTAAGATCTTTGCCTTTTGGAGGCATTTCTTTCCCTCAAAAGAGAAGGGACGGATGAGCGGCGCGGCGACCCCGCCGATGGGGTTTTTGAGTTAAGCCAAAATGCAGCTTCTCCACCGCCACGAGCCCCGGGCGGGCGCCCTGCCCGGCGGGGAGCGCGCCCCACGGCCGCCTCTCCTTTCCGCAGGTGGGATCATCGCCGGCCTCGTCTCCGACTACACCGGCGGCCGGGCCACCACGTGCTGCACGATGCTGGTCGTCGCCGCTCCCATGGTGGGTGTCGCGCGGGGACGGGGGCGGCCGCCTTCCTCTTTCCCAAAGAGGACCCCACGCGCCCGGCTCTTCCCGGGGTGGCCGTTCCCAGCCGGGGGCTGGACAGCGGAAAAATAACCGGAGATACGGTGCTGGCGGGATGTCTCGCCGGGTCGATGCCTCTGGCCGGTCGCCGGGTCTGGGTTGATGCTCCCCTTTCCGAAAACGGCCCGCGCGTACCAAAGGAAAACGCTCGGCGTAAAAGCTGGGAGAATTATAACCGATCGGATCTGCGTCTCTTTTCCTTAATCCGCGTCTCTCTTCCAGCTCTTCCTGTATAACCACGTCGGCCAGAACAGCATCGGCACGTCTATAGGTGAGGAGCCGCCTACGGGGGCGCGGGGAAGCCTGACGGCAGAAGGTGCCGCCGACCCAATTCCCTTGTTTTTTTTTTTTTTTTCCCCCGCAAACCGGGCTCAGGTCCCGGCTCGGAGGCTTTAAGAGCCGCGGCGCTGGGCGAGCGCGGCGGGTCCCCCCGGGAAAAGGGGAGAGGGGCGGGCGGGGGGGAGGCGGAGCGGGGCGGCGGCGGAAAGCCCGCGACGCCTCGTGCCGCCTGGCAGCCATGCTGATCGTGTGCGGCGGGCTGGTGAACGGACCCTACGCCCTCATCACGACGGCGGTCTCGGCCGATCTGGTAAGGGCGGCTCCTGGGCGGGCCGGCGCGAGCTTCGGCCTCCGCCGCGCCGCCTCTTCCTGCCGAGCGCTCCTCTCCGGCCGCAGGGCACGCACGAGTCCCTCCGAGGCAACGCCAAAGCCCTCTCCACCGTCACGGCCATCATCGACGGCACGGGCTCCGTAGGTCCGTACGGCTCGGGCGGGCGGCGGCGGGGGGGAGCGGGGCGGCGGCGGGGGGGGGCCGAGCGCCCGGTTTTCCCGCGTCCGCTCAGGCCGCCTGCCCGTCCCCGGCTCGCCCAGGCGCCGCGCTGGGACCGCTGCTGGCCGGCCTCCTCTCTCCCACGGGCTGGAACAACGTCTTCTACATGCTCATCGCCGCCGACGTCTTGGCTTGCCTGGTGGGTCCCTTCGCCTTGGCTTTTCGTTCCCGCGGGCGCGCCGGCGCGCCTCCCCGAACGGGGCGTTTCCCCTCGAAACCGCCTTAAAGCCCGTCTCGTCGCCGGCAATCTCCCTGCTCTTCCTCTCCAGCTCCTCTGCCGCGTGGTGCTCAAGGAGGTCCGCGCCTGGTGCGGCTGCCCGGCGACGAGGAGGGGGTAGGTACGGCCGGGAAAGCGCCCGCCGCGGGAAAACGCGGCTGCTTTTACCACCGGGGACGGGGGGGACGGGGGGGGCGGTGTTTTTGCAGCTCCCCGAATCGGCCCCGCGTTCGCTCCGTTATGCCTCGATTGTGTTTGCAGGTAAAAGAGGAGATTGCTGGGCTTGACGCGACGGTAAGTGTGCCGTTTCTCGCGGCGCCGGAAGCGCCCGGCTCCCTCCTGCGCGCGAGGCTCGAGCGCCGCCGGGGCTGCCGGCCGTCGTCCTCGGCCCGCCGGCCCCGCCAGCGAGCTCAGCCGCTTTGCCCTTCTCCCCGCAGGTTTAGGGAGTTTTGACGTCCCCCCTCCGCCCCCAACCCCGGCCCCGACCCCGCCGCCAGCAGCGAGGAGGGCGGCGATACGCCGGGAGCGCTCGGCGCGGAGGAGGCGGCGGACGCCGAGCGGACGCGGTTCCCCCCCCGGCCCCGGTCCCGCCGCGGTCGGGCGAGGATGGGCCGGCGGCGGGAAGTGGCGACGGTGGGGCGCCCGGCGCCCGGTTTTTTCCCGGGCTCGGTCCTCACCGCCGTCCTTTTTTATTTTTCTTTTTTTTTAATATTAAAAAGGTGCTCAGCCTGCGCCGCTGCTCTTGCGTTTTCCCGCGGGGCAGGTCGCGGTCGCCGAGCTCGGGGGATTGGGGGGAGACCCGCTTATGGCGCTGAGCACTGAACCTGGCCTTTCCGCTAAGCCCAAATTAAGCCATTTCCCACGAAATGACTCACCCTACTGGAAAAAATGGCATTTTTGGTCCCCCCCCCCGGTTTTGGTACCATATAGCCCCGAAAAAAGGCTCAGCAGCGCTAAAAGACCCCACACCGCTCCGGATGCCCCTTCTTCTCCGTTAGGCGCCCGCTGATTATCTGGGCCCCGCTGCAAGCGCCCGGCTCGGCGCGCTCCCCCCACCCGGGATCCCGCAAGGTTACAACCGGCCAGATGTGCAGCCAGATGTGCTGGGGGGGGGCTTTGATGTGCGAGGGGCCGGCTCGCAGCGGGGCACTGGCGAGGGAAAAAAAAAAAACAGCAAAAAATGACCAGGCGAGCCGAAAAATGCAAAATCCCAAATTACCCCTTTATCCCCGAGGAGAGAAAAACCCTGTTGTAGCAAAGCCTGAGGGAGCTGGTGGTGGCCCCAAAAGCAACATTTTGCCCTAGAAAGGTAAAAGAGGACGATGAGGAAGCCGGGAGGCTCAAAATGCACTGTCAAAGCAAAAAAAGAAAGAAGGTCCTGCAGGCGCCGGTGCCCGCGGGAGCTCCTTGCAGGAGCGAGTCGGGTGGGTTGTTTTTTCCCCCCACCTCCCGTCCCAGCTTTTAGCGTCTCAGTGTTTTTCCGGGACGGATTTCTCCCGGCCGGGGCTGACTCACGCTTTTGGCAAGTCCGAAGCGACTCGGCCGCCGGCTCTGGCAGCACTGCCGGGAGAAAGAAGGCAAGCGGGCCGCGCCAGCTGTAAGCAGCGCTCGCCCAAACGCGCCGAGCGCCAACAGAAAAATCAATCTCAGCCCCGCCGTCGCCGAGATTTCTCAGGTCCGGGGAGGGGGTAGGTGCACGGGGAGCCTTCACGGCCTCTTTTTGGCCTTTAATTGGTGAAAATCGGGAGAAAAATCCTTCTTTAGCAGCCCCTCGGCAGGGAACGGGGTGGGGGAGGTGAGTTTTTTTTTTTTCCCCCACTTTCCAGGGAAAATCCAGGTGGATTCGGCTGCCGGCCGGCGGTGGGACGCAGGCGGGCCGGTGCTGGCGGCCGTCAGCCCGGGAACGACTGCCGAGTGCAGAGCAGCTTCGCCGGCGACTAAAGATGCAGATGTGACCCCCAAACTGCTCATCCGCTGCGTCCACAAAAAGCTCAGCGAGTCGGAGCTGTGAAATTTTTGCAAAAAAAGCTGCTGTTCAGGACCGGTTGGAAAGCAGCTTCGTTTCATACCGATTCCTTGACGCGGTCTTCCTTTCCGAAAAATAAACAGGAACCGTCTGGAAAGCCCAGGCGCGGGGCCGGGGGGGGGGGGGCGCGCAGACTTGCGTGCCTGCGCCCAAAATAAATACCTAGGCGCAGAGGGTCGAGTTCAGCCAGCTGCTCCATCCCCGGCGCGGCGAAAGGTGGGAAAGGGGTGAGCCCAAAGCTGGAAATCATCTCTTTTTTTGGTCCCGGTTCTTCCCCACCACCCCTTTCCCGTCGGCAGCGCCCACCCCTGCCAACCTTTGCTGCGTGAATCCGCGCGCGCTGCGACTTCTTCTCTGGTCCCCAGAAAAACAAGTGGTTTCTGCTCACTCCCAGCCGTTCTGGGGATTTTCAGCAAAGCCCCAAAATCTTTGCTTTTAGGTTTTTTTTTTTTTTTCCCTGTGCTGCGAATGCTTTTCCAGTATTTCCAGGCGGCAGCGCGCCGCGAGGCTGGCAGCGCGCACAGAAACGTTGCCGAGATGCTGAATTAAAGATGAATTTTGTTCCGGGCGGGACTTCGAAATCGTCGAGAGACCCGACGCGCTTGCGTTGCATTAACGCCCGGCGCCTTCCTTAACGCAATCGTTTGAGTCCCTTGGACATCTGCTTTAGGAGGAGCGTTTACACGCTCAAAAAATGTATAGAGCTGCTTTTTAGTTGTTGAAAAACACTCATATTTTTCTCTGGCTGGGTGCTGGGGCTTTTTCTGCAGGGCAGCGGCGCTCTCAAGCCTGGGAGCTTCAGCGTACGCATCTGTAATCTCCCAATAGCACATTTTGGGACCAGCAGGAGAGGGCTGTTTCTTTTATTTGTTGTTGAGCGTCTCGAGTTCAAAATGAAAAAAGGCAAAAGCTCTAAAATCGAGGTGGGGGGGAATCAATACAGAGCTATGAGATTTTCGCCCTCGTTCTTTTGGCGATATTGCCCCCGCACGCAGCTCAGGCCCGCTCTCACGCAGCTGAACTTGGCTTTAACCTCACAGCAATATCCGCTGCTCACTCGACTGTTAAAGGTGAAACGGGGCTCGGAAAAACGAGCGACTCTCCTCCGCGCGCTGCCAAAGCTTGGCCCCTATGGGAGCCAAAAAAATCAGTATCGAGGGATTTTTAAAATGGTGAATGACTGTCATTAAGCACAAGTGCCCAGAGGGTGCTGCGCAAGCCACTGCTCATGGTTATCGGTGCGATTTGCTAAATGATCCCGCCAGCTCCTCAAGGCATGGAAAGCACCCCGAAAACCTGCACCGTTTTTCAAGGACTGTGCCGATACCTGCCGTTCCTTTGCATCCTTACAGCGGGCAGATTTTAACGGGCCTGTTCCAGCATTATTTTGAATGTTTTTTCCTTCACCCCCTCCAAATTTCTCCCGGTAAGATCGGAAAAAATGAGCTAGAGTTTTGTTCGACAGAGCACGTAGCACTCCTGATCCTCTGATTTCGGAGAGGGACTACTCCAATTCAAATCCCCAAACTCTTCCTCCAGAGAGCGGGAAGGCTGAGCTGTGCCACTTACAGAGACGACGGAGGAGTGAACGGCCAAAGGGACCATCCCCAACCATATGCCAAAGAGGGCGAATTTCCCCCAAAGCGTGGCCACCATGGGAAAAGGAGAAGCTCCTTCCGTGCTTGACGGTGAGGCTGTCACCACAGGGCTACAAAAGATGACATTCCTGGAGAAGAAATAAAGGCTACGTCAGGGGTTTCTTAGAGAGTTTTATTAGTCTTAAGCTTACATGAAAAAGGAGGGATAACAAACCAATCCTTGTGGATCCACTCAGTACAGCTCATTAAATCAAGTGTAGTGCAAAGAAGTGCACGGATTTCATTTCTCCTGTACCCAGAAAAAGAGAGGTTAAGAAGTCCTTTGCAGCATGCAGAGCACCACACTTCGCTTGCCTCACTGGCTCTTTCTAAGCTCTGAGAAACAGAAGCATTCAGCTTTAGGAAAGGCTCCTGTTCACCTTCCTGTTTTATTGCCATGAATGTGGGATTTCCTCTTCTCGAGGATTTACCCTGCTACTGAAGGAAAAAAAACAAAAAACAAAAAACCTCTCAGCTCTGCTAAAAATTATTAAAAGGTCAGAAGGGGCAGAGAGAGCATTAACCAAAGCCAACCCAAACTTTGAAAATCCATCGTTCAAGCAGACGTGGCTAGATCTTTGATTTCAGTCCCCTTTTTATCTTTGGCATCTCCCTGTTTTAGCTAAAAGCACAAAAAAAATTCAGAAGACCATTCAGTGCGGCACTCTGCAGCTGGCCACCACCTGGAACTACTGAAATCCTATCCTGGAAAGGTTTCTCATCTGATTTCTGTTCTACAGCTGTTTGGCTCTATTTGATATCCTTCCAACCCAGCGACAGTTTCCCATCCCTTTACAGAATGTGTACGTGGAAAATAGAGGTACAAGAGAAAGCAAATTCCTACAGAGGATGCTGTAGGAACGTTCATACAAATACACAGTAGAAATCCGTGATCAGCAGCATCAGCAAGGCCATCTCTGCCAGGACGCAGCTGTAACCCTGCGAGAGACACCAGCGTTTCTGGATGATTACCCAATCTCAAGTGCGCACGCACTGCCTCACCCCTCTCCAGCTTCTGGAAAGGGCCACAAATCCCCCAGAGCACCAGGAAAGCAATGCGAAGGCCTCTCCAGATGCCGCCCTTGCGATGCAGTGTCCGTGTCGGTGTGGGGCAGCTGCTCCCTGGGGATGCGGCTAGCTGGGACGGAGCGGTTTGGCGTACATCGGCTCGGCAATGTGGTAAACCAGGACCAGGAAGAGGCTCCCGAGAAAGACCAGGCTGAGGACGGCGAGGAGGACGTAGCGGCCGATGAAGAACGTGTCCACGATCTGCAGAGAGCAGAAAACACACAGGTTACAACGCCGACCAGGGCTCCAGGGGCCAGAAAAACCTGCAGCAGCTCTCACAGACCGCTGGCTGCCAAACTCCTGAGGACACTGGCGCGCACCTTCGCCCTGACAGGAACGGTATAATTCTTTCTTTTCAGAAGCAAGGGAAAAGTGGGGGGAAAAAAAAAGATGATTAAAAAGAAAAAAAAAGATACAGACTGCGAGGCAAGACAAGACAGACATAATAAGAGAAGCCAGCTGAAAGGCGGCTGGTTATGAAATCGTCCTCTTGGCTCCTGAGACGACCCCAGAGCTCTGCTTACCCCCGGCTCAGTTCTACAAAATGCATTAGCACAAGCTCAGCCTTGTTGTTGCTACAGGAAAAGTCTCCTGTGAGCGATCCGTTCGCTCCTTCACCATGTTTCACTTTTTAATTAGCCAATTAGCAGAGTTTCGGTGCAGAGAGCCCAGATCATGTATTATTGATAGTCAGGACAGGTCTAGTCCAACTGAAGATGCTAAAAAAGTAAGCTTCCTGTTTCTGTCAGCCTACTAGTCGCAAACGCTTCCTTGGCTGCCCTTTATCTCGGTGCCAACATTTACACAAGCAATTCACACCCAGGAAGGAGAAAATACAAAAATAAGGACCTTGCTTGTACCTTTTACTATACACATTGACACAAATCAATGTCTAGAAGAGTAATATTCCTCTGTGCATTAGTAACAGACCAGAGGAAGCAACACCTAAAAGTAAAATGACATAAAACTTGGTGTCTTCAGAACCCAAATAGCTAAGGAATCTCAGGTTGGCAGCTAAAACAGCAACGGCACAGGCAGCCTGTCGTGGTCAGAAATCGCGAGATCGCAGCATCCGAACTCTGGCTGGCAACACAAACAAGAGGCAGCGGTTATAAAAACACAGACGGCTCCATGCTCAGACGGCAATAACCTACAAAAGAGTGAAAAGAGCAGTTACCGGGCTTTAAAACAGGGCACCCGCAGAGGCTGGGGAAAGTGAAAGGCAGCCGAATTAGAAAACTAATGGATAATGGCACATAAAGAAGGGATTTTGTTATGGAAAATCCATCCCCGAGGCAACGGCCCATCCTCGGGGAGGCTGTCGGTGATGCCCGAGGTAATGGCTGTCCTTGGGGTGGCCGTGGGGAACATCCGTGGGGAACATCCGTGTGACAGCCTTCCCCAGAGGGGCTGTCAGGGAGGTCCCTGAGGGAACAGCCGATCCCCTTGGCGCCACGGGGTGGCCGCTGGGGAGGTCCCTGAGGGAACGGCTGGTCCCCTGAGGGTGGTTGGGGACCTCCCTGAGGTACCGCTCCCCCCTCCAGGACCGTCGGGGACCTCCCTGAACTAACACCCCCCCGCCGGTGACCGTTGGGGACCACCCTGAGGTAACGCCCCCCCCTCCAGAACCGTCGGGGACCTCCCTGAGGTACCGCTCCCCCCTCCGGTGACCGTTGGGGAGCTCCCTGAGGTAACGCTCCCTCCTCCAGAACCATCGGGGACCTCCCTGAGGTACCGCTCCCCCCCCCGTGACCGTTGGGGACCTCCCTGAGGTAACGCTCCCTCCTCCAGAACCGTCGGGGACCTCCCTGAGGTACCGCTCCCCCCTCCGGTGACCGTTGGGGACCTCCCTGAGGTAACGCCCCCCCCCCCGTGACCGTTGGGGAACACCCTGAGGTACCGCCCCCCCCCCTCCGGTGACCGTTGGGGAACACCCTGAGGTACCGCCCCCCCCCTCCGGTGACCGTTGGGGACCTCCCTGACGTAACGCTCCCCCCTCCAGGACCGTTGGGGACCTCCCTGAGGTACCGCCCCCCCCCGGTGACCGTTGGGGACCTCCCCGAGGTACCGCCCGTCCCGTCCCGCCCCGCCGCGGCCGTTGCCGCCCCCCCCGCCCCCTCGCGCTCACCTGGACGTCGGCGGGCGGCGCCGGGCTCTCGCCCTCCCGCGGGAAGAGCAGCAGCGCGGCGCTGAGCAGCGCGGCGCCCAGGGGCACCAGCACCACGGCGAGCCTGCGGGGCAGGGGGAGAGACGGGCGCAGCGGCCTCAGCACCGGCGGCACCGGGCCCGCTTCCCCTTCCCAACGCCCTCCCCCGCCGCTCACCGGGCCGGGCCGGCCGCGCGGGACAGCGCGAGGCAGAGCAGCAGCGCCAGCGCCCAGAGCAGCGCCAGCGCCAGCACGCCGGGCCCCACGCCCAGCACCGGGCCGCCCATGTCGCGCCGCGCCGCCGCTTCCCCGTAGCAACCGGGCGCGACGGAAGCGGCGGCGCCAATCAGCGCCGCCCGCCGCCCGCTCGCCGCTTCCCATTGGCTGCGGCGGAGGGGGCGGGGAGGGGGCGCGGCCCTCGGGGGCGGGGCCGGAGGGTGGTTTTCCCGCGCCGCGCGCGGTTGCGGCGCGCCGCCCGTGGTTGGGGTGCGCCGCGGCGCTCCGCGCTGAGAGGCGGGCCGGCACCGGCAGCCCCCCCGCCCTCCCCCCGGGCCTACCGGCCGCATCCCGACCTTACCGGCTGCCTGTACGCCCTACCGGCGGCAGCTCCTTCCTGGCTCCGCTCCAACCGCTGCCCCTCCTGGGGCTGGGCACTCCCGCGGCTGCGGGCCTCGGAGGTGCTCCCAGGGAGGGGATTCTTCCCCCGCCTCCCCGGCAAAAGGATCAGCTTTCAACCCACGCAGGAGGGTGTTTGATTCACCCAGCGCTTCTTGCTGCCGCTGGCAGCTCCCGCTGCCTCCCTGTCATCCTCAAACTGCCGACCTACCCTGCAGCAGGTAGCATCTGCGTTTAAGAGAGGTCTCCATCCCGCAGACCCGCTAGGAATCAGGAAATAGGACTTTTACAAGGGGATGTTGATACCCAACACACACTTTCCCTAAGCACCTCAGTCATTTTAAGTAAGCGCATGCCCAAAGAGGTAAGAATCTGCAGCCAAAACATAGAGCCTGGCCTGAAATTTAGCAGCCGTTTCCCAGGCCCATCTCCCCAGCAAGGCAGCTGTGCACTTTCCGTGCACTTTGCTTTCCTGCCCTCCAGTTTATGCTCCTTCTTTTGTGGTGGCAAAAGCGGGGTGGACGATGTGTGCTCTCTCCTTTGAGCTCCATCGAGATGCACAGATGCATGTGGCATAGCCATGCCGGAGGCCCAGGGCCCCAGAGGCAAGGAAAGGGGGTTTGTTGGTGCACTAAGCATCTTTTAACATTGAGACAAGGGAGATTTCCATTTTCAACTCACTCTTATGCTGGGGAAGAGGTTAAATCCTGTTTCCTTCCAATCACCGTCACACTTCACCCATCAAACTCCGGCCTGAGCTTTGTAGTTTGATGGGTGACTTTATGTCGATACTCCTCACCGTTACAGCTATCTCGTCTACCAGTTAACCTGAGAAAAGTAAATACGTTCATATATTCAGCTTTTCCTCTAAAGTACTTTAATTCTGATGATAATTTGATTGCATAAAATGTCACGTTACTGCTGTTTAATCGGTGTTTTATTTCTGTCACTTCTTTCAATGGGAGGAATAAAACGACAATTAATTATACTGTGCGACATCGACCTGCCTTTTCCTGAGCTGAAATAAAAGTTTCAAGCATGACATCAACCAGTTCATCAAGCAAAGCACAAACTGTCTCTGACACCTGCCTTTACTTGCCATGAAGCAAGAACCTGCTGCCAGCATTTTAAAAGCATATGTTTGATAACAAACTCCTTCCTGCACCATCTCGTGCCGTTATTCCCGTGAGAGCAGTTTGCTCTGCAAAACCCTGCCCGTGATGTCAGTCCTCGCCGCTGCGTGTTTTGGTCCCCAGAACTCCTTTTCAGGGACTCATTTCTCAGCAGGTTCAAACTTGACTTTCCGACCCTCTTGGCCTCACCCTCTGCAGCGCATTTTTTTTGTGGATTCAGGATCAGATAGAGGTTTGGGAGACTTTTAGCAATTCAGTCATCTCAGCTGTTCTCTTGTCCCCCTGCAAAACTTCGGAGTCTCGTTTTCCCGACCCTTCTCTTGTGTTGCATTATCCCCTGCGCTTCCGCTTGCACTGTGGCAATCATGACCGATAAATCTGTCCAGTTCTGCTGGCCTTCTCCCGTAGGGGGTTTCACACATGTTGCCCAGATCCGCCGTTAGGGAGCAGAGTCAGGAGCCCGCATGCTGGGATGGACCGGGGCAACAGGCAGGATGCTCTCACTGGATCCATCCTTGGCGTCACCCCTGGTGTCGAGGGATGTTTTTATCCTTATCTCTATTGTCACCTTCCTTTTTTTCACAGGCTGCTCTTGTCATTTAAGAACCTCCCTCTGTTTTTCCTCTGTTTTCCACTTTCTTTGCATGTTTGTCCTCCAGTAGTTTGCAACACCCTTGTATCCTCTTCATGGCTCTGTTTCCAAAGGGTCCGCTCCATTTCTACCATTCATCTTCCTCCTTTGACTCTCCTCTCTATGTCCATTCGCCAGTAAGGTTTTTCCTTTACTGCTTCCTTTTTGTGCATTTTATCTGCAGCTTTTATATTTGCATCTTTAAACTGCTCCCGTGCCAAGCAAGTCCTTCGGTACTTATCATCTCCTTGATCCCTCTGTGGAACCTAAGGCATAAGGCATAAGGCTAAAGGCTTAGAACGACTGAAGAAGCGACGAGAACCCGTGATGAGGAGAAAGCCTGCCGGCATTGTGAGCTGCAGACACAGAAAGGGCATCAGGGTCAGGAGGACAAGGCCGGGCAGGCAACATCATTGTGCTGGGGAAGGGGAACGCTCTCTGTTCCTCTTTAGGACC
This sequence comes from Struthio camelus, assembly GCF_040807025.1. Lineage (NCBI taxonomy): Eukaryota > Metazoa > Chordata > Aves > Struthioniformes > Struthionidae > Struthio > Struthio camelus. Next base: position 8,883,868 of record NC_090963.1, read on the forward strand.
AGCTGAAAGGGGTGAGTGACTGCGTTTGTAAGAAGGGTGGTGTGTCCGATGGGATATTTCCAAGCATGACCTTCCTCGGGAATCTCTTCAACCTTCCTGCAACTAAGCACACTTTGCTTTTAGGCCTAAACACCCTTTTTTCATCTCAGCCTCCCCCAACATCAGAAACACTTTGTCAGGGAAAGATGGATTTGTCCTAGAGGGCCACTCCAGCACTGGGCAGTTGAATTTTGAGATTAAATTTTACAGCCAAAGAAGAATTCATAGCTGACCTAGAAGGAGGGTTTTTTCCCCCAGCTTTTACCCATCAGGATTTGCTGTCATTTACTGCTTGTGTCAGAGTTGCACCGCAACTGAAAAGCCAGAAAGGGAGGGAGGAAGTGATGATGAATGTAAGTTAAAAACGTAGGGAAGCAGCAGAAAACAATGCAATAAAGCTAAAGCAAATAAGAAAGCATTTTTTTAAAATTGATTGTGGACTCTATAAGAACTTAGGCCAGGTACTTAGCTGTCAGTGCAGATGGCAAAATGAAAGATGACAACGCAGAGAGAATAACATGGCTCACTAAGTATTCCTGCTCTGCAGCAGGAGCAAACCAGAGGACATATCCATCCCGTATGATATTGTGGACTGAATAGGAAATTTCCCCTCTGTAATACAGGAGGATAAAGGAGAAGAGAAACCATTGCATGACTTTTGGAGGAACTTTGTGTGTTTGTAGTATTTTTGTACAGGATGACGGTGATGATGGGACATGTGGTGCTGTAGATCTTGGTTTCTCCGAGGCTTTGGACTGAGCACTGTGGGGCATTTGCATCCAAAACCTTGCGCTGGTCAGAAAAGGCAGGAGGCATATCAAATAGATTAAAACCTGGCATGCTGACAGTTGTTAATGATATAATGATGACTGATTCCCGGCCCAACATGATTTAATATTTTTATCAATAATCAGGTAGTATAAAGCATTTACTGACAAGGCTCAGTGAGGCAGCACTTTACATGGTAAATAAAGGGGACTGGAGTCAGCTGAATGCTCTTAAATGCTCACAGTCCACCGAAGCCTGATACAAAAGTTTTATTTGGAAACAAGTAATTCAGGTGATCTCTATCAGACGTGTGATCCTGTCCTGCCAAGCAGTGATTCAGAGACAGGCGGAGGGGCCGTTACAGGTAATCTCTTCCTGGGGAATGCTATGGAAAGTCTGGTCCCAAAGTGCAGAGAGAGGCAAATATTAAACAGCGGTTGAGATGTGCTCTTGCACTGAGCGCTATTGGGCTATGATGTCTGGTTTCAGTATTCGCGCCTCAAAATTATTAATAGATACACTGAAGAGCTTAAAAGAGGCGAAGAGAAATGAATCGGGAGCTGGAAATGTGAATTCAGAGTTTAATTTAGCTAACAAATTGGTGAAGGTGGCTCCATCACCAGGTAGGGACTTTCATGAGGAAAAGACCAGGGGGTTGCAGCCTTTCTGGCAAAGGTGTAAAGAGATCCTGTGACTAGATGTCGAAATTGCACACATTGAGCTTTGCAGAGAGCTGCAGTTTCCTAGTGATGAGGCTAATTAAACACTGGCCCAGGAGGACGGAGAGGTCACCTTTATTCAGCACCTGCAAGGCAGGACTGGGTAGATCAAAGATCATTTGTAAAACAGCACTCCAGGAAAAGCCGTTTGGCCTGGAAAGGGGCTGAGTATGGGTCTCCCACGGGTGTTACCTGTCGATCTGCAATGCCCGTGGTGCCCTGCAATGCTGAGAGGTGCCCGTCAGAGCCAGCAGGATGTGCAAGGAGAAGAAAACTGCCCCAGTCAGACAGCCACGTTTTTATCCTGCTTTTCCGACCCAAAGTGTGGGTCGCTGAATGGGATGTTCCAGGAACATCCCATGCCACCAACTACCCATCGTGGCAGGGCCCCGAATGCCGGCGGTCTCCTGCTCCTTGCTTGTGGCACACAACCGTGTAGCCTCTGGAAGACCGAACCATCGTCATCTGACCCAAATTGCCACGTTCGGTACGGTGGTATCTGGGTGAAACTTAATGGCCTGCAAAATGTAAGAGGTCAGACAAGATGATCTAATTGTTTCCTCTGGCCTTGAAGCCCAGGAAAGCTGCTCACTGGAATCAGGCTGTGGAGTTAGAAGAGCTGGGGGAATTGATTTAAAACTCTTTGCACAGTCGTAAAACTTGCCGTTTTACAGCTTTAGCTCTGCGATTCGAGCTTGATTATCAAATATTAGAATTGAAAGAAACAAGCATTGATGCAAGTAAGAAAATATTCTGCTCCTGATTTAAAGACTAGTGAATTGCTAAATATTTTTATTAGCAGCAAATTTGCAGCTTGCTGGAACTAATTTCACGCCCGGTAGATATGGAGCTTAAGCCGGGAATGGCGTTAAATTACTCTCTTGTAAAGGCATTTAAGCCTTGTGACGGGGACGCCGCTAGATGGCAGGTAGCTGGCAGGGGAGCCTGCGCCAAGAGCCCCCGGGTTTCTTCTCGTGGTGGTTTCCCCGCGGGCGGGGAGCCAAGGGCCAGGGAAGCTGAGCGCACCTCTGCCCTGGTGTCAGTATCTTCAGCCCCACTGGTGGGACTGTTTTCTCATCCTCCCTGAAATTTGGTCGCCAGGAGGCAGTGGATGAGCTCTGTCTGCCCCATGTGGATCTCCTCATGGCTCTGGAGGGGATGTTCTTAAACTCTCTCTGTAAACTCTCTGGTGAGTATATTTAGAATATTACAGGTGATCGCAGCCCCTGGGTCTGTCTAGCTCTGCAATGTCCCTGGGAAAGGAGAAGTAATAACAGATGAATGAACAGGCAGCAAAGCAGTAGATGCTCAGCGGTGACCAGGGCTTCTTGCAACGTGGATTCAAGAGTTTAATTTATTTAACAGATTTGCAAATGTGCTGTGACTACACACGCGATGCGAGGGCCTAGCAGCTCGCAGTTGTGCTATAAGCGTCTTGCAAAATAAAAACCCTCCTTTCCCTGTTCCAAAGCCCTTCCTGAGAGCGAACAGGTTGGAGGCCCTTGTGAAGGGCAGGGAGAGGATTTGGAGAGGAATCTGGCTTCCCCCTGTTGGATCCTCGCTGGGAAGGAGCAGCAAAGTGGAAGTGGCTTACGGCGGTGGCAGGGGACTGCTGGTGACCATGATTTGTATGCGATACCCAGGCTGGGTGGAAAAGCCTTTCTGGCAGGGTGGCTGTGCTGGCACCCGAGTGGCCATCTCTCACAGGCCACTCACTCTCTCTGCCTGCTATTTCCATGCATTGTTGGTGAGATGGAGGCCGTGTGCCCTGGAGACGGTCTCCCCACCCTGCTCCCATTTCTCTCCAGAAAAAAAGTTTCGGAGCGGAAAAGCAGATTATTAATTGCACTTATCCGCACCGGCAACAAGGCGGCTCTCAGGGCCTGTGTAGTGGGCAGCTTGGACACGAGCTAAGGGAAAACCGTCCCGTAGGAGCAAGCTGCCTTTTGACCGCGCAAGACAGTTTGGATAACTTGGAGGCCTGCAGGAAGAAAAATAAGATTAAAAATGGCTTGTGCAGAAGCGCAAAAAGGTTATGAACAAGGGGGCTTCAGCTGCAGACCCTAGGAGAGGAATACCATGGGTGCAATGGGCGCTTTGACTGCGGTCATGTCGGTTCGCAGGAGCTAAATACAACCCAGGACAGGTGCAGGGAAGAGACAGAGGGCGCCTGAGAGGATGTAGAGCCGATCTCGCTAGCGAGGCCTGAAAAAGCAAAATGAAGGCAGAGAGGGGATCTGATTACACTCTATAAATACACCTGGGGGGTTGGCGGCAGTGGTAAACAAGAGCTATTTAAATCCCTTGTTCCCCTTGTGTTCCTACGATGGAAACGTAAGAAGTTAAACAGTCCTTACCGACTACTTGGGAGACACGTATGGCCCATAATCGACCACGAGAGAAGTTGCCCTTTTCCAAAGAGAATCACTAATAAAAGAAACTTAAAATAATATAAGAGAGTTTGTAATGGCTCCGGTGGGGATACAGCTCTCTCTCACAGGAACCCATTTTGTATTATCTTTCTCTTGCTCATGGCGGAAATCAATTTTAATAGTACTGACAGGAAATGAGGATGTAAGACTTCAAATAGAACAAATCCTGCAACATTCAAAAATAATAAAATGGGATATGAAGTCATTTTTTAAATAAAAGTGTGATACTATCAAGAGAAAATGGCTCTAAAAACACCAAAACACCCGGCTTTATGTGACACTGATGAGAGAAAGCATTTCCCGCGGTCAGGCAGTGAGGTGATGAGCCGCACGCAAGTCTGACCAAAACCGAGATGCACTTGAAGAATGCGAATTTGGAAAGACAAGGTGTCTCTGTCAGCCTCGTTTACAATTCAAAACTCTCCTGAGTGGGAGGAATTGGGCTGCTTTTTGGTTTTGTGGTATTTCTATACTAAATACAGTTTTAACTCAATCCAGTAAATTGCTTTTCAAAACACACATCAATACAAATAAGGCTTTCTGATACCTTGATCTCTGAAACTAAAGCAGCTGCAGAATTATTCCCCTTATAGAGAGGGTAAAGCCCTAAAAAAAAGGTCCAATAATAGTCTCTGGGGCGCTTCAAAGTCATCTTGCATATATAGAGCGCAATTTCCACTGGAGATCACAGCCTCTGGGATATATTGCAAGGGAGCTTTGAGTTTGTATTGACCGTATTTTCCTTTTAGCTGGACTCCAAGCGCTTCCTGCCAACCTTTCTCCAAGTTAAAACCCAGCCCAAGTGCCGTCCAGGCATTGACCACCAAAGTCCACGTCCTATGGAGGAGAGGAGCTGTGCATCTGTCACTTAAGTGCTGCAAGTGATGGATCAGAGGAAAAATTAAAGGACAAAGCAAAAGAATCAATGGAAAACAAATACCAGAAGGCCGAGTGGAGAAATAAACCTGGGAATAAACATTTTCATGTGGAGAAGGAAACTTGCATCCCGCTGCAATGCTATTGAGGCTTTATGAAAAGGCTGGCGTGGACTACGGGGCTCCTCCAAGTTGCAGAAGACGCCATCACGAATCCCCAGGGAAGCCGATGAGGTAAATAAGAGAAAGCGTCCAGTTTGTCAGCATTTAGATATTAATATCTGACCCGCCGTGCGGAAGAAATACCCACCTTTTGCTTTCGTGATGCCAGCCTTGTGGGCAACCAGCCGGAGGTATGTGGGCACAGGAGCAGGCATTTTGGGTAGTATGCCTTGTTACGGGTTTGTTTATTAATCCCTGTTATCCTGTTTCCTGAATACCCCTGGTGACGTTTTTTGTCTAAGGATATTTTAATTATCAAGGTTTTTTTTCTCCAAAAGGAAAGACCAGGTTCTAGGGAGCCATTAAAAATTATAATAAGCTTCTTTCGAAGTGACATTCCCAAAGGCGCTAAAACATCAGAAGACATCTTCTGAGAAACTGTGTTGCCATTTCCCATTGATCTTATCTTTAAAAGAGGAGAAATATAGTACCTCCTTCATGCATCTCTTCCGGGAACCTCTCGCCTTTACCCCACGCTTTGTCAGCCTCTTCCTCCTGTGCCGTCCCCGAGTGCTCGCAGCCTCCTCCGGAGTCGACCTCCACGACGAACGCTGTCAGGGAACAAGAGTTACGTGTGAGAAACCAAGGAGTCATCGATAATGAAACTCTCAACACTTAACTTTAAGTGGCTAATCATCATTAGTTCTTTTGGTATTCCTCATAATGGCATTAATCACGGGCCACTCATTAGACTTTAATGTGCCTGTAATATGTTAATCCATAGTAATTCAATTGCAATTTAGCATCGGATAATGTCTGCTTATTGGGAAGGGCTAGCGACGGAGCTGAGGTCCGTTTTGCTCCGAGTTGATGAAGCAGGGCTCTCGGGTGGCAGAAGTGCTTCATTCGGCGAGGAAGAGGAGGAGGAGGAGAGTGGCCCCATTGTCCAGGGAGGCCTGAGCCGGTCCTCATCCCTGCTGCCTGGGAGAAAAATTAAAAACTCCCGCTGCAGTCCCAAGGACTTTCAGCCAGGTGCCAAGCTGGCTTCTAGTTTTAATTACAGTTTTATTCTCCGCTGTTTGCAACACCTTGCTTCTGCCCTTTTTCATTTGACAAACATTGATTTTTCCTCCCCTTCCCGGGCGGCAGCTCAAAATTGATGCAGCCGTTGTTGTTTTTCTAATTTAATTTCCTTCCTTATTTGTGTGCGGTGGTGTTGAATTAGCCACGGCGGGGGCTGGCGCAGCCGGGACGATGCCGATGAGGTCGGAGAGCTGCACGGCTCCCAGGAGCTTCCTTTGAAAGTCGCAGAGTGCCCAAAGCGTGCCCATAAAATCGGCTTTTCCACTGGCCTTGGGCTGCGGCTTTTACGTCTGGAAATTAAATTTCAGCTTTTCACACCCTGCCGATTCGCAGCAGCATTGGCGGAAAGGATGTTGGGGGCCGTGATGGCAGTAGCTCAGGTCGTGGCTTCATCCAGTGTGTGTGGACAATGCGAGGATGGAGATCGCCTGCCTCTCGGGGACCTTAGGCTGCGCCAGCTTGATTTTTTATTGCTGATGGTTAAAAAAATAGGAGACAAGTCCTTTGTGCTGCGTCATGGCTCCACGGTCTTTCCAGCAACAGGCACCAATTGCCCCATTTTCTCCAAGGGCCTAATTTTATTTTAGTCCTGGGTTTCTGGACCCAGACCTGGAGATCTTTGCAACCCAAAGGACGTGTAAAACTTATTTTACTTTCTTTTGCCTGCGGAGGAGGAATACGTAAGGCTCTGGTTTTCTCGGATCCATCTGAAAGGCTTTGAGATAACCATAGCAGCAAGTGGTATGAATCATTTAGATGGTATTTAGGATACTTCTGGGTAACCTGTGCAAAAATTAAAAGCCAGCTAATCAAATGGCCGCTTGTAATTCTAATGCAAAGGCACACAGTCGTAGCAGAGGCCATAAAAAAGCAGAATTCAATCTAGGCAAACTTTCATAGTTATAATTCCAGGAGAGATCAAAAATGACACCAACCTAAGTAAGTAAAGCTACTCAAAATTCAAAGTTTATAGTCCATCTGTCTCTTTGCTTCAGGGAGCCTGTATTAAATTTATTGCTAAATAAAACAAACAAGCCTCGCAAAAGTCAGCGCCGAAATCTGCATACTCATAAGAGAATTAACAGAACTCCCTTGTTATGATGGCTGATTCTCAATTTGCATCTTTAAAGAGTTGTGACCATTTCCCGGTTTCTCCCTTTGCAGCCTCGTCTGAAGCCGGGCCAGCGTCACGCTTCACACCACGTCACCGCCTGCTGAGGAGGCGCTGCAGGAAAAAGGTGAGCTCCTGTTGCAGGGTGAACCGAAACAAGGCGGGGAGGGCAGGCCGCGAAGCAGCCAAGGTTAAAAATTACCTGGGGTTCACCCAAAATTTACAGGCAACGGCGAGGACTGAATTTGTCATTTCTACTTTGCCTACATTTAGCTTTTTCTGTGCGTCTTATCTGCAGCTCCTGCAGATGGGCAAGTGAAACGTGGGGTGGGGGCTTGTATTGCTTTATCCTGGCTTATTCCATTAATTGACCCAATGCTTTTCTGCAGTGTTTGTACAAGGTGTAATTTTGTGATTATTTAGTCAGGCCTTTTACTTTTCCCTTTGCTAACAGCTCTGTGACAGAGCGTGGCTTTCAAGCCTGTATCTCTACCCCAGCCAATATTGCCTGCATAAAATGGGCTCCGAATCTTGCCAAAGGGCTGGGGTAAGTCACCTGGGAGAGGCTTTACGACACCCAGATCCTCCTTTTTGCTGGAAAAGCTTGGGAAAGGATCAGTCAATTTAAACCTACCAGAAACTTTGCATTTAGAAGAATCCCAGCAACGCAGCCAAGAGACCCTGCAGGAGTGGCAAGAACAAGCCGCCGACTTATTACGGCTTGAAATGAAACACTAAAAAGAAGTAAGCTGGCAGTGGGGATTTTCTAATAAAAACAATATAACCTTCCGTTTATCCAGCACTTTCAGCCGGAAGGACCCCAAAGTGCTTTCCCAGCTTGGCGAGACACAATTAACCCACATTCGGTCAGCGCAGGAACGAGCATGGCAGCTGTTTAAAATCCCATGGCAGCCTGGGGCTCGGCTCAAAAAAACACGTTTTTGGGGGCAGTTGCAACCCTGGTTGGCTCAGCCACACGCTGCTTGCCTTATCCTCTGCCTGGCTTTGAGATGAAACGCGTCTTTCTGGCCCTGCCTGGTGTCTGGTCTTGCAGGACGGCGTTGCAAAAAAGGGGACAAGTCAAGAAACCAAATCCTGGGGGTTTTCCTCACGTGATTTGCTCTCCAGTTCAAAAAAAAAAAAACAAACCCAAAACATGCAGAGCCAGCCACCCTGCTGGGAGCAACGCTGCCCTGGAACCCACTTAAGCTGAGTAGCTCTGCCCAGAGCGGTTTTAGGTAGGCGATAAATTGCTCTGGAAATGCCTAGATTGCTTTGAAGTTGCAAAGCAAAACCTTGCTAAACTCTTCAGGAAGAGAAGACCAAAAAGCTGCAGTTTAGGGGAGACTGTGCTTTTTAGCTATCCCAGGAGTGGATTTTTAGCCCTCTTGGGCAAGACGCTACAGCAAAATGTTTTTAAAAAGTAAGAGCTCAGTACAGGATGGGAAAATAGTCGAGAGACAGGAACACTACTTCCCACCTGCCTCTGGCCTCTTCTTTTGCAACTGATGGGTAGTGACAGACTGAAATCTTTTATTTTGGATTTGGTTTTGCTTATCACAGACATATCAGTTCTCAGATATATCAGTCCTGCAAAAAAAAAAAAAGTTTAAATATAAAACTAGAGTTTAATCTTGCATAGGAAACCTCTGGGAATATCGAGCCATTCCAACATTGATCAGTCGTTCTTAATATATCCTTCTTGGGCCTATGGATTATTGGTAAAGTCTTTAATTATATTCTCTTGTGTACTTATCTATTAGTAGTTGTCAAATCTGTGTAGCTGTACATTAGGTAACATGTGTGTCTGAGACTATTTAAAATAGACAGTGGCTTCACACGGTTGATTTTTCTGCAGAAATCATGTACAGAGATAAAGATGAGAACACACTAAAGAGCACCAGTTATTCTGTAGCTATCTTAAACCCTGGCATCACCCACCATGGCAAATCACTTGGGATCGGCCTTAAAAAAACTCCGTGAGCTCAGGTTTAGCTAAAACTTGGAGAAACCTTTAGCCTCAGCCCAAATAACGCCCTACAAGAATCACTCCATTCAGACTGACAACAAATTCTGGTTCCAGATTCTGGTTGAAGGATATAGTGGATGACGCTGATTTTTTTCCTCTCTTTTTTAGACTCCTAACTGGAGAGTTGTAAAAGGTATGGGGAAATGTGCGTGTATCCTAAATGCCTTAAAAATGAGACACAACCTCCAGTGTGCAGTTTGCATGAACATAGTTCCGCGATGACAGCATGTTGCTGGAGCGGTGAAGGCCATCCTGCTCTCTTGTGGGTACCGAAAATATCTGAGCTGGAACAGTCCAGAGCAGCAGCTGATCTGAAACAGGTGCTAAATTTTCTTTAGGGATCCCCTTTTTAGGTCCTATAACTCACAAACGGGATGAATATTCTCCACATTCAGGAAGTAAGTTGGCAGTTTGGAGAGGATAGCGTCTCTCTCTAAAAAAACTCCTACTCAGGAGTGCAGCCGTGACCGTGGCTGCATCATAAAACCTTGTGTTGTTTTTAACATCTATTGTTTAATAATTTACTTGCCTTCTCTCTTATGTATATTTCAGAAGATTTCATCTGGTGCGCGCAGAGAGCTGTACGCATTCATTTCCCGTAGTATCCTGTCACAGTTTTCTTAGAGAAATTCGACACCAGCAATAATGCAATCTTGGAAAGAGAATTGAATTATTTATGGAGAAGTAGTCAAATGACTGAGAATAAAATGCTATATTTTTATATAATTTGTTTTCTCCTGAAGCCTCTTATGTAAAAATGTAAATATTACAAGTTATAGATGTCACTGCTCTTGCCAAATGTTTAATATTTTAGTAAACTTGCTCCAAGTACTCTTGTCACTTTTCAGAAGGAACCGTTAGCTTATTTCTTGAATAAGCACTGATTAGTTCGCCCTAATTATATATTTACGACACTGACTTTGAGCGCACAGAGAAATACGCACCGCGCTGAGGCACCCTCTCCCCAGCCTCGGCACAGATGTGATTGCTCCACTATGGCGCAGCTCCCAAATTGGGGGACCCTGAGAGGGCTGAATTTCAGGGAGGTTTCCCAGCTGCACATGACCTGGCTTGGGGTGGGGATGTGGAAAAATGGGTTTAATCAAGGGTTTAATGTGTTCAAGGCTCGGACTCCTCTTCCAGTGGGCCCAGCTGGGTGCTGGTGGGGAGGTGGACAACTGCATCCCTGGTCTGCAGTCACCAGAGGGTGCTCTGCTGGCCTCATTTTGAGGCTGGAGATGGGAAAAACTCAGCTGCGGTGAGGAGCTGGATGGTCCTGGTGCAAGCGCACACAAAGGTCGAGGCAGTGGCAAGGGAAAAGGGGCCCAGAGACAAGGCTGCTGCCGGTGGCACCTTGGGAAGTGGCTCCGAAGGTCACAGCATTGCCGGTTTGCATCCTGTGCGCTCTGCCTCCCTGCAGGGATGTCGCTCCGCATCCCCCATCCCTGTGAGGGACCAGGAACTACAAGCAGGTGGTGGGGCCCAGAAGGATGGTCCAGGGGAGACCTGATAGGGCAGAGAGATGTTTTTCTGGGGAGAAAAGGCTGGCCGCAGACGTTTTTTAATTTACCCGTGAAAAACACAGCGAGATCCAATGGCTAGATGTAGAAGCTGAACCAATTCAAATGGGAAATCAGGCTGCTGTTTTTAACAGGGATGATAATTAACCTCTGGAAAAACTCTCAAGGGAAGAAGTGGCTGCTGCACTTGCAGAGGAGAAATCCAGGCCTGGACATTTGCCTGAAGGATGCTGCAGCCGAGCAAGAGTTACCGAACTCAGCAGAGGGACTGCGCCGTGATAATCGGGTGCTCGGAGCAGAGGAACGAGGGCTCCTCTGAATTTTAAAGGCTGTGAAACATCAAACTCTCAGGGTCCACGTGGAATGCTTGGAGCATGGTGTCCAAAGAGATTCCTGCATATCAGAGGGAATAACCAGGAAATATTGGGCACTCAAACATTTTCAGCAGTGACAAGGGTTACAACACACGTACATGTGACCTGATGGGACTGGCGGGACACAGCGAAACTGCGAGGCTGAAAGGAGCAGTTTGACGCTGCAAATGCAGGCGGCTTTAACTGCCTTTCCTAAGCTGCCATTTTTTGTTTGCCCACTTTTCCTCTCTGTTTTGCAAAATAAGATGCAAGCTCGGCGATCCTGCAGTCCTTTGATATCAAGATCAGTGTTTTATGTCTGCCTCTACTTATCTATCCCATTCAAATTATACAGTCTCTGAAGACCTAAATATTTTTTGCCTGGCACCAAATCTGGCTGAAACAACTGAGTACTGAAGACAGCTTTATGGCTCCTTGTCTTAGATTGCTCTTGTGGAATAGTAATGAGGGTGGGAAGATCATCCTGTTTTCTGATTTACAAGGCGCTCGGAGGTCTCCATTGTATTCCAAGCCCCAAACAGCAAGAAATTATTATAAATCATTGCCCCAACATCTCCAAAGACTTATCGACAGTGAGCGAGGAAAGGGGGATGCTCTAAGTTCTCGCTGGAATGATGTTTGTCATGGTGACATGCTGTGCTGATAGAAATCCGGCTGCGTCTCGGGCAGAAATCTCCATCTGACTTGCTGGCTGAGTAATATCCCCGTGATTTACGGCAGACACGCTCGGTGCGGTGTTGAGGAGGCCGCAGCGAGCCTTGCAGCTGCAAAGGTGAAGCTCGGCCTGGTGCGCCCCCACGGTGAGGGCACGGCTCTTCGGCACATGCGAAGAAATGCATTTTGCAAGCTCTAGACAGCCCTGTGAAACCCAAGACGGAGGTTTTGTGTACTTAAAAGCATAAGGGTGTTCCCAGCCTTACATTTAAGGTCGGGACCAAGACCATCACCCAAAATTGTGCCTGTGTGTCCATATCAGAGAGCAAAGCAGAAGAAAAGTTGACATAGCCCGGACGTGAGCTCCTGTGAGGTGATCGCCTTCGATCCTATGCCCTGAAACGGCTCCTAGTTTTTCTCCTAGAAAGAGGGAAACGTCACTTGCTTTCACCCTTCCCACAATATCTGTGACCCTACAGGCCTCTGTTATACGTATTTTATAGACATTTATAGGCATTGACTCGTATATACTGCGGCATTCTTAGCCTTGTGAAGTCCTGCTAACTCTTTGGAGCTGTCTTTAGCCCATCCCGAAATAATCTGGGGTTATTTTGAGTGACTGCAATGAGCCCAGAATGAAACACAGGCTATTCCCCTGGGCTTCGGGGGGAATAACCCACCAGCTTTGATTTCTAGCCAGCCTGGGGCCGTAGGATCTCATTTGCTGGTGAAGACGATGCACCAAGACAAGTAAAATGAAATTAGCCCCTGGAAGGTGATGTGGTTTTGGTTTTCTTTTGATGGGGACTGAGTGAATTAGTGCCTCTTGACAAACAGTGACCACAGTCAGAATAATGAACCTGAAACCCCGTCGGAGAAATATCCTAGCGGCGAGCGGGATGTTGTTTTCTCTCTGGTTTTAGTGCCGTTGAAGCAATAACGTGTAATGATGTGAGCCCTGCCATTTCTCTGCCGCCTCCCCGCAGTGGGGATGCCAGCTGACCTGAGGAGAAGCGGAGGGTGGCTAATGGACCATTAGCAGGCGCGATCAAATTAGGATTATAATCCAGTTTGAAGAGGGAAAATGAAACGTCTCAAATTGCTGGCCTTCTTAATTGCATCTCCAAAATTTGGCAGGAAATTAGCCCAGGAGATGCTCTCTTGAGCGGCGGCGCCACTTCGCGTTTCTTGCTTTGGACCTGCTGCGCGCTGTCAATGTCTCCTTTCCCATGTGCCCGTGTTTTGCTTGGTGTTTGGAGACGTCCTGGCTTTTCCTGTTTGCAAGGTGCAGCAAAATTTCTAAGTTGAATCGGTTTGAGGGGCTGTTGTATCACATCACCTTCCCTGCACGTTAGCTTTCCCCAGCTAGGCCCGAGAGGGCGATGGATGTGAGACAACGAGCGAGAGAGTCGTCATATTATTTTTGGCTGTTGAGCATCTGAGCACCTCACACATGTAAAAATAGAAATTAAAGTAATTCTCTCACCCTGCCACTGTCTGTGGGAAAGGCAGGCTGATTCATCTGCGCGTTTTTTTTATTAAGCGCCAGTTATACGTAAGAGGATTTGCTGCAAGTCCCTGCACAGGTTTCTGTGCCTTGGTGGCGCAGCTCAGGGGTTAACATCACTGGGACACGGATCTTCAGTGTTTTGGAGCTCATGGAGCGACTCGTTTGGGTAGCGGTGACTAGGAGTTGCTGCGAATTCGTGAGGATTATATCTTGTAATTCTGGGATCGCAGAGGCTGAGGTAGGTCTGGGCTGGGTGACGTGCAAAGAGCTCCAAGGATACCACTCTTTTCCAGGAGGCGTTTCTGTTTTCCCCAGTTTACAAAGCATTGCTTCCTTCTAATTCTTCTGGGATCAGCCCCAAAATGAGCTTTTCTCCAAGGTTTTGGGGCATGCCTGCAAAGCGCAGGAACCGCTTCCTTCACACAAAGTCTAGCTGCTCCATTTATCTGCCCGCCCCCGCAGAATATCCCTCGAAGCAGCACAAATTCAATGTTTCCCACAGCATCGGGCCTTTTTTACTACGTTTCCCCAAGGCTTATTTGCTGCCTGCTGATGAGAGCAGCCCTGGGGATGCAAAGAGGAGGATCCGGAGGATTTTCCTCTTCGGGATGCAGTCTGCCAAGAGCCCGGATCCCGGCGCCGGGCGCTCGCTGCGGTGAAAGACCCCAATTACCCTGTGTGGGTTTTCCTGCTGCCGTTCGCTCGGCAGCGGCGAAGACGTGACAGGCCACCACGTGCTCCAAGATGGATTTTTTCCGAGCCATTTAGCTTGTTTGCCCAGCATTACCCAAATGAGGCAAAAGCGAGGCGAGACGACGAGGACAGGTCCCGCGAAGCAGTGCGTCTCCCCGCCTCCTCTGTGGCTTTTGGGGACATCCGGGGGGGAAACACACCTGGACCGAGCACCCCCAGTGCACACAGCCTTCGGGGGAGGACGTCCCACAGATGCCGTAGACGGAGCAACCGAGCCCTTCCTCTCGGCATAAACGAGCCAAACTTGCGCAAAAAAGCCCAACTTTGGGAACTGTTTTTTCTCCCTGACTTTCCAAGCGGGGCATCACAGCGCCTTGAAATCAAACCGCAGGCAGGTGGCCGGGGCTGAAGGCAGGCCGCGGTAGCTTCGCCCACGTTAATCCCGTGGGCGATGCGTTTTTATTCCGCTCTTAAACACTTGCGAAAGATAGACTATATTCCTTTTTTTTGTTGTTGTTGTTGGTTCGGGCGAATTGGCTGCGAAACATCCTTGCTGCTGCCAAGAAGCGCAAGCTGAAGGCTGCAAAGTCATTCGCGGCCCCACGTTATTCCCGGAGTGTGGGTCAGGCCGCGTGAGGAGGAGGAGGAGGAGGAGGGCATGGTGGGGCGTGGGGGAAATGGCGTGTTTCGACACGACGGCGGCACCACGACGCTCCCGGCCCAGCTGCCGACCTCTCCCTTTTTGCTTGCCAGCTTCCCAACTGTGCGATAAAACGACAGAAAAGGTGTCCGCAGGGCCCGGAGGGCGCCCAGGGAGCTGGGAGAGGAGGGCAAGCGCCGCCGCGGCTCCCTGTGGCGTCCCCCAAATCCTCGAGGGCGGGTGCTTCCTCGCACCGTGGCGTACTTCAAACATTTTGTTTTACGATTTCTTTTAGCAGTGCAGATCCAGCGCCTTCGTTTTGGATGTGGAAAAGCCATTTCGATTTTAGCTGGGAGCTTTGATAAAAGGCAAAAATCCATCCCCCCCCCCCCCCCCATGAAGAAATGCCCCAAATACCTGGGTGTTTCGGCTTCAGGAACAGGCTCTCCCGGAGAACTGGGGAGTTGAACGCCGGCCGGCGCTGCCTGCGGAAACGGTGCGGGTTGGTGATGCTCGCCGGCTGGCGCCCAGGGGTGTTGGGGGGCACTTTGGGGGATATTGGGGGGCAAATGGTGCCTCAGAGGGGTGTTGGGAGTGAATGACGCCTCAGGGGGATGTTGGGAGGCAAATGGTGCCTCAGAGGGGCATTGGGGGGCAAATGGCGCCTCAAGGGGATGTTGGGGGGCAAATGGCGCCTCAGGGGGATGTTGGGGGGCGAATGTACCTTGGGGGGATGTTGGGGAGCAAATAGCACCTCAGGGGGTGTTGGGGAGCAAATGGTGCCTCAGAGGGGTGTTGGGGGGCAAATGGCACCTCAAGGGGATGTTGGGGGGCGAATGGTGCCTCAGGGGGGTGTTGAGGACAGATTGTGCCTCAGGGGGATGTTGGGGAGCAAACAGCACCTCGGGCGGTGTTGAGGGCGAACGGCACCTCGAGAGGACGTTAGGGGGCGAATGGCACCTCAGGAGGGTTTTGGGGGGCGAATGGCGCCTCAGGGGGATGTTGAGGGTGAATGGCATCTCGGGGGGATGCTGGGGGGCAAATGGCACCTCAGGGCAGATGTGGGGGGCAAATGGCACCTCAGGGGAGATTTGGGGGCCAAATGGCACCTTAAGGGGATGTTGGGGGGTGAATGGCACCTCAGGGTGGATTTGGGGGGCAAATGGTTTCAGGGGGGATCTGAAGGCTGCCTGAGCTGTCTGGGGGACACCTGTTTTTTTGGGGGGGGGGTCTGAAGGCTTCCTGAGGGCAGGGGGAGCCCAAACGGCACCTGAGTGGTTGGTTATCAGGGGGTCTGAACGTGCTGAGGGGACGTTGTGGGGTCTGAACGCCGTTTGGGGGGCACGGAGGGGTCTGAACGGTGCCTGAGGGGACGTTGGGGGGGCATGGAAGGGTGTAATGGTGCCTGAAGGGGCGCTGGGGGGGGCACGGAGGGGTGCGAGCGGTGCCTGAAGGGGCGCTGGGGGCGGGGGCTGGGCGGGCTCCCGCGCGCCGCCGGGGGGAGGGGCGGCGGGCGGCCGTTGGGCGCGCGGCGGCGGCGGCGGCCGTTGGGGGCGCGCGCGGCGGGGGCCGGCAGGGGGCGCGCGGCGGCGGGCGGCGGCGGCGGCGGCGGGGGCGGCGCGGCGCGGCGGGGGGCGGGGCGGGGCGGGGCCGGGCCGGGGGGGCGGGGCGGCGCGGCGCGGCGGGGCCGGGCCGGGACGCGCGGCGGCGGCGGCGGCGGTGGCGGTGGCGTGAGGCCGGTCCGGTGCGGCGGGGATTGGCGGCAGGTAGGCTGTCACTCACGGCGGGGCGCCGCGCGGGGGCGGGCGGAGCCACGCGCCGCGCCGCGGACAAAGCGGCCCGGCCGCCGGGGCACGTGCGGCGGCGGCGGTGGCGGGTAGCTTCTCTCCTCTCCCCCCCCCCCGCCCCTTTTCCTTTTCCCGGTGCGGGAAGTAACTTGCCGTTCCGCAGCGGCGCCGCCCCCCCCTCCCCTTCCCCGCGGCTCCCGGTGCGCGGGCTGCGGCGGCGGGGCATGGCGGCCGCGCGGCGCGGCGGGGGGGCGCCGAGCCGAGCGGGCAGCGGGGGGCACGCGCACGCCTTGCACCCGCTTGCAGTGCCCCCCCCCCCCCCCGCCGGTTGCAACGCCCGCCGGCCCGTTGCAACGCTTTCCATCCGGTTGCAACGCCCGCCGGCCCGTTGCAATGCCCTCCGGCCGGTTGCAACGCTTTCCAGCAGCTTGCAGTGCCCTCCAGCCGGTTGCAACGCTTTTCCAGCCGGTTGCGGTGCCCTCCTGCTGCTTGCGGTGCCCTCCGGCCGCTTGCAGTCCTCTCCGGTGGATTGCAGTGCCCTGCTTCCAGTTGCAATGCCCTCCAGCTGGTTACACTGCCCTCTGGCCGGTTGCAGTGCGCTCCGGCCGTCGCAATGTCCTCTGACCGGTTGCAATTCTCTTCAGCCGGTTGCAACGCTCTCTGTCCAGTTGCAATGCACTCCGGCAGGTCGCAGTCCCCTCCAGCTAGTCGCGGTGCCCTCCGACCGCTGCAGTACCCTGCAGCTGGTTGCATTTTGCGGGCACAAAGTTGTCCCTCGTGCAAAAGGTGGATGCACGCGTGGGGCACATGCGCAGGGCAGCAGAGCTGCCTTGTCCGCTGCTGCCCAGCTTTGCAAGGTGCCCTTTGGCCTTGGGGCGCCCACGGAGCGGAGTGGGGGCCGTGCCTTGGCGTCGAGGGCCGAAACCGCCGCCCGGGCTGAGGCGAGTGTGCTAAACCCGCCGTTTCACCCTGTTTCCGCCGCGGCGGGGTGCCCGCGGGCCTACGTTGCGATCTTTATTACGCAGGGGGGTGTGTGCACAGCGGGGGGAAACCTTAGCAGTTCAGCAGCTCTTTTTGGGGCGTTGGTGGGTTTTGCTATGGTTTTTTTTTTTTCCCTCCCTGCTTCTCTCCACCTTTGCATCTGCAGGAGATCCGCTCCGCTGCCGAGTTTTTGCAGCTAGTTGCCCGAGAAGTTTGCGGAGGCGCTGCGAGGAGACGGCGATGCCGCCGGCGGGCATCGACGCTCCACCTCGGCCCGGTTCGCTCGGCTCCCCGGCGGCTCTTTGTTCGGGCTGTGGCGGGAGCAGCCCTCCGCGGTTTCTCCTTACGCGGAGCTCCTCCGATGGACCTTTCCGCTAAAACCTGTCTCGCGAAAAACGCGGCCCTCCGTGTAACGAGAAACCCTCCGCCGAGCCGGGTATTTGCAAACTGAAGCCGCGGAGATTAGATTAAGTCTCCTGCGAACAGCTCCGTGCGGGTATTATTTTTGGCTGGAACGCGGGGGCAGCTGTCTGCTGGGCCGGGGGGGGAGGTAGGAATGAGGGCGGAACGGGCGCTTTTGGTCTTTCGATTTTTTTTTTTTTTTTTTGCTTTAAATAGTAAAAATGGACTGTTTGGAAGTGGTGACGTGCTTTGGTACGGACGTGCTTTGATTTCGCCGGGGAGCTTTGGAGCTAAACTTTGGAGACGCGGCCTCGCGACCGCGCCGCACCCTGTCTCGTTCCTTCTCCCGAGCGCGCTTTATGCCTCCGGCGCCGATTTGGCATTTTTTAGCTCTTCTTTCTCCGGCTGTCCATGAAACAAAACCCACCAAAAAACACGTGAAATCACTGAAGTTTTGCTGGGAGGCTGCCTGTTGGCAGGCAGCGACTGAGGAGCTCCCGATCCGTTGCTGCTTTCCCCGAGTGGCCGGCACCCGCGAAGCAATTTGGGTGCTGGGTCTGTGAATTAAAAACAAACAAACAAAAAACCCCCACGTCCCCATCGGGGTTTTTCAGCCACCTGGCTCTTCTGCAGGGCAGGCAAACGAAGGCGGCGGGCTTCCTCCTCTTCTCCCCCCACCCCATTTATTTAACTCCCCATGCTGAGATTCCTTTATTAGGGGCAAAAGTTAATTGATCAAGTCTAATTACGAGCGAGATTAATTCGAGACGTGGCAGCAGTGGGCTCGCTCGCTTGCAAGGAGCTGCCTTCGCCCGAGGCTGGTCCTGGACCTGACTGCCGTCGTGCCTCTGGGACGTGCCGGACTCCCCGGCCTGCGAAACGGGGCTCTTGGCGCCTGGCAGTGCTTAACGGGGGAGGTAAGACTTTTTGCTTCCCCTGGGAGGGCCGTCAATTTTTTTTTTTTTTTTGTAACCCTGCAGTGATGCATCGTTTTCGCCAGGGAAAACGCGCCGTACCCTTCGTATCTCCAAATTTTGAACCCATAACACTAGCCGAACCTCCCGGTTTTGTGTTTCCTTTGCCTTCCCGGTGAACTTTCTAATTGCTTAATGGTTTCTTCGGGTTGATTGACAGCCAGAGAGCTGCTGTTTGCCTTTCATCCCGTGCAGGTTTGGAGGAGCAGCCTTTCAGGAAGGGCTCGTCACTCTCTGAGCGCTAACAGCTTTTCCTGTGTGATGAAGCAGCACATTCGTCTTTCTCGCGGAAATGTCAGGAAACATTAAGTCGGACCGCGGTGTGATCCCCCCCTCTGGGAAAAGCGTTCTTTAGTTGTCAACCCTTGGGAAACGCAGGCTGCTGTGAACGCTCCCCGTGGAGGGACCCGCTGCGATACCTGCGCGGATGTGTAGTCCCCTGTTAACCACCGCGGGATCTGCTCCTTTTTCCTTGGTGGCAGCGGACGTGTAAGTGAAGGGAAACGCTGTGAATTTGTGCAGAAACGTACCATGCTGAGCCGGGACCCTGCCTTGCTCGCCCAGTTATTTTCCTCTTTCTCGTGCATTTCTGATAGCTGCTTCTGCTGCAAATATTTTTATAAAGAGGCTGCAGTGACTCCTGGTGATGGGATCGTCCTTCTCGGAGTTGGCGGGCAGGTCACGATGGTGACACCAAACTGGCCTGGGAGCCCAGGACTAACATGTCAGTGTCTTAAACCAGCGCTGCCAAGACTTTGCTGCGATGGGAAATGCTCATTTAACATCTCAAGCAAAAGGTTCCTTTCTGCTGAGCTTCCTTTCTCCTGGCTCCAGATGAAAAACCTCTTCAATGTGGTGTTCTTCCTTGCAGAAATACAAGATGAAAATACCAAAATGTGTTTTCTGAAAATACCAAAATGTGTTTTCTGAAGTTTAGAAGGAAACTTACGGGGTGTTTAAGTTGACGGGAGATAATCGGTGCAAGTCGGGGAATAGTTCCCTACCTCTACTGGGATGACTGTGTTGGTGAGATGGATTCCTCTGTCACAAATCTGGGAAACCCCTCAAAGCGCCCGATTATTTGAAATGGCCCATTGCCCTCACCCGTCTGCCCTAATCCTGCCAGAAGCTGACGTTCATCCTGCAGACCAAACTCAGGGAGACTTACTTTTTATTGAGAGCTACCAGAAGGTGATAAATGGTCTGAAAACAGCTTCTGCATCTGCTTGACACCCCGGACCCCAGCGGGTGAGCTCATTAGACATCAATATCTCCGCTTAGGCTCGAGGCTGCCCCGTCCGAACGTTGCTGGCGGAGCGGCGGCCTCGCTTGCGATGGGAAGCGCAGCTTTACTGGCGTCCGCCGGCGTGCCGAATGCTTTGGTGCTGCGTATTTCGCTCCGGGGCGCGAAAGGCCGTGCTTGTAGCTGGATGCGGATTGTGCGTGCTGCAAAATGCTGACCCCTTGCTGAGTCCTTGCTCTTCCTATTTCTGTAGTCGCTTAGGAGATGATCCTTTCCTACGCTTTTGTCAGCCGTGGCCTGCTGGCTTGGAGCGGTGAGGTCTCTTTAATCCTTGGCTCTCCGCTTTGGACGGGCCACCCTGGGAAGCTAATCATGCTGCTGCAAATTTTGCTGTACTTATTTTGCGGCCGAGATGAAGCCAGCAAAGATTGCTCGTAAACTTAGGTAATGGTGACCCTGAGAGACGCTTTCAGAAAACGCGAGGCAGAGCGGTGTTTTGGATTAATCTCTGGGGTGGGAAGTCTCTGGGCTGAGGCTCAGGAGAATCAAAGCGGATTTGGTCTTGGGTAGAGGAGATAGGAAGGTCGCAGCACAATATTTTGTCTCCTCACCAAAACACCATGCTGTTTTGTAGTGCTGGGCAGGGGTAGAGGATCAGGACCCTTGTGCGTCTTCAAAAGAAGAAAAATGAGTGGTAGGAGATTTTGGGAGAACAGCCAGATCGCCTCACGCCTTCTTATCCACGTAGAAAAGCGTATCCCGAGCAGCCCTGACCCTACATGTATTGGTGCATGTGAAGGTGCTGGGTGTTTCGTGCTGTTTTTTTCCTCTCTTTGGTCTAGTTTCTGAGCCTTGTATCCACAGATTTGCGCCAAGAGCCTTTCCCTCCTAGAAAAGGAGGACCAACACACTCACCTTCTGCTCTCCTTGCCTTTCTGTTTGCCCTGTGACGAGTCTAATCCTTGCTTTTTTGGTGGTTGTGGAATAATATGATGGAGCCAGACCTGTTGCTGGGAGAGCAGCGCGCTAGCTGGTATGATATTGTGTCTTGGCTGCAAGGGACTTCTTCCTAGACAACCAGTGCTAACTCCTAGCAGGTTAACCCAAGCAGAAATCGGGTGCATTTTTAATTGTTTGGGGTTAGGCTCTCTAGGTTGAAGTTAATTTTGCTTATGCCGTTGAATAACTCAGTTCTAAAATAATTTTGCAACCAGCCTTCATCGTGCTGAGGGTCGTAATGATCATTAGGTTGATCGTGGAAAGCTTTTACAGAGCTGTGGAGAGGACTAAATATGTTCTTAGTACACACAGAGCAGATTTCCCCCTAATGAGAATTGGAATTGGAATCCTGTTAAGAACAAATGCCCTCTAATTAGAAAAAAATTATTTCATGGCATCATTAGTCAGACTGTTGAGATTCCAGCTCAAAATAATAGTACGAAGGGAAAGTAATTACGGGCCCTGAGAACAACTGGCAGTCTTGTCCCTGGTCGGAGGCAGGACTGACTCATCCGCGATAAAATCGAGAGCCATTTCCCCCCGCTTCGTGGAGACCGATAGTGGCGAGGACCCGCCGGGCCGTTCGCGCGGAGCTGGAGCAGTGCTGGGGGACGCCGGTGCTCGGCGCCGTCTCCGTTGAGCAGGTAATTCCCTTCGGAAAATAACCTCGCTGAGGCTGGCGGGGAAGAGCGGCGGCGGTGAGCGCGGCTCTGGGCTCGCTTCCCCGGGGCCGGGTCGGACCTCGGCGACCCCGCGCGTAGCGGGTGGACGAGGCCCAGCAGGGTCCCCTTTGTGCAGCTGTAAATCTGGAGCGAGTCTGACTCTGCCGGACCAAATGTTGATTTGCAGCTGTGTAAATAAGATGAGAATTTGGCCTTGGCTCCATCTAGCTGATTACATCTTTTTGTGTTCCCTCCTTGCTGCTTCTGCCAAGAAGAGCGGGGAGGAAAGCAGAGAGCAGTGGTGGCGGATGAAAATAAGCGCTTGTTAGCATGTAACATTTGATGATAAACTTAAATCAGCATTTGTTAAATATTTGCGAGTGTAGCGAGATGGGACGCTTGTGGAGGGCTGTGTCTGGCGTATTAGCGTGATTATTTTTTTAAGAGGCTGCGCAGAGGCAAACGGTGCCTTTTTGGTCAGCATTGCTCACGCATGATGCTCTTTGCAGCTAACGAGATGCAGATGCTCGCGTCCAACTCCAAGCGGCTGACGCTGGAGGAGCGAGCTGGGCTTGCGGGGAAGGGGGGGACACGCCAGCCGCTTGGGATCCTTCCTCGATAATGCTGCGAACAGGGGAGCCAAATTAGGAGCAAAGTCAGGCGGAAGGCAGTATCGTTGGTTCCGCCGCTTCGAAAATTAGAGTTGACCGTCCCCGAAAATCGTGCGAGAGGTGCAATGAACAGCGAGATCTGAAAAGCGAGTTGGTTGAAGAAGGGCGTGGGACAGGGATGAGCTTTTTTCGTATTTCTCAGCTTATTCTCTTAACCTCCAACAACAGGCAGTCGGGGAGGCTTCCTGAACTAGAAGTTGTTTCTGCGACCCTCGATTAGGTTTCTTTTCCGGTCTGTCCTTGAACTGGTCTTTTAGTATCCACAGCATCTCGCGGCGGGGATTTCCTATGTGTCATGGGACAGGCCAGCATCTCCCATTTGCTTTGAACGTCCATGTGCCGACTGGACTGGAAGGAAAATACCAAAAACCCCGTGTTTCAGATAGGCAGTCCAACGCAGCAGCACGCAAATCTGGACTGAAACCGTGTAGAAATTCGCGGGAGAGATGCTTTGCGGCGATGCACGGCTGCCCTGCGCCAGCACGTGCCTCCCAAAAGCCAAAGCGCCTCTTCTCTGCGGCCGAGCTGAAAAGAGAGGCTTTTCCTGGACGTGACCGAGCACGGCCCTGCAAACGGTCGCCCTGCACCCGTGCAGCCGTCGGCTTCGAGTTTTCGGCACTGCGGGCGCCCCAGCGTGAGGCAGAGGCGCGCTCGTTACAGAGTTCGTTAAGCTTTTGCCGCGGCTGCCAGGTTTGTGTGCCGCTCGAAGGAGACCTGCCCTTGGTTGCAACGCACCGTAACGAAAAACCCCTCCGGCAGGTTTGCTCGCGGGAAGCGGCGCAGGTGGAGGAGCCCCCGCGGGTCCTGCACGTGAGGCTGGGAAAGGGCAGAGTGAAAAGGCCTGGCCGTATCGCCTTCGTGAGGAGTTGTAATGAAATACTACTTCAGTGGATTAGGAAAGTGCCACCAGTAATGTTATATATGTAGCTTTCAACTTTAATAAGGTGTTGCAAAAACTATGAAAATAGTTATAACTGAAACCACATTTTGCAGCGAGCACCAGCTCTGTTCTCCTTTGCCCCGGCTACAATATCTCGCTTTGTACTGTCGATAAAGCTGTTAAAGCCAATTGGAAAATGGTAACTGAGCGATCTGTGGATTTGGGGTTAATCTACGCGATATTGATAGCTGAAAATCCCAGCCTTATTTTAAACCCTTTCGACTGGTGAATGTTTTATTTTGCGTCAGTTGTACGCTTCTTAAAGAATGTGTTTCCAAACAGGATTTGGACCATTAAAATCGCATCACCCGAAGTCAGGAAGCTGACCTGTAATTGCTTCCTGTAGTAGCAGTGGCTGCAGTAACATAAGAGATGCTGCTGTTGCGCTAAAATTAATGCTTTGAATTTAGTTGTAAAGCTCTAGCCTCCCTGCATTTTTCCTTGGTAGAAAAAGTGGCTTTTTCCTTTGGACCCACCATCTGACTGCCTCCTGGCATCCCAGGTAATAAAACCTGCGTGTGGTGGGACGAATGAACTTGGCGTTGGCTGGCTCCCGGCCACGTGGGGCAGGATGCAGGGACGAGACCGTGTTAGGGTGACGTGAATAAAATGACCCCGGATGGCGTCCGGGGTTGCCTAGGCACAGTTAATTTCTTCCGCAGAAGCGGCGTTTTCTCTTACTCCGCTCTCCTCTTCCTGTTTCTGCTGTAAAAGCTGCCATGTGCGATCCAAACAAGCAAAGTCTAGGGTGAGATTTGGGTTTTCCAGGTGCTCTTTGAAGCCTTTTCCCATCACAAAGGGACTCGGTTGCTCCAGAGGTGCTGCACACCATCGCGACGGTAGTCCCGGACTAAACAGCTCTGTGAATCAAACAGCAAGTCACAACTTTTCAAAATCCTGCCTTTAATCCCTTCAGAAAGGAATATTTCATTTCAGTGGTTTTATCTGCGAGAACCTCGTATTATCTGATCAGCTGTGCGTTATTCCTCGCCTCTTATTTTTCGGAGACAGGACTAGTCTTTTTAGATATATCACTTCTAGGTTTGTTGGAAGGCACTTTATAGCTTTGTAAAGCCCTTAAAATGTTTTTTAAACACTACTCCAAGCTTATAAGGCTAGTTTTAGAATAGCAATTACAAGCTCCCTTATCCCCAAGCGAATTCCCGCTGTGATGGTGTATGTAAACCGTTTTAGACGTTTTTAATGCTTGCAAGCAATAAATTTGAAAGGGAAAGCCAAGCCACCTCAGCCTGTACAAATGAAAGGCGTACTGTCCTAATTTATGTGGCGCATAAAACTCTTGTGAAGTCGCCTTGCGTCTTTCTGCGGGGAAGTTTATATTTTTACTGATTCAAGCTGTTAATTTTTCCATTCGGCCGGCTGTTCCCAGGGTCCGCGCGGGGATGCGCGAGCCCCGGGACCTGCTGGGGGTGTTGCGGGGCCAAGGGTGTTGGTCCACCGGGCTTTGCTCTTATTTCTTGCGCCTTTCCAGGGATGAGACCGGGAACATTTTGGGTATAAAACAGCTCAGTCTCAGGCTTTCCCTGCCGCTCTCCTGAACGAGGCTTTGCGCTCCCCGTCTGCCACGCTGCCTCCCCTCTCCCAGCCGTTTGCCAGACCTCTTGCTCCTCCTTAGGAGTCACCCCTTTCAGACAAAGAGGGGGAAAAAAAATTCCCCCCCAAAACCCCAAACTCAGCATCTGGATCCTGAGTGCATTAACTTTCCTTCGCTTGGGGGGGAAAAAAAAATTGCATCTCAGTCCCAGAGAGATCACATTTGTGCAGAGTGCCCGGAAAGGTCTTTAATGCATTTGTGCAGAAATTGGTTTCCTTATATCTTAGTGACAGATCCAACATATCTAACTACGGCAATTAATTTAGCGGCATAAAAAATTAAGTGGGGCATTTTGTCAGCGGAGCAGTTGGCTGTTCGCGAGCTGTGTTTATGCACTGCACCGAGGCGTTCCCTTTGTTTCGGAGCGCGTTTAAACATTTAAAAATAGCATTTAAAATGCATTTTTAAGTTGCTCGCTAGATGAAAATGGTACTTTTGGCAAATATTTAGCACAGAAAGTGTATGCAAAAACTATTTGGCTCTAAGCAAACGCTCTATAAATTGGAGCGCTTTGTCAGCTTGACAGCACAGAACAAACTTAATAAACGGTATTGGTGGGTTATTTTCCTGTAAGAATCGGAGCTGTCATCACATAATAGAATGGGTAAAATAACCGGGATTAGGAGACGGATTTCTGGGCATAGGCTTAATTGAATTAATCTGGCACAGATTTACTCGGGAAATCTTGCCTTTATTTCGCGTCGCTCTGTGTCAGGCTTGAATGATGGGGTGGGATGTCTGCTCCCCCAAGGCCCGCATGTCCCTCTTTTCCCTGGGATTTGAACGGTGCCGTTGCCTTTCAAATCTGACGGATAATGCCAGGACGAGGAGGCTGCGGGAAAGGACGTGCCAGCAACATCTGGATTTGCACCAGTAAGTAGATAACATTTAAGGAGAGGACTTTTTTTTTTTTAAATTTCCCCTTCTTTTTTTTTTTTTTTCTTTCTCGGGGAGACGCGTGCGTGTTCGATTCCCGTGGCGGCATTGCCCGACTTTTCGCTGCCTGTTGGCAAAATTTGGACACGCAGGAGCTAGGAGACCCTTCGGTCTTTGCCTGGGCCTCCTCCCTTGAAGGAGCGATTCTGCGGCGGATAAAGGTTAATTTGATAATTGCTGCTCTCTTAATGAGCTAATAATTAAAACTTCTATCAGCGGTTGCAACCAGCCCCGTCGTGGCTCTCCCCGCTGCCTCGCTCCGGGGAGGCACGGGTGATTTTAGCGCTGCTCCCCCGGCTTTTTGGATAGCATCGAGGCCGAACCCGCTCCCCTTCCCTACGGGCTTCTTGCGATTTTGGCGGCGTAAACGCAAACCGAGCTCCCGAATCCCCCGAGAAGGGGCACGCCGCCTTAACGCGGGCCCCGCTCGAGCTTTCCGCCTTTGGCAGCCGCTCGGCTTTGCCCGCTCGTCTCGGGAGCCAACGCGCAGCTCTCGCCGTTAGGGAGCCTCTCCTTGTATTTAACGTAACCTTTTCCATTTTAATGACATCTTGCGCGCTAAATCGCTCCTCTTTATCCTCCCCGTTCGCACCCTGCGAGTCTTCCCAGACGGGAAGCCTTCGAGACGTACGTTTTTTTTCCCCCTTTTTTTTTCCCTCCCTACCCCCTTCCTCCGGTTTTAAAATCTAACATCCCCAGCAGCTCAGACGGAGGAGCGGGGGGCGAGAATACGTCTGCTAAAACCCACCAAATAAAGCTGTTTCACTGGGGGGTAGTTAAGCGAAACGGCCTGGTTTAGTAGCGTGGCTGGCAGAACACCTGGAAAGCGGCCAAGGTTATCTCAAGGTAGGCATCGGATTGATTCCCGGCAACCGCTTACGCTGGGATTTGGGCTTGTGCGGCGACAGAGAGTGCAGGCGGTCGCTCCTGGGGAGAATCGCCTCTTCGCGCTGCGCCTCCGCCGGCTCCCGCGCTCGTCGAGGCCGCCGCCTGTGTGATGAGTTTTGCGAAGGCTCAGCCCGAGCAGGCAAAGCCTCCCCCCCTCCCCGCGCTGCATTTAATTGCCGGAGGTGGAAAGCAAATCCAACCCTGGCAGGGAAGCGGCACCTGCAATGCAGGATGGTCAGGCGAATTGGGGTTTTTCTTTTCTTTTTTTTTTTTGCCTTTCCCTCCGCACCTTTGAATTTCGCTGCAAAACCTTTGGCAAACACAGAAGGAAAAAAAAACCTCGGCAGCGGGCTGTGCCGCGGCCTGCGCAGAGCAACGACTTTGGCTGCATCGACCGGGCTTTTGTTCGCCGTGTGTTTTTTTTTTTTTTTTTTTTTCCCCGGCCTGGCCATGCCGAGAGATGCGGCGGAGGCTGCCGGCGCGGCGGTGCGGCCGCTGGCTTTCGCGCCCTCGGCGCCGCTGACTCGAGACCTCGGCGGGCTGTTCGAACCAAACTTAAGACCGCCGTTTGCTGCCTCTTAGCGCCTGGCGGAAAAACCGTGCGAAGCCATCGGGCTGCTCAGGTGAGCAAATCCCACCGGCCTGGTTAGAGCGGGGAAGAGCAGAGATTTCCCTAAGCCATGAGGGGATTTAGGAGGAGAAACCTCGGCGAAAGTCGGTGCCGCCCGAAAAGGGGTGAAACACCCCCGAACCGTCGCTTCGCTTCAAGCCCGCTGAGCGTGAGTACCGGACAAGGGAGGTGGGGGAAAAAAAATAAAAATACCCCGAATGCGAGTTGCAAAATGCCCTTTGGAGACGGGCAGGGACCTTTTGCGCGGCGGGGAGGAGGGGAGCGCTGGCCCCGCTCCAGCACCTGGCCGGGACATACAGCACCCTTCATGAAACCAGACAGAATTAAACCCTTTGTTTCCTGTTTGCCGGCCCGACTTAGCGAGGCTGCGAGCGCTCAACAAACCCGTCTTTGTGCTAATTTAATTAATCGGCGGGGCTGAGGGCGGCGAGGATGAGAGCGCGGGCTATAAATACCTGCTTTTTCTTGGGGCTCACCCCAGGGGTTAAGGCGCCGCGTGGCCCCCTCCCGCCGCAGCCGACGGCAGCCCTGGAGCCAGCTCTCCCGGTGCCATTGGCTCCTTCGCCTGCGGCTTTTTGCAAATGGGCAAGGCAGGCCCGGCCGACGGCCGCCACCGCCACCCTGGCGTCGAGGCCGCCGGTGGTTCAACCACCTGGCCTGCCAAAGCCTCCGTCTGGCTGGAAACGGGCTTTTCTGCGAAGCTGGGACCCGCCGGCTGCGCAGGAAGGGCTGCGAGGCCGGGTCCCCCGTTGCGGCGGCGGGCATGGGTGGAAAACCCGCCTGGGTGGGAAAAATCTGCAAAAAAACAGGAGCCCCTTTTTTGGAGAGGGTGCAAAACCCCGGGCTTCCCCCGGTGCGTGCTGGGGCTGCTTATCAGAGACGCCGGAGGCTGGGACAGCCCTTTTCCCTTCCATTTTTTCTTCCCTTTGGAAAACCGCCTGACAAATCCTCTGCTTGCATAGGGAGGATAATCAGAAAATTGCAGAAAACCCTGCACCGAAACACCTGGGAGCTCAGCTGCCTCCTGGATCCTGGATCCATGAGGAGATGCCGGCAGCTTTTGGGGTGACTTGGGTTTTCCCCCCTATTAATATACTTAAGAGTAACCAGAGAAACTTCGTTAAGGGGCTGCAGGGTGAGCAAACATGCCAGTGTTATGCTGGCTTGAGCGTTACAGCAACTTCCAACTTTGTGTTGGAAGAAGATCGTTCGGATACGCGTGCCGGCACGCTCCGGCCGCGCTTTCTGCAAACGTTTGAGTGCTCGAGTGTCACCCATGTACATGCTCACGGAAAGCAAATGTTTAGCTTGAACGCTCAAATATTTGCAGAAAGCAAATTTGGGCTTGGACGCTCAGGGATAAAATTAGCAAGCCGCGCGCGGTTTGGGGTGGCTGCATCCCGTGAGCTCGTTTCTGGTGGCAGATTGGATGGTTTAAAGTGATTTACCAACACAATGCAAATGGCTCGTGGTGGCTATCATCATTTTCCCGCTCGGAAATTTGCCCTGTGCTGCCACTGTTTTTCGGTTAGAGGAGGAGTTTCAAACCGTACGGCCCGTTTGCATAGGAGGAAATTCGTCTAAGGGCGTGAGTTTGCTCCCCAAATTTGCAGGTACAGAATAATAAATATTTTCAAAATGCATTTCTGAACAAGTTTTAGGTGAGAAAAGTGAAATGCGCCTCCTAAGTTGCAAGTGATATCTAATTTCTGATACCTGATTTAAACCGAAAAATCCGCAGTGGCTGTTTTAGTGAAACTGTCCCTGCGTGTTATAATCTAATTAGTATTAGCTTGGTGGCGTGCACCTCATCTTTGCTGCTGCGTAGGGTAGGGAAGCCCGACGTACTTGGACGGGGGCCCGAAACCCTCACGAAAGGAGAGGAGAAAAACCCCCAAGGCCGAAGGCGCAGCGAAGGATCTCCGCGGCTGCTTCGCCCCCGCTGCCCCGTTGGACATTACAGTGGCGGAGACGCGTGGGTAATTTTCTGCGTATTCGGTTTCTTCCACAGCTACTTTTTTAATGCCTTTTTTTTTTTTTTAAAGATAAAAGAAGCCTTATTTGGCATGCAGGCTTAAAGATTTATGAGTGTTACACGTCTTGAATAATTCTACCTGCAGGATCCCCTTCGTGCTACTTGCTTTTCATGTTACCCAAGGCGTTTGAAGACGACAAGGCTGATAAAAGGAAAGTCTCTGAAGTCAGGTCGGGAATCGTTTCCCGGGGATTCACCACCCGGACTGGGAGCGGGGCCGGGCACCACGGTGCCTGCCGGGCTGCTCACCAAGCCCCGGCGCTTGCGTTCGCCTTGGGGCATTCAGTGCCCCCCGCCAGAGCTGCAAAATTTGCTCTAAATTATGAGATTTTTGAACGTAACGGATTTTGGGCTCCAGTCTGGCAAGCCGGCCACTTCGGCTTGAAAAACGTGATCCCGGCGTTTCTGCTTGGTGCCGAAAACACGCTCTGTTTAAAAAGCATGGAAAGTTGAGTTTCTTGGGAAAATCTGTTAAGGCGGATGCTGAAAAAAATCCCCCGGAAAATCAGGATAAAATGGAGAAATCAGCAGCACTCTCAGGGTCCCAAACAGATTTCTTTCTCAAACTTTACCAGCAGAAAAGCATCTGTTAATACATTATACAGGGCTGCACACATCCTTCACCTGCCTGATTCCCTTTCAGTCATTTAATTAGCTGAATTTCAAAGTGTTTTATGAAATATAAAGTGTTGCGGGCCTTTGGAGGGCTTTTATTGTCACTCCTATAAATAACAGACAATAAGAAGGTTTGGCAATAGAAATTCTTTCGGTGTCTGGGTTATGATGCTTAACACTTGTATTATTTCTCCCGCGTTCAAAACGGGCGAGCGCTTGCTCGTTTATTTTAGGGACAAATTTCAACACGGAGTGGGGCAATGTCATCCGAACCCATGAGAAATAGTTTGTGAAACAAGATCTCGTCGAAACCTTACTGGCCGGCTTAAAATAGCCGCTTTATAGCCTGGCAATGCAATCTCGCCGCAGAGATGAGCACCTGGCCGGAGCCTGCGAAATGAAGCCGTAACGTATCTCGGTTGATCCCTCGCCTGGCGTTCAGTCCCCCGGGGGGGGTTTCCCATCGGACGGACCTCTCCGACCAGCTCCCCGCGGTCGGAGCCGCGGAAAAGCCATGGGAAATGAGTGTTTCCCTGCGCCGTGCGGCATTTCCGCTGTTTGCCTCTGTCCTCGTCGGGCAGCTCCTCGGCGGTGTTTTACCCGCGTGCCTTCGGCTTCCTCTAGCGTCCCCCAGGTTTGGCCCCCAGCATGATAAATCCACGTTTTGGGGAGCAATAAATCCCCATGGTCTCACAGGCTTTTGCTCTGGTGTTGTTTTTTTGCCGGGAGGAGCAGGCTTTCCTGGGGAAGAGAAAGCACCAGGTGAGAAATGCCCTGCGGGGACGCGCTGGGACGATGCTTTTGCCTTTCCGACTTGGACTCCTCACTCACCAACCTTGAAATCAGGGCCAGCAACCTCAAACCGGGCTCGAGCCCTGAATTTGGAGTGCCGAGCCGGGCCGCCCACGGCAGAAACGCTTCCCTGGCCATGCCCGAACGCCAGCGCGAGAGCTTTTTATAGCACAACACGCGGCGACGTGATGTCAGTTGTAAATAAGCAGATAGCGGAGAGGACCTGCCTTTCGCTCGGGCGATGCCGGGTGAGACGCCGGGATTCGTTGTTAAAGGGGTATAAAAGGTGAGAGGTATTTGCACGGCCGTAGCCCCTCCCCAAAGCCTGCTGTTAACCCGCTTGCATAAAATTAGCATTTAATAGCGGCGCTCCAGCTCGCAGCGTAGATTCAAATGAAAATCCCTCTGCGCCCAGGCTTTGAACTGAGTCGCGCCGGCGGCTGCCGCGGCATCTTCCTGCGCTCGCCGGCTCTGATCGCCTTTTGCGGTGGCAGTTCGACACCGAGCCGCCGCGTGGGAGAGCGGACGGCGAATGTGGCCCTCCGGGCTTTCGGGATAACCTCTCTGTGCTCGGCGGGGACCGGCGTTTCGCTGGCGCGGTTCGGGGCCTTGCACCGTTTTTTTACCGGTGGTTCAGTTCCAACGTGTTTGGAAAACCCCGGGGTTTTTAACGTCGCATCCTGTATCTGAGCTGTTGAAAAGCACTTGTGGCATCGCGATGACTTTTAGCGGCTTTATTTACACGACTTTGTCTAAATACTCCCCTTCCGCTTTTAATCCTGGCTTTCCTGGAATTTAGACGGCTTTGCTCTGGCCAAAACTTTCCCTGCCCGTTTTGTTGGGCGAGCTTTTTTTCCGAAAAGAAAAGGCCGCGGTCGCGTTGCAGAAAGAAACGCTGCCGTTTCTGACCTGCCGCCGGTCCTCCCCCTCCGCAGTGACCCTTCTGCCTTGATTTCACGTTGCTTTTTTTGTTTGTTTTTATCTTGTTTGTACAACAAACAGCTGGGAAACGGGATGCTGCATCTTACGGAGGGCAGCCAAACTCGGGCTGCGGCTGACAGGCTATTTCCCTCGCCCGGTCGAGACGCCGTCGCCTTCCCAGCTCTCCGAGCCGTTTTTAGGAGGACGTGACTTCATGTTTTGGGGAAAACCATGCATTACCAGCAGCACGGTTTTCATAAACAAAGTGGTACCTGTAGCTTGCTTCCATGCACTGAGTCGTCTTGGCTAAGCTGTTGCAGCGGGGATGACCCTGAGTGAAAGCTTGGCTGGGTTTAAAAAAAGAAATTATTGGAGCTGCTGGAAGCAAAAACCATCAGCAGCGATTAAATGCTGGGGTTTTTGGGTGCTTTAACCGCGTGCCGAAACTGCTGGGCTGTTGCATTTCTGCAACTTTCACCCCGAATCTGCAAGATAACGTTTCCCTGCAGCGGGATCAGGGTGGTGCCGCCAAGGCAGCGTCCGATTGCTTCTCCTTTGAAATCCTTCCAATGGCTGATGGCGCTGCAGGCACGCAGCTGGGGGAATTTTGTGTTTTCGGAGGTTTTTTATTTTTATTTTTTTTCCGTAAACGTGGCGGAGGCTCTGCAGCGCGTTGTTTTGGCACTGTGATCTCCTTCCAAATCCCCCTTCCGGCTTGAAACTGGGAGCCAGCGCTCTGCAAGTTGCTGCAGCCGCCGAGGCCCGAGCATCCTGCGGTTCGGCGGCTACCGCTCTACAAGGGTGGGAATCAAGCGGAAACAAGTAAAAAAACCAAAAACCCAAAACAGAGTTATTTGTCCCTGCTTGCGCTTCCCAGCTATGTCCTTGGTGCTGGCCTGGCCAAGCCGAGCGCCGGCGGCGTGTCCTGCCCCATGTCCCTGGGTGCCTGGTGGGGAGCGCGGGGACAAGACGCGGTTGTGCGTGTGGGTAACAAGTTTTTTGCAAAACCTTTCTGGCCCGCCGGGCTCCCCGGAGGGTCGTGTGAGCTTGGCCAGTGTGTGGCCTGCTTTGCCAGTGATTAACAGCGGTGTAAGCAATCTGCATATAGAGAAAAGCCCCGTTGGTATTACATTATTCTATTAGAGTTTCAAAGCTGGTATTAAGTGGACATGATTTCTGCCCATGGTCCATTAATTTTGCTTTATTGCTGGCCTGATGGCCATTACCCTTTTTTGCCAATGCGTTCCCCCATTAGGTTTGTACAATTAACCAAATTTGAGCTGTTAAAGCCATGTGGGTAACAAGGGGATGGTGGGGGGGGGATCTGGCAGCGGGGGGTGCGTGTGGGGGCCGAGCACCCTTCCGGGCCCCCGAAATGCCCTGGCTGGAGGGGTGGACGTGGCCTGCGTGCTGCTGAGCCCTTGCCCGGCAAGGCTCGTGCCTCTGCGGGGTCCGCGGTCTGCTTTAGGAGCGCGCCGGGAGCAGAAGCGGCCGTCGTAATGCCACCTCCGTTGCCTGCCGGCGGCGGGCGCTGCCTGCGGTCTGCATCGCTGCTTGCTTTCTGCCTGCCCAGGCACCCAAATGAGCCAGGACCCTATCGAGGACCCCCAAATTAGCATGGGGAGGGCACCAACAACAAGCAAAAGTCCTAGGAGGACTCAAAAAATTAGCAAAAACTCTAGCAGGCACCAAAAATTAAGCAAGGCACCAAAAATGAGCAAAGACCCCAGCAGAGACCCAAAAACTAGCATTAGCAGGGCACCAAAAATGAGCAGAGACCCAAACGGGGCACCACATGAGTAAAGACCCTAGCAGGGTGCCCAAAATGAGCAATCATCCTAGCAGACTAGGATCCAAACATTAGCTTTAGCAGGGAACCAGAAATTAGCAAAGACCCTAGGAGGGCCCCAAAAATGAGCAAAGACCCTAGGAAGCTACCAAAAATTAGCAGAGACTCTACCCAGGTACCAAAAATTAGCCTAGCAGGGACCCAAAAGTTAGCGTTAGCACAGTGCCCCAAATGAGCAAAGACCCTAGCAGGGCACCAAAAATGAGCAAAGACCCTAGGAGGCCCCTAGATGAGCAAAGAGCCTCAGAGGGCCCCAGAAATTAGCAAAAACCCTTACAGGCACCAAAATTAGCGCTAGCAGGGCATGAGAAATGAGCCAAGACTCTAGCAGAGACCCAAAAATTAGCACTAACAGGGCAGCAGAAAATAGCAAAGACCCTAACAGGGCACCAAAAATTAGCAAAGACCCCAGCAGGGACCCAAATGGATTAATGACCCTAGGAGGGTGCCCAAAGTGAGCAAAGGCCCTACCCAGGCACCAAAAGCGAGCAAAGGATGCTAGCAGGGACCCCAAAATTAGCCCTAGCAGAGCACCAAAAATTAGCAAAAACCCTAGTGGGGCACCAAAATGAGCAAAGCCCTTAGGAGGCCCCCGAATGAGCGCAGCTGCCGTCGGCGGGTCCTGGCCGCTCTTGGCAGGCTGCTGGGCCGTGCCGTCCCCCTGGGTGGCCCTCGCCCCACTCCCTGGGGAGTTTTGGGGACCGGGGGCCACCACGGCGGCCGGCAGCTGCTGCGGGGGGAAAGCTGAGCGGAGCCGGGGCGGCGCAGCAAGCCGACGCGCACGCCGCCTCTCCCGGGAAGCCCCGGCTGACAGATGGTTGATCTCCGTGTTGACAGATGATCTCCCTGTTTCGTTTCCCAACTCCGGCCCCATAATTATATCCGAGCTCTTTTGCAGGAGAACCTGGAGAGGAAAATCAGCAGTTTCTGCTCGGCTCCGCCTGGGAGCCCAGGGGCTCCGGTGGCATTTGAAACGCGCCGCGCTCGACGAAATTCAGAGCAACCCGCTCTCCCCCCTCCTCCCCGAGTCACACCACGTGCAATGCTCAGAGGTTAGGATGATGTTACTTTATATTTTCACATAAATCAGCTGCAAACGGTTGTGCCCGCGGCTATTTTTCTTATCTAGCGTGCCGTTCCACCTGTTGGTCAGCGCTGAGCTCCCCTCTCCCTTCGGCTTTGGCGCGGGCTTTTTTTTTCTTTCGCTACAGCAGCGGCAGGATGCATGGGATTTGTTTTTTATTTGGTGCGTGAAATGCTCCCTCTGTCGCTTCGGGGTCCTTCCTGAAAAGCTGGGTGTCTCTGCACCCCCTCCGCTTGCAGCCTGCCTCCCTGGAGCCACCCGTTTGCGTTTCCACGCCGCGGCGCGGCTTTGGTGCTGGGGTGCTTGTGCTGCTCCCAGTGCGATTTGTATTTTTGCCATTTAAATTGAGGAAAGGAAGCAGCAGGAATTCCCTTTGCAAGCCTAGGAGCTTCCCGCGCTGCTCTTGTTTTCTTCCGTCGGGTGGAAACTAATTTCCGGGCACGTTCAACTTCCAAGGTCTGAAATTGCAGTCTGCGTTTGGTGCCGATCGGGTGGTTGTCGTCGAAAATGGAGCCAGTGCATGCCAAAACTGATTTTCTTAATAAGTGAGTCTAATAAAATCAGTTTTTCAGTGTTCAGCTGCAAGTTTCTGTCCCGAGCAGCGATGCAATCAAACCCTTCCAGGTTCATTACAATACAAAACTATTTTTCTGTGCCAAGGCTGCAAGCAGTTAAGTGGGTTTTGCTCAAGCTTTGTAGCGAATCTGTACTTGGACAGGAATCGGACAACGGAGAATTGAGCCCAAAAGGTGGGAACCTGATGAATGTTGCAAAGAATTTCAAGCTCCTTTTAAGAGGGACGCGTGCATCGCTCGGCCCTGCCCGCGACACAGCTGCTGCCTCTTTTTATCCCTCCTGCTCAACGCTCCTGATTTACAGCCGCCGTTTCGACCTCGGACCGAATCCGGGCCCGATTTCCTCGGGGGCTCTTCGGTGGCACCCACTTGCCGTTAACGAATGCGTAAGACCGGCTTCAGCTTTGTAATCAATGAACATAAATTATCTCCGGAGAGCTCATCTTCGAGCTGAGTCTCTCGTCCTTGTTAGCTGTAATTAGAGCTGCCGTTTTTTGCTCGTCATCAGCCCTCGCCCTAAGGACAGCGCAAGAAAGCGCCTTTTTCCCCAGGCTGGTGCCTTTTGGGCGACGGTCCGGCTGCCAGGCTGCGAAGCCTGGCAGGCTTCGCGAACCCCTTTCGGATGCCGTGAATGAATGCAATTTCCCTAACCCTTTGCTCGTGTAATCCTAGCCCTGCTCTGCTTGTTTTCCCAGGGTGAGCCAAGTCAGATCCCTCTGGTTTTCCCTGGCTACGGGGCCGACTGCCTTCCTGATTTAGGAGGGACAAACAATCCCGTCCTCCTGCTCCGAGACACGGAGGAGAGGCCCGTACGTGACACTGAGTTAAATCGGTTTGTTTTGTTTTTTTCTTTCCCCTCTGCCTTTCCAAAGCGTGACGCCAAGCAAACGGCACATGCGGCCCAAGCAGTTTTCCACCTGCGGCGAGAATAAAGCGCCCGCCTCCCCTCCGGTGTGCTGGCGCCGGGGAGCCCTTTTGCTGTCGAAACGGGTTTTCGTTTGCCGACGAGCATAGCGGCGCTGCTTGGGGACCGACCTGCCTCTTCGCCGTGGGGATTTACCCGCCCGGGGTGGTTGGTGCTTATTTTGGGGTTTTTTGCTCCGAACCCCATGGCTGGGGGTGAGCGGAGGAGAGGGTGGACGACAGATTAAGCTCTCCCGTGGTTCAGAAAGTCAAGGAGCAGCGGGGACGTAAAGTTGGCTTTCAATATCAAGGACGTCGCCCAAAGGTGTCTCTCAGTCCTGGCCCAGCCACCGCTGCTTCATGCGGACCTGGGCATCTTTTCGGGCCGATTTGATGAAATCACGCAAGACAACAGAGGACTTTCTGAGCACGTCTTGTTTTTGGCGACGGTAAGGAATCGCTGCTCGACCCCAGGCTCGGGGCACCATCTCCCTTTTACGTGGTCCCTGGCTAAACTTTTACTCCCTTCCCATCATCTCCTGCCCTTTGCGGGCCGTGCCCGTTCCCTGGCGCTTTAATGGGACAAAGCGCCACGAATAAAAGTATCAATTAGAAAATAAAGCAGGGCTTTCCAGTAACTGGTAATTCCACTAAAGGCTCATTAAACTGGGGACAAAGAGTAAAGTTTGGCAGCTTTCCCTCTCTCCAGATATCGCTCCTTCCGAGACCTCGCTCAACTTCTTTGTTGCGAGCTGCTGGCTCCGGCTCGGCGCGCGGGCTGCTTCCTTGGCGGCGCGGGACGTGGCCGAGGCACGGCGCGACGTGGCAGCGTTTACCCGGGGGTAAAAGGGCCGACAGACCTTTGCGATGATTTTGCATGCCGCCGGGAGGAGAAGGCGAAGCGGCGATTCGCACTTCCCTCCTCCCCGTGCCGGAGTCGCTGCATTTCCTTCTCCCAGCAGGATTCATGGGCGTCTCTTGCATACTTTTCCTCCAAACGGTCCGGGAAGGTTTGGGGAAGTTTCATGCGATAATCTTGGATTAGATTTCTTTTGCAAATGCAGCCAGTCCTGCTCTTCTTACCCTGCTAGCCCTGGGGGAAAGGGGAGGTTAAAACAATAGTAATTTAAAAATCTCCACTCCAATCTGTAAGCGTTTTTGTTAAATGCTTCGCTCCCCCGGTGGGAAAAAGGCTGGTGAGCTTCAGGGTGCTCGAGACGCCGATACGCGGGGTGTGAGCGGAGGCGAAGGGGGGCTGCGTCCCAGGCCGCCGGGCAGCTTGCTCCTCCTTTGCCCATGCCTCGCGCCCCGTGTGGCGTTTGTCCCAAAGCGTCGTTTTTTTTGCCGTGATTTCTTGCTCAATTTGCGATACGGTTCTTTATATAAAAGGCTTCTTTAATGTCAGCAGGTACCTTCTGGGGTCGCATCCTGAGGCTTCGCTTCCCTCCACGCGCAGCTACCGGAAAGGGCCTGAACCGTAAGTAACTTTGATTGGCATTTTCTCTTCTCTTTCATCGGGGTTACGGGTTAAAGCTCAGGCCGGGAATTTGAGATTCGGCTGTGCTGCGTTATGTAAAGAAGCGTCCAGCGGCGAGCCGGCTAGAATCGAAAAGCCGGCGTCCTGCCAAATCGATTATGTGCCGCCGAGGAGCCCGGTTGAAAAGCATGCCGTTTAATTAATCCTCGTTGATTATGCACGAAGGTAGACCTCATCACTTACAGGTGTGATTAACTCCCCGGCGGTAAGGGGATGGCCATGGCTCCGCCAAGCCTGATGCTCTTGGCCGAGGCGAGAGGCTGCCGCGTGCCAGCCCTCCTGAGGCCTCTTCCAAAACCAGCGTCCGTTGTTTGCCGCCACTCCGCTGGCGCTTGCCTCGCTCTCCCTTTTAATAGTACGTCGGCTGGCCCGTGGAGTTGGAAATGTTAAAAACGCTCCCGCTGAGCGTCGTCGCCTCGGTGTAAAAATAGATCGGCTGCGCTGAGTGCCTGAATAAATCAGGAGAAGGGCTGACCCGATAGCGTCTTAACGGCGTGCAGACGGCTGGGCACGAAGCGTTCGGAGCCTTCCTGCCCTACGGCTCCCCAGTTCCCGGGCTCACCGAGTTAGCGGTTGAAGGTTGGGCTATGCCGGTGCGCGTCGAAAAACCCTGCCCTTGAAATCGTCTGTAATTACAGCAGTGCCGGAGTAACTCGGACGAGCTGCCGTGTCCGGGTAGGTTTGTCGGATGTCCCTCCTGCTGCACTCCCGTTGCGTTTTAACCCCGCGGCCGTTTCGCCTCGATCCGCTTCCCCTGCCTTTCGTACTAGCCCGGCAGGAGGAAGAGGAAGGAGTTTCGCCTCCGGGATGAAACTCGGCTCCCTTACTGAAGGCTGGCACGGTGCCCGAGGTTCACCGGGCGCAGTTTGGTGCTCGGCGATGACCTCTCTCTGCGCAATGGGAACATATGTAAATATATATATATACACACACATATACACACACACACACACACACACACACACATATATACAAATATATATATATATATTGTGAGCTGGCGGCTGCTGGCTTTGCTGTGCATCTTCCCTCACTGCGGATTTAGCCCTTCATCGATGGCAATGGAGGCGGGCTGCTTTCAACATATCCCAGGGAATTTCTCCTGCGCTTTGGGGGTCAGCGCGTCCCGTATACGCGTTTGCGTGCGGTTGAGTTGTTGCTTTGCTGCAACTCCCTGCCTGCATAAGGGTGTTTTCTCCCGGTGTGGGGAGCGGGGCGTTGTGGCAGCTTCTCACCGACTGTATTTTGGACCTGCTGCGTGGGCTCTTTCAACCGTCATCTTTCACCACATCAGATTTCACAGCTTTCCCCTAATAAACCTCTCCCGAAACAACAGCGTGGGATTTTCCCCCCTGCGTTGCTAACCACCGAAACCAAGACGCTTATTTACTCCTGTTTTCCCAGGCGTTGCGGTTTTCATTGGTAGGACGCGTTTACGACGGGTAGCTACGGAAGAAAATCCCTTTCTCCCGTATCACCTCTCCTGGTTTATCCGGGAAGTCTGGCAGCGCGATTGCCCCTTGCAAGCAGCACCAAAGGACCTTCCTGGCTGGCAGGTGCATTAACCCAGTTTGGGGAACGGCATTTTTGTAGCCTCCCCTCACTTTGGACACATCTATAACATCTTCCGATGCGAACGGTGGCTCGTTCCTTGTTATCCCGGTGTGGAGACATGCCACCAGCTACGTTATAAACTTCCCAGCGCGGTGCCGAAAGATAAGCTGAGGTGTGCAGCAGGGTGCAGGGCGGAGGGGTGAATTGCCAGGAAATTTTGCCGCACCAAAAGTTTTCTGGCCAACTTCTCAGGTGTCAGCGCTGCCGAGATGTCCCCCCAAAGGCAAAGGAAGAAAGTCGTTACTTGAACGTCCCCCTGCGGCGTGGGGAATGCGTTAGGCAGGACGGGGCGGACGTAATCTTGCTGCTCTCCTGAAAACCCCGAGCGCAATGAAGGCTGCGCAGCCTGGGGGGAGCTGGCACCCAAAATCTCCGTTGCAGCGGCTCCGATCCCTTCCCGGCGTCCCGGCCGGGTGCTGCGTGCGTGTCGCCCCTCCGCGGCCGGCCGGCCGCTCCGACGTGCCTCGTAAAGCGAATGGGGTGGGCCAGGCCGGCAGGGGAGCTTGCAAAACTATTTGCTCCGTGTGCAAAGCGTCGGCGCTTTTGGGAAATTGGGATTTCCTAATTACCTGCTGGGGTTTTTTGTTTTTGGGTTTTTTTTTTTTTGCATTCCTCCCCTGTCTTGCAGCCGGCGGGCCACCCTCCGGGCCGAGGCAGGGGTCCTTTTGGCTGCCGACGGGGACAGATAGCTTAGTTGGGGCAAAGGGGGCCTGGGCGGCTGCTTGGTTTCTATCCGTTTGTGGTGCTGCGATTGCAAAATGTATTTCCGCTTTCCTCCAAACATTCCTAGAGGGGAAAAAAAACCCCAAAAGCAGCATTAAAGCACCATTAAGAAACAGCGATGGAGCTCTCAGAAGCTGGGAAACGCCGAAGAGAGGCGGTTCCCGGGGCGCGTTGGCTTGGTCGCCTTGCGTGCGTGCCTGATCTGCCGCAACCCCTCCCTGAATCGTCCCTTTGTTCCTAAGAGTGGAAACCGGCCCGTTCGGCAACGCGCCTGTTAACCTTGCGGGGGGCACCTTTCCCTTCGGCCGTTTCTCCTGCTTCGCTTGCCGTGTTTCCCGGCGCTGCTCCTTGGGGCGCGCGCCTTGGAGGGTGCGTGGTGGTGTGTGTGGTGCAAGGTCTCCGGCAATTACTGTCGAGCAAGCGTAATAAAACAACGAGAAACGTCCGGCTATGTATAAACTCAAAACATGCGCAGGGTACCTATTTTAATGAGTTTCTCCCCCCCTCCCCTTTTTTTTCCCCCCAAACGTGTTGCGGAGTATTTCCTGGAAAAGGGAAGGCTCCTCTTGGCATGAATTGATGCTTTTTATAGGTCACTCCATAATATACTAATAAAGCGAAAGGTTAAAAGAACAGCCACATTTCTCTTTTCTTATCTAGTCAGTTGTTATAACATCGGATTTTAAATCATGGGAAATTATTAAGTACAGCAGCTTGTGCTATCAGCTCTTTTAGCTTTCCCTATAGTGCCATGCGTCTTCGGGTCTCGGCGCCGCTAAACGCGCGCGCTTAGCATTACTGCGCTGCTCGAGTGAAACCGCCTCGTTCGGCATCGGGGCCGCGCCGTGCTCTGTGCGTACACAAATGCCGGATATCATTCTTTGTATATTTATTTTAATCTTTGGCTCGTTTAGCTTGAGACGGTCTCCGAGGCGGGAGGCCGGGCGGCGCGGCGGGCATCGCCCCTCGCCGGCGGGCCGGCACGGCGGGCGCTTCTTGGGGCTGCAGATCTGCCTCCTGAGCGTCGGCGTTTTGCAGCGCAGTTAAAAACCGAACCAAACCGAACCAAACCAAAAAAAAAAAAAGAAACCGCGGCAATAGTAGATTGCAATTTGCATTATGCAAATCGACGTTATGCAATCAAGGCGCTCCAAGGGAAAGCCGGCAGGGCGAGCGCGCTGATGAGCCGCAAAAGGGCTCGAGCCCGGGGTTGCGCCTTCCCCCGAAAGCTTCGGAGGCCTCTTCCCGTTAAATGCCTCCCCCAAAAACCCACCCGACCTGCTCGGCTCAACCCCGGAGAGGTAAAATGGAGCCAGCGCCAAGCTGAATGAATTCAGTGAGCTGTTGGAGCCACTTTCTCAATTAATGGCTTTGTTTAATCGTACCCCCTGTCCAGAGGAGTATTGTCTTACGGATAATTTCGTTTGCCTAACGAGATTTTGCTAATTAAATCTCCTTTCGGTCGGTGTGACTCTCCCTGCAGGGTAGGGGAATGTTTGTGAATCCTTCTCCGCTGCCGGCTAAATAAACCTTTCCACTCCGCTACCGGAGAAAACACAGGAATTTCTCTAGCCAAACACCGGGATCGGATTTAATTAGCTTTCGCAACCCTGAAAAGGCGCTTTGTGGCGCGTGCGGGTGCGTGCCGGTGCGCGCACGGGGCTCTCTAATAGCATCGCGGGCCTGACGGGGGGCTTTATCGCCCGGCGGCAGCCGGACCTGCGATTTTTTCCTTTTTTGCTAGAGATTTTTTCTTCTTTTCCACGGCGGCAACCGCGGCGGCAAACAGCCTAACGACAGCAGAGGCGCTGTTTTTCTTCTAAAAAACCAGCTTTGGCCATCCAGCTTTGGGCTGCGAGCGGCCGGGTGACGTCGTAAGTCGGGTACCGCGTTTGTTGCCCATCCCATCCGAGGCCAAAAATAAAGGATTTGCGGTGCAAAACAAAGCTCAGAAGTCGATATTTGCAACTATTTTTTGCAACTTATGCAATAAGAGATGGCAACATGTCTTTAATATGTTCGCTCTATGTTCTCCGTAGGAGAGGGGGAGAGCGGGAAAAGGGCATTTCCAAGCACACACCGACTGGCGGAAGACTTCCAGCCGTGACGGCGATCCCCGGGGATGGGGACCTGGACACAGGTTGCCCCGGCTTAAATAAGGTCAGAGGCCCACGAGCAAACGAATGCTTTTATTAAAGCCGCGCGCAACCGGCACGGCGATGCCCCCGAATATCAAAAACGGGCGCTCCCTTCCTGCCCTCCCGGGTAATTGATTTGCGCAGCAATTTCTGAGTAAATTCGCTTAGCGGTGAATTACGGCTACAAATTACTCGTGGGGCAGTATCGCTCCCATGACCCTTAGAAGAAATCCCAGTACCGTCGCTAAACGAGGGGAAATAATTCGGTTTTATTGAGATGCCGCGTTTCGTTGGGGGTCGCCACGAGCTGGCGCGCCTGGGGAGAAACCGGAGCGGCGGCGTCTCCTGGGGCTCCCGTTTGCTCCTGCTTTGCTCCGGGGAAAAAACTTTGGGATCTTTTACAGCTTATAAATGGGATCTTTTAACGACCAAAGGTCTGGCGCTGCCCATGCTTGGATGTCCCCCCTCAGCCCTTTGACAACTGACAACTCTGGTGAAAAACCTCCGAGCTTTGACTCCGCCACCTATTTAGCACCTGCTTAATCGCCATTAAACTACTTGGCACTAGCTGCATTTATGCTAATAGTGACCCAATTAAGCAACAGTCATTACCTTTCACTGTCATTCAGCTAAATCATTTTTCCGGAGAGACGGCCCAATAAAATCGCTGTCCCTTTCGCCAGTGCTCCGACCAAGAAGAATAAACTGTATTAACACTGTATATTTATTGCGTGGCCTTTTCCACATTAACGCGCTTCACACGCGTCTTAGTTTGAGCCGGGCTCAATCGATATAGTCCAAAGCATCGAAGGCAGCGGAGCGACACTGAATTACTCCGGCGCCGTGCCGGGCCCAAAATATCCCAAAACGCACCCAAAAACCTATTCCCTGGGATGCAGAGCGGCCGCGGCAAGATTTGCGGCGAGGAAGGGGAACTCCTTGCAAAGCGCTTTTTAATGCAAAACCCTCCCAAAACTGTGCCTTGGTTTGTGGGCCCAGTAATACGTTCAACGTGTCGAGGAGTGAAAAGCCGTCCCCCGAATCGCGCGTCTTGCTCCGACAGCTGTCAATCAATGCAAACCGCCGATCGGGGCGAATGCGAGCAGGTTGCGCCTGGTCACCTAAAGGCAGGGGGAGGGTTTATCAGCAAAATTTCAGCTGGCGGCCCCGAAAGCTGGGAGCTCGGAGGGCGTTCGGGTGGGGTGGGGAGGGGAACCGCTCGGGTGGGCTTTTAAATAAAGAAGGAAGTTTTAGTTTTTTTATCAAAAAGTGAGGAAAAAAAAAGTTAAAAATGGTTTAAAAATTCACTCCTGCTCTCTCCCTGTGTGCTGCCCTGCTTTTTCTTCCGCTCGCATCTCGCTCCTTGCTGCCGTTTCATGCTTGGAGCATCTCCCCTGCGTGCACCCATGCCCCCATATGTGCACCCGTGCGTGCACTCGTGCACGCTGGCTCTCTGGCCAAGACCTAGGCACCATCCAGACCCTCCAAAATCGCCTTCAGCTGCCTTTTCCGGAGGTATTTTGCCCGTTTTCTTCAAGGGGACGCGTTTCACGATGTTTATTTTAAAGCAGCAAGGGGGCATAAAAGCCTTTTAGCTGTGGCTTTTCTTAAAAAAAAAAAAACCCAAAGGGGTCTGTTGGTGCGCGCAGCCTTGCAGGATATTTAATAACCTGATGCAGCTAAGCTGGAGCGTGGAGATCATCTAGGAGGAGATGAGGATCCGGCTGCCCGTGCCCAGGGCGCTCTGAACGCTTCCTCCGAGGCAGCAAACCGCCAAAAGTTACGGGAAGCACGCGGAGAATTGGGATAACCCCTGCGAGAGCGAAATAATTGGCTGCTAAGGAAAAATACGGAAAACGAGGAGAGAGAGGGGAAAAAAACCCCCACGTATTAATGAAACATTAACTCTCAGTGCTGGTTGACTTCCACGGGAGCGTGGGGTTTGCGTCGCTGAGAGCCGCGCCGCAAGGAAAATAAAAGAAAATAAAAATGATCTCTTTCTGTGATAATGGTCGCAAGCGATTTTGAAATAGCAGTATATCCCCCAAAAAACAGCAAACCCCCCCGCCCCGCCTGACGTGCATGGTTTTTAAATTAAAGTCGTCTTTGGTTTTCGACCGAAGGGAGGAGAAGAGAACAGGTCTGTGTAAACACCGCCTTGGCTGTTATTGAACATCTCTCGCCGGCCAACTTTTCATTATTTCTCCGAGGAAGAAGGGCTCCGTCCTCGCGTCGCCGCCGCCCGCGTCGCCGTCGTGACGCCTTGTGTTAGCCCCAGCAATGAGCTTAGCCGTCATCAGATTTGGTAAAATCAACAGGATAGATATCGGCTGGCTTCGTCGGGTTGGGTACCCAAAAAAAGGATGTTTTTTTGGGGTAAGATATTGGGTATCCTGCCCGGCTGTCGGGGTCATCCTGCGAGTCGGCTCGGGAAAACTCGTGTTTTTTTTTCCCCCCCCCCCATCGAAGCCGAAACGTGACGGAGCTAAACGCCGCCGCGAGACTTTTTTAACCCCTTTTTGCTCCTTTTGCACCCGTCTCCTCTTATTGCCAAGCCCGAGGCGGACTTCCCCTGCTTTTCCGGCTGGCCCGCGGACGGTGGGACGGTCGTTAGCCCAAATCCCGAGGAAATCCCTGGCTGTAATCTCCAATAAGAAGTGGGAAAGTCTGTCGCTCGTCGGAGGCTTTCGC
Organism: Struthio camelus; assembly: GCF_040807025.1. Taxonomy (NCBI): domain Eukaryota; kingdom Metazoa; phylum Chordata; class Aves; order Struthioniformes; family Struthionidae; genus Struthio; species Struthio camelus. The sequence goes on from NC_090963.1 coordinate 8,928,683, forward strand.
AGAAATGCTTAGCTTGGCCGCCGGCCAGGCCGGAGCCGGAGCCGGCCCCGTTTCGCTTTGCCGCCCCGGAGACCCTCAGCTCTGTTCTCCCGTCCCGCGGGACTTTGGTTTTAATAGAGGGAATAAAAAGGAGAGCCCAAACCTGGGGCGTTAACTGGTTTCCTGGCGTTTCAGCACGCGCTCGGCGGATTGCCTCGCCCTGCTTTGTTTTTGCTGTGAGCGTGTTCGTCGCTCCCTTGCCGGCAGAGGCCGAAGCGCATCCCTCGCTGCTCTCCCTCTTTGCAAGAGAGCGGCGGGGAAACACCCGAGCGGCCGGCGGCCGGCTCGACGGCCCGTCGGGCAACGCCGCGGTTTGCCTTTCCCCCGGCGCCGCCGCCGGTTTCCAGCGGCCGGGCCGCCCCGGCAGCCGCCTCTCCGAGGGTCAGCCCGGCCCTCGGCGCCAGTAAATAACCAAGTTGGCTGCACTTTTTCCCTCTTCCTGCGCGTGTGGAGCACTTGCCACCCCGCTGTCTGTTTTTCCTTGCCAAGGTTCAGTTCTAATTATGTTGATTTTCTTCAGCCCACCCCCTCCTGGAAGCTTATTAGGGTGAATATTTTTATTTATTATCATTTTGCCCAACTCCTGCCAGCATTTCCAATTACTCTCGCCGCTTCCTTGTAATTGTCTTTCTGTAATGGCTCTGAAACAATTGCGCTAAATGAGGTGTCTCCAGCAAGATGAGGGTTTCACTTCATTAAAGGCTAATGTATTCTCAGCTCCGGCTCTGTGGGGCTGGCTTGGAAAAAGAGACATTTAAACAGCTTCTTTTATTTTATAGGGAACAACTTTCCCTGGCAGGAGAGTCTTTTGTGTGTGCACACGCGCGCGGCCCGCTGATGATTTAAGGGAAGTTTATCGCGGGAGCTTGGCGCTGGTAAATCTTCAGCTCTTATCTTCGGGATTCGGCCACTTTTGGCAGAGCCTGCCTTTCCGTCCGTCGGGCAAGGGGGGGAGAAAAAAGGAGTTTTTGGGAGTGGGAGCGTTGATTTTTGTTACAAAGGCGAGGTATTTATTTATTTCTGTTTGCCACGTATATAATTTCAAGGAGGGCAGCTTTTCCGGAGGGGAACGATTCGATATCAAATTGCACCGAAGGGCCGGAGCGGAGGGAAAAGGAGGGGAAATCGTTCAATCCGCAGGATGCCGGGCGGGATTTAATGAACTGTGATTTCCAGAAGGTCAGACTTGATGATCTTGATGGTCTCGTCTGGCCTTGAGCGATATGAAATCGTAAACGCCGTGAAACCGAGGAGCGCTGGAAGACCATTAAAGACAAAAAGAGGTTGCTCGTCTCATCGCCCGACTCCTGGAGCCGGGGCTTTAACTGTGAAAACAAAACAAAACAAAAGGAACACAAAACGCATTAAGGCGATTTCACAACAAAAATTCACTAATCTTTGCCCTTTCCCTGCAAGCAAAGATGAGCATAGCGGCAAAAATCCCAATTTGCAACCAGAGACTGAACCGCCGGTAGCCGTCCAGGCTGAGAACGGCGGCTTTTATTCACTTTCCAGTTGACTCATATTATTTTTGCATCTTTGCGGAGTTGCCTCTCTTTTTCCATCCTCCAGGCCCGAATGCTTTCCGTTGGGCAACTTTTTAAATCCGTTTCCTTTCAGGCTGCAGCTCGCAGCTGGTTTTTCGCCACCTTTTCGAGCCGCGCTCCCCTTTCGGTCCCTCGTTACCCAAACGGAGAGCAGGAAAAAAAAAATCCCCGCGGGAGCACCGGGGCCACCGCTGTGACGCTGCGTGGGAAATCCTCGCCCTCGGAGGATTCGCTCGTGCCCGTCCCAACCGCCTGACCAATTCAGGTGAATTTGGGAAAAAGGCTTCACCCAGCTGCCAGCGCCCTCCCGAAAACCGAGCTGACGGCGGTCTGCGGAGGATGGCGTGGAGGCCAAGCACTGTTTCCCCGGATGAGCTAGCCACAGGTCAAAATAATAATAACCCCCCCCGCCAATAATGCCCCAAATACCCCCTCCCCCCAAATAATAACAATTATTTCTGGAAAACACCTTTTTCTCTTAAAAAACATTTTAGTTCCCAGCAGCCGCGAGGAGGTGCAAAGGTTTTCGCTGAAACTCCCAAGGGTCTGCGGGGATTATTTTTCATAATCTGCTATTCTTTCAGCGCTCTTACTTACAAAACTCCTTTTTTTTTTTCCTTTTCTTTCCCCACTTTTACTGCAGTCTTCCTCGCCGTTTGCCCGGTCGGGAGCTGAGCGAAGATTTCGGCACCGTTTGCTTTGTTCGCAAGGCCAGTGGTGGGGTTGCGATTTGGGGATTTTTTTTCTCTACTTACTGCAGCTTTGCACTTTATTTATTTAGGCCCTGATTCAGCAGACTGCCTAAACCCCACCGGACTTATGCACATGCCTGTTTTTTTCCCTTTTTTATTTTTATTTATTTTTTACTAAACGTGGATGGAGTCCAGGCTGCACTCCAAGTGAAATGTGCTCTTTTCTCCGGCGATGTTCGGGGAGGCCCCAGGGCCCAAATCTCCAACCTTGGCTCACGTTTAATTTCTGTAGAAACCTTTCCCGGTCCAGCAGGTTTCTTCACTCGAGGACGTGTTTCTCAGCTTGAGCAAACAGTGCCCTTGGAAGCCGGTCTTGGTGTTCGGTGTTGAAGTGCCCCAACACCAACTGCCATTAAAACAAAGCAACTTTTGCAAAGCAACGTAAAATTCAGGTAGAAAATAGTGGGAAACGGCTAGAGAGAGCGCCATTTAGGTGGAGCAGGACTAAGTCGGACCGCGACCAAATTTACAAGTGCTTCGGTAGATGTCTAAACAGGGGTAAAGCCTGGTTTTAAATTGAGTTATCGCTTTAATAAGCATCATGGAAAGCTTTCGGGAGAAACATAGGTTTCCCCCTGCTGCGGACAGCGGGGTCGGATGTGCCCTGGGGTGCCGGGGTGCGATTCGGGAAGGGGTGAAAAAACGAAGGGATGGGGAATATTTGCGAAACGCTAGCCATGTGCCTGAAACCGGCATGCGGTTCAGATCTTCCGCGGTCTCGGCAGCTTGGCTTTTTTTTAGCAATGGCTTGGCCTAGTTAAAATGATCCTCAAACCTGCTTAGCCAGCGATAACGTCCCCTCCTTAAAATGAGGAGTCCCCCATCCGTCAGCTCTCCTCTCTAATGGGGGATGCTCCATCTTGTTAACTCAAAGTGTCTTCCCTGAAAGCTGGTTACACCAAATTAAAGGAAAAAAAAACCCCTCTTTTTGCCATAAGGTGAAGATTTCTTGTTCTAAACATGCTTATCTTTTTATTTTAGCTGGGTACGGATGTGCCGCTTAGCTCCAACCGCTGCATGCAGCCCTTTGCCAGGTATTTCCTCCCCTTTTTACAGATCTGGTAACGCAGCAAAAGAAACTCTGAAGCTCAGAGTTTAAAAGCTAGCTCCCGAAACCGAAGCCCTGCGCATCGCTGCAGCCCGGATGCTCTCGGAAAGACCGTCGCGTGCTCGCATAAATACTCGAACAGCCAATAACGGCGCCGACCTCCGTTTTTCTCCCTCTGATTGGTGCCAGCAGCAAGCAGACCGTTTGGATTTGACGACTTAGGAATAAAGCGAGCGATGATGAAGTGCTCTTCAGCAAAAGCGGCCGCATCGGAAATTAAACGGCAACGTGGGATGGAGCTGTCCCCTTGCTGGGGAGTGAGATAAAGACAATCCCGTGCAGATTTTCGGGGTTTAATAGCAAAAAAAAAAAAAAAAAAAGAAAATAATTACGCAAGATGAATCCAGAGCTCATCAATTAATGATGGCTTTTCTCTTCTAGTCTACAGTCCTTTGTTCTTTGTCGCTACAGTTGTGGAAATACTATGAACTGTGTAGCCTTCGGGACTTCAGAGATGTGGCAAATCCTAAGTGGGCTATTCCTGCGGCAGCCCGAGCTGACTTTCACCTGTTTTCCTTCTCTAAAATGCAAGGAGGTAAAGTATAGTAAAAACAAACCAAAAAAATGCAATTGAAGTGGATCCTCTGAAATACCTGTAGCCCCAATCCGGAGGAGAGAGACCCTCCCTGAATCCCACCACAGCAGAGAGATTCAGGGGTTCAAACACCCCCAATTTCCCTACGGCAGTTTTTTTTAAAGTGGGTTTCTGCCACTATTTTAAGTTTCAACCTGTGCCTGCGTTTGAGCTGCCACCTCCGCGGATGGTGGCGCTAATTTGGGGCGGGAAGCACACGTTTGCTTAACCTGGCCCAAACTTCACAACGTGCATCGAGGCTGCTGAGAATCCCCGACGGTGGGGGGAGATTAGGAAGGGGCAAATCCTCCAAAAAGCAAGCGGAAAAAATTAGTCACGCGCCGCGGCCGTAGCAGTTTGGCCAAAGCAAAGCTGAGCCCTTCTGCAGGTTTGCAAACAGCCCTCGCCGGGTCCAGACCACCCCGGCTGCCTCGGTTTGCAAACCGCCGGCTTTATAACCCCGCCGTCTGCGGCGGGAGTTGCGTTTCGGGCGTCTCGAGCGTTGCTTCGGGGGCCGGGAGGGCGCCGCGTGCCAGCTCTGCCGCGGCTGCCGCCATCTGCTGCCGCGCGGCTCGATTAACTCGCAGCAGCGGGATTGCGGCAGACCCACGGTTAGTTAAGTTTCTGCCTTGCTGGCTCCGACGGCTCCCTCTAATCCCCGCGCCGTCCTTCTCCTGCCCTTCCCGCCCCGGGAAATCCGCCGCTGGTGGAAAACCGAAAGATCGCCTCGTGCGTGGAAATCGCTTTCTTCTCCGCTGGCAGAAACGAAGCTGCGGGATGAAGCTGCTGATGATGCCAGTGTCATTAAACGCGGAGCAAACGGCTCTGCGTTTGCAAACCTCCTAAGCCCGCGGCGTGAAATGGTTGCCCTTGCGCAAGGAGAAAGCTTGGCCTGGTTGCGCGGCATCCCTCCGCAGGTCGCCCGAGACGCGTCTTCATCAAAACGATTACAAAACTATCGGGAGACTGCCCTAAACAGTAGGCAGAGGGGCTTTTCCATCACCTGTAGCTTAAATTGTTTTCAAGGTACAGCAGAAGAAGTAGTAAAACATCTTCATTTGCCTTCAACAAAGGAAAGATTTTCTGTATTTCTGTATTTCCACTTGGCAGCCAGCCCTGAGCGTCATTTGGGAGTGCGACATGTGGCTGGGGACGGTTTTTTCTCTAGCTTTTGCATTTCTCGTGCATTTCCTGGGGAAACACCCGTTTCTCCGTCTTGCTTTGTCCTGGAGTTACTTCTGTGCATTAAATCCAGCCGAGCCGTGCTGTGGGAATGCCAATCAGTCAGACCTGGCCGATATTTCTGAGAAAACTAACATTTTTGTTCAAATGCAGGATGGAATTTCAAAACACGCAACATTTCTTTTTGCTGGTGGGTCAAGGAGACAGTTTACAAAATAGCTCACCCAAAATACTATATTTGAAGGTGAGAAACAACTTCCGTCTTCACACCGCAGTGCAGAGTGGTTTTTTTTCTTTTAACCTGCGGAAAACCCATCTTGAGTGAAAAAAGCCAATTTCTACTGTAATTAACCTGAAGAGGATGCGCTCTCTCAGGGAACTGAGCGGCATTTGCTCTTTGCTTTTAGGAGCAGAGGGAAGGCCAAAACCTCACCCGGGCAGCAGGAAAGCCGCCGTCGCTGCTGCATTCAGAGTGTCCATGGTTTGGGACCGGGGGAGAAGTTACCCGATATTCAGTGGCTGACGGCGTTTGTAGACAAACACAGAAAATACAGGAGCCTGGGGACAGGATTGGTTTTTTTGGGGGGAGCAACCGAGGATAATTAGCTGTTGGGACAGATTCCCCAGAGATTTGGTCGGATTTGTGTTGTGTGAAGCCTGCAGACGAGACAGGATGCCGCTCGGAAAGTGGCGTTGTCACGTACCCGCAAAGCCCCGCGCTCGGTGCCGAAATGACTTGTGGACCTGGCCGGCCTGTGTTTTGCAAGAGGTCTGAGAAGAACAGCGCCAAGCTGTAAGCCCAGTTGAAGAGAAGGAGCAAAATCCTTCTTGGAAAAAAACCAAAACCCAAAACCCACAAAAAATAAAACCACGTCATGGTAACGAATACCCCATGGGTTCTTTGGGGAGTTGAACTGACTTAAAGGCAGGTCTGTGCAGCAGGAGGAGCGTGAGGCAGACCGCCCGGGGCCGCCGCCAGCAGCGGGACGGACCTTCGAGGAGCTGCAGAAGAGCTCGTGTGCCAGAAAGCCTGTCTGGTTTTCTCAGCGACATAGGTTGGGCTAATAAAAGGTATTTTTATCCCGCTCGCTGTGGAGCACATGGCCTGCCTCACTCGGAGGGGCGAGAGAAGTGGTGAAGTGATGGGGGCTGTGGAGCTGCGCCCAGCCTCACCGTGTGGTCACTGGTCGCCTGGCCCTGGCACTGAGGCAGTGGGTGCTGGATGCTGTGGCACCCTGCCTGCATCCTGCCTGACCTGCTGAAAGCCTGGAGAAGCTCCAAATAACGTTTGTTTTTTTGAGGGATCAAGATGGAGAGTCACGGAGCACTGGTTCTAGCCAGCACCTGTGGTTCAATGTGCTTCAGCCCTAGCCAGTGTCTTCGGTTTATTTTAGCTAGCATCCATGGTTCGGTGTTAGCTAGCATCTGTGGTTTGGTGTTAGCTAGCGTCCATGGTTTGATATTAGCTAGCGTCCATGGTTGGTATGAGCTAGCATCCATGGTTAGGTGTTGGCTAGCATCCGTGGTTTGGTATGAGCTAACGTCCATGGTTTGGTGTTAGCTAGCATCCATGGTTTGCTATTACGTAACATCCATGGTTTGGTATTAGCTAGCATCCAAGGTTTGGTATTACTTAACATCCACGATTTGATATTAGCTAGCGTCCAAGTTATGTTAGCTAGCGTTCATGGTTTGGTATGAGCTGAACTCCATGGTTTGGCATGAACTAGCATGCATGGTTTGATTTTAGCTAGTGTCCTTGGCTCAGTTCTAACCAGCATCCTGCATTGTTCCTGTCCAGCATCTTTGGCTCAGTCCTAGCCAGCATCCTTGTTAGCATCCTTGTTCTGATTTTAGCCGGTATCCATGGTTTGATTTAGTTAGTATCCTTGGTTAAGTCCCAGCCAGCATCCTGCATTGATCCTGTCCAAAACAAAGCACTGGTGACTTCAGGCAAAGAGTTGAACCTGGGCATTTGCCCTCTGCCCAGTCTCATTTTTGCAGAAGTTTTTCAGGGCAAACTCTGCCCTAGTAGACTTTGCGCTCCCTTCATTGGGCGGATATGGCTGAAAATTTGTGTCTTCATTCCTGGTTACTTCAAATTTTGCACAGAGATTTAGTGAAAAATCAGGATGAGAAGCCCAAACTCTTAGGCAGAACTAACATTTTGGACAATTCATGCGCCAAAAAACTCAGTTTAGGGTTGATTAAACAATTTGGCCGATCCTTAACCAACTTCATGATTCATTTGGAATATGTGGAAAAAAACACCCTGAAAAGGTTGAAATATTTAGGGAAATTTCATAGAGCTGTTTCCGAGGGAGCTTCAGGCCAGATCTTGCCTCTGATTGCAGCACGGGGCGCCCAGCCAGTTCCTACCTGCAAAAATTGACTTTCTTCCCCAAATCGGTGACCCTGCTACTGCGAAGGCAGCCATGGGCATTTCCCCAAATTGGACTGGTGACTGCGATTTTTTTTTCCCCTTTGAGACATTTTGTCATATTTAGCCATTTATTCACAAGCTCCAGCAATCCTTATCAACCCTGCAAAAATTATTTCTGATTATTTACGCTGTTTATTTTCGGGTGGGGGCTCACTTTTCGGTGAATTGGGGCCCAAAGGGCGCACCTGTGAGCGTGAAGTGTGCCAGCCCCTTCTCGAACCCCTTTTTCCCTGTGCCTCCTTCCAAAGCCGCTGCATCCGCTCACACATTTTGCATCGGCAGATAATTAAGTTGCATTTCTGCGCGTTGTTTACCGTTCCTCTGAACCGGCAGCTCTTCCCCAGAGACTCATCGCGGGCTCTTGCAAGCCCGTTTGCAGCCCATTCTTCATTATGCTTCGGTTACAGTTTTAATTTTGCTGTTATTAAATCTTCCCAGACACTGCCTCATTATGTGCCTTTGAGCTGAAATTCCTGAATTGGGGACTCACATCTGGGCTTGTTCAGCGAATGCTTGCTCTCCCGTCCAAAGGCGCAGACATTAAAGCCGACCGGTGAAACGCTTTTCCGTAACTCCGCGGGATGCGTCTGCACAGGTAGGCGTCGTAACGCGAGCCGTATGGGATGGGCTTGGCGCAGAGACGAACCCGAAAACGTGGTTAATCCTCCCGCAGCGGTGAGTCGCCAAGAGGCCTCGCCTCGGCTTTGCTGCTCGGGTTGTGCCGCCGGAAAGAAACGCTTCGGAGAGGGTCGCAGCCGCCGTGGGGCTTGCAAAACGCGGCACGAGCGCCCGCGCCGGGCGCTGCGGCGCTCGGTGGGGCCGTCCCCACCGCTGCTGCCTCCGTTTGCGCTTGTTTATCTTTTCCTTGCTGAGCTAATTTAGCCCCAGGGGCTGCTTCCAGCGTCCTTTCGGCTGCCTCCGCTTGGGTGCTTTTTTGCAAGAAGAGGCGAATCCTGGCGACCGGCGAAGCAGGGGCTCTGCTTCTACTCTGCTCTGGGAAAAATTGGGCGAGAAAGCAGGATTGAGGGTCAAATGCTCATCAGCCTGGGGCAGGTAACTCTTGGCGATTGAAACCTGTTTTTCACCGGGTGACTTTTTCCCGTTGTGTAGCCAAAAAACCAACCCAGCCAGGCATCCGGGAACTTGTCCGTGCAAACATGTGCGTAACACAGGGATCCGCCTAGCACAGATATAAGTATTTTTAAGTATATAATGTAAGTGTTTGCCTGCTAAGACACATGCACGGGCACAGACAGGTGCCCTCCTATGCGCAGATACCCTCACCCGTTTGCAGAAACACTGATTTACACACACACACACGCTATAACTTTCTCCTGTTCCCATTATCTCTAACCCATATACTCCAGGAAGTTTAATTTGTTCTCGCTAGTAATCACCATTAAATAGAAATTGTCTTTTTCTGTGTAAACACGTCATTAGTGAAGCTGGTTTCTGCAGGGTCCGGATTTCATTTTTATTAAAATGAAACACTTTTCGGCTCCTCACTGTGGCCAGAGATGAACGGGATCGTTTTAACCCGTCGGGTTGGCCGCAGATAATTGCGCCGGTGTTTGATTGGGCGATTAGGGGAAATTTCCGCTTTCCGCGCAGGAGAATTTGCATTTTTCCCTGACTTCTGTGAAGCTAAGTCATGCTTTCGTACCCAGCCCATTTTAATGAGTGTTATAAATCCTAACAAATATAGTTTCGTGTTCATTTTTTTGGCTTGTTTTTATTACTGACGGTCTAAAAAACAGGTCCAGTTAAAAACCTGCCGAGGAAATGATTGCGCAGTTTAAGTTGGTAAAAAGCACTATATTTCTCGCCGTTCCCTTCTCTGTAACGAGGATCACTGTGAATAGTAAGTCTCCTCTTTATGCCATAAAAATCATCTGAATTTTTTGGAGCACCTAAAGCTTTTTCTCCTCAGTGCAATCCCTCCCTGAAATGAAGCAGTAGTTTTGGTCGGAAAAAAAAATGTATTTGGTGTCAGGGGCTTGCAAGAGCACGGTGGGGAGCTGCTGGCGGGGTTGAAACCTGGCGTTGCCGTCAGGCTTTGCCTATTTTTACAAAAATAAGAAACCTAAAACATCTGGACGGATTGTATCCCTTGATGACTCTATCCCCGTTCATTCTCTTTTAATTTTTTGTCTTTTTTTGACATTCTTCTCCCTAAAACCCATACCTACTTTCTGCAGCCCCCTCACTGATCCCGTCCCACCGTGCCATCTCCGCAGAGCTTTTGACCCGTCTCCCCTCCAAAATAACCAGCATTTTTTATACATAAATGCCAGATTTTTGTGTAAGTGGCATGGTGTTTCCTCAGGGTGGGCTAAGACCAAGTCCAACTGGAAACTCGATTCACTTATATTTAACTTTCGTGTCATTCCAGTCATTAAATACATCTATAAAGTGTGTTTTTTTGTTTCTTGATGTAAAAAAAAAAAAAAAAAGCAGTAATTCCAAGCTGTCGATGTCGCAGCCCAAAAGTCAATGGGCTCGGCCAGCATTACTGAAGTATTATTATTAGAATTTAATATTTGTTAAGTGATGTCAGTGTATTTTGAGCAAATAAAAATCATCCCGTGCCTGCTCACAAGTGCTTGTTTGGCTGGGACGACTCGACTGCCGAGATGTCCTCTTCCCTGGGTAAAGAAAACCCCAAAGTGAGCAAAAACGCCAGTGCGGAACTGAGATTTAAGGACGGGAATTAGTGCAAGGTTAATTCCAATATTTTAAAACTCCAGAGTTTGTGTTCCCATGGTAACGGGTATTTTTATCCTCTTAGTCCTGTGCATTACAAGATTGAGCCATCAGAAAATATCAGCCGTCTTGGCTCCTGAGACCCGGGAAGGCGTTGGGGTCGAGGCGGACCTGTGCACAATAATTCCTCGAGGAGAAAGAAAAAAAAAATCTCTTCAGCGCCCAAAATATTGCTTTCCCACCTATTCCCAAATAACTGGCACAGCCTGACCGCGGCTCTGTGAAACAGCCCCGAGTGGCCGTGCTGCAAAAAGCTCCAATTTTGTCCCGTCCTCCCCATCTGAGCGACTTTTTCCCCCTTGTGCCACTCAGCAGCATGCCATAGACCCCTCAAAAGAGGTGGGAAACATATTAGAAAGGAGCATTTGAAACGCCTGGGCCTCCTTTCCTTGGCACAACGCCGGTGTCTGCTGAATTCCCATGGGGTCTGGGCTGCTGCGAGGAAAAGCGGTGTCCCCAGGCCAACTCTCATCCGACTCTCAAAGTCAGCTCTCGGCTCTGCTGCTTGAAAACGCGGCTTGGGGAAAGTACCGTGCGGATTATTATACTTCACTAGCTTGGAAATATTTAAAAAAACACCCAAAAAACCCAAAGTGAAATTTTTTGGCCAGTTGGTGAATTTGGTCCATTCCTGTTATAAATCACCTGCTGTGTCCAGCATGGGGCACGTCCCCAGAGGTTTGCCTTAAATAATAGACAGGATGGACCGTGTCTTTTCCCTTGAGATGCACCAATCTAAAATTTCTGATTTCCAGCAAAGATCTTCCCCAAAAACGCAGGAACTACTACTACAAACTGTGTGATACCACCCGTGTCTTTCAAAACGCTCCTGTACGTCCGCTTTGGGATCCTCGCTTTAGGGGCTAAGTTTGGGGTGGGGAAGGAAAAATGGTTATTTTTCCAGCTCGCTGCAAATTTGGCCGTGGGAGCACGCGAGTTTCAAAGCCAGTAACTCCAACAAAAAATCCTGTTTGCTTTTTTCCTAACATGCCTGTTGGGAGGCCAGCGGCCTCAGGGCTGTGTTTGCAGAAGTAGCTTAAAACACCGACAGAACTGAAGCGCTGGAGAGAGTCAAATCCGGCTCGCTTTGGGTAATTTTTTGCAAGAGGGAAACGGATCTCTCAAACCTTCAATTTAATAAACGAGACGTGCTCCGAACTTCCTTCGTCCAGGGAAATGAGCTATATTGGGCTCCTTTTACTTTGCAAAAATGATCCCGTTGTCCGTGTTTACTCACCTCTGGTTGAGGGAGCGCCCTCGCAAGCGTGTTATTTTTTAGCAATTTCTCCAAATCTGAAAGAGTTCAACTATTTAATGCCTTTTTTTCTTCTGAGGGAATCTGCTTTTGGTCCTCCTGCAGCTTTCAATGAAACAGGAATGTGAAAGTTACAGTGCTTATATAGAAAAGCGTTTCACAGCATCACACAGAATCACAGAAGGGTTGAGGTTGGAAGGGACCTCTGGAGATCATCTAGTCCAACCCCCCTGCTCAAACAGGGTCACCTAGAGCACATTGCCCAGGATTGTGTCCAGGCAGGTTTTGAATATCTCCAGTGATGGAGACTCCACCACCTCTCAGGGCAGCCTGTGCCAGTGCTCTGTCACAGGAAATAAGTTTTTCTTCATATTCAGACAGAACTTCCTGTGATTTCATGTGATTTCCTGTATGTTAGTCATCTCTGATTTCCAGGGTCTTTGTGCTGTAGAAATTCCCCCTGTCCAACAGCGGGGAGCTTGTGAGATTTTCTTGCGAGATCTGAAATGGGTCTCTGTCCTTCCTGTGTCCGCCTGCTTTTACAGAATCCCAGAATCCCAGAATGGTTGGGGTTGGAAGGGACCTCTGGAGATCTTCTAGTCCAACCCCCCTGCTCTAGAGCATAGTTCCCAGGATCGCGTCCAGACGAGTTTTGAATATCTCCAGGGAAGGAGACTCCACAACTTCTCTGGGCAACCTGTGCCAGCACTCTGTCACGCTCACAGTGAAGAAGTTTTTCCTCAGGTTCAGATGGAACTTCCTGTGCTTCAGTTTCTGCCCATTGCCTCTCATCCTGTGACTGGGCACCACTGGGAAGCCTGGCCCCATCCTCTTGACACCCTCCCTTCAGATACTTGTACACCTTGATGAGATCGCCTCTCAGGCTTCTCTTCTCCAGGCTCAACAGGCCCAGCTCTCGCAGTCTTTCTTCATAGGAGAGATGTTCCAGTCCCCTCATCATCTTTGTAGCCCTCCGCTGGACTCTCTCCAGGAGTGCCATGTCTCTCTTGTCCTGGGGAGCCCAGAACTGGACACAGTACTCCAGGGGAGGCCTCCCCAGGGCTGAGGAGAGGGGCAGGATCACCTCCCTCCACCTGCTGGCAACACTCTGCCCAATGCACCCCAGCAGACCATTGGCCTTCTTGGTCACAAGGGCACACTGCTGGCTCATGTTTAACTTGTTGTCCACCAGCACTCCCAGGTCCTTCTCGGCAGAGCTACTTTCCAACAGGTCAGTCCCCAGCCTGTACTGGTGCGTGGGATTATTCCTGCCTAGGTGCAGGGCCTTGCACTTGCCTGTGTTGAACTTCAGGAGGTTCCTCTCCGCCGAGTTCCCCAGCCTGTCCAGGTCCCTCTGAATGGCAGCACAGCCTTCTGGGGTGTCAGCCACTCCTCCCAGTTTTGTATGTGTTTGATTTGAACAAAACTGAATGGTTTTAGTTCTGGAAGTGTTTCATTATTTTTTCTTTTTAATATAAAATAAATCCTCTGATTTGGTTCACGTGGTTGTGATCAGCATGTTGTCGAAGTATTGCAAGTCAGTGTTCCCTAAATATCAGTGTAGGTTGGTGATGCAAACCGGTACAAATGGGAAATTTGGGATTATTGTAATTTGGTGCAGTGAAATTTTTCCGCAGTGGTTTCCCAACGACTGCAGTTCATGGCGCAAGAAGGGAGACGGGATCGGCAGCTTTTCCCAGGTTAGGTTGACCTTAAAATTGCAGGATTTTCACTCGACGCTGGGAATTTGGATTGAAATCCAGCTACTGATGGAAGACACCGAGGACAGTGGGACCCCTGTGCTGGCTAGCTGTAGTTACCACCCTCTTTCAGTTATTTCAGGACCTGAAACACATTAATTTTTGCTGGGACGGGGTTATCTGCCGTCTGGTGGCTCATGGTGATCCGACCCCTCTCGGTGCAAAACGGGACGTCGAATTAAGTGAAATTAAATACGTTTTCCCGCGGTATTTTTCTCTTGGCTGAATCAAACAATGCTGTTGTCATAGAAACAGCCTTTTTGTGAAAAGGTCACCTGCGAGGAACTGTGTTTTAGGTGTAATTCAAGGAGATTACAGGAGATTAGGCACACACACATATAAAAATATATATATAGGGTGCATATGTACTCGTAGTGCACATGTGCCCCTATATAATATATATGCATGTGCTATATATGCATACATACACACATGCACATGCACAAGCATCCCCCTAGATATATTTATATGCATTTCTTTAAAGGAAATATGATAAAGGAGCAATATCCAACTGAGCTGGAAGGTTCTCTTGGTAAATTAAAAAATCGGTGATAAAGGTTTTATTTTCCTTTTTTTTTTTTAGCCGCATGCAGTGGGGTGATATCTGAAATAGTGATTCTCCTCTGTGTTTTTCCTTGGCTTTAATTAAACCTCAGCCAGGGCTGAAAAATGTGGTGAGACGAGATAATTGCGCTATTCCCACCGCGGTTTTGAAACTCCGGCTCGGAGACGCGCCTCGGGACGACGCGGAAAAAAAGGAGAAATTTGGGGCGATGCAATCCAGGAAGGCAGCGACGGCGGTTACCGAGCGCATCCGTCGGGGCCGGTGCAGCGTTTTGGGCTGAAAAACCCCGCGTTTGCAAAAGGCGCCCTTTTCGTCGACATCGCCAAAAAGTCTGGCTTTCGCCCTGTTTCTCAGTGCTGCGTTTTTGCGACTTCCAGAGCCGGACGGGAAAGCGCTTCCCCCCCCACCGCTGCCAGTTGGAGCAGCGGGGTCCGATGGGTTAACGGTCGAGAGCTACCGTGGAAAAGCCAAAAAAAGTTGAAACTATGCAATTTCAGACAACTGGCCCATGTGCCTGAGCCCCCCTGCAAGGCAGTTATTTCAAGGGTGAGATCACTGGAACATTTCATTTAACATAAACTGCCTTTCGATCAGTTAAGAAAATATCCCCCTGCACCTCGGCCCCGCGCCGAGCACAGGAAATAACCGCGCGGTGACGTCCCCGCCGGCTGCCCCAGCCCCCCGCCAAAAAACATGCGGGGAGCCTCAGAGGCATCCCAGGATGCAGGAGGTGTGCGGGAAAAGCCTTTTTTGAGGGGGGCCAGAGAGGCGGAGGGGACAGCTGGCAATGCGGCGTTTTTCCGAGTGCTCTTTATCCGCGGGTGTAGCACCGAGCCAAGCCGCCTTCTCTATAGGAGACAAAAAGTCTTTTTTTCCATTTCTTTTTTCCTAGCATTAAGCCTCCTCTTTTTTTAAAAAATAAAAATTGAATCAGCGTGTTGCATGTTGCTCTGGCTAGCGGAGGGGCATTTTCGCTCTGTCTTGCTTTAAGTCGTCTCCGTGCCCCGGGATGCTCAAAGTCCCGTGAGCGCCACCGGGCTGCAGATCCCGAACGAACAACCGTCCTCAAACGTGCCACCTTCATTTGCACGTTGCAGAAGAAGCTGATTTCCAACCCCATGGCACCCGCATGCACCACTTTCCCGTTTCCCCGCAAACTGTGGCAAATCCCACTGCGATTTTTGGTGATTTGGGCAAAGCGGGAAAGTCAAAATTTGCATTTATGCTCCCTGGGCTTGTGCTCCCCAACATCATTCCTGTTTATCTGTCAAGAAAAGAAAAAGGCTTCTCAGCCCCCTGATTTCACCCCGTTGGGAAAAAAAAAAAGGGAGAAAAAGGCATTGCCACATTGTGGAAATGACCGACAAAGAAAGGGTTCAGCCAGAACACGATAACGAGATCGCTGTTTTTCCTCTTCTTCCTGTGTATCTATAATGTAGTAGCAAGCATTTGGTTCAGATTAGTTTTTGGTGATTACAGCTTGTCAGAAAATATTGTTTGCATCCTGGAGGAAATATTATATTTTAACTTTGTTTTCATTCCTAGAAGTCAAAATATTGATTTTTTTCTTTTTTTGCAGGGTAGAATTCCAAAGTAATTTCTGTTTGGCCACATGGAGGCAAAAAAATATCGGCTCTGTCTGCAGAAATGAAATGTTTTGACATTTTTAAATGTTAGTTTCAAATTGACATTTCAACTTAAAATAGCATTCAAATGGCACAAAGTCAAGCTGTTGATTCAAACAAAAATTAAATTTCATAGAGGCATTTCAAAACTTTGCGTTTTTCTCCATTCTAAACTCTTGCTTTGCAGAAAGGAACATTTTACTGCACTTAGAGCTGTTCCTGCCTTCAGAGGTGGCTGGACTTTCACAAAGAATATCAATTATGACCATGTTCCCCCCCGCCCCCCCAGCTTTGTTATTAAATAGTTCTAGCCCCGCTCTTTGCTATTCTGCACAAAAAAATGCCCTTCCTTCTTGACAGGTGAGCAAGACTGCAGAGTAAATTGAAAAAAACATGCTCAGGATAAATCAGCCGTGCTTGAAGAGTGCCGTGCTGCGATGCAGGGGCCGGGATTTGGCGAACTCCTTGGGCAGTGTCAAAAAAATTTACTTGGGTTTCCCGCAAAGAGCTGGCTTTTCCACAGATAGAGGCATCTTGCCTCCCTTTTCCCCCAAGCAGGGAGCGATTTTGGGGTAAGAAATTGCCTGTCCCAGCACCCTGACGCCTGCCTTCGCCTCCAGCATTAATTACGTGGTAGCTGAACAAAACCGGCTTGCTTCCTGTACGGCACGTCCCAGTGGCTGGAGACTCATGTCGTGACACCCTCCGAAAAAAAGAGCACAATTTGACATAGCGGTTGAGTTCTTTCCAGAAACCCCCTTGACAGAGGTCACCCGCAGCAACAATTTGTCAAAAACATATTGAATGTTTTGGATTTGTGCCTAACGGCCAAGTGAGATGTTTCTCCACCAGACTGGAGCTGAACAGAGATTTCAGAACTTGCATTTCTCTCCTCCTTGGCTGATGGCAGATACCAACGTCCGCCCACGTTGCTGCAGCTGGGGTGATGGGCTAGAGCGATTCAATCAGCTTTTTCAACGGAGACTATAAAAAACTCTGCGAAACTCAAATAGCTTTTACTTTATTTGTCCCAAGGGCCCGCAGCTCCTATTTCAAGGTAAATAAAGCCAGGATGACCACTGGACATGGACAGACAAGCTGCCTCCAGCCCTGTTGTTCCACGGCTGCCTCTGATTTGTCCCTTGTTGGCCTGCTTTGCTGAGAAATGGTGGCAGAAAGGCCTCCTCCGGGGTGGATGTCTTTTTGGGTCATAGAAACATCCTTTCTGAATGCCCCAAATTGATGCGGAGAAGAGAAAGGTGAGCGCTGTCCGCTCATTGGAAGATGGTTTTGCTTCTCAAGGTTCTCCCTCCATTGCCCCACCCAAGAGTTACAGAAAAACACCCAGTTTTGTCTGGTTTTGGGTCCTCCAGTGGTGCAAATCAGTGTCTCTGGAGTGGGCATCCTCAGCGTCCGCTATGAAAGGCTCATTCCTGCCCTCCGTCTTCTTGTAGATGACCAGACCTTGCGGTCGTAGACCTTGCAGCTGCTATTCACAGGCTGTAAATATTTAAGAGAGGAGAACTAAGCTTTGGAAAAATTACTATTTCCGTTGGGTTCTTGATGTCTGTTTTAAAAGATCTGCCCTAATTTAAGAGGATTGATGGCTGAGGCTAGCATTGCAGACTGGCGTTTACAGCCCAAATTGCCAAACTAGATTAGAATAGTCACTTCTGGGGATTTCTGTTAATATATGAAGTCATTTTATAGCAGTTTTTGGTCAGTCCAGTTGAGTCGTCGATGTGGCTCTGGATGCGTTTGCTCTCCTATGAAAGCTCAACACGTTACTGATGGGCGTTGTTTAATAAAAGATCAAATACATCCATGTCAGTGGGTCGTTTCTGACCACAGCTTATTTTTAAGGGTGTGCGGGAACCAGAACATCCACGTTGCAAGGGTTTTCAAGAATTTGCCTTTTTCTCTTTCTGAATTGGACTAAACACATGCAAATTCTCAACTTGCATCGAAATGAAAGTTCAGAACGATCCAGGACCATCCAAACTTTCAGTTTCCTTAGTGTTATGCTGCTGTATTTGAACTTCATGGCTTTAACTAATTTTCCTTGAATATGAATCACAACCAAGTGCAGATCGGTACCGATTAACAGATCAACGGCGCAGGGTAGCACTGCCTCAAATGCTGCGTATGGCAAACATCCTGTGAATGCTTAACCTAAAATCACCAGATCCTGTAAATACACATCTTTCCATGAGAAATATCAGCTTTCCTGAACCTGGGGTTCTAATGGAAGACGTCTGTGGTTTTTTGATACGTTCTCTGTGCGGACTTCGGTAATAACACCTTGTACTGAAGCGCCTACAACACACGTGGCTCAAATCTATAACAGGCTTACTGCAGGCTATTAATAGTTTATTAACTCCATTTAAACTCTGCCTAAATGCTCCCCGAGTGCCAAGCCTCTCTGCGTAGAAATTATTTAGAAAAGAGCTTTTAAGTAGAATTACAGAGGGGAGCCAGGGCACATATGCAAGCTCCGCTATGTCCTGCGTAGCAGCATTTCTGCAGATACCTGCTTGAATTTGGAAACGGTTTGGGACGTGTCCTGTCTTTCCATAAAGATTCAAGTGATGCTGGAAAAAACGCTTTGTAGGAGCTGGTTTTTCCAAACTGGGCAACAGATTATGGATGACTGGTTGAATTTTTATGCCCTGGAGGTGGGAACCTCCTATTTATATTTGCTTTGATTTCCGATGCCCACCGACAGAGAGCCCGTCCTCTGTCTTCCAGCACCCTCCCTTCCTTCCAAACTTGGAAATAGCTATTTTTCAAACTGTTCCCTTTGCTGGGATGCTGCTTTGCCTCTCGTCGGTCCCTGGGAATCGCGCGGCAACTGGGACATTAATATTGATGCACACCTCAGTTAGTAGGAGCCGCGTTTCCGAGTGCGCCGGCAGCATATAAATACGAT
This sequence comes from Struthio camelus, assembly GCF_040807025.1. Taxonomy (NCBI): domain Eukaryota; kingdom Metazoa; phylum Chordata; class Aves; order Struthioniformes; family Struthionidae; genus Struthio; species Struthio camelus. Next base: position 8,947,225 of record NC_090963.1, read on the forward strand.
TACCGGGTAATTAGTGAGCATCAAGCTGAGTTTGGGTTTAGCAGGGCTTGGCGTCCTACTTTCACATTTTTTTTTCCACCAGCTTCTTGGAGTTTCGCCCTGAGTGGCAGCCAAGGACCAGGATTTCAGATGGATGCTGTGACACTTGGTACTCCTCCGCTGGCGGCCCAGGAGCGGGTCCTCAGCCTTGGTGGAAAGGGCCTGGTTTTAGGAGCAAGGCGCATTTCTTTCTTTCAGCAGGTTTTGAGCTTTTAACTCTTTTGTCAGAACCACCCCCCCTGAAATCAACCTGGATTAGATTGGATTAAATTTCAAGTTGTGTTTTTGCTGCCTGTTTCCCAGTCCTCATCCTCTTTAGGTCTGTTCCCCTCCTCCTCATCCATTGCTCCTCCTCTTTTTTTTTTCTTCCCTAAAAAAAGAGGAAAAACAGGAAGAAACAATCTTTCAGGGATTTTCTTTATTGAAAAATGTGTATATTTGAAATGTGAAATTGTTTCAGACTTTCATATTCATTCTGCCCCGTTATTGGCTTAGATTCCTTCTTTACCACAGAGAGTGTCATAATCAGGGTGGGATTTTCTTGGTTTGGCGTTTTTCTTTTTCCTTCCCATCCCATACTTTAATTTTGCCCCTCCCATAACTGCAAATTTTGGAAAAGCTTCAGTTGTGGCCAAAGGACAAATGAAACTCTGTCACTCTGCCACTTGCTGTTCGCCAAGAAATTTTGCAGTTCTCGCAGCCTCCCTAGCTGGTGAAAATCTTGCGCTTCTGAAAATTGTACAATGTAAAAAACTGAATAATATGAGGGAGGGAAATTGCAACCCCCCCAAATTTGAGCATGCCATTGTGGAGGTGTGTTGGATCTGTCGTCTGGCTTATTGCTTCTCATTGCGAGGGATGCTCGCAGCAGGAAAAATGGGTGCTCCTTGTGGTACCTCGCTCTCAGTCCTTTCTGGGTCAGGGAGATTCCTTTATTTTATCCTCTCCCCCATTTCCTTCCTTCCTGCAAATGCAAAAAGGGTTTTCCTTCCAAGGAGAGACAAGGAGACAACACAGGGGTCATGGCTTTGTTGCCAGATCCTCTGCTTTATCATTTTCCTGTGCCATTACCAGCTTAGAGTGAAACGCCTTGTGAATAATTTAGGGGTGTTTTACATCTTTTATACCTCTGAACTTTGACTAAAAGGAGTTTTGAGAAAGTGCTGTCTGTGAAATAAAGTATGACTGTGTCTGTAGGCGAAAAAACTCAATCTTGCATGAGCTAAAGAGGATGTGGCTTCTGGAGGCAGGTATTGCCAGGGATGGGGGGCGAAGGCAGCGGGCTAAATTCTCTGCTGGGGAAACCTGCAAATGCGGAGAGCTATCAATCAGAAGTGTTTTAATGCATGGTTTTAACTCATTACCCCTTGCATTGGACAAAACGCCTCCATTCGCAGGCCAGGGAGCAAAGCTTTGCTCTGTTTTTGCGAATGTGTGGTTACCCTGGCAGCCTTTCCCTCCTTGGAGGTGTTGGGAAGGGTGGGGACTTCGGGGGGTTCATCGCTCTTTGTGGGCATCCGTCTGATAAATCACTGCAGTTCACTGCATTGGGAGTGAATTGCTGCGGCTCACTGAGCCCAGGGTAAATCACTGTGGCTGACTGCATTGGGGTAAATCACTGGCACCTCACTGTGTTAGAGGTGAATCACTGGCTGACTGTGTTCGGGTATAAATCAGTGTGGCTCACTGCATTCGGGTAAATCACTGTGGCTGATGGCTTCGGGGATAAATCGCTGTACCTCACTGCACCTAGGTGAATCACTGTGGCTCACTGCATTGGGGATAAATCACTCCACCTGACTGCATTTGGGAGTAAATCACTGTGGCTGACTGCATCCAGGGTAAATCACTGCGGCTCGCTATGTCGGGGGTAAATCACCACGGCTGAACTGTGGGTAAATCACTGCATCCAACAGCGTTGTGGTGAATCACCGCGGCTCACTGCATTGGGAGTAAATCACTGTGGGTGACTGCTCTGGTCAAATCTTGGCCTGAATTTGGGCCCAAATCATATTTTTGCGGGACTTTGTCCTTACTCACAGCTTGTTAGTGTGCTGGGGTGGCTTTTGGGGCAGACGCTGCTGCTGTGGGGCTGGCTGAGGCCCCAGGGGGTCCCATCGGCCTCGTTAATGGTGCGTTAATGGGGAGCAACCGCAGGCCTCATCCCTGTATCCCTGTCCCCCGCTTTTGGATGCTCGCAGAGGATCTTTGCTTCGGGGCTGGTGGGTGAGTGGCTGCAGCCCGGGGCTGTGCATGCCGCAACATGTGGGCTTTGGCAGGGCGTCTACGTCAAGCTGCTGGAAAGATTTTAAATTCCCGACTAATTTCTTTTCCGCAAAACAAATGAATCTTCCGAAGGGCCTTTCCTCGCAGCTGCTAAGCTGGTTAATTTATCTGAGTCATTTACAATTTGTTATGGGGCTGTTAATGGCCTTATGTGGGGATCAACATCACTTAAAGACTTTGGATTTTTGGTTTTTCTTTTTTTTCTTGCATTTTTTTTTTTTAATTTATTTCTGGATTTTCCCCCAGAGGCCTAAAGCTGTGTTTGGAAAACGTCAGCTCTGTGTCCCCAGCCCCTTTGTCATGTCAGGGCAGCTTTGGCTGAAAGCACAAACCGCAGCCCACCCAGGGGGATGTGCTGCCCTGCTACTACTTACTGCTTCAAAGTACCTGTCTGTGATATGAAACATGCCATAAAACGAATATATTCCAGATGTCCCTGCAAATTCCCCTCGATTTCACCATCCACCTGAAGGCTACCGACGCGGCGAGGCTCCTTGGCCCCAGTCATCCTGCTCCTGCGGGGCTTTGCTGTCGTCCCCTCATGGGACAGGGGCTTGTGGGGAGTGTGCGGGTCCCTATGATATGGAGTGGGGGCTACCGCCAGGCAAGACTCATGGGGTGAGGACTGTGGTTGCCAGCCAGTGAGGTTTGGGGGGAGGGAGGGGAGCTGGAGAAACGACGTTCCCAGGAGGGAGGGTTCTCCGAGGTGGGTGATCTCCATCCTTGGGTTTTGGGATCTCCAGCCTTGGGGCTGGGGGGAACCTCCAACCTAGGGGTTGGGGAGCCTTCATTCTTGGGTTTTTGGAGGGTCTTCAACCTTGGATTTGGGGGGAGATCTTCCTCCTCAGGGTTGGGGGGTGTCTCCATCCACAGGGTTTTGGGGATCTCCATCTTTGGGGTTGGGGATCTCCATCCCTGGTTGGGGATCTCCATCCCTGGAGGATCTCCATGCTTAAGGTTGGGGAGTGTCCAACCTCAGGTCTGGAGAATCTCCCTCTTTGGGGGATCTCCTTTCTCGGGGTTGGAGGATCTCCATCCTTTGGTTTTGGGGATGTCCTTTTTGGGATGGGGGAGATTTCCATCTTTGGGGTTGGGGCATCTCCGTCTTTGAGGGATCTCCATCCTCAGGGGATCTCCCTCCTTATGTTTAGGTGTATCTTGTAACTTGGGGTTTTGGGGATCTACATCCTCAGGGTTGGGTGGTCTCTGTCCTTGGGACTGGGGTATCTCCATCCTCAGAGGATCTCCATCCTTGGGGTTGTGGGGGATCTGCATTCTTGGAGGATCTCCTTCCTCCATCCCGGCCCATGCCATGCCAGCCATCTTGTCGGGGGAGGGGGGTGGGTCTGGCTAGCAGCAGCCCCCTTTGTGCTCACGCCCTTGGGCAACTGCACTTTTGGGATGATGGGGACCTGCTCGGCTGGTGAGGACTCTTCTACAAGCAGAGCCTACCCTGTGGCCAGCCCAGGAAACAGGAGCTTGATTTGTTTGAGCTCCCCAGAGAATACATGGCGGGGCAGTGGTAGGGGCGGAGGGTTAGTTTGGTGTTGGATGGGGCATTTTCAGGAGATATGGGCAACAATTTATTTGGTACCCTCAATATTTAGCACCTCATGGGCCAGGAAGACCATGTAAAAGCCAGAGTGACAGTGGTATGGTAGGTACAAAAAATAAAATTACTATTCATTGCTAATATGTTGCATGACACTAATTAATTTTTAAACAGACTCACTGGGGACCTCATTGCTAAAACATGATGTTTTCTCCTCCGGCACAAGAACTGTTAATTCAAAACAAAGCAGAAGAAAACAAAAAATAAAGCGAGACCGTGCTGGCCGAGAAACGAAGCGTCCCCTGAATTTTCTGCCCCCCCTTCCCCGCCACGTAATGCTGCCGAATGAAAAGTCCCACGAGGGGATGCCGGAGGCGATTAATAAAGACCCGTCTGTTTGCAGCACCTGGATGCCTTTGGGGAAGCACTTTTTTGAGGCCCCCTTTCCTCCGCCACGAGGCTTTGCACAGACCCGGCATTGATCCCCGCGCTTCCACAAGCGCCCCGCGGCCTCCCTCCCAGCCTTACATGGAGCTCTGCCGTCCCAAAAGCCGCTTCGCTGCTCCCGGCCTTGGGCTGCAGTGAAGGGAAAAGCTAATTTCAACTCCGTCTCACTCTCTCCATGAGAGCGCGTGGCTTTTCCAAATATTTTTAGTCTGTTTTGCAAGCTCCAAACCGGGGGGGTGCTCACGTTGCACCGTTAACCACATATAAATTATTTAACTCAAGTGGTCTTTGGGAGCGCTAAGAACAGGCTTTCCTAAACATTTTCGGTGTCGCTGATATTTAGATGGAAGGAAACATCCAAATACAATTATTTGAAGCATCCTGACACGTGATAAACGGAATATTGCTCCTAAAATGGCAAGAGTTGAAACCACTTTATCTTCAATTTGCGCCTAATCCTTATTTATTACTGAGCCAGACCCTTCGCTCGCGACCACCTTGAGTTGCTGGGCTCTTTTGCTATTAAATTTTCCGTGCAGGAACATTTTTCTGGAGGGAGAACAACAAAAAGGTCCAAAAAGCATTTTGCAGGCATTTATTTCTGAGCGTGGCTGCAAAGCGGGAGCCTGCTTGGCATCAGAGGGGGTCCAAGCCCCAGCCCCAAATCCATCCCTCTATGGTGCTTCCGCGCCCTGAGACAGAAGGATTTTTCCCCACGTCAAAGGGATGTGGCATCTGGTTTCACTCCCAGCAGCTGGCAGCTTGAAGCCTGTGTTTTCTGCGGTGCAGAGTAAAGAGAAAATAAAGTGTCGAATTGTTTGGCATTATCAAGGATTTCTGCTCCCCAGGACTCCTGCATAAAGAGATGGAAATTTGAGCTGTCGGAGCCAAGAAACACACAGAAGTGTATGAATTTATTACATTTTATCTCATTCCCCTGCAAACAGCGCTGCAAATGTCAAAAGATCATCTATTGTTTCATCATTTATAAAGAATTTTTGTTTTCGAGTTGTAATTTCTTTGATGCGTGGCTGTGGGGAAGAGAGAAATTGGAGCAGGAGACGGGAGGGCTCTGGCAGGTTGAACACGTGGCTTGCCTGGCCGCAGAGCTACGCGCATTTAAATTTCTCCCATTCCAGTTTTTAATTTAACAAATGTAATTAAGGCTGGGGTAGGTACTCGGATTATTCATTTACTCCAGATGGAAAAAATTAAATTGAATGCAAATTCCGCAATCAGACATGAAGTTGAGGCCGTCGGACGTGATGGGGAAATGGGGAAGTGGCAGCACATTAATCGGACCGCTTTCCCTAAACAGTGCCCAAATCTAGACACTGGGATTATTTGAATAATTGAGGTGGCATTTGATAAGATATCTGATTGCTGATACCTCCTTAAGACGGAGCCCTAATTGGAATTCTCCATCAAGAGACAGATTAATCTGCGTAACAGGGGGGCGCGCTGGGAATTGCGGTGGGCTGCCGTTTCTGCCTGGCTGCCTTGAATTTTGGGCTTTTGTTGAGGTCGGCCGCTCCTGATGGTGCTGGTGAGCAAGCTGACAAAGCATGTGGCTTTTCCCTGTTATTTCCAACATGCTGGGATGCCTCCAGGGAGCAAGTGTTGGCCCTGAGGATCCCAGTGGCTGGGACCTCCCATTACCCATCGCCTCGGAGCTCGATCCTCAGCGCCATTGGGGCAAGATGTCCCAAAATTTGAGTGTTTCGATGCGTTTTCTTGCCCTGTTGATAGCGAGGACTCCATCATGACTCCATCCCGACTCCATCTCTGTCATAGCTCCTCTACGGACCCATCCCCGGTACCTTCCGAAAGCCATTGAGGTCGATGGCCATTGACTCCCAGCTCAACCTGGACCAGGACAGCAGAGACTTTCCCCTCATTACCACGGCACATGCTCAGTCATCACTGTAGACCTCTTTTTCTTGCGTTTCCCACCAGTTACTCATTCTCTTCGGAGAAATTACATTTTTGAGAAGAGCCCTCTTGGCTATTGGCACCTTTTGTTTCTCTTCAAATTGGGCGTCGCAAGACAGCGAGGTGGGAGACAGGCTTTGCTTTGTGAATCCTCACTGCATGCTGGTGTCAGAAATGATTAAAAATAGTCACTATTTTCAATGAAAATGCCGATTTTAGAAAACACATCCTTTAATGGTGAATGTCCAGGCTCGTGAACCAGTAATCCCCAGGGGATTTCTTCCTCACCTCCTATATCTAGCAGCAAACAAAAGAAGAGGGGAAAAAAAGATGAAAGAGGGCGAAGGGGTAGAGCTTGAAAGAATATTGTGGTTTATTTTTGCAAGGGTGCAAATTTTAAGAAAAAATGTAAAGGCAATACAAAAAACATGCTGAGAGAAAACACTTAGGAGCCCTCCCTGCAGTCCTTGGATTGCCCAGCAGCAAAGACAGCGGCTTGTATTTCTACTCATATTTCTCTAAAGCAAAGCCAAGTGCGAAGATTTCTTAATTTCTGATTTTCCTACTTTCCTGCCTCTGTGCATGGCCATATCCTAGTGTCGGTTCCCACTGAACGGGCTCATTAATCCTTGTGGAAATGCTCTTTTTAGCCAAGCACAGCTGCTCAGGACCTGCTGGTGAACGTTCCATCTTGCGCTCTGCAGCCAGAAAGGCAAGATTTTCCCCCGAAACTTAAATCACTTCAGCTAAGTTGGGCGTTAGCTTAAGGCTGCAAATTGCTCGTTTGCTCCTCCAGCTGGAGCAGTTAATTCAGAACAATTAACGTACGGTTTAAAACGAAAACAAAGCATATGGCAACGATCCCAGGGAAGAGTCTCTTTAGCGGCAGAGTGGGGTTGGGAGCTGCGACATGAGAGCTGCTGACCCCAGCACATGTCGTCGTGGAAAAAGCCAATGTGTGGCTCCGTCTTTCCCTTAAGATAGCGGTTTTAAGATGCTGTTGCAGCAGGTGACATTTTTAAATCTATCTCCTTGCATGCTGTTTTCATATCTTGGTTTTCCCCTCCAATGCTGCCTGGGAAGAAGACCTCCTTCGCCTAACAATCCTCCATGCATTGCTGACCATGGCTTTCATCTCGATGGCGATTACATGAAGCGATGTCTGGTTTGTTTGACAAATATAGCTTGTAGAGCCACAAAATGCCACTCTGGCATCATCCTTCAAGCCTTTTTGAGCACTGTTTTGCTTAGGCTTATTCTCAAGCGTCTGTTTTTCAGCTTGTTTTGCTGATCGCTACCTTTTTTTGATGCAGGTGAAAAACACAGGCGTAAAGCCAGAAATAAACCCAAAATTATGCTGGGCCAGGCAAGCAAAACCCATTTAAAATATTTCTATGCTGAGGAGCAATGAGGCAAGTCCTGAATTTTGTACAAGGAAATAAAGTGCTTTATTAGTTGCAAAAACCCTCACACCATAGCGGAAGATGTTGCATTTTTGCAGGCCTGTGGCTAGATGTGATTTCTGCAGTGATTTTTGCAGCTCTGGTGGACCCTAGCAATTGTGGTTGAGCTCATCCAGCTGGGCTTTGCGAAAAATGTTTACGGGACCCTAGAGGAGGATTGGGTTTTGACGTACCCAGGCACCGATGGAGAACGCAGGAGACCTTTCCCCAGAGGAGGGCTCCAACAAGGTTGTTTTTTTTTTTGTTCTACCTTTAGTAAATGCTGGTGGTGGCAGGGAAAAAGTTCGTAAAAATATTATGTCCCCCCATAAAAGCCTTTTCCTTCTGTCCATGAATCCGTCCATGCATGCATCTATCCAGTGCATCCATCTGTGCATTCAGTGCATCCATCCATGCACCCATATATGCATCCAATGCAGCTACGTAGCCAACGCATCCATACATCCAATGCATCCATAGACACGTCCAGTGCCTCCAGCGCATCCAGTGCATCCATCCATGCACCCATGCACTCATCCAGTGCATCCCTGCATGTGTCCAGTGCATCCAGCCATGCGGGCATCCACCCAGTGTATCCATGCATCTATCCTTGTGTGCATCCGTGTATGCATCCTTTTGGGTTGTATTGTGACATGAATGTGATATTGTATGACACGTAAATAGTCAGGTCAAACTGCACCTGGACAGAAATTAGATTAAAGGCGCCCAAGAGTTCATTTTTCACATGCACACGCGAAAATGTTCTCGCAACTCTTTATATGAATCAGTGTGTCCCCACATATATTCTATCGCGGTGACTTTTCTCATCCCCACAAATGATAGAAAAATGAGCTTTTCCCTGCAAAAACTGGGGCTTTCGGTTTCAGTTTCTGTGAGCATCCTGAAACCGGCGGCTGCAGGGGCTGGAGTTGCTGCGGAAGCAGAGCAGGTCGTCTTTAAGAGCTTTGCTGCAAACCCTTTCCCGTTATTCCCCCACCCGAGCAGCGCAGGCAAATCTGAATAACTAATCAGAGTCCTCATTAACCCCCTGCCGAGATGCTCAAACATTCACTTTGCTGTTTGTGAAGCAGAAAAAAAAAGGGGGGGTGAACCCCCTCCCCGCATTAAAATTGATGTGTTATTAATCCCACTGTTCCAGACCGCATGGGCACCGAATTTTCCTCCGTTTTGCCCGAGGCTGAACAGTGTGGTGCCACTTCTGCGGGCCACTTCGGCTTTCTATTATTTATCAGCGCAGTGGCGTGAAGCTGCCTTTGTTCCCTGGCCGCTGCTGGCGCACGCCCAGATGTGCACCCATGGGCACGCTGGGCTTTGTGGAACTGCGGCCATATGCCCCTTGCCAGGCAGATCCTCTTCTCCAGGCTCAGCTCGACTCCCGGCCCGCCATGTGCAATCCAGCAAAATCGTTATTAGCGATTGCATCACTCGTTGTTTTGGCTTAATTTGGAGGGGCCAGCATCAAATGCTTTGTTAAATACCCATAGCTACAGCTTCGCACCTCCGAACCGCTGACGTTCAAAGTATTGCTACCTGCTCACGCTGGAAACAAGAAGATGACACGCCAGAAGAAAGCCTTCTTGCTTTGCCGGAGCTTAAAAATAAGGGGTTGAGTGCTAGATAGTTTTTCTTGCAGCTACCAACATGGTGTCTGGATATATTGCCGATACACAGCTACAGATTCGGGTCCTCCAATCATAAAAATTAGCTTAATTTGCATTTCCTTACACAATTAAAAAGGTAAGTTTTGCGTATGCAGCAAGCCCAAATGACAAAAATCTCTCCAAGGGGAGGAAAAAGTCTTCACAGCGACAAGACTCTGGGGCGAAATGCAAGCTCTTCACAGCAGTGTCAGGACAAGTAGTCCCAGATGCTTGATGTGTAGTTGACCTGAGCACCCACACATGCTCTTCCTTGAAGCCTGAGCCTGTAGATTTTTTTATTCCCATCATAAATATCCTTACGATATTTAAGTTACCTTTTTGGTTTTGGACTTGAGCCCCGCCTGAGCGTTTCGTGCAGCCCGGATTAAGTATCTAAGCCTCTCTGAGGGACCTAGACCTGCTTGAGAAGTCAAGAGCACTCTGCCCTTTCATCCCCTTCATCAGACTTTCCAGGTTTGGGGGTTTGGTCCATCTTTTGAATAGAAAGAGTAAATATTGCACAAAGAGCAGATGTCAGAACATCCACTCAGAGTGTGGGAAAGCTTGGTGCTACTGTGGGCCATCTCCTTGAAACACGCTGTGCCAACTGGGGTCTCTTCTGCGTTGTCAGCGCCCAGTTGTGCGCCAGCATCACCTGGTTGCTTCCAATATCTGTCCTTGGCCAACAGCCTCAGTAATGTCTAGGTTTCCAGGAATGGCACTTCCAATGCGCTCCTTCACATTTTCCCATGTCTTTCGGGCTTTGACTCCAAGATCTCCTGGCTGCGATCAGTGTACAAGGGCAAGAAAATGCATTGTTATTGTGATATGTTGGGGAAGGAGTTAAAACCAGGGGAAACCATTATCTTTGGTACGTTTATTGCTGTGTTTTGGGGAGCTGCCATATGACGGCGAACCAGGACTCTCTGGGTCCCTGGTTAGAAAGGGAGATAGGGACTCACCAGAGAGGCGTAGCTCTCTGGAGGTGACATAATTCAGGTCTATATGTCAGGCTTATATCGGAGATCTGAGGAGCTCTAGAGAGGTGATTTATTTCAAGGTAGACGTGTATTGAATCAAGGTGCATGTATCAGGTGGATATCAGAGATCTGAGGTGATCTCTAGAGGTGATGTACATCAAGGCATACATACATCAGACAAATGTTGGAGATCTGAGGAGCTCTCTAGAGGTGATGTACATCCAGGTAGATATATCAGACATATATCAGAGATCTGAGGAGCTTTCTAGAGGTAATGTACATCAAGGTAGATATATCAGACGTATATCAGATCTGAGACACTTTCTAGAGGTGATGTACAACTAGGTATATATATCAGACAAATGCTGGAGATCTGAGGAGCTCTCTAGAGGTGATGAACATCCAGGTATACATATTTCAGATATATATCAGAGACCTGAGGAGGTTTCTAGAGATGATATATATCAAGGTACATGTATCAGACAACTATTGGAGACTTGAAGAGCCGTGGAGAGGTGATGTATATCAAGGTAGAGATACCAGACATATATTGCATCAGTGTGCATATATCAGGTGGATATCAGAGATCTGAGGAGGTCCCTTGAGGTGATGTACATCAAGGCGTACATATATCAGATGTATATTGGAGATCTGCAGAGCTCTCTAGAGGTGAAGTATATCGAAGCATGTATATGTCAGAGCCTAACTCGTTTCTCACAACATCTGTATGGTGGCTGCGGTGTCTTTAAGCCACGATTAAAATTGCTATGGCCTCAACGCTTTTGGATTTAAAATCATTGAAAAGTTGCAATTGCCCTAAAGCTGGAAAATTCAAAAACTAGGACACTTACACTGAGAATTGTAAGAAAGAAAGAAATGACAATTTATTAGAGTCTGGAAATGCACATCTGGGACAACCCTGTACTTCCCCTGGACCATTGTCCCTGTGAGGTATCAGCCCTGCCCCACATTTAATTGGCTTTTTAGGAAAAGACTGATTTTTCCTTGCTTTTTTTGCTTTGATCTTATGACAGAGGGGGACACAGATGAGAAAAATGTTGAACGCGCCTTTCCTCAAACCCTCATCGGCAAACTGCTGGATGAGAGAGGGACCGGTGCTGCTGCCCTGACACCATGCACATGCCTGCACGTGCCTGCACATGCGTGTCGAAGGCAGGTCCTTTGCCTTGCAGTGACCCTTGTCAGTTGGGTGCATCTGGGCTGTGGGACCTGCCAAAAAAAAGCATGCCTCGCGCCTTCCCGGGATGGGAAAAAAGAGCAAGAACAAGATTTGCATATTAAATCTGGGAGGGAGCCCCTTGCTTTGCAGAGAATGCTGTGATGGAAGTTCTCGTTCCTAGCTAACACTATCTAGGTCGACGTGTGAAAGCACACTTACACCTTAGCTTAAGTTATAATTAATGACCAGGTGCAAAATGGCTGGGCTACTTCACCTATTTTTCCCTTGATTTCTCCTTTGCAGGTTGCACCGCTAATCCCACGTGAGAGGCCTTGCCGGGGATCCCGCCACCCTTGCCCATCCCTGAGGAACAGAAAGCGTCTCTTTGCCTGTACAGGACGGCACTACATCGCCCTTCATCCCCACAGGCGCCACGGAAATACTGGTGACCAGCTTGGGCCAGCATCAGATCCAGGATCACCTGCGAGAGGAGAAGGCTCGCTGCGTGTAAATCTACATTGCTTGGCATTGCTGGTGCTTTAGGAACATTTTTGTATAGCTTTAAGTAGCTTTCCTAGAGTAATTGCTGTAGGAGGGCTTCCAAAAACATCTCATTCATGGAGTCACCATTTATGTCACTTTTTCCATACCTATCTTGATTTGGCCTCTAAAAATCGGATTGGTTTTTGCCCTTCCTTGGAGATACTTGGACCTCACCCAAGGTTGCTGGCCTAGCTTTAGCACCAGTCAGGCTTTCACCTCCTGGGGCCATCCCCCCTGCATTTTTACCTAGATCCTCCCATTTTATGCACTCTCCGTGGTTTCCCCCACTGCCCTGCAAAAAAGTGCGTTAAGAGTGGACATGTGCTCGTCAGGCAGCCTGCGATGGCTTCATTCATGCTGTTGAAAGACCTTCCCTATGGCACGGAAAAATTCAGCCTTAATATTAATTCATATTTCATCTTTTTTTCCAGCTCGTGACTGATACCCAGAAGTTTTGCTTTTCTGGCAGAGGGGAGGCATTTGCAGGACAGCCGGCTCCCAGAGCACCCCCCAAAAAGTAAGGCTGCTCCTCTGCTTTCTATTAATTGGACAAGTAAATGCATGAAGGCAATCACTTTACAAGCAGGATGGGTGTAATTATAACACCCCTTCTCCTCCTGCACCCGGCAGTGTTCATTCGTGCAGTGAAATGCGTTAGTCAGGAGCATCACACAGATCGGGCCACTGGATTTTGGGAGGAGGACAATATAAGAAGGACAATGCAGTGTGCATTTTTAAAGGGGAAAAGAGCAAAATCCTGGCTAATAGTAGCAGGGTTTGTAGTTTTTTGTTTTTTTTTTAAAGAAATCAGGCTGTGCAGAGCCTGATTTGTTTCTTTAAATCTCAGCTATCATAAGTGCGTTGAAAGAGTCCTGCAACCGGCCGGCCTTGAGAAAAACACAGACTTTTCAAAAATGCCCCTAAATAGGGGATGTTATCACTGTGAAATTTTGGGAGATAGTAGGATATGACCTGGTGAGAAATCATCACTGGTTAAAAATAACTTCAACGCAGACCGTAAAATAAGTTGCATGTGAAAACAAGGGTCTAACAGTTCTTTGTTCAACACAAAACGCTGCACTCTGGGGCTGATGAAGTGCCAAATTTGTCTATTTTGTGCTGAAACTGTAGGCACTCAATGGCTGACAAAGAAAATGCAAACCTGTCTTCTGCAAGTTTCCTTTGCTCCATCTAAAGAAGTGATAGAAAACAACATTGGTCATTGAACAAAGCCTGGCATTTAGCCTGAAAACAGAGGTGCAGCCTTCAGATTGTGTAAATGTCCTTAAAAGGTGCATCCTAAATCAGCAAGGATTAGGGTGGGCACATCTCAGGTTAAAAACCAAAAAGCTATTTGTGCTCTTTCAGCTGATGTGAAGCTTCCTTTGACTCACGGCAGGGCACAGCACAAGATGAGACCTTTCTTTTCGTGTCTTTGCTTTGAATAGCCCCTTCTTGCCTCTCTGAAAGCCCTTTAAATAAATGCTGTCAAATAACGGCAGGATTATTTTCTGCCCTTTCAGCCCTCATTCTTGGCTATGACCTTCCCTGGCCACCAACCTACAAAGAGGATTAAGGATCTACCAACAGGGCATGAGGCTAAATTTTATGTTATTCCAGATTTTGTTCCATTCCTAATAAGAGAGTCTCAGCTTGTCCTGCAGGACCGAGGTTTTAATCTGAGGAAAGGCAGCGCTGTGTTTGCCCTCTGCTGGGTTACAGGGCACCTTGCTTTCTCTGTGGGGGAAGAATCAAGTTACAAGTTGGGCACACCTGGAAATCACTTTTCCAGGTGCGTTTGTGGGGGCTTGGTATTGATACTCCCTTACGTAACACTCTGTGGACTCCTCGGGGAAACTCCATGCCTTGATTCCCTCTTTCTTCCCTTGCTCATATCCACGAGTATTTCAGAGTGAGCTGCCTGGTGCTTGCATGGAAGGGCTTGGCACCCCACCAGGCATGGTGGGCGTGTTGGGTTCCTCCTTTAGAGGAAGCTAAGCCTGTAGAGGACACGAGCGCATGCAAGGACAGCATGGCCTAGCCTGAGAAGCCTCCCCAGCAGGAAAACCAAGGTTTCTCCTCAGCAAACCATGCCGGCAGTTCCATAGTGTGAACACCAGACATGGTATAGAAAGATGTGACGTTGTAGAAAGATGTGGTGTTGGGCATGTGTCAAGGTGAAAAGAAGTGACGTCGGGCTTGTGTCAAGGTACAGAAAGACATGACAGGGACCCGTCAAGGTATAGAAAGATGTGACATTGGGCATGGGTCTAAATCCTGTCCTGGACCAGAAGCTGCTTCAGGCATTGCTTCAAGTGGTTAATAACGGGTAGAAATGATCCATCCTGAAGACCTCATCCTGTGAGAAATACTGGGGTCCCTTTGGCATTCTCCACCCTGTGCGTATATCACCCCATTTTCCAGGCATTTTTGTGTTTTCTCCCCCTGCAGCCCATACATCAGTGGAGGGGCAGCTCAGATGCTAGGTTGCCCCTTTCGTCGCCAGGGCCCAGCAAGTTGGCATGTCCTTCTCAAATCCTGAACTCCTCCCTGGTCCTCTTTGTCCCTAATTCCCTTCATGTCGAGTTTGGATCAGGCTTTTAACTCCATCTCACGTATTGCATGGTCCAAAATTTGGAGTAAACACAGGAGACAGCATGCTAAATATTAAACATAATTAAGGGAGTTCAAAACTACCTGTAATTCCCTAATTAGCTGATGTTTTGTGTAAGTCAACCGTGCAATACCTCAAACCAGTCTTTTGTCATGGAGGATGTCAAGAGACTGAAAATTGCCTTCAAATGTGCAAAGAAAGGTGTTTAAACTGGTGCAATTAATCTAGCAGGTCGTGTTGCAATTATTTGTGTTGTGGGTTAATTTTTGGGAGCAGAAACTGTGGTTTGGTAGATGAGGGCTCAGACAGGGAAGGCACTCAGGCAATGCTGGAAAGCCTGGCCTGTCTTTTCTTAAAGGAAGATCTCACCATGCCTTCTGGTCCTCAAAGCCATTTTTTGTCGAGAGTTTTGCATTTTAGAAGGGAATTCACACCAATTTCAGCAAGGAGGATAAGACCGAGAAGAACTAGTGAGCTATGGGAGAGGGACGCAAGCTGTAACGTTGCTAGTAGAGAGCTCTGATTTATCTGCCATATGGGAAGGAGGAAAACAGCCGGCTCCAAAGGGATTTCTTTCCCTCTCCGTAAGGAAAAACAGCCGTTTGCAAATACGTTAGTGGAATAAAGCAAGAAAAGAGGCAGATTTATGTAAGGAAAGGGTTTTATCGGTGCAGTATCCCTCCTTATCTCCATAGCACTGTGTGAATGGTGTGGCTCTTGCAGCCACACGGTGCAGTGCATTGCAATTCCTTCCAGGAGCATTGGGAGCTTTGCACCAAAACTGAAAGCAAAACCACTCAAAACTTGAATCGCGGAGTATAGCAGTTTGTAGGCTGGAAGGCATGCTTTACAATGTTTGCGCCTGCCTGAAGATTTGCAAAGCGCTACAAAATTGTAACCAGCCAGTTTGGGACCAAAAAACATGGCTAACTTTAAAGCTTCTTGATGGGCAGGACTGTATTTAAGAGACTTCCTTCTTGGCAGCCAGTCCTTGAATCAGCAGTTCTGACGCTGCATTTGTCAGTGGTGCACACCAGAAAAGCGCAAATCTGCTGTCTTCAGAACATCTCTTTCATCCAAGACCCATACTTACCTCCAGCCTCTTGTTTTAGTGGTAGGGCTTCTCTCCAAAATTCATATTGTTTATTGACCTCAGTCTTCCTTTTCCTGCAGAGCACCTCAGTGATGAGGTCTCAACCACTGGCACCGTTGTCTGCTGTTCAGGATCTTGGGGGTCAAAATGTTCTAGAGGCTCTTCACAGCAGCTCAGTCTTTGTCAGATATCGCCTTTGGCCAAAATAAAGCCCTGCGGCAAAAAATTAGGTTGGCTTCATATTTGTTGAGATGTGACTATCGATCTCCCTTATCATCTCAGTTCTTCCATTTTGAGCAATATCAGCTCTGAAGCAGTTTTGTGGTCTTTTTGGTTCAGCCTCAAGAGGTTCTGGGGCATTTTCTTAGGACGCAATGAAGGCTTTAATCCACAGAAGTCATTTTTAAGGATGTTTTAAGAGAGAAAGGCTGGGACTTGTATTAAACTCACCCCAGGCATCTTGCACGGAGGTTCAGAAGGTGTTTGCCACCTTCACAGCTCTGGTGGGTTTTAATAGGAGAGTACATTGGTGAACCAGCGACGAAGAGCTAGGGAGGAGAGAGAACAAGAGCTTGGTGTTGCACAGATACATGTAGTTTTATCGGCAGCCCTCCAACCTTTCTGAGGGAGCTGCGTTGTTCGTCTTGCACAACTCCACGTCTTGCTGACAGGCCACTTTCGCCCAGTATGGGCATGCAATTGGGTTGAGGGCTTTTTCCTCGCTGGGAAGGGTCCCAGCTATATCCTAGTCAACTCTGGTGACCGGGGTCAACCTCACGCAGTCCTGTTTTCTCTGCAAAGCTTGTACAATGATCTATATTCTCAAATCCTGTCAAATTCCTGTTGCTTTTTCTCAGCTGAAGTTAATAGCATCCAGCTCACTTTGTCTCAATTCCGAGATTTTATCCCTTTGTATCCCTTTTACTGTCTAGGCTTGAATCAAGAGATTCCAGAAACACAGAAAAACTGCACTTTTCCAATCTAAATTTACCCACCAACAAACTGTTGGAGCTTTAAATTTTTTCCTCATTTCTCTCTCATGTGGAACTGGTTCTTCTCCAATGCAAAAGTTTCAGGAGCATGCAAACCCTCAGAGCATGGAGACCTGAAAAGTGGCTTGTGCCTCCTTATAACCATGTTCCTCCTAAAGCTTTCTTTTGACAGGCTCAATGAATTGGAGTGTTTCAGGACTGCAGCAGGTATTTTGCTGTGGCCCTCTGATAAATTTTCTTCTCTGCACCCTCTTCAATTTTTACCCAAAACTGTGGCCTCTTGGATTGCTCATGGACCCCCTGAGTGGAAAAAACCCATGAGAAAATTAACAGTGCTGAAGCCAATGCGAGATTTAGGATCTCTAGGTGGACAAAACTAGAAATAAAACTCCATCCCGGTATTGGGCCAGCGGAGTCCTCCAAAACCCTGACTTTTCTCCCAAACTACGTGGCATTTTAATCCATTCTTCAGGGACACTGTTCATGGTTAGAAGGCTCACATTAACTTTGCTCTACCAGAGGATGGAGAGCTTGAAAATATTATATGAACGTTTAGAGCTAGAGAGGGTTTTGTCTGTGATTTTTTTTTTTTTTTACCTTTGATTTTTTTTGCCACCAAACATCCTTCAGCAGAAGTTAGTATCTGATTATCTTCTCCTTAGGAGGAGGAGTTTGGGGGATTTAAAATTTTTGATTATTTTTTTGAAGTGACCACCATCTCATCTTCACCATGCCAAAGTGGGAGAACCTGATTTTTGTCCTCATGATTCTTCTGAACATCAGTTTATAGACATCTGCTTTTGAATTTTGAAGCTTTACGTGTTCTGTGATTTTCTCATGCAGCTTATTTTAAGCAAAATCCAACCTCTGTTGCAGCACTGTGGAAAGTGATCTAAATTTTCATGAAAAAAAAGGAAAAGTCAGGAGGGGATATCTGACTGAATAAAAAAAAAGATCCCTAAGTGAGTGATTCGAATGACCCACATCTGTGATTGTGCTTAATTTTGGTCATGGCCAGGGAATTAAGGTGAAATTGTAGAAGATGCATCCCAAAAATCCCCATGGAAATGTTTTTTGATATTTTTTAACAAACCTGTTTTCAAATAAGTTGCAAGACTTTTGTCATTGTATCTGGGAAATGTTTGTTTGGGGCACGTTTTGTGGTCATGGAATTAGCAGGTTGCAATCAAATATTAAGTGCACAAAAGAAATTTTGAAAAGCATCAGATAAGATTCTTATTATAAATTATTCACAATTAATTGCTCGGAGTAAAGAACTATTGGAAAATTAATCCCCTAACTATTCTTGGTAATACTCTCAAGGAAATCAGAAACTTCTCCTGAACAATTGATGTCCGGCAAGAAGTTTGCACAGTTTTACCATCCTGAGCTATGTTTCACTTCAAAGCTTTTCAATTTGCCCTCCAAAAAAAAAAAAAATCGCCATTCATTCTTCTGGGAACTTTTGCTGGGCCGGGGGCTGTATCACAAAAAATGCAAGTATTTTCATGTTACTTTGAAGAAGCCTCTTTGATGTTTTCCTTTGCCAGTTTGTTTTGCGAGGTACTTTAATGGTGTCTCTCTATAAAAATAACACTTAAAAATGTATGTAGGTATCTCAGCTCACCACTTAAAAAAAGAACAAAGTTGCTTAATGCTGCCGTTCAAGGTACATTAACCTTGTCTACTAAAGCTCTGACTGGCTCTTGCGGGTTTTATTCTGTCGTTTATGTTGCAGAGATGTCCCTGGAGCATTTTAGTTGTCGACGGTGATGGGTATCTTTGGCAAGGAGGGAATTATTTCGCGGTAATTGTTGTTCTCGTCAGATATGCACCGTAGCAGCTCCCCTTCTCTCGCACCTACTCTTTTTTGTCAAGCCGGAGAAGGTGGATCAGAAATGCAGACTCCATTCATTTTCTATTTATTGGGAATACTCAATAATACAATGCCAAGGAGGGTACGATACTCTGGCTTTGGGCCGGTGTTGAGTTAACTGGCATCCAGGCTGAGTGTGAAGGACGTTTCCGGCACGGAAACCCTCCCACGGGTTGGATAGAGAAGATTTGGCCACCATGGATTGCTAAAAAGCTGGAAATGTTAGGCAGCCTGGTAGTATTTCTAGCACTAATTCTTCTGACATCCTCTGATGAGTGGTTTCATGCAAGCGTGTATGGTAGCACACAGGAGCACAGACGTGAGAACCGCCAGAAAATGGGTAATGACTTGAAAAACAGGATTCTTCCCCACTTCTGGCAATTTAGTCGCATCAGTCATGCTTTTTTTTCAAGGACAGGAGAGCTGTCCTTGACTAACTTGCAAAAAAATGATGTTTTTCTGCTTGTCAGAATTTTTGCTTAAGTGCACAGGGTGAATATGTGTAAAAACAAGCGAGGATGATCATGGTTGGTGGAGGGTAAGATGCCACCAGCAAACCCTGGAGAGCTGGGGAAGGGGCAAGGAAGCACAAGGCAGCCGGGCAGGCAGCAATTTTTAGAGAAATCTCCAAAGTGGGGGATTTTTTCCGTGGGGCTGGGCCTGGATTATACTGCGTGCTGCTGCGAATCGCTGGAGACATTAGGCTTGCCTCGGTTACCTCAGAATATGGCGATCCTTGGAGGGAAATAAACCCTTCCTTGGGATTTAAAATCCCTTTTTCTCCAAGAGCTCAGTGCTTTTGCTAAATGCATGGTTTTGCTTGAAGCTGTCTTGAAGTGTTGGAAATGCAAAACCTGAAATATGGCGAGGGGGAAGTGAACCAGGCAGCACAAAGTGGATGGTGTCTCCCCCAGAATCTGAATTCTCGCTGAGTTCCGAGGACGCTGAAGACCATTTCAAGGCACTCATGGGCTGATTTACAGAGAAGAAGTCAAAATTTTCTTTGATGTAGGCATGGAAATCCTCATCCCCAGGGAGGACCAGCTGCCCCAACTTGCTCCTGCTCCTTTCGTTGATCCTCACTTCAACCTCAGAGCTGCTGGCGCAAGGTGGGAGCTCAGTGCTCTTCCAGTTGGGTTGATGCTCAACTGAAGAAGAGCTCAAGGCTGTGACTGCGGACTCCACGCCTTCCTTTCCTTGGTGAATTTGCACTGTTTGCAGGATGAGGCAAATCCGAAGACTTTACCCCTCCCCTACATGCCAGGCAGACTCAACAGCAAGGAAGAAGTGGCTCTTACCGTTGCCAAAAAGCATATAAAGAGGCTTAATACGGCTGTTATCCCTGATGGCTTCGCCCAAAAGAGGGCCGCTCGCTCTTTTATTGATGAAAGCTGGTAACCTTTGCAGCGTTTTTTCCATCAGAAATGAGAAAATGTGGGGGTGAACTGCATGTGGCCTCATTTCAGCACATAAAAATTAGATGTTCAAATGTGAGATAGTTGCTCCAGATTCACTTTATGGTCAGTGGAGAGACATTGTCACCCGCAGAGGGTGAATCTGTCTTCGACTTACATTTCCGAGTGAGATATATGGTCCTCTGGAGGTGCTTGTTCCTTTCCATCAGCGATATTTCTTCATTTTAACTTATATATATTCATATAATGAATGCATATATCATAAAATTCAGCATACACAAACCCAGTTGTTCCGCTGTGAAGACTGTAACATTAAAAACTTCAAGCATAACTCACCTGCCATCACTGGAAACGCTACTCCATCCCGTCTTTATTATACTTAAAGAAAAAAAAGCCTTTAGAAAGGCGATCTTCTACTAATATGCAAAAATATCTTCTAATAACTGGAAAACATTTTCAAACGCAGACTATGCATAACCATCTCCCGGGGACATGCCTCAAAGTTTCCGTGTGCAAGAGGGGAAAACAGATGTCTCTAATAATTCTGAAATTTTGGGTAGATGCGGAAAAGTGCTTGAAAACTTCACTCATATGATTTCCTGTGTTGGATCTTCCCTTATCTTCGCTGGTCTTGCTGCAGTGGAGAAGCCGGTGATTTAGCTAGAAAAAGGATTCCCGCTTATTTTCCGTTGATTTAGAAAAAGAGAGTTGTGTCTTGCAAAACTGATGTTAACATTATTAGCTCTATATGATAACACATAGTCCAACAATGTCATTTTTTTGTGTTCGGTGATACTTCTAATACTATTTTATAGCTATTTTGATAATCAGGCAGGTCAGAGAGTATTTCCTTTTCGCCTTGTAATGGCAGACGACTGTCAGAGATACCTTGAGTTTTTAAATGTTTTGAGGCATCAGTGACTGCACTGAAAAATGACTTCTCAGCTCAAGTCTTTAATTATTTTTATTTGAAAGAGGAGGTAATATACTGCTGGCAAAAAAGCATCAGAAAAATCTATCCTGGCTGTGACTCTTTAAGGTAGACTCAAGCTCTTTGGGAAATACATTTCCAACTTAATGGCAATATTGCAATGGTAGCTGAAACAATTTTATTTCCGAAGGAAATTTAGGACACTTTGCTCTTCAGTTGCTGCCAAAATATAAAGTGCTGCTGTTTCCGGAAATGAGAGAGCCTTTATCAAAGGTCTTTCAGCTTCATTGCTCACAGTTTCTTTGGGGGGGGGGCCGAGGCTCCAAATATTTGCTCTTTGCCCGGAATTCAACCATTTGGTGGAGCAGATCCATAAGGGGCTGGTGGCGTTCGGTGTCACCCTGCTCCATGTCTTCTGTTTCTTCAGACAAATCAACCTGGAAATAGCCTGTAAACTGATTTAAAGGGGTAAAAATACAGATTATTGCATAAAATTATTACCTAAAAGGCCAGCAAATCACTGCAGCTCTCTCATGCCCTTTTCAGGCTGGTTGAGCCCCAAAACACGGAACTATCAGCAACGAAGGCCTCTCACGTTTCTTTATTTTCACACTGACTACACGTCCAATTCCCTAAACAAATCCAAACCTGTAAAGTCTTGATTATTTAGCGAATGGGTTATATTGTATTTGGCAATTAAATTGGGCCCTGGACTGCTCCACACTCTGTAATAAATTGCTGAGCACTTTGCATTTGCTGTCTTTCCAGCGTTTGGTTCATGGGATGTTGGATGCCGGGGCAAAGTGAGCAAGAAGTAATTGCACTTTACTTTTTTTAAAAAAAACATTTGTTTGTGCAAAATGAATAAAAGAGCAATTGATGCTCTGCCTGTGCAGACAGCCCTCAGCTTTCCGTGGGGGCAGGCTACGATGTGTTTTCGTGAGACTGGTGCCTGCTGGTAGATGTCAAACCCAGCGGAGAGGTCTTGGGAAGAAGAGCAGAATGTTTGCAATCTGTCCCCAGATGCTGGTAGTGGCTGAGCCGAGTATGCCAAATCGCATCTACTTTTTCGTGGATAGGGTTGGCGTCCCCACTTTGCCACCTTACACTGGAGTGTTTCTTCTAAAAGCAGCAGCTTTTTCATTACAGACAGCAGTGCTAAAGCTATGAATTGGCATTTCCCAACACAACTTGGCATAACTTTCCATTTTATGGGGTGCCGGGGCTCTTCTTGTGACAGGACACCATGGGGCTGCACGAAGCAAAACGGGCAAAACAGTGGGCTTCGCTCCAAAAATCACTTGTGGCTTTGTTTGATGGGAGAAACGCCTTTTGGGAGACTTGGAGGAGATTTTCCTAGGTCATGTTATGAACTTGCTAAATCTTTCACTCAGTAGTGCAGTGACAAACATGGCGGATCCAAGGCAAATTTCCAAGGAATGGATGCACCTGAAAACGTAGACTTTGGTCCAGGTCTTGCCTAATGCAATAACAGCCCTTGCACCTAGGGATAGACCTAGGACGGAGCTTTTTGAGGATTTTAAACAAGACTGACGACTCTTCCAGAGTGTGTTTTTTCAGCTGCGGGTCCACTTTTCCTCCTGCAGAGCTCAAGGGTTTAGTGGACATCACCCATGCCTCAGGACAAGGGTGGACTAGTCTACCAGGTTTCACATCGCCATCTCCTAATGACCCTTGCTGTCTAACGAGTTTATTTTTCAAGCCTATTGGCAGAGGATGGCTGTTAATATCATAGAAAAAGAGTTAGCTGGGTTTTTTTTGGAAAGGCATGCTTTTTTGGTTACACTTGGCCACCAGGTCTAAACCTTGGGAGAGCTCCAGCCAAGAGCTTTTCTGCAAGGATGTCCCTTCCCTGTATCTTTCTGCCTTTCCCATCATGTTGGGGCTGGATGGCCTGGCTTGAAGATACCCAAAGAAGAGACACTCCCCCCCCCCCCCCCAAAAAAAAAAGCTTTATTTTTACAGAAATCAGAAAGTTTCTGCAAGAGAGACTGAGGACAGTGTGTCTCAGATCACCTCTTGGAGTCCATGAGTTAGGTAAGTGGAGGTAGATTCTCAAAATAGATCCCTCCTGGGACTTGAGCTAGTAACGCCGGCAGACAGCACTCCATGGTGGCCAAAGGCAAAGAGGGCTATTTTTGGTGTGATGTAGGGAAACAGAAGCTTTTGCATTTCTGAGTTTCCTTCCCACTTCAAGATTGTAAGGAATAATTAGAAAAGGGATGGGAATCCCCACTTGGACACCACAGTTACAGGCATGAGGAGTGGAAAACGAAGTCATCCGTGCACTGGGGTTCATGTGGTGGAAGTACAATGCGCTTCATTGATTGCAACCATCATTTCCAAGAGCTC
This sequence comes from Struthio camelus, assembly GCF_040807025.1. Taxonomy (NCBI): domain Eukaryota; kingdom Metazoa; phylum Chordata; class Aves; order Struthioniformes; family Struthionidae; genus Struthio; species Struthio camelus. Next base: position 8,970,581 of record NC_090963.1, read on the forward strand.
TGCCCTTGTCTGTCCTCTGTGCAGGCAGTGTCTCCATGCAAGCCACCTTCTTCTCTTCTCCCCAATGCATTTTTCCTCCCAAATCCCTCACATAATCTTTAAATAATGATCATGGGCATCAAATAATCTTAGAATTTTCAGGGGACATTTTGCTTGGAGGGTCTGAGCATCCAGGTAGGTCTTGCATGGTCTTGTGTCATCCATGTAGGTATTTGCATGCTCCAGGGCCTGTTCAGGGAGAATTTTGGAGGGATATATCTTGTCACTTGTATTCATTTTTAATTGTCTTCTCTGGCTGGTCGAGGCAGCTTGTGGTGAAGGATCCTCTAGGTAGGATGGTCTGTGGGGATTGATTTTAGTGCCCTCAGCGTGCTTGTGGCTAGACACTGCTCCTCTAGATGCAATTGAATTTTGGAAATATGTCTGGGCTTGCGAGCCGCAGCCCACAGCGGCAGGGCTGCCGCGATGCGCCAGAGAATCTCAATTCAATAAAAAGGAATGAAAACCAACAAAAAAGAGTACGAGACAACAAAAATTGCCCCTGGCATGGGAGGGAGCCCTCTGCATCACTGCGAGGGGTTGAGTGGGCGGATGTGATTTGCAGTGGGGCTCACAGGAAGGGGAACAACAGATGTCTCTTCTTCTTTCTGTCTTTTTTTTTCCTTTTTTTTCTTTTATTAGACTGTTTTGGGGGGGGCTAACTCCACTGCATTTCTTCTACCCGCAGCTTCTCGATGTGACGCCCACCCAGGATGCACCATGTCTCCCCGGCGCCGGCTCTGACAATGATGGCCACCCAGAGTGTGCCTCCTCCCCCTTACCAGGACACTCCACAGGTGAGTGTCCCGCAGCACCCACAGGACCCCCCCCAACCTTCACGGGACACCCCAAAATCCCCCCCGGACTCCCTTCGCTGCATGGTACATCCCCCTGCTACAGGGCTGCTATTTTGCCATAAAATGCCCTTCCCAGCTAAAAATGCACTAAGGGAAATGCCCTGCAGGCTCAATCTGCCCGTACGGTGCTGATATTTGGCGATAAAGTGCCTTTCCAGGCTAAAAATGCACCAAGGGAAATGCCCAGCCGAACTAGTCTCTGTGAACAGTGCCCGATATTTTGCAATAAATTGCCTTGCTAGGCTGAAAATGCACCGAGGGATATGCTCAGTCTCCCCAAATGGTGCCACTATTCTGCAATAAAGTGCCTTTCGAGGTGAAAAATGCACCAAGAGAAATGCTCAGTCTCCCTGAATGGTGCTGAAATTTTGCAATAAAGTTCCTTTCGAGGCTAAAAATGCACTAAGGGGAATGCCCAGCCTACCAAACAGTGCTGATATTTTGCAATGAAGTGCTTTTCCCAGTGAGAAATGCACCGAGGGAAATGCTCAGCCTCCCTGAAATGTGCCAATATTTTGCAAGAAAATCCCTTTCCCAGCTAAAAATGCCCAGGGGTTGCTCTCCCTGCCTCGTAGGTGCCGGGTAACCGGGTGGGAAACTGAACTGTCTCACTAAATAGGACTGGAGAAAGAAGATTTGAATGGTGTTTTGATTTATTTTGTGGGTTTTTGGCGAAAAAGGGAAAAAAACAGCTTCACGTATAACGTTGCCCTAAGTGTTGGAATAACCTTCCCCTTTGCGAGCGTAGTTATGGCATTTGTTATTTCAAGGAACAGGTTTTTCCATGGGCAACTCTGCTGCAGCACCCTGATGTGCTCACCTGGGGGGTTGTGCGTGATTTCGGTCGGATTTTGGGGATGTTCCTGCCTTTTTTGGTGCAAACCCACTGCAGGTTTCCAGAAGCGGCAGCAGGAAGCCTTTCCCCTGCATTTCAAAAAAGGGAATAACCTTTTTGGGCTGAGAATTTGAAGTTTTGGGCATGCTGCTCTCACACGTCGTGGCAGTGAGACGTTGCCTTTTGACAACACTACGGGGCGTGCGTTAAATATTGCTGATTTAGCAGGTTTTCTACCCTCAAACCTTCACCTTTTTCTTTCTCTAGCATTGACCTATTTGTCCGTAGTCTTTGAAAAAACGGCAAAAAAAGGGAATATCCTATTTTGTCACAAACTGAGGTTTGTCCGGTGAGCGAGCATTAATTTTGGTGAGGGATTTGCCCCGCCAGGAACGGAAAATGGGAGTGCGACTGCAAGAAATGCACGTGGCCAAGCAGAATTTGGCTCTTCCTGACCCCAAAATCGGTTTTTCTGGCTCAAAACCTGGACATGGGTCCCTTATCCAAAACTTTGCTCTGCATTTTTCACTGCAAGACGTTTTTATCCATGAAGATACACTTTTCCACTGTATTTTCTTGCATCCCTACTGCTGGGAGGAAATGCGAGAGCCCCAAAAAACAAAAACAAAAACAAAAAATAAATAATAAAAAAAGCCTGTTTTCGCCCAGCAAGGTACAGAGGCAATGGGATTAATGCAGAGGAAAAAGTAGAAAATAAGGAAGTGCTGGAGAGACTCTAACTTCGTGGGTTGCCCCCAAAATCCACCTGCCATTGCATGCAAACTACGAGAAGAAAAAACCCCAGAGGGGTGTAAAAATGAAATTTGCTCCTCTGTGATGTAGCACATGGGAAATAAAGAGCAAGGGGACGAAAACGCAGATAAATCCGCATTTTTTAAAGGCAGCGAGCGAAAAAAAACTTTGAGGCCAGCCAAATTACGAGTGCTAAAAGAGATTAAAAAACTCTGAAGCAGCAGCGAAAGGTCAGCCAGGAGATATTAAAGTTAAACATTTTAAAACCAAGATTTGGGCCCGCCTTGGTTTGCGTGGAGCCGCTGCTTTTAATCCAGGTGAGAAAGTGGCTTCTTAATGCCAAAACCAGGAATAGGAGGGTGAGTTTGGCTGAAGACAGGTTAGCGCACATATATACATATGCATTCATATATATTTCTAAAAAACAGGCAGCAGGAGAAAGGTTAAGGCTGAAATATTATAAATATTTCTGAATATAAGAAATATGAAGGAAGGTTAAGGCTTCCTTTTGCTGCCTGCTTGAGGCTGAGTGAGGGTTTATCCAAGCAACCAGGCAAATGCGTATTTTCACAAAATTTTGCCAGATGTCCACTCTATGTTAAAATCCCCCCATCCGAAAAATGCAGCTGGTGTTGCTTTCTCAGCCTGGCCGCTGGGAAATTGCAGCCAAGGGTCTGAGAAGGGGCATCCTCAGAAATCCAAGGACAAATGAGCAGTAATTAGGTGCTAATTAATTTTTTTTAACAGGGCAATTTTGGTGACTATCCCAAATTGGGAGCTGCATGTTTTCAAATTTGGGGTTGGCGCTCAGGTGTGCAAAGCGCTTGGGGGTTGCGCTTGGTTGGTGCAAAAGCAACAGCAGCACCGTTTCGGGGCAAATTGGACTTAAAAGCATGCCACAAAGCTGCGGCGGTGCTTGCAAAACCCAAAGGGGGCATGGGAAAAGTTGCAATAACCCCCTCCGTTTTAATGCTCTTTTTAATTTCTCTTGCGTGACTGCGTTTCATTTTGTCTCCCTGCAGATGACGGCCACGGCCCAGCAGCCGGCCAAGGCGCAGCCCGTGCACGTCTCGGCTCCGGCGGGCGGCAGCGCCCCGGTGCCCAGCGCCGCCGCCGATCCCCAGGCCCAGCTGGAGGCTGACAAACGGGCCGTCTACAGGTGATGCCTCCTTTTCGCCCTTTCCCTCCTTTTTTGCAAAAACGGTGGGTTTCTTTTTTTTTTTGCTTTTTCTACATGATGCTTTTTCTTCCTATCAGGAAGATAGAAGGTTTCTTTATATTCTCTTTCTCTGTATTCCTCTTTTTTTTTATTTGGAGCATCTAGAGTGCAAAATAAAAGATGCACAAAAGCCTTAAGGGATGCATCACCCACATGTAGCCTTGGGGCCCTGACGTGCAGAGAAATCCCCCTGGGGTTGTATGGGGGGAAAACAACCCCTTACCACCCCAAATGACCAAAAAAAGCCCTGAAGCCCCCCAAAAACTATTGCTATCATGTTGCAGCAGGTGCTGGGTTTGATTTTGCATGAAGGCGGCACCTTCAGGCAACTGTCTTGCCCCAGATTGGAGCCACAAGCGTCTGTTTTGGGCGAAAAAACCCCACCCAGGAACATGAAAGCAAAAATTGCATTTCTTTGCATCCCAGCAAGACTTGCTGCTGTTTGACCAAGAGGCCGAACCAGGCCTTAATAATACATACTCTACTTCAAAACTGGGGGTTGGAGCCAATCTCTCCGAATTGGGCTGTGTGGGAGCTGATCAGTGCCACCAGGATTTGTTGGCCGCGAGGACACCCATGGTGAAACAGTCAAACTCCAAATTTCCGTGAACGGGGCCAAAGAGCGAACCTAGCCAGCCTGGCAAGGAGGGCAAAAAGCTCACAAGGGGACGTTCCCCAAAGGGATGGAAATAATTCTCTGAAGACATGGGAAAAAGAAAGAAAAAAGCCTTTTTGCTGTGTGCTGGATTGCAACCTAGTGGATTTTTTGCAAATTGCATTTTTTTTTGTGCAAATATTGCGTTTTTTTGCAAAATGCAAATTTACAGATTTTTTTTTTTCAACTGTGTTTGTTGCAAATCACATTTGTTGTAGGCTGCACTTTTTGCACTGGTCGTAGGCACTTGGCGCAGTTTTAACACCAGGGTGCCTTTATCGCGGGGTTCACTGGGGAGGCTTCGGGGCACCCCGAATTTGCAAGTGGGCAAATGTCCTTGTTCCTTTGCGTTATTTTTTTTCTTAAAAAACCTGCAAACCGGGGCTGGGCTGGGCGGTGTGTCCCCCCCCGCCGCTGGGCTCGTAGCAGAGCGCTGCTGAATGTGCAAAATTAGGCCATTAGAGGAATTCATTTCTCTTTATTAGCCCGTGTCAAATCCTTTTTATTAGCGGCTGCCAACGACCTCTCTCCTGCAGGAAAATGTCAGGCCGGTTCAGCCCTTTTATTTGTTCGGCGCCAGCGAGGATCAAACTCTCCCTGGATCCGCGCCGGCGAGATTTATTTCTGATGGCTGGAGAGGAGGGAAAGGGAGTGAAGGAGCGGGCACTTGCCTCCAGCCTTGCAAAATCACCTTTTGCAAAACCCTCATTTTCTAGCCTCAAATCCTTTCTGGTGAAAATCCTGCTTGCCTGAAAGTTAGGAAGCATCCTGGTGATTTTGCTTTCTTTTTTCTTCTATTCATAACTATGTTTTTTTGACAAAAAAATCCAAGTCCTGTGGTAGACGTGGGTTTTGCTGCTCCTTGACACTGCTCTGCCTCTGGGGCCTTGGTCCTCTCCCTTAACCCAGCTACACCTCCACCTCATTTTTCTCCCTTTTTTTCCCTCCCAAACAAGCTCGAGATCTCTTCCCACCCCCCATCACACCACACTCAGTTTCCACATCCTCTGTGCCCTGGGTGCTGCTGCAACCTGAATTGGCGGTGGCCAAGTGCTAATAAATCCCCTTGACGGGTTAAAAATCACTCTTTTCCACCCTGATTCGGGGCCGATTTGCCCCTCTCGATTGAGGACCTACTGAAACGGCGGCTGGGTACTCGCACCGCAATAATTCATAACGCTGCCTGGAATTTGCCTTTCATATCCCTCGGCTAAGCCACTGCCTAAATTACGACTGCTGAGGCTTTTTTTTTTTTAATTTTTCCCTCCTTTTCTCACCCCCTCCCTCCGTTTTCTGTTCCGGGCTCAGCGAATCTTGCATTAAACTGGGATCAGGCAAGATTAGACTATAATATGCTGCAGTATTAGTAGCTGCAAATGAAGATTTAGCCAAGGGTTTAACCCCTTCGACAGTCTCCAGCTCAGCACCAGCTAATCCGGCAGGTTTGAGGAAGTGTCCAACAACCAGCTTTTCATCAATAAAAGTGCAATTACCTGGAGGAAATGGAGTCAGCATGAAATGGCAACCCCAAAATGTTGTGCATGCAAAATTATGCAATTGAAATCCTAATTATTACGTGGCTGGTGCATGGGAAATTACAGGTGTGAATTACAGCACAAGCAAATTTCTTCCCCTTTTGTTCCTGGCTACCGCTTTGCCGTCCTGCCCCAAAATATGACTTGTTGTGGAAATCCTTCTTGGGCTTTGCTGTGGGAATGAGGGAAAAAAAAAAAGAGTTTTGGCATTTTCAGCAAGGACCTCTCCTGCCCGAAAACATTCTTTGGATTAACCCCCATCATGCACCTTGCACCCCATTATTTCCAGTGCCAGGGATAAGCTACGAGGTTACTTTTTGGGTGCAAACCCTAATCCTGTGACATCTTGATTGGATTCGCACAAAATGGACGAGAAGCAGAAACATGGAAAATGGGGAGAATAATCCTTGATGTGGAAAAGATCTACAAAAAGGGAGAGATTGGAAGAGATCATCAGCCCCTCCTTTGGGCCAAAATTGTTTTTTTCCCAGTCTTATAATATTTTTTATGTCATTTCATATTACTGGTAATCCTGATAATGCCATGGTGAACACCCAGGGGTGTTGCTTTAGGGTGATCATCCAAAGGAAAGAAAACAGGTCTCGCAAATCCCACTGCTCATGCAGGGAATAACTGGGGTGCAGCAGCTGTGGCTGCTGGGGAACAGGCCATGCAGCAGCATTTTGCATTTCTTGCTTCCAAGTCACTGGTAATACTCCTATTTTAAAAAATTGCATGCATGGAAAGGGTTGTCTTCATTTAGGGTTGCACTAACTGCTAGTCTTCATGTTTTTCCTATGCTGAGTGTGATGCACATAGATGTTTTATATTGCACTGATTTAGTGTTGTGATTGGCGGGGAGTGCTGAGAATAGCAAGCCTGTTTTGGAAGAGGGAGCTCACGGGAGATATGGGTGAAGAAGTGGATTTTTTTTGTTCTTTTATTTTGTGTGCAGTCACAGATCTTCTCAAAGGTGGTACAGAGCCCTCCCAAAGGGGGGCTTGTCGCACAGAGCTGCTTGCAAATAGAAATAGCAGCCTCTTCCCATGCGCAATCTCAAACTAACCCACATTCTGGGATGAAATGGGCCACTTGATGGGCTGCAAAGCAGTCAGTGCAGATTTAGGGGTCGTGCTTTTGGCTGTGCAAGGCATGAGGAGATCTCTGGAGTCTTCGTGGAGTGGGTCGTCATGGGGCCCAGTCTCAGGGCAGATGTTGGTGCCCAAAATGCAAAAATGGAAAAGAGCATGAAAAGCAAAAACAGAGGAGAGCACGAAATGCAAAGATGGAGGAGAGCACAAAAGGCAAAGGCAGAGGAAAGCACTGAGAGGAAATCTTTGCTGTGATGATGCCAAACCTCCAAGATTTCCCCCAGGGATATCCCCCCAAGGTGCAGCAGAGCAGGGCAGCGTTTGCCCAGCAGAAAATACTGCGGAAGTGCCCTGATGCGGTAGTGGTGCACCCTTTCTGCAGGCTTTCAGTGTGATGCAGAAAAGCAACAAGATGGGGGAGAAAGCGTACCTGGAGGAGGGGATGATGCACTTCTCTTTTAGGGGGTTTCCATCTTGCAGGGAAAAGGTCTAGCTGGAGTCATACCAAGCTCCAGCACGTCATCAGGGAGATCAGGCTTAATTTTGGTGCTGGCTTGGTGGAGGTGAGGTTTGCGTGGCTGGGATCTGGCAGGGTAGGCAGGTGTCTGGGGGTGTCCAGTGGCAATAACGGAGGCCCCCTCTCGCTTCTGCAGGCACCCACTCTTTCCACTGCTGACGCTGCTCTTCGAGAAGTGCGAGCAGGCGACACAGGGCTCTGAGTGCATCACCTCAGCCAGCTTCGATGTTGACATTGAGAACTTTGTCCACCAGCAGGAGCAGGAGCACAAACCCTTCTTCAGTGATGACCCCGAGCTGGACAACCTGGTAAATTGGGACGGTAGTTGCCGGATGCTTTTTGTGTTTGTTTTGGGAGGGGCAAGCAGGTGGAGAATGAATTATGAGCGCTGCCACTTGGACAACATCTTGGAGGTCCACTTGGCTGCTCTGAGTGCTTCAAAAACTGCATACCCCAAATTTATAGTGCTGGCCTTCTTGGCACTTCTCTCAGTAGACCTTGCTATACCTTCCCAAGCACCTTCGGCATAAAAGCCAGCAGGAATGGACCTGAGCCCATTTGTAGGGTAGTTTTCTTCGCAAACGTTGCAGGGCCAAAGCATTGTATGGGAACTGGCAAGCCTGTGGGCCGGTTTGTACCCCAAACTTGGAGGAATTAACTGTTTTCTTCAGTGCAACATAAACCATCGTGTGATTGGATTTGATTGCTGGGTGTGTTGATTGTGTTGGGTTGGGTTGGGTTGATTTGTTGGAGTGGTTGATTGGGTTGAGTTGATTGATCTGGTTGGTTGGGCTGGGATGGTTGGGTTGGGTTGATTGGTTGGGTTGGTTTATTGGGTTGGGTTGAGTGGATTGGGTTGGCAGTCAGCTCAGCTCACCTGCAAGAACGTCTCCAAGAAACAGGGCAAAACGAGACCTTTTCCGAAAAGAGAGATACATATCAATGTTTTGGGCCACTTTGGACAGTTTTACCCAGATTGTCTCAGCTGAGCTCTGTCTAACGTCTCCTGCCATCTCAGCTCAACCCCTGGGTGCTCTGCAAGCACGTTTTAAGGTCAATGAGGTCTTGAAACTCTTCCATGTCTTATGGCTGATGCCAGTTTGCAAGCTGAGGCGGTCTTGAAACTCTTACGGCCAGTTTCAAGCCACGGAGGGGGGTTTGCAAGATCTTGAATTCGAGAGCAGCTCAGTGGAGACATCACCAGTTTGGGGTATGCACCAAGCTCCCTGCCACCAAATTACAGGGTGCGCAAAGCCTCGTTTGCAAATACCAGAGACGTTTCGTGACGTCCAATAGACAACATCAGAAGCTACTCTGGGATGATGTGAAGTTGTCACAGCCCTCCTGAAGGCCGAATCGATGTTAGGCACATAAAACAGATCAATGAGGAAGAAGAATTATTTATGGTGGCCGCTCAGAAGATGCTCACGCTGAGAGTCTGGAATATTCATTATCTTGTATACCTAAAAGCTGGCCTGAATTAATACGACATTACAGTAAAGAGCTTGGAGGGAGGCCCAAGCCATGGAGAGCAGGGAAAACCTGGCCTGGCTGAGCCGGGGGCAACCTAAAACTCAAAAAAGCAATGTGTGGGATTGTTTCAGGAAAAGTGGTGTGGGTTTTTGGGCTGAAAATGCGTCAAACATTGAGCAAAAAAACTCCGTAGTGTTAAATGCGGTAAAAATAGATCCAGCGGTCTAGCAAGGATGGAAGGATGCTGGAGCTGAGCAGAAGTCTAAACTTTTGGGAAGGAAAAGGTATTTCCCTGTAGAGCAGAGTCTCCAGTCTATTTTGACTGTTTTCTGGGTGGTTTCTCGTAGGAAAACTGATCAATTGTGTTTTCTGGGCCTGAAATACTCTGTTTGGGAGCAGCTCTCCTGGGTTGCTGACGAGGTTAAACCCACCTGTGGTGGGTTGCACGCAGGGGGCTGCTGGACCTAAAGAGTGGAAAATCTGACCCAGGATGGCACTGACTTAATGTTTCCACCCGTTTGAGAGCCCCTGCGACCTGTCGGCTGAAATCTGCACTATCCGGCTTATTTTTAATTTTTTTTCAAACACCTCCAGCTCCCGGGGAAGGGGCCACCGCAGCTCATGGCAAAGCGGCGCCGAAAAGGCCAGCGGCGTTAGCGATCATTAGAATAAGAGTCATGTATTCCTCGCAGCCGAGATGCACATAATTAGAAATTAGAAAAAGGTCAGATCTCCCCATTATCAACTCAATCAGCTGCTGAGTGCCACACAGTCAATTAATTCAGCATCTGTATTTTTTACAACCCCGTGCACGTACTCTATCGGACTGTAACTCTTTATCCGGACAGATATACGGCGCAGCGGAGCAGGGACATAAAATGAGACCCTAAGCAAATGAGCTGAGATAATTGAGAGATTTATTTTTGAGACGTCGATGTGGCAGGTCGTCTTGCCTTTGCCCTTGAATAGTGACTTTCACGGCCGTGACCACCGGGGCGATGCGGAGGACGCAACTCTGTCCCACTGCCCCTCACGCTGAGGAAGAAAAATAAGTAGAAGGAGAAAAAAAGCAAAATGAGAAAAAAAATGAGAAAAAAGTTCTTTTCCTGGCCATGCTGGCCCTGGTGTTTGCAAAACGCTTCATGAGAAACATTGTCCCCCTGCAGGGGAGCCAGCGGCCGAGGCTCGGTTTTCGGGGAGCTGTTTCCAGACCTTGGTGACTAACAGTTTGTAAAGATGACCACTAAAATTTGCAAGTTGAAAAACACCCTTTGAAATGCAAAGACGTTTTGTTACATAAAACTGACTTTATTGCCCCAGAGTGAATAGCTGAGATTTTATATATTATGCAAGATTTCAAACAGCGGCTGTAAAACTTAAGGTTTCAGCTCCACGAGAGGAATGGTTTATGTGTAAATTTTTTAACATTTATGGGGTACATTTTAATGAGGCTCAGGCTTTGCACCGGCAATGGCTTATGGCAGTGGTGCAGCCCCATAATCTCGTTATTTCAAAAGAGTGGCCTGCTGAGGATAAAAAAACACTCTTTTGCATCCGGGCCTTCAGCTCTGACTTTTTGGGGGCATTTCCCAGAAAGGCAATGGTTAATTATTGTCAATTTTCACCAGCTAGGTTTGGGGGAAAGGAATCTGAGATTTCCTCCTTGGAGGTGGATTTTGGCCGAAATCTTTATTATTTGGCCTGGCAAGCAAAAAAAAAAAAAAAAAAAAAGCGTTTCAGTGTGTTAATTAAACAGGTGGGTGCCGGCCTCTGTCTTTTCCCTCTTGTTTAGATGGTGAAGGCGATCCAGGTGCTGCGCATTCACCTCCTGGAGCTGGAGAAGGTGAATGAGTTGTGCAAGGACTTTTGCAACCGCTACATCACCTGCCTCAAAACCAAGATGCACAGCGACAACCTACTCAGGAATGACCTCGGCGGGCCATATTCGCCCAGCCAGGCCTCCCTCAACCTCCACCCCCAGGTAACACGCGCCCACATCTTTGCCTTGTCTCCTGACACCATCCTGCGAGCCCTGGAATTTAATAAAACAAAAAATCAAAAAAATTAACGATTAAAAAAAACAACCATATCCCTCTCACACAAAGCGTTGGGGGTTATTATTACTTATTTTGCATGGTTTTTGTTGGAGAGTGCTAGCAAAACACAACTGTGATCCTCGCTGTTATGCCATCGAAGGGATTCTTTCTTAAAATTAAAAAAAAAAAAATCCTATAAATTGGGGTTTATTTGCAGTACCTGGTGGGAATCAGAGGAGCCTCGGGCAGGTTGGATGGGAACCGTGGGAATTTTATGTTGGCTCCCTGCAAAAGTCTTGAAAAAAAATGCTATTTTTTTCACAGCAGAGCAGAAATGCTGCTATTTCCTCTGCTTCTTTTGTCCTGTCTTTTTGGGGCCTCTTGGGCAGCTTTTGGGACGCGCTGCATCTTGGCGCCGTCATCTTGCCAGGGCAGGGCACTTTGCTGGCTGCCCCCTGGGCCATGCTGTAATGCTTTTTGCATAGTGACCAAATTTTTGTAATTAACATGGAACGGGACTGCATGGTGTTAGTAAAATGCTGATTTGCATAATTAACGAATGGCACATTTGGTGCACGGGCCATAGCTTGGAGAGCCAAACCAGTGGTGCATCCAATGCAAGTGTGAAAGTAAGCGGAAACGCCAGAAAAAAGGGTTAAAAAAAGCAGCAGAATGCCCCAGGGATGCCAAGCTGGCCGAAGAAAGGCCGAAATACCAGCAGAAACGGCCAAAGCAAGTGGCATCTGGGGGCAAAAATCCCCAAATCTTCTCTCTGCATTGAAGTTCCCAAGGGGGTTTTTGTGTTTCTTCCAAAAAACATCCAGAACATTCGCAGACAGTGCTTGGCATTTTCTTACCGGTCTTTTAAGGGCATTTTTAATGCGAAAGAGTTGTTTTCAGCCACTCGGCATTGCATGCTACCAAGTGCAAAACTCCTGCAGCAGCATTACCAGCCGCTCGCCGCTGGGAGGAAAAAGGACCAAAAAAAAAAAAGTTTTATTTCTTATTTGGGTTTCCGGAAAGAGCCAAACCACTTAATCATTGATCTAAAAACCTGGCCTCTCTCGATTTTCTCATCATCTCGAGAAACGGACTTATTTTCCCTCTGTCGCTTTATTGTGGCGTTCCTTATGATCAAAATTAGCGAGATGCCGGCATAAAAGGGAACAATAATTGCTCGACGAGCATCTCGTTTGTAATTTATTAGTTTCTATTATTGTGGGTTGTCATGGCAACGGCTCGCATCCAGGGCGATGAGAGAGATGTTAGATATGAGCCGACGAAGCTCCAAGTCCCAGCAAATGGAGATGCCCGGTTTTATCAGTAATTTTCCTGAAAATAATAAGTGAGGAGTTAATGAGATGGAAAGCCGTCCTGTGGCTATTGTGAATTTTCTTTCTTTTTTTTTTTTCTTTTCTATTTTTTTTCCCTCCTTCCTTAAAGTGTTGATCTAATTAGAATGCATCGGTCAGGAAAAGTAATGAGGATTTAGCGGCTCACAAAGAGGTGGGGATCGTATCAGAAAATTAGCATGAGCCTTTGGAAAAATATCAGCCCTGGGGAGCAGCGTCGAGTGCCCCCCTCCCAGCACCTCTAATTTTGTTGGCGCCGTTTGGAGTGGGGACGGAAGGTCGAGAAACCGGAGTGAGACTCAGAGGCTGGTTGGGAAATCATAGAAAACGGGGAGACTCCGGATTTGCCTGCTGGCTCAAAAGGGAAAGGTTTCGGTAAAAATGAGCAACAGGAGTTGGAAAATTACCAGTGGTGGCCGAACAAGCTGCCAACGCTGTAAAACTTGGATGAGGAGGACATTTCGGTGTCGATAATAAGGTCAGACTTTTTATTATTGTGCAACTAAACCATGGCTAGCACCTGAGTGCTTCAAATCATCGAGTATCCTTGAGTTTGCCTGAAAGAGACTTAAAAAAAAAAAAGGGTTAGAAACGCTCTTTATCCAGGGCCGTTTGCATCTAATACATCTTAAAAGCTGGGGATCTTCCAGAGATGCCATCCTGCAATTGGGATTTAAAAATGACAAAGGAGATGACTTTGCTAATTCCTTTCCTATTAATTTCCTGCTGAAGGGAAGTAAAAGAGCTAAGCGGCCACTCATTTAGGAATTAAAAAAAAACTAAAGGCTGGAAATGTGATTAATATCAATCAATGAGGTTTCTTAGAAAACAGCATTTTTCAAGGGTATTTATATCTGTTATGTATCAATCATCTTGCAAGACTGACCAGCCAGTTGCGAAAGTGAGTTGTTTTAGGTTTTTGCAAAGTTTTTGACCATCTAACAGTGAGCTTGAAAACATGTGGGCTACTCAATAACCCATTGTCAACCAAAACAGTGGGAAAAGCTTGCAAAATGTCCTTGTGGGAGAATCTCTGTTGGGTTTCCCTGGAGTCTCCAGAAAGGATGGCCCATGGTCTGGCGTTATTCGGGCTCGTGCGATGACAGAGAGTAGAAAAGCACAGGGAGTACTGGCCTAACTGGATAGACGCTGTCTGTTGTGAGGAAAAGCCACGTCATTTCTCCTGCAGGCTAATGCAAGGTGCAATATTCGCCATGCGGCTTCTCCAGTGACTCTTGGACTTGGCCGAATTCAGATGGAGAGTTGGGTTTTTCCTTTCCCCAAGCCTTCAGTTACCTTACAGGCACCTTTTTACCTCATTTTCTAGATCACTTTCTTATTTTGCCCCCCTCTTCGTGCTACAGAGGAGTTTTAGCCTCTTTATTGTAGATTATGGACTTGGGATGTGCAACCCTATCTCTCCTAATTCAGCAATTACCCTTATTCTGTTTTTTCTTGCTCTTTTTCTCTTCAATTTCTCCTCCACGGGGTTGTTCCTCTCCACTGAGTCCTCCTTGGACCTTTTATAATTCCCTTCCTTCTTATTTTCCTGCTTTTTCGGACGAGGGGAGGAGAAGGAGGCTGCTTGTTGCATGGTGAGGAGAAAACCGCCCATCTAAATCAACTCTTAAAAACTAACTCAACTCATGCAGAAACTCTCCTTGGACACCAAAGAGCCCTTTGATGCTCCCAATGCTTTGCTCCCCAAAGCCCATCCCTGCTGCGTTGGGTGGGAATCGAAGTGCTACTGAGGTCTCATTCAGGTTAAATCTTCTGTTTTTTTCACTCCCATTTGGAGCCAAAGCAGCAGGCCCTAGTGGTGGCCAGAGGGGCACTTTCCAAATGGATTTTCCTCGTCTTGCACCCATCTCTAGTTCCAGTTGTAGGCTAATGGCCTGAGTTGGATTGGCCTGACTCAAGGCAGCTTTTTCCATCTCTGCTTTAGTCTGTCCATGATTTGCAGTGTGGAGCAGTATTTATTTCTCTGTTACTTCAAGCCAACACTTCTTCATCCCTTTCCACCCATCCATCCATGTGGAAAGAAGCTCTCTCAGTCCTTTGGCCTGTGTTCAAGTCTGGTCAGCTCTTCCTTGGCGGATGCACAATTTTTTCCCCAATATTTTAACTCTCACTCAAATAAATTGCACAAAGTTAGGAAGAGTTTTTTGCATCTATGGGCCCTCCAGAAATAAATGATTGTCTTATAAAGAGCCAGCAGAAGGACGTTAGTCCACTTGGTTGTTGACACTCATCTTCTTTTGAAAGAGGACTTTTTTTATGCCATGCAATAGCAATGAGATCGCCTTTCTTGTTAAAGCCTCTTTTAATTTGGACAAACAGCATTTTGCCATAGAGCCATGTAAGGATTGGGTGCCGAGACAGATCTGCAGAGACACCTAGTGATACATTTTTTTATACTAAAGTGTCCAAATTGCCAGAAATTTTTCAACTTCTTTGAGTCCTTAATCTTAAAATAGGAAACATTTTCCAATGCGATGGAATAGCAAGCATAGCACAATTTGGCTGGTGTTCATGACCCAATGTCGTTAGGACGCAAACCATATTTTTTTATACTCCATGGAGGTCTGTCTGTATTTATTTTACTGCAGAGCATCCACTTCCTTTGGGTATCCCTAGTTTTGCATTGCTAGGAAGACAGAACGGTGTCCTGCAGTGAAGACATGGAAATGCCATAAATTTTTCTCATTTCCTTTTCTTATAATTCCTAATATTCTGGCTTTTTTGCATGCTGCTGAGCCAGTGTTTTAGGATGACTCTCCTCTATGCCACCAAAATGTCTCTCTGGATGGTTGTATCTCCTTGAGAAGACGGTGGCCCACCTGGATGGGAGCACCTGGAGATGGGAGTTTCTGCTTCTAGTGTTGGGACATCCCCAAATAATTTCCTCCAAAAATGGTCTTCCAGATGCCCATCTTTTTGGGTGAATCATGGAAAAACGAGGTGGGAGAGGAGCGCTGGAGGCCGACCCAAAGCTCTGGTTGCTCCCAACCGCAATTCGAAGCTCTCCGAGGAGCATAACATGGTTTTATGTAAACATGTAAGTATTTCCACCCTGTTAATCCTGCGGCAGCTCAGAGGCTTTGCAAAAGCTTCTAGGTTTTGATTTCCTTATGCTGAGGATGCCTCATTTTTTAGATCACACCAAGAAACGCCAGAGCCAGGAGAAGGATACATATATATATACATATATATATATAAAACTAAGGTTTTACTGGCATGCTTGTCATTCGTTTTGGTGGCATTGTGAGGGATAAAAAAAACGCAGCCAATATTTTCATTTCAAAGGTGTGCAGGCAAATCAGAGTTTGTTCATAACTGCTGCACAGGGGAAAAAAGATTAAAAAAAAAAACTAATGAGAGAAATGTTTGTGCTGGATCCAAAAAAAAAAAGCGCCAAAAAGGGCAATTTTTCCCCAGCAAAGGGAAATGCTATTTCTAACTCCACCCCACTCTGCTAAACGCTGTGCCTTCCCTCCTTACCCTGGCATCCTTTGCTATAAAATTAATGGCTTTGTGTGCTCAAAATTACCATCTTTTGTTTTATTGCAAAGAAAAAGAGGAACTACGGCTTTTTTCCAACACGCTTTGATTTTCCGGTGTTGCTGCCTCTTGGAAATAGTGCAGAGAAATCCTCGTTTCTTAACCCAAGAAATATGTTTCTCAAAGAAACACATGCAAATGAATTTCAAATTGAATAAAAAGGTGAACGGGAGAATGAGGAGCTCCTTGCGTTGGTGTTTTGTTCAACAGGGAGACGTTGGGGAAAAAGCGAGGCCGAATGGGAAAAAATGGGTAGAGAAGGGGGGGGGGTAGAAATCCTGATTTTATTACATACAGTGCGTGCAGTTTTATCTCCATCGCAGCTGGGCAAATTATAGATATAGCGCTATCTCGGGCTTCTACTGAAATGATAATTACATAAATATCACTGGCATAACGCACAAAAAAATCCTACACATCTGGGATGTGCCTTGCTGGTTGCAACGCCTCAGCCCATATTCACCCATCTCCTCCCACCGTGGCACCCTTCCCTTCCCAATATCTGATTTTATCATGAAATACTCAAATAATTCTTCCGTTTGTGCTTTTCCCAATTCCCGCTCACATGCAAAAGCTAACGTTACGGTGCCAGGGGAAGAAAAATCCTTTTTTTTTTTGGCAAGAGGTTCCTTAATGGCACCAGGAATGATGGCAAACGAGGGTTTATTCTAGTGGGGCCATGCTCACCCATGGGCACCTATATTGATGATGAGCAATTAATTCCAACTGCCAAAACCAGCAGCCCAATTTTATTATTTTTTATTTGAAAATTTTTTTTTAATACTTCTAGCCAGACAAATCACTGCTATTTTTTTTCCTGCGACTGCTTTTAGTGGCCCATGGCTGTTTGCACATTTAAGATTTTGTTTCCTCTTCAAACGTGGTGCCAACCTCATATTTTTACAAAAATGCTCCTTAATGTCATTGCAGCCAAAGGACAAGAAAGAAGCATTCATATTTTAGAAGAAAATTCCTTTTCTCACTCTTTTCCCTTAATGGAAATAGTGGCTGGGCAAAAGGGAAGAGTTTGGGAAGGCAGAAATTGGCTGCTTTGCAAAGCATAATCCCTCTTTTTCTGATTTTTCCACTTGCAGCAAGGGGGAAGCTCCTTTTTTTTTTGCAATTTCCCTTGTGAAATCTACAGGAAAAAATGAAAGTGGAAAAAAGTGTTATTGTAGGCATCCAAAACGCCACCAGTGAGTGCTCCCAGACAGGCCACTGGTGTGGGGGGCTGCTGCGTCAGGCGTTTCCATTGCAATTTTGTTTTTTTTTAAACTTTTAATTTTAAAAATATATATTTTTTTGATATCCCCCCCACAGGAGATGCTGCAGAGCTCGCCCGCGGCATTGCCGGCTGCCTCCAACCCACCGCCAGGCATTGTGGTGCCGGCGGCCGCCCTGCCACCGGGCAACCTCGCCATGAGCGCCGGAAGCTCGCCGGCTGTGCCAGGTATTTTTGGGAAATGAGGAAATCCAGAAATTGTGTGTTCTTTTTTCTCCGTTTCCCCTGCATGAGCTCTCTTTCCTGCAGGCGGAGCCCTGTACCAGCCCGTGACGATGGTGACGTCGCAGGGCCAAGTCCTCGCCCAAGCCATCGCCCCCGGCACCCTGCAGATCCCCAACGCCCAGGTAAGACGCCTGAAAAAAATCAAATTTCCCTTTCCCAGCATTTTTGCAGCTGCAGAGACACCGGTGGCTTCTAAAACATCAGGAATTCACTGATGCATTTCCCAATTTGGGGCAAAAATTAATTAAAAGGGCCACAAACACCTGGGCAGCACCCAGGCACTGCTGCGCTGGGACTGTGGGAATTGCAAAAGTGACTGATTTTATCAATAAATTCAATCCTCAGATGGTCCCAAATTTTTAATTAGCAAGAAAGGCTAATTAACTCCATCTGCAAAGCTCACTTTGGGGTCATTCCCCACCTTTTTCTCCTGACATCCACCAAGCTTTTTTGCATACGGTTTGGGCAGAAACGGAGTGATTTATCTCTTTAGGCAGTGGCGAAGCGGCAAAGGAGCCATGCCGAAACATGGCAGTAAATAAATATATCTAGGCCATCACCGGCAGGTATCCGTCAAATCTACAGGGGGTAGGTGGGCCAAAATTCCCAGATTTTCCCAAAAGGTCGAATTAAAGCATGGGCATGTTATGCTGTGGGAAACATTGGAGTGAAGTGCAGATTATGAAAAACAGTGATTTGGAAAGTGAGCTCCATCTTTTGGGGATTTTTTTCCTTTTTTTTTTTTAGCTGAAAATTGAAAATAGCTGTGTGTCCAAACGAGTCGTGGCACCGGCACCACAGTTTGGTCTGGCCTCTGGCTGCACCGACGCAAATCTCCAAAAAAGCATGCACTGATTGTCAAAAATCAGAATGTAAAGTGGGTAAATAGTGTAGAAGGGCTTGAATGCAAATTTGGAGGAAAAGCTAGCCAAACCTCCTAGAAGCCTCCTCTTCCCTGGCCAGTGCCCACTCTCAGCAGCGACACCTTTTTGGTTTCGCGCTCAGAACCCTGTCTGGGGCCATTTCGCCCAGTTTTGGCTGCAGCTCAGGCATCCGTCTTGCTGGCAGGTGAACCTGGATCTCACCTCACTCCTTGATGGCGAGGACAAGAAGTCCAAGAACAAGCGAGGCGTCCTGCCGAAACACGCTACCAACATCATGCGCTCATGGCTCTTCCAGCATCTCATGGTGAGGACCGCGGCGGGCATCGCGGCCCCTGACAGGGTGCTTTCGGGCTGGCGAGAAAAGAGATGCCCAGCAGGGCTGTAATTTGTCCCACTTTGGGGCAAACCCAGGTGGGTTTGTTACAAAAGCTGCCCCCGCAGACACCATTGGGTTTATCTCAGCCTGTTGGCCTGCCCTGTGGTGAGAAACTGAAACGCAAAATTGGCCCATTTTACCCTTTCGGCGGTGCACAGGCAGCTAGCGAGCCAGAGGGTGTGACCCTGTTTGGGTGCCAGGAGCCCACTTTGCCTGGGACGGGAGCAAATAGCTGGGAGCATGGCAGAAAACTGAACTCCCTTCCCCTTTTTCCTGCATAATCGGGCTAAAAAAACTCAGATGCTAGTTGCATGCGCGGGGGCAGCTGCCAGTGTGGCATCATTGGGTTCAGCGGTGTGCTGGGGACCTTGCAGGAACCAGTGGGATTTTTTTAAGAGAAACTCAAATTTTTTTAAGAGAAACAGCTGGGTTTACCCTGAGAAAGCTTTAGCCTTATTACATTATGGTGAAACAGCTGGAAAAATTGATGAAAAAAAAGCATCGTTGGGTTCAGCCGTGAGCACCAAAGCTGATTGCAAAGAGTTTTGCAAGAGTTTCTGCAAGTGGGTGAGGGAGTCCCTCAGCATTGAGTGTTTTTAGCGCTCCAAATCACTAAATTGAGTTTTTCAAGTTGCATGCGTCACCTGCAGAGGAAAAGGTCCTTCCATAAGTTCCTTCAGTGAGGAGGACATGGTGGAGCCTCATCACCTGGATGTGATCACGCACTGTTTCATAGGGCTCCTACCGGAAGACTGAAATTTCAGGTCTCTGTGTTGGGTGTGGCCATCTAAAAATGAAAAATAATAGGCCAAAGGGTCAACACGGGGAAGATCATGGCTTAGAGGTTGTCCGCAAGACGTCCTGCAGCTAGTGGCGAACTTCTTGCCATTTCTCATGGAAAATCTTGGATTGTCTGAACCCAGGACCAGGGGGTCACCATGTTGGGTGGCCATTTCATGCTGCTGCCATCCATCTCCCACACCATGCTGGTGTTTCAGAGGGCCTGGTTGCAGTTTTGCCACTATAAAAAAGGATTTGGAAGATCAGAAGCTGGTTCCTCCTTGGTACCACACTGCATGAAATGGGATGGAAAGCGAGGAAAAAAATTGTTCTTCTACCAGCAGAGATGCAGCGTTGGGATAGGCTCTGCACTCCCACTAGTCCTATGGCCAGCACATGGTTGGGCTTCCCACTAGGCTATCTCCAGCTTAAATTACTCCATGATCCTGCTGAAAAGACTTCCTTAGTTTGAATATTTTCTCGGAGCTCTTTCTTGCAAGAGGGACTAAAAGCCACTTTGCAGATTTGCCTGTGTGCCATTTTGCCAGGCAACTTTCGCTGGTTGGGACGATGAGTAACCTTTGGCCTGGGGCTCTGGGAAACAACTGGCTTGAGTGAAATTTGGGGTTCAAAAGGGAGGATTTTAGCACAGTATAGCTTTTTTTTTTTTTAAGCAGAATTAGAAAAGGATGGGAAGATCACTAAGACTAATGAAAAATTTTCTGTTACTTCAGGAACAGTGCTAAAAGGGTGCCAGGGAAACAGTGGGATGCTTAGCCACTGATCAAGTCTTGTGTCTTGCAAATGGGAAAAAATGACGGATTGGGGGTGGGGGGGAAACAAAATAACACGCATTTTTTTGTTTCCGGAGCTGCCGTTTCTCCCCGTGGGGGTGTAACGTTGCTGCCGTCTCTCTTCTCCCAGCACCCGTACCCGACAGAGGACGAGAAGCGGCAAATTGCGGCCCAAACCAATCTGACACTCTTGCAAGTCAACAACTGGTGAGTGCATTCTGCGGTGTGTGACATGCAACCGGGGCCTTTTGATTCCCAGTTTTGGACAGTCATGAGGCCTCCACCTCATGCAGATATGCCAAAATCGCTGACTTCCCATAAGTCTCTTTTGAGAGGGGATGCTTAAAACTATCCCCCTTCCTATTTTCAGTACTCAGCATTGCACCGGATACAGCAGAGCATACTAACGGCCCCGTTGCGTAGCCAAAAATGTAGCCTTAAAATCGCTTAAACCCAAAGTCCGGAACAGGTTTTGCAATTTATTTAGGCTCTGTGTAAGGTGGTGTGGGATACGAGACAGGGCTTGGGTTTATTTAAGGCATTAAGTTGTAGGCGTTCGTTTGCGATGGCTCAGTGCCCTCTCCTGGCCAGCCTGAGATGTAGCAGCCGGTATTTTCCTGCTGCAATTAATAGCTGAAAGAATCAGTGCAATGGTAGAACAAGCCACAAACAAGTGAAGCAGGGTAAAAACCAGCTTTCTGGGCCGCCCAGGCACTTTTCTAAAGGGTTTTGTATTACGATTTATTACGTTTTTATAACGACTATGATTTATTGGCGTGCTCTTGGCCATTGTGGCTAACTTCTTGCCCTCTGTCTCTCCTGAAAAAGGTTTATCAACGCCCGGCGGCGCATCCTGCAGCCCATGCTCGATGCCAGCAACCCAGACCCAGCCCCAAAAGCCAAGAAAATCAAATCGCAGCACCGGCCCACCCAGCGGTTCTGGCCCAACTCCATTGCCGCCGGGGTCTTGCAGCAGCAGGGCAGCAACTCCGGGACAAATCCTGACGGTAAGTATGGCGAGACAGCCTGGGGTACGTACCAGCTTGGGCTGCTGCACATAAAATTACGACCTGACATTGGTAATTAAGGGTATTTAGAGCCCTTGCTCACCAAATCTAGTAAGAGGTCTGTGCGAGAGGTGGTCTTCCACTTGGCCATCACAAGTGCATTGCCAATGGGGCCCTTGTGCGGCAGCATCATGGCCCTGGTACCCAGCTTGCTGTTATCACCTCAGCCTGGGAACATCCCTGTTTTCCTCAAGGATCTCCCCAACTTTGGGCATCACCCTGGAGACCTCCTGAGGAGCTGGGGAGAGGGTGGAGAGGACTGGAGGAGAGGCGAGCAGAGGAGAAGATGAAGAGAGATGAGAAAAGAGGGAAGATGAGAGAGATGAGAAGAGATGGGCAAGATGGGAAGGGAGCAGATGGAGAGAAGGTGAA
The DNA here is from genome assembly GCF_040807025.1 of Struthio camelus. Classification (NCBI taxonomy): domain Eukaryota; kingdom Metazoa; phylum Chordata; class Aves; order Struthioniformes; family Struthionidae; genus Struthio; species Struthio camelus. The sequence goes on from NC_090963.1 coordinate 8,992,284, forward strand.
GAGACAAGGATAAAGAGGAGAGAGAAGATGAAGGAGAAATGAGACAAAATATGAAGAGATGAAGAGAAGATGAGAAGATGAAGAGATGAAGATGACCAGACAAGGAGAGAGATGAAGAGATGAAGAGGAAGAGGAGAGAGGAGAAAGAGAAAATGAAGAGGTGAGACGACAAAAGATAATAAGATGAAAAGATGATGAGGTGAAGAGGAGAGAAAAGATGAAAAGATGAGTAGAAAAGAGATGAGAAAGATGAAAGAAGATGAAGAGACGAGATGAAAGATGAAGAGACGAGATAAAAGAAGCTCAAGAGGTGAGTTGAGAAGCTGCAAGAGAAATGAGGAGACTAGACAAGAAGAAGGAAGATGGAAGAGAAGACGAAAAGATGAAGAAAAGGGAAGAAAATGTGAAAGAAGGTGAAGATGGAGGAAGAGAGAAGAAGAGAAATGAAAAGCGGCTAGACAAGAGGAGATGAAGAGGAAATCAAGATGAACAGAAGAGGAGAACAGAAAGGTAGATAGGGCTTCCCGCTTGGGATCATAGAGGCACAGGGGTGGCGAATTTGTGTTTTTCCTCCTCTTTATATGAGTGGCAGGGCATTATTTTAATTTTTTTTTTTTTCCCCACTGCAGGCTCCCTCAGCATGGACAGCCTGCAGCCTCTCTCCTCAGCCACAGCCACCATGGCCATGCAGCAGGCCATGCTGGTGGCCCATGACGACTCCCTTGACGGTACCGAGGAGGAGGAGGATGAAGAGGAGGAGGAAGATGAGATGGAGGAGGAGGAAGACGAGGAGGAGGAGCTGGAGGAAGAGCCTGGCGGCGCCCTCGGCTTGGACCACAGTGACTCGCTGGAGTAGCGAGGCGCCTGCCGTACCGCAAGGAGGACGCCCGCCCCCCAACCTACCGAGAAAGGAGACAAAAGGGGGGGGAAGGAGATTTTTTTTTTTAGGAAAAAAAAAATGCTAATTTCAGCCCCTCATGAATGTCCCATTGGGGAACAACGGGAGTGCGCCAGGCTCTGCTATGATCCTCTGGCTTATTTAAGTGAAGGACACGTTTACAAGGCACATATTGTGGCCGGTTTTTTTCATTTTTTTTTCTCCCCTTTTTCCCTTTCTTTTTGATAAAAAGCAGGTCCATTGGGCAAGCCGTTTCCCCCGCGATGGCTGATCTTGTGTGGCGCCGTTTTCTTCCCCCTGCCACCAGCTCCGTTCCCACCGCTTTGATTTCCTGGCACAGAAGGACAGATGCCTCTTTTTTCGGCTTTTTTTTCTTTTTTCCCCTGAAAAAATGTCGGACGGTCGCACCGATCGCCACTCTCCGTGCATGGGAAAAGCCCTGAGTGCAAACCGGATTTTCAAACGGTTTAATGGCCCAAAACCTTCACATCTGGGGACTTGATATGTGACTTGCTGGAAAAGGCCAACCCCCCCCACCCCAAATCCTTTAATTTATGTGCTAAAAACCCAGTGAATCTGGAAAAAAAACCCACCCTCGTTAATAAGGGCTGTGATTGGCTACAGAAGCAGGCAAAACCTGCTGTAAGCAAGACTTTCCCATGGCGTTTTGACACCAAGTCAGTAAAAACGATGAAAAAAACAGATTTTTTTCACTCAAAACACAATGGCGACCTGGAGAATCACCCAGGTGGAAGGAAATTAAAGTCACAAAAACAAAGATTCAGCCCCAATATTGCTCCCTCCATCCACTGGGAAAGACGCGGGCAGGATAATGTTTTTTTTTCCCCTCAAACGCCCCGAAGAAGCCTGGGGGAACGCGACCCTGCAAAAAAATGCCATTTTGAGGGGATTTTTAATGGTATTAAAATGGGAAAATTTGCCTTACAACGCAGCACAGGACGGAAGCGGTGTCAGGGGCTTGCTTTGGCCCCCTGGGGAAAAAAAATTGCGTTTTTCTCCTGCAGGTTCACCCCAAAAAGGTAGGATTTATTCGCTTATAAGGATTTTGCGGCTGGGAGAATCACCCTTTTTTTTTTCTTTGGCCTTTTTCTGGCTCTTGAGGAGTTGAGAAGAAATCACCGCTGTGGGATAAAAGGGGCAGCGGTGCCACGACGTGATGCAATGGGCTGAAACGCCTGTTTTTCGATACTGATTCTGGCGTGAATGTAATCTGTAATTTCATAAAGAATTCATTGTAATTTAGTATTAATTCATGACCATTTATTATAAAGTGCTACGAGACGACGTTTTTGCCCCTGTATTTTATTGGGCGCTTCTTCTGCTGGGGCCGGTGCAGATGGAGTGAAAACAGGGGAATTGCCCCCGAAATGCATGGCTCCCCGCTGGGATCCACAAAAAGCTGGTGCTTGCTCAAACCAAGCAAATCTCACCCGAAATGAGCGATGCACTCTGGAAATGAGTGTTTCTAAAAATGAGATGCGCCTCCCGCCCCACTGCCGAAATGAGTGGTGCTCCACCAAAAAGGAGTGATGCTCCCCCAAAATGAGGGACGTAGCCCAAAAATGATTCTCCCCACAAATGAGCAATGGAGCTCAAAAATGAGCGATTCTCCCCAAAATGAGCAGTGTTCCCTCAGAATGTGTGATGCTAGCCCCAAAAAGAGCAAATCCTGTTCAAAAAGAGTGATGTAGCCCAAAAATAAGCAATTAACCCCCCAAATGAGCAGTGCTCCCCCAAAATGAGCCACAGACCCCCTAAAACGAGCAGTGCTCCACCAAAGTGAGCTGTTCTCCCCCAAAATGAGCCATGTCCAGCAAAATGAGTGCTTTCCCCCCAAAATGATCAGTGCTCCCCAAAAGGAGATGCTCCCCCCAAAAACTGTGATGCTCCCCCAAAATGAGTGCTGTAACCTAAAAATGAGCAATTCTCCTCCAAACGAGGGATGTACCCCAAAATGAGTGGTGCTCCCACAAATTGTGTGACACAGCCCAAAAATGAGCAGTTGTCCCCCAAAAGGAACATCACTACCCCCAAAATGTGAGGCTGCCCCCAAAATGAGTAATTCTTCCTCAAAATGAGCAAGGGCAATGCTCCCCCCCATTGAGTAATTCTCCCCCTACAAATGAGCAATGCTCCCCAAAAATGTTATGCCCCCAAAATTCATGACTCTCCCCCCAAATAATTTCTCCCTCAAAATGAGATATTGTCCTCACAATGAGTGATACTCCCCCAAAATGCATGTTCCCGAAATACGAGCAATACAGCCCCAAGGGGATGATCCAATGCTGCAAAAATCTGCAATTCCCCCTAAATTCGGTTTTGAGGGTTTTTCTTTTTTCCCCTCCATTTGCAGCTTTTCTGTAGCATCACTTGCAGCAAAAGTCTGTCCTAGGTACCCACAGGCGAGTGGAGGACGAGGCAGGAGGTGGGGTGGTTAATTAATTAAACGAATTAATTTATTTATTTCCCGGCAGTGTGTGGGGGGAGGGGTGAGGGGCAGCGGTGGCCCGTTTTTCTCGGGTTTGGCCCCGGTTTCGGCAGCGCTGCGTCAGGTCGGGCAGAGCACTGCAAGAGAGAGACCATCGCGAGCGGACGCGAGGGGGCATGAGGGTGCACGGAGGACATGGGTGAATGCACAAGGGTGCAAAGGGGGATGCACAAAAGGTGCAAGAACAATGCACAGGAATGCACAAGGGATGCATGCAGTTACAAAGGGGGGGGAATGCAGAAGAGATGCAGGAGGGTGCAAGGGGGGGTGCACAAGGGCTGCACAAGCATGCAAGGGGGATGCAAGAGGGATGCACAAAAGGTGCAAGAATGATGCAGGAGGGATGCACAAGTGTGCAAGCTGGATGCGTGGCGGGGGTGGAAGAGGGATGTATGAGGGTGCAATGGGGATACACATTTGCAAGAAAGGTGCAAGAATGATGCTTCAGTGATGCATGAGGGTTGCAAGAGCGAGGCACAGGGTATGTATGAGGGTGCACGGGGATGCACAAAAAGTGCAAGATAATGCAAGAATGATTCACAGGGGATGCACGAGGGTTCATGAGGCCACCTGGCACAGGCTGGAGGCCACGCAGGCGTCCTAATGAGACAGCCGTCATTACCTTTGAGGATGTAGTCCGTCAGCAGGGTTGGCACCTTCTCGTTCCCCTCCTTCATGGCGAAGAGGACTGGAAGGGGGCAAGGGGCTGTGAGGAGGCACCCACTGCACCTGCCCCCCCATTAATTACACACGAGCTGCAAGCCAATTAGGCAGCCCCACTGCCACCAGCTCCCGCCCTTCCAAAATGTCCCTTTCCCCCTTCTCCATAGAAAATCAGGTATTTTTACCCCAAATCAGCTGTGCCAAGGGTTGCAAAACTGCAGGGGTTGCCTCAAATTGACCATGCCACAGTGATACAAAATGGGTGATTGCACTCCACATTGACTGTGCTGCAATGATGCAAAACGAGCCCCCCCCCCCCAAACTGGCCATACTGCAGTTATGCAAATATGAACAATTGTGCCCCAAACTGGCCATGCTGGGGGTTGCAAACCAGGTGATTGCATCCCAAACCAGCTGTGCTGCAACGATGCAAAATGGGCAACTGCACCCCCCAAATGGGCCACGCCAGGGGTTGCAAAATGGGGAACTGTGCCCCAAGTGAACTGTGCTGCACCAATGCAAAACAAGTGATTGTGCCCTAAACCACGTTGCAATGATGCAAAATGGACAGCTGCACCCCAAACAGGCTGTTCTACAATGACACAAAATGCGTTATTTCATTCCAAATCAACCATGCTGCTATGATGCAAAATGGGCGATCGCACCCCAAATTGGCTGTGGCACCCCAAAGCTGCCCAAGCGAGGACTCACTGTTGGTGAGCATCTGCAGGTCCTCGACGGAGGGTGGCGAGCCCTTCTTCTCGTAGGGGATCACCGTGTTCAGGTACTGCAAAAAGAACAACCCCAAAACCCATGCAAAAAGCGATAGCAATTAAAAATGCATTTCCTGCACTGCCCCGAATCAGTGCAATTGCAAGCTTGTGCGATCACAAGCTGCCGCTTTTTTTGGCTGATGCAGCAAAGGGTTAATTTTAATTTGCATGGGGTTTTTGGTTGTTTTGGGGCAAAAAAGGGCAAAAGGGAGAACCTGCTTGTCGGCGGTGCCAGAGCCGAAGGTGTGCCGGATGCCCGTCTGCAGGATGCTGGAGATGCCCTCCATGCTGAAGCGCTGTGGGGAGCAGTAGCCTGGTCCCCACAGGTCCCCTTCCACATCCCCACATCCCCTCCCATGTCTCCGCGTCCTTGTCCCATCCCCATCCTGGTCCCCACATCCCTGTCCCCATGTCTTCCCCCCCCCCCCCCATCTCGGTCCCTGTGTCCCCATCCTTGCCCCCATATCCTTGTCCTGGTCCCCATGTTCTTGTCCTCTCTTGGTCTCCATATCCCCATCCAAGTCCCTGTCCCCCATCCCAGTCCCTCTGTCCCATCCCCATCCCTGTCCCCATCCCCATCCTGGTGCCTGTGTCCCTGTCCTGGTCCCCATGTCCTTGTCCTCACTGTGGTCCTGTATCCCCATCCCAGTGTCTTCCACCCCCTCATAGTCCCCATTGCAGTCCCTGTTCCCACCTTTCCATGCCGGTCCCCACATTCCCGTCCCCATCCCCATGTCCTTGTTCTCCTCCTGGTCCCTGTGCCCCCATCCTGGTCCCCAAGTGCCCATCCCCATGTTCCTGTCCTATCCCATGCCTGTGTCCCTCTTCTGGTGCCCCCATCCTCATCCCCATCCCATCCTGGTCTCTGTCCCCATGCCAGTCCCTGTCCCCATGTCCCCATCTCCAACCTGGTTCCTGTTCCCATCCCGGTCATCACATCCTTGTCCTCGTGTCCCCATGTCTCCACCCCCATGCCTACATCCCTACATCCTGTCTCCATCCCCAACCTCAGACCTTCATCCCTGCCGCCATGTCCTAGTCCCATCCCTGTCCTGTCCCTGTCCCATCCCTGTCCCCAGGCCTGGGGACACCCCTCACCACGCGGGCACCCTCCCACTGCCCACCACCACCCACAATGCACAACTGCTGCCTACTCTGTACAGCCGCAATCTTATCCCTGCAGTTGTGATTCTGCAATCACTATTTTACCCATGCAATTCCTGTTTTTTATCTGTGCTATCGCTATTTTACCTGAGCAATTGCTATTTTTATCCGTGCAATTGCTATTTTATTGATTCAGCTACTATTTTATCCGCTTGCTATTCCAGCTTTACAACTACTATATTATTGATCTGACTGCTATTTGCTCTATGCAATTGCTATTTTATCTATCCAACTACTACATTACCTATGCAACTGCTACTTTATTTGAACAACTGCTAGTGTCTCTACCTGCTTGCTATTTGCTCTACGCAATAGCTATTTTATCTATCCAGGAGCTACACTATTAATGCAATTCCTATTTTATCTGTGCAACTGATATTTTATCTACTTGACTGCTGTTTTATTTATGCAATAGCTATATTACCTATTCAACTGCTATATTATGTACCTGACTGCTGTTTTATCTATCCAGGTTGCGTTTTATTTATCGAGTTGGCATTTTATGAGTGCAATTGCAATTTCATCTCCCCAGGTGCTCTTTTCTCCATGCAATCCCTCTTTTCTCTCCCTGATTGCTACTTTTTCTATGCCATGGCTATTTCCCCCGTGCTGGGGTCGTACCTTGCGGGGCATGTGGGGGCCGCGCTCGGGGCGCCCGCTCTGGAGGCTGAGCCCCTTGTCGCGGCGGCGGCGGCGGGCGGCCTCACGCTGCTCCCGCTGCTCGCCTTGCACGGCCAGCAGCGCCCCGATGAACGCCGTCTTCACCTCCTTCTCGAAGGCCAGCTCGTCACGGCGCGCCAGCTGCGCCACCAGCTCCGCCGAGAGCGCCCGGCTCGCCGCCTCTGCCCTCCCTGCCGCCGCCGACAGCTCCGCCGCCGATAGCCGCCCCAGGCCTGCCGCACACGCATGGCGGCGAAAGGCATGGGGCATTGCGCGAAATGCAGGGTGCAATTAGCAAAATGCATGGTGCAATTGGAGAAGCGCAGGGTGCAGTTGGAGAAATGCATGGTGCAACTGGAGGAATGCATGGTGCATTTAGCCCCTCGCACGGCACATTTGGGGAAATGCACAAGATATCTAGCAAAATGCATGGTGCAGTGGGGGAAATGCATGGTGACTGGTGCATTCAGTGATACGCACAGTGCATTTGGCAAAATGCACGGGGCAAGCAGAGAAGCACATGGTGCACGGAGCACTTAGTGAAACGCACAGTGCATCTAGCAAAATGCACAGTGCAATGGGGGAACTGCACAGTGCATGGAACGCTTAGTGAAACACACCATGTGTTTGGCAAAATGCATGAGACATTTAGCAAAATGCACTGTGCAAGCTGTGAAAGGCATAGTACATGGTGCATTTAACACACACAAGGCATTTGAGGAAAGGCATGAAATGTCTAGCAAAATGCCTGGTGCAATCAGTGAAATGCCTGGTGCATTTAGCAAAAAGCATGGCGCGCCTGGGGAAAGGCACAGGGCAATCAGTGGAAGAGTGGTGCATTTAGCAGCATGCACAGTAAATTTAGGGAAAATGCATGAGACATTTACTCAAACGCACGGCAAAGTGAAATGCATGGTACACGGGTGTGTTTAGTGAAATGCACGACTCATTTAGCAGCACGCACGGTGCACCTGGACAAAGGCACTGTGCAATCAGCAAAATGCATGGTGCACGATGCATTTAGCATCACATACGATGTTTAGCAGCACAAACAGTGCATTTAGGGAAAGATGTGCCACAATCAGTGAAAAGCATGAGATAGCAAAATGCACGGTGCATCTGGAGAAATGCATGAGGTTCAGCAAAATGCACGGTGTAATTAGTGCACAGTGCATTCAGCAAAATGCACGACACTTTTAGTGGTTTGCAAGGTGCTTTTGGGGCAATGCACGGTGTGAGCAGGGAAACTACACCCGCAGCAAAAGTCAGGGTGCAATTAGTGAAACCTGCAGCACGCGCAGGGTGTGTTCACTGAAACACTAAAAGCAATATCCCCCTCAGGCTCTTTTTTTTAGGCAAAGATCCTCCTCCCAGTTCCATATCAGGCGAGCAAACCCCGAAGCCTGGAGATCCCTCCAGCTGGAAAAGCTCGTCCTGATTACCTGAATGTACAAGATTTTTTCCTAATTTTGGCTATGGGACAGGCCTGCAAGGGAAGACGCCACTTTGGGTGGAAAAAAAACATTTTGGCTGCACAGATGCAGCCCTCGGCTTTATTTCCACCCCGTGGCATTGAGATTTGGTTATTTAACATGGGAATGAGGGCGTTTTGCAAGCCAGTGCTTTTTGGTTGTCCAGTCTGGTGGGAACTGTCCCCCAAATGGGCCTGGCTGTACCTTCGTGGGAGCAGTTGTTGTTGAAGGCAGGGGAGAAGGTGCGCAGCTCCCGCAGCAGGATGGGCTCCGTGCCCCCGCCATCGCCTGCCAACTCGGCCTCAGCCTCCTCCTCCTCCTCCTCCTCTTCAGCCTCGGGGTCGGCCTCTGGGTCGGGTGAGCTCTGCATCAGCTCCTCCAGCTCCTCGATGACCTGAGGGACCACGGAAAGCTGTGTCCTGCCTTGCACTCTCATCTAGATCCTGCACCCATGTTAGCACCTGCATCTGCACCCACATCTGTATCCTGCACCACATTTGCCCTAGAATCCACACTTGCATCTTGCACCCACGTTAGCACCTGCACACGTTTGCACCTGCATCTGCACCTGCACGTGCATCTGCAGTAGCATCCTGCATCTGCATTTACATCCTAAATCTGCACCCACATCTGCATCCTGCACCCATATCTGAATCTTGCGCAGGCAATTTCACCTGCATCTGCACCCCACACCTATAGCTGCATCCTGCATATGATTTTGCACCTATATCTGCCCCCACACCTGCATTCTGCATATACATTTCTATCCTGCATCTGCACCTACATCTGCATCCTGCACCTGCCTTTGCACCTGCACCCACATTTGCCTCCTGCATCCATGTCTACACCCACACACAAACCTGCAACCTGCACCTGCATACTGAATCCTTGCCTGCATCTGCACCTGCATCCACACCTGCAGCCTGCATCAGCATCCGCATGCAGGTCTGCATTGATGCCTGCCTCCACACCTCCATCTGACATCCACACCTCTATCTGCATCTGCATCCTGCATTCACCCCAGCACCTGCATCTATGCCTATATACATACCTGCATCCTCCATGCACACCTGCACCCACATCTGTATGCTGCATCCACGTCTGCATCCGTTCTCTGCATCCACACCTACATCCACGTGTGCATCCTGCATCCACCTCTGCACCGTCTGTTCCAGCCACCAACCTCCTGCATCCACATCCACAACCACATCTGCACGAGCACCTGCACGATGCCTCGACACCTGCATCCTGCATTGCCCCTGCACCTGCATTTTGGCCTGCATTTGCACCTGCACCCACATCTGTACCTGCATCCTGCATGCACACCTGCACATGCGTGTGCCCTGCATGTACAACCACACTTGTGCCTGCATGCTGCATCCACCAGTGCATCCTGCACCAGCACCTGCATCTGTGCCTGCATCCACACACACGGCTGCATCCACATCTGCAACGACATCTTCTCCAGCTTCTGCATCAGCCTCTTGTATGCACATCTGCATCATCTGCAATGGCACCTGCATCCACATCTCCATCCTGTGTCTGCATTCACATCTGCATCTGCACCCTGCCCCTTGCAGGCCGTTCTACATCTGTGCGTGTAGCTGTACCCTGCATCTACCTCCTGCATATGCAATTGTGACTGCACACTGCATCCACACCTGCACCCACATCTACATTTACTCCTGCACCTGCAACCTACATCCTCACCTGCATCTTGCATCCCATATCCATGTCCTGAATTCCAGCTTCATCTGCATCAACACCTACACCTGCGTCCTGTGGCCCCCTATGGCCCAAAACTCAAGATTTGGCCCTTTTTTGTGCTTTGGGAAGACATCGTGGGTCCATGCCATGCTGGGGTGCCTCAGCCCGGTGCTGGGGGGATGTGGGACACAGGGGTACCTGCTCAGCTGTCAGCAGCGGCTCCTCGTTGATGCCGGAGTCGTGCTCGCTCCTCTCAGTGAGCTCTTCCTCCTCGTCATCCTCCTCCTCCTCCTCCTCCTTCTTCCCGCAGAGCTGTGAGGACACACAGGATGTTGGGGCATTGGTGGCACGGCCCCGTGGAGCAGCCACAGGGAGAGGTTTGTAGCAGAAAGGGCTGATCGGGACATCGGATGCGGATGTTGGATGGGGGGGTGTTGGACAGGGATGTGGGACAGGGACATGGGATGGGAAGAGGCTGGATGGGGACATGGGATCGGGAGAGGTCAGATGAGGATGTCGGACGGGGATGTTGGATGGGGAGAGGTTGGACAGGAATGTAAGATGGGAGATGCTGGATGGGAACGTTGAACGTGGATTAGTTGGACAGGGATGTGGGTTGGGAACCTTGGATGAGGAGAGGTCAGAGAGGATGTTGGACTGGGAGAGGTTGCATGGGGAAATGTGGAATGGGGAGAAGTTGGATAGGGACATGTTGGATGGGGACATGGGACTGGGATATTGGATGGGGAGAGACTGGACAGGGACATGGGATGGGGAGATGTTAGATGGGCAGAGGTTGGACAGGGACCATGGGATGGGGAGAGGTTGGAGGGGGACATGGGACAGGGATGTTGGACAGGGCTGTTGGATGGGTACCACCCTTTTTTCCCCGCCTGTGACGATTATTTCCCCTTTTCCGCAGAAGTTGCCCCCAGGAACATACCTCTTCCGCCCTGAATCGCGATGGACTCATGAACATCCCAACAGGCTCAAGTCGGCACCTTTTGGGGTGGTTTCGCTGCCCTCCCGCAACCCCGACTGCAGCTCATGGCATGTGCTCACTATAGCAGGGAAAACACCTTTTTCTCCGCCCAAACGCACCACCTCAGCCCAGTGGAGCCCCAATCTTTCCCTTTTTGGTGTGGTTTCCCCCCAAAAGGGGGATGCCACTGTCCAAAAATGATGAGAAATTACACGTTTTGGTAGTCCGAAGAGCCCCCTCCCCAACGGTTGCTGGGCTTGGGGATGGATTGACAGCTGTCAATCATCATGGTGCAGGATGCCGGGGGGGGCAATGGCTTCTGGGGGGGGGGGTCCTGGGCATACCTGCAGGTCGGCACCATCGGGGGCCTCGGCGTCGGGGAGCAGCCAGTGCCGGGGGGAGCCATGGGGGGCGAAACCATCAGTGAGGGCATCCCAGACCCTGTGGGGAGGCAGGCGGTGAGCAGTGTCCCAAAACGCCCCTGAAACGCCACCTTGGAACACCCCCAAACTCCCCAAAATGCTGTTTGGAAGCATCGCACTGAAATACTCCAAAACACTCCCCAAATGCCACTCTGGAACACCCCCAAATGCCCCAAAGTGCCATCCCAAAATACTGTGCTGAAATACCCCAAAATGCCCCCAAAATGCCGCCCCGCAATACCCCCGAACACCCTGAAACACTGTCCAGAAACACTGCACCAAAATATCCTCACATGCTGCCTTGAAAACCCCTCAAATGCCCCAAAATACAATCCTGAAACATCACCCCAAAACACCCTGAAATGCGCCAAAACACTGCCCTGGAGCACCCTGAAATGCCCCCAAACACCATCCTGAAACATCATGTCAGAACGCCCCCAAACTCCCCAAAACGCTGCCCCAGAATACCCTGAAATGCCCCAAAATGCCACTCTGAAATGTCATGCTGAAACACCCCCAAATGCCCCAAATGTCCCCTAAAACACTGTCTCAGTGCTCTAAAACACCCCAAAACACTGTCCTGGAACACCCCAAGGTGTTCTAAAATGCTATCTGGAAACGCCAGCCCAAAATACCCCACAATGCCCCAAAACGTCACCCTGAAACACACCAAAATACCTGAAACGACCTGAAACATCCTGAAATGCCCCCAAGTGCCATCCTTCCCAAAACACTGTCCTGCAACACTGCCAGAACTCCCTGAAATGCCCCAAAACACCTGGAAATGACCCTAAATGTGATCCTGAAACAGCACTGCAACCACCTGAAATGACCCCAAATGCCACCCTGGAACAGCCTGGAATGCTCCAAAATGCCATCCTGAAGCACCCTGAAATGGCCAGAAACACCCCAAAATGCCATCCTGAAATACCCCAAAATGCTGCTGCAATGCCCCCAAACACCCCTGAATCGGCCCAAAATACCACACTGAAACACCCCAAACGCAGCCCCAAAACACCCCCAAATGGCCCCAAAACCCAGCCCCGGGACACCAAAACCTGCTGCCCTGAAACACTCCCAAACTCCCCCCAAACTGCCCTGACAGACCCCCAAACACCCCAAAAGGGCCCCAAAAAACATGGAAACGTCCCCAGAACACCCTGAAACACCCCAAACACCCTGAAACGCTGCCCTGAACCACAGCCCCAAAACACTCAGAAATCCCCCCACCAAACTGCCCTGAAACACCCAGAAACTGCCCCAAAACACAAGCTGCAGCACTGATGCCCCAAAATGCAAAAAAAAAAAAAAAAAAGAGAGAAAAGGAATAAAAGAAAAGAAAAGAAACACCCCAAACTATGCCCCTCCATGCTATTTTGCCCCTGTGCCTCTGGGGTGGGATTGTTTTTGCCCGGTTTCACCCCCAAAATGGGGAGTGGGGAAGACAAATGAAAGAGAGGAAGGGAAAAAAGAGGAGGAAAAAGGCAAAAAGGGGAAAAGAGACAAAAACAGAGGAAGAAAAAAGGAAAGAGGAAAAGTAGAGAAAGGAAAAAAGGGAAGAAGGGAAAATGGGGAAATAGAAGAAAAGGGAAAAAAAGGGAGGGGGGAAAAGAGGGAGGGGGGAAAAGAGGGAGGGGGGAAAAGAGGGAGGGGGGAAAAGAGGGAGGGGGGAAAAGAGGGAGGGGGGAAAAGAGGGAGGGGGGAAAAGAGGGAGGGGGGAAAAGAGGGAGGGGGGAAAAGAGGGAGGGGGGAAAAGAGGGAGGGGGGAAAAGAGGGAGGGGGGAAAAGAGGGAGGGGGAAAAGAGGGAGGGGGAAAAGAGGGAGGGGGAAAAGAGGGAGGGGGAAAAGAGGGAGGGGGAAAAGAGGGAGGGGGAAAAGAGGGAGGGGGAAAGGGAAAAATTAGAAGGGGAAAATTGGAATTGAAAAGGGGAAATATAGGAAAAGAGGGAAATAGTGAAAAAAGGGAAAAAGAAGAAAAAGGGAGAAAAGAGGGAAAAATGGCAAAAAAGAGATCGAAAATCTCCCCCCCACACAATTTAAGGCAAAACCACCAATTTCCCTCTTCTCCCCACCTTTTTTCATGGCTCAGATCCCCCATTTTCCCCCAAAAGAGTTCCCTCAGCCTCAAATCACCAACAAAACTACTCATTTGGGGTTATTTTTCCCCTCCCTGGCCCAACCCAATTTTTAATTTTCCTTAACTCCCACTTTTCACGCATTAATGCATAAAAATGCACTTGTTAAAACAACCATATTCCTATATGTAACAAAAATGCAGTGAATAAGGAACAAGAGGACAAAAAGAGCAATTAGCTCCAAAACTGGCTTTTTTTCCGGTCTTAAAGTGGCTAGCCACTGCTGGCGTTTTTTGAGTTAATCATAGCCACAATTGGTTAATAATTCGGAAAAAACAGTGCTTTTCAGCCCCAGCCCATCCCCCCCCCCCATGCACACAGAGCTCATTCAAAACTGAGGAAAAAAAGCCCTATTTTGCCCAAACCGACCCAAAACAACACACTAAGCAGCACAAAGCGGCGATGGCGGCGCTCCAGGCACCGGGCCAAAAACCCATTTCTTTTTTCCTACGAAACCCCACCGATTCGGCTGCTTACAAAAAGCAATCAGGCTAAAGGGCATTTGGGTGCAGAAAGCCAGGATATGGGGGCTTTTGGGTGAAAACTGACCGTGTTGCTCAGAGAAAAATGAGCATTTTGGGCTGCAACCCAGAACCCGGCCTCAGTCAGGCAAACCCCCCCACCCCGTGCGGGACAGGCACAAATTGAGCAGCCCCGCCAAAATTTGCATAAAATGGCCCTTTTCAGCAAAAAAACAAAAAAACTAACAAAAAACCCACCCCAAAACCACTGGAACAAAAACCATGCGTTTTCACACAAGCGCCGCTGGGGCAGGATTTGGTGCGTTTTGTGGCTGGGGCCACTCACGGTTCCCTCCACCTTCATTCATAGTTTACTCAACTGCAACTCAGTTTCCTGCACCATCACTCATAATTCACTCCACCGCGACTCTTTACAACACGACTTAGCTTACTACACCGCGACCCATGGTTCCCTCCACCACCACTCATCGTTTACACAACTGCAACTCAGTTTCCTACACCGGGACTCAGTTTCCTACGCTATCACTCATCATTCACTCCACTGCAACTCAGTTTACCTCACTGCCACTGTTCACAATGTGACTTAGCTTACTACACTGCAACTCATAGTTCCCTCCACCACCATTCATCGTTTACTCAGCTGCAACTCAGTTTCCTACAACACGACTCATCGTTCACTCCACCACCTCTCAGTTGACTACAACGCGACTCATCGTTCACTACAACGCCGCTCACAGCTTACTACAATGCCACTCACAGTTCCCTCCAACGCTGCTCGTAGCTTACTCTGCTGCTACTCAGTTCATGCCACCCGTAATCACTCTACTCTGCCGGTACTCATAGTTCATGCCTCCGCCACTCGGAGTTCACTCCGCTGCTGCTCATAGTTACAACATCCCCATAATTTTCTACACCATAACCCAAAGTTTACTTCACTGCCACTCATAGTTTACTCCACCGCAACTCATGGTTCACTCCATCCCGACTCACGACTCACTCCACCGCTATTCATAGCTTACTCCACCGCTACTCATGGTTCACTCTGCTCCCCATAGCTTACTCCACCACCAGGCCATGGTGCTGGGCCCTGCTGGGTGCGTTGCCGGCGGTCGGGGACCTTACTCACTCCTCGTCCTGGAGGCGCTCCTCCTCCTCCTGGGCCTGCAGGCGGCCCCGCACGGGCGCCAGCGCCTCGGTGGCGGCGTCGTAGTTGCGGAAGCAGACAGTGAGCTTCTCGTCGAACTCCTGCACCAGGTCCTCCATTGACTTGAAGCTCATCATCTCGGCCGAGAAGCTCTCGAGCTCAGCCAGCGCCGGGTCCGTGGGGCCCCGTGGGGGCCCCCCGCCGCCGCCGCTGCCGGGGCCCTCCTCGAACTCCTCCTCCAGGCTCACCAGGGGTGCCTCCATCCTCGCCACCACCCGTGTCTCCGCCTTAGCTGCCAGGAGAGGGGCCCTGTGAGGCTCATGGGGCTCCCTGGCCCCCAGGAACCAATAATAACCTAGTAATAACCTGGTAATGACCTGATAGCAACCTAGTAGTGACCTGGTAGTAACCTAGCAGTGACCTGGTAGTAACCTAATGATAACCTGGTAATAAACTGGTAGTAACCAATAGTACCTTACCACTGCCCTTGGAGCATCCTAGCAGCGTTGTGAATACACCCTGAGAGCCACTCCTGTTGTCCTGCTACTATACTAGCAGCATCTTAGTAGTAGCCTGATAGTACTAATACACTCCTTGCATCCCAAAAGCACCAGAGTGTTGCCCTGAGGGGGGCCCAAAAACATCTAAACACCATCATTTTTAGTGTCAGGCCAGTGTCTGAGTAGCATCTTAGCAGGGTGCCAGCAGTTTCCTAGTGGTGGCCGGATAGTTATCAGCAACGAGCTGCTAGCATCCTCACAGTATCTTAGCACTCCTCTAAGAGCATCGCAAAAAACTCTGAACACCGTTTCTTCTAGTGTCCTGGTAGTGTCTTAGCAGTATCTTCACAGCATGCTGGAAGTGTCTTGCTAGAACCAGCAGCATCCGAGTAGCATGCTAAGAGAATCGTTGCGCTACAGCAACAGCATCTGCAAAGTGGAGCTCTTTCCAGTGCACTGGTATCTTAGGGGTATTCGGACAGTAACCTGAGGGTACCCGGACAGTATCTTAGGGGTATCCTGATATTGTTCTAAGGGCATCCTGAGAGTATCTAAGGAGTATCCCAACAGTGTCTCAGGAGTATCCTGATAGCACCTTAGGAGTACCCCAAAAGCAACCTAGGAGTATCCTGATAGTATCTTAGGAGTATCACGAGAGTAACCTAGCAGTATCATTATAGTATCGTAGGGGTATCCTGAGAGTATCCCGAGCATCTCAGTAGTAACCCGGGAGTAACCCCATAATAAGTCACCTCTCTGCTAGGAAGCGTGTTGCTACCCCAGACCACCCCAGGCCTGGTCCTGCTGCCACCAGGGCTGGGGGTGACTACACTCAGCTTTTAGGGGAAAACCTAGCCAGATGAGGAAAACTGTTGTTGCTGCCTTTTTTTTTTCTTGGATGGGGGGGAGGTGCCACAACGCCACCGCTGTGCGCCCACCTTCGCGTTACGCTGGTGGGGGTTAAGTGCAATAGGGCACCCTCAAGCAAGCCTGGCACAAACCCCATGCAAGCCCCATGCAAGCCATGTACAAGCCCTGTGCAACCTCCCTGCAAGCCCATGCCACCCCTGTGCAAGTCTTATGCAACTGCTGTGCAAGCCCAGTGCAACCCCTTTGCAAGCCTGGTGCAAACCCCACGTAAACCCTGTGCAAACCTAGTGTGATTCTGTGTAAACCCGGTGCAAGCCCCACATGACCCCTGTGCAAGCACAGTGCAACCCCCTCACCCCACCCCACCCCTGCCAGCCGCGGCGCAGCAGCGGGACCCTCGCAGGCTCTGCTGAGTCATCTGCAGAGGCATAGCAGCACAGGGCTGTGCAGGGTGCACATACACGTGCACCAGCGCAGGCTCCAATGCAAGCATCACCTCCCCAGTGTGCACCTCTGCACGCCGTGCACCATGCAGCTGCATACAGGCACGCACCACTACCTGGGTGCACTGGGCATGCATGCAGCACAGACACGTGCATGCACCCTCGCACGTCTGCACTGCACAGGCATGCACCCCCACCCGGGTGCATTTGAACATGTGCACCCCAGCGCAGGCATGCACGCGCCCCCCACACGAGTGCATGCGTTCACCCCGTGCATGCATGACTCCCCACACACATGCACCAACACACATGTGCTCCGCACATGCATGCACCTGTGCCCTCATGCATGCAAGCCAAACGTGCACACTATGCATGCACGCACACACCCCATGCATGCATCACTCCCCCCACCCCGTGCACGTGTGCACCTCCGCACCACTGCACCGGCAGATGTGCACCCCATGCGTGCATGCGCCCCCGCTCTCGCGCACCCCCGTGCACCACCCCCGTGCATGCATGCAGCCCCGTGCACGCACGCACCCAAGGTCTGCACCACCTGATGCGTATCCCCCCCGAAAGTCCCTTGCCCCCTCCCCACCCCGCACCCCGCAGTGCATCCCACAATGCACCACGGCTGCAGGTGGTGGTGGGGGATGTGCAGCGCAGTGCCCGCTGCACCCCTCCCGGGGCATCCCCCCAAAATCCTCCCCGCCCACAATGCATTGCGCCGCCCGCATTCCCCCCCACCCCACCCCGATGCAAACCCGGGCTGCCCCCTCCCCGTGCACGGAAAAGCAGCACCCAATGCACCCCCGCAGCATGCACCGCCCACCTTGCACCCCCCCAGAGCCCGGCCCGCCGCGCACCTCTGGGTGCCCCCCCAAATCTCTCGAAATCCCCCCAAAACCCCGCGCCCCCCCCGCCCCCACCTGCGGCCCCGCATCCTCCCGCGCCGCCGCCGCGCGCGCGCACCCACGGGGGGGAGGGGCCGGGCGCGGCGCCGCACTGCGCACGCGCGGCCCCCGCGGGCGGGGGGGAGGGAGGAAGGGAGAGGGCATGGCGCCGCCACGCGCATGCGCCCCCCGCGGCACGGGTGGGAGTGACGTCATTGCTCCCCTTCCCTCCCCCACTATGCCGGGTAAGGTGAGGGGGGGCCCCGGTGTCCGGGGGGGCCCCAACGTCCGGGACAGGCCTGAAGGGACCCCAGCGTCTGGGGCCCCATGGAGGCCGAGGTCCATTTTCCCCCCTCCGAGATGCTGGGGTCCCTCAGACGCCCATGTCCCTTTAGGCCTTTCCTGGATACCTGGGCCCCCCAGATGCCTGGGTCCCTCTGTAGCCCTGCGCACGTGCGTGTGAGTCCACGGCCAGCTCCCTCGTGGCCCCCACGCGAGGGATGTGAAGGGCACCCAGGTGGGCTTCCATAACTATGTCAGCATCACAGCCATGTGGGGCAGGGGACCCGGCGACCAAGGGCAGGGAGGACACTCAGCTCTTCAGCACCTCCTCTGCCCCATTTTTTACTGGTGAGGTGTCACCATGGCCTGCTACATCCCCAGTCCTCCCAGCAGCAGCCATGGGAATGAAGCATCACCCACTGGAGAGGGATGGAGGCAACTGAACCTCACCATAAACCTATTTTCCCTTTGAGGATGGTCAACCATGGGAAGGGGCTGGTGAGAGGTGTTGAGTTGTGGTGTTGCCATCCATGGAGTTGTCACAGATGTGGCTGGACATGGTCCTGAGCCACCTGCTCTAGGTGGCCCTGCCCGGAGTAGGACAGGCAGCATGGGATGATGTTCAATGTCTCCTTCCAACATCAGGGTTTGGGTCACTATGTGAAGATCCCATTTGGGTTCACCTCAGCCAGGTGGGCCCATCACACACCCATGGGACCAGAGAGGCTGCACCCATGGGTGCTGGAGGAGCTGGCCCATGTCATGCTGAGGTTGATCTCCATCATCTTGGAAGGAGCAGAGCCATCAGGGAGGCTCCTGATGGTGGTGAAAAGGCCACCATCAACACTGGCTTCACTCACTCCACCACAGTCCCCAGGAAGGGAGTGCAGCAAAGCCTCCTGGAGCTGCTTCAAGGCATGGGAAGGACAACCAGGAGTCAGTGAACGGGCATGGACCAAGTTGGGGGGGAAATGTCTATCCATCCTTGTCACCACCTGTGAGAAGGTACATGGCTGCATGCACAAGGGGATGGCCACAGATGTTGTGTGCATCACCAGTATGAAAAAAACATACAATTTTTATGAAAAAACACTGTAAATTTTGAAAATTAAGACCTTCTTCAATTATAGATGGTATATGGAGAGGTTTTTTTTGTTCTGGGGTTTTTTGTTTGTTTGTTTGTTTTAATTCCTTTCCCACTTTTGTCTAAAATTGACATTCAGAACTTAATCCAGTTGCCCCCATAGAGGGGGTTTTTATGCCTCCAAGATGTTCTGGGGGAGCTGAAGCCCCACTGGGGCTGGGAAACAGAATCCAGGACCTGCCAGAGCCCTTGTGGAGCACAAGCTGGTCCCAGGCCAGGTGCCTGTTGCCAGTGCAATGACTGCTTCATCTCTGGTAACAGGACGGGGAAGTCTGGACAATTCAGCTGGGTGTGGACATCTGTGCCAGCAGTGTCCAGCATTGGAGGAGGTCAGCCTCGTATCTGCCTCCTTTATGACAGAGTCACCTGTAGTTGTGGGAGTGGGGGTGGATGGAGGAGAGATGCCTGGAAGAAGTCATCATCGCACAGATCTGCTCAGACTGGGACAAATGTGGCCATTCCAGACAGCGTTTTTGGCCCTGTCACTCTCATTCTCACTTTTGGCTGAGGATGCCCATCACCTCTGCATGTGACCTGTGTGACAGAGTATGACCCTGTCCAATTCAATGTCTTGAATCTCACCGATCTTTCAGGCATTTCCTAGATCCTGATGCAAATGGTCATTTCGGAAGTTGTCTGACATCAGACTCACTGGACAGCTGCATTTCCCACTCTCCACCTAGTTTTCCTCCTCCAGTTCCTCTTTCTTCCTGCAGAAACATCTCAGCTACTGAGGTGCTGCTCGCAGCTTCAGTGAGGTTAATGCTCACCTGGTCTTTCAGTTGTTCCCCCAGTTGCCTCCTTTGCCAAATCCTTAATTGTATTTGTATCTATCCTCTTCTATGTATGCATCTATCCATCCATCAATCTATCCATCCACCTATCTATCCATCTATCTGTCCATCCATCTATCCATCTATCTATCATATTGCCAGTGAGGTTATCCCCTGTGGAAAGTGCACTTCACAGGAGGCAAGTTGGACTTTATGGACAGCTGAGGAACACATTTTCTTTTTTTATTGAACTATGACTTCATTTTTTTTCCTGACCATTAAGGAAGAGCCTAGTGTGACTGTGCGCAGCGAGTTCTCCAGGTAACGCATGTGAGAATTGATGCAAATGAGCTGTCACCGTCAGCTGCCAACCTCAGTGGGAAAAGGTTGGATTTTGGAAAGAGTGAGGTAAAGCCCATGTCGATGATGAAAGACCTGATGGGGTTGGGGTGCATGTGGAGAAAGACCATGCATGTGCTGTCTGACCTCAGGGTTCTTCCTTTTCCTACATATCCAGGCTTTGTTAGGAGACCCTCAGGATCAACATCAACTGGAGCATGTTGATATCACTTATTCTGATAGTTAGAAATAAGAAAAGCAGGACAAAAAGGGCATCTTTGTTTATTGCTGTTCACTGTAGAATGTTCCAATTTTGTACAAACAAATCTCTCCAATTAGCCACACAGAACTTGCAGAACTGAAGATAATTATGCAGAGACAAGGCTTGTCAACATTTTGTGTCTTTGTGAGCCCTCTGGTGCCAAGTCCCTGAACTGCACACACTGAACGAAGTTGAACAAGCTTCTGCAGAAGCTGGAGCCAGCAGCAAACCCAAGAGTCTGTGAGACCCAAGAGCCATCTCTGACGTGGCCATGTTGGGAACCAGATGTCAAGGTGTCCCTCCCGAGGTGGTCAGAACAGAGAGTCGGGGGCCTGGTTACACTGGGGAAATGAAGTGTCCTGATGGCTCTGATGCCACCCAAGCCCTTGGAGTGATGCTCCAAGCTGAATGGCTGAGCCCAGTCCCCCACCCTGAGAAAGGACCATCCTTGCCACCATGGATTGAGGTTGCTGGTGGCTCTCAGCCTGGCCATGGCCCTCAGCTGTCCTCACTGCTGTCTTCTCCACAGGCATGGCTGGCAGGGAGCACAAGGGCTTGCAGGCCTGGGCTGAAGCAGCTCAGCTGGGAGAGTGTTAGACTGAAGATATAAAGGTCCCTGGTTGAAGCCCTGGGCTGAAGTAGCTCAGCTGGGAGAGTGTTTGAAGATATAAAGGTCCCTAGTTGAAGCCTGGGCTTTAGCAACAGGAGGTTCTTGCTGATTCTTCTTGGTCTTTCGCGGAACTGCTCTGTCTTCTCCCAGCCTGCCCCAACCCTGGTCATATCCCACACAGAATGGAGATGGTCATGTGCCACCCCACAGCTGGGGGGAGAAGGCAGGGCCCAGCGGGATGGGGTTTACCCTTGCTCTGCCCTTTCCCCATCCTGATGTACCTTCGGCCAATGGAGGGGTTTGGGGGGACCATGGAGGATCTTGAAGGGGGAGGAGGACCCAGGTGTCCGCCCCCCTCCACCTGCCATCCCACCTTACACTGTCTATAGCGAACCCAGGTGTTTGGGGACCTTTCTCAATAGTCAACCTCCCCACAACCTGTGTCCCAAAGGACTGAGGCATCCTGGGGACAAGGACATCGAAGGACCTCTGGAGATCAACCTCCTAAGATGAGCGTGCTGGCTGGGGAAGAAATCCCACACAGAGGACGTTTTCTCCCCTGAAATTAAGGGGAAGGGTGGGGGGTGGCCCAGCTGCCTGAGAGCCTGGTAGATGGAGTTGGGTGGGGGCAGCAGGGACACCCGGGTCCTTTGTATGCGGGGAGGAACATTGGGCGGGGTGGGGGGGAGGTGCGCAGAGGCCTGGGTGCCCTGCACAAGCGCTGAGGAAGGGCTGGTGAAGTGCGTGGGCGTCTGCTTGGAGGTGAAGTGCTTGCTCACAGGGCGAGGGGACTTACCCAGATGGGGGTGCCCAGAGCCCTGGGTGCCTGAGGCGCCTGGCTGCCTCATACACAAGAGGAGGGTGTTCAGCTGCAGAGTGCCACCGGGTCGCCTGGGTGCGTCATAGAAGAAAGGGCCGGGGGAGGGGGGCGTTGTCTGGAGACCAGCAGCTGGATGTCCTTGTCCCCAGGATGCCTTCAGGCAGAGGTTGTGGGGGGAGGGGGGTTTGGCTATGGGGGGAGGTGCGCAGACGCCTGGGTCCTCCATAGACAAGGGCAGGTGGGAGGGCGGGGCGGGCCAGGGTGGTCAGACAGCTGGGTGCCCTGGACACAGGTTGCAGGGGAGGTTGGCTATTTGGGGTGGGGTGGGGGGGTGCCGGAGGCCTTGGTCCTGCTGTGGATGAGAGGCTTCACGCCTGGAGGCACCCAAGAGCATGGAAGAGCCACCAGCATGGCCAGCGGTGGGGAGAGCTGGAGGAGGGCTCCAGGGAGGCGGTGAGGGGAGGGAGGCAGGTGGAGAAGGCTTTGTGGCATCCATAAGACAGGCAGGAAGGCGCGGGCGGGCGGGCGGGTGGGCGGCTCACTGGGTGGAGGAAAGAGGCCTGGTGTCCCTGAGGGAGGTGGCCATGGATTTGGGGAGAGTGTTGGAGAGGGAGGCAAGGTGGAGGAGGGGGAAGTGCACAGGGGTAGGGAGGCAGTGGTGAGATGGGCAGAAGGAGTGAGAAGGGCAAGAGGTGCAGGTGGCGCATGGCCGGGACGCCCGGCTCCGCAAAAGAGGCGGGGAAGAGGGGGGGCAGCCCAGTGCCGAAGCCCGGGCTTGAACCAGGGACCTTTAGATCTTCAGTCTAACGCTCTCCCAGCTGAGCTACTTCGGCCTGTCGTGAGCACCAAGCGTGATGGAAGCCGCGGCAGATGCCTGCAGCAGTCCCCGCTCTGCCCGGGGTATGACTGAAACAGCTACAGCTGCTCCGTCGTCCACACAAATACACGAGTCGCCCCATAAGTGCCTTGCAATAGCTGCAGCCGTGGGGAATGGCCAAGGACGGCCAAGAGAGGCATCTGCAGAGCGCGGCTTCCTCCCGTAGGCGTGCTGGGGAAGAAATCCCGCCCAGAGGAGGTTTATGCCCCGAAAGGAAGAGCTCTGAAAGGACGAGCTCACGCCAGTGCCCGTCTGAGACGCGGCGTGGGTGTCGCGGTACAAGGTGGGGAGGAATCCGGCAGTGCCGGTGTGCTGGGCTTGGTCGGTTCTTGCTGTTGAGAGGGACGTGGAGGGTCTGGAGAGGGCCAGAGAGGAACGCCCTGAAGTTGAACGAAGGGAAGGGCCGAGTCCTGCCGCAGGGCAGGGGTAAGCGCAGGCACCGGGCCAGGCTGGGGGGCACGTGGTGGAGAGGAGCTGTGCAGAGAAGGACCTGGGGGGGGTCCTGGTGGACACCAAGCTGGTGACGGAGCACTGGAGCACTGGAGCGGAGCAGGTTGCCCAGCGAGGTGGTGGCAGCTCCAGCCTTGGCGATGTTCCAAAGGCACCTGGGAAACGCGGTGCTGGGCCACCTGCTGTGGGTGACCGTGCTGGAGCGGGAGGTTGGAGGAGGTTGGTCTCCAGAGGTCCCGTCCCACCTGGACGCTCCGGAGATCCGGGGGAGCGGGTGGAGGCTGTGGGGACACGAAGGGGACACGTGGGGACGAGGTTAGGAAGACAGAGGACACAGGGGCCACATGGGGATTGGGGTCAGGCTGAGAGGGACACATTGTGGACGTGTGGGGAGCGGGGGAAGGATGCGGGGACAGGCAGGGGAGCCATGGGGGACACGGGACGAGGCTGAGGACGGGGGGACATGTGGAGACGCGGGGGGAGACTGGGGACAGGGGAGGGGACTTTGGGCAGACTGGGAGGCATTTGGGGTCCCTTCAGCCCACCGCAAAGGCACCGCTGCCCCCCACCCCCGACAGCCTGAGCCGGGGCGCACTCTGGGTGGGGGGCACACCCGCAGGTGTCCTCCTGCACCTGCGGTCACCCAGTGCCCGCTCTGGGTGCCTCCAGTGTGTGGCCGCCGAGGCCCCGGGCCACGGCCACCCAGCGCGAGGTGAGCCCCAGCACATGGGGGTGGCACACACGTGACTCCCGGGGCTGGACCTGCTGGCACCGCCTGTGACACATGGGAGAGGGGCAGGCCGCAGGGGCGACAGGCATGGGATATGGGCGTGACACGGGTGTGCAGCACCTGACCCGCCCCCAGCACCCCGAGGTGACCCTGCCGCGTGCCCTGGGACCCCCTCGAGAGCCAATAAAGAGCCACCCCTCCCCTGCCCAGACACCTGGGCCCTCGGTGTGTGGGGGAAGGGCGGGGGGTGGCCCAGCTGCCTGAGAGCCTGGTAGATGGAGTTGGGTGGGGGCAGCAGGGACACCCGGGTCCTTTGTATGCGGGGAGGAACATTGGGCGGGGTGGGGGGGAGGTGCGCAGAGGCCTGGGTGCCCTGCACAAGCGCTGAGGAAGGGCTGGTGAAGTGCGTGGGCGTCTGCTTGGAGGTGAAGTGCTTGCTCACAGGGCGAGGGGACTTACCCAGATGGGGGTGCCCAGAGCCCTGGGTGCCTGAGGCGCCTGGCTGCCTCATACACAAGAGGAGGGTGTTCAGCTGCAGAGTGCCACCGGGTCGCCTGGGTGCGTCATAGAAGAAAGGGCCGGGGGAGGGGGGCGTTGTCTGGAGACCAGCAGCTGGATGTCCTTGTCCCCAGGATGCCTTCAGGCAGAGGTTGTGGGGGGAGGGGGGTTTGGCTATGGGGGGAGGTGCGCAGACGCCTGGGTCCTCCATAGACAAGGGCAGGTGGGAGGGCGGGGCGGGCCAGGGTGGTCAGACAGCTGGGTGCCCTGGACACAGGTTGCAGGGGAGGTTGGCTATTTGGGGTGGGGTGGGGGGGTGCCGGAGGCCTTGGTCCTGCTGTGGATGAGAGGCTTCACGCCTGGAGGCACCCAAGAGCATGGAAGAGCCACCAGCATGGCCAGCGGTGGGGAGAGCTGGAGGAGGGCTCCAGGGAGGCGGTGAGGGGAGGGAGGCAGGTGGAGAAGGCTTTGTGGCATCCATAAGACAGGCAGGAAGGCGCGGGCGGGCGGGCGGGCGGGCGGCTCACTGGGTGGAGGAAAGAGGCCTGGTGTCCCTGAGGGAGGTGGCCATGGATTTGGGGAGAGTGTTGGAGAGGGAGGCAAGGTGGAGGAGGGGGAAGTGCACAGGGGTAGGGAGGCAGTGGTGAGATGGGCAGAAGGAGTGAGAAGGGCAAGAGGTGCAGGTGGCGCATGGCCGGGACGCCCGGCTCCGCAAAAGAGGCGGGGAAGAGGGGGGGCAGCCCAGTGCCGAAGCCCGGGCTTGAACCAGGGACCTTTAGATCTTCAGTCTAACGCTCTCCCAGCTGAGCTACTTCGGCCTGTCGTGAGCACCAAGCGTGATGGAAGCCGCGGCAGATGCCTGCAGCAGTCCCCGCTCTGCCCGGGGTATGACTGAAACAGCTACAGCTGCTCCGTCGTCCACACAAATACACGAGTCGCCCCATAAGTGCCTTGCAATAGCTGCAGCCGTGGGGAATGGCCAAGGACGGCCAAGAGAGGCATCTGCAGAGCGCGGCTTCCTCCCGTAGGCGTGCTGGGGAAGAAATCCCGCCCAGAGGAGGTTTATGCCCCGAAAGGAAGAGCTCTGAAAGGACGAGCTCACGCCAGTGCCCGTCTGAGACGCGGCGTGGGTGTCGCGGTACAAGGTGGGGAGGAATCCGGCAGTGCCGGTGTGCTGGGCTTGGTCGGTTCTTGCTGTTGAGAGGGACGTGGAGGGTCTGGAGAGGGCCAGAGAGGAACGCCCTGAAGTTGAACGAAGGGAAGGGCCGAGTCCTGCCGCAGGGCAGGGGTAAGCGCAGGCACCGGGCCAGGCTGGGGGGCACGTGGTGGAGAGGAGCTGTGCAGAGAAGGACCTGGGGGGGGTCCTGGTGGACACCAAGCTGGTGACGGAGCACTGGAGCACTGGAGCGGAGCAGGTTGCCCAGCGAGGTGGTGGCAGCTCCAGCCTTGGCGATGTTCCAAAGGCACCTGGGAAACGCGGTGCTGGGCCACCTGCTGTGGGTGACCGTGCTGGAGCAGGAGGTTGGAGGAGGTTGGTCTCCAGAGGTCCCGTCCCACCTGGACGCTCTGGAGATCCGGGGGAGCGGGTGGAGGCTGTGGGGACACGAAGGGGACACGTGGGGACGAGGTTAGGAAGACAGAGGACACAGGGGCCACATGGGGATTGGGGTCAGGCTGAGAGGGACACATTGTGGACGTGTGGGGAGCGGGGGAAGGATGCGGGGACAGGCAGGGGAGCCATGGGGGACACGGGACGAGGCTGAGGACGGGGGGACATGTGGAGACACGGGGGGAGACTGGGGACAGGGGAGGGGACTTTGGGCAGACTGGGAGGCATTTGGGGTCCCTTCAGCCCACCGCAAAGGCACCGCTGCCCCCCACCCCCGACAGCCTGAGCCGGGGCGCACTCTGGGTGGGGGGCACACCCGCAGGTGTCCTCCTGCACCTGCGGTCACCCAGTGCCCGCTCTGGGTGCCTCCAGTGTGTGGCCGCCGAGGCCCCGGGCCACGGCCACCCAGCGCGAGGTGAGCCCCAGCACATGGGGGTGGCACACACGTGACTCCCGGGGCTGGACCTGCTGGCACCGCCTGTGACACATGGGAGAGGGGCAGGCCGCAGGGGCGACAGGCATGGGATATGGGCGTGACACGGGTGTGCAGCACCTGACCCGCCCCCAGCACCCCGAGGTGACCCTGCCGCGTGCCCTGGGACCCCCTCGAGAGCCAATAAAGAGCCACCCCTCCCCTGCCCAGACACCTGGGCCCTCGGTGTGTGGGGGAAGGGCGGGGGGTGGCCCAGCTGCCTGAGAGCCTGGTAGATGGAGTTGGGTGGGGGCAGCAGGGACACCCGGGTCCTTTGTATGCGGGGAGGAACATTGGGCGGGGTGGGGGGGAGGTGCGCAGAGGCCTGGGTGCCCTGCACAAGCGCTGAGGAAGGGCTGGTGAAGTGCGTGGGCGTCTGCTTGGAGGTGAAGTGCTTGCTCACAGGGCGAGGGGACTTACCCAGATGGGGGTGCCCAGAGCCCTGGGTGCCTGAGGCGCCTGGCTGCCTCATACACAAGAGGAGGGTGTTCAGCTGCAGAGTGCCACCGGGTCGCCTGGGTGCGTCATAGAAGAAAGGGCCGGGGGAGGGGGGCGTTGTCTGGAGACCAGCAGCTGGATGTCCTTGTCCCCAGGATGCCTTCAGGCAGAGGTTGTGGGGGGAGGGGGGTTTGGCTATGGGGGGAGGTGCGCAGACGCCTGGGTCCTCCATAGACAAGGGCAGGTGGGAGGGCGGGGCGGGCCAGGGTGGTCAGACAGCTGGGTGCCCTGGACACCGGTTGCAGGGGAGGTTGGCTATTTGGGGTGGGGTGGGGGGGTGCCGGAGGCCTTGGTCCTCTGTGCATGGGGGTGAGGGGGTTTGGCTGGGGGTGGCACGTGGATGCCTTCAACCCTCGGATGCCGGGGTTCCCCCAGACTGCTGGGTCCCTGCCAAAGGAGGGCAGTGGGTGAGCTCTTGGGGGTTGTTTGGATGCACGGTTCCTCCATCCCTGGGGCAAATGGGGCTGGCAGGGGGGGCCGCGGATGCCTGGGTCCCTGCAGCTCCTCGTTCCTCCTGCTGTGGATGAGAGGCTTCACGCCTGGAGGCGCCCAAGAGCATGGAAGAGCCACCAGCATGGCCAGCGGTGGGGAGAGCTGGAGGAGGGCTCCAGGGAGGCGGTGAGGGGAGGGAGGCAGGTGGAGAAGGCTTTGTGGCATCCATAAGACAGGCAGGAAGGCGCGGGCGGGCGGGCGGGCGGGCGGCTCACTGGGTGGAGGAAAGAGGCCTGGTGTCCCTGAGGGAGGTGGCCATGGATTTGGGGAGAGTGTTGGAGAGGGAGGCAAGGTGGAGGAGGGGGAAGTGCACAGGGGTAGGGAGGCAGTGGTGAGATGGGCAGGAGGAGTGAGAAGGGCAAGAGGTGCAGGTGGCGCATGGCCGGGACGCCCGGCTCCGCAAAAGAGGCGGGGAAGAGGGGGGGGCAGCCCAGTGCCGAAGCCCGGGCTTGAACCAGGGACCTTTAGATCTTCAGTCTAACGCTCTCCCAGCTGAGCTACTTCGGCCTGTCGTGAGCACCAAGCGTGATGGAAGCCGCGGCAGATGCCTGCAGCAGTCCCCGCTCTGCCCGGGGTATGACTGAAACAGCTACAGCTGCTCCGTCGTCCACACAAATACACGAGTCGCCCCATAAGTGCCTTGCAATAGCTGCAGCCGTGGGGAATGGCCAAGGACGGCCAAGAGAGGCATCTGCAGAGCGCGGCTTCCTCCCGTAGGCGTGCTGGGGAAGAAATCCCGCCCAGAGGAGGTTTATGCCCCGAAAGGAAGAGCTCTGAAAGGACGAGCTCACGCCAGTGCCCGTCTGAGACGCGGCGTGGGTGTCGCGGTACAAGGTGGGGAGGAATCCGGCAGTGCCGGTGTGCTGGGCTTGGTCGGTTCTTGCTGTTGAGAGGGACGTGGAGGGTCTGGAGAGGGCCAGAGAGGAACGCCCTGAAGTTGAACGAAGGGAAGGGCCGAGTCCTGCCGCAGGGCAGGGGTAAGCGCAGGCACCGGGCCAGGCTGGGGGGCACGTGGTGGAGAGGAGCTGTGCAGAGAAGGACCTGGGGGGGGTCCTGGTGGACACCAAGCTGGTGACGGAGCACTGGAGCACTGGAGCGGAGCAGGTTGCCCAGCGAGGTGGTGGCAGCTCCAGCCTTGGCGATGTTCCAAAGGCACCTGGGAAACGCGGTGCTGGGCCACCTGCTGTGGGTGACCGTGCTGGAGCAGGAGGTTGGAGGAGGTTGGTCTCCAGAGGTCCCGTCCCACCTGGACGCTCCGGAGATCCGGGGGAGCGGGTGGAGGCTGTGGGGACACGAAGGGGACACGTGGGGACGAGGTTAGGAAGACAGAGGACACAGGGGCCACATGGGGATTGGGGTCAGGCTGAGAGGGACACATTGTGGACGTGTGGGGAGCGGGGGAAGGATGCGGGGACAGGCAGGGGAGCCATGGGGGACACGGGACGAGGCTGAGGACGGGGGGACATGTGGAGACGCGGGGGGAGACTGGGGACAGGGGAGGGGACTTTGGGCAGACTGGGAGGCATTTGGGGTCCCTTCAGCCCACCGCAAAGGCACCGCTGCCCCCCACCCCCGACAGCCTGAGCCGGGGCGCACTCTGGGTGGGGGGCACACCCGCAGGTGTCCTCCTGCACCTGCGGTCACCCAGTGCCCGCTCTGGGTGCCTCCAGTGTGTGGCCGCCGAGGCCCCGGGCCACGGCCACCCAGCGCGAGGTGAGCCCCAGCACATGGGGGTGGCACACACGTGACTCCCGGGGCTGGACCTGCTGGCACCGCCTGTGACACATGGGAGAGGGGCAGGCCGCAGGGGCGACAGGCATGGGATATGGGCGTGACACGGGTGTGCAGCACCTGACCCGCCCCCAGCACCCCGAGGTGACCCTGCCGCGTGCCCTGGGACCCCCTCGAGAGCCAATAAAGAGCCACCCCTCCCCTGCCCAGACACCTGGGCCCTCGGTGTGTGGGGGAAGGGCGGGGGGTGGCCCAGCTGCCTGAGAGCCTGGTAGATGGAGTTGGGTGGGGGCAGCAGGGACACCCGGGTCCTTTGTATGCGGGGAGGAACATTGGGCGGGGTGGGGGGGAGGTGCGCAGAGGCCTGGGTGCCCTGCACAAGCGCTGAGGAAGGGCTGGTGAAGTGCGTGGGCGTCTGCTTGGAGGTGAAGTGCTTGCTCACAGGGCGAGGGGACTTACCCAGATGGGGGTGCCCAGAGCCCTGGGTGCCTGAGGCGCCTGGCTGCCTCATACACAAGAGGAGGGTGTTCAGCTGCAGAGTGCCACCGGGTCGCCTGGGTGCGTCATAGAAGAAAGGGCCGGGGGAGGGGGGCGTTGTCTGGAGACCAGCAGCTGGATGTCCTTGTCCCCAGGATGCCTTCAGGCAGAGGTTGTGGGGGGAGGGGGGTTTGGCTATGGGGGGAGGTGCGCAGACGCCTGGGTCCTCCATAGACAAGGGCAGGTGGGAGGGCGGGGCGGGCCAGGGTGGTCAGACAGCTGGGTGCCCTGGACACAGGTTGCAGGGGAGGTTGGCTATTTGGGGTGGGGTGGGGGGGTGCCGGAGGCCTTGGTCCTCTGTGCATGGGGGTGAGGGGGTTTGGCTGGGGGTGGCACGTGGATGCCTTCAACCCTCGGATGCCGGGGTTCCCCCAGACTGCTGGGTCCCTGCC
This sequence comes from Struthio camelus, assembly GCF_040807025.1. Taxonomy (NCBI): domain Eukaryota; kingdom Metazoa; phylum Chordata; class Aves; order Struthioniformes; family Struthionidae; genus Struthio; species Struthio camelus. Next base: position 9,022,517 of record NC_090963.1, read on the forward strand.
AAAGGAGGGCAGTGGGTGAGCTCTTGGGGGTTGTTTGGATGCACGGTTCCTCCATCCCTGGGGCAAATGGGGCTGGCAGGGGGGGCCGCGGATGCCTGGGTCCCTGCAGCTCCTCGTTCCTCCTGCTGTGGATGAGAGGCTTCACGCCTGGAGGCGCCCAAGAGCATGGAAGAGCCACCAGCATGGCCAGCGGTGGGGAGAGCTGGAGGAGGGCTCCAGGGAGGCGGTGAGGGGAGGGAGGCAGGTGGAGAAGGCTTTGTGGCATCCATAAGACAGGCAGGAAGGCGCGGGCGGGCGGGCGGGCGGGCGGCTCACTGGGTGGAGGAAAGAGGCCTGGTGTCCCTGAGGGAGGTGGCCATGGATTTGGGGAGAGTGTTGGAGAGGGAGGCAAGGTGGAGGAGGGGGAAGTGCACAGGGGTAGGGAGGCAGTGGTGAGATGGGCAGGAGGAGTGAGAAGGGCAAGAGGTGCAGGTGGCGCATGGCCGGGACGCCCGGCTCCGCAAAAGAGGCGGGGAAGAGGGGGGGGCAGCCCAGTGCCGAAGCCCGGGCTTGAACCAGGGACCTTTAGATCTTCAGTCTAACGCTCTCCCAGCTGAGCTACTTCGGCCTGTCGTGAGCACCAAGCGTGATGGAAGCCGCGGCAGATGCCTGCAGCAGTCCCCGCTCTGCCCGGGGTATGACTGAAACAGCTACAGCTGCTCCGTCGTCCACACAAATACACGAGTCGCCCCATAAGTGCCTTGCAATAGCTGCAGCCGTGGGGAATGGCCAAGGACGGCCAAGAGAGGCATCTGCAGAGCGCGGCTTCCTCCCGTAGGCGTGCTGGGGAAGAAATCCCGCCCAGAGGAGGTTTATGCCCCGAAAGGAAGAGCTCTGAAAGGACGAGCTCACGCCAGTGCCCGTCTGAGACGCGGCGTGGGTGTCGCGGTACAAGGTGGGGAGGAATCCGGCAGTGCCGGTGTGCTGGGCTTGGTCGGTTCTTGCTGTTGAGAGGGACGTGGAGGGTCTGGAGAGGGCCAGAGAGGAACGCCCTGAAGTTGAACGAAGGGAAGGGCCGAGTCCTGCCGCAGGGCAGGGGTAAGCGCAGGCACCGGGCCAGGCTGGGGGGCACGTGGTGGAGAGGAGCTGTGCAGAGAAGGACCTGGGGGGGGTCCTGGTGGACACCAAGCTGGTGACGGAGCACTGGAGCACTGGAGCGGAGCAGGTTGCCCAGCGAGGTGGTGGCAGCTCCAGCCTTGGCGATGTTCCAAAGGCACCTGGGAAACGCGGTGCTGGGCCACCTGCTGTGGGTGACCGTGCTGGAGCAGGAGGTTGGAGGAGGTTGGTCTCCAGAGGTCCCGTCCCACCTGGACGCTCCGGAGATCCGGGGGAGCGGGTGGAGGCTGTGGGGACACGAAGGGGACACGTGGGGACGAGGTTAGGAAGACAGAGGACACAGGGGCCACATGGGGATTGGGGTCAGGCTGAGAGGGACACATTGTGGACGTGTGGGGAGCGGGGGAAGGATGCGGGGACAGGCAGGGGAGCCATGGGGGACACGGGACGAGGCTGAGGACGGGGGGACATGTGGAGACGCGGGGGGAGACTGGGGACAGGGGAGGGGACTTTGGGCAGACTGGGAGGCATTTGGGGTCCCTTCAGCCCACCGCAAAGGCACCGCTGCCCCCCACCCCCGACAGCCTGAGCCGGGGCGCACTCTGGGTGGGGGGCACACCCGCAGGTGTCCTCCTGCACCTGCGGTCACCCAGTGCCCGCTCTGGGTGCCTCCAGTGTGTGGCCGCCGAGGCCCCGGGCCACGGCCACCCAGCGCGAGGTGAGCCCCAGCACATGGGGGTGGCACACACGTGACTCCCGGGGCTGGACCTGCTGGCACCGCCTGTGACACATGGGAGAGGGGCAGGCCGCAGGGGCGACAGGCATGGGATATGGGCGTGACACGGGTGTGCAGCACCTGACCCGCCCCCAGCACCCCGAGGTGACCCTGCCGCGTGCCCTGGGACCCCCTCGAGAGCCAATAAAGAGCCACCCCTCCCCTGCCCAGACACCTGGGCCCTCGGTGTGTGGGGGAAGGGCGGGGGGTGGCCCAGCTGCCTGAGAGCCTGGTAGATGGAGTTGGGTGGGGGCAGCAGGGACACCCGGGTCCTTTGTATGCGGGGAGGAACATTGGGCGGGGTGGGGGGGAGGTGCGCAGAGGCCTGGGTGCCCTGCACAAGCGCTGAGGAAGGGCTGGTGAAGTGCGTGGGCGTCTGCTTGGAGGTGAAGTGCTTGCTCACAGGGCGAGGGGACTTACCCAGATGGGGGTGCCCAGAGCCCTGGGTGCCTGAGGCGCCTGGCTGCCTCATACACAAGAGGAGGGTGTTCAGCTGCAGAGTGCCACCGGGTCGCCTGGGTGCGTCATAGAAGAAAGGGCCGGGGGAGGGGGGCGTTGTCTGGAGACCAGCAGCTGGATGTCCTTGTCCCCAGGATGCCTTCAGGCAGAGGTTGTGGGGGGAGGGGGGTTTGGCTATGGGGGGAGGTGCGCAGACGCCTGGGTCCTCCATAGACAAGGGCAGGTGGGAGGGCGGGGCGGGCCAGGGTGGTCAGACAGCTGGGTGCCCTGGACACAGGTTGCAGGGGAGGTTGGCTATTTGGGGTGGGGTGGGGGGGTGCCGGAGGCCTTGGTCCTCTGTGCATGGGGGTGAGGGGGTTTGGCTGGGGGTGGCACGTGGATGCCTTCAACCCTCGGATGCCGGGGTTCCCCCAGACTGCTGGGTCCCTGCCAAAGGAGGGCAGTGGGTGAGCTCTTGGGGGTTGTTTGGATGCACGGTTCCTCCATCCCTGGGGCAAATGGGGCTGGCAGGGGGGGCCGCGGATGCCTGGGTCCCTGCAGCTCCTCGTTCCTCCTGCTGTGGATGAGAGGCTTCACGCCTGGAGGCGCCCAAGAGCATGGAAGAGCCACCAGCATGGCCAGCGGTGGGGAGAGCTGGAGGAGGGCTCCAGGGAGGCGGTGAGGGGAGGGAGGCAGGTGGAGAAGGCTTTGTGGCATCCATAAGACAGGCAGGAAGGCGCGGGTGGGCGGGCGGGCGGGCGGCTCACTGGGTGGAGGAAAGAGGCCTGGTGTCCCTGAGGGAGGTGGCCATGGATTTGGGGAGAGTGTTGGAGAGGGAGGCAAGGTGGAGGAGGGGGAAGTGCACAGGGGTAGGGAGGCAGTGGTGAGATGGGCAGGAGGAGTGAGAAGGGCAAGAGGTGCAGGTGGCGCATGGCCGGGACGCCCGGCTCCGCAAAAGAGGCGGGGAAGAGGGGGGGGCAGCCCAGTGCCGAAGCCCGGGCTTGAACCAGGGACCTTTAGATCTTCAGTCTAACGCTCTCCCAGCTGAGCTACTTCGGCCTGTCGTGAGCACCAAGCGTGATGGAAGCCGCGGCAGATGCCTGCAGCAGTCCCCGCTCTGCCCGGGGTATGACTGAAACAGCTACAGCTGCTCCGTCGTCCACACAAATACACGAGTCGCCCCATAAGTGCCTTGCAATAGCTGCAGCCGTGGGGAATGGCCAAGGACGGCCAAGAGAGGCATCTGCAGAGCGCGGCTTCCTCCCGTAGGCGTGCTGGGGAAGAAATCCCGCCCAGAGGAGGTTTATGCCCCGAAAGGAAGAGCTCTGAAAGGACGAGCTCACGCCAGTGCCCGTCTGAGACGCGGCGTGGGTGTCGCGGTACAAGGTGGGGAGGAATCCGGCAGTGCCGGTGTGCTGGGCTTGGTCGGTTCTTGCTGTTGAGAGGGACGTGGAGGGTCTGGAGAGGGCCAGAGAGGAACGCCCTGAAGTTGAACGAAGGGAAGGGCCGAGTCCTGCCGCAGGGCAGGGGTAAGCGCAGGCACCGGGCCAGGCTGGGGGGCACGTGGTGGAGAGGAGCTGTGCAGAGAAGGACCTGGGGGGGGTCCTGGTGGACACCAAGCTGGTGACGGAGCACTGGAGCACTGGAGCGGAGCAGGTTGCCCAGCGAGGTGGTGGCAGCTCCAGCCTTGGCGATGTTCCAAAGGCACCTGGGAAACGCGGTGCTGGGCCACCTGCTGTGGGTGACCGTGCTGGAGCAGGAGGTTGGAGGAGGTTGGTCTCCAGAGGTCCCGTCCCACCTGGACGCTCCGGAGATCCGGGGGAGCGGGTGGAGGCTGTGGGGACACGAAGGGGACACGTGGGGACGAGGTTAGGAAGACAGAGGACACAGGGGCCACATGGGGATTGGGGTCAGGCTGAGAGGGACACATTGTGGACGTGTGGGGAGCGGGGGAAGGATGCGGGGACAGGCAGGGGAGCCATGGGGGACACGGGACGAGGCTGAGGACGGGGGGACATGTGGAGACACGGGGGGAGACTGGGGACAGGGGAGGGGACTTTGGGCAGACTGGGAGGCATTTGGGGTCCCTTCAGCCCACCGCAAAGGCACCGCTGCCCCCCACCCCCGACAGCCTGAGCCGGGGCGCACTCTGGGTGGGGGGCACACCCGCAGGTGTCCTCCTGCACCTGCGGTCACCCAGTGCCCGCTCTGGGTGCCTCCAGTGTGTGGCCGCCGAGGCCCCGGGCCACGGCCACCCAGCGCGAGGTGAGCCCCAGCACATGGGGGTGGCACACACGTGACTCCCGGGGCTGGACCTGCTGGCACCGCCTGTGACACATGGGAGAGGGGCAGGCCGCAGGGGCGACAGGCATGGGATATGGGCGTGACACGGGTGTGCAGCACCTGACCCGCCCCCAGCACCCCGAGGTGACCCTGCCGCGTGCCCTGGGACCCCCTCGAGAGCCAATAAAGAGCCACCCCTCCCCTGCCCAGACACCTGGGCCCTCGGTGTGTGGGGGAAGGGCGGGGGGTGGCCCAGCTGCCTGAGAGCCTGGTAGATGGAGTTGGGTGGGGGCAGCAGGGACACCCGGGTCCTTTGTATGCGGGGAGGAACATTGGGCGGGGTGGGGGGGAGGTGCGCAGAGGCCTGGGTGCCCTGCACAAGCGCTGAGGAAGGGCTGGTGAAGTGCGTGGGCGTCTGCTTGGAGGTGAAGTGCTTGCTCACAGGGCGAGGGGACTTACCCAGATGGGGGTGCCCAGAGCCCTGGGTGCCTGAGGCGCCTGGCTGCCTCATACACAAGAGGAGGGTGTTCAGCTGCAGAGTGCCACCGGGTCGCCTGGGTGCGTCATAGAAGAAAGGGCCGGGGGAGGGGGGCGTTGTCTGGAGACCAGCAGCTGGATGTCCTTGTCCCCAGGATGCCTTCAGGCAGAGGTTGTGGGGGGAGGGGGGTTTGGCTATGGGGGGAGGTGCGCAGACGCCTGGGTCCTCCATAGACAAGGGCAGGTGGGAGGGCGGGGCGGGCCAGGGTGGTCAGACAGCTGGGTGCCCTGGACACAGGTTGCAGGGGAGGTTGGCTATTTGGGGTGGGGTGGGGGGGTGCCGGAGGCCTTGGTCCTCTGTGCATGGGGGTGAGGGGGTTTGGCTGGGGGTGGCACGTGGATGCCTTCAACCCTCGGATGCCGGGGTTCCCCCAGACTGCTGGGTCCCTGCCAAAGGAGGGCAGTGGGTGAGCTCTTGGGGGTTGTTTGGATGCACGGTTCCTCCATCCCTGGGGCAAATGGGGCTGGCAGGGGGGGCCGCGGATGCCTGGGTCCCTGCAGCTCCTCGTTCCTCCTGCTGTGGATGAGAGGCTTCACGCCTGGAGGCGCCCAAGAGCATGGAAGAGCCACCAGCATGGCCAGCGGTGGGGAGAGCTGGAGGAGGGCTCCAGGGAGGCGGTGAGGGGAGGGAGGCAGGTGGAGAAGGCTTTGTGGCATCCATAAGACAGGCAGGAAGGTGCGGGCGGGCGGGCGGGCGGGCGGGCGGCTCACTGGGTGGAGGAAAGAGGCCTGGTGTCCCTGAGGGAGGTGGCCATGGATTTGGGGAGAGTGTTGGAGAGGGAGGCAAGGTGGAGGAGGGGGAAGTGCACAGGGGTAGGGAGGCAGTGGTGAGATGGGCAGGAGGAGTGAGAAGGGCAAGAGGTGCAGGTGGCGCATGGCCGGGACGCCCGGCTCCGCAAAAGAGGCGGGGAAGAGGGGGGGGCAGCCCAGTGCCGAAGCCCGGGCTTGAACCAGGGACCTTTAGATCTTCAGTCTAACGCTCTCCCAGCTGAGCTACTTCGGCCTGTCGTGAGCACCAAGCGTGATGGAAGCCGCGGCAGATGCCTGCAGCAGTCCCCGCTCTGCCCGGGGTATGACTGAAACAGCTACAGCTGCTCCGTCGTCCACACAAATACACGAGTCGCCCCATAAGTGCCTTGCAATAGCTGCAGCCGTGGGGAATGGCCAAGGACGGCCAAGAGAGGCATCTGCAGAGCGCGGCTTCCTCCCGTAGGCGTGCTGGGGAAGAAATCCCGCCCAGAGGAGGTTTATGCCCCGAAAGGAAGAGCTCTGAAAGGACGAGCTCACGCCAGTGCCCGTCTGAGACGCGGCGTGGGTGTCGCGGTACAAGGTGGGGAGGAATCCGGCAGTGCCGGTGTGCTGGGCTTGGTCGGTTCTTGCTGTTGAGAGGGACGTGGAGGGTCTGGAGAGGGCCAGAGAGGAACGCCCTGAAGTTGAACGAAGGGAAGGGCCGAGTCCTGCCGCAGGGCAGGGGTAAGCGCAGGCACCGGGCCAGGCTGGGGGGCACGTGGTGGAGAGGAGCTGTGCAGAGAAGGACCTGGGGGGGTCCTGGTGGACACCAAGCTGGTGACGGAGCACTGGAGCACTGGAGCGGAGCAGGTTGCCCAGCGAGGTGGTGGCAGCTCCAGCCTTGGCGATGTTCCAAAGGCACCTGGGAAACGCGGTGCTGGGCCACCTGCTGTGGGTGACCGTGCTGGAGCAGGAGGTTGGAGGAGGTTGGTCTCCAGAGGTCCCGTCCCACCTGGACGCTCCGGAGATCCGGGGGAGCGGGTGGAGGCTGTGGGGACACGAAGGGGACACGTGGGGACGAGGTTAGGAAGACAGAGGACACAGGGGCCACATGGGGATTGGGGTCAGGCTGAGAGGGACACATTGTGGACGTGTGGGGAGCGGGGGAAGGATGCGGGGACAGGCAGGGGAGCCATGGGGGACACGGGACGAGGCTGAGGACGGGGGGACATGTGGAGACGCGGGGGGAGACTGGGGACAGGGGAGGGGACTTTGGGCAGACTGGGAGGCATTTGGGGTCCCTTCAGCCCACCGCAAAGGCACCGCTGCCCCCCACCCCCGACAGCCTGAGCCGGGGCGCACTCTGGGTGGGGGGCACACCCGCAGGTGTCCTCCTGCACCTGCGGTCACCCAGTGCCCGCTCTGGGTGCCTCCAGTGTGTGGCCGCCGAGGCCCCGGGCCACGGCCACCCAGCGCGAGGTGAGCCCCAGCACATGGGGGTGGCACACACGTGACTCCCGGGGCTGGACCTGCTGGCACCGCCTGTGACACATGGGAGAGGGGCAGGCCGCAGGGGCGACAGGCATGGGATATGGGCGTGACACGGGTGTGCAGCACCTGACCCGCCCCCAGCACCCCGAGGTGACCCTGCCGCGTGCCCTGGGACCCCCTCGAGAGCCAATAAAGAGCCACCCCTCCCCTGCCCAGACACCTGGGCCCTCGGTGTGTGGGGGAAGGGCGGGGGGTGGCCCAGCTGCCTGAGAGCCTGGTAGATGGAGTTGGGTGGGGGCAGCAGGGACACCCGGGTCCTTTGTATGCGGGGAGGAACATTGGGCGGGGTGGGGGGGAGGTGCGCAGAGGCCTGGGTGCCCTGCACAAGCGCTGAGGAAGGGCTGGTGAAGTGCGTGGGCGTCTGCTTGGAGGTGAAGTGCTTGCTCACAGGGCGAGGGGACTTACCCAGATGGGGGTGCCCAGAGCCCTGGGTGCCTGAGGCGCCTGGCTGCCTCATACACAAGAGGAGGGTGTTCAGCTGCAGAGTGCCACCGGGTCGCCTGGGTGCGTCATAGAAGAAAGGGCCGGGGGAGGGGGGCGTTGTCTGGAGACCAGCAGCTGGATGTCCTTGTCCCCAGGATGCCTTCAGGCAGAGGTTGTGGGGGGAGGGGGGTTTGGCTATGGGGGGAGGTGCGCAGACGCCTGGGTCCTCCATAGACAAGGGCAGGTGGGAGGGCGGGGCGGGCCAGGGTGGTCAGACAGCTGGGTGCCCTGGACACAGGTTGCAGGGGAGGTTGGCTATTTGGGGTGGGGTGGGGGGGTGCCGGAGGCCTTGGTCCTCTGTGCATGGGGGTGAGGGGGTTTGGCTGGGGGTGGCACGTGGATGCCTTCAACCCTCGGATGCCGGGGTTCCCCCAGACTGCTGGGTCCCTGCCAAAGGAGGGCAGTGGGTGAGCTCTTGGGGGTTGTTTGGATGCACGGTTCCTCCATCCCTGGGGCAAATGGGGCTGGCAGGGGGGGCCGCGGATGCCTGGGTCCCTGCAGCTCCTCGTTCCTCCTGCTGTGGATGAGAGGCTTCACGCCTGGAGGCGCCCAAGAGCATGGAAGAGCCACCAGCATGGCCAGCGGTGGGGAGAGCTGGAGGAGGGCTCCAGGGAGGCGGTGAGGGGAGGGAGGCAGGTGGAGAAGGCTTTGTGGCATCCATAAGACAGGCAGGAAGGTGCGGGCGGGCGGGCGGGCGGGCGGGCGGCTCACTGGGTGGAGGAAAGAGGCCTGGTGTCCCTGAGGGAGGTGGCCATGGATTTGGGGAGAGTGTTGGAGAGGGAGGCAAGGTGGAGGAGGGGGAAGTGCACAGGGGTAGGGAGGCAGTGGTGAGATGGGCAGGAGGAGTGAGAAGGGCAAGAGGTGCAGGTGGCGCATGGCCGGGACGCCCGGCTCCGCAAAAGAGGCGGGGAAGAGGGGGGGCAGCCCAGTGCCGAAGCCCGGGCTTGAACCAGGGACCTTTAGATCTTCAGTCTAACGCTCTCCCAGCTGAGCTACTTCGGCCTGTCGTGAGCACCAAGCGTGATGGAAGCCGCGGCAGATGCCTGCAGCAGTCCCCGCTCTGCCCGGGGTATGACTGAAACAGCTACAGCTGCTCCGTCGTCCACACAAATACACGAGTCGCCCCATAAGTGCCTTGCAATAGCTGCAGCCGTGGGGAATGGCCAAGGACGGCCAAGAGAGGCATCTGCAGAGCGCGGCTTCCTCCCGTAGGCGTGCTGGGGAAGAAATCCCGCCCAGAGGAGGTTTATGCCCCGAAAGGAAGAGCTCTGAAAGGACGAGCTCACGCCAGTGCCCGTCTGAGACGCGGCGTGGGTGTCGCGGTACAAGGTGGGGAGGAATCCGGCAGTGCCGGTGTGCTGGGCTTGGTCGGTTCTTGCTGTTGAGAGGGACGTGGAGGGTCTGGAGAGGGCCAGAGAGGAACGCCCTGAAGTTGAACGAAGGGAAGGGCCGAGTCCTGCCGCAGGGCAGGGGTAAGCGCAGGCACCGGGCCAGGCTGGGGGGCACGTGGTGGAGAGGAGCTGTGCAGAGAAGGACCTGGGGGGGGTCCTGGTGGACACCAAGCTGGTGACGGAGCACTGGAGCACTGGAGCGGAGCAGGTTGCCCAGCGAGGTGGTGGCAGCTCCAGCCTTGGCGATGTTCCAAAGGCACCTGGGAAACGCGGTGCTGGGCCACCTGCTGTGGGTGACCGTGCTGGAGCAGGAGGTTGGAGGAGGTTGGTCTCCAGAGGTCCCGTCCCACCTGGACGCTCCGGAGATCCGGGGGAGCGGGTGGAGGCTGTGGGGACACGAAGGGGACACGTGGGGACGAGGTTAGGAAGACAGAGGACACAGGGGCCACATGGGGATTGGGGTCAGGCTGAGAGGGACACATTGTGGACGTGTGGGGAGCGGGGGAAGGATGCGGGGACAGGCAGGGGAGCCATGGGGGACACGGGACGAGGCTGAGGACGGGGGGACATGTGGAGACGCGGGGGGAGACTGGGGACAGGGGAGGGGACTTTGGGCAGACTGGGAGGCATTTGGGGTCCCTTCAGCCCACCGCAAAGGCACCGCTGCCCCCCACCCCCGACAGCCTGAGCCGGGGCGCACTCTGGGTGGGGGGCACACCCGCAGGTGTCCTCCTGCACCTGCGGTCACCCAGTGCCCGCTCTGGGTGCCTCCAGTGTGTGGCCGCCGAGGCCCCGGGCCACGGCCACCCAGCGCGAGGTGAGCCCCAGCACATGGGGGTGGCACACACGTGACTCCCGGGGCTGGACCTGCTGGCACCGCCTGTGACACATGGGAGAGGGGCAGGCCGCAGGGGCGACAGGCATGGGATATGGGCGTGACACGGGTGTGCAGCACCTGACCCGCCCCCAGCACCCCGAGGTGACCCTGCCGCGTGCCCTGGGACCCCCTCGAGAGCCAATAAAGAGCCACCCCTCCCCTGCCCAGACACCTGGGCCCTCGGTGTGTGGGGGAAGGGCGGGGGGTGGCCCAGCTGCCTGAGAGCCTGGTAGATGGAGTTGGGTGGGGGCAGCAGGGACACCCGGGTCCTTTGTATGCGGGGAGGAACATTGGGCGGGGTGGGGGGGAGGTGCGCAGAGGCCTGGGTGCCCTGCACAAGCGCTGAGGAAGGGCTGGTGAAGTGCGTGGGCGTCTGCTTGGAGGTGAAGTGCTTGCTCACAGGGCGAGGGGACTTACCCAGATGGGGGTGCCCAGAGCCCTGGGTGCCTGAGGCGCCTGGCTGCCTCATACACAAGAGGAGGGTGTTCAGCTGCAGAGTGCCACCGGGTCGCCTGGGTGCGTCATAGAAGAAAGGGCCGGGGGAGGGGGGCGTTGTCTGGAGACCAGCAGCTGGATGTCCTTGTCCCCAGGATGCCTTCAGGCAGAGGTTGTGGGGGGAGGGGGGTTTGGCTATGGGGGGAGGTGCGCAGACGCCTGGGTCCTCCATAGACAAGGGCAGGTGGGAGGGCGGGGCGGGCCAGGGTGGTCAGACAGCTGGGTGCCCTGGACACAGGTTGCAGGGGAGGTTGGCTATTTGGGGTGGGGTGGGGGGGTGCCGGAGGCCTTGGTCCTCTGTGCATGGGGGTGAGGGGGTTTGGCTGGGGGTGGCACGTGGATGCCTTCAACCCTCGGATGCCGGGGTTCCCCCAGACTGCTGGGTCCCTGCCAAAGGAGGGCAGTGGGTGAGCTCTTGGGGGTTGTTTGGATGCACGGTTCCTCCATCCCTGGGGCAAATGGGGCTGGCAGGGGGGGCCGCGGATGCCTGGGTCCCTGCAGCTCCTCGTTCCTCCTGCTGTGGATGAGAGGCTTCACGCCTGGAGGCGCCCAAGAGCATGGAAGAGCCACCAGCATGGCCAGCGGTGGGGAGAGCTGGAGGAGGGCTCCAGGGAGGCGGTGAGGGGAGGGAGGCAGGTGGAGAAGGCTTTGTGGCATCCATAAGACAGGCAGGAAGGCGCGGGCGGGCGGGCGGGCGGGCGGCTCACTGGGTGGAGGAAAGAGGCCTGGTGTCCCTGAGGGAGGTGGCCATGGATTTGGGGAGAGTGTTGGAGAGGGAGGCAAGGTGGAGGAGGGGGAAGTGCACAGGGGTAGGGAGGCAGTGGTGAGATGGGCAGGAGGAGTGAGAAGGGCAAGAGGTGCAGGTGGCGCATGGCCGGGACGCCCGGCTCCGCAAAAGAGGCGGGGAAGAGGGGGGGCAGCCCAGTGCCGAAGCCCGGGCTTGAACCAGGGACCTTTAGATCTTCAGTCTAACGCTCTCCCAGCTGAGCTACTTCGGCCTGTCGTGAGCACCAAGCGTGATGGAAGCCGCGGCAGATGCCTGCAGCAGTCCCCGCTCTGCCCGGGGTATGACTGAAACAGCTACAGCTGCTCCGTCGTCCACACAAATACACGAGTCGCCCCATAAGTGCCTTGCAATAGCTGCAGCCGTGGGGAATGGCCAAGGACGGCCAAGAGAGGCATCTGCAGAGCGCGGCTTCCTCCCGTAGGCGTGCTGGGGAAGAAATCCCGCCCAGAGGAGGTTTATGCCCCGAAAGGAAGAGCTCTGAAAGGACGAGCTCACGCCAGTGCCCGTCTGAGACGCGGCGTGGGTGTCGCGGTACAAGGTGGGGAGGAATCCGGCAGTGCCGGTGTGCTGGGCTTGGTCGGTTCTTGCTGTTGAGAGGGACGTGGAGGGTCTGGAGAGGGCCAGAGAGGAACGCCCTGAAGTTGAACGAAGGGAAGGGCCGAGTCCTGCCGCAGGGCAGGGGTAAGCGCAGGCACCGGGCCAGGCTGGGGGGCACGTGGTGGAGAGGAGCTGTGCAGAGAAGGACCTGGGGGGGGTCCTGGTGGACACCAAGCTGGTGACGGAGCACTGGAGCACTGGAGCGGAGCAGGTTGCCCAGCGAGGTGGTGGCAGCTCCAGCCTTGGCGATGTTCCAAAGGCACCTGGGAAACGCGGTGCTGGGCCACCTGCTGTGGGTGACCGTGCTGGAGCAGGAGGTTGGAGGAGGTTGGTCTCCAGAGGTCCCGTCCCACCTGGACGCTCCGGAGATCCGGGGGAGCGGGTGGAGGCTGTGGGGACACGAAGGGGACACGTGGGGACGAGGTTAGGAAGACAGAGGACACAGGGGCCACATGGGGATTGGGGTCAGGCTGAGAGGGACACATTGTGGACGTGTGGGGAGCGGGGGAAGGATGCGGGGACAGGCAGGGGAGCCATGGGGGACACGGGACGAGGCTGAGGACGGGGGGACATGTGGAGACACGGGGGGAGACTGGGGACAGGGGAGGGGACTTTGGGCAGACTGGGAGGCATTTGGGGTCCCTTCAGCCCACCGCAAAGGCACCGCTGCCCCCCACCCCCGACAGCCTGAGCCGGGGCGCACTCTGGGTGGGGGGCACACCCGCAGGTGTCCTCCTGCACCTGCGGTCACCCAGTGCCCGCTCTGGGTGCCTCCAGTGTGTGGCCGCCGAGGCCCCGGGCCACGGCCACCCAGCGCGAGGTGAGCCCCAGCACATGGGGGTGGCACACACGTGACTCCCGGGGCTGGACCTGCTGGCACCGCCTGTGACACATGGGAGAGGGGCAGGCCGCAGGGGCGACAGGCATGGGATATGGGCGTGACACGGGTGTGCAGCACCTGACCCGCCCCCAGCACCCCGAGGTGACCCTGCCGCGTGCCCTGGGACCCCCTCGAGAGCCAATAAAGAGCCACCCCTCCCCTGCCCAGACACCTGGGCCCTCGGTGTGTGGGGGAAGGGCGGGGGGTGGCCCAGCTGCCTGAGAGCCTGGTAGATGGAGTTGGGTGGGGGCAGCAGGGACACCCGGGTCCTTTGTATGCGGGGAGGAACATTGGGCGGGGTGGGGGGGAGGTGCGCAGAGGCCTGGGTGCCCTGCACAAGCGCTGAGGAAGGGCTGGTGAAGTGCGTGGGCGTCTGCTTGGAGGTGAAGTGCTTGCTCACAGGGCGAGGGGACTTACCCAGATGGGGGTGCCCAGAGCCCTGGGTGCCTGAGGCGCCTGGCTGCCTCATACACAAGAGGAGGGTGTTCAGCTGCAGAGTGCCACCGGGTCGCCTGGGTGCGTCATAGAAGAAAGGGCCGGGGGAGGGGGGCGTTGTCTGGAGACCAGCAGCTGGATGTCCTTGTCCCCAGGATGCCTTCAGGCAGAGGTTGTGGGGGGAGGGGGGTTTGGCTATGGGGGGAGGTGCGCAGACGCCTGGGTCCTCCATAGACAAGGGCAGGTGGGAGGGCGGGGCGGGCCAGGGTGGTCAGACAGCTGGGTGCCCTGGACACCGGTTGCAGGGGAGGTTGGCTATTTGGGGTGGGGTGGGGGGGTGCCGGAGGCCTTGGTCCTCTGTGCATGGGGGTGAGGGGGTTTGGCTGGGGGTGGCACGTGGATGCCTTCAACCCTCGGATGCCGGGGTTCCCCCAGACTGCTGGGTCCCTGCCAAAGGAGGGCAGTGGGTGAGCTCTTGGGGGTTGTTTGGATGCACGGTTCCTCCATCCCTGGGGCAAATGGGGCTGGCAGGGGGGGCCGCGGATGCCTGGGTCCCTGCAGCTCCTCGTTCCTCCTGCTGTGGATGAGAGGCTTCACGCCTGGAGGCACCCAAGAGCATGGAAGAGCCACCAGCATGGCCAGCGGTGGGGAGAGCTGGAGGAGGGCTCCAGGGAGGCGGTGAGGGGAGGGAGGCAGGTGGAGAAGGCTTTGTGGCATCCATAAGACAGGCAGGAAGGCGCGGGCGGGCGGGCGGGCGGGCGGGCGGCTCACTGGGTGGAGGAAAGAGGCCTGGTGTCCCTGAGGGAGGTGGCCATGGATTTGGGGAGAGTGTTGGAGAGGGAGGCAAGGTGGAGGAGGGGGAAGTGCACAGGGGTAGGGAGGCAGTGGTGAGATGGGCAGGAGGAGTGAGAAGGGCAAGAGGTGCAGGTGGCGCATGGCCGGGACGCCCGGCTCCGCAAAAGAGGCGGGGAAGAGGGGGGGGCAGCCCAGTGCCGAAGCCCGGGCTTGAACCAGGGACCTTTAGATCTTCAGTCTAACGCTCTCCCAGCTGAGCTACTTCGGCCTGTCGTGAGCACCAAGCGTGATGGAAGCCGCGGCAGATGCCTGCAGCAGTCCCCGCTCTGCCCGGGGTATGACTGAAACAGCTACAGCTGCTCCGTCGTCCACACAAATACACGAGTCGCCCCATAAGTGCCTTGCAATAGCTGCAGCCGTGGGGAATGGCCAAGGACGGCCAAGAGAGGCATCTGCAGAGCGTGGCTTCCTCCCGTAGGCGTGCTGGGGAAGAAATCCCGCCCAGAGGAGGTTTATGCCCCGAAAGGAAGAGCTCTGAAAGGACGAGCTCACGCCAGTGCCCGTCTGAGACGCGGCGTGGGTGTCGCGGTACAAGGTGGGGAGGAATCCGGCAGTGCCGGTGTGCTGGGCTTGGTCGGTTCTTGCTGTTGAGAGGGACGTGGAGGGTCTGGAGAGGGCCAGAGAGGAATGCCCTGAAGTTGAACGAAGGGAAGGGCCGAGTCCTGCCGCAGGGCAGGGGTAAGCGCAGGCACCGGGCCAGGCTGGGGGGCACGTGGTGGAGAGGAGCTGTGCAGAGAAGGACCTGGGGGGGGTCCTGGTGGACACCAAGCTGGTGACGGAGCACTGGAGCACTGGAGTGGAGCAGGTTGCCCAGCGAGGTGGTGGCAGCTCCAGCCTTGGCGATGTTCCAAAGGCACCTGGGAAACGCGGTGCTGGGCCACCTGCTGTGGGTGACCGTGCTGGAGCAGGAGGTTGGAGGAGGTTGGTCTCCAGAGGTCCCGTCCCACCTGGACGCTCCGGAGATCCGGGGGAGCGGGTGGAGGCTGTGGGGACACGAAGGGGACACGTGGGGACGAGGTTAGGAAGACAGAGGACACAGGGGCCACAT
This sequence comes from Struthio camelus, assembly GCF_040807025.1. Taxonomy (NCBI): domain Eukaryota; kingdom Metazoa; phylum Chordata; class Aves; order Struthioniformes; family Struthionidae; genus Struthio; species Struthio camelus. Next base: position 9,037,773 of record NC_090963.1, read on the forward strand.
GGGGATTGGGGTCAGGCTGAGAGGGACACATTGTGGACGTGTGGGGAGCGGGGGAAGGATGCGGGGACAGGCAGGGGAGCCATGGGGGACACGGGACGAGGCTGAGGACGGGGGGACATGTGGAGACGCGGGGGGAGACTGGGGACAGGGGAGGGGACTTTGGGCAGACTGGGAGGCATTTGGGGTCCCTTCAGCCCACCGCAAAGGCACCGCTGCCCCCCACCCCCGACAGCCTGAGCCGGGGCGCACTCTGGGTGGGGGGCACACCCGCAGGTGTCCTCCTGCACCTGCGGTCACCCAGTGCCCGCTCTGGGTGCCTCCAGTGTGTGGCCGCCGAGGCCCCGGGCCACGGCCACCCAGCGCGAGGTGAGCCCCAGCACATGGGGGTGGCACACACGTGACTCCCGGGGCTGGACCTGCTGGCACCGCCTGTGACACATGGGAGAGGGGCAGGCCGCAGGGGCGACAGGCATGGGATATGGGCGTGACACGGGTGTGCAGCACCTGACCCGCCCCCAGCACCCCGAGGTGACCCTGCCGCGTGCCCTGGGACCCCCTCGAGAGCCAATAAAGAGCCACCCCTCCCCTGCCCAGACACCTGGGCCCTCGGTGTGTGGGGGAAGGGCGGGGGGTGGCCCAGCTGCCTGAGAGCCTGGTAGATGGAGTTGGGTGGGGGCAGCAGGGACACCCGGGTCCTTTGTATGCGGGGAGGAACATTGGGCGGGGTGGGGGGGAGGTGCGCAGAGGCCTGGGTGCCCTGCACAAGCGCTGAGGAAGGGCTGGTGAAGTGCGTGGGCGTCTGCTTGGAGGTGAAGTGCTTGCTCACAGGGCGAGGGGACTTACCCAGATGGGGGTGCCCAGAGCCCTGGGTGCCTGAGGCGCCTGGCTGCCTCATACACAAGAGGAGGGTGTTCAGCTGCAGAGTGCCACCGGGTCGCCTGGGTGCGTCATAGAAGAAAGGGCCGGGGGAGGGGGGCGTTGTCTGGAGACCAGCAGCTGGATGTCCTTGTCCCCAGGATGCCTTCAGGCAGAGGTTGTGGGGGGAGGGGGGTTTGGCTATGGGGGGAGGTGCGCAGACGCCTGGGTCCTCCATAGACAAGGGCAGGTGGGAGGGCGGGGCGGGCCAGGGTGGTCAGACAGCTGGGTGCCCTGGACACAGGTTGCAGGGGAGGTTGGCTATTTGGGGTGGGGTGGGGGGGTGCCGGAGGCCTTGGTCCTCTGTGCATGGGGGTGAGGGGGTTTGGCTGGGGGTGGCACGTGGATGCCTTCAACCCTCGGATGCCGGGGTTCCCCCAGACTGCTGGGTCCCTGCCAAAGGAGGGCAGTGGGTGAGCTCTTGGGGGTTGTTTGGATGCACGGTTCCTCCATCCCTGGGGCAAATGGGGCTGGCAGGGGGGGCCGCGGATGCCTGGGTCCCTGCAGCTCCTCGTTCCTCCTGCTGTGGATGAGAGGCTTCACGCCTGGAGGCACCCAAGAGCATGGAAGAGCCACCAGCATGGCCAGCGGTGGGGAGAGCTGGAGGAGGGCTCCAGGGAGGCGGTGAGGGGAGGGAGGCAGGTGGAGAAGGCTTTGTGGCATCCATAAGACAGGCAGGAAGGCGCGGGCGGGCGGGCGGGCGGGCGGGCGGCTCACTGGGTGGAGGAAAGAGGCCTGGTGTCCCTGAGGGAGGTGGCCATGGATTTGGGGAGAGTGTTGGAGAGGGAGGCAAGGTGGAGGAGGGGGAAGTGCACAGGGGTAGGGAGGCAGTGGTGAGATGGGCAGGAGGAGTGAGAAGGGCAAGAGGTGCAGGTGGCGCATGGCCGGGACGCCCGGCTCCGCAAAAGAGGCGGGGAAGAGGGGGGGCAGCCCAGTGCCGAAGCCCGGGCTTGAACCAGGGACCTTTAGATCCCGGGCTTGAACCAGGGACCTTTAGATCTTCAGTCTAACGCTCTCCCAGCTGAGCTACTTCGGCCTGTCGTGAGCACCAAGCGTGATGGAAGCCGCGGCAGATGCCTGCAGCAGTCCCCGCTCTGCCCGGGGTATGACTGAAACAGCTACAGCTGCTCCGTCGTCCACACAAATACACGAGTCGCCCCATAAGTGCCTTGCAATAGCTGCAGCCGTGGGGAATGGCCAAGGACGGCCAAGAGAGGCATCTGCAGAGCGCGGCTTCCTCCCGTAGGCGTGCTGGGGAAGAAATCCCGCCCAGAGGAGGTTTATGCCCCGAAAGGAAGAGCTCTGAAAGGACGAGCTCACGCTAGTGCCCGTCTGAGACGCGGCGTGGGTGTCGCGGTACAAGGTGGGGAGGAATCCGGCAGTGCCGGTGTGCTGGGCTTGGTCGGTTCTTGCTGTTGAGAGGGACGTGGAGGGTCTGGAGAGGGCCAGAGAGGAACGCCCTGAAGTTGAACGAAGGGAAGGGCCGAGTCCTGCCGCAGGGCAGGGGTAAGCGCAGGCACCGGGCCAGGCTGGGGGGCACGTGGTGGAGAGGAGCTGTGCAGAGAAGGACCTGGGGGGGGTCCTGGTGGACACCAAGCTGGTGACGGAGCACTGGAGCACTGGAGCGGAGCAGGTTGCCCAGCGAGGTGGTGGCAGCTCCAGCCTTGGCGATGTTCCAAAGGCACCTGGGAAACGCGGTGCTGGGCCACCTGCTGTGGGTGACCGTGCTGGAGCGGGAGGTTGGAGGAGGTTGGTCTCCAGAGGTCCCGTCCCACCTGGACGCTCCGGAGATCCGGGGGAGCGGGTGGAGGCTGTGGGGACACGAAGGGGACACGTGGGGACGAGGTTAGGAAGACAGAGGACACAGGGGCCACATGGGGATTGGGGTCAGGCTGAGAGGGACACATTGTGGACGTGTGGGGAGCGGGGGAAGGATGCGGGGACAGGCAGGGGAGCCATGGGGGACACGGGACGAGGCTGAGGACGGGGGGACATGTGGAGACGCGGGGGGAGACTGGGGACAGGGGAGGGGACTTTGGGCAGACTGGGAGGCATTTGGGGTCCCTTCAGCCCACCGCAAAGGCACCGCTGCCCCCCACCCCCGACAGCCTGAGCCGGGGCGCACTCTGGGTGGGGGGCACACCCGCAGGTGTCCTCCTGCACCTGCGGTCACCCAGTGCCCGCTCTGGGTGCCTCCAGTGTGTGGCCGCCGAGGCCCCGGGCCACGGCCACCCAGCGCGAGGTGAGCCCCAGCACATGGGGGTGGCACACACGTGACTCCCGGGGCTGGACCTGCTGGCACCGCCTGTGACACATGGGAGAGGGGCAGGCCGCAGGGGCGACAGGCATGGGATATGGGCGTGACACGGGTGTGCAGCACCTGACCCGCCCCCAGCACCCCGAGGTGACCCTGCCGCGTGCCCTGGGACCCCCTCGAGAGCCAATAAAGAGCCACCCCTCCCCTGCCCAGACACCTGGGCCCTCGGTGTGTGGGGGAAGGGCGGGGGGTGGCCCAGCTGCCTGAGAGCCTGGTAGATGGAGTTGGGTGGGGGCAGCAGGGACACCCGGGTCCTTTGTATGCGGGGAGGAACATTGGGCGGGGTGGGGGGGAGGTGCGCAGAGGCCTGGGTGCCCTGCACAAGCGCTGAGGAAGGGCTGGTGAAGTGCGTGGGCGTCTGCTTGGAGGTGAAGTGCTTGCTCACAGGGCGAGGGGACTTACCCAGATGGGGGTGCCCAGAGCCCTGGGTGCCTGAGGCGCCTGGCTGCCTCATACACAAGAGGAGGGTGTTCAGCTGCAGAGTGCCACCGGGTCGCCTGGGTGCGTCATAGAAGAAAGGGCCGGGGGAGGGGGGCGTTGTCTGGAGACCAGCAGCTGGATGTCCTTGTCCCCAGGATGCCTTCAGGCAGAGGTTGTGGGGGGAGGGGGGTTTGGCTATGGGGGGAGGTGCGCAGACGCCTGGGTCCTCCATAGACAAGGGCAGGTGGGAGGGCGGGGCGGGCCAGGGTGGTCAGACAGCTGGGTGCCCTGGACACAGGTTGCAGGGGAGGTTGGCTATTTGGGGTGGGGTGGGGGGGTGCCGGAGGCCTTGGTCCTCTGTGCATGGGGGTGAGGGGGTTTGGCTGGGGGTGGCACGTGGATGCCTTCAACCCTCGGATGCCGGGGTTCCCCCAGACTGCTGGGTCCCTGCCAAAGGAGGGCAGTGGGTGAGCTCTTGGGGGTTGTTTGGATGCACGGTTCCTCCATCCCTGGGGCAAATGGGGCTGGCAGGGGGGGCCGCGGATGCCTGGGTCCCTGCAGCTCCTCGTTCCTCCTGCTGTGGATGAGAGGCTTCACGCCTGGAGGCGCCCAAGAGCATGGAAGAGCCACCAGCATGGCCAGCGGTGGGGAGAGCTGGAGGAGGGCTCCAGGGAGGCGGTGAGGGGAGGGAGGCAGGTGGAGAAGGCTTTGTGGCATCCATAAGACAGGCAGGAAGGCGCGGGCGGGTGGGCGGGCGGCTCACTGGGTGGAGGAAAGAGGCCTGGTGTCCCTGAGGGAGGTGGCCATGGATTTGGGGAGAGTGTTGGAGAGGGAGGCAAGGTGGAGGAGGGGGAAGTGCACAGGGGTAGGGAGGCAGTGGTGAGATGGGCAGGAGGAGTGAGAAGGGCAAGAGGTGCAGGTGGCGCATGGCCGGGACGCCCGGCTCCGCAAAAGAGGCGGGGAAGAGGGGGGGCAGCCCAGTGCCGAAGCCCGGGCTTGAACCGGGGACCTTTAGATCTTCAGTCTAACGCTCTCCCAGCTGAGCTACTTCGGCCTGTCGTGAGCACCAAGCGTGATGGAAGCCGCGGCAGATGCCTGCAGCAGTCCCCGCTCTGCCCGGGGTATGACTGAAACAGCTACAGCTGCTCCGTCGTCCACACAAATACACGAGTCGCCCCATAAGTGCCTTGCAATAGCTGCAGCCGTGGGGAATGGCCAAGGACGGCCAAGAGAGGCATCTGCAGAGCGCGGCTTCCTCCCGTAGGCGTGCTGGGGAAGAAATCCCGCCCAGAGGAGGTTTATGCCCCGAAAGGAAGAGCTCTGAAAGGACGAGCTCACGCCAGTGCCCGTCTGAGACGCGGCGTGGGTGTCGCGGTACAAGGTGGGGAGGAATCCGGCAGTGCCGGTGTGCTGGGCTTGGTCGGTTCTTGCTGTTGAGAGGGACGTGGAGGGTCTGGAGAGGGCCAGAGAGGAACGCCCTGAAGTTGAACGAAGGGAAGGGCCGAGTCCTGCCGCAGGGCAGGGGTAAGCGCAGGCACCGGGCCAGGCTGGGGGGCACGTGGTGGAGAGGAGCTGTGCAGAGAAGGACCTGGGGGGGGTCCTGGTGGACACCAAGCTGGTGACGGAGCACTGGAGCACTGGAGCGGAGCAGGTTGCCCAGCGAGGTGGTGGCAGCTCCAGCCTTGGCGATGTTCCAAAGGCACCTGGGAAACGCGGTGCTGGGCCACCTGCTGTGGGTGACCGTGCTGGAGCGGGAGGTTGGAGGAGGTTGGTCTCCAGAGGTCCCGTCCCACCTGGACGCTCCGGAGATCCGGGGGAGCGGGTGGAGGCTGTGGGGACACGAAGGGGACACGTGGGGACGAGGTTAGGAAGACAGAGGACACAGGGGCCACATGGGGATTGGGGTCAGGCTGAGAGGGACACATTGTGGACGTGTGGGGAGCGGGGGAAGGATGCGGGGACAGGCAGGGGAGCCATGGGGGACACGGGACGAGGCTGAGGACGGGGGGACATGTGGAGACGCGGGGGGAGACTGGGGACAGGGGAGGGGACTTTGGGCAGACTGGGAGGCATTTGGGGTCCCTTCAGCCCACCGCAAAGGCACCGCTGCCCCCCACCCCCGACAGCCTGAGCCGGGGCGCACTCTGGGTGGGGGGCACACCCGCAGGTGTCCTCCTGCACCTGCGGTCACCCAGTGCCCGCTCTGGGTGCCTCCAGTGTGTGGCCGCCGAGGCCCCGGGCCACGGCCACCCAGCGCGAGGTGAGCCCCAGCACATGGGGGTGGCACACACGTGACTCCCGGGGCTGGACCTGCTGGCACCGCCTGTGACACATGGGAGAGGGGCAGGCCGCAGGGGCGACAGGCATGGGATATGGGCGTGACACGGGTGTGCAGCACCTGACCCGCCCCCAGCACCCCGAGGTGACCCTGCCGCGTGCCCTGGGACCCCCTCGAGAGCCAATAAAGAGCCACCCCTCCCCTGCCCAGACACCTGGGCCCTCGGTGTGTGGGGGAAGGGCGGGGGGTGGCCCAGCTGCCTGAGAGCCTGGTAGATGGAGTTGGGTGGGGGCAGCAGGGACACCCGGGTCCTTTGTATGCGGGGAGGAACATTGGGCGGGGTGGGGGGGAGGTGCGCAGAGGCCTGGGTGCCCTGCACAAGCGCTGAGGAAGGGCTGGTGAAGTGCGTGGGCGTCTGCTTGGAGGTGAAGTGCTTGCTCACAGGGCGAGGGGACTTACCCAGATGGGGGTGCCCAGAGCCCTGGGTGCCTGAGGCGCCTGGCTGCCTCATACACAAGAGGAGGGTGTTCAGCTGCAGAGTGCCACCGGGTCGCCTGGGTGCGTCATAGAAGAAAGGGCCGGGGGAGGGGGGCGTTGTCTGGAGACCAGCAGCTGGATGTCCTTGTCCCCAGGATGCCTTCAGGCAGAGGTTGTGGGGGGAGGGGGGTTTGGCTATGGGGGGAGGTGCGCAGACGCCTGGGTCCTCCATAGACAAGGGCAGGTGGGAGGGCGGAGCGGGCCAGGGTGGTCAGACAGCTGGGTGCCCTGGACACAGGTTGCAGGGGAGGTTGGCTATTTGGGGTGGGGTGGGGGGGTGCCGGAGGCCTTGGTCCTCTGTGCATGGGGGTGAGGGGGTTTGGCTGGGGGTGGCACGTGGATGCCTTCAACCCTCGGATGCCGGGGTTCCCCCAGACTGCTGGGTCCCTGCCAAAGGAGGGCAGTGGGTGAGCTCTTGGGGGTTGTTTGGATGCACGGTTCCTCCATCCCTGGGGCAAATGGGGCTGGCAGGGGGGGCCGCGGATGCCTGGGTCCCTGCAGCTCCTCGTTCCTCCTGCTGTGGATGAGAGGCTTCACGCCTGGAGGCGCCCAAGAGCATGGAAGAGCCACCAGCATGGCCAGCGGTGGGGAGAGCTGGAGGAGGGCTCCAGGGAGGCGGTGAGGGGAGGGAGGCAGGTGGAGAAGGCTTTGTGGCATCCATAAGACAGGCAGGAAGGCGCGGGCGGGTGGGCGGGCGGCTCACTGGGTGGAGGAAAGAGGCCTGGTGTCCCTGAGGGAGGTGGCCATGGATTTGGGGAGAGTGTTGGAGAGGGAGGCAAGGTGGAGGAGGGGGAAGTGCACAGGGGTAGGGAGGCAGTGGTGAGATGGGCAGGAGGAGTGAGAAGGGCAAGAGGTGCAGGTGGCGCATGGCCGGGACGCCCGGCTCCGCAAAAGAGGCGGGGAAGAGGGGGGGCAGCCCAGTGCCGAAGCCCGGGCTTGAACCAGGGACCTTTAGATCCCGGGCTTGAACCAGGGACCTTTAGATCTTCAGTCTAACGCTCTCCCAGCTGAGCTACTTCGGCCTGTCGTGAGCACCAAGCGTGATGGAAGCCGCGGCAGATGCCTGCAGCAGTCCCCGCTCTGCCCGGGGTATGACTGAAACAGCTACAGCTGCTCCGTCGTCCACACAAATACACGAGTCGCCCCATAAGTGCCTTGCAATAGCTGCAGCCGTGGGGAATGGCCAAGGACGGCCAAGAGAGGCATCTGCAGAGCGCGGCTTCCTCCCGTAGGCGTGCTGGGGAAGAAATCCCGCCCAGAGGAGGTTTATGCCCCGAAAGGAAGAGCTCTGAAAGGACGAGCTCACGCCAGTGCCCGTCTGAGACGCGGCGTGGGTGTCGCGGTACAAGGTGGGGAGGAATCCGGCAGTGCCGGTGTGCTGGGCTTGGTCGGTTCTTGCTGTTGAGAGGGACGTGGAGGGTCTGGAGAGGGCCAGAGAGGAACGCCCTGAAGTTGAACGAAGGGAAGGGCCGAGTCCTGCCGCAGGGCAGGGGTAAGCGCAGGCACCGGGCCAGGCTGGGGGGCACGTGGTGGAGAGGAGCTGTGCAGAGAAGGACCTGGGGGGGGTCCTGGTGGACACCAAGCTGGTGACGGAGCACTGGAGCACTGGAGCGGAGCAGGTTGCCCAGCGAGGTGGTGGCAGCTCCAGCCTTGGCGATGTTCCAAAGGCACCTGGGAAACGCGGTGCTGGGCCACCTGCTGTGGGTGACCGTGCTGGAGCAGGAGGTTGGAGGAGGTTGGTCTCCAGAGGTCCCGTCCCACCTGGACGCTCCGGAGATCCGGGGGAGCGGGTGGAGGCTGTGGGGACACGAAGGGGACACGTGGGGACGAGGTTAGGAAGACAGAGGACACAGGGGCCACATGGGGATTGGGATCAGGCTGAGAGGGACACATTGTGGACGTGTGGGGAGCGGGGGAAGGATGCGGGGACAGGCAGGGGAGCCATGGGGGACACGGGACGAGGCTGAGGACGGGGGGACATGTGGAGACGCGGGGGGAGACTGGGGACAGGGGAGGGGACTTTGGGCAGACTGGGAGGCATTTGGGGTCCCTTCAGCCCACCGCAAAGGCACCGCTGCCCCCCACCCCCGACAGCCTGAGCCGGGGCGCACTCTGGGTGGGGGGCACACCCGCAGGTGTCCTCCTGCACCTGCGGTCACCCAGTGCCCGCTCTGGGTGCCTCCAGTGTGTGGCCGCCGAGGCCCCGGGCCACGGCCACCCAGCGCGAGGTGAGCCCCAGCACATGGGGGTGGCACACACGTGACTCCCGGGGCTGGACCTGCTGGCACCGCCTGTGACACATGGGAGAGGGGCAGGCCGCAGGGGCGACAGGCATGGGATATGGGCGTGACACGGGTGTGCAGCACCTGACCCGCCCCCAGCACCCCGAGGTGACCCTGCCGCGTGCCCTGGGACCCCCTCGAGAGCCAATAAAGAGCCACCCCTCCCCTGCCCAGACACCTGGGCCCTCGGTGTGTGGGGGAAGGGCGGGGGGTGGCCCAGCTGCCTGAGAGCCTGGTAGATGGAGTTGGGTGGGGGCAGCAGGGACACCCGGGTCCTTTGTATGCGGGGAGGAACATTGGGCGGGGTGGGGGGGAGGTGCGCAGAGGCCTGGGTGCCCTGCACAAGCGCTGAGGAAGGGCTGGTGAAGTGCGTGGGCGTCTGCTTGGAGGTGAAGTGCTTGCTCACAGGGCGAGGGGACTTACCCAGATGGGGGTGCCCAGAGCCCTGGGTGCCTGAGGCGCCTGGCTGCCTCATACACAAGAGGAGGGTGTTCAGCTGCAGAGTGCCACCGGGTCGCCTGGGTGCGTCATAGAAGAAAGGGCCGGGGGAGGGGGGCGTTGTCTGGAGACCAGCAGCTGGATGTCCTTGTCCCCAGGATGCCTTCAGGCAGAGGTTGTGGGGGGAGGGGGGTTTGGCTATGGGGGGAGGTGCACAGACGCCTGGGTCCTCCATAGACAAGGGCAGGTGGGAGGGCGGAGCGGGCCAGGGTGGTCAGACAGCTGGGTGCCCTGGACACAGGTTGCAGGGGAGGTTGGCTATTTGGGGTGGGGTGGGGGGGTGCCGGAGGCCTTGGTCCTCTGTGCATGGGGGTGAGGGGGTTTGGCTGGGGGTGGCACGTGGATGCCTTCAACCCTCGGATGCCGGGGTTCCCCCAGACTGCTGGGTCCCTGCCAAAGGAGGGCAGTGGGTGAGCTCTTGGGGGTTGTTTGGATGCACGGTTCCTCCATCCCTGGGGCAAATGGGGCTGGCAGGGGGGGCCGCGGATGCCTGGGTCCCTGCAGCTCCTCGTTCCTCCTGCTGTGGATGAGAGGCTTCACGCCTGGAGGCGCCCAAGAGCATGGAAGAGCCACCAGCATGGCCAGCGGTGGGGAGAGCTGGAGGAGGGCTCCAGGGAGGCGGTGAGGGGAGGGAGGCAGGTGGAGAAGGCTTTGTGGCATCCATAAGACAGGCAGGAAGGCGCGGGCGGGCGGGCGGGCGGGCGGGCGGCTCACTGGGTGGAGGAAAGAGGCCTGGTGTCCCTGAGGGAGGTGGCCATGGATTTGGGGAGAGTGTTGGAGAGGGAGGCAAGGTGGAGGAGGGGGAAGTGCACAGGGGTAGGGAGGCAGTGGTGAGATGGGCAGGAGGAGTGAGAAGGGCAAGAGGTGCAGGTGGCGCATGGCCGGGACGCCCGGCTCCGCAAAAGAGGCGGGGAAGAGGGGGGGCAGCCCAGTGCCGAAGCCCGGGCTTGAACCAGGGACCTTTAGATCTTCAGTCTAACGCTCTCCCAGCTGAGCTACTTCGGCCTGTCGTGAGCACCAAGCGTGATGGAAGCCGCGGCAGATGCCTGCAGCAGTCCCCGCTCTGCCCGGGGTATGACTGAAACAGCTACAGCTGCTCCGTCGTCCACACAAATACACGAGTCGCCCCATAAGTGCCTTGCAATAGCTGCAGCCGTGGGGAATGGCCAAGGACGGCCAAGAGAGGCATCTGCAGAGCGCGGCTTCCTCCCGTAGGCGTGCTGGGGAAGAAATCCCGCCCAGAGGAGGTTTATGCCCCGAAAGGAAGAGCTCTGAAAGGACGAGCTCACGCCAGTGCCCGTCTGAGACGCGGCGTGGGTGTCGCGGTACAAGGTGGGGAGGAATCCGGCAGTGCCGGTGTGCTGGGCTTGGTCGGTTCTTGCTGTTGAGAGGGACGTGGAGGGTCTGGAGAGGGCCAGAGAGGAACGCCCTGAAGTTGAACGAAGGGAAGGGCCGAGTCCTGCCGCAGGGCAGGGGTAAGCGCAGGCACCGGGCCAGGCTGGGGGGCACGTGGTGGAGAGGAGCTGTGCAGAGAAGGACCTGGGGGGGGTCCTGGTGGACACCAAGCTGGTGACGGAGCACTGGAGCACTGGAGCGGAGCAGGTTGCCCAGCGAGGTGGTGGCAGCTCCAGCCTTGGCGATGTTCCAAAGGCACCTGGGAAACGCGGTGCTGGGCCACCTGCTGTGGGTGACCGTGCTGGAGCGGGAGGTTGGAGGAGGTTGGTCTCCAGAGGTCCCGTCCCACCTGGACGCTCCGGAGATCCGGGGGAGCGGGTGGAGGCTGTGGGGACACGAAGGGGACACGTGGGGACGAGGTTAGGAAGACAGAGGACACAGGGGCCACATGGGGATTGGGGTCAGGCTGAGAGGGACACATTGTGGACGTGTGGGGAGCGGGGGAAGGATGCGGGGACAGGCAGGGGAGCCATGGGGGACACGGGACGAGGCTGAGGACGGGGGGACATGTGGAGACGCGGGGGGAGACTGGGGACAGGGGAGGGGACTTTGGGCAGACTGGGAGGCATTTGGGGTCCCTTCAGCCCACCGCAAAGGCACCGCTGCCCCCCACCCCCGACAGCCTGAGCCGGGGCGCACTCTGGGTGGGGGGCACACCCGCAGGTGTCCTCCTGCACCTGCGGTCACCCAGTGCCCGCTCTGGGTGCCTCCAGTGTGTGGCCGCCGAGGCCCCGGGCCACGGCCACCCAGCGCGAGGTGAGCCCCAGCACATGGGGGTGGCACACACGTGACTCCCGGGGCTGGACCTGCTGGCACCGCCTGTGACACATGGGAGAGGGGCAGGCCGCAGGGGCGACAGGCATGGGATATGGGCGTGACACGGGTGTGCAGCACCTGACCCGCCCCCAGCACCCCGAGGTGACCCTGCCGCGTGCCCTGGGACCCCCTCGAGAGCCAATAAAGAGCCACCCCTCCCCTGCCCAGACACCTGGGCCCTCGGTGTGTGGGGGAAGGGCGGGGGGTGGCCCAGCTGCCTGAGAGCCTGGTAGATGGAGTTGGGTGGGGGCAGCAGGGACACCCGGGTCCTTTGTATGCGGGGAGGAACATTGGGCGGGGTGGGGGGGAGGTGCGCAGAGGCCTGGGTGCCCTGCACAAGCGCTGAGGAAGGGCTGGTGAAGTGCGTGGGCGTCTGCTTGGAGGTGAAGTGCTTGCTCACAGGGCGAGGGGACTTACCCAGATGGGGGTGCCCAGAGCCCTGGGTGCCTGAGGCGCCTGGCTGCCTCATACACAAGAGGAGGGTGTTCAGCTGCAGAGTGCCACCGGGTCGCCTGGGTGCGTCATAGAAGAAAGGGCCGGGGGAGGGGGGCGTTGTCTGGAGACCAGCAGCTGGATGTCCTTGTCCCCAGGATGCCTTCAGGCAGAGGTTGTGGGGGGAGGGGGGTTTGGCTATGGGGGGAGGTGCGCAGACGCCTGGGTCCTCCATAGACAAGGGCAGGTGGGAGGGCGGAGCGGGCCAGGGTGGTCAGACAGCTGGGTGCCCTGGACACAGGTTGCAGGGGAGGTTGGCTATTTGGGGTGGGGTGGGGGGGTGCCGGAGGCCTTGGTCCTCTGTGCATGGGGGTGAGGGGGTTTGGCTGGGGGTGGCACGTGGATGCCTTCAACCCTCGGATGCCGGGGTTCCCCCAGACTGCTGGGTCCCTGCCAAAGGAGGGCAGTGGGTGAGCTCTTGGGGGTTGTTTGGATGCACGGTTCCTCCATCCCTGGGGCAAATGGGGCTGGCAGGGGGGGCCGCGGATGCCTGGGTCCCTGCAGCTCCTCGTTCCTCCTGCTGTGGATGAGAGGCTTCACGCCTGGAGGCGCCCAAGAGCATGGAAGAGCCACCAGCATGGCCAGCGGTGGGGAGAGCTGGAGGAGGGCTCCAGGGAGGCGGTGAGGGGAGGGAGGCAGGTGGAGAAGGCTTTGTGGCATCCATAAGACAGGCAGGAAGGCGCGGGCGGGTGGGCGGGCGGCTCACTGGGTGGAGGAAAGAGGCCTGGTGTCCCTGAGGGAGGTGGCCATGGATTTGGGGAGAGTGTTGGAGAGGGAGGCAAGGTGGAGGAGGGGGAAGTGCACAGGGGTAGGGAGGCAGTGGTGAGATGGGCAGGAGGAGTGAGAAGGGCAAGAGGTGCAGGTGGCGCATGGCCGGGACGCCCGGCTCCGCAAAAGAGGCGGGGAAGAGGGGGGGCAGCCCAGTGCCGAAGCCCGGGCTTGAACCAGGGACCTTTAGATCCCGGGCTTGAACCAGGGACCTTTAGATCTTCAGTCTAACGCTCTCCCAGCTGAGCTACTTCGGCCTGTCGTGAGCACCAAGCGTGATGGAAGCCGCGGCAGATGCCTGCAGCAGTCCCCGCTCTGCCCGGGGTATGACTGAAACAGCTACAGCTGCTCCGTCGTCCACACAAATACACGAGTCGCCCCATAAGTGCCTTGCAATAGCTGCAGCCGTGGGGAATGGCCAAGGACGGCCAAGAGAGGCATCTGCAGAGCGCGGCTTCCTCCCGTAGGCGTGCTGGGGAAGAAATCCCGCCCAGAGGAGGTTTATGCCCCGAAAGGAAGAGCTCTGAAAGGACGAGCTCACGCCAGTGCCCGTCTGAGACGCGGCGTGGGTGTCGCGGTACAAGGTGGGGAGGAATCCGGCAGTGCCGGTGTGCTGGGCTTGGTCGGTTCTTGCTGTTGAGAGGGACGTGGAGGGTCTGGAGAGGGCCAGAGAGGAACGCCCTGAAGTTGAACGAAGGGAAGGGCCGAGTCCTGCCGCAGGGCAGGGGTAAGCGCAGGCACCAGGCCAGGCTGGGGGGCACGTGGTGGAGAGGAGCTGTGCAGAGAAGGACCTGGGGGGGGTCCTGGTGGACACCAAGCTGGTGACGGAGCACTGGAGCACTGGAGCGGAGCAGGTTGCCCAGCGAGGTGGTGGCAGCTCCAGCCTTGGCGATGTTCCAAAGGCACCTGGGAAACGCGGTGCTGGGCCACCTGCTGTGGGTGACCGTGCTGGAGCGGGAGGTTGGAGGAGGTTGGTCTCCAGAGGTCCCGTCCCACCTGGACGCTCCGGAGATCCGGGGGAGCGGGTGGAGGCTGTGGGGACACGAAGGGGACACGTGGGGACGAGGTTAGGAAGACAGAGGACACAGGGGCCACATGGGGATTGGGGTCAGGCTGAGAGGGACACATTGTGGACGTGTGGGGAGCGGGGGAAGGATGCGGGGACAGGCAGGGGAGCCATGGGGGACACGGGACGAGGCTGAGGACGGGGGGACATGTGGAGACGCGGGGGGAGACTGGGGACAGGGGAGGGGACTTTGGGCAGACTGGGAGGCATTTGGGGTCCCTTCAGCCCACCGCAAAGGCACCGCTGCCCCCCACCCCCGACAGCCTGAGCCGGGGCGCACTCTGGGTGGGGGGCACACCCGCAGGTGTCCTCCTGCACCTGCGGTCACCCAGTGCCCGCTCTGGGTGCCTCCAGTGTGTGGCCGCCGAGGCCCCGGGCCACGGCCACCCAGCGCGAGGTGAGCCCCAGCACATGGGGGTGGCACACACGTGACTCCCGGGGCTGGACCTGCTGGCACCGCCTGTGACACATGGGAGAGGGGCAGGCCGCAGGGGCGACAGGCATGGGATATGGGCGTGACACGGGTGTGCAGCACCTGACCCGCCCCCAGCACCCCGAGGTGACCCTGCCGCGTGCCCTGGGACCCCCTCGAGAGCCAATAAAGAGCCACCCCTCCCCTGCCCAGACACCTGGGCCCTCGGTGTGTGGGGGAAGGGCGGGGGGTGGCCCAGCTGCCTGAGAGCCTGGTAGATGGAGTTGGGTGGGGGCAGCAGGGACACCCGGGTCCTTTGTATGCGGGGAGGAACATTGGGCGGGGTGGGGGGGAGGTGCGCAGAGGCCTGGGTGCCCTGCACAAGCGCTGAGGAAGGGCTGGTGAAGTGCGTGGGCGTCTGCTTGGAGGTGAAGTGCTTGCTCACAGGGCGAGGGGACTTACCCAGATGGGGGTGCCCAGAGCCCTGGGTGCCTGAGGCGCCTGGCTGCCTCATACACAAGAGGAGGGTGTTCAGCTGCAGAGTGCCACCGGGTCGCCTGGGTGCGTCATAGAAGAAAGGGCCGGGGGAGGGGGGCGTTGTCTGGAGACCAGCAGCTGGATGTCCTTGTCCCCAGGATGCCTTCAGGCAGAGGTTGTGGGGGGAGGGGGGTTTGGCTATGGGGGGAGGTGCGCAGACGCCTGGGTCCTCCATAGACAAGGGCAGGTGGGAGGGCGGAGCGGGCCAGGGTGGTCAGACAGCTGGGTGCCCTGGACACAGGTTGCAGGGGAGGTTGGCTATTTGGGGTGGGGTGGGGGGGTGCCGGAGGCCTTGGTCCTCTGTGCATGGGGGTGAGGGGGTTTGGCTGGGGGTGGCACGTGGATGCCTTCAACCCTCGGATGCCGGGGTTCCCCCAGACTGCTGGGTCCCTGCCAAAGGAGGGCAGTGGGTGAGCTCTTGGGGGTTGTTTGGATGCACGGTTCCTCCATCCCTGGGGCAAATGGGGCTGGCAGGGGGGGCCGCGGATGCCTGGGTCCCTGCAGCTCCTCGTTCCTCCTGCTGTGGATGAGAGGCTTCACGCCTGGAGGCGCCCAAGAGCATGGAAGAGCCACCAGCATGGCCAGCGGTGGGGAGAGCTGGAGGAGGGCTCCAGGGAGGCGGTGAGGGGAGGGAGGCAGGTGGAGAAGGCTTTGTGGCATCCATAAGACAGGCAGGAAGGCGCGGGCGGGTGGGCGGGCGGCTCACTGGGTGGAGGAAAGAGGCCTGGTGTCCCTGAGGGAGGTGGCCATGGATTTGGGGAGAGTGTTGGAGAGGGAGGCAAGGTGGAGGAGGGGGAAGTGCACAGGGGTAGGGAGGCAGTGGTGAGATGGGCAGGAGGAGTGAGAAGGGCAAGAGGTGCAGGTGGCGCATGGCCGGGACGCCCGGCTCCGCAAAAGAGGCGGGGAAGAGGGGGGGCAGCCCAGTGCCGAAGCCCGGGCTTGAACCAGGGACCTTTAGATCCCGGGCTTGAACCAGGGACCTTTAGATCTTCAGTCTAACGCTCTCCCAGCTGAGCTACTTCGGCCTGTCGTGAGCACCAAGCGTGATGGAAGCCGCGGCAGATGCCTGCAGCAGTCCCCGCTCTGCCCGGGGTATGACTGAAACAGCTACAGCTGCTCCGTCGTCCACACAAATACACGAGTCGCCCCATAAGTGCCTTGCAATAGCTGCAGCCGTGGGGAATGGCCAAGGACGGCCAAGAGAGGCATCTGCAGAGCGCGGCTTCCTCCCGTAGGCGTGCTGGGGAAGAAATCCCGCCCAGAGGAGGTTTATGCCCCGAAAGGAAGAGCTCTGAAAGGACGAGCTCACGCCAGTGCCCGTCTGAGACGCGGCGTGGGTGTCGCGGTACAAGGTGGGGAGGAATCCGGCAGTGCCGGTGTGCTGGGCTTGGTCGGTTCTTGCTGTTGAGAGGGACGTGGAGGGTCTGGAGAGGGCCAGAGAGGAACGCCCTGAAGTTGAACGAAGGGAAGGGCCGAGTCCTGCCGCAGGGCAGGGGTAAGCGCAGGCACCGGGCCAGGCTGGGGGGCACGTGGTGGAGAGGAGCTGTGCAGAGAAGGACCTGGGGGGGGTCCTGGTGGACACCAAGCTGGTGACGGAGCACTGGAGCACTGGAGCGGAGCAGGTTGCCCAGCGAGGTGGTGGCAGCTCCAGCCTTGGCGATGTTCCAAAGGCACCTGGGAAACGCGGTGCTGGGCCACCTGCTGTGGGTGACCGTGCTGGAGCGGGAGGTTGGAGGAGGTTGGTCTCCAGAGGTCCCGTCCCACCTGGACGCTCCGGAGATCCGGGGGAGCGGGTGGAGGCTGTGGGGACACGAAGGGGACACGTGGGGACGAGGTTAGGAAGACAGAGGACACAGGGGCCACATGGGGATTGGGGTCAGGCTGAGAGGGACACATTGTGGACGTGTGGGGAGCGGGGGAAGGATGCGGGGACAGGCAGGGGAGCCATGGGGGACACGGGACGAGGCTGAGGACGGGGGGACATGTGGAGACGCGGGGGGAGACTGGGGACAGGGGAGGGGACTTTGGGCAGACTGGGAGGCATTTGGGGTCCCTTCAGCCCACCGCAAAGGCACCGCTGCCCCCCACCCCCGACAGCCTGAGCCGGGGCGCACTCTGGGTGGGGGGCACACCCGCAGGTGTCCTCCTGCACCTGCGGTCACCCAGTGCCCGCTCTGGGTGCCTCCAGTGTGTGGCCGCCGAGGCCCCGGGCCACGGCCACCCAGCGCGAGGTGAGCCCCAGCACATGGGGGTGGCACACACGTGACTCCCGGGGCTGGACCTGCTGGCACCGCCTGTGACACATGGGAGAGGGGCAGGCCGCAGGGGCGACAGGCATGGGATATGGGCGTGACACGGGTGTGCAGCACCTGACCCGCCCCCAGCACCCCGAGGTGACCCTGCCGCGTGCCCTGGGACCCCCTCGAGAGCCAATAAAGAGCCACCCCTCCCCTGCCCAGACACCTGGGCCCTCGGTGTGTGGGGGAAGGGCGGGGGGTGGCCCAGCTGCCTGAGAGCCTGGTAGATGGAGTTGGGTGGGGGCAGCAGGGACACCCGGGTCCTTTGTATGCGGGGAGGAACATTGGGCGGGGTGGGGGGGAGGTGCGCAGAGGCCTGGGTGCCCTGCACAAGCGCTGAGGAAGGGCTGGTGAAGTGCGTGGGCGTCTGCTTGGAGGTGAAGTGCTTGCTCACAGGGCGAGGGGACTTACCCAGATGGGGGTGCCCAGAGCCCTGGGTGCCTGAGGCGCCTGGCTGCCTCATACACAAGAGGAGGGTGTTCAGCTGCAGAGTGCCACCGGGTCGCCTGGGTGCGTCATAGAAGAAAGGGCCGGGGGAGGGGGGCGTTGTCTGGAGACCAGCAGCTGGATGTCCTTGTCCCCAGGATGCCTTCAGGCAGAGGTTGTGGGGGGAGGGGGGTTTGGCTATGGGGGGAGGTGCGCAGACGCCTGGGTCCTCCATAGACAAGGGCAGGTGGGAGGGCGGAGCGGGCCAGGGTGGTCAGACAGCTGGGTGCCCTGGACACAGGTTGCAGGGGAGGTTGGCTATTTGGGGTGGGGTGGGGGGGTGCCGGAGGCCTTGGTCCTCTGTGCATGGGGGTGAGGGGGTTTGGCTGGGGGTGGCACGTGGATGCCTTCAACCCTCGGATGCCGGGGTTCCCCCAGACTGCTGGGTCCCTGCCAAAGGAGGGCAGTGGGTGAGCTCTTGGGGGTTGTTTGGATGCACGGTTCCTCCATCCCTGGGGCAAATGGGGCTGGCAGGGGGGGCCGCGGATGCCTGGGTCCCTGCAGCTCCTCGTTCCTCCTGCTGTGGATGAGAGGCTTCACGCCTGGAGGCGCCCAAGAGCATGGAAGAGCCACCAGCATGGCCAGCGGTGGGGAGAGCTGGAGGAGGGCTCCAG
Source organism: Struthio camelus (assembly GCF_040807025.1). Lineage (NCBI taxonomy): Eukaryota > Metazoa > Chordata > Aves > Struthioniformes > Struthionidae > Struthio > Struthio camelus. Next base: position 9,055,963 of record NC_090963.1, read on the forward strand.
GGAGGCGGTGAGGGGAGGGAGGCAGGTGGAGAAGGCTTTGTGGCATCCATAAGACAGGCAGGAAGGCGCGGGCGGGTGGGCGGGCGGCTCACTGGGTGGAGGAAAGAGGCCTGGTGTCCCTGAGGGAGGTGGCCATGGATTTGGGGAGAGTGTTGGAGAGGGAGGCAAGGTGGAGGAGGGGGAAGTGCACAGGGGTAGGGAGGCAGTGGTGAGATGGGCAGGAGGAGTGAGAAGGGCAAGAGGTGCAGGTGGCGCATGGCCGGGACGCCCGGCTCCGCAAAAGAGGCGGGGAAGAGGGGGGGGCAGCCCAGTGCCGAAGCCCGGGCTTGAACCAGGGACCTTTAGATCCCGGGCTTGAACCAGGGACCTTTAGATCTTCAGTCTAACGCTCTCCCAGCTGAGCTACTTCGGCCTGTCGTGAGCACCAAGCGTGATGGAAGCCGCGGCAGATGCCTGCAGCAGTCCCCGCTCTGCCCGGGGTATGACTGAAACAGCTACAGCTGCTCCGTCGTCCACACAAATACACGAGTCGCCCCATAAGTGCCTTGCAATAGCTGCAGCCGTGGGGAATGGCCAAGGACGGCCAAGAGAGGCATCTGCAGAGCGCGGCTTCCTCCCGTAGGCGTGCTGGGGAAGAAATCCCGCCCAGAGGAGGTTTATGCCCCGAAAGGAAGAGCTCTGAAAGGACGAGCTCACGCCAGTGCCCGTCTGAGACGCGGCGTGGGTGTCGCGGTACAAGGTGGGGAGGAATCCGGCAGTGCCGGTGTGCTGGGCTTGGTCGGTTCTTGCTGTTGAGAGGGACGTGGAGGGTCTGGAGAGGGCCAGAGAGGAACGCCCTGAAGTTGAACGAAGGGAAGGGCCGAGTCCTGCTGCAGGGCAGGGGTAAGCGCAGGCACCGGGCCAGGCTGGGGGGCACGTGGTGGAGAGGAGCTGTGCAGAGAAGGACCTGGGGGGGGTCCTGGTGGACACCAAGCTGGTGACGGAGCACTGGAGCACTGGAGCGGAGCAGGTTGCCCAGCGAGGTGGTGGCAGCTCCAGCCTTGGCGATGTTCCAAAGGCACCTGGGAAACGCGGTGCTGGGCCACCTGCTGTGGGTGACCGTGCTGGAGCAGGAGGTTGGAGGAGGTTGGTCTCCAGAGGTCCCGTCCCACCTGGACGCTCCGGAGATCCGGGGGAGCGGGTGGAGGCTGTGGGGACACGAAGGGGACACGTGGGGACGAGGTTAGGAAGACAGAGGACACAGGGGCCACATGGGGATTGGGGTCAGGCTGAGAGGGACACATTGTGGACGTGTGGGGAGCGGGGGAAGGATGCGGGGACAGGCAGGGGAGCCATGGGGGACACGGGACGAGGCTGAGGACGGGGGGACATGTGGAGACGCGGGGGGAGACTGGGGACAGGGGAGGGGACTTTGGGCAGACTGGGAGGCATTTGGGGTCCCTTCAGCCCACCGCAAAGGCACCGCTGCCCCCCACCCCCGACAGCCTGAGCCGGGGCGCACTCTGGGTGGGGGGCACACCCGCAGGTGTCCTCCTGCACCTGCGGTCACCCAGTGCCCGCTCTGGGTGCCTCCAGTGTGTGGCCGCCGAGGCCCCGGGCCACGGCCACCCAGCGCGAGGTGAGCCCCAGCACATGGGGGTGGCACACACGTGACTCCCGGGGCTGGACCTGCTGGCACCGCCTGTGACACATGGGAGAGGGGCAGGCCGCAGGGGCGACAGGCATGGGATATGGGCGTGACACGGGTGTGCAGCACCTGACCCGCCCCCAGCACCCCGAGGTGACCCTGCCGCGTGCCCTGGGACCCCCTCGAGAGCCAATAAAGAGCCACCCCTCCCCTGCCCAGACACCTGGGCCCTCGGTGTGTGGGGGAAGGGCGGGGGGTGGCCCAGCTGCCTGAGAGCCTGGTAGATGGAGTTGGGTGGGGGCAGCAGGGACACCCGGGTCCTTTGTATGCGGGGAGGAACATTGGGCGGGGTGGGGGGGAGGTGCGCAGAGGCCTGGGTGCCCTGCACAAGCGCTGAGGAAGGGCTGGTGAAGTGCGTGGGCGTCTGCTTGGAGGTGAAGTGCTTGCTCACAGGGCGAGGGGACTTACCCAGATGGGGGTGCCCAGAGCCCTGGGTGCCTGAGGCGCCTGGCTGCCTCATACACAAGAGGAGGGTGTTCAGCTGCAGAGTGCCACCGGGTCGCCTGGGTGCGTCATAGAAGAAAGGGCCGGGGGAGGGGGGCGTTGTCTGGAGACCAGCAGCTGGATGTCCTTGTCCCCAGGATGCCTTCAGGCAGAGGTTGTGGGGGGAGGGGGGTTTGGCTATGGGGGGAGGTGCGCAGACGCCTGGGTCCTCCATAGACAAGGGCAGGTGGGAGGGCGGGGCGGGCCAGGGTGGTCAGACAGCTGGGTGCCCTGGACACAGGTTGCAGGGGAGGTTGGCTATTTGGGGTGGGGTGGGGGGGTGCCGGAGGCCTTGGTCCTCTGTGCATGGGGGTGAGGGGGTTTGGCTGGGGGTGGCACGTGGATGCCTTCAACCCTCGGATGCCGGGGTTCCCCCAGACTGCTGGGTCCCTGCCAAAGGAGGGCAGTGGGTGAGCTCTTGGGGGTTGTTTGGATGCACGGTTCCTCCATCCCTGGGGCAAATGGGGCTGGCAGGGGGGGCCGCGGATGCCTGGGTCCCTGCAGCTCCTCGTTCCTCCTGCTGTGGATGAGAGGCTTCACGCCTGGAGGCGCCCAAGAGCATGGAAGAGCCACCAGCATGGCCAGCGGTGGGGAGAGCTGGAGGAGGGCTCCAGGGAGGCGGTGAGGGGAGGGAGGCAGGTGGAGAAGGCTTTGTGGCATCCATAAGACAGGCAGGAAGGCGCGGGCGGGCGGGCGGGCGGGCGGGCGGCTCACTGGGTGGAGGAAAGAGGCCTGGTGTCCCTGAGGGAGGTGGCCATGGATTTGGGGAGAGTGTTGGAGAGGGAGGCAAGGTGGAGGAGGGGGAAGTGCACAGGGGTAGGGAGGCAGTGGTGAGATGGGCAGGAGGAGTGAGAAGGGCAAGAGGTGCAGGTGGCGCATGGCCGGGACGCCCGGCTCCGCAAAAGAGGCGGGGAAGAGGGGGGGGCAGCCCAGTGCCGAAGCCCGGGCTTGAACCAGGGACCTTTAGATCTTCAGTCTAACGCTCTCCCAGCTGAGCTACTTCGGCCTGTCGTGAGCACCAAGCGTGATGGAAGCCGCGGCAGATGCCTGCAGCAGTCCCCGCTCTGCCCGGGGTATGACTGAAACAGCTACAGCTGCTCCGTCGTCCACACAAATACACGAGTCGCCCCATAAGTGCCTTGCAATAGCTGCAGCCGTGGGGAATGGCCAAGGACGGCCAAGAGAGGCATCTGCAGAGCGCGGCTTCCTCCCGTAGGCGTGCTGGGGAAGAAATCCCGCCCAGAGGAGGTTTATGCCCCGAAAGGAAGAGCTCTGAAAGGACGAGCTCACGCCAGTGCCCGTCTGAGACGCGGCGTGGGTGTCGCGGTACAAGGTGGGGAGGAATCCGGCAGTGCCGGTGTGCTGGGCTTGGTCGGTTCTTGCTGTTGAGAGGGACGTGGAGGGTCTGGAGAGGGCCAGAGAGGAACGCCCTGAAGTTGAACGAAGGGAAGGGCCGAGTCCTGCCGCAGGGCAGGGGTAAGCGCAGGCACCGGGCCAGGCTGGGGGGCACGTGGTGGAGAGGAGCTGTGCAGAGAAGGACCTGGGGGGGGTCCTGGTGGACACCAAGCTGGTGACGGAGCACTGGAGCACTGGAGCGGAGCAGGTTGCCCAGCGAGGTGGTGGCAGCTCCAGCCTTGGCGATGTTCCAAAGGCACCTGGGAAACGCGGTGCTGGGCCACCTGCTGTGGGTGACCGTGCTGGAGCGGGAGGTTGGAGGAGGTTGGTCTCCAGAGGTCCCGTCCCACCTGGACGCTCCGGAGATCCGGGGGAGCGGGTGGAGGCTGTGGGGACACGAAGGGGACACGTGGGGACGAGGTTAGGAAGACAGAGGACACAGGGGCCACATGGGGATTGGGGTCAGGCTGAGAGGGACACATTGTGGACGTGTGGGGAGCGGGGGAAGGATGCGGGGACAGGCAGGGGAGCCATGGGGGACACGGGACGAGGCTGAGGACGGGGGGACATGTGGAGACGCGGGGGGAGACTGGGGACAGGGGAGGGGACTTTGGGCAGACTGGGAGGCATTTGGGGTCCCTTCAGCCCACCGCAAAGGCACCGCTGCCCCCCACCCCCGACAGCCTGAGCCGGGGCGCACTCTGGGTGGGGGGCACACCCGCAGGTGTCCTCCTGCACCTGCGGTCACCCAGTGCCCGCTCTGGGTGCCTCCAGTGTGTGGCCGCCGAGGCCCCGGGCCACGGCCACCCAGCGCGAGGTGAGCCCCAGCACATGGGGGTGGCACACACGTGACTCCCGGGGCTGGACCTGCTGGCACCGCCTGTGACACATGGGAGAGGGGCAGGCCGCAGGGGCGACAGGCATGGGATATGGGCGTGACACGGGTGTGCAGCACCTGACCCGCCCCCAGCACCCCGAGGTGACCCTGCCGCGTGCCCTGGGACCCCCTCGAGAGCCAATAAAGAGCCACCCCTCCCCTGCCCAGACACCTGGGCCCTCGGTGTGTGGGGGAAGGGCGGGGGGTGGCCCAGCTGCCTGAGAGCCTGGTAGATGGAGTTGGGTGGGGGCAGCAGGGACACCCGGGTCCTTTGTATGCGGGGAGGAACATTGGGCGGGGTGGGGGGGAGGTGCGCAGAGGCCTGGGTGCCCTGCACAAGCGCTGAGGAAGGGCTGGTGAAGTGCGTGGGCGTCTGCTTGGAGGTGAAGTGCTTGCTCACAGGGCGAGGGGACTTACCCAGATGGGGGTGCCCAGAGCCCTGGGTGCCTGAGGCGCCTGGCTGCCTCATACACAAGAGGAGGGTGTTCAGCTGCAGAGTGCCACCGGGTCGCCTGGGTGCGTCATAGAAGAAAGGGCCGGGGGAGGGGGGCGTTGTCTGGAGACCAGCAGCTGGATGTCCTTGTCCCCAGGATGCCTTCAGGCAGAGGTTGTGGGGGGAGGGGGGTTTGGCTATGGGGGGAGGTGCGCAGACGCCTGGGTCCTCCATAGACAAGGGCAGGTGGGAGGGCGGGGCGGGCCAGGGTGGTCAGACAGCTGGGTGCCCTGGACACCGGTTGCAGGGGAGGTTGGCTATTTGGGGTGGGGTGGGGGGGTGCCGGAGGCCTTGGTCCTCTGTGCATGGGGGTGAGGGGGTTTGGCTGGGGGTGGCACGTGGATGCCTTCAACCCTCGGATGCCGGGGTTCCCCCAGACTGCTGGGTCCCTGCCAAAGGAGGGCAGTGGGTGAGCTCTTGGGGGTTGTTTGGATGCACGGTTCCTCCATCCCTGGGGCAAATGGGGCTGGCAGGGGGGGCCGCGGATGCCTGGGTCCCTGCAGCTCCTCGTTCCTCCTGCTGTGGATGAGAGGCTTCACGCCTGGAGGCGCCCAAGAGCATGGAAGAGCCACCAGCATGGCCAGCGGTGGGGAGAGCTGGAGGAGGGCTCCAGGGAGGCGGTGAGGGGAGGGAGGCAGGTGGAGAAGGCTTTGTGGCATCCATAAGACAGGCAGGAAGGCGCGGGCGGGCGGGCGGGCGGGCGGGCGGCTCACTGGGTGGAGGAAAGAGGCCTGGTGTCCCTGAGGGAGGTGGCCATGGATTTGGGGAGAGTGTTGGAGAGGGAGGCAAGGTGGAGGAGGGGGAAGTGCACAGGGGTAGGGAGGCAGTGGTGAGATGGGCAGGAGGAGTGAGAAGGGCAAGAGGTGCAGGTGGCGCATGGCCGGGACGCCCGGCTCCGCAAAAGAGGCGGGGAAGAGGGGGGGCAGCCCAGTGCCGAAGCCCGGGCTTGAACCAGGGACCTTTAGATCTTCAGTCTAACGCTCTCCCAGCTGAGCTACTTCGGCCTGTCGTGAGCACCAAGCGTGATGGAAGCCGCGGCAGATGCCTGCAGCAGTCCCCGCTCTGCCCGGGGTATGACTGAAACAGCTACAGCTGCTCCGTCGTCCACACAAATACACGAGTCGCCCCATAAGTGCCTTGCAATAGCTGCAGCCGTGGGGAATGGCCAAGGACGGCCAAGAGAGGCATCTGCAGAGCGCGGCTTCCTCCCGTAGGCGTGCTGGGGAAGAAATCCCGCCCAGAGGAGGTTTATGCCCCGAAAGGAAGAGCTCTGAAAGGACGAGCTCACGCCAGTGCCCGTCTGAGACGCGGCGTGGGTGTCGCGGTACAAGGTGGGGAGGAATCCGGCAGTGCCGGTGTGCTGGGCTTGGTCGGTTCTTGCTGTTGAGAGGGACGTGGAGGGTCTGGAGAGGGCCAGAGAGGAACGCCCTGAAGTTGAACGAAGGGAAGGGCCGAGTCCTGCCGCAGGGCAGGGGTAAGCGCAGGCACCGGGCCAGGCTGGGGGGCACGTGGTGGAGAGGAGCTGTGCAGAGAAGGACCTGGGGGGGGTCCTGGTGGACACCAAGCTGGTGACGGAGCACTGGAGCACTGGAGCGGAGCAGGTTGCCCAGCGAGGTGGTGGCAGCTCCAGCCTTGGCGATGTTCCAAAGGCACCTGGGAAACGCGGTGCTGGGCCACCTGCTGTGGGTGACCGTGCTGGAGCAGGAGGTTGGAGGAGGTTGGTCTCCAGAGGTCCCGTCCCACCTGGACGCTCCGGAGATCCGGGGGAGCGGGTGGAGGCTGTGGGGACACGAAGGGGACACGTGGGGACGAGGTTAGGAAGACAGAGGACACAGGGGCCACATGGGGATTGGGGTCAGGCTGAGAGGGACACATTGTGGACGTGTGGGGAGCGGGGGAAGGATGCGGGGACAGGCAGGGGAGCCATGGGGGACACGGGACGAGGCTGAGGACGGGGGGACATGTGGAGACGCGGGGGGAGACTGGGGACAGGGGAGGGGACTTTGGGCAGACTGGGAGGCATTTGGGGTCCCTTCAGCCCACCGCAAAGGCACCGCTGCCCCCCACCCCCGACAGCCTGAGCCGGGGCGCACTCTGGGTGGGGGGCACACCCGCAGGTGTCCTCCTGCACCTGCGGTCACCCAGTGCCCGCTCTGGGTGCCTCCAGTGTGTGGCCGCCGAGGCCCCGGGCCACGGCCACCCAGCGCGAGGTGAGCCCCAGCACATGGGGGTGGCACACACGTGACTCCCGGGGCTGGACCTGCTGGCACCGCCTGTGACACATGGGAGAGGGGCAGGCCGCAGGGGCGACAGGCATGGGATATGGGCGTGACACGGGTGTGCAGCACCTGACCCGCCCCCAGCACCCCGAGGTGACCCTGCCGCGTGCCCTGGGACCCCCTCGAGAGCCAATAAAGAGCCACCCCTCCCCTGCCCAGACACCTGGGCCCTCGGTGTGTGGGGGAAGGGCGGGGGGTGGCCCAGCTGCCTGAGAGCCTGGTAGATGGAGTTGGGTGGGGGCAGCAGGGACACCCGGGTCCTTTGTATGCGGGGAGGAACATTGGGCGGGGTGGGGGGGAGGTGCGCAGAGGCCTGGGTGCCCTGCACAAGCGCTGAGGAAGGGCTGGTGAAGTGCGTGGGCGTCTGCTTGGAGGTGAAGTGCTTGCTCACAGGGCGAGGGGACTTACCCAGATGGGGGTGCCCAGAGCCCTGGGTGCCTGAGGCGCCTGGCTGCCTCATACACAAGAGGAGGGTGTTCAGCTGCAGAGTGCCACCGGGTCGCCTGGGTGCGTCATAGAAGAAAGGGCCGGGGGAGGGGGGCGTTGTCTGGAGACCAGCAGCTGGATGTCCTTGTCCCCAGGATGCCTTCAGGCAGAGGTTGTGGGGGGAGGGGGGTTTGGCTATGGGGGGAGGTGCGCAGACGCCTGGGTCCTCCATAGACAAGGGCAGGTGGGAGGGCGGGGCGGGCCAGGGTGGTCAGACAGCTGGGTGCCCTGGACACAGGTTGCAGGGGAGGTTGGCTATTTGGGGTGGGGTGGGGGGGTGCCGGAGGCCTTGGTCCTCTGTGCATGGGGGTGAGGGGGTTTGGCTGGGGGTGGCACGTGGATGCCTTCAACCCTCGGATGCCGGGGTTCCCCCAGACTGCTGGGTCCCTGCCAAAGGAGGGCAGTGGGTGAGCTCTTGGGGGTTGTTTGGATGCACGGTTCCTCCATCCCTGGGGCAAATGGGGCTGGCAGGGGGGGCCGCGGATGCCTGGGTCCCTGCAGCTCCTCGTTCCTCCTGCTGTGGATGAGAGGCTTCACGCCTGGAGGCGCCCAAGAGCATGGAAGAGCCACCAGCATGGCCAGCGGTGGGGAGAGCTGGAGGAGGGCTCCAGGGAGGCGGTGAGGGGAGGGAGGCAGGTGGAGAAGGCTTTGTGGCATCCATAAGACAGGCAGGAAGGCGCGGGCGGGCGGGCGGGCGGCTCACTGGGTGGAGGAAAGAGGCCTGGTGTCCCTGAGGGAGGTGGCCATGGATTTGGGGAGAGTGTTGGAGAGGGAGGCAAGGTGGAGGAGGGGGAAGTGCACAGGGGTAGGGAGGCAGTGGTGAGATGGGCAGGAGGAGTGAGAAGGGCAAGAGGTGCAGGTGGCGCATGGCCGGGACGCCCGGCTCCGCAAAAGAGGCGGGGAAGAGGGGGGCAGCCCAGTGCCGAAGCCCGGGCTTGAACCAGGGACCTTTAGATCTTCAGTCTAACGCTCTCCCAGCTGAGCTACTTCGGCCTGTCGTGAGCACCAAGCGTGATGGAAGCCGCGGCAGATGCCTGCAGCAGTCCCCGCTCTGCCCGGGGTATGACTGAAACAGCTACAGCTGCTCCGTCGTCCACACAAATACACGAGTCGCCCCATAAGTGCCTTGCAATAGCTGCAGCCGTGGGGAATGGCCAAGGACGGCCAAGAGAGGCATCTGCAGAGCGCGGCTTCCTCCCGTAGGCGTGCTGGGGAAGAAATCCCGCCCAGAGGAGGTTTATGCCCCGAAAGGAAGAGCTCTGAAAGGACGAGCTCACGCCAGTGCCCGTCTGAGACGCGGCGTGGGTGTCGCGGTACAAGGTGGGGAGGAATCTGGCAGTGCCGGTGTGCTGGGCTTGGTCGGTTCTTGCTGTTGAGAGGGACGTGGAGGGTCTGGAGAGGGCCAGAGAGGAACGCCCTGAAGTTGAACGAAGGGAAGGGCCGAGTCCTGCCGCAGGGCAGGGGTAAGCGCAGGCACCGGGCCAGGCTGGGGGGCACGTGGTGGAGAGGAGCTGTGCAGAGAAGGACCTGGGGGGGGTCCTGGTGGACACCAAGCTGGTGACGGAGCACTGGAGCACTGGAGCGGAGCAGGTTGCCCAGCGAGGTGGTGGCAGCTCCAGCCTTGGCGATGTTCCAAAGGCACCTGGGAAACGCGGTGCTGGGCCACCTGCTGTGGGTGACCGTGCTGGAGCAGGAGGTTGGAGGAGGTTGGTCTCCAGAGGTCCCGTCCCACCTGGACGCTCCGGAGATCCGGGGGAGCGGGTGGAGGCTGTGGGGACACGAAGGGGACACGTGGGGACGAGGTTAGGAAGACAGAGGACACAGGGGCCACATGGGGATTGGGGTCAGGCTGAGAGGGACACATTGTGGACGTGTGGGGAGCGGGGGAAGGATGCGGGGACAGGCAGGGGAGCCATGGGGGACACGGGACGAGGCTGAGGACGGGGGGACATGTGGAGACGCGGGGGGAGACTGGGGACAGGGGAGGGGACTTTGGGCAGACTGGGAGGCATTTGGGGTCCCTTCAGCCCACCGCAAAGGCACCGCTGCCCCCCACCCCCGACAGCCTGAGCCGGGGCGCACTCTGGGTGGGGGGCACACCTGCAGGTGTCCTCCTGCACCTGCGGTCACCCAGTGCCCGCTCTGGGTGCCTCCAGTGTGTGGCCGCCGAGGCCCCGGGCCACGGCCACCCAGCGCGAGGTGAGCCCCAGCACATGGGGGTGGCACACACGTGACTCCCGGGGCTGGACCTGCTGGCACCGCCTGTGACACATGGGAGAGGGGCAGGCCGCAGGGGCGACAGGCATGGGATATGGGCGTGACACGGGTGTGCAGCACCTGACCCGCCCCCAGCACCCCGAGGTGACCCTGCCGCGTGCCCTGGGACCCCCTCGAGAGCCAATAAAGAGCCACCCCTCCCCTGCCCAGACACCTGGGCCCTCGGTGTGTGGGGGAAGGGCGGGGGGTGGCCCAGCTGCCTGAGAGCCTGGTAGATGGAGTTGGGTGGGGGCAGCAGGGACACCCGGGTCCTTTGTATGCGGGGAGGAACATTGGGCGGGGTGGGGGGGAGGTGCGCAGAGGCCTGGGTGCCCTGCACAAGCGCTGAGGAAGGGCTGGTGAAGTGCGTGGGCGTCTGCTTGGAGGTGAAGTGCTTGCTCACAGGGCGAGGGGACTTACCCAGATGGGGGTGCCCAGAGCCCTGGGTGCCTGAGGCGCCTGGCTGCCTCATACACAAGAGGAGGGTGTTCAGCTGCAGAGTGCCACCGGGTCGCCTGGGTGCGTCATAGAAGAAAGGGCCGGGGGAGGGGGGCGTTGTCTGGAGACCAGCAGCTGGATGTCCTTGTCCCCAGGATGCCTTCAGGCAGAGGTTGTGGGGGGAGGGGGGTTTGGCTATGGGGGGAGGTGCGCAGACGCCTGGGTCCTCCATAGACAAGGGCAGGTGGGAGGGCGGGGCGGGCCAGGGTGGTCAGACAGCTGGGTGCCCTGGACACAGGTTGCAGGGGAGGTTGGCTATTTGGGGTGGGGTGGGGGGGTGCCGGAGGCCTTGGTCCTCTGTGCATGGGGGTGAGGGGGTTTGGCTGGGGGTGGCACGTGGATGCCTTCAACCCTCGGATGCCGGGGTTCCCCCAGACTGCTGGGTCCCTGCCAAAGGAGGGCAGTGGGTGAGCTCTTGGGGGTTGTTTGGATGCACGGTTCCTCCATCCCTGGGGCAAATGGGGCTGGCAGGGGGGGCCGCGGATGCCTGGGTCCCTGCAGCTCCTCGTTCCTCCTGCTGTGGATGAGAGGCTTCACGCCTGGAGGCGCCCAAGAGCATGGAAGAGCCACCAGCATGGCCAGCGGTGGGGAGAGCTGGAGGAGGGCTCCAGGGAGGCGGTGAGGGGAGGGAGGCAGGTGGAGAAGGCTTTGTGGCATCCATAAGACAGGCAGGAAGGCGCGGGCGGGCGGGCGGGCGAGCGGGCGGCTCACTGGGTGGAGGAAAGAGGCCTGGTGTCCCTGAGGGAGGTGGCCATGGATTTGGGGAGAGTGTTGGAGAGGGAGGCAAGGTGGAGGAGGGGGAAGTGCACAGGGGTAGGGAGGCAGTGGTGAGATGGGCAGGAGGAGTGAGAAGGGCAAGAGGTGCAGGTGGCGCATGGCCGGGACGCCCGGCTCCGCAAAAGAGGCGGGGAAGAGGGGGGGCAGCCCAGTGCCGAAGCCCGGGCTTGAACCAGGGACCTTTAGATCCCGGGCTTGAACCAGGGACCTTTAGATCTTCAGTCTAACGCTCTCCCAGCTGAGCTACTTCGGCCTGTCGTGAGCACCAAGCGTGATGGAAGCCGCGGCAGATGCCTGCAGCAGTCCCCGCTCTGCCCGGGGTATGACTGAAACAGCTACAGCTGCTCCGTCGTCCACACAAATACACGAGTCGCCCCATAAGTGCCTTGCAATAGCTGCAGCCGTGGGGAATGGCCAAGGACGGCCAAGAGAGGCATCTGCAGAGCGCGGCTTCCTCCCGTAGGCGTGCTGGGGAAGAAATCCCGCCCAGAGGAGGTTTATGCCCCGAAAGGAAGAGCTCTGAAAGGACGAGCTCACGCCAGTGCCCGTCTGAGACGCGGCGTGGGTGTCGCGGTACAAGGTGGGGAGGAATCCGGCAGTGCCGGTGTGCTGGGCTTGGTCGGTTCTTGCTGTTGAGAGGGACGTGGAGGGTCTGGAGAGGGCCAGAGAGGAACGCCCTGAAGTTGAACGAAGGGAAGGGCCGAGTCCTGCCGCAGGGCAGGGGTAAGCGCAGGCACCGGGCCAGGCTGGGGGGCACGTGGTGGAGAGGAGCTGTGCAGAGAAGGACCTGGGGGGGGTCCTGGTGGACACCAAGCTGGTGACGGAGCACTGGAGCACTGGAGCGGAGCAGGTTGCCCAGCGAGGTGGTGGCAGCTCCAGCCTTGGCGATGTTCCAAAGGCACCTGGGAAACGCGGTGCTGGGCCACCTGCTGTGGGTGACCGTGCTGGAGCAGGAGGTTGGAGGAGGTTGGTCTCCAGAGGTCCCGTCCCACCTGGACGCTCCGGAGATCCGGGGGAGCGGGTGGAGGCTGTGGGGACACGAAGGGGACACGTGGGGACGAGGTTAGGAAGACAGAGGACACAGGGGCCACATGGGGATTGGGGTCAGGCTGAGAGGGACACATTGTGGACGTGTGGGGAGCGGGGGAAGGATGCGGGGACAGGCAGGGGAGCCATGGGGGACACGGGACGAGGCTGAGGACGGGGGGACATGTGGAGACGCGGGGGGAGACTGGGGACAGGGGAGGGGACTTTGGGCAGACTGGGAGGCATTTGGGGTCCCTTCAGCCCACCGCAAAGGCACCGCTGCCCCCCACCCCCGACAGCCTGAGCCGGGGCGCACTCTGGGTGGGGGGCACACCCGCAGGTGTCCTCCTGCACCTGCGGTCACCCAGTGCCCGCTCTGGGTGCCTCCAGTGTGTGGCCGCCGAGGCCCCGGGCCACGGCCACCCAGCGCGAGGTGAGCCCCAGCACATGGGGGTGGCACACACGTGACTCCCGGGGCTGGACCTGCTGGCACCGCCTGTGACACATGGGAGAGGGGCAGGCCGCAGGGGCGACAGGCATGGGATATGGGCGTGACACGGGTGTGCAGCACCTGACCCGCCCCCAGCACCCCGAGGTGACCCTGCCGCGTGCCCTGGGACCCCCTCGAGAGCCAATAAAGAGCCACCCCTCCCCTGCCCAGACACCTGGGCCCTCGGTGTGTGGGGGAAGGGCGGGGGGTGGCCCAGCTGCCTGAGAGCCTGGTAGATGGAGTTGGGTGGGGGCAGCAGGGACACCCGGGTCCTTTGTATGCGGGGAGGAACATTGGGCGGGGTGGGGGGGAGGTGCGCAGAGGCCTGGGTGCCCTGCACAAGCGCTGAGGAAGGGCTGGTGAAGTGCGTGGGCGTCTGCTTGGAGGTGAAGTGCTTGCTCACAGGGCGAGGGGACTTACCCAGATGGGGGTGCCCAGAGCCCTGGGTGCCTGAGGCGCCTGGCTGCCTCATACACAAGAGGAGGGTGTTCAGCTGCAGAGTGCCACCGGGTCGCCTGGGTGCGTCATAGAAGAAAGGGCCGGGGGAGGGGGGCGTTGTCTGGAGACCAGCAGCTGGATGTCCTTGTCCCCAGGATGCCTTCAGGCAGAGGTTGTGGGGGGAGGGGGGTTTGGCTATGGGGGGAGGTGCGCAGACGCCTGGGTCCTCCATAGACAAGGGCAGGTGGGAGGGCGGGGCGGGCCAGGGTGGTCAGACAGCTGGGTGCCCTGGACACAGGTTGCAGGGGAGGTTGGCTATTTGGGGTGGGGTGGGGGGGTGCCGGAGGCCTTGGTCCTCTGTGCATGGGGGTGAGGGGGTTTGGCTGGGGGTGGCACGTGGATGCCTTCAACCCTCGGATGCCGGGGTTCCCCCAGACTGCTGGGTCCCTGCCAAAGGAGGGCAGTGGGTGAGCTCTTGGGGGTTGTTTGGATGCACGGTTCCTCCATCCCTGGGGCAAATGGGGCTGGCAGGGGGGGCCGCGGATGCCTGGGTCCCTGCAGCTCCTCGTTCCTCCTGCTGTGGATGAGAGGCTTCACGCCTGGAGGCGCCCAAGAGCATGGAAGAGCCACCAGCATGGCCAGCGGTGGGGAGAGCTGGAGGAGGGCTCCAGGGAGGCGGTGAGGGGAGGGAGGCAGGTGGAGAAGGCTTTGTGGCATCCATAAGACAGGCAGGAAGGCGCGGGCGGGCGGGCGGGCGGCTCACTGGGTGGAGGAAAGAGGCCTGGTGTCCCTGAGGGAGGTGGCCATGGATTTGGGGAGAGTGTTGGAGAGGGAGGCAAGGTGGAGGAGGGGGAAGTGCACAGGGGTAGGGAGGCAGTGGTGAGATGGGCAGGAGGAGTGAGAAGGGCAAGAGGTGCAGGTGGCGCATGGCCGGGACGCCCGGCTCCGCAAAAGAGGCGGGGAAGAGGGGGGCAGCCCAGTGCCGAAGCCCGGGCTTGAACCAGGGACCTTTAGATCTTCAGTCTAACGCTCTCCCAGCTGAGCTACTTCGGCCTGTCGTGAGCACCAAGCGTGACGGAAGCCGCGGCAGATGCCTGCAGCAGTCCCCGCTCTGCCCGGGGTATGACTGAAACAGCTACAGCTGCTCCGTCGTCCACACAAATACACGAGTCGCCCCATAAGTGCCTTGCAATAGCTGCAGCCGTGGGGAATGGCCAAGGACGGCCAAGAGAGGCATCTGCAGAGCGCGGCTTCCTCCCGTAGGCGTGCTGGGGAAGAAATCCCGCCCAGAGGAGGTTTATGCCCCGAAAGGAAGAGCTCTGAAAGGACGAGCTCACGCCAGTGCCCGTCTGAGACGCGGCGTGGGTGTCGCGGTACAAGGTGGGGAGGAATCCGGCAGTGCCGGTGTGCTGGGCTTGGTCGGTTCTTGCTGTTGAGAGGGACGTGGAGGGTCTGGAGAGGGCCAGAGAGGAACGCCCTGAAGTTGAACGAAGGGAAGGGCCGAGTCCTGCCGCAGGGCAGGGGTAAGCGCAGGCACCGGGCCAGGCTGGGGGGCACGTGGTGGAGAGGAGCTGTGCAGAGAAGGACCTGGGGGGGGTCCTGGTGGACACCAAGCTGGTGACGGAGCACTGGAGCACTGGAGCGGAGCAGGTTGCCCAGCGAGGTGGTGGCAGCTCCAGCCTTGGCGATGTTCCAAAGGCACCTGGGAAACGCGGTGCTGGGCCACCTGCTGTGGGTGACCGTGCTGGAGCAGGAGGTTGGAGGAGGTTGGTCTCCAGAGGTCCCGTCCCACCTGGACGCTCCGGAGATCCGGGGGAGCGGGTGGAGGCTGTGGGGACACGAAGGGGACACGTGGGGACGAGGTTAGGAAGACAGAGGACACAGGGGCCACATGGGGATTGGGGTCAGGCTGAGAGGGACACATTGTGGACGTGTGGGGAGCGGGGGAAGGATGCGGGGACAGGCAGGGGAGCCATGGGGGACACGGGACGAGGCTGAGGACGGGGGGACATGTGGAGACGCGGGGGGAGACTGGGGACAGGGGAGGGGACTTTGGGCAGACTGGGAGGCATTTGGGGTCCCTTCAGCCCACCGCAAAGGCACCGCTGCCCCCCACCCCCGACAGCCTGAGCCGGGGCGCACTCTGGGTGGGGGGCACACCCGCAGGTGTCCTCCTGCACCTGCGGTCACCCAGTGCCCGCTCTGGGTGCCTCCAGTGTGTGGCCGCCGAGGCCCCGGGCCACGGCCACCCAGCGCGAGGTGAGCCCCAGCACATGGGGGTGGCACACACGTGACTCCCGGGGCTGGACCTGCTGGCACCGCCTGTGACACATGGGAGAGGGGCAGGCCGCAGGGGCGACAGGCATGGGATATGGGCGTGACACGGGTGTGCAGCACCTGACCCGCCCCCAGCACCCCGAGGTGACCCTGCCGCGTGCCCTGGGACCCCCTCGAGAGCCAATAAAGAGCCACCCCTCCCCTGCCCAGACACCTGGGCCCTCGGTGTGTGGGGGAAGGGCGGGGGGTGGCCCAGCTGCCTGAGAGCCTGGTAGATGGAGTTGGGTGGGGGCAGCAGGGACACCCGGGTCCTTTGTATGCGGGGAGGAACATTGGGCGGGGTGGGGGGGAGGTGCGCAGAGGCCTGGGTGCCCTGCACAAGCGCTGAGGAAGGGCTGGTGAAGTGCGTGGGCGTCTGCTTGGAGGTGAAGTGCTTGCTCACAGGGCGAGGGGACTTACCCAGATGGGGGTGCCCAGAGCCCTGGGTGCCTGAGGCGCCTGGCTGCCTCATACACAAGAGGAGGGTGTTCAGCTGCAGAGTGCCACCGGGTCGCCTGGGTGCGTCATAGAAGAAAGGGCCGGGGGAGGGGGGCGTTGTCTGGAGACCAGCAGCTGGATGTCCTTGTCCCCAGGATGCCTTCAGGCAGAGGTTGTGGGGGGAGGGGGGTTTGGCTATGGGGGGAGGTGCGCAGACGCCTGGGTCCTCCATAGACAAGGGCAGGTGGGAGGGCGGGGCGGGCCAGGGTGGTCAGACAGCTGGGTGCCCTGGACACAGGTTGCAGGGGAGGTTGGCTATTTGGGGTGGGGTGGGGGGGTGCCGGAGGCCTTGGTCCTCTGTGCATGGGGGTGAGGGGGTTTGGCTGGGGGTGGCACGTGGATGCCTTCAACCCTCGGATGCCGGGGTTCCCCCAGACTGCTGGGTCCCTGCCAAAGGAGGGCAGTGGGTGAGCTCTTGGGGGTTGTTTGGATGCACGGTTCCTCCATCCCTGGGGCAAATGGGGCTGGCAGGGGGGGCCGCGGATGCCTGGGTCCCTGCAGCTCCTCGTTCCTCCTGCTGTGGATGAGAGGCTTCACGCCTGGAGGCGCCCAAGAGCATGGAAGAGCCACCAGCATGGCCAGCGGTGGGGAGAGCTGGAGGAGGGCTCCAGGGAGGCGGTGAGGGGAGGGAGGCAGGTGGAGAAGGCTTTGTGGCATCCATAAGACAGGCAGGAAGGCGCGGGCGGGCGGGCGGGCGGCTCACTGGGTGGAGGAAAGAGGCCTGGTGTCCCTGAGGGAGGTGGCCATGGATTTGGGGAGAGTGTTGGAGAGGGAGGCAAGGTGGAGGAGGGGGAAGTGCACAGGGGTAGGGAGGCAGTGGTGAGATGGGCAGGAGGAGTGAGAAGGGCAAGAGGTGCAGGTGGCGCATGGCCGGGACGCCCGGCTCCGCAAAAGAGGCGGGGAAGAGGGGGGCAGCCCAGTGCCGAAGCCCGGGCTTGAACCAGGGACCTTTAGATCTTCAGTCTAACGCTCTCCCAGCTGAGCTACTTCGGCCTGTCGTGAGCACCAAGCGTGACGGAAGCCGCGGCAGATGCCTGCAGCAGTCCCCGCTCTGCCCGGGGTATGACTGAAACAGCTACAGCTGCTCCGTCGTCCACACAAATACACGAGTCGCCCCATAAGTGCCTTGCAATAGCTGCAGCCGTGGGGAATGGCCAAGGACGGCCAAGAGAGGCATCTGCAGAGCGCGGCTTCCTCCCGTAGGCGTGCTGGGGAAGAAATCCCGCCCAGAGGAGGTTTATGCCCCGAAAGGAAGAGCTCTGAAAGGACGAGCTCACGCCAGTGCCCGTCTGAGACGCGGCGTGGGTGTCGCGGTACAAGGTGGGGAGGAATCCGGCAGTGCCGGTGTGCTGGGCTTGGTCGGTTCTTGCTGTTGAGAGGGACGTGGAGGGTCTGGAGAGGGCCAGAGAGGAACGCCCTGAAGTTGAACGAAGGGAAGGGCCGAGTCCTGCCGCAGGGCAGGGGTAAGCGCAGGCACCGGGCCAGGCTGGGGGGCACGTGGTGGAGAGGAGCTGTGCAGAGAAGGACCTGGGGGGGGTCCTGGTGGACACCAAGCTGGTGACGGAGCACTGGAGCACTGGAGCGGAGCAGGTTGCCCAGCGAGGTGGTGGCAGCTCCAGCCTTGGCGATGTTCCAAAGGCACCTGGGAAACGCGGTGCTGGGCCACCTGCTGTGGGTGACCGTGCTGGAGCAGGAGGTTGGAGGAGGTTGGTCTCCAGAGGTCCCGTCCCACCTGGACGCTCCGGAGATCCGGGGGAGCGGGTGGAGGCTGTGGGGACACGAAGGGGACACGTGGGGACGAGGTTAGGAAGACAGAGGACACAGGGGCCACATGGGGATTGGGGTCAGGCTGAGAGGGACACATTGTGGACGTGTGGGGAGCGGGGGAAGGATGCGGGGACAGGCAGGGGAGCCATGGGGGACACGGGACGAGGCTGAGGACGGGGGGACATGTGGAGACGCGGGGGGAGACTGGGGACAGGGGAGGGGACTTTGGGCAGACTGGGAGGCATTTGGGGTCCCTTCAGCCCACCGCAAAGGCACCGCTGCCCCCCACCCCCGACAGCCTGAGCCGGGGCGCACTCTGGGTGGGGGGCACACCTGCAGGTGTCCTCCTGCACCTGCGGTCACCCAGTGCCCGCTCTGGGTGCCTCCAGTGTGTGGCCGCCGAGGCCCCGGGCCACGGCCACCCAGCGCGAGGTGAGCCCCAGCACATGGGGGTGGCACACACGTGACTCCCGGGGCTGGACCTGCTGGCACCGCCTGTGACACATGGGAGAGGGGCAGGCCGCAGGGGCGACAGGCATGGGATATGGGCGTGACACGGGTGTGCAGCACCTGACCCGCCCCCAGCACCCCGAGGTGACCCTGCCGCGTGCCCTGGGACCCCCTCGAGAGCCAATAAAGAGCCACCCCTCCCCTGCCCAGACACCTGGGCCCTCGGTGTGTGGGGGAAGGGCGGGGGGTGGCCCAGCTGCCTGAGAGCCTGGTAGATGGAGTTGGGTGGGGGCAGCAGGGACACCCGGGTCCTTTGTATGCGGGGAGGAACATTGGGCGGGGTGGGGGGGAGGTGCGCAGAGGCCTGGGTGCCCTGCACAAGCGCTGAGGAAGGGCTGGTGAAGTGCGTGGGCGTCTGCTTGGAGGTGAAGTGCTTGCTCACAGGGCGAGGGGACTTACCCAGATGGGGGTGCCCAGAGCCCTGGGTGCCTGAGGCGCCTGGCTGCCTCATACACAAGAGGAGGGTGTTCAGCTGCAGAGTGCCACCGGGTCGCCTGGGTGCGTCATAGAAGAAAGGGCCGGGGGAGGGGGGCGTTGTCTGGAGACCAGCAGCTGGATGTCCTTGTCCCCAGGATGCCTTCAGGCAGAGGTTGTGGGGGGAGGGGGGGTTGGCTATGGGGGGAGGTGCGCAGACGCCTGGGTCCTCCATAGACAAGGGCAGGTGGGAGGGCGGGGCGGGCCAGGGTGGTCAGACAGCTGGGTGCCCTGGACACAGGTTGCAGGGGAGGTTGGCTATTTGGGGTGGGGTGGGGGGGTGCCGGAGGCCTTGGTCCTCTGTGCATGGGGGTGAGGGGGTTTGGCTGGGGGTGGCACGTGGATGCCTTCAACCCTCGGATGCCGGGGTTCCCCCAGACTGCTGGGTCCCTGCCAAAGGAGGGCAGTGGGTGAGCTCTTGGGGGTTGTTTGGATGCACGGTTCCTCCATCCCTGGGGCAAATGGGGCTGGCAGGGGGGGCCGCGGATGCCTGGGTCCCTGCAGCTCCTCGTTCCTCCTGCTGTGGATGAGAGGCTTCACGCCTGGAGGCGCCCAAGAGCATGGAAGAGCCACCAGCATGGCCAGCGGTGGGGAGAGCTGGAGGAGGGCTCCAGGGAGGCGGTGAGGGGAGGGAGGCAGGTGGAGAAGGCTTTGTGGCATCCATAAGACAGGCAGGAAGGCGCGGGCGGGCGGGCGGGCGAGCGGGCGGCTCACTGGGTCGAGGAAAGAGGCCTGGTGTCCCTGAGGGAGGTGGCCATGGATTTGGGGAGAGTGTTGGAGAGGGAGGCAAGGTGGAGGAGGGGGAAGTGCACAGGGGTAGGGAGGCAGTGGTGAGATGGGCAGGAGGAGTGAGAAGGGTAAGAGGTGCAGGTGGCGCATGGCCGGGACGCCCGGCTCCGCAAAAGAGGCGGGGAAGAGGGGGGGCAGCCCAGTGCCGAAGCCCGGGCTTGAACCAGGGACCTTTAGATCCCGGGCTTGAACCAGGGACCTTTAGATCTTCAGTCTAACGCTCTCCCAGCTGAGCTACTTCGGCCTGTCGTGAGCACCAAGCGTGATGGAAGCCGCGGCAGATGCCTGCAGCAGTCCCCGCTCTGCCCGGGGTATGACTGAAACAGCTACAGCTGCTCCGTCGTCCACACAAATACACGAGTCGCCCCATAAGTGCCTTGCAATAGCTGCAGCCGTGGGGAATGGCCAAGGACGGCCAAGAGAGGCATCTGCAGAGCGCGGCTTCCTCCCGTAGGCGTGCTGGGGAAGAAATCCCGCCCAGAGGAGGTTTATGCCCCGAAAGGAAGAGCTCTGAAAGGACGAGCTCACGCCAGTGCCCGTCTGAGACGCGGCGTGGGTGTCGCGGTACAAGGTGGGGAGGAATCCGGCAGTGCCGGTGTGCTGGGCTTGGTCGGTTCTTGCTGTTGAGAGGGACGTGGAGGGTCTGGAGAGGGCCAGAGAGGAACGCCCTGAAGTTGAACGAAGGGAAGGGCCGAGTCCTGCCGCAGGGCAGGGGTAAGCGCAGGCACCGGGCCAGGCTGGGGGGCACGTGGTGGAGAGGAGCTGTGCAGAGAAGGACCTGGGGGGGGTCCTGGTGGACACCAAGCTGGTGACGGAGCACTGGAGCACTGGAGCGGAGCAGGTTGCCCAGCGAGGTGGTGGCAGCTCCAGCCTTGGCGATGTTCCAAAGGCACCTGGGAAACGCGGTGCTGGGCCACCTGCTGTGGGTGACCGTGCTGGAGCAGGAGGTTGGAGGAGGTTGGTCTCCAGAGGTCCCGTCCCACCTGGACGCTCCGGAGATCCGGGGGAGCGGGTGGAGGCTGTGGGGACACGAAGGGGACACGTGGGGACGAGGTTAGGAAGACAGAGGACACAGGGGCCACATGGGGATTGGGGTCAGGCTGAGAGGGACACATTGTGGACGTGTGGGGAGCGGGGGAAGGATGCGGGGACAGGCAGGGGAGCCATGGGGGACACGGGACGAGGCTGAGGACGGGGGGACATGTGGAGACGCGGGGGGAGACTGGGGACAGGGGAGGGGACTTTGGGCAGACTGGGAGGCATTTGGGGTCCCTTCAGCCCACCGCAAAGGCACCGCTGCCCCCCACCCCCGACAGCCTGAGCCGGGGCGCACTCTGGGTGGGGGGCACACCCGCAGGTGTCCTCCTGCACCTGCGGTCACCCAGTGCCCGCTCTGGGTGCCTCCAGTGTGTGGCCGCCGAGGCCCCGGGCCACGGCCACCCAGCGCGAGGTGAGCCCCAGCACATGGGGGTGGCACACACGTGACTCCCGGGGCTGGACCTGCTGGCACCGCCTGTGACACATGGGAGAGGGGCAGGCCGCAGGGGCGACAGGCATGGGATATGGGCGTGACACGGGTGTGCAGCACCTGACCCGCCCCCAGCACCCCGAGGTGACCCTGCCGCGTGCCCTGGGACCCCCTCGAGAGCCAATAAAGAGCCACCCCTCCCCTGCCCAGACACCTGGGCCCTCGGTGTGTGGGGGAAGGGCGGGGGGTGGCCCAGCTGCCTGAGAGCCTGGTAGATGGAGTTGGGTGGGGGCAGCAGGGACACCCGGGTCCTTTGTATGCGGGGAGGAACATTGGGCGGGGTGGGGGGGAGGTGCGCAGAGGCCTGGGTGCCCTGCACAAGCGCTGAGGAAGGGCTGGTGAAGTGCGTGGGCGTCTGCTTGGAGGTGAAGTGCTTGCTCACAGGGCGAGGGGACTTACCCAGATGGGGGTGCCCAGAGCCCTGGGTGCCTGAGGCGCCTGGCTGCCTCATACACAAGAGGAGGGTGTTCAGCTGCAGAGTGCCACCGGGTCGCCTGGGTGCGTCATAGAAGAAAGGGCCGGGGGAGGGGGGCGTTGTCTGGAGACCAGCAGCTGGATGTCCTTGTCCCCAGGATGCCTTCAGGCAGAGGTTGTGGGGGGAGGGGGGTTTGGCTATGGGGGGAGGTGCGCAGACGCCTGGGTCCTCCATAGACAAGGGCAGGTGGGAGGGCGGGGCGGGCCAGGGTGGTCAGACAGCTGGGTGCCCTGGACACAGGTTGCAGGGGAGGTTGGCTATTTGGGGTGGGGTGGGGGGGTGCCGGAGGCCTTGGTCCTCTGTGCATGGGGGTGAGGGGGTTTGGCTGGGGGTGGCACGTGGATGCCTTCAACCCTCGGATGCCGGGGTTCCCCCAGACTGCTGGGTCCCTGCCAAAGGAGGGCAGTGGGTGAGCTCTTGGGGGTTGTTTGGATGCACGGTTCCTCCATCCCTGGGGCAAATGGGGCTGGCAGGGGGGGCCGCGGATGCCTGGGTCCCTGCAGCTCCTCGTTCCTCCTGCTGTGGATGAGAGGCTTCACGCCTGGAGGCGCCCAAGAGCATGGAAGAGCCACCAGCATGGCCAGCGGTGGGGAGAGCTGGAGGAGGGCTCCAGGGAGGCGGTGAGGGGAGGGAGGCAGGTGGAGAAGGCTTTGTGGCATCCATAAGACAGGCAGGAAGGCGCGGGCGGGCGGGCGGGCGGGCGGCTCACTGGGTGGAGGAAAGAGGCCTGGTGTCCCTGAGGGAGGTGGCCATGGATTTGGGGAGAGTGTTGGAGAGGGAGGCAAGGTGGAGGAGGGGGAAGTGCACAGGGGTAGGGAGGCAGTGGTGAGATGGGCAGGAGGAGTGAGAAGGGCAAGAGGTGCAGGTGGCGCATGGCCGGGACGCCCGGCTCCGCAAAAGAGGCGGGGAAGAGGGGGGGCAGCCCAGTGCCGAAGCCCGGGCTTGAACCAGGGACCTTTAGATCTTCAGTCTAACGCTCTCCCAGCTGAGCTACTTCGGCCTGTCGTGAGCACCAAGCGTGATGGAAGCCGCGGCAGATGCCTGCAGCAGTCCCCGCTCTGCCCGGGGTATGACTGAAACAGCTACAGCTGCTCCGTCGTCCACACAAATACACGAGTCGCCCCATAAGTGCCTTGCAATAGCTGCAGCCGTGGGGAATGGCCAAGGACGGCCAAGAGAGGCATCTGCAGAGCGCGGCTTCCTCCCGTAGGCGTGCTGGGGAAGAAATCCCGCCCAGAGGAGGTTTATGCCCCGAAAGGAAGAGCTCTGAAAGGACGAGCTCACGCCAGTGCCCGTCTGAGACGCGGCGTGGGTGTCGCGGTACAAGGTGGGGAGGAATCCGGCAGTGCCGGTGTGCTGGGCTTGGTCGGTTCTTGCTGTTGAGAGGGACGTGGAGGGTCTGGAGAGGGCCAGAGAGGAACGCCCTGAAGTTGAACGAAGGGAAGGGCCGAGTCCTGCCGCAGGGCAGGGGTAAGCGCAGGCACCGGGCCAGGCTGGGGGGCACGTGGTGGAGAGGAGCTGTGCAGAGAAGGACCTGGGGGGGGTCCTGGTGGACACCAAGCTGGTGACGGAGCACTGGAGCACTGGAGCGGAGCAGGTTGCCCAGCGAGGTGGTGGCAGCTCCAGCCTTGGCGATGTTCCAAAGGCACCTGGGAAACGCGGTGCTGGGCCACCTGCTGTGGGTGACCGTGCTGGAGCAGGAGGTTGGAGGAGGTTGGTCTCCAGAGGTCCCGTCCCACCTGGACGCTCCGGAGATCCGGGGGAGCGGGTGGAGGCTGTGGGGACACGAAGGGGACACGTGGGGACGAGGTTAGGAAGACAGAGGACACAGGGGCCACATGGGGATTGGGGTCAGGCTGAGAGGGACACATTGTGGACGTGTGGGGAGCGGGGGAAGGATGCGGGGACAGGCAGGGGAGCCATGGGGGACACGGGACGAGGCTGAGGACGGGGGGACATGTGGAGACGCGGGGGGAGACTGGGGACAGGGGAGGGGACTTTGGGCAGACTGGGAGGCATTTGGGGTCCCTTCAGCCCACCGCAAAGGCACCGCTGCCCCCCACCCCCGACAGCCTGAGCCGGGGCGCACTCTGGGTGGGGGGCACACCCGCAGGTGTCCTCCTGCACCTGCGGTCACCCAGTGCCCGCTCTGGGTGCCTCCAGTGTGTGGCCGCCGAGGCCCCGGGCCACGGCCACCCAGCGCGAGGTGAGCCCCAGCACATGGGGGTGGCACACACGTGACTCCCGGGGCTGGACCTGCTGGCACCGCCTGTGACACATGGGAGAGGGGCAGGCCGCAGGGGCGACAGGCATGGGATATGGGCGTGACACGGGTGTGCAGCACCTGACCCGCCCCCAGCACCCCGAGGTGACCCTGCCGCGTGCCCTGGGACCCCCTCGAGAGCCAATAAAGAGCCACCCCTCCCCTGCCCAGACACCTGGGCCCTCGGTGTGTGGGGGAAGGGCGGGGGGTGGCCCAGCTGCCTGAGAGCCTGGTAGATGGAGTTGGGTGGGGGCAGCAGGGACACCCGGGTCCTTTGTATGCGGGGAGGAACATTGGGCGGGGTGGGGGGGAGGTGCGCAGAGGCCTGGGTGCCCTGCACAAGCGCTGAGGAAGGGCTGGTGAAGTGCGTGGGCGTCTGCTTGGAGGTGAAGTGCTTGCTCACAGGGCGAGGGGACTTACCCAGATGGGGGTGCCCAGAGCCCTGGGTGCCTGAGGCGCCTGGCTGCCTCATACACAAGAGGAGGGTGTTCAGCTGCAGAGTGCCACCGGGTCGCCTGGGTGCGTCATAGAAGAAAGGGCCGGGGGAGGGGGGCGTTGTCTGGAGACCAGCAGCTGGATGTCCTTGTCCCCAGGATGCCTTCAGGCAGAGGTTGTGGGGGGAGGGGGGTTTGGCTATGGGGGGAGGTGCGCAGACGCCTGGGTCCTCCATAGACAAGGGCAGGTGGGAGGGCGGGGCGGGCCAGGGTGGTCAGACAGCTGGGTGCCCTGGACACAGGTTGCAGGGGAGGTTGGCTATTTGGGGTGGGGTGGGGGGGTGCCGGAGGCCTTGGTCCTCTGTGCATGGGGGTGAGGGGGTTTGGCTGGGGGTGGCACGTGGATGCCTTCAACCCTCGGATGCCGGGGTTCCCCCAGACTGCTGGGTCCCTGCCAAAGGAGGGCAGTGGGTGAGCTCTTGGGGGTTGTTTGGATGCACGGTTCCTCCATCCCTGGGGCAAATGGGGCTGGCAGGGGGGGCCGCGGATGCCTGGGTCCCTGCAGCTCCTCGTTCCTCCTGCTGTGGATGAGAGGCTTCACGCCTGGAGGCGCCCAAGAGCATGGAAGAGCCACCAGCATGGCCAGCGGTGGGGAGAGCTGGAGGAGGGCTCCAGGGAGGCGGTGAGGGGAGGGAGGCAGGTGGAGAAGGCTTTGTGGCATCCATAAGACAGGCAGGAAGGCGCGGGCGGGCGGGCGGGCGGGCGGGCGGCTCACTGGGTGGAGGAAAGAGGCCTGGTGTCCCTGAGGGAGGTGGCCATGGATTTGGGGAGAGTGTTGGAGAGGGAGGCAAGGTGGAGGAGGGGGAAGTGCACAGGGGTAGGGAGGCAGTGGTGAGATGGGCAGGAGGAGTGAGAAGGGCAAGAGGTGCAGGTGGCGCATGGCCGGGACGCCCGGCTCCGCAAAAGAGGCGGGGAAGAGGGGGGGCAGCCCAGTGCCGAAGCCCGGGCTTGAACCAGGGACCTTTAGATCTTCAGTCTAACGCTCTCCCAGCTGAGCTACTTCGGCCTGTCGTGAGCACCAAGCGTGATGGAAGCCGCGGCAGATGCCTGCAGCAGTCCCCGCTCTGCCCGGGGTATGACTGAAACAGCTACAGCTGCTCCGTCGTCCACACAAATACACGAGTCGCCCCATAAGTGCCTTGCAATAGCTGCAGCCGTGGGGAATGGCCAAGGACGGCCAAGAGAGGCATCTGCAGAGCGCGGCTTCCTCCCGTAGGCGTGCTGGGGAAGAAATCCCGCCCAGAGGAGGTTTATGCCCCGAAAGGAAGAGCTCTGAAAGGACGAGCTCACGCCAGTGCCCGTCTGAGACGCGGCGTGGGTGTCGCGGTACAAGGTGGGGAGGAATCCGGCAGTGCCGGTGTGCTGGGCTTGGTCGGTTCTTGCTGTTGAGAGGGACGTGGAGGGTCTGGAGAGGGCCAGAGAGGAACGCCCTGAAGTTGAACGAAGGGAAGGGCCGAGTCCTGCCGCAGGGCAGGGGTAAGCGCAGGCACCGGGCCAGGCTGGGGGGCACGTGGTGGAGAGGAGCTGTGCAGAGAAGGACCTGGGGGGGGTCCTGGTGGACACCAAGCTGGTGACGGAGCACTGGAGCACTGGAGCGGAGCAGGTTGCCCAGCGAGGTGGTGGCAGCTCCAGCCTTGGCGATGTTCCAAAGGCACCTGGGAAACGCGGTGCTGGGCCACCTGCTGTGGGTGACCGTGCTGGAGCAGGAGGTTGGAGGAGGTTGGTCTCCAGAGGTCCCGTCCCACCTGGACGCTCCGGAGATCCGGGGGAGCGGGTGGAGGCTGTGGGGACACGAAGGGGACACGTGGGGACGAGGTTAGGAAGACAGAGGACACAGGGGCCACATGGGGATTGGGGTCAGGCTGAGAGGGACACATTGTGGACGTGTGGGGAGCGGGGGAAGGATGCGGGGACAGGCAGGGGAGCCATGGGGGACACGGGACGAGGCTGAGGACGGGGGGACATGTGGAGACGCGGGGGGAGACTGGGGACAGGGGAGGGGACTTTGGGCAGACTGGGAGGCATTTGGGGTCCCTTCAGCCCACCGCAAAGGCACCGCTGCCCCCCACCCCCGACAGCCTGAGCCGGGGCGCACTCTGGGTGGGGGGCACACCCGCAGGTGTCCTCCTGCACCTGCGGTCACCCAGTGCCCGCTCTGGGTGCCTCCAGTGTGTGGCCGCCGAGGCCCCGGGCCACGGCCACCCAGCGCGAGGTGAGCCCCAGCACATGGGGGTGGCACACACGTGACTCCCGGGGCTGGACCTGCTGGCACCGCCTGTGACACATGGGAGAGGGGCAGGCCGCAGGGGCGACAGGCATGGGATATGGGCGTGACACGGGTGTGCAGCACCTGACCCGCCCCCAGCACCCCGAGGTGACCCTGCCGCGTGCCCTGGGACCCCCTCGAGAGCCAATAAAGAGCCACCCCTCCCCTGCCCAGACACCTGGGCCCTCGGTGTGTGGGGGAAGGGCGGGGGGTGGCCCAGCTGCCTGAGAGCCTGGTAGATGGAGTTGGGTGGGGGCAGCAGGGACACCCGGGTCCTTTGTATGCGGGGAGGAACATTGGGCGGGGTGGGGGGGAGGTGCGCAGAGGCCTGGGTGCCCTGCACAAGCGCTGAGGAAGGGCTGGTGAAGTGCGTGGGCGTCTGCTTGGAGGTGAAGTGCTTGCTCACAGGGCGAGGGGACTTACCCAGATGGGGGTGCCCAGAGCCCTGGGTGCCTGAGGCGCCTGGCTGCCTCATACACAAGAGGAGGGTGTTCAGCTGCAGAGTGCCACCGGGTCGCCTGGGTGCGTCATAGAAGAAAGGGCCGGGGGAGGGGGGCGTTGTCTGGAGACCAGCAGCTGGATGTCCTTGTCCCCAGGATGCCTTCAGGCAGAGGTTGTGGGGGGAGGGGGGTTTGGCTATGGGGGGAGGTGCGCAGACGCCTGGGTCCTCCATAGACAAGGGCAGGTGGGAGGGCGGAGCGGGCCAGGGTGGTCAGACAGCTGGGTGCCCTGGACACAGGTTGCAGGGGAGGTTGGCTATTTGGGGTGGGGTGGGGGGGTGCCGGAGGCCTTGGTCCTCTGTGCATGGGGGTGAGGGGGTTTGGCTGGGGGTGGCACGTGGATGCCTTCAACCCTCGGATGCCGGGGTTCCCCCAGACTGCTGGGTCCCTGCCAAAGGAGGGCAGTGGGTGAGCTCTTGGGGGTTGTTTGGATGCACGGTTCCTCCATCCCTGGGGCAAATGGGGCTGGCAGGGGGGGCCGCGGATGCCTGGGTCCCTGCAGCTCCTCGTTCCTCCTGCTGTGGATGAGAGGCTTCACGCCTGGAGGCGCCCAAGAGCATGGAAGAGCCACCAGCATGGCCAGCGGTGGGGAGAGCTGGAGGAGGGCTCCAGGGAGGCGGTGAGGGGAGGGAGGCAGGTGGAGAAGGCTTTGTGGCATCCATAAGACAGGCAGGAAGGCGCGGGCGGGCGGGCGGGCGGGCGGCTCACTGGGTGGAGGAAAGAGGCCTGGTGTCCCTGAGGGAGGTGGCCATGGATTTGGGGAGAGTGTTGGAGAGGGAGGCAAGGTGGAGGAGGGGGAAGTGCACAGGGGTAGGGAGGCAGTGGTGAGATGGGCAGGAGGAGTGAGAAGGGCAAGAGGTGCAGGTGGCGCATGGCCGGGACGCCCGGCTCCGCAAAAGAGGCGGGGAAGAGGGGGGGCAGCCCAGTGCCGAAGCCCGGGCTTGAACCAGGGACCTTTAGATCTTCAGTCTAACGCTCTCCCAGCTGAGCTACTTCGGCCTGTCGTGAGCACCAAGCGTGATGGAAGCCGCGGCAGATGCCTGCAGCAGTCCCCGCTCTGCCCGGGGTATGACTGAAACAGCTACAGCTGCTCCGTCGTCCACACAAATACACGAGTCGCCCCATAAGTGCCTTGCAATAGCTGCAGCCGTGGGGAATGGCCAAGGACGGCCAAGAGAGGCATCTGCAGAGCGCGGCTTCCTCCCGTAGGCGTGCTGGGGAAGAAATCCCGCCCAGAGGAGGTTTATGCCCCGAAAGGAAGAGCTCTGAAAGGACGAGCTCACGCCAGTGCCCGTCTGAGACGCGGCGTGGGTGTCGCGGTACAAGGTGGGGAGGAATCCGGCAGTGCCGGTGTGCTGGGCTTGGTCGGTTCTTGCTGTTGAGAGGGACGTGGAGGGTCTGGAGAGGGCCAGAGAGGAACGCCCTGAAGTTGAACGAAGGGAAGGGCCGAGTCCTGCCGCAGGGCAGGGGTAAGCGCAGGCACCGGGCCAGGCTGGGGGGCACGTGGTGGAGAGGAGCTGTGCAGAGAAGGACCTGGGGGGGGTCCTGGTGGACACCAAGCTGGTGACGGAGCACTGGAGCACTGGAGCGGAGCAGGTTGCCCAGCGAGGTGGTGGCAGCTCCAGCCTTGGCGATGTTCCAAAGGCACCTGGGAAACGCGGTGCTGGGCCACCTGCTGTGGGTGACCGTGCTGGAGCAGGAGGTTGGAGGAGGTTGGTCTCCAGAGGTCCCGTCCCACCTGGACGCTCCGGAGATCCGGGGGAGCGGGTGGAGGCTGTGGGGACACGAAGGGGACACGTGGGGACGAGGTTAGGAAGACAGAGGACACAGGGGCCACATGGGGATTGGGGTCAGGCTGAGAGGGACACATTGTGGACGTGTGGGGAGCGGGGGAAGGATGCGGGGACAGGCAGGGGAGCCATGGGGGACACGGGACGAGGCTGAGGACGGGGGGACATGTGGAGACGCGGGGGGAGACTGGGGACAGGGGAGGGGACTTTGGGCAGACTGGGAGGCATTTGGGGTCCCTTCAGCCCACCGCAAAGGCACCGCTGCCCCCCACCCCCGACAGCCTGAGCCGGGGCGCACTCTGGGTGGGGGGCACACCCGCAGGTGTCCTCCTGCACCTGCGGTCACCCAGTGCCCGCTCTGGGTGCCTCCAGTGTGTGGCCGCCGAGGCCCCGGGCCACGGCCACCCAGCGCGAGGTGAGCCCCAGCACATGGGGGTGGCACACACGTGACTCCCGGGGCTGGACCTGCTGGCACCGCCTGTGACACATGGGAGAGGGGCAGGCCGCAGGGGCGACAGGCATGGGATATGGGCGTGACACGGGTGTGCAGCACCTGACCCGCCCCCAGCACCCCGAGGTGACCCTGCCGCGTGCCCTGGGACCCCCTCGAGAGCCAATAAAGAGCCACCCCTCCCCTGCCCAGACACCTGGGCCCTCGGTGTGTGGGGGAAGGGCGGGGGGTGGCCCAGCTGCCTGAGAGCCTGGTAGATGGAGTTGGGTGGGGGCAGCAGGGACACCCGGGTCCTTTGTATGCGGGGAGGAACATTGGGCGGGGTGGGGGGGAGGTGCGCAGAGGCCTGGGTGCCCTGCACAAGCGCTGAGGAAGGGCTGGTGAAGTGCGTGGGCGTCTGCTTGGAGGTGAAGTGCTTGCTCACAGGGCGAGGGGACTTACCCAGATGGGGGTGCCCAGAGCCCTGGGTGCCTGAGGCGCCTGGCTGCCTCATACACAAGAGGAGGGTGTTCAGCTGCAGAGTGCCACCGGGTCGCCTGGGTGCGTCATAGAAGAAAGGGCCGGGGGAGGGGGGCGTTGTCTGGAGACCAGCAGCTGGATGTCCTTGTCCCCAGGATGCCTTCAGGCAGAGGTTGTGGGGGGAGGGGGGTTTGGCTATGGGGGGAGGTGCGCAGACGCCTGGGTCCTCCATAGACAAGGGCAGGTGGGAGGGCGGGGCGGGCCAGGGTGGTCAGACAGCTGGGTGCCCTGGACACAGGTTGCAGGGGAGGTTGGCTATTTGGGGTGGGGTGGGGGGGTGCCGGAGGCCTTGGTCCTCTGTGCATGGGGGTGAGGGGGTTTGGCTGGGGGTGGCACGTGGATGCCTTCAACCCTCGGATGCCGGGGTTCCCCCAGACTGCTGGGTCCCTGCCAAAGGAGGGCAGTGGGTGAGCTCTTGGGGGTTGTTTGGATGCACGGTTCCTCCATCCCTGGGGCAAATGGGGCTGGCAGGGGGGGCCGCGGATGCCTGGGTCCCTGCAGCTCCTCGTTCCTCCTGCTGTGGATGAGAGGCTTCACGCCTGGAGGCGCCCAAGAGCATGGAAGAGCCACCAGCATGGCCAGCGGTGGGGAGAGCTGGAGGAGGGCTCCAGGGAGGCGGTGAGGGGAGGGAGGCAGGTGGAGAAGGCTTTGTGGCATCCATAAGACAGGCAGGAAGGCGCGGGCGGGCGGGCGGGCGGGCGAGCGGGCGGCTCACTGGGTGGAGGAAAGAGGCCTGGTGTCCCTGAGGGAGGTGGCCATGGATTTGGGGAGAGTGTTGGAGAGGGAGGCAAGGTGGAGGAGGGGGAAGTGCACAGGGGTAGGGAGGCAGTGGTGAGATGGGCAGGAGGAGTGAGAAGGGCAAGAGGTGCAGGTGGCGCATGGCCGGGACGCCCGGCTCCGCAAAAGAGGCGGGGAAGAGGGGGGGCAGCCCAGTGCCGAAGCCCGGGCTTGAACCAGGGACCTTTAGATCCCGGGCTTGAACCAGGGACCTTTAGATCTTCAGTCTAACGCTCTCCCAGCTGAGCTACTTCGGCCTGTCGTGAGCACCAAGCGTGATGGAAGCCGCGGCAGATGCCTGCAGCAGTCCCCGCTCTGCCCGGGGTATGACTGAAACAGCTACAGCTGCTCCGTCGTCCACACAAATACACGAGTCGCCCCATAAGTGCCTTGCAATAGCTGCAGCCGTGGGGAATGGCCAAGGACGGCCAAGAGAGGCATCTGCAGAGCGCGGCTTCCTCCCGTAGGCGTGCTGGGGAAGAAATCCCGCCCAGAGGAGGTTTATGCCCCGAAAGGAAGAGCTCTGAAAGGACGAGCTCACGCCAGTGCCCGTCTGAGACGCGGCGTGGGTGTCGCGGTACAAGGTGGGGAGGAATCCGGCAGTGCCGGTGTGCTGGGCTTGGTCGGTTCTTGCTGTTGAGAGGGACGTGGAGGGTCTGGAGAGGGCCAGAGAGGAACGCCCTGAAGTTGAACGAAGGGAAGGGCCGAGTCCTGCCGCAGGGCAGGGGTAAGCGCAGGCACCGGGCCAGGCTGGGGGGCACGTGGTGGAGAGGAGCTGTGCAGAGAAGGACCTGGGGGGGGTCCTGGTGGACACCAAGCTGGTGACGGAGCACTGGAGCACTGGAGCGGAGCAGGTTGCCCAGCGAGGTGGTGGCAGCTCCAGCCTTGGCGATGTTCCAAAGGCACCTGGGAAACGCGGTGCTGGGCCACCTGCTGTGGGTGACCGTGCTGGAGCGGGAGGTTGGAGGAGGTTGGTCTCCAGAGGTCCCGTCCCACCTGGACGCTCCGGAGATCCGGGGGAGCGGGTGGAGGCTGTGGGGACACGAAGGGGACACGTGGGGACGAGGTTAGGAAGACAGAGGACACAGGGGCCACATGGGGATTGGGGTCAGGCTGAGAGGGACACATTGTGGACGTGTGGGGAGCGGGGGAAGGATGCGGGGACAGGCAGGGGAGCCATGGGGGACACGGGACGAGGCTGAGGACGGGGGGACATGTGGAGACGCGGGGGGAGACTGGGGACAGGGGAGGGGACTTTGGGCAGACTGGGAGGCATTTGGGGTCCCTTCAGCCCACCGCAAAGGCACCGCTGCCCCCCACCCCCGACAGCCTGAGCCGGGGCGCACTCTGGGTGGGGGGCACACCCGCAGGTGTCCTCCTGCACCTGCGGTCACCCAGTGCCCGCTCTGGGTGCCTCCAGTGTGTGGCCGCCGAGGCCCCGGGCCACGGCCACCCAGCGCGAGGTGAGCCCCAGCACATGGGGGTGGCACACACGTGACTCCCGGGGCTGGACCTGCTGGCACCGCCTGTGACACATGGGAGAGGGGCAGGCCGCAGGGGCGACAGGCATGGGATATGGGCGTGACACGGGTGTGCAGCACCTGACCCGCCCCCAGCACCCCGAGGTGACCCTGCCGCGTGCCCTGGGACCCCCTCGAGAGCCAATAAAGAGCCACCCCTCCCCTGCCCAGACACCTGGGCCCTCGGTGTGTGGGGGAAGGGCGGGGGGTGGCCCAGCTGCCTGAGAGCCTGGTAGATGGAGTTGGGTGGGGGCAGCAGGGACACCCGGGTCCTTTGTATGCGGGGAGGAACATTGGGCGGGGTGGGGGGGAGGTGCGCAGAGGCCTGGGTGCCCTGCACAAGCGCTGAGGAAGGGCTGGTGAAGTGCGTGGGCGTCTGCTTGGAGGTGAAGTGCTTGCTCACAGGGCGAGGGGATTTACCCAGATGGGGGTGCCCAGAGCCCTGGGTGCCTGAGGCGCCTGGCTGCCTCATACACAAGAGGAGGGTGTTCAGCTGCAGAGTGCCACCGGGTCGCCTGGGTGCGTCATAGAAGAAAGGGCCGGGGGAGGGGGGTGTTGTCTGGAGACCAGCAGCTGGATGTCCTTGTCCCCAGGATGCCTTCAGGCAGAGGTTGTGGGGGGAGGGGGGTTTGGCTATGGGGGGAGGTGCGCAGACGCCTGGGTCCTCCATAGACAAGGGCAGGTGGGAGGGCGGGGCGGGCCAGGGTGGTCAGACAGCTGGGTGCCCTGGACACCGGTTGCAGGGGAGGTTGGCTATTTGGGGTGGGGTGGGGGGGTGCCGGAGGCCTTGGTCCTCTGTGCATGGGGGTGAGGGGGTTTGGCTGGGGGTGGCACGTGGATGCCTTCAACCCTCGGATGCCGGGGTTCCCCCAGACTGCTGGGTCCCTGCCAAAGGAGGGCAGTGGGTGAGCTCTTGGGGGTTGTTTGGATGCACGGTTCCTCCATCCCTGGGGCAAATGGGGCTGGCAGGGGGGGCCGCGGATGCCTGGGT